>NW_026575142.1:59997500-62606250 GCF_905146905.1 Nyctereutes procyonoides | reverse complement strand
CAAATTTCATCACCCCACATTAAAAAAAAAATTCATCACCCACTTATATCTGAGTGACTCAGGCAACTCAGTTTTTCTCTTTCTACTTCAATTTTGCTATCAAAATGTGAATAATAATAAAACTTTTGACTTCATAATAGTATTTTCATTATTAACTGAGTTAATCTATTAAATTAGATAAGGGTCTAATTTATAGTAATTACAAATAGAGTTATTTTTTATCATAAAATCTCTCATTCTCTTTGCATTTGGGAAGTGGTGGAACTAATTATTCCCGATTTATGGTTTCCTCATTTACATACTCTGAAAACTTTTGTTGAGTGCCTAGAACGTTTCAAACACTCAGTTAACCTCATCTCAACTTTCTCGGTCTTTTGCCTTAAAGCTGATCTTACAGTGAAATTAGCATCAGTTTTGGAGCTAGGGATACCTCAGATTATTTGTAGCTTACTTATTAACATACAACCTCAAGAATATTATTTTATATTTTTGTTGTAGTTACCTTGACTATATAAGGCCATTGTGCCTTATTGCATAATTTTTATAAACACTGAGTCAAATAACAGAAAAATGTTTTACTCAGATCCTGGCTCTGTTGCTTCTTTTCTTTAGTTATCTCCTGGCAAAAGCCTATGCGCTACTGACACCCAATAATACAAAAAGAATGTTTTCAGCCTTGTTTGATTAAGGAAAACTCTGTCCATTTTTCAACAGTTTCTAAATATCTAGGATCGCAAAACACCCATGACATATCTATAATTAAAGGCTGTTTTACCCAACAACAGCAGGAAGAAACCACCATACAGGTTATATCATTTGTTGTAACACAGTCAAATAAAATAGATGGACTGGTTATTTCCTCAGCAACTGTATGGAATTTAAATGGAATATAGCTATAGTACTACATGTAGAACTCATTTTCTCATTGGTGAGGGGGGAGGCAGGGCTACAATAATTATAAGCAGTAAAGGAGATGTGAAAGTGGTATGTGTCTGCTTAGTACTACCATAAGTGGATGTAAAACTAAGATATCAATTTAACATCATAAGTGTTACTTTGCTTACTAATGACAATTAGATACAGGCTTTAAACTATACCATCACGTTCATTCACATAGCAGCTAAATAGTGATAAGATGTTAGAGGAGTCATGAATTGAAGAATACGTCTAACTGGAAATAACTTCTACAGTCTTACAAGGATGTCAGATGAGTGAAATTTGAAGTGTAACACAGGGAGCTAGATAGACTGTATACAACATTATTTCATAGAAGCAATTTTAACACAATACCTTTAATCCTACTCAAATGTTTTATTGAAGAAAGGAGCAGTGTTTTTGTCTTTTTTTATAATAAATTTATTTTTTATTGGTGTTCAATTTGCCAAAATACAAAATAACACCCAGTGCT
Organism: Nyctereutes procyonoides; assembly: GCF_905146905.1. Taxonomy (NCBI): domain Eukaryota; kingdom Metazoa; phylum Chordata; class Mammalia; order Carnivora; family Canidae; genus Nyctereutes; species Nyctereutes procyonoides. The sequence goes on along the minus strand of NW_026575142.1, from coordinate 62,604,842 downwards.
CATCCTGTCAAGTGCCCCCCTCAGTGCTCACCACTCATTCACCCCCACCCCCTGCCCTCCTCCCCTTCTACCACCCCTAGTTCATTTTCCAGAGATAGGAGTCTTTATGTTCTGTCTCCCTTTCTGATATTTCCCACACATTGTCTTCTCCCTTCCCTTATATTCCCTTTCACTATTATTTATATTCCCCAAATGAATGAGAACATATAATGTTTGTCCTTCTCCGATTGACTTTTTTCACTCAGCATAATACCCTCCAGTTCCATCCATGTCGAAGCAAATGGTGGGTATTTGTCATTTCTAATGGCTGAGTAATATTCCATTGTATACATAAACCACATCTTCTTTATCCATTCATCTTTCGATGGACACCGAGGCTCCTTCCACAGTTTGGCTATTGTGGACATTCCTGCTAGAAACAACGGGGTGCAAGTGTCCCGGCGTTTCATTGCATCTGTATCTTTGGGGTAAATCCCCAACAGTACAATTGCTGGGTCGTAGGGCAGGTCTATTTCTAACTCTTTGAGGAACCTCCACACAGTTTTCCAGAGTGGCTGCACCAGTTCACATTTCCACCAACAGTGTAAGAGGGTTCCCTTTTCTCCACATCCTCTCCAACATTTGTGGTTTCCTGCCTTGTTAATTTTCCCCATTCTCACTGGTGTTAGGTGGTATCTCATTGTGGTTTTGATTTGTATCTCCCTGATGGCAAGTGATGCAGAGCATTTTCTCATGTGCATGTTGGCCATGTCTAGGTCTTCCTCTGTGAGATTTCTCTTCATGTCTTTTGCCCATTTCATGATTGGATTGTTTGTTTCTTTGGTGTTGAGTTTAATAAGTTCTTTAAAGATCTTGGAAACTAGCCCTTTATCTGATACGTCATTTGCAAATATCTTCTCCCATTCTGTAGGTTGTCTTTTAGTTTTGTGGACTGTATCCTTTGCTGTGCAAAAGCTTCTTATCTTGATGAAGTCCCAATAGTTCATTTTTGCTTTTGTTTCTTTTGCCTTCGTGGATGTATCTTGCAAGAAGTTAGTGTGGCTGAGTTCAAAAAGGGTGTTGCCTGTGTTCTCCTCTAGGATTTTGATGGAATCTTGTCTCTCATTTAGATCTTTCATCCATTTTGAGTTTATCTTTGTGTATGGTTCAAGAGAGTGGTCTAGTTTCATTCTTCTGCATGTGGATGTCCAATTTTCCCAGCACCATTTACTGAAGAGACTGTCTTTCTTCCAGTGGATAGTCTTTCCTCCTTTATCGAATATTAGTTGACCATAAAGTTCAGGGTCCACTTCTGGGTTCTCTATTCTGTTCCATTGATCTATGTGTCTGTTTTTGTGCCAGTACCACACTGTATTGATGACCACAGCTTTGTAGTACAACCTGAAATCTGGCATTGTGATGCCCCCAGATATGGTTTTCTTTTTTAAAATTCCCCTGGCTATTCGGGGTCTTTTCTGATTCCACACAAATCTTAAAATAATTTGTTCTAAGTCTCTGAAGAAAGTCCATGGTATTTTGATAGGGATTGCATTAAACGTGTAAATTGCCCTGGGTAACATTGACATTTTCACAATATTAATTCTGCTAATCCATGAGCATGGAATATTTTTCCATCTCTTTGTGTCTTCCTCAATTTCTTTCAGAAATGTTTTGTAGTTTTTAGGGTATAGATCCTTGACTGCTTTGGTTAGGTTTATTCCTAGGTATCTTATGCTTTTGGGTGCAATTGTAAATGGGATTGACTCCTTAATTTCTCTTTCTTCAGTCTCATTGTTAGTGTATAGAAATGCCACTGATTTCTGGGCATTGATTTTGTATCCTGCCACGCTACCAAATTGCTCTATGAGTTCTAGCAATCTTGGGGTGGAGGCTTTTGGGTTTTCTATGTAGAATATCATGTCATCGGCTAAGAAGGGAGAGTTTTACTTCTTCTTTGCCAATATGAATAACTTTTATTTTTATTTATTTTTTTGTTGTCTGATTGCTGAGGCTAGGACTTCCAGTACTGTGTTGAATAGCAGTGGTGAGAGTGAACATCCCTGTCTTGTTCCTGATCTTAGGGGAAAGGCTCCCAGTGCTTCCCAATTGAGAATGATATTTGCTGTGGGCTTTTCATAGATGGCTTTTAAGATGTCAAGGAATGTTCCCTCTATCCCTACGCTCTGAAGAGTTTTGATCAGGAATGGATGCTGTATTTTGTCAAATGCTTTCTCTGCATCTAATGAGAGGATCATATGGTTCCTGGTTTTTCTCTTGCTGATATGATGAATCACATTGATTGTTTTATGAGTGTTGAACCAGCCTTGTGTCCCTGGAATAAATCCTACTTGGTCATGGTGGAACAGATCAACAAAACCAGGAGTTGGTTCTTTGAAAGAATTAATAAGATAGATAAGCCATTAGCCAGCCTTATTAAAAAGAAGAGAGAAAAGACTCAAATTAATAAAATCATGAATGAGAAGGGAGAGATCACTACCAACACCAAGGAAATACAAACAATTTTAAAAACATATTATGAACAGCTCTACGCCAATAAATTAGGCAATCTAGAAGAAGCAGACACATTTCTGGAAAGCCACAAACTACCAAAACTGGAACAGGAAGAAATAGAAAACCTGAACAGGCCAATAACCATGGAGGAAATTGAAGTAGTCATCAAAAACCTCTCAAGACACAAAAGTCCAGGGCCAGATGGCTTCCCAGGGGAAGTCTATCGAATGTTTAAAGAAGAAACCATACCTATTCTACTAAAGCTGTTGGAAAGATAGAAAAAGATGGAGTACTTCATAATTCATTCTAGGAGGCCAGCATCACCTTAACTCCAAAACCAGACAAAGACCCCACCAAAAAGGAGAATTACAGACCAATATCCCTGATGAACATGGATGCAAAAATTCTCAACAAGATACTAGCCAATAGGATCCAACAGTACATTAAGAAAATTATTCACCATGACCAAGTAGGAACAGTTTTTACCTACATATGTTTCAAAGCTCACACATACTACAACTAGGATGACATTATATTTCTCCCTTTCATTGTTTATGTATGCCTATATTTGCTACAACAGGTTTAAACATCATTTTTAAATATTAAGGGTTATTTATAAATTTTAATTAGAGGATATATATGTATATGTGCTATATATGTATGAATAATATGCAACAAGATGCTTAAAGCAATTTTATTTTTGTTTTATTATTTTGTTGTTTTAAGGATATAAGCATTTATAATTAACATATATATTATAATTTATTAATTCATAAAATTTTATAATTTTATATATATATACATATATATTCAGGATATATACATATATATTCAGGAAACAGAATTAATGTTATTTACCACTTTCTGTTTTTACTGTATCTAGATAACTGTAAGCCAATAAGACATTTAATAGGTAATCTTTCAATTATATAAAAAATGGAGAGGGTCATTATTTCTTCTTGAGTATTTCTAAAAGAATATTATGCTAGAGAATTAAGGGTTTTCAGCCACCAAGCCAAAATTTATCTCATTTTTAGAGTAAGGGGGCTTATGAGCATGGATTGGCTGAAAACAGAGGATGGGGAGACTGTTACAAGACAGAAACTTGATTTCAGCAGTTTTATTTAGTGCAAGAAAATTCTTTAACCATCTGGAAGATATAAAAACAGGAATCATTTTTTTCCTAACGTACCATCTTACAGTGAAACCTTACCTTAAACACACTTTCCAAACTCCATTTTTACTCCATAAAATATGACTGAAAACAAGATTTTTTAAAAAAGAAAAAAAATTAAATCCGAAGTAGCCAGAAGGAAATAAATAATCCAGGTAAGAGTAGAAATCAGTAAAATAGAAAATAGAAAACTATACAGAAGGAAGCCAAAATCTTTAGAAACTATCAGTAAAATTAATAAAATTTTAGCCATATAAATCAGATGAAATAGAGTGAAGACATAGATTATTATTATTATTAGGAATGAAAATTGGGACATCATTATATTTATATGCACAGAAAAGGCTGAAAGGGAAATATTGTGAAAAACTTTAAACAATGAGTTTAACATCTTAGGTGAAATACATGATTGTTCTTTGAAAGTTACGAACTACCAAAACTCACTCCAGAAGGGATCTATGACCTGAATAGCTCTACATCTAACATAAAAAGTTAACTTTTTTGAAAAAAAAATCTTAAATGAAAATTTTAGACAATAGTAAGAGACTTTTTCAAATTTTAAGAAGAAATAATACTATGTTTCTTTGTAGTCCTCCAGATAGTAGAACATGACAAAAGTCAGCATTGCCCTGACAACAAAAACAAACACATTCCAGAAAACAAATACTGGAGACAGGCTTCCCTCTGGAACACAAACATAAAGTTTTCAATAACATTTTATAAAGAGACAGTATAACATAATCAAGTATGATTTATCCCAGGAATGAAATGTTGGCTCAACATTAGAAAGTGGATTTTAAATACTAATACATTTTTAAAAATGAAAAATCAGCTCCTCTAGTCCATTTTCCCTTCATTACTAAAACCAGTTCAAAACTCCCCTTCTTGAGGCAGCGTTCCCTGCTTTGCCTTACCTGCTAATACTCTTTTAGATTCATCCCTGGAGTGCTCAGAGTTACCATCTATTTTCTCTGATAGCTCATATTGCACTGAAGCTACAGTTGGGTACACTGTGACCACACTTGTCTCTGCCTGGAATTCACCATGGCCTGGGAGCTAGACCTGGGCTTTTATTCTCACTCTGCCTCCAGTGGTTCATTCAACCTGTCTGAACTCCATCTCCTCTGGAGAGGTTTTGAAACTCTGGTGTTTCTTCATCTCTTCCCTATGGCCCATGGGAACAAAATCACACAAAGTAATGGAACTTGGACTTAAACAGCATGTTCGAGGTATACCTGGTAGGGTCAATTCCCAGCACTTCATCATTCCCCATCATCCCATCATTCCTTACCTCTGTCCAAGGAAAAGCAGCATTCACATCCAAGTGGCCATGCCCCTGGGCTATGAAACCATGGACCACTATACCTTTGACCCCTTTGACAATGAGATTGTATGCAACCCTGTGGTTTATGCCAAGATGAAGATGATTCTCATCAGTGAGAATGACTACTGGCCGTCATCAGCCCTTGTACAATGTCAGCTTGTGTAAGAATGTCATTTTGGGGTCCTCTGGGCTGACATTTCTGGAGTTCTGTACCTCATGTGAAAATCTGTGAGCCTGCTTTGTTCTCTTTGCCTTTGCTGTGTGCTGGCTTTTCCGTATCACTTTTGAGAGCCTTCGTTTTCTCATCTTGAAAATAGGCATGTAACCTCCAGGCTGCTGTCAAAGTGTGAATGCTGGATGTGAAAGCATCCCTTGGGCAACCCCTACCCACCACCATCTCCCAGTCTCCCACAGGGTCCTTCCAGAGCTCCTAGCAGGTAGCAAGTTTTGTGGCCACACCCACCACCCTGTTGAGGCCTGACCTGGCTTCCCTTGCCCTGCCATTTCCTGAGGTCAACCTGATCTTTCTATCTCCTTTGTTCCAGGAGTTGCTGAAGTTATAGCTGCCTGCTCAGACTCTGAAATTCCTTCTTCCTGACCTCTTTTGAGATTTTATTAAAGTATTTAATGGGCAGAAAATGAAAAACCATATAATCATCTTTAATAAGTGTGGAAAACAACATTTGGAAAAAATTAATACCCGTATATTTCAAAAACTCTCAAAAGACTTAGAATATAAGGCAACTTTTTCAACCTGGTAGATAGCGTCAACATTTAACCTAGAGCTCACATCATATTCATTGGTAAAGTTCTGTCTTCCCCCTTAGATCTGGAGTAAGATCTTTCTTACCACTCCTATTCAAGATCATATTGAATGTTCTAGTCAGTATAATAATAAAGCAAGGAAAAGAAAAATAAGGTTGAAAATCTTAGGGAATCTACAGGAATTTTGTAGAACTAATAGTTGAGTTTAGCATGGCAATATTTAAGACAAGTGCGCGCGCGCACACACACACACACACACACACACACTACACTATACTGGCAACAAACAACTAGATATTGAAATTGAAAAGTCATAGGGATGCCCAAGTGGCTCTGTAATTGATCAGCATCTGTCTTCGGCTCAAGGTATGATCCCGGGTCCAGGGCTCAATATCTCACTCCCTGCGAGGAGCCTGCTTCTGCCTCCGCCTATGTTTCTGCCTCTCTCTCTCTGTGTCTCATGAATAAATAAAATCTTTAAAAAAAATTGAAAATTCATGTAATGATAACCAAAATATGAAACATTTAAGTATAATTTAGCAAAACATTACAAGACCTATACCCTGAACACAATAAGATACTAATGACAAAAATTAATGAAGATAGTAATAGAGATATAAGCACAGAAGGACACCATTTTGTTATATATTATCTATTCAATCAAGACAATTCCAACTATGATTCTATAAGAATGAAACTGATTCATCTAAAATGTATATTAAAATGCATGAAATTGATAAACAAAACAGTCACAAAAAATAACACACTATAAAGCTGTAGTACACTTATATACACTTACTATGCAGTATATACTATATACTATATGTATACATTATATATATACTTATTATGCACTATATACTATATACACTTACTCTGCACTATATACTATATATAGTACAATGACTATATACACTTAGTATAGTAAAGTTACTATAAAGCTGTAGTAATGAAGACTGTTAAATTTGTAATAAAGGTATGCATATAGATCAGGGAAACAAAAGAGATCCACACACATATGTTAAACTGATTTTGGACAAATATATGACAAGGAGATTCAATAGTTAAAAGATAATTTTTAAACATATGGTGTTAGATAACTGATGCCCACATGTAAAGGGTAAAGAAACTTCTACCTTTACCTCCCATAGATGCAACAAAGAAAAATAATTCCTAGACCTAAAATAAGAACTAAAACTAGAAAGTTCAGAGAAAACTCTGTGTGACCTAGCAAAGATTTCTAAGACTAAATGAAAAAATGTACAAACTATTTTAAAAAAAGAAGAAATTAGACTTCTAAAACATTGAACACTTATGCTTCCAAAGGATGAGCTTAAGAAAATTGATTGGCAAGCCATAACTGGCAGGAATTACAAAGCATGATTCTGAGGAAGAGATGAGTCCAGAATATATGACGAATCCCTACAACTAAATACTGGAAGAAAAATAGTCCTCAAAAACTTGAACAAATGTTTTGATGGGTATTTAATCCAAGAAAATATAGGAATGGAAAGTTCGTAATTCCAAACATATTCCATATCCACAGGCATTGAATCGGAATAGGAAATAAATACCCCTACCCATCCTCTAGATGGGCTAGAAGTAAAGAGATAGTCACAAACAAGTATTGGAGAGGATGTGGAACAAAAAGAACTCTCTTACATTGGTGGTTGAAATAAAATTGCTTTGGATACTTTGGAAAGGATTTTGGCAAATTTATCTTGCAATTACCACACAGCCTAGCAATTGCATTTCTGAATATTAATGAAAAAAACAAAAACAGTATCCACACAAAGAATTATACTTTAATGTTTATAAGTAACTCTATTCTTAACAGGAAAAAAACCTCTGAAAATAATCCAAATAGTTAGAGCAATTGTATCCACAAAATAGAATACTGCTCAACAATATAAAGAAACAAACTGTTGATAAATACAACAACATGGAGGGACACTAAATCTTTACACTAAGTGACAAAAGCCAAACACAAAAACCTACCTACTATATGTTTCCACTTATATGAATATTCTGGAAGAGGCAGTGGTTTTAACAGTTGTTGCTAAGGGGCCCCAGGTGGGAGATAGGGTAGAAGCATGATTGCACATGAATACCAAGGAACTTTTAAGTGATAGAAATGTTCTGAGATGCCTGGGTGGCTCAGTTGGTTAAGCGACGAACTATTGATTTCAGCTCAAGTCATGATCTCAGGGTCGTGAGATCAAGCCTGGCTCGGGCTCCATGCTCACTGGGGAGTCTGCTCGAGATTCTCTCTCTGTCTCCCTCTGCACCCCCCCCATTGCATACATGCACTTGCTTTCTCAAAATAAATAAATAAATCTTAAAAATATAAAAATCAAACAAAATGTAATGTAGAAATGTGCCATGTCATGATTGTGGGGGCATTTACATGACCATATACATTTCTCAGAACTCATCTAACTGTAAAATTAAAATTGGAAAATTTTATTTTATATAAATTATGTTTCATTATAGGTTATTTTTAAAAGTATTAAGTTCCACAAGTTCTTTGCTTATTACATATCTACAATATTAGGGTAGCATAACAATGGAATATGTGTACATAAGTAGAGATGCATATGTATTCCCAATAAAAACGATTGGTAAAAATCTGCCTTTTGTCCTGCTTTTCCTCACTTTAGGGAAACACTTCTTTAAAGTATTAGTTATTTCTTCCCTTCCAGTGCTACTCTCTGAGTCTTTCTTACTTTGTGTGAAAGCAACTCCTCAGCTCTCCATGCTTGAGAAAATTTGATACCTTTTCTTCCACAAAAAAATACTATCTTTCTTATATGCATTTAACTAAAAATTGAGTGTCCACTGTATGCTAGATCATTAATTGAGCAGTCTCACATACTTTTTTTCTTAATCTTAATAATAATTCTCTGAGGCACATTTTGTTATTTCCAGATAAGGGCAGTGATAGTCAAAGTGAAGAATCTAAAGAGATTCATTGATACCCCAGTGTTACCAGTTCATAAGCGTGGAGATTATTCCCTGTCACCTCAGATCCTCTGAGAGTCTGTTTTCCAATATAAATGCTTAGGGGTTCATGATTAATTGGAGGTTAATGGCCCAAGTTACCTGGCTCCATTTTTAAGAATGCTTTTCAGTGATTAAAGAGAGTAGAACATTTGAAATGTCAGAAAATATGCTTGTCTCCCATCTAAAATAGGTTTTAGCAAGTGGCCTTTAATTAACTTCCAAATAATACAACATAGCTAGCTCTAGCTACCTAGCTGATGGGGTCTTAAATGCTCACATAGCATAGAAATGGGAAATCCTAATTTCTTTATATTAATTAGCCTTATAGTTATGTAAAAGGGCCACTTGACATATAGAGAATTAAATAACAAGAAAATCAGCTTCCCAGATACTGGAAAAAATGGCCTCAAATAAAATGTATTCATGTAAAATAATTAAGCACTTAGGTATAGCATACCTCAGCACTCAGTGAGTCACCTTTTTTTTCTTTCTTGGCAACTGTGGTTAATATGTCAACATTATTGGCTACCAAAGTTAAAATTAACAAAATAGGAATGTTAAGAGCAACTTTTGAAATGCTTTAATTGTTAATGTTTTAAAAATGGTTATGACTTTAGAGTTCAAGGCATATAATGCATTTTTCAACATAGAAAGCCATAATCAGGGTAGTAAAAAGTGAAATATATATGTGTATATATTTATATTTGTGTAGATTCTGAGCAAATAGAATCTTCTATTTTTAATTATGAATATGCCAAAGTTCTTTGTGTTTACATTGCTCATGGCAATTTCCTATATATTTGCTCCCAGTTTGCAAAAGAATATGCAAAATTAAAACTGAATTTTTTTTTTTTACTTTAGAGAGATGCACCAACAAATTCTCTCTCCAGAATATGTGGGTCTCAAGTGAAGACATATGTCATAATATCTTTGAAACTTATCATATATATATATATAAAGAAAATTTTAAAAATATTGCCGCCCCCTAATAATTTATCCTTGTATTAACTGGTCTTTAGGATTTGGTGTACTTCTCCACCTCTTCTATTCACACTGGCATTACATCTACATCCTTCTTTGGAATATGATAGAAAATTATTTTCAGAGCCTTCATAATGAACAAAAAAACAATTTCTGTCAACTAGTTCATAATACTCTTCCAGTCATTTCATCAAAAATGCTTGTGTTTCTGAATATATGTATTCAATTACTTTTTTTAGATTGAAATAATATTTTAAATAATTTTGATTCAAAGCAGATAAATGGAAAAGATGGATTGTGATGTTGAAAAGTTACTAGGATAATCAAAAGGTCAGAATAAAATGAAAACAATGTTTTACAATATATAAATAGCAAAAGAAGTGGTTTTATTTAGGTTATTAAAATTTATTTTACTCCAATGCAATTAAACTATATTTCATTCTTTATTTTCAGACATTCCATATATCTTGTGTAGTGTAGTCTTAAATTTAATATGCTGACCCTGAAGAAAGACTACTTGGGAAATTTCCCAGTTTAAACTACTCTTGCTGTATTTGCTTTCTTTTGTCTCTTCAGAAAGCAGAGGCAAAGGCAACCAACCTGCATTAGATTCTTCCATTTCATGAAATCAAGAGATCTATTCTTCATCAAATGTTCCAAATTTAGGAAACTGTCAAAACTTAACAAAGCCTGCTAGCTAAAAGAATAATTTCATCATTTTGTTTTTCCTTTAAGAATCACACGAGAGTCGTTTATTTCCATTTTACATCTGACGTTGCATCAATCAAGAATGTTCCCTGTGTTTCCTTCTCTTATGAAGCTAAATATACAAATAAGTAAACCCTCAAATTATATGACTTCATGGTAATGCCCAGCCACCCATTTTTCTTATGCAGTTCCAACTTGCAGTAACAGCTTCTTAAAACAGGAATATTTTATCTTAGATATGTATATGGCCACGGACTCACCATGTGGCCTTATCATACTCGTTTACATGCTCCCAATTTTTAATACTTCAAATAGAGTGTGCAGGGATAAAAAAATTTTGTTACTATTTTATATTTACTTGCTTACATTTTTCATTTGTTGGTGCTAAAATAGCTACTGAAATGTTCTTCAAATTGACCTTATGGTTTTGTGCACATGCATATTGTGTGTCTGTGTGTTTGTGTGTGAGACAGAATGATAGAGAAAGAGAGAGAGCAAAGAGAGAAAGAGATGGGAAGGGAATGGAAGAGAAGGGCAGGGCAGAGACCTAAATTTAGGACTTAATTCTATAAGAGTTATCCTCTGCAAATCACAATTAGAAGATAATACATGAAAATAGAACCTAGATAACATGGTATATTATTTTGTCAGTGACAGTGTTTTTGTACTAGTTCATAATATTTTCTCCCTCTTCCCTTTTCCCTAATGTTCTGTTTTGTTAGCTAATTATGAAAGGGACAAAATTTGAAAAATAGCAAAACTGAAAATACAGTTAATGGACTAGTTCACATTAATTACTACTGTAGGATTTCTGCAGATATTATTTCTCAAAGAATCATTTAAAAGGTGGCAATTTGGCATTGTGTCAGCTACATAATTCTTTCTGTAAAATGCCAACAGAAACCCAATATAACAAAAAAAATAACAAATTTCAACTGTATTTCTGACCATAATGTTAATTTTTCTGTAAGAGAAAATAATAGAGCTGGGAGAAATCCACATCATTATCTTGTCCAACACTTTCATTTCAACAATGAAGCAGAGTCAGGGGAACTTAAGGCGATGCTACTTAAGAGCATACTTAAGGAGGCTTTAACATGGGCAGTTTTAGGCTTTTCTCCTTTTCTGCTGCCCTCCTTATTCTTCACTTGAGGTCTGGAATAGGTTGATTTTGTAAACTTTGATATTTTATTCACATTAAGTTAATTGTGGGTCTGGTAAATGAGTCAAAATTAAAAGCGGGGGAAAATATGTCAATAAATTGCCGTTAGTAATTTCCTTTAATACTGAATACTGATTATATGACCCAATTATATTATTTTTAAAGGAGTAAAACATTCTGATTAAATCAATAGCAAAGATTACAAGTATCAGGTTAGGTGTAAAATAAAACCAATGGCAAAGCAGAATTCCTGGATTAGTTCTACAATGACTATAGTCAAATAAACTTTAGAAATACACATGGAATTTAGAAAATCCTTATTTGAATAGAACACAAGAGTAAATCATTGTATGTAAATAGGAACATCTGCTTCTAACAGTGAAATTTTAAAAATTTAAAATTTAAAAATAGATGCTTCATATCAAAATCTTAATTTTGCCTTCTTACAAACAAATGAGTGAGATCTAGACATTCCAGGCCAGCATTCTCCGACAGCATCAGCCAGCTGGGTCCAAATGGCAGCAGTCCTCCCTCGGATTGGGCATGTGCACTCCAGTTCATTATGTGTTCTATCCTGTTGGCCTCATGCATCATATCACCTGTCTGGCTTTTGTAAGCCCTTGAGTCTGAGACCCTGGTAGTCTAAGAACTGAGGCACGGATGATGAGCTTAATTCAGTTCCAAAAAATATCAGCTGTGAACAAGGTACTTTCATAGTTACTGGTGATATAAAGAAGGCGGCATGATCCCTGAACCCAAGGAACTCCCAGATCACTGTTTCCAGTGAGATCAACTGGCAATTATAATACTTTACAACATCTTCATTGAAAAGGTATAGAAATGGTAAAGACCAAAGTGATTAAATTCACCTTAGAGCTTCTTGAGATGGTACTTAGTTAACTGATGTTCAGTGTTTCTTCTTTTCTAATGTATGCATTTAAGGGTATAAATTTCCCTCCAAGCATGGTGTTAACTCTATTTCACAAGTTTCAACATGTACTTTTGTTATAAATAATTTTAAGACTCTAATTCCCATCTATGTGATTTCTCCTTTGACCTGTGGGTTATTTAAAAGTGTATTTCTTAATTTCCAAACATGTGAAATGTTCTAATTATTATTATAAGTTGCTCTCTACCTTAATTATCTTATAGAAAACATATCCTAAATGATTTTAGTTCTTTGAAATTTGTTGAGACTTGCTTTATGGACTAGCATGTAGCCAGATTTGTAAATGTCAATGTGAGTTTGAAGAGAATATGTGTTCTTCAGTTGTTGAATGCAGTGTTCCACCCATTAGGTCAAGTTTGCTCATCCTCGGGGTACAGGGTGGTTCAGTCGATTAAGTGTCTGCCTTTGGCTCAGTTCACAGTCTCAAGGTTCTGGGATCAAGCTCCATATGGGGCTCCCTGCTCAGCAAGGAGTCTGCTTCTCCCTCTCCGTCTGCCCCTCCTCCCTCCCTCATTCTCTCTCTCTCTCTCTCTCAAATAATAAAATCTTTTTAAAAAAAAGTTTGCTGATCATGTCATTTAGATATTCTACATCTTCATTGATTTCTAAAATCTACTTTTTATTAAAGGTTTTATTTATTTATTCATGAGAGACAAACAGAGAGAGAGGTAGAGACACAGGCAGAGGGAGAAGCAGGCTCCCTGCAGGGAGCCCGATGCAGGACTCAATCCCAGGACCCCAAGATCACAATCTGAGCCAAAGGCAGATGCTCAACCGCTGAGCCACCCAGAATCCCTCTAAAATCTACTTATCCTATCATTTACTGAGAGAGGTATGTAAAATATCTTGTCATAATTGTGGATATGTCTGTTTCTCCTCATAAGTGGTTTTGTAAGTCCTTATGTATTTTTTATTAAGATATAACGTCCGTAAAGTACATAATCTTAATTAAGTAAATAGGTATTTCTGATAGCAGAAGGAAAAATTTTGGAATCATTTTAAACATGACAAAAATCTGTCTGAACAGAGATAACTTGGGGATCCCTGGGTGGTGCAGTGGTTTAGCGCCTGCCTTTGGCCCAAGGCGCGATCCTGGAGACCCGGGATCGAATCCCATGTTGGGCTCCCTGCATGGAGCCTGCTTCTCCCTCTGCCTATGTCTCTGCCTCTCTCTTTCTGTCTCTCTCTGTGACTATCATAAATAAATAAATTTTTTAAAAAAATAATAAAAAACCCTGAACAGAGATAACTTTAAAATGCAAAGTCAAAAAAATGCAAAGTCAATATACTTCAATTAAAAATAAATAAAAATTTTAAAAGTCAACTGTACTTCAATTAAATATACAAATAAATGAAAATTAAATAGAATCAAATAAAATTTTTAAAAATGCACATATTACATCTTAACATATTTCATTAATCACTGGATAGTAAAGAGATTAGTGAAAATCTTCTCTTCTTTCATTAAAAGTATGACTAAAGCAAGCAAAAAAGTTAGAAGTTGTAGCTATAATACAGAGCCAGTTCATGAAATTCAGGCTGTTGGAAAATTTCTCAGCTTCTAAATGAATCACAGTTTTTTCCACTCTTAGTTTGTTGCATAGGCATAATTTACTTAGGATGGAATTCTTGAATTCAGTTTCATTATCATAAAAGTTTTTCATCTATATAAGTGATAAAATTAACTAGGATACCCTCCTCTCAACCTCATTCCCTCAGGGGAATATGACCTGCTTATTGTGGTATTCATAGACAAGGGAAATATACTAATTAAATTGGATATTCATCACCTGCTAATTTATATTAAAAGGTAAAACCACCATGGTATGTCAGATGCTAACAGTCTCCATCAAAATCTCATATGTGAAAAATGACAGTCTCTAGCAAAGCAAAAAGCATTTAGTATGATAAGAATAGGGGCACCTGGATGGTTCAGTCAGTTGAGCATCGGACTCTTGGTTTTCAGCTTGGGTCATAATCTCGTGGATTGAGCCCCACATCAAGCTTAGTATTCAGCACCAAGTCTGCTTGAAAGTCTCATTTCCTCCCCCTTTGCTGCTCCTCCTCCTCCTCACTCTCTCTCAAATATATAAATAAAATATTTTTAAAAAGAGAAGAATAGTTGCTTGTCACTCATTTACCCTCAGCCCCATGCTCTAGAGATGGGGTAACATAGTAGATTTATATATATTATTACTTTCTCCTAACCATTACACTTTCAGAAGAGGCGCTGGAAACTTCACAGTTATTTTTTGAAACATTGACTCCTCCTTTGAACTATTACTAGTGTCTGCATTACACACTTTTTCTCTATTTAGATATAAATTATTTTTGTTATACTCGCATAATTTGCTTTCCTTAAAACTCAAATTCTGTAACATGAAAATAAAGAAAAACCATTTGCAACCATTCTGTTGCAGTTAGCTATATAACTTTGAGCAAGAATATAACTTCAAAATGATCTCATGTCAATCCCTCACCTAAAGCAAAGGTCAAGTCTGAGTCTATTCAAATTCAAATTATTTAAGTATTTGAGCCTGAAATAATGACCATTTTCTACATTATTGATATTTTCCACCTAGATGGCTGAATTGGCCTTCAGAATAAGTGTCCTATGGTGTCCTTATGTAGTCTTATTGACATGGTTTTAATACAAATCAACCTCTTAAGTTCGGTATCTTTTCCTTCATTTGGCAGGGATATTTTCTTCAAAAAGAGAGAGCAGGAATTTAATTTTTTAATCTATATCACAATTATCTTTAAAGAAATAAAAAATGCTATCAACTTCATAGGTTTTTTTGTAATAAATTAAGCCACCTGGCACAAATCATTAAAGGAGTGTATTATACAATGTAAAGAGTTTTAAACATTAACTAATTTTCTCATACTACATAGATGTAGTCTAGTAGCTACTGTCTAAAATCAGAGACAGATGCATAATCTAACCTAGATTACCCACATATTCTCTCAAATTTGAATAGGGTGTCCCCACAAAACCATTTTCTATATACCAAGAATCAAATCAGAGAGAACTCTTAGAAGACAGCTGCAGTTGTCCAAGCAATAGATTTGAGTGTTTTATTGCCATTTTTAACTTAGAGAAAGGGGGGAAAATGGCACATGGAATAGGGTAAATCCAAATGTTAGAGGGTTAGAGTTCACTGCAGCTCACTAATTCCGTAATGACTTCAAGTTTTTTAATCCCTCCTGATGGTTTCCAATCAGATGTTCTTGAAGCTTCCATGAAGTTTTGACTTTCTATAATATTATGATTTATTCCTATAGCACTTTTTAAGATGGTAATACGAGATGAAAATCTCTTGAGACTGTGTGTTTATTTTAAAATTTCAGTTACAAAATTCTCTCTGGAATATGTCCCATTCAGTACTGTATTTGGCATGCTGTGATGTTTGTAGAAAAAAGGATACTTGAAAATTATTTGCATTTCCTTCAAATGACACATATGTATGTAATTATGACATGCATATGTAAAATAAGACATGACGATAGAAAATAAAGGTATGTGTCAACTTCAACTTGAATTTTGTAAACAGTTCATTATTAGAGTATACTTGTTTATATTTTCCATTTGGTTTTAAATGCCTAAATAGTTGTTGAAGCATCCATGACGTTTACCTTGTGGTTTTGTGTGTGTCAGAAATGGCGATGTGGAGGAGGTATGTGCAGAGAGAGAGAAGACTAGATTTGGAAACTAAAACGGAAAATTTTTTTCCCCCATATTTTTCTTGTTTTAATTGCTAGGTCAAGATCCCAGGAAGAGTGTTTCTCAGTAAGAATGTAAGGTGCTCAGAAAGGGACACAGAACATAAAGACTCCTAACTCTGGGAAACGAACTAGGGGTGGTGGAGGGGGAGGAGGGCGGGGGGTGGGGGTAAATGGGTGACGGGCACTGAGGGGGACACTTGACGGGATGAGCACTGGGTGTTATTCTGTATGTTGGTAAATTGAACACCAATAAAAATTAATTTATTAAAAAAATAAAAAATAAAAAAAATAAAATTTCCAAAAAAAAAAAATGTAAGGTGCAAGGCAGACGAACGTATTGCATATTGAAGGGGTTTAAATAGTGCATGCCCTCAAGGACTGAGGATTCAAGGCAGTCGACCTGCTAAACTTAAAGTCACAGGGTAAGACTGACATCTTTTTGAATTATCTGAATCTGGTGGGACAGAATTTTAGTTGGCTATTTTATTATCTCACACTTAACTTCTCTTTATTGATTAAATTTTAATTGACTACTTAATATTTTGTGTAGGTGAACATTTATGTGTTTTGTTGACATACTGATATGATTACAGAGTGAAAGTTAAGCATTATGCGTGCTATTGTAAAGAAAAGGAGCATTATGTAACTTATTTCATATCCAGACATGTACAGTATGTAAGACTAGTCAAATCACCAAAAAACATCAGTCTATTAGGGGCAAGAAGATTCTTGGAATTTCCTAATTAGAATATTTTACCCTTTAGAAATAATTCAGCTTATTTCTGGAATATATATCCAGAACCTTGAAATACCCAGTTAATCAGAAAATTTTTAGATCATGAGTTGACCAAATTTATATGGTAATCAGAGAAGTTTCTTGTGTATAGAAAATTCACGGGATGCCTGAGTGGCTCATCGGTTGAGCGACTGCCTTCAGCTCAGGTCCTGATCCCAGGTCAGGGGATCAAGTCCCACATCAGGCTCCCTGTGAGGATCCTGCTTCTCTGTCTTTCTGTGTCTCTGCCTCTCGCTGTGTCTCTCATGAATAAATAAATAAATACATATTTTTTTTAGAAAAAGAAAAAAGAAAATTCACGTGGAGGTTGTGAAGTAATAAGGCTTTAATGACAACATATGTTTTAGTACAAAATATAATTTAGACCACTTCTGACGATGTTTTGCATCAATGCTATCAGGAATCTAATGGAAAATACGGATGACTGGGCCCCTGTCCTAAGTAAGTGAATCACAAACTTTCTATCTGTAAAGATGAAAATAATAATAGTGTTATCTAGTAAGAATATTGTACAAATTATGCAACTGATTCACCTGCTATTTAGAAATCTCTAAATAACAATGGGCTGTATTGTTGGATATGTATGTGTGTAGTTCTCTTTTAAAACTGGGATTTTCTTTCATTATTATTATTTTCTTTACATTTCTTTCATTGTGGTTATTATAACTGTTATTATTCATTATTGTTCACTAGTTGCTGTTATTAATTCTGGCATACTCCAAAATTTGAAAATCGTGTATTTACCTATTTTCTATTATGCCCTAATAATAAAATAACAAGGAAAATAATACTCTAGAACCAGCAATACTTTTAATACACATATTATATATATTTTGAGGTTTTCTAAGCTACTCCATGTCATTGATAGATGATCCCAAACCAAAAATGGATACTCTCTGCAGTATGATGCATTTGTTTTGCATTTAGCAGAAGGCTGTTGGGTCATTCTGGAAATTTCATTTACAGACTGAGACTTTAAAACTACAGTGTGTTTTTTCTTGGTTTGTATTTTTATCTACCCCTGAAAATGACTAGAAATGAAATGGAACATGAATTCCAGAATTTGCTAAAATGCTATATTGAAAATTTCTCTCAGGGTTTGCATTTTTAATGTTCAATGCAAAAATTACTCATTATTTTCATTCTCATATGACAAGTTAAATTATGTTTCATTTCACTATTTTATAGAACAGTATTTTTTCTCATAAAATCTCTAGGACGTACAGCCAAGAATAGCTTGATGAAAATGATTTCTCTTACTTTTCTTCTTAAAAACATTCTTCATCTGGCATCTCTAAATAGATAGCAAATTGCTATATGCATTATACATTTTTGTCTTAAACTGACAATTCGGTATTTGGCAGTGTTTGTATTAATGTAAAGTGCTTAAGATGTTGTTCCTAAAAACTGTAAGTTAATAATTATAAATTATATGTTATAATTATAAATCAATAATTATTCAATAGAGTAAGAACAATTTTAGTTGAAGACAGAAATCTCTAAATAATGGACTGTATTATTGGATATGTATGTGTGCAGTCCTCTCTTAAAACTGGAATTTGGACTTAGTGTAAGTCCTTAAAATTGTTAACCACCAGCTCCTGACCGTAAAATTGTATTAAAGAATCAAGATCAGTGCAACGCAGCCACAAACTCTTTGATAGTGTTCAATATGAATGTCCTTCTGTTATCTTTCCATCATTCTAAAAAAAATAAAAATATTTACTGAGGATGCTTATTATCACCAAATAAACTACTTTACACTTCCTTTAAATTACAAAGTGAGAGTCATGCATTATAGAAGAAATTAGAATATAGACATTTTTATATGGCTGTCAAATTTCACAAATCTTAGAAATGACTGGGATCCTGCTTAGGTTAACTGACTCTAAAGCCCTCAATTTTTCTATATCTTTTTATCTCATCTTCCTTGTCGATATTCTTTGCCTGTCCTCATTGAGGTTTGGTAATTTGTAATTTGACTTCATTCTTACAAAGGTAGCTGATAGACAATATATCCATAAAAAAAACCAAGACCTTTCCTCATTTTTAGACAAAATTCTTTTATTTTTTTAATTTTTTTATTTATTTATGATAGTCACACACAGAGAGAGAGGCAGAGACATAGGCAGAGGGAGAAGCAGTCTCCATGCACCGGGAGCCTGACGTGGGATTCGATCCCGGGTCTCCAGGATTGCGCCCTGGGCCAAAGGCAGGCGCCAAACCACTGCGCCACCCAGGGATCCCCAAAATTCTACTTCTTTCTCCCACCTTCTGCTTTTGCATTTAATCTGAAAACACCCATTAAGCAAACAGCCAAAGTTCTCTTATTCTTATTCCCTCTTTATACATCTTTCAGTGCTTACCAAGTCTTGTCATCTCTTTTCACATATCTGTTTTGGAAGTTTCTCCCAGACTGCTCATCATTGATTCTTTCCCCTACTCCCTGCCATTTACAATGAACACACCAATATCAATTAGTATAGAGCTGCTTGTTATTTTTTGACCTTTAAAAAGGCCAAATCCTTCCATTTATTTGTTTCAACTGTGTACTTGACAATATTTTTTTTCTAATGGAGGGTCATGAGTTGATTCCGATTTGATAACTCAGAATTTTTCCTCTCAATTTTGTAACTTAATGAATTTTTGACAATTCCAATTTATTGACTATGTGTATATACCCTTGACCTTGAAATCCTTCCACAACCATTTGTAATGTTATAGTCGAATATAGTCAAACTTGAAAATTATATTGAAAGCCATCGCATCTGCCCAGTTTTTACTCAAAACACTGCACCCTCTTTCTTCCCTCTCACATTATCATACCTTCTCATATCTTCTGCATAGGTTGCTATTCACTATCTTCATCCTTAAGCTAGCATTAAATCTTCTTTATATTTCACATTTTCTTTTGACTTCCCCTTTTACCACCATCCAGAGTAGTCTTCTTTTAAAGGGTATACATCTTCCTTTTCCCATATGATATAACTTAATCATGGGAATATTTCATCATACTCAGGAATTCCAGCCATACTCAAAGGGCATGAAGTTATCCAAGAGCAGGTGTTGGGGATCATTCTTAGAATTTGGTCTACCATACACAATTTACAACCAATATCTTGAAAAGTGGTGTTAATCTTCACCATCAATCCTGTTCCATTGTTTTCTCGGTTAAGTTGGTAATGCTATCATCATAGCTACCAAAGGCAGAATTGGAGGAATAAGCCCTATTTCCTCACTGTCTTCTGATTTTGAACCATCATTCAGCACATTCTACACACTTACTAGGCATTTCTTAAATCTATCCTCATTGTTATTGCCATGTCGTTCATTTTATACCTCGTAATTTATCGATCGATCATCTTTTATTATTCCAACATATCTTTACATTACTGCCAGAATAAATATCAAGATAAAAAAAAGTTGAGCATGGCACACTTCTACCATAAGTCACATAATGCAATAATTTTTAGTGGTAGTGGAGCAAGTGGCATATTAGAGTAGACTTGGGATATTTTTCCAAATGCTTCCACCTCTTCACCTCCTCCTTTCATTCTTATATTCTGACCCAAGCTTGGATTGATAATCTGTTTGAGAATGACTTCTTAGTCGTTCTTATTTTTCATTTAAAAATAATGAAATTCGAATTTTACAGATCTGTAATGGAGCCTCCATTATCTAATCCTTTTCCCTAGCTTGATTTTCTATTCCTCAGCATCTGATATTTCACCTTTTAAAGGTACTTATCCCACTTATCTCATTATATATAAATTTAGTATTACTACTCATAATGTTTACTTTCTTAGAATTTCTTGACTCTCTTCTTATTTTGTCAGATTACTATTCATTTCGGGGTAGTTACTTCACATACCAACTTTTCTAAGTTGATATTCATGATTTCTTTTTCCACTTGTTCTCCATAGAGCAAATTAGTTCCCTCTTGTCTACAATTTTCATTTTAGTTGTGTATTTGTCTAGCTCTTACAACTTTGATTTGCATTTCTATTTATATAAGTCTCTGTGGTATACTAACTCTAAGGTATCCTCCAATTATTACTACTCCCTGGTGTTCATGATTTTGTGTAATCCTCTTTCCCTGGATATGTACAGAATTTGTGACTTGCTTCTAATCAATAGTCTATGGCAGGGACGCTTGGTGGCTCAGCAGTTAAGTGTCTGCCTTTAGCTCAGGGCATGGTCCTAGCTAGGGTCCAGGATCAAGTCTGCATCAGGCTCCTTGTGGGAAGCCTGCTTCTTCCCTCTGCCTACGTCTCTGCCTCTTTCTCTCTCTCTCATGAATAAATAAATAAAATCTTTAAAAAATAGTCACCGGGATGGGATATCACTCTCATGATTGTATTATATAAGACTCCATCTTGTGATAGTAAGATTGCTTTAGAGATTTTCCTTGCTGGATTAATGAAATACGTGGCCATATTGAGAAAGCATCATGAGGCAACAAAATGTGGAAGTCCACTAGGAACACCAGACAGCCTCTAGAAGCCGAGGATGGCTTCAAGATACTGAAAGCAGCCTCTAGCAGGTACATTAGAACAAACAGTAAGTCAGAGCTCTCAGTCTCATAATCTCAAGGAAATAAATCTTTCCACCACTTGAGTAAACTTGGAAACAGATTCTTCACTAGTCAAACCTGAAGATAAAAACATGCTGGTTGATGCCTTCATCTCCTCCTTTTTAGATCCTGAGAAGAGGACTCTTTTAAACTATGTTCAGATCTTAAACTGCTGAAACTGTGAGATAATAAATATGTGATTCTGTGCTGTTAAAAGTTTGGTGATTTGTTATACAGCAATAGAAAGCTAATGTATTCTTCAGTGCTGGATATTGGCTTCCTCAAGAGCAGATTGTGCCTTAGCCATTCTGTTCACCCTGTAGTAGAGTCTGATACAGAGAAAATGCTTCGAGAAGATTTGTTGAAGGATTTTAGTTTTACAGAAGGCATAAATTATGTGGCTCCAGGCCTTAGGTAGTCATTAATTTCCAGAGATATAATATAGACACTAGTGTCTCTTCTGCTTTTTTCCTTTTTAAGTCCAACCGATCCACCCACCCAGAACTTCATGTCAATTAAATCCAAAGAGCCCTGAACCTGTACCTCAATGACCTTAATATTGATTCTAACCTGCATTTTTTAAATATATTTTTAGCCTTCATTCTTGATTCTAATCTGAATCTTAATGTTTTCTTCGGTGGCCCATTTGATTTGATGATATGCCGAGATTTTTGTTTTAACTTCTTTGATGTCATATCACCTTGATTTTAGATATTTACATAATCTCACTGAAAAAACCTCCTGACTCCAGGCCCTATTTCTAAATGACACAGTTTGCCATATGGGCTATAAGGGTTATTTCATGGCGATTTATGGTTCTAAATCTTCTCATTTTCTAAGAGTCAGCCATTCTCCAGTCCATCTCCATTGAAAATAATTTGTCATGGGCAAAAGAGCACCATGAATAGATGCTTATATTTACACTACAAAAGAGATGGGAAAGCAGAGTAGTTGGTGCTGTATTTTTAAGCACCACTGACCTAAATGAACTTCTGTGGCTCTCTTTTTTTTCCTGGATATAATCAGAAGGGTTTGGAAAGAAGTGGGCATAAGCTATACGATGATTTTTTTTTTTTTTTGATAACAGAGTGATACAAGCAGACAAAATGCCTACTGCTTTTAAGGGATTTGAAGCCAACGGGTTTCTTCAAATGTCACCTATTTAGTTACTCATTGTCCACGTGTCCACCAATGACTAGAATGACCAGGATTTCCAATTGTTTAACACTGGTTAAATAGACAGAATATACTGGTTTTAAGATAGAGCCCTATCTACAGGCACAAAAGAGAAAACACACAGTTAGTAGCTACCTGATGACAAACATGCGGTATATATACCACTGTATGAATTGGTAATGTCTGCATTTTGACTTGAAATATTTTATCTATAGAAACCTCTAATCCAACTTTTATTTTATTTTTATTTTTATTTTTATTTTTATTTTTATTTTTATTTTCCTTTTGATAATCCAACTTTTAAAAAACTCTCACTCTATTCTTCATTCCAAATACTGCTAACAGCATGTAGCCTTTGGGTCTTATCAATTCCAGTTTGGCTTTACCCTCCTGATCCTAAACTTTCAGAGCCAGTATTCTTTTTTCATGGAAACTTTTGGCACCTGAGGAACTGACCATTTCCTAGGATTTATTGAATAGTGATATTAGTTTATCCTCATCTATCTACTTTTATATCATTAAGAGCTAAATTTCCCAAGAGAATGCTCTTACTTTTTTCCCCAAACATGACTATGGTATTCCATTTCTAATCCTAATCATTTCTCTGCCAATCACGCTCTGCCCTGCATGCACACTTTCAGCCCTACAGTGAAATTTACCTTTTTTCAAGCTAATTTTACAAAAGCAACTCCAACTGTATATTCACTTCAAAAATGATAGCCTGGGATAAATTATGCTACTTGGGGTCACAAAAGAGTGGAGATCTGTGCTGTCTTCAATTTAGGAGAAATTTCATCCACAAAATTTCACACTGTCACTGTGATGATGTCATTCTTTTTGTCATGCCTACATTTCCCAGCTATTTACTCTCCAATAATGACAAGACAGTTTTCAAAATACTGTTCAAAATCTGGTCTATGTATATGTATATATGGATGTATCCTTTTACATTTCCATTATTCATTACCTGATGATTAATAGAATTTCAATAGTGTTTTGATGAACACTTACGCTGCCACACATTCAAGAAAGAACAAGACAGATTTACTTACCAATTCAGAATTGTATGTAACAATTGACTGTAGTCTTCTGGCAAATACATTCTGTTCCCCTCATCCATACTTTCTCTACTTCTTGCAATACCAGACAAAACCACCAACATAATAAAAGTTGTATCTGTTCGGTATCTAGTGATTCTCTAAAAAGCCAGCAGAATATGGAATGTCTGTTTCACATTTTGAGTCATAAATTATTTTCCATAACTTTTTATATGTAATATTTTCTTCTTTCAAATGTTGCCTATCATTAAACATTTAGCATTGTGTCTTATGCCCTTATATTGAGATAGCATATACTATTTGTAATAAACTAAAATAATTCATGTGATATTGATCAACATGACCTCAACTTCCACCTCAGCTTGACAAACTTTAAGCAAGTTTCTTCTTGACTACAGACTTCTGGCCATCCCTTTCTTAGAGCATTTACTTTAGAAAACTAACTTATAATTGCAAATTCTTCCTCTGCTCCTTTGAAATGTAGATAAATCTTTTCCCAGTCTATTGCCAATTTTACAATGCAGGAATGCCTTTCTCAAGGACTTGGAAGCCCTCCTGTTGAAATGTAATCAGCAAACATAATTCCTTATCTCCCAATCTGTGTGATGGTAGGATTCTAAATTCTATAAGCACCAATAAGCACCAATCAGCAAACACATATGGTGTAATCATGTTGACTGATCTTTCTAATGTTCTTCAATACTTTTTCACTGCCTCACCCCAGGCTTTAAAAACTATACTGTCTTTTGCTTCAATGGAATTGAATTCAATCTCTCTCCATATTGCAATAGTTTTGAGTAGAGTCTTGTTCTCTAATTCGATCCAGTGCAAATTTTTGACAATATCCATAACTCCACATAATTATATTAATGTGAAATAAAATGGGCTTTCTACTGTGTGATAATAAGCAGCAAGAAATCTAGTTTCCATTTATGAAGCAACTATCTGCAATTCTATTCAGTGTCTGATTTTATATCTAGTACTATATGTGTAGTATTTTGTTTAATTTCCATATTTGATTGCTATTTGATTTGATTATCTTTTTTTGATAACCAATTCTGATCTTACTAGAGCTGATAACATTGTAAAGTATTTACTGAAGCTAACTACCAGAAGGGTCATGGAAAAGGATTAAAATGCATTCATATTAATGAAAGCATAAAAGTTTTACTTAGACAGCTTTCAGAATATACATTCAACAAAACACAATTGATCTTCTTTTGTTTCATATATTAGCTTAAATTTGGTCTTTAGTCAGAAAAACCTATTTGAAGACATAGAATTTTTTTCATATTCATGTTATGAGAAAGAGAAAGTAATGGACCTGTATTACCTCTTTAAAAATAAAAAGGCCAGCCTAGACTATATATAAACCAACCTTTACCCTACCTTCACATAGATAATAGACAACATATGCCTCTTTGGTTTATATGAAATGCACCTTTTGGTCTGATGTCTAAAATCACTGTTTAAATACTCAGAAACAAAAACAAAGCACATTTTATTATGTTTATTATGGTTTTTTTTGTTTTTTTTTTTTTTTTTGAGAACACTAAATGCTCAACATCACAAGGCATCAGGGAAATATAAATTAAAATCGTAATAAGATACCATCTCACTTCAGGCAAAATGGCTAAAATTAACAAGTCAGGAAATGAAGGATGTTGGTGAGGTGCTGAGAAAGGAGAACCCTCATACACTGATGGTGGAAATGTAAGCTAGTGCAACCATTTTGGAAAGCAATATGGAAGTTCCTCAAACGTTGAAAATAGGGGGTCCCTGAGTGGCTCAGAGGTTTAGCGCCTGCCTTTGGCCCAGGGCATGATCCTGGAGTCCCAGGATTGAGTCCCAGTTTGGGCTCTCTGCACGGAGCCTGCTTCTCCCTCTGCCTGTGTCTCTGCCTCTCTCTCTCTCTGTGTCTCTCATGAGTAAATAATTAAAATCTTTAAAAAAATTAAAATAGAGGGGCACCTGGGTGGCTCAGTGTTTGAGTGCCACCCTTTGGCCCAGGACATGATCCTGGAGTCCCAGGATTGAGTCCCTCATCGGGTTCCCTTCATGGAGCCTGCTTCTCCCTCTGCCTGTGTCTCTGCCTCTCTCTCTGTGTCTCTCATGAGTAAATAAATAAAATCTTTAAAAAAAAAGTTGAAAATAAAACTACTCTACGAGTCAGCAGTTGCACTACTGGGTATTTACTCTAAAGATACAAATGTAGTGATCCAAAGGGCACCTGCATCCCAATGTTTATAGCAGCAATGTCCACAATAGCCAAACTGTGGAAAGAGCCCAGATGTCCATTAACACATGAATGGATAAAGAGGATGTGGTGTATATATACAGTGGACTACTACTCAGCCATAAAAAGAAAAGAAGAAAGAAATCTTGCCATTTGTAACAACGTGGATGGAACTAGAGGATATTATGGTAGGTGAAATAAGTCAATCGGAGAAAGACAGTTATCTTATGATCTCACTCATATGTGGAATTTAAGAAATGAAACAGGATCATAGGAGAAGAGAGGAAAAAAACAAAACAAGATGAAATCAGAGAGAGAGAAAAGCGATAAGAGAAACTTAGCCATATTAAACAAAGGGTCTCTGTAGAGGGGGAGATGGGTAAGGGGATGGGGTAACTGAGTGATGAACATTAAGGAGGGCATGTGATGTATGAGCACTGGATATTATACAAGACTGATGAATCACTGACTTCTAACTCTGAAACCAGTAATACATTGTATGTTACTTAATTGAATTTAAATAAAATTTAAAAAGAAAAAAAAATAAAACACTAAATGTAAATACTAAATAATCTTTAAATTAGACTATATTTAAAATGTTCTAAAGTATTTAAAGCTCTCTATATAATAAGAATTGCATTTCATTTTCCACATATACTGAGTATCCCAAAGAGTAAGTTACTGAATATTTTTAGGCATAACTTGGGAACATAAAGCCTACTGAGAGTACGTATATCATACTTTCTAATAATGGATGATATTTACTCTTCAAAGGAGGAAAAAAAGAAAATTGAGACAAGTCTTACAATTTAGTAAATGAACCCACTTAAAATCAGAATGGATCAGCTTCTGGGTTAAACCCTCTGGTAAAACTCTGGATAAAAATAGGTAAGCAAATATTAGGTATTCCTAGATTAAAATGGGACATTTGAATATTATTTACTTTACGATATCTTTAATCACCTTATTATCTTATTTTATTTTTCACATAGTATGTGACCCTCATTCATTTGGAAAAAAAAAAGCAAAAGCATAATATATTTATATATATCTCAGTAAACTTTTAATGAAGCTCTCTGAAGAGAATATGTTTTCACATTAGCAGAAAAACTGTAGAATAGAAAAGAGGAAGGCCAAAATGAGAAGAAAGAAAAGAACTAAAATAAAAAAGCTTTAAGTAGGAGAAAGACTGTAAGATATGAAGGAAAAATCATATCTTGTCTAAATTAAAATGTCCAGTGAATTTTATATTCTTTAATGAAGTCTATATTTTTACATAGAGCACATAATCTTTATTATATTTACCTTCTTCAGATGGAGAACATGTTTTCCCCTTCTGCTTCAATGAAACTTTGATTCACATTATGTATATTATTTTGTTGACAGGTCTTATATATTTATCTTCTAAAAGTTGCTGTTAATTAGGGAAGGGGAAAATTTTCTGCATTTCTACATGATCAGATTATTGCTCTAGAAACTAACTTCTTTCATTTGTAAATTGAGTGATTTGCATACGAATTGTTTCGCCAGCTTTTTTGGCTTGCCACTAAACTAGTATCATAGTATCATATGATACAGACCTTCCTTAAAAATATATATTTTAGGGGGATCCCTGGTTGGCGCAGCGGTTTAGCGCTGCCTTTGGGCCAGGGCGTGATCCTGGAGACCCAGGATCGAGTCCCACATTGGGCTCCCTGCATGGAGCCTGCTTCTCACTCTGCCTATGTCTCTGTCTCTCTCTCTCCCTCTCTCTGTGACTATCATAAATAAATAAAATTAAAAAATATATATATATATTATTATTTATTCATTGGAGACACACACACAGAGGCAGAGACATAGGCAGAGGGAGAAGCAGGCTCCATGCGGGGAGCCTGAGGTGGGACTGGATCCCGCTATTCCAGGATCACACCCTGGGTTGAAGGCAGCGCTAAACCACTGAGCCACCCAGCAGCCCTGACACAGACCTTCCTATCTCAAATTTAAATTTAAAACAAAAGTAACTCATGGTGCTATATATGTGTATATAACTATATGTATTATTATATTTATGTAACTGTATATTATAATTATATGTTTATAAGATAATTATAACTATGTAATAATTGCATATTATATTTTTTGATTTTTCCTACAAAAAAGAATATGTGGATATTTTGTTTCTTTTTTTTCTTTTTTTTTTTCTCTCTCTGTAATATAATGCAGTATAAGCCAGCTAGATTCTGGGATGCATATAAGGGAAGAAAAAAATGTATATATACACACACTTTTGTGTATGTGTCTGTGTGGATGTGTGCATGTCTAATAATATTTTATAACTATTTAAACATTTCTCACTAAAGTGGAGATAGACTAAGAAATTATAATCTTCCAGCCATCAAGATTTAAAGAGGTATCATTTATCTCATATGTGACTGGTATTGAATATCAATCTATGCATTAGAAAGGTTTAACCATATTTTTCAATAGTGCATATAATAGGTGTTGATGGTACTGAGTAGAAGAATTTTTTGACACATAAATTACTTATGTCCAGCATAATCATTCAGACTCTGACAGTTCAAATGCTTATCCTCACGGAGATGACTTTGCTCTTGCTAGTAAATGAAATTGACATAAGGGTTGTTGAAGGAAGTAGAATGTGGCATTTCAATTTCAATGTCAAAAACATTGAATCTTCTCATTTTGTTTAAGAATTTTGAGATCTATAGGGAGATTAGAAAGCTTGAAAATGCTAGTTTTGTTTCATCCTGTACTTTTTAAATATGCACTGAGTGCATATTAAAATGGTTTATAGGATAAAATACAAGAATATCCATGTAAGTTAATACAATAAGTTTCTTGAATGAGTTTGGTTGAATGCAAATGAATGAAAGGTTTTAAATTATTCAAAGTCTTGACTAAATATTTAGAGGTTAGAGTTCAAATATCTCTTCAGATACAGAGAGCTTTTGAAATTTAGGGATTAGTTGAATGTCTTAATTTCTTAAAATAATCTGTGGTTATAAATAAAGGGCAATTATGTAGATATTAGAAGATGACAATAATTACTGGAGATTAAATTTCCAAATGATTTCTGTAATTATTTAAGACTTAACCTTTAGAACAGCTAATGAGTATACTGAAGGAGAAAGTTAATTTGATGGAAGAAAAATATTATCTGGTACCTGGTGATGAGCATTATAAACATGAAGATTAATGTCAAGACAAATATTTACTAATGTATTTGAGGTTTTTTTTAAAGCCATACATTATATATAATGGAAATAACTTTAATATCATGGCTTGGTTTACTTACAATTTATTTCATAATTTTTACATGTCATGTGATATTATCCTTTTAATTTTTTTGAACATTTAAAATGAAAAATCATTTTGTCATGGGCTATACAAAAACAGCTCTGATTTCCCAGACCTGATTTGGCCTGAGGGCCATAGTTTGCTAATCCCTGTTCTATACAGCAGGTCCCCCATTGAACAAAAAAGTATGAGGCATGCAAAAGGAAGAAAAAAGTCTGAAGAGACAATTTAATCAGTAGTACAAAAAATCAGATGTAACACATCTGTTGGAACTATAGGATAGGGAGGAATAATTTGTTAAAAACCCTAATGGAAAAAAGTAGACAAAATTCAAGACCACATGTATTTTCAACATAGATTAATGCTCAAAGAAAGAACCAAATTTTTATGTTAGAAATAACATAGTAATACAACTAAAGAATATTTTTGAAGGATCATCAGTTGACTCAGAGCAACTGAGAAAAAATTAGAAAACTTGAAGAGAGGCAAATAGAAATTACCTAAACTGAAATGATACGAGAGAAAAAAGTGGAAGTAAAAGAATCAACAATAATAAACAGAAAAACCTAAGAGCTATAATTCAATATCAAGCAGTCTAACGTACGCATATTTAGAATCCCTAAAGAAGAAAGAAAATAGAGCAAAAGAAATGTCTGAAGAAATTAAGGACAAAATATTCCAAAATTAGTGACAGATAAGAAGATCAGAAAACATCAAGGAAAAATAAAATGAAAATAAAAATCAACACTTAGTCATACCATATTTTTACCTCATAAAACCAAAGAGAAAGGGAAAAATTTGAAGACTACTAACAAAAGATATCTATGTTACCTGCAGTGGAACAGAAGTAGGAATTAAAGCCAACTGTCTATCAGACTCTATGTTAAGGAAACAGTAAAAGTTAATAACTTAAATATTGCGTATGGTTGCTTTCATGCTACAGTGAGGGAATTGTTTACAAAATCTAAAAAGTGGTAGGTTAAAAATAAAAGGATGAAGAAGTAAGTGTCATCCTTAATACTATCCAAAAAAATAATAATTTTCAGTCATTGTAGGGTTCAAATATAGAATTATCAGAGATAAAGAGGGAATTACAAAATCATAAAAGCATTAATTTTCTAAGAGGACAGAACTATCCTCATTACATATAGATTCAGTACAGACTTTAAAAATGCATGAGGTAAAAGGTGGTAGATCTGAAGGGAGAAATAGATAACTCCACAATTATAGTTGAAGATGTAAACATTTCTGTCTTAGTAGTAGGCAGGACCTACTAGGCAGAAATTCAGTAGGGAAATAGATGGCCTGAATAACACTATCAGAGACACTGACTGATGTTTATAAAATACTCAACGCAATAAGGACAGAAAACACATTCTTCTCAACTGCACATGTAACACAATCCAATCTAGACCATATTCTAGGTTATCAAACAAAATTAAAAAAAATAGACTCAAGTATATTTTCAGACAATAAATAGAAGTTAATAATATAATGATATGATTTTATTTGATTTGCTTACTGGTGATATAATAAACATAAGTTAGTCTAAAAATAAAATATATTGGGGTACCTGGGTGATTCAGTGATTGAGCATCTACCTTTGGCACAGGTCGAGATCCTGGGGACTTGGGATGGAGTCTGAGTTCTGCATCAGGCTCCCTGCCAGGAGCCAGCTTCTCCCCCTCTGCCTATGTCCCTGCCTCTATCTCTGTGTCTTTCATGAGTAAATAAATAAAATCTTTTAGAAAATAAATAAATAAAAATAATTTTATCATCCTAATAAAATTTTAATAAAAAATCATGTGAATTCTAGGAACCAAATTTTACAAAATGGTGGTATGCATATTGTGCGACTGGTTGTGCAATAACATTCTAGAGAATGGAAAAGAAAACACTGAAAACAGCTTGGTAGATTTTTTAAATAAAATTAAATATACTCCCACCATATAACCAGCAACTACACACTTGGTATTTATCTTAGAGAAATGAAATTGATGCTGACTCTAAATATTTACATGACTTTCCCTAGGATCTTATCTTTTCTTTTTCTTTTCTCCTTTTTTTTCTTTTTTTTTTCTTTTCTTTTATTTTCTTCTTTCTCTTCCTTTTTCTTTCTTTTAGACTTCAACTTTTAGAGCAATTTTAGTTTCACAGAAAAATTCATAGGAAGGTACAGAGTACTGTATTTGCTTTGCCCCAACACATACATAGCTCCTCCCATTATCAGTATCATTTACCAGAGTAGTGTATTTATTACCATTTGATGATACATACTTTGACATATCATAATCACCCAAAGTTCATATTTTACCATGGGGTTCATTTTGGGTGTTATGCAATCTATGGGTTTGGACAAATCATGACAAGTGCCTATTTTTATGATAACATACAGAGTATTTTTACTGCCTTAAAAATCCTCTAGGTCCTTCCAGTTCATCCCTCCTTCCACCTCACCTCTAGCAACTATTGATTGTTTTGTTGTGTCCATAGTTTTGCCTTTCTAGGATGTCAGATAGTTGGAATCATACCATACAATAAATAACATTTTTAGATTAACTTTCTTCAAGTGATAGTGTGCATTTAAGTTTCCTCCATGTATTTTCACGGCCTTATAACTCTTTTTTTTTTTTTTTTTTTTTGGTGCTGAGTAATATTCTGTCTGGGTGTACCACTGTTTATTTATTCATCTACTGAAGGACATCTTGGTTGCTTCCAAGTTTTGGGAGTTATGATAAAGGTGTGCAAATATCTGTGTGCAGATTTTCATGTGGATGTAAGTTTCCAGTTCATTTGGGTTAAGACCAAGGAGCTTAATTACTGAATCTGCAAATAGTGGAAGTTTAACTTCTTGACAATTTGAATGTCTTTTACTTCTTTTTGGTGTCTGATTGCTGAGGGTAGGACTTCTAGTATTAGGTTAAATAACAGTGGTGAGGGTGGACATCTCTGTCTTGTCCTGACCTAAGAGGAAAAACTCTGTTTTTCCCCATTGAGGATAATATTAGCCTTGATTACTGTAGCTTTATGTTGTGTTTCAACATCAAGTGGCGTCAGTCTTCCAGTCTCATTCTCCTCCAATATTGTGTTGGCTATTCAGAGTCTTTTGCCTTTCCATATTAACTTTAGAATTATGTTATGATAACTATAAAATAACTTGCTAGAATCTTTATTGAAATTTCAATTAGTCTATAGATCAATTTGGAAGGAACTAACATCTTACATCATTCACTGATTAACCTGACATATAAAGTCCTAGACTTCTCCCAAACTCATGACAAGTATGTTGGGCCACTCAGCTTAATGCTTCTCATGAGGTTGACTGAGACATTAGGAGGGGCTACAACATAGCTAATTTGTCTTTGTGCTCAATGATACTTGCTCTTCTTTCCAAATGTATTGATCCATAATATTCTACATGCTAATTTCATTTTTTTTCCAAAAACACAGCCTGAATGAATTGTTGTAATAGTAAGTCATCATCTCAAGATTCCTATCTCTTATGGAATTAGCTAGGGAGAGTTGACTGGGTTTCAGCCTCCTCTTTCTGGTCTTGGTCCTTAAACCTTAACCTGACGTATCAGCTTCCCAGTACCTCCAAATGAATCTTCAAAATATATTTTTCAGCTCTTTTAACTATAATTAGTTAGAGAGCTGGTCAGAATGATCTAATCTGCCATTTCTATCAAAGCATTCCCTTTTTCAGCAAGGCAATTTAAAAGTTAATTCTAACATTATACATTTTTAGATTACACTGTGAATGTTGGTGCCATTGTCAGTAATGAAGTGGATAAAACATTGATCTGATTAATGTCTAATATTCTTATGTCAGCCCTCAATAATGTTTATATAGAAGATATTTTAATTCTAATATAAGTGAATTATTAATTTTAAAAAGCCTAATTCCTTCTAAATACAATGTAATGTTTCCAAAAAGAAATCCTAGAAACCCATATTAAAATTTCATATAGGGACTCCTAGTTGGCTCAGCGGTTGAGCATTTGCCTTTGGCCCAGGGCATGATCCTGGAGTCCTGGGATCGAGTCCCACATCGGGCTTCTCTCTCTGCCTGTGTCTCTGCCTCTCTTTCTGTGTCTCTCACGAATAAATAAAATCTTTAAATGAATAAATAAATCATACAAAAAATCAGGTGATAATTTTAACCTATCTATAGGTTAAAATAAATAAGTGAATAAATAAATATCTCTATATAATATATATACACACACACAAATTCTCTCTATATATTAATAACTTTCTTCACTTTCACATCTCAGATTTAAAACATTATCCATATTGCCTTTTTTAAGGCCCTAATATAAGTAAAATAGAGATTGTTGTCTTTATATTTGCTGCTTCAAGATTTAGTTACCTGTTTTTCTCACATTCATGCCCAGCAAAATCTAAGAAAAGTAACAACTGCATCTGAGTGTACAATTTGGTTGCATTCTTATATCAGTAAGTTCTTTCTATAAAGCTTAATTCATTTTGAATCATTAGGCTATCATTCTTGGGATGAGGTAGCTGTCATAAGTTCAGCACTTTGCATCTTATAGAATTTAGTATCTCTTAAGGTTTCTTTTTTTAAGTGTTGTGTGTGTACTATTGTTTCAATTTCCTCCAACTGCCTCAATTCCCACAGTCTGCCCTTCCATGCACATACCTTATTATATAAAATCTACTTGGAAAAAAAATAAAAGAAACTGAAGGTATATTGTATATTTGTGAGCTGAATTAAAGGAGAGTAATTATGTACTTGTCCTGGAGCACCATATATTTTAATTTATACTTTTTACAAAAATATTATAATTGTTGAAAATGATTGTGGGTAATTTGCCTAACAGTAGTGCTTTGTTTTTTCTAATGTTGATAGCAGTCATTGATAGTGCGATAGACACTTCTTTGGATACCTGTGACAAGTTGGGAACAGGAACTCCTCTTTTTATTTAAGTATATAATTGTAAGCATTAATGAGTTTTCAGTATGTTTTCTGTATGTTTGTATTTCTCCGTATCTACACAGAAATTGGCATTGCATGTTGCCATGTATCACTTTGATTCGTTTAAATAGATATATATGGAGCTTCTTTCCTAGTCCTCAAACAAGGTGGAATTATCCCTTACATATTGACTCCCTGTCACATTTTGTAGAACATGGCATCAATAGCCAGACTCCATGACATTTAATAGGAATAATCAGTCATAAATTTTCTTTTTAGTTAAATTCCAGTGAATAAATAGGCGCTGTCATCCCTACGAATAAACAATGGCACATTCAATAGTATAATACATATATTTATTTCATATAATTGTGTTTCATAATTTTTGAAGGTCAAAACCACTTATAATAAACTTCAAAAAGTTTATTATGTAAAATGACCTAAAAAATATATCTAAGGGAAGTCATGCCAAACCTTGTAAAGGAAATATTTTAATCACACAAGGAAATAACTGCTATGTCAAATGGATACTAATACTAACATACTCAAAGTGGATATACTAAATATTCAAAATTTTAGATTTTAAATGTTTTAACTTCAAGACCTATAATTTTTTAAGTGAAGCTCAACTTTTCTGGTTGAAAATCACTGTTCATATTTATTTTATATTCCCATGTTGGTCCTTGTATTATAAAGGAAAAACTAAGCAGGCTATTAGGTCACAGAATTGAGTTTACATTGCAGGTTTTACTAATTCTGTGACCTTGAGTAATTCTTAGTTTTTGTTTCCTTTTCTGAGAAATGAAGATAGTGGAGTATGTTTTATTTTTTTCCTAAAAACAGAGGGACTACCATAGAGCTTCAGAGGTATGGTTTGTGTCTGTTTAGGAGATGGCTATGCATGTCCTTATAGGACATGAATTATTAGGGGTTATGAACATTTTTTTTGTATAAAGAATGAAGAGCTATTGAGAATTTAAAAAGAAAAAATTTTTTTCCTAAGTAACTATCAAATTGGAATCTATAAAACATTGGTAAATGGAATTTGGGGGTAAATAAAATTAATAAATAAGAGAAAATTATCACTGCAATTAAGTTGTAAAATCATGAGCTCTAAATTAGGATTTAACAGGATTATATACTTGAGCAGTATACAATGTGGAATGAATGTCTGACTGAACTGAGGTAGGGTGGAAAAAGAAACCATATTTGAAGCTAGCTATGAAGTTGCTTTAATAGGGAGAACATTTTTTTTATTTTCATTTTTTTAGGATTATTTATTTATTTATTTATTTGACAGAAAGCACAAGCAAGGGGAGTGGCAGACAGGGGAAGAGGGGGAAGCAGACTCCCTGCTGAGCAGGGAGCCTGATGTGGGACTCAATCCCAAGACCCTAGAAACATGACCTTAGTCAAAGGCAGGCATTTAACTGACTTAGCTACCCAGTTGCCCTGCAGTGAGAACATTTTAAATGATACAGGAAGTAAAAGAGAAAAGTTGGGGTGGGGAGAAGACAAGTTCAGTTCAAGAGAGGACAAGAAAACAGTTCAAAATATTCACTCAATTCATCACACAGTATTTATGAAATTCCTCATCAGTGCCTGACCTCTTATCAGGCTTTGGTAATAGACATAGGCAGGGCTCTGTCTTCCACCATGTTCTCATTGCCAAGACAGGATTTAGTAGCCATATTTAATGGATGTCAGAGATCCAGCATTAAGTAACCAGTGCCACTTAGTGATCAGAGTCTTCACTTCTTGCCCCATTCCTATGTTTCCATGCTGCATAAGCCTCAAAAAGAAGCTACAGAAATAGCTGTTATAAACTCTCTTCTAAAGTTTGCAAGTGGGAATACAGAGCCAGGTACAATCAGTTTTATAGAATAAAGAAATAGCCTACATTGTTAAGATGTAACATAGTAACTTTTATCTATGTTACATATTTTAAGCCTAAATGA
Source organism: Nyctereutes procyonoides (assembly GCF_905146905.1). Lineage (NCBI taxonomy): Eukaryota > Metazoa > Chordata > Mammalia > Carnivora > Canidae > Nyctereutes > Nyctereutes procyonoides. The sequence continues at coordinate 62,568,524 of NW_026575142.1, read as the reverse complement.
CTCTATTATTTTACATTTTCCATATCTATTTTTAAAATACAGAACTTATTTCATTTTAATGTCAGAAGAGGATTAAAACAAATGGTGCTATTGTGAAAACATAGACATTACATATAAGAATATACATTATGAGTGTTGAAAACACTTAATTCTTTTTTCTTTAATTTTTAAAATTGAACAGATAAAAAAAGTTGGGCTAAAGATTATATGTGTGATCATGTGTTGTATTAGTCTGCTCAGGCTGCTATAACAAATTAGCATAGAGTGGGTGGTTTAAATGACATTTATTTTCTCCCAGTTATGTGAGCTAGAGGTCTAAGATCCAGGCCCTAAATGATTTGGTTTCTGGTTTGTGGTTAGAGCTTTCTTCCTGCTTGCAGACAGTCACCCTCTCCCTGTGTCCTCACATCACCTTTCCTTGGTGCATGTGCATCCATGAACACACATACACAGAGTGAGATCTCTGATGTCTCTTTTTATGAGGAGAGTAGTCTTAATAGAGCAGGGCCTTATCCTTGGGATTCATTTAACCTTAATTACTTCCTTCAAAGCCCTATCTCTAAATATAGCCACACTGGGGTTTGGGGCTTCAACATAGGAACTTGAGGAGGGTATAAACATTCAGTACATAACAGCTATCTTGAAAGTGAATGATGGATTTATGTTGAAATGATTAATCTACGGTGAGAATTGCTTACTTTTAGCAATTTCACCATAGTGTTCTTTAAATTTCTTCTTGAAATTTTTCTTTATAGTGTGTTATATATTACTGGCTACTAAATCTCATTTTTCCTGAAAGAATAGTGAATGTAAAATTTTGTTCTATTTTCTTCATCATAAGATTGGAAAGAAGTCATGTTTTCCTAAACTCAACTCATACTGATAAGTGACTATACTACCTTATAATTTTGGATGTGTCCATGTACTCATGAATTTTCCCATAGCGATGCAAAGTGAAGACATGATTCTCATGTATCCTGTGATACAGTGGGGACCTGAAAAATTCACAAAGCAATTAATTATGAGGACAGCAGTCAGCATCAGAACAAATGCAAGAGCATATGTTCTCAATGATGCTCATTCTTGAAGTTTTTATTTTGTTATGTTTTGTTTGTGTGTTCAATTGGAAGATTTGCAGAGGTAGAAAAGGTAGACATTGAAACCACAGCAAAGACAACTGCAAAATTTGAGTGTTAATTGTCAGTCTGATATCAATTAAAACCTTGTCAAGAAAGGGATACATAGAAAGTAGAAGTCTAAAAGGAGGAAATGAGGTGCAAAAAACTTCTATAATGTGTTTTTCCTAACTTTAGGGATAAAAAACCAAAAAAATCAGAATAAATAATCAGATGGCAACTACAGAGGTTTGACTTTAGCGATGAAATTAATTACTTCTGACAAATGCCCAGTTGATTCTACTTATTTTGGAATCAATTCTATCAGTAACCATACAAAACTATGTTAATAATGATAGTATAATATGATTGGATTTGGGGCTAAGCCAGTTATTTCCCATTTAATCCCAAAGACCAAATGAGATAATTGAGAATAAAAGACATGTATACATGTATACAATGTATACTGCATTCAGGATTGACCAGCTCTTGAGTGTCACCACTCTGCCCTAGACCCTCATTACCTCAGTTTTCTCATTTCCCACAGATTTGGTGTTTCAAGCTACTTCCCGTATAAATAATGGGAAAGATAAAATGCAAAGGTAGGATGTCATCTGAGGTAGTTGAGTGCCTTGTAGTCATTTATTTCTTTCATTTTAGGAGGAGGGACAGATCATTGAATAGTTTCAGCCCCCAAACCAAGCTAAAGAGCATTCGAGAGAATCTTTTTTTTTTTTTTGCATTCGAGAGAATCTTTTAAAAGTTAGATTATATTTGATGAGAGGGGAAATTAACATCTAAATCCTCAAGTGACTGGCTGCTTTTAGTCACCATGCTTATAACCATTCCTTGTGGTACAGAAGTGAGAAAGGACTTAAGCAAATGATATCACCGCATATCCAAGCAGGTAGAGAAGAAAATACACCCCACATTCAAGCTCAGAGTTTATGAAAGGCATTGAACGTGTAGCCCACATGTACATACAATTTGCAGAAATGTGAGTAGTACAGAAGTTGTCCCATGAGATTGGGGTCTTCTGGTTTTCCTGTGAAAACCATAGCATGGTACAACAGGTAAGTCATATGCTAGAAAAAGGGTAAGTGACCATGCCACTTGCAAAAGAACCATTTTATTCTGAGAGCAGCTAGGAATTAGAATGGAATGTCTTAATAAAAGACCATTGTTAATGGATCCCAAGCCTTCTATGTAATGAGTGATAACCCCAGCAGATTTTACTGCAAGCTCATTACAGCATTCATTTAAGGAATCATATCATGCAGGTCACATATAAGTACATAAGATAAGCAAGGAAGCAATATCTATATTTCTCCTTTTTTGGTCCTTCTGAGTCATATAAATCATTGTATTGTATCTTAATCATTTGACTTTGGGAAGGGAAAGCAAGGATTATTAGGTGTCTCCTGTAGTTTTCATTGTTGCTTAAGGGGAGGAGGGATTACCTCTCTTCAAAAATATTTATTTCCCAAATGGGGCAATATTTTATCCATTTAAATTGTTCTTTATATCATTTTTTCTTTATTTATATCATTTTAAAATTCATTCTACCAATTAAGACTTCATTCTTCATGGTGTGTACATATGATGAAGAGAGAAGAAAGGGAGTAAACAAAATAATGCCAGCTGCTATGAAAAATAACTCCACACACACACACACACACAAAAAAAAAAAGCACAATAAATTCCACCAAGATCCCAGTCTTCCTACTTGGTGGGAGGCAATATCCAAAATACTCAGGATTAATGCATCTTTGGCTCCTCTAACCAATACATGATTCACAGCTCTATACTGCTGTGCATACAGCTGGCTGACAGAAAAGGAAGTATTACGGTGATCAAACCTGGAAGGTATGAATAGAACTCCTGCATTAATGTGCAGGTGTGCAGGATCTCCCACTTTCCTTCACCCACTTTACCCAGCCCCTCTGCTTCCTCTCCTCTGGCATCCATCAGTTTGTTATTTGTATTTATAGGTCTGATTCTGTTCTTTGTTAATTCATTTGGGGGGGTGTGCATGTGTGTGCATGTGCATGCATGTGTTATATTCCCCTTATGAGTGAAATTACATGGTATTTTTCTTTCTCAGTCTGACTTATTTCACTAACATAATACCCTCTAGGTCCATCCATGTTGTCTCAAATGCATGATCTCATCCTTTTGATGGCTCCATAGCATTCTATTAGATAGATAGATAGATAGATAGATAGATAGATAGATAGATAGATACATAGATACATAGATACATAGATACATAGATAGATACATAGATGATAGATTACTTTTTCCTTATCCATTAATCTATTATTGATGGGCACTTAGGTTGTTTCCATACCTTGACTATTGAAAATATTGCAGTAAGCATCAAGGTACATATATCTTTTCAGATTAGTGTTTTTGTTTTCTTTGGGCAAATACTCAGTAGTGGAATTGTTGGATTATATGGCATTTCTATTTTTAGCTTTTCTGAAGAACCTTCATTCTATTTTCCATAGTGGCCATACCAATTTACTTTTCCACGAACAGTGCACAAAGATTATTTTTCTTCACACCCTTGCCAATACTTGTTACTTCTTGCCATTTTGATTTTAGTCATTTTAACCCGTGTAAGTTTTTTCCCCTTTTTTTAAATTTAAATTCAATTGCCAACATATAGTATAACACCAGTGCTCATCCTATCAAGTGCCCTCCTTAGTGCCCATCACCCAGTCACTCCATCCCCTTACTCTCCTCCCCTTTCACAACCCTTTGTTTATTTCCCTGAATTAGGAGTGTCTCATGTTAACCAACATAAGGTGCTGAATATCTCATTGTTGTTTTGATTTGCATTTCACTGATTCTGAGTGATTTTGAGCATCTTTTTATATGTCTGCTAGCCATCTGTATGTCTTCTTTGGAAAAATGTCTATTTGTTTCTTCTTCCCATTTTTAATTGGATTATTTCGTTTTGGGGTAATGAGTTATATAAGTTCTTTATGTTAATCTTGGATATTAATCCCTTTCAGGTATGTCATTTGCAAATATCTTCTCTCATTCAGTAAGTTGTCTTTTTCTTTTGTTGATGGTTTCTCCTGCTATGCAAAATCTTTTTATTTTGATGTAGTCCCAATAGTTTATTTTTGCTTTTGTTTGCCTTGCTTTAGGAGAAGTATCTTGAAAAATGTTGCTATGGCTGATGTCAAAGAAATTACTTTCTGTGCTTTCTTCTAGTACTTTTCTAGTTTCAGGCCTCATATTTATGTCTTTAATCAATTGTGTGTTTTTTGTTTGTTTGTTTGTTTGTTTGTTTGTTTATGGTGTTAGAAAGCAGGGGCAGCCTGGGTGGCTTGGCTGTTTAGTGCCACCTTCGGCCTGGGGCGTAATCCTGGACCCGGGATGGAGTCCCATGTGAGGCTCCCTGTGTGGAGCCTGCTTCTCTGTCTGCCTGTGTCTCTGCCTCTCTCTCCCTGTGTCTCTCATGAATAAATGAATAGAATCTTTAAAAAAAAAGAGAGCAACCTAATTTCATTCTTTTACATCTAGCTCTCCAATTTTCCCAGCACCATTTATTGAATGTTCATAGGAATTCTATTCATAATCACCCAAAACTGGAAGTAATCATTATGTCTTTTGAAAGGTGAATGGAAAAACAAATTGTGGTACATCCATACAGTGGAATACTATTCACCAATAAAAAGAATTCACTCTCAAGCCATGTGAAGACATGGATGAATCTTAAATGACTATAACTAAGTGAAAGGAGTGAGTCTTAGAGTGTTATGTACTTTATGACTTCATTTATGAGATTCTGGAATAAGAAACATCATAGAAACAGAAACTAAATCAGTAATTGCCAGGGAAGTATGTCTGCTGTAAATCAAGTTTTGACATGACTGCCCGGGTAAGAGACCATGAGCCCAAGGTCCCAAGTAAGCTGTACTGGGGTGTCTGACCCAGAGAAACTATGATATAATGAGTGTTTGCTGTTTTTAAATACTAAAACGTAGAATAGTAGGTCATGCTCTAAGTGAGACACATCACATGTGCTCATATTTCAATGGCTAGAATTAAGTTTTATGACCACATCTATATACAAAGGAAACTGGAAATTTCAGTCCAACTATACATGAAGAGGAAAAGAATCTAATGTACAGCTATTCAGTTTCTCTGCTTGTTTGTTTGGCTTTTTCTGGCCACTCTGTTTCCAATACAGATTACAGTCACTTTATCCTCAAAGGATTCCATTAGAATCAATCAGGATAATCCAGATTATGCTCACTTTAAAAAGGCAATGTCTCAGTGACTTAAAGCAGTTAAATTTCTCAGTCACAATAATGCTAGAACAGTCCAGCAGAGGAGCTCTAAATATAGTGGTCATTTAGAGAGCCAGAAGAATGGAATCACCATCGTGTCATATAGTTCCATGGTCACCATGGCAAGGGTAGGAGAACATGGAACTCAAATAATTTCTGCTAACATTTCCTTGGCTAAAGTAAACTTTTTTTTTTTTGAGAGAGAGAGATATTGAGCATTAGTGCATAGCAGGAGCAGCAGAGACAGAGGGGGAGAGAGAATTTTAAACAGGTGCAGAGCCTGATGTAGGGCTCAATCTCACAATTCTGAGATCACATCCCCAGCTGAAATTAAGTCAGATGCTTAACTGACTGAGCCACCCAGGCACCCCTAAACGAAGCTACTTTTAGTGCTAACTTCCAAAATTGTAGAGATATATGTGTCCAGAAGGAGAAATGTAATGTATATATTAGGTTTTAATGGCTAATTTATAAATCTGATTATGTTCATCTCAAAGACTCAAAATATCCAGCAACTATGCAGTTCTCTGTATCAGGTCAATATTTATATAGTTCATTTTGTATTGTCAAGATATCAACTAAAAGAAAAGTGATTTTCCCTAATCATCCACTAAAAAATCATGAACAAGGAGAAAATGACCACTACAAACACTCCCTTTCACAAGAATGGAGATAGGAAATCACTCACAGCAATCTCTGGTTTGTTACAGTCGTGAAATCCTGCTAGATAACCTTTGTAAAAACTTCCTTTCCTGTAGGTTTGTAAAGTTCCTTAATTAGACTTATATTCCACTCTTTGGGAGGAAGAGCCTTGTCAAGTCTCTCCAATGTGTGTATGCTTCCTCATTTCTGTGAAGTCCTATCTTGCTTATCATGTACTGTTGTGTCATCATCTAAAGTGATTATTGAGAAATTAGGTTCTCACTGGGGTCTGCACAACTTTCATAGTTTATATTCTGCTATTGAAAGTTTGTGGGCAAAAGAAATAGACAAAGCCACTAATTCATTAGACTGTTTCTGTCCTTGGTAAAACGAACCCTGCCCATACCCCTAAAACCATAAGCAGGCTTCTGATCTATTTGCTTCCAGAAATGTCTGAGTTCCAGTAATATACTCAATTTTTTTCTAGACATAGGTCTTCAGTTGTCTTTATTTCTCAACTTCTTCAAATCTATTCATTCTCTTTCAACATAAAGTTATTTGAGATTATAGGCTTGGGTGTGAGGGAAAGACCCTTAGTTTGTAGTTTGTCACAAGGCTAAGTGACCTTATTTAATGGGAAACTTAATGTACATTTATTGCTTGAACAACTTTTTCTCATTTACTAGATTTTGAGACCTAAAAGCAGCTGGGCTTTCCAACCTGGCTAAGCCTCACATTTCTGGACTTTATTTTTTTCTCTTACATTTCTGCCTGAAAACTGCCAATTCTTCTCTGTGCCCAAGCTCATCTCTCTTGTTTAGTACTGTAGTAAAAGCAGAAAATAAATGGCAACACTATCATTCCATTTCTTTCCAAAAACTTCCCACATAGCTGTGGTTTTGTTAGGACCAGGGACTGCTTTCCAAGTTATCAGCCATAACAGTTTTGCCAACTGTACTGTCTCTGCATAAAAAAAGATATTTACTCTTCTAACTGCTGACATCAGTTTCTTTATAGATCCCAGATAGATGGCTTAGCTAATTTTATATATATCACTTATAAAATCACCCCAACCATCAAATAATGTTTCTGTTGGTTAGAGAAACTTCTAAAGCCTGAAATAAATGCTCCAACATGTGTAATGGTACAAACTGTACAGTTACTTTCTTGCTAATATAACATCCTAAATTTTCCTACTCTGTAGCCTATTCCCTAAAAACCTGTGTATAATTCCCCAGGCAACCCAGGATATTTAAACTGATATTTATGCATAAACCTTGTCTCTTTTCCAAGTACAATGCAATGTGGCTTTTTGCCACTTCCCTCCTTTATTCTGTTCTTAGCAAATACATTATGTTTCTGCATGTGATAGCCCCAACAATATATTATATACATGTAGCTTTATGCAATTATTAATCCAGTTACAAGAAAAATAAAAGATCTTTTGTAATACCATTTTTTAATAAATATATAATTGCTTTTACTATTACTCTTGGTTTTTCATGTAAGTTTATATTTCTGTCTGGGGTCCCTTGCTTTTTGCCTGAAGAGCATCCTTTAGTAGTTCTTAATGAGGCAGATCTGCTAGCAAAAATTCTATCAGTTTTTGTCTGCATAAGGATGTCTTTGTTTTACCTTCATTTTTGAAAATAGCTTTTCTCAGTGTATAATTATATCTGACAAGTTTTTAGTTTTTTCTTTGAGCCCTTTGAATATCTTGTTCCACTGCTTTGTATCTTCCATTGTTTATGTTAAAAAGTTGGTTGTTAGTCTTAGGAGGATTCACTTGTAAGTGAACAATTACGTTCTTGCTACTTTCAAGATTTTCTCTTTGTCTTTTAGCATTTTTACTATGATGTTTCTACTTACTGAATATCTGTATCCATCCTTCTTAGAGTTTCTTGAAGTTCCTGGATATGTAAGTTAATGTTTTTAAATAAATTTGTGAAATTTTTAGACATTATTTCTTTAAATATTTTTCTGCTGCTTTTCACTCCTCTCTCTTTCTAATACTCTTGCTATGGGTTTGTTGATGTGTCATAAATTTTTAAAATTTCTGTTTATTTTTCTTCATTCTTATATCTATCTGTTCTTCAAATTGCAGTCTTCATCCACTTATTATCAAGTATATTAATTCTCCTATCAGTTCAAATCTATTGTTAAGCTACTCAGGGTAAATTTTTTGTTCGTGTATTTTCAACTTCATAATTTCCATTTTATTCTCCTGAAGTATAATTTGTGTCTCTTTGTTGATATTCTGTGTTTGATGCAACATTGTTATTATACCTTTCATTAACTCTTTAGGCATGTTTTGCTTTAGTTCTATGAGCATATTTATACTTGCTACTTTAAAATGTTTCTGTTAAAAATTAGGTGACTCTTACAATTTCTGTTGCCTGCTATTTTCTTTGGTATATGTATCATACTTTTTTGCTTCTTTACATATGTCATTTTGTAGTTTTTGTTGGAAACTAGACATTTTATATAATAGAGCAACTCTAGGTACTGTTCTTTTGCCTGTTATGGTCTTTGCTAGTGTAATTTGCTTATTTATTTGTTTAGTGACTGAGTTGATTATTCTAGCGAGATTTATTCCAAATATCCCCACTCCCAGGCGATAAAGTCTCGAATGTTGCTTATAAGAGATGTCTTTTGAGTATGCTTATAACCAAACCAGTGGTTTGGGCAGAACTCTAACTTTCTTTGAACACATTTATTTCTGGCTGTTTGCTTTATTGTTTTCAACAATATCCTGTGGTATGCTTTGATCACAAACTAATCCAACCAAATTCAGTCTCTTTACAAAGGAAAGCTCCAGAGGTCAGTGTTTGAGATTTGTTCTGATCTCAAAAGGGCTCTTCTCAGCTGTATCTTTTCCCAATTACTCTCTGAAAAACTTTGAGGCCTAGAGTTTAGCTTATATCTCTAATGAATCCATCAATTCCTATCAGTTACTTTTTGTTATAACTTCTGTTGTTTTAGAGAGTGCTGTTAGGCATGAGCTTCTGCACACTCTGCCAAATGAAGTCAGTTCTTTTGGAGAGGCATTGTAGCTCTTTATTCTATGGATGCTTCTCTCCCAGGCAAAATCTCTAAGCAATACCATTGTTGCTGGGGGTAGGAAAAATGATATCCTTCTCTCTGACACCCCTGCTTTAGGTATTGAGTTCTCAGTGGATAAGAAAATGCAGGCCTTAGGTGTCCTTAGTTTGTCAGTCTTGGCATGAGATCCCCACATGATGAACCATGCCAAGGATAATCAGGACACCAATATTCTCAGTGGCATCCTACATTATGTGGAAATTCTGTTGTACAAATAGGAATTGATAAGAATTAGGGAGTCCCCATCTTTTGGTTTTATTCCCCGGAACCTTGCCTCACCAATAGGTAGCTGAAGGCAAAATGCAAAAGGGTGATGTCCAGCCCCTCCTAAGTAGATAATCCTCTTTCTGGGAGCTTGAGAGGAGGGAGCCCTGTCTTACTGACTATACCAGTATAAAGTAGAGTTTCTACCTCACTGAGCTAGGAGGAAAAGGGATGGCCTGGGTTTTGGTTAGGATACAATAGAACTAAAATACTTCCTAAGTGTTAGTATATTTTCTTGAATAAGTGGAGCTTTTTAAAAATTTTCTTTCTGCCCTCTAGACAATTGCCAGAAAATTTAAATCTCGCTATTCTATTATTCTCCCCAGTTTCACTGGGGAGCAGATTCATTTATGGAACCATTTACACTGTTGTGGTACAAGTGGAACTCCCACACTATCTTTTAAATTAACATTTTTCAAGTGCCTCAGTTGTATAGTAATTAGTGGAACCAGGCTTCTGTCCATAAGAGAATTAAATGGATTTCTTTAATCATCATATACACATGGTCATAGGCACTGAAAGAATTAGTATTGATCATATTCAGCTCATTGGCAGCTCTCATTTCAAACTTACTTATACTATTAGGAAGCCAAAAATCTCGCCCCAGGTACAATATGACAGCTCAGGATGACAAATTTTAATTATACTCTCTGGGTGAAGACCTTTTTACATATGTGGAAGAGACCATTTAGAGGAAAACATTCAAATATGTATGTATATTTTAGTGTTTTTACTTGCAACTAGTTCAGTTAAAAAATATATTTGTTTAATTTCTGATAAAATATGGAGCTTGAAGGGATCCCTAGGTGTCTCACCGTTTTAGAGCCTGCCTTTGGCCCAGGGTGTGATCCTGGAGTCTCAGGATCAAGTCCCGCATTAGGCTTCTGGCATGAAGCCTGCTTCTCCCTCTCCTGTGTCTCTGCCTCTCTCTCTGTCTGTGCCTCTCATGAATAAATAAAATCTTAAAAAAAATGGAGCTTGAATATCTCTTTAACACATCTCAATTCTAAGCTAGATAAATCATAATAAAGTGGTAGAAATATACTAGGATTAATATAAAAGTAGAGGAAACAATAGAGGAAGACAAATTTTCATAAATTTGGGGAAGATAAAAGATGGAAGAGTAAATGGCAAATGAGAACAACAATGGAGAAACATACCTATAAGGAGATGTTAACATTTGTTTAAATCATAGAACATGAAATTTTAAGGACTTTGAGGCATTGGTTAATATGGGGAGCAGTAATAGAAAAAAAGTGTTTAAAATTTAGATGGTGTTATGGATTGGATTGTGTCCCTTTAAAAGTCATATATGGAAGCCTAACTTCCAGAACCTCAGAAACTATATTTGAAGACAGGGCTTCAAATTGAGGTAATTTATTGAGGTGTAATCTAAGTTAAAATGAGGATGTAAGGGTTAGCTCTTATTTAATCTGTCTGGTATACTTAAAAGAGATGGTTAGGACATAGCAACATTAGGGCTATATATATATATGACACACACACACACACACACACACACACACAGAGAGAGATAGCCATGAAAAGAGGCAACAAGAGAGCAACTGTCTGCACATGAAGTAGAAAGGCCTTGGGAGAAACCAACCATGCTAGCACCTTGGTCTTGGACTTTCAGCTTGCAGAACTGTGAGAAAATAAATTCTGTTTTTTAAGCCACCAATTTACGGCATTTTGTTGGGGTAACCCAACCAAATACAGGTGACAAAGTGAAATTTTTCTATATCAAGGTTATGGGGAATTCAGCAAGGAGATTATCTTATCCCTCCATTGATTGTCTCTCATGTAACAGAAATGAAGAATGCCTTTAACAGGTTTATTAGTAGACTGGACACAGCTGAAAAAAAAAAAGTCTGCTTTTCTCTATGCCCCTCCCCTGCTCATACTCTCTCTCAATTAAATAAAATCTTTTTAAAAAATCAAATCAAATTAATGAAGTAAAGTTATGAAAGTATAATAATTGGAACTTTTCAAAATCCTATTGGCTGATATATATAAGCAGTGTATATACATATAACTCTTATATTTTGCACACCCTACATATCCTAGAAGAATTGGTTCTAAATCAGGCTGTAAATATGAAAATTCAGCTTATCTTAATTTTTCATTAAAAAACTAAAAAGAAAAGATTCTGACTCTAATGATACCAAAAAAACTATAGGTTACATCAATAGAATCCTTAAACCCCAAAAGCAAAGAGAAAAGATTAAAAATAAAACAACAACAAAGACAAAAAACAACAAAATAAAACACTGAATATCCAAGGTCTGAGTGACAATTACAAAAGTTATAATATCCACATAATGAGAATACAAGAAGAGACAAAGGAACAGAAGAAACATCTAAAACAATAACGGAAAATTTTCCTAAATTAATTTCAGATACCACAGCACAGATCCATATAGCACTGGTAAGATAAATGACAAAAAGAAGAAAGAAGGAGAGAAAGAGAAAAGAAAAAAAAAACTAACCTACGTATATTATTTTCAAACTATAGAAAAACAAAGAGAAAAAAAATTCTGAAGAATACCTAGGTGGCTCTGCTGGTGAGCATCTGCCTTCAACTCAGGGCGTGATCCTGGAGTCCAGGATTGAGTCCCATATCTGGTTTACTGCAGGGAGCCTGCTCTCGCTCTGTCTATGTCTCTGCCTCTGTCTCTGTGTCTCTCATGAATAAATAAATAAATCTTTAAAAAAATAAAAAATGAAAATTCTGAAAGAAACCAGAGGAAAAAATACCTTGTCTGTAGAGGAACAAATATAGAACTTATATTTGACTTCTTTTCATACCATGCAAACAAGAAGAGAGTGGAATACATATTGTTAAGAAAAAGCAACAACAACATTGAATTCAGTACCCTGATTAATTATTCTTTAAAACTGGAGGTCAAATAATGACTTACTCAAACAAACAAAAACTGAGGAAATTAGTTGCCAGTAGACCTGTCTGGCAAGAAATGTTAAAAATTATTTGGAGATAAAGAAAATGATGTGAGTCGTAAACTTGAGTCTTCGTAAAAAAAAGGAAGATCATCAAAGAAATAAATGAAGGTAAAATGAAAACTGTTATTTTTCTTCCACTTAGTTGGTTTAATAATTCAAATTAATGATGCCAACAGTGTGTGTGATTATATATGTTATGGACATCAGAAATACATGTTTAATATGTAAATATGTTTATTATAAATATAACAAATAATATAATAAATATATAATATGTATATTTAGTATATATGCACTTATGTATGTTTATTGTAAGTAAAATGAATGACAGCAGTGAAACAAGACACAGGGGGAAAATTAAGATTATTTTATTATTAAGAACTCAGACTACTCATCAAGTGGTATAAGTGTATTTGAAACTGGACTTGAATTAGCACCATCTAAAAAAGTTATTATAAAAAGTATAATGTATATGTAAAGAAAGGAGAGAAAATGGAATTGTAGAATGGATAAGCCCCTGGCAGAGGTAAGGACAAAAAAAGATATAAGGCACAAGTTATTATCAGAAATAAAAGAGAGAGGCTCAGAGGTTGAGCATCTGCCTTTGGCTCAGGGCCTGGTCCTGGGATCCCAGGATCTAACCCCGCATTAGGCTCCCCAAAAGGAGCCTGCTTCTCCCTCTGCCTGTGTCTCTGCCTGTCTTTCTGTGTCTCTCATGAATAAATAAAATCTTTTTTTAAAAAGCAATAAAAGAGAGATACCATGTTCATTGACATAATAAGTCTATGCCCATACTTTGATAAGCTATATGAAAAGAGCAAATTCCTTGAAAGACATAATCTACCAAAAACTATTAAGAAATTGGTGAATTGATTTATCTATATTAAAGAAATTGAATGAATCTTCCAAACATAAAGGTACCAGGTCCAGATGGGTTCACTGGTGGATTCTTCCAAACATTTAAGGAAGAAGTTATACCAATCTCTTCAGAGGATTATAAGCACAGGTAATACTTCCCAACTCATTAGATGAGGGCAACATTACCCTAATACCAAAATTAGACTAAGATATTATAAGAACTACATGAACATAGATGGAACATCCTCAACAAAATATATTAAATCCAACAGTTATAAAAAGAATTATACACCATGACTTAGTGGTATTTATCCAAGATAGGCAATATTTTCTCAACATTTAAAAATCAATGTAGTCCATCATATCAACAGGCTAAAAAAGAAAAATCACATGATCATATCCATAGATGCAGAAAAAGCATTTGTTCAAATCCAACACCCACTAATGATAATAATTTTCAGTAAAATAAGACAAGAGGGGGTATTTTTCTACTTGATAAAGAATATATACACAATTCCTATAACTAACATCATACTTAATGGTTCTGAAACTTAAAGATTTCCCACTAAAATCAGAGAGGAGGCAAGATGTCCCCTCTTACCACTCTTGCAACATTGCATACATAGAACTATAACTTTAAGCTAAGCCAACAAGACAAGAGAAGGAAATTAAAAATATACAGACTGGGAAGGAAGAAATAAAACTTTTTGTTGACATAAGATGACAAGATTGTCTATACACAAAATCTAAAAGAACCAACAAAAAAACCTCTGAAACTATTAAGTGATTTTGGCAAGGGTTCAGGATAAAGGCTAATATGCAGAATCAGTTGCCTTTCTATAACACTAGCAATGAACAAGTGAAATTTGAATTAAAAAAAACAATGCCATCTATATTAGCGCCCCCTAAAAATGAAAATCTTAGGTATAAATCTAACTATAGATATATAGATAGATAGATACCTACATGCACACATATACATGTACCAAAATATATAGAATATCAGTATACAGAGAACACAAACTGATGATGAATAAAATCAATATAGGACTAAATAGAGAGATACTCCCATCTCCATGGATAGGAAGACTCACAATTGTGAAGATGTCAGTTTCAGTTCTCAAATTGGTTGAATACAATTCCAATTAAAGTTCCAGTAAGATATTTTTGTGGATTTCAGTAAAGACTCTAAAACTTAAATAGAGAGACAAAAGAGCCAAAATAGCCAAACTTGTATTTAAGGAGGACAAAGTTAGAGGACTGAGTATTGTCCAAAGTCTTACTATAAACTTAGAGTAGTCAGTAACACAGTGTGGTATTGGCGAAAGAATAGACAAATAGATCAATGAAACCGAATAGAGAAGCCAAAAATCGACTTATGTAAATATAGTCAGTTGATCTTAGTAAGGAATAAAGGCCATAGAATGGAGTAAAGAGAGTCTTTTAAATAAATGATACTGGACAAACATGCAAAAAAATGAATCTAGTCACAGACCTTATGCTCTTTAGAAAAATTAAGTCAAAGTAGATGCTTATGTAAAACATGAAACTATAACTTCTTGAAGGTAATATTAGGGAAATTCTAGGTTCTTGAGTATGGTGATGACTTTTTTAGATGAACACTGAAGGCACAGTCTGTGAAAGAGGTAACTGGTAAGCTGTACTTCATTAAATTAAAACAAAAAACAAAACCCCTTCTGTTCTGCAAAAGACAATGTCAAGAAAATGAGAAAACAAGCCACAGACTGGGAGAAATTATTTGCAAAAGATGGCATCTAATTAAAGACTATTAGCAAAAATATACAAAAAATTGTATGATTCAACAATAAGAAAACAAACCACCTATAAAATTATCCAAAGACCTTAACAAAAGGCCTTACCAGAGAAGATACACAGTTGACAAGTAAGAATATTAAAGGCTGCTTGCATCATATGGTATCAGAGAAATGCAAATTAAAATTACTATGCACATAAGAGAAGAGCCAACTTCCAGAACACTTACAATATCAAATGTTGGTGGACATGTAGAAAAATAAGAACTCTTGTTCATTGTTAATTTGGAAGACAGTTTGGTGGTTTCTTGTGAAACTAAACATACTCAGCATACAATCCAGCAGATATAGCACTTGATATTTTTGCCATAGAGTTGAAAACTTATGTCCACACAAAAACCTAGACACAAGTGTTTATAGCAACTTCATTCATTATTGCTAAAACTTGCAAGCAATCTAAATGGTCTTCATTAAATGAATGGATCAATAAACTATAGCACATTCAGACAACGGAGTATTATTTAATGCTAAATAGAAATAAACCATCAAGCCATGAAAATACGTAGAATTTTAAATGTTTGTAATTAAGTGAAAGAAACCAATCTGAAAAGGCTATATACTATATATATGATTCCAACTATATGACATAACATTATGAGAAAGGTAAAACTTTGGAGACACTAAAAAAGATCAGTGGTTTTCAGGAGTGGGGTAAAGGATTAATCAGTAGATGGAGCACAGAGGATTTTTAAGACAGTGAAAATACTCTGTATGGTGCCATATTGTTGGATACATATTATTATACATTCATCCAAACTTAATATTTAGTATGAAGAATGAACCTGAATGTAAACTATGGATTTTGGATGATTATGATGTGTCAGTATAGGTTCATCGATTGTAACAAATCTACATCTTTGGTCGGGATGTTGATAATTTTTGTGTTTTGGGGTTAGATTGTATATATGAGCTCCCTGTACTCTTTTCTCAATTTTTCTGTGAACCTAAAACTCCTCTAAAAAATAAAGCCAACGAAAAGAAAATGATAAAGACAGCTTGAATCAAAGGATGAAGGGCTCTTAGAAGTAGCTCTCTATGAAATAAAATTGAATGGATAGATGATCTAATATGCTAGACTGGGAAATATAATTGAATATTTTGATAGCTTCTTTGAGAATAACTATAGATGGATATAAAGAGACAGTACAAATGGAAAGCCAAGTTCTTCCACTTCTGATCAAGATGGATTAACATTAGTCAGATTTACCCTCCCATGTGAAACGACTAAAAGTACCAAACAAAAAACAGGCAAAATACATGAAACAATGTAATGTAGTCACAGAAACAGTATAATCTGAGGTGAAAAAATAAAGAATCCCATGAAGAAGCAGATATGCTTCATATTTTATTTAAATTCTAAAGGAGAGGAGATCCCCGGGTGGCTCAGCGGTTTAGTGCCTGCCTTTGGCCGAAGGCGTAGTCCTGGAGTCACGGGATCAAGTCCCACATTGGACTACCGGCACGGAGCCTGCTTCTCCCTCCTCCTGTGTCTCTGCCCCCCTCTCTCTCTCTCTCTCTCTCTCTCTCTCTATCATGAATAAATAAATAAATCTTAAAACATTTTTTTAAAAATAAAAAAAATTCTAAAGGAGAACTTAACTGAACAAAGAAAATGATTTAATTGGTACAATTGCTATCGTGTTGGTATCATGTATATGTAGATTGTAGATAGATGACAAATAGCACCCTCCTTTGTTTTTTTTAATATTTTTAATTTTTAATTTTTAATAAATTTATTTTTATTGGTGTTCAATTTACCAACATACAGAATAACTCCCAGTGCTCATCCTGTCAGGTGCCCCCCTCAGTGCCCGTCACCCATTCACCCCCACCCCCCACCCTCCTCCCCTTCCACCACCCCTAGTTCGTTTCTCAGAGTTAGGAGTCTTCATGTCCTGTCTCCCTTTCTGATATTTCCCAACATTTCTTCTCCCTTCCCTTATATTCCCTTTCACTATTATTTATATTCCCCAAATGAATGAGAACATATAATGTTTGTCCTTCTCCGATTGACTTTTTTCACTCAGCATAATACCCTCCAGTTCCATCCATGTCGAAGCAAATGGTGGGTATTTGTCGTTTCTAATGGCTGAGGAATATTCCATTGTATACATAAACCACATCTTCTTTATCCATTCATCTTTCGATGGACACCGAGGCTCCTTCCACAGTATGGCTATTGTGGACATTCCTGCTAGAAACAACGGGGTGCAAGTGTCCCGGCGTTTCATTGCATCTGTATCTTTGGGGTAAATCCCCAACAGTACAATTGCTGGGTCATAGGGCAGGTCTATTTTTAACTCTTTGAGGAACCTCCACACAGTTTTCCAGAGTGGCTGCACCAGTTCACATTCCCACCAACAGTGCAAGAGGGTTCCCTTTTCTCTGCATCCTCTCCAACATTTGTGGTTTCCTGCCTTGTTAATTTTCCCCATTCTCACTGGTGTTAGGTGGTATCTCATTGTGGTTTTGATTTGTATTTCCCTGATGGCAAGTGATGCATCCATTCCTGATCAAAACTCTTCAGAGTGTAGGGATAGAGGGAACATTCCTCAACATCTTAAAAGGCATCTATGAAAAGCCCACAGCAAATATCATTCTCAATGGGGAAGCACTGGGAGCCTTTCCCCTAAGATCTGGAACAAGACAGGGATGTCCATTCTCACCACTGCTATTCAACGTAGTACTGGAAGTCCTAGCCGCAGCAGTCAGACAACAAAAAGACATTAAAGGCATTCAAATTGGCAAAGAAGAAGTCAAACTCTCCCTCTTCGCCGATGACATGATACTCTACATAGAAAACCCAAAAGCCTCCACCCCAAGATTGCTAGAACTCATACAGCAATTTGGTAGCGTGGCAGGATACAAAATCAATGCCCAGAAATCAGTGGCATTTCTATACACTAACAATGAGACTGAAGAAAGAGAAATTAAGGAGTCAATCCCATTTACAATTGCACCCAAAAGCATAAGATACCTAGGAATAAAACTAACCAAAGCAGTCAAGGATCTATACCCTAAAAACTATAGAACACTTCTGAAAGAAATTGAGGAAGACACAAAGAGATGGAAAAATATTCCATGCTCATGGATTAGCAGAATTAATATTGTGAAAATGTCAATGTTACCCAGGGCAATTTACATGTTTAATGCAATCCCTATCAAAATACCATGGACTTTCTTCAGAGAGTTAGAACAAATTATTTGAAGATTTGTGTGGAATCAGAAAAGACCCCGAATAGCCGGGAGAATTTTTTTTTTTTTTTGCCAGGAGAATTTTAAAAAAGAAAACCATAGCTGGGGGCATCACAATGCCAGATTTCAGGTTGTACTACAAAGCCGTGGTCATCAAGACAGTGTGGTACTGGCACAAAAACAGACACATAGATCAATGGAACAGAATAGAGAACCCAGAAGTGGACCCTGAACTTTATGGTCAACTAATATTCGATAAAGGAGGAAAGACGATCCACTGGAAGAAAGACAGTCTCTTCAGTAAATGGTGCTGGGAAAATTGGACATCCACATGCAGAAGAATGAAACTAGACCACTCTCTTGCACCATACACAAAGATAAACTCAAAATGGATGAAAGATCTAAATGAGAGACAAGATTCCATCAAAATCCTAGAGGAGAACAGAGGCAACACCCTTTTTGAACTCAGCCACAGTAACTTCTTGCAAGATACATGCACGAAGGCCAAAGAAACAAAAGCAAAAATGAACTATTGGGACTTCATCAAGATAAGAAGCTTTTGCACAGCAAAGGATACAGTCAACAAAACTAAAAGACAACCTGCAGAATGGGAGAAGATATTTGCAAATGACATATCAGATAAAGGGCTAGTTTCCAAGATCTATAAAGAACTTATTAAACTCAACACCAAAGAAACAAACAATCCAATCATGAAATGGGCAAAAGGCATGAACAGAAATCTCACAGACGAAGACATAGACACGGCTAGCACCCTCCTTTACAACCCAAGTTTGGAATCATTTTGGAGCTAGACTCAAAATCAAAATACCCTCTCCCCCGCCCCAGATTAATCTAACCTAGAGAAGGTGAAATGGACTTGGGCAAATGGACCTCTTAATGTATATTCCAGGTGAGAGCACTATGATGTCACAGGCGGTGTTGGACAGCTGACTGACATCGACATCAGCAGATCTCAAGTATCCTCTTTTCAGGCAGCCGGTTCCCAGGGAGAGAGCTCTGAAGGGCAGTCTTTATATTTATTTCCCACTCCCAATTGTAGTAGTCAGCTAAATCATTCCTCCCCCCTGGAAAAAAGCGAAGTGGTTTATAGAATCTCTGGAATGTTTTTCTCCTGCTGTTTCTTCTTGAAGTGGTAGGAAAAGTCCCTTCTCAATAGTAAACACAGCGGGAAATCCTGTATCCTCTTTCATATGTAAAGGGAAAATACTAACTTAGCTCAGGTGAAAAAAACAAAACAAAACAAAAAACCTACCCAAGCCAAGCCAAACCAAACATTATCCACTTTTCCTGTCTTTTCTTTCACATAGAAAGACATTCTTAAAAGAAGTACTTGGGGTGGGTCAAATTCAAGTAATTATTTCATCTTATTTTGTCACACATAAGGCTACCCTTCATTTAATTATTTTATTTTTTTTTCCTTTACCAAGATGCAGTAATCTTTTTTTACTGTTTAGTTACTTTAATTTGACTTTGTTGGCTTTTGTGCTTAGAGCAATTTGAATTTGACAGTTCATTTATGGTGAATTTTAATAGGGGAAGTCAGTTAAACATCTGTCCAAATTATCCCTTATATATACAGCAATCGAATGTAAATTTGCATTGCAATAAGACTTATTAGAAAAGTTCAACTTGTCATCACCTACTCTCACTGTCCCTTTTTTTTTTTAATGAGAGATTCAGCCAAATGTATTAGCATGGCTGAAGGCAAATAGAATACAATGTATTTCAGTAAAATGTATTAAGTGTTATTTTAGAGGCTATCAAAGAAATATGTATTAGTTTAAATGATAATTTGGAATCTTTTCTTAATCTCTTTGCTGTTCTTACCAGTGTCTTTTTTTTATCACCAAGAAAACATTGTATACATTGACATACTTGCTTATACAATTCAGATTTTTAAATCTGCTTAGCCACTATGAAGAAGGTACTGTAAGAATGATTACTAAATTTTCAAAAAAAATCATAAAAGAATTTTAATGTCAGACTGCATTCTTGAGTTTCATTTGGTGGTAAGACTTTTGCTTTCATGTCTTGCTTTACTCAGCTGCAAATTTAATTTGTTTCCACTGGAATGATTTCAGATTCAGATTCTTAGTGCATAATGCTGTGGTCCTTTTATACAAAATATGATTTGGGGATTTGTCCATTCAAATTTCTGACATATGAAAAATTTTAGAGTTTCTTTAGTGGTGTCTTCAAGTCCATAACTACTTGTTAACTATGTGAAAATGGGGAATTGTTGATTCCTATTAAACCTTCAGATATTTTATGTAATCTTTTCTAATGTATATATTCATATCCTGTGTTTTCCATAAATGATGAGTTTTATCTGAGTGTAAACCTAACTTCCATATCTTCAGGTTCTAGCAGTGTTTGCAGGTGTGGATACCTCAAACATTTACAGAATGTGAAATGAGTGTTCAGTCACTAGTCATTTCTTGCAGATAGCTGCGCGATTTATATACCTCTTAAATATTATAAAAGCTTTTGAGTTATTATACAGGTCCACTGGATTTCGTGTATTTTCTCTTAATCATGAATATTTAAAATCATATGTTAAGTTAAATGTTTGAATATTTTCAGCTCAAAGAAGGCTTTCCATTCTTTGAATACTGTATGCTGGTGAGGTATAAACCTCTAACCCTTCAACAGCACAATAAAAACCTGAAAGCATTAATCTCCTTTCATCAAAAGTAAAATACTGGCATGGCATAATCTACTATAATGCATTGTGATTTGACCTTAATTCCTACTGTTTAGTACATTTTTTCCCTATTAGTTTGCTCTTACAAGTAATTCTCATTAATATATACTTAAGTGTTCAGCTACGTTGATTTGCCGTGTTAGACCTTTCCAGTGATGGGTATTATTGGGCAATATTTAGAAAAAGGTCAGTACCCAGGGTGTCCAATTTTATTAAGTTCACATTAGTTCATGGATGCAGCTAGGTCTTAAATGTCTAAAATTTTTATGATTTGTCTAAACTGTTATTTAAGTGTTCTTTATTTGCATGTAGCATGTGAAATTCTACTGATTGTTATTCACAAGAGGTATATAAGAATCAAATTTTATTAATTTAGTTTGCCTTTGGAGAATAACTGCTTTGAAAATTAAAATTGAAAGCTGCTGAAGGCCATAAATAGCTAAAAAATTAAAGTATTTTCATTTAAATTTTGCAATAATAAAGGTTTTGATATGATCCTGAATGATAGAAGATATAAAGTCACTAAAAATAATTCCCTGAATCCCAAGATCACAAAATAACAATCTATCAATCAAAACAAAATTCTTGCTTTGTTGTTCTCTGTTTACAGCTCCATAAAGGATTAGATTAGTGATCAAAGATCACATATTTTGATGCTGACATCGAAAGACAAAATATCAGAAGAATTTACACTTTGGGGAGGTAATATCCTTCAGATAAGAGACTGACATCCTGAAACATGATAATGGTGTATGACAATTTGAAGTGCAGGGTCCTGACTATATTAAATACAAGGGTTCAGGGAGTTGTAAGTCATTTATGCTAACTGGCTTGTCAAGATGACATATCTTGTCAAGAAAGGTTGGAAAACAGAATTCTGTAGTAAATGAAGACAGTTTTGATATTTCGTCGATATTTCCAACGTACTGGGTTGATGTTTCATGATTTTTATAAACTCATGATAAAAGGAACTCATAATTTAAATTTATCCTGAATTTATTCTAAGCATTCTAAACTTATCTTTTAAACTAGGTTGTAAATATGTCTTCTCAGAATACGTTTTGCAGAAACTTAAATATGGAAATCAGAACCAAAATATGAATGTGTCTTTATTTTATGAAGGCATGTATAGTTATAACCATGAACTTGAACACATTTACTACTCTTCATTTATTTTTCATTTGTAAATTAGTGAAGCGTAGACTACCTTAGAATATTTACTATAGGAAGGGAAGCTTTATTTCCCATTCAAGAATAGTATAGCTACCAAATACATAGCTTCTAATTTTGATACCTCTCCTCAAAATAATTATGATCTATTGTCTGGATTTTATTTTGTCAGCATTCATATACATCTAGAGTTTTAATCACAAAGTCATACTATGGTTCACCATGAGACCATTAGTAAAGCCTGGAGAAAATAAAAATACCTGGTTATATGTACTTAATATATCGAAATACCAATCACATGCCATATAAAGATAAGTGCTTCTTTAATGCCAATGCATGCATTATATCAAACCACATTACTTATGGGCTCATGTATATTCACACTATGATTTACCTTGGTGTGTCCTTTTTCTTAGTTGTTATTATTATTATTATTCATCTAATTAATGTATTTATTATGGGGCAATTTGCATAAAGACTCAGTTAATCATTTCCCCTTCAGACATTTCCTAAATTAAGGAGAAAACTAAATTTCACTGATGGAAATGAGATGATGCATAAAAAGAGAAGTTAAAAAACATACATAGTTATAACTGTTAATACACATTTTAAACAAGTGACTGAATTATAATGCCTTACCCTAAAGAACATGGTTGAGAATGGTAAGCAGGGTAAACATATCAGAATTAAATAGCATTCACTTGCTTCACCTATAAATTTATAATGAACATATATCTGATAGTTGAGAGATAAAAATTTTAGGCGAAAATTACAGGATATTTTAATTCAAGTGGTTTTCAGTTCCATTTTCAGAAGGTCCCAGACATACATTCAGTCATTCATATAAATGCTTAAAGCAGAATTTTACCTCTATGCCTTCCACAAAGCCTGTTAGAAAGGTAAACTCTGCTTTCCTTTACACAGAGTTAGTTGAGATTAAACACACACACATACACACACACACACATATTAATACTCAACTCATTGGAGGAACAATAGGAAATGACATTTATGAAGGAAATCAGAATGAAACATGGAATGTTTAGTTAATAGAGAAAACTGCAATTTGAATGCTCAAGACAACATTTGGCAACTAGATCGTTTTTGAACTATGGGTTCTCCACCCACGCTACACTTTAGGATGAACTTGAGGAACTTTATAAAAATACTGTTGCCAAGACCTCACTCCAGAGGTTTAATTCATTGTTCCTGGGCCTTGATTTTTATCAGAAACCTCCTAGATGAGGCAACGTTGACAACCACTCTCTTAGGTAATTTTGCTAGATATACAGTTACTTGAATGTTTACATAAAATAGAAACATGTTAGAAGAATCAATACTAGTATCTGCTAAGCTGCCAAATAGGTGTGTGGCAATGGACTAGGTTGGAGGTTGGTTAGATATATTCACTTTGGGCCTCAGCTTCCTAATGCAGAAAATAGTTCACACTAAATAATATTTAATGTAGATCATGTAAAATTATAGTTCCAAAATCTCTTATATATCTAAACATTTGTAGAGTCAAAAGGACCCTATTGACAAAATTGCAGATAACTTATAACTGAAAAAACAATTGTTGATATGGTTTATTTACTGACAATGCCTAGCTCTAAAAGTTACTAATATCACTTTGTATGGGAGAGAAGTATGATGAAATAGAAGAATTATATCCGACGTTGTAACACTGGTTTAAATTTTAGCTCTACTATGTACATCTTGTATAGCCTTCCTTATGCATGTGATTTGATTCCATTAAACTTTAATATCCCTATCTTTGAAATGGCAGTGGGTGTAATAATAGATGTCATTATTCAGAGAGCTGTTATGAAAGTGAGAATGATATTGTATTTTAAATTTTTAAAATAAATTTATTAGAGGCGAATTGTTTTTAAGAATTGAGAGTTCTCAATTCCATCAAAAGATGGTTGGTAGAATGTGATACTCTAAAGAAACAAGGAATTTTTAAATTGGTAGGAAGGTCATTTGGAAATGGTTATTTGGAAATGGCTTTTCTCTGAAAGCCCATCGCTTTTCTCTTTCTCTTTTTTTTAAGATTACTTTTTAATTTAGTGAAAAAGTTAACAAATTTTCCACCCTTGAAGTATATTTGCCCTAAACTCATACAAGTTAGTCCTAAGACGAATCATGTCCAGGAAACCCAGAAACCCAGAGAGAAAAAGACTCAATCACACAAACCGTTCGCCAATGACAAAGGAGTCAGCAAACTGTTGTAAAACAGAGCTTGTAATAAATGAAAAAAGGACAGAGTTTGTAACCAATCACTTATTTTCTTAAAAACACATAACCACATTAACTTTTTGCTTTATACAACCATCTAGAAACTATAAAACAGTACCACATTGTGCATTTAACCTACTTACCTAGAAGGGAATTCCACGCATTGTAAGAATTCTACCCATATAAGAACGAAAAAGGAGACAGCTAATAGCGTAATCACAGATACATGAGTCCAAGCAAACGTCAATTTTTTGACATTTAATCTGCTAATTCTAAAAAGAGTTGTTTTTTTTTAAGATTTTATTTATTTATTCATTAGAGACTCAAAGAGAGGGGCAAAGACATAGGCAGAAGAGAAATAGGCTCCTCAAGGGAAGCCTGATGTGGGACTCGATCCCAGGACTTTGAGACCACATCCGAGCCAAAGGCAGATGCTCAACCACTGAGCTACCCAGGTGTCCCCTAAAAGAGTTTTTAATATCATATGAAATATACTTTATCCATGATTTAGTTTGGGGATGGCCTTTATTGTCTTTGGTTTTCTTGATTCTTTCTCAGGTGTACATAAGAAATTGGCTTTGTGAGATCAACATATCTCAGAATGAAGCAGGAGGAAGGCCCTCCAATAGCTGCAAGATCCTCAAGTAGCCTTGAAGATTGATGAACACACACAAAAAAAATATTTTTCTAGATATATGAGTATGTTCTTAGATCTTTTGGCTCAACCACAACACAACTGTGAAACACTGCACAAAGTTGATGATGCTAGTCATATTTTATTCATTTATTCTTTGAAAAATTATTGACTGAGCACCTACTATGCACTAGGCACTGAACAATCAACCAACAAGGCCCTCATATAGTGTTTTCACAGTTTGGAAGAAGAAATTATCCTAATAATACACATTATCATAAAATCATTCAATTAAATTTCCAATTTTAAATGTTATATAAGTGCTAAATAGTAAGGTGTTTGAGAGCTAATAACAGAGGGCATTTGTGAGGAAGTCAGAATGTAACGAAGTTCTGAAAATGAGTAAGAGTAATTATCCAAGAGGGATGAGAAGTGGTCTTTGTAGAGGTAAGTCAGGACTCTCTACTAGACTTCAGATGGCTCTGCCTCCTGATTCTGCACATGTCCATTTCCCCTATGGTGTCCTCATACCTTCTCTGCATGTGGTAGTGGAGTGCCAGATGCCTCTCTAAGATCCAACTTTCAGTCTACTTTCATTCAAATGAATTAAAATATAGATATTGAATACACAGTGCTTCTCTTTGTACCAAAATATGAATTATATAAACCAGGGCGATTTTTTTTGGGGGGGATAGTATTTCCTGGGAAGTTTCAGCGTTTTGCCTATTCTTTCCTCATACATTTTAACTATACATCTAAGTTTTACAAACTGAAGACAAATCCAGAGAGAACTCAACATCTTTTGGTCTTTTTCGCTTTGCTGATCCCTCACTTCAGGTAATGTGCATCTTTGCTTGAAAGGAGGGATGGGAAATAGGCCAATACCTGGTGAAAGGGGGAAAAAAGCATAGATTAACATATCAAAAACTTATTCTTCTAAATAGTTTGAAATGCTTTTTAGACATTGAGTGAATATGAAAAATAGACAAATATATTGTACAAATGCAGTGGTCAAAAAAAGAGCTTAGGTTGAATACAGACATTTTTGTTGATGCCGATGTTATATATTGTTGGTGAACAATACATATAGGTTGAACATACATGTGATAAACTACCTATATATATTTCTTGTCATATAAATGATTCTGATTTACAATAAGGAATATAAACATGTTTATATGATATTAACAACCATCTTCCTGCTCTAGGTAAGAATAAATAACATAATTGATATATTATTAACAAAATTCCAACACAGTGTCCGCAGCTACTACCCTAAGCCATTTCTGATACTAATGTATCCCTCTGAATACCTTTCCATAGATGTGTGGCTTTCAGGAACCTGCATATTTTTCAGATCTCACCATTCTGTCCTCACTCACAACACATGGATCATGCCTCTTGGTCTACCATTCTGGTGTTCAGCTCCTATAAGTGCCTTAGGAAATAATAAGAAGACTTCTTTTTTATTCAAGGATTATTTTAAACATTTTCAGAATAAGAGTGTTAACTCTACACAAAATAAGGTTAAACTTAGATGCAATCAATTTATTGAAAGAAGCAATCTCATGGATGCAGGAACATGCTTCAGGGAAAAAATAAAATCCAAAGCACAGGAACCACCCACATGAACATGCACACATGTACACATGTATTCAATTGAAAAAGGCTGAACAGTAATTTTTTTAAGTAATTTATTTATAGAATTGAAACTTACAGAATTTTCAGCCTAGGAGTATATTTTGTTTCTCAGGGAACAATGTTACAATACCGCCTTGGCCCTAGATACTAAGACTTTAGACTTGGCTCTGCCAATTAGCTATGCATTCTTGTTAAATTACTTAACCTTTCTAGGACTCACTTTTCTTCCTTATTAAATATGTTGATTGGATTAATTATTTCTGTCATGGGTTACACGACAGCCATTGAGGAAATGATATTTTAAATACCTAACTCAGATCTACAGAATAAAGTAGTGCCCAGTAAATTGTATTATTAATATTTTGAATTTCAGAAGTAATTGAAATAAGCAGTCCATTTTGAGAATCACTAGACTAAATTACTATCTCTTCTGGTCTCAACACTTTAGGAATCTGTAGGTCTGCTAGAAATAGAAATATATGTGTCACTATAATGTTAAAATTACATGTTGGTATCATTGGAGTCACAATCTTTTCTTTTTAGTTTTTTAATGAAAAATTAAGATAAGCTGAATTTTCATATTTACAGCCTGATTTAGAACCAATTCTTCTAGGATATGTAGGGTGTGCAAAATATGAGTTATTTGTATATACACTGCGTATATACATCAGCCAATAGGATTTTGAAAAGTTCCAATTATTATACTTTCATAACTTTACTTCATTAATTTGATTTGATTTTTTAAAAAGATTTTATTTAATTGAGAGAGAGTATGAGCAGGGGAGGAGCATAGAGAAAAGTAGACTTTCCACGGAGCATGGAGCCAGATGTGGGGCTCCCTGCCAAGATCCCAGGATCATGCCCTTAGTGGAAGGCAGACGCTTAACTGACTGAGCCACCCCGGCACTCCTCATTAGTTTGATTTCAATTCAAAGTAGATAATATTAAATAATTATTAAAAATATTTCACATTTGAACGAGTGGATATAACACTTCAACAAGCCTAGCCTAATTAACAAATTCTAATTATGAGATTATTTACTTTTTTAATCCATTTATATGTAACTACATATATAAAAACAAAATTAGAAAGCATGTAATTAATCTAACCTAGAGCATAGTCTCCAAATATATACCTACTTCTCAAGTCCCCTAAGATAGAGTTAATTATGCTCTAAAATCTCCCTGAAAATCAAATAAATTAGAATATAGTGAATCCACAGTGCTCCCCTTATAAAGGAATATATATTGAATGATCAACTTGCTTCTCTGTGTGAATAAGAGACACCTCTTGCATTCATATAAATAAAAAGATTGCCTCTATGGCATTTGAAAAGGTTGCTGAAGCTTGGTGAGGTACTCTTCATTAAAGAAGAACCCACGCGTAAAGTTCCCATAAATGTAATGGAAACGAGACATATTTTACTCGTATATAGCATTTATGCAGCATTTTTGAAAAGTGCATTTTTATTAAAGTCTCCTCACAACAATCTTATGAGCTAGTGGTGTTATGCTCACTTAGAAATGGATAAATTAAGGGCCAGAGAAGCCAGGCATTGCTCAAGGTCATGTGGAAGCCAGGCAGCAGAGAAAGCCCAAATTACCACTCTGAGACCTGACATTTCCTTCATGTTATTTTCTTCCATGAGCCACACTACCCTTTTTTTCCTCAGAGGAAGCATTTTTAGGTAGAATCAGAAATATAGCATTTATATGTAAGGTTGGTAATTTACAGATAACTATTTTCAAAAGGCAAACAAAGACATGCTGTCACAGTATCATTTTTGACTCTAAACCTATTCTTAAATTCATGGTTGCTTTTCTAATCACATATATAACAGCATTTATATATATCTATATATCTATATATATATATATATTTAACGTCACTTATATATTGTATATATTTATGTATTATTTTTAAGGTAGCTTAGCATATTTGCTTTGTTAGGAGGAAGCAGAATAAACACATCTTTGAGACAGAAACTGTGCAAGTGAGAAAACAGGCAATATTGGAGAAGGACTGATAGAAAATAATCAATCTTAAATATTGGAATGACCTATTTTCCTAGGTTTTAACATAGTCTAATATGACTTTTTGACTCTTTGTGATTCTGAAAGATTGACATGACATAAAGATAAATTCTGGTTTCTTTCATGCCATACATAAACCTAAGAATGCCCATTAGCTTCATTCAGTTATGGAAGAAGCATGACCACATAATGGCACATTTTTATATTGACCTGAGCAAATGTCTCTTTCTTTCTTTTTTTTTAAATTTATTTATTTATGATAGTCACAGAGAGAGAGAGAGGCAGAGACACAGGCAGAGGGAGAAGCAGGCTCCATGCACCGGGAGCCCGATATGGGATTCGATCCCGGATCTCCAGGATCGCGCCCTGGGCCAAAGGCAGGCGCCAAACTGCTGTGCCACTCAGGGATCCTGCAAATGTCTCTTTCAACTTATGATAGTCTTCTTAGGTCTGCCATAGGAGATAGACCTTGAAATTATTTTTTGTCTAAGTATATGCTTTCTGCTTTTGAATTTTAGCTTCCTTTCTCAAGACAACTGCTTTTCTTTGGCCTAGTTTCATTCATTACATAAGATATGGCCTGGAGCAGCAATAATATGAAATTATAAGTCCTCATGGAATTACTTTTTACTCTTCATATTCCTTCAAATGTTACTATTACTGGGATAATGCTCTTCTGTGCTTAATTCTGCTTTTTAAAAATTTTCTTTTTTGCCATTTCTGCACTAGTTACGACAATCCCTAACTGTATCCCTGGTCTCTCCTCACTAGACTTCAGATGTATTATTTTTTTCCCTTCCCCAAGTTATGACAATTAAAAAGGTCTCTAGATACTACCAAATATTGCCAGGGTGCAAAGACAAAGTCTCTCACCATTGACAACTTCTGTTGTAAAGGACCATTCCAGCCTTTTCTCTCCAGTTCTCTTGCTTATCATGTACTATAACAAGCCCATTTTTTGGAAGAATACTTAATGTCACGTGTTGGCTTACTCATCATTGGTTTATTTTTACCTGACAAGGCTTTACACAACTTGGCTCTTATTTATTTGATATCTCTGGTTTTAGCTCATTCTTTTATGGTCTTACTAGATTTCTTACTTTTGCTCAATCATAGCAGGTATCTAAGAGTGGTTTGTGCTATGATGTCTTTAATGCCTTAGTCTCAATATCTACAAAACTCACTGCCTCTCTATCTTGAAATCATTGCTCAAATATCTCCTTTTCAATGAGACTTCCCTGATCACTCACTGAAATTATAACACTCTCCCATCAGTATTTCCAAATCCACTGGTATTACTATTATCTAGAGTGATTTTCTATTTATTTTACTACATAATTTATTTAACTCTAACATGTTATACAATTTACTTATTTTCATATTTATTGCCTTTAATTGTCTCCCCATATGAGAATATAATTAAGCTCCATCAGTTCTAAAATTTTTGTCTATTTTATTCACTATTTGTAACATAAGTGTCTACATTAGGATCTGGCCCAGATGCTTAATAAGTATTTAATTAAGTAATTAACACAAACTTTTTTCCTCATTCTCCATCTCTCACTCTGAGCCAAGTATAAATCAATGTCAAAAATTCTGTAACAAGTGCTATCCTTGTTTTGCTGTAGGAGAGAAATAAAGCACCTACACACACACATTTGGTAACTGAAATAGTGACATAGAATGTCATATGATGAAACATTAAATGAGACAGGAAAAAATTAAACCTTTAAAAATAAACTCTACTTATTGTATTACAACACAGGGACCCACACTAATGGTAATACTCTGTGCTTTTTTTGAAAGTATATACAAACAAGTACACACATGTAATCTAAACTATTTAGTCCAGGTTGGAGAACATTATGTTTAGATTGCAAACGTTCATCAACTTGCACTCTGCAAAGGCATAAAAATGCCTTAAGTACATCCATATCCCCTGCTTCCTCATCCTTTATAATTCCAGTAGTTTAGTGAACCAAACAGATAATTTTTTGTCCTCAGGGAGCAAACATAAAAAAAAAAAGATCGTCAATGAGCAGGAAAACAATCAGTGATCAAGATGATAGGTGAGTGCTGAGAATGATTATGTGACAGAAAGTGTGGAAGCCATATTGGAGCTCTTAACCAAAGGGCAAGAAGAGGCCAACCTTATGTAAGAGGATGAGAAGTTAAGGAGACAAAGCACTCCAGAGAGGGAGTAATAGTGCTAAGTCCCTAAAGCAAAAATAAGCACTTCTTCCTGGAGCTACCTAAGGAAAACATTTGTGGGCAGAATATATTTAACAGAGTATTAGAGAGTTGAGTCAGGGGCATTTTCTTAGGATATATTTTATTTCTATTGACACTAATGAACATCCATATTTTAATATCCTGACTGATGACTCATTTCTCAAATGATCATTTTTTTAGACTAATTACAGAGTCCCATTACAAAGGCATTTTTATTGTTTTGGTTTATAAAGCCTGTCTGCAATTCTTCTATGACTTAAATATTTGTAACAAAGATGAGCATGTACAACTATTATTCCACTTTGACCATCTGAAGAAGCTAAGGGAATGGCAAATTCCTGAGAGATCAATTCTCACAGGAATATCGATTAAGAACTATGGTTAAAAACTGTAAAATATCTCAGAGCTACATGGTGTAGAGTGAGAATGAGAAAGTGATGATGTTGAAAAAAATGAAAATTCTTCTTTTTCTCCTTCTTCCTCTCCTTGTTTTTCCTCCACTCCTCTGCTTCCTCTTCGTCCATTTCCCTCTCTTCTTCCTCCTCCTCTTTCTGCTGCTATTATTCCGCCTGTCATTTTGACAGCTGTTAACTCAGCAGGCACTTACTAATGTTTCTATATGCCAGGAAATATACTCAACTTAAAAATTATAATATAGAATCTGCAGCCTAGTAGCCCGCTGGTGATATATTTGGCCCAACTTTTTTTTTTAAAATAATACTAACAGTTAAATATAATGAAATTGCCTTTAAAAATTAATGTTAATTGGTGCTGTTGTTGTTTTACAAAAATATAAAACTTTGATAACACTAAGCTGATTATCTCCAGCAGGTATCTGTCAACTAGAGCTAAATAGTATCTCCCTTTTTATAGAGATGGGTCAGGAGAGCTTCATACTAGTATCTCCATATACCTAGCCTGTATTCACAGTAATGTTACTTACCAGGCCCTATAAGCCTTTGTATAAACCCAGTCTCTGCTCTGGAAGGACTCTAAATCTGATCCAAGAAAAAAAAAAAAAAAAAGCAACGATAAGATTAGTACTAAATTAAAAGCTCTTTAGACCTTGAGGAGACTTATTTAATGAAGAGTCTTATATACTGCATTATTTCTTTTTACCTAGGTTATCAGAAATTTTAGATGTAAATATGAATAAAATAGCCAACTTTGGTATATTAATCTATAATTTTTTTTAATTTTTTATTTATTTATGATAATCACAGAGAGAGAGAGAGAGAGAGAGAGAGAGGCAGAGAGAGAGGCAGAGACACAGGCAGAGGGAGAAGCAGGCTCCATGCACTGGGAGCCCGACATGGGATTCGATCCCGGGTTTCCAGGAGCGCGCCCTGGGCTGAAGGCAGGCGCCAAACTGCTGCGCCACCCAGGGATCCCTTAATCTATAATTTTTATGATTTTATTGCACATTTTATATTACTTTATATAAAGTGTGCAATATATTATTTTACTCATAAGTTACCATTATTATTATGTACTTACTATGTACCAGAGATACGTATGCCTTTAATTGTAATGTTTCTATAATTTTTATTTGGAAGAGGCAAAGATAAAATATGGCTCATATATAAAACATTTAGCCTATTGCACTTTAAGTTTTATAAAATGTTGACACAGTCCCTGTAATTTTTTCCCTCCCAAATTGCAGAAAGCCATTGCCACAGTCATAATATCCCTAATGTAAGCACCTCAGTGAATAAGCTGGGACCACTCTGTGTCTCTGCTACGTCTTGTATGGGTAGTGTGGTCGTGTGTGAAATGGTCTGCTTTCCTTGAGTGCACTTCCTTGGTAAGCCTCTTGGGTATGTCAGATTCAATTCATTCAACACTGATACAGAAGATTCAGACACCTCACTGAAATACAACAATATATCTTCTGAATATCCTTTTATCAGTTATCCAAACTGCACAGAAGTGATTAACATATGGGAGTTTTATCTTGAAGGATAACATCTTGTGTGTGTTTGGTTTGTGCTCATAAAACCTAAGTACTCTTGACATTATAGCCTTCCTGAAAGTCTCAGTTATTCATGACTATGTAGGATATACAATTTCTTTTTTTTTTTTAAGATTTTACTTATTTACTCATGAGACACACACACACACACACACAGAGAGAGAGAGAGAGAGAGAGAGAGAGAGAGAGAGAGGCAGAGACACAGGCAGAGGGAGAAGTAGGCTCCATGCAGGAAGCCCGACGTGGGACTTGATCCTGGGTCTCCAGGATCACACCCAGGGCTGAAGGCGGAGTTAGACCACTGAGCCACCGGGGCTGCCCAGATATACAGTTTCAAGAAAAGAAAATTAAATGCCATCAACGTCATAACAAATGCTTAAGATACCAGCTGAAATGTCACCATATTAAAAACATTAACCCAGTAGTATTCATCCTCACTTCTCCAGAGTCCAGCCTAGTTTCTATCCCACTGTAGATACTCCAAAATATCTGATAATATATTAAAGATCTTGACAAATGTATCAGTCATGACAGATATTCTTTACCTTAGATTTTTAATCCACATTACACCCATAACATGGAATATACTTTGGTTCCATTCCTAACTAAAGTTTTGTAGCTCTGTTACCTCCTGTTAGCATTATTACCTTGAGTTAGAGTTTTTAATTTTACAGATTTGGATGTTCTTATATCATTAGCAGCTTGGAGGCAAATATCTTATTCATTTATTTACCATTCTCATTTAGGAGGCAAGTATACAGAAAGTACTCCATTAGTATTTATACACTTGCATTCTGAGTCTCCTGCAGGGATTAGGGAAGTTTCATTTATTCATTTAGTTTTTACTTATTAAAAAGTGTTTATTCAGTAGTTACAGTGAGTCAGGTAATATTCTATGTGTTTTATATACAACAGTGCACACTCAAGAAAAAAATTACTGTGTTTTTGGAGGCTGCATTCTAGCAGGTAAAACAGATAAAGGTAGGAAAACCTGATCAGTAAACTATATTATAAACGTGATCAGTGCTCCAAAAAGAGAGTAAGATAAGCAGGCAGAGGGTGTTGTAGTGTTAATTAGGGCAAATTTGATTTTAAAGTGATATTATTTTAAAAATTAAAGTGAAATTGTTGAGCAGCCATTTGAATATATGGGTATAGAGATTGGATGAGAGGTCTTGGCTGGAGATAAAATAGAGGAGTCAATAGTGTACAGATAGCATTTTAAAGACCTGAGAGAGAATGAGATTATCAATAGAGCAAGTGTAGATATTAAGAAAGAGTTACAAGGATCGTCCTCTGAATTTTCAAACTTTAATTAATAAAGAAAGAAAGGAACCAGCAAAGAAGACTAAGAAAGTCTCATCATGGAGGAGAACAACCAAAAGTTTAGTGTCTTGGAAATCAAATAAAAAATACAGAGAAAGAAAGAGGGAGAGAGCATCTGCTTTAGATGCTCCAATAGGGGCAGCCCTGGTGGTGCAGCAGTTTAGCGCTGCCTGCAGCCCAGGGCATGATCTTGGAGTCCCGAGATCGAGTTCCGCATTGGGCTCTCTGCATGGAGCCTGCTTCTCCCTCTGCCTATGTCTCTGCCACTCTCTCTCTCTCTCTGCATCTCTATGAATAAGTAAATAAAATCTTTTAAAAAAATTTAAATGCTCCAATAGACAGGAAAGGTAAGGACTTAAGAACTGACCACTGTATTTAACAGAGTGGATGTTGAGGCACCTGGGTTGGTTGAGTGTCTGACTCGATTTCTATTCAGGTCATGATCTTAGGTTTATGAGCTCAAACCCCACAGTGGACTCTGTGCTCAGCAGGAGTCTGCTTGGAGATGCTCTCCCTCCCCCAGTGCCCCTCCTCCCATGTGTGCTCATTCTCTCTTTCTCTGTCTCAAACAAATGAATAAATATTTTTTAAAAAACTGTGGATGTCATGATCTGAGATAAAAGCAACTGTCATTAGAGGTAGGAGACAAAAATCTAATTGAACTAGGTTTAAGAAAATTTCACAAGAGCATATTGAGATAATAAACCACTTTTCATGGAAGTGCTTTTTTGCTTGTTTTTATTTGTTTCTGTTTTTACTAGACAAAGATATGTGCATGTATGTAAGGATGCGGTGGGACACGAGATTTTTCAAGGTGGATATAATATCAGTTTATATGCAAAATATTGGTAGAAACAACACAAATTAAAATCTAGACTAGGGAGAGGAGCATTTCTGGAGTCATATCCTTGAATAGAGGAGAGCTCATAAGGGAAAGGATTGGGTCTACCTAGGGCACAGGATATTCAACTTTCGGTATAAGTGAAATGGAAAGAGTGTTTCTGGTAGGACAGTATAAGTGGTGATGGGCATCTGGTTTCCTTTGAAATAAGTATTTTAGTGAAGAGAAAGCCAAGGTCATCAACTATTCTTAAAAGACAAAACCATTATCTGGGAATGTGAGAGATCAAACAGACTCAGAAAGCATACTATGATACCCTGGCAGAAGTACTAATGTATGTTGAGGTTCAAGATCATTAATTTGTACTATATCAATTAGCATGGTTGTTTTTTCTTCATTCAATTTTAACTGCACAAGGGCACGCGAAAAGAAGGTGAAAATGGCACTTACTGAGTGGTTGTATTTCCACATAAGTGTTTTAAGGCCAGTGAGTAAATTATTTTGTGGACTTTTGATGTTGTGGAATATTTGACAGAGGATGAATGAAAAAAGCCACAGCTAGAAATTAAGAAATCAAAAAAATAGAAGAGTTGCAGAAAACTAACAGTGATTTCAGCTGTCTTCTTCGGCACTAAAACAGGTAGTTCACATGATGCTCAGAAGTGAATGGAAACTATATACTCTCCCTGTACATGTCCATAAATGCTACTAAAGGAAAATGTTTTTTCATCAGTCTTCCAAATATTCCATAAGAACCTACTATGAATGAATAATAATCAAAATCTTGCGAAAAAATGGCAAGGGAGAAACCATACTAGGGAAAAATTAGGATATGAGGGTCAATAAGCTACATTTAGCACATATACATGTGTTATATCCAAGAGAACAGCCACTGATTGTTTTGCTTGAACCAGATATATGTGGGTCTGATATCAAAAAACACATGTTCAGGATTTGACTTCAGAGTACAAGTTTATTCATTCTTTTAAGTAATATTTTAGATAGCCTACTATGTGCCAAATACTGTTTAAGCATTGAAAAAAGCAGTATTTAATAAACAAAATGCTAACAGTCATGCAGGTTGAGTTTCAGTGGGAGAGGATGCATACAATGACCAAGTAAGTGAATTGTATTTCACATCAAAAAAGCAATAAGATGGAGATAAGGCAAACATCAAAAAAGGAGGCACAGAGGAGGAGGGGTTTGGAATTTTAAATAAGCAATATTTAAGCAAAAGTTTAAATGAGATAGTATGGAAGGCAAGGTGTCTACCTGAAGAGCCTTCTAGGAAGGAATAGCCTAAAAAAGAATGTGTCTTGTCTGCTCAGGGAACAGTGAGGGAACCAGTGTAACTGGGATAAAATGAGCAAAGGAGAATATCATGGGTCATGTGAGGAGAAGGGTACTATAGAGCTAGACCATCCACAGAAGATATGTTTAGATTATCCATCCAATGCATTACTATCATCTTAAATAGGAGCCTAAGATGTGATTGTTTTATGAAGAAGGAAAAAAAGAAAGTTATTGCTTCAGAGAGAGAAAGAGACTGACATATAAAAAGTCATGTTGGTTAATGGATAGCTGTATATAAAATAAACAGTTTTTCTCTGAATGCTTCAGTGAAGACCAAATATTAAAACAACAACAACAACAACAACAAAACAGAAAAGCAACCACCAAAAAACCAAATGAAAATCCTATCATTCCTCATGTACGGAATAGAATAAAAATACAATTCTATATGCACAGCAGGATTAGAGACCACTCTAAATAGAACCAATTTAATTTGACATAAACCATTCTACATCTTAAAAAATATATTTTGGGGACAACTGGATGGCTCAGCAGTTGAGCGTCTGCCTTCAGCTCAGGGCATGATCCTGGAGTCTCGGGATTGAGTTCCGCATTGGGCTCCCTGCATGGAGCCTGCTTCTCTCTCTGCCTGTGTCTCTGCCTCTCTTTCTGTGTCTCTCATGAATAAATAAATAAAATCTTTTAAGAAAATATGTATATTTTCAAGTTCAAGTACTTTTTTTTTTCCTATTTTAAGTACATTGTATTCTGGGATGAACGGCACATGATATAATTTATGTGCCTTTAATAAGTACTATTATGGGATATTTCCTACTTTCATATTGTATGTTAATTTCATAGAGCTGCTGTAACAAATTACCACAGACTTAGTGGCTTAAACAACAGAAATTTATTGTCTCTTGGTTCTGGAGGTCGGATGTCTGAAATCGAAGGGTTAGCAGAGTTACACTCCTGGAGCTTCTAGGTGAGACACTCTCTCTGCCTCTTACAGCTTCTGGTAGCTGTTGACGTTTCCCGGCTTGTGGTAGCCTAAGTCTCCTCTCTGCCTCTGTCTTCACATGGTCTTCTCCTCTGAGTCATTTCCTACTTGTCTCTTATCAGAACACATCATTGAATTTAGGATCCATCGTAATCTAGAATGATCTCATCCTGAGATCCTGGTTGTATCCACAAATAACTTTCTTCCAAATAAAATGATATTCTGAGGTTGCAGATGGACATACCTTTTTTGAGGCAGACACTACTCAACCCCGTACATATGTTAGTTTTATACGTCTTTTATGTTTAATTTTGGATTCTGCATTATGATTAAAGCTTGTTAATCCAAAATAAAACACATTAAATGTATTTTGATATACCCAGAGTTTCCATTTACTGTTCCCTGGTTCCATGTATCTTGCAAAGATACAGAGTCTCAGGCATCTGTAATTTGTACAGCTGTTCTTATGCACAAGGTGTCCCTAACAAGTCCCCTCCCTGTGACAATAGGCCTTTTCCTATAAATGCACAGAATCCTTCAGGTTAACAGCTTTAAGGACCAAGACTTTGAATACATCAGTCTTTTTTTTTTTTTTTAATCTGGTATTGATATTTTTCTACTCCCTACTCACTTTGTCGTCAACGTCACAATTAGTGTCCTGGGTTTAAAATCAGCTTTGCTTCCCCTTGTAATTATAAGGTGATAATCTACTATTTTATTACGTACTTTGTACCACCAACCAATGGCCCTATTCCATAAAAAGTAAAATTCAAAGGATATGAGAGGGCAAATCATAATATAGAAATAACTGAAATATTAGTGTTAATGCCAAAGAAAGGTGGTAGCAAACTTAATAGCACTTCTCTTAAATTACTTAGTAACAGAATTTTTTTTTCATAGTTTGGGTATTTCTTTGCTAAGAAATAATAAGACTATAGGTTATGGATTTTACGTTGCACTAAAGTAAAATAAACAATTAATTCTCCAAAATAAAACAACCCTACTTTTAAAATAGTAAATCTAACTTTAGATCCCCATATATATTGTGGTGAAAATTATCTCAGTTGTTACTATGTTTTCTTTTGCTTCTTGTGAAGATCTCAGATTTAAAAGGTTCAAACACTTGGGGAAGTTGGTTCTGCTGCTCTTTACTTCACAGAAGATATTCTTGGATGAGTTTGTCCAAATTCGAATCGTCTTATAATGGTCAAAAACATCATTCATTTATTTTGAACACACACTAAGGAATTAAAGTTTTCAGTAATACAGAAAGAATTCTGCATTGTTTTTGTGCAAAGTCGAAGAAAAACTACAGAAAGGTGTTTGCCATAATGTTTCTGTACTATTTTAGCTACTTTTACTTTTTACATGTGGAACCAACATTTGTTGCTTAATGTCTGATGTTTTTATGTTTGAATTTCATCAGTTGTCTTTTTAAAGAATTGGTATACTTTCTCCTGTTCTGTTAATTATGTATACTCCTCTGGCAGAATGTTGCTTGTGATCTCAATATGTATTTTTTATTTTATTTAGATTAATTTTCCATCATTAACCTCCCACTTAACTAGGAAATGATATGAGAAATTCTCTTATTAACTATCATAATATTATTTTCAGTGTTTGTAACTATTTGCTCTTCAAAATCCATTGGTATGTAACTCTTAAAAGTCCAGTTTTGGGGCAGCCCAGGTGGCTCAGTGGTTTAGTGCTGCCTTCGGCCCAGGTTGTGATCCTGGAAACCCGGGATTGAGTCCCACATTGGGCTCCCTGCATGGAGCCTGCTTTTCCCTTTACCTGTGTCTCTGCCTGCCTCTGTCTGTCTCTCTTTCTCTGTCTCTCTCTTTGTCTCTGTCTCTCATGAATAAATAAAATCTTAAAAAAAAAAAACAAAATAAAATCCAGTTTCCAAGGAACATGTACAAGTAACTCTTAGCCAAGAAAACTACAGATGATAAACACAGTTAGCAGTTGTATGGCCAAATGAGGCCCATCTGAAAATCTTGAGCTACCCATTGACAAAGGGATGATTTTCACTATATATTTAATTTTAGGTTTCCAGTTTCACTATTAATATTATTTTGGGGTTGCTTAATGTCTGATTCCCCAAGAGGTGAAAGCATTTTAAGGGATCATAATTGTATTGGAGACTGAAGTCAGCATCACAGCCCTGTGAGTTGTCCTTTTATTTTTTCCCTTTTATTTACAACTAATCTAATCAGATATCTATAACCAAAACAAACCATCCGCCCCTACCCTGCCACTGCCCCTGCCAAATTTCACCTCTGCAAAGCCAGTGGGATACCAGAGATCCATCATCTGCACCTGGAAGAGAGAAGATCAGACTTCAGAGGAGGCTGTGGGGCTAAGGGAGCCCCAACGGGGATGTATTGGTGACAGAGGCAGCAGCGGCAGAGTTGGCAGAGAGAGTGGGCCAGCATCACCATTACAGCAGAAGTGGAGGGTGAAGATGCTAAGTGGGAGTCTCCCTGGCTACCGGTGCTGCAGCGGAGGTACCTGTTGTTCTTTCTGAGGAGAGATCACAGTGACTTCGGGGAGAGAAAGCAAAAGAAAGAAGGAAGATAAAGAGTACTGAGTGGATATTCTTTCAGTCTGATCCAGGATTCTTGCAGAAGGACTGCCTACACAACTCCAGGACACAATCCCCCCCACTGGTAGATTTCCCTACTGGGCTTTGGTTACATCCCAAACCACAAGTGCCAAGCACACACCTCCTTCCATTCTGCCCCACTTTATTTTATTTTATTTTATTTTATTTTATTTTATTTTATTTTATTTTATTTTATTATTTTATTTTATTTTATTTTATTTTATTATTTATTTTATTTTATTATTTTATTTTATTTTTTAATAATAAATTTATTTTTTATTTTGGTGTTCAATTTGCCAACATACAGAATAACACCCAGTGCTCATCCCATCAAGTGCCCCCCTCAGTGCCCACCACCCAGTCACCCCCACCCCCCGCCCTCCTCCCCTTCCACTACCCCTAGTTCGTTTCCCAGAGTTAGGAGTCTCTCATGTTCTGTCTCCCTTTCTGATATTTCCTACCCATTTCTTCTCCCTTCCCCTCTATTCCCTTTCACTATTATTTATATTCCCCAAATGAATGAGACCATAGAATGTCCTTCTCCGATTGACTTTTTTCACTCAGCATAATACCCTCCAGTTCCATCCATGTCGAAGCAAATGGTGGGTATTTGTCATTTCTAATGGCTGAGTAATATTCCATTGTATACATAGACCACAGCTTCTTTATCCATTCATCTGTCGATGGACACCAAGGCTCCTTCCACAGTTTGGCTGTTGTGGATATTGCTGCATGAACATTGGGGTGCAGGTGTCCCGGCGTTTCATTGCATCTGTATCTTTGGGGTAAATCCCCAGCAGTGCAATTGCTGGGTCGTAGGGCAGGTCTATTTTTAACTCTTTGAGGAACCTCCACACAGTTTTCTAGAGTGGCTGCACCAGTTCACATTCCCACCAACAGTGTAAGGGGGTTCCCTTTTCTCCGTATCCTCTCCAACATTTGTGGTTTCCTGCCTTGTTAATTTTCCCCATTCTCACTGGTGTGAGGTGGTATCTCATTGTGGTTTTGATTTGTATTTCCCTGATGTCCCTGATCTGCCCCACTTTTAAAAAGAATTTCTATCCACCAGGGGTGTGGGTGTTTGTTTTTTTTTGTTTTTTTTTTTTTTTTTTTGGGTGTTTGTTTTTAAAGCCAGGGCACCTAACCTTAATGGTGAGTCAGCGCTGGTAAGAGAAACTAAAACCTGGTGCTATAGCTCCACCTCCTGGAAAACAAAAGGAAAGCTCCTAATTACCAACCTGTTGCACTCTTAGAATCAAAATAAACAAAACCTTGCCAAATAAGAAAGGTACTTGCTACTTTAAAAGTGGTTGGCGGAAGCACTTTTCATCAAACATTATGAAAAATCATGGTAATATGGTACTACAAAAAGAAAATGATAATTTTCCAGCAACTGAACCCCAAGACACAGAATATTGTGATCTAACTTGATAAAGAATTTAAAGTAGCTTCTAGGAAGAAACTCTGAGATGCAGGAAAACTCAGAAAGTCAATACAATGATCTCAGGAATAAAACTAATGAATAGAAGGAATACTTTACCAAAGAGATTGGAATTGTAAAAAATAACAAAATTCTGAAGTTGAAGAATTCAGTAAATGAGATGAAGACTACATTAGAAAGTACTGGAAATAAAGTGGACAGGATGGAAGAGAGAATATGTGAGCTTGAGGATGGGGATATAGAAATGTTTCAGATGGACGAGGAGAGAAAACTAACCTTTTTTTAAGTGAAGAAATGAGGGTCCCTGAATGTCTCAGTTGGTTAAGCATTTGTATTAGGCTCAGGTCATAATGCCAGGGTCCTGGGATCAAGCCCCACATTAGGCTCTCTGCTCAGGGGGGAATTGGCTTCTCCCTCTCTCTTTCCCTTTCCTTCTCTCTCTCTCTCTCTCTC
Source organism: Nyctereutes procyonoides (assembly GCF_905146905.1). Classification (NCBI taxonomy): domain Eukaryota; kingdom Metazoa; phylum Chordata; class Mammalia; order Carnivora; family Canidae; genus Nyctereutes; species Nyctereutes procyonoides. Next base: position 62,526,640 of record NW_026575142.1, on the reverse strand, counting down.
TATCTCTCTCTCTCTCTCATAATTTTTTGAGTAAAGAAGCCCTACAAGCATTTTCAGACTGCCTTAGAAGAGCCAACATAATATTAACAAGTATACCCATTAGAAGGGACCAGAGACTGTGCTTACAGAAATAATAGCTGAAACCTTCCCAAACCAGAAGAAAGAACTGGATATAGAAGGTTACAAAGCTAATAGAAATCAGCAGATTTCTCCACAGAATTTCTGTAGAATCTCTGTATTTTGTTTGCAATAACAAATTCAAAGCTTAAAGATAAAAATTGCCAGCCAAGGATATTTATTCTGGGATAGTTATCCTTAACATATGAAGGAGAAATAAAGGTTTTCCAGACAAAAGCTGAGAGAGTTCACCACCACTAGACCTATCTTATAAGAAATGTTGAAAGGAACTGAAATGAAAAGATGAAACTACACAAAACTTTGATTAAAGTGATAGAAAACTGTAACTTTTCTTTTGGAATAATATGTTGAGCAGGTATGTCATAAAAGTTAAAGGAAATGATTAAAATAATCATAGCTAATACAACTCGGTAATGGAATCATCCCATGAAAAGATAATTTGTGATATCAGAAATATAAAAGGGGATGAGTAAAAGAATGGGACTTTTATAGGAAAATGTAGATACTTGCTACCAGCAAAAAAGGACCTCTGTATTTATCAGATGTTTTATGTAAATCTCATGGTAACCACAAAGCAAAATCTAGAGCAGACACATGAAACCGTGAAAAAGGACTGAATAAATCACCTTGGAAAACCACCAGCTTACAAAGAGACAGAAACAAAAGGAAAAAGAAACAATGGAGAAGCAAAATAACCAGATGGCAAAAGATGTAATGGCAATAGTAAATCCTTACGTGTAACAATCTCCCTAAATGTAAGTAGATGGAACTCACCAATCAAAATGCATAGAGTGGCTGGATAGCTTTTTTTAAAATTGTTTTTTACTTAAATTCAATTAATTAACATATTATTAGTTTCAGAGGTAGAGGCCAGTGATTCATCAGTCTTATATAACACACAGTGCCCATTAAATCACATGCCTTCCTTAATGTCCATCACCCAGTTACCCCATCCCCTTACCCCCTCCCTTCCAGTGACTCTCTCATTTCGTTTCTTATGATTAAGAGTGGCGGATAGATTTCTTTTTAAAGACTCAAGTATGTGCTGCCTACAGGTTGCTCATTTCAGCTCCAAAAATACACATGTGAAAAGATGGGAGATAATATTCCAAGCAAATGGAAAACAAAAGAAGGTGGCTGTTAGCCATGCCTGTATCAGACAAAATAAACTTCAAGCTAAAAAAGTATAACAAGAGGCAATGAAGGTCATTATATAACGATAAAAGGGGTCAATATATCAAGAAAATGTAATTGTTATAAATATATTCACTTCCAACATCCAAGCACTGAAATGTATTAAGCAAATACTAACAGACATTAAGGGACAAATAGACCACAAAACAATAATTAGTAGAGGACTTCAGTACTCCATTATCAGCAATAGATAAATGGTCCAAAGAGAAAATCAAGAAGGAAACATTGGAATTGAATCATACTTTAGAGCAAGTTGACTTAACAGACATATATGGAGCATCCAACCCAATAGCAGAATATACACTCCTCTCGAGTGCATGTGGAGCTGTCCCCAGGATGTGTGTTTGTAATAAGACACAAAACTAATAATAGAAATCTTAAAAGATTGAAATCATACCAGCTACTTTTTCTGAGCACAATGAAACTAAAAATCAACCAGAGGAAAGGGAGATGTGCAAACTAAACAACACTATTCCAAATAACTACTAGATCAAAGAAAATATCAAATGGGAATTTTTTTTTTTAAATCTCAAAATAAACAGATGGAAATACAACATGTCGAATATCGTGGAATGCAGCAAAAGCAGTTCTAAGAGGAAAGTTTATATCAATAAATGCATATATTAAGAGATTAAAAAGACCTCAAGTAAATGACTTAATTTTATACTTCAAGGAACTAGAAAAAGAAGAGTAAATTAAGCAGAAGGAAGAAAATAATAAAAGATCAGAGTGAAAATAAAGACCAAAAGAACAGTAAAAAGGATGAATGTACTTAAGACTTAGTTTTTTGAAAAGATAAAATTGACAAACCTTTAGCTAGACTAAGAAAATGAGGCAATACCCAAATTAAAAATAAAAGAGGAGACATGACAACTGATACTACAAAAATGCGTAAAATCACAAGACTTCTATGAATAATTACATGCCAAAAAGTTACATAACTTAGAAGAAATGGGTACATTTCTAGAAGCACACAATTTATGAAGGCTGAATAAGGAAGAAACAGAACATCTGAACAGACCAATTATGAGTAAAGAGATTAAATTAATAATGAAACTCTTAACACAGGAATTCCGGGACCAGATATCTTCACTGGAGAATTCTACCAAACATATAAACATGTAACGCAATTCTCAAACTCTTCCAAAATATCAAAGAAGAGTAAACATTTCCAAACTCATTCTATAAGTCCAGTATTGCCTTGACACCAAGCCAGATAAGGATATCACACAAAAAACTATAGACCAATTTTCTGATGAATATAGATGCAAAAATTCTCCATAAAATATTAGCAAACAGAATTCAAGAACACACTAGAAAGATTTTATATCATGGTCAATGGAATTTTGTTGAAGTATCTTATGGTGGAATATTCCAGTTAATTCCAATGAGTTTTAAGTACAAATATTTAACAGTTACCACAAGCCAAATGTCACATTACATTGTGCCTTTGGTTTTCATAGAATTAAATACAAACACAGAGTTAAAAATAAACCAACCAAAGCACATGCGTCAAATTTATTTACATACGCACACACACAAACTCATGTGTGCACACAAAACCATGAAAAGGTGCTAATTAAGAAGAGGGAATGTGATTAATTTTTTATTCTTTCAAATATTTTATTTATTGTAAGAGATGTAGATGATAACATCAATGAGTGTAACAACATTTTTCTAAACAAAATGTGTGAAATTATATGCAATTTTGCTAAAAATCCTTTAAAATAATGTCATTTTGGATTAGAAAATTTCAGAGCTGAATGGAGAAATTGAACACTTATGAACAATTATATATGGTATTAACGGCAGTTCACATTCTATACCAGTGCTTTCCACTATTAACCTGTGATATTTGTACCTATAGCTTAACTCAGTATAAAATTCTACCAAATCGAGGATCCCTGGGTGACTCAGCGGTTTAGCACCTGCCTTGAGTCCAGGGCGTGATCCTGGAGTCCCAGGATCAGGTCCCACGTCGGGCTCCCTGCATGGAGCCTGCTTCTCCCTCTGCCTGTGTCCCTTCCTCTCTCTGTGTCTCTCATGAATAAATAAATAAAATTAAAAAAATAATAAAATAAAATTCTACCAAATCCTATTATATTTTGAATAAGTTCTCAATGATTAGTATTTACTAAAACATTGTTTCCTGCATCACTGATTTACGTATTATGCTACATGCACCAATCTTTCGCTACAAGTGATATTCATTCTTATTAAATCAACTTCACCAATAAGAATTCTTCCTTGCTCAAATTAAATTTGTGAAAGACCATAGCCTTTGAGAACTATATCCAGCTATTGAGAATTTCATTTATTCTGTTCAAATAATATTCTTCACTTATTTTTTTAAAGATTTTATTTATTTATTCATGAGAGACACACAGAGAGAGGCAGAGACACAGATGAAGGAGAAGCAGGCTCCTCACAGGGAGCCCGATATGGGACTTGATCCCCAGACTGGGAGCATGCCCTCAGCTGAAGGCAGATGTTCAACTGGCATCCCAATATTCTTCCATTATATTTTACCATTTCTGTGACTTTTTTTGGAGGATGGATGGCAGTAATAAAATACAGCCATTCAAAAAGTAGGCATACTTGGCTCATTACAATTTTATTCTAACATAAATTACACACCTCTATCTCTGTGGTTTTTATTGAGGTTTAGACAGCTTCCTGCTTACATCAGTAAGAAAAGCTATCAAGTAGACAGATTTCCTCTTTTTCCTTCCACCCTAAAGCACTGAATTTCTCAGGAGACAACCCATTGGAGACTTTTAGCTTGCAGTGGCTTTTGAAAGTTCTCTTTTCCTCTGTTGGCTGACTTGCAGTGGATATTCAGCAAAGCTACATCTTTCATCCAATCCCTATAAATAACTTGTAATTGAAAGGATTATGGCAGTTGAAGAATCAGCCAATCCCTCTCCCTGAAAGTTCTGTGGAAACAACTTTTCTCCTTAGAAGAAAACATGAAAACTAAGGTAGTCAAACCAAAAATTTAAAAATCATTATTGTTGTGTTGTTATTATTTTATCTTACTTACAAGGGCCTAACATGGGTTGCTTGAGTGGCTCATTCAGTTAAGCATCTGCTTTTGGCTCAGGCCATGATCCCAGGGTCCTGGGATCAAGCCCTTTGTTGGGCTCCCTGCTCAGTGGGGAGTCTGCTTCTCACTCCTCCTTGCTCTCTGTCCCTCTTCCCCAGCTCATGTTCTCTCTCTCTCTCACTGTCTCAAGTAAATAAAATAGAATCTTAAAAAAAATGAAAGGCTTAACATATATATTTTATTTAGAATGATCATGCAGCTGTCATTTTGTCACATGTCTGATATTTTACGAAGTTGTATTGAACAAAAGTTAAGTAATTAGAATATATTGAATATTCTCTCATTTGAATGAATAAAAAATCTGCTCCAAAGCCAGATGGTCAAAAATGAAAGAATTGGTGCAATGTTAAAAAAATCTTGATCTCTAAAAAAGCAGTTTTGCTGTACTATCAGAATCCTGAAATCCTATTAGTTCTCAGTAACAAAGTAATAATGGAGTCACAAAAAATTTAGAAAAAAAATAATCTTTTAGGTATATATCCAATGCTAATTTTGCACTAGTGTGAATATTTAAATATAAATGTTTACACTTATGGAGAAATATTTTTGTTTACTTTTTCCTTTATTTTTAGATAAAACTTATATAAAATGTACACGATGAGTTTATACATGTACACAGCGAAATCATTACTAGTCAAGTTAATGAATATATCTTCATATTACTAAATTTGTGTGTGTGTGATTAGAGCAACTGAAGTGTACTCACTCAGCAAATTTCCAGCATTCAATATAGTATTATGAGCTATAGCCTTTGTGCTGTACTTTATACCTCTAGATTCATTCATCCTTCATAAGTACAACTTTGTACCTTTTGTTGGTTTTTGATGAAATATCATTTAATTCAGTAAAATAGAAAATAATGAAATAAGAATAGAACTAAACATCCTGTCGCCACCAAAAATGAAGAGAATTTAAAAATATCAATGTAAATTTGAAGATTGGAAAACAGCATGATCTATTGACCAACAACACTTTCAAATACATAAATTTTTATCAGGATAGATTCAAGGAATAAAAGTAGTGAGATAAAATTTATAGCTGTTAAAGAATTTTTTTTAATTTCATTTCAAGTGAATAATGGTTGAAAGCAGTTTGCTATGGAATTTAGAAGCTACTAGGTACATTTTATAGTAATGAACAGTTTCTTCTATATGTCAATGTTTAAGATATGCCAAATAGTCTATTCTTTGTTACTATTTAAACTTCAAACAAAAAAAATAGAAACCAATATAAAAATGTATGAGGACAGGTCGAAGTTTTCACAATTATTTTTAGGAGACATGAGAGAAAAGATTTTGAAGATCTTTGTATTAAGTCTCCCTAACTATTGATTCCATCCCCTAAATCTATCACAACTGCCAGCCCCTCTCCATTCCCATTTTCAAGGCCCTTCACAGGAACATTCCTCACACCCTTGCCAGGGTAATTTTTTTGCATAGAAAGTATGGAAATATAACCTAGTCTGCTGACGATCAAATCTTTATTTTGAGCAATCATGTGCCAATACCTAGCTATGTTTATGCGTGTGTGAGTACAGTTTTAGCAATGACAACAAAAGTGCAGAAATTGGTTAAACTGAGAACTGAATCCTAAAACTGCACCTGTTCATTCTTTTTCACACATAAGCTAGAGGCCCTGAGGCTTCAGTGGAATAATTGGATTCTAAGAAACATAATTTGAAAACCACTCTTGATGCTGATTTGAAATCTGAGCTCTAAGAGCTATACAAGGACTTTCCTAATCTGATTTTGGGAATATGTTCTGTTTCATCCTTGCCACTTATCCACATAAGCCTCTGTCACAGCCGTGCATAAGCGATTCTATTTTCCAAAACATACCACCACATGGCACATCTCTTTGTCTCTATATTCGCTCCCTCTGCCTGAAATGACATTTTCTCCTTTACCTCTCTCTCTCTGAAGTTTCCTTTAATACTCAGTGCAAATATCTGATACCCCTCCCCTAGTATGTATAGGAAAGTAACTTCTGTACTTTGTCATAATTATACTTTCATGCTTAATATACTTTGTTTTCATCTTCATCTTCCCTGATATTCCATATCTCCTGAATTATATTCTAATTATATCTCTAATACCAGCAACTGACAGACTGAAAGATACTCAGGAAGCACTTAATAAATGCCAATAAATCCAGTAACTTTTTACTTAAAAGGGTGGTTTGATTTAAAGAAATTCTATTTAAAAAAAAAATAAAAAAAAGAAATTCTATTTTTAACTTATGCAATCTTATGTAGTCTATAAAATTGCTATATCTAACAAAACACTATAAATAAAAATATTGACCATTGAGGAGCACCTGGGTTGCTCAGACAGTTGAGTGGCCAACTCTTGGTGTCGGCTCAGGTCATGATCTCGGGGTCCTGAGATTGAGCCCTGCATCAGGCTCCATGCTTAGTGAGGAATCTGCTTGAGATTCTTTCTCCCTCTCCCTCTGCTTCTCCCCCTGCTCACTCTCTCACTATCAAATAAATAAATAAATAAATATTCAAAAAAAAAAGAACTATTGAGCATTGACTCTATGTGCCAGGCACAGGCACTGTGCTGTGTGTTTTAAATGCATTACATCTGCATTACATCATTTATTTTGCTTCCAAAATTATTACATAAGTACAAATAGCAACCACAGAGGAACGTAGGCCCATGCAGCTATCTAAATTACCCAGAGCTACACAAATAGAAAATAATGTAATTGATATTTAAACATATCTTCTCAGACTACTGAATGTCCTTTTACCAGTATTCTCAGTTCTAAACCAGAGAGTCCTGGATTTATGGCATGCTGCAGATGCTTCTATACAACTTATTTCAACAAAGAATCAAAACAAAAGTGATTTACCAAACTACATTAACATGTATTTCCAAAGTTTGTTCATTTTACCTCTATTTATAAAAAAAATCCAGCCAGAACTTTCATCAGTTAGGAGTATTGTCAGCAGTAAATCAAGGCACAGAATTACTGGACCTATTCAGTTCACACGTTCAAGGTTCATTGCCTCAGTGATGTCAGTGACAGTATCTTCCTGATTCCTCTCAACTTACTTTTTCCTTCCTGGTGGCAAGATGATTGCCTAGCTTCAGATATTAGATCAATGTTCAAGGTAGGATGAAGGGGAAAAGGGGTAATGACAGGCAAGTCTATTTCTTTTATCAGAAAAGCAGAAAATTTCCCAGAATCCTTGACTTCTGCTCTCATCTTAATGACCAAAAACTGAGTCACATGTCATCTGACTAACTGTGAGTTTACGTAGGTTTTTCTTATCATGTGTTTGCCATTTCTATTCTTGTTGGCTCAGGTCATCTGCTTTTATTATTTTCTTTTTCAAGTGCATCATCCTTTTAGGACCCTGAGACTTCTAAATCACAGGTTTGTTCCCTAAAAATTCATCAGACTTCTTTTACAATACCAATAGCAACTTAAATAAGAAATGTTTAACTTGTGTGCAAATATTTATTTATACGGTAATTTCTGCTTCTGCCTACTTGCCTTGCAGAGTAACAATGACTAATATATATATATATATATATATATATATATATATATATACACACACACACACAAACACCTCATTATCTTGAGATTTTATAGCAGTAACTCAGAATAGAGGCACAAATCCCAAAATAGAAAATTATCCTTAACATCCAAAAAAGCTAACAGATTGTCTGCCTATTTACTAAAAGTGTATATTCTTCATGGTAATAGAAATTTCCTTCAACAGTTAGAATCCAGAGTTGCTAACTTGATATCATGTGCAGAATCAGTCATGAGTTTTGATTTCCCCGTATGGAACATTGGAGAAGCAGAATATTGGGAAAAGTTGCATTTGATATGATTAGAAGTTACCACAGAAGCTCGACCTGTGCCAGCTAGTAAGTGGTTAGAAGAAAGTAGGCTCAAGAATTATAAGAGCATTGAAGACTGCTTAAGTCTAGTCTTTGGTACTACAGCACAACACACACATACACACACACACACACACCTTCTAGCAAAGCATTATAAGCAATGTTAAGTAGCAAAGTCATGAAGTGGGAGGATGAGTGAAATAGGTGCTAGAGATTAAGGAGTGCCCTTGTGATGAGCACTGGATGATACATGGAAGTGCTGACTCACTATATTGTACACCTGAAACTAATATTATTCAGTATGTTAACCAACTGAAATTTAAATAAAAAGTAAAAACAACAACAACAACAACCAAACAAGGTGTTCCTGGGTGGCTCAGTTGGTTGAGCATCAGACTCTTGATTTCAGCTTAGGCTGTCATCTTGGGTTGGGAGCTCCAGCCTCGACTCAGGCTCCATGCTCACCTTGGAGTCTGCCTCTCCCTCTCCCTCTGTTCCTCCCCCTTCTCTCTCTCTTTCTTTCTCTCTATCACTCTCTAATAAATAAAATCTTTAAAAAACCAAATAACATAGTCATGAAATAAAAGCTAATTGCATTTTCAGGGTAATTTTTTTTAAATCATAGAAACGTAGTGTTTTAGAAATATTTTCATAACAGTGCTAATAGTTTGGTGGTTATATTTTTTAAAATTCCATTATCCAGAAAATTCACTTTTATGAAATGTGTTTTTTTTCCTGCTAATAGGCCAGTATGACATTATTGTGGATAACCTGTAAGTTCTAAGTTCCCAAAGGAACTCATAGTAAAGGCATAATATGTAATTCGTCATTTGATATTACTAAAAAATGTAAGACTGGTAAAGCAAACCCGTGGTAAATTGATTTTAGTTACAGAAATCATGCATTTTTTATTTGGTAATACAACAGAAATTAAGTTTCCTCAAGTTAATCTATATGTTATTATAAATCCAATATGCTAGTATTTTAAAATGTAACATCCTACATACTGCATATTTGTTTTAATATTAATTATTAACTATTATAGTCATTTAATTTATTTAATATTATATCATTCAAATTTTAATATACCTGGTATTATACAAATATTAATTTTTTTTGAAATATATTGCTTTTCCTAAAAAAGTCACATATAAATAAGAAACTAATAGATTCATTTCAGATTGTTTCATATTGTCAGAAGTTTCCATTGTAATAATAGCTTTGATTACTCACATTTCAAAGTGACTAAAAAGAAAAAAAAAAGCCCTGTTTTTTTCCCTAAGCTTTACAATAATATGTGTATCTACTATTTAGGAAGAATTTCAAATCCATGTTTTGTTAACCCTGGAAAAGTTCAAAATAAAAGCATGTTATCCACTACAAAAACGGTGCTTAGGCTGCCAGTAAGATATGTTATTTTTACTTTACTTTCATTGTATTAAAAAAAAAAAAAAACAGGGTAGTTCTCTGTTTACAAACCATGACCTCTGCATTTAAACACCAAAGAGCGAACTAAGTAACCTCACTTTGAAATGTGATGCAGTAATTTAAGAATATTAGCATTTTCCCAATAATTTAGAATCTCATATACTTCAATTCTGTTGAAGCATTTAATTAGAACATTTGGATAATGATAGACTCCATGAATTTTATGTTTTTCTTAATTTCTCAAGTAAAAAAGGAACAGAGTCCCTGGTACCATATAGTTAACATTTCTGCTTTGTTTAATGAATCTAAAAATAATAATTACTTATACATTCTTACCCTGAAGAAGGATCACACATTTATAAATCAAATGATATGTTTAATCTCATTAATTATTTTTAAAATTTCAAACAATATATTTTTAAATATTTAACAAATTTAGAATCTTATAATGTCTAAACAACTCAGATTAATATTGTTCATATTCTAACCAAATAAAATAATACTAAATAGATAATACATATACTATTTTGGGGCTGTTCTAGATTTGTTTATCCAAAAGAACATACTATGAAGTTGTCTTTCGGCCAGCTTATAACATAGGTCATACTCAAAACTTTATTAGGAAACTGTTGGATGGTCACCTGGGTGGCTCAGTGGTTGAGCATCTGCCTTTGGCACTCAGGTCATGACCAGGGTCCTGGGACCGAGTCCTGCATTGGGCTCTTCACAGGGAGCCTGCTTCTCCCTCTACCTGTGTCTTTGCCTCTCTCTGTGTGTCTCATGAATAAGTAAGAAGTAAGTAAATAAATGTTCACAGAGAGAGAGGCAGAGACACAGGCAGAGAGAGAAGCAGGCTTGCCACAGGGAGCCTGATGTGGGATTTGATTCCGGATCCCAGGATCACATCCTGAGCCAATGGCAGCCACTCAACCGCTGAGCAACCCAGTTGTTCTGAATAAATAAAATCTTAAAAAAATAATACCAACCAAGATCCATACACACGATGCTTAGAAATGGATTTTGATCCACTAATTAATTATTCAGCTGGTTAAGTCATTCATTCAAACAATACATATTTAATAAATACCTATTTTATAGTGACAGGAATTTTGCTAATTACTGGGCTTTCAGTGATGACCTTGATTCATGTAATTCTTGTCCTCAGGTAGTTTCTAGTCCGTTAACCCTTCGAAAAATCAAATGGGTTAGTGTGGCATTGCTTACTGTTCTTTGGAAGAGTATTTTGCTTTCTAGATTTGTAATTCCCTAGATTACCCTATTAATGATTTTATATTGAATACCTTTCTGACTGTAGCATGTCTCTTTAAGATTGGTGTTTGTCTAATTGGTAATCCTAGGTTAATGAAAAAAAAATATATTGCTGGTAAAGTCCAAAACCCCACGAAGTGAAAATTATAAGACAATACCAAATGTCCTTAAGAATGCATAGTAGTAGGTATGTTATTAAGGTAATAAGAGCGAGAAGAGTTTTGGACAAAGTAACATAGGTACCAGAGCAGTAGCCAAGTGAAAAGGATGCCAACCAGCTCAGGATCCTGAAATATACAGAGAAGGAAGAGTGCGAAGTCTGCCCTGAAGGGATGCAAAGAATACTACAGTCTTAGGGAAAAGGCAGGATTGACTTAAGGTACGGAAATATAGAGTTTTCATTAAGGATAGAAAAAGCAGCAAAAAGAGAAGGAAATAAGGAGTATGTTCATGAAGACTTCTCAGAATAAACTAATAGAGGAAATGTCACCTTTCTTGGTTGATTTTGAAATGTACGGATTTGGAAAAACTAGTGTTCAGAGGTAAACAGAGGAAACACTGTTGCTACTACACTACTTCCGGGATTCTTTGGAGTGAAGTTGGATTTCCGTCTGTACAAAGTCTCTTATTTGCCCCAATATGTGATGATAAGTCAGGTCTGTTTGCCAGTCTGACACACATTCTGAAATAGTGTTAAAGCACCAGATTGGTCCCACCAACTCTATATCTGATTTTCAGATGACAGTTTTGAATCATCACTGTGTTTCCTGCCTATGAGAGGTAAATGGCATTCTCATAATTTCTATTCCCTGAGAATCCTGTGACTCTTCTAGAGGAGTGTTTCCCACTTTACCTACAAACAGAGATTATCCCTGTATAAAACTGGCTTTATAACTATCGTAGAGCTCAGAGTGATTGTGTATGTCTTTCTCCCATACATCTTTGTTCTGCCACTCACCAGCATCAATATGAAATTTCACTTTCTTCCAAATCTTTGCAACATTTTTTTCCATCTAGGCACTTTTCCGCACATCCTTGAATTTAATTAATAATTCAGAATTGGGCCTTAAGGTATTTTATCTTCTTTAGCTGATGTGCACAAAACATTACCTAATACTTGGAATTTGGAAATTAAGCAAATAATGATTGTGAGACTTTTTAATATCATGCTAAATCATATCCTAATAATTCTCTGTAATAGCTATCTGTCATTCTTATGGAATTTTACTTTGTTGAAATAACTTCACAATTGATTGGGATTCAGCTGTTTTCGATCCTGTATAGTCACAGATTGACTTTGCAGGAAAGTGTAAGGTGTGTTAATAGTTTTTCCTTTCCCATAAAGAAGATGACCTCAGCAGTTAGTCTCCTTAGACTAAAGGACATTAACCAGTGTGTGTATCACTTAGTAACCATCTCTTGTTACTTGCCCTAGTTGACTGTGTATATTTCTATTTTTTCTTTTCTTTTCTTTACTCCCCCCACCTCTTTTCTTGAATCATCTCAGATCATTCTGCTGAGATAATCACTCCATGGGTTAAGTAAAACTTCAACATACACTCATTATCTCTTTATGTGAGAATTAGGCTGTAACAATTTGAGAAATGAGCTTCTACACAGCTCTTGAAATATAAAGTGCGTATAATAGGAGATTATGTTAAGCGGGATCAAAATGGAGTTGAAGTCCTTCAGTTCACTGGAATAGTTCCCTCAAAGACCTCACAATGTATCTCAAATTTTAAGTATGTTTCCTTTGAGATTTTCCTACCAAACTGATCTGAGATCTCCCTGAAGTCTGGTTTAGGGATAAGAGTTCTGATACAATGTCAGTTTTCAAATCTCATCTATATAAATATTTTAATGATAATGTTCTAAGACCTTCCTTCCTTCCTTCCTTCCTTCCTTCCTTCCTTCCTTCCTTCCTTCCATTTTATTTTGTCCTAAAATTTTGGATTTTGGGGACCTTGATCATATGGGTATTTCAAAAATCTACTTAATGTATTCCAGAGACTGGAGTCATGTGATTCTCATTCCTCTAAAATATCAAAACAGAATAAATAATATTCCAACTTTTTTCTTAGTAAGGACATAAGAAATATCATGCTGGATGAAATTAATATAAACTTCTCTGAAAGTAACTCTAAAACGTTTTTGTGTGGGAGCATAGAAATTGCCTTCTACGATGAAAGTTTCCAAAGTTGAGGAATATACTCCCTCGTCACTGATTTTAAATTTCCTTTTAATACTCTACTGTGGATCTATTATTTATAGTTTTTCTCAATTCCTTCTTGAATTCATTTTTATAAGTAGATAAATACCTTTTGAAGCTTATGATTCACAAAGTAAATTAAAATTTACCTCTAAAGATGCACCAATGTTTGTTTATCTCATGTGATAGGCTGATTAAACCCTCACAGAGTCAGGACATAGCTTAATCTTTCCTCTTCTTGGATATCATGGTTAATAGGCATTTCAGTAGTATATCAACAACTCCATATTCAAAGGGAGTTAACAACAATATTTTGTATCATAACATTTTATTTTATTTTAATGATGGTATATATAGCACAGTGTTCCAAGATCAATTTTTTTTTTCTCAAGCAAGGATTTATCAGTAAAAACTAAAAGAAATATAAGGAAAAATTATTTCCTGTGTCTTGATAATGAATCAAATGGGTGCACCTACTTCTAACAGAACTGTATCAGTCACTGAGATTATGAAGACATATGACAGGTTTCTTTTTGTTAGGTAATTTATGTATTACTGGAGCAGACTCATGAAAACAGATCATTTTTAATTAGCACAGTATATGCAGTGGTAAGAATTAACATAAGTGAAAAAATATAATTAACATAAGTGAAATGAGTGCGCTGAAAATGATGGGAGAGGAAATGAAATAGCCCAGGAATAGGCAAATAGGCTTCCTGGGGCAGGAGGCATTATTAGTTGAAGCTGAGAGAGCTGTCCTGAGCAGTCCTTTTAGGAATGTCCTAAAATCCAGAAGGGATTACTAACAACAGCTGCTGAGATCTGAGAGTTGACAACATGTTTCTGTGTGCCACATTTGTTCAATATTTATATAACCTCATTTAATCTTTGCAATGACCTGACAAAATGGGGACAATTATTTTTATTTTAAAGATGGAAAAAAAAAAGAGATAGATTGGGTAACTTTTTCCAGGACAACTCAGCATGTAAATATTGGATCCGATAATTGAACTAAAACTGTCTGACTCCAATGATTATGCTCATTAGGACTTAGTTCAATTTCATTATTTAAGCATTTACTTATCATCTTTTATGTCTCAGCCACCGACCCTTCAGTTTTAGAGAAATAAAGGCAAATAAGGTAGAGTCATTGCCTGGAAGGAACTCATTAGTGTGGCTCATTCTATCACTGTACCTTTGTATTGCCTTCCTATTTTGAACAGCTAGAGAAGCCGATTCGATTTTTCTTTTTTAAGAAAATGTTCATTCAGTTTTCAAAATGGAAAAAAAAAACAGGTATACTTCAGTTCATTGCAATTAATAGTTTGGGGATGTGCTTAACTATTACTTTGTGGGATGTTAATAACCTCTCATAACCTTGTTTATAAATTCTTTCCCAATATAACATTTAAAACATTCTGTTATTTTCTTTTTTATTTTGAAATTCTTGTCAGGTTCTATAGTACTTAGAGATTTTATATATCTGCATATAAGCTAACATTAAAAAAAAAAAAATCCTGAGCCTGGCTCAGTGGTTTAGCGCCTGCCTTTGGCCCAGGGTGTGATCCTGGAGACCCCGGATCGAGTCCCACATCAGGCTCCCTACATGGAGCCTGCTTCTCCCTCTGCCTGTGTCTCTGCCTCCCTCTCTCTCTGTGTGTGTCTTTCATGAATGGATAAATAAAATCTTTAAAAAAAATTCCTGATGTTAATTTGAAGGTGATATTATCATTTCTGTGAATAGCCTTTCTTTGTCTCTCTGTGTGTATGTGTGTGTGCATGAATAGCCTTTCTAATCTATTAAAAATTTGCTTGCATTATTACATTTTTCAAAGTTCAGTATAGATGATTATTATTTTGCTTGCTTCAAAGCTTCCGTATTTGCTATCCCCAATTCAGATGATAATGTATGTCACTTGAAAGTTTTCAACTTAACTCTACTGTCATTATGATGTGATTCCACACACATTTGTAAATACATACTTTAAAGCTATGATTTGCCTGAAAGGATCAGTTATCAAATTTGTATAGTGCTAGACACTACATATTTGCTTTCTCCCAGAAGAGAACCTATTCTTTTAACCATGTTGTAGAAACAGATAGGAGCTAAAGAATCCTGGGAAAATGACAAGATTCTAGAATTGATAGTATTCTCTTTATGTTATTTTTGGTGCACATCTATGGAGTTGTTTTGAGGTTTTTTGTTGTTGTTTTTTTCCTTTCCTTTCCTTTCCTTTCCTTTCCTTTCCTTTCCTTTCCTTTCCTTTCCTTTCCTTTCCTTTCCTTTCCTTTCCCTTCCCTTCCCTTCCCTTCCCTTCCCTTCCCTTCCCTTCCCTTCCCTTCCCTTCCCTTCCCTTCCCTTCCCTTCCCTTCCTTTCCTTTCCTCTTTCCTTTCCTTTCCTTTCCTTTCCTTTCCTTTCCTTTCCTTTCCTTTCCTTTCCTTTCCTTTCCTTTCCTTTCCTTTTTCATCTTTCCTTTCCTTTCCTTTCTTCTTCTTTCCTTTCCTTTTTTTTTAAAAACTCAGGCCCTCATATTTCAATGGCCTCATTATTTCCTTTAATTCACGAAGACAGAGTCACTCAGCCTAACTGCTCTATGAACTGCACGTCTTTCTTGAAGGGTCCTCTCATATACAGTTGATCTCAGGATCAAATCAGAGCAGTATTTTCAAGAATATTTTTATGACCTATTTTTCTAGGAACCTGCAAATAATAATTTGTATTCCCTTTCAGGCAACTTTCTTGCATATTCTTCTTCTCCCTTCTTATGAGCAACTCTCAATATAAAAGATACACCTATAAACTAGAAAGAACAGAGAAATAACAGTAGTATTAAATACAGAAAATATTCTTAAAGGTGTTTTGTTTAAAGATGACTCCTCTGAGAATGGTTTGAACCTGAGCACATCCATGTTCTTAGTCAAAGTGTAGGCCATTCAGACCAAAGCACCCACAATCAGATACTGGGGTCCTTTTCTCTTTAGTCGTAGTCACTTTAAGTATGGACATATGTGATATATGGTATTTAATTCTGCCTCATGTTTAATAGAAATTGAAAAGCAAATTTTTATGCCTCTCAAATCATTCCAGAATGATACCATTTCCCTCATGAGCTACATCCACAGTATGGGACACTGCTTTGGGAGCACTGCATTCACTTCTACCAGATTTGATTAAAAACTGCTTTGTTAGTATCTCTGAATAAATGAACAGTCATATGATTACCATGTCTGTAGTGCTTTGTATCCATTTTAACCTGTAATTTATTCAGCAATACTTACAAATGCCCAGTTTGCTGCTATTTTGGGAGTTTGGGTTATCATAGGAAAAAGTAGACACCCTTTTCCCTATCCTGATACTTCCTTTTGGTTAAACCTGTGTTTGAATTATTTACCTGTGAAATTAATCTGATAAGTAAATGTCAGTTATACAAAAGAGATCTGCATTCTTACAAACCTCTAAATTCAAGTTTTGAAAAATATGTCCTCATGTTTGTCTAATTTTTGAAATACTTGAAAGGTGTCTTAAGAGTGAGTTTATATGTCCAACAAAAAAAGCAATCATTTTAGATTTTTTTTTTATTACCTCTCCATAGATTTGGTCATCTCTCCCTTGGCAAGTTGCTAGAGGTATTAGCTGACTCAATTATGTTGCCATGTTGATAGAGGGAATTAATCTGCTCATTAAAAGGAATACTAGAGGCACTGGGATAAGAGGATATACAGCTACCTTTTAATCATTAATACCAGCTGAGAAGAATAGCAGGGAAACTTTGAATTCAGGGATTCTTTTTTTATTATTAAAGATGATTTTTAGGGGATCCCTGGGTGGTGCAGCGGTTTAGCGCCTGCCTTTGGCCCAGGGCGCGATCCTGGAGACCCGGGATCGAATCCCACGTCAGGCTCCTGGTGCATGGAGCCTGCTTCTCCCTCTGCCTGTGTCTCTGCCTCTCTCTCTCTCACTGTGTGCCTATCATAAATAAATAAAAATTAAAAAAAAAATAAAAAAAAAATAAAGATGATTTTTAGATCAGTTTTAGATTCACAGCAAAATTGAGAGGATGGTACACAGAATTTACATACATCCCCTTCCTCCACACATATATATAGCTTTCCCCATTATCAATATCGCTAACTAGAATGTCATATTTGTTACTGATGACCAGTCTGCATTGACCCATCATAATCACCTCAAATCTATGGTTTACTTTAGGACTGACTTTTCATAATCTGTTTTTTATGGATTTGGACAAATGTACAATGACATATATCATTATTATACTTCCATAGAGTATAGTTTTGCTGACATAACAATGCTCTGTGCTCTGCATATTCATTTTTCCCTCCTACCTCTGACAACTGCTGATTTTTCTTCTTTCTGTCTCCATAGCTCTGCCTTTTCCAGAATGTCAGATAGCTGGAATCCTAAAGGATATAGACTTTTCGGATTGGTTTCTTTCACTTATGCATTTAAATTTCGTCCATGTCTTTTCAGGCTTGATAGCTTATTTTGTTTTAGTGTTACATAAAATTCCATTGCTTAAATATATCACAATTTATCCATGCATCCAATGAAGGACATCTTGTTTTCTTCTAAGTTGAGGCAATTATGAGCAAAGCTGCTATAAACAACTATGTTCAGGTATTTGTATGGACCAAGTTTTCAACTCCTTGATGAAATACTAATGAGCACAATTGCTGGATCTCATGATAGGAGTATGTTTAGTTTTGTAAGAGACTGCTAAACTATCTTCCAAAGTGGTGTACCATTTTGTATTCTCACGAGCAATGAGTGAGCATTCCTGTTGCTCACTAGCTTAGTGGTGTCAGTGTTCTGGATTTTGGCCATTGATGAGATATCCTTAAGGTCTGTGGACCATTTCTCAATCAGGTTGTTTCCTATTTCCAGGTTGAGATTTAAGACTTCTTATATATAATAGATAGCCCTTTATCAGATGTATTTTTGCAAGTATTTTTTTCCCAGTCTCTGTGGCTTATCTTGACACGGTCTTTAGCAGAGAAGAATGTTTTAATTTTAATGAAGTCTACCTTTTCAGTTTTTTTTTTCTTTCATTGTGTCTTTGGTCTTTTATCAAAAAGGTGTCATGGAACCCTAGGTCATCTATATTTTCTTCTACATTACCTTCTAGGAGTTTTATTTTTGCATTTTACATTTAAGTCTATGATACATTTTGAGTTAATTTTTGTGAAGAGATTAAGTTTCTTATCTAGATTCTTTTTTTTCCAACACTGCTTATTGAAGGAAGACGCTATCAAGGAAGACGCTATCTTGCTCCATTATATTTCCATTGTATTTTCCTTGCTTCTTTGTCAAAAACCAATTGAATATGTGTATGAGGGTCTACTTCTGGGTTCTTATTATATTTAATTGATCTATATGTCTGTCATTTCACTAATATTATACTATCTTGAATACTATAGCTTTATAGTAAGGGTTGAAGTCAAGTGGCAGTTGTCTAACTTTGGTTTTCTCTTTAAATATTGTGTGGACTATTCTGGATCTTTGCCCTTCCCTATACACTTTAGAATCAGTTTATTGATATCCATAAATATCAATGGGAAGAACCTCCTAGTATTTTGATTGGGAGTGCATTGAATCTATAGATCACGTTAGGAAGAACTGACATGTTGATGATATTGATTCTTCTCATCCATGAACATGATCTATCTTTCCATTTTTTTATTTAATTCATCAGAGTCTTTTAGCTTTCCTCCTATAAATCTTTACATATTTTGTTAGATTTATGCCTAAGTATTTTATTTTCGGGGGTGCTAATGTAAATCGTATTATATTTTTAATTTCAAATAAATACAATTTGTTCATTATTGCTATTAATGAAGAGATTTTAAGACTGAAAATCTGATAGAAAGTATGAATTCTAGCCCATTCACACTTCATGGCTTTCCACTGGCGACATAGGTTCCTTCACGTCCTGGCATTGCTATTTGTAGTTAATATGCATTTAGTTTCAGGCTGCGAAGAGTGTATTGAAGGGCACCTAGGTGGCTCAGTTGTTTAAGCATCTGCCATTGGCTCAGGTCATGACCCCAGGATCCTAGGATTAAGTCCCACAGTGAGTTCCTTATTCAGCAAAGAGCCTCCCTCTCCCTCTGTCCCACCCCGTGCTCATACTCTCTCTCTCTAATAAATCTAAAAAACAAAAGGAGTCTATTGAGAATACAGCTGATTAATGAAGACTAAGGGTGTGTCATCTTCCAGCATGGTTTTGTACTGATTTTTAATATTACCATTATAGGTTTGATTTGTGACCTTCCCAAATTCGTATGTCACCCCAATGTGATTAGATTCAGAAATAGAGCCTTTAAGGACTTATTTAAGGCTAAACAAGGTCATAAGGATAGGGCTTTAATCCAATAGGATCCATGTCCTTATGAGAAGAAGAAGAAGCACCAGAAATGCATGTGTATAGAAGAAAGGCTATCTGAGAAAGTGGCCACTTACAAACCAATAAAAAAGGCCTCAGGAGAAACGAAATCTGTCAGCACCTTGATCTTGGACTTCCAGCTTCCAGAGACTGGGAAAAAATAATTTTCTGTTGTTTGAGCCTCCCAGTCTGTGGTAGTTTATATGGCAGCCTGAGCAGACTGATAAACCAACCTGTTATTGACATCCAGTTTCTCAGTTCTGCTCTCCTTATTTATGAAACAGTTTTTCTTCTGGCTGGTTTATTTGAATCTTTCCATCACTCTTTAATTTTCTTCAATGTCATAACTCCTCTCATCACTTCCACGAAGACTATGGGAAGAGGCCCCAGTAATCTGTATTGTTTAAGACAAGACAACCAGAAATTAGTATCAAGTTAGTAATTTACCCAAGCATTCATTGAAATGCTTGTAGGTCACCTACAACTAGGCCTTGAGATATTTTAGAAGCTCTGTGTTAATTTTTACCACTGGACTTGGTCTTCATGTAGATATCTCTATTTATCATAATATTCTTTTCCTTCCTTTCAGTTATCTGTGCTTTTGATTATTTACCTACAAGCCTATTGCCCTGGTTGTATTAATAACAGTAACATCTAATGCTTCTAGCATATACATCTTCAAACAGTATTTTCAGGATAAGCAAAATTATAAAATGCACATCTTAAATTTTATGAAGGCAAAAAGTATTTATTAGAGTAACATATAATGCAGTCATCTGAATGCTACAGTATTTATTTGATTTGAGAAACAAATTGTTTAATAATCATTTCATTACACTTGAACTTTTGGCTTTTGCCTTTTATACAATGAGAATAATTTGATATATTTGTTTTGAGTAACCTGTGTAATTAAACTTTGATTTCTGTAAACATTCTGATAAGTAAATGCTCAGATTTGAACTAAGCTGGGAAACATTACTACATTAATAATGCCTTTTGAATCTTTAAAGAGCTAATTTAATTAAATATGAAAGGATCATTAAAATTATTCATTTTATCCAAGTTTTTACACGCATTTATACACCTTAAAAAATTAACAAAAATCACACTATAATAGTCAAAATAATTTTTCACATAAGACAGAGTAGAAAATTGTAAATTTTTTTTTTGAAATTTCACACTGTGGCTCTTCATATTAAATGAAGTAGATAGTAAAGTGCATAGAACAGTCATGTAAAATAGTAGATTGCTAATATTTGATGATCCTGTTCCTTTTGAAAAAGTATGTTATTTAAATATATATGTTTATATAATAATTAACAAATTCTTTTCCTTTTTTTTTTAAGATTTTATTTATCTATTCATGAGAGACACAGAGAGAGGCAGAGACATAGGCAGAGAGAGAAGCAGGCGCCCCCGAGGAGCCTTATGTGGGACTGGATCCCAGGAACCCGGAATCCTGACCTGAGGCAAGAGCAGACGCTCAACCACTGAGCCACCATGGTGTCCGACCAAATTATTTTTATTTTAAAAATAAGCATAAATACAAATGAACAAGTATACATAGAGTTTTCTAAAACAAAACTTATGGATATATGCATGTTCATTTATATTTATGGATATCTTTTAGATGAGAATAATTAGTTGATTATATTATTTATAGCCTACATGAAGTATTTGTGAAAATATCTAATACTAAATTTTAAACAATTTTTTTTAAATTTTTTTCTTTTTATTTATTTATGATAGTCACAGAGAGAGAGAGAGGCGCAGAGACATAGGCAGAGGGAGAAGCAGGCTCCATGCACTGGGAGCCCGATGTGGGATTCGATCCTGGGTCTCCAGGATCGCACCCTGGGCCAAAGGCAGGCGCCAAACCGCTGTGCCACCCAGGGATCCCAATTTTAAACAATTTTGAGCAGACTGAAAGACTATTCATTTCTAGCTATAGACTATCTTATGAATTATAAAACTGTGGCAAAACAGGAAGTTGTTTCTGTCCCCTTTGAAAAGAATATTTGTGGTCGAGAAATAATTGAATAAGGTCAAAACAAACCTTTTACTCACATTCTTTAAGAACAACTAGGTATTGTCCCAGAAATAGAAACCAACCAATCTTCAATTTCATTGCAGCAATTCACCCTGTCACCAATAAGACGGCCATTCACCAGCTCAAAGGATGTGGGGAAATGCTAAACTTTCAGAAATTGTGTGTATACCTATGCATTTACATTGAGTATTTTTTAGGAAAAAAAATTAAGTGAGTTTTACAAAGACTTTTTTGTTACCAAAAAGTCTAGGTCAACCCTAGGTGTTACTTCAATGAATTGATAGCATTGATGACAAAAAATTTGAATTAGATTCTACAGCAAGCAAAAGACTAATTTTCACACATGTGCTTTGTTATAATGTGACTAAAATTAAAATATTGGTGTGTATGATACAAACAATTGAGTAAAGCAGAACGAGCAGCAGTGTGTACCTTGAAAGAAAATAAATGAGATCCTTTGAAATGCCAGCTCTTTTCACTTCATTTTATGTATCTATATGGTTTTATTTGTTTTACATTAGAACTTGTTTGATAGTCTTTAAAAAAAATTAACTCAGTAACTCATTTCTAAAAATAACTCAACAGATAGGCCCTAAAATTTTTTAAAGACATTTTAATGCCATAAAAAAACAGGGTAGGGGCAGTCCAGGTAGCTCAGTTTTTTAGCACTGACTTCAGCCCAGGGCATGATCCTGGAGACCCGGGATTGAGTCCCACATCGGGATCCCTTCATGAAGCCTGCTTCTCCCTCTGTCTCTGTGTCTGTCTCTCTCTCTCTCTCTGTCTCTCATGAATAAATAAATAAAATCTTAAAAAAAAAAAGAAAAAACAAGGTAGGATGTCTAAAGTTGAAATGTGGCATATTGTATATGGCTTATATGTCAAGTAAACGCTGTAGCTTATAGAGCTACACAGACATAGATTAAATAAATGAGACATTTAAAAGTAAAACTTTAAATTAAAGTAACAGTTTTATCCACTTATGCACACATCCTCCAACAGAGCTGGAGGGCTGACTCTGGCCCCCAGTGAATTTGTCACCTTATTCTGTAGTTACTTTCTGCTGCAACCAGAAGACAAAAAAAAAAAAAAAAAAGACAACAATGCTTTCAACAAAGTTCAAACTCCTGATTAGAAAATGGAATGAGAGTCAGGATCCAATTGTTATAAACCACATAAACTAATGTGACACTCAAGCTATCAAAACGTATAGTTTAGGGGCAGCCCGGGTGGCTCAGCGGTTTAGCACCGCCTTCAGCCCAGGGCATGATCTCTGGGCTGGAGATTGGATGGAGACCGATCGATGGAGACCTGGGATCGAGTCCCACGTCGGGTTCCCTGCGTGGAGCCTGCTTCTCCCTCTACCTGTGTCTCTGCCTCTGTGTGTGTGTGTGTGTGTGTGTGTCATGAGTAAATAAATAAAATCTTAAGAAAATAATAATAATAATAATAATAATAATGTATAGTTTAAGTTGTTTTAGTGGACATAAGCCAGAGCAGAATTACCTGGAAAGTTTATAATACACACCCAAGAAATGAAGAAGAGCACAATAAGCTACCATTTTGAAGCCAACCAATTGGAAATATGACAGTGAAATAGACTAGACTAGAAATAAACCAATGATTTATCACTGAGCACTCTATGTTGACAGGTAGATTAAATAAACAACATGTCACAGATTGGAGCTGGCCATTGCAAAAGGAAATCTGCTAACTGAACTTGAAGTTAATGCTATCAACATAAGGCTTTGAGAGAATAGGAATTTGACCAAATGACAATGGAGAGTTCTCTGCTGATGCAGAAGCAGAAAACGCACATTAAAATAAAGAAGGAAGTTGAATCAAGGAGGAGCCAGGAGCAACTAATGAAAAGCATGAGCATTTAGTTGCTTGTGCTCCCCACTAAGCAGACAGCATTAAAACGCCATTCACTGTCTTAGAGTAAAGCATAGGGCTGATATTATATAGTCACATATTTGAATTCCAGAGACAATTTAAGGTTCTTGTCCAAAACTTGAACAAATTTTGTATGCCAGAGAAAGATACTTTAGTATTTTTATAAGTGGCATTTGTATGGGAGATGGAAAAAAAAGAAAAAAACTCTTTCAGAGATTCACTATTATTAAGGAACAAATATTTCAAGATCTGTTATGAAAAGTGTCATGACTAGCCTGACTTCCTATGTCAACCTAAATAAATTTGCTCAGTAAATTATTTAACACATGGCTATTTTTTTAATGCTTGATGAAACTGAACATGTTGCAGTGTTTGAGAATAATAAGATTGTCATTTAAATTTATATGAATTTATTAGTAAAGGAAATAAATTACTATAAGAACTATAATTATTTTATAATAATTACATTATACATAGGAAGAAAAATAAAATTAGGTGAATATAATTTTTAAGGTATTTGTGATCCGTAACACTGATAAAAAAACATAATTTGAACAACATAAGCTCTAATGTCTGTATTTTAATATTAACAAATTAATTATATATCTGTTTTAACTTTTATGGAAGCAGGTAAAGCATGTATTTAGATGCTATGCTCTAATAAAATTATGTGAAGATATTGCAAAATATGAAATATAAAGTCAAAATAGTAACTAAGTACTTATGGCATGCTCTTTTATAATGTTACTAATAATTATATCAAGATGACTATTTTTTGTTTTAGTAAAAGAAGTAAAGCAAATACATAACTCTAAAATCTGAACAGTAGTAGACATTTTTTAAAACTGGAATAAATAGAGATATTTGACATTTTAATACTGGAGGAGTTTTAAAAGGGCAGAATACTTTAAAATAATCCTGTATGTAGCTAAGGAAGTTATTTATTTTTTTTTAAAGATTGTATTTATCTACTTGAGAGAGAGAGAGAGAACACAGCAGGAGGAAGGGCAGAGGGAGAAGCAGACTCCCTGCTGAGCAGGGAGTCAGAAGAGGGGTTTGATCCAGAGACAAACCTCTTGAGTCTCATGCTGACATGACCAGAAGTCAGCATTATGCTCAAGATATTTGCCATGGAGCAAGATGGTTTACAATTAAAGGAGAGAACAACTATAATGAAGTGTAAGCACTTCTTCAAGTATATTTTACAACTGCACTGCTGTTTGAAATATTTTCTACTGCTTCATATTCATCCCTTGGGCTTCAGCTAAAAAAAAAAGAAAATCAGCTTTATTTAAGTATAATGTTTTCTATCAGTGGTGGTTTTTGGATTACTTTCTTTACATAACCATCAACAAGAAACTTGTGTTTAAAATATTGTTTCATGCCAAGACATAATTTCTCTTCCAAATCGAAGTTGTAATTCAGATTTCTGGCCAAAAGCAACTGTATTTTGCAAAGTTCCAAAAGTTAACAAAGTAAAGCTAAGTGATAAAAATCATTAGTGGATGATGTTTTCAGTTGTGCTTTTTAGTTACTTTAGCAGATGCAATATTGGCTGCTTCTTTTCACAGTAAATTAGATATGCAATTACTAGAAGCAAGAAATAGATTTACATTATGTAAAAATGGTGTGCACAAGATTAATTATGAGCAGAGAAATAAAAATGTGCCAATATTGAAATAACTTCACCATGAGGACATTCATATCCAAATGATTAAATTAGCCTTTTGGCCAGATGATAACTACTTCCCAGTCATCAAATTCGTAAAATGCAAGAATCAAGAGTCATGACTCTCCTTAAAATAAGAAGACTGATACCAGGTTTCTATACCTTCATAGGGCATCATTTGACTTTATCTATTTTATGAATATCTTATTGACCACTTTCGATTTATATGTTCATATGAAATGCTGATAGGACAAACAAGAAAGTTCAGTTTCCTATGTTCCAGTTTCACAGTTTTGCTAATAGTTATGGTTTAGATCAGTTCTATTAGGCCCAACTTAGATGATATACTTATATATTTTTTAATTCTACCTGTATATATATATTCTCATTTTTTGGTCTTATGAAAAAACATTTTATATTTGGGAGCCTGGAGACATTTTGAAATAGATTATGATCTCTATTACAACTAGGCATGGATCACTAGATGTAAAAATCTGCAGGTTTCAACCATGTATATACTGTTCAATATATTATCTTCAGCAGAGACATAGCAATGAGCCTGCTGATAAATTTGCCTATGAGTTATTAAATCACTTAAAAATATTATACTCATTATATAAGTGTATTGTTATAAAATAGATGACTCTTTTGCTCTAACAGAGTTTGTGTGACATCAAACAAACCCATTTTTATACATTCTCATTCTAACATTTACTCTTACCTGTGCAATATTGATTTTTTTTGTCATTGAAGTATGGTTTATACACAATATGAAACATAGTGACTTGACATGTGCTATATTTATTTTTATTTTAATAAAAGTTCTAAAATTTTATTCTAAGAATATTCAAATATTAAATTTTAAAACATAACTTTATTTAATCATTCCAAAAAAGTAGATCCTTCTCTATTTGTGTATTAGTTAAATATTATTCAGTGTCTACCATAAAGTATCTACGTAGAAAGATTCTTCTAGGAGTGCCTTGGTGGCTCAGTTGGTAAAGTGACCCACTCTTGGTTTCAGCTCAGGTCAATATCTCAGGGTCATGAGCTTGAGCCCTGCATTGGGCTCCATGCTTTGTTCAGAGTCTGCTTGGGATTCTCCCTCTTCTTCTGCCTTTGCTCCCTGCTGGCTCTCTCTCTCTCTCTCTTTCTCTCCCCCTAACATAACTAAATAAGTCACCCCCCCCCAAAAAAAAAAAAAAGAAAAAGAAAAGGAAAGCTGCTTCTAGGCTCTGGGATATACCAGTAAACAAAAACAGATAAAACACCTGAAACTCATATTATAGAGACAGAAATTAATAAGGAAATCAGTAGATTATAAAGTAGCAGAGATAGCAGTAAGAACCATGAGAAGAGAACAGCCCAGGTGGCTCAGCGGTTTAGCACTGCCTTCGACCCAGGGCATGATCCTAGAGACCCAGGATTGAGTCCCACGTCGGGCTCCCTGCATGAAGCCTACTTCTCCCTCTGCCTGTGTCCCCTGCTTCACTCTTTCTGTCTCTCATCAATAAATAAATAAAATCTTTTTTAAAAATTTAGAACCATGAGAAGAAAACAAAGGAGAGAGAAGAAAATGAGTGATGGGGAAGGAAGGATTTATTTTGCAATTTAAAGTAGTCAGGAAAGACCACATTTTAGCATTTAAGTAAGGACCTAGAGAAGTGAGACTATGGACCCCGATGGTATGTGGGAAAAGAATGTCTCAAAAAGTAGGGATCACAATGTAAAAGTCCTGAGGTAGGAGCATTTCTGGCATGGTTCAGGTAAGAAAGAGGATATTGTAATTAGATATTTGTAAATGAGATGGAGAATAGTAGTAAGCGACGGGAGGAAATAGGAAAGAAATGGGCTAAGGATAAATGGGGATGGTCATCATTGAAGAGGTTCATTAAAATCATTGGAATTACATCAGAGTAGAAAGACACGTGGAGGCAGTAGGCTCCTTGAACACAAGAGTGACATTATCTGAATTTAATTGTATTTTAAGTAGAGTATATGTGTGTATATATGTGTGCATATAAATATATATATACACACACATTTATATATGCATTTATATTCAGTTATACAAATAGATGTTGCTTTCTTTAGGTGTAGAGATTTATGATTTTTTTAAAGATTTTATTTATTTATTCATGACAGAGAGAGAGGGAGAGAGAGAGAGAGAGAGAGAGAGAGAGACACAGGCATGTAGGGAGCCCGACATAGGACTCGATCCCAGGTCTCCAGGATCAGGCCCTGGGATGAAGGCGGCACCAAACCACTGAGCTACCCTGGCTGCCCTGAGACTTATGAATTTTAAAGTTATAGATTTATATAGCCACTATCATAATACTAAAGGTGTTTAATAGATTCTGGTTACTGTTCTAAGAATAAAATATAGTGCAACAAACCAAGAAGCATTAGAAAACGGGATGAGCACTGGGTGTTATTCTGTATGTTGGCAAAATGAACACCAGTAAAAAATAAATTTATAAAAAAAAAAAAAAACGAAAAATGGAGTCTATAACAATAACCCAGGTATGAGATGACAGTGAGCTGGGCCAGATAGTAGCAGTGGAAACATTTAGTACTGGTTAGATCCTGGTATTTTGAAAATAGTTCCAATTGCCTGGATGACAAATATAACAGAGACAAAACATTTGTGATAGCAAGATTATTAGCACAAGCTGATTTAAAAAACAGGCTTGGCTTGTAGTTTACTGAAAAGGGAAGACTTGGGTAAAAGAGGATATAGGGACACACAGAAAGTTCTGTTTGGGACACGTAAGTTTAAAGCTTCTTT
Organism: Nyctereutes procyonoides; assembly: GCF_905146905.1. Taxonomy (NCBI): domain Eukaryota; kingdom Metazoa; phylum Chordata; class Mammalia; order Carnivora; family Canidae; genus Nyctereutes; species Nyctereutes procyonoides. The sequence continues at coordinate 62,498,628 of NW_026575142.1, read as the reverse complement.
TAAGATTAGCAAATAGTAGTATAAAGCAGTTGAGTATCTGAGCCTGGAGGTGAGACAGTAGAAATACAAAACTGAGCTCCATTAGTGTGTCGAGGAAGACCATGAAACCAGAGAAATTCACAAAGACAGAATAGATAGACCAAGAAACAAACATCAAACAAACAAGTGCATAACCATTCCAAAGACAAAACTTAGAGGAAAATGAGCATAATCAGCAAAAGAGTTATTTAAAAAGATTTGCCAGTAAAGTTAGACAAAGTCAGGACAGCTAGGTAAAGGGAGTCAGCTTGGCCAGATAGTAATGATAGGTCAAATATTGACATTTATAAGAGTGCTTAGATGAAGTGCTGGGGACTTTACCAGGAAAACCTACATAGAAATTAGTTTAAGAATGAGAGGAGAAGGCAGCCTAGGTGGCTCAGCGGTTTAGCACCGCCTTCAGCCCAAGGCCTGATCCTGGAGACACGGGATCGAGTCCCATGTTGGGCTCCCGGCATGGAGCCTGCTTCTCCCTCTGCCTGTGTTTCTGCCCCTCTCTCTGCGTGTCTCTCATGAATAAATAAAACTATTAAAAAAAAAAAAGAATGAGAGGAGAGAAATTCAAAGCTGAGATTCTATAAACTCTTTCAAGCAATTTTGTTATAAAGAGGAGCAGAGAAATAATTCATAACTAAAGCAAAATATGGGTGAAAATATTTTATTGATTTTTTTTGTTGTGTTATCAAAAAATGATTTGATTTCCATCAATTTCTTAGTACATGAAGGGGAAGGGAATGTCTAAAGGTTGTGAGCATAACTCATTTTCGTAAATTCCACAGAGCTCTGTGAGAAAAAGTGTTAGGAATTAGGGGCAGAAATGGCAACCAAAGGGGCTGGATTAGAGATTAGAGGATGGGGAAGAGGAGGATGACCAGGCAGTCCTGATAAAAATTTTCATTTTTGAATTGTTTCCATATAGTATAATAAAGTCCTCAAATACAAATATCTCTTTCTTGGTTTTTGTCCTATTTGCCCAAGTATAAGAGTATAATTTAATATTACTGCTGTCAGTTTTTTTTATATACAGCTGAGTGTGATGTGCAGGTATAGTCAAAATGCTCCAAATTAGTGACTTTACAAAAATAAAAACTATGTTAGTGCAAGTTTTTCAACTAATTGCTTATGAAGTTTATATTTTGATTGTCTTTTTCAGCATCTACCATGTTTTAAATTTATATTTTGTGCTTCTCATTCTAGCAACAGACAGTTGGAATTGACAGGAAAATACGGGCATGAGATCTAGAATATTTGGCAGGGTGAGGTAAAAATCTAAGTGTCTAAATATCAAGATATAGACATCCATATATACTTAGAATCAAGTCTATAGATATGAATTGCTAAAATAAATCTACAGATAAGTAATTCCAACGCAGTAAAAGAAGTCTGATTTCAACAGCCCAAATGTAAACAAAATACTACATTTTTGTAAAGCATAGGGATGATCTTTCAGGACCTATGCGGATAGATGCAGTTAAACCAAGAGGAACTGAATATTAAGCAAAATTAGAATGTATACAAGATAAAAGCTTCCATAACACATCACTGATGAGCAGTAGGACACCTTAAGCATTATCTCATTCTATCCAAAATTTTCTATGGTCTCTGTTTCCAAATTACCAGCTCCTTTTTTCCCAGACATATTTTCATATAATTATCTCCTCTGCCTTTTAGGATTTTTCGTTTTGTTTTTAAGTAGGCTCCATGTGGGAGCTTGAACTCCCAACGCTGAAATCAAGACCTGAGCTGAGATCAAGAGCCTAATGCTTACCAACTGAACCATCCAGGTGCTCCTGTCTTCTAGTTTTGTATTGTTTGCATTCACATGGAAACCATTTTTTAATCTCTAAAATTAAATATTATACCAATTAAAATGACAGCTAAATTATTTTTTTCAATTGAAACTAAAGATTCCCTACAATACTTACCATTTAAGATCAGGCAAAGGAATCTTGGGGGAAAAGGGAGGTGAATTCATTCTCTCGTACTTCAAATCATATCATAAACCTAGAATAGTAAAATAGTTCAGTGTATTTGGACAAATCACTAGAGCAGAAGAAAACCACCCAGAAACATATTTCAGTATATATTAGAGGTAAAGTTAAAAGTGACATTTCAATGAGAGGACAATGATTAGTTATTTGGAGATAAGACAAAGCTGATTTTCTAGCCCAGTCCTATACCACAATGTGTTCTAGAGGGATCAAAATTTTAATATAAATTGAGACTTTAAATATATAAAAGAAAATATGGTTAATATTTCCTTATGTTCTGGAAAGGAATGTCTTTATAAGCGTAAGAAGGAAAAGGTGATAAACTTTATGACATAAAGATTTAAAACTTTATATGGTGAAAAAAATACTACAGATAAAAATAAACCCAACCAAAAAGAAATTCTGCAATTTATTTGCAGTTCATATGACAAAGAATAAACATGTGTAACATTTAAAAAAATCATATCAGTAAGATAGTCTATAAAAATTTCATAGAATGATAGCCAAAGAATATCTAAACAAATCAGTTATGCTGTAATTAGAACAAAGTGCCCCTTCATTCAGCAAAGGCCTCATCACGGTGCATAGGTTGGGAACCCATAGACTAGATTTCAGCTCTAAGTCATCCCCTCAGCTGGGCATCACAAGGTAGTGAGTAATTATGTTGGTCCTAAGGAAGAAACTCAGCCTCTTCCATAATAATAAAAAAAAATATATGTTTTTCATAAAATTGGCAAGACCGAGAGGCTTGATAATACTAGCATTGGTAAGGTTGTGGGAAAATAGACATTTTTAGACTAATAAATTGGTTCAAGTGAAGAAAATTTGGGTATTATCAAAATTTTAGAAAAAATGGATTATGTGATTGAACCATTTCATTTTTCTATACATTCATTACTTATAAATGAAGCCTCATATACATTCACATAAAATGAAGTTTATTGTAGGAATGTTTTTAAAAACAAAAATTAAGACAAACTGCACATGAGGGGGGGACAAGTTAATTTATTTTGCATCTATTTAGAAGATTTCTATTGACAATAAACATAGATACTGATACAGATATATATGTATATATGTGTGTGTGTGCAGAGGACTTCTATTGATAGAAAGTATATATGCAAGTATATATACGTGTGTATATAATTTGCATGAAATTAAATCTTTATTATCTTTTAAAAGTTTTGGAAAATAAAATTATGTTTTAAAGTGTTAAATAAAAATACACCAAATTCGTATGATGCAATTTCATTGTATACTTAAAAATGTCTCTATTTACCTTACAAAAGAAAATAGGATTACTCTAGAAAGATGTAATTAAAAATCGACCATGGAGAGAATGTGTTTTATAGTGTTAATTTTGATTTAGGCAAAACAATATTTCAATTATATACCCTACTTACAAAATCATGGCATTTGTTTTTAAAGTTTATTTTATTTATTTGAGAGAGGGAGAGCATGAGCAGGGGGAGGGCTGGGCAGGAGGAGGGAAAGAAGCAGACTCCCTGCTGAGCAGGGAGCCCAACACAGAGCTCCATCTCAGGACCTTGAGATCAATCTGAGCCAAAATTGAGTTGGTTACTCAACTGACTGAGCCACCCAGGTCCCCTAATCATGTTATATTGTATTACATGTTTACTTAGCATATTTCTTCCAATTTTACGTGCAAGATCCCCAAAACTAAAATTAACCCAGTAACATTAATTATAACATTTCAGAGTTGTAAACCACTTCCTTTTATAAATGCATATTAACGGGGATCCCTGGGTGGCTCAGTGGTTTAGCGCCTGCCTTCAGCCCAGGGCATGATGGGGTCCCGGGGTCAAGTCCCACATCGGGCTCCCTGCATGGAGCCTGCTTCTCCCTCTGCCTGTGTCTCTGCCCCTCCCACTCTCTATCTCCGCGCTCTCTCTCTCTCTCTCTCTCTCTGATGAATAAATAAATAAAATCTTTAAAGCTATGTATATAGATGCATATTAAAATTTGTTCTTATTGGAGAAAAATACCATGATTCTATGTACATTTTCATCTCATAGCTGTATTATATATTTCACAATCTGGTATATATGTCAATAGCATGTGGACTTTGTTTCCAAGTTCTCATCTCTTGCATGGATCCCTGTCTCATCAAACCTGCCTCCCTTTCTTCAGTCTTACTCTTACAATCTATTTTCCAAAAAGCTTCTGGATTTTCCTAAAGTGTAAATCTCATCACACTACCCTTTATTAAAACACTTTTCTGGTTCCTGACAGCCCTCAAAGTCCAAAGGTCCCAGGGAGGTGTACTCAGCTGTCTGTGATCAGGCCCTGGCTTACATCTCCAATCTCACCTTTTCTCCTTGTTAATTCTTAAGAACCTTTAATGATGAATGCATTCACTTCCAGGGTTTAGTCAGCCCTATTCCCTCAGCCTGGGAACTGTTTTATCCTCTCTCCCTACACAGTCATCCCATCTACACTGCATAGCTAACTGTTACCTGTCTTTTATGTTACTTCTCAGAGAACCTTTACAAACCCTAACCCACTAGACTGGGTGAAATGCTTTCCTATGTTTAAGAGTTCCAAATTCATGCTGTAGTACAGCACATACTAGTATGTATGATAATTGAGTATTTACCTGCCTTTCTCCTCCACTTAGAATACAAGCTCTGGGAGCAGGAACTCTTATTCGTCTTGTATTTCCAGAAACTTGCCCCATTTATGACCAATAGCATATACAAAATAAACATGTTAAATGATTTAGCAATTCCTTGGGTAACAGCATTGTCACAAAATAACTCAAAGGAAACACATTAAGAAAAAAGAAGCCAGTATTTTTCAAAGTGAAGTCAGAGAACACAGGAGAGTTCTTTTGTCAAATAATGTTAGCCTTCCTCTTCAAATTCTAAATGCATCTTACGGGGATCCCTGGGTGGCGCAGCGGTTTGGCGCCTGCCTTTGGCCCAGGGCGTGATCCTGGAGACCCGGGATCGAATCCCACGTCGGGCTCCCGGTGCATGGAGCCTGCTTCTCCCTCTGCCTGTGTCTCTGCGCCTCTCTCTCTCTCTGTGTGTGTGTGTGTGTGTGTGTGTGACTATCATAAATGAATAATAATAATAAAAAAAACTAAATGCATCTTACTATGTAAGACACTCTTAAAAATCCAGAATCAAAGACTCTGGAAAATTCTTAACTTTGTGTAAGAGAGATGTAGCATTTATCTTGTTTACTTAAGAAGAAAATATCTCAAGAAGTTGATTTTGAATATGTTAAATTAGCATATGTGGCAAACAACAGGCTAATCTTATTTTAGCACATATATCTCAATCTTTATACCTTGTGATGTATACTTTTCAGACTTCTTTGTAACAGACTGTATTAAATAGAAATCATGAAGCCAGCTTTTTATACATTGATTTTCTCAAAATTTTCTAAACTGTGTTGGGAAATTTGTCCCTTTGTTAACGTTTCTGGCTTTCTTCCTTCTTCCATTCCTACTTTTACTCACCCCTTCCCCCCTTCTCATGATTATTATTATTATTTCAATATCTTAATTTATAAAATTCTCTGTTGTTGAGGATCTGAAGGATTCTGTCCAAGTAATATGTATAAATTGTGTTGAAGAAACTTTATGACATTTATGTTTTTTAAAAGATTGTACTTATGTATTTATTCATGAGAGAGACAGAGAGAGAGAGAGAGAGGCAGAGACACAGGCAGAGGGAGAAGCAGGCTCATGCAGGGAGCCCGATGTGGGACTTGATCCCGGGACTCCGGGATCATGCCCTGGGGTCAACGGCAGACACTCAACTGCTGAGCCACCCAGGCATCCCTACACCTGTATTTTTAAGTCAATTCTAGATTTTTGAAATGGAGAATGAAAATTGGTAAATAATTATCTTTACATGAATAAAATACTACTCAAATTTTAGAAGATACAGGTGTTTAAAATATTATTATTTCCATTTTCTACATCTAGAGGAAATATATATTAAGAATATATCATTCAAGGCAGCCCGGGTGGCTCGGCAGTTTAGCGCCGCCTTCAGCCCAGGGCCTGACCCTGGAGACCTGGGATCGAGTCCCATGTTGGGCTCCCTGCATGGAGCCTGCTTCTCCCTCTGCCTGTGTCTCTGCTGTGCTGTCTCTCATTAATAAATGAAAAAAAAATTTAAAAAAGAATATATCATTCAATATAATAAAATTAAGTTACAAAATTAATCACTCATTATTCTTTAGAGCTGTTAAAAATGTGTATTAGTCTTATCACATTTTTACTTTCTCTTTTTTCAGTCTTACTTAGTACCATTTAAATCTGTCTTGCTCATTCTCTTAGAGAAGGGGACAGAGGGAGGCAGGGGGAGAGGGAGAGAAAGAATCCCAAGCAGGCTCCATGCCCAGCACAGAGCCAACACAGGGCTTGATCTCACAACCCTGAAATCATGACCTGAGCCTAAATCAAGAGTTAAACACTTTTAGGCTACTGAGCCACCCAGGCTCCACTAGATTGTTTTCTAATGCGATTTAACAACTCTTATCTTCAATTCAAGCTAACATTGGTGTTTATTAGTATTTACAAAACTTGGCTTATGTAGTTTCTTAGGAACTGGGGATATTATAATGATGGTCTCTATTATAGAGTGTCATGATTAAATGACCTGAAACAACAAATTCCAAAATATAGTGTACTAGAGCATACATACTTTTTCTTTAAGTTCACAGTTTTTTCTTAGCACAGCTATAAATATTGTCCATCAATAAAATTAAGCATATTAACATTAATGCTGTTAATTATAAATATGTGTATACACACATATACATATACATATATAAAACTAAATAAATATATGCGTATACATATTTATATAAAACTATACTTGCTATAGAAACTTGTCTTTATCAGAATCACTTTTCAACAAAAGCTAGAAATAGATACATTTTAATAACTATGAAAGAGGGGTGCCTGTGTGGCTCAGTCAGTTGAGCGTCTGCTTTTGGCTCAGGTTGTGATCCCAGGGCTGGGAGCAAGCCCTGCATCCAGCTCCCTGCTGAGCAGGGAGCCTGCCTCTCTCTCTCCCTTTGCTGCTCCCCCTGCTTTTACTGTTTGTCAAATAAATACATAAAATCTTAAACCAAATGTGGTTGAGAACTACCTGATACTTGAAGATGTGAGTACACTCTGAACAATTTACCTCAGCTAGTATTGTTGCCATAACAACAATATTATATAACGTGTATTTTTTCAGGTAATGTTTAAATACTCAGGGCGATGTCTAAAAGATAATGAGAAAACTTAATAAAATAAAGAGTGAATGCTTCCATTAGAATATTCCATACTTAGCAATGAGAGTAATAGCCTGAGACTGATGTTTTAAATAACAACAATTAGCATTGATGAATTCTAAAAAGCGTAATATTTTTAAAAGCCACTCAACAATTCCCAGTTGGTTCCTTAAAATCAATTGGAAATTGTTCCAAATAAGTTGAGCAAATAATTGAGAATAGGATGCTAACTAGATTCAACTCTTTTTTTTTTTTTGGATTAATGAAGCCAATTTACCATAGTTAAATGATTGAATTTTTCAGTACAACTTTTTAATTTTAGTTTTTAGGATATTCTTTTCCATTTTTAGTTATTAAAAATACATCTAATGTGTCTCCTGCAAAATGTAACTAAATCTAAATTTGATTTGGTTAATGGAATACTTAGAATACTTTCAGAAACAATCATATGATTGATATAATAATTTTGTCATTTAAAGAAAAAATTCTACAGTTTTGTATATATTTTTCCCTGGAATTCTATTATATATCCAAAACTGGGAAACTAAAAGGAAGTTAAAATAGTGTCTCTCTGAATCTGCAGTAGATAATTGTTTGATATTCTTGTTTAATTTTTACTAAAAACCCATGAGTCAGAAGTTTAGGAGTTTACCAGTCAGAATTTCTCAACTTTAATGGAACTTGAGTTCTGACCATCAACATCCTATATAAATAACCACTATCAATATATAAGCTGGGTTTATAAAATCTATTTTTATAAGATCAATGGTCAGACAACCAGAACCAGATATTTTATATAGGTAGATTGATTTCAGAGGTGTATCTATCATGTAGTCAAACCAGAGCAGGCAGTCAAAAGGAGGGAAGCAAGAGAATTTGAAATCTTAGAAATGGAGCAGTTGTAAATGGTTAGAAGTGTGACTGACACATAGCTAATATATAAGTCTAAAGCACCTAAACATTGCAGCACCATTTGTTTTTTGGTGTGTGAGTTGCCTTTCTACTAACAATTTCAGTAGTAGAGAGCACAGTGATTTGTTATTTTCAAGCTATATTATTCCACAAAGTGCAGATGCAGAATGGCTGTGTAATGATGTGATAAATCAGTCAATTTGAAGCTGACAAAAATATCATTAGTGTTGCTTTTATTTAATAGTGAGAATAAGAAGGCCTTAACATTGATCCTTAGCTAATGACCAAAGATAATTGAGTTAATATTGAATTTTGCATAGAATGATAAGCCGCAAATCAATGAAACCACTAATCAAAGCCATCAAATATTTCACAATTTATTTTTCTAGGCGTGGTCCCCAAAATAATTTAAAATTTAAGTCATAGAACATAGCATTATCACAGTATTTCACATTTCATATAGAACATATACTTTTATTAAGTGTTATGAGCACACCTCACCAATGTGATATTTTTCAAATGACATTGCACAAGACTATTTTCCCTTTTCTTTTTCTCTCTGAGGCGTATCAACAATATTGTATTTGCCTGCCATAAGATATATTTTTATATACTTCACACTATAGAATCTAACTAGATACTAATATTTTATCTGATTTGATATTACAATATTTACATATGGTACATATATTTATAATATACATAAAACTAAAATGTGTAATCAGAGAGAGAGAAACAGAAATAAGAACTGTTTGTTATCAATTTTCACAGCTCATAGTCTGAATGTTTGTTTACTATACCAGTTATTCCAGACTTGGATTATTTTCTTTTGGAAACCAAGAGATAAAGAGGGTTTGCTCCAAGATAATTCCACAAACAAAGTTGCTCTACGTTGCAGCTAAAGAAGTTCTGTTTACCTCAAGTACTATTAGCACCAAGCTTGGATTTATTTTTTTCTATGTAAAATATATGTGAGCCTCCTAGGAACTTGACCTTATCCATAAAGAAGAAGAGATTCCTCCAAGAGTGAGAACAGTATATCCCTTTGCTCTGAGTTGTTACTGCTAAATTGTCTAGTTGACTTAATGGAAACAAAGATAAGAGCTGGGATCTGAGCTATGGAATAAGAGAATCCTTAAAATTGTTTTAAATTATCTTTCCTTAAGATATATAAAAAAAGTGTATGAGTATCTCTCAGTTTATTGACATCGTGTACTGTGCTAGATAGGCGAAAGTAAGAACTTTTATTTTTTTTAAGATTCACTTATTTATTCGAGAGAGAGAGAGAGAGAGAGAGAGAGAGAGAGAGAGAGAGGCAGAGACACAGGAGGAGGGAGAAGCAGGCCTCCATGCTGGGAGCCCGATGCGGGACTCGATCCCGGGACTCCAGGAACATGCCCTGGGCCGAAGGCAGGCGCTAAACCGCTGAGCGACCCAGGGATCCCCAAAAGTAAGAACTTTTAAACAGCATCTGCTGACTTTTAAATTTTATTTCCTAGGGCCACTAAATTTTATATCACTAAGGAAGGCAAATGATCCCATGAGATGTAGATCTCTATATCTAGTAAGTAGGTATTAGGAGTTTATAAGGAAAAATAAAACAAACAAAAAATGAATCTGTAAACAATAAGATAGATAGATAGATAGATAGATAGATAGATAGATAGATGATAGATAGATAGATAGATAGATAGATAGATAGATCCTGCTTCTAATAGGTCCTATTTCTTTAAAAAAAATATTTATTTTTTCATGAGAGAGAGAGAGAGAGTCAGAGACACAGGCAGAGGGAGAAGCAGGCTCCATGCAGGGAACCTGACGTGGGACTTGATTCCTGGTCCCCAGGATCACGCCCTGGGCTGAAGGCAGTGGCGCTAAACTGCTTGAGCCACCTGGGCTGCCCTAATATGTCCTATTTCTAATGGTAGAAACAGAGTAGAGACTCTGTGAGTTGCTTTCAACATCTCTTGCTATTGTGTCCATCCACACTGAACAGATGAGACTTCAGTCTTTGACTTACTGCTTGAACAAGTGACAAGTTGTGAGCACAGTGGTTGACAAGACAAAGTCTTTGACAAATTCTTACCACTAGATTCATCACTAGGTGCCTCATACCCATAGAAAGTATAACCTACCATGACTATATTGAAACATGGAATTTTGGAGTCACCAAATCCATGTCCACTGTATCCTTAGTAGATAGACCTGTTCAAACGTGACTGTAATATGAAGAGTACTTTCAACTCATTTGAATGGGTTTGAAGGAATTGTCTTTATCTTTCCTCATCTAGGTAACTCTCAAATTATTTTTAAGGAAAAGAGTCAACCAAAGGCAGAGGAGACATGGGAGTGATAGCACTAAATGGTAGCAGAGGGCCAGAGAAATAGCAGGAGACAGGGAAATAACTGCCCTTAGAAGACTTGAGAGGTAGAAAACAAAAGGGAACCTAGGGCACTTAGGATTCTGGTAGAGATGAGGCAGAGATCTCAGGTTCAGTATTTTTGCAGCAACTTCTTTTAACCAACTAGACTGGGATGAAAATTAAAATAGATGTTAATACAGCACCTGTTGTAAAGCTTACACAAAAATAATTCATGTTTAGGGAATCCTGAATCCATATATACTTGTAACCTATATTTATTTTGTTGAGAGATTTTATGAGTTATTCATCAGATATGGAACTGGAATAATCAAACTATAAACAGAACAAATAATAGTACATGTAACATGTAAGAGTAAGTTTTAATAAATCTTGCTTTCTTCTTTCAACTCTGTTCTCTTTCTTCTCTTCCTCTTATCACTCTCTCTTCAGCATGTAGTAAATATCTGTGTATTCTGAGGTTCTAGGCTACCCACCCACTGTGGGGGGTGTGGTGTCTGTGTGTATGTGTGTGTGTATGCATGTGTTATGTATTTCTCACACATATATGCATCGGTGGTTATCAATTAAGAATGAGTTTTGCCCACCAAAGAGTACTTCACAATGTTTGGAGACAGTTTTGATTGTCATCACTGGTGAAGACTGCTATTGGCATCTAGTGCTTAGAGGCCAGAGAGCCTCTTAAACATCCTACAATGCACAAGACAAACTATTACAACAAAGAATTATATGGTTCAAGATGTCAGTGAGGCCTATTTAAGATTTTTCACATGCCTAAACTATGAATCACACTATTGAGGTACTCAATACTAGTGCTATATCAGGAAAACAATTGACTCATAAATGGGATGAGATCGAAAGAGAGATTGATTTAAGGAATTAGAGAGGAATAATGAAAACAAGCGAACATCTGTTTTTGAGGATAATCCAAATACATAGCACTTAAAAATACAAGTGAAGGATTGGTCATCAAAACATCTAAATGCTAGTTCTTTGAAAGCTGCTGAGGAGACCTAGTTAACAGAATGATTCTGTAAAATCAATTTATTTGCCATAATCACTTGATTCAAAGATAAATTAGCACCAGAGCAGAGTCTTTCCAGCTTCTAGAATGACAGGTAATTAATATATCTCTTTGTGAGGAAGAAAAGAAAGTGAGAAAGGATGACAGTGAAAAGCAGAGTTTGCTGCAGAGTTTTGCATATATTGGACATACAACCCCTACATTGATTCTGGCATAAAATTATCTAGTGCAAAAAGTAACGTAATGGAGGTAAGCAGTGATATAATAAACGCATGGCAAAGGAGTAAAGGAAAAGTACGGTTTCCTGAAGAAAATTAGAAGTCTGGAGACTAATTGTCTCTCCACTTTTAGTAGCTCAGAGAGGAACTGGCCTAGAAGATCTAGGTGACATCGACAGAAGAAGTTGCCGACCTATGACAGCAAACTCCTAAGTTTCCCACTTAATAACATGTCCATTTCTCTGACCAGTAAGTTTATAGATGTAGTCTGCCACCTGACCCAATAAATAGGTAGAGAATTACAGAAACAGGGATGCTGTCTATTGGGCACCCTGGTGGTAATGATGAATGCTGACGATACACACACACACACACACACACACACACACACACACACACACACACAGATATCTGTCCTAAGCTTTCAGATAATGAGAGTTATGAGTGAAGGTTGTGTTTACTTGACTAGATGACTGTCTATATTTTTCTCAATAAGCCCTATATCTTCACTAATGGTGTATGCCTTCAGCCCTTTGCATAATGGCTTTCAGTTCTTTCCACACTCATTCTTATATTGACTAGATGCCTTTTATGATAATTTGAGCTGAATTCTTGGTTAACTAAATACTATCTTCAAAATATTTCTTCGCTTCTCAAATGAAAATCTTATTTCCCTTTAACCAAATTTCAGTATTCCCCTTTATTTATCTAACACAGATTACCTACTATGGTGGTAAGCTGTATTTACTCTCTTTCAATCAACAACGTCCATCCCTAGGCTTCTTTATCTGGAGACTTGAAAAGATTATGCACCAGAAAACCTCAAAGAATTCATTGAAATATTAAACAATATTGTTACCCTTCTTCCCTTAACCTCTGCACATTATTTGGACTCTTTGTGGATTAAGCTAAGGGGGAACATAATTTAAATGATTACATATGGGTCTGTAATAGAAGTATATTTGGCTTCAATGTGACTTTGACAACTGGTCAAGATGTAAGATGTAATAAGCAGCCTTGGTTTGCCCTGTCAGGTGGTCTTGGAAAGCTGTTCTGCTTGTTGCCAATAAGTGCTATGTTCTGACAATTTTGCTAATGGAATGAGTCAGAAACTGTTTGGAAACTCCAGACAACAACTTGAGAGCAGTTGCTTTTTTCTCTTTGTCTCTGTTTTAATTAACCACAATTCCAAACCTTGTGAGCTATTTTCCAATGAGCCAATACTTAAAGCGGTATCAAGAGTACAGTACATTTACTGCAGATTTGAAAGCCTTTCAATTTCTAAAGCAGATCTGCTCAATATGTTCCACATTGAAATAAACCAAGTGGACTTTTATTTTCATTCTAATTGCTAGCACTGGCCATTTTAAGGGGAGGAACCATTCTTTGATTAAACTAATTTTTCAGACACTAAAATAAATTGCACTGAAGCATGCAACCTTTTCAAATCTATTTTTTTAATTGTCAACATAACACACCACATTATTTCAGACCTTAAACATAATTAAATGTCAGAAAATGTCATATGAGTTTTGTTTCAGTAATTATTTGTTAATTATTCTACCAGGGTACTTAAAAATTCTTTAGATAGCATACTCTCTGCTTCAAGATCCTCAAACTTTGGTAAGTATGATCATTAAATGAGCTCCTGGTCTTCCTTTAGGATTGTTATTTTCTGGTTCTTTAAACACAGAAGAGCAGCTTCAGAATGACCAAATATCCAAATACACAAGGTATATTAGAGTACCCTGTCTCTTCTATATACTTTCTAGATAGAAAATGACAAATGAAATGAATCTAATAAAGTGAAAAATGATCTCTGTTCATCTGTTTATCTGTCTGTCTTTCTGCCTAAGCACCTATATAAGAAGACTTATAAATTCATGATCATGAAAAGTTGGGTTCTAAACATTAATATTTTTTTTGGATAATGCTGAAAATAGCCTTAAATGTTGCCAAATTGAGCAATCATTTATTTGTGTAATTTAAGGTATCAGAGGGGCCACCTGACTCTCCTAATACTCCTGTTGTTTGAATTCCTTTTATAACGGTATTGTTTATTCTGCACAGTAAGGCCAGAGACAAAATTCAAATGCATCTATGAAAAAGAAAAACTTGGTTTAAATCCACACTAACATACAAGCGATTGACATGAGACCTTTTCCTGATGGATTTTGATAAGTGAGTATTTGAGTTATTTGGTGAGAGCATCAAAGAGGAAGGATACAGAGGATGAAATTTTGCCTCTACATATATTTCATATACAAAGTTTCTTATGGGAAAATATGTCACTTACAATTGTGCAATTTTAGAAGACTAAGTTTTCCCAATTCTACCTTCACTACTACTACCTTGATTTGGGCCATTGTCATCTCTCCACTATGGTTGAAAAACTCAGTTCAGTCAGCATAAGAATCTCCTGATTTAAGGGTGCTACCCTATAGATTTTGATACAGGAGTGATAGGATGAACACAGAATCCTGTGATATTTTTTGTCTTCCCACGTGATTCTGCTGCATTTTTAAGGGTCATTAATTCCCTAAAGCCTCAAAATCATTTGCTTTATCCTCCATGATTAGGGCATTCAGAAGAACAAAGCTCACCTAATCGCCATCCTTGAGATCAGAATTATCTTACAGTTCTTTGACCATCTGGCTTCAACTATCCCAGCCCCTCCATACATCTTACCAAAGTTACTCCCTCCAAGCCAGGCTTAACTGTTCATGTTTTCCAAGTTCTCCAAGCTCTTTTATGCTCATCTGAAACCAATAACCCACAAGTTGTATTGTTTCTCAGCTCCAATCCACTTCTTACCCTGCTTTGTGAGATGTGACTCCTTTTTTTTTTCCATGGCAAGTTGGTGCAATGTAAGGCTTTGTCAATAAAGGATGCAGGAAAACCACTGCAAGGTCCTAACAAGGAAATTGGTCTGAGGGATATTTTACCTCACTCCTCCACAGCTGCTAGAGGCTGACATATACCCAGTGATACTCACTCTCCATCCTCTGGACCAAGTCTTCCAGCAGGTACCCCAGTGAGCATCTCAGCCATATAGCCCTGATTCTTGTGGATCAACTCTGGTTTGCCCTCATGCTCTAGCAGGTTTCTTAGCCCCATAAGAGGTTGCTCCTCAAACCAACCTGAGCCCCTATCTTCTGGCATATTTCTTTACTGTCAGCGAGTTGCTTGTCCACACTGTCCAATGAGGTCTGACTCTTAGCCTGGGTTGTGTTAGGAAATCAGGGTGGTGCACTTTTTCAAATTTGTTCCCCCTTTGCAAAGGTATATTCTTCCTCAGTATTACAGGTAGTAGCTATTTTCTGTGTTTGCTACTTTTTATACTTTTTTGAGTTCTCTTTTTCCTCTTTCAGTCACATTTAGTGGTGAACAATTCTTTATATTTTCCTATTCAGATTAACCAGTGTGGTTTCTGTCTCTTGATTAGACTCTGATGAATACACTTTGTTTTTTGCCTGGTATCTTTTCCCCCTTCTATGCCCATATCCTCCAACAAGTTACAGTATACAATCTCTGCCAGACCTAAATCCCCTCTGTGTTGCTATGGGCCTCAGGCAAAGTTAGTCACTATGTGCATACATACATTTGTAATACTTATCAAAATGTATACTTTGTACTGAAATTACATCTATGCATTCCCTCCTCCTTTACATGTGGCCGCTACTGACTAACATAACAATTTTTTAAATCTGTGCTCCTCCAAAGTTTACATACTAGGTATTTAATAAATATTGTTAGATGAAGAAATACATGTTAAACAGGACACACTAAGGACCAGTGAGTCCCTTAGGTAAGTCGTTTTGATCGTAAAGGGACATCACAGCCAACATTACATGTTTTGGAATTTGATGCAACATTCACGATATTTTAGTGACTTTTTAAACAGCATATTATGTATATTTATTCCTTGTGTTATAACATATATTTTAAGTGATCTCAGACCCTCATTTGACAAAGTTCAGTCCTTATTTAAGAAGTTGTTATTACTACTTTTAGTCACATTCTACTTTTTTTTAAAAGATAGAAATGAGTAGAGTTAAAGACTAGAACATGTCATTTTTATTTTCTTGGAGCTTCAGGAAATGAGGTATTCAGTACATGTGAATAATATGTATTGTACTTTCAGACCCCAATATGTAGCCAGATCTGTTCTTTCCTCTTCAGATCCATCCAGCACATTTAAATCAATCTATTAATCTTTGAACATCTTTTGATTGCCAGCCATTAACATGTCAAAGCTATGCCAGCTGACCTGAATTCAGGGAAAAACAGAAAGATCCAGTTATTGTGATTAAATTGGTTGGTTGAAGTTTTATATCAGTGGGAATCAGTGGAACTAAATTGAATCATAATTCCTCTTCTCCATGACTTCTGTCCTTGTCACCCATAAAAACTTTATATTCTAAATCTATATAGAGACTCTGAGGCAAAGTTCAGAGAATAGAATTGTTCACATCACTGTCATTGCAGTGGCAGTTACTCAGCTTCTGCTCCTTCCCCACCAAAAAACAATAATAAAAAAACATAGCACAGAGAAAATGCAATATTTCCACATGACCCTAAGAGCCCCACAAAGTCTTATAAAGGCAAAGCAATCTATCCTGCTGTCCTAATTATTAGAGAGCTATAAACACCAGTCAAGCTACTCTGTTTAGTTATAAAAGGTTGATATTATAAGGTGTGAAAAGTGTGGAAGGGATATGATTTACAAATGTTTTCTGAAGCTTTAGTTCAGAGAGTAAGTAAAAGGTGAGCTGGCTCTTTTCTCTTTACCTAAATATATTGATCTCTTTTAGTTCAGAAATCAGATTATGGAATTTAACAAAAAAAATTCTACATAGTGTAAGAAATTAGCCCAAAATATCTTCAAATAGTTTTTTTTCTTACAAACTAATAAATCTCAGCAGTAAGGTCTAATACACATCATAATAGAAATGAAGCATGGATAAAGTCTTAAGCAGTGGTTCATAATCTTCATCATACCTTTAGACCAAAATTCATTTTCTCTAACCCTTTGGAGTCTGTGATTAGTTTTGAACCCCTTGATAGCAATGCATTTATTTATAGAAAACCCTGACACCTCTCAAGGATTAGACTCTTTTAAAAAGACTTCTAACCAGAAGATTTAGGAATTATACAGTTTTGCACTTCAGGTCACCCTGATTCTGCAAAGTCCTAATGTGTGATTTCTCATTATAACTTCGTCTTTGAGGGCAAAAGAGCTATAACACTGTGTCTTACTCTCCATTGGGCATTTTATTTGCAGATTTTCTGAATTGCTAAAAATGCTGGAGAAAAAAATAAAAGGTTTCGTTTCCATCTTTCCTACTATGTCTATGGGCCATATTTTATTCTCTGCCATCTCTCATCTAATTAACTCTGCATAGTTTAGTACTCTTTTGGATTAGGAAAATATTTTGGTCAGTTTTGCATACCTTGAAACATTAAAAATACATATTCCTGAACATAGATCACCATTAAGCTTTATATTAATACAGTAGTGAGCTGGAGTTAACACTTTAGAGGATGTGAGTAGGATTCAAAATGATTTTTTTTAATGGTCTGAAAGTGTCAACATTAATCAATAGCTTTAAAAATAAGACAGCACTAAAAATTTTAAATACATTGCCTTTTATAAAAGCTATGACACAAATGTTTAATTGTCTTACAATAACAACCTCTAAAGGGAAAAGGAAAAATTAAGTCACTGCTATTACACAGCATACAATATCTTAGTTAAGTATCCATCATATCAGTTAAGAGGGAAAAAAAAACTATATGCCATTCCATTGAAAACCTAAATAAATTCATCTCTACTTTCTCTCTTTTCCCATTCTCAAAAAAAGGACTGTAAGCTTCTTGTGGTAGGTAGGGTAATAGCAACCCAAAGATGCCCACATTCTAATCCATTTTTTCAGTGAAGAATATCTTATATGGCAAAGGGCAATTAAGCTGCAGATGGAATTAAAGTTGTTAATCAGATGACCTTAAATTGGGAAATTATCCTGGATTATCCAAGTGAACCAATTATCATCATAAGGGTCATTAAATGTGTAAAGGAAGGAAGAATAGAGTCCAGAGGATGATGGGACTGTGGAAGAATGATCAGGATACAACTTTGCTGGTTTTGAAAATGGAGAAAGGGAGCTTGAACTTAGCCAATCGAGACCCACGTTAGATTCCTAACTTAAATAATTATAATGCAAAATAAAGTTATATTGTTTTAAAGTTACTAGTTTTGTAGTAATTTGTTGTAACAGCAGAAGGAAACTAATACACTTCTCAAAGTGAAGTTTTGTGTTCTTTGCTTCTCTTCATGATAGTAGCTAATCCTGTGCCTAGCATAATCTAACACTAACGTTACAGTAGATTCCTACTGTAAATACTATAATTATAGTTATTTAAACCAGTAAATATTTACTTAACACCTATTTTGTCATGCAAGGAATTCTGTTATACTCTGGGGGACATGACGATATTAATCAGACACAAAGATTTCTATCAATGTGGGTCAACAGGTGTAAGCTACCAGGAAAATAGATTTGAACTTTCAGTATCTCACATTTTGAATTTAAAGTTTGTTTTTTTTTTTAAAAGCTTAGAAAATTGCTTAGTTGGCTTGTGGCATATTATGGTAAATACTAGCATATATCTAAAAATGCTCATCTAGAATAGCTATGTAATGGTTTTGCCTTCTGTAGCAGTTTGCTAGGGCTGCTATAACAAAGTACGATCAACTGGATGGCTTAAACAGAAATTTATGGTCTCAAAGTCATGCAAGGCGGGAGTTGAAGATCAAGTTATAATCAGAGTTGGTTCCTTTCAAGGGCTATGAAAGACAATCTGTTCCATGTCTTTCACCTGGCTTTTGGTGGTTTCCTGGGAAAATTTGTCACTCCTTAGCATATAGAAGAATCAGCCTACTCTGTGAGTTTATCATCACATGACACTCTCCATGTATGAATATCTTCCTGTCATAATTCCCTCTTTTTATAAGGACTCCAGTCAAGGGTTGCCTAGGTGGCTCAGTTGGTTAAACATCTGCCTTCAGCATAGGTCATGATACCAGGGTCCTGGGATCAAGAGCCCTGCATTGGGCTCCATGTTTAGTGGGGAGTCTACTTGCCCTTATCCCTCTATCCCTCACCCTGCTCATGCTCTCTCTCTCAAATAAAATCATTAAAAAATAAATAAAACAAAATGACCAGCCATAATGGATTAATACCCAACTAATGACTTAATCTTAACTTTATTCATGTCTGCAGTAATTCTATTGCCAAATAAAGACACATTTTCATGACTTCAGTGCATGAATTTTGGAAGGGACAAAATTCAACCTGTAACATCTTCCTTCCCGCAATCCATTCCTCTTACTTCTATCATTAGCTGTCTTTCTTTTTACCCATTTAAGATGCTTGCATGTGAATGAAAGTTTCCTGCCTCCGTAGAAATGGGCATATGATTTAGGCCAGGCTAATCATTGCTGCATCCCCAACCACAGTGATAGTTTTGGAGACTGGAATATTGCCAAGATAAGCTAATAAGCACCGTCGCTTGAAGTTTTGTTTGAACTGTGGGTAAAGGGATACTCCTAGGTGGTTGATGTTAGAACCAAACCTTTGAAGAGATCTTGACCAATTTCTTTAGCCTACATAAGAATAGAGGTTGGCTAATAATGAAACCAACACAGTGGAAATTGGAACACTGAGAGAGAAAAACAGCATCCTGATACAAGTACTTCTATCCATGTCTGAAGGCTTCCTTTTGAATTCTTCATTTTGTAAATAAATAACTGCTCCTTTGATTTAAACAAGATGATTCAGATTTCTGATATCTAAGACTAAGATGTACTCCACCTAATTTCCTGAATGAGCGTCAGAGGGGAAATCTCAGATACATTGATGATTCCAAAGTGTCAATAACACAAAAACTTACTCAGGTATTTAGCAATGAAACCTCAGTAAGAGGATTAAATATGCAAATATTATTTGAAATATCTTATGTAAACATTCTATATACATTTGGAGTTCAGTTTAATACATTTTCAAATAGAAATGAAATTACATTTCTAAATAAAATGGAGGATTTTGGAGACACTTCAATGTACTATATTTTATTTAATCAGTTATTTTTCCCTTAATTGCTGTAATGGGAAAACTAATACTAACCTAATTCCTTACCATGCCCTATTTTTATATATCAACATAAACACAACCAAGAACTGTGTTTTTCAAAATTGCTTCCCTATATGGTTCTGAGTTATAATTGGCCAATATAAGCACTTATAGTAGATTTGGATAGTGAGATGAAGTAACAGCCATTATTATTAGAAGGTTGTCATAGCCAGACATTGTGACAGATCCACAGGGAACCTTCTGATTGTTATCTTTCCAACTGTTGAATCTGTTATACAACCATGTCCCCAGGTTCATCACTGGATGCTTGAATGTAGATATACAGGAAAAGCAGCTTCCCTTGGATCTTTCTACAAGCTCCCTTTTGAAAATTCACTGCAGGGGCAAGAAGCAACAGCTTCCTCAGATTTCCCTGAGAGTCTTACCTATCTACCCATACCAGTGCTTCAGGCAGGTATTTGTTAACACTTCTCTGACCCTCCTGCACATCCTCCACCAGGTCTTCCCTCGTCTATGTAAGGTCAGCTGTTATCATACATCACCAGTAGTCATCTTACTCATAGTAACTCTGCTTTCCTCACTGAAACCTGACTGATAAATGTACTAAAATTACTATACCTTGAGAAGCCATGTTAAACCTTTACCCTCACACCTTCACTTACTCTCATTGGTTTCTTTTTCTTAATGCTCAGAAGCACAGATAATGGAGCAAATTTGTTGTAGTTTATGTAATAGTTTTATTTAAATATTAATTATCTAAGGGCTATTTTCAGCCCAATGAAAATTCTTTTTTTTTACTTGATATTTAATTCCAAAGGAAAATTAAAGGCAAGAATTTAGACTATAAACACAATGAGGGAAGAGCACCCGGGTGATTCAGTCAGTTAAGCTTCTGAGTCCTGGTTTTGGCTCAGGTCATGATCTTAGGGTAGAGAGATTGAGCCCGGGCCGAGGCTCCTCACTCAGCAGTGAATCTGCTTCTCTCCCACTGCCTTTCCCCCTGCTCTCATGCTCTCTGTGTCTCTCAAACAAACAAATAAATAAATATTTTAAAAAAGTAAACATAATGAGGGTATAGACCTTATTTGTTTTGTGTATTACTTTATTCTCAATACCCACAACAGTATCTAGCATATAATAGAATCTCTGTTAAATATTTTTAGGATGAACTCACCATGTAAATTAGATTTTTATAATTTTAAAATTATTTATTAGATTATATACATTTTAAAAATACCAACCACTCCTACTCCTGACATACCTTTTTTTTTTTTTCTTGGTGAAGCTCCACCTTATCACTTCAAACAAGGGATTCAAATGTGAGCCTTCATAGTCCTTATATCTACCATAATTTTATCAAAGTTTGTTTTGTGACTCAAATTGAACTCCACTCAAGCGGCTCAAATTGATTTGTCTCAGCATGTTCAATTGAACAAAAATAACCAAAGCAGTGTATTCTTTTATGTTTTTGTCTAAAGAAAAGGGAATAAATATTTCAAGTTTAGGAGTTTGGAGGTCCAGAGCTATATTAACTTCCATGTGAAAGTAGCCTGTCGGCCATGAAATAAATAATATCACTATACAGAGAAGCAGAGTTTAGAAATCAAACTCTTCCTTGAAGTGTCCAAAATACTGTTCCCAGTTCTCCTTAAGTCCATCTGTATTGCTACATTTTCTAGTTGAGATGATACACCATTCAGATGAGGTAACTCAGAATCATTGCAATACTTTTCATGTATTTTGCTTATGTTAATTCCATTTGGGTTTCTTTTTCTTAAAGTAATTTGGACCTTTTCTGTTACAATGGAATAATACGCTATGCTGCAGTAACAAGCAAATCACACTACCTCGGTCTTGACACAGGGCCTGAAGTCTCTCCAGCGCACTTCCCTTTCAAGGAAGTGGTTCAGGTAGTGGTTCAAGTTTTCAGACCATTTCAAACTTATGGCTCAGTATCATCTTAATACATGATCCTGTTGTCACTCTGGCAGCTGAAGTAACGGCACACAGAACTGACAAGAACTGTTAAGTATTTTAAATAAAAGTAGCACACATCACTTATGCTCAAAGCTCATTGAATAGAATCAGTCATATGGTCCCCAAACTGACTACAAGAAAGACTGAAAAATAGAGAAACAAATGGAAAATTCAGTGATCCCAACTATCTCTTACATACAAGGAAAGGGTTAACATCTTTTTTATGTTTATTTCTCTAACAGCTAGTGAAATACTTAAAATTTAGTAAATGTTGGGGCACCTGGGTGGCTCAGTGGTTGAGGGTCTGCCTTTGGCTCAGGTCATGATCCTGAGGTCCTGGGATGGAGTCCCATATCAAGCTCCCTGCAGGAGTTTCTCCCTTTGCCTATGTCTCTGCCTCTCTCTATGTGTCTCTCATGAATAAATAAATAAAATCTTTAAAGACATAAAAATGAAAAAATAAAATAAAATTTAGTAAATGTTGATGTTAACTAAGTAACTTCACTGAAATATGTGTAATATAAGGAAAGAAGCTCTCCTTCAAAAACTATAACCCATTTTAAACATTACACATTTTGAAAAAATTAGTCATTTTTATCTTACACTAAAGCTTATGTTTCTGTATATTCACACACATAAATATATCTGTTTCATACACCAGTAATTTCCATTGAGGAATGAGGGTAAGCAGTATGGGACTTCTCTAGAAAACATGTGTCCAGTCTCTCAGAAAAGGGGAGGTTGTACCCTGACAATCCACATTATTGTTTTGATTGGCATGGCTTAGTAAGCCATTGTTATCAAGAAGAGTATGTATTAAGGTATATAATAGCAAACAGGGATGCCTGGGTGGGTCAGTGGTTGAGCGTCTGCCTTTGGCTCCGGGATCAAGTCCCATATCGAGCTCTTTGTGTGGAGCGTGCTTCTCCCTCTGCCTATGTCTCTGCCTCTCTCTCTCTCTGTCATGAACAAATAAATATAATATTTTAAAAAAGAGGAAACAAATCATAAAGAACTATTTTATTAGGCTATATATAACTTCATTCCTATAAGAAAATACAAGGCAAATGATGACAATTAAAATGAACATGTACATTTTAAAAATGTTTACGGTTCTAAATATTTTATCACAGAAAAACAATATGTATAAAATGTAAATTTTGAGTGAATAATGCTACAATTTTCATATACTCATTGAGTCTTATGTATTTACTGGAGAACGGAAATTTGTTAGTTCCCAAAATCAAGCATACATTACCCCATTCTAGGCAGAAAAGGAAAAAACTGTATTCCCAGGAGGTGTCACTTCCTAAGAATCTGTTCTCCCTTTTAAGTCCCTATTAAATACAAATTTGAAAAGTTGGTCATTGAGATGCTATATATTTTTCAATAAAAATATTTTATCACTCATTTTTCCATAGAATTTATTTGCATTTAACAAGTTTTAGTATGTCAGGAAAAAATATATATTTCCACATTATTGAAAGTTTGTTAAACTTAATTTTTTATATTTAAAAAAATATTTATTATTTTAGAGAGGGAAAGAGCACAAGTAGGAGGAGGAGCAGAGGGAGAGAATCTTTTAAGCAGACTCCCCACTGAGCATGGAACCCAATGCAGGGCCCTATCCCAGGACCCATGAGATCATGACCTGAGCCAAAACCAAGAATCAGCTGCTCAACTTACTGAGCCACCCAGGCACCCCAAAAATGTCTTAAACTTTAATTGACAGAACTCTACTCTGTGAAAAGATTCTTAATGTTACATATATATATCTAAATCCCAAATCTCCCAAGTAAATTGGAAATAATTCATTTCCAAATTATTTTTATACATAGAAATTGACCACTTCTGTATTAGAAAATCCATTATATAATATGATTTTATCATAACCATTAAAATGTATTTACATGTGCATTTCATATACACAAAACATGAATAGATCCAGAGATGGCTCTTTTTAAACTTAAATTTTTGATCAAATATTGCCTATAAATAGACACAAATTAAGTACTTAATCTAAGAGAAACGCTGCTCATTGATATCTGCTTCAAGATCAAAAAGCAGAAAAGAAAATTGAAGGAAAAACCTCATTTCTTTCATCTGTTAGTGAGATTCAATGATGAGGCTGTTCATAAAATCCCATAGGCTAGTTAGGTCATATCTAATACTTGGGAAGAAGTAATGGCATTTCAGAGACTCCTGCTGCAAGCATCCTCAGGCTTGATATTTACTCATTTACATTTAAGATAATCCAATAGAAATTCCAACTTAATACACAACCTTTGATATTCTTCCATCTTGGCCCAGTGGGCTTATCATTATTTTTCATATTTGAATTCATCTGTGCCTACATATCTCTTGACAACTTGCTATCATTGAAAATTGTCTGCTTAAATGAGATAAGCTGGAAAGAATTGATATGCTAGCCTTCAAATAGAGCCTAGAGATGTGGAAAAGTAAAGCTTTCAGTTACTCACATATTCGCTTAACTAGGAAAGATATCAAGCTCTTCTAAATTACTAGGAAATACAGTGAGTGATTTTCTGATCCATAATACTTGCCTACAAGTAATAAAGCACAGACCATATTGTTGAAATTCATCTGATCAAAGTCTTAAAATTCCAGCTGAATGGAACTACAAAGTGGGGAAGAAAAACAGAAGCTTTGTTCACAAAGTCATCAGGATCGGAGACACTGATTTTTATCTGCACTCTTATCCTAAGGAATCTCCTTGAGGGAGACAGAAAGGGAACGTGGAGCCTCATAGCAGAGCTATAAAGCAGAATCTGAAGTATATTTATGGTTATAATTTGCACAGATCACTTGGTGCTCTAACACCATGCTCTTGATCACAGCATAAATCACACTTTAATTTTAACCTTTGCAGTTCATCAATAGAATCAATATCAAAAATAATTCAGGACTGACATTATTGGTTTACAGGTAAGTTTAACAAGAATGGAGAGGCTTAGTGATATATTAGTTGCCTTGTCAACTCAGGCATAAAGATTCATGACTCTTAACCTATGTTTCCATCACAAACTTAGAGTTATAAATAATGTAAGCAGCTAATCAGGCATAGAAAAGATATATAGCATCATTGAAAATCAGTTATTTGTACTGTTCAGGCTTTAAAAATGTATCCTATGTAAAGTAATCTAGTGACATAATTCATAAAGGAGTTATGTGCTGACTCGCAACTCATATTCAGTATTTATTTTAAAAGTTTTATTAGTTCCATGGTATAGCATTATTTCTTAAGTGTACCAATCTTTTTTAGACAGAATACTTGAACTTAAAGTTATATTATGTTTTACACATAACATTAATTGCTAAGATTTAAAGTGAATCCCAAGGTAATAATTTGTAATTTCTTCTCCCTTTTCATTCTTAGAAGTTAGTAAAAGAATTTCCAATAGATAGTAAAATAAAATTATGCTAACTCAAACTTAAGAGACTGAAAATTATGAAGACGGGGTTGAGGATATTTTCTCTGGATGCATATTACTTTCCAAGGGTGGCAGTAACAAAACAGCATAGACTGGGTGACTTAAACAACAGAAATTAATTGTCTCACAGTTCTAGAGGCTAGAAATCTTAGATTAAAGTGTCAGCAGGGCTCATTCCTTCTGAGACCTGTGAGGAGCAATCTGTTCCATTCCCCTCTCCTAGCTTCTGATAGCTTTAAGTATTCTTTGGCTTGTAGAAAGCATCCCTCTTATGTCTTCACACTGTATTTCCTCTGTGCTCAAATTTTCCCTTTCAATGAGGATGCCACGTGTATTGGATTCAGGCCTGCCCTCACTGACCTCATATTAACGTTATCACCTCTGTAGAGACCTTGTTTCCAAGTAAGGTCACATTCTGAGTTCTAGGTTTGAGTACTCCAATACAGCTTTTGTAGGATACACAATTTGAGCCTTAGCACACTCCAGCGGGCCACTGTATTTCTGGAATGTTCAGTGAAAACATAACTTGGTATGATTATAAATTATAGTCTTTCTGAGGAGAGAAAACAATAAAATAATTTTGGAATGAAGGGGGTATATTTCACATGGAAAGGAAAATGAAATTTTCCCCAAATTTTATTTCAATAATAATCATCTATGGGAAGGCTGTTAAGACTGCATCACTTAGTCACAGTTTTTGAAAGTTCACTGTTTTATAATTTTTATAATGCATACCTATTGATATGGTAATGAAAAAAAAAACCAGAAAGGAAAAAAGAAGAGAGGAAACCATGTGAATCAGCCATAATAGGCTAGTTTATCCAGATGAATCTACCAACTCTAAAAGTTCTGTGGCTTACAGTGACAAAGGTTTATATCTTGTTTTTACAACATGTGCAAAGTGAGTCAGTGGCGGTCCATTTCCACTTCACACATCTAAGGATTCAAATTATCTAAAGGTCCACTATCTTTTGTCTCTACTAAAGAATCATGAGATTTCTCATGTTTAATAGTAAGAGGAGAGATCACAGAGAATCACACTCCAGCCTTCAAATACTTTAAATGTTTTTTCCAAATGTGACATATGTCTTTTCACATTTTTTTGGTTAAAGACACATATCTGTATGCCTGACTTAAGGGAAAGAAGTATAACTCTTCCATGTTTCCAGAAGAAGTAGAATACAAATATTGATATGAGTGTTAAAATTATCTACTATATCATGTTAATAAAAATTTTACTTTGGAGGTTAAAAAGATATACGTATTGCACTTTGTGATAGTAGTTTTCATAAAACTTCCAGGTTCAAATTGCTTCCTATAAAAACCCTACCTGACTATTCCAACAATCAAGATTTGGTTATTAGCTATCCTGAGGTCCTAAAAAACCTACTTTCCTCCTAGTTCCATGTGTAGTTATATCTTCTAGACAGTCTCTCCCATGAACTTCGAACTCCTTAAAGGCAGTGAATATGTGTTATTATCCTTAGAGTAATTAGTTTCTAATATGGTGTCTAACACATGGCATACAGTAAATCTTTTTTCAGTGAAGCAATTGATTTACTTTCAGGTCTTCCACATGATACTTAAACTTTTGTTTATGTGAATTTAGTTTATAAAATGGTAAAATGGACATAATAATGTGCTAAATGTGTATGTGTGTGTGTATCAAACAAAATAATGCATGTTAAATGTTACAACAGTTAAGGTTTTATGTGGATTTCTAGTAATTTCTTTTCTCAGTGATACTTTCTCAGACTTCAGAATCCATCAGACTCTCTACATTAGGACTTATCCTTATTTTTCTAATTTGTTCTCAATGAAGAACTGAATTTGCCTTAAATTCAGGTCTAAAAGATGAAGTGCTATTACCTTTTGGCCTGAACTTTTAAGTTCCCTGGCCACATATTTCCCTCTGTGGGGGCCACAGATTTCTCCCCTCCTTGTAGAAAATCCTCTCTGGTCCTTTGATTTGAGCTTCACTACCTGAGGCCTGCTTCAACAAAAGTATCTTTTTCCATATCCTTCCTTGTGCACTTGGACTGATCCGACAAAACATAAATTTGAATATCTTTCCTTGACATTTGTCTGAATGCCTGAAAATAGTTTGGGGGTTCTATTCTCAGGTTTTCCTAATTTTCGCCATCTAATGGAATTTTATGTGGCTGAGTGTGGTCCATTCCAAGAAAGAGTCTACCAAAACTTAACTTTAAAATTGTACCTAAAACTCAACATTATCCTTTCTCTTTGAATAAATGGAGAAACATATGGGAAGTACGCTGAAGTGTAAAGTGGCTTTGAAGAAAAAGTAAAGAGCACATGGCTAGTCAAGTGTCTAATATTTCTTTCAGGAAAAGACTGGAAAACAGAAACATGAAAGGACTATCTTCCTGGAATATACTATTTCATGATGCACTGGAATGTGTCTGACATACTGGTGTTCAATAGGGAATCATTGCATAAATGATTAATTAATCATCATATTAAATGAATGAATTGGCTGAATAATTCATACCCATTTATGAAAGATGGCTACCTCTGATATACTGTGCATATGAAGTTATTAAAGAATTGGAAACAAGATACTTGAGAACCTAACTAAAATACTTCTTAGGCTAGGATTTTTGAAATGAAGAAAAGGACATTGATAAGATACCTATAGGGAGATACAGATCTAATTCCCTCCACTCAGAAAGGAGGAACAACTCTCAAATAAATATTTCCAGGGCAACCCTCAGTTTCTTTTCCCAGAGTAAATAGGAAAGAGAGTAAGTGTTCATAAGTAAACACAGCATCATTTCAGAGAACTACTTAACTCAATAAAGAAAAAAAAGAAAAGAAACTCTTCTCATAGTTCGTAAATTCACATTAATTCACTTCAGAAAGAGAGAAATACTTTTGCATCACAAATAAAATGACAGTTTTGAAAGAAAATGCCAGTTAAACTTAGTTTTACCCTAATGTAACCTGACATTCAACCAACAAACCAAAGGATCTGAGAGCAAAATATTTTCCTGTTTGATGGACTGATGCTGGTGGAAAAGAAAGAAATGGAATAATTCTTAATGCCTTAAGTGATTCTTTCCTGGAGTACATAAAGGGCAATAAAAGACAAAATGAGTCAAAGGATTCAGAACTGTAGGAAATTAGGTCATGCTAAATTATGTTGAGAGCAGATCTCATGAACAGAAAAAAAAAGCAACAAGAAAAATAATAATAGTAAGATATGATATTTATTTGAAGTCCAGGGTAAAAAATAATTCAATCCAATATAATTCTCAAAACATCACTGCAAAATATATGGTAGTATTATATTGACTACTTCTTAGAGTAGAAATCCAAGACTTCTGGTGCTTCTAGAAGGAGTGATGCTCCGCCCTGGTTTACTCAGAAATGTAGTGGTTTATGCTTGCTTTTGTGAAGTGTACACTAGGTATAAAATACTTGGGAAATGGAGGTTGAACAATCTAGCTGTAGAAAGAGAATTATGAATGTCTTTGCCAAAATGGTTGCCATTTTCCGTAGTTTGAATTAGGGAGTGGATCTAGGATTTATGAGACCAAAAATCTATAAAATGATGAAGACTTTTCTCTAAAAGTAAAACATTATGAAAACAAAATTAAGTACAAAATAATTTTATATTAGAAAATAAGTTATAACATCTTCCCAAATCTAGAAACATTATGTAATAGTTATTAATTTACTATGATGCATTTTTGCATTAATCTTTTTTTATTCCAATGTAACAATTTTGGATAAACACAGAAATGAGCATACAAAGTTAATTCCAAATTATAGGATACACTAGAATATTTCAAATATATTTTTAAATTATTACTATGTTGTTCTGGGCTACACAACTTTAAAAAAAATATTTATTTATTCATGAGAGACATAGAGATTGGCAGAGACATAGGTAGAGGGAGAAGCAGGCTTTCCACAGGGATCCTGATGGGGCACTCGATCCCGGGAACCTGGGATCACACCTGGGATCACACCCTGAGCCAAAAGCAGACCTCAAGCACTTAGCCACCCAGGCATCCCTGGGCTGCATAACTTTTTAATCAGTTAATCTTATGCTACTTACATTAACTTCTTGACAAATACATGTAGGAGATTAGTCATTGGGGAGTACTTCTTTCTTCAAACCATATTTCATCCATGGTGGCATTTTGGCAAATTGTTCATCTGGAATAGGCAGTCTGAATCACAAAGGATGCATTAGATATACTAAGGCATGATCTGATATGTTGAGATGAAACATTCCTGAAACTCTATGCACAGATAGGCTTGCTGTGTATAGAGCCCCTTCTGTTTTTTTTTCTCTAAAACACAATCCTATTGGGCTTTATTTTTTGTAAGTGTGTGTGTGTGTGTGTGAAATTATGGCTGCATACTTTATATTAAGTGTATATTCCTGTATAATAACTAAAATATACACAAAAGGGACTCCATGCCGTGTGAATATAGTTCAGTACCCCTTAACTGAATGTACTTTAAGTGAAAATTATGCTGGTTCTCAGAAAAATATGTAACTACTCTAACATGACCCAACAAGCGGGGGAAAAAAAAGGTAACAAGTGGGAATCAAGTAGAGATAGATTTTAACATATGGTGGTTAAAATACCCTATTTCTGCAATTTTAAAAGAATTATGAATACATTGCTAGAACTACTTTCAAGACATTGGAAGAGTTTGGTGCAATTGAAGAAGCTTTAAGCTTAAGTTTCATTTGTGTCATGGGGAATTTGCCACTGAAATAAATCTGCAATTCTTATTAAATTCTACATGTTGTCAAAATATCAATTGTACCAAGGTTGAAAAAAATCTGATTTTATTGGATAAATTTATAATCTTTAACAGAATTGAGTAAAATTTAAGGGCTATGATTTTGAACCATCTAGTGAGCATCCAGAATAATCATACATAGACAATTTATTTCACAAATATTACCCTATACAAATATTTGTCAAAGATAAATTTTCCAACTGGATAAAGGTAGTAATTCTGAAAATACTTAACGCTAAAATATTGACACATTAATATATAAAAATTAGAATTGATAACTATCTCCAATTTTGCAATAATTTCTTGCGCTTTATTTTTTTTAAGATTTTATTTATTCATGAGACACACACGCACACACACACACACACACACAGAGGCAGAGACACAGGCAGAGGGAGAAGCAGCTTTCATGCAGGGATCCTGACGTGGGACTCGATCCCAGGTCTCCAGGGTCATGCCCTGGGCGGAAGACAGGTGCTAAACCGCTGAGCCACCCAGGGATCCCCAATTTCTTGAGCTTTATATATCAGATTATCTCCTTAGGAAGTATACAGAGGGCAGCCTGGGTGCCACCATAGACTAGTTTTTAAATCTTCCAAACATTGTACTATTATCATTCCTCAACATAACTCCTTCAATGTCATTTACATGTATCTTTATTGACCTGTTGAACCTGCAATAATACAGTAGCCACTAATCACATGTTACTTTTGAGTGCTTGAAATGTGGGTCGTGCAAATTGAGATGTATGAAAAAATGGAATATAAAATATATCAGTAAATTTTATATTATCTTCTGAGATAATATTTTGCATGTAGTAATATATAATTTAAATTGATTTAACTCTTTATTTTTTTAAAGTTACCCCTGGGAAATTTTAAATTACTTATGTGATGTTTAATATATTTCTACTGAATACTGATTCACTAAACACTACATTCAGAACAAAAACAGTAATGACAACTTTTAAAATTAATTAAAAGTTACTCACTGTCTTGCAAACCTTGGGCCATATTTACAATTTATAATATCGAGAGGAGTAGCTTTCTATTTTTTATTATTTTTTAATCGATAATACAGATCATCTCCGTTCCAAATTATGGCTTCAGTGAGGGTTGTGAAGTTTTTTAGCCAGTGGGTGTCTCTGAAGTCTACATCCACTCACTTGCAGCTGACTTTGAATCAAGAAATAGAGAAGAAAATAAGATTCCCTGTTGTCTTTCTCCCCACTCTCCTAGGCTTCAGCTCAGGCATTTCATTTGTGGGAATGGATCCCAGTTGCCTCAAGGTAAGGACTATCTGTGGGCAACACAATAAATTGAACCATATTGGATAAAGTCAGCATGCCATTAGCTTGCTTATTGCCTGCAGAAATTGCAAGTTTTACTGAAAAGGAGATTTACATTTTAATTTGGAGTCTCTTGGTCCCAAAGCACACACATAGTTCCTGTCAAGAATCCTGCCTCTGCAAAGAGATATTAGTAAAAGCAGCAGATCACAAAAGACAAGAATGCTGAAAATTGTGGTTCAACTGGTATTCCTTGAGGGAAACTTGATACAGCTAACTTAATCCATAAATGGAGGCTTCTATTTTGTTTCTGTGTAGAGAGGTTTGAGAAAGGAGAATAAAATAAAATTGTGATTTGTGTTATGTGCTACATACTATCCTATTTGTAATCTAAATTAATCTTTAGGACAATCCTCTGATGAATATATTTGTTAGAGAAAGTCATTGAGAAGACATGACTACCAGTTGACCCCTGCGCTGGACTCGGGCAATCAGAGACTCCTGACCCCCCCCCCCACTGTCCTTGGAATATGCATTCCACTTGTTTTTCCCTACTCACAGGAGCTTCCTCAAGGAGATAGCCTTAAGACAGTGATGTGTTGTTGAGACCATCTGGATGGTATGAGTGACAACTCAGTTAAGACCTCTATTTAAAATTTGAGACTTGGGATCCCTGGGTGGCTCAGTGGTTTAGTGCCTGTCTTTGGCCCAGGACGTGACCCTGGAGTCCTGGGATCGAGTCCCAAGTCGGGCTCCCTGCATGGAGACTGCTTCTCCCTCTGCCTGTGTCTCTGCCCCCGACCCTCTCTGTGTCTATCATGAATAAATAAATAAAATCTTTAAAAAAATAAAATAAAATTTGAGACTTAGTGGGAGGATGTGGAGATCTCTTCCTGTGGCCACCCAAGACAAGCCTCCTATGTAAGTTCCCTTGCTTATTAAACTGGCCACTTATATTCTTGTGTGGTCTGCTCTTTTTTTTTTTTTTTTTTTTTTTTGGTCTCCCTATGCCCTTGCTGGAGCCTGGCTTCAGATTCTACCCAGACACTCCAGAGGGGGTTAAAAACAAGGATATCATTATATCTATTTTAGAGAAAATAATATGAGGTGACCTTCATGCCTTGATTACCCTTCTAGCTAATAAGAAACTCATTTTCCCTTTTACAAACTCATTTCTTTCGATAATAGTATTATTCTTAGGATAAAATGGACATTGTCTCCTAAAATAGAAGGAATATATTTGACAGAATAAACATTTTTTTTTCCCTGCAGTCCTGTGCTTGCTTTATTCATCTTTTAAACAGAGCAAATTGGATTGACTTCCAAGGGAAACTCTCAGGGGAGGCTAATTGACCCGTACCTTTCTGCCATATAACTTTTCTACTGAGTAGTTGCAGACAATGATCCCATACCCCAAAACTCTTTCTGATATTATCATGCTTCCCTATGGAGTTTATCTAGCAAAAATGAACCTACCTGGCCTCTTTCTATTATTTAGTCACTTTGATCAAGACCAGCTTTGACTGATTCTCTCTTAGTAGTTTTCTTTTTCATTTTTTAAAAATATTTTATTTATTTATTCATGAGAGACAGAGAGAGAGACACACACAGGCAGAGGGAGAAGC
Source organism: Nyctereutes procyonoides (assembly GCF_905146905.1). Lineage (NCBI taxonomy): Eukaryota > Metazoa > Chordata > Mammalia > Carnivora > Canidae > Nyctereutes > Nyctereutes procyonoides. The sequence continues at coordinate 62,465,521 of NW_026575142.1, read as the reverse complement.
AAGCTCCATGCTGGGAGTCCGAAGGGGGACTCAATCCTGGGACTCTAGGATCATGCCCTGGACCAAAGGCAGACGCTCAACCTCTGAGCCACCCAGGCATCCCTATCTAGTACTTTTCATTTTGTCTTTTGTAATTGATTAACCAATCCCCAAAATAGATTAACTTAATAAATGGAACAAATTTTGCTTAAAAACACAATCAAAATGTGATAAATATATAAGGAGTGACCATTAAAATAATTAAATGCATATTGAATCACTATGTGATTCTGGGTCACTAAGTGATACTGGGAAAGCAGCTCATCACTGGTTTGGTGCTAGGAATGGCATTAGCCCAAACCACCAAACGATGCAATTAAAACTTTCACCAACTGGGTGACGGGCACCTTGGGAAGCACTTGGCAGGATAAACACTAGGTGTTATGCTATACGTTGGCAAGTTAAACTCCAATAAACATTTTAAAAAATTAAACATAAAAAAAATTAAGATTAAAAAAAAAACTTTCATCAGATGCTAGAATACCATCCTAGATGACCTTCAAGTTTAATTGACAACAGTATCTATGTTTAAACTAGAATATTCTTAATTTTCTGATCTATGTTAATCTTGTTCCATTTCTGTGATGTTAACCAACATACCCAATGTTGATGAATATCAGTTTTATTACTTTAAAATGGGAATACTAATGACTTATGGGACCATTTGATAATTTTTTTATTTTTTTTTTAAATTTTTATTTATTTATGATAGTCACAGAGAGAGAGAGGGAGAGAGGCAGAGACATAGGCAGAGGGAGAAGCTGGCTCCATGCACCGGGAGCCAGACGTGGGATTCGATCCTGGGTCTCCAGGATCACGCCCTGGGCCAAAGGCAGGCGCTAAACCGCTGCACCACCCAGGGATCCCCCATTTGATAATTAATAAAAGAATGAACATGTAGAACCACAGTACTCTGTCAATAATTATTGGTTTTATTTCCTTATCAATATCAACCCATGCTTCCTCCATCCCATAATTTGCAATTGCCAATTTATATTAATTCTTCAGTTTATACAAAGGTGTACATATATCTGTTCATAAGGTTATTTCCTTAACAGGAAATTTTTAGTATGTGCTAGTAAAGAGGCATTTCTCAAAATATGAAGATCATACCTTTTAAATCTATTTACATACAATATTGGTTAATATTTACTGTACCCAACATATAGCAACATACCTCCCCATCTTCGGTCATATACAGTTAAAACATTCAGCCTCTTTATATGAAAGCTTAGGTTTCTACATGGATAAAATATTAAATATTAAATTTGAAATATTTAAAATAATTGATAAAATCATATTAGTAATGTTAGACACCACAGCCATATTATTTAAGGGGTTGTTTTGATGTCAGAAAGAAGACCTAGATCCAAATCCTGCATAACCTATTTAGTAGCTATATGATATTGATTAACTGCTTTAGATATTTAAGCCTTAGTTTTCCCAAGTGTAAAGGATAATTAATGACAATTACAATTTATGAATTGCTTATGATGTGCAAAGTATCATTTGATCCTCACCACAGTCTTAATAGTACGTATTATCACTTTCATGTTATTGATGAGATAATGAACACATATATAGAGGTAGAGAATAAGATCACAAAGCTTATTATTGACTGGTAGAGAAGAAAATAAAACATATGTGTCTGATTCTAAAGCTAATCCAGTTAACCACTCTGATGATGTCTATAGCGTTGGCTTGGTTTGAGTATAACATGAAATTACATATATAAAGAGTTTAGCATCATCTCTAGTACACAGTAAAAACTCCAGGTATAATAATAGTGATCATGATTGTAGTTACCATCATCAATATAGGATTGTGTAAAGAGCAAAATAAATCAGAATGAGAACAATGCTACATGTTTGTAGCATTGGGAACACAGCACAAGGCAGAGATTAATAGGATGGCATTTTACTAGATTATGTACAAATCAGCTCTGAGCCCTTCTATTGAACTATACTTGATTGCAAACTACAAGCTATGACCAAGTTTTATTGTAGCTAACATAAGATCTTTTATTACTTTTCAAGCATAATCATCCCTCCTTACACTTAGTTCTAAAAAACATACCTTATGCCTTCCCCCATATAGTCACTTAAATTAGTCACAAAGTATGTAATTGTATTCTAAAGTCTGAGAATAATTTAAGAAATTATAATACTCCCTTGTTTTTTTTTAGTGTCAATAACATTATCTTCATGTTAGATTTTTTTCTAGCAAACTAACAGTGAAATATGCAATTTACCTGGAAAAGAATTCTCAGAATGGCATTTAAGTTATCCTGCAGATACAAGAAATCCCATACTTCATTAACACACCAAAGAGAACATATAATCAGCTTCTTAGTGAACAACTCCAATAATATTAAATAATTCCCTGGCTCATAATTCAGTGGAGGTACAATGGAGCTATAATTCACATTTTAAAATCCCAAATAGCTTCCTGCTTCTACATAAAAGTGTCATGTAAACCAGCATCATTGTTAATAAACAGCAAAGCCAGAGGTCCCTGACTGTGCGATATATCAAAATCAGTTCTTTTCACTTTTTTCTTCTCTGAAGAAGCTTAACAATATAGAATGTGTGAAAATTATTCTCAGCTTCTGCATGATGTTCTTTATTAATGTACTCTATAGATACAATGGTTGGGCCCTGTTATCAAGCTGATGTCTGAGGACTAGGACACAACTGGTATTCTCAAAACTATGGTGAGAAATTTTTCATTACTTTAAACACTATGCACAGAATTTATACATCATCTGTCTTTACCTAAACTACCATCAAACTCTGAAAAGTAACATAATGGGGGTTTGCTACAATAAATATATTTCTGCAATTTTCCACAGCCTTGCAGTTTGCAAGAAACAGAATCATTCCCTTTACTTCTAGAATTGCAGGTTAATGATATGAATACACATAGTTATAAGAAGAGCAGAAAACTTGACCCTTTGTTTAAGATTCTTGGTCTGTAATGTCATTATAACACACTGCAGTAGTTCTAGCATGTTGATAACAATTCTATCGGTTAAATTCTAGAGAACAGTGGTTCCCACAGGAGCTTGAAATTTTTATTGCAAATTTAGTATCCACCATTTACTAACCTGCAAGACAAAAGACAATACGATTAGTTAAATTTGACTATTAGCATTTTTTTTTTGCCAATTTTCTTTAATCAGACCATTTCTTGGGCTAATAACAAATGTGTGTGCACGCACGCGCGCACACACACACACACACACACACACACACATTGACGAGCATACATACATATATTATCAATCTAATTTTTGTTAAAATTAGTTGTGACCTAGTAATAGAGCCTTAGTTACTCTAGAATCTAGTTTATATGTATGTAAATACAAACTTAAACTGCACCCTCTTGAGGATGTTATAAAAGCAGTTACGCTCAGAAGGAATGAAAAACCAAGAGCAAATGAAGAAAACAAACTAGACCCCTTTCTAGATCACTGTCAACTTCTGAAGCCTTAACTCTAAAATACTTTTTTAAAAATCCATAATGTTCTAATACAATGTAATGTGTCCATTCTAGTTCATTACTGTATCTGTTCATACACAGTAATTCTAGTAGATGAGAATTTTTAAATGTCTTTTGTTATAAAACTTAATGACCTTAAGGATTATCCTTCATTCATGAATAACAAGGCTGTTAAAATATAAAAGAGCCTTGCCAGAAGTTACGGAAATACAGAAACAATCTTCTTGGTGGCATGAAAATGTTCATTTTTCCAACTCAGATTTGTTTTGCTCCACTATGAATCTTACAGTTTTTATTTCATTCTACTTACTCTTGTCCTTATCATGAAGCAACAAAATATAAATGAAAATCCATAGCACTAAGTGTATAGGTCCTCATGAAAAAACAAATTAAAGATACTTTAAATTGCTTCTTTTAGGGAAAAGAAATATTTGCCTTGTCACCCACCATGATTTTTACAGATCACATTAAATAAAATTATTCACTGATTTATTTTATATTAAACACAATGAAATTACTCAGTTAATTAGAGGGAGAATTTAAAATAATTTCTACTATATTACACCTAAACTTTAATAAAAAAAATGTGTCAGGTTTTTTTTTTTTAATTCAGGGAACATACTGCAGATAAAATGTATAACCAAAAATATGTCACATTTTGCAAAATATGTTTTTACTTCAATAATAATTACAAATAATCTCTTATAAATATATTTATATATGTTAAATTAGAAGAAATAAAAATGATAGAAATTAATGGTCTGCAAAACATCTCTGTTTTAGTAAGAGTGTGGAAATCATTTTAGGCTGATTTCTCTCTTAAATGATTGAGTCTTTCATTTAAGAATTTTTCTTTGTTTAAAAGAGTCATCATCTCATATTGAGTCATGTGGGGCTACCTATTTTGAACAGAACAAAAATATTTCCAAGCTATACAATGTTCATTTACTTATTCAAACATCCATTTATTGATTCCGATAGTATTTGTTTTAAATCTTATCTCCTAAATGCAAGTCACTAAAATAAATATTGGGTTTAGAAGACATACTAGATAAAATCCTTTTAAAGCCTTAATCTCATTTAGCCTTTTTATACATATTCATCAGGCTTTTGTCTAAATTTGTAAAAATATCAGTCTTAAAGTATAACACATTTGTTACACTATGATAAGATTTTTTTTGAAATTTGACTATTTGTAATTGATGAATTAATATGAAGTGTGACTACGAATCAACTGTCCATTTACTGGTACCTATTACACCTTTATATACATGGGGCTCTCAAGGCACGTTGTGATTGCAAACTCTGTCCAAAAAAACTGAAGCCACTTTTGCAGGCAGACGACAGAGAAGTTGTGTTTCTTTTGACTGGAGGAAAAGAAAAATTATAACCCTAAAGCAGTGAAAATAAGCACTGCTTTCCTTTTTAGTCTTTTGCCACAACTCAGCTATTGTTAAATGAGACTGTAAAACACACCCTTTCTCTGAGCCCTTGCACTCAGTGCCTCCCCTCCAACTCTCTTAACTAAACAGTTGAGTTGACATCGGCATTCACACAATTTTACTTAAAGTTCAAAGTCAACCAATACGTACATACAGATGATAAAAGTATGGAAGAAACAAGAAAGAATATTTAGTAAAGAAGTGACTGTAACTACTCAGGAAATAATGAATAAGAAAGGTGATTATAGTCTGATTTAACGGAGATAAGACATAGATTATCAAGTATTGATTAGAAAAGTAATTGGTTATTTGGAGTTAACCAGAAGAAGAAAAACCGTACATAAGAAGAGAGGGAGAACAAAAAATATGAGTCACAAAAAATTTACTACTAAGAACTTTGCTTGTATTTTATTTAAAAATCAAGTTTATTTTGGGGGCACCTGGGTGACTCTGTCAGTTAAGCACCTGACTCTTGATCTCAGGGTTGTGAGTTCAAGCCCCATGTCCAGTGTGGAATGTACTTAAAAATTGTTTATCTCTTGCTCTTAATTTTAGTATCACCTCAATATTGGGAGGGGTCATTGTGAATAATTGAGACAGTGTAGATTAATGGTAAAGAATGAAAAGTCTGGAAGCAGTTTGCCTGGATTTGTATCCTAGTTCTATCCCTTAGTAGCTATGTGTCCACTGGCAATAATTTAACCTCTCCCTGCCCCAATTTCCTCACCTATAATAATGGGATTCTAATAGTGTCTACCTCAAAAGATGGTTATGAGGATAACCTAAGTTAATATCAATAAAATACTTTAAAAATTACTGACATAGTAACTACTACTACACACACAGTAAATTCTTAAATACATTTCCAGATTATTTTAAGTAGGCTTCACACGCAGCATGGGGCCAGAACTTCTCACCTTGAGATTAAGACCTGAACTGAGATCAAGAGTTGGACATTTAACTGACTGAGCCATGCAGATAGCCCGTCATAGAATGTTTTTGAAAAATGTTTTAAATGGGAAAAATTACCTTCCTTTTTTCCTCATAATACTATATTTCTACTGCTTTTATTAAGACTTGCTCCAAATGATATTTGTTTAAAGGGAAAAAATAAGAACCAATAAGTACATGTTATCCCTAATCAGAATTCTACATCTTAGTCATAACAAACTTTTATTATAAATTTATCTTACCCCAGGGCTGCCCCAGTGGCTTAATGGTTTAGCGCTGCCTTCAGCCCGGGGTGTGATACTGGAGACCTGGGATCGAGTCCCACGTCAAGCTCCCTGCAGGGAGCCTGCTTCTCCCTCTGCCTGTGTATCTGCCTCTCTCTCTCTCTCTCTCATGAATAAATAAAATAAAATCTTTTAAAAATAAAAAAAAAATAAATCTAACCCTTAAAGTCTGATAACTTATGGTTCTAGATCTATGTTACTAGAAGTAACTGTGGATGATAATCATATCAAAAGCCAATCAATATTTCTAAGTCCTTTCACTTAATAATGCTGAAAATGGCACATTTCTATCAGTTCCTGATGAACACTTCTATTCTTGATACCCTGCCAGTGCAGATTTTACTTAAAGTAACAAACGACCTCCAGGTTTGGGAAGCAGCAGCTGAACAATACTGTCTGTGAATTTCTTGAACTTACTTGGTTAAAGTTTGTGCTCATTAACTAGGATGTGCTCTTACTTTGATTTAAAAAAAATGACATGTGGGAGATCCAAATGGTATCATTTATACCACCATTCAAGATGCTGAAATGAGAAGTGTCATTTGGAATAAGTTTGGTGTCATGACCCCTTTCAGGATACAATTTATGGCTCTATGAATGCACATAGCTAAAACTATGCTTACATACATATACCTTACCCAGAAAATGAGGAGCAGTGGACAAAAATTAACACATCCTAATTCTTTATCTAGCTATGTGTGTGTCTCAAAGGAGTGTTGGACATGCAAAAAAGTCAAATGAAACAAAATCAAATGAAACAGAGCAGTAAATTTGTCAAGCTGAATAAACCCAAGTATAATACATTAATACTAACCTGCTTGAAGTGTTTTGTCAAGAATTATATTGTTCCAGAATATATGTTTTGCAGGAAGAACTTGCAAAGACATCAAAGTATAGTTATCTTAATTTGTAGAACAGTATGCAGAGATGACCCCATTAGCTTAGGGGAAAAAAAAGGCCTGTATGTTTATGAACAAAATAGGATTTTAAAATGGATAAAAGAGGATAAAACTTGATAAAGCATTAAAATGAAGGGACTGATGAATAAAACGCTTATACTTGAGGGACATAGGTTTATGTGCTTCTTGGACTGGGCTGCAAATTGATAGGTGTCAATTATGCATTAACATACTTAAAATAACATACATAAACTATTTACAGTATTATGTTGTATGTTTCAGATATTCTACTTAGTGGGTAAAGGACTTAACTTTCATCTCTGGAAAGATGGAATAGATAAACTTTTCCCTTTTTGTCCCACTAAGTAGAGCCAATGTCCCCTGGTATTATACATAAAACAGACATCTTAAGACTCTGTAAAGAGAAGAAGTCATATAAGCTAGGGACCTCACAATTTGAGGAACAACACAATGGATAGTCCCATGGGTTTTCACCTTTCTTCATATATCCTGGCCTAATATTAAAGAAACCAGCAACCTGGGGATTCCAGATAGTAAAAAGGTCCCCCAAAAGACTGGTCTGTTTCGCCAAGGGAAAAATATGTGCAGGTCTGGCAAGACACAAAACTTCCGGACAATAACCATTCTACTTTTGACAAACACCAAAGTAAAAGCAATGGCCCCACTTTCACCAGCAAAGTCTTAGTAAAGCACCCTGACTTTATATCTTGCAAAGTTGTAAAAGACTTATCTCTCAGTGTCCTTGGAGACCATGTAGGGATACTGGAGTCTCCACTCTCACCCAGAAGTAACAGTACTTGCTGGGGAGAATCAGAAGAGGCTCATGGAGAGTTAGAGCTTTCACCACTAAACATGAGTAATGAGGGGACCCCTTCACAGTGTAAATGGAGATAACAAAAGAAGCAGTAAAAGGCACTCCTTCCCTTCTCAGCCAAGATGATATCAATGGATGCCAAGTTGAGAGTCTCAAGCAGCAGTAATAACTTCAAGAAAGAACTTGGACTTCCACCCTATCTCACCTCCTTGAACGGTAGTGAGATACCGTTTATGTACCAGAAAACTAAAATAACTGAAATTAAAAAAAAATCAGCAGATGTGCTGAGTAGAAGGAAGAAGAATCTGTTGAACATGAATAGTGCACAATAGATATTATACGACATGAACAACTAAGAGGAAAGAGGACAAAAAATTATGAACAGAGCTGCAGGGAAAAGTGACACTTGTAACAAAAGATCTAACATTTATGTCATCACAGTTCAGAAAGTAAAGGAAAAAAGGGTAGGGCTGTAAAATAAATACAAGGAAATCATGACCAAACTTTCTCAAATTTCATGAAATATACAAACTTATAGACTTGTGAAGTTGAGTGAACCACAAAACAATACTCACAAAGAAAATCACATTCCAATCTAAAACTAAAAACAAAACCAAATACCTTGAAAATGAAAGAGAAATGACATCTCATAGAGAAAAACGGCGTTATGTGTCACAAAACTTTCATCAGAAACCATGGAGGCCAGCAGGAAGTGACATATTTTTCCAGTGCTGAAACAGAATTGTCAAACCCAAATCCTGTAACTAGTAAAAATACCTTTCAGGAATGAAAGGAAAATCAAGACCTCACAGATAAAAAGAAAAGAGACTTTGTTGCTAGCAGACTGACCATAAAATAATCACCAGAGGAAGTTTCCCTAAACAAAGAAAATGATTTAAAAAAAAGGAAAGGAATCTTACAAGGCCAAGAGAAAGTACCAATGAAAGAGTAGGGACACAGGTAAGTATAGTAGATTTTCCTTCTCTTCTTGAGTTTTCTAAGTTATGTTTGCTTGTTAAAATCGTAACATTGTGTTACATGCAATTATGAAAATAATTGTTATAATGTAAATTATGAAAAGGAATAATTCAAGACGTTATAAACAGGGAAGGTAAAGTAAGATAAAAAGAGGTAAGGTTGGGACACCTGGATGGCTCAGTGGTTGAGCGTCTGCCTTTGGCTTAGGTCCTGATCCTGGGGTCCTGGGACCGAGTTCTGCATTGGGCTCCCCGCAGGGGGCCTGCTTCTCCCCCTGTGTGACTACCTCTCTCTCCATATCTCTCATGGATAAATAAATAAATATTTTAAAAAATAAGGTTTCTACACTTCACTCGAAGTGATAAGATATGAACACAGGCAGACTGTTTCTGTTATGAATGTATACTAAATACATAGAGCAATTATTTAAAGGCCTTCACAAAGAGATACACTAAAAACACACTATAGATAATTCAAAGTGAAATTCTAAAAACGTCAACCCATAGAAAGGTGAGAATAAACAGAAAAGCAAAAGAAACAAACAAAAAAGAAACTCTTAAAAAATCAATTAAACTGGCAAAGTAGATTACAAACTGCAACTCAGGGGGGCGGGGCAAGATGGCTGAAGAGTGGGGTCCCCATGTCACCTGTCCCCACCAACTTACCTAGATAACTTTCAAATCATCCTGAAAACCTATGAATTCAGCCTGAGATTTAAAGAGAGAACAGCTGGAATGCTACAGAGAGAAGAGATCCTGCTTCTGCTTCTAACAAGGTAGGAAGACGGAATAAATAAATTAATTAAATAATAAGAATTCAGTGGAGGAGGGGCCCCTGTGAGGAGCCGGGCTAACAGAGGCAGCAAGAGCCTCCGGGACAGGAGAGCCCAGGCCCGGAGAAGCAGGAACTTTAAAAATCTGCACCCGATTCTTCCTGGAGGGAAAGGCACTTGCAGGGAACTCGGGCAGGATCCCAGGAGGGGCAGTGGAGCCCCCAGGTTCCCGGGGTCACTAGAAGAGGAGGGGCACCCGGGGGGAGAGCGTGGTAAAGGGCTGGAGTGCTGCCCGGTGCGCTCCGGGAGCAGCTCAGGCAGAGGTTCTGCACGGAGGGGGCTGTGCCCCCAGGAGGGTGATTCCAGCGGCTTCAGGCCCGAATCTAGGGCGCTGGGGGACACAGCCCAGGATCTGGCACTCACGCCCGGACAGGTGAAGGTGGGAGGGCACAGGGCAGCCCGAAGCTGTGAGATCAGCGCCCCCCCCTCCACACTCCCCCCTCCCCAGCATCCAGGCCCCTGTGGACTGTGAGCTCCGGTGGTTACTGGGGGAGCTGACTCCAGGGCTGGAGAGCTGGCCACCGCCACTGTTGTTGTTCCTCCTGGTCTCACCCTGTGCCTCTGAGGGTCGGGCTGCCAGGGAACAGGGGCTTCACAGGGTCAACAGCTCACCTGAGCCTGGCACCCAGCGGGGGTGGGGCAGCTCCCCCAGGTGCACACTCCTGAGAATCAGCACAGCAGGCCCGTCCCCCAGGAGACCAGCTGGAAGGACAGGGCAAGAGCAATCTCTTGACCCAGCAGTGCTGGAAAGCTCCAGCGGAAGTCGAGGGATTTACAGTATATACAACCAGAGGGTACCCTTTCTTGTTTGTTTGTTCTCTTTTTTTTTCCCTTCCTTTTTCCAGTACAACTTGTTTTTAGCCACTCTGCACTGAGCAAAATGCCTAGAAAGAACTCACCACAAAAGAAAGAATCAGAAACAGTACTCTCTGCCACAAAGTTACAGAATTTGGATCACAATTCAATGTCAGAAAGCCAATTCAGAAGCACAATTATAAAGTTACTGGTGGCTCTTGAAAAACCATAAAGGATTCAAGAGACTTCATGACTGCAGAATTTAGATCTAATCAGGCCAAAATTAAAAATCAATTAAATAAGATGCAATCCAATTTAGAGGTCCTAACGACGACGGTTAATGAAGTAGAAGAACGAGTGATTGACATAGAAGACAAGTTGATGGCAAGGTAGGAAGCTGAGGAAAAAAGAAAAAAGTCCATGAGGAAAGGTGAAGAAAAATAAATGACAGCCTCAGAAGGAAGAATCTATGTTTAACTGGGGTTCCAGAGGATGCCAAAAGGGACGGAGAATCAGAAAGTGTATTTGAACAAATCATAGCTGAGAACTTCCCTAACTTGGGGAGGTAAACAGGCATTCAGATCCAGAAGATAGAGAGATCCCCCCCTAAAATCAATAAAAATCATTCAACACCTCGACATTTAAGAGTGAAACTTGCAAATTCCAAAGATAAAGAGAAGATCCTTAAAGCAGCAAGAGACAAGAGATCCCTAACTTACATGTGGAGTGGTATTAGGTTAACAGCAGACCTGTCCACAGAGACCTGGCAGGCCAGAAAGGGCTGGCAGGATATATTCAGGGTCCTAAATGAGAAGAACATGCAACCAAGAATACTTTATCCAGCAAGGCTCTCATTCAAAATGGAAGGAGAGATAAAGAGCTTCCAAGACAGGCAGGAACTGAAAGAATATGTGACCTCCAAACCAGCTCTGCAAGAAATTTTAAGGGGGACTCTTAAAATTCCCCTTTAAGAAGAAGTTCGGTGGAACAATCCACAAAAACAAGGACTGAATAGATATCATGACACTAAACTCATATCTTTCAATAGTAACTCTGAACGTGAATGCGCTTAATGACCCCATCAAAAGGCGCAGGGTTTCAGACTGGATAAAAAAGCAGGACCCATCTATTTGCTGTCTACAAGAGACTCATTTTAGACAGAAGGACACCTACAACCTGAAAATAAAAGGTTGGAGAACCATTTACCATTCAAATGGTCCTCAAAAGAAAGCAGGGGCAGCCATCCTCATATCAGATAAAGTTTATCCCAAAGAGTGTAGAAAAAGATGAAGAGAGAGACTATATCATACTCAAAGGATCTCTTCAACAGGAGGACCTAACAATAATGAATATTTATGTCCCTAACGTGGGAGCTGCCAAGTATATCAATCAATCAATAACCAAAGTTAAGATATACTTAGATAATAATACACTTATACCGGGAGACTTTAACACGGCACTTTCTGAAAATGGCGGATCTTCTAAGCATAACATCTCCAAAGAAACAAGAGCTTTAAATGATACACTGGATCAGATGGATTTCACAGATATTTACAGAACTTTACATCCAAACACAACTGAATACATTCTTCTCAAGTGCACATGGAACTTTCTCCAGAATAGACCACACACTGGGTAACAAATCAGGTCTTAACTGATACCAGAGGATTGGGATTGTCCCCTGCATATTTTCAGACCATAATGCTTTGAAACTAGAACTCAATCACAAGAAGAAATTTGGAAGAAATTCAAACGGGTGGAGGTTAAAGACCATCCTGCTAAAAGATGAGAGGTTCAACCAGGAAATTAGAGAAGAATTGAAAAGATTCATGAAACTAATGAGAATGAAGATACAACCATTCAGAATCTTTGGGATACAACAAAAGCAGACCTAAGAGGGAAATACACCGCAATAAAAGCATCCTTCAAAAAACTGGAAAAAACTCAAATACACAAGTTAAGGAACTTGCACCTAAAGGAACTGGAGAAAGAACAGCAAATAAAACCTACACCCAGCAGAAGAAGAGAGTTATTAATAAAGATCCAAGCAGAAATCAATGAAATAGAGACTAGAACTGTAGAACTGATCAACAAAGCCAGGAGTTGGTTCTTTGAAAATTTAATAATATAGATAAACCACTAGCCAGCCTTATAAAAACAAAAGAGAGAAGACTCTAATTAATAAAACCATGAATGAAAAAGGAGAGATCAGAACCAATACCAAAGAAATAGAAATGATTTAAAAAACATATTATGAGCAGCTATACACCAATAAATTAGGCAATCTAGAAGAAATGGATGCATTTCTGGAAAACTGCAAACTACCAAAACTGGAACAGGAAGAAATAGAAAACATGAACAAGCCGATAACCAGGGAGGAAATTGAAGCAGTCATCAAAAACTTCCCAAGACACAAAAGTCCAGGGCCAAATGGCTTCCCAGGGGAATTCTATCAAATGTTTAAAGAAGAAACAATACCTATTCTATTAAAGTTGTTCAGAAAGATAGAAAGGAATAGAATACTTCCATACTCGTTCTATGAGGTCAGCATCACCTTAATTCCAAAACCAAAGACTGCACCAAAAAGGAGAATTATAGACCAATATCCCTGATGAACACAGATGCAAAAATTCTCAACAAGATATTAGCCAATAGGATCTAATAGTACATTAAGAAGATTATTCACAATGACCAAGTGTGATTTATCCCCGGGATGCAAGGCTGGTTCAACACTCATAAAGTAATCAATGTGATTCATCATATCAGCAAGAGAAAAAACCAGAACTATATGATCCTCTCAATAGATGCAGAGAAAGCACTTGACAAAATACAGCATCCATTCCTGATAAAAACTTCAGAGTGTAGGGATAGAGGGAACATTCCTCAGCATCTTAAAAGCCATCTACAAAAAACCCATAGAAAATAATATTCTCAATGGGGAAACACTGAGATCCTTTCCCCTAAGATCAGGAACACAACAGGGATGTCCACTTTCACCACCGCTATTCAACATAGTATTAGAAGTCCTAGCCTCAGTAATCAGGCAACCAAAAATAAATAAATAAATAAATAAATAAATAAATAAATAAATGGCATTCAAATTGGCAAAGGAAAAAGTCAAACTTTTCCTCTTTGCAGATGACATGATACTGTACATAGAAAATCCAAAAGACTCCACCCCAAGATTGCTAGAACTCATACAGCCATTTGGCAGTGTGGCAGGATATAAAATCAATGCCCAGAAATCAGTGGCATTTCTATACACTAACAATGAGACTGAAGAAAGAGAAATTAAGGAGTCAATCCCATTTACAATTGCACCCAAAAGCATAAGATACCCAGGAAGAAACCTAGCCAAAGAGGTAAAGGATCTATACCTTAAAAACTACAGAACACTTCTGAAAGAAATTGAGGAAGACACAAAGAGATGGAAAAATATTCCATGCTCATGGATTGGAAGAGTTAACACTGAAAATGTCAATGCTACCCAGGGCAATTTACACATTTAATGCAATCCCTATCAAAATAATATGGACTTTCTTCACAGAGTTGGAACAAATCATCTTAAGATTTGTGTGGAGTCAGAAAAGACCCCAAATAGCCAGGGGAATATTAAAAAAGAAAACCAGATCTGGGTTTCAGGTTGTACTACAAAGCTGTGATCATCAAGACAGTGTGGTACTCGCACAAAAACAGACACATAGATCAATGGAACAGAATAGAGAATCCAGAATGGGTCCTCAACTCTGGTGAACTAATATTTGACAAAGCAGGAATGACTATCCCCTGGAAAAAGGACAGTCTCTCCAATAATGGTGCTGGGAAAATTGGCAGACACATGCAGAAGAATGAAACTAGATCATTATCTTACACCATACACAAAGATAAACTCAAAATGGATGAAAGATCTAAATGTGAGACAAGATTCCATCAAAATCCCAGAGGAGAACACAGGCAACACCCTTTTTAAACCTGGGCACAGCATCTTCTTGCAAGATACATCCACGAAGGCAAAAGAAACAAAAGCAAAAATGAACTATTGGGACTTCATCAAGATAAGAAGCTTTTGCACAGCAAAGGATACAGTCCACAAAACTAAAAGACAACCTACAGAATGGGCGAAGATATTTGCAAATGACATATCAGATAAAGGGCTAGTTTCCAAGATCTATAAAGAACTTATTAAATTCAACAGCAAATAAACAATCTAATCATGAGATAGGCAAAAGACATGAACAGGTATTTCACCAAAGAAGACCTAGACATGGCCAACAAGCACATGGGAAAATGCTCTGCATCCCTTGCCATCAGGGAAATGCAAATCAAAACCACAAATGAGATACCACCTCACACCAGTGAGAATGGGGAAAATTAACAAGGCAGGAAACCACAAATGTTGGAGAGGATGTGGAGGGAGGAGAAACCTCTTGCACTGCTGGTGGGAATGTGAACTGGTACAGCCACTCTGGAAAACTGTGTGGAGGTTCCTCAAAGAGTTAAAAATGGAGCTACCCAACAACCCAGCAATTGCACTGCTGGGGATTTACCCCAAAGATACAGATGCAGTGAAATGCCGGGACACCTGCACCCCGATGTTTCTAGCAGCAATGTCCACAATAGCCCAGCTGTGGAAGGAGCCTCGGTGTCCATCGAAAGATGATGGATAAAGAAGCTGTGGTCTTTGTATACAATGGAATATTCCTCAACCATTAGAAATGAAAAATACCCACCATTTGCTTCAAAGTGGATGGAACTAGAAGGTATTATGCTGAGTGAAGCAAGTCAATCAGAGAAGGACAAACATTATATGTTCTCATTCATTTGGTGAATATAAAAATTAGTGAAAGGGAATAAAAGGGAAAGGAGAGAAAGTGAGTGAAAATATCAGTGAGAGTGACAGAACATGAGAGACTCCTAACTCTGGGAAACGAACAAGAGCAAGAGGTGGTGGAAAGGGAGGTGGGCGGGGGGATGGGGTGACTGGGTGATGGGTACTGAGGGGGGCATTTGACGGGATGAGCACTTGGGTGTTATATGTTGGCAAATCGAACTCCAATAAAAAAATGATTAAAAAATAATAAAAATAAAAAATAAAAAAAATGACTCAACTACCTATAGCAATAAAAAGAAACTATTGATACACAACAACAGCTTGGATGGACCTTAACAGCATTACCCTAAGTGAAAGGAGCTGAAATCAAAAGGATATAGCATTCTCAAAATGACAAAATTTTAGAGAACATATTAGTGGTTGCAGAGGTAAGGGAGGTGGGTGTAATGGCTGGTTCTGAATCTTGATTGTGGTGGTGGTTATATAAATCTATGCACATGATAAAATGCAATAGAACTATACACACACCTTGTAATAGTGATTCTGTACCCTAGTTTTAATATTATACTGCAGTCCTATAAAAGGTAATAATTCTGGATAACTTGGCAAAGTGTACACAGGACCCCTCTTTACTACCTTTGCAACACTTCTTGCAAATCTATAATTGTCTCAAAATCGGAAAAGTTTGTGGAAAGAAATATGAAAGCTACAAAGAAATAATAATAGGATGGAAAATGATAGATGTGTCAACAGCTTAAGAGCAGATACTGAGTAAAAAAAATAATAGAGCTACTTATAGGCAAAGAACACTTAAGATATGGATAAAATGGGCAATGATTATGGAAAATGGAAATGTTAGGAGGCAGGTGGTCATGAGGTCTTATTCGTGGTTATCCATCAAGAGGATTGATTACATTTAGAATGAAAATAATAATAACAACAACAATGCCACATCAATTTTTTGTTTGTTTCCTCCCTTAGTATTTAGTTATTTCACATGAGTTATACCCATCATCATCTGGTAAACTAATTTGATAAGTACTGTCCATATGTATTATTGTAGAAATTACTCATTCTACCTCAGACACCCCACATGCTCACTTTACTCTTTTTTTCCCAGATTCTAATAATGAAATGTTTTTATTTAGACATTTCACACTATAAATTTTATAAATCTTTGGCCATACAGATTAATGAGATAAATGTATTTTTTTT
This sequence comes from Nyctereutes procyonoides, assembly GCF_905146905.1. NCBI lineage: Eukaryota > Metazoa > Chordata > Mammalia > Carnivora > Canidae > Nyctereutes > Nyctereutes procyonoides. The sequence goes on along the minus strand of NW_026575142.1, from coordinate 62,448,919 downwards.
TAAGTGCGAGTCTCATCTTTGAGTGACTGAGCAGCTTGCCTAAATTTCACAGCTGGCCAGTAGCTAAAAATTTAAGTTGACCACTTTGGGATTGAGATTCTAGAGCTTATCAACTACTCATGTTCCCTTATGAATGTTGTTGAAAATATCTACTACATTATACACATATACGTAAGTCAATCGGAGAAGGACAAACATTATATGTTCTCATTCATTTGGGGAATATAAATAATAGTGAAAGGGAATATAAGGGAAAGGAGAAAAATGTGTGGGAAATATCAGAAAGGGAGACAGAACATAAAGACTCCTAACTCTGGGAAACGAAATAGGGGTGGTGGAAGGGGAGGAGGGCGGGGGGTGGGGGTGAATGGGTGACGGGCACTGAGGGGGGTACTTGACGGGATGAGCACTGGATGTTATTCTGTATGTTGGTAAATTGAACACCAATAAAAATATATTTATTAAAATTTTTAAAAAGTTAAAAAATACAACTCTTTTTAATAAACTTTAAAATCTATAATTTATACTTAGACAAGCTAGCTTACTTGACCCTACAGATAATATGAATCACTAAACTCATCTAGTTTCCAACTTGACTTTATGACTTTGTATAGAAAAAAAAAATCCAGATCCTAATCAGATCTCTCACTTTAAAATTATAAAGGATACTGCAGTAGGAGTCTTATTTATCAGCTGGATCTCTACTGCAGTCCATTATAGTCCCTTGAATGTAGACTTAAAGTCCCATTGTCCAGGGGTTCCATCACACATCTAGGTGTCTGTCTGTCTATCTATGTCATCTATCTATCTAATTTGTTGTGTTGCAGTTGCTCAAGTAACTTACATTAAAGCCTTTATGGAATGTGGCAGAGGATAAATGAATGTGTTCAAACCACTTAGCTTTAATATTCCCTGTAGACTAATCCAGCATAACATTATAGAGTATATAGTTAAATAAGTTACTCCCTAATTTTAAATAGTACCTTTGATTTTTCTCTTGTATTTTCTTTCCCTTTTTTAGCATCTATATGCATGCTTTTCAAAGATCAAGAAAGTGCTTCTTTTTTTTTATCACATGCTAAAAAGTGTGAAAGCCATTAGCTATAAATTCATTTCTCTAAGACAAATAACTTCTGTCCTGAGTTTTATTTACTAAAATAATAATAATAATAATAAAACAAAGAAAACACGATGTAGAGACAGCTCTCTTTAAGTATCCCAAATTACTTACTCTGGATACATGGCTGCCCAGAATAAAGATTACATTTCCCAACATGATTTGCATCTAAGTCTGCCTCATGTTTGGGCCACTGGCATGAGAGCCGATGTGATGTTTGAAACTTCTAGGTTGTATCCTTAAAGAGAAAGAACATGCCTTTCCTTCTGTACTCCTTGCCAGGTGTCTAGATCATGTTATTGGTGGTGGAGGCATTGTGCATCATTAATCAAATTAACCACTTTGGGGATGATAAGCCACAATATGGAGGGAGCTTAAGTTCTTAGTCAATTTTGTGCAGTATGTCCTAGGATGTAGACTATCAGATCAGAAATAAACCATCTATATTGTTTATGATAATACTATTTGGGATCTTTGTTTAATAAAGTTAAACCTATGTGTTAAATAATGTTATCTATGAAGAGCTTATTTAATCTCTCCTCTAAAACGTTTTGCTCTTTGCCCCATAACAAAGATGCAAAACATCACTTCAATGACATAATCAGAGATTTAAGTAATGATACTGATATTATTTTTATTTATGTTTCCACCCTAAATCATGCAAAAAAATTTCTATTTTACTTTAATGTGATTTTTCTCATCATTAATTAAAGCCTGAAAACTTGAATTTGGATACAGGTGAAACACAAAGATTTGAATTTATTTGCCTTTTTTTTTCTTGTATCAACAATGTGGATGGAACTGGAGGGTGTCATGCTGAGTGAAATAAGTCAATCAGAGAAAGACAATTATCATATGGTTTACTCATATGTAGAAAATAAGAAACAACACAGAGGATCATGGCGGAAGGGAGAGAAACTGAATGGGAAGAAATCAGAGATGGAGACAAACCATCAGTGACACTTAACTGTAGGAGAAAAACTGAGGGTACCTGGAGGGGAGGTAGGATGGAAGGTGGGGTAACTGAGTGATGGGCATTAAGGAGGGGACATGATGTGATGAGCACTGAGTGTTTATACACAACTGGTAAATTATTGAACACTGCATCTGAAATTAATGATGTACGATATGTTGGCTAATTAAATTGAAATTTAAAAGTAATAATAATAGGAAGAAAACCTTTTTGCTCCACTTCTCTGCTAGTAAAAATTCCTTAAACTATTTGTTATATTTTGTATTGTACAAGTCATATTATTAATACACAGTTTTGTAACTATTTTAAACATGAATTATTCAATATTTTTAAAAGAAAAAATGAACTAAAATAGTTACTTTTCTGATTTATCATTCTCACAACTTCTCACTTGTGGTTAAATATATTACTAGACTTTATTTAAGATAAATTATTCCTGGTAACCTATGATCAGTATAATAATACCAGAGGACCATAAGGAGTGTTGCATGCAACAAGTATAAACTGCTTTGTGATTTTTGAGTTGCAAGATTTGTGACATTTATTCAGTTTAAATCAAACTTGGATCTGGGAGGTTTACTTGACAAAGGTAGTGAGAAGTCCAGAACATGTACTCTTTTAAAAAAAATATTTTTATTCATCAGGGACACAGAGAGGTAGAGACAGAGGCAGAGGGAGAAGCAGGCCCCATGCAGGGAGCCTGATGCGGGACTCGATCCCAGGACTATGAGATCATGCCCTGAGCTGAAGGCAGACACTCAACCGCTGAGCCATCAGGCATCCTCACAACATGTACTCTTTTGGTATATTTTTACACATTCCTCTAGGTTTATACTAGGACCCTGGGGCTTACACCATAAAGGCAAAACGAGGGAGGAACTACTGGTGTGTAGTCACCATTAATCACTGTTGAAATTTTATTATATTATTATACACCATCATGAGAAGGACTCTGTTGGTGGCATCCACTTCTTATACAAATTAGATACACTGACCTTCACTGCAGTTCATATAACAAGATAAAAAAGAATAGTAGCAAATGACATTTAAATTAGCTTTACTGGGATTTTGAATTAAAGACAACTACACATCTTTATTTTTCTTTTCCATGCAGTTGTCTAGTGATACAGATGAATGTTTTTCTAAACTTGTCCCCTGCATCACTCCTTAAAAAACTTCATAGCTCATTTGGCAGTTGGGATCAGTGTTAAATGGAGAAAATTAATGTCAAAATAGAGTGGCTATTATCTATTTTTCTGCCTGTTGCCAAAGATTTAATTTTGTTATATTTTCACATACCTAGTATATAGGGGCAGGCTGGGAGAATAACCAACTGTGAAATTCAGGGCATGAACAAAAGGTGGAGCACTCACTTCTTTTTCAACATCAATTGGTCATCTGTACTTGGGTTTTCTTATTTGGGAGTATAGGCTTCAGCTGCATTTCCCATTTTTCGTTAGCACAGAACTAAAGTAATATCAAAGTGATCTTATGGGATAATGAGAACCATCTTCTCTTGTCACTCTAATGGATTGTTTGTGAAATGTGTTCAATAAAGTTGTCCTTGACTTCCCTCACTAATTCTAATGCCTATAACCAGCTTTATGGTGAGGAGATGTTGTAGATGAAATATAGGTAGTAAATAATGTCACTTTTTCACAGCTGAGTAAGATTCTTAAGTAACAGAATTGCATTTAAAGGATTTGCCAAGGAGTTGCCATACTTGTGGCCTCTCTTTTATGAACAAAATATCTGATCGATAGATTACCAATCATGCATATTCATATGTATGCATTTATGTACCTACCCATATAATTGAGCACATACTTGCCTTTTTAAAAAAATTAGTGTCTCTCTCAACATATCTATTTTTCTCTCAGCATATCACTATTTTTTCCATAACCTCTCTACCTCTTGCAATAAAGTCAAGTTTTGCTGCCTTTACTTAGGCCAGTAATGTCTGCTACCACTAGTTTGCCCATAAATTGAGGTTAATGTAACATAATAAACATTCTTGGGAGATTATTGCTTCAATTATTGCTATTCTCCACATATATAAAGGACTTATAGATAAGGAAAACCCATTAGTCAACTGACAGGAAACCAGATTTTGTCAAAATTAAGATTTTGGGAAGTAACCTGTGAGCAGTCTTTACAGGCCTTTTCCTTTGGGTATTGTCTCTCATTTAACACATATGAAAATCAGGATTCTGTTTGTCACTACCACACTAATGCATCTCTACTGTCTAAAGATATATATGATTTCCTAGATGCCAGACTAAATGAACTCTGTGAGCTACGGCCTAATATCTACTTCCCTACTTCCCACCACCGCCACTGATGCTATTCTTTTACTTTACTGTTAAACATTTGTATTTTCTAAGGGTTCCATTTTCGGTCTTACTTCTGATTTTCTCTAATTGAAATTAAACCAATTATATTAACTCATGTCTTCAGCTTCCACTGATGCCCTCATTATTTTTAGATTTAATTATAAAGAGTTCTACCCTTTGCCTGACCTAGTTCTTTTTCTCTTCTCTAATTTTTTTCCTTTATTTTTCTCCTTTTTAATTGCTGTGTTAAAAATTTTAAATCTGATCATTTCATAGTTACAGGATTCAAACTGTCTCTATTATATATGGTATGAATAATCTTTTATGATTTTACCTTGCTTGCTTCATCCCCTGCTTCTGGCCTTCCCCGTCCTTCTTCATACATGTTTTTAAGTAATAATACACTGTATCATTGAATGTCCTCTGAACATTATATTAGAGTTAGGCTTTGTTTTCTGTCCTTGTCTGTTCGTCCTTTCAAAATACGTTTTACAAACACCAATTATATGTTGCACATTTTTATTGTTGATTAAGATATAGAAATAGTCAAAATAAGACAAAATATTTGCATTCAAAGAGCATCCATTTGAGATTCTGTCTATAAACAAAATGAATGAAATATTTTTTATGGTAAAATATGTGAAGTTAGAGAAATAAAGCAGGGAAGAGGGAGAAAGATGGCTTAGTGGAGGGTTGCAATTTAAATACAGTAATCAAGGAAAGACTGAGAAAGATGTGAATAAAGACATGAGGTATGATAAAGGGCACTTGGCTATTTAAGTGAAGGAAGTTCAAGGTGAAAATTACAGCATATTCAAGGGCTTGAATGCAGTATCATGTTTGGTTTCTTCAAATAACAACATGAAATCATGCATGATGGGATGGGTAGAAATAAGTGGAAGAATAGTAGCAGAAGTAGTTACCTCAATACCAGATTAGGACATGTAGGTACCTACAAAAACTCTGACACTTAATGAAATGTACCATTGAAAAAATTTCAGCCTAAGATTATACAATCTAAATAATATTCTAAAAAATTTACTGTAGCTACTCTTGATACATATTGAGATGGCACAAGTGAACCAGAGAGACCAATTAAAAAGTTATTTCAATACAAGTGAAGAATGAGATGGAATTAAAGTGATACCATTGGGCAGCCTGGGTGGCTCAGCAGTTTAGCACCGCCTTCAGCCCAGGGTGTGCTGGAGACCCAGTGTCGAGTCCCACGTTTGGCTCCTTCCATGGAGCCTGCTTCTCCCTCTGCCTGTGTCTCTGCCTCTCTCTATCTGTGTCTCTCATGAATGAATAAATAAATAAAATCTTAAAAAAATAAAATGATGCCATCAAAGATCAAGAGATTAATTTCTTGGTTAATTGACTACCTCTATTCCTCTCCCACTTAAATATTTTTCACATCTTTTAAGGCCCCTTAAACTTTATATGATTTTCTTAAAGTTATTTGTTTGTTTGTTTGTTTATAATCTCTATACCCACTATGGGGGCTCTTCCTACTGAGCCAACCACGTATCCCAAAGCTCCCTAAATTTTAATATTACAAAGGAAGCTCCTCTGAAATTCACACTTTATGTCTGAATCCCTAATGTTTTTCACATACTTTTTTTTATAGCTACAGTTACTTTATATTCAAAATAGAATATGGAAAACCATATCACACAATGTCTTGGCTCATGTTAGATGTTCAATAGATAGTTCCTTTTCCATCACTGTCCATAACTAAAGTAGACTTCCTTAGTCTCCCCATAACCATTAATACCAATAAAGATTTTGAATTGTATTTAATTTTAGAAATTGTGATTAATTGTAAACATAATACATACCATATTATAGTTGATGTCAGGCTCAAACATTCTAGTCTCAAGAATCCTTTATACTCTGAAAAATTGCCAAGGACTCCAGAGAACTTTTGCTTATTTGGGAGGTGTGTTATGTCAGTGGTGGCTTGTAAGCCAGATATCTGAAAAAAAAAAAAAAGCTCTGATTTCTAACCTATGTGATTGGTTGGAGTAAATCTTGGTAGCATCTCAGATTTCTAGTTGCAAATAGTTTAAGAACTATCTCTCAAAATTTTGGAGTCTTAAACAGTTGGCCCTTATGTGCCAGTAAGAGCCAGCTCCAGTACATCATTGGCTATATTTATTGATATTTACATATTAAAGATGAAAACTATCTTTATCAATTAATATAAAATAATAGTAATACATCTATTATACATTGGTAAAAATCACATTTAAAAATTTTGAAAGTAAAGCATTTTTTACAAGAGGGATTATTTTCCTTATTTGAGAAATTTTAACTGGCCTAATAAAAGACAGTTATATTTTCATTTCTTCCTTATTCAGTTGATACAGCATGTGCTTTTTTGGTTATTGATGCACATAAAGAAAATCCAGCCTCACTCAGATATGTTATTTTGAAATAGAAGTATTTGAATGACTTTTTAATATAATACTGGATATTCTTTTTGATATACCAAACTTGTCAATTGTTAGCTTCTTAATAGCTAGTTGCAATGTGCATTATGAGTGAACTTTTTTTGTTCAGTTACCTTAAAATTCATTGACTTATCCTGCATTTGGAATGACTAATTTAATGTATGATTTTGAAGCATTAATCATCAGTTGTTTTGAAAATACTGTTTGTTTAGTTATTCATATCTTCCAAATACTGACATATTTTATTATATAATACCAAAAATACCATATGACGGTATCAGTAACAATCTCATCAAAAAAGCTTTTACACACACACACACACACACACACACACACAAAGCTTTTACATATCAGACAGTTCTCAAAGTATCAGATACACATCTTCCAAAATTGTAATTTTAACTTGAAGACTCAAATTTTATAATTGGCTATAAACACTGCCAGTTTTTTTCCCTTGAAGTTACAAACTGTGTTTACTTTCAAGAGCATGCCTGTCAGATACCTAATTTTGAATAATACGGTTTGTCTGATGGTCATTCTTATCAGTAAATATGGTATTTCAATGGAAAAATGCAGCTAGTTTAGCTTGCAACTCAAACAGCTGGGCAAATACTTTTGTCAGATCAAACATCATACTTTTGTATGCAGCAGAAGTACTTTATATGTACTTCCCATTTAAAAATACATATACCCAATGATCCCAGTTTAACAACATTAATAAATGTACTGCTTCATCAATGCATTCTTAAGTGAAATTGACTTTTCTTTTTTTTATTTTGTATGCATGTAAAGATACCAGTTAAGTTTTGTGTGCTTGCCTTTATTTGGACTAAGACATCAAAATGTTTGTCTACTATTGTGTTCTCACCATCATTGAAATTATTAAAATATTGAAAAATAAAAATACCACTTAGCATGATAATGAAAACAGTATTAACATGTAGATACCCTCAAAATATATTATTCATTTTATGACAATAAACTCAAGACATTTTCTTTCCATAAACGAAATGACTTAATCTTCAGTTTTAATTAGGTACGTAGTATTATGCCTATTTCGTCAGTGAAGAAACTCAGGCACAGAAATGTAAGCTACACTTGAAAATCTTGCTGCCATTTTAGTATTTATGACTACTTGCTCCATCATCAAATGCTTTACTATAATCTTCAGAAGGACATGGCTCTATAGTGTTGCTTTGTTTTGTCTATCTGTAAAAGTTTCTGAGAATAAAATATTGGGAAAATTAAATGTTTTAAAGGTAGGATTGACTTTTCACGCATTTCTGTACAAGTTTCTATAAAGATATGCTATGTAACAAGTCCCAAAAGGTTAAAAAATAAATAGCTCATATTAAAATATACCATTTAGGGGCCTAATATTCAATAAACTTTAATACATTCTTTAGTTCTTACCTTCTAATATATAGGTAACAACTGTCCCACTTCCATATAGTGTCAAAAAGGTGAATGAGAGTTATAAAAGTGTTTCTTTGTATGAAATATTTCAAAAAGAGCATGTCACCTCCCAAACTGCCAAGACTTACAAGCAATTGAGTTTAGGTAGTCAGATAAAAATATGTTAATAGAATGGAAATGGGATAGTTTATTATAGTACCAGAATCTGTCACAGCAGTATATATAATGTAATGTATACCATAGATACAATATAAAATATTCACACAAAAGGAGATAGCAAGGAAAGCAAAAACTAAGCATCTATACACATTGGCAAAGGTATGAGAAGGTGGTTGTCCTCAGTTTCATTAGCATTCCAATTATGTCCTATTACATTAGGTAATAGGTGGTAAGTTGTTCCCAATTACCCAACACATTGTACTTTATCCATTACCCTTATATTTGTCTAAGGAATTTCATGTTCAGAGTTACTAAATTTCAGTTAAGAATATAGTGTCACTAAGTAAATTAGTAAAATGAAGACAAATAGAAAGAGACTAACCATAAATATTTGTATGCAGTAGCTACCATTAGGGCTTGTTTAACTTTGCTCACATTAGCTTAATATTTTATAGCAATGCACTTTGGTGTACAATTGAGTAATAATGCTGAGATTTATTCACTTTGTATGATAGAGATATAGTTTCCTTGAATAGAGGGAAACTATTCAGATGTTTGAATAATAAGCAAGTTACTCTGAAATTAACTATAGTATACTAATTCCCCATGAGTTGAAATATTGATGCAGATCTCATTGCTTTAAACAGAAGAATTTGGAAGCTGGAAGAATCTTATGATTTATTTTTTTTTATTTTCAAAGTTGTATCTTATCTATAAAATTACTATCAATAGATTATATATCTCTAAATCAGTAGAAGAAAACATAAAAATAAACAATTCTAGGTTAAACCAGTGATCTGAACCTACTTATTTAGGAGGCTACATTGTCTTCTATAAATTAATAAGAACTCGGTTGTGCCTGCTAACAAATATGCTTAGCTAAAGAAAAGTTATTTCTGATGTGGAAATGTGTGCATTATTAAATCTAAAAAGGAAAAGAATCAAAAGTTTAAAAATCCCATTTACCACTCTACAACAGAGGAGGAACAAAAGGAGATATATAAGAGAAGATATTAAGTTTGCAATAAAATGCATCAGGAGCTGTGAAAGAATTAAAATAAATAAAGACCTTCAGAAAAATGGAGAAATAATAAAGCCCAGAGTGGGAAGGTTCCACCCCTGCACTGTGGAATTGAACAGGAATGAGCTTGAAAGCAGGCGAGCAGAGTGGCAGTCTTGAGAAACCCCAAATTTAAAGGAGAAGCAAATTGAAAAAGGACATCTCTTGAAGGTTTGCAATTAACAGAAAGATGATGTGATGAAAATTGTGGATCCTACAGATACAGTATCACAGCATAAAAAGAACCTCCAATCCCTTCCTTCCTCTTCAGTAAAGACATTACCTATTTAAGAAATTATACTCCTCCCTAAAAACAGAAAAGTCTGATAGGAACTAAGAAACTTAGTAAATTACCCAAAATCATTATTACTGCCTGCTTAGAAACACCTGTTATTACTGACTCGCGACAATTGAGGATCTTTCAAAATTAACAGGTAACTTCGAAAGAAAGAAATCTGCTTTGACAAGAAAGGAAAAAGGAAACACCTGTCTACTTTGGTGGATGAACAAACAGACCATACCTTTTAATTAATATTTAAAATAAGTGTTCACTAGTTATGATTAGATAGTCATGGTATTCAGGGTACTGAGAAAGAATACATCTACTATAGTCTCAGGTACCACATAGAACAGCAAATAAGATCCTGTTATTCAAAGTTCAGTCAAAGAAAACATTTTAGAAGATAACGCACACAAGGGACCAATGAGGAGAATTCTTATTTTAAAAAAAATTGGAACATGCTCAAGATACTGAAAACAAAATATTTTAGAAGAAAAATTCACTAATAATACTTACAGAAAGGACCTAATCTTGTTCCCAGTGTGTATCCACAGAGCTTTGCATTTCCTTAGAAGCTGAATAGGTAAGTACTAAATAAATAACAAGTTCCATTTCTCATTCTTTGTTAGAATAGTTCTGTTTTAATATATTTTGGCCAGTAAAGCACTACTTTAATTTACTTTAGCATATAAAACATTTTAGTATCCAGTAGATCAATTCCCTCCAATTATTTTTCTTTTAAAATTTTCCTTAGCTATCCTCAGCCATTTGTTCTTCCAGATGATGTCAGAATAATTTTGTAAAGTTTGATTTTTTTCATCAGAGTTTTAAGTGGAATGAATTTAAATTTGGAGTTTTATAGGAAATTAACGTCTTTATAATATTATGTCATCTAATTCAGGAACACAATATTCTATCGATTTCATAATGTCTTCTCATGTGCTTAACTTGCTAGTCACTTATCTAAAGTATGTGATAGAGGACATGAGAAAGGTCACACCCTCAGGATTTGCTGATGCAAGACACAAGAGGGAAACTTTTAAAATTCTTCTTATGTGTTGTTTATAAAGGTTTATTGCCCCCCTCTCCACTTAATTACTTCGTGGATCTCCATATGATTGTATTTGGATAGTCTTGTTAATTTTGTGAATTGTATCTTTTTATTATTTAATTTTAAAATATTTGTCAAGGACATTTATAAAGACTAGTGATTTTGGTAAAATATTTTTGAAGGAGGGCATCTACCTGAAACATTATCTTATAGAAAACACAACTAGGTTGTGTTATGTGCCATGAGTATTAATATCAATATTAATATTGAATAAAGTTGGATTAAAATCCATTCCTTGCTACTTGCTATATACTACCTTTGGCAAATAAGTTAACTGGGACATAGCAGGAGAAATGGTTTAAGAACCAACTTGGCTTCCTCTTAGTAAACCCAGTAGAACACCTGACCCTGATTTAGCTCTCCATTTAGATGTATATGTAGCACCTATTGTCAGCAGTACAGTAGGGGTGAATTCTTGATTAAGGAAAGACTCTCCTTAAATATTAAATTTCGCTATTAATAAACCATGCATTCATTGGTATACCTAGCTGGATAGAGTTATGTTATTCTTTTATTAATCTATGCTACTGAATTACATGTGCTAGCATTTTGATGAAGACTTTTCTATCATCTTTCCCTTTCATGCTATACTTGTGAGATTTTTGTTAACAGTCTTCTCTCATATAGTATATTTGAAGTGTGTAGAGGAACTTCAAAGCTATGGAATTGTATTTTAAAGCAGGCTGATACTCCACAAGTTATATAAAGTACTGACTTATCTGTATTTGGCACCTCCTTTTTTAAAGAAATAGATTTGTGACTTTCATGGCCATACACTTGTCTAGCTTATGTAAGTCTATTTAATTTTAATAGATGAAGTTGAACGTTGACCTGGGTTCCAACAACTTGGCAGTTCTTCATCTTGGCTTCATATAGTCTCCCTTTCCTCCCTCATTTCTTAACCATTTATCTTATGGTTATTGAGCTGTTCACCATTATTAGTGGCTCCAGTCTTTTGGCATTCATGATAAGGTTGCAAATTCCCTTTCTTTTGGTGTTAGATGAGGCCACATTATTTATTTTCACCAGTAAAATATGAGTGAAATTGATGCATAGAATTCAGGAACAAGTTAAGGAAAGCAAACATATGAGCATGTTTCTAGTACTCTCCTGGATGATATTTTAGATTAACAGAAATGTTTATTTCACTCTGGGTCCTTGCATGATAATGGCATGGAATAGAACCTCCTGCTGATATAAAATGGGTATGTAGTGTGAGTAAGAAATAAATTGTGACTGGTAGATTTTTGTAGCTCTGAGAGGAAGTTAAAAGAGAATTTACACAACAAAAAAAGATGGCTTTCCTTCCAGAATCCAGTCCTTGACTTCCACAATATCACTGAAAATATGTCTGGTTTTTAAATATTCATTTATGTATCTAATCTAAGTCTAGGAAGAAACGGATTAGCAGGAGATAGCACACTTGGCAATCAGTTTTCTAATAGAAATTATGGCAATATACTATGGAATTACATCAGAGATGTCCATTGTATGCACATTACAATGTTAATACTATCAATAATAACTTCCAAGAGGTATTTGAAGTAAACCTGAATTTATCATATGTAATTGGATTTCACAAAAGAGGTAAGAGAGAATTATTCAAAGTGAATTTGTGCTGTAGAACAGTAACAAAGGCCTTTACCAAAGGAATTGTGATAATTGGTTAACTAGATGGATAGATAGATGGATGGATAGGTAGGTCATTGCTATGATTTACAGAAGCTGTAAAAGAACTAGGTATTATAGTTAAATAATTAAGCATGCAAAAGGTCTTGCTGAGCATAAATGCCAAGAAAAAATATAAATGTAAATTTGAAAGATTTATATATTTATAAGTTAACAGATTCTATAGTCCTCAGAATAGCACAATTAAAAGATAAACAACTAACTTAGGAGGTATATTTATAATATATTTCAATGGGTTAAAATCTACTGAATACTTACTATATAAAGTGTTTTTACAGATTAGTTATAGGATTATTAAAAAGTGGGCAATGGACATGAATAGAAAATCTGCAAACTATACATACAAATATAAATATATGACACATTGTTTAATTGCTTAACTCTGCTAATAATCAGAGTAATGTGTATAAAAATTATTTTGTCTATGAATTTGATAGGAAAGTATGTCATTTATGTTGTTGAAGAAATGTGCTAAAATGGACATGCCTACCTTTTGTAGGAGGATATGTATATAATCATTTGGAGAGCCGTGTTGCAATACATAACAAAACTCTTAAACAGATCCATGTTATTTCATTCAATAATTTCACTTCCTGGAATAATTTGAGAGTAATCTCATAAATATCCTTTTTTATTTTTTATCTTTTATCATTATTTATGGAAGATAATTGGAAATTGCACATAAAAACAGCAGTATCAAAATAAATTTTGAAATATTCAAATCACAAAATGTTCTATAGAAAAGAAATACCATACACTCTAATGAATGTCAAAATATGAACAGATTTCCATAATGTAGAGCTTGGTGGATAAAGAAGGAAACAAGAATCTAAGGTATTCATAATGTAGTTTGCTTACATTAAAAAAATCAGGTATAATTTATAGGATATATGCATAAATAAATGCAGACGTATATCTCAATACAATTTAGAATACTAACCAAGATTCTACTCTATTACTTCTCACACATTTTCTTATCACATTATCACTTTTGCCTATGAAGTCAAAGGCATATGCTGCCTCAGGAGAAGAAATACTCAGAAGTCAGACATCAAAGATATGATTTTTTTGTGTTTTACAAACCAAATGGGTTCTTAAAACTCATGAAAGAGGTGACAATTTTGAGAAATTACCCCAATTTTTGTGAAGAATTTCATATATACAGAAACAATCAAATAGTTTACAGTGAACACCTGCATCTGTTCGTCCTAGATTGTACTAATATTTCGCTATATTTGCTTTATTACATATTTGGCAATTCATATATAACTCTATTCATCTTGGTTTGGGATGACTTTCTAGGTAATTTTGCAAACACCAATATATTTTCTTCTAAGTACTTCAGCATGTTATATCATTAAGAAAGAAAATTTTGGAGCACCCGTGTGGCTCGGTCAGTTAAGCATCTACTTGGTCTCAGGTCATGATCCTGGGGTCCTTGGATCAAGCCTCCCCATCAGGCTCCCTGCTCAGCAGCTCCTCCCTATGCCTATGTCTCTGCCTCTCTCTCTGTGTCTCATGAATAAACTTTTTTTTAAAAAGACCAGATTCTTGGATACATTGTAAAAATGTAGTCCATCAAAGTTTGAAAGAAAGAAATATTAAGCTTGTAAATATACAGTTTTGTTCTTATTGATTCTTTGGGAAAGAACCTTTTGGGCCTCAGCATATAGAAAACTGTTTATATTTGAGTATTTCATTAGGCGAAATTAAAGCCGCTGTTGAATGAAGAGTGACTGGGGTGAAAATTCTTTGGTAATAACCAGAGCTAGTGGAATGCTTTAAATTGCTTTTTAGGGGATCCCTGGGTGGCGCAGCGGTTTGGCGCCTGCCTTTGGCCCAGGGCGCGATCCTGGAGACCCGGGATCGAGTCCCACGTCGGGCTCCCGGTGCATGGAGCCTGCTTCTCCCTCTGCCTGTGTCTCTGCCTCTCTCTCTCTCTCACTGTGTGCCTATCGTAAATAAATAAAATAAATTAAATTAAAAAAAATAATAAAATAAATTGCTTTTTAAAAGTTCCTCTTTTGTCCTCCAAGTCTTCAAGAACTTTCCCACATGAAATAGTTTTGTCTTAGCTGTATAGTAGAGTATTAGGTGATGGGCCTTTATTCATGCTTGCTATAAAAACTCAAGGGGAGCAGCAGCTACCTGAGTGAACTAGATTAATAATTTAAGGAGGGAAAGAATAGAATGCATGGCAAGGACTAATTTGTGGAATATCTAAGCATAAGCATTCCTTGAGTTTTCTCAAGGTTAATGAAATAAAATAATCTTCCATAGTCAGGCAGGGTGGAAGCCTGCATAATACTCATGTATCCAAAAGGAAGAAGTGTGATATTATTTTTGGTTTCAAGATAATGCAACCTGTCTTCAAAGATATTCACAATAGCATTCTCAGATAATTTAATAGTGGGGGACACAGGTGATGTTTATTTTCTTAGTTTTCTAATGATCTATAGTTAAATTATGTTAATTTTACATCTTCCAAAATTGATAAAAGAGCACCTTAAATACTCTATGGCAGGTTAATAAGTTTGCATTTTTGCTTATTTTGACCATGAGAGTTCCTGATAAACACTTTTAAGATTAATAAAAAAATCGTATCACTCAGGATTTGTACTATAATCCTACAACAATAACCTCAAACTTTTAGTAGTTTATATCAACAAATGTTTACTTTTTTACTCAAACAATATGTCTATCCATATAAGCTTCATCTTGCTCCGCTGCATCTTTATTTCACTCCTCAGCCTCTGAGTACATTCAGTCATTGTGAGTGAGTGAAAAAAGACATGGGAAATCATACAATGGCTTTAAAGCCTCTGCCAAGAAGTGACATATGGCACTTGTATTAACATTTAATTGTCCAAGACAAGTCAACCCTGAGATCTCCAGGGCAAAGATATATATTTTTGCTTCAGAGAGGAAGCGCACAACAGGAAGAAAACTGAGTATTTAGAAAGCATTAATAAAATCTATTGTAAGCGTATATTATAATTTAACATCTAATAAATCTATTAACTTCAAGTTTTGGTAATTTTGAATCCTGTTAATATATATGTATCATACATATCCTCTTTTTCTAATTATGTAAATACTTGTGAAATTTGGTTTCTGGATTACCTTGACATCTTACTAAGGTTAACATATGCTGATTTTGCTTATCTGATAACCATTCCATTTTCTACTAGTAAGAATGTTTGAAATGTTTTTTAGGAGCTGTATCTTGCCCATTTGGGGCACATGTATATTATTTACTATCCCTATGACTCCAATTTTGAGACAGGTGACCCTGCCTTGGGTCAAAGAGCACAAACATTCCACCATGTGAGACATCCTTGTCTAAACAATGCAGTTTGATAATTCTGGCCACATTGATTCATATCAGTTGAAACATTACCGTTAAAATGTTTCAATCAGAATGGATCCTGGACAAGTGTAAAAGCCTGTCAGAAGAAAACAAAATAAAACAAAACAAAAATTCTTCCCTCTTCCATTATTTTTGTTGTTATTTTGGGGCCTTGTAGTATATTGCTACCTGCTAGCAGCCATTTTCATCATGTTCATGTAAGTGAATAAAGTCAAAAGATGTAGATGTCAGACCTGATGGTATATGGAATTTTGAAGAAAGGGTTGTATCTGAAAGTGGAAAGAGGAAAAATGGAAAGGAACAGACGCGCAAATGGCAAGGACCCATTGTGGAATATGTAACCTATAAAATAAATTTGTTTTTCCTTCAGTTTAAGTTGGAAGTTAGTTTTCTGATTACCTGCAAACAAAAGTCCCAAATGATTCATACACTATTCCAAATAGCAACATGCTTCGTAAGTGAGGCTTTACTGTTTCTACAGCTGCTAATTTGCCATAATTGCCAGGCTCAGGCCTTTTACGTCTTGGCAAAGGTACAATAGACCTGGCTTCTGTGAAATGAGACAAAACAATTTATTCATGTTGATTCTGGAGGTAAGACAACATAAATAAGCTTTCAAAGCTTTACAAAGGGCCAATACCAATTTAATAGGATTCTAGAAGTCATGAGTAGAGAGAATTGAAGAGAATAACAACACATGATTTTCCAACTTGGGCTAAAGACATGAATCCTCAGATGTGGGAAACACAGTGGATTCAAGCAAAAATAACTTAAGTTTTCAGTGGAAAACTCTATCAAGAAGGTATATTAAAAAAATAAGAAGGTATATTTTAATCACCAGTGTATCATTTTTTCTTTCCATAGAATGTGATAATGAAGAATGATGACCTCATGTCTAGACTTAAGCTTTTAACTCTGCTTCTGCTCAAGGGGTTCTAATGTTTCAAAAGCAATCAATCACATGGCAAAAGCTGCCTGGATAATTACCTATGAGATTTTCTGAAAAATTTTCAACTTTTTGATAAGAATACAATTTCCATAAAATCGTCTCATCCAGGCACACATCAGGTTTTGGGTATCTGCCTTCTGTTCAGTATCCATAAAACCTTGTTGTAAGGGCAGTCTTTTTATTGTGATTTTTCAAAGAGTTTAACAATCAACTATATTTTATCAATCTTAAACTCATGTGTTCTTAAAAATCTGCTAGGGACATGGTCATGTCCTAATTCTAGAAAAATAAAATGTTAAAACAATTTCACCACCTAAAACACAATCAAGATTTTACTAAAATTTTTAATCTAATGCATTGCCCACAAAGTATATCCTCATAGTTGGTGCATATTTGTTTAAAAAATGGTTTAAAATAAACCAGAGGATTATATTATTACATTATATGTGCACCAGAAAATTCATCAGCGCAGAATAGAATTCATATACAAAGTAAGATCACCTATAATGTAATGCAGTGTTACTCTGCATAACAAAATTAGAAGGAGATCAACTGGGGGTTGAAATAAATACCTACTTCATATGCATTTTGGACTGTTAAATATAACTTGTCATCAAGTGGTACAGTGTATGATTTGCTGTTTTGATAATGTGGAATACAGGAAGAGATAGGGAAAAGAGGGAATGAAAGAAGTGACAGGTCAAGGATTTTTCTCCCAGATTGAGAATTGTTAGATATAACCTTTAGTAAAATATTTAAGGATATTCTAAAATACTGAATTCTAAAATAAGATAGATTTTTATCTGTGCCATCGAGAGATACTGAGTTATAACTAGTAATTATGTATTTATAGTGCAGGACAGGGTATAGACTTAATCACACTTGTTAATGAATTAAATAAATGATGGAGCTCCAAAGTTTACTGGACGTACAAATTTATTTATCTCAGTCACTCACAAAGTTGTGTTAACAAAATTGGTTCAATGTTATATTGTATCAGAAACCATAGACCAAGAATGGCTTGTGTATGTCAGAATTTTAGCTATGTATTATGCTGTTAAATCACACATTTAAAATTGATATCCGATCTTTGATGATAGAGAAGAAACACCATAGGTTTTTGTACTACCTTATACTTAAATCCAACTTAGCTACAGTTAGTGCTAAGAAAAAAATTGTTCTAAGTAGTGTTAATAGGTAATCTTTAAAAATTGTATTCCTAAACTAGTTCTTATGTTTATTTTTTTAAAGATTTTATTTATTCATGAGAGAGACAGAGAGAGAGAAAGAGAGAGAGAGAGAGAGGCAGAGACACAGGCAAAGGGAGAAACAGGTTCCATGTTTGGAGCCTGATGTGGGACTCAAACCTGGGACTTCATGGTCACACCCTGGGCCAAAGGCAGGCACTAAACCACTGAGCCACCCAGGGATCCCTCTTATGCTTATTTTTCAAATGATTGCCACTATAATGTAAGCCATACTCTACTATAGGGTATCTCAGATCCTTTTATGACCTACTATTTGTTGTGAATCTGCAAGGAAAACACATATCAGCAATACTTTTATTTTGACCCTTAGTTGTCAAAACCTCTAATATTGCTTAAAACTACCATCACCTAATTATTCCTTAGGAACCCTTGTTTATATCAATAACTTCTCTGGAAATCATGTTGTAAATTTTATAGAAACATAGAAGTTTTAGTGACCTATTTATTAATAATTTATCAGTCCAGAATCACATAGCATGATTTCATTGAAAATAAAAATATAATGTGAAAAATATTAAAAAAAATCATTGTAGTCATCAAAATAAGATGCTTAATGCACAATTTTTCCATTCATCTTTCACAAATTTTTAACTTACGTATCACTGGAATAGAGCATGTCACACTTGAATTTAAAGAATATGCAGAGTGAAGATATGGTAGCTTTTGTTTTTGAATTCTTAAAACTTGGTGAGCAGGAGGGGGTGCATGAAACTATATTTGGGCCTTTTTAAAAAGAATTAGTTCATTCCACTTATTAAATATTTCATCTTATTCAAGAAGTCATTTCTATTTCTCCATGGATCCAAGCTTTCTCATTGATACAATGAAAGCTACACTCAAGTATTCAGTTCAGATAATTTGAGGAACAGTCTAGCGCACAGCCAGAAAAATCAAAGGATGTGAAGCAAAACAGGACAGAGGTTCGGAATTTCACAACCCAAGTATTAGATACCTAATGCCTTTTTAGGATCAAAAGAAAAAAAATAATTAATTAACCTTTCATGCAATGATGTAAATAAACTCTGATAGAAAACTATCATATTTGCCATTTATCAAAAAATTTAAAGAAAACTTAGGTAACTCATTTTAAGGTAAACTGCAAATACATCTTTGGTATTCTTTGAACATCAACAAAATCAGCAAATGATTACAACTGGCACTTGTAATAAGCACTAGTTATGGTTGATGTATGAGATAATTACAATGCTTTGCTGGAAAATCTAATAAATCCCAGAATTGTTATTTTCTAAAATCTATTTTTATGGAAATTAGAACCCTGAATATTCCATTTATTATAGCAAGAGAACTATACAAGTTCTTCTGACAGACTCAATCAAAAACTGTGTCAACTCATAAAAAGTAATTGTTTCTGAACATTGGGAAAAATACTTCATTTTCTAAAAGTGAGTGGTTTAATATTAAAATGTAGTAAACTTTACAATTTTCACCACAAAGTGAATTTAATAAGTTTCAGATACCTGTTTTGACACAGAACTCAGGAAAATAAGTAAATACAACAACATTTAAAATATATTTGACAAATTTTCAGAACATGATTCATCTACAGTATAATTTTTCTGGAAATAAAATATTATACTCAGGTCAGATGGCTTATTGTTGTTTTTTTTCTCCACCATATCTAAATGTTTTGTGACTTTTTTCAGTTCCCTTTTACTGTTGTTTATTATGTGAATTATTCAAGGCTATATAAAAGATTATTCATGATAAGGTATTTTAGAAGGCTTGAGTGCCACATAGAGTCAATAATTTGGTCTCAACCAAGTTGACAACCATGTAGCTACTTTATCATTAATTCAATTGATCCATTTTTTTTTTTTGCTTGAAGTGATCATAATAGCTCAAATGAAGTCAAAACTTCAAGTTTAATGACAAAAAATACATGCAAATAATGTAAGTACATGAAAATGTATTTGTTTATATGACTATCAAGTTTGGACTCCTTAGCTACATTCGATCTTACTTGAAACATTTTTAATATATTTTTAAAAATTTGTTTAAAGTTAAAGTAATACATGGATAAAAATAAAAAGAGGAGACGCTTTCATTTCCTGTCTTTTTGTTGTGGCATGATTGACATATAACATTATATTAGCTTCAGTGTACAACCTAATGATTTGATATTTGTATATATTGCAAAATTATTATTCTTGTGTTAAACTCTTTCATCTATACAATGGACTTTATATATACCTAAAATACTGGCCTCTTTCACTTTGTAGTGAGTATTTCAGGTAATACAATGTATTTTCATGGTGTGACAGCTCATTTTTTTTTATCGGTGAATAGTATTCCATTGTCTGGATGTGTCACGGCTTATTTTTTAGTTCACTTACTGAGGACATCTTGGTCATTTCCAAAATTTGGCTGTAAACATTCATGTGCAAGTTTTTTTTTGTATGGGAATGTGTTCAACTCCTTTGTATAAATACCAACTTGTGCATGTACTTGGTCATATGGCAATAGTATGTTTAGTTTTGTAAGGAAGAACCAAGCTGTTTTCCAAAGTGGCTATATCATTTTGCATTCCTACCAGGAATGAATAAGAGTTTCTTGCATATCCTTTCCAGCATTTGGTGTAGTGTAAGTGTTCTGGATTTTGGCCATCCTAATAGGTTTTTACTGGTATTTCATTATTGTTTTAATTGCCATTTCTTTGTTGACATATAAGGTGGAGCATCTATTCATCTGCTTACTTGCCACCTGTGCATTTTCTTTGATAAGGTATTTCAATGTCTTTGGCCAATTTTTTAATCAAGTTTTATTATGGAGTTTTAAGAGTTCTTTGTATGTTTTAAACAACATTTATCATGTTCATTTTTAAAGATATAATTGACATATAGCATTGTGTAGATTTAAGGTGTACAACATGTTTGATACATTTCTGTGTTGCAGTATGGTTCTAGCTATAGCTTTAGCTAATACATCTGTCACATCACATAACGATCATTTCTTCTTTGTGGTGAAAACAATTAGTATTTAGTCTCTTAGCAACTTTGAAGTTTATAGTATAGTATTGTTGACTGTAGTCACCATGCTGTGTATTACATCTCCAGAGTTTATTCATGCACTAGTCATAAGTCTGGATCTTGTAACATTTCCTCAATTTCCTCACTCTGCCAGGCCCGGGTAATCACCATTCTACTATCTGTTAGTTCAGCTGTCTTAGATTCCACATATAAGTGGTATTATACAGTATGTCTTTCTCTGATTACTTTTCTCACTTAGCATAATGCCTTTGAAGTCCATCCATATTGTTGCAAATAGCAAGATTTCCTTTTTTTTCTGACGCTGAATAATATTCTTCTCTCTGTGTGTATGTGTACCACATATTCTTTATTCATCCATTGATGGGCACTTAATTTGTGTCTGTATCTTAAATATTTTGTATAATACTGCAATAAACATAGGGGTGCAGATGCCTTTTTGATAGATTGTTTTATTTTCCTTTGTATATACCCAAAAGTAGGATTACTGGATCCTATGGTAGTTTTGTTTTTAATTGTTTGAGGAACCTTCATACGTTTTTTATAGTGGCAGAACCAATTGACATTCTGACTAATAATGCAAAACGTTTCCCTTTTCTCCACATCCTCACCAACACTTATCTCTTGTCATTTTGGTGATAGCCATTCTAATGGGTGTGAATTGATACATCCTTCTGCTTTTGATTTGCATTTTCCTGGTGATTAAAGTGATATTGAGCATCTTTTCATATACTTGCTGGTCATTTGGATGTCTTCTTTGGAAAAATCTCTATTCAGTTCCTCATCCTGTTTTTTAATTGGATTATTCATATTTTTTGTCGTTGAGTTGTATGAGTTCTTTTTGTGTGTATTTGTGCATGTATATATATCAATATTTATTTCTATTTATATATTATATACTTATACATATTTTATATAATATATATTTCTGTTTGTGTGTGTATATATATAAAATATTTGAAAATATTTTCTCCCATAGTGTACATTGCCTTTTCATTTTGATTGTTTTCTTAGTTGTGCAGAAGCTCTTTAATTTGATATAGCCCCATTTGTTGATTTTTCCTTTTGTTGCTTGTGCTTTAGGTGTCATATTCAAAAACACATTGCCAAAACCACTGTCAAGTACGTCATCTCTATGTTTCTCCTTTAGAAGTTTTATGATATTATGTCTTATGTTTATTTCTTTAGTCCACTTCAAGTTAATTTTTGTGGGTGGTATGAGACAAAGTTCCAAATTCAGCTTTCCGAACTTGGTTATCCAGTTTTCCCAACACCATTTTGTTGAAGTGACTATCTTTTCCCTATTGAGTGTTCTGACTTCTTTGACAAATATTAGTTGACCATATATGTGAGGGTTTATTTTTGGGCTCTCTATTCTTTCCCATTTGTCATTGTGTCTAATTTTATGACATTATCATACTTTTAAAATTAATATTGCCTTGTAGTTGAGAATGAAATAGGAAGGATAGTGCCCTCAACTTTATTCTTTCTCAGGATTACTTTGGCCATATGTAGAGTCTTTTGTAGCTCCATACAAAATTTAGTATTTTTCTATTTCTGTAAGAAAGAAACCAAAGATTAATATCCCCGATGCCCTGATGAATTATCAATGCAAAATTTTTCAAAAAAATAGCAAAATATATTCAATAATAAATAATAAAATAATACAACATTAGCAAGTAGGATTTATCCTTGGGATGCAAGAGTGGTTCAACATATGTAAATTAGTAAATGTAATACAATGCATTGATAGAATGAAAGATAGAAGTCATATAATCATCTCAATAGATGTAGAAAATGTATTTGAAAAAAACAACATTTTTTTCTGATAATAATTCTCAATAACTTCGATATAGAAGTTACATACCTCAACATAATAAAGGCCATATATGACAAACTCACAGCTAACATTGTTCTCAACTGTGAACGATTGAAAGCTTTTTCTCTAAGATCAGGAACAAGACAAGTTGGGCACTCTCATCACTTTGATGCAACACTGTACTGAAAGTCCTCACTAGAGCAATTAGGCATGACCAAGAAATAAAAATATCCAAATTGGAAAGAAAGAAAAGTAAAATTGTCATTATTTGCACATGATATGATCCAATATATAAAAAATCCTGAAAACTCGACCAAAGAATCATTGGAACTAATCAACAAATTCAGTAAAGTTGCATGATATAAAATCAGCATAGATAAATTAGTCACATCTCTGTACACAAGAAGAAAATATCCAAAAAGAAAATAAAGAAAACTATCCCATTCTCAGTAACATCAAAAATAATAAATTACTTGGTAATAAATTTGACCAAGGAACTGAAAGATTTGTACAATGAAAACTGTAAGACTTTATTGAAAGAAATTGAAAAAGACACAGAGAAATGGAAAGTTATCCCATGGATATTCAAGGATTGGAAAAATGAATATTGTTAAAATGCCCATACTATCCAAAGTTTTCTATACATTTAATGTAATCTCTATCAAAATTCCAATGGCATTTTTCACAGATGTATCTTCTAAAAATATTTTCTCCTACTCTGTTGCATGTCTTCTAATTCTCTGGACATTGTCACAAAGCAGAAGTTTTTCATTTTAATGAAGTCCTGCTAAGTAATTAATTATTTCTTTCATAGATTGTGTCTTTGGTGTTGTACCAAAAAATGTGCTGCCATATTCAAGATCATCTAGATTTTTTTCTTGTGATATTTTCTATGCTTTTATCATTTACATTTTACATTTAGGTCTATGACCCACTTTGAGTTCAGTTTTGTGAGGGGTATAAGATCTGGTCCAGATTCATTTTTTACACATATCCAGTTGTTCCAGTACCATTTGTTGAAATAATGTTTTTTTCATTTGCCAAGACATTTTTTTAAGATTTTATTTATTTATTTATTTATTTATTCATGAGAGACATAGGCAGAGGGAGAAGCAGGCTCCCTGCAGGGAGCCTGAAGTGGGGCTCAATCCCAGGACCCCAGGATCACGACCTGAGCTGAAGGCAGACGCTCAACCACTGAGCCACCCAGGTATCCTTCCAAGACATTTTCTCGTACTGAATTTATTTTTCCTAGAAACTTTGGTAATTGATGTAATATCAAAACAAAAAAAAATCTGGAGTGATAACCAGAGATTTTTTCATCAGTTTATTATTTTCCCATATTTTTTGAATAATTTATATTTCCTAAGGAGTAAATTCTTCTATGTGTTTTTTTTTTGCTTTTTTCCTCTTTGTGTTGCATGCCTTCCTCAGTTGTCTTGTGATTCTTGGTTTTCTTATTATAATTTCCAATGAAACTAGTATAGTTATTTGTATCTACACATCTGATTTTTTTCAATAAATTGGAAAAGTAATTATCTGGCTTAGTGCCCATAAATAAATAGGTAAATTGGGAGACCTGTGCCCTGGATAACTAAGACCTACATTATCTGCGCAATTTTTTTTTTCTCAAAGTTTATTCTACTTCTGTAGAAATGAAGCTCAGTGAATGAGCATTCATCTTGTGATGCTATTATGTGTGTCTATGGTTGTGGAGATCGAGGGGATGCTTCATTTGTAGATCTTTAATTGCCATTTCAGACTCACATTTCACTCCTAGCATCTTGTTAGCTTTAGAGGTTTTTTTTTTTTTTTTTTTTTTTTTTTTTAATTTATAAGCTTCCGCAGTTTCTACAGGGCAAAGGAGCAGCTTTTCACATAGATTTGTACTTCCTTACTTTTGTTTCAAAGTTTACTCATCCCGGTCTTTCATGTTAGCCTTTCATCTTACAAAATGCTTTTGAAATATTTCATTCTCTGATGGACTCTTTCAGTTCTTTTCATTGTTGCAACTTTTACCCTTTTATTAAATTGCCATCATTTTAATATTATATTTAACGTAATGTGGATGAACACATGTCCATCATCCTAAACAAGAAATACCATATAATCTTTATCTTAATTATATTTTAGATACTGCTGTTATATGCTTATTTTCTTCTGTCTTCATTTAGTTTATTAGTTGCCTAATTTCATTTCAATCACATTTTAAATTCAGTAAATACCTAGTAGAATTTCTTTCCTCTAAGTAGGCTCTTTGTATTCATTCACAATGTATGTATGTACAGCTACTCAATTTTAATTTGTATAATCAGTGGGGGAATATCAGGGGATAATAGAAGTTGTTATAAGGCTTCTTCTGGTTTGTTTAGATGTCAGTGTGGAGTGTTTTCACAGTTACTCAATTTCAAGTACCTAATCTCTCATGGTTTAGTTTTTTTTTTTTAAGATATTTTTCCCTTGGAATCTTAACTAGTCGTTAACAACTTCAAGTAGCATTCGAAAATCTTTTCTATTGCTTATGACATAAGACACTAGAGGATCACAATGACAGATGCTTCATATTCCAGTGAGGACCCTGCAAGAGTTGGAGTCTTTTAGTCCCATATCGGTTGTTATTTTTCCATTAACACACTACTATAAGGGTATATTAATGCTTCTGGTCACTTTGACTCAAACTTGAGTAATTTGTTTTACTGGCTATCTCAACTCAATTCACAAAGTTTAATTCTTCAGCTTCTCATAATGTACTTTCAATATTTTTTTTTTACTGATGCTGTCCCCCACTTATTCACACAGCTCACTCCTATCTTCATACCTTCACTTGATATCATCTTGGAGAAGATTTCCTTTTTGTGTCTATTGAAAATTATTCTCATCCCTCTAAATATACCTTAATTTTTCTCATAGTAATTATTGCTGTGCAATATTATAGTATATATTTTCCCTCCCTCCCTCCTGTTCTCTCTCACTCTCCACTCCTCCCCACTACAATAAGAACTTTCTATGGGTACAACCTCTGTCCATTTTGTTTATTACCCTAATCACATTCACAAAGTCTCCACATAAGCAGTACTCAACAAATCTTGTTAAATGGATGAGAAAATGAAAATAAATGGTTTAACTCTGAGTTTAGTTTTATAATAATGTTTAATGTGAAAAATAAATCATATTGTGGGGGATCCCTAGTGTCTCAGTGGTTAAGCGCCTGCCTTTGGCCCAGGGTGCGATCCTGGAGTCCCAGGATGGAGTCCCACATTGGGCTCCCTGCATGGAGCCTGCTTCTCCCTCTTCTTGCGTCTCTGCCTCTCTCTCTCTCATAAATAAATAAATAAATAAATAAATCTTTAAATAAATAAATAAATCTTATTGCATGGCACTAGTTTGGGAATATATTATTAGGGTGAAGAATGTGTGGAGAGATGTGGAATGTAATCGATTGAGTTTGTTTTGACATTTTGTGTTGTGCAAAAAGTTGACACTATTATAGCCATTTTAAAATGGAGCTTAAGTGACCATTGCTGAGAAACTATTTTACCTACCTTTGTTTGAACTGGGTCAAAACCTTTGGACTTATAAAAAGAGAAATTGTTTTAAGCAATTACTTGAGAAATTAATGGCAGAACAGACATCCTGATCACAAGACTGATGGTTGTGGACTTTCTGAAGATAAAATCAGGAATCAATCAATTATAATTCATTGTAGCCTCACTTGTTAACACTTACAGAAATTTTTTTCCTTCCTTCAACTCATGTAATTGCCCCCTTCCTTTCCCTTATAAAACACTGCTTGATTTCACCCTATAAGAAGACACTATTCGGGTTTCTGCCTGGTTTTGTCCTCCCTGGATTATAATTCTTTGATCCCATATAAGCACTCCATTGTCTCTCATCATAGCTCTTTTTTTTTTCAGGTTGAATAGAAGGGAATAACAGCACATAGTTGCATCTACCATATTTAATTTTTTTGGATAATAGTTACAAATAAACAGATACACTAAATACAATTACTTATACTTTTCTAACAGTTTATATTTCAGCATACCAACACTGATGTGTTTTTTAACACTCAATAAACATTAATATCTTTATAAAATCAGTGCATTTTCAACAAGATGTAGTTAATAAATGTTCTGCTAATACATGAATGGAAAACATTAACTATAACCAATAGAACAAACAAATCAAATATTGATAGATCTTACTACCTTCTTAAAAGATCTGTAAGGAAATGTTTAAGGAACTTCCACTTTTTTTCATGGAACTTGTCCAGGTGGAAATGGACAGATTATGTATACTAAAAAAATCCATATAAACTATCCATTCTATAAATATGTGCCAGGCAATATATTTCATCCCAGTGATGTGTTGTACAGGAAAGGTCATTTCTTTATGTATCTAATAGTTTATCAGAGGAGAAAAGTCCCTGTACAAATAATTTCATGATGGCTGATCATTTTGTATGAAAAATACAAGGTAAAACTAAAACAAGATCACAATGAATCATTAATCTAAAGCCAAAGAGTACTCAAAAAATGATTAAGAATTAACTAGCAAAAAGCACATGTAAGTAGCATTCTAAGCAGAATGAAAGAGCATACATGTAAAGAAAAAATGGGTAACGTATATGAAGACTAAAAAGAAGTCCAATACTGATTTGGGAGAGCTTGGTTCTTGTCTCATGGAGTTGAAGAATGAATCTCGTGGACACAGGAGAGTGAGTAAAGGAACAGAAGTTTATTACGTAAAGTTACAGAGAAAGCTCTCAGAAGTGAGGGGTCCCAACAGAGTTGCCACTGAGGGCTTGTAGGTTGGTCTTTTATTGGAAGCCTAATCAGGAACCTAAATTCCTTTAACATTATCTATTGACATCACCATTGAGTAAGGACTATTGATAACATCTCTAATGGCTTACTTCTTCTTTGGGGTCTGGTTATTCTTTTTGGTCACAGATAGCTGTTATAACAAGACACCCTCCTCACCTACACCTTAGGGCAGGGTGGTGTGGCTTATTCTTCTATCCCTGGTTTCCTTACACCTCAGCATTTGGGGTATTTTTGTGAGCCTGCTTCTGTGGCCCCCTACCTAGCCTTGCCTAGCCCTGTTTGTCCCTAACTCAATATGCTTAGTGAATGAGACAGAGTCCTCCAAAATGAGCTTACATATAAAAGCCACATCATGAAAGTTTCAGGATATATTAATTCTTTGGGGATTTTTTTATTCAGGTGAAAATAAAAGGCATTAAAAGGTTTTGGTCAGGAGAGTGGCACGAAAAGATATACTTCCTTACATTTATGTAAAATTCAAAGAGCATTAATTTGTGGACAAGTATGGCAAGTTGAATTTATTAGTCCTAATTCTTCACTCCTCTAAATAAGAGTTACATGTACCCACGCTTGCCAAAATCTCCTAGTAGAGTGTATTTATTTACCAGCCTCTTCATATGAACCTGGGTCATTTATCTTGTTTGGGTCAATGGAATATTAGTGGGCATGACGTTTGCAGAGGTTCACCAAGTACTTGAATGATTGGCATTGTTCCCTTGAGCTTTTGCCATCTCAATAAGAATGCCAGGGCTAGCAGCTGACTGCAATTTGGCCTCAAGAATAAACGCATGTATCCCAGCACACTAGCAGTTCCAGAGCCTGGGGTAGAGTCACACTAGATGAATTGCAGCTATATTAGCAAGAAATGAGTGCTTATTGTCTTTGTGCCACTGATTTTTCAGGTCTTTGTTTCATAATACTATTGAAAAAGTGATGAAGTGACACAACATGGTGAAAAAATAGTTCTGTCTGGAAGAATTTAGAGATCCCATCCTTCATTCTGCTGTTCCCAGCGAACCTCCTTGTATAGCTCCAAATAGTGTGTTTATGAATCTTTTTCCTGATTTTGTTAACCATAGATACTATTATTGATTCAATAATAGGATAGATGCAGGTTTATCTTACATAACTTTTACTCTTTCCATATTTTTGATAGTTACATTGTCCTGTTACCTTTACCTTTTTTTAAACACTTTATAATATATTGCAATTTCTATATTTTATGAGCTTCAGCACTATCTCTTGACCTGCTTACCCATGATATGTGGCTATTAACATCCTAGATTTCCCTTCCCACTTCTCCTTCACAGTTTTAGTTAACTATATTACTAATTTCACATTGATAATATTAACTATATAGACATTCAGTTCTCAAGACCGGTCCTACCATAAATCTAGGGATGTCTGGGAATGAATTTTAAATTAACTTGGTCTCAGTCTAGGCATTCATGAATATGCTGAGTTTGCATTTTTTACTTACCTTAGGTTTAGGCAGAAAGGTTGAGAATCTGCAGAACAGTCTGGATGGACCAGGGAGATAGGAAATGAAAACCTGAGAATGGCAAAGCAAAGCTTTTCAAAGTACTTGATGGGATCAGATGGTAATATTGTCATTGGAGGCCTTTTAAGGGCTTCCAAGAGCCATGGAACCTTCCAACTGAGAGTATGCACACTGTCTAGCTTTGTGTAATTGCTTCTGTGCATATTGATGTTCATATCTTTTTGACTTTCATATTTTAATAAAAAGTCTCATAGACAAATAACTTTGCCTTTTAAGTTTCTATCATTGCTGTTACTGAACATAACAGTTCTGTTCATAACAGTTACTGTTCATAATTAAATATAGAACATTTTTTCCTGTAGATCACTTATAAAAATTAAAATAATTATATAATTATTGCTATGTAATTATTGTACCCAAACCCAAGGCCATTATCCTGATTGAAAGCAAAAGAGAATGTGCAATGTTATATGGATTAGCCTCTTTTATGTTCTGTCAATTGTGCAAAACCATAGTACATTTTATCTTTTTCCCATTTTGCCATGATGCTTTTGTATACTTGCTAATCTTGTTTCATTCTTTTCTTTTTTATATATTTTATTTATTTATTTAACAGAGAGACAGAGCCAGAAAGCACAAGTGGGAGAATGGCAGAGAGAGAAGGAGAAGCCGGCTCCCCACTGAGCAGGAAGCCGGATGCACATGTGAGGCTAGATCCACAACCTCAGGATCACAGCCTGAGCCTAAGGCAGACACTTAACTCACTAAGCCACCCAGGCGCCCTCTAATCTTGTTTGTAAGTCATTTTATTTTTAAATTGTTTTGTTACTTGTTTATGTTGTTCATAGAAGATTGCCTTGTTTTTAGGCTCAACTTTATCAACGTCATTAATCTTATTCTCTGAATCAAAAGATCTATATTCTTACTGAAATGTTCCACCTTTTGCTTTCTGCTCCAATCTGAATCAGGTGTTAAACGGACTTGCTTCGGAACGCTATTTAAGCTTGACATGGCTTTTTCATACACGATGATCCTGTATTAGATCTACTGTTTTCTTGATTACATCTTCCATTTGCTCCTTTCTTTTTGAATTTCTAAATGTATGTATAGATCATCCTACCCTTGAGACATAATTTATCTTTTAGAATTCTAGACAGAAAATAATTTCTTTCTGAGAAGGCTGATGTCAGTCTAAATTGTATTCTTTTGTGGTAAATCCTCCTTTTTTGTCATAGTTAACTTTAGGTTTTGATCTTTTAAAAACTTTTAGAATTGTTTTTTAACCTTCAGCTCCTGTAATTCCACAGCAGTTTCATTTTTATTAATTCAGTATATTCAATGAATTGTTTCAACTTTAAAATTTGTTTCCTTCCATAGGTCAAAAGAACTTGTTTATAACTATTGACTGTAATATCTTCTCCCTCTCATGTTAAGTGTTCTGTTTTTCTTTGATGAACTATTAGGAAGTTGTCTCTACAGAACTTATTTTTCTCTTGTGTATCCCATTTCTTTGTCTTTTTGCTATATTCTAGACTCTTGAAGTCAGTCTTCTAATCATTCTAGTCAGTGCTTTATATTAAAAACAAAATTACTAATGTCAGATAGTTCTTATTCTATTCTTATTCTTTCTTCAGAGTATCCATATTTTGTTAATGAATTTCATCTTTTAAAAATTATCTTAGGGCCCTGGGTGGTTCAGTGGTTTAGCGCCACCTGCAGCCCAGGGTGTGATCCTGGAGACCAGGGATCAAGTCCCACGTTGGGCTCCCTGCATGGAGCCTGCTCTTCCCTCTGCCTGTGTCTCTGCCTCTCTCTCTCTCATGAATAAATAAATAAAATCTTTAAAAAAAATAAAATAAAAATTATCTTAGGATCCTAATTTCTTTTGTAAAAATTCTCAAATTATGTCCTTGTTCATTTTAGTGTTTCCTTTTTAATGTATATGCCAAATATCTGTTCATGCTTGTTTCAACATTATACTTAAAATGGAAAAAAAAATAGGCTTGTTGAAATGGTAGCAGGTGGGGGTTTATTCCTTTTGCTAATGTTTTCACCAATGGTTTTTGCGCTTGACCTTAGCCAAAAGGCTGAGAAGCAATCCCCAATGGTTTTTGAATGGGTAAGTAGCCAGAAGCTTAATACCCATTTGTAGAGTAATTTCCCCAGCAGGTTTTTGCTTATCATCTACGGGGAGGTGGCCAAGGAGCAGACTGTACTTTTAGAAAGTAAGGAGTAGACTGTACTTTTATATTTTAGAATATAAAAATGAGGAGAGCTTTAACTTTGCAGTGCTCAAGCTAAAGTCTTTGCACCCCTGCAGTGGTTTGTTCAGTTTCCTCAGAGACTTGACTGGAGACCAAAAGGAAGACAGCAGTGCTGGGGGAGGAGTGGAGTAAAGATACAGTTGTTTCTGTTATGGATCTTCAATTAATCACTCAAACTGTGGCCTTGCTTTCAATTTCTCTTTGTATCTCCTGACCCCATGCTTCTCCAGGATTGTGAAAGACTCCCAACTTCACATCAGCCTTTTCTTGCCTGTATTTTAGGAGTTTCTTTTGTTTTTCAATCACGCATACACTCATATCCACTCTTCATAATTCGAACTTTTTAAAATGATATTTTAATAACACTGTAACATTACTGTTGTAGATTTAATTTTGTGGGGTTTTTCTAATTATTTATATGGAATTTTAATAGAAACAAGATAAAATTTTATTTGCTTAGTTTGCCATCCTGAATTGGAATCATATATGGATAATAAAACTCTCCTAATAACTCTCCGCCCCTCCACATTTCAGGGTCTGAGGCAAGGGGCCATTGGCATATTTGGGGCCAGTTAACAATCATTTTACACTCGTTATTCTATAATTCATTTACATTCTTAATCTCTTGCCCTAAAAAGCCTGTCTTCTTTTCAGTTGTATGCCTTCAATAAGCCATTGTTCATCATTCTGGCCATTCTCTTCTTGAGTATCACTTGGTTGATTTTTTTGTTTTGAACTATTAATAGATTATTTCACTTTAAAATTCCAACACACACAGATCCATTTTGCCAGACCCAGTCTATCTAGTAGCAATGGATATAATAGGAAATAGTTATAAGGATGGTATAATGCCCCATTCTAGTTTGAAGTCAGTAGGAGTAGAGAAAAATGAGTAGATTCAAAATGTATTAATGAATAAAGTCAAAAGGAGTCTAGATTGACAAGATACATTATATTTCTAGGTCATGAAATTAAGTGGATGGAACTATCATTTAATAACGTACAGAATGTGATGAGTAGATTTGAGAGAGACATCATAAAATCAGTTTTGACCTTTTGTAGTCTGAATCCCTTGTTAGACATATATGAGGATGCATGTGTAGATAGTGTTAGTGAGAATTCAGTACCTCTGTATAGTGATTACAGTAAAATCAGTAATGTGTCATCTAGGAATAAAATATAGAAGGAGAAGAAAGATGGATCAAGATAGAGTATTTTTTTAAAAAAATATTTTATTTATTTACTCATGGGAGACACAGAGAGAGAGAGACAGAGACACAAGCAGAGGGAGAAGCAGGCTCCATGCAGGGAGCCTGATGTGGGACTCGATCCCAGGTCTCCGGGATCATGCCCTGTGCTGAAGGCGGCACTAAACCGTGAGCCACCTGGGCTGCCCATGATAGGGAGAGTATTGATAAATTCCATCAATCCGTCATGTAATAGTCTGCATAGTACCTGAGAACTCTGGAAAGGAGTTTATTGGAGCATCAAGAGAAGAAGAAAAATAAAGCAAAATGTGTTTAGGGAGCTACATGGAGAGCGAATCCTAAATATGTCTGAAGATCCATGTCCTGGTCAACAAAGAAAAACATAGGCAATATACTTAATCAATGGACATTGTCAGCACTTACTATATTCTCAGCTTTGAATTCTAGGCCCTGAGGGTACAGTGGAAAAAAAATATAGTCCATGGCTCAAAAAATTTAAAATGTGACATGAAAAATGGCCATTGTGCAATTAAATGCAAGTGTGATACTATTGGAGTGTATAAATAAGCATCATTTGGGAGCCATAAATGCCATTTTGGAAAAAGCAATACTTAAGCTATGAGTAAAGGTGATTAATACATATTAGTCTAAGAAAGTCAGAGTTTATAAAATACCATAGAATAAAGAAGAGGAAGAAAAAAAGGAGAGTGGATGGGACCTCTCAGAGAAAACCAGTCTAGTTTCTCTGGCTACAGCTGTTTAAATAAAGAAATGAAAAAAATGCAGATTTTGAGATGTCCTGGCCAATTTAAATGCATAGCTGAACCTGTTGTAAATGTGCTGAAAAGAAGGCCAGAGGAGGAGAGGTATAGAACCAGTTTCCATGAAACTGATTGATTTTGGAACATATACACTTACACACTGTATGATGAGATGGATCACAGTCTGAAGCATTTTAGTCATGTTTAAAATTATTCATGGATCACAATTTTAAAGATTAGATAATTGGATTTAAATTCTTTTACACTTTGACACAATATATAAATTTAAAATGCTGACAATTAATAAAGAAGTGATTTGGTTTTCAACTTTCCATCCCAATTTTAATGACAATTGTATTATTCTTTCAAAAACACAGCATATTCAAATAACTTTGGAAAAAACTCATGTTCTGTAAATTGAGGAATATGCCTCATCTTAGATCATGTTCTTTATAACAGCTCTTAAAATTAAGTATCTAACCTATACAACTTCTTAAGTGATCTCCATAGTTTTCTTGACCTTTTAGTAGACAAAATTTTGGGGGAAAAGATAATCCTGGTAAGTTCTTAAAAGTCAAAAGGGAATCTAAAGGCTATTTTTAAGAATTGGAAAAGGCCAAAACACTTAAAATCTTGCAACATTGTTTTTTTTTTTTTTCACACTACAGAAAGTATGTTCAAATGGCAGTTTCAGAATGAAGTCATTTTAAATTTGTCACTATGTGGCAAGTTGCTTTCTAAATTAAAAAAAAAAACTGCCTCTACACTGCCTCTACATTAGTATGTTAGAGATTTGAGGGAAATAATTTATTGCTGAGTCACTTGGTATGTAACTGGCCACCAAGGGGTTAGGTATTTTATGTATATAAAATGTGCATTGACTTATATAGTATGTAATATATAACCACCTATACAAATATATGTAATATATAAACACATATATGTATATGTACACACATGCACATATAGATTATCACAGACACACATTCCAAATAGTAGCAAGTATTTTCCAATATTTTTGCTATGACAATTTGGATAACTAATGCAAATTTTTTTTAAAAAGTTTATAAACTTCAGAGAAAGTTCATATTTTATATTAGAAAAAAAGAACATTAAAAATGAAAAAGAATTTTGAGAAGCCAAAAGACTTTCTTTTGATATTTGTATAAGTCTTTTAAAGTTAAAAAGAAACCCACAGATTAGAACTTCAAGTTATTTTCACCAAAGACTAGGATTTAATGGAGATACCATAGGGACTGCTTTGAAGGAGTGGAGAAAAAAAGAAAGAGAAAGAAAGAAAGTTCAGGAGTTCTGAACATTTGTTTCCACTTTATCCAAAATAAATAGGTTTCTTTTTATTAATATTACATATTGAGGTCCTGAGTTTCTTTTTTATCAAAAAGAAGCAGCAGCAAACAAAGTCGGGGGTGGGGGAGAAAAAATGACATCTGTTTCAAATCTAGTCTAACATCACCAAATAAAAGCAAAAACAAAAATTCTAAGAGGATGGGACTTGAGCAGTATCTGTAAACAGCCCCAGAATCTCATTGGCTATTTAATCTCTACCCCAATCTCTCTAGGTATTTTGGTTTCCTTTTTAAGGGCGGAAAAGGGGAGTTAGAGGTGGGAGAGGTACATAAATATTTATGAGTACCTACCTCTTATTAATCTTTTTTTTAATTTGTGTAATAGAATAACCACCTCTTGATAAAATACCTTTGAATTGTTCAAACTGGGTGAGGTAAATGGCCATAGATCTGATGGGAGAACACTAGGTTCGATGAGGGACTCTTTCATCATTTCAACCCATTGGTATCTAAGACCATTTAAAACTCTGAAGTTCTGAAGGACAGATTATCTAGATTTAGGTCGAACTTTTGGTAAGGTCTAAATGTAAAGACTTTAAAATGTGCAAAAGCAACAGGTGTATTTACGACAAGATATAATTCAGGTTCGAATTTGCTTGAGAGAGTTGTAGATTAAATATGACAACATAGAAAAAAACTGAGCTTACTTCTCTTTGGGTAAAGGAAGATGAGATATCTTCATGGAGCAATCTTTTATAAAGGCCATCTACTCTTTGATTTGGAAGAACATACTATATATTCCAAGGCTGTCTGCTATCAAGCTATCCTTGAAAAGATGGTCTAGAACAAAGTTCATCAATGTCTCTGCTCTCTCTCTCTATATATATATGTATGTATATAATGTAAAATTATATATAAAATTAAATTATGTATATTAAGTATATATAAATATATATTTAAAATATATGTTATATATAATGATGGATATATGATTTATTTTAGCTGTTGCAGTTGGCGATTCAGTTATCAACAAAAAAAGAAATCCATTATTTTATATATTAGCAACCTGAACTATAAAAGCATGCAGAACAGAAAGCTTTATTTGTACTCACAGAAAACCCAAATTGTGTATCAAAGAAAAAAGGTAAATATCAAGAGTGAAAATTTGCAGTGTGAATTTGGATTAATAATTTAAATCAGTTTGAAAATATGCAAAAGCAGGGACACCTGGATGGCTCAATCAGTTGAGTAGTGGGCTCTTTATTTCCATTCAGGTCATGATCTCGCAGTAGGGAGTTAGAGCACCTGTGTGGGGTTGCCCATGGGCTGGCTCCCCGTGGGGAGTCTGCTTCCCTTCTACCCACCCTCCCTACACAAATTCTCTCTCTCTCTCTCTCTCTCTCTCTCCAAAATAAATAAATAAATCTTTAAAAAATATGCAAAAGCAAATAAAACTTGCATATGCTCTTTTAAGAA
The DNA here is from genome assembly GCF_905146905.1 of Nyctereutes procyonoides. Lineage (NCBI taxonomy): Eukaryota > Metazoa > Chordata > Mammalia > Carnivora > Canidae > Nyctereutes > Nyctereutes procyonoides. The sequence goes on along the minus strand of NW_026575142.1, from coordinate 62,412,574 downwards.
TATTTATATGGTAAATGCTTTATGGAGTAAGACCTAGAATAAGCAGTGCTACAATAATGTTCATGACTGAGGGCATTGGTAAATGCTTTATGGAATAAGGCCTAGGACAAGTAGTGCTACAATAATGTTCATGATTTGGGGCATGTATATTCATAATCAGACTGCCTGGACTTTAAAAAATGGTTTTTAAATATTGGGGGGAAACGAGGTCACTGGTAGTTATACTTCTACATTATAACTCAAAATTACTGAAACATTTTACTTTTAAGGCATTGATTGTTCCTAAATTTTTCCTTAATTTTCTGATGTTTTATATCTTATTTTTTCCCAATTCATAATCCATAGTATAATTCCAAAATTCAGGTGAAATAACTGACATGAGTGGAACTTTATCAGATAAAATTTACTGTCGTGGATTAAACAAAATTTGGGGCAGCTCGAGTGTCTCAGCGGTTTAGCTCCACCTTCAGTCCAGGGTGTGATCCTGGAGACCCTGGATCGAGTCCCATGTCAGGCTCCCTGCATGGAGCCTGCTTCTTCCTCTGCCTGTGTCTCTGCCTCTCTCTCTCTCTCTCTCTCTCTGTGTCTCTCATGAGTAAATAAATAAAATCTTAAAAAAAAATTTCATTGTATTTAAGATGAAAGTAGCTGTCTAGTGGTACAGAAATCTGTGCTCTGAAGGTTGAGATTTCTGACGCCATTTCCAGTTTTATAATTTTTTGGTTTTATAACTTTATCCCCTTTCCTATAGCCTGTTCTAAAATTTTATTTAGAGTAACAGAGATAAAATTAGGGCAAGTTATTAGAAAACACATTTAAGACAAAAAACAAGAATCTGTTTGAGTGTGCTGACAGTGTGTTACCTAAAAGGCCTTAAGTCTTTCAAAAAGGAATGAGAAAAAAAAATACTTTAAGGATAATGATAATCCTAGTGGGCAATTTACTTAAGTTGAGTTTGCAGAAATACTTTAAGCAAATATTCTGTTTCAGTTTACTGTGTAGACACAGCATCTAACAAAGCTGAGCTTCTTGACTTCTTAACCTACAAGGCTAGACTAGAAGAGAAGAGGCCTTGTTCTTTCACCCCCCTTCTTGCAGATATCTGTGTATCACTTTTATCCTGCAAATTTAAAGGGTTTCTTAAAAAGGTAAGCAGTTGCAGGACGCCTGAAACTACCTGTGCACTATACTCCACCACTGCTAAACAAGAAGTACAAAGAAAAAAGTGTCTATTGGGTAATTCATTTTCTTCCTTAGAAGTTAGTGCTACTCTTTTAAGGCAAACTGATTAATATTATTAAGAAATTAATAGCTTTCTTTCCTGCAAGAAATTCCCAAAGCCCTATACTTTATGACAATATACTTAAAACAATTAAAGAGCTGGCAGCTGTTCAAATAAACTTTAAAAACATTTTCCAAAAGAAAGGCAATTCTTTTATAGATATTTCTGCTAGTCTTAGACTGAACTTATAATCAGAACTAACACAACTATCAGTAATATATTCATAAAAAATTTTCAGCTGATGAACTGAAAGAAAAAAAATGTAACTTTAGCCAATTTTTGTGATACTTCCTTGGGGGAAACCATCTTTCATTGGTTAAACAAATGTATAAAACATTAAATGACAGATTTATTGTATTAAAAATAGGGAATATATATATATATATATAAATGTTATAGAGGTAATATATTTTTGACATTGGTTTATAAAACATATTTTTGAAGAAATGTTTCTTGAAATTTAATAATAAACATACATTTTTTTCAAAGCTTAGTGATTTTATACTTATCCTGGAAGATAAGTATAGCCACTTGAATATTTTTGCTTAAAGGATATTTTTTCCCTTTGTAAGGAGGTGCATCTATCCTTGTCAGTGTAGATATGGATGAAGAAATGGAGCAGCCAACAGTTCAACTGGTTCAGAGTGTTTAATCCACTGATCAAAGAGAATGATACATGTAGGGAAGAGGATCTTCATTTTATAAATACCCTAAATGCAGTTTTTTGAAGGTACATAATTTTATATGAAGAATATGTGTATGAAGATACATATTAGCTTATATGACTTGATTTGTGGCATATAAATACATATTGGATACCTGTTCCCTATTATTTTTATATTTTCTTCATCTTAAAATATATTTTCTGATAAAGAATAGAAAAGTAGATTCAGATGAAAAAAATACTGAAAAAGGAGATACATAACAAAAATGATTCGCATAATTTATTTATTTTTTTATATTTACAAGTTTAGACTGCATTTTTTCTTCCTTGAGAATGAAGCTACTTAAGACATTCACCTTTAATGCATGATTATTAAGCTAATTCAATTGATGAATTAATCATTTCTATTATCCATCTGTAATTCTGATTCCCAGCTAATACAGGTGAATAGAAAAAGGTAACTGCCAAATATATAAATTAGAAAATAATCACTGTTTTCAGGACATTTAAACCAACTATAGGATTAATTGTTCTACTTTTATGCTAGTTTTTGTTTGTTTACTTTGTAATACAGTTTTGGGATATATCAATTATGTCCCTCAGTACCACTAAATTGGCCAAAGATTAGTAACATCAAAATATATTTGAAAATAAAAAACGTAGCCATTGATAATTTTTATATGATTTTATTATTGGCATATGATTCAAAACTATTTATTTCTGAGTTATGGAAAAATATTCTTTATTAGTTTAAGATTAAACCTTAGTGATAGTATCAAAAGTAAACTTATGTCTTACCTGGGATTTGTAATGATGATTTGGAAATTGTCCAAGAACAGAAAGCATAGTAGGAGTGGAAGAGAGCAGGCAATGTCTATGTAATATCCCAGAATATTGGAACATGAAAAAAAAGATGATTGTTTTAGTTCGAGCTGCTGTAACAAAATGCCATAGACTGGGTTGGTATAAACAAACAAAACCACATTTATTTCTCACAGTCCTGGAAGCAGGAAAGTCCAGGATTAAGGTCTGACAGATTCAGTTTCTGGCAAGAGCTCTCTTCTTGGTTTACAAATGGCTACATTCTTGCTTTACCCTCTCATGATGCTGGAAAGGGAGGCAAGGAGCACAGAAAGACAAAAGATTACTCCTGCCTCTCTTTTTCTAAGACATTAATCCCATCATGGGATCCCACCCTCCTGACCTAATCTAACCCTAATTACCTCTCACAGGCACTTTCCAAATACCAGCACATTGAGGTTAGGGCCTAAACATATGAATTTGGGAGGGACACATTCAGTCCATAACAATGACTAATAAATTCCAATTGGTGAAAGCGCAAGGTGAATGAAGAATTTTTACAAGCATCGGTGGATAATATTCTATTTGTATTAGTTTCTTTTTCTTCAATATACATTCCATCTGTTAACACAGTGTTATAGTAAGTCCTGTTCAGTATAAGTGCCTCACAAGTCCACCACTAACTACCATGATCACCCAATGGTGATCAAAAAAAGAAAACATCTGAGTTGGTGCAGAGTATAAGAAAATAGCAAGGTGAGATAAACTCTATGTTATAATAACACTCCTTTGGGGCCATGGATTAAAATCCTGGTTGGTCAAGTAAAAATAATCATGAGTTTTCTTTAAAATTCTAGAAATTGTGGAGTGACTTTGAGCTTCCTACTGGTCACTGGATAAAAGAAACTAAATTTAGCTAATTTTCAGACTATCAAGCCAATATTTGGCTCACAGAATTTAGTTTATATTGATGTCTCCCCATGGTTGAATTTTATAATATAAACTATTTTACAGTAACTTATAAACTATCTTACAGTAGCCTACCTTTTTCAATCATTATTAATACCTTTAAGATATAAAAAAATTTATTACTTATTGTGGACAATAGTTTGCTTTGGGCACTTTTTTTTTGCTAATTTTTTTAACATTTGTCCAATATCTTAAATGGCTTTTAATCCTTAACATAAATTCTTATTTGCTTAAGTCTATTTAGGAATATTTTATAAGGGAGATTTGAGGCAAGCTATAATGTGGTAGAGATAAGAAATATTTGTGAGAATTTGGGTACAAAAGACTAATTAAATTTTGCAGGCAGATAGGGAGATGGTACTTGTACAAATCTGGAACGCTACTCAGATCTATTCTCAAAGAGTCATATTATCTTCTTGAATTCATTATAGTCTCAATTCTGATCCCAGATTTATAGTTTCATAAATTCTTTCTTATTAGAATCTTTGTCTTGGAGTATGTGGATTCATATTAACAAAGCCCACAAGAGACTGACAGATATAGACCATATAGTATAGTGCATATTTTTAAGCTAAATTATAGCTATCAGATCTAAGAAATTAGTTGTATTACTATTCTTGAGTAGAATGTTTTATAAATAATTACTTTGTGGGAAAGGAAATTATCCAAAAGTTTCTTAATGAGAAAAGACTTAGAATAAAAATATTAATTACCTGAATTAATTTTATGATAGTAGGATATACCCATCTGTAAAAATAGAGGTAAAAGTCATCTTCAAATCTCCCTGATAGATTCTCTAGTCCCTAGAAATTATTAGAATATTTTTTTCACTAAGACTCCTTTCGCTGCTTTGCTTCTTGGAGCCAGAATAATCTATTCAAAAATATTGATAGGGAAAGTTAAAAAAAAAAAAGCAGAGACAGACAGGGCTTTGTACTAGCTCTCAGTGTGTGCAGCTGTCTCCTCCCAGGGTTACAGAGTGGACCCATATCCATGTGGCATAGATGAAACAAAGAACTACACTGACAACATGTAGTAGACCAGCAGTGAAAAGGCATGAATTAGACCTCTTAGATCTGTCTTAATTCTCACTGCAGTATGGAAGTAATGCACATGTTTCTCCAGGGTCCACAAAATGAGAGGTAATGAAGCTGCGATCCAGCACCATGCAGGAGTCTCAATGGCAAGGGAAGGGAAGCAGATTGCAGAGGCTTTGTGGGGGATGAGCTACCCCATAGATAGCATAGAGAATATGGCTGAAAGCGTGTCTCCAGCACTGTAAGACAAGACCAAAGGAACACAAACAGACACATTATGGAAGGACAGACACTGAGCCCTACATAAGCCAAATAACCAAAGCATGAATTCAATGCTTGAGATTTCAGTAGCAGATCCCAACAAACTATATAGGAACCTGATAAAAGCACTAGTATAGAAGTCAAAGGTCAAAAAATAATGTGATTGACCCTTTGTGTGTGGGTTCCAGGTATCCTCTCTCCTTCTACTGCAATTTCATGCATGTCCTGAGTCAGCCAAATGTCCTTTTAAGGAATGAGAGAATATTCCAGAAGAATGGAATTTCCTCTAAGAGAGTACCTAAAATAGACGAAATTAGAAAAGATTGACACACTATAGTAATTTATCTATAATAAGAAATCATAATTTGTAAGATGCAATCTGATTTTAGAAATGTTAATTGTAAAAAAAGACTTTAAAATTGAAGAAAAGATTATTCATAAATAAACTTATCTGCCACCCTCTACGCTATCCTACAGGTTATTATTCTTGGCTCTCTTGCCTGAAATAAATGGGAACTCTCAATGCTTAGAATAATGATCCATAAGCATAATTGTCTATTCAACCAGGAACTATTTCAGCAGTCTAAACAATTAACCTGAATTAAGTATTTTCAGTTTTCTTCCTCTTCCATTTTTATTTTCTGAAATGCCCTACTTTCTCTACCTCATATGTATCTGAAGTCATAGACTACAGTGAAATTCTATTATCCAATTTGTTCTAACTGCATGGAAAAGTGGCTCTGTCAACACTACTGAGGGTTGGGGATATATCCATTAAGTGCACTTTAATTAACACCAGAGCATTTGCTAAGATAGTTATTTGGATTTATGATATAATTTTCAGTATGAATCTAGAATTGAAATGTGTGTCAGGGAACACTTAGTAGCTTCTTTATGAAGCTTCCCCTTTGAGACATGTATTAATGTAAGGAAGGTTTTCCAGGTTTATGTAGTTGGACTGCTCTCAGATCATTTCCAATTAATTCCTGTTTTCTGTAGCCATATTTCTGTTATTTAAGTTTTAAATCCATTGATGCATTCTCCTTTTATATTTACAATATCCAGGAGTATACCTGATGCTCAGAGGACATTCTGTATTGTTTGCTCATTATGGGGACCTTTTGTACTCTATTTGAAAATATTTTGAAATTTGAGTTCCCCTCTTTATTGTATCATGGAAATATTCCATTCTATACAGTTATATTTCTTGATACACATATACTCAGATTCACTTCAAGTTACTGAGTTGTTCTTAGATTTACTATACATTTAAATCAGTGATTTTCATGTGTGGTTTATATTGCTCACTAGGAAGACAGTTTAAAAATTTGTAGAAGTGTTTTTGTCTTTCAGAATGGTTGTGAGCTCTTCTTATATTCAACAAGTGAGAACGAGGATGCTAAAAATATTGGTGTGTATTAAGACTGCTTACACAGATAAAGCACTATGCACAGGACTTTCAAATGACCTATGAAACACTGTATGGGTGATAAACCTGTTTTACAATTTATTCCAGCATAAGATTTAACTCCATTTCATATATGAATTGAAAACAGTTTTGCATAACCTCAAATATACTTATTAATGAGATTTCCACTTATTCATAGTACTAGTCAGTTATTTGCCCGGTAATGCTGTTTTAGAAATCAGCCACAAATTCAGTCACATACAACTATCTACATTAATTTCTTGCTTTTGCATCAATTGATTGGATAGTCAGGGTTTTGATCACTTAGTGTAGACTTTTCTATAATCAGAAGATTGCAGTCAGGTCTACTGGAACAATCTCCCATCTTCTTTGGGCCAGAGGCAATCTAAAACGTTCTTTTTGTTCAAATATAGGAGCATAAAATGTATAGCCCAAATGAATGAGCACAGTTCAAATCTGTTGCTCATATGGCATCTATTGACATCAGTTGGCCAAAGCAAGACATACAGCCAAATCAGAAAATAAAAAATTGGAGAAATATACCCACTAACCATGAGGTCAAAGTAAGACATGTAACTAAGTCCAGTAATAATGAGGTGGGGAAGTACTTATTTCCCATGGAGGCTTGGGTGGGGAGGGGGGGGGAACAGACTAAAAGTTCTTTGGAAAATAATTTGAAACAATAGACATTATATCAATTATTGAATTAAAGTATAATATATAATAATATATATAACACTAATATATAATATATAAAATATATAATTCTATATAGAGCATATAATAACATACAGTGTTATAATAGTTTCAGGTATACAGTATAATGATTCAACAATTCTGTATATTAGTTCTCATCACAGTAAATGTACCCTTAATTCCCTACACATATTTCATCTATTTATTTTTTTTAAATTAGGTAATTAGATCATACTATCTGTGACCCTCATTTTTGTTTTAAAAAATAATTCTCATATCAAATACACATACAGTATTCAACATATGAATATGAATATATTCAGTGTGATCCATATCGGGTCATAAAACAAGCCTTAACATTTGAAAGAATTGAAGTCATATAAACTAGATTCTATGACTATGTAGAATCCATAAAAATGGCCCTCTAATATATCCATATCCTCTTCCTCTATATCTGTTAATATTTTATCTTGCACATAAAAAGAGACTTTGCTGATGTGACTGAGTGGAGGATTGTGAAATGGGACGATTATTTTGGATTACTTGAAGAGTCCCAAGGATCATTATAAGAAAGACAGGAGAGTCAGAGTTAGAGAAGGATGTGTCTACAGAAGTAGATGTCAGTGTGACACCGTTACTGCAGGAGGGCCACAAGTTGTGGAATGTGGGCAGCCTCTAGGAGCTCAAAAAAGCAAGGAAACAGAACCCCAAGAGCCTCCAAAGGGCTTGATTTTTAACTCAGTAAAAATGATTTCAGATTTCTGAGTTTCAGAACTGTAAGCTAATAACTTCATATTATTTTAAGCCACTAAATTTATGGTAATTTATCACAGCAGCCTATAAAACTAATACATACATTACCTGATTTTAAGACTTACTTTAAAACTAGCAAACTAAATGAATATTTGCAAAGGGAAAGACAAATCAGTGGAACAGAATAGAGAATCCAGAAATAGACCCAGACAAATATGGCCATTAGTTTTTAAAAGAAGTGCAAAATTGGGGCCCCTGAGTAGTTCAGCTGATTAAGTGTCTGACTCCTGGTTTCAGCTCATGTCATGATCTTGGCGGGGTGAGGGGGAGTGGGAGTTATGGAATCTAGACACATGTCAGGCTCCTCACTTAGTGTGGGATCTGATATTCTCTCCCTCTTCTTCTGCCCTTCCCCACCACTCATATGTGCGCTCTCTCTCTCTCTCTCTCTCAAAATAAATAAATAAACATGTCTTAAAAAAGAAGTGCAAGTCAATTTGAGAAATTTGAGAAAGAATATCTTTTAAACAAGTGGTGTAGGAATAATTTTTTATTATCATACACAAAAATTAAAAAAGAAAAAAGAAACGAGCTATATTTCATATGTACAAAATTAATTTAAAATGCATCATAAAATAAAATAAAATGCATTATGATACAATTGTAAAAGGAAAAAAAAATAAAACTTTTAGGAGACAGTATAAGAGGAAGTCTTTATGACATGGATTAGGAAAAGAGTGTACATGACATCCAAAGCACAATGCATAAAATAAAACTCTATAAATTAAAATTTGTCAAAGTTAATTTTTTTTTCTATATGAAATACAAGGTTAAGAGAACAAAAACAGACTGCAGACTGAGGGAAAATATATACAAGTTACATCTAAAAAAGGGCATATCAACAATATGTGAAGAACTTCCAAAATTCAGCATTAATAAAATAGGAAACCTAATTAAAAATGGGCAAAAACTAAAAATACACTTTACCAAATAAGAATGAAAGATATCAAATAAGTTCACAGAAGTATTTTTAGAGTCATTAGCTGTTTGAGAAATGCAAATGAAAGCTCTAGGGAAGGGCGCCTAAATGGCTCAGCAGTTTAGCTCCTCCTTTTGGCCCAGGTCGGGATCCTGGAGTCTCAGGATTAGTCTCATGTCAGGCTCCTTGCATGGAGCCTGCTTCTCCGTCTGCCTGTGTCTCTGCCTCTCTCTCTCTCTTTCTCTTTCTCTCTCTCTCTCTCTCTCTCTCTCTCTCTTCGTCTCTCTGTCATGAATAAATAAATAAAATCTTTAAAGAAAGAAAAAACTATAGTGAGATACCACCACACATATATTAGAATGGCTAAATACAAACAAAACCCAAAGCACAACAATAACAAAATTATAATGCCAAGTGCTGGTGAAGATGTAGAGCAAACAAAACAGCTATACATTGATGGCAAGAATGCAAAAGGGTATAGCCATGCTAGAAAATAATTTGACATGATTTGTAGAGTTAAGCACACCTACCATTTGATAGTTCTACTCCTGAGTATTTACCCAAGAGATGTGAGAATTTATATTTACATAAAAACTTTATACAAATATTCATATCTATAGATAATACCAAAAACTTGAAAATATCCAAATGTCTTAAAATAGATGAAAGGATTCACAAATGGTGGCATATCCTGCAACAGAATACTACTGAGAAAATAAAAGTAACAAAATATACAACCAATACTTTGGATGAATTTCAAAGGCATTACATGAATGAAAGGATCTGGTCTCAAAAAGTTGTGAACTATTTGATTCCATACATGTTTTCACATTTTTAAAAGACAAAACTCCAGTGATGGACAACAGATCAGTAGTTACCATAGGCTAAGTATGGTGATGGCTCTGACTGTAAAGGAGAATATGAGGGAATTTGGGTTGGGTTGTGGGTGGGAGGGTGATGGATTTCTTCTCTATCATTTCCTGTGGTGGTTACACAAATACCTGTTAAATTTCATAGAACTTGTGGCAAGCCGTCTCAAAGATGGCCTTCAGAGATCTCAACTTTGAGGTATTCACACCCTGTGTAATCTCCTTTCTCTGAATGGAAACTGGTCTAGCATGTTGTTTCTAATAGAATACAGCAAACGTGTGGGATGTCACTTGCATGATTAAGTTATATACAATTAAGACTTTGTATGGATATTATGCCCTCTCTGTTTCTGAGTTTTGAAGCAATTTAACACATGGATGAAGCCAGATAGTAATAAATGAGGGTAGGGACACCTGGGTGACTCAGTGGGTGACCGTCTGCCTTCAGCCCAGGGTGTGATCCCGGGGTCCGGGATTGAGTCCCACATTGGGCTCCTGCATGGAACCTGCTTCTCCCTCTATGTGTGTCTCTGCTTCTTTCTCTCTCTGTCTCTCATGAATAAATAAATAAAATCTTTAAAATAATAACAATAATAAATGAAGGTAGTCTCTAGGCAATAGCCAGCTAGGCACTGAGGCCCTCAGTGAAGTAGACTAGCAGGGACTGAAATTTTGCCCAACCATGTGAGCTTAAAAGTGGACCCTTTCCTTTTTTTTTTTTTTAAGATTTTATTTATTTATTCATGAGAGACACACAGAGAGAGGCAGAGACACAGGCAGAAGGAGAAGCAGGCTCCATGCAGGGAGCCTGACATGGGACTCAATCCCAGATCTCCAGGATCATGCCCTGAGCTGAAGGCGGTGCTAAACTGCTGAGCCACTGGGCTGACCAAAAGTGGAACCTTTCCCAATGGAGTCTCTCTCTCTCTCTCTCTCTCTCTCTCTCTCTCTCTCTCTATATATATATATATATATATATATATATATATATATATATATATATATAAAATATTTGTATATATATATAATATTTGTGTATATATATATATATATATATATCTTTCTCTTGTAATAGCTTTTGATTTAGTCTATTTTATCTATTAGTATAGCCTCATTACTATCTCTTGGTTACTATTTGCATGGAATATCTTGTATTCATTCTTTTACCCTCAATCTATTTGTCTGATCTAAACTGAGTCTTTTGTAGAAAGCCTATAGTTACCTCTTGTTTTTCTAATCCATTTTGCAAATCTTTGCCTTTCTCTTGGAGAATTTAAACCACTTACATTTGAAGTAATTACTGATGAGGAGGAATTTAGTCTGCCATTTTGCTCTTTATTTCTATGTGCCTTATACACTTATATCTCTCATTCCCTCCATTACAGTCTTCTGTGATTAGTTGATTTTTCTAGTGACTCATTTTGATTCCCATCTCATTTCCTTTTGTGTATATTCTTTAAGTGTTTTCTTTATCATTACTATGGGGATTACATTTAGCATACTAAATTAATAGCAAACTAATTTGGTTTACACAAATTTACTTTTAAGCACATAAAAACTCTGCTCCTCTACAGCTTCCATCTTCATTTTACTGTCAAAAAGTACGTCTTTTCATATTTTGTACCCAAATAGCATACACTTTTTTAAAAGATTTTATTTATTTATTCATGAGAGACGGGGGAGGGGGGGTCAGTGAGAGAAGCAGGCTCCATACAGGGAGCCTGATGTGGGACTCGAGCCCAGGTCTCCAGGATCACACCCTGGGCTGAAGGCAGGCGCTAAACCCCTGAGCCACGCAGGGATCCCCCATACACTTTTTAAAAAAGATTTTATTCATTTATTCACAGACACACACACACACACACACAGGGAGAGACACAGACAGAGGGAGAAGCAGGCTCCATGCAGGGAGCCCGAGGCAGGACTTGATCCCAGATCTCCAGAATCATGCCCCGGGCTGCAGGCAGCGCTAAACCACTGCACCACTGGGGCTGCCCCCGCCCCATACACTTTTAATTGTATTTTATGCATTTGTTTTTTAAATCATGTAGGATATAAATAATCAATTATAAGAGTTTGGCTTTTACATTTGACCATGTATTTAGCATTACCAGAAATCTTTATTTCTTCATATAGCCATTACTGTCTAGGGTTCTTTCATTTCAACTAGAAGGATTCCTTTCAGAGTTCTTGTCTGGTGGTACTAAATTACTTATGTTTATCTGGGAATGTCAATAATTTCTCCCTAATTTATATAGGACAGTTTTGTCAGATTTAAAATTGTTGATTTACCTTTATTTTATTTCAGTACTTTATTTTTTTTTATAAATTAATTTTTATTGGTGTTCAATTTACCAACATACAGAATAACACCCAGTGCTCATCCCGTCAAGTGTACCCCTCAGTGCCCGTCACCCATTCCCCCCCACCCCCCGCCCTCCTCCCCCTCCACCACCCCTAGTTCATTTCCCAGAGTTAGAAGTCTTTATGTTCTGTCAGAACATAAAGACTTATTTCAGTACTTTAAATATGCCACACCCCTGCCTCTTGCTCTCCATCATTTCTGATGAAAAATTGGCTGTTAATTTTATTGTATATTATGAGTTGCTTCTCTCCTGCTTTCTTCGCTATTCTTTTTTGGTAATGTCTGTTGACAATTTGATTATTATTTGTCTAGGTAAATGTGTCTTTGACATTATCCTGCTTGGAGTTCATTGATTTGTAGATTTATGTCCTTCATCAAACATGGGATGTAGGTGTTCAAATATTTTCCTTGTCTCTTTCTCTGTTTACTTCTAGAGTTTTCCTAATATATATGTTGATCTGCTAATTGGTGTCCCATGGGTCCCTTAGGTTCTGTTTACTTTTCTTCATTTTTTTGTTTCTTTTCTGAGTCAGAAAAATGTAATTGCCCCTTCTTCAAGTTCACTGATTCTTTCTTCTGTCTGTTTAATCTGCTCTTGAACCTATCTACAATTTTTTTCATTTCAATTATTGTACTCTTCACCTCCAGAATTTCTGCTAAATTTCTTTTAGAATTTCTATGCCTTTATTGATATTCTTATTTTTCAGACATTATTTTCCTGATTTATTTTAAGCTTTTTGTCCTGATTTGTCTTAAACTTTTGAATTTAATTAAATAGGACAGTTGTTTTCAAGTTGTTGCTGTTTTCTTCCCCCCACCCCACCCCCAAGTAGGTTTTATGTATGAACTTCTTCATATTATTTCTATCAGTTTATTTTGTTCCTATAAATGAGTCATACCCTCTGATTCTTTGTATGGCTTGTGATTTTGTTGTTGTTGAAAACTAGGCATTTAAACATAATGTGTTAACACTGGATATCAAGTTCTCCCTTTCTTATGATTGAGCTTGTTTGGGATATTGAAAGACTATGGTGATCCATTTGTTTAACGATTTTTTTTCCAAACTGTTTTTTGTAAAGACAGTATTCTTTGTCATGTGTGGTCAGTGGAGCCTCAGTTTCTTAGTTCATGTTTAGCTAATGCTTTCACAGGTATTTCCTTGATAAGAAAGATCTTAAAAGAAAAAAGAAAAGAAAAAGTTAAAAAAAAAAGAAAAAAAAGAAAGAGAGAGAGAAAAAAATACAATACCAGCAACAAAAATGCAAAAAGTGGAAAAAAAAAAAAAACACCAATAAAGCAACAAAAAACAAACTCACTTCTCAGTCTCTGCAGATTACCTTTTTTTCTGGGGTATTTCTTCACCATTTAGCCAGGTTTGCACTGAGCCTAAATATCAGCTCAAGGTAAAAAGCTTTTGTCTTTTCAGGTCTTTCTTGAGCATGAATATTGCCGTGGGCATGAATGTGGCTTTCTAAATTTCCTTATATATCCAGGTGTTTTTGAATCTGCTAATTTCTCCAAGAATCTTTCCTCACTTTTCTTTCCAGGTCTTAGCTGATATAGTGTGTATCTTAATTCTAAACATTTTTAAGGTACTTTGTAAGTTGACCTGCCAGATTTTTTAAGCAATGCCTTCCACTTATGACTTGAGATACAAGTTAGGCAGAACAAAGCTGAGCACCTCTCATTAGCCCTCCAGGTAGTTCTCAGACTGGTTAGTACAAACATATACAGTATTTTCTAAATAAAACCTGTTATGTTTCCTCCAATACTAGGAATCAGGGTCGGACACTGGGAACAAAATCTGTAGCCAATTTAAGGCTGCTGGAACACTGGGAGTGGGACGGAACAAGTGTAAATGGAAACACCCACAGCTTTCCTACTGTTTTCAAATTGTTCTTTTCTTGATTCAGTGCTTGCTTGGTTGCTGTAAATCTCTGTCTTCCAGAATACTCACAAAGTTGGTTTTGACAGTTTCTGCCTCCAAAGAAAATATATTTTTGTGGGAGATGAGAATTTTGAGCTGCCTATTGTATCATTTTTCTAATGGCACTGTCCAGCATATTAATCTATTATATTTTTAAGGCAAAATAACAGCCTCATACACAACAATTCCTTTACTTGGCGATACTATTTTGATAATTTTTTTGACTATACAGTGAGGCTAATAACTTCTGACATTTAATACTGTCTTACTTTTCCTCATGCAAGCATCCCAATTCTTCACACCTCCTGACATGCCACATAAAATAATGACTTTAAATATATATATAAAGCACTACTTTAAAATTTATAAACATGCTATGAAATCTTAATACATCTGTGTATGGTTGCTATAGCAATTTATTATTAGGTTTTATACAGAAACAACTAACAAATATACTTATTTTTTAATGCTAAGTATCTCTAATGGGTTCTGGTAGGTATAGAAGATGATTTTGAACATGTTATTTAAAACTTTTTGAGAAGCCTGAATATGTTAATATCAGTTACATCTTTTTAAAGGAAATATCATTGTTCATAAGATAATAATGCATTTTTTAGTTAATTTGGATATTTTTACACATCTATCCTACTGAAAATGAGTTTTATTTTTAATCATATTTTTTAACCAAACAGAAAAGAAAGGAAATATGATTTCTTTGACTGAAAAGCACTCAGTTCTTTACTGCATCAGTCTAAAAGTATCAAAGGGGCAGGTGTCAGAGCACGATTTCAATAGGAAAAATAAAAATAGAGCCTAAGCCTTTGTGGCAGATGTCAAGCATGCTGACAACTGTTAAAAGAAAAATCATTTTCCTGATCCTGTGCAAGGAGACAGCTTGTAAGATTAAAGATGTATCTCTTTATCTATGTGTTTGGCAGATCATTTCCACTGAATAGGACATGAAAGGTTCTTCAGTTAGAGAAAGGGACACCAGGAATTTTTATCATCTCGGCCACACAAGGGTATAATGAAAAGTCAGAAAGTAAAGAAATATAAAAAAAATAAGAAAAAAAAAAAAACCTAAGCTGAGCAGTATTTTCTGCATCATATTAAGTCCCAAATATTACAATGGTAACTTCTTCCTGGTTTAAAAATTCTTAAAATACTCAAATAGTAAAGACATGAGTCACCAAATAATGAATAGCGTATAATAAATGTTTAATAAATAATTGCTAATGCCTGCTTAAACAGGTGAATTTGACAATTTAACAATATTTTTATTATATTTATTTGTTAGAGAGAGAGAACAAGAAGGGGGAGCAGTAGGCAGAGGGAGAGGAAGAGGGAGAGGCAGGCTCCCTACTGAACAGGGAGCTCAATGTGGGGCTCAATCCCAGGACCCCAGAATCATGACCTGAGATCAAGCTTAAGCTTAACCGACTGAGAGACACCCAGGTACCCCTTTAACAATATTTGTTTATAGCTCATGGCTCACCTTTGTCTATCTTATCATCCTAAAGATAGTAATTGGTTGGAGTTTTATTAAATTCTATATGTATACTTCTAGTTAATTTTAATTATGCAAATACTTCTGTGCTTATTCACCAATAAAAATTTAAAATATTAAAGTAAGATAAAATTAACAATGTCTTCTAGATCTCATTGGACTTTCCTTCCTCTCCCATATTTCCACATTTTTCTTTCCATTTATATAACTTCTGTATACAAATATAACAAAAATCAATATAATATCAGGTAACCATTTGCTATGGCTTAAATTTTAATAATACATCTTAGCAATGTTTTCTTAGTAGTACTCATAAAGCTTCACACATTTATATAGTATTCCATAATATGGATTAATTAGAGCTTACTTATCTGTATTCATACTGATGTACAGTAAATGTTCAATTTTTGTGGTATAGCAAACCTGCAATCCCAGATATCCTATAAATTTCTCCTTGCACTTGTTGGGTGTTTTCCTAATGTAAAAACTGACAAGTAGAAATATTAGATAACTAGAAATATGCATTTTATAATTAAATTTACCTCATTTTCTATACATTTTGTCATGTATTTCATTTTTATTATTGTTCCTATTAACTATTATAACTATTACTAACTATTGTGAACATGTATCGGCTCTCCATACATCCTATATCTATTAAAAATTGACATATCTTCAGATAAGAAGTTAGAGCATCAGTAAACATTATTCATTTCAACTTTTCTTCTCACATTTTCTCTTACATAAAGTCTGGAGGTCAGGAAGAAGTATCTACTAACTATACCTTGAATATGTTTTGTAACTTTTTCTCCTGTGTTAGTGTGTTTTTCTTCTTCTCTATTCACATGCATCATATACTTTTTAGGATTGTTTTGAGGCCATAACTTATCTGAAGGTGTCTTGGTCCCATAAAAATCATGTGTATAAATCTTGACTTCCTAAGTATCTGGCATAATGCTGTATGAGATCACTATGTTTTTTAAACATACATTTATTTATTTATTTATTTATTTATTTATTTATTTATTTATTTATTTATTTTAGAGAGGGGGGAGAACACACAGGGAGGAGGGACAAAGAGAGAGGGAGAGAGAGAGAGAGAGAATCTCAACCAGACTGCCTGCTAAGTGTGGAGTCCAATGAGGGGCTTGGTCTCATGACCCTGAGATTATGACCTAAGCCAAAATCAAGAGTCGGACACTCAACTGCCTGAGCCACCTAGGTGCACCTATGATCAATTTATTTTGATTAATTATAGTTTAATTAATATGTACTAAGCCAAAGGTAGCTTTAAACCTGAGAGTGATTAGCTAAATTAGTTTTCATTGCTTTTACTGTTAAATGAACGTGGAGGTATTTAAAGATTTGGTATTTTGTTGAATATATAATTGAAAACATTTGAAAATACAGAAATTATTTTTGTAAATAACTTACAAAGATATTATTTAATTTTGTAATCATAAAGTCAGTAAGTATTTTCAATGTCCAACTTCTCTTTTTGTGACTTAAATCCACTACTTCCAGTCTTCATGTCAGAGGGGATTTATGAAAGCTACCTACAAGTTCATATGTTCTACATTTGGAAAATGCTAACTATTCCCTGCATTGTGGTTCCCAGTCTTTTATTCTTTCAAGGTGGAGACTATTCCCTGTGCTGATCATAAACCTTTCAGAGTCATCCACATACAATGTAGAACAAACTAAAGATCATAAACACTTTCAGTGGAAGTTAGCCTTTTGAATTATACACTGCTATTCTCAAAGTCAACTATCATGTTTGATTTAGATGTAGCTATAGTGACCACTGGTAGGTTTAAACTTAGTGAAATGGAACATCTCAGTACAGTTACTTCCTCAAAGTATCCATTTTTGTTCATATTTTAAGCATAGAATACAATGACTAGGGACAATCACTGTAAGGAATTATGCTGATACAGGTATATTGGAAAAATTGTATATAAAAGGTCAAATTAATAAAATAGTTCTTTTGTGTTTGTTTAACCATTTATTTTGTGGGCACAGACATGTATTTATTCATTGGTAATAGCAATGTTCATTTGTACCCTCTTACCACACCCAAACAATGGATTATATATTTATTGAAAAAGAACCATATTATACTTGGATTTTACATTTTCTATTTATCCATCTTTTAGAAAAGAGACTTTGTATTCATGCAACACCCAACAATGTCTTATAATCCTTATAGTCCTTAGGTATGTGTTGTAGGCCAAATTGCATCCCCCCAAAATTTGTAATCCAACCTTGACCTCAGGCTTGTAGCCTCCAGAATTGTAAGAAAATAAATTTTGATTAAGTCACCTGTGGTATTTGTCACAGCAGCCCTAACAATAATATAGTGTGCAATTAAAAATTGTAAAATAAAGCTTATGGCAGATGGAACAGAATGGTACAGGTATAGAATAATTTCATACTAAATGCACTTTAAATATTTTTTTCATATGATACAGGACTTTTTAGTACATATATATATATATATATAACTTCTTAGAGTATGACACAAATTTACAAGGGAAAATGTAAATATGATAATAAACAATATGCCACTCTATAACTGATTTGCCCATATACAATACCAACCAAGGTATGGGTCATTCATAATATAGTCTATCTATGTTTGATGCTCATACAAAATGAAGAAGATACAAAAACTAGGCAAAACTCTGATGATAACAATCTTATATAGTGGCAGAAATTATATGTTGCTTCCTTTCCTTCAGATCCTTTTCTGCCTATTTAATCTCAAATTTTCAATTCTTACATTATTTCCTTATTAGAAATCTCAGTCCCTCTCTTTTCTCTAACAACTGACAGTGGATTTTACTTCACAGATAAAATTGAAGAAATTAAAAGAGAATGTAAACATTTCCCCATCACTACAAATTATTTATATTTGTTTGCACATACTTCTCCACTCCAGTTTCTGTGGATGAAACATGGTTGCTTCTAAGAAAATTTGTCTATTTGCTCCAACCTATGTATTCTTTTTAACAGGACACTGAGATACTTCAGCAAGTTTCTTTTTTTACTTCTCTAACATCAGTTTTCTTCTGTATTGGATCATTCACATCAGAGTACAAAAATGCTCTAAATTCTCACTTAAAAAAAAAAAGCCAACCCTTCCTTGATCCTAATATTCTTCTGCATGCTGCTCCTAAATATATGCAAAGAGCTTTCCACACATAGACCTTCCACTTATTTAGCTCCTACTATTTCTTGAACTCATGATCATCAGAATTTTATGCCCACTAAAGCAATAGCGCATTTTTGTGTTGAATATCCACATTTATTCCTTAAACAAATACTTATTCAGCATCCATTACTTGCAAGAAAACATTATGGGCAATAAGGGTTCAACAGTAAATTAAATAGATCAAGTCTCTGTCCTCCATGAGATGGAAAGTACTTTTTTACTGTTATGAACAGAAATCAGAGAGCAGAAAAATTAAGAGCTATAGAATGCGCTGCTTCCGGTATATTGTATGACCCCTAGCATTGGCAAGGGTGTCATCTGGAAGCACAGGAGAAATGCAGAATATCCTCATGCCATGCCTACAGAAACACAACTTGTATTTTTTTCAAGATCCCCAGGCAATGGAAATACACATTAATGTTTAAGAAGCACTGGAAAACTAACCCAAGACACCTACTGGGAAAATATATAATAGAGCTCTTTAATAATTTAAAGGTCACTATTTATCAATTATTTTAATCCATGATTCTTCAATGCTATCTGAGTTTAGTGCTATTTCTGTGGTTTGCATTATAAATTCCTCTGCTAAGATTTCTTTTAGCTGCAAGAAATAGAAAATCCAGTACCACAGATATAAAAGTTATTGCTGCTCTTTTAGGTCCTCAACAGCATCACTGATGTTTCTCTTATTATCTTAAATATTTAGTAATGTGGGATGCCTGAGTGGCTCAGTAGTTGAGTATCTGCCTTTGGCTCAGGTCGTGATCCTGGGATCCTGGGATCAAGTCTCGCATCAGGCTCCACATAGGGATCCTGCTTCTCCCTCTGCCTGTGTCTCTGCCTCTTTCTCTGTGTCTCTCATGAAGAAATAAAATGTTTAAAAAATATTCGGTAATGTTGCAAGATGGCTTTCACCTTTAAACGGGAAAGAGAGAAGAGACAAACCAGGCTTGGTTTTCTTTTAACTAAAAAAAGTAGAAGCTTTCCTCAAAGCATCCTTACCCCAAAATTTACCTGCTATTTATTGTGTGCTAAAACAGTAATTTGGCCACCACTAGATGCAAAGGAAACCCAGAAAGTGAGTATATATGGCTCTCTAGGTAATATAGAGGAGAGTGGTAAGAAATATCATTAGAAATGCCTTTAGAGTAGAAAAGCAGCAGTGTCTGCCACAGTATCATAAATCGATTCAGTGTATTTTTAAACTGTAGATAACAGCAGTAACAGTAATTATCCTCTACTACAACTCCTACCAACATGCTTAATATCTCCACATCTTTTTTCAGAATCATCACTGTAGATTCCAAGTAGACAAATCTCAGAAACTACTATCTCCTAATGAATATCTAGTGGTTTAGGTAATTCCTGGAAGTTTAATCACATGCTAGAGACACAGATTGCATGTAAACAATATGTTCATGTTTAAAGTAAAATAAAAAGGAAATAGATTTGTGGTGGACAGTCTCTCCTTTCCTGGTTCTGAAGAAGCTTGCTGACATGTTTTGAGGTGTCCTAGGAAAAGATCCACAGGACAAAAGACTGATAAAAGCCTCCAGCTGATAGCCAGCAAGCAACTGAAGCTCTCAGTCTGAAGGCTGCAAGGCTAACATTTGGCTTATAACCTTACAGAAGACCGAGCCATGACATGGCTGGTTCCTGACCCACAGAAATAGTGAGGTAATACATGTATATTGTTTTAATCTGTATGTTTGTGCTAATGTTTTACACAGCAATAGATACCTAGTACACATGAACATTTTAATACTATACTTTGATATATTTCATTTTTCTATAGATAATACCTATGAAGCCTTTTTATGAAAATGTGTCTACCTATTTAAAAAATAGAGCCACATCAGTACCAAAATATCTCAGAACTCACCATAACTTTTCTGCTATGGATAGAACCTTGTTACTATTAGGCTCTAGAAGTGATTGTCTTACAAAGGAATTTGTAAATTGGAATACTGCATTTGTGTGCTCGTGTGCATGTGGAAGGCTTTTTCCAATGAGGCTTTCAAACGCATGTCATATGGCTCCTTATTTGGATATGTATCATCTTAGTGATACTCATTTTAATTAAAATCCAAAATTAATATAAATCTGAAAATGTGGAATTAAAAGGATAAGTTTAAAACACTGTAAATGCCAGGATCCCTGGGTGGCACAGCGGTTTGGTGCCTGCCTTTGGCCCAGGGTGCGATCTGGAGACGGGGGATCGAATCCCACGTGGGGCTCCCTACATGGAGCCTGCTTCTCCCTCTGCCTGTGTCTCTGCCTCTCTCTCTCTCAGTCTCTCTCTCTCTCTGTGTGTGACTATCATAAATAAATAAAAATTAAAACAAATTTGTAAATGCCTAGTGTGCCACATGGTTCAGAGCAAGTGAACATTTGGTAGATGCTTTATCCCCCAATAGTTGTTTCATTAAATTTGTGTTTATAGCAGATGATTCTGGGTTTTTTAATGTTCTATTATTACTTTCAATTAGTAAGCCATTACAGTGAACCTGTCAATTTTTTTTGTCCCACATAAAAAAGGGTTCATTCTCCTGTATCAACATTCAAACCATCTAAATTGCAAAGTTTACTCTGATGTTTTCTAAAGTCACCTATTCTGATTAATTAAGCCCTTAGCACTAACACTGTTTACATTTATTCAGCAGAAAGTAGAAAGGAAATATTCTCAAAGCAAAGAACTTTTCTGGCCTCAGGGAAGTGTGAACCATAAAGACAATGAGAATAAAAATAAACAAAATGATGCTCAGATTGTTACAGTGTATCTATTTTAAAAATAGCTATTCCCAGAAGGAGAAAGAACTAACATTTTTATATGTGGGATATAATTTAGGAAATTCAACCCTTCTACTAGTTTTCCATGACCTCATTACTTTCTTTAAATTATTTTATGACAATAATTCACTATGCACACTCATGATAAATATCAATAAAATACATTTTTGAACAATGAACAAATGCAGTTTAGTTTATTAGCCAATAATGTCATGTATTATATCAGGAAGTTAGCTATTCTCACCAAAGCTTAAAATGCAGTCCTTTGACATAATCTTCATTTATAATTGTGGCACTAAAATGTCTCATAAATAGTGCTCAAACTGCTTGGAATTTCTCACCTAGCTACTTATCTCACTATCAAAGTTTCTTTGAGAGCAGTGGCCTTGGCTATCATACTGATACTCTTATATTTCTAAACTAACAAAGTGGATGCTCAATAAATACTTGTTGGATGTAAGAATTCTCTGAGACCAGTAGGATCCTAATGTTAAATGAGTACTTTTATCGTAAATCTGAATTCATAAATTATTAAATTGGTACTTGAGTTCATTATTTCTATAGGTATCTAATTTGGCTTCCCAGGAAAGCTTACAAGCTTATGCATCATTCCACAATTAACCTATCATGTTTTTACTTACGCATTTTGAAAGTCATATACATTTTGAACAAGCAGAGCAACATACTAAGGGAACAAGATAGAAGAGGTCCAAACTATGAGCAGCAGGGCATTGTCATTAGACCACATAAGTGATAATAAGCCTACTGATTTCAGTCTAGCTTTTTATCATTGTGTTACCAATTGTAAGCACTGTCAGTGATAAAATTTTATTCTATAGTAGACCACTTCTATAGGCCCTGCCTTGGTATGGTACTGAAGAAGATATAGTTAAGGATAGTTGCATAGTTCATTTATGGAAACTTATCTGCATCACATTTCTGAAGGCAAGTGTGAACTTTTCAATAAGGAGCAAATGTGCATCATCTCAAGTCATGACATTTTTAATTAGGAAACTATAACAAGACAAAAAAATGAGACTAATAGGAGTGAGTAATCAATAAGCAGCAATTTTGGAATGTAGTTATTTTAAATGTAAAGAAAAAAGTACAATTTTATATAACATATGCAATCTAATGGCTTGAGAATATTTTTAGTATATGTATATTAAACACAGTGTACTTGTTTGTAGTTTTCTGACTTACTTATTTTTAACTATTATCCAGTAGTTAGTGGATGTTTTTTGTCTTAATTTGAAAAAAATTTTAGTAAAAAAATAATACAAATATCAAAGTATAAATATGAAACATTACTAATATTATATTAGCTTTAGCATCTACTGTGTAGCTTCGGGGTAATTTTTTAAGATATCAACTTAATATCTCCCATATTAAGAGATATTGTTTTTATCTTTCATATCTACACCTAGAGCATTAACTCATTCTCATCAACATCATCAAAAGTTTTATTATGTTTTCAAGTGTATATCTGTTTCTTTACTTGGCCATAAACACATTAAAAGTATGTCGTATTCCTCTTGAAGACTGACTTAGTGCAGTACATATTGTTGAATAAATACTTACTAAAGGATTGTGAAAAAAAGTAGCACATGCTCATAGTAAAATAATAAAAGTAGAAGGTAAAGATAATAAAAATGAAGAAAATGAAGATCACAAACCTCTCACCAAACAGAAATACCCTTTTTTATGTATGCCGGTACATATCATTCAGACTTGATATATTTATAAATAAGTTATAAAAGGATTCAGGATATGGGTACTATTTTAAAACTGTTCTTAAAATGTAATGTATTGGGATGCCTGGATGGCTCTTCAGTGAACATTTGCCTTTGGCCCAGGGCGTGATCCTGGGGTCCCAGGAATGAGTCCCACATCGGGCTCCCTGATGGAGCCTCCTCCCTCTGCCTGTGTCTCTGCCTCTCTCTCTCTCTCTCTCTCTTTCTCTCTCTCTCTCTCTCTCTCTCTGTGTGTGTGTGTGTGTGTCTCTCATGAATAGATACATAAATAATCTTTAAAAAAATAAATATAACATATTATTACATAGGGAATAAAATTCTACAACAATCCCATTCAATGACCACATGTTACTCCATTATAAATATGAACTTTACACATTAAACTCATCTCAGGAAAAATTATCTTTGCTTCTATAAACAACATATTCTATAATAAGTATACTTATAGGCAAATTATTATATTCACTGTAATTGAATTTTTAGTGTAAATTTCTATAGGTGGGCTTTTCATAGCAACGGGTATGTATAGGGCCATTTTATATATGAAACTTTATGGTCACCTCACACATATAGGCAGCTAGTACTCATGAGAATTTCAAGGGACTGGAAAAATACTTAAGTCAAGAGGGTAGTAAGGAGTTAGTTAAGAAATGTTTACACATGGCAACAAATATTGTTAAAATATCACCTTGAAGACACACTTTACTGCTTGAATTTTCTTACTCTAAAAGAAATTCTAAGAAGGCATTATTGTCATAAAAAATCAAAAATAAGCATATAATTGCACTCCATACAGGCAAGCCATTTTATAAGCAACATTTTTAAATTATTCAAATATTAATAGCAAAAATATAATTAAACATGGATATATCTTAATTTATTTGACATATTATTGAATATATTTGATGTAAATTGGGATCTTGAAAAGTGAGGAAGATTATGGTCTACAAAGTCTTTATTTGTGACCCAGTCCAGGGTGTGAGATATATATTATTATCAGAAAGTTGTATCAGTTTGTAAATAATTCTTAAAAATTGTTGACACACACAAATCAATGGGATGAATTTCTGGGCTGTACTTTATCCGGAGTTCTCTCTACTTTCCTGATGGAAATTCTGAAGTTCATCTACATGCCAAGGAGCAGTATATTTTGTAAAATAATATACTGTTGATAATGAAACAACTCATTCTCTTTCAGATGATTATGATAGCTATATAATAAAATATTAACACTTCATCTCCCTGATTCATTTAAATGGGATTTAAAAATACCTTGTGCAATTTCAAACAGCAAAGGGAATAAAGATGTAAGAGGATGGGGAGAGAAGCTTAAACTTGTTAAGTCTGAGTCCCCACTCCAATTTTTATTTATTTATTTATTTATTTATTTATTTATTTATTTATTTATTTATTTATTTTTAAAGATTTTATTTATTTATTCATGAGACACCACAGAGAAAGAGAGAGAGAGGCAGAGGGAAAAGCAGTTTCCATGTAGGGAGCTGGATGTGGGACTCCATTCTGGGTCCCCAGGATCACCTCTTGGGCTGAAGGCCGTGCTAAACCACTGAGCCACCTGGGCTCCCCAGCCCACTCCAATTTTTAAAGAGAGCATAATGTATTTGATTCCATGAAGTATAATAGTGATTAGCCTAAGATAATTATAATGGCAACCCACAATTAGCTGGTTGATTTTCTGGCATATCAATTATTTTCTTTCCTCTCTTATCAATGGTAGATCCAAGGAGATCTAAAAGAGAGATTGTGCTGGCACCCTAATTCAGGAGTGAAATGTCAAATGCTTATCCAGGAACAAGGTAAAGGCGTGAATGAGACAAGAGAACCTACGAGAAGTGGAAACCAATGCACCTACTGCATGAGTGGCGAGGATTCGGTTAAAGAATACATGCCGGGATCCCTGGGTGGCGCAGCGGTTTGGCGCCCGCCTTTGGCCCAGGGCGCGATCCTGGAGACCGGGGATCGAATCCCACGTCGGGCTCCCGGTGCATGGAGCCTGCTTCTCCCTCTGCCTGTGTCTCTGCCTCTCTCTCTCTCTGTATGACTATCGTAAAATAAAAAAAAAAAATTAAGAATACATGCCAATTTCCTTTAAACCAACCAATGACTTTATTTAATACTTCAAATGAGATTCAAACATTTTATCTGGTGCTGGCTATATCTTCAATGTCAACTGGAACTAATCTGCTCATAACATTCCAGCTACATTGTATGTTTCATGCATCTTTGTCTTTATTACTATACCTAGAATTCTATTCCTTACCTTTCCTACATAATGGACACTTTCCTATTATCTATTGCATGGAATACTTCCTAATAAAACTCTTAATATTTCTATATTAATAACTTTATCCCACTGCATTCAATACAAATTTCAGCCAAAGCATCTAAATCAGGGTTTCTCACCCTTAGAACTACTAACAATTTGGATGAGATAAATCTTGTTTTGGAGGATTGTCCTTTGCGTTGTAGTATTTAACAGCATCTTAGGCCTCCACCAACTAGCATGCTTGTAGCATTACACCGAGTTCTGGCAATCAAAGGTATCTCTGGACATTGTTAAAAATTCCCAAGAGACAAAGTAACCACAGATTTAAATAACTAATCCAGGCTTTTTTTTTTTTAATTGCACTTACTTGCTTAGAGGCATATCATCCCCTTTTATAGTACTGTCTCATTAAGAGTAAACATAACCGTGTCTGACTCATCTCTGTATCATCTGTGCCTAAACCAGGACCAAACTCCTAGAAAACACTTGAGAGAAGCATATCTAACATAAAATGAATTTATCCTTAAATTGTCTTGGCTATTGAAGGTGCCTAGTTAAATTCTTTCCCAGGAATTGCCCTGACTGAAGTTCACCTAAGATTTTGTACTTTCCCTGGGAGCAGCCCACCTCCCGTCACAGGTTGATGTCAGTGTCTAAAAGGCCTAGCCATTGGGACTCATTTCAGGTCGTGTCTCAGAGGTTCTCAGCTTCTGAGCTCTTCATGGGATTGGCTGGCACCTCTGTCACAGCGGCATCACAGTTCATTCTCTCTCTCTGCACAACCCAGCATTTCTACACCCTTACAGATGTTATTCTCAAGTGCACTCACTAATAAGCCTCCTGCACACATCTGTAGGGAGTGAGGTCTTTTCGTTGAAAGCTTACAGGATCAGACACCATTTGTCCTCCTGAGTTATGAAGGTGATTATTGAAAGGAAACATTTGGAAATAAGCTATCAGTTGTCATATTAATAGAGAGATATAAAATACTTTTCGTAGACAAAAATACATTTATCAAATATAAGGTATTAGAATTTTCAATGTAAGGGAGAAATTATTAACAATTAGAAGGAAAAGCAAATTTTCCCCTATTCACAGTTAAGTAGTTTCTTAACTGCCGTAGAGTACAATGTTTACTATATTACAAGTTGCTTTTTTTCCAGTTGAAAAATAATAAGTACATTTTAGTCTAAGATGATGATGAAGAAGAAAGAAAGAAAGAAAAAAATAGAGAAGAAAAGAAAAGAGGAGAAGGGAAAAGGGAAAGAATTGCACCAGCCAAAATTCCTGAGTTTGGCCAAAATCCAACACAGTAAGATATTTAAAAAACAAAACTAAGTCACAAATATTAACATCCATACTACACACTATGCATATATTAATCATCATCACAAGTTGGTTTCAATGCTGCTTCTAACATAAAATCTAATTTCTGTGCTGCTTTCATTTCTTTTCCTAATTTTAGAGTCATTTTTTGGCAGTTTTGACACATATTTTTACAATGCTTATTTTTAATTTTTAAAATAAATCTTCTGCAGTGAAAAAAATTAATATCCCATCAATGTTAAGCAGTAAAATTAACATTAAAAATGTCACTGTAATTGCAAGCCTGAAAAAGAATAGAGACTTGGGAATGATCAAATGCAGTGGAACTATATTGTTGAATATTTCAGGTATAAACTATTGCATGAATTAATATTTATTATGCAGAGTACTCACACTCACAAAACTAAATACAACAAAAAGTGGGTGAGGGATAACCAACATAAGAAAACTAGACATATTTGTCAATGCCACCATTATATAAGGGATTTTATTACCATTAATCTTATAATTTGATCTTCAACTATTTGATTTTGTTCCTAATACCACTTCTACACTGTACTGCAGCAAGAATCTGGCTCATTTTCAGACATAATGAGTTTTACTTATTCTAATTATTATCACCTGCTCTCAAGATAGAACAGAGGAAAATTTCATCCAAATTTTCATGTCAGTATCCATGTGTAGCGTCTACATTGTACTTATATAGACAAGTTTATTTCTCTTTAAATTTTGTGTTTTTTTTAATAAAAAAATAAATTTTGGTTTTAATGAGTTTCTCTGCCATGGGGAGAATGACAAAATGAAATATATTTAGGCTTCTTGGAGAGACATGAGCCTGTGGTCTTTCTCCCAACTCCAAACAATAATTGTAGTCGCCTGGGATTTGATTCTCTAGTCCTTCCCCATACACATCCACACCCTCTCTCTCTCTCTCTCTCTCTCTCTCTCTCTCTCTCTCTCTCTTTCTCTCACACACACACTGACAGGACTATATTTACTGCTGGGCATGGTCCTAGATCGTTATGTTTTCATCAAAGTAAAAAAAGTCCAGATGGACTCAAATTCTTTGTTCTCCATGAGACCATAGATTTCACTTGCCACTCTCCCTCTGACACATTCTCTCACTGCTTGTCTCAAACAAACACACCTCCTCCTGAGATCTTTTTTTCCTTACTTGCTCCCCTGGGCCCTTCTCAGTGTCTTTCTCCATTGCACTGCCTCCTCCTGGTGCTCTTGCTCCACAGCCTTGGTGTTTCTGGACCCCTGCCCCCCAACATTTGATTTAAGGTCCCTTCTCATGGGTCCTCTTACACGTCCTCTCCTACTCTCAGTCTGGCACCGTGGTAATAATCCCCTTCGTCTGGGATTCGCCCTCATACCATACTGCCTGCTGCTCTTCAGTCCTCTCCTGAGTTCTAACCTTTACTCCCACCCCTTCTCCTATTTTCTCCGTCTTTCCCCTTCCTCCCCCTTCCTCACATCTCCACCTTTCTTAGGCAAAGAAGAGCAGATGAGGACTTCCTTCTGTGAAAACCCCGTCAGCTTTTTGGTTTTTGCTTTTTTCTTGAGAGCACAGGATGTTTTGTCTCTGCCAGCAAGCTGCTGACAATACAATCTGGAGGAAGAGAGGTCTTTCTTTAGGGTTTGAACACTCAGTTTAATAGAATTTGCCTTGGAACAGAAGACACAATCATACTAATAATGAAGTAGTAGTAGTAGTATATACAATTTGTCTTGTTTTATTTGCTTTGAGTGTATATATAGCTTCTGTAACCCACGTAAATAAAAATATAAATAAAAATGTAAATATAAATATATATGTATATATGCATATATATGCATATATATATAAATTCTGGTAAAAATAAATAACAAAAATATTTGAATCTCCATCATTTTATTGCCATGATTATATACATTTAACAAAAGCAGATCATCCTCAGTGTCACGGGATTAAGATTTATAGAAAGGAAAAGAATACTATTGTTATTGTTATTGTTCTATCAAATGGCAGTAAAAAAAAAAAACACAAAACATCATTTCCATTAAAAAAGAAGTAATTTTTTCAACTAATATTTTAACTTATTTAAATTCAATTAGTTAACATACAGTATATCATTAATTTCATACGTAGAGTTCAGTTATTCATCCATTGTATATAATACCCAGTGTTCACTACATCACGTGCCCTCTGTAATGCCCATCATCCAATTACTATATGCCCCTACCCACCTAGAGGAAAGTAATTTAATTTTAATATTTAATGTATTTTACTTGCTTTTGCTTGTTAGCTGACATTGGCATAGTGGCTCACGGTAGAGTTTCATCTATACTAAATCCATCAGCTATTCTGATAGAATTAGGCAATCACTTCCCAAGATGTGGAATTTTACTAATCTTGACATTCTACACATTATTTTAGATACATTTTTATTTTTTTTATTTTAATTTATGATAGTCACAGAGACAGAGAGGCAGAGACACAGGCAGAGGGAGAAGCAGGCTCCATGCATCAGGAGCCCGACGTGGGATTCGATCCCGGGTCTCCAGGATCCCGCCCTGGGCCAAAGGCAGGCACCAAACCGCTGCGCCACCAGGGATCCCTAGATACATTTTTCTACAGTAAATTTATTTTTTGCTTGCTCTCCTACTGTAATGACAAATCAGTGTTTTATTTAAGATTGTCTATATCTAGATCAAAAGTATTTTATGAGAATGTTTGTTTATAATACATCATACCTAAAACCAAAAATATGAGTCTTTATAGGTGATTATCCAGGAGGAGAAAAGCCCAATAACTTTTGCAAGAGGTCAGTCGTAATAGTACAAATGTTAAGTACAGTCAACAGGGAGTATTTATCTATGATAATTTTCATTTTATATCTATTATGCATATGGACGGCAAAATTCCATTTCCCTTATTCTCCCTGATTTAGAAATAATCCTATAAGGCCTATCTTTTATAAAGTAGTTTTTTTTTAAATAAAACAAATGAATAAACAAACTGGAAGCTAAATCAGATCTATAAATAGAACTGATGTTTGCCAGAGGGAAGGGGTGTTAGGGGATGGACAAAATGGGAAGGAGAGTAGGGGATACAGGCTTCCAGTCATGGAATGAATAAGTCAGGGTAATAAATGACACAGAAGAGAGAATATAGTCAATGATATTGCAAAAGCACTGCATGGTGACAGATGGTAGCTACACTTGTGGTGAGCATAGCATAATACTTAGAGTTGTTGAATTACTATTTTGTATACCTGAAACTAAGGAAACATTGTCAACTATACTAAAAAGGTTGAAGTTTTTTAAGTTTTTTGATAGTAATTTTAAGCAATTTCAGACATTTAAAAATATACCTCAGAA
Source organism: Nyctereutes procyonoides (assembly GCF_905146905.1). Classification (NCBI taxonomy): domain Eukaryota; kingdom Metazoa; phylum Chordata; class Mammalia; order Carnivora; family Canidae; genus Nyctereutes; species Nyctereutes procyonoides. The sequence goes on along the minus strand of NW_026575142.1, from coordinate 62,382,298 downwards.
AGATACAGTTAATGAATACATTTTAATGAAGAATTAATACTAGAACAATTGATTGAGTTATTCAGTGGCTTACTTCTGTATTCAGTTGCATTTATTTGTTTCCTTTCTGTGTGTAGAGGTGGGAGGCCGAGAAGATGAGGTTGAATGAAGCAGCATGTATATTTTAAAGATTTGCCAATCTCCACAATTAGGTGGGTGCTGTTATGTTTCAAGAATAGGCAATAAATTTAAAGATACCCAGTGAAATCTCCCCTGTGCTGAATTATTTCCAAATGACTTTCTGAATCCAAAATTGATTGGCGTGATAACTTTTTATTCCAAAATTTATCAGCGTGATAATAAAACACCCATATTTGTATTTTGGTGTTAATAAAATATTAATATTAATAAATAATATTTTTTATTTGTGTCTATTACGTTGAATAAAGAAACGAGAGATATTTCAAAATTGAAGGACTTGCTTTGCTAAGACTTATAACCTATGTTGGATATAAAATGAAGATGCTGTACTTTATTGGAAAAACATTTTATGGTAGCAATTCTAGATTTTTTAAATACATCAAAAATAGTCGCAAATTCAATTATCATCTTTTTATACTGCTTTGGCTGCTGTTCTGAGGTATATCATAGTTATTACAGCAAGGATATGGTTTAAATTACAGAGCCATATCTGAATGAATTCCTCAACAGTTAATGTCTAAAAAGCAGCCATATTTGCACATACTGGGCTCTTTCTAAACCTGTGCGTCACAACATGTAAAAATTTCTCTCTTTCTGTCTCTCACTCCCTACAAGATAAAGGAATTCCGGTGAGAAAAATGGTGTAGCTCCGGATTAATATGGAAATTTTAGCAAGGTAGCTGGTGTATTCTTCCAGAAACATCAATGTTATATGCAGAGTTTGTAAACAACTGTTTTTTTTTTCTTTTTTATGCTCTTGGTCAGCCCAATCAAGGATAGAATGCTCAGACCAACGTCTAGCTGACTGCTTATTATTTACCACTCTCGTAATTGTTCAAAATTCACTCTTTCCATACCACTTATAATTTTTTTAAAGATTTTTTGTTTATTTATTCACGAGAGACACACAGAGAGAGAAAGGCAGAGACACAGTCAGAGAGAGAAGCAGGCCCAACGCAGGGAGCCCGACGTGGGACTCGATCTCAGATCTCCAGGATCACACCCTGGGCTGAAGGCAGGCGCTAAACCGCTGAGTCACCCAGGCTGCCCAAAAACACTTATAATTTTATATTTTTAATCTTCTATGCTTTTATAAATCATATTTTGTCTTTGTTTTTATGAAAATGGTCTGTATATATTAGTTTCCCTTTTATAACCCCTGGTTATAGGATTAACATCGGTTTATCGCTGGTGATGCCTGAAGCCATGGTACTCATCTTAGCCAAACTTGATTAAAATGAACCAACCAACAGTTAATACAATCTTGTACCTACTAAGGTCTGAGATGGGTCATAGAGCAGACTGAACCAGCTTGTCAACAGTTTATAGAAAAGGTACAGGTTCACATGGGTTTTACATGGTTTTCATTATGGTCTCTTGGTTTCCTTTATTGAGTATCATCATGCAGCCTGAAATTGGGGGTGTTACCATAGGAGTCTAAAAGGTATTGGACATGTTTCTTGGTGGCTGGAGGACAGAACATATTCTGTGTAATTGAGAACAGGTCTTGGTAACCCAGCAGGAAGTCTTAGATTTCTCAGATATATCTCTTGCTGTATCACATTCTTCTTCTCTTTTTTAATTTTTAGTGTGATTGATATACAATGTTGTTGTTAGTTTCAGGTGTACAACATAGTAATTTAATATTTGTATATGTTATGCTATGCTTGCCACAAGTGTAACTACCATCTGTCATCTATACAATGTTGTTAAAATATCTACTGTATTCCCTGTGTTGGACCTTTTATTCTCTTGACTTCTTCAGTCCATAACTGAAAACTATCTCCCACTCCCTTCACCTATTTTGCCCATCCCTCCAACTCTCTTCCCTCTGGCAACCATCAATTTTTTTATTTGCAATTATAGGTCTTTTTCTTTATTAAAGCCTTGCATGAATATACTCTGTGGAGTCTCATGAGTCTTTCAGTGTTATCTGTGTAATCATTGTCCCTTGTATATAAGTAAAATTTGGAGGATAATTACCTATATGTCTTTGAGTTATTCTTTGGCTTAACAAATAACTCTATTTTTCTGAACTGTGCTGATTACAAATCTGATTGTTTGTGTGTGTGTGTGTGTGAGATATATATATATAAATCCCTCAGAAATACCTGAGGACAAAATCTATTAAAGAAGATTTTCTATTCTGCAGAAGATGTTAACATCTATTGTAGTTGTCACCTTTGTATCAAGAGGTTTCAAGAAAGGATTGGAAGATTTGTAAGGATCATATTATAAAATAGCTGAAAGATGAGGCCGGTGTCTTTGTTATAGAACCTCTAAATCCTCATCACAAGTATTTTATATTGCCAGTTATGGTAAAGATTTTCATGGTATCAATACATTTCTGTTCTTTGTGTCTTGTGAGATTGTGAAAGAACATGATAACTATATATCACATGGTTTGCTACAACCCAGATCAACAATGACATAGTCACAGTGTACTCCCAATTATGTGTTACCTTGGTTCAGATAACATGATTATCTAATGCAACAACTGTTGTTGCCTTTCAGAGACATGAATGAGTCTGTGCTTATTTACAATAGCCCTCTATAGCTACAAGAACACATGCCTGTTTTACATGTCACACGCCTATGGCATAACAAAATGGTATTTGAAGAATACTATGGGCTTAAGAAATGCTGGTACATTGAGCTGCTAGTGGTAGAAAGTACATCTTTATCCATTCATATGCCAATAGACATCTGGGCTCTTTTCATATTTTGGCTATTGCTGCTATTGTGGATACTGGTGCTGTACACATTGGGGTGCATATTCTCCTTCGAATCACTATGTTTATATCCTTTGGATAAATACCCAGTAGTACACTTGCTGGGCCATAGGGTAGCTCTATTTTTAATTTTTTGAGGAATTCCATAGTGTTTTCTAGAGTGGCTGCACCAGTTTGCAGTCCCACCAGTAGTGTAAGAGGGCTCCCCTTTCTCTGCATCTTCATCAACACCTGTTGTTTCCTGAGTTGTTCAATTTAGGCATTCTGACTGGTGTGAGGTGGTATCTCATTGAGGTTTTGATTTGTATTTCCCCGATGCTGAGTGATGTTGAGCAGTTTTTCATGTGTCTGTTGGCCATTTGTATGTCTTTGGAGAAATGACTTTTTTCCATTGGGTATTCTTTCCTTCTTTGTCAAAGATGAGTTGACCACAGAGTTGAGGGGCCATTTCTGGGTTCTCTATTCTAATAACTTTTCTGCACTCCCATAGCACATTATTCATGATTCTGGGTAATTATAATTGATAACATTTATTGGATATTTACTATTTGTTAAGCACAAAAGTATTATCTTTAAAATTTAAATATATTATTGAATACATAAATTTATTATATATTAAGTGGTAGTGCTACCACTTTAATCAAGTTGTATCTGATTTTTAAGAACCTGATACTCCATCCCTAAGTAACAATTCTTATTAAGAATTATTTTGAAAATTGAATGTCTTGATTCTCTCAGTAGACTGAAATAAACTAAAATCCTAGAGCAGAAGCCTATCTATTACAGTTGATGACTAGTTGCTAAGCTATTGCCTGGCAGATAGCTTATGCTTGATAATTAATAAATGAATGAAAGAATGATATAATTAATTTCAGCACTTCCAGAAAATTGAGTATTTAATTTGTAAGAGTTCATTTCAAAAAGGGGTTACTCATGGAAGCTTTAATTCTAACACTGAGTATACACATTATCTTCATGTTTTTTCCAAGATATAAAATTCCAATAATATAAAAAGTGAAAGGCATTATCTTAGGTAATCAATTTCTGACCACAAAGGATTTTTTAAATTGCTATTGAAATTATTAATTATTTCAGCCACTAAACTGGAAGATTAAACAGGCAAGGAGGCAGAGAAGCTGGACAGTATATGTTTTGCAATATAAAATTGAGGTCTTAACCATTTATGGTATTGACACTTTTCAAAGGAAAAAAACAAAAACAGTTTCAAAAGCCTGTGTATATTCCAATTTGTGAAATTCCCTTCTACTCAACTAAATTTATCCTGAACTTTCAAATCTTCAAATGGAATTTCTTCCTGTGCTCAGCTGTCGAGAAATTTGCAGTATGGCATTATACAGCTGTCAAATTCCACCCACGGGACCTGATTTGGCAGTTTACACAAGCAAAACTTCTACTGACACTAGGGACAGTTACCATTTTTAGAATTTGTTGGGAATGAAGAAAAAGAATTGCTTCATTTGGAAGAAGCTTCTTAGAAATTATTTTATACATAAAAAGAGAAAATATAAAAAGAATCAAGCTTTTCAAAATATATTTTAAAAAATAAAAACTAAGCACATATTTTAATAGCAAAAATTCATGAACATATTAAATATGTTTTCATATTATGTCTTATTGTCCAGGAAAAAATCAATACTAAGTTTCTTATAATATGCCTTAATATCTACGATATAGAGAGGGAATTGGCAAAATTAAGAATCAAATAAGACAAAAGTGAGTGAACGAACTCAATGAATTAAATGTGTCCTGATACAAAACATGAATCAAAGTAATCACTTTTTAAAATACATTCAGGAGGAAGAGTTAAAGAAATGGAAGGCTAGAAAGCTATTGCAAAATTTTGAAAGGGAAATGGTCAATCTGCAAGCTTATACGGAAGTCTCTACCCAAAAGTATAACCAATATCTTTACATTTGAAATAACATAAAGCAAGATTAAGAGGCTAAATGTTGAAAATTGGGAAGAGAAGTGTTTAAGATGAAGTCTTACCAGATAAAGTCTCAATTCTGAAGGCAAAGTGGAGTGATTTTATCACACAACATTAAGGTTACAACGTTGGACTGCTTGGAATTAGTTGTAGGAAAGTCAGGAGTGTTATGATTCTTCTCCTAATTCCTCTGTCTTGGGAAAGTAGTAGATTTGGCCCAAAACTGAAACTGAGCGTATCATATCTAAAGGTACTAAACAATATATTGTGCAGGTTGCCCAGAATGAAGACAGACTGGCTGACATGGCACACTTCCTTTCATACCATAAAGGAATGGTAGAGAGGGACAGAAGCCCTTCTTGCTCTTTGCCAGCACCCCATTCATGGAGCGCTCCAGTGTAGACATTCCATCTACATCCCTAGAGCCAATGGGTTATTTTTCTCCCAATGAAATATACTTAAATTATCTATAGCAATTAATAGTCATGTCCTTAGAAATGAAACATAAATCCAAGAACTGTCAGACATTTAAGGGCAATCAGCAGCAAAAAACAAAGGCTCAAGAGTAAACACACGAAACTGTATTGGAACCCATAGTCCCTGCTTTGCCAATTTCCTTTGCGATGTATACACTGGACTTGTGCATTTCCAGGTTGCAACGCCTCCAGCCCTGAGCTGGATCCCAACTCTTGGATGAACTCAGAGATTTTGCTTTTGAAAGTATCTCCTCTCCCTAATGAATCATTATTTTCCCCTCAGTTACATTAATACCTTATACAAATATGCTATGCTTTATTGTAAAACAAAACAGAGACTTTTCTGGATCTTTTTATCCTGCATCTTGTGGGCAAGTACTAAGTTCCAATGTAAAATCAAACGTCACAAAAGGTTTCCTATTTTCTGGACCTCCAGCCCAATCAGACTTTCACTTGTCCAGGGTCACCAGTTAGAATATGCATTACCAGACCCTAAAGCCAATTAGGATTTGGAAACTGGGAACCATCTAACCAAGCAGCGGACACCAAGCATATGCCCGAAGAGAGTAGAGGCAAGTGGTTGAGTAAATCATGCCCTGTTCAATCTGGCACTGTGTACACAGCTTTCTGGTGGTTGCAGGGGCAGCTGCAGCCCTTACTTCCTCCAAGAGAACTAATTCCTCGGTCAATCACTATAGCTAGATCACAAAAGGAGAGCTGTCACTTCTGGGAGGAAGAAACTTATTTGACACCCACACCGTAGTGTGTTTACTATTTAACAAGCAGAAATATATCTATTCGAGTAGATCATATATGACAACAAGGATGTCATCGACAAAGATGTGATCACCAAAATGCAGCAGATGGCTTTTCTGAAAATGTTTGAGACTGCGACTCTGAAAAAGGATATGATTATTTTGTAGAAGAGTAAGTTTTCAGCTCACAAAGCAGAAAATGAGAAAAAAAAAATAAAACTTGAATGATATCAGTTAAAACAGCAAGTAATGGATGAAGTGATCAAAGTCCAAATAGATGAAAAATTAAACTTCAGTCTATGGAAGAGCAGCATTAAAAAAATATTGTATCCACTGAATAAAAGTAATGTGAAATGAGGACAAAAAAGTGGTAGTAGCGTTGCATACCCAGCAAGATCGGCCTCTCACCCAGATGCACAGGGGGGATGCACTGAGGGTGCTGACTCTCAGGCCTCATAAGAACCATGCAAACTTTATAATATTAAATATTTATCGGCATCTGTATTTATATACAGACGCTGACAGCTCTAGATGGAAGTAAATGAAGATTTGTCTTGAAATCTCACAGCTCTAGAAGTAGCATCAGAGTATATGAAGAACAGTTGGGGAAAAATGCAGTCAGATGGATTGAGCAAGAACAGTGCAGGAATAGCAAGAAGTAATCTCATATATACTTACCTGCCAACTGATGAGGGCAAAATCGCATGGCCTTCTTTTCCTAGGTTAAGATGCAAAGAAATTGAGCCACCAGTTAGGTGGCAGGCCACCCCCACAGGCTAAAGCTGACAAGTGCAATGTTACTTGCAATACAAAGTTAAAAAGTCAATCTATATGAAACAGTCCATTAATTAACCAGTTTTTGAGTAAACATTTGAAGAAGGAGTATAAGGATAGTGCTTATAACAACCAATGACTTTGAACACTCCCTTTTATTTCAGTAAAAATGTGGTCTAATCTTAACATAAAAATAACATGCAAAGAGAAGTCAAAGTGAAGAATAACTCAACAAAATAAGTATTAACTACATTATAAGTAAGCTGCTGATAATGATAGAAACAAAAACAGTGGCAGAATAGAGCAGAAAACAATGACTTATCACATTACACTTCCTGCTTCTGTGATGAAATGAAATATATTCCTGTGAAAAATTCATCATTCCTATACAAAGAAGATATAATTAGTTGTACCCTGCCTTTTTTTGTAAATGTCATTGGTATAAAGAGGCTATTTTTCCTCTGGTTCACAAAACAGAAGATCCAAAGCAACCCTGTAAAACAGAAAGTAGGGAAACATGGAGGCAACAAAGAATTTTGGCAAGAAAGGAAAACTGGAAGGTAAAGCTGAGACAGACAGTCATAATCACAGGCTATTAGAGCTGGAATGGCCCTTAGGGATAGAGATAATCTTGTCCAAAGCACTCAATGTTTTTGTTATATCTAAAGAGCTGAAGTGATTTTCAAGGTTGCACAGTTCCTAAATGAAAGAAAGAGAACCAGAATCCTTATCTCTTGATTCCCAACCCTGTGCCCTGGTCTCAGATGACTGAAGATCCAAATTGCTCCACTTTTTCTGGGAAGTTTATAGAAAATTGGAACACATATCTAACTCACATCCAAAGTACATGATCCAGTGAGTTCCTGCAGATTAGGTACATTATCTATTTCAATCTGATATTCTCTGTGTTTGTAATAGAGTTGCAGAAAGCGGGCCAGGCTCATATTCTAAGGGCCAGTCTTCAGAGTTTTTACAGGTAAGGCTATGAATATGTTTATTTTTAAATAGAATTTAAAGATTAACAGTGATCTACTGTCAGCATATGCACAATGTATAAGAGATTTTCTTAGACTTCCCAAATATCCATTCTCTCTTCCTACCTTCCCTTCACTTCAGTTTTTACCAGGGCACATTGCCTTTGAGCTGGTGATGCACCTTCTAGCCTCCCTTGCAGTTGCATGTAACAATATGATTAAATTCAATCCAATCAAACTGAGCAAGAGTATGGAGTACAAGTTCTACGTCACATCCTTAAAAATACAGTTAATTGCCTCACTTCCTCCTTCTCCTTCTTGTTCTCTGAAAAAAATGGACACCACTGAAACATCCCCTTTGATTGAAGGGAGGACAAGACATATATTAAGAATGGCAGATAGGGGTGCCTGGATGGCTCAGTAGGTTAAGTGTTGGACTCTTAGTTTTGGCTCAGGTCATGATCTCCAGGTCATGAGATTGAGCCCCACGTTGGGCTCTATGTTCAGTGGGGAGTCTTCTTGAGATTCTTTTTCCCTCTCCCTTTCTTCCCCTTCCCTTGTTCACACTTGCTCTTTCTCAAATAAGTAAGTAAAATATTTTTCAAAAATAATGGCAGATATTCTTTTTTTTCAAGATTTATTTATTTATTTATTTGAGAGAGAAAGAAAGAAAGAAAGAGAAAGAAAGAAAGAAGAAAGAAAGAAAGAAAGAAAGAAAGAAAGAAAGAAAGAAAGAAAGAAAGAAAGCCTATGGATGGTTGTGGGAGAGGAGCAGAGGGAGAGAGAAAATTTCAAGCAGATTCCCCATTGAGCACAGAGCCCCACATGAGGCTCAATCTCAGCACCCTAAGGTCATGACCTGAGCCAAAATCAATAGTCTGAGGCCCAACTGACTGAGCCACCCAGGCACCCCAAGAATGGGAGATACTCTTTTAAGCTTAGACCAATATGAATAACAGGGAATTATGAGTATTTTTAAGTTCCCTTGTCAACCGAGAAGGTGTATAGATTCAACATTTAATTTTAAACATGGATAGACATACTTTTAGATAAACATCATATATATATATATATATATATATAATCTAAGTGTGATAAAGAATATTTTAAAAAGGATCTAAGCCACAGATTTGTATAAAAAGGTAATTCCATGAATCTGTGAGGAGTTCTAATAGAAAAGTCAGGGCCACTTCACTGACAAGAACAAATCTAAATGTTTTGAGGAGTGACCTCAATACTGAAATTAGAAGCACTCAAGAAATGTCGATTAAGGGATACCTTAGTTCAGGAACTCAGCGAATATCCTCACTGGGATCCATTTTTTTTAGTCCATGGAACTCAGAAAAGATGTTGCTGCTTCAAAAGACTCTAAGGATCCAATAAATTCATTCTTTTGGGATCATTCAACCGAACACAGTCAAAGGTATTTTGCAGTTTTTCCTTGTTTCACCTGTGGGAATATTGCTTCTAAGTTTAGATAATGATGTTGTCTCATGGAGAACTTAGAATGGCATCAATAAAAATCTGCTAACGCTTATTTTTAGAAGGAAAGGGAATGATTTATAAGTTTCTTCCTACTTTTGAGTCATGTCATGAATCACTGTGTATGCCAGATCTGTTCTGTTTCACTTCATGCCTCTTTCTTCCATAATCACGCCCACAGACAGCAGCTGAGTAGAAGATGTGAATCCATATCTCTATATTAAATTATAGTCAAACATTTAAAAAAATTTTGCATGCCAGATTATCTAGATGAGATCAGTGACTTTTCATATTATAAATTATGAGGAATTATTAATATCTGCAACAGTAGCTTAGATTGATTTTAAAATGTGCTGTTGAATGTTTCTTAAAATATATGGAAGAGAAAGCATAACTGAGATATACTGTAAAAGAGAGAGAGAGAAAGGGTCTCTGTGTTAGGACAGTTAGATTGATTCTGATAGTCTTTGAACCACTAGGTTCTTTTTAAAATGTAAAGGATAACAGTGCTTGTATTTTTTCTCTTTTCTTTTTTTTTCTTTTCTTTCTTTTCTCTCTTTTTACTGCAATGGTACTGAGAATGTGTGTTTACTAAAAATGATGCAAATTCTGTGCAGAAAAATATAAAATTTATACATGAAATCTTGTAATTTTTTAGAATTCTTGTAGAATTAAAAGTAGCGAACTTCCAGAATTTTTGTTATAATTAAATGGATTAAGTTATGTCCAGATTTTACCTGTGCATGGACCACTGTACATTTTATTCTCAATTGTATGTGGTATTATTACTCTTATTAACAGAATTATTACATGATATTATTCAATTTGATCAGTTCTAAAGAAAAAAAATGCACATGTTCCTCCATGTCTGTAAAATGTCTCATTGATTTGACTAAATCATTTTCCCACTTGTTTAAGGCTTATATTTGACGTTCTGTGAAGTACAAAGGCCTGCCTAAGCCATTTCTTCAACTGCAGTGGACTCCCCATCTCACATTTAAGAGGAGAGTTGGTTACATATACTGACTCTTCTCCTCTTTATTCTCTTTACTCCTTCAGAACCATTGTCTATCTAGTCTCTGCCTTTCTCTGCTTTCGTTATTTTCTAGGAGGCCGATCTCTGAGGACTGTATCAGCAATGTTCCCTTCCCATTTACCTTTTGGCTGAAGTTAATCAAAGGGAATTACCATCAAGAGAGTGGAGAAAGGGAGAAGAGAGAAGTCATGCTATTTATTCCTCAACTCTGCCCATTCCAGAATACCTTATTTTTGGAATGTTTGGATTATCTCATAGTTGGTCATATATTCTGTGGCAGCCAACCAGTTCAGAAACAGAGATACCCTTGAGGGGCAGGCCACATCACCTTGAGAATGCAGTCCATAATGCAAATACTAAATGTACATTCTATTTCTTCCTTTTAGTTTAAGCTCACCCCCTAAATGGAGTGTTGGCCATGTATTGAAGTGACTCTTTACTCTGGAAAGGGAAATACTCAGACCTTCTGCCTCTAGACTGACTTTCCTGTTTCCGAGGGAACCAAAAGGCTACTATGGTCTTCTAGTTAAGAGTGGTTAGTGAACTCAGATGAAAGATGTCTCAGTATATCTCACAAATAGTTTTGTGGGACTGAGAAGTCAGCTATAGTTATTTTCTCATTCCAAAATGTATAATGATGATATATACTTATCAACTGAGTGAAATCTCAAAAGAATAGTCAAGGCTAATTTTGTAGGCAGGGCCAGGTAAAACTGCCTCTCATCTCTCACCAAAATAATAACCAAACACATCACTATATATTTGAGAAGATTATAGATGTTAGTGCTATTACTAAAAATCTGAATGATGCTAGGGAAATAATTCCCATCATATCCTTATTTAATTTGCTTGTTTGATCATTCGAAAATCAGTTGGGTCTTGGATAATAACTGTGGGTTATCATAAGCTTATTCAGGTAGTGACACTAAACACATCTGTGATTCCAGATGTAGCGTATAACTATGGCAAAGCAACACATCCGCTGTTTTGTAGCCATCGAACCAGCAAAAGCTTTCAATTCAAGAACTGAGGGGACAAATCTTCCAACTGTTAAACTATTAGAATCTTGATTACAAGGAGACAAATGGAAGTGAGTAGGACTATACTCAGGCCTTCAGGCATTCTCTGGCTGCCTCTTGTTATTCTTGTCCCAATAAAGCACACCGAGTAAAAATTCCCAATACATCAAAGGGCTGGATGAGGTAAGAGGACATGGAATGCTGGTATCAGGTCTGTGTAGTATCATCTTACACTTTAAAACAAAGTACAGAAGTGAAGGCTGTAACAATAATTATTTAATATCTACTGCTCTTTCCTGCTATCTTATATGAAATTTCCTGGTGATAATTGAATTAAAATCCCCCTATAAAGAGAGGCTGATGAGATTTTTATATTTTCTCTGGTTTTGTTGACTTGATTCTTTTCTATCTATATAAACGATAAGCACTGATTTTTTTTTTCTTCCAATTCATATTCCTCTACCTTCTCACCTGTTCTGTACCCTGGGAAGTTCTCTATAAACTTTATCATTCAGACTCCTTTTTCCTTCTGATATATGGTTGACTTTGACCAATGGGAGGCAGAAGAATGAGAGATGGAGGTAGCAACATCTTCCCACCTGCATCCTTCTACCAATATCCATGCCTACCATTGAGTAACTCCTCTCTCTTATTCTGGATGTTGTTACCATCCAAGTTGAAGTATCAGGAGAAGGACTACTGTTAACCGTATTTGGATATTTCTGATCCTAGATGCCTCAGTATTACTGTTGGTTCTCTTATCCTTGTACAACAGATCAACCTTGACTGTCAGGTCAACCTTGACTGACTGTATACAGGTACATTGCTTGGGTAGTAGAAAACAGCATTTCATTTAGAGGCTATAGATTGTAATGAATTCTAAGAAGTGTCAGATAAAACTGTGTATCAAACATGGAAATGGTATTTTTGGAGAGGTACTAAAAAACTTATGAAATGGTTGTCATTCTCAAATCTAAGAAAACATGAGAAATGAATATAAAGCTAATCTAAAGTTTGCCAATATCATTGCTGGTGTAATTCTAATTACTTGAAAAAAAATCTCAACAGAAAAATTTTAGGATACAGTTTGTGAAATAAATTATTAAATAGAAAAAAATAGTAACTAAAGAAAATAAGAGGAAAGCCTAATTTCTAATAGGTTATAAAGGCTTTATATGAATTTTTAATAAATTTACTTGATGCACTATTAATCGAGTATCTTTAAAAACAATGGAGGTGCCTGGGTGGCTCAGTCAGTTAAGCATCTGCCTTTGACTCAGGTCATGATCCTAGGCCCCCGGGTCCTGGAGTCCTGGGATCAAGCTCTGCATCAGGCTCCCTATTCAGTGGGGAGTTACTTCTCCTTCACCTTCTGCCCCTTCCATCTGTTCATGTCTTCTCTCTCTCTCTCTCTTTTGCTCTCTCTCTCTCTCATTCTTGCTCTCTCTCTTGAATAAATAAATAAAACATTAAACAACTATAATTCTGCCTCATAAATATATCATAAAACTGATACTACTATTCATATCTATATGACAACTTCATGACTTGGAAAATAAAGCAGACACTTGATTTCTCCTTTACCCTCATCAAAGATATTACTTGTCATTTTATTTTTATTTTTCTGATACCTCAGTGTAGCTAAACTAATATGACAATGTCCCCTTTCTACAAGAGTCTATAGAACAATTGTGCTGAAACTTTCATGTGCATGTAGTCACTTGAGGGAGCTAGTTAGTCCTAGATGCTACTCCTGGGCTGCACCCAGGAGAGTCTAATATAAAGGATCCTAATAGGCCAAAAAAAATTGCCTTATAAAAATTATGTGATTTCAGACCACAGAAGTCCTATACAGGTAAGTACAAAAGTCCTATCCCGTTCAACACTAACATTTACTTGGCTTATCAATCACCTGCATATAGTAAAATGGTTATTATAAATAAGTAATTGTTGTGTCAACAGTTAAGCAACAATAGAAATTAAGAACGCAAACTAACAAAAAAATCTAGGGGAGACAACAATAGGTCAACATTTAGTTATTTGTCTTTTCTAATTTTTTTCTTTCTAATTTTGTGAAAAGGATACATAATATGTGTATATACCAATATATCTATATAATTGAATTTTCACAATGGGATTGAAAGAAGAAAGTTTCCACCTGCAGAATACTGGTAACAAAATGACTAATGAAATTATTCTGAAAATTGCTGTATATTTCTACAGAGTTGTTTCTTTCCAATATTGTCAGAAACCCTACAGTTTGTAGGTTGCTTTTGTATATTTTGTGCACTCATAGGCTATCAGGAACAGGGAGAAAGCAATCTTCTCAAAAGGTTTTATCATATATCACTTGATTCCTGCCATAGAATATGGAAGAGACAGGCCTAATTGCTTAGCCTGGGCAACAGCTGGCAAAGATGTAAAGCAAAACACAGAAGTTTGAAAATTCCCATCTTTGAACATACAGGATAGGGGAAAGAGGGAATGATTCACTGAGGTAAATTAAGAAAATAATTGTTGAGAGATAGACTCTGTATTAATCTGTAAGAACTCATAGAAATTAAAGATGAACATGAAGGATATACCTTCCAGGAGGAAGCAAATTGTACAAACAACACAAAGCCAGGTAGAAATAAAAAAGATATAGGAAACACTTCTACTAAAGAATATACATTAGATTACTTTTCATTCTCTTTCCAATTATCTCAACTAAAGAGAAAATAAAGAACATAATCAGCCTATGAATTACAGAGACAATATAGCCTCATTATGCATTTTATTATGTATTTATATTTCTATGACATAATATATGTCATAGAATTATGCATTTATATTTCTATGACAAACTTCTCTCAAACTCAGAGTCTTCAAACTATGAGATATATTTCTCATTATTCTGTGGGTCAAGAATTCATGCAGGATTCGGCACTACATGACTTGTCTTGCCCGTGCATGAGGCTGAATTCAACTTGGAACTTGTCTGCAACATGGTATCCGGGAAGGACTCATGCATTTGACCAGCAGTTGAAGCTGACTATGAGGCTTGATTCTCTGGTCTCTCTTCTCTGGCAGTATAGGTGGTCATCAAGTAGAAGCAACCAGACCTCATACCACCTAGTCAAAGAATAGAAACAGTGTGTCTCCAAGTTCAATCCAGATAAAAGAAAATAAGAAACTAAATCCTTTTCTTGATGGGACACAGAGCATGTAAACACAAGGAAGTGAAGAATTTTTAGCAGCTAACTTTGGAGAAGATCTATCACAGTACATTTGAAATTCTGTGCCATATATCAACTATATGGTTTTTTCACAAGGTTTGAAATAATGTATATCTAAATTTCATTAGAAAATGTATCTGTAGTTGCATAAACAAAAAATTGACAACCAAATAATTGGAAGGTGCATATATACATTACTGCCATATGAAGAGTCAGCTTCAGCTAGAAAACATAACATAGTAACCAAATTATGTAAATTTCCTTTGAAACAGATTGTTTATATGAATGAGAATTTTTGCCATAATTTTAGTGAATACTTTTATTTTAATATTATTCCTTTGTAATTTAGATGTGATAATACACTATAAAAAATAAAATGACCACCATTATATGAGAAAATCTATGACAAAATAGATAATTTTAGTAAAATAAGTTAAAATGTTAATAAATTAACAAAAATAATCTGCAAAGGATTGAGATTTTAGCAGTTCTAGAGATCCCTTTCCCACCTCCCTACACATATTTTTGTTATTCCTGTAGGAAAACTTGAGTTGAATTAGAAACTAACCCATTTTCCTATGATACAAGTGAGGTATAACAGTAAGAAAAATTTGGATTCTCAATCTGGTCAGCTAATATCAACTGGAAGAATATTCCATTTCCAAAATTTCATAAAATAATTTCATTATGCAAGTAAAGTTGAGTGTATAAGAAATAAGTCCCACACTAAGAATATAGCCTTCTGGGATAAATAAGAAAATTAACCAACAATGAATAAATTCCACTTCTTAGGTCAATGTGCTGAGGAAGAATGAGTTACTAATTCAGAAACAGGCACACAATAGAAGGTTGGATCCAGTAGCCAGCTAAACCTTGTGTGTTCGGGTGATGCACTGAGACCTGAGCAGAAATAACTATCCACTTTTGATTTTTTTTAATTCTAAAAATAAGAACCTGTACCTGTCAGGGCACAATTTAAGACAATTCCCTAGTGTTATATCTATTACCATATCTATTGTGAAGCAGAATAGATCCTCTAAAGCAGACTGTAAAAATCACCCTACCATGAAACCAAAGGTAAGAGATATGTTAGAGAATATAAGGAGAAGGTAACATGCCTCTTTTGGTCCATTATACACAAGTAAATCTTATTTTTTTCTTTATTAAAACATTTTTTATTAGTGAGCAGTTTATACAAATAGTCAAATATCTATTCAAGTTATGCTAAGGAAATTAGATTTTATCTTGATGGTGGTAGGGAGTCGTTGAAAATTATAAGAGGAAAAGTGACAAGATTTAGAGGCTTACTCTAGTAGCAATGTGAAAAAATAATAAAATATTTTGGTAAAAAATCTATTGGCAGAAGTTAAGGAGAAACTAGAGAACAAGAAAGAAATTAGAAAGAAACTAGAAAATTAAGAAAATCCTAGAAAGGAATGGATGAAGGTGGAGAGGAGATAAAGAAGTAATGAATCCAATCAAGATTATTAATATGATACTGTAGAAAGGATCCAATAATTTATTGAATTAGAAAAGAGAGAAGAGAAGTTGAGTTTGTTAGATGTGGGTGAAAATAGCATTAATCAAGATTCATAATAGAGGAGGAAAACTAGTTTTGGGGAAAATGAACTCATCTTTGGGTGTAATGAATATGCTGAAAGGAAAATAAGATGTTTCGTTAATATCCTTAGCAACAACAACAAATATTACTTTTTTATTTTAAATAAAGTAATGTTGAAATACAAGATTATAATCCTTGCAGTTTCTTTAATGTCTGTTGTGGCAAACAAATTTATTCACATAAACATCTAGTGATTACACACCATGTATTTTCATTGATTTATTTATCCATCATTATAAGATTGGCATGATTTCACCTGATTATAGGAAATTACTGAGATTCTCTACCTTATTTGTTTCTACAAATCTGGAAAAATAAGTGGGTAATTCTAAGAGATGTTTCTCTGAATATAATTATGAATCTTATTTCTTCCAAAAAGTAAAAACTTCTATTGAAAAAATAAATGTACCCACAAATTTGTTCTGAAAGTATGCCACTGAATATGACCTCATTGATTTTGTTTTAAATAACCTCACCAGTATATAAAATGCATAATTATCCTGGCTAGTCAAGAAGAATCTCACAGACTGCCATAAAAAAAGGAGTGATAAAAAATAGGGAAGTCAATAAAATTGTCTGACATAGAAATGAAGAGGAAAAATAAGAGGTTTCTGATAAATAGCCAAAACAGTCATGTATATTTTGCCACCTATCTTTTAGTAATTCTTCAAAGACATTCAAAATGTTACTTGATTTTCAAGATAAAAGCTTAATTACAGTAATATTCTTATAATTAAAGGACAATGCAAATGTACTATATTCCTCATATATATTTTATACTTTCTACATGAGAATGTAACTTAATTGAATTACAAGTAATTTGGGATTGTGAGTCATCATTTTGTATGAATCACACTTTGGTAAATTCTACTAGATTTAAATATACATATATATGTATAGCGTCTGTTCTCAGGTGTGCATTTTTTCAATATATTTTATGTACAATTATTTTTCAAAGATTTAACACAGCAATATATTTGGAGATATTATTTAAGAAATGGTTTAATATTGTTTTACACACTGTGGGTAGCTGCTGTAAACAGCAGTGTACAAGGTCCAAGGGTTTTCTCCACAGATGAATGCTTTAACAAGAAAATGATATTTTATGTGAGCTCCTAGGATGGGAATAATATACAAAAAACTACTCAGAAAGAGTGACGAAGCTGGCACAGGACAGGTGTTCTGAGACATTAGAAAAAGGAGAGTTGAGGTTTATTTCCATGTAGAAGAAAGGGATACAAAAGCTCAGAGGTGAATAGAAATATGATGTGTTCAAGAAATGAATACAACTTAGCTAGGGCTTAGAGTGTGAAGAGAGTCAAAATATGAAAGAAAAGAAATGAGAAGGAATCAGATATTGGAAAACCTTGTAAAACAGTAAATTGGTTTGATTTTTGTCAAAAGGGCAATAGAAGTTCCTCCGAAATTTTTAGGTAGGGGTAAATATTTTCAAATATTTATAACAGAAAGATAATTCTGACTGAAGTGTAGAAGACACCTGGAAACAAATAAAAAGTTGGAGCTAGAAAAAAAAAGTTGGAGCTAGAAAGTATTCTTCAGAGACCTTTAGTGGACAGAAAACATAAGTTAGTGGCAGAAGTGGTATAGAGAAAATAAATTAATTAAATCAAAAGAAATCAAAATAAAATATTAAGCAGGATCAAAAAATAGTTGTGAGTTTTAAAACTGAGAGTTTTTATTCTGTGTTTCTGCCTGTCACAATACAGTAAGACCATTTCTTTCATACAGTAGAGTTTCCCATAAGTTAAAAATTACAACAAAATTGGCCTTGAGCACTATCCTCATCTGAGAAGGAGAGAAACAACTCTCAAGAAAGCCAAGCTATCCATAGTTTTCTCTAATATTGGAACAGATCAATACTTCAATGAAAAAAAAATCTACTCTAATCACCAGTTATTACAAGGGAAACCCAAGAAGAAATAACGCAGGCTGAAGAGTGGGATAATATATTTAAAATGCTCAAAGAAAAAAAGCTGTCAATCAACTATCCTAAATCTAGAAAATAAAAACTTTCCTAGATAAATAAAAATTGAGAGAATTTGCTGGTGGCAAAATTGTCTTATATGAAATACTAAAGGAAGTTCTATAGGCAGAAAGCAAGTGATCACACTATTGTACATATTCTGAGAGGATTATTGACTTTTGAGGATTATTGATTACATTTGTCTAAATTCATTAAATTTTACACTTAACATTTATGCTTTTCAGCATATGCAGATTTACTGCAAAAACTATATATTAAACAACCAAATAATATGATAGCTATTTTATGGTTGCTATGAAAATTAAATAATTAACTATATATAAAACATTTGGTAGACTAATGAAAACATAGTAAAGAGGACATATTTTAAGTGAAAAAGTAAATAGTTTTATTTACATTTTCAAACGTTGGACTTGAACCTAGAATTAAGTGAAAAAGAATTATTTTCAAATAAAATCACAAATGGGAGAGGAAAATTAGCAACAACACCATAGAAATACAAACAATTATAAGAGAATATTATGAAAAACTAAATGCCAATAAATTGGACAACCTGGAAGAAATGGATAAATGCCTGGAAAAATATGCATTACCAAACCTGAAATAGGAAGAAATATAAAACTTGAACAGACTGATAAGCAGCAAAGAAAGTTAATCACCAATAAAAAAAAAATCCCCCAGAAAACAGAAGTCAAGGGCCAGATAAATTCTACCAAACATTTAGAGTTAATACCTGTTCTTCTCATACTATTCCAAAAAATAGAAGAAGAAAAATTTCCAAATCTTCTATTAGACCAGCATCACCATGATACTGAAACCAGAAAAATATTCCACAAAAACAAAACAAAATAAAACCAACCAAACAAAAAAACTACAGGTCACCTTCCCTAATGAACATGGATGCAGAAATTCTTATAAAATACTAGTAAATTAAATCCAAGATTACACTAAAAGAATCATTCACCCTGATCAAGTGGAATTTATCCCTAAGAGGCAAAGGGTGGCTCAATATTGACAAATCAATCAACATATATACTACATTAATAAAAGAAAGGATAAGGATCATATGATCATTTCAATAGGTGAAAAAGTATTTGACAAAGCACAATATCCATCCATGACAAAAACCTTCAATGAAGTAGGTTAAAAGGGAACATTCATCAACATCATAAAAACCATATTTGAAAAACCCACAACTAACATCATATTCAGTGGGGAAAAACTGAGAGCTTTTCCTCTATGTTCAGGAAAAAGACAGGGATGTCCCCTTTTACCACTGTTATTTGACATAGCACTGGAAGTCCTAGCCATAACAATAAGACAACAAAAATAAATAAATGGCATCCAAATCAGCAAGGAAGAAGTCACCCTTTCACTATTTGCAGAGATGATACTTTATGTAGAAAACTCAAAGAGCCACCAAAAAATTCCTAGAATGGATACATAAATACAGTAAAGCCACAGGACACAATATCAACATACAGAAATCTGTGGCATTTCTATGCATCAATAATGAAGCAGGAGAAACAGAAATAAAGGAATCAGTCTCATTTACAATGGCACCAAAAACAATAAGATACCTAGGAATAAACCTAATCCTGGAGGTGAGAGACCTATACTCTGAAAACTATAAAATGCTGATGAAATAAATCAAAGAGGACACAAAGAAATGGAAAGACATTCCATGCTCATGGATCAGAAAAAAACATGTATTGTTAAAATGTCTATAATGTGTAAGGCAATGTACACATTTAATACAATTTCTTTCAAAATACCGCCAGCATTTTTCACAGAGCTAGAACAAACAATGCTAAAATTTGTAGGGAACCACAAAAGACTCCAAATAGCCAAAGCAACCTTGAAAAAGAAAAGCAAAGCTGGAGACATCACAATTCCAGACTTCAAGCTATATTACAAAGCTGTAGTCATCAAGACAGTATGGTACTGGCACAAAAATAGACAGATCAATTGAACAGGAAAGAAAATCCAGAAATGAACCCAAAACTACAGGTTCCATTAATCTTAGACAAGGCATGAAAGAATATCAATGGGAAAAAAGACAGTCTCTTGAACAAATGGTGTTGGGAAAACTGGACAGCAGCATGCGAAAAATGAAACTGGACCACTTTCTTACACCATACAGAAAAATAAATTAAAAATGGATTAAAGACCTAAATGTGAGACATGAAACCATCAAAATCCTAAAAGAAACACAGGCAATAACCTCTTTGACCCCAGCTATAGCAATTTCATACTAGATATGGTCTCGTGAGGGAAGGGAAACACGAGCAAAAGTAAACTATTAGGACTACATCAGATAAAAAGCATCTGCACAGAGTGAAGAAAACAACAAAACTAATAGGCAACCTGTAGAATGAGGGAAGATATTTGTAAATGACATATCTAATAAAGGGTTAGTATCCAAGATCTATAAAAGACTTCTAGAACTCAACACCAAAAAAAACTAATATAGAGTTTTAAAAAATGGGCAGCATATATGAATGGACATTTTTCCAAAAAAGATATACAGATGTCCCTCAGACACACAAAAAATGGACAACGTCACTCATCATCGGGGAAATACAAATCTAAACTACAATGAGATATCATCTTACACCTGTCAGAATGGCTAAAATCAAGAACACAGGAAACGGCAGGTGATGGTGATGATGTGGAGAAAGGGGAACTCTCTTCTGCTGGTGGGAATGCAAACTGGTGCGACCACTCTAGAAAACAGTATGGAGGTTCCTCAAAAGGTTAAAAATAGAAATACCTTATGGTCCAGCAATTAGACAGGAATACAAAAATGCTAATTCAAAGGTATACATGCAACCCAGTGTTTATAACAGTATTATCAACAATAGCCAAATTAACGAAATATCCAAATGTCTCTTTACTAATGAATGGGTAAAGAAAAAGTAGTATATATAAAATGGACTATTAGCCACAAACAAATACTAGCCATTTGCAACAACAGGGATTGAGCTAGAGAGTACTATGATAAGCGAAATAAATCAGTCAGAGAAAGGCAAATATCCTCTGGTTTCACTCATGTGTGGAATTTAAGGAACAAAACAAAATGAGCAGAGGGGAAAATATTAAAAAAGAGAAAGAGAGAGGCAAACCAAGAACCAGACTCTTAACTACAGTGAACAAACTGATTCCAGAGGGGAGGTGGGTGGGGTGATGGGTGAAAGAGGTGATGGGGATTAAGGAGAACACTTGTCGTGATGAGCACTGGGAGTTGTGTGGAAGTGATGAATCACTAAATTTTATACTTACAATTAATATTATGCTGTATGTTAACTAACTAGAATTTAATAAAAAGTATTAAAAAAAGAATTATTTTCCCTGAAGGACAAATGAGTCAGCAAAACCTGTAAAAAAGTAAGAATATCTACAAATTCAAGTCAAATATATAGACAGCATAATTTTCTTAGGCTGTCTCTATTCTCTATCCCTCTTTGTATTCCATTTCCTAGTCAAGACTAGCCATTGTAGAAATGTTAAATGCAGTATTAATGCTTCATTATCCCTAAACAAGTCTATTTTACAATAAAGTAATCGTATGAATCCAATTTTAAGCCTTCTTAGCAAATCCACTCTGCAAAACTGTTTAACCACCTTTAAAAGTGTTTTTTGTAGAATTAATGTCACCAACACTGTTTTTAAAAATAAAATAAATTTTCATATCTACATTTCAGAATGTCTCTGTTGAAAGCAATTACATGTCTACATTTTACAAGAAATACTATATATAGATGTACTCATGCCTTATAACAAGATCATCTATTAAAGGGATTATAGTATGTCACTATTACTGGATATTTACTTTAAATGGTATAGACTCTGCACTATGAAGAAAAAGATTAGCTACAAATTACAAATATGGAACAAATATATTAGATATTTCACGGCAAAAATGTGATCATAGTAACAAAATTTTTGTGAGAAAATAAGAAATACATTTAATCTTACACTGTCTTCATAAAAAGCCAACTCAGTCCCTTAAAAGCCAGCTTTATTTTAAATTTTTCCAACTGCCATCTTTTCAGATTATAGTGACAAATACCTCTTCATCGTTTGGCCATTTCATCCTTTATGGACAAGATTGAAAAGGCTACAGCAAGTGAATATGCCTGTGGAAAAGCCTTCAGAAAATACTCTTACACACTTACCTTATTAAAGAGACCGGAAGTAATGCTCTTGCATGAACTGATATTTTGTTGCTACTTCTAGTAAAAATAATAAAATAGAAGGAAAAGGCTTAAAAAAAGATCTAATTCACATAAATGATAGGGCACAGGGAACAACACAATTCTCTGGATCTGATACAGTGTTTTTTTTTTTTTTTTTTAAATTTATTTATTTATGATAGACACACACAGAGAGAGAGAGAGAGAGGCAGAGACATAGGCAGAGGGAGAAGCAGGCTCCATGCACCGGGAGCCTGACGTGGGATTCGATCCCGGGTCTCCAGGATCACGCCCTGAGCCAAAGGCAGGCGCCAAACCGCTGCGCCACCCAGGGATCCCTGATACAGTGTTTTGAACGTCATTAGTACCATTCAAGCAAACTCAATGTCTACAGATTCTAAATAAGAAAACGAAATACTGTTGTCAGTAACAATTAGCCATTTACAGTCTTCAAAACAGAGTTCCATGACAGGTGGATAATTACCAATGAATTTTCAGCAGATCATGAACATCTGTTCAATGCTAAAGGTTTAAAAATTAACTGAAGCGAGGAAAAAATATTTCTAAAGTCTCAGATAAAAATGATT
Source organism: Nyctereutes procyonoides (assembly GCF_905146905.1). Lineage (NCBI taxonomy): Eukaryota > Metazoa > Chordata > Mammalia > Carnivora > Canidae > Nyctereutes > Nyctereutes procyonoides. Next base: position 62,359,295 of record NW_026575142.1, on the reverse strand, counting down.
TTGCAGAGATTATTTTATTTCTTTCACAAAACCTAAAAAAAAAAAAAAAAGAAATCAGTATTCAGTGTAAGAGTTATCAGGGCAATAGCAAGTAATTAAGACAACTTATCTGCATAAGATGCCAAATCATAATTAATTATAAATTTGCCAAAGTCATTCTTCCTGTAATTGAAGTAAAAAATTGATTAGAGAAATCACTTAAGTAGCTTGAGAGACAAGTTTGAGAAATCGAACATTAATCTGCATGAATTACCAATGTTTCTTCAATTGACACCTCAGACCTAACGTCGTTTCTGCTTTTGTTGCTGCATTACTCGTCCACTACATCTCACTCTTTAAGGAGGTTATTGGATGGTCTACAGGAGACTAATCTCTTCAAATATTCTTTTGCAGGTAACAGCTGCTCCGGCAATCCAAACAGCTGTGTAAAGCATGAACAATTGTCATCACTCTGGGGTAATGAGAGTTTATAGCAGTGTTCTAGAGAGTTACCAGCTGCGTCTTTGGGTGTCATAAGCTTCTCAAGTCTTCTGATATCTCTTCATCACCAACCATTTTCTTATCATTTGATCTCATTTATAATATGCTCTTTACTATGAATCCCTCTGAATTACGAGAGTTTTTTTTTTTAATTGTTACATCAAATTGCAAAGAGGAAGAACATGCTATGTTTTTCTAGTGTTCCTCCCTTCTCAAGATCTCTAAATATGACAATCAACAAGACATTTTCAAATGCAAAATGCTGAACAGGAGTTTGGCTTATGACATAAACACATACACACAAGAACTTTTTGTTTAGTATACGTTTCCCATGTATTCAAAGGCAATATTAGACAGTGGTATCTCCTTACACAACTTTCCACCCCATATTTTTTGCTTAATTTAGATATTGGAAAGTTTATCATCTCTCATGTACAAATTTACATCTTTGGGTAATGTAGAAATCTACCATACCCACTTATGTTGCACTTAACAATAATTCGAATTAAATTGTATCTATGTTTCTTTAGTGCTTCTATCCTTTCATTTTTATTCAAAGCCATTTGAAAGATATGATCATCTTGCATTCATTTCATGTTGACGGAGTCACAGTACTAGGTCCTGTATTAGGCATTTAGATTGTGTATGCCTTGCATTGCGTTAGTAATCAACATAAATATCACATAGCGTGACTTCCCAAGGTGACAGGAGTACGTAGAGAGTCACATTGTGGTTCAATTACAGTCTCCTTTGGGGTCCTTTGCAGTTGTCACAGGTAAAGTACATTATAGTAATAAAACTTAATGACATAAGGAACAGATAATTTTTCAATGGAAAAGGACACTCTGTTCTTTGCGGCAAAAGATCTAAAGCACTATTTTGGGTACCCAAAGATATATGGAAATCCAGTAGCCATTTGGATATCTCACTTTGGTATTCCAGGAAAAATCTCATTCAGTTCCTGATACTGAGCATCATTTTCAGTCAAATTCTAGAGTAGCAGTGCAGGTAAAAGATTGAAAATCTATCGGCAATGAAAGGAGGAAGGTGAAAAGCATGAGAGAGGAATTGACGAGTAGCACAGCAAGAGAATTACAGTAAAATAAAACAGAGTGAGAGGAATACAGTTTGTAAAGGTAAAGGGAGAAAAAGAAAGTTGCATCTTCAGGCATAGAATCATTTTTAACATTTTATCCCCACTGGCCTGCAAAAGTATGTATTTTGTGACCTATTAGTCAACATTAATTGATTTTTTCTGCTGTAATGAGAAAACATTCCAACTTAATGATTTTGCAGTCTGTCATTCAGTAACTAAGTGTCTGTGTACACCAGGAACTCAGAACATGTTAGGTGAGAAATGTTGAGAAGTGCAGCAGTTTGATATCACAGAACAAACTTATTAAATGGATACATAGGTTCAATAAAAATATCAATTGTCAGCATTTATGCACAGTTAGAATCCTCTCTGTACACACACACACACACACACACACCTGATAGATACATCACACATACACTTGATAGATTTATCAAATTAAAAGGATTTAAATGAATTTGGGGTATGTTCTAGTTAGTCAAGGTATAATTCACTTGTGTTTCTTGTTGAAGCTTAGTTTTTAGATGCATTAATGTAATTGCAATATCAGTTTAGCTTTAGTACAAAAATAGTGAAAATAAGGAGTTATTTGCATTATTGAACACCTACCAAATAAAGTATTTTTAACTTTAACATCTATTAAAACAAAGTATCAGCATTCCCAGCTTACAGATGAGGCTACTCTTATTAGCTAGTTATCATGGAACAATATCCAGAAGCCTCTGTTTATAAGACTCTTTACATTTTAAAAAGAAAAAAAATCATTCTGAGAAGGATAGCTTCTATCCCTGGCATTTGTCATTACATTCTTCCAGTTATTATATCATTAGCCTGCATCATTCACCAAAGAACATTATTCTACATGTTAAATTGACTGATACACTGAAATGACAAAGTTTTAATCTTCACTAAAATTTTAAAAGACATACAGCTATATTTGGCTGGGGAAGCTGCCACTGATTCATTTATAGATTTTTTTCTCTAACTGCAGTAAAGTTGCAGCCTTTCTTCCAAGCCTATCATACATTATAAAAGAACAGTGCTCCAATTAATTCAATTTCCAGTAGAAGGATCTGGAAATAAAATTACTTGAACAGGATGTGGTTTAGTTGGTTAAGGGAAAAATGGCCTTTTAAAATTCAAAAATAAAATATTCTTTCCATTTAAGATAAAAGCAATCTAATGATGGTGTGTATAGTGAAATGTTACATCCATTTAGAAGCAACATATTAAGTATCATAAGCATGGAAATTAGAATGCACTAGTCCCAGTGGCAATGGTGCATTCAGAAGTAGACAAAACCTAAGCTATCTCTATATTCATAATTGACAAAGAAAAAAAGAATACGTTTCTCTGTTTCTCTAATTTGAATGCCATGTACCTTCACTCCATAGGTACTTATTGATCCCATTCGTGTGTGTAGTCTATTGTTTTTAAGCACTGAAGAATTTTCATTTTCTAAATTGGATGTAGGGCTTGCTTTCTGTATATTTAAAACCAATTCAGAGAAACAGGTTTTTATGTGCGTTTGTTGTAACACAAAGGAGGATCACAGAGCTCAGGGAATGAGACGTTAATGTTAGCCAAAGGAGGCTGGAAAAAATAAATCAGGACAGAAACCTTCTATTGGCAGCTGATGGCTAAGTATAAACATTAATATAAAGATTAAAATAATAAATACATTTTGGGGTAGGCAGTGATATAAATAATCATTTTGAGTTAGGAATGAGCAGGAGATATTAAAAGTAAATAGGCTGTTGTCTTTCCAAGGTGAAGAACACGGGCTAGAGAACAGTGGAAAGTAGTACGGAAGAATCACAACTTTGGAAGTAACAGATAAATCCATGATTTCCATTGTGATGATTTAATATATTATAAAAAAGCATGTACGTCTCATTGGTTAAACATTATAAGAAGTTTTCCATGTCTAATTCCATTGCATACTAAAGTGATATGCCAAGAAAGCATTTATTTAGTTGAAAAAGCTCTACACTATCTCCTAGAATCTTAAGTAGTATAGTGAGTTTCTCCATTGCCAACTCTAAGGAGCAGTTGGCACACTTGTAACTGAGTTGCTTTATAAGAGGGAGTAAAGGACTTTTTGTTTTTATTTTGTTTCCTTATCCAGTCTTGAAGCATGATGATCAATTCCAATAGAAGACAAAAGAATGTGCTATGGAAAGGTGAGCAACATTATAATGCTTAGACAAATGCACCTTAACAGTAGAGGTCTGAGCAGGAGTAAAAGAAATCTCATGGTGAAAAGATCTTCATTATTTTTCCTTCTCTCTTTCTTGTTTTCTAAGTACTTCTAGTGTATTATAATTACAAATATATTTTTACATATAGTTATAAATATCATTATAAATATCAACCATACCTACATATTATGGATTTAAGAATGATGAATATGCATTATATAATATATATTTAATTAATAAAATTATGAGGAGAAGTCTGGAAGATTAAAACCTCCATTTTAAAGGCAAAACTAAGGCCAACCATATGGATATATGATATATAATGTATAATGTATAAATAATATATAAGTATATAATATATAATCATATAACAGAATGTTCTATATGTGACATAGCATATGTAATTGAAGTTATTTTATGCCATATATAAAATAAATTTATTCATAATTATTAGATAGTATGTTTCAAGTTAAAAGGCAAACTAATTTCTAGAAAAAAATTATCATAATTAAATTTGAAGGAACTCATTTTTTAGTATAACAAATGAACATTAATCTCTTTAAGAACAATGAATTCTGGACATCATTAAACCCGACCCTAAGCCATTCTCCTCACTATAAGAAACTTTACAACCGGAAAAACTGCAAAAAGTTTATTTCATGTGAAATACAGTTTGTGTGTGTCAACTGTTACTCAAAAATAATAATCATCAGGAATTTTTATTTTAAATTTAAAATAATCCAAATTCTGAAAATAAGTGTATATTGAAGCCACAGACAGAAATATGTTGCCAAATCTATTCTTTAATAAGTTATGCTTTATTGGCCTGCACTATCTTCTCTCTTTATAATTAATCTACTGCAACAGTGAGATAGTTATTTTCAATGTTCTCTGAAGTTATTTACTGTATAAAATTACGCAGGACTCCTTGCACAACTCCTTGCACAACGCTCCTTGCAGGAAAAGTTACCAAAACAATTTTATTTTTGTTTGGATGTTGGAAGTCTTTGCTTTGTTTTCTTTTTTTCCCCCTTCAGAAGATTGCAAAAGTACTAGAATTAGAAAAATTATCTGAGGATGGCATGAAAATTCTGATGTTTTAAAGACTTGAAAAGCTGTAAGATTACCATCCAAATAAAAAGACAAATGTTTCACTAATGTTTCACTAGACATCATTTTTTAGGAAACAAAATTTAAATGTTGGAGAAAATAAGAAAAAAAAAGCAATTTTTTACAAATAGTAGAAAATGGCTTCAAAGACTCAGAAATGAATAATCACACTTAAAAGAAATTAGATTTATTCAGTAAAAAAAATGCATAGGTCAAGGGATAAATAGGGAAAGAATTGTATTTATAGATACATGGGAAATGTAATATTGTCTGTGCGATAGTTTTACAGAATTCTATTTTGCTAAAAGCAGAATAATACTCAGTAATCAAATATGCTCTATTTTAGTTATAATGACCTTTTCTCTGCAATGAAATCACAGAAATTTGGAATTCTTACTCATAATAATGATATACTTATTGGTTTAGTGTTTTTTAAATGAAATTAGTTCCCAACATTTCTCCGCAATTATAAAGAAGCAATTAAATTTGAGTGGAATTATTTTTATGTGTACTTTGAAATTGAAAATATATCTAGGTAATATATTTAGAATAGGCTTTATTGCACACATTCATTTTCCTATTTATTTTTAAGGAAGCTCAGCTTTTTTTTTCTTACAATGTATTACAAATGTCTTCTTTTCATTTTTTTATTTTTTTAAAATGTTTTATTTATTTATTCATGAGAGACACAGAGAGAGAGGCAGAGACATAGGCAGAGTGAGAAGCAGGCTCCTCAAGGGGAGCCTCATGAGGGACTCAGTCCTGGGACCTTGGGACCACAACCTGAGCCAAAGGCAGACTCTCAACCACTGAGCCACTCAGGCATCCCTCCCTATCTTTTCTTTTAAATTCTACTTAAGCTACTCAAATTTACTGAACACCCATAAATAAAGTTTATGGTAATACAGACTGTATTTTGGACAAATAATACTGTATTGCAATCATTATAATTTTATGTATAAAAAGTATTAATTAGTTAAGCATAAACTTAAAAAAAACTATGTTTTACTTTGTTCTCATTTTCCACTTTTTAAAACTGGCATGAATATCTAAAGGTGAGTCATTCAACAGGATAGCCCTCAGCTACATGTGGCTATTTAAATTTAAGTTAGAATTGAATAAAATATGATAAAATACAAAATTTGGTTCCTCAATCACACTCACTTCATTTTTATCTCAGTAAATTTTAAAGCACAGATCTTTGCCTCTTCCCATGTAGTTTATTTCTCTTGTTATAATGCCCATACGACCCCCATTCTCTTATTTGAATATTACCATCACCTCAGGATACTTGCTTAAACTTATCCATGCTTTATCAACTCCAACCAAGTTACTAGATCTTACCGAGATTTTTGCTTGCTATAAATTCAAGGCCTACACTGTAGCATGTTTACTCCATAATTGACCATTAATTCTTCTGGGAATAGACATTGGCCCTGGAGACTAACAGACTTGGGTTCAGTGCCTGGCTCAGCTACTCATAAACTTGATGATCTCGGCAAATGATGTAGTCTGTCTATGCTTCATCCATGGAATTAGGACAATGATGGCATCTAATTTAGAATAATTTTATATGGCTTAAATGAGGTATTGAAAAAGTACTAAACCTTTGCTTCTGGTCTGTGAACTTCAAAAGAGCCTTAGCTTCCCCCACTCTCCCACCCCCTTGGGTGGGAGAGGCTGGCTGGAGTGGGCTGGAGTTGGGTATTTCCTATGTGGCAGGTGGCAGGCTAGAGCCAGGTGGACTAGTATATTTCCACTTCTCCAGTTCAATTAGGTTTTTATATTTCCCCAGAAAATTAGTCTCTGATTAACTAGTTTCTCCTGAGAGCAGGCCATGTTAAGAACACAGTGCTCTGGCATATTTCAAAATGGTTCCTTTTCCTCTACTTTCAGAAAGTATGGAAGAATTTTTCTCTGATATTTACTATGGGAATCTGGTAAAACTTCTGAAGGCAAATCTCATAAGATTGTGAGACCTCCCTCCCTCCCATGACTGAATTCCTCAGGAGTTTTTAACTCTCTTGAGTTGCCTGCACTGAACCTCCAGAAATTCATCCTGTACAGTTTGGATTTCCCTCCTAGAACACTGGTTCCTCTGGTGGTTTCACCTTGTGAGACCCTGCTCCAGGAAGTAGCCTGTCTATGTCTTGAATCTTGGGGGCAGCAATTTGCCCTGTGTCCTCCCATCTCCTGTGAATTCAAGAAGAGTTGCTGATTCTTCAGCTCTTGTTGTTAGGATGGAATGACAACCTCCAAGCTTTTTACATACAGAATTGGAAACATATATAATATATATATATTAAATTTTGTCTTGTATATGATCATCTTTCTGACCTCTCCAACTTTAATTTTGACCTAGATTCTTGAGAATAGTTAAGGCTGATCATGGGCCCATTCACTGACCATCATTTTTTTTCAACTGTGACTCTTCTCATTGGTCTTAGTGATTTACCTAAGACATGTGCTGTCTTAAATAGAAGCAGGGATAGCTGAAAGCTTATCCTATGCCAGTTTTTAATAGGAAAACTTTAAAAATGATTCTTAATATTAGCAAATATCAGATTAGTCTCTATGATTATCCTTTTTTTCTTAGACGGTTTGTGTGAGTTGGAATAAAAGAAGTTCCATATGATGAATTTGGTCAGTATTTAAATTCCTACTACCCTCTCCACATCTATCTTTTTTGCCATGTATTAGTAGAACTTCCTACATTCTGGATTTGTTTGATTACAAGGTCATGGCATTAGTTCATATATGCCTCTATCTTCTGTATTGCTGGTCAATAGGTGTTTAGATTGGAAAAGTATCATATTCAAATTTGGTTTTTGGAAAGAATAATTTATAGGTAGCCTAGAGTATTATCTACTGCAATATATAAGAAAGTATGTATGGTATCTGGTTGCCTTTCTTTTTGTGATATAGAAATTGATCAGTGAATTTACATGCTGTTTGCTTGATCCCTCCATTCTAAAATTTTCCATAAACCTTCTCTAAAATGGTTTTTGCAGCCAGTGATAATTACTATCTAAATCCATCATTTCCAAAGGTCTGCAAAATGACAATGCTCTGGATTTATCACTTATTTCTTCTCTAGTAGCTGGATTTCTTTATATATAGAAATGTTTCCCCACATCAACTATTTGGTTACTCTGAAATATAGTTCATACAAAAAATATAATAAATGTTTAGTTTCCCCCTCTTTTCCTCCCTCAGTGTTTAGAAAGAATGGAAGAAGCCCTAGCCATGCTTAATAGTGACCAGGGGGATTATTTTTTTAGTATCATTTTTGCACACAGGGATTTTTGCGCAGTGTTGTATTTCTATTCACTGCGGTACTACTAAGGATTATAAAATATGTTATAAAGCCTATGTGAATTGTTCTGTCTGTTGAAAACTCAAATTGATTTAGTATAGTTAGACTTTTTTCTATAAATTTTTACTTATTTGTGACCATTTTTGGTGCTTTTTGTTTCTTTTTGTTGTCTGATTTCTGTGGCTATGATTTTCAGTTGAATAAAAGTGGTGAGAACAAACCTCATTGTCTTATGCCTGACCTTAGGGGAAAAGCTTTCAGTTTTTCACCATTAAGTATATTAGCTGTGGGTTTTTCATAAGGGGCCTTTATTATATTGAAGTATGTTAGTTCTAAACCTACTTTGTTGAGGATTTTTATGATGAATGGTTGTTGTATTTTGTCATAGGCTTTTTCTGCATCTATTGAAATGATCATGTGGTTTTTATTCTTTCTCTTATTGAAGTTGTTTATCACAATGATTAATTTGCAAATATTGAATCACTCTTGCATCCCAGGAATAAATTCCATTTGATTGCGGTGAATGATTATTTTTAACATATTGTTGGATTTGGTGTGCTACTATTTTGTTGAGGTTGTGGCTTTAACATTCTTGCTTTATATTTAGAGACGTGGTGTTCTACTTTATGGAATTTGAAATTTTTGATTGATTTAATGTGAAATTTCATGAGTTTGAAAAGTGTACTTTGTGAGTTTAAATTGTCTATGTATGGTTATTACATAATGCTTGATTATTTTACATCATATATAAATTTTATATAATTTCTATGGTATAAATATATCATTTATATTTTATATCACTTATTATTACCTTTTTGTTTAATTAATTTGTTGCATATTACTACACTACTTTTTTTGGTTAATACTTTTTTAAAAAAAGATTTATTTGTTTATGAAAGAGAGAGTGGGGGAAGGGATAGAAGAGAGAGAAAGACAATCTCAAGGAAACTCCCCCCTAAGTGCAGAGCCCCACATGGGGCTTCATTTCATAACCTTGAGATCATGACCTGAGCCAAAATCAAGAGTCAGCTGCTCAACTGACTGAGCCACCCAGGTGCCCCTTTGGTTAGCACTTTTATCCATCCCTTCATTTTTAATTTCCATTTTTGATTTTTTAGATGTAAGCCTTGAAAATATCATATACCTAGAATTTGTTTTCTTACCTTAACCTAGTGTGTCTTTGTGTTAATAAGGAGGGCACAAGATTGAGCACAGGGTGTTATACTATATGTTGGCAAATTGAATTTAAATAAAACATATTTTTAAAAAGTTATTTTAACTTATTGTGACTGATGGATATGCTTGAAATTATTCTTATATCCTTATTTTTCCAATTACATGATAATTTTTGTTTACACACACACACACACACACACACTGCTCATTAGGGGAAATCTGTACAGTTCATGGGTTTTTTTGTCTGTTTTATTATTTTTTTATTTTTTGAATAAAGCCAACCTAAGAGACGTGTAAAACATTTTCATGTCTTATAGATAGTCTTAGGAAAGAAAGAAGTTCGTAGCAGAAGAACATATTTGTATGCTTGGAAAGTACAGCATTGCTTGGTAAATTTATTTAAAAGAAATTTCCTTAAACATTTTTACAGTCTTGCCAAAAAGAACCTAGTATCTTCCTACAGAAATTGTTAATTGGGTAACTTGATTAGTAAATTGGTTAGAAATAAATATCCTATTATACATTTGTGGCATAACGATTGACTAATTGTCTTCAGTAACTATTATTTATTTCTTGCCTCATTGCATGCCAGTGATGTCTTTTTTTAGAGGCCTAGAGAATTTCTAGTTTTATCCTTTTTCCACAAGGAGAGTCTAAGATAAATTAATTTAATACATTTTGATTCCAGAAAGAAGCACTTTTTATTCACAAATTATGGAACTGGTAAGACCCTATTTGGGGACACACCAAGAAAACAGTAAGATTGCTGTACAACACTTGGAATTACTATAGTTGATGTCTATAATCCATCTAAGCCTTGGAAATCTATTCATTCTGCATGGAGAATTAAAATAAAGAACGATTTTGGCCAAGTGGGAGAGAAGGTATACAATTCCTTTCAATGCCCAAGTGTCTTCTACTTTTCCACTAGCAATTGCACCTTTCTTTTTATTCTTCAAGGCCTGTATTGCTCACAGTCCAACTAGCATTTGCACACTAAAGCTAGAAAAGACTACTTCCACAAAAAACTAGACTCAGATTTCCACTCCAGGCTTTTATAGAACATTAAGCTACCTAAATTTAGGTATATATTTATATAAATATAAATTTAATATTTATACAGATTAAAATATACACAGATATGCCCCCACACACACACACACTCGAAAAACTTGGAGATTTGAAGGAGAAAAATGTACAGAAAAGAACATGTTCTGGGAATTACAAGACTTGAATTCTGGTGCTTACTCAGCATTTATTAGCTATGTGGCCTTGCAAAAGTAAATTAAACTCATCTATGTATGAATAGAAAGATGAAAATTAGATGAACTTTAAGGTCTGTTCTAGTTCTGCTACTGGAGACAATTTAATTTTTGAAGGAAAATATTGTTAAGCCTGAAATTTAAAAAGGTCAATTAACCAAAGTTCTCCAGGGAAATATGCCACTGACACAAAGATTTTTGTGGTAATAAAGAATGGAAGTCTGCTTTCAGAACATTATAAGCAATGCTGAGCTTTAAGACATGGTTTGTTAATTTATAGGTATAGAAAAGTGATTTGAAAGCACAAAGGTTTATACACATATAAAACTATACACTTAGAATTGCTATAAAAGCTCTCCTAAGCAAATTTTGAATTTAAAAGAATAAAACACTTTTAGTCAGAGGGAAAGATAAGATAAAAAATATGAGAGGCAAAAATAGGAACCATGGTACTCTCCAGAGACATTAATTTAACTAGAAAAAAAAAAGAATATATATATAGACGTGATGAGTAACCTGTGGAACATTTCGAAACTTATCACTGATGTGACATCTATCTTTTAACCTATTTGCCTTCAAAGGCTTGAATTAAAGGAATCTCCTTCATCTGAAGTGTTATAAATAAGGCATCCTTCTATTTGTTTTTAGGATTCTATACCTTTCCACAAGCTGCCAAGAGACTATTCCAACCCCATTGCAATTTAGTACAGCATTGACAACCTCCTTTTGCAATTTCATGTAGAAAAGTCTTATTCGGTGCAGCTGACACAATTTTTATGAAGGTGGCTAAGTGAAAATTAAAATTTTAAATTTCAATATGGAGAAAGAAAAAAAAAACATCTGACATTCAGAAGCTAGCCTAGTAATCACAGATAATGCATGTGGTCTCTGTTGAACACAAGAAATTCACAGAACTCTAGAATACTAATATCAGAGAAGCAGCTGTGATCACAATAAAGCAAAGTTATAGCCATACCACCCAGAGAGGGACCTTCTGTATTCCCAGTGAGGAGAACACAGGACATTGTCCAAACCACAAAAAAAAAAAAAAAAAAAAAAAAAAAAAAAAAAAAAAAAACCTAGAATGGCTGACTGAATGGCTCCTGATTCTTTATAATGACAACTTTTTTCTTTTTGATGAATTATATCCAATTCCTGACAACATTCGATATGTAGCAAACCCCATTTCTTAAAAAGCTCACAAAAATTACCATAACACAAACACAAATCCCATAGGTCCTCTTACTGAGATACCTACAGTTCTTCAGGATATACAACCTCTACCTTTTCAATGATATAATAATCCCAATTTTATCTTACTGCAGTGAAGACCCTTGAAGTTTTTGACAGAAGTTGAGGATCCACCAAGATTCAGCTAAAGCCCTCACTGCCAAAGATAAAGACTAATGATAGTGTGCACATTGGCAATCCCCGTGGATAGACCCAGATGAAACTTAGCCTGTAGCTGGATGGCAAACTCAGGCTAAATTGAACACCATTATTTTGCTGAAGCTCTTCATTGTTGAATTCATTTTGTTTTGTTTGTTTGCCAAAAAAAGAGTTATCTGGGAATTTTGGTTATCTGTTTAGGTTTCTATAGTTTATAAATGATTTTTTTCTAGACTTCAAACTTCTATTATTATGTTTTTTAACTTTCCTTCTGTCTTGTGTGTTTTCTTGTTTTGTTTTGTTTCGTTTGAAATTTATAAAGAAAATAAAAATGGGAGAGTGGGGGTGGTTTGATTAACTTCTTTGAACCAGCTCTGGGATTGAAAAGTTCTTAAATTCTCCTCAGACTGAAGTCTGGAGAAATTTGTCCTTTGCTCACCATTTGACACCTTACAAAGAACTTCGTTCTCAGTTGTGTCTTTATGTTTCTGAGAATTTGTTTAGTTATTAGCTCAAATCAGAAGGCTTGCCAATTCTTTTTTTGGTCAATTTCCAGAGAACACAAGTTTGCAGAAGCATCATCCTTACAGATCATTGCAGATCTTATGTTGTCTTCTTAATATAAAATGTAACTATTCTAAGCCAAATATCCTCTTTATTCATATTTCTTTATTATAATGTTAAATTATATGTTTATTTCTCAAATTGGCACAATTTCCCCAGGACAATTTGAAATAGTAGGGACTACATTTTGAAATTTTGTGCTGAAAAAAATTAATCTACTAAGAGGAGCCTAGAACAAACAAACAACAGATGAACAGCTTTGAAGGAGGATAAAACATTTTGCTTATCAGATGAAATGTTCCACTCATGTTTCTACTTTGGAGATTAATAAGTATTTTAAAAAATTATACAGCTTGTTAAATTTTTCAAGGGCCCAAGTTACTATTTCAACCACACTTTTTATCTTTTTGATGTATACATGTCAAATGCCTTTCACTGCATCTAAACTTTCTGCCTTCTCCTGGCAGAGAAAAGAACATTAGTTTTTTTTAAGTGATAATTTCATATATGTCTGAATTGTCTCCACTTCATGTCATTTCTTTGTTTAATTTCCTCTTGCCTTCTTTTTCCTCACTTTTGAAATTTTAAAGATTGATGAGGGAAAAATAATTGTATTGTTATGTGCATACTCTTAGGAATGTCTGATCTGGAAAGGCAGTCAAAAATGTCTAAAAGATACAAAGAGTAGTAATTAAACTCTTTTTTATGTCTTTTTATGACCTTACAAAGTATATTTGCATAATAGCCTTCATTCATATAGTTACTAGTTACAAAGAAAAAGTTCCAAGACAGAAGAGCTTTTGGAATGATTTTTCAAAGTCTTTAAAATTTAGCTTACCATTTAAAAATGTCAGCACAATATTTTGCCTGTACAAGATCAGTATTAACTATCTCATGATTTGAGTTTAAACTTCTTGAATTTCCTGAATTGAATTTATGAGTTAAGTAGATTATCATATTTCTATAACTTGCTCAAAATAATATATGTATTAAAATAATATAAAATATATAATAAAACATTAGAACATGTAACATGTAAAATTATGTATGTAGCTAAATGGAATGCTAATGACTAACACCATTGTAAAGAGTTTATCTCATACTATCCTTTTTTAAAAGATTTTAATTTATGCATGAGAGACACAGAAAGAGAGAGGCAGAGACATAGAGGGAGAAGCAGGCTTCCCACAGGAAGCCTGATATGGGACTCCATCCAAGGACCCCGGGATCATGACCTGAGCTGAAGGTAGACGCTCAACCACTGAGCCACCCAGGTGCCCCTAATTCATACTATCCTTAGCCAAAAATGATTATGTTTATTAATAACTAAAGATTATGTAGTAGGACAATTTCTTAATAGAAGTGTATACTGTAAACACTGATCACCAATATAATTGTAAATTACCTTATTTATTTAAATGGCTAAAATTGAGAAAACATGCAAAGGCCCTTCCTGATATTGTGTGTGTGTGTGTGTGTACTATATATATATATATATATATATATATATATATATATATATATATAATGTATACATTTTTTGTCACTTCAAAATTTGTTAAAGTAATATGAAATGAGTTCTCATGGAGAAAAAGAATAGCTAAACAATTTTCATTGTGTATCATTTTAATTTTTTTATGTGTTTTTTCCTTGTGTCAGAAAAAAAGGAAAGTCATTAAATTTGGTTGATTACTATTTGGTTTAAATCATTATATATAGGGATCCCTGGGTGGCGCAGCGGTTTGGCGCCTGCCTTTGGCCCAGGGCGCGATCCTGGAGACCCGGGATCGAATCCCACGTCGGGCTCCCGGTGCATGGAGCCTGCTTCTCCCTCTGCCTGTGTCTCTGCCTCTCTCTCTCTGTGACTATCATAAATAAATTTAAAAAAAATTAAAAAAAATAATTATATATAAAGTTGATAATATAAATGAATGAAATCAACTAGGTAAAATAATTACACAGAAGTATGAATATGTATAAAAGATAACAGATATGATTTTTCTCTTATTAAGAAAGTTTTCACAGTTTATCAAGGGAACAAATTTAATGGTATATTAACTAAAACTATATATATATATATATATATATATATATATATATATATATCTTTTTTGTTTTTTGAGGGAGAAAGAGAGAGCAGAGAAAGGCAAAGGGAGAAGGAGGGAGAGAATCCCAAACAGGCTCCATACTCAGGGTGGAACCCAAGCAGAGCTCGATCTCATGACCCTGAAATCATGACCTAAGCTAAAATCAAGAGTCAGACACTTAACCAACTAAGCCACCCAAGAAATCCAATTAATTATATTTTAAAGCTTTAGCTAAAAGTTTTCAATGTATTGCTGATTTGTATGTTTACATATCTCTGTATGTCTCAATACAGATCTATAAACATGTTAATAATTAGCTTAATAAAAAATATTTCATAAGTAACACATAAAATAAGGTAGAATCATGTCTTTCATTTCCTGTAAATTGCTATTTTCTGCCCATATATAGAGAGCTTCATTTTTTCACCAAAATGTTCTGTTAAATCTCCCTTTTAACATATTCTTAAACAGAATTGTGAAACATTTCTTACTTTTTAAAAATGTTAAAGTCCTAACCATCATTGTTGTTTATTACTTTATATTGTTAAAATTGTGTCTATAAATGCTTTTTCCTTTAAATATGTTGCTAATCTTGTCTTGTTTAAAACCTATGATTAACTTTGCCTTTCTCATATTCAGACCCCAAATTCTTAATAATACATATCATATATGCATAAACCAATTTTGATTTTCCTAAACTAGGAAACACAAAGATTTCCACATTTTTTTCCAGATTTTGACTATTCTAATAGAAATATAGCAGTATGTCATTATTGTTTTAGTTCGCATTTTCCTGATGGCATATGATGTGGCCTATTTTTTCATATGCTTTTCTTCCTCCTATATCTTCTTTTGTGAAGTTTCTGTTCAGATCTTAGGCTCAAGTTTTAATTGGGCTGCTTGTTTTCATATTGTTGATTTTTAAGAATTCCTTGTATATTTTGGATAACAATCTTTTATCCACATGTCCTTTGCAAATATTTTCTTTTAGTCTCCAGCCTTTCCTCTTATTCTCTTGACATTATCTTTCACAAAACAGAAGTGACCAGGTACATTTCAATTTTAAAAAGGTACACTTATGATTAAATTCAAAGATTGGTAAATAAAGACTACAAATGGACTTGTTTCCAAGATTCTGAGTTCACAAAGTCTTTTTACATTTTTGTCCACAAAATGTTTGGACAGGCGCTAGTAAGGCCCCTGAAAATTATATGGAAATCATTAACGAGCTATTGTTTGTTTTAATCTTCCTTTAAGTCCAAGAGCCAAAGCATATCTACCTTGTATCAAAGCAGTAGCAACAAAACTGATAAAGGTTTCAGTGGTTTTCATTTCTTGATCTTACTAAACTTAATGACTATGTTTTATAAACTCTTCTATTGACAGGACATATCACTTCTTCATTAATTGCCTTTCCTCCTATAACATAGTGTTTCCCCTTCATATGCAGCTATCCAATGGTGCAGAATTCTAAATAGAGACATGTTTCGCCCCTAATAATGAAGAAAACTAAGTTAGTAATTGCTTAACTATGTTTGAATATTTATCCATATCATGTACAAATTCTCTAAAATATCCTATGGATAAACATGTATTAAAAATTTAAACTTAAAAAAAAAAACCTGAAAATGTCCAAGCAAGCTACATTGTCACTGACATCAATTTACTATTAAAATATACAATTATTCTAGGAATTAAATAATTTAGTCAATTGGATCCATTGCCCTCACCAATAACTTCCAGCTAGCAAATGATAGGAGAGAATGTATTTGTCCTAATACTAGATATGATTATGGGTTATATGATAATATTAAAATACTTTGGAGGCAGATATTTCTTGCAGTCTATAGAAACCACCCATAGGAACGCCTGGGTGGCTCAGTTAGTTGTGTCTGCCTTCAGCTCGGGTCATGATCCCAGGGTCCTGGGACTGAGCCTGGAGTCAGTCTTAGGAGGAGCCTATTTCTCCCTCTGCTCCTCCCCAAGCTCATTCTCTTGCTTGTCTCTCTCATAAATAAATAAAATCTAAAAAAAAAAAAGAAACCTTAAATTTAAGATTGGTAGAAATTCACCAGTAACTAACCATAGAAGTGGGCTGCTTTTACCCATGACAACAGAATAGGTTAATGACCACAAAAGTGAACAACTTCTGAACAAGATGAATTTTCTAATTCTGCAGTAGGCTCTTTCTTCTTTTTCTTGTATCATTAATCCTCCATACTATTACACTTTGACATGCTCTTTTAATTAACAAAAAGTTTCTCAATGTGCTCATTTTTACCTTCATCTTATTACTTTTAAACACTGTGATCTGTGATTGCTCTGAATTTAACCAATTGATGTACATGTAATTTCCTATGAAACCCTGCTGACAAAAAAAAAATTAACAGCTGTCTTTTTAAACATTTCAGGGGATAAAAATCTTTTAAAATTTTCTTCTGATACTTAAGTTTTCCTCATATGATTAATTCCAACTTCAATCTTGTTAATTTTGAACTTTGAGCTCAGATCAACAGATATTTGTGCTGAAGAATTACAGCAAAACCTAGCCCATAACCAGGAATGGAAAATAATACTGGGTTCATCCTTACTACAATAGTCAGATTGTTCTCATTAGAGATATTCCAACTTGCTTTGCAGGAACTGTTTAATCCTTTCAAAGAATCTTCTGACCTTAAGGAAACAATAATTATCTCCTGATGAGGTAAATAATATTATATTTCCAAAATTGCCCTTCTCATGAGAGCATAACTTGTACTCTGGGAGCTCAACGGAGCTGTTTAAACTCAGATTTATTAGCCAAAGTGTAATGGACAAATGTATAACCCTTGATTTCTGTTTATCTAGCCAAGAAGGAAGTTATATTACAGCAAACACTTCTTGCTGCTCATATGTAAATACTGCGGGTTGCATAGAATATAGCCTGTGACTAGGCTGAAAGAAAAGCTTACTGGATTTTTAGAAATGACACAGCTGGATTTAGGATAGGTTTTACTGTCTGGGTTTGGTAATTCAGACTTCTATCTTCAAAATCTATTACAAAGACTGATAACCATTTTTGTTGAAGTATCCTGCTCAGTATCTTAAATGCTCCTGTCATTTCAAATGCACCAAAATGAATGGGAAAGGCTAATTCTATTCAAACTACAGACAAAATTCTGCAAGAAACTTCCTGATGAACAAAATCTTGGCAATAGTGAAGATGTGGATCAAAGATTAATACCCTAAGTCCTCAGTTCATCTACCCATGGATGAAAGCAGGGACTAAGAGAAAAGTGAGCGCTGACAGTTGGTGGCCTGTGAATTAAGACTTAGTCTTGCTAGGGTTGTTTTGATACTCCCAACTAAGCTCTGATGATCTCCCATTGAATATAAAAATTGTGCAAGCACAGACATCAAGCAAGGCCTCTTGTGATCATGATATAAAAAGAACAAAAATGTGACAACTTAATAACCATGTCTAAGCACAGAAAAAACAACATTGTATAAACAAAAATAATAGTTAAACACCCAATTTCTGACTAAAATATGTGACTACTGCAACTTTATTAATTATAGCTTTAACCCACTTTGTTATTCACATCTTCTAAATAAAAATTAAGATACTCAAACATAAAATCATCCCCACTTACTGAGAGCATCCAATCCAGAGCAAAATCCTGCTTCATTTAATCTTCCTTCAAATTACATCACAGAAGCACAAACCCAATAACATATTTCATGATTACTTTCTTGTTGAGAAATCACACAGTTAACCATTAAAACAGCCAACAAATCCAACCATGGGTTTTAGTCAACTACTTACTTGTCTTTGGCTGGAGGACATCAACAAATATATACAAGGAAAGGCAATATGCTTTCTCTTTATCATATGACTAAAATACTTAGTTTTAAAAATAAACTTGTTTCTATTTTAGTTTGTAAAAGCATAACTTGTCCATTTTGTTAAACTCGAAAAAGAAGAAAAAATAACATTCCATTATCTTACTACAGTGAAAAAAAAATCATGCAACATGCCAGGTGCATCTGTCTAGGACTTGCCATCATCTCTCAATATCATTGAATAGCCTATCTCTCAATACCATCTCACCTATCACTTTAGGCAAAGTTTGAAAAGCTGCATAAATAAAGGGAATTCTTACACTACACTAAGATAAGGTCTCAAGAATTTCTAGTTTTTGTACATTATATTAATATAGTAGCAATGTTAAAACTAAAGAGACTTCATATGTAACTAATGATCCTCTCTATTTAGAATCCAATACAATTTTGAAGTGAATATCTATGTGTTAGATTAGACTAAGTCTATTCTATCAAATAGACCATAATGGCTCAAACTCAATAAAAGTTTAATTTTCTCTGATGTGACACCCTAGATGGGTTTTCCAACAAGGTAGACTGAGAAAAGAGTGATATGTTTCACACAGAGATTGGAAGATCTGTAGAGAGTATAGCCCTGCCATCTCTAATGCGTCTCCAATAAGCCTCTGAGTTATCATCATTCCACACCCAGGGAAGAAAAAAGAATGGAGAAGAGCAGAAGCAAGAAGCAAGGTGGTTTGATCAGACCTGAAATTGGCCCATGTCACTTTCACTCACATTACATGTTGAGGACTTAGTCAAATAACTACACTCAGCTACAAAAGAGACTGGCACCTTAAAATTCTATGTCTGTAGGAGAAGAGCTACCTGAATTTCAAAAATAGCTGTTCTTTTCCCAACTGTGTAAGAAAAGTAATTAAATGGTTTTTGCCATCACATTGTCCCTATTTTACTAAGCATTTAACTACATAAAACTTGTATATATGAATTGTATCTATATTTCGATCTTTTAGACAATAACTACAGCATTTGAAGAAACTGTTCATCCAAATGGGTTTCTGGGGGATCCCTGGTTTTAGCGCCTGGCATGGAGCCTGCTTCTCCCTCCTTTGTCTCTGCTTCTCTCTCTCTATGTCTATCATAAATAAATAAATAAATAAATAAATAAATAAATAAATAAATAATGAATCTTTACAAGTGGGTTTCTGTCTCATATAAAAATAGTTATACACCAGTCATTTGCTGAAGGCTCACATATGGAATTGTCACATAGTTTATGTTTAAAATACTTTAAAGGATCTGTTTTTATAAAATAAAATAGATTAAAATAAAATATTACTGAAAATTCATACAATCTAACAGCAAAACAAAGGTATATGATTGGAATCTTTATAGAAATAAAAATCAATAAATCTTTAAGCATCAACTATATACAAGATACTTCTAAGCAAAATCTGGCACACTATAAAGGAGATGGCAATATTCATTGTTAGTAGATCAAAAGCTGATTCAATTTTATCTTCTTTATAGATTTCAAATTGCGAAAACATAACTTTTTTGTCAAGAGCGTCTTAAATTGTGAGACTGAGAATACATCTAATTTGAAAATGTAAACAGTTAACCTAAAATATATTATTAAATGAGATAGATAATTGTACCGTATAAAATGAGGGAAATGTTTATCTTTGTAGAAAAGTAAGATCAAATTAATAAATATATGAAATCTTCACAAGCGAATATTTTCGGTGGGTGTTTTAGAGCAGACAATATTAATAAAAGCTCCCCTGGCATCCCAGCAGAGTGAAGGCTGTGGGAATTCCTTCCTTGGATTTGTTAAGCTGCTACAGATGGATAAATAACAGCATATATTTGCTGAAATGATTCTTCAAAGCTTGTAGTCTCCAGGGTGAAAATGTGATATAAAGTGGTTGAATTTTCTTGAAAAAAGCAGGTCAGTCATTCTTATTCTTTTAAAAAACAGATTTAAAAAAAAATAAAATAAAGTGGATACAGGAAATAGCAATAATAAATTCTAAAAATTGCTAATTTAGAAGTAGATAAACACATTGGGGTTTCCCTTCTGGGTAATGGAATAGATGTACTTTTCTGTATTCTTTCCAGTTAGTACAACTAGCAAACACGTACATTATAAAAACAAACATAAGAAATCTCTGAAAGGTGATGATTAGAAGGCATATTGTCTAGGGAACTTAGGAAGCAAGAACAACATGGTTATGTGTCCCATGAGTTTTCTTTTTGCCTCCTGCGTCCCCAAAATGACAATAGGCAGAGACATATTCAGACACAACAAAAGTTGAGTCTCTCTAGCAAAAGTGCCAGGAAAAAGAAATCCTAGCAAGTCAGAAACCTTTTAGGCAATTCAGCCAAACAACACTCCCATATACACCCATAAACACACACACACACACACACACACACACACACACACATTTCTACTGTGACCCTACCTCTGTCCATGCCAGTAAAGGTAGATGGAGTCTTCCAGACTTTTGCCTTTTTCACATTGCAACCAGACATCACAACAGGGATCCCAATTGGGTCAAATAGGAAGTCAGGACTTTCATCCCTACCAGGTGGTGAAAAGGTCTGCCCTCAGTATTGGTATTAGTGGAAACCACTAAGAAGCCTGGACTTACCCCAATACCCAGCAGTAAGGAGATGCTGCTCCCTGTCCTCACTGGGGTGGTGTCAGAAGAGGCACAGTGAAGTGGGAGGATTTTCACCACCTTTGTAGCAATGAGACCACTGTCACTGCCCTTCAGTGATGCCTAAGAAACATAGTCAACAGCAAGAGGAGCCTAAGGAGATACAACTACTAAATGTAACATGTATGCTGCATAGGATATTGGATCAGAAACAGGACACTAGGTTAAACCTACTGAGATCTGAATAAATTACAGGCTTTGATTAATAATAATGTATCAATATTGGCTCATTATTTATAAATGTGTACATATCAACAAAAGATATTAATAAAAGGGAATCCAGGTATAGAATATATGGGAACTCTCTGTAATATCCTTCCAATTTTTCTGTAAATCTCATATTGTTCTAAAAAATTGTCTATAAAACACACAAACGTGCACATACCTGCACCCACACACCTTAAAAGTGAAAAGGCAAGATACGGAGTGGAAGAAATTATCTGTAATGCATATATCCAACAGAAGTCCCATGTACAAGATATATAAAGATAGATACACATCAATAAGAAAAGGACAAATGACTTATTTTTTTAGAAAGATCAAGAGATATGTTCAAATTCATAACACAAAAAGAATAACCAAATGGCAATGGACATACAAATAGTGTTCAATCTTATTAGCCAACAGGTAAATGCAAAATAAATCCACAATGTAACACTATCACAATCTCTCAGAAATATATCAAATAAAAGAGACCAAAGAAATGAAGTGTAAAAAAAAAAAAAGAAATGAAGTGTATGATAGAAGTTAAATCAACCAGTGCTTTCATATAATGCCAGTGGGGTGATTCATTTGCATGAACACTTTGGAAAATAATTTGGCGTTATCTGCTAAAGCTGAGCAAATATCCCAAAACCCAGTAATTCTACTCCAACAAAAATATAAATGTGTGTATGCATGTGCATATCTGCGTGTGTTTATGTCTCAGACATGAACAAATGTATATAATGTATATATAATAAACATATATTACTATAATTTCCAAACTGGAACCTACTCAAATTGCTATTAACAGTAGATTGCATAAATAAATTATGGTACAATCACATGAAGGAATACTAAAATAGTAATGAGAATGTTCTACAGTGATTCATAATACTACAAATTAATTTCACAAATGTGAAATTGAGCAAAAGAAGCCTGACACAAAAGACTTTACATTTCAAAGGCAGGGACTTAGACTACAAAGAAGCATAGGAAGGTGGGGCTTCCGGAGTGCTATTTATTTCCCTGTTTCTTGGTTAGGGATCTGCTTACATGGAGAGGTTTGCTTTGTGAACATTCATCCAGCAGTGCATTTATTTTTACGTGCACTTTTCTGTGTGCAACTTTTTAAAAAATGGAAAAAATGAATCAGTTCTGTATATATTGATACAGAAGCATTCCATAATTTATTGCGGAGGAAAAAAGAAGTTATACTACAGAATAAACCTATATGTTTAATGTTTGAAAGCATAATGACAAATGAGTTTTAAATATGCAAATAACAAGCGTGTGGAAGTGGCAGAAAAAACACTTTGCTATTGTATTTGCATTTTTGCAATGAACTTAAATATTTTGTATTAAAAATACTTCTTATTTAATGAAATTATTACTTATTTGTTTTATACATAATTTCAACTTTCTTCTTGCGATTTTATATATCTCTATAAACTGCATTTCCCCCCTTGGGACAAGAAGGATTAACAAAATAATACACCTTGTATTAGGCAAGCTCCTGCAGAGAAGAACTAAGAGGATATAGGGACATAGAGAAGAGGAGATTTGTTATAGGAATTGGCTCATTTGGTTATGGAGGCTGAGAAGTCTCACAACCTGCCATCTGCATGCTGGAGAACCAGAGAGTCAGAAACAGAAAGCTACGGATCCCTCCAAGTCTGGAGGCCTGAGAACTGGGAGCTCTGAAGTACAAGAGAAAATAGATGTCCCCCCGTTCAAGAAAAGAGAGAAAGAAGTCACCCATTCTTAACCTTTTTGTTGTATCTGGGCCCTTAATAAACAGATGATACCCACCCATATTGGTAAGGGCAATCTCCTTCCTCAGTCTACTGAATCAAATGCTAATCTCTTCCAGAAACATCCTCACAGGCACACCCAGAAATAATGTTTCACCTGCTGCCTGGACATATTTAGTCCAGTCAGGTAGACATATAAAATTAACCACAGCACACGTTAGAAAAAAA
The DNA here is from genome assembly GCF_905146905.1 of Nyctereutes procyonoides. Classification (NCBI taxonomy): domain Eukaryota; kingdom Metazoa; phylum Chordata; class Mammalia; order Carnivora; family Canidae; genus Nyctereutes; species Nyctereutes procyonoides. The sequence continues at coordinate 62,335,883 of NW_026575142.1, read as the reverse complement.
ACCAAACAGCCCCACACAAATCCTAAGGGATCCTCACTTTCTACTCAATAAATGAAAGATTCTTATCCTGGTATTAGTAGACTAATGTCTAAAATCCACTTTTTCGAACTGTAACTCCCACTACTTTCTTCTAGGATTCTCCTGGTCACGTTAAACCAGCTGACTCACTCCTTCCCAGTGATATCCTACTTGCCTGTCTCATAATTTTGCTTGCTCTAATTGTTTAGAAAGAAAACTTTCCTTTATTGCTTTCCAGCTCAATTGACTTACCTTCCTTCATGGCCATTCCCAGTGCAACAGTAATCCCTGGTCTTCTTCATGGAATAGAGTATTTAGTAACTGCTATCACACTTTAATTCAGATATTGGTGTTATTTTATTCTTTATGGTAATTTTCTTTTTCACTTAAATGTATTATTTTATGTACCTTCATGCTCTTCACTGAGGTATGATTGACATGCAAATGCTACATATCTTTAATGTATACAATTGGATGAGTTTGGGGACAACTGTATACCCATAAAACCATCACACCAACAATGTCATCAACACATCCATCACCTCCTAAAGAGTTATCCTATTCCCATTATTATTATTATTATTAGTGAATATGTTAAGAACAATTAACATAGGATCTACCCCTTAGCAAATTTTCAGCATACAATACAGCACTGCATGCTATAGTCACTACACTATATAATAGGTCTCAGAGCTAATTTATCTTGCGTAACTAAAGCTTTGTCTTCTTTGGACATCACCTTCCCATGTTTCCCTTCCCCTTCTTCTGGCAACCTCCATTCTAATATCTGCTTCTATGAATTTGACTCATCATATGCCTCATATAAGTGAAATTATACAGTATTTATCTTTCTATGTCTGGCTTATTTCACATTTTTATATCTTTTAAGATTTTATCTTATTTTGGTAGGTCTATATTATTTATTTTTCCCCTTTTGTATTTTGACTTATCCCTTGAATGGTAAACAACAAATGAATGCATTTGAGACAGAGCATTCAGCAAGGGACAAAAATGGTTTTATAACCACTATGAATTCATCATGATTTCCTGTTTTAGTTAAAAACTCACAGAGTCCCAAATACACCTTGAATTTTCCCACTGTTTCCTAAGCCTACAATATTCTTCCTACATATTCTTTTCTGCCTACAGAAATTCTATAAAACCCAGTTCCAACGGGCTTTTCTCCTTTAAATTTATTTTCACATTTTAAGTCTTAAAACTTAAATCACATATCCATTGTGTTTTTTAGATTGGATTTCATTTGTTCAGAACTTCCAAGCACTAGGAAACAAGTAGATGGGGAAAAATGCCCGGTAAGACAATCCTTGATATATTTTAATGAGTGAGATGAAATACTTTGTTTCCATGATATTTCTCAGAACAGATTTGAATAAATACTGAATAAGTACTTAAATTTATTTCCATTTATTTAAATACTTCCTTAAAAATTAGTTTGTCCAAGAGTGGTAAATAAATAAATATCTATTTTTTAGTTGACTATTTTTTTTCAGTTTTATTGAGCCATATTTGGCACACACTACTGTGTAAGTATACAGTAAATGACTTGATTTATGTATATTGAGAAATGATTACCATGATGAGTTTAGTTAATATCCGTTACCTCATACAGCTACATAAAAAAAGAGGAAACACTGGTTTTATCCTTCTGATGAGAACACTAAGGATTTACTAGTTTAACAACTTTCAAGTATGCCGTACAGCAGTGCTAACTATAATCATCATGTCTTACCTTACATCCTCAATACTTATTTAACTTATATTTAGAAGTTTGTACCTTTTGATCACCTTCATCCATTTCTTCTCCCCTCTCCACAATAGCCACAAATCTGAGATCTTTCTTTCTCAATGAATTTTTGTTATTGTTATGGTTTTGGTTTCCACATGTAAATGAGATATAATACACTATTTATCTTTTTCTGTCTGACTTATTTCACTTAGCAAAATGCCCTCAAGTTCCACCCATATTGCAAGCGGCAGGATTTTCTTCCTTTTTTGTGGCTGAACAGTGTTCCATTGGTTGTGTGGAATACACTTCCTTATCAGTTCATCCATTGATAGACACTAAGGTTGTTTCCATGCTTTGGCTACTGTAAAGAAGCTGCAGTTAGCATGGGAGTCAGTTATCTCTTTGACATAGTAATTTCTTCTCCTTCAGATACATACCCAGAAGTGAAAATGCTAGATCATATGCTAGTTCTATTTTTTATTTTTTGAGAAACAGCCATACTGTTTTGCATAGTGGCTGTGCCATTTTTTAAATTTAAATTCAATTAATTAACATATAGTGTATTATTAGTTTCAGAGGTAGAAGTCAGTGATTCATCAGTCTTATATAACACCCAGTGCCCATTACATCACATGCCCTCCTTAATGTCCACCATCCAGGTCTCCCATCCCCTCAGAGCCCTCCCCTCCAGCAAACCTCAATTTGTTTCTTCCTATGATTATGCCATTTTACATTCTCTCCAATGGGGCATAAGGATTTCTCCACATCCTCACCAGAATTTTTTTTACTCTTATCATTTTCTTGATAACCATTCTAAAAGGTTTGGGGTGATACCTCATTGTAGTCTTGATTCACATTTCCCTAATGCTTAGATGTTGAGCACCTTTTCATCCACCCATTGGCCATTTGAATAGCTACTTTAGAGAAATGTTTATTCATTTTCTTTTCTAGTTTTTAATTGTATTGTTTTTTTTTACTATTGAGTTATATGTTATTTATGTTTTACATTTTAATCCTTTATCAGATATATGGCTTGTAAACATTTGTTCCCACTCTATAGGTTTTAATTTCATTGATCATTACTTTTGTTGTGCAGAAGCTTTTTAATTTGATGTAATCCCACTGGTTGAATTTTAATTTTGTCCCTTGTGCATTAAGTATCATATCCAAAAATCTCTTGCCAAAACCAATGTTCAGAAAAGTTTTTCCCTTTGTTTTAAGAGCATTGTGATTTCAGGTCTCACATTTAAGTCTTTTTTCCATTTTTAGTTAATTTTTGTGAGTGATATAATACAGAAGTCTAGTTTCATTCTTTTACATGTGAATATCTAATTTATTTAGTACCATTTATTGAAGAGACTGTCTTTTCCCCACTGAGAATTCTTGGCTTCTTTGTCAATTATTACTTGGTCATGAACATTTATTGAGTTAAGGTACATGTCCATCTATACCATAAAATACTACAGGACAATTATTTTGCTATGAAGATGATAGAAAAAACAGTAAAGCATATTTTACATAATGATTTAGAGAAAATACAATAAAATGTACAGTGTCATTGTAAGAATGTGAAATTTGTACCAGTGTTAGTAAATTAGAGAGAACATTATCTTTGATCATATTTGTGAGTATATGTGTGTTAGAAATATTCTAGAAAAAAAGGCGAGTTTACTGATATTCATTGAAGAAAACTTCAAAACAAAAACAGCTTATTACACTCACTGAATTTAAGAACTCTGACCTGAAGAAGACACTTTCTTAAGCCATCAGAAGCTGGTTATATAATATGACAAAGATACATTTGCATTCTTCCTTAAGAAACTACAAGAGGTAGATCACATCATCTTAAAAATAACTATATTATAGTTAACGGAGCTTCATGTCATAACATTTTCAGCAAATAAATTTCTCCATCAGGCTCACCTCATGTCTGTTTCTTATTCCCTGTTGGACAGTCACCTAATTAACAGAACTTTATTCTGTCTTAGATCATCTGGTGCTTTCAAAGGTCAATATTTTTAAAAGTAACAGGATATTACTACATGTGGTCTCTTAGAAACACAGAATGAACTAGAAAAGAATAACAATTTTAAATTTATGTTATTTAAATACAATTTAAATTATTCATGTTATAAGGCCAACTAGTCGCATATGAGCATTTTATATTCTTATGCCAACCCTCGCTCAGGTTTCTAAACTTTACAAAAAGCAGAGGCAGGTTCTGTTCTTGCAGTGTTCTACACTTCTCTCTCACTTCATTTATTTTCCCTCCTCCCAAAATGTCAGCAATCAGTGTCTCAGTAACTCTAAAATCAGGATTGCTATCAGAAAACAATGGGGGAGTGGCTTATTCAATCTGAACTTTAATTCATTCAGAGTGATAGGATTTTGACCTTTGCTTGTGAGTCTTGGCATCTTAGAACCTGCAGTTTTAGCCATGGTCACTGAAACGTTTTCAATCAGATGCCGAAGTGTTTCCAGAGGGGCCTAGACTTTACTTACTTTTGACAACAAAGATATATTTTGTATTTTTCTTCATATCTACCATCTGTTCACTAGATTCAATGAATAAAATGTTCCTTAACTATTAGATATTAACTGGATGACAGAACCAAGTAAAACTTTTTTTTTAAGAGTGCAAATAAACCATCCTATTAAATATGTAGCATAATGGAATGGTAAAGAATGTTAGATGCTGGAGGAGCCCCTGTGTGGCTCAGTTGGCTAAGCATCTGACTCTTGATTTCGGCTCAGGTCATGATCTCAGGGGCGTGAAATCAAGTCCTGGGTGGGGCTCCACACTGGGCTGGGCATGGAGTCTGCTTAAGAATCTCTTTCTCCATCACCCTTTGCCTCTCCCTGAATTCTCTCTCCCTCTCTCCCTCTCTCCCTCTCTCTCTCTCTCTCTCTCTCTCTCTCTCTCTCAGAAAAGGATGTTAGATGCTGGAAAACAAAGATGTATTAAAATGAATTTGACTTTCATTTTGATTATAATTGATCCCAAATAAAAGTTGATATAGAATAGTTTTCTCAATTATAATTGAAAACAGTTTATCAACACAGAGTAACATCATCCCCTCATCCATTTTAATTTTCCTCTGCTTTTCCCTCACACATACTAATTCCTATTTCCTCCATCATAATATAACATTTAATACCATTTACCATTTAATACCATTTAATACCATCTTATATCTTATTGTATACTATGAAGACTTACTGTGATATCCTTGTCCTCCAGGAAGGGTATCCACATCCTACTCCCTGAAACGTGGGAAAATGTGCTGTTACATGGCAACAGAGAACTAAACTTGTTGTTGTCATTTTCCATTTGAATAAAAGATTTATTTTCTTCTCAGGAAAAATAGGAAGTTAGGAAAACACTGCATTTTACAGCCAACATTTGTAGTTAGCCCTAATCCTTCCTGGCAGAGCTGTCATTAGCATTAGCTTTTTCACCAGAACCAAAATAGGCACTCCTGATGGAACCAGCATGGAAGACCCTGGAAGGTTGCATGTTCTTGGCGTGAGAAACATAGACAGGCGGAAGTTACTGAGAGTGCCATCTTTTGAAGCAGCCCCTCCCTTTCCATTTTAGAGAATTTGCCTAAATTGTGGAACTAGTCAGCACTTAGAGCAGGTGCCTCCTCTCCTTATAAAATGGGCCACGCTTCTCCAAAGAACTTGGGCTTCCTACACCCTCATATTCCCTAATCCAAAGGATGCTAATCAATTGCGAAACAAATGATTATCCTGGATTATGTGGGGGGCTAAATGTTATCACAAGGGTCCTTTAGAAAAAGGAACAGGGAGACAAATGAGGAGGTTTTAGTCACTTAAAAGGGAATGCAGCTCTGCCAACTTGATTTTAGTCCAATGACCAATTTGAGACTTGTGGTCTTTACCACTGTAAAGTAATAAGTTATTATGTTGTTTTAAGACACTAAGATTTTGGCAGTTTTTACATCACTAACAGAAAATTATACACTAATTTAGCTCCACTTCTATTTCTATGGACTGGATTAAGTAGCCAGTAACTTTGCTGTTCTAAATGTTGCCTTTTTGCCACACTTTGCTCTATATGAATATAACTGTGTCCAAATCTGGAGATACTTATTATTCAGCTAGTACTTTACCAATCATCTGCAAATACATATCTACATTTCTTTTTACCTACCTCTTTTATAGCTTACTTAAATGTTCACTATCATCATGGAAATTATTACAAAAAAACTTGCAGCTATTGTTATGTTTTTATCACACTTCAGTTCATATACAAAAAAATAGCAGTAAGTAAAACTGTTAAATGATCTCAGTATAAATCTAAGACTAGTTTATATTTATCCCCCACTATAGTGGCAATGATAGAGCTAGAAAGGTAGGTCTATTTTCTCAACTCATCTGGCCATCTTTTAAACTTTTATAAGTAACTTTATTTACAAATTGGTTTCATAAGTAACTTACAGCTGTCACAAATTAAAGGAAACGTTTTTTAATGTCTAATAATACCAAGTTTTCTGTGCGCTATAGCCAATGTCAAATGCACCCTAGATAAAATTAAATTAAATTAAATAATAAAATATTTATTAATTGGAAATTAAAATTTATTAACTGAAAAACTCAATAAACTGCTAATGACTTGGTCTTATTATTTTGTGCTTAAGTATGAATATTTTAGTAGCAGTAAACTTAATAGTCTCAGCATTTTTTGTAAAAACTTTTGGTACATGTTTGTTTAATTTGGTTGTGAAGTATTGCATAAAGCAGAAAATTTACAATTTTATTGCCAAACAGCGTTATATATATTTTATATATTGCTAGATATTAAGACAAATCAGCGCACTTTTGCATATTAATTATGTACCTGAACTATTATATCATCGTATTTCTAAAGGAAAGCAGCTTTCTGTATCCTAGAATTTGTTGAATTAAACGTAATGTCTGTACAAACATACCTCTACTCCACCTTTATAGTGAACCACCACTGACTAATGAATGACAGAAAAAATAAGGAATAGGAAAAAAATGAATAAATTTTCCTGTGGTCATAAATATTGAAATTATTATTGTTGCAACATTTTCAATAATCTGGGTAGAAGAAAAGTTTTTTTTCATCAAAACTGAAAACTTAATTGCTTATACTTGCAATTATATCTACAATGTATAACACTATTATGCCTTCACCACAGCAAATGTGAAATATGTCAAAAATTTAAGGCCATTGTAATTATAATAAAGCTGGCAATTTAATAGGAAAAAAGTTTCTGAACTTTCAGAAATGCAGTGAATTATCTGCATTCCATTCCTGCAATTTTACACAAATTAGTAAGATCACTCTGATTTCTAGTAAGCTACTATTCCTCAACTTCCCTAAAATTCTCAATTTATCAATGAAGGAAATTTAGCTCATTTGGAATAAATTCTTCTTTCCTATTTTATCAAAATCTTCCTAATGTCTCCATATTTTTGAGGGAGAGAGTTTAAATTATCTCATTAATCAAGTATAATGCTTGTAATTGTAAAATGGATAACTAGTCCTGAATTTTGTATTAAGTGGTAACCTCTATATTTTATTCCTAAAAAAATGACTGATTATGAGAACTTAGATACAGAATGAATTTGGAAAGATTTGGGTGGAGTGCTTGTTCCTTATCTACGCTTAATTAATGCTTCCTTATCTATTAAATTATAATATTACTTTAGAAATAACCAATAATATTGTAAATAAAAAGTGGATCAACTTGAAGATGGAGGAGAGAAAAATCTCAGATTCGGATTTGAAAGTGAAGTCATAAATATATATACATATATATATTTTTTTTCTTTTTGTCCTTTGCATCATTTGTGATCATTTCTCTGCGAGGCTGAGTTAATTTCTCTTTTGCATTGTGCATTTTATGTGTAAACATTAACTGCTGTGCCCAGGCTAATTCACTTGAGGATATTTGACTTATTCACATGAATTCAGTAACATCACCACATAAATAAAACACTCTCCTGTTTTATAAAATAACAGAGAAAAATTGGAATTACATGATAAACTTACATATATACTAACACATTTTTGATAATAGTATAATCTATAAAACAGTCTAAAATATATAGCTACAAAAGAGGATAATAATCCTATAATAATTTTAAATCTGAAAGAAAAGCATTATACGAATCTAAAAAAAATTAAACCTAAGAAAGAATTATATTCATAAATTTATAAAGTAAATGATTTTATTATCTTTCCATTGTTGCTATTTGTTTTTAGAAAATAATATAAAAATTCCTTTTCTGCACATCCTCTTCAACACTTGGTATTTTTTTGTCTTTTTGATAAAAGTTATGCTAACAGGTGTAAGGTGATTTCTCGTTGAGGTTTTGATATGCATTTCTCTGATAATTAGTGATGTTGACCTCTTTTTAATGTACCTGTTGGCCATTTATATATGTTCTTTTGGAAAAATATTTATTCAGGTTTTCTGCCCATTTCTTAATTGGGTTATTTGCTTTTTGGCTATGGAATTGTAGTTCCTCATATATTTTGGATATTAATCCCTTTTCAGATATTTGGATTGCAAATATTTTCTCCCATTCTGTATGTTGCCTTTTCATTTTGCTGATAGTAAGTGGGGAAAATGAGAAGATGTTGATCAAAGGGCGCAAAGTTGCAGTAATATAAAATTAACAAATTCTGGAGATCTAATGTACAGCATGGTTACTAGAGTTAATAGCAACACATTGTAATTGGAAATTTATTAGAAAAGTAGATCTCAGATGCTCTCACCATACACACACACCACAGAAGTAATTATGGGAGGAGATGGGTATGTAAATTACCTGATTATACCAATCATTTCACTTGTATATGTATATCAAAACATCATATTGTACATCTTAAATATACACAGATTTTATCAAAAATAAATTTTAAGAGAAGATAATGTATATAAAAACATAAAAAATACGTATTTTGTTTTAGTATGTTTTAATTACTGTTGATATTTTCTGTAACTCTTTTTGAACATATTCAAACTCCTATTAATGATGAGGGCTTAAGTAATTTTTCAGAGATAACAAAGGTAGCAAGAGGCATCTATCCTAAACCCCAAGAAGCAAAATACTTTATTTCTAAATATATTATGATTTTGAGGAGCGTAATGCATCACTAAGAGCAAGATAATGTATTTTAAGTAACATTTTAAAATAAATTTGTTATATAAAAACTTAAGATCTGTGCTTAATCCATCATTTGTGAATGATTCTTGGTTTGTCAATTTTAATAATTCAAGGAAATCAACCTTATTCACTACTTACAAATTGAGCACTAAATCTTACAAACAAAAGTCTCATACATCTCACAAAACCACAAACTATTATCATATCTAGTGCATAAATTAGAAATCTAGTATCAATGGGTTATGTAATTTGTCCAAAGTTAATAGCTCTTTAGTTTTATCAAGTGTTTCATCCTGGCTTATTTTTTTGTCTTTTGGGTGTAAATTTCTAAAGCATGGCCACTGAGATTCTCAACTGAGTTAGATAGATAGCTCTGAAATAATTTGTGGAGGGAAAAGTAAGACATGACTGGCACCAAAAAAATTGTCCCCTGAAAAATTACTGTTCGTTAAAGCCATTCAGTTTTGCAGATTATTAATGGAGGCCATGTTCCCAGAAGTATAATTACTTTGTGAAACACTAAACACATTTTACAGTTCTTTATAAATAAATTCAAAAAGCTTTAAATATTAAACATTGGTAACTCATAAACTCTATTAAACTTTTTTGTCATCATTATTACTTAGATGACTGTATTAATGATTCAACACTTCCATACAACACCCAGTACCCATCCCAAGTGCCAAGTGCACTCCTTAATCCTCATCACCTGTTCAACATGTCTCCCCAAGCCATCTCCCCTCTGGTAGCCATCAGTTGATTCTCTAAAGCTAAGTCTGTTTCTTGCTTTGCCTCCCTCTCTCTCTTGTTCTCTGTCTCTCTCTTTTCACCCCTTTGCTCATTTAAGCACAAATTCTCTCCCTCATTTGACAGTAAAGTCTTTCTCACCATGGTTGATGAATATTTACTAACACACATGTACATACAGACAATAAAAGCACTAGATCTTCTTTATTTTCTGGTAAATTAATTATTTAATGTTATTTTTAAAAACATAGTGAGTATAGTCTATTTTCTAAGTCTATATTCAGTTTTGGGAATATGGTGGTAAATAAGCCAGAGCCTCTGCCCTAATAAATCTTATAATCTAGTGGAAATGGTGTTAAAGAAAGTATTTTACTATTAATTATTCAATTTCATGTTTAATAAGTGTGAAGCACCATAAAAGATTATCAGATGGGAAAAGGTGCTGCCAATCTAGTTCAGAAAGGTCACAGAGTGTGTACTGGACAATATCATGTTGGATTTTCTGAGCTATGAACAATTAGGTAAGGAATGCTTGATTAAATCCAGTTACTTCTGGATAAAAAGAAGAGTAGTACCAACACCTTAACTGTGAAGGAGAAAGAAATATTAAAGAAACTGAAAGGGCAGTGAATTTGGAGAATATAGAGAGAGGTGTGAATGGCAAAATTAAGCAGGAGACACACAAGCAGGGACCAGCTAATCCAATAGGCCCCAAAAAGAATTGAAGCTTTTCTCTATTAAATTAAAGAATAAGAAATTGCTTGTTTTGTAGGTCAAAAATGATTTGCCCTTGGCAATATCATGTGTTTCTACCTTTAAAATAAAATGAAGCACTTTGAAAAACTTGAATCATTTATAGGACAGAGTTGAAAGTGACAAAAATTAAATTAGGAAAATCAGTCAAGAGACTTTTAAATAGGGATGCCTGGGTGGCTCAATGTTTGAGCATCTGCCTTTGGCTCAGGGCATGATCCTGGGGTCCTGGGATGGAGTCCCCATCAAGCTCCCCTGGGAGGAGCCTGTTTCTCCCTCTGCTTATGTCTCTGTCTCTCTCTCTCTCTCTGTGTGTGTGTGTGTGTGTGTGTGTGTGTCTCAGGAATAAGCAAATAAACAATCTAAAAAAGAGAGAGAGAGAAAGAGAGAGGGAGAGAGAGAGACTACCAAGTAACTCTCCATGCCCCCACCCAGGAACCCCGGGCAACCACCATTTTTTATGGGGGGGGGAATGTTTATTTTTTTTAATTTTTTTAATAACAAATTTACTTTTTATTACTGTTCAATTTGCCAACATACAGAATAACACCCAGTGCTCATCCCGTCAAGTGCCCCCCTCAGTGCCTGTCACCCATTCACCCCCACCCCCTGCCCTCCTCCCCTTCCACCACCCCTAGTTTGTTTCCCAGAGTTAGGTGTCTTCATGTTCTGTCTCTCTTTCTGATATTTCCCACACATTTCTTCTTCCCACACAATTCCCTTCCCTTATATTCCCCTTCACTATTATTCATATTCCCCAAATGAGTGAGAACATACACTGTTTGTCCTTCTCCGATTGACTTACTTCACTCACCATAATACCCTCCAGTTCCATACACGTTGAAGCAAATGGTGGGTATTTGTCGTTTCTAATGGCTGAGGAATATTCCATTGTATACATAAACCACATCTTCTTTATCCATCATCTTTCGATGGACACCGAGGCTCCTTCCACAGTTTGGCTATTGTGGACATGGCTGCTAGAAACATCGGGGTGCAGATGTCCCGGCGTTTCATTGCATCTGTATTTTTGGGGTAAATCCCCAGCAGTGCAATTGCTGGGTCGTAGGGCAGGTCTATTTTTAACTCTTTGAGGAACCTCCACACAGTTTTCCAGAGTGGCTGTACCAGTTCACATTCCCACCAACAGTGCAGGAGGGTTCCCCTTTCTCCACATCCTCTCCAACATTTGTGGTTTCCTGCCTTGTTAATTTTCCCCATTCTCACTGGTGTGAGGTGGGATCTATTGTGGTTTTGATTTGTATTTCCCTGATGGCAAGTGATGCGGAGCATTTACTCATGCGCATGTTGGCCATGTCAATGTCCAACCACCATTTTATTCTATGATTTTGGTTACTTTAGATTTCCTCATATAAATGGAATCATACAGATTTGTCCTTCTGAGAGTGGCTTGTTTTATTTGGTATAATGTGTCAGGTTCATCCATGCTATCTCTAGTTTCAGTTATATAAGATGAACAAATTAGAGATCTGCAATACAACATAGTAGTTCTAGTTAATAACATGGTATTTTGTACACTCATATTTTGCTTAAAGGATAATTCTTACGTTGAACATTCTTAACACACACAATACAACACACACACACACACATACACACACTTCCATACAAAAGGGACACATGGAAACTTTTGAAGGGGATGGATGTGTCTATTACCTTGATCACGGCGATAGTGTCATTGGTGTAGGCATTTGTCCAAATTCATCAAATTGTATACATTAAACATGCACAGGTTCTTTTTAAACATATCAATTATACCTGAATAAAACTGCTAGAAAAAGAAAAAGAGACTATTTAATAGTTAGAAAAATGAACCATGGATGTTGTATGGAGAATCAAACAAGATTACTGACAGAGTGATCTAACTTGAACAAGTGGAAAGTCAATTTTCCTTTAAAAAATATACTTCTCATTTTCTGTGCTGTTTAACTGTTTCCATATCCATTTCTATTTTAACTTACATTTCTATTCTTTCTCTATATACGAAGCACATAAACACAAAATGTCTGTCAATTAGTGAATCTACAAAATTTGTTCTATTTATTCTAACATTTTATACTGAGCCAGAATTGCTAAGTGTTCTCTTTTAGTGTATGTTAAACATGACTTGACAGTTAACTTTAATCAAACCAGAGATGTTATTTACAATTGATTCATTACAAAGGCCGATCAAAGGCATACATGATGTTTTATAAATCTGATTCTTCTCAAAGGTTTCCATTCTTAGGGATAGGCTTAAAATATGAGAGAAAGAGTCAGAGTTTTGACAATGCATGCCATTATAATCACCAGAATCAAAATATAAATCAATTTTATCACTCTCAGGAATTCCCAGTGCCTCTTTGTTGACATATGATCCTGAGGCAACCAGTGATCTGTTCTCTGACCTTATTTTCCTGCCTTTTCCAGAATGTCATGTATATGGAATCATGTAACATGTAGCCTTTTGAGTATGACTACTTTCATTTAACAGGATGCATTTGATAGTACTTGTTGTTATTGCAGGCATTAGCTGCCCATTCCTTTTTATGTCATTGTAGAGATGTAGTTTATCTGTTCATCAGTTGAAGGATATCTGGCTTGTTTTTAGTTTGGGAGATTGTGAATAAAGTTGCTATAAACATTTAAATAAAGTTTTTCGGTGAAAATATTTTTTTCATTTAATTTAGTTAAATATCTAGAAGTGGAATTGCTAAATTGTATAGATGGATGTTTTACTTTACAAAACTTCCAAACTTTTTTTCAGTGTTTTTCAAAGCTGCTGTACCTCTCCTATGTACAGTTACTCTACATACTCAGCAGGATTTTGGTGTTATTATAATAATAATTATTATTATTTAGTAGTTATAACTTCAAGTAGTTTTAATTTATATTCATATACCTTCTTTAACAAAGTGTTCAAATAATTTGCCTATCTTTAGGCGGGGATGCTATTTTCTTACCTTTGAGACATATTTATATACATACATATATAATATTAATATAATAGAGATAAAAGTTCTCTACAAGATATTTACTTTGCAATTATTTTTCTAGTGTGTAGCTTGTATTAACAGTTCCTTTCAAAGAACAGAAATCCTTAACTCTGATAAAGTCAATTTTTCAGTTTTTAATTTTATGGAATATACTTTCTATTGTATCTAAATCTTTGCCTATCCCAAGGAATAAAAACACTTGTATTCTGTGTTTTGTTCTATAAATTTTATGGTTTCATATTTCACATTTAGGTCAATGATACTATTGCATTAATTTTTAGAAATGTTCAGAAATATGGATTGAGGATCCTTTTTATTGGTAAATACCATTTCTTTAGGACGACATTGAAAATACTATTCCTCTTCATTGAATTACCTTTCCATAATTGTTCCAAATTAATTGCAATTCATTGAAAAGTCTATATTTGTAAATTCAAATCTAAAATCTTAATTCTATTTCAGTATGTCTATCTTTGATTAACGTAGCTGAATCTTGGAGTGGAGTTGTTTGAATGATCCAACTTTTTTTTTTTTTCAAAAAACAAAACAAAAAAATAAACAAAAAGCCACCTTTTTTGGCTCTTCTAGTTCCCACATGAATTTTAAGATCAGCTTAGCAATTTCTACAAAGTCATTACTAGGATTTTGGTATGGATTGCATTGAATCTGTATGTCTGTTTCAGAAAATTAATATTTTGAGTTTCTCAAACTATGAGCATGGAATAACCCTTCAATTATTTGGGTCTTCTTTGATTTTTTTCATCAATGTTTTGCAGTTTTTGGTATACAGAACCTATACTTTTGATGGTATTGTGAATGATCTTTGTTTATAAAATTTCTATTTCTATTTGGTCCTAACCAGTCTTTAGGGATAACCAAAATATGTCATTTTTTTAAGTTTTAGGTGAATCATAACTTACTACATTTGTATTGGACTAATATCTGATATTTAGGTTTATCAAGCATCAGATATCAGTTACCTATGTGCCATAGACTACACTACACTACAAAGTAACTTAATTACTTCTCATAATGCCTTGTGGTAGGTGTTTTAATTTCTGTTAATTTTTGGATGAAAATTTAAGAAACAGTAAAGTTATATACTCGAAAAATATGATCAATTTTCGAATATTGACCTTGTTTCTGACACTATGAGGAAAGCATTCAGCCTTTCAGCATTAAGTATGTTGCTAAATATAGGATTTGTACAAACACTTTATCTGGAAAGTTTCCTTCTAGTCCTAATGTTCTGAATGTACTTATAAATGCGTATTAAATTTTGTAAAATGTTTTTGCCTCACCTATCAAAGATTATCATATGACTCTTCATCATTAATCAGCTGATGTGGTAAATTACCTTGAATGAGCTGAATGCCTATCATAATTTCCATTTGTTCATGATGTGCTGTTTTAGACATGTGGTTAGATTTAATATTTAGTGTAGTGTTGTATATTTGTGCATTTTATGATCATGGAGCATATTGGCCTATAATTACATTTTCTTGAATTGGCACATTTTTTCTTTTGACTCAAGATAGATTCTGGTTCTATAAAATGTGGTCTGTCACTTCTATATTCTGGAGAGTGTGCATGGAATCAATATTACTTCCTTAATGTTTGCTACTATTTCCAAGTGACCACATTGCAACCTAAAACTGTCTCTCTTGAGTGGTTTATTATTACCAATTGAATATCTTTAACATATAGGGCTATTTATTTTGTTTAATTATTTCTGATGAGTTTTGGAAGATTTTGTGTCTCAAGAAATTTGACCATTCACCTAGGTGATCAAATGTGTTGGCATAGAATTATTTGTAGCATTCACTTAGTAACTTTTTAATATCTGTAGGTTCTGTAGTAAGGTACCTGTTTCATTTCTAATAGATGTATGTCATATCTTGGTCAATCTGGTTAGTGGTTTATCAATGTTATTGGTCTTTTCAAAAAGCTAACTTTAACTTTTATTGTTTTTCTCTATTTTTCCCCATTCTCAACATATTTTCTACTCTCGTGTTTAGCATTTTCTTTATTGTCTTGCTTTGTGCTTGACTGAGGTTTCTTTTTTCTAGTATGTTAAGGTATAAGCTTAGGTAATTGATTAGAGACCTTTCATTTAATATAAACATGGAATATTATAATTACTATCTAGCCCTTTGTTAGCTGAATCTAAAAAATTTATAAGTTGTGTTTTATTTTAACTTGACTCGAAGTATTCTCTAATTTCCCTATGATTTTCTGTTTAATCCATTGGCTTTTGCAGTCTACAACTGTAATTGTATTTCTGTGTATTTGTTCCATCTATTCTATTACTTATGCTTAATGCATTTTAAAGCTCTGTTGTTACATATATGTGCATTTCGGTTTACATTTCTTGGTGAATTAATCTTTTTATTTTTATGTAATATCCTCCTTTGTTCCTGGGAATATTACTTCTGAATATACTCTGTTTGATATTAGTATCCCCAGGTCTCTGTTGATTCACGTTTGCATGTTTTATTATTCCACATATTTTTAATCTTAACCTACCTATATTATTTTTAAAAAGATTTTATTTGTTTATTCATGAGAGACACAGAGAGGCAGGTACATAGGAAGAGGGAGAAGCAGGCTCCCTGCAAGGAGCCTGATGCAGGACTTGATCCCAGGACCCCAGGAGCATGACCTGAGCCAAAGGTAGACACTCAACCATTGAGCCACCTGGGTGGTGCCCCAATTTATCTATATCTTTATATTTGAAGTCAGTTTGTATGGATAGCTAATTGTTGGAATTGTTAGATTTTACTTTTTTTTTTTTTAAGTAGCCTCCATGCTAGCATGGAATCTGATATGAGGCCTCAACTCACAACCCCAAGATTGAGCTCTGAGCTGAGATCAAGATTCCATTGCCTGAGTCACCCAGGCAATCTTTGGTAGTATTTGCTGTTTAGTAGGTATGTTTAGACTGCTTATATATAAGTTGACTTAATATATGATATAATATATGATATAAGCATATAATTAACAGCCCTCTAAATAGTTATAGTTTCTATTTGTTTCATTTGTTCTTTGTTTCTCGGTTTTCCTCTTTTTTGGTGTAATAGAAACATTTTATCATTTGATTTTGTCTTTACTTTTGGCTTAATTTTTATATCTCTCTTTAAAAAGTAATGAGTATACTATATATGTTTTAATTAATGGCAATCTAATTTCAAATGGTATGTTACTTTGTATGCTGTGCAAGGACCTCAATACCTGGTATTTCCAATTGGCTTTCCATATTTTCTGCTATTTTGTCATATGTCTTACTTTTATAGAAGTTATAAACACAAAATTAATTCATGCTGTTTCTGCTTTGATCAGTTATTTTAAATCAATTAAAATATAACAAAAAATCAATTTATTTCATTAATACCATTTCTAAGGTTTTAATTTCTTTGTCTGCATCCAGGTTTCTCTCCTGTGCCATTGCTCTTCTGGGCTAAAGAAGGCACTTTAATATACCTTTAGGATAAATCCACTGTTAATAAGTTCTCTGCCCTTTTTTGTATTTCTAAGAAAATCAGTACTTACCTTCCATTTTTGAAAGATACATTTACTGAGTATAGGATTCTAGGTTAATCTAGTGTGTGTGTGGGGGGGTGGGTGGTGTGTTATATAACTCTAAGAATGTCGTCTTTACCTTCTGGATTGTACTGTTCTGAGAAGAAACTTGCTATATTTCTCACCTTTGACCCACTACATGTAATGAATCTCTTTTTCTTGATACCTTCAAGATTTTCTCCTTCCCATTAATCTTCAGCTACTAGGATATTATGAGTTTAGGGACATTTTGTTTGTTTATTTCATGCCTTTTGATGTTCTCTGAGTTCTTGGATCTTTGTTTTGATGTTTTTTATGATTTTTTTTAAATCTCAAATATTATCTCCAAATATTTATTATTTCTATCTTCTTCTGAGATTCAAATTAAGTTAGACCATTTGAAATTGTCCCGTAGTAGTTGTTTTTTTTCACTTTTTATTTAACTTTGTTTCAGCTTGAGTATTTTGTATTGATCTATCTTATTTCCTGATTGCTTTCTCAATTGTGTTGGCTTGAAAATGAATTCAAAGCCATCCTTCATCTCTTTTAGTGTGCTTTCACTTATAGCATATCCATTTCCTCATTACTCTTCTCATCTCTCAGTCAAAATTAACTGTTGCTCCATTCATGTTGTTTATTTTATGCACTATAACTTTTAACATATTAATCATACTTGTTTTCAATCCCTTGTCTGAAAATGCTGACATCTGGTTCATTTCAGAATCTAATTCTGATGATTCCTTTGTTTCTTGACAGTATGTAGATTTATTCTCAATCCTCTATGAGCCTCATCATTATTGGTCGAATGTCAGACATCTTTTGTATGACAGTAGAAAATGTTATAAATATTATTCATTTCTGGAAATGAGAATTCATTTTCTTTCTACTGAGGGTTTTGAATCATTGACAACCTGAGCTGGGTTTGGCATTTGTTGCTGCTACAGTTATTCTCAGTGAAACCATGATTTTCAGTTCCTCTAGTGTTACCTTATGGGTAGATTGAGGCTGATTTTCTATAGGATTTTTCTCATATTTTCTCCACACTCAGTTTATGTCTTTTTGTACCTACAACCTGGAGCATGTTTCTCCTTGCTGCTTCCCCTCTTTTGCAGTTTTTTTTTTTTTAAGATTCTACTTATTTATTCATGAGAGACACAGAAAGAGGGGCAGAGACATATGCAGAGGGAAAAGCAGGACTCCACCCCAGGATCATGACCTGAGCCAAAGGCAGATGCTCAACTACTGGGCCACCCAGGTGTCCCTCACAGTTCTTTTTTACTTAACTCTTACTAGCCTTACGTTGGGAGTCCTGCTGTGTTGTTATCATGGGTCATCAGTCTTGGGTAGGTGCTATGTCCCTTTGTCTCATGGATGGGACTTACTCAGTGATTCCATCCCTCCTTTCCCAGCAGAAGGTGGTTCCTAGTGGTTTATGGCCTTGTCCCTCCCAGCTGCAGTGTATTCTGTTGGTGATGCAGTCCAGCATTCTTCCCACTGTTTCGGCAGCAGTTGCTTTTCTCCACGCTGAGGCCTGAACTGTAGAGGAAGCTTTCTTCAATCTCTGGCTTTGACTCTTATCTTTTTGTGTGTGTATCTAGAAAGTTCCATAAAGAAGAGCCTGTGTATAGGTATGAATTCCCCTTGAGTATGCAGCTCATGAATATACTCACAAATTACCCAAGATTCTATCTTTAGCAATTGGCTAAACATTTTAGCTGAAATCTTCTAACAGGCTTTATTGACAACTGGTACAAATAGCTTATGTGTACTTTCTTGTATCTAGAATAAACTTAACATTATCTAGTTCCACCTTGTCATTTGATAGATGAGGACTTTGAATCTCACAATAATAAACTGACTTAACTCTAATATACAGGTCTAGCTGTAGTTACCTGAGGTCAGTATTCTTTCCATAGTTTCCATGTTACAGGTAGATGCTTCTATGCAAAATGTGTCTAGTCTGTGTTTTCCTTATATTTGTATCCCCAGTGCCTGGAAATATGTCATGCATGTAGTAGATGCTCAATTAACATTTTCTTAAATATTAATCAACATTCCCTTGTTTAATTCTACCACATATAGCTTACTCATCATTCAATCTAACCCCTCAAAAAATTTTATAGAACTCCATGTAGAACCTAAACTAAGGTAAAATAAAATAAGAGAATATACAAGAGATATAATTATTTAAGTTATGAGCAGAACAAGGCAATTGCCTACATGATATGATTAATTTAAGTACTATTACTCTCCATTCTTAAATCATTTGCTAATATCTCTATTCCATGATTGAAAATTCATTTCTTTATTTTAACATATCCCTTTAGACTTATTAAAATAAAATACCTCTAGAGAAGTATGAATCATAAAAATCTAGTTTACACTAACTGAGTTTATTCAGTAGAAAAAAAGAAAAGCCAATGTGGAGAGTATTGTTAGGTATTGGAATTGTGTTTGGGGAAATGAAACTTGAATGGACATTTACTGAACACATAATATGTAATTGTGACTTTTATAGGCATTTTAATGCTAAAATTTGGCCGGTTCTTTCTATATACATCTTTTTCCAAAAGAAAAAAAAATGATACTCAGAAATGTGTTTCAATTTGCCCTTGTTACTGCATAAAACTAGAATTCATAGCTCCATCAAGTACTGTGTACTTTTTCACTGTTCCGAAGTATCTACCTGAGGTAAGGAAGATAAAAATGTGGAAGAGGAAGTCCACAGACAAGATTTAGAATATTGTTCTTTGTAGTTCTGCTAGACAGTAATTTAAAAAGAAAAAAATAGAGCTAAATGAAGATACAAAGATATGTCTTAGATCCTGACAGGTTGAAGGGTTTTTAAAAGTCTTTGGATTAATTTGAAACAGAAGAGTGAAAAGCAGGTGGTTGTCACTTTATTTAACTTTCATTATAGTAAGATATATTTAAAAGGGGAATACTGAAAATGTGTCTCAATAAACTATCACTTTAATTTTTATATGCTCATTCCTTGTGACTACAAAATATTTGAACTGGCCATTTATAGGCTTTTAAGACCCTGATCTCACACAATTTTAAAGAAATTCAAGTTCTCTCTCTATTTTAACAAAATGCATATTCATAGAAAAAGAAAAGGAAAACTACAGATAAAATGGATTTTTAAAATATGTCTGACAAAAATAGACCTCTTTTTTTGATCTTTTGAATAGCAGCTTTGCAATATTCCTCCTTTTCATATAAAAGGATGAAGTAGTGTATTGTTAATCATTTTCATGCACTGTGACTATTAACATTCTTTAATTATCCTGTTAATCAGTGTAAATGTCACCTGTTACAATATTCATACACTGCATCTATGTCATCCATTAGTCCAATTAATTAAAAACTCAGTTATTTATTGATTCATAAAATAAGTGGATACAGTTCATATACCTCTATAAATTTTCTGAATTAAAATTTTACATGTGAGCTGCATTTATCTTTCACTTTCCCACCCTCAAGTCAGAAAATTCTATGTTTTCTGGTGTTCTTATGCTCTTATTCTTTATTTATGCAATGCTAGCCATCCCTTTAAAGAGCGTTTACTTTTGAAGTTAAGTAAAATAAGAATCAGTTATGAACAAAATAAAGGCTTCCCTTCATGAAACTTGCTTTTTTAGTGGAAGAATACAGACAATTACAACAAATGCAGCCAATGAGTAAATTATACAGTATGTTAGAAAGTAATAATTGATACAGAAAAATACAGAGAAGCCTAAGGAGAAAAACCACGTAAGCAATTTGAATAAAATGATCAGGAAAGATCTCATTAATAAAAAAAAAAGAAAGGAAAGGAAAAGAAAAGAAAAGAAAAGAAAAAAAAGAAAAGAAAAAAAAGAAAAGAAAAGAAAAGAAAAAAGGAAAGAAAAGAAAAGAAAAAAAGAAAAGAAAAGAAAAAAAAGAAAAGAAAAGAAAAGAAAGAAAAGAAGTAGAAATGAGACCATAGACTATGTTACCTTCACAGTTTTTTGGAGCATCTACTCCCTTCTCAATATCCAAATATTATTTCATTTTTTTTCCATATTCTTACTAAGCAGAATTCCTTGCATATATTTAAGTATTAGAAAGAATATATAGAGGCTTGACTCCTGACTGCTTCTGTTTTAAACCCATTCCAAACCCACAAAGCAAGGAATTATAATACCCAGTATCCAGTTTAGACTGAAGGAAAATCATATGGGGGATAAAAAATGATGCAATATTTCAGTAAATAATTGTAATTCAAAAGTTTATGACTCTCAAGGAGTTAACACATTGACTGTGAAGTTAAGATATACACATGTAAAATGACAATTACTATTAGATTGTAGAAAATCGGTAGATTTTAATATGTCATTTGATACGGTAAGTGATAGATAAGCAAAAATATGTGGATAATACTGATCTTATATACTTTTCATTTCAAGCCAGGAAGAAGAAATAATGTGATTTGCTATGGTTTACAGCCCTTCAACGATTCAATTTTAAGATTGTTGTTTCTGCAAGCAGCTGTCCTGTCCCAGAAATTAGATAGGCTACTTAAATAATTTGAACTTCAACTTCTTCAAAATTAAAATGGATAAAACTTATTTTCCTACATCTTACCTGAAATTGTATGGAAAATAATTTACAAAGTTGTATGTTTGTTTCTTAGAACATGTTGTATCTCTCTGAATACCTTTTTAAATCATATTTAAGTTTATAAAACTAGCATATTTTTATTACATATGAAATAATATAGTTCCAAAGTCTCATATAATTTCATCTAGCTCTCTTGTATCCAAATAAACAGATGTTATAAGTATGATGGTTGACTATCTATTTTCTCCTTAAGTTCATCCAGGATATATTTTTATTTTTGAAAAAAGAAGAGAGAAGTGTCTGTTTAGTAGCTCTGTTTTCATAATACTATATTTTTCAATTACCTGTAAACCTTGGGCTACTATGAGAACATATTATATCATTTTAACAATTACTTTGTTAAAAAAATCACGATAGGAATTTTGATTGTTTAAGTTTGTTTTCACAAACTCCATGTTTTTTAAAACAGGAAAATTCATTAAAAAATATATGGCTGTATATCACTACTACATCACTAGTACTGTAAATTTTCTTCTAAAGTGTACTATAGCTGTGTAAGCAATTGGTCTAAATTATGTTTATTAATTTGGGATGAGGAGCAGCATATGAGTACTAGAAACCCACTTTGGGCCTCAAGCCTCTGGCAATTCTTTCCCTATGCTGTTTCCCAGGATTGTGTTTGCAGTGAGCAACCTTGAGAGGTGAGGTGTTACAAGATAAAAATTGGGTTTACTTACTGCTTGATATAAAAGCAGTAGATTCCCAAAGGTCAGTGCTCCCCAACTATAAAGAACCCCACAGTGTACGTAACATGAATGCTTCATGGATGGCAACCTGGCCATTCATGTTGCCCCAAAGAAAATTGGGGCCAGAGTGAACTGACACAAATATGCTGATGGTCATGCTGCTTGCTGTGCTATGTCCCTAACTCAGCACGTTCTTATCTTCTAGCATATGTAACAATTGAGGTTCACTTATTAAGTCACGTGTAGAATACAATCAAATCCCAGATTCCACAACAATGAGCAATACATAAATTACAGAAAACTGCCTTACTAGAAAAAAATCAGGTGGAAAATATGGTCCCTTTTCGGGATTCATTCTTAAACACATGCAAAAATATAGATAGAAAGAGAGAGAGAGAGAGAGAGAGAGAGAGACTGCCCCAAATCTTGCATAACATGAGAAATGTATCTTATTAAAATCTTAAAATTACACATGCAGCTTATTTGTCAGGTAGAGTTTTACCATGTTTTTGTCTTTTAGATATATAAAGGTAATCCCTCACATCTTTAGAAATATGTTTCCTTTCATAGTGTTACTTTCAGATGGTAACATTCAGTGCAGGAATTACAAAGCATCTGAGAAATCATTCTCTAGAAGCAATCTTTGGCATTATGAGCCTCTGCTAACTTACATGGTCAATTTAATATAAATTTTTACTTTCAAAAGATGACAGTGTCCTACTTAGTAGTCAGAAAATAATATGAAGTCAAGTTCTTAACTGCAAAATAATTTCAAGGAAATGTTACCAAAATAAATTGAAATATTCACTTTGGTCTGCTGCTTGAGATATCTGATATAACATAGAGTGCTAGCTCAAAAAGAAAAATTAAATTTATTTTTACAAAAGATATCTGGAGCACTTATTTTTTTCATAATCCATAGCTCTTTAACTATTTTCTTTTGAAGATGCACTGAGCTATTTTAATTGAGGGGAAAGCCCATAGAAGCAGCTTGCTTTAAATCCTAGCTTTTCCCTTTCTGCTAGATTGATTTTTGGTATTTATAACCAGGGCCCATAATATTAGCCACCGTGGACTGGCTTTAACTTTTTTATAGTCATTATGGTATTTTCTGTTTCTTTAAGCATGATAAATATAGCAAGACCTACTTTTAATACTTTACTAGGGACATAGGGATCTGATACAAAATAGGGGAAAATAAATTGGAGGGAATAAAAATAAATTAAAAAGGATATTGCTTGACAACTTTAATAGCATGGTAATAATAACATGTATTGAAACTAAAACTTATAATTTTTGTACACAAAAACATAAACTCTCAAACTGCAAAACCCCAAGAGCAAGCAGGCATGTTCTAGCAAGTATATCTATGCTTTTAAAGCCTGATAATGTCGCTAGAGGACAATTGAGTAATAATAATCAACTACAGAAGAAAGTGCTCTTGCTCAATAAAGATAATCTGGACAGCATGCAGCCAAGAAATCTTAATACTGCCCACATAAATTTCAGGAGGCCTATGAAATCATACTCCACCTGTCATTTAGGACTTAGCACATTTTACTGGAATTTTCTTCGCTAAATGAAATGTAATAGGGACAGAAATAAATTCTACTAGAAGACTAGGTTGTTAACAGTTAAGAAGCACTAGCAGAAATGATACGTTGGTGAGCTGAGAACCAGAAGCCTTTCAAAAATAGCCCCCTTCGCTTGGAACCTCAGTCATAGTAGAAGATTTACACATTGACATTCTAGAGACAAAATGCCCAAGAACAAACCTACTTTTGTTGTATTAATCAAGTGCTGGGAAAAGCAGGTGTGGAATTTTCATGTTCAGATAGATAGTTCGGAGAGGTGGAGCCAGGCCGAAAATGGCAGAGCCTTTAGTAGTTAAGCAGTGAGTGTAGAGAGAAGGGAGTTGTGACAATAAGAGAACTGCTTTTGGAACGCCATGGTATTATTTTTAACCAGCTACAATTTTCTTAACCTTTAAGATTAGCTTAGCTTAACCTCAAGACTCCTTTTATGGATTTCCGATAACATTTGAAGTCAGAGGTAACTTTGTAGAGTGTCTCTGTATTTGAGACAAATTATATTTGTAATAATTTGAGCATGTCTCAAGATATATCTAAAGCAATATGGATGTAGTCGATATGGTGTGCATAGTACAAATACAAATTCTAAGATTTTAAGCAACCTTTGTACATCAAATAATTTGTGGAATTATTTTTTTTAAAGATTTTATTTATTTATTCACGAGAGACACACACAGAGAGAGAGGCAGAGATACAGGCAGAGGGAGAAGCAGGCCCCGTGCAAGGAGCCTGACGTGGGACTCAATCCCAGGACCCCAGGGTCATGCCCTGGGCTGAATGCAGACGCTAAACTGCTGAGCCACCTAAGCTGCCCAATTTCTGCAATTATCACTTCAGTTAGGATACAAGGATGATATTTTGTGGTGGTATTTGTAGCCTTTATCACAATTATAATAAAAAATATTTTTCAGATACATGTTTGCTGTTAAATTTTCTGACTCCACGATGATGCTGATTCTATTACTCTGACCGTTCAATAAATATTTGTTGAAATAATGTGGAATAATGAATCTGCATAGAGTGAAGAAGCCTACAGGGGGATCCCTATGAAAGAAGAGGGCAGAACCAGAGAATGAAGAAGATCTGGCTCCCGGCCACATCAGTCCTAGAGAGCTATCTGTGCTCTCACATGGAAGGCTCAGTTATCCACAGAGCTGTTTGCTTCGGTGACAGTTGGCCATCGTATTTAGATATTTTATATTCTTTGTCAATTGTGTCACTATCATTACTTCATTCATTTTGCACATTAGTCCTTTTAACTAATGTATAACTGATTTTTTAATAGAATTCTTGTTAATCCTAACAAGAATTTTAGAAGTAGATTTTGATGAAGTTTGGTGAAGTGTCATGTAGACACTATAGTGTCAGTCATTAACTTAAAAATATCAGTCCTGAAGCTCCATTGCCTGGGTTCAAATGTCTTTCTGTTCTTGTCATTTCATGTATTTGATAACTCTGTGGAAATTGAAGCACTCCAAATCCTGGAAGAGAGCTCCTGGCATCACCAGAGACTATAAGATAACCAGAAAGCTCTTCAAGATTCCATGGCCATGTTTTAATGAGGTAGGCATTGAAGTCACATCAACACTTCACCTCACATGACCAGAAATCATATGGCCTCTATATAGTATTGCAGTTAAGTGAAAAATGAACCTAGTTTCTGATCCCTATAAATACCACTTTTCTTTTTAAACAATGCTTTTATAGCAATCAGATGAACAACTCTTGACACTCATGGTCACAATGATCACAATGGTCTTGTATTTCCCCCTTCCATTTACCCAAGCAGCAAGCTCCCTAGTGAATTCCAAAACAGCATCCCTCCAAGCATTTATCATTGTTGGGCTCTTTTTTTGCTGATCATAAAATGGTGACTCCCGGGAAGCCTGGGTGGCTCAGTGGTTGAGTGCCTGCCTTCAGCCCACGGCCTGATCCTGGAGGCCCTGGATCACATCCCATATCGGGCTCCTTGCATGGAGTCTGCTTCTCCCTCTGCCTGTGTCTCTGCCTCTCTCTGTGAATAAATAAATAAAATCTTTTAAAAAAAATTAAAATGGTGACTCCCACTCTTCTCATGAACTCGACCTTCAGTACCGGTAGTAGACTGGATAATGACCCCACAGATGTCCTTATCCTAATCTCTGGAACCTGTAAATGTTATTTTATATAGCAAAAGAAACTTTGCAGTTAGGATTAAGAAAAGGATTTTGAGATGAGAAAATGATCTCGGTGGGCCTAATTTAATGAGAAGGGTCCTTTATAAGACACAAGCAGATCAATCAGAGAGAGAAAAAGATGATGTTGATAATGGAAGCAGAGATTAAGTGATATTGCCAGGAACCAAAGAGTGCTGGTATTCTTTAGAATCTAAGAAGCAAGAAACCACTAACCTTGACAAAACTTTGATTCTGGTCTGGTCAGGTCCATGTCAGACAAGTCACCTACAAAACTGTAAAAGATTAAATTTTTGTTGTTTCAAATAATTAAGTTTATGGTAATTTCTCATATCTGCAATTGGAAACTACAAGCATTCGTCAAAGATATTGCAGGTTCAATCTCAGACCACTGCAATGAAGTGAATACTGTAATAAAGCAAGTTGAATTAATTTTTTGGTCTCCCAGTACACGTAAAAGTTATATTTCCACTGTACTATAGTCTATTAAGTGCACAATAAATAGCATTAAGTTTAAAATAGCAATGTATATATCTTAATTAAAAAATACATAATTGCTAAAAAATTCTAGCCATCATTTGAGTTTTCAACGACTCATAATCACTGATCACAGGTGATCATAACAAATATAATAATAATGAAAATGTTTGAAATATTGTGAAAATTACCAAAACATGATGCAGGGATACGAAGTGAGCCTTTGTACCTATATAGACTTGATTGACACAGGTTGCCACAAACTTTCATTTGCGGAGAACAATATTTGCCAAGCACAATAAAACAAGGTATACCTGTAATACAAAATTTGTCTGTGTATATATTTATTGAGAAGGGCGAGTGGAATAATTTTAAGGGGAAGAAGCATGACATATCTAAAATTTCTGTGAAGCTGAAGTTGCCATATATCAAAGCTCATGTGTTTCCAGATGTAAATTCAAATTCTCAACAAGTTTTTGCCTTTGATATAAGTGATGTTTATAATAATTTTCTACAGTCTGTAGTCCTGTAGTTCTGCATCCTGCGATCCCACTTGGAGACATGCTACAACAAGATCTTTCTGCTTTCAAATGCCTCTACAGAGGCACTTATCAAAGCTGTGAATATAGTATCTGCTTATCCTGGTTGACTCAAAATCTTTCAAAGGGACGCAGTACGTACTGTGGTAGCTCAATATTCCCCAGGCATTTGTACAGGAGAGAATTCAAGAGGGGCTGAAAGTGGCATTGCTATGTGCAAGTTATAAATAAGCTTAAAAGATACCAGGCTTATGTGGGGATCTTTTTTCAATTTTTCAGAATTAACTTCACAGCAGAAATAGAAGCATTTCTCAAAGTTGAAAGGTGAATGTAAACTATGTGAAATATAATGCAAAATTCAGGAGTTGAGGATACATGGACACAGACAAAAAGTTTTGAGAAAAATAAGTAATTGTAATACTTGGGAAAGGAATGTATTAAATATCAACAAGTAAATGGATTCCTTCTGTTCACAGAATATGGGGCTTCTCTCCATGTCAGAGAAAGGTGCAAATATTTTCCGGTTTCTTTATAACTTTTAAGAAAAGAGAAACTTCCCAGAATAGAGCTTCTTAACAATTTATTTACAGGTATGAAACCGAATAAAGAATCAATTTTTTACCTTGTGAAGGAGCCACTACTGTAGGATATGTCAGATTTCAGTTGAAGTTTTAATAAAAGATATTTTGGCCAGAGCCATGTTAAAAGAATTAACAACACTTATCATAAAGTACAAGTACTAAACATAGATGTATATATTTATTCCAGGCATGCCTATTTATCTACCTTTACAACAGCAAAAAATCTTAATTAACTTCTCTTAAAATGCAATGTTCTGATAAGCAATATCACAAGGCTGGATTTGAATGAATAAATAAACCACCACTAGGATGGGACAGAAACAGGAACGTGTTGGAGAAAGAGATCTAAAGCCCTCAGAAGACCACGGTTCTAGATTTTGTTCCCACTACTAAAGCACCAGGTCTACTTGGATTAATCAACTTTGTTGTATAGTTGCTACTAATCCCCATTCTCAAATCTACTTAATAATTCCTACCTTAGGTTGAAAGACAGAAAAGTTGAAGTATACAAAAGCATACTTAAAAGTATGCTTCTTTTGATTTCAAATACTATATGAATTTTCACATGAAAAAAAAAAGCCCATTTGAAATTACCATTAGAAGAATGTTCCTCCTAGCTCATTCTCAGAAAGGATGAGGAGCACTTCACTTCTAACCCTGTATTTTTCTTCCATAAAACTTCTTTCTTATCAGTGAGAGCTCAGGTGTGGTCGGTAGGTTTTAGCATCATATAAGCCTCCGAATCTGCATCAAATAACACAAATTTAAATAAAAATTGTGTTCCTGGAATGTGTATTAGTTTTCTATAGCTGTCTCACAAATTCTTTCAAATTCACCAGCTTAGAAAAATACGCCCTGAGCCAGGCGTGCAGGTACAGTTAAGCTGGTTCATGCAGGTACAGTTAAGCTGGTTCTTCTCCAGTCGGTCGGTCGGTTGGTCATAGAAGACTGCCATCTGGTCCTAAGCCAGGCCTGCACCTCCTCACTAGACCTCTTCCAAGCTTGTGTGGTTTTTTTTTTTTTAATAAATTTATTTTTTATTGGTGTTCAATTTGCCAACATACAGAATAACACCCAGTGCTCATCCTGTCAAATGCCCCTCTCAGTGCCCGTCACCCATTCACCCCCACCCCCCGCCCTCCTCCCCCTCCACCACCCCCAGTTCATTTCCCAGAGTTAGAAGTCTTTATGTTCTGTGTCCCTTTCTGATATTTCCCACACATTTCTTCTCCCTTCCCTTATATTCCCTTTCACTATTATTTATATTCCCCAAATGAATGAGAACACATAATGTTTGTCCTTCTCCGATTGACTTACTTCACTCACCATAATACCCTCCAGTTCCATCCACGTCGAAGCAAATGGTGGGTATTCATCATTTCTAATGGCTGAGGAATATTCCACTGTATACATAGACCACATCTTCTTTATCCATTCATCTTTCGATGGACACCGAGGCTCCTTCCACAGTTTGACTATTGTGGACATTGCTGCTAGAAACATCGGGGTGCAGGTGTCTCAGCGTTTCATTGCATCTGTATCTTTGGGGTAAATCCCCAGCAGTGCAATTGCTGGGTCGTAGGGCAGGTCTATTTTTAACTCTTTGAGGAACCTCCACACAGTTTTCCAGAGTGGCTGCTCTAGTTCACATTCCCACCAACAGTGCAGGAGGGTTCCCCTTTCTCCACATCCTCTCCAACATTTGTGGTTTCCTGCCTTGTTAATTTTCCCCATTCTCACTGGTGTGAGGTGGTATCTCATTGTGGTTTTGATTTGTATTTCCCTGATGGCAAGTGATGCAGAGCATTTTCTCATGTGCATGTTGGCCATGTCTGTGTCTTCCTCTGTGAGATTTCTCTTCATGTCTTTTGCCCATTTCATGATTGGATTGTTTGTTTCTTTGGTGTTAAGTTTAATAAGTTCTTTATAGATCTTGGAAACTAGCCCTTTATCTGATATGTCATTTGCAAATATCTTCTCCCATTCTGCAGGTTGTCTTTTAGTTTTGTTGACTGTATCCTTTGCTGTGCAAAAGCTTCTTATCTTGATGAAGTCCCAATAGTTCATTTTTGCTTTTGTTTCTTTTGCCTTCGTGGATGTGTCTTGCAAGAAGTTACTGTGGCTGAGTTCAAAAAGGGTGTTGCCTATGTTCTCCTCTAGGATTTTGATGGAATCTTGTCTCACATTTAGAACTTTCATCCATTTTGAGTTTATCTCTGTGTATGGTGCAAGAGAGTGGTCCAGTTTCATTCTTCTGCATGTGGATGTCCAATTTTCCCAGCACCATCTATTGAAGAGACTGTCTTTCTTCCAGTGGATCGTCTTTCCTCCTTTATCGAATATTAGTTGACCATAAAGTTCAGCTTGTGTGGTTGTTGAGAGAATTCACTTCCTTGCATTGGTGGAAGTGAGATCCTCAGGTCCTGAAGTCATCTCTTTTCACAGGACATTCACAAAATGGTCGTTTGCTGTCTTCAGGATGACCAGGACAGTGTCTTTGATGCTTCAGCATCTTTTAAAGGCCATGTCCAATCAGGCAGGCCCATTGAGCAGAACCCTTCTTTTGATTGACTCAACATCAACTGATGTGAGACCTTAATTCCATATGCAGATGCCTTTCCCTTCGCCATGGAATCTAATCAGAGGGCTAACACCATTGTATTCACCTCTCCTGCCTACACTCAAAGGATCGGATTATAGAAGCCACATATGCCAGGAGTCAGGACGCCGTTAGAATTCTGGCTCCCACAATGTATAAATGGAATAAAACTTCAAGCAAAGTGTCCTAACTCTTGTCTGCAAGCACCTCCTAACCTTGTCCTATTTCTAATCAGATTATTGTTTTGAAGATTCCCTTCCCCATAATGTAGACATTCTAGAGTTACAACTGCTAGTACTGCGTTTCACTCTCCTTCAAATCAGCATTTCTCAACTTTCTTTTTTTCATAATCACTCCCATGGATCCATTTTAGACATTTCTTTTTTCCAATAATCCCACATGAAAATTTAATACCATAGATCATACATATACATTTGTTTACATGTTCTATATATTCCTGTGCTTTATATATAACAAAGAGGAAGACTTTGCTCAGGAACTGGTTTTTGCTCCCTTGGGTGCAATATCGCCCCTGCTGAGAACGAGCACTCTAAGAAAAAGTTCTTGATTCTCTTTGTTACTCAGCTTTGGATACAGCGCCAAAACCAATTTAATACTGCATAATTCATAGAAATGGATGAATGCATGCGTGCTTATGAAGCAAGCCCTTAACCTAGAGGCTAGCTATAGAATTTGTGAAAAGTGTTCGTTTCCTTTGGTATCATTTCTTCTTTGACTTTGATTGAATTTGGTGCCCGAGTTTGAAGTACATCATTTGTGGCAAATATCTGTCTGTACACAGGGATGGACAGAGGCAGGAACTAAAATTTAGAATAGCCATTGATTTCTGGGTATTAACAACTGAACACATGGCTGTATAGAATGTAGTGATATCAGTGGACCATAATTATTCATGCATCTCAATTATTCATAGTCTCCCTTACTCCCAGAGTATGGATAATCACTATGTCTTCCTTATGTGAAACACTGATTAAAAATAATAACTCAACTAGTGCTTGAAAACAATTAGGATAATTATAAAAATATTTTTTAATCATCTTGTCATTTTCTTTACTCGACTCTTTGGCATAGATAGTTAACTGCTATAAAAATGTCACATGAATTAAGAACAAGACTTGAAAATACTTGAGAGTATTCATGGAATGCACTGGATGGAGGAGCAAAGGCTGAATGACAGAAAGCACTACTGTCAAGCTGGTGGAGACACTATGTTACATTGTGTTACACCGAGCAACACAATACAAGCTCCTCTCAGGTATACCTGTCTGGGTACACAGTGTATAGGATGTCCCTAATGTCGGGAGATATGAACGCAGCTCCATCGTGCCATCAAGCATGAGGTTGATGTAGAAAAAAAAATATTATCTGTTTCCACACTTCACAGCCACCCCACAAAAATGAATTCTTAGTGCAAGAAACAGTAGGGAGTGTGAACACATACTAGATGGCCATAGTAACCCAGAGTGAAATGTCTGTATCTGTTTTACCATGAATGTTTTGGTTTCCCGCACAGCGACTGAAGCATAGTATATAGCATTCTTTCCCTCCAATTCCTTCTTTCAAGAAACGTTCACTGATTGTCTACTATGTGGTAGGAGCAATTTTAGGTATTTGATACAAATGGTGAATAACCTTGAAGTGTTTAGAATCCAGCACAACACTTCTAGAAATGTGATGTGTATCACCTGCAAAGCTCGTTAAAACATAGATTCCTGGATCCTACCCCGAGAGAATCCTTTCAAATAAGTTTGAAGACGATTCCACATGTCTAGAGGGAAGCCAGAGCTTATGTGGCTGGTCTACAAACCGCACTTACCTGAGAGGTGATCAGTGATATAACATAATGCATTTTGCAAAAAAAAAAAAGAAAAAAAAAAAGAAAAAGAAAATGTATTTTGAGCGACAAGTTTATTCTTTGATTCATTCTGGACATGCTTCTTCCTTCTACTCAGATCCCTCACTATTCTATTATTTCTGCTACCTTCCCTCCTTCACAATTGCCTCTGGGGTGTTTATTTTCATACTTCTGAGTTCTAGGATGGTTTTTCAAAAAACAAAACAAAACATGAGATCTCTTCTTAATAGTAATATCCTTTCGCTGACAGCTTTTTAAATACTTTGTTCTCGTTACTACATTTATAACCAAACAAAAAAAGAAGTATGTTATAAGAAAATGTTTGAGGGTAAATAATGCAAGCCAGAGTTCTGGAGAGAGCAAAATTTAGTCAGAAGAAGAATTCCTTATCTTCCAAATATGTGAATTGAAGCAACCTTACCTAGGCAGTAAACAGAGCTTAATGTTGTAAATAAGCAAAACTTACACCCAAAATAATCACCATATTGGTATACTTAATCATTCTTGTAATATATGCTATCTAGGCATGCGTGCAAAGTGGGATATTTGTAATGATAAAGCTAATCCTGTATTTTTCCCCTTCTTGAATCAATGTTACTTCTTTAAGATCTATAAATAACAGCAAAGCAATAGGTTTTTTAATAACATGCACAATTTAATATTCCTCTCTTACCCATACATTAAAGAGACAAACATTCTTACATAATATACTTAAGTAATTAGGATTCCTCTTCTGAGCTCTAGTCAATGGTAGTAGAAACATTTTTCAGTATATATGTTATCTGTGTCTGTGTCTAAGCAAGAGGAAAAGAGTGATGAGAGAAAGTGAAGAGGAGAGCAGGAGCATAGAGGAAAGAAAGAAGAGGAAACTGAAAACAACACCATGAGTTTCATCCATAAAAATAGCAAGTCTCCATTCAGTAAGTCAGAATTAATTGTATGATCAATTCACTCCTTTCATTTAAAATGCCCGAGGACACTTGCTTGTTACGTACTCATGATAAATATATTTTTTAAGGTTTGAGCTCTTCATACAGAAAATGTTTATTGGAAAAAAGTTCTTTTTGTTGATACATATATTTATCCTTTTAAAAAATATACTTTATTTATTTATTTATTTTGAAAGAGAGAGAGTGTCCACATGGAGGTGGGTACGGAGAGGGACAAAAACAGGAGAGAATTTAAAGCTGACTCCATGCCAAGCACAGAGCACCTCCCCAGACTGGGCTCCAGCTGGATCTGACCCTGAGACCCTGAGACCATGATCTGAGCTGAAACCAAGAGTGGGCTAGGGTGGTTAAATAGCCTGTGCCACCCAGGCACCCCAATACGTGTATTTATGAATTACTTAGAACTTACGGTCAATGGCCACTAATGAATGAGAAATAAAATGTGTAATTAATGGATTTTCAGGATAGGAGTTAGTGAGTAAACTGTAATGATGATTTTGCCTCCTGCATTTCTACTGAACAGATTACATAATGTATTCTGATTACCGTAGTGAGTAGTGATGAGAATTTTTTTTCTTGTCATGAGGATTTTTTTTTGTGATGAGGATTTTTAAAAATATTTATGTCACAATGAATCTATCATGAATTTAAATTAGCACTGAGCAGGTTTTTGTAGTAGCGAAATACTAAAATATTGGTTTCTTTCTAAAGATTGCATGTGCACACAGATGCAATGCTTTGAAATTGTCAGTTTCCTTTTTTTTTTTTTAGCACAAATCCCTAAGTTTAAAGTTAATTGCTACTATTGCTTCACATTCGTAGAGCACTGAGAAAGTCAAGAAATTCACAGAGCCCTGGACAGTGACTTCAAATCTTCAAAACCTCAGTGTGAATATGATAAGAAATAATAACCCATTGTATAGCCCTTCATTAAGTGTTTATTTGTCTTAAAAAATCAAAATTGTTCATTCTCTGTACAGATGGAAAGGAAACTACTAAGCCATGAAATTCAGTTGGAATTGAATGCAGCAGTGTATGGATGAGCACATGTCTCAACTTCAACCATAAAACATGCATTAGCTATTTCTGATGCTTGGGCCTCTCTCTTTTATCTCATTTGGCCAAGTATACCAAAAAAAACAAAAATATAAAAACAAAAAACATTAACACAAAAGGTATCATTGTTTAGTCTCTCAAAGAATTTGTCAGACAGAAATATTTCTAATTTATAGAGCACCTTGTTTAGACCAGAATGCTCAACTATTACTGTGCACCCATACCATTTGGGAATTTTGTTAAAACGTAGCCTCTAATTCAGTAGTTTGACGTAGGTCTAGGAATTCTGCATTTCTTTTCTTTTTGTAAAGATTGTATTTACTTATTTATTTTAGAGAGAAAGAACGTTCATGAGAGAGGAGTGGGGAGGGGTAAAGGGAAAAGGAGAGAATCTCAAGCAAACTCCATGCTCAGCCTGAGATGGGGCTCTATCTCAAGACCCTAAGGGCATGACCGGAGCCAAAATCAAGAGTTGGACACTTATCAACCGAGTCACCCAGGCACCCCAGGAATTCTGCATTTATAACAAGCTTAAAGTCATGCTGACATACTAGTTTTCCTAAGGGTGAGATATATATGAGAACTTCCTTGGGTCAAGCAATGCTCCACTACTAAATTTTGGAGGCCACTTGAGGGTTTCCAGAAACTTCCTGGGAATGAATGTATTGGTGTGGGATTTTCAGATGTGAAAATAAAAACTCTGAGACTTTATTTGAAATAATATTTCAATCTTTTTTCTAGTCATAAAAAGAATTTCCTACAATGCACACATACAACCATGAATGCTTACATACACGTGTGTAAGCATACATGCAGACAACCAACCAAACCCAACCACTTACATAATATTATATTCAAAACCAATGCTTACAATACCTAGTCAACAACCTCTGTTCTATCATTTATAATTATGGTCCAAAATAATGGAAATATTTGAGGCAGGGAATTTTTAAAACCTGTTGATGGTAACTTACTATTATTTCTTCTCTTTTTACTAGTTGTAGATTCAATACATGAAAGGCTAAGCCATAATTATTTGAAAAGAGGAAAACATTGTAACTCTATATATGATAAAAAAGGGAGGCTGAAGTGGATTCAGAAGAGATGGGGTCTACTTTTTGTCTGTAATATTCCAGAGAAGAGAAGACCTGCATGATTTATCAAATAGTGGTCATATCAACCCCCTAGATTGACAGCAAGGCCTAGAAAATTATCATTTACTCAGCAGGATATGAAGCCAGACTTACCTCTAGAAGCCGGGGTAGTGAGTTCTGAGTTTGCTCCCCAAACTACCAATATAGGACTAAATTCAAGATTCCCTATATCCTACACCATATCTTTCAGTGAACCTGAGCTCTTGAATTATGGACACTAGACCTATTATTCCATTTTAACCATCATCTGATACTGATTTCCAACTTGTAAAAGCCAAGAAAAATTATATTTTTCTTGAAGTATAATTCACATTCAGTGTCAGTAGTTTAAGGTGTACAGTATAATTATTAAAATGATAAATACATGTCTTTTTAATAGGCATCCTTGAACTTTCAACACATGGTTGGGAAAAAAATCAACATGAAAAGTAGCAACAAGCAGCAATAGGTAACAAGGGAAAATATACTTGGAGTTTGGAAGCAAATCAGTTTATTATATAAAAGTAATTGCAGGGATGCTTCAATTTGGTATTGTGAAGTCATATTATTTTTACAAATGCTTTTATGATCCAAAGGGTGCTTTGAATAGCCAAGCAAAAAATATTTATATACAAATGAATCAGAGGTCAACTAAAAATTAACTTGGAAAATACCATAAAATCAAACAAATTTAGGAAGTGCACAGAAAACAATGTGTATAATTTATGTATCTATTTTGGAGCATCAAATTATACGTGAAATGAAAAATCCTCTACATGTTGGTGAGCTGAAGAGCAGCGAAGTCTCCTAAATATGTACATGGTGTCTGAGGTTGAAACATTACATGGTTCTAAAAAGTGTTTTCAAGTTAGTTCTAATCACATTTTCTAGATGTGATTCAAGAGAGTAAAAATTCTGAGTCTGGTTTAGAGTCATACACAGGGGTAAAATAAAAATGTCACAGAACAAGTAAAATATATTCAAGTTTCCCAGGAGGAAAAAGAAATAGCCTCACCTGGGGAGAGGCCTGACTGCTCCCGAGAAATGTTACATAACACAGTATCCACAGAAGAACTGCAGAGATGATTTATGAAGCCTGAGGGAGATACAAAGTACACTGGAACATAAATATATGAGCAGGTGGGAAATAGTCTGGAATATGAAAATAGATGAGGGTGAATGGGAGAAGGCCTTTCATTATGTATCACCAGTTAGAATTTAATGGAAATCCAATACAGAATCTTCTTTAGATGGAACAGTAAAATTTAAAAAACAGAACCTAAGACAAATAGAAAATAACCATTCATGTTAAGAGGCAGAAGACTCCCAAGAAGGCATTGCTAGTGAATAGCTTCAGATTTTATTTTACGGTCATTAGTACATAAAGATCTGTAATTAGAAGAAGAGACAGGTAAGTCAATAGCAAGATGTCATGTTTAATTTAGAGCTTTGACATTACAAAGCCTTAGTCCAACTTTGGGCTGCTTCCCAGGGAATGGTTTTAGTTCTGCAAATACAATGCTTCTGCATTTGGTATAATATGTGACAATTTTTCAAAAATAAAGGAACGCTACTGCTGCCACTGAATGGCTTAGGATAGAATGATTTCACTTGTTTTATTTTTAAACTAGGTGAATAAATATCACTCAAACATACTTCAAATGGCAGACATCACTGTATTTGGAAAATACGAAAGGATCTCCTGGAGAATCTGACTAGTGGGTCCATACAGAATATGTGCCTCGGCTAATTAATGGATATGATCATGTAACATGAAGCACCATGCATTACTCTGAGGAAATGGACATTTCTAAAATGTTCTAAATTCTTCTAATGGCTTCAATATACTTTATTATTTTTTTTATTTCTTACATTGATTCTTCAGGGCGATTTTTTTTTAGTCCCATAGGGTTTCTTTATTTCTACGCACATTCATTTCTACTCTGTTTAATAAATTATTTTGATCATTTTCGCATATCTGTTAACATTTTCGGAGATGGCATATCTGGTGTTCAGAACTTTTTTTTTTTTTTACTGGACTTCAATTTGCCAACATATAGCATAACACCCAGTGCTCATCCCATCATCAGGGCGATTTAAAAGAACACAGACACTTAGAAACTTACTCTACATTTCCCTAAGCCCACATGCCTCTTCTAAAGCTGCTCTTAAAAACAATTAGACTGTTATATAGGGTGTCAGTATCCAGTTAAATTGAATTCGGCTATGATATTCCATTGTTCCAGAGGCAAAACTGCTTGACATACAGTCAAGTAGAATTGCTCAATTGTTCCTGAAGAAGAAACTGACCCATAATATCATATTAGTGCTGATAAGATTTCTCCCATAAAGATGTATAGCAGATGCACATTGCTAAACATTGTTATTGCTCTTAATAAATTTTAGATCTGTAGCCTTTTTGCTTAAAGATCTTATTTATACATTTGAGAGGGAAAGAGTGGGCAAGAGCACAAGTATAGGGAGAGGCAGAGGGAGAGGGAGAAAAAGACTCCCAGCTGAGCGGGGAGCTGGACACAGGCTCCATGAGGGCCCCATCCCCAGGATCCAGAGATCACAACCTGAGCCAACATGAGATGCTCAACCAACTGAGCCCCCCATGCACCTCAGTTCTGTTGCTTTTTGAGAAGAGACAGATCTGGATATCAGGAAGGCTTACCACCACCCCCCCTTCTCCACCACAAAAAATTTTGAGGAACTGAGCAGAAAGTAGGCTCAGCTGGTCCCAGTTAGTTCAGTGGCACAGGCTGTTTCTAGCTGCTAACTCTAGAGGCTCTTTGTCAAAATCTCCCTCCTCTACCAGGGAGCTTCTACCGTTAGGTAGTCACACGGAAGTTTCTCATCCACTGTTTGCATAAATATGGTGACAATTACAGGGAAGGATTCCTCTTAGCCTAAAAGTGAGCTTTAATGCAGGCAGTCCACCTATGTCTGGAATAAGCTATGCAATGATAAGTTTGGTAAATTAGGCACTTCATTACCTCCCTGCTAGTAAAGTTTTTCCCAGCAAATCTTATTTTATATCTGCACATATGGTTTTTGTGGTGAGTTTTAGTCCATTTGGGATGCTGTAACTAAAAATACCAAAGACTAAGTGGCTTAAAAAACAAATATTTATTTCTCACAGTTTCGGAGATTGGAAAGTCCAAGATACAGTCATTAACAGAGCCATGGTCTGGTGATAAACCTGCTTCCAGATTCATAGACAGCCATCTTCCTGCTGTGTCCTCACATGGAAAAAAAATGAGAGAGCTCTCTGCAGTTTATTTTTAAGGGCACTAATTCCATTCAGGATGGCTTCATCCTCATCACCTACACCCCCCCCCAAAGGTTCCTAATTCCATCATTTTAGAGGTTAGGATTTCAACACCAGAAATTTGGGAGAACACAAACATTCAGTCCATAACGTGTGTATCTATGACTCCAACATAGGATTGGTATTGACCATACAAGGATACACTCCAGTTGTATCAATGCTATTGGATTTTAAAAGGGTATATATCTAAGCCCCACACACCACACCATAGAGGAAGATATCCGTTCTAGGGGCAGTAGCAGGTTATAGGGAATTCTGGTGGCCAAGTTCTGCAAATATTCAAGTGGGTATGATAGCTATGATGTGCCCCCAGCTCAGCATCTTCCAAAAGGGCCACTGAGAAAATTGTTCCAAACCCTACAGAGAGCAGCATAGGTATGATGGCTGCTAGCTCCATACCTAGAGCAGTAGGGCAGCAATAGGATGTGTTAACACAGATTCTAACTTTATAAAAGTTTGCTATAGACCTAAGGGGGATAAAACAGCAGCAGAACAGTCAGTTACCAAAACCCCCAAATAAGAGGCAATTTGAAAGAGCATAAGAAACTTAAAGCAAATAAAGTCCCTAAAACATGTAGATTGTAAGGTTGTATTTGCTATCAAAGGAAAACCCTGTGTAGTAAGACTAGTAGCAGAAAAAAAGGAGGCCAGACAATTTAGAGCTTGGAAAAATCCTGCAAGAATATATGCACTTTATGGCTGCTGGTTGGGGGAATGATAAGATCAAAGGGACCAACAAAGCTCACAGCTAGGAGCATTCAGTGCACAACCAAGCAGATGGCCTGATGCAAAAATTCAGAATGCATTTGGCTGTTTTTCTGGAGCAAAAAGTAAATAAGTTGATTCCCAGACTTTAGAGAATTAACAGGATAGATGAGGCAGAGACAAGAACCAGGTCAGGGAACAGAGGGGAGGGGAGGATGCTCAAAATATTCCTGAACTACCTAGATATTGGGAATACATGGCTCTTAATTTATTATGTATGGACAGTCCTTGTTTTCACTTTGTTAGGCTGTAAAATTATATAAATATTCTAGGTGCAAGATTGCATAGACATGTTGCTTGGCTACAATCATTACCTGGTCTGTTTTTGGCTGCTATGAAAGTTGGAAAATTTATGAAAGATAGTGGTCTGTACTCATAAAGCTTGCTAATACTGACAGTCATGATAATGTTTCATTCCAGAAGAAGAAACTGTATAATGGCCTCATAATGGGTTGAACTATATCCCATGCAAATTCATACATTGAAGTTCTAACCCCCAGTACCTCAGAATGGAATCTTACTTGCAGGTGGAGTCTTTCAGAGGTAATCAAGTTACAATGAGATAATTAGGGAGAGCCAAATGCAATATGACTGGTGTCATTGTAAAAAGGGGAATTTTGGACACAGGGATACCTGGGGGGACACCATGTGAAGATGGATGTATAATGCTCTGCAAGTCAGGGAGCATCAGAGATTGCCACCGACTCACCAGAAGCCAGAGGAGAAGCATGGGACCTATACTTCCTCACAACTTTCAAAAAAAATTAACCCTACCAATACCTGGCTACTGGACATCTAGCTTCCAGAACTCTGAGAATATAAATTTTTCTTGTTTAAACCAGCCAGCATGTGGTATTTTGGTATGGCAGCTCTAGTAAACTAATTTAGGTCTTCATAGGCAAAGTTCACTACAGAAGAAAGTTCTGTGCAATGCTATCTTCAACTCCAGAGCCCAGTCTGGCCAGTGAAAGTCCTACTGAGGACTAACAGAGCTTCGACAGGAAAGTGGCCACCGTTGCTCCTTTACGACTGCAAATCAGAACGATGTTGCTGCCATGGCTGGAGCTCGCTATGTAGCCATGGACATTGCTACTGCTTTGGCTCTTGTATGACTTACTCTGCAAAGAAAAGCAAAATCATTTTGCTTTGAACCAATATGGCCTGTTAGAGAAGTTTACTTTCCTGACCTCATCAGGATACATCATAACATTAGATAAACCTAAGTACAATACGATGTGCAGGGGAATGTTCAGGCAATCTGCTACAGCGACATCTACACTTGGAAAGATACTGATGCTTTTTTCTAACATAAACATAAAAAGAAATAAGTGTAGGTACTTCTTTACCTAAAAAGGAGTACCCCACAAAATTCAATTTTACTTTTATAAGCATTCAGTTCTGAATGTTTCATAGTTTCCTTTGTTTTCTTCCTTAACCCAGGAGTTAATTTGAGGTCCATCAACTCAATTCAAATCGTTTGGGGATCTTCTAGATTCTTCAATTGGCACTGTTTACTAATTTCATCCAGTGTGGTTGGAGAACATAGTCTGTATGACTTCAATCATCTGAAATTTGCTAGGGAGAACTTTATAAATGTCAATTAGGTTCAATGGACTGATAGTGTTCATATTTTTTATAGTTTGTGTTGTGCATTATATCTTTTCCATTTTCTCATTTTCTACTCACTTATGTCCCTATATTTGAAATTCATCTTTTGTAATTGGCATACAGCTTCATTTATCTTAAAAT
The DNA here is from genome assembly GCF_905146905.1 of Nyctereutes procyonoides. Taxonomy (NCBI): domain Eukaryota; kingdom Metazoa; phylum Chordata; class Mammalia; order Carnivora; family Canidae; genus Nyctereutes; species Nyctereutes procyonoides. Next base: position 62,294,742 of record NW_026575142.1, on the reverse strand, counting down.
ATCTTTTTTTCACCTTCATTTTTAAGTATATGTTCACGGGCTAAAGAATTATGCATTGATACCTATTGTTTTTATTTTCTACTTCAGTTCTTTAAAGTTTCTGTCCAGAGGCACGTGGGTGGCTCAGGCGGTTAAGCATCTGCCTTCCACTCAGGTCATGATCCCAGGGTCCTGGGATCGAGCCCTGCATCGGGCTCTCTGCTGCTTCAACTACTTGTACTTTCTCGCTCTCTCCTTTTTCTATCAAGTAAATAAATAACATCATGAAAGAAAAAAAGAAAGAAAGAAAGAAGAAGAAAAGGAAAGAAAGAAAGAAGAAAGAAGGAAAGAAAGAAAGAAAGAAAAAAAGAAAGAAAGAAAGAAAGAAAGAAAGGAAGGAAGGAAGAAAGAAAGGGAAAGAAAAAAAGTTTCTGTCCATTGTAAGTCAGCTATTACTCTTTGTTTTGGAACTCCTGTGATATCTTTTTATCTGGGTTATTTTTGAGATTTCTTTTAATCTATGGTTTTTAGCAATTGAAGCAAAGTGTGATTTGGTAAGATTTTCTTTCTAATTAATCTATTTTGTGTTTTCTGAGCTTCCTAGATCTGCTTCTGAGCAATTATTGCCTCCTTGTTACTGGGCCCTGCTTGATATAAGTCATCTCACTGAAAGAAAAGTCATGACTCAAACATTCTCATTCTGTAACAGGTTTTTCAGAAATAAATTTCCATCAAGTGAGGCAAATTTTCCATAGTCCCATTGTGAAATGGAAATTATAACTCCAATGAAGGGCAAACCTTCTATCAAGAATATAAACAGCTTTTCCAATTAGACACTGGGAAGGCCTTTGCACAATAACGATAATTTCTAAAAATAGATTTAAGTACATATTTCTTACAATGCCTGACATCTAAATTGAAAGCACGCTTAAATAATAAAACAGCCCACCTCTAAAGTGGTGATAAAACTAGTAGAATACTATAACAATTCATCCTAAAGATGATAAATTGTTGATACCCCAATCTATTAAGTGCATTTTATTCTAATACTCTTCCTAAAGATAGGATAGAATTATTCAACATTGGCTCTATTGACATTTGGGGTCAGATCATTGTTTCTTTGGGGAACAATTATGGGCATTGTAGTATGATTAGTAGCATTTCTAGCCTCTAGGTACCAGGTACCAATAGCATCCACTTCCACTGCCAGTTATGATAATTAAAAATGTCTCCAGACATTGTCGCATGTTCCCTGCAGGGAAAATAACCTCCAATTGAGAACCACTCTTAAAGAGTAAACCTTCCTTAAAGTAGATCTTGGTTCAGGGTTTTTTGGAGGAGAGGGTAGAGGTGTTACTAATGGCCTATATAGATAGGAGTATTGGTCTATTCAGGTCTGAATAGCTAAAGGCTTGCTACCTTCCAGAAAAATGTACAACAACTTATTAATAAATTTGATCTTCATATATCACTTATAAATGTCTAAGTGAAGTGACATATCTAGAGAGAACCATCTGGATTCACAATGTCAGGCATATTAGTCATCATCTATTCTACAGCCCACTAAATCCATGTTGTAAACCATCATAATAATGGAACCACCAAAAAGGATGAGAATGGCCAGTTAGAACCTTTTCTGACTTATGTATTGCCATAGGGTCAGCCTTTTCAATGATCACTTCTATAGGACCATCTGGTCCCATTCTAGTCAGTTATTAAAGTAACGCATGGCAATGCAGACTTAGCTGACTTCTCACACATCCAAAAGCCAGGGAGAAAAGGATTGTGAGAGGAAACAGTTTAGTACCAAAGTGATCCTTGTACTTTTATAGTGCCTTTTTTGATCTCAGCAAATGGATAGATGATAGATAGATAGATAGATAGATAGATAGATAGATAGATAGATGATAGATAACATTGCTCAGATGAGGGACACCTGATGAGCATGAACACTGACAGAGACTTTACTTCAGGTGATTCCACAGCCACTGTACTCTGCCTCACGGTGACAAAAAGATAATTATTGGGGTATCTATGGAACTTATCACTCCAGAAAAGGGAATAAGAACAACTGTCCATCTCATCCATGAGAGCGCATGGCATTCAATCTTGGAAAGCATTAAGAGACCAGTGAAAGATGGTAAATATCTTTCTCCTTTTTTAACAGATAGGGACAAACTGTTACAATCAACCTCTGATGATTTTCCCAGGCAGTAGCTCATAAAGTAACTTCTTCACAATTTTGAATATGTCACTTCCCATCTAATCCAGTTATACAAATCCTTATTTATTCTCACGACCCAGAAAATGTCTTAATGTTCTCTATGACTGAAGTGAAACAGAGATAAAGGGGGTAAAATGAAATAGTTCCATAAGCACTGGGAGGGGTGGATCTGGAGTATCTTGGAGGCCAATTTCCTCCCTTCTTTTGGTAGTAAAGAGATGACTCAGTAGGTTTGAGTTGGCACAACACAAGAATGGGTTAATACCAGAACTGCTGTTGGACATTTCTTCTTTCATCAGGCCTCCTTTTGAGCCAGAAAACTTCTATTTTTACATGTTCATATAACGGTTTCTTACCAGTTGACCAAAAAAATCTGTAATTAATATAGGGGGGCATCTCTACTGAAAAGTTGGCTGTGGTGGATAAAGTCCATCTATACTCAACCTAAACTTGAGCTCAGGACTAAACTTTTGAGATCATGATGTTCTTCTACTTAAATTTCTACTTAAACTCCATGCATGTAAATTTTCCCCAATAAACTTTCTTTTATGCCCACCCTATATGTAAATTCGTGGTATCTGTCCATAACCCTTTAATATCATAATTTTACTCTAGAACATCCTATAATGCTTATAATTATTATAAATTTTTATATTAAAAAGAAATATTTACTATGCTAACATTATTTTAAATAGTATGTTGGAACTCTAAAATAACATTAATGTATTCAATGAAACTTTAAAATCTCTTATATAACTACATGTATAGTAATGAAAATATATTTCATGACATTTTTATTAAATCTCAGATGCTCATGGACTTTAATACTAGCATTATCATTATATCCATTTTGCTGTAGAGAAAAAGTAAAATTGATTTGATAATATATTCTTGATAATTAAGACTATGCACACTAAAGAAAATAAAAAATGAACTGTCAACCAATCTTGTCTTAAAATTCAAATCCAGATTCTTTTTTCCCCAAAATTATTTCTGACACTAATGTAATTTATTTTGTGTTCAAAACATTTCAAAGTTTATTTTTTTTCCTTAACAAGCAAAGTATTGCTAACAGAATGTAATGAGCTTTAATAAAATTTCCATATGTAGCCTGGTCTATGGCAGGGCCAGTAAGGGACCTCAATTTCTCTTCCAATGGGACTGTGTTTTCCCTGTCCTGAGGAGTCTGCACCTCCCTGACCAGACATGGAAGAAAAAAGAGCAAAGCTTGGAGAGGCTGCAGAGAGAAGACAAAAGGAGTCTGCATCTAAGGACATTTTGGATGTTTGGTCTGTGGAAGTAGAAAAAGAAAAAGAAAAAATTAGAAAACCAAATTGCTGCATCTGGGCACCCATCAGAAAATGGACTTAGGTGGACAGTTTCTTAAGCATAACGTGAGTGGAAAATCCTACTGCCAATAACTAATATCTGATACTAAGCGAATGGTCCTCAGTTTAATTTCTTCTCTTTGAATAAATGAAGATTCAGACTTTGTAATGTTAATGTCAATAAATCCAGTCAGGGCTTTGTCAATATTGATATATTGAAAATGCTTTTGATTTTCAAGCTGAGAAAATGGACAGACCTTTCATTAAGTATTTATTTTCCTGCATTTGCTCTTCTGTAGGTACTAGATGACTTGCCATTTTTTAGTAGTTAAAACATGGACCTAAAAAGTGAATATAAATATATTGTGTGTAAAACGTCTGCATACATCTCAAACATCTAAGTTTGCCTTTCTATTTTCTCTCCTTTATAAAATGACCTAACAATCTTATATTTTTCTGCTTAGCCTTGTATTTATTTTTATTTCATTATCTATGAAGATAATGTTTAAACTTATGGACTTCATGCATTTAAACTTATCAGGAAAAATCTTGAAAAATCATTTGAAGTGCTTATGCAAAAGAACATTGTAAATTTTTATAACATATTAAGTAATGAATATTTGTGGAAAACGTTTAATTTTCCTAATTTGTTTTCTATTTTTATGGCTTATAAAATTAACAGTGTTTTACATTGCAATAAAGTGGGGGGGGGGGTTGCTTGCTGAAAAAATCCATACATATTTTTATAGTGAAAGCTACATAGTATCAATTCTTGGATATGACACCAATGGATGTGATGTGGTAAGAAGCCTTACAAAGGGTATATATTACGTAACTTCATTTACATGAACTTTTAGAATGGACACAAATTTCTGCACAGTGGCTGTCACTTGGAAGCTGGAATTTGTATTGATTTAGAAAGGGTATGAGGATACTTTCTGGAACAATAATAATATTTTATACTTTAATAGGATTTGGTTACACAGGTGAAATCCTTTGTCTAAAGTTAGATGAAGTACACTTAAGGGTTTTGCATTTTATTCTATTTTCAAAAAATAAAAAGAAATATTGAAATAAAATTAACAAGAATGCTGAGAGCATTTAGGAAGAAGTTTGCTGATGTCTGCAATTTACCTTGAAATGCATCCAAAAGAAGATGAACTGATAGATGGGCATTTAATGGTAGAATGGAAGTAGTGGGTATATAGGTGTTCACCAGAAAATTATTTTAACTCTGCTATATTTTTGAAAAATTTTTAATCAAATGTTGGAAAAAAATGAAATAAGATAAAGCAAACATTTGAATTACCAGATAAACACAAAACTTATTGAAAATTAAGAATAATATATAGGGACAGTATTTGGTTGAGCATTCCACTCTTGGTTTCAGCTCAGGTTTTGATCTCAGGATCCTGAGATAGAGCTTCAAGTTGGGCTCTGTGCTCAGCACAGTGTCTGCTTGGGTTTCTCTTTCCCTCTCACTCTGTCCTTCCCCCCTGCTTTCTCTCCCTCTATCAAAAACTTAGTAAATCTTTTTCTTTAAGTATTAATATAGAATTGGGGCGCGTGGGTGGCTCAGTCAATTAGTGTCAGACTCTCAATTTTGGCTCAGGTCATGATCTCAGGGCTTTGAGATCTAGCCCCCCATGGGACTTGGTGCTTAGTGGGGGGTGTTCTTGAGATTCTTTCCCTCTGCCCTTATCCCTGTTCCCACTCTCTAGCTTTCAATAAATAAATACATCTTTTAAAAAAGAATACTATATAACTAACAAGAGAACCACTCCGACCACATAGCTGCAGAGAATATTGCCAATGCCTTGTAAAATAAAGACTGAATCTATACACAGTGGGGAAACTATTATTAGGATGAGAAAAACTTAAGTTGCAAAGATTGAAGATTTGTAGGGTGTATCGGATTTTCCCCTCTTAGGATTATTCTCAAAAGTAACATAAAAGAAGTGATTATTTAAAGTAATATACTCTGTAGAATACTAATGTAAAAAAATATGTAAAATCTAAAGAGAAACAGAGCAAATGGAATATTAAATTATTTTCTAAAAATTAGACTTGCCCCTAATCTGATTCTCTTCAGAAGGTCGTAAACTCCTCGTTACAGAAATATTCAGCATATCTATGAAATTTTTCAGCAGTATAGTGAAACTAGTAGGCCAGCACAGTGTGTAACATTCTTAAGTTCCCAACTTGTAAAACTTCTTATTATGGCTCATGGTAATTCTATTCTTTAAAATGATCATGTCTTATTATTTAGCAGCTAAATTTTCCATTTCAAAAAATAATTAAAGTAGCTTGTATAAATATCCTTCTTACAAATCTCTTTATCCCTCCACTAAATTAAACTTAGCTGTAAAAGTAACCAATTTTCATATCTCTTATTTCAATCTCCAATATGTCTCCAAAATGTTCATTTGGGACGATAGAGTACATCCTAACTTCAATTTAAATTGTAACTGGAGCTTTCCACCACTGTGCTTATTCTCTTTCTAGTTCTTTATAAGTCAGCATATCTTTATTCAATTCTAACTTCTTTATGTATATTGCTCTTTATATATTGAACAAAAAATTTGTATCACTTAAATTCTGAAGAATAATCAGGTATCATTTGGGAACTATTAATCTGATTCACAGGTCTTATTTCTTGAGATTATTGTTTAAGAAGATTATCTGAGTGGTCTTGTAATTTATATTTTAAGCATGCATCATGGATTATTCTGATTAACATAAAACTTTAAGAACCATTATTTTTAATGAGGTCCAAAATAATTTCATCCTATCTTTGTTACCTAATATTTCTCACAAATGCCCATGAGAGTAGACTCATTGGCTTAAGTTATACATATTTCTTAATACCTTAATTTAGAAAAGAGTATTAACTAAGTAACTCTTTTATCATGGCTTAGTCAGTGGAAATAAGTAGAAATGGATCATATAAGACTTATTGGCTCTAAAAGAATTCACATACAAAACTCATTTAGACTCCACTCTTAAACTCTCTCCAAATTCCTTAAAAAATACTGAAGTTAATCAGGGGAGTTTGCCAGGAGCGGATAGAAGCGAGGCTAGAATCTCTTAAAAAGCAGTGTTAATAAATTACATTATTTTAACTACATCAAATACAACATTAACATTGCATTAACTACAACAATCACTCTAGCCAAACAATACCTATATGAATTGCTGCCTGAAATATAAAAAATTCTGATATTGTTAGGCATCTGGGTGGCTCCGTTGATTAAGCATCTAACTCTTGTTTTTGGCTTAGGTCATTATCTCAGGGAAGATTGAGCCCTGTGTCAGGCTCCATGATCAATGGGGAGTCTGCTTGAGATTTTCTCTCCCACTCTGACTCTGCCCCTCCTCCCTTCCTGCTCGCTTTCTCTCTCAAATAAATAAATAAGTTTTTTTTTTAATTCTGATATTGTGCTATTTTATATATTTTAAGGGCACTTATAATTTAAATTATAACAAAATAAGAATTTAAATACATCATATGTAATCGTAATCCTGAAAGTTAGAATTCAACAAGAACAAGTTTGAAAATGGTTATCAGAATCAAATAATGGGGTATAATTTTGTAGCTGAAGTCAGTCTAAAGGATGGTGTTTTACTAGAAATCCATCATGGAAAACAAATCTTAGAACTAAATTTGTTTGCATTTTGGAGAGCCTGAAGTAGGAAGAAAGTGAAATGGGGTAATATTGAGGGTAACATAAAGAAACAGATCAAATGAGGTTCAAAAAGTCAAGTACCATGTTCAAACAAGGTATGTTAAATAACAGGGTGAGGGTGAGGTCAGGGAACAAATCTGAAGAAATCAGTTTATGCCAACATAACATTTTTTTTTTGTCTTTTTCCCCCATTCAGTATTTTATCCTTTATTGCTTTCCTCTCTGCCTCAGGGCAGATTAGTTTCATGTTTCAAGAGCGTGTTTCATATTTAAGGAAAATGACATAGTTTTGTTGTATTTGCTTTCAGTAAGTCACTAGACAATTTCTCATATTACCCTCAAGGGAATGATTATATAACAAAATCTTGATGACAAATAGGTGAAATTATAACTATCTTTGTGATCAAATTTTTAAAGTTTGATTATTATAGTGAGGTTAAGCTAGAGGAAAGGGATGACTGGGTGGCTGGCTCAGTGGTTGAGCATCTGCCTTTGGCTCAGGGTGTGATCTCGGGGTCCTGGGATCGAGTTCCACATCAGGTCCCCTGCAGGGAGCCTGCTTCTCCCTCTGCCTATGTCTCCACCTCTCTATGTGTGTCTCCCATGAATAAATAAATAAAATCTTAAACAAAAAAAAAGGTAGAGGAAAGATACTAGAGATAGAATCTAGTAAAAATACAAGACTCATCAGGCCATATAATATTTACTGTGTTTAATTTAGATGATAACACAGAAAACATGATTAAAATTTGTGTTTGAGGTTCAGTTGGTAATATTAGCCAATAAATTGAATGAAATAATTAATGCTAACAATATTTTTATCAAATAGAAAACTAATATGAACTGAACAATAAAATTAAGTGTATAAATCTGAAGATACATTTTCCATCCAAGATGAGAGAGTCAGTTGACTAATTTCAAAACATTTTAACCAGGTTGGTAAACTGTTTATGTAAAAAGTTATCTTAGTTGTTATCTTATTGCAAGACAATAAAACTCACATGACCTTGAAGGAGGCAATCTGGATCATCTTGTTTGTCTAGGACTAACCACACCTGTGTGTCCTAGTATCCCACCTTAATAGGATTACTAAAAATTGTACTAAATACTCGAATCAGGAAGGCAATAAAGAATGATGAGAGGACTGTCAGTTGTGTCATATAAATGAAGGTGGTTGGAATTATAGTTGCTTAGCCAAGAGAAGAGAACTGTTTGGGTGAGGGAGAGACACCATCTCAGTCTTAATTTTCTTACATTGCTCAAGTTTATTAGTATGCAATGCACTAATAGCTATTTCTCTGATCACTTGACAACACATGTAGTCTTGCTGTTCAAGTTGTCTTAGAATCATTGATCCCAACATCAAAGTGTAGATGGATTTGAAGGGCTGTCATGTGAAAATAAGAAGTAGACTTCTCTTTTTACTCCAGAGTGCAAAAGTAGAATAAATGGTTAGATAAATCAAGGAGATGGATGTTTATCTCTATATACTGAATAATTATCTAACAATTCAGCTTATTATCAGTAATATTTAAGTAAAGGCAACTTATATAACCATTTTCAATCATGTGATATAAAGTAGATTCTTGTTTTAAGAAGAAAGAAGTCTCACCAACAACCATTAATGTCCATTTCAAATCTCAGATTATAATATTTTAATTTGGTAGACAAAATAATTTGTCAAATAATTTTTCATTTACATTGAAATATTGCATTAATTAAATAATCACAATAACAAAAACTCTTTAGTCTCTTTATTTTCTGTTTCATCTGTACTCCACTCAGCAGGCAGCTACCGTTAGAATGGATATGATTCTCTATATTACTAATATCTGGCAAATAGTATGTGCTGACTCAAATCATATTGTTAAAGTAGAGATGAAACTTCATGCCTTCAAAATTAATCTACAATCCTAGAATTTTTAGCATTGGTACCATTTTGAATAAGATACTCCCCAAACAATAATGATATAGTACTGTTTTAATCAGAAAGAGAAGCACACCAACTCATTATACATGGCTTAATTCATCATCTGGCAGAAATTGGGCCCTGTGGAAGTTAAATGTGAGGGTTCTAGGGTAGGAAGTACTACCTAAGGAAGGCAAATTCAGTCATGGTGTTGGTGTTGAGACTGTCTCATTGGCTTGAGTGTTGTTAAAGTTATGTATCTATTGGGAAAAATTGAGACAAACTTAGCTGGCACCGCAGTTTTGCCCCAGTCTTTTTTTATAAAAATTAACAAAAGTGGTAACAATTTTATTGTGGAAATTTACTCTCAACAAATTTTAAATGCACAAAAAGTAAATGCACAAAACACTTGTGAACTATACACACAATGTTATATAGGGGATCTCTAGAACATAACCATCTCATATAAATAATACTTTATACCCATTGAACAGCAACTGCCTATTTGCCCCTCCCCATAGCTCCTAAAGCCTCCATTCTTTTTTTTTTAAGATTTATTTATTTATTCATGAGAGAGAGGTAGAGACATAGGCAGAGGGAGAAGCAGGCTCCCTGTGGGAAGCCTGATGTGGGACTTGATCCCAGGATCCCAGGATCATGACCTGAGCCAAAGGCAGAGCTTCAACCACTGAGCTACCCAGGTGTCCCCAAAACCACATCTACTCTGTTTTTATGAGTTTGACTATTTTAGATATGTCATATAAATGGAATCATGCTGCATTTGTTCTTACCTAACTGGTTTATTTCACTTAGCACAATGTTCTCCAGGTTCATTCATGTTTTCACATATGGTAGAATTTTCTCCTTTTTAAAGACTGATAAGGGGCACCTGGGTGGCTCAGTCAGTTAAGTAATCGATCCAATTTCATTTCAGGTCATGATCTCAAGGTTATGAGATTGAACCTGGTGTCAAGCTCCACACTGGGCATGGAGTCTGTTTGAGTTCTCTGACCATGCCTCCCATGTGTGCATACTCTCCTTCTCTCAATCTCTCTCTCTCTTTAAAAAAAGAAGAAGAAAGAAGAAGAAAAGAAGAAGAAGAAGAAGAAGAAGAAGAAGAAGAAGAAGAAGAAGAAGAAAGAAGAAGAAGAAGAAGGAAGAAGAAGAAGAAGAAGAAGAAGAAGAAGAAGAAGAAGAAGAAAGAAGAAGAAGAAGAAGAAGAAGAAGAAGAAGAAGAAGAGAAAAAAAGAAAAGCAAAAGACTGAATAAGATTCCATTGTATGTATATAACACATCTTTAAATCCATTCAAATCCATTCATCTACTGATGGACAACATGTAGAACATGTAGGTTGTTTCTGTATCTGGTCTATTGTGAATGATGCTGCAGAGAACATGGAAATGCGGATATTCCTCTGAGTTCCTGATTTCAATTATTTAGGATATATATACCCAGAAGTGGAATTGCTGGATCATAGGGTAGCCCTATTTCTATTTTTTTTTTCTTTTCTTTTTTTGAGAAACCTTCATAGTGTTTTCCATTGTAGCTGCATCATTTAGCATTTCCACCAACAGTATACAAAGGTTTCGATTTCTTCTCATCTTCATCAGTGCTTGTTATCTTTTGTTTTCTGCAGTAAACCCACATTTATATTATCAACTAATCCTCAACAAGTGTGTCAAAAATAAACAATGGGTAAAGGATAGTCTTTTTAAATGGTGTTGGTGAAAATGGATATTCACATATGAATGAATGAATGAAATTGTTTTTTAAAATGATTTTATTTATTTATTCATGAGAGACACGGAGAGAAGGCAGAGACAGGCAGAGGGATAAACAGGGAGCCCGATGTGGGATTCGATCCCAGAACTACAGGATCATGCCCTGAGCTGAAGGCAATTGCTCAACCACTGAGCCACCCAAGCGTCCCTGAAATTGGATCTTTATGTTATACTATACATAAATACCAACTTAAAATAGATAAAAAATGTAAACATAGTCACAGGAAAATACATAGGGGAAAGCTTCATGACATTAGAAAATGAAGTAATTTCTTGCACAGACTCCAAAAACACAAGCAACAAAAATAAAAATAGACAAGTGGGAGGACATTAAACTAAAAATCTCTGCGCAAAAAGGAAACAATCAATAGAATGAATGAAAGATTCTGTGTTCAAACAAATTTGAGATCCAACAGATTCATTTTCCCACAAGCTCTTGGAAAGACACAAGCCACATTAGCATTTGAAGGCTCTGAAAAGTCCTGAAATAAACCCTTTATATATATCTATCTCTACATTTCACAAACTTCATTTAATAAAGCCCCAATTTTATTAACCTCCTGAAAAATTAGCCATAAAATCCAAAAGTACACATGGGAGCATTTTTTTTTCTATAAAAGAGCTAAGAAGATCTTTTGATGTGAAGTCAGAAAGTCTCATATAGTATGGCATAGGCAAAAAGCCTAAGTCACCAATAAAAAAAAACTCATTTGAATAGCAATGTATAATTTTGATAATCATTTTTTAATTTTTTTTAAATTTTGATGATCTTAAAGAAAATGATCATCACTCTAAATCTGGAAGAAAAATAGCCTTTCTCCTTTTTATAGGTGAGACAATAATCTCAGAAAAATTAAGTGATGTAACCAAGATCCACCAGCTTGTACTCTGCTCATTCATCCGTATCATTGTAATGTGCAATGTATCATCCATAGACTGGTTATATTTCTGATTTATCTAATGTGAGGTATTTCTTTTTTTAATTTAACCCAAACCCTCTTTTGCAGAAGTGTTGACATTTTAAAGCTGCTCTAGTTCAATTCCATTTACTGCATCAGTGCCAATTTCTCCAATTAGTCTGACAACACATATAGTGTCAGTAGTCAACTTGTCTTGGAATCATTGATCCCAAGACCAACGAATAAGTACTGCTGATCTTCAAACCAGTGATCAGAATGGCCTTCCTAATTATGGCTGTTCTCTTTCCTTTTTATCTGTATGGCACCAGCATTCTTAACAGACTTGAGTCATCTGCCTAGAAGCTGCTGTCATTACTCATTAGAATTTCACATCCAAGAGGTGTAAACAAGTCTGGTTTCCATCTTTAGACTAAAAAGCCTTAGGAACAATTTCTTTTTTCACATTGCCAGATTTAAAATTGTCTTTGTCATTTTATTTAATATTTCACAGCTTGCTTTTTTTCACAGAGGAAATTAAAATCATTTCCTATGAAATTACACATACACAAAACTTCCCCTAAAATTTATCTTTTTCTATAAATTTACAAAATACACTTTGATCTCCCATCTATATATCATGACACATTTAGAAATGGTGATAATATGACAATTATTTAGTCTTCCAATAGGTTTGTAACATCTCCATATACACTGTTGCAATATTATTTCTCTGGAGTTTTAAGTAAGTATATATTTAAGAAATGTGTGCTGAGGGATGTCTAAGTGGCTCAGTGGTTAAGCGCCTGCCTTTAGCTCAGGGCATGACCCTGGGTTCCTGGAATCAAGTTCTCTATCGGGTTTCCTGCATGGACCCTTCTTCTCCCTCTGCCTATGTCTCTGCCTCTCGCTCTCTGTGTCTGTCATGAATAAATAAATAAATAAAATATTTTTTAAAAAAGAAATGTGTACTGAAATGATATAATTCTTTTGTTTATTTGCCCAGATTTACTTAATTGGACATAGATATTATCCATTTAGATTACTAGTTAAGCTAAAACCCAAACTCTAGGAGTTGCTTTTTCAAAATGAGGTAACTTGAATGTATATGCTTCTCAGATATTCAGGGTTCCCCAATTCAGTAGATTATCAAGGTATTATTATTTCTCTCTCGTTGCCTGACTTTTGGCCTTTTCAATGCTCTTACACACCACTAATAAAGGATGAACAGAAGAGATATTACATTACACTTAAATTAGCCTACTTGTTAGTCAGTCACTGAGTCAGCAAGGACCTGCTGGGAGTCCATAGCATACAAATTATAGCAATTTTCTCTTTCGTAATAGCTTAGTGAGAGAAAAGCTGAAAACTTTTTTAAACTATAGTATAATCTTTATGGCTTTTATGATTTTCAATTATGTATATTCTCTCCATTACAATGTGTATTAGTTATTTTTAATTCCTATTTATATCTCTATGTTTAAGTGTAATTTCTCTTAGAAAAATATGTCATACTATGAAGTTTGAAATATAAGCTCTGTATAATGATGGTACTAGATTATCACTCCTTTATAATACTTTATAATACTTTTAATATTTTTCTGTTAAAATAATAACTTTTAATTTTTTTAAAAAGTATAACTTTACTGAAGTTTAAAGAAAATAGTCAATAACTTACACAGGAATTATAGGGTTTCTGGTAACTGCAATCAGAAATACTATGATTCAAAAGACATAATTGTGAACACACATGTTCTTCATTCTGGTGCATAAGAGTTTGGATTGCTAGGAAATGAATGGGAGATGTCTGTTTCTTGCCTTACCCACCCCACATTTCACCCCCATTTACTCAAAGTCTCTGGAGGCATAAGCTGCACTGACTAGATGAATCAATCCCTGTGTCTTATAAAGCTCCAGAGTTATGTGTGTCCATTCTGTCAAACATGAATGGCTTTACCTCTATGTGTTGTTCAAAGATAGCACAGTAGGGCTCAGTGGGATACGCGGTTCCCGAATATGAAGGACAAGAAGAGTCCATGAAACAAGGTATACATTTCTAAGCCTTATATTTGGTAAAAGAAGAAATTCCACCTGACTAAGAACTGGAGCAAAAATTATGCTTCAAATAGCCAGACGCCTGGCAAGAGACAAAGTTTAAGGAAACCTGATTTTAGGCCAGCATAGTTCCACTATTGAATCATTTACCAGACACTGGAAAATGCACAAGGACATCCTCTCGCAGCCACCTTTCAACTCTTTTTCACAAGAAAAATTTATTCTCTACCCACATAAGCCATAAATAATAGCAAGAAATCTTCAAGGCATATTTGGCTACAAATGTAAAGTTTAGATGGAATTCATCTTGGTGGAAATACTAAATTTTAAAACAAAAATAATAGTCACCTATGGAGAACACCAGAAAACAAAAACAAACTTTCTTCCTCCTTTCTCTCTCTGAATTTCTATATCTATAAGATCTATAACCAAAGAATATAAATAGTAGAGCACCCTGAAGTGTTTAGGAAAAAAAAATCTTACATTATTAGAAACCTCTCTTTTATGGCCTCAGTAGGAAACAAGATATTTCCTTTATGACTCAAGAACAGGAAGTCTCAAAGGAAAGTTTAGGAGTTTGAAAGTTTAGAGCTGAGAAAGTCTAAAAATAATAAAGGGCTTAGTCTAGTCTGCAAGTAGGCTTTTTTGTTACTGTTTGTAAGAGAAAAGAAGTGATAAAACAATTTTGGACATACAAATTCCAAATATAGGTTGTAATACTATATTCTAAAATTTCACTTACAAGCATTGTAATGTTGACTAACATTATCCCCATGGTAAGCAGTCCATTAAACTAGATGTCCCTACCAGGTGCCTTGGAGGAAGCTGCTTGCCTACTGCAGTTCACACTAGTATGTTTGTTTGTTTGTTGGTCAAAATTTAAAAGCAGGAGATTTCATTTAAAGATCCAGATTTTCCATTTCTTTTGAAAAATGAAAGTATCTGGCAGTGTCAGTACTGGCCTGCATTGCCACAAGCCAGCCAATCTGTTTGAGTTGACTGGTATGGCTCTTTAGATGAATCACACTCACCCTGCTCATAACCACCCTTCCAGGTCTCTTACACTAGATTGTTTTGCCCATTACAAACAGATTTATTTATTTTTATTTTTTTAAAGATTTTACTTATTTATTCATGAGACACGCACACACACACACAGAGAGAGAGAGAGAGAGAGGCAGAGACACAGGCAGAGGGAGAAGCAGGCTCCATGCAGGGAGCCCGATGTGGGACTCGATCCGGGGTCTCCAGGGTCACGCCCTGGGCGGAAGGGAGGTGCTCAACTGCTGAGCCACCCAGACATCCCTACAAACAGATTTAAATCTAAATTTAAATTTCTAAATTTCTAATCTTTGTTGTATCTTGGGCATATCCTATTTTCATGAAAAATGTGTATACATTAATTAAAGCTACACTTTTTATTGTTTCTATCATACTGCCATATATCTCCAATTCCTAAAAATAAATATGTAGTTTAAAAAGTTCGCTGAGGCATAAACCAAAGAATTCTTTAACACACAGGTTCTTTTAAGCAAGAATTAGGATTTCTAGGAATTTGTCTTTAATTCTTTCAAGATTTTGTCAGAATAATGAAGCCAATTAAGGCTGGAGGCAATATATTGCCTCTGATGGATTTTTATAAAGAAAGCTAATGAAGTTAGTAATAGTGCATAACTGTATGGTGAATTCTGTAGCCAACGTTCTTGTTCAGTTGAACACTGACCAGAAGAAACCTGATTTACACTTTCTTAAGGATTAAATATCCCATAAATTAACTGGCCACAACACATATCCACACTGGTAATCTTGATGTGACAGGTTATGGGTGATTTTGTTTCATTAGAAATGTCTGCATTCTGGGAAATTTCACACTGAGTATATATTCATTATGTAATCATAGGAAATAAATACTATTTCTCAATTTTATCTTTATATACTATATATTGAAACATTTTTGTATAATTTCCTAATCAAATTTTTATCACCTAAAAAGACAGTAGTAGTACTTACTTCATATCCAGCTTTTGAAGTTAGTTAAACTTAAAGCCAGACAATCTCACATGTTCATAATAACACAATTAATCTGGCCTCTTCTATTTTTTACCAATAAAAATAGTAACTAAAATAGCTAAATAGAGGAGAGGGAGGGGCAAGATGGCGGAAGAGCAGGGTCCCCAAATCACCTGTCCCCACCAAATTACCTAGATAACCTTCAAACCATCCTGAAAATTTACGAATTCGGCCTGAGATGTAAAGAGAGACCAGCTGGAACGCTACAGTGAGAGGAGTCCGCGCTTCTATCCAGGTAGGAAGACGGGGAAAAAGAAATAAAGGAACAAAAGGCCTCCGAGGGGGAGGGGCCCGCGAGGAGCCGGGCTGAGGCCGGGGCGAGTGTCCCCAGGACAGGAGAGCCCCGTCCCGTCCCCGTCCCGGAGGAGCAGGAGCTGCACCAACCTTCCCGGGCGGGCGGAAAGGGGCTCGCAGGGAGTTGGAGCAGGACCCAGGAGGGCGGGGATGCCCTCGGGCTCCCGGGACACTAACAGACACCTGCGCCCCGGGAGAGTGCGCCGAGCTCCCTAAGGGCTGCAGCGCGCACGGCGGGACCGACCGGAGCAGCTCGGAGGGGCTCGGGCGGCGGCTCCGCGGAGGGGGCTGCGGGGCGGGAGCGCGAATCCAACAGCGCAGGCCCCGGAGCACAGGGCGCCGGGACACAGCCCAGGATCCGGCCTCCCCCGGGACAGGCAGAGGCCGGGAGGGCCCAGGACAGCGAGGACGCTCCTGCCCCGAGCTGAGCAGATCAGCGGCCCCGCCCCGGAGCCTCCAGGCCCTGCAGACGGAGAACCGAGAGCCCCGAGCCCCGTTGTTCCTGCGGAGGCTGAATCCAGGCTTCCAGAGTTGCCATAGCAACTGCGGCTGATCCTCCTGGGGCCCCACGGGGTGAACAACCCCCCTGAGCCCGGCAGCAGGCAGGGGCAGAGCAGCTCCCCCAAGTGCTAACACCTGAGAATCAGCACAGCAGGCCCCTCCCCCAGAAGACCAGCTGGACGGACCAGTGATACTCCCCCGTGTTCCAACACAACTTGTTTTTGGCCACTCTGCACTGAGCAAAATGACTAGAAGGAAAACCTCACCTCAAAAGAAAGAATCAGAAACAGCCCTCTCTCCCACAGAGTTACAAAATCTGGATTACACTTCAATGTCAGAAAGCCAATTCAGAAGCACTATTCTACAGCTACTGGTGGCTCTAGAAAAAAGCATAAAGGACTCACGAGACTTCATGACTGCAGAATTTAGATCCAATCAGGCAGAAATTAAAAATCAATTGAATGAGATGCAATCCAAACTAGAAGTCCTAACGACGAGGGTTAACGAGGTGGAAGAACGAGTGAGTGACATAGAAGACAAGTTGATGGCAAGGAGGGAAACTGAGGAAAAAAGAGATAAACAATTAAAGAACCATGAAGACAGATTAAGGCAAATAAATGACAGTCTAAGGAAGAAAAACCTACGTTTAATTGGGGTTCCCGAGGGCGCCGAAAGGGACAGAGGGCCAGAATATGTATTTGAACAAATCCTAGCTGAAAACTTTCCCAATCTGGGAAGGGAAACTGGCATTCAGATCCAGGAAATAGAGAGATCCCCCCCTAAAATCAATAAAAACCGTTCAACACCTCGACATCTAATAGTGAAGCTTGCAAATTCCAAAGATAAAGAGAAGATCCTTAAAGCAGCAAGAGACAAGAAGTCCCTGACTTTCATGGGGAGGAATATTAGGGTAACAGCAGACCTCTCCACAGAGACCTGGCAGGCCAGAAAGGGCTGGCAGGATATATTCAGGGTCCTAAATGAGAAGAACATGCAACCAAGAATACTTTATCCAGCAAGGCTCTCATTCAAAATGGAAGGAGAGATAAACAGCTTCCAAGACAGGCAGGAACTGAAAGAATATGTGACCTCCAAACCAGCTCTGCAAGAAATTTTAAGGGGGACTCTTAAAACTCCCCTTTAAGAAGAAGTTCAGTGGAACAATCCACAAAAACAAGGACTGAATAGATATCATGATGACACTAAACTCATATCTGTCAATAGTAACTCTGAACGTGAACGGGCTTAATGACCCCATCAAAAGGCGCAGGGTTTCAGACTGGATAAAAAAGCAGGACCCATCTATTTGCTGTCTACAAGAGACTCATTTTAGACAGAAGGACACCTACAACCTGAAAATAAAAGGTTAGAGAACCATTTACCATTCAAATGGTTCTCAAAAAATACCCTAAAAACTATAGAACACTTCTGAAAGAAATTGAGGAAGACACAAAGAGATGGAAAAATATTCCATGCTCATGGATTGACAGAATTAATATTGTGAAAATGTCAATGTTACCCAGGGCAATTTACACGTATAATGCAATCCCTATCAAAATACCATGGACTTTCTTCAGAGACTTAGAACAAATTATTTTAAGATTTGTGTGGAATCAGAAAAAACCCCAAACAGCCAGGGGAATTTTAAAAAAGAAAACCGTATCTGGGGGCATCACAATGCCAGATTTCAGGTTGTACTACAAAGCTGTGTTCATCAAGACAGTGTGGTACTGGCACAAAAACAGACACATAGATCAATGGAACAGAATAGAGAACCCAGAAGTGGACCCTGAACTTTATGGTCAACTAATATACGATAAAGGAGGAAAGACGATCCACTGGAAGAAAGACAGTCTCTTCAATAAATGGTGCTGGGAAAATTGGACATCCACATGCAGAAGAATGAAACTGGACCACTCTCTTGCACCATACACAAAGATAAACTCAAAATAGATGAAAGATCTAAATGTGAGACAAGATTCCATCAAAATCCCAGAGGAGAACTCAGGCAACACCCTTTTTGAACTTGGCCACAGTAACCGGAGAAGGACAGTGTATGTTCTCATTCATTTGGGGAATATGAATAATAGTGAAAGGGAATATAAGGGAAGGAAGAAGAAATGTGTGAGAAATATCAGAAAGGGACACAGAACATAAAGACTTCTAACTCTGGGAAATGAACTAGGGGTGGTGGAGGGGGAGGAGGGCGGGGGGTGGGGGTGAATGGGTGACGGGCACTGAGGGGGACACTTGACGGGATGAGCACTGGGTGTTATTCTGTATGTTGGTAAATTGAACACCAATAAAAATTAATTTATAAAAAAAAATAAATAAAATAGCTAAATAGAATTTTCCTAACTTTTAAAAACAATCTTGCCACCAGAGTCAAAAACTACAGTTGGGATGTTAACTGCTCTGTTCTTTTGCTTTTGTAATTTCCTATAATGGAATAAAAATATACACTTGTTAATAATGTGACTTAATATAAGCTCTTTTTTCATTACTCATTATTTTCAAGAGAAAATGTCTGGTTTCCTTTTATCTAGTGATTGGATTTAACTTAAAACTTTATTCTAAAATAAATAACTATACTATTTATAAATAATAATATATTTAATTGTAATAAGGTTCAGGGTGAATAAATAGAATAAAAATTGCTAATTCCTTTGGGATCCCTGGGTGGCTCAGCAGTTTGGCGCCTGCCTTTGGGTGCCAGGACGTGATCCTGGAGACCTGGGATCAAGTCCTGCATCGGGCTCCCTGCATGGAGCCTGCTTCTCCCTCTGCCTGTGTCTCTGCCTCTCTGCGTCTCTCTGTCTCTGTGTGTGTCTCTCATGAATAAATAAAATCTTTTTAAAAATTGCTAATTCATTCAAAATAATATATATATATTAAAAATGTATATACATATATATATTTTTTTTTACTTAAAATATTAATTTAAGTTGTACCTGAGTGGCTCAGTCAGTTGAGTGTTGAACTCTTCAGTTAGGCTCAGATCATGATCTTGGGGGCAGTTGGATCATGCCCTGAGTCCAGAGTTCAGAGTCTTGCTTGTCCCTCCCTCTGTTCATCCCCACAGTTGTGCTCTTGCTCTCTCTCTAATGAATAACATCTTTTAATGAAATAAAATACTGACTTAAATGTATGTAAGCTATTGGTATATTATCAGTTTATTACCATTATATGGCATATGCATTTTATAAATAAATATGTACGTTATAAATATAACACACTTTTAAAATATTGCAGAATGCATCAATACATAAATAATGCAAAACATCCATTCCTAAATATAATAATATAATTTTGAAAGCAAATGAATACAGAGACACCCTTCCTCACAACAGTCAGTTGGCTTTTGTGCTTAATGATGGCATTCCGTGCTTTCTCCAACAATAATCATTTGTATTAATGTGGCAGATATGTGGACAGAAAACCAGGGTGACCTGGAATAACACCTGCCAGGATAAAAAGGTGGTAGCAGAGATCAGAATAGCTCTCTCTTCCATCTATTTCTGCCTGCTCTTTTCTCTGGTGTCCACAACTTGTAAGAAATGTCTTCCTCTTTTCTTTTTTTCTTAAATGTTCTGTGATTAGCCCTAAGATTTTATTCTCTAACAGTCAGCCTTGACTCTTGGATCAAACTCTTTTAATTTTATTTTTAACGCTGTTTAGACTCTTAAACAATGATTGAGAACAACAAAGAGTTTTGTTGTTTGTATGAGTTATCATTTGATACTTAATATATTAAAAATTATAACAGAACTTTTATAAGTATTTACCAATTGATTTAAAAATAATTACACATATAAATATAAGTAACATAGTTTATGAAAAATAATTATGTTTTAAAAGAAAATTAGAAGAGTGGCATTTTTTGATATGTTTGCAAATCTCCTTTATGTTGACTTTATAAATAATAACTGGAATCTCATCCTGGCCTCTGTATTTTACCTGTTGAGATCTCACACACCATGCAGTCCCTGGAGAAGATAATTGTACACTCATGAGAAAACACAAGTGAGAGGTTAAACATCTGGGTAGCATTATGAAAACAGTTTGACTTTGCAGACCTCCTGAAGAGTCTTGGGCACTACTAGCGGTATCCCCACTATATTTCAGAACCACCAACTGGGCCAGTTTTGTCTCAGCAACTGTTAAAGGGCAAATTATACATCTTAAACTATATACAAATTAAGTCTTGAACTTTTAGCTCCAGAAAATAGACTCATCCACAGCCCAGAGTAACGTGAGGACAGAAGCGAAAGAAGACTCTCCAATTTCTGCAATATTCCCTGGATCATTTTTTATCAGCATCAAAAGTGCATGAAATCAACTTATTTGACTGTATGCAAACATGTTATATGAATCAAACTTAATAAATGAATCAGGGCCAGTAATAATTGTTGGTCCTAAACACTCTAAAATAGTTTACTCTAAAGCAGGTAACATGTTTAAAAATGAAGAATTTAAGACTCAAAGAGACTTTTACTGAGAGTTTAGACTTACTTACTCTTTTTGGCTCTATGTGAGTCAGTATGACCTGACTCCAAACTTTGCCTCCATTTAGGTGAGAACTATCTACCAGTTAATCATATTCCATACAGAACCGCTAGATGCTTGTAAAATAATAGTAATGACATAATTAATGAATATTCACTTAGTGTACTACACATTAACAAGTCAGAATCTTTAAAAAATAAAAAATATAACTGTATTTAGCAAGTACTCACAAACCGTCAAAAGAAACTGATCGTGTTGGTTTTGTTTTGTGTCGTTTTGACATTAGAGTATAGGTTTCTGTGTAAATTGGTGAAAAATGATCCTTAACTCCAGGCTTTGGCTTGAGGTCTTCTTTCCCATTGGGTTTCAGGAAAACTGCATAATTATAAGCTGATGCTGTGTTTTCCGGGTCTAACAAGGCTGGCTCTTCTGTAATATCCCATTTTATCTCCTATCTGGAACTATAAATTTCATTTTTAATAAGGCAAATACCCAAGTATCAGGGAAATAGATTAATATACACCAGGTAACAGTAGGTGCCTTTAGAAAGTCTAACTAGTTGTAGCATTTGAAAAATCCACAATAAGTATCTTTAACCTCTGCAAATAAGTTGAAATGATTTTCATTTCATCTTGAATATTTTTTCTACTTTATATTAATTTTATGACTCTAAGTATATTACACTGTTTGGTAACTTTGTAATTTTTTGAGATGCTCCTAGAATTTACCATGTACATTTCACATTACTGGTTTTAAAAAATATCCATGTAAAATTCAAAAGAAGAAATATGTGTTTAGAAAATTACATAATGTGAAATAAAATACTTTGTTGGGAGCATTATTTCATTGATGTTATTCTCTAAGATGTACACATTAAAGATTTTGTAATTTGTTTTGAGTAACTATCATTATAACTTGTAACATCGAGGGTGTACAAACTAATTTTATTAATATAGTTATAAATATTTATAAATTTTAATTAATGTTTTATCAATATTTATACCTCTGTTTATAAGATCTGTTTGCTTTCTGGCTCTCCATCCACCTCCACATACTTACTTTACCTTATTTCATCATTATTCACATTGAAACAGTCATGTGCCTCCATGTCTGCTTTATTTTTTATTCAAAAATAGTTTTTGAAGGGAGAATAGTGAAAGTGGTTAAATTGTGGAAGTATGCTATAAGCTTCCCAATGTAAAGACTGTGATTCATCATTTACCTTTTTGCGATTCCCTTTGTTTTGTGATTTAAAGCTTACTCGAAAAGAAATAGTTACATATACTAGCCTGTTTTTTTTTAAGTGTTGCAGTGTTTATGGTGGAAAATGTTGAAATATAAAGTTCTTTATGAATTCAATGTTAATGGGTTAAATTTCTATATTCACTACTTACAACATTTTAATCTGCTTTCTCAATCAACTAAATATAATTCTATTGCTTTAAAAAAAAGATATTTTGAAAGTAAAAAATTAAGAAGAGGGTGATTTAATCAACAAGGAATAGAAATGACACCATAATATGAAATATTGTTGTGTCCAACAGTTATTATAATGCAAAATAAAATCAGAAACAATTAATAGGTTTACTGTTGAGTAACTAATCAGTAATATATTTTGTGACACACATTTGAGATAAAGCAAGTAGTCTAAAAGTCACCTGTTGAAGAAAATACAATTTATACGAGCTCCAGGACTATCGCGGATGCAGGTCCGAGACCTATTCAAGGTGGAAACTGAAAGCCGGGATCAGTTCTTCCTCGATTGTTCTGGCATTTATTTCCTCTCCGCACTAGAGGAATGAGGAATAGTTTTTGGCCATAACGATGACTCTGTCCATATTAATATTTACCATATCACTTGTGAAACAAATATGGCTAGGAAAATTGGATACACAAAATAGTTTCCCACTGAATCACTACTTGAATTTAAACAACAGCAGACTTTAGTACATATTCAATAAGAACTTTACTATACTAGACTTCTGAAATAATAAATTTAACCAACATCTCAAGGATTACAAGAGAGAAGACAGTTTTCTTAAAATATATGCACTGTCCAAAAAATATATGGGTCAAAATTACTATCATGCAAATTAGACTTTGAGGTAAAAAAACAATTATTTGGATAAAGAATTTTATTCTCTAATGCCACTTAGCAGGAAGTTATAAGAATCCTGGTTTGTTATAAATTTAACAATATACTTTTGAAATGTACTTGTTACTGCATTGGGGCTAAGAAAACATAAAAGAATATAAATAATACTACATTTTTGTGAACACACACATGTGCCTATAAGAATAAATATATTTAAACATTGAAATTTAATGAAGAAAAAACAATGCAGGATGTAGATGTTAATGAAGGCATTAAACTTGATCTAGGTTATGAAACTTAGATCTGGTTGTAAATTTTTAAAAAATAGAGTAGGGAAGGAACTCTTGTTTATTAATGTCTACAACATGGTAGGTAGTTAATTTAAGCACTAACATTTATTCCTGCATGCTCACTAATAAAGTTGTTCAGAATGCTCTTTATGGATGAGCTGCAATAATCTGCAAAATAATTTTATCATAATTAAACTGATGAGAAAACTGGCTTAGCTAGGATAAAATGACTCATATTTCATACAAACATCAGAGCAAATTTTTAGGATGAGTATTTTTGGTCAGAAAGTTCAAGCAAATTGGCCAAGGACACATGCTGGTGAATAGTGGAGCCAAAATGTATTTTAGACTTTACTCATTACAGCATCTTGCCCTTTTCCCATTACGTTGTGTTGCATGTATAAGCAATTCAGCATAAGTAAAAACAAGCACGATGAATGAAGTCTCTAAGAGAATCATCTGTGATAAAAAAGCCACCTCTCCTGGGGGGAGATTTAAGTCACACTATAATTATGAATAGGAATAAAAGATAAAAAGCTTAATTTTCTAAAATCTTAAGGCTCTAACATTCATGTTAAAATTCAATTTTAATCACAAAGGGATACCTGGGTGGCTCAGTCAGTTAAGCGTCTACCTTGGGCTCAGGTCATGATCAGGGTCCTGGGAAGGTGCCCCATGGATTTGGGTCCCCGCTCAGTGGGGAATCTGCTTCTCCCTCTGCTTCGCCTCATGCTCCTGTGTACTCTATCAAATAAATAATTAAAATCTTTTTTTGAAAAAAGAAGATTTAATCATGGAGATAAAATAATAGCCCTCCATCAAAGAGTATAAATACCTCTAAATTGTAATTGATTTATGAGATTACTTAGTCCTCAAGCAAGCTTAGAAGTCAGAGATTCTCATGCGTTTTCATTTCAGGACTTCCTAATACTCTTAAAAGTTGAGAACTTCAAAGAGTTTTTGTTTATATGGGGGTTCTATATAAATGTATACATATATATATATATGCATATACATATAATTGTTAAATATAAGTTGTTATATCTATTCCACATTAGACATCAAAATGAGAAATTTTGGAAATACTTGTTAATAATTATTTAAAATAATAAACCCATTACCCATCAATGCAATACATTAAAAAAAAACACAAAACCTTAACTTCCAAAACACACACAAAAATGTAACAAGTGCAACTGTTTTACGTTTTGTCAACACTCTTTAATGTTGGCTTCATAGAACAGAACAGAATTCTCTGTGTCTACTATCAATCTACTGTTATATCAGATATCATGCAGTCCCTGGAAAACCCCATGGTACACTTTTGAAGTCTAAAAGTAAAGAAAAAAAAAAGATGAATAACACTATCATTTAAAAAATATGTGACATCACAGATTTCATAGAGTATTCTGAAGGTTGGCTTCCTGAATGGGTAAATTTTAATGAAAAGAAAAAAATCAAATCAAGGGAGCTTCTGGAAACAGACTGCATGAATCCAAATTCCAACTACGACAAGCTGTGTGACCTTAGGCAGGGTATATAACTTCTCTGTTTTCATTTCCTCACCTGTAATATAACCATTATAGCTATACTTTCCTCACAGAACCAGCATTTTGTGTTATTTTTTTAAACACTTAAAAGGAGTGCATGGCACAGAAACTATATGATGTTTAATAAATAAATTAGAAAGTCTAAAAGCAGGGATGGGTAGGGTCACTGCTCATCCATTTAGTGGAAAACAGGTCATATTATTCTTTTTTTAATATTTTATTTATTTATTCCTGAAAGACACAGAGTGAGGCATAGAAACAGGTAGAGGACGAAGCAGACTCCTCGCAGGGAGCCCGATGTGGGACTCGAGCAGGGGACCCCAGGATCATGCCCTGAGCTGAAGGCAGATGCTCAACCTCTGAGCCACCCAGGGCTCCCAGGTCATATTATTCTTGTATCCAAATACTTAGCTTGATCAAATTTCATGGTTAAGAATCACTGCCAAAAACAGCTTGACATTCAGTGCTTAAATAAAATTATTAATTTTTAAAATACTGTTGATTAATCTTTTTTTCCCACATCAGACAAATTCTTCCTAAGGCACAGGAAAACTGATAATTTTTTTTCTCCAGTAATCAAAACAAAACAAAGCACAGACCCACACCGGTAGCTCTTGAGAAACTCGGCAGCCTAATTCTCCACAGAAGTAAAACAGAAGTGACAAAATCATCATTAAAAGAGCTAATGTGAATGATATTAAATATGACCAGCTGATAGGTGATATATTAGAAATGGTTATCCCAGAAATGTTGTGAGACCCAACTCATCCTTGGGGCCATATCTTGCCTTAGTAAAATAGGAATTTTATCTTCATCAATCCACTGAGGTGAAGGCATCTTCATCCGTTTAAATTGGGTGACAGTGACAACAAAAACTAATTTGCAGGAGATCTGGATACTAAGCTATTTTTAATTTAATTTTTAAAATTCCTTGACACATGTTTTATCTTCTAGAAAATTTATTAGTGAAAGAATAAAAGATAAAATTTGACAACAGCCTTTTCTAAGTACCACCAGTAAAGATATAAATGAATAAAGCTTCTTATTAGAAGTTTTCTGATATCTCTCCATCCCAGGCTTTATTTACTCTCAGTTGAAAAGGACTTCATGCTTCTTAGTATTCTCATAATAGTTTATCTCACTACTTTTTTGTGTGGCATTTATTTTCTACCTTGCAATAAAATGTTTAAATGTAAAAATAATATATCTTCCTCCACAAAGACTCACTGAGGTGTGGAAAAGGAATCCTCTGTAGGCCTCAGGCAGGGCTACACACAAAGTGGGCACTTAATCTATTTGCAGCAAGTAAATTAAAAGCCTTATTTTAAAAATAGCTTCTACAAAGATGCTGGAAACAGTACTTGAGCAATAGTCCTCATACTGTCCTCTGAGGAACATTTTGTTGAACAGAGTGGAAAAAGAATCTTAAGTTTTCAGATAAATGTATTTTACTCAGTTTTGATGTGATTTTTCTGTTCCTTTGGGAATTGCTCCATATTATACATGATGAAAAAGATTTCATATTGAATGATAGATTTATTCTTCTAATTTTATTTTATGTATAGGGGATCATGTACATTTTTTAAAATGTAGATCATAAAGAGTTTCCATGTAATTTTCTTTTTCTTAGAACATTTTTTCTTGCAGAAAACTAAATGCTATTTTAAAATAGAATCTCACAAAAAAAGATTTTATAGATCGGTAGTAAAATTTGTTTTTCTTTTAAAATAATTAGGTAATAATATATGTGAATTATTATACCTAACATGTAAAAGAACACACAAGTAGAATGTTAAACATTACTGAAATTATTTGAACATATTCTGTTTATTTTTCATTACAACAGTTAAAGATTAGGCATAATAATGACAAATAAGTTCTATATTGTAATTAGAAAAAAATTTTTGAATGTGCATATTGATATACAGAATTTATAAACAGCCTGGTCACCAAGCCTGCTTTTTTCACCCTTCCCCAACCAAAAAGTGTGCTCCCAGAGATAATGTTCTAATTAACCAAAATGAAACTAACATATTGAACTCTGAGTTCGAATGCAAGGTGTCATGGCAACCAGGAGAAGAGAGTGTGTTTTCAGTGTGTGCTGAGATTGGTTAAAAACAAAAACTCATTGAGGTAAAAATGAAATGATAAATCCTCTTAAAAAGGTAGGGAGTAAGCTTTTTCTACTGCCTCACTTTATGATAAAAAAAAAATAGGATGAACCTTTCTGTTTCCCTCTAGTTAGCACAAGTGATCATAATGATGTATCTTATGTGTTTCTTGCTTTCTTTGTCAGAAGCAGTAGTCCTCCATGCAAGAGATTTACTAGAAATCACTGAATATTCTTATTTTTAATTTTTGTTGGAATACATTTTATATGGTTAGCTCACTATTAAAAAGAATCATTATCTTACCCATACATGATCCATAGTATATCAATACAATATGAATAAAAAATAACTTGTAAATCCTTTCCCAGCTTAACATTGCAGATAAATTCATCAATTAATACATTAAAAGAAATATGTTAAAAACATCTTTGTTTTTCAATTATTGTTCCTGAAGCAATTTCAAATAAAATATAACGTTTTGCATTTTAATGGAAACTTGATACGCTGATTTATGAGTTACTCAAGAAAACGACTCTGGAAATATAGCACACTTGTAAATATAACCTAAATAATACTATATATTTTTCTATATACTGTCTCTTTAGATAATATTCTTTGATCTATAGAAATACTTTCTATGATATTTTTTCTATGTGAATAAATAACATATTTCGAACCATATTATGTTTATGTCAAATAATGTCTAGTCAAAACATAATATCATTTTTTACCCGTAAGAATTACCTGATACTGGGATTCCTGCGTGGCTCAGTTTGTTGAGCATCTGACTCTTGATTTGGGCTCAGGTCATGATCTCAGGATTGTGAGATCAAGCCTCGCATCTGATTCCACCTAGGCATGAACCCTGCTTGGGATTCTCTCTCTCCCTCTTCCTCTGATCCTCTGGCCCTCTCACCACCCTCACTTTTGCTCTCTCTCTCTAAAAAAAAAAAAAATTAAAAGAATTATCTGATACTAAAATACTCTATTTCAGATTTGTATTACATATGTCTGTATATATAAAAATATATATGTGTATGCATATACAATTAAATCTATAATATTTATTTTTAGGTAAGCATTATGAAATTCTTGTCCTATAAGAAATCCTATTTTCTAATACTGTTAAAATTTTATGATGTTTAAATAATGCTCATATTGATAGAACAGATTTTTTTTCTCTCTACGTATTTGAAAGGTTGTTTTATCTTTCCAGACTCCCTGCAAGGCTAGAATAATGCATTATTAGTCCCCATAAAAGATATAATATCCTAAGAAAAAATATATCTACATGAATATTCAAACTAATCTAATCAATGGCAGAGATAAGAGTGTATCTTATGACTTCTAAGGCAAGCATTATGGGATCCAGCATATAATCCTGCCTGCAACACCAAATTTATTTCCAGGAGTGTCAGATCTGGAGAAAACAAATTATTTCTCTCAACAAGAAAGAAAATGCAATTTGTGAAAATTTAAATGAATAATACATTAACGTATGGAATGAGAAACTACCTGTGATATGAAAAAAGGTGATAATTGTTAGAGTTGATGAACCAATATAGATATATTATTATTAACTAAAGTCCCTGATTTACATTAGGGTTCACTGTTTGTGTTCATACTATGAATTTTGACAAAAGTATAATAATAACAGGTAGCCACCATTATAGTATTGTATAGAAAAATTCCTAAAAATCCCTTGTGTTCCATCTATTCAACTCCCCTCTCTTTCCGCCTCAGACCCCTGAAGACCACTAATCTTTCTCCTGTCTCTATAGTTTTGCCTTTTCTAGAATGTCATATAATTAGCATAATACAGTATGTAGCTCTTTCAGATTGTCTTTACTTAGCAATATGCATTTAAAGTCCTCCAAAAAAGAAAATAAAGTCCTTCAATGTCTCTTTGTGGCTTAACATCTTTTTTCTTTTTTTGGTATTACTGATTAAATAAATGTATGAATATACCACAGTTTGTTCTGCATTTACCTATATTGAAGGATATCTTGGTTGCTTTCAAGTTTCGGCAATTATGAAAAGAACTGCTGCAAATATTCACATTCAAGGTTTTGTGTGGACATATTTTCAATTTGAGTAAATCCCAAAAAGCTCAGTTGCTAGATCATCTGGTAAGAGTTTGTTTACTTTTCTAAGAAACTGCCAGACTCTTCAAATGATTATACATCTTTTATATTATTATTGTAACTTTTCTTTTCCTCTTTTTGTTTACCAAATTTCCATGATTCCATCTCCCCATTAATCCTAATCAGATGCATATATTATTTTTTAATAATGTTATTTATTTATTTGAGAGAGAGACACAGAGAGCATGAGCAGGGGAAGGGGGAGAAGCAGACTTTCCACTGAGCAGGGAGCCTGAAGTGGGGCTCGAACCCAGGACCCTGAATCATGACCTGAGCCACAAACAGATGCTTAACCCACTGAGCCACCCAGGTGACCCAGACACATATATTACTTATAAAGAGAAAAACAGACTTTTTTTCCATTGATATATTATTTTTCTTAACATGTACCCCAATTTTCCACATTTCTTTGCTACTTTTCTCTCAGGAGTATAACACTTTAAAATCTCCCCTACCACACATCTCATTCCCCAAGTTCCCAAGTCTCAAGTTCCCAAATTTTATGGCTGCTTCAGTACTGACTACAATCCTCCACTACAATATTTCTCCTTTGGCTCAAAACTCAAAATCCTATATAGAAATCGCTACACATTGTCATACAGTGTGTTTTTAACTATTGCTCCTCTCTATCCATCTCTCAACTGTGGTAAGTTTTTGAGTTTGTGCATATTTTTGAATATCTTTGTTTCACCCTGAGTGACAATGTGGGTGGATAAAGGGCCCCACAGCAGGCTCCAGTGTTACATATCAGAAGTCCAATGCCAGTTGCACATCTTTGTTCTTTCTCTCTGCAAACTTGTAATGTTTTTATCTTCTTATTTAGAGTTCAGCAATTTTACCAGAATTTATCCTCTCTGTGCATTTTCTCATTAATTTACCCTGAGTAATGGTGACACTTTTCAATACGTAAACTCAGATCTTTCCTACTAAGGGAAAATTTTATTCTATAAATTGTTTAATTATTGCCTTTCCCACATCTGTTCCATTTCCTCTTTTCAGATCTATCTTTCAAAGTCTTTTTTAAAAAATAATCTCCTTCATGATTACTTCACTTTAATGTTTTGCTTTGTGCTTTGAGATTTTCTTGCCCTTGATTTTCCAGAGCATTAATTTTAGCCTCAGAAGGGAACAACTAATCATTTATTTCATCTATTTAATTTTTGATTTAAGAATTATTTAAACTCTAAGGAATATTATTATTATTATTTTTTGTAGATGGTTCTGCGTGGATGTGTGTGAGAGACAGAGACAGAGACAGAGAAAGACCGAGAGAGAGAGAGATGCATCCATCCTTCCTCCTACTGTTGCATTTCATTTGGCTTGTATTATGGTTGTAATACTTTCCTGTCTGGTGGTCTATTATCTCTTTTTGTGAGCTCATTTTGTGTTCTCCAATCCAGTTACCTAAATATGTGTGATGGTGAATTCCTGTGGTAGGTGGGTGCGACGGAAGTGTTTCACCATATCCAGTACTCTCTGGAAGCACGTAGAAAATGCTTCTCTGCTTGTTGATCTTCCTAACTATTCCAGCCTTAAAAAGTAGAGAAGATTCAGCCCATTAGTTCAATGCTTTCCTGAACTTTAAATGTCTGGGGAAAAAACACAGTTGCGTGTCATGGATACTGAAGCTCCCCTCAGATTCCTGAGAGAGTGCCAAGCTCTTCTCAGGATTTTGCCACTTGCTTGGATCATTTTATCTTCATGTATGTCAGGCACATGGGGAAGGGAGTAAAGGCCTTCGACAGAGCCAGAGGCCTATTTTCACCATTTGTCCCATCAGCTCTGGACTCAGAAAAGGCTTAGAGTTGGAAATGCAAGCAGTGTCTCAAAGAGAGGCAAGCATCAGGACCTGAATGACACGGGAGTTGTGTTTGCTCCTCGAGCTGGTTTGTGCTCTGAGTAAACTTGGTCTGGAGCAAGAAAATATATTGATTTAGTACAGTAGTTATAGCTAAGTATTTCATTTTGGATCTATACAATACCATTGCTTTATTACTATGATAAAAATGTTAGCTATACAATGTAGGAAATAATAATTGCAACATTTATGTAGCAGGTGCTACTATGAATCCAACATTTCTCAAACATATATTTTCTCTGTTTTAACAGACAAAGGGGCGGAGATCAAGAATCTTTAAATAACACTAAAGTCACACAGCTGATAGTTCCTATGCCCTTTTTATTTATTGACATAAATCCTATGCCCCATACCTCACATTTGTGAGGGAGCCTGACAAAAAATCGACCATAGTAGTTAATGCTCTCTTTCCCATATTCACCTATAGTGCAAAGTCTACGTTCAATTTGTCTATGTGGTTATCAGCTTGTTTAATTTGACTGATGCAAGTGTAAATTATTTTTAACAGAAGGAACTAAAAGCAGTTTAAGCAGTTAAGCAGTTAAGCTGAGTTGAAAAACAACTCAGATTCTGAGGTAATAAGAAATGAGAGTTATTTCTGGATGCTTATATGTGAGAAATGCCTTTTATATTATTCATGCACAAGAGATATTCAAATAAATGTATTTTTTTTGTGAAAAAAGTATCTCCCCTCCCTTTGGTCATTTGTACTTTAAGCAGCCAATAATTAGACTCAAAAGATATTTTGCTCAGATCTCAGAAGTGTGGAATTTTGCGCTTATTTTCAGTAAGAAGGATGTTATATACTGACATAGGTGTGAGGATTTCCTTCTTTGTTTTGACTATACGGGTCACTATTAAATGCTTACCCCTTTCTAGCAAACCTATACAAATTTTGAGCTTCAGCTATGCTCTGTTTTCTTCTTATTATACTAATTTGAGTGTATATGCTTTTTGGTTGAATTCTATCTAATGATATATGACTCACTTCAATCAATTAGGAGGGAAGCAGATAAATCCTAGAGAGCTGCTTTGCTAGGTCAGGAGAAAGGACAATATATATGATGAAGCCCAATTGAGAGAAAAAAAAAAAAAGACTTTAATCTCTCTTGAACAAGTAACTAAAAAATGATTGTGCTTTAAAGAAACCTGCCAGGATGTGTTTTAATTTTTAATCATTTTGGGATTTTATCACAGAAAATACATATTTGAAAGTGTGAACATGAGAATTGGAACTGAGAGGTAAGAAAACTGAATTTAATTCATCCATGAATTTAGTAATTCAGGAATATTTGATTATCTACCATCTTCCAGCTTTTGTTTAGATGATGAGGATGGATGGAAGGGCAGGAAAATAACCCCCTGACCTCCATTAATTGAAAAAAATCAACTTTATTGTTAGAATCATGTCTTCTTTTTTTTTCTCTCCTAGATCCTCTCTTTAGTTATCAATGTAGAAATTAAAAATTGTTCATTTTTTACTTTGAAAATATTAAAGTGAGAATTTGCATAGTTCTTATTAACTAATGCTCCAAATAGAAATGTCACTTAAATTTAACAAAAAATTCAAATAATTAACTTGCAACGCAAACAGATATTAGAATCATATCTTTTGTAGAATTTTTATAACACTGTAAAGTAAAAAAAAAAATTAAAGACAATACAGTGAGAGATAACCTTGATTACAAAATCAAATCTGATAATTCTCACCTCAATTGCAGTAGTTTCTTTGTTA
The DNA here is from genome assembly GCF_905146905.1 of Nyctereutes procyonoides. Taxonomy (NCBI): domain Eukaryota; kingdom Metazoa; phylum Chordata; class Mammalia; order Carnivora; family Canidae; genus Nyctereutes; species Nyctereutes procyonoides. The sequence continues at coordinate 62,261,729 of NW_026575142.1, read as the reverse complement.
TCTTCATATATTACCTGCTATGCTTAGTCTTTTGAACCTTTTGTATTGTAGCGGTTACTGTAATATTTAAGAAAAATTGACCATTGATTTAAAAATATGAACTTATACTAGCCATCAGAATTTCAAAAAATCCCATCAATTCACACTCACGAAATCCGAGTGCAAACTTCTGGGGTTCAGGAAATTCAAAATGATCCTTGTAAATCTAAAATGTGGTTCTAAGTTTTGATTCAACTAACCCTTAAATAACAGATCTTATTCATATGTAGACAGTTAAATAACCATAGGTACTATTTATTGACTTAAATCATCACTCTATCAATACCTGATGAAATTTCATGTTGAAACAGAAAACTTAAAAACAACACTGTGAAAAAACGCGAGTTTTCATAAAATATACATTCATGTACATGTACACACTCAACAAGTGTGAAAAATATTAGCAAATTCACCTACCTGAAGTAATTTTGGAGATTAGCGATCTCATTTACCACCCCCTCACAGTTTTATAGAGATTTTATTTATTTATTTGACAAGAGAGAGCGTGAGAGAGCACAAGCAGGGGGAGTGGCAGGGGAGAGGGAGAAGCAGGTTCCCCCCTGAGCAGGGGGCCTGGATGTGATGTGTGATGTGTGATGTGACTGCGGCTCCATCCCAGATGTGGGGCTCCATCCCAGAACCCTGATCATGACCTGAGTTGAAGGCAGATGCTTAGCTGACTGAGCCACCCAGGCGCCCCCACAATACACACTTCCTATCACACTTCATATCTGAGGTAAGCAACACCTCTCTACCCTTCCTGCGCCCTCCTGCCAAAGTTGACATTTATCAATCAAATATTCTGTGAAGGTAAGACCAACTGACTCCCAAGATGATCCTTTTATTAAAAAATCATGCACACAGGCTATACATTTTTATCAACATTGGTGTTGCCCTAGGTGTATGCTGGAACATGTGGCAAAACTATAGATGATTAGAAAACTACTAATTTTCATCAATTTAACACTAAAAAAAGCTCTATGTTACTGAGTGATTGCTTTGGAATAAAAATAGAATAATTGCTGCAAGTTTTGCAAGTGAGTTTATTGAGGCTGATGAATTTTAAGAAATCAATATAAATTGTCTCTAATGATGTATTTTTGCGTGTGTTGGGTATCAAAATGCTAGCTCCACTGCTAAGAAATCGTATTTTAACAGGCATTATTTTTTTAAATTAAAGATATGCATACTGATTTTTAAAAAAGGCTTGTCGTGGACACATGTCAAAAAGCAGTTAACAAATTACGATCAGAAGGAGGAAAGCCTGGAATTATAATTAAATATATTAATTAAGATATCGTAGTATATAAAGAGGATGACTAAGATATAGTGCATCATGGTATTGGAATAGTATCACCCCACCTAGGAACGATAATGAATGCATTTATGGTGAAAGATTTTTTTTTAAGTCTCAGGCATTGATTTTACAAAGTTAAATCTCAATAGCATGAGAACTAGAGAATTATTTAAGTTGAACGTATTTTAATAAGATTAAACAATGTGCAATTAATGAACATTTACTGACTATGTAGAATCCTGTGTTAGGAACCACTGAGTTGTTAAAAAATAAAAGAGCGTGAGTTTCACGTAGCTTACGTTTTAGCAGAAGAGTCACATATACACATAAGCGTACCTAGAGCACCTTGAAAACATTAATAAATATTTACATATTTAATATAATTTAGTCAAACACTGACAAGATAATCCTGGCTGGTTTTGGAGCCAGCAGGTTGGTCCCAGTCATGGTTCTGCTAGTTACTGGCTAAATGGTAGATTGATTAACAATCCCTCTGAACCTGAGTTTCCTCTTTGCAATTTTAGGATAGTAATGCCCAGATCATAAAACTGTTTAAAAAACTAAATGAAACAAGATATGGGTTATTATTTCATTCAGCTCAATGATTAGACCACAGTAGCCATTATTATTATTTTTTTATATATAGACCTCTATAAAATATTTTCTAAAGACAGAGTTCCTAGGTACATAGCAAAGTAGTTACCCATTAAAAACATCTCTTAGGATAAATGAGTTTGCATCCACAACATCTTTAGGTCCCAAAGGGTATTGCATTTGTCGAAAGGAGGAAGTTTAAGTTGGAAGAGTGGCATACACCTAGGCATGGTAATAAGTCATGTGCCTGAAATTACAGGAATATCATACAAGAAATTTGTTTGGGCTGATGTTTCATTGTCTTGGTTGTATGCTTGGGAAATGCCTCTCTCATTATTCCCACACTCATGCCCATCTTCAGTGAATTCAAGTAAGATATATTTTAAGATCAACACTTTTAGTCACTGTGACTCAAATATTGGTTCAGAAGCCATCTCATTATAACTGAAAGCCCAGTATTTCTCAAAAAGTTTGTCTAGAAATTGAGATTAATGAGTCAACTCTTACTATAAAAAGAAACCTGTATGCAGTATCAATGAAATGTTCCAGAACTGCATTAAAAACTACATTCTCTCTCATTTTGAAAATGTTTTGGATTCCTCTTTTGGATTATGACTCTGATGTAATTACATCATCTACTTTAAGTGCATTTTATTTCATTTTGGACTATCTTGTTGGTCAGTCTGTGAATTTCCTGGGTTCAGGAAAGGTCTTATTGATCTTTGTGTCCTGAGGACCTATTGTTGGTGTAAAAATAATTGAACAAATTAACAAATTAAAATGTTAAAGAATATTATTTTAATGTTTTCCTTAACATAATATCTCCATGCAATGTTTTTTTCAAGATTTATTTATTTTATTCTAGAGAGAGAGAGTACACTCGAGCAGGGAGGGGGCAGAGGGAGAGGGAGAGAGAGAACCCCACTCAGATCCCCAACTGAGCCCCATGGGGCTCAATCCCATGATATCAAGATCATGACCCCACTAGAGCCAAAACCAAGAGCCAGTTGCCCAACCAACTGAGCCACCCAGGCTCCCCACTGCGTATAACTTTCGACTTAAACCCCTGTCTTAAAGGCAGACAATCAATCATTTTCAAATTCTTTGCCCAGTTTTACTAACTAATGTAGAGCCATCCACATGGCCCAACGTACTGCATATTTTACCATCTGTTGTAGAGATTGTGGAAAGAAAATTGAAAACAAAATATATTGTCTTTCACAGTAAGACAATTGCAGCTAGACACCCAGCTGCTCAAGTACAGACATTTTTCACCAACTTTTACAATTAAATGTGGTCATGGGATAAGGCCTTGGTAATAGAATAAAGGAACATGGCAGGCGTCACTTCTGTTTGGGGCCTTAAAACATTGCATAACCCTCTCCTATGTTCTGTTTCTTCCTCCCTTACCCAGGAAAATGAATATGGCTATGCACCATGTATATGAGGTCGACATCTTAGGAAAAGACAGAACAATCAATGAAAACAGTTTCCAGAATGACCATGTGGAACAAAGCCATTCACCAGCCAAGAGTGTCACCATACATCAGTTATACGATAAGTCAATAAATAAATTTTTTCTTGAAGACATTAACCTTTGGAACCTCTGTTAACACAGTTTAGCCTTCACCTTAACTAATATAAGTGGTTTGCACACATTTGGAATAAAACGAGTATTATCAATTTCTTAGTATCTTGCTAACAAGTCATCCATCCATCCAACAGCTTGTGAAGTAATCTCATAGAAGATAGGGTATAATTACAGAAAAAACTGTCTGTTTTATTCTGCAAAGAAAAGGTTATTTGTTCGGCTTCAGTTAGCAGGTAAATGAACTTTGCTTAAATAAATATAAATTATTGTTTTTCATTCTAGCATATAGATTGTAAGGATAATATTCTGATAAGAAAATCAGGCAACTGATTCTTTGCTTATAGATTCTATTACAGAGGCTTCATTGAAAAAGCTATCTAAATGGGGGTAATTTTCCTTTTGTATCACCTCTATTAATTCATACGTTGCAATAAAAGCATGCCTATTTATCTCTGTGGGGGCAAAATATGCTTACATATTCTTATATCTTAACTAAGAATATAATTTAAATGGAAATGTGTGGTAGGCTGAATAATGGCCTGCCAAAAGATAGCCGTGTCTTTCCTTTTAAAAATTTTTTATTTATTTATTCAAGAGAGACACAGAGAGAGGCAGCGACATAGGCAGAGAAAAGCAGGCTTCCTGCAGGGAGCCTGATATGGGACTCGATCCCAGGGCCTCAGGATCATGACCTGAGCCAAAGGCAGACACCCAGGTGCCCCAAGATATCCATGCCTTAATTTCTTCCAGAGCCTTTGAACGGTATCTTTGACAACAACAGTGACAACAAAGGGCTTCTTATTGTGATTAAATATAAGGTCTTGAGTTGGAAGGTCATTTTGGATTATCTGGGTGGGCCCTAAATGCACACACAGAGGGGGAAAAGGCATCGGGACAACATACGCAGAGATTAATGTGTCCATAAGCCAAGGAATACGAGAAGCCACCAGAACCTGGAAAAGTCAATGAGCTGGTTCTACTTGGGGCTTCTAGACAGACTGTGGCCCTGCTTACACCCTGACCTTAGCCCAGTGAAACTGATTTCAGATTTCTTGATTCTAGCACTTAAGATAATGCTATATATTTAATATCATGTGTAATGTATTTTTATATTTATATTTTACATATGCTTTTCCTATAAATTTAGTAGAGTCATATAAAAATACTAATAACAATTATAAATTTAGAGGCAAAATGCCAGCAAATATAGTCTTGCCAAAATTAACTTTAGGAGCTATGGTGTATGTTGATGTTCATAATTTTCCCTTACCTTGAAATATTCTTCATATTAGATACTCTAAATAGATATTATTACCCTAATTTGTTGGCCAACTTACAATGGGGTCATATTAAAAGACCCCTCTAACAACAACAACAATATAAAAATTTACAATTAGTTTTAAATCATGGGCATTACCATTTTGATCTGGGGGTAGTAATTTACTGATCAAAAAAACAAGAAAACTCTCACCAGATATAATGTTCATGTCAATCTCAATAAATACAAAAGAAAAGTGACCTTATCTTCGCAAATAAACATAGTTCTTTTTATATATTGTTTTAATTTTCTTCTCAAGATTCTAAGCTACAATTTTTTTTCACTTTTGCTTTAGCTTTACTTGCTTAATTAAATAAGAAGCATAAAAAGAAGTCATTATAGGTTTGTGGCACCATAAATCTTATCCAGAGAGAGGTGTTACCTAAAGTAGAACAAAGATAATGTAATTTTTTTCCCACAGATAATGGGTCTAGTGTGCCTATGGGGCTTGTTGTATCAGTAATTAAGATGCTTTTCTCAATTTATTTTGCATCACAAATTTTAATGTGATATGCATAAAATATATATGTAGAGCTTCTAGAATCATGAAAAGCAAGCACCAATGTATTGATCATTCATTTCAAGCAATGAACTATTGCCATTATAGGAGGAGCCTCACAGGTGTCCCTTTCTGAACCTGGATCCCTACATTTTCCAAAGGAACTAATCTGCTGATTTCTATTGCAACCATACCACGATTTGATCCTAAATATGTACATTTATCAACTGTGTATGCATATTTTGTTTCTTTTCAAGCTTTGTATAAATTTAATCATACTGCATGTATTTTCATTAGTGTTTGAGTTTCATATATATTGTCTACAACTGCATCTCATTTAGTTGTTTTATTTTATTTTTATATACTCTACCATAATCTATTTATCAATGTTTGTTTATGATTTGTGTCAAATTTGGTCACTAATAATGTGTCTGTGAATGTTCTTGTAAAAAATCCTGACACACGTGCACAAGAATTTATCTAAGCGGGCATCCAAGAGTGGGATTTCTGATCTGTAGGGTTTGTGTAGTTTTTGTTTCACTAGACAATGCCAAATAGTTTTCTAAAGTCCTTGGGCTGATCACACTCGCACAAGCCATATGCAGGAGAGCTTGTGCTCCACTCCTCTACTACGCATTTTCAATTTTTTTTTTTTGTTAGTTGTTTCCTGTCAGTACATCTTCCCATTCTGTGTCTTGTCTTTTCATTTTCACTGTAGTGTCACCTGAGGAACAGAAGTCACTTTTTAACTTTAGTTGAATTTGTGAGTCTAAGGGCTCAGTTGATTAAACGTCCAACTCTTGGTTGGATTTGGCTCGGGTCATGATCTCAGGGTCCTGAGATCAATCCCCACCTTGGGGTCTGTGCTGAGCACAGTCTGCTGAAGTTTCTCTTTCCCTCTCCTTCTCCCCCCCCCCCCTTTGCCTCTCTGTCCCTCTGTCTTTCTCTCAAGTACATAAATATTTTTTAAAAATAATTGAATATGTGAGTGTATTTTAATGTTTATGCATTTATTGTCTTGTTTAATGTATTGCGCTCTCTCTTAATATTAAAAAAAAATGACCTAAATGTTGACTGAAAATTTAGTAGTTTTTCTCTCACATTCCTTAATCTACCTACATTTTTTTGTATGATGGGAAGTGGTAGCTCTATTTTGCATTTCTCTGTGCTAATTAATTTTCCCAGCCTTATTATTAAAACAAAACTGTTTAATGCACTTATCTGAAAAAAAATCTATTGTATATCAAATTGACTTAATAAGGATTTCTGGGCTTTTATTCTGTCAATTTATCTGTATGTTGATGCTTGTAAAGCAAGCCTTATTTTTTTCCTTCTTTTCATCCAGGGGACATATTCCCACTTACATCTGATGAGACTTCGATTTGAACCGTACTGCAAAATAAATCAGAAATATTGAACCTGTGTATTATTATTGCAACCAATGAATATGGTGGTGCACCTTGCCACTAGGCCTTCTTTAATGTCTCTCAATAAAATTATACAATTCTCTTCATAGAAAACCTTACCTTATCTGTTAGACTTAATACTAGTTACTTGACAGCTTTATGCTCTTTTTTGGTTGTTTCTGGTATCTGGAAATAAAAATGAACTATATTAGAATTAAAATGATAATTAGAAGCCTTACTAAACCTCCTTATTATGATAATTTATGTATGGAATCCTTTAAATTTTAGATATTTTAATATAATTTTCATATAATCTTACATTATACATAATTTTACATATATATTTTAAATAATATGCATATACAAGTATAAACAATATATTTATGCCATACCTAATAATTATATAATTTGTAATATAAATTAAATTGTATTATATTTTTAAATATGTTATATTTACATACTTTTATACCTTTAAAATTGTATCACATATCATATATTTTATTTGTCATACAATATATAGTTTTATATAAAATGTAACATATGAAAATTCTATATAATCTTATCAGCCAATAATAAGAACTTTATTTTATACTTTTAATCCTGACACTATTTATCACTTTTCCTACTTTAGATTATGCAGCTAGAATTTCTATATTATGTGTAGAAGTTGTGTTACTGGGCACTAAAATCTTGCTTTTATTACTGAAGGGTAAACTGAATGATTCACTAATAAGCATGCTTGCTTTACCTTTTTGTAAGTAACTTTTATAAGAAAAATGAATTTCTCCATATCAATATTTAGCCTGGAGACTTTTTAAAAATCAAGACAGCATAATGACTTTTATTATACATATTTTCTGCATCTATTAAAATGAATATATATATATCTTTTTCTCCTTTGATCTATTTGATAGTTTAGATCAATTGACATTTTTTTTAATGCGACTCAATTTTGTATCCTGGAACCAAACCCTATTAGTTGATAATAATATATTATCTTCTTTATATATTGCTGACATTTATTTGATAATATTTGGTTAGAATTTTTGCACCTTTGTTCATGACCAAAAATGGTGTAGAATTTTCCTTTGTTAAGCTGTTCGAAATGTTGGTGTCAAGATTTTCCTAACCTCATCAAATGCAAAGTTTTCTTTCATTAGTATTTTATTTAAGAGTGTGAATTAGATTGGCATTATTTTTCTTTGAATGTTCAGCTGAATTCATTTGTGAAGTTACAGGTTTTTGTAATTCTATATGTGAGATGAATTTTTCCTGTTATCATATAATTTGATATGTTTGGTAACATATTTTTCTACTATATGTATTCTAATGTATATCTAATCCTTAAATTAGTTATTCTGTCCTGTCCTTTCTCTCTTTTTTCTTTAATCATTCTTTCCAGAGGTTTGTCAGCATTACTAGTATTATTAAAACTCTTTGGGCTTTGTTCATCCTTCTAGTACTTAATCTCTTCTTACTATACTAATTTCTATTTATACTTGTGCTCCTTCCTTTCCTCTTGTCTTTTCAAGTTTATTATACTGTTTTTTAATGCATCTTCTTTGGATAGATGTTAAGCTCATTATTTTATCCTAACATTTGCTTTTAAGGGTAAATATTTCTCTCTGATACGGTTGAGATATAAGCCACAATTTAAAATATGTATTATTTACCATAAGATGCAGGTGCAAACTTTTATAATGTCTAATATTATTTCTTCTCTGCCTGTGTATATTTTTGCCTGGCTTTCCAGAAAAAATAAAATAGTGGGCCTCTTAAAAGACTCCCCAACTGACTATAGTTTAGGGCTTATGAAAATCAATTTAGATCAACTATAAGAGTGGACCAGAGCCTTCTATCATCTCAGGGTAAGGGATGAAGGCCCCATAGAAATTTTGCTAATTTAGTATGCATTTGCACCTGGGTGACTTGGACTCTGCCTCCTTATTGTGACAAGGGAGAGACATGCTCCCAACCACAAATGCTGAGCTGGCCAGACAAGCCTGTAATTAAGCTTATAACATGTCTTATTGCTATTATATCTCAGCCCTGATTCCACCAAGGGAGGTGCACGTAGTTCCCTAATTCTGTACTTTAAGAGTCCCCCTACCAAGTGGTCAGGCTTTTTCTCTTGGGATCTAACATGTAGTCCTATTGTAGTCCAATTATAGATTGCTCTATAATGCTCTTGAGTGGGAGCAGGGGTCCATGTGCTCACTACTGTAGCTATTCCTGTTATTTTCCCCAATAAAGATTGTTATCATAGGTCTGGTGTATAATCTGCTTGAGCATTCACCTTTGGTTTTAAGAATATATACCTTTTTTTTGCCTTAAATACTGATCTTCTATTTTAAATGTATTTCTATCAAATTTCTAATATTCATGGTTTGTTTACTTCCAACCTTTCTTTAATCTTATATTTTAGATATAATTCTTATAAATAGCATATTGACGTTCTTTTCATGGAAGATTCAGCAAAATTACACTTAATTAATATAAAAAGCACTATGCTTAAAAAGGAGTGCACAAGTAAGAGATTGCTAATTATTCCCCATTTTCAATTCTTTTTAGTGATAGCAGCCTAGATACTATCTAGGAAGGTTATTCTCTATGCACTTAATACATTTTCCATATGCCTTTATTTCTAGGTGATGTGATTATATTTTAACCAATAGTTTGTGATGACGAGGGATGTACACAGCTTCACAGCTTTTTCTGTATTGCTTCAAAGAACTTCTATTCTATATTCCCTATTAAAAAACTCTCCAGCCAAATGGTAAAAGTGAGGTTGGGATGATTACCTCACCATCCAAGCTTATTTTATCAAACAGCTTTCAATTAACCAACTGAAGGGATAATACATAAAACACAGAAGTCAGAAACCAAAAAGTTAGTGCTTTCTAAAAAAATAAAATAAAATAAACAAATTGTCAAAATGTGATCTCTAACTGTGCTTATTAGCATTTGAAACTACCAGTACACCAACAAACTGATGGTCTTTTAATTTTCAAGGAAATTTGTTATCAGTGTTTGACCCTTAAATGATCCTTGAATCTCAAACTTGCCTGCAGAGAAAGATGGCTTGCAATACTGTGCAACCCCAAGAACTATGTTCTCCAATGCCCACATTATATTCCTCCAAAACAGATAATGGGAAAAAACAAAAACAAACCGACTCTTCAAAGCCATGGACCACAGAGAACTATAAACAGAATAGGGACAAAATCCAGGCTGTCATAGGGGCTAACCTATTTTCAATATTTATGGCAAAAAAAATCCATAATTCCTATCATTTGACCATTATCTTGAACTATCATTGATTTATGTTTCCTATTATCTGTTTTTTTAGAAAATTTTAATTGTAGTCATATCTTTGGTATTCTACCATGTTATATCTAGTTTTGAGGACAGATAATTTTTCCCCTATGCAGAGGATTACCCATAGACCAAAGATCCTCACTTAGAGTAGGATAAGGTAACTCATTAGGCCATGTCATGATCACTGTCTCATTTGGAGAGGGAAATTGTGAGAGAGAATAAAGAAATGAGAGAAAACATATTTGGGTGGCCAAACTGGTAAGCAATGGAAGAGATTACAAGTTCTCCTCCAATACCCATTCTTCCCTATCTCTTTCAGTAACAGAGCTTCTGTGAGTTTAGTTGATCTCATGGTAGCCAAGATAATACTGCATGTTGCAACCTTCTTTGCAGATAGTTTTATCTCTATAACTATGTTTTGGCTAATGAATGTGAGTGATGTGTGCATCTTCTTGACTCAGATTTGAGGAAAAGAATTATGATCTCCATTCATTTTCTCCATCCTTCTACCTGGAATATGGGTATAGCTGGAAACATAGCATTGACCTTATCCAAAGGGATGAAAGCCATGAGAAATGCAAAGCAATGATATGCAAAGCACCTGTGTCCATGGTATAGTACAACCTCCATAGCAGCCCTGGACTGCCTATGATGAAATTCTCACCTTACAGACCAACTTCTATTGTGTTTAGGCCCCTTTTTTTGTTTTTGGATCTTTTTTGCAGCAACTTAGCTTGTATTATACTAATACAAACTTTAGCACCAAATATAGCTGATGCTACAATGAATCCATATACATATGGTATTGTGTCCTAGGTAATACCCCCTGCCAACAAACTGTCTTTTGCAGATGCTATTATATAAAAATTGGAGTCTCTATATATCCAATAAGTATCTTTCAATATGAGTTTCCTTGCCATTGGCATTACAACTGCTGTGCATTGTGCTGAATATTTTATATGTGCGATTTTATGTAATTTTCACCATATTCCACTATGAAGATATCATTTCATCCCATTTTATAGGTTAAATAAAATATGTAAGAAACTTTCCCAGGGGTGCCTGGGGGTTCAGTTGGTTAAAAGTCTGACTCTTGATTTCAGCTCAGGTCATGATCTCAGGGTTGTGAGATAGAGCCCCAGGTCAAGCTCCAATACAGCTCTTAGCATGGAACCTGCTTAAGATTCTCTCTCTTCTTCTCCCTCTGCTCATCCTCTCTGTTTGTGTGTGCTTTCTCTCAAAAGATTAATAATTCATTTTAGATGGCCCTGAATCCAAAGTTCACATTCTTAATTAATACCATATGCTAGGATATTACTTATTTTCCATATATTAGATTGGAATTAAAAAGAGACCTATACTTAACTACTAACTCAGAATAAAAGTCCTCTTTTCTACTTCTAGAAAGTAAAATGACCTGTTGAAATTGGCTTGTTCTATTCAAAAACTGTCTAATGAATTGTTATCTTTTGAAGTATATTTTTATCTGTATCCATTTATAGTTTCAAGTCCCTTGCTACAGCATTTTCCTGAAGATACTGATTGCAGAAACAAAGACAAAATAATGATAATAATAAAAATCAATGAATTTTATGTACTATCTCAGTAACTAGAGCAATTGGGAAATGAAATGAGCAGTTGATATGTATAGTTTGCTGCCTAACAGAAGCAGATGGATGACCATATGTCAAAAATATTATAAGAAGAATTCCATCACATAGTGATAAATTGAGCTACATGATATCTAAGGATGTAGGGTCATCTCTAGTCTGCATTTTGTAATATCTGTATAGCATCAAATGCTTTGAAATTGAAATAAGGGTAAGTTTCTATATAGATAGATAGATAGATAGATAGATAGATAGATATAGTTATAGATATAGATAGAGAAAGAGATATAGATATATATAGATATAGATATAGATATAGATATAGATATAGATATAGATGATATAGATATAGATAGATATAGAGAGAGGAAGAGAGAAAGAGAGATTGAGGGAGAGATCTGAGTTATGGGTTCCTTAGTAGGTAATTACCATCCTGGTAGCCACATGGTCTAAACCATCAGGTTTAATGTCTATGTGAAGGAAGTAGATCAAATCCCTGGGTTCTTATGAAGCAGTGGTTTGGAATGAGATTCTAGTTAAAACTGTGAATTTGAAAAACTATACTAAGTATAAAACATTAAACTAAGCAAAATATTCTTTATCATTGTAAAGAGACAATTTTAAATAATTACTGATGTCTGTTTGAGCTTTAGGTAGAAAACATTTCTCTCAGAAGTAAATATAATCAAAACTTGCTCTTCATTCGAGACTTGGTTTCAATTTCCATTGCGTCACAGGCCAGAATCTTCAAAGTTGTCTTAGTTATATAACGAGGAAATCTAAATAAGGAAGATTTAAAAAAAAAAATAAAAACCCATATTTGTTATGCTGTTTCTCCATCCAAACCAACAAGGGGAATTTAGAATGAAAACAAGCCGTACCAAAATAAGCAGATAATTATTAAACATGCAAATAATAAGCTGGCCAGAAGCAGTACTGTATCCTATTGTATTATAAGAGTGAGGCAAATGCAAACATTTCATATTATTAAAACCGAAAACATTATTCACAGTTGTTTATCAAAATTCAAACAAAGAATGTATTTTTAAAAGAAGAAATTGGAAATCAGAAGGAGGAGATGAAAAAAATATTTTATTAAAAAAATTTAAGTGTGTTGGCAAATGTTTTTTAGAAATTAAAAAAAGATTTGAAAGTTTAATAAATATTTTCTTTAGGGTTTAAAAACTTATTAAAATAAAATAATGAGCACAGTATCATGTAACTGGAAGGAGGACATCAATGTGAAAGCAGAAGGTCTCTTTTACTATTAGAGTAAGATGATTTATTAACTTCAGACTTTTCTTTTTTAAAGATTTGTGTTTATTTATTCATGAGAGACAGAGGGAGGCAGAGACATAGCGCGAGAAGCTTGCTCCCAGGACCCCAGTATCACACTCTGAGCCAAAGGCAGATGCTCAGTCACTGAGCCACCCAGGTGTCCCAACTTCAGGCTTTTCTAAAGCAATTATGACTACTACAATATGAAAGGAAATTATTGAAAGTATATCATTAACTATATTCTAAGAGGGAGAGAGTAATAAGAACTTTAAAACAAAAATAGAAGGGAGTAAAATAAATTTTTTCCCCACATAAACAAAGGATAAATCACAATAAATACAAACCACAAGAAAACAAACAAACAAATAAATAAATACATAAATAAATAGACAAAAACAAATATAAAAATAACCACAGTATATTTTTGTTTTCGGTTATAATAGAATATCTTGAAGCGATCCAACTCTCCTACTGAGAACAATTACAAAAACTGCAAAAGAAGTTTAGAATCCATTTAATGACCTAAGAAGCTCAGAAAACCAGGACTGCAGGGGCCAAAAATCAGGAACCTTGGAGATGGGAGCTAAGATCCTGTAGCTCTTTTATCCATCCTGTGTACATGACAAGAGGCTGAGAATCGGAGCCTTCTGTGAGCAAAGGTAGGCCACTCAAGGAGAAGAAAGCAGTGGCATGGGTTTTGGTGGTCTCATAGTTTCAAGGAGACAACAGCAGAGACTTTGAGGAAGACCTCAGGAAAGAAGAGCGATATGAAGAACTGAGCTCAATACATTGCTTGTTTTCCCAAAATGACATTAGTTAAATTCTGAAAATGAAGGGGCTCAAATGTTTAATGATCACACAAAAAATACACTATGGAATCTCCTGCAGTCCTGTGATGCTGAAGAGACAAGTATTTGAATTCAGAATTTGTGAAAGGGAGGGACCCAGTGAACACACTAGGACTTAAGCAGAACTATCTGGAGTGGAAATATTCAAAAAGAGAGACTTATCAAAACTAAAACCAAGATTTGATTACACAAATGGTATTCAATAAATAGTCCTAAAAACAAATTCATCTAAATAAGAAAAGAAAACCTGGTCTGATCCCTACGTTATACTATAAAGAAAATAAATTTGTGATGAATTGAAGTCCACACTGTGAACATAAGAGTAAAACACTTAAGGAAGATTACTTAATGACATTTTCTCAAGAAACTAAAAGGACAAAACATAACAAGAGAAAATAATGATTTCATCTATTATAAAATCAAAACTTATCAATAACAAAAGCCATTAAGCAATGTTAGTACACATATGTCCTACTGGGAAAATCTATTTGCGGGTAAATAATGAACAAATTTAGCAGCCATGGCAAGAGCTGTTATAAGTTACTAAAACATAACAAACAAATAGGAAAAAATCCAAAGTATATGAGCAGATAATTGAAGGTATACAAATGGAGAAACTTAAATGATTTGACAAAAATACGAAAAAAATATTTAAGTTAGTGATCAAATCAATGTTAATTAAAATGATCATCCTTAGAACTATATTTAATAGTAAAGGCTCTAATTAAGTTTCTTTTCAGATAAAAAACAGATTTAGATTTAAAAATGTGACTGTGTAAGAAGATAATTTAACATATACCTTTTTTAAAAGATTTTATTTATTTATTTGAGAGGGAGCATAAGTGAGTGAACAAGAGAAAAAGAGATTGAGAACAAAAATACAGGAAGGTGAGGTGGGGCAGACGAGAGAGAGAGAGAGAGAGAGAGAAGTAGAGGAAGGAGGAGAAGCAGACTCCCCACTGAGCAGGGAGCCTGACGTGGGACTTAATTGGGGCCTACAGGATTATGACCTGAGCCAAACACAGACACTTAAATGACTGAGCCACCCAGATGCCACAACATATAGCTTTTCTAAATAGTGTTTTCTAAAATTCAAGTCCTCAATAGGCCAGAAGGGAGTGGCATGATATATTCAACTGAATGGGAAAAATATGCAGCCAAGAATACTCTACCCAGCAAGTCTGTCATTCAGAAGAGGAGAGATAAAGAGTTTCCCAGACAAAAACTAAAGGAGTTTATGAGCACTAAACCAGCTGTGCTAGAAATGTTACAGGGAAATATTTGAATGAGAGAAAAAGACCAAAAGTGACAGACTAGAAAGAAACAGAGAAAATCTCTAGGAACAATGATTTAACAAGTAATACAATGGCACTAAATTCTTATCTATTAATAATCACTATGAAAGTAAATGGACTAAATGCTCCAATCAAAATACAGAAGGTATCAGAATGGATAAGAAAACAAGACACATCTATATGTTGCCTTTGTATGAGAAACTAATTTTAGACCTAAAGACATCTGCAGATTGAAAGTGAGGTGATGGAGAATGATTTATCATGCTAATGGACATCAAAACAAACAAACAAACAAACAGCCAGAGTGGCCATACCTGTAACAGACAAACTAGATTTTAAACCAAAGACTGTAAGAAGAGATGAAGAAGGACACAATACCATAATAAAGGGGTCTATCTAACAAGAAGATCTAATAATTATAAATATTTGTGCCCCAACTTGGAAGCACCTAAATACAGGAAAAAAAAAAAAACAAAAAAACAACAACAAAAAAACAATTAAAACAAAATGAAGAAAATCATTGGTAATAACACAATGATAGTAGGAGATTTTAATACCCCACCTACAGCAATGGACAGATAATCTAAGCAGAAAATCAACAAGGAAATAATGGCTTTGAAAGACACATTGGACCAGGCCGACTTAACAGATATATTCAGAACATTTCATCCTAAAGCAGCAGAATACACATTTTTACCAAGTGCACATGGAACATTCTCCAGAACAGATCACATACTGGGTCACAAATTAGCCATCAAGAAGTACAAAAAGACTAAGACCATACCATGCATATTTTCAGACCACAACACTATGAAACTTGAAGTCAACCACAAGAAAGACTTCAGAAATAACTCAAATACAGGAACATCTTTAGCAACATCTTGCTAAAGAGAATGAATGGATCAACCAGGAAGTTAAGGAAGAAATTTAAAAAAAATACATGGAAACCAATGAAAATGAATATACAATGTACCCCAAAACCTTTGGGATGCAGCAAAAGCAGTCAGAAGAGGGAAGTACATAGCAATAGAGGCCTACCCTAAGAAGAAAGAAAATTCTCAAATACACAAACTAACCTTACACCTAAAGGAAGTAGAAAGGGAACAACAAATAAAGCCTATAGACAGCAGAAAAAGGGAAAAATAATAAAGATCAGAGCAGAAGTAAATGATATAGAAACAAAGAAAGAAAAAAACAGTAGAACAATTCAGTGAAACTTTGGAGCTGATTCTTTGAAAGAATTAATAAAATTGATAAATCCCTAGCTCAACTTATCAAAAAGAAAAAAAGAAAGGACCCAAATAAATAAACGTATGAATAAGAAGAGATCACAACCAATACACAGAAATACAATTTTAAGAGAATATTTTGAAAAATTATATGCCAACAAGTTGGACAATCTGAATAAAATGGATAAATTCCTAGAAACATATAAACTACCCAAAATGAAGCAGGAAGAAATAAAAAACTTGGTCAGTCCAATAATCAGCAAAGAAATTAAATCGGTAATCAAAAATCTTTCAACAAACAAAAGTCCAGAGCCAGATGTCTTCCCAAGGGATTTCTACCAAACATCTAAAGAAGAGTTAATATCTATTCTTCTCAAGCTGTTCCAAAAAAAAATAGAAATGGAAGAATAACTTCCAAACTCATTCTGTGAGACCAGCATTGCATTGATTCCAAAGGCAGACAAAGACTTGGAAAAAGGAATTATAGGCTAAAATTCTTGATGAACATGGGTGTTCTCTTAAATTCTTAATATAGAAGTAGCAAATCAAGTCTGACAGTACATTAAAAGAATCACTCCCCATGAACAAGTAGAATTTATTTCTGGGTAGGAAGCATCGTTCAATATTTGCAAATCAATCAATGTGATACACTCCATTAATAAAAGAGAGGATAAGAAACATGATCATTTCAATAAATGCAGGAAAAGCTTTTGACAAAGTACAGCCTCCATTCTTGATAAAAAAAAAAAACTGTCAACAAAGTAAGGATAAAGGGAACATACCTCAACATCATAAAGGCCATATACAAAAGACTCACATCTAATATCATCTGCAGTGGGGAAAAACTGAAAGCCTTTCCCCTATGATCAGGAACATGTCGGGAATGTCCACTCTCACCACTGTTGTTCAACATAGTACTAGAAGTCCTAGCCTCAGAAATCAGACAACAAAAAGAAATAAAGACATTCACATCAGCAAGGAAGAAGTTAAACTTTCACTATTCACAGATGACATGACACTCTATGTAGAAAACCTGAAATACTTCACCAAAAATTTACTGGAAGTGATGCACAAATTCAGTAAAGTTGCAAGATATAAAAATCAATGTACAGAAATCTGTTGCATTTCTATACACCAATTATGAAGCAGCAGAAAGAGAAATCAAGAAATCGATCCCATTTACCATTGCACTCAAAACCATAAGATACCTAGGAATAAACCAACCAAAGAAATGAAAGATCTATACTCTCAAAACTATAGAACACTTAGGAAAAATCAAAGAGGACATGAAGAATGAAAAAGCACACCATGCTCTTTTGTTAGAAGAACAAATATTGTTAAAATGTCTGTAATACCCAAAGCAATCTACACACTTAAAGCAATTGCTATCAAAATACCACCAGCATTTCTCACAGAGCTAGAACAAACAATTCTAAAGTTTGTATGAAACCAAAAAAGATCCCAAATAGCCAAAGCAATCTTGAAAAAGAAAAGTAAAGCTAGAGACATCACAATTCCAGACTTCAAGCTCTATTACAAAACTACAGTGATCAAGACACTACGGCACTGGTGCAAAAACAGACACGTAGACCAGTGGAACAGAATAGAAAATCCAAAAATGGATCCACAATTCTATGTTCAACTAATCCTTGACAAAGCAGGAAAGAATATCCAATGGAATAAAAGATAGTCTCTTTTACAAATGGTGTTGAGAAAACTGGACAGCAACATTCAGAAGAATGAAACTGGATCATTTTCTTGCACTAAACACGAAAATAAATTCAGAGTGGATGAAAGACTTAAATAAGAGATAGGAAACCATCAAAATCCTAGAGGAGAATACAGGCAGTAACCACTTTGACCTCAGCTGCGACAACGTCTTACTAGACACGTCTCCGGAGGCAAAGGAAACAAAAGCAAAAATGAACTGTTGGAAATTCACCAAGATAAAAATCCTCTGCACAGTGATGGAAACAATCAACAAAACTAAAAGGCAGCCTTTGGAATGGAAGAAGATATTTACAAATGACATATCTGATAAAGGATTAGTATCTAAAATCTATAAATGAAATGACTTATCAAACTCAAACCCCTCCATATTAATAATCCAGTTAAGGAATGGGCAGAAGACATGAACAGACATTTTTCCAAAGAAGACTCAACTTGATAACAGACACGTGAAAGAATGCTCAACATCACTTATCAGGGAAATACAAATCAAAATTATAGTGAGATATCACCTCGCACCTGTCAGACTGGCTAAAATTAACAACACAGAAAACAACAGGGGTTGGCAAGGATGTGGAGAAAGGGGAACCCACTTACACTGTTGATGGGAATGCAAACCGATGCAGCCACTCTGGGAAATATTATGGAGGTTCCTCAAAATGTTAAAAATAGAACTACCTTATGACCCAGAAAGTGCACTACTAGGTATTTACCCAAAGGATACAAGAATACTGATTTGAAAGGACACATACACTCCAATGTTTACAGTAGCATTTTCTACAATAGCCAAATTATGGAAAGAGCCCAAATGTCCACCAACTTATAAATGGATAAACATATTTATTAATGGATTATTGTATATGTATATATACATAATTGTATATGAATGTATTATTATACACATAAAAGAGAATGGAATCTTGCCATTCACAACAATGTGGTTGGAGCGAGAGAGTACTATGCTAGGTGAAGTAAGTCAGTCAGAGAAAGACAAATACCATATGATTCTACTCATATGTGGAACTGAAGAAATGAAACAAATGAACATAGGGGAGGAAAGACACAGGAAAACCATAAAACAGACTCTTAACTATGGAGAACAAACTTAGGTTTTCTGGAGGGAGGTGGGTAAGGGGATGGGTCAAATGGATGATGGGGATTAAGGAGGATAGTTGTGATGAGCACTGTATGTTGTATCCAAGTGATGAATCACAAAATTCTACTACAGAAACTAATATTAACTGCATGTCAGTGTAATACTACTAGAATTAAATAAAAATGTAAAAAATAAGATAAAAAATAAAACCGAAGCCCTATTTTTAATGAAAATTTGAATTCCCGGATACGGTTATCACTTAAAAAAGTGTAAAATTGTATGTCTGGAATTTTATGAAAGTGATTTTTCTATTAAACAAGATAGTAGAAATAACTTCTTAAAGCCTCTAACACTTCTAGTTGGAGTCTAAGTTTTGTAGTAAGAACAACTAAACTGGGACGCCTGGGTGTCTCAGCGGTTGAGCATCTGCCTTTGGTTCAGGGCGTGATCCTGGAGTGCCGGGATCCAGTCCTGCATTGGGATCCCTGCAAGGAGAGCCTGCTTCTTCTCCCTGTTCCTATGTCTCTGCCTCTCTCTCTCTGTGTGTGTCTCAAATAAATAAATAAACAAACAAATATAAATAAATAAATAAATAAATAAATAAATAAATAATAAATAAAATCTTAAAAAAATAAAGAACAACTAAATTCACAACATAAATTACACAATTATCTTAAAAATAACTCAGATTTTCAAATAAAGGTGTGATGTAGAGATAGTTTCCCATTTATGACTGTTCCACATTATTATGGTGTGAAAGTGACACTCATTCACTGGAAGCCAACTTTGATTTTTTCTCTTCCCTGGCTAACAATGTGATATGATACTATCTCATGAGGCTGGGCAGTGGCAACAACCTGCAGCTCCTAGTCAACCATGCAATCACAAGGGTAAAGAACTGAGAACACAACCATCCCGATCCCGTCCCTATGCAATCATTGTGTTTTTTTTTTTCTTTCTGTGAAGTGCTCAATAAATTACAGTAGATACACAACACTTAGTTATAAAATAGGCTGTTAGGTGATTTTTCCCCTCTGTAGGATAATATAAGTGCTCTGAGTACATTTAAGGTAGGTTCAGCTGAGCTATAATATTTGGCAGATTAGGTTTATTAAATGCATTTTTGACACAATATTTCCAACTTACAATAAGTTTGTTGGGATGCAACCCCATTGTAAGATCAAGAAGATCTATACTGTTTATATGAAATCAAACATCATGTTGAAATGTTTTTATTTTAGGAGATGTTCCTTAGAAAAGTCCTCCAGAGAGCCATCCATGCTTCTCATGTTATAACTATAAGCACCTATTTGGAAAAAAAATCAAGCAAAGTTTTATATTTTTCTTATATCAAAAACCTTAGATGAATATTTATGGGTAAAAATTAATGTATAAATATAAAAGCGGCAACAAAATGTATGCATAAATATTTTTGAATTCTAATCACGGGAAATACAATGTATTTAAAATAGTATTAAAAAGCCACAAAGGGGGGAATCCCTGAGTGGCTCAGCGGTTTAGTGCCTGCCTTCGGCCCAGGGAGTGTTCCTGGAGTCCCGGGATGGAGTCCCATGTCGGGCTCCCTGCATGGAGCCTGCTTCACTCTGCCTGTCTCTCTGCCCCTCTCTCTCTCTCTTTCTGGCATGAATGAATAAATAAAATCTTAAAAAAAAAAGCCACAAAAGTAAAGACTGGTATATTTAACTGCATAGCATTTTTCAATTTCTACTGCTAAAATCTAAGAAAAAGTAACTCAAGTGTAAAGATAAAAGAGAAATTGGAATAATATTATCAAGTTTACCAATAACTTAATTTCTTAATATAGAAAGAATTCCTAAAGATCAATAAGAAATAAAACAAAACCCCCCAAAAAACTAGGTAAAAAATATTCAGAGGTAGAGAAATCCTAATAGGTACGAAATAGTTAATGAGCCTTCTGGGCTCATCATCAATAAGAAAAAAATTGTTATGGAGATTAGAAGATGTGCTTTCAGAAAGAAAACTGCTTTTATTTTATGTGTTGTTTAATTCTGAGCCAAGAGTATGTATCGCTTTTATAAATGTTAAAATTAATAAGAATAGGTATCAATACACTGCAAAATCCTACATAATAGTATAAAACATATATATTTTAAATTCTGAATTTATTATCATTTAAAAATATTGAGAATTACACACAATACTGATGACAGTGATTATATCTTTTGGAACCAACAAAAGTTTTGAGAGGAGTACTTTTTTTATTTTGTAAGTTTTATGTTTAAAAATGAGTACAGATCAATTTCAAAAGGTGAAATAGTGTATAGATTTAAGTTCATGTGTTACCACTGAAAACTGTTTTTTTTATTGGAGTTCTATTTGCCAACATATAGCATAACACCCAGTGCTCATCCTGCCAAGTGCCCCCCTCAGTGCCCATCACCCAGTCACCCCATCCCCCCACCTCCCTTTCCACTACCCCTTGTTCATTTCCCAGAGTTAGGTGTCTCTCATGTTCTGTCTCCCTCACTGATATTTCCCACACAGTTCTTCCCCCTTCCCTTATATTCCCTTTCACTATTATTCATATTCCCCAAATGAATGAGAACATACACTGTTTGTCCTTCTCCGATTGACTTACTTCACTCAGCATAATACCCTCCAGTTCCATCCATGTCGAAGCAAATAGTGGGTATTTGTCGTTTCTAGTGGCTGAGTAATACTGAAAAACTGTTACCAATATAGCTACAACCACTTTTCTCAATCAGAAAAAGCTCTTGTGTTATTGCCATAAATATTCAAATTCAAAATATGTGCTTTCCAGTAAAACTGCACACAAGTATCCTCCCTAGATGGAAAGCATACAAGCCACATTTTGATTAGAAAAAAAAAGTTGACTACATTAGTTAGCTTAACAAATAAGTATAAAAAGTCTTCTGAATGTTGTTCTGGAAAAAATAAATTTTAAATGTAATTTCTTTGGCCTTATTTATTTTTATGACTGATTTAATAATGCCCAGGACAAAAGAAAATCATGCTATAAAAACAAAAGAAATATTTTTATATTTGAAGTACTCATAGGCCTTCTAAATCTTGTATACTTCCCTTAGCTAATATTCTTATTCTTCATGCTGATGTTGTCTCTCTTTCCCAATGTCCTACCACACTTCATTACCTTCTTCAAGATTTTTCAGAAAGCTTCCTAATTCTGTATAGGTATGAAAAAGTGTTAACTTATTTATGTTCCTGGTAGTACCTGCTTCAATAAAATCTAGCCCGTGAATTCAAAAGTTAAATGAACATGATGTCTTTTACACTATAAAATTGACATATAATATTTAAGATGCATATACATAAATCTGTAAATAAGATCTATTCAAAAAACCTTATAACATTTTAAGAAAATTATATATACATATATTTGTGTATAAATTACTATAATAAATATAAGAAAATCATTAGTGCATTTTTAAAAGTCCATGTTTCTGAATAAATTAGCTATAATTATTAGTTATGTATAAAAATTTATTAAAATTATTTATTAAAAACAGGTTTTTTGAAAAATGGTTTTATATTTCTTATGTTGATATAATTATTTATGTTATTTTTATCTTATTTTTTCCAAATGGTTTCTGTCATTTTATCTTTAGAAATTAATTAATTTTTATATTTTTTCAAAATTTTATTTAAATTCTAGTTGCATATTTATAAAAATATTTATACAAATATATAATTTTTTTATTTTTATTATTTTTATTTTTATTTATTTATTTTTATTTATGATAGTCACACACACACAGAGAGAGAGAGAGGCAGAGACACAGGCAGAGGGAGAAGTAGGTTCCATGTACCGGAAGCCCGACGTGGGATTCGATGCCAGGTCTCCAGGATCGCGCCCTGGGCCAAAGGCAGGCGCTAAACCGTTGCGCCACCCAGGGATGCCCCATAATTTTATTTTTATATATGTTAAGCTGTATTATCATTTCTACATGTAACAACTTCTTGCTATAGTCTACACACATACATGAATCTCTGCATAAATAGCATCATATTTCCTTAAATCCAAATAATGATTCCCTTTAAATGAAATGGTACCTCCTCCAAGTGCTATGACCAAAATAATCTATTAAACATCTACCAAATTGGGCTAGCACTGCCATCTGCTGGATAGGTTTATCAAATTCTTAATGCTTGGCAATACATGTGAGCCCTATTTGTACTTGAAACAGAAGGAAAACCTGCAATATCTTGCATTACTCGATATTGATTATCTAGAGGTCCTTCTCAATTAATAAAGTAAGAATTGGAATAAAATCCAGGTGCATTAGTTTCTCAGAGGCAGTGAGAGTCCATGGTAGGGAGATCTGCCAAAGAAATGTCTAAACTGTTAGAAATCATCAGACAACAGTGACATCTGACTCACAGTAACATAAAGATGGGTGTCCACTTCTCTCTTAAATCAATGGACACCAGATTTATGACCAATATAAATAAAAATTGAGTGAAACCCACATTATAGCTTTAAACTTGGAAGAGTGTCTTAACAGACTTATGACCAGGGATTTCTGCTAACTGCACTTCACAGGGGAATAGACATCTGACAGAGAAGGAGGACAACTGACTTTTGCTTTAAAAATAGAATGTTCCATTTGAATAAAAAGGCTATGCATTCATGAAGGAATCCCGATAAACGCAAAGGGTGAGGGTTGTGTTGCACACGTTCTTAGGGAAACAGCTTCCACACACTGTTTGCTCGTTTACAGGTATGTTCCTCACGTGATATAGCACATCACCAGTTGTTTGATGAATAGTAAAAGCAGTCCTAAAGCAAAATATTTGGGCAGTAGGAATTCCTCTTAGCCTGGGTAGCCATAAGAAATTGAAAGCCCCTTGATTTTTGGCTGTCGCAAAACTGGAGAACATCAGTGGAGATATTTTTCCAAAGTAAGCAGTTAATACAAGCAAAGAATTATTTACAGAGCTTTTACCTAAATGAATACAAAAACATAAGAGGTGAAAAGCCAAAATTATTCTATTGTTAATCAAAGATGCTATCATGAAAACTCTTTCACTGTCATAAGCAGAGTAAAACGTCAGAATATTTTTAGTTTGTCCTCTGGATTCAAGGGAATATATATCCTGGCTGAAAAAGCTAGAGCAAGCCGTCATAAAGAGAAAATAGTGTAAAAAGATGGACATGTTCTTTTTTTAAAGTACACTAAACATGATTTTGTCAGGGAGGTATCAAACAACCTATTGAAAATTATGGAAAAATACATTCAATGACAATTGATAAATAATGAAAAAAGATGATACTTGCAGGAAAATGTGAAACATTTGACAGATGAAGAAAATCTAGTCTATGAACAAGATAGGACAGGGAATTAAAATTATTTTTAATCAAATTAATAGAAGACTAACACAACTATGTGAGCAAAATCAAAGTATTCTAATACCCAGTGTTATTCCATTGTTATATTTTAATTCCAACTATTCAAAAATTCTATAAGTGTGCAATCTATACAGAATGAAGATGAGAGAAAAGTACAGAAAAAAAACAAAACAGGTTGGAAATATTAAAGCTATATAATAAAGCTAAAACCAAATAACCTTTTGGGGAATGGTAGGAAAGGAGTTATTCAAAGAAAGCTAAAAATCCAAGAATTTTCTACACTGCCAAAATATCTTCCATGCAGTAAGCAAATAAATGGACTTCTTTGACCCATAGTAGGTGCTTATAAATTATTCTTTGATTAAAGTCAGTACAGTAAGGCTTCAGTAATCATATCACTTATGTGCCTTCTTGAATAAATTATGTAAGTATAATTTGTCTTTGAATAAAAAATTTAAAAACACAAACTGAAGAAAGATGACAGAAAATGCTTAGTGTTTGCAATAAAAGAAACGAAATATAGAGTCAAATCTACATAATTATTTTAGCAAGGCAATATACCCTATAAAGAATATATTTTTAAATATATTTAAATATAATATATATTTAGCAATATACTCTAAAAAGAAACTAAGTAATTAAAAATAATTTTGTTAGAGGAGACAGATAATATAAACATTTTAATGTTTATCTGCATTTAAATATGTCATATTTAATTCTAAAATTCCTATGGTGAATATAGGGAAAATTTGTGACATTTAAGTATATATCTTTTATAGGTGGAGTGAATGGATCACACTTTCATCCTTCACATTGTCAATCGCAACAACAAGAAAATAGTTTCAAGGGTGTGTGTGTTTGTGTGCGTTTGTATTCATTCAAAAGGCACAACTCATTGATTGTGATGGTAAATTATTTTCTCCTGTGGTTTCTCTGATTTCTGTTGTAGGGTTATCTTGCTTTTCCCCTGCAGTGTTCTTAAACTTTATGATCACTTTTAGGTAATTAAAATATTACAGTCACTTTAGGTCTCAAAATGTATTCCTAATTCAAGAACTTAAATACGCAGTACCAGGTAAAAATCAAACAATCCAGTAGGATCTAAAGTTGAAACTTCTTTCCTTATTCACATAAACCACTCTCAACAAAGTGGAAGTATGGCCAGGTTTCTCTCTTTCCCCTATATAAAACTTCTTCTCCTCTCTCAGAAAAATAATTGTGGTTCCTGACAATTTGGGGTTGGACTTAGTACAAAGGTCCAAAGAAAGGACTTTAGGGAAAGATCCTACTTAAGAATTCTCACCATGGTGCATACAGACGATCTTGGATTTAGCAGGTAACTGAGTCACATCTATTGTCTTGAGAAAAATTTTCTGGTATGGGGGATCTTATACCTTCAGTTTCCTGTAGAAAGGCAATACCATTGGTTATTCATTCCATTCTCAGCATCTGTGAACCCTTTGAGATTGAGATCTGTTTCCCCTCTTTGGGAAAAATGGAAAGTAATGTCTTTCTGGTTATCTTTCATGAGTTGATTCATATGACCCAAAAGAAATGCTTTCAATTTCTTTGTCCTACAAACTGTGGGAATGCCAAAAACCAGAGTCATCTTCATAAACCATTTTGTCAGCCTCTTACTTTTCTTAGTTTTAAATCAAAGGTGTCACCTAAGGTGCAGAGAATCACAAATTAAGCACTCTTTGTGGTCTCCTTAGAGCCTTTTTCATTTGTTAGGGTTGGAATATATCACCACCCATCATTGCTCCCCATACCTTTAGGAGACTCACAGAATACTTGCAAAACCCCAAATCTCAATCCTGGTAGACTCCCAGTGTGAGCAGAAGGAGGACTAGGGAGTCATTTACATAGGTGAAACATTACTTTTAAAATCACAACCTAGCATATCACTTGATAACTATGCATCAAATTTGTTTCAACAAATATTGAATTTTACAATTGAGCGTATATACCACTAGATAGAACGCAAAACACTCCCACTGTAAGATGGAATCTTGATGATTCTAGAATTTTTAAATTGAGTAAAAGAACTCCAATTCACTTGAGCAAAAAAGGTAAGAAAATCTGAGAGTAGAAAGGAAAAATAACAATACAGATAACATAAAACAATAAGTATTTAAAACCAGCAAACAAGAAGATGATTTTTGGAGGATCAAGCCTGTCCTGCATCTCTCCCTTTATCTTATTTCACTCAGTCCACTGGCCTCCTTGCTGCTTCTCAGCCATGCACGTAGAATTATTCCTTTGGCTGAAACAACTAAAGCTGAACTTTTTTCTTAGCCTTTGCTCAAATGTTTTCCAATGAGGCTTTAGTAAGACTCTTTTTGAAATTCTAATGAAACATCATCTCCTACACTCCCAAGTCCCTCCACCATGATCTGTTCAATTTATTACCTTTAAAACTTAGCCACTGCAGCAAAGTGCAGAGCTTACTATTTTTTTTTCAGAGTTTACTATTATGTTAATTAGTGAGGTTATGGTTCTTGCCACCAAAATGTAAGAATCTTATTGCAGAAATTCCTTGGATTTGCTCACGGATGTTTACATTGTGGTTAAATTTGTAATTGCCACTTAGTAGACCATAATTGTTGGTCTGTTGTTGAATGGATTTTAAATAGAAAGCTACCTGGCAAAGAACTTTATGTTTGTATCCCCTTGACATACACCATGTAACAGTAATCTTTATTGAAACTTAGAATATGAAAATAACTTTTTTTAGTAGACTTTTTTTAGAGCAGTTTTAGGTTCACAGCAATATTGAGCAGAAGATACAGCAATTTTCCAACTACCTCCTGCCTCCACCTGTGCAGAGCCTCCCTCATTATCCACATCCCTCACCACAGTGGTACATTTGTTACAATTGATGAACCTGCACTGACACATCATTATTACCTAAAATCCACAGTTTACATTAGGGCTCACTCTTGGTGTTGTACGTTCTGTGGGTTTGGACAAACGTATAATGACACATTTAGTGTATTCAGCCCTATAGTGTCATACAGAGTAATCTTACTGCCCTAAAAATCATCTGTGCTCTGCATGTTCATCCCAATTTCCCCCTTAGAGCCTGGTAATCACTAGTCTTACTACCACTACAGTTTTGTCTTTTCCAGATTGTCTACAATTAGAAACATACAGTATGTAACCTTTTCAGAATGGCTTCTTCCATTCAGTAATATGCATTTAAACTCTCTTTGTGGTTTTCCATGGCATGACAGCTCATTTCCTTTTAGCACTAAATACTGTTTCATAGTCTGATGTACCACAGTCATAAAATACCTTGTTTTTTTATCCAAGTGACAATATCTTATTATCTACTTTTTGTTCATTGACTGTTTAATTAAAATTTGATAAAGATTGGCTCATAACACCAAAATGTATATAACACCAAAATGTACATCTAGTACCTAAAACTTTTTTTTTATTTTTTTATTTATTTATGATAGTCACAGAGAGAGAGAGAGAGAGGGAGGCAGAGACACAGGCAGAGGGAGAAGCAGGCTCCATGCACCGGCAGCCCGACGTGGGATTCGATCCCGGGTCTCCAGGATCGTGCCCTGGGCCAAAGGCAGGCGCCAAACCGCTGCGCCACCCAGGGATCCCCCTAAAACTTTTTTAAAAATCTTAATTAAAAAAAATCCAAGTCGATTTTCAAATAGTAGTATAATACGTATCTAAAAAATAATTAAGTTTTCCACTCTGCGTCAACTCTCTTCTTCTCATTTTTCTACCTCAGCAAAGAGTATACCATCTATGCAGTTATTGAAATCACAGGCAAAAGCTTCAACCATGATCTCTGTCTCCCACACTCCTCATAACAAAGAACCTACCAAGTCATATGACAATCCTAACTCCTTGGTTCTGGATCCACTGGCACTTACTTTATGTCACTATCATTGCTAAACTACACTAATACTATAGTTTCCAACTAATACCTCTTTTCTAATTTATTCACTTCTCTGGAGCTACAGCAATCTAGAAAATATACAACACTGGTCTTTATAAAATTCCAAGAATGGCTTCTTTTTGTCCATTCTTCTTTTGTCTTCTTCTTCTTCTTCTTCTTCTTCTTCTTCTTCTTCTTCTTCTTCTTTCTTCTTCTTTTCTTCTCCCTTGAGAAATAGAGTGAGTTGGGGGGGAGGGGCAGAGAGAGGGGGGGAGGGAATCTTAAGAAGGCTCCATGCCCAGCATGGAGTCTGACGCAGGGTTGAATCTCACAGCCGTGACCTGGGCTGAAATCCAGAATTGGACACTTAAGCAACTGAACCATCCAGATGCCTGCATTTCCACCTTCTTAATAAAAAAAAATATAAATCTCTTGGCACAGATGATGAGCCACTGCAAAAAGCTTACTCCTGCTTACCTGTCCGGCCTTATTCCTGAACACTCTACATCCTCCCAAAAAGTACCCAGGCCATACTGAATGGCTTTCAGTTTTTAGATCTTCTTTCAGAGTTTTTACATGTGTTATTTCCAGTGTCTGGAACATTCTTCCTTCTACTCATTGTAACTTAATCTCTCAAAGAGCTGCTCACCATTCATGTCTAATGTGGAGGTTATTTTCTCCTGAGCTTTATTTGGTCTTTCTTTGATCATACTGGGTGGTAATTAGCAGTGTTCCAGTATTTCACATATATTAACTAACTTGATCCTCATAAATGAAATTTCCATGAAGGAGTGTGGCAGGTTGGTTTCATCTACAAGAAAGTTGACTTTGAGGTGTAGATTGGCATTGAGAAGGTTTATTAAGGAGTGATCCTGTGAACACATCTGTGCAAGGAAAAGAAGAAGTTAGATATTGGATAGAGGAAGGAATCAAGCTGTGATATAATCCCAAGAGGCCCCCTGGCCTACCATCTGGGGAGTTCTGAAACTAGAATGACTGTGAGAACTTTCTGAGTGAAGGTGACAGAGACTAGGGACTTAACTCCCCTCTGCGAAGCAGGTATGGGATGTCTGATTCCTCGGGAAAGGGGGATTGAGTGAAGCAGCTGTCTTCACCTGAACATCACCCAGAAGCAAGCTGATGGATGAGGCAATTTGTTGACAACAGTCTGAGCACTCAGAATAAGTGTTAGAGAGAATTATTATCCCAATTTCACAGATAAAGAAACTGAGGGGCAAATATGCTGAGTAACTCACTCATTATTTAGTATAATTTATATACTAAATTGTTGGATCAAGGATCATACCATACTTTGGGTCTCTACTTCACAACATACAGCAAATCAATTACAATGAATCAGAGGTATAAATACAAAATGTAAAACAACGGTTTAAAATAAAACATAGGGAGGGCAGCCGGCGGGGGGGGGGGTGGCTCAGCGGTTTAGTGCTGCCTTTAGCCTAGACCCAGGATGGAGTCCCACATCGGGCTCCTTGCATGGAGCCTGCTTTTCCCTCTGCCTGTGTCTCTGCCTCTCTCTGTGTCTCTCATGAATAAATAAATAAAATCTTTTAAAAAATAATAAATAAATAAATAATAAAAAATAAAACATAGGGAAACAACTTAATGCACTTGATATATTCCAGTATTTTAAAAACAGGATGCTAAAGTCATCCTCCAAAGGAAGTATTTATAATTTGGACTATATTACGTAAGACATTATTAAAAGAAACATAAAGAGATTAAAAAGACAAGCCACAGAGTGGGACATAGTATTTAAAATAAATAGCTTACCAAAGATCTTGCATCCCTAATACACAAAAACTGCTAAGAAAAATACTGGAAAGGGGAAAAAAAGAAAAAAAAGAACTACACTGAAAAGTCAAATTTTGAAAAACTGTCGAAAGATTTCAATGGGAGTTTCACAAAAACAAAATCCGAATGTTCTATAGATATCTGAACAGGCCTCCACCTTCATAGTCATCAATAAGATACAAAATGAAGCCACTTTGAACTGCTATCATATGGTCCCTTTCCAATGGTTAAAATGGAAACAAAACAAGTAAAATAAAACAAATTGTGGTAAAGATGTGTAGCAACAGCAAGTCTCATACACTGCTGGGAGACAGTGGAAATTAGTACAGCTGCTTGGGGACCTTGTTCAGCAGTATCCACTGAAGATCGACAGAAAAATCAGCAACTTCACTTCTTTGTAACCCAACAGAAATGCATATATGTTCACCAAAGAAAGTCAAGCATTATTAAAAATGGAGCCAGACTAAAACCTCTCCAATTGCTAATAAACAGTAGAATAGATGAATAATTCATGGTAAATTTACACAAAGATTTATTTCTTGTTGATGAGAAAGAAGGGGCTGCTATTATACTTAACTATATGGATTGAGCAGTAAATCCAAGCACAATCAAGTATATGTTCTATGATTCCAATATTATAAAATTTATAAATAGGCAAGGCTAATCTATTAGATTAGAAGTAAAGATAACAATTACTCTGGAGGGATCAGGGAGCAACACTAGAAAAGAACACTGGTTTGGAAACCCCTGGAGATGCTAGTAATTTTCAAGTTCTTGATCTAGGTACTGGTTACAAAGGTAAGTTAAATTTATGAGAATTCATCAAGCTGTACACTTATGATTTGTGCTCGTTTCTGAGCATACTTCAATTATGCACTTTAATTCCAAGGAAAAGCAATCCCAGGCAGTCTGGCTCCAATGTTCATAATCTTAAGGACCATGTTCATTTGCCATTTCATATATATATAGTTCTGGCAGGACAGTAAATTGTTATAACCACTTTAAAGTACAAAGTGAAATCATAAAATAAAGTCAAAGTGTCAAATATGATGCATTAGTTCTGTTTCTAGGTACTTATCTCAGAAAAACTCTTGTTCGTGTGCAACAAAGACATGTGTAAGAATGCCGAAATCTGCAGTATTTCCTTAAAAGAGAAGATAAAGAAAGACAAAATATTCCAACTATTCAGCAACAAGTCAAAAAGTAAATAAAATGTGGCATTCTATTGTATTCTAATACAATAGAATATTATACAGCAGTGAACAGCGAATGAACTACAATCCCCCACAACAAAATGGAATAATTTTAGAAATCAAATGTTGAATTAAAAAAAAAGAACAAATAAACAAAACAAAAACAAGTCCCAGAAGGTTACACAAAGTATAATAGAATTTTAACAAATTCCCAAACAATAACAACTAAATAATAATATGATATTTAGGCATCTACAAAAAATACAATATAATTTTCAACTGTAAGAGACTGAGAAATATTAATTCTAGAGAGAGGCTATACTTGAAGGAGAAGCAAAGGTCGAGAATGTGAATGGATCACATATTGATAATGTTCTAGTTCATGAGTTATGATATGGATTTACACTTGTCCATTTTACATTATGTTTATATCTTACATATATTTCATACATTTATATCTACATATATGTTTAATATTATATTTTGAAGATGATGAAGCAAAAAATAACATAGAATACCCCCCATATACCTTGGCTGTAATGGACAGAAGAGAGGTAAAATAAGAAAAGTTGGAAAGTGGAGTTTAAAGGGATTTGTATTTATCTACATGCTTAAATAAAAGAGCCAATAGATGAATGGATAAAGAGGATGTGGTATATATATATATACCACATATATATATATATATATATATATATAATGGAATATTACTCAGCCACCAGAAAGGACAAATACCTACCATTATACCAACATGGATGGAACTGGAGGGTATTTTGTTGAGTGAAATAAGTCAATCAGAGAAAGACGATTATCATATAGTTTCACTCATGTGGAACATAAGAAATAGTGCAAAGGACCATAAGGGAAGAAAGGGGAAATGAATGCAGAGACATTAGAGAGAAAGACAAGCCATGAGAGACTCTTAACTCTGGAAGCAAACTGAGGGTTGCTGAAGGGGAGGTGGGTGGGGGGTGAAGTGACTGGGTGATGGGCATTAGGAGGACACACGATGCAATGAACCCTGGGTGTTATACTGTATGTTGGCAAACTGAATTTAAATAAAGAAAAAAATTAAAAAGAGCCAACAGGAAGATAAAATAACAAAAGATTCTTTTATAGGTTATTCCTGAGAAATTCCTGGGTTCTTCAGAGTGGACTGTTGACGGTTCTTACTTGCACTGGCCCAGCACATTTCTTTTTCTCTGAGCCCCATTTTCAGGCTCCTCTGATTCGACTATAACCATTTCCTTTTCTGTGTTAGACCTGAATTATGTAGATGGCTATAAAGATACTAAAAATAAAAATAAACTTAAAAACTTTGTTTATAGGACCATGTTCTCTGCTTGCCAGATGATTTTCTTTAGCATGATATTCTTAATATGTTGCATAATTCTTGACACACAGTACATGCTTTTAAAAATCTGCTAAACTGGGGCACCTGGGGAGCTCTGTGCTTGAGCATCTGCCTTTGACTCAGGGCATGATCCTGGGGTCCTGGGATCCAGTCCTGAATCAGATTCTCCACGGGGAGCCTGCTTCTCCCTCTGACTATGTCTCTGCCTCTCTCTGTGTGTTTCTCATGAATGAATGAATAAATAAATAAATAAATAAATAAATAAATAAATAAATAGAATCTTTAAAAAAAAATCTGCTAAATTGGTGAACTCACAGAAATAGTCGAACAGTGGTTGCTAGGGGCTGGGGAAACAGGGAGACGCTGGTAAATGGGTACAACTTTCAGTTCTACAGTGAATAAGGTCCGAGGATCTAATGATAGCATGATGACTACAGTTGGTAACAGTGCACTGAGTAATTGAAATTTGCTAAGAGAATAGAAGCTTAGTGTCTGCACCAAAAAAAGAAAAATAAGAAAGTAAACTTACATGAAGATAAGTGAAGTGGTGCACATGTTAATTAGCTTAAAGGGGGGAATCCTTTCACAGTGTGTAGGTATGTCAAATCATTATGTTGCATGTTTTAAATATCTCACAATTTTATTTGTTATTTATAGCTCAATAAAGCTGAAAAACTACTGATAGCAGTGTAACTGAAAAATGTCATTTATCATTAGGTTGAACCACAAGAACGTATCGTATTCAATAACTGATCTACTTGATGCCAATTTCAAATGAATCACTCTATTATTAAGAGAATATCATCTCTTTCTAAGAGTTTCTTTAGTTTCCAAGGCAGTAACTTCAAGCTTTATTACAATGAAGATGGGGAGAACTGATGATAATAGTGAGTTAATACGGGGAGAGTGTCTGAGGATGAAAATATAAGTTGTAAGGCTATATTACATTTTGAAATATTACAAATTAATCCTTCCAACACAATATTGAACTTCTAATACTCTGCTAATATTGATATTCCTTAGAGGGGAATTTCTTGGTGTAGGTTATAAATAGATTACCCAAAGAAGTTAAGATCTGTCCAGAAGTTAAGTTAAATTAGTATTTGAACTATAATTTACTTGAAGAAAATACAGAAATATGAAGTTACTTTATTAATACATAGGCATAATTTCAGCTGGGAGAACTCTTAAATTTGAGTTTGAACTTTTACATTTTTACTAATAAACTGTGAGTATACATATCAAGTGACTAATCAACCAATCAACAGATAAAATAATGGACCTGTCTTTTATTGAAAAATTGTTAAATGATAAAGGCATTAAAACTAAAGTCTCCATATATAATGGCATCTTTTTTTTATCTCCATAGCATTATCTCATAAGTAAAGTGATTGATTTAATAGAGAGAAATAAACACAACTTAATGGTTGTCTTCTTTATTTTGATAAATACAAGTTATAAGATAGAGTGACTTTATTATTTTTTTCCCTTCTTCAGATGCCATTGACTATTTTAATTTCTATTTTGCGTAGAATCAAGTCACGATCCAGGGTTTGTGAAAGGAAATTGAAATCTTTTCACAAAGATGTATAGTTTAGTAGCAGTATACCAAATTCTGATAAACATCCAACTACTAAGCAAGGGACTCCAGCTGCACATCAATTTGATGCTTTTAATTGCAAGGTTTATACCTAAATAGCTGCTTAATGATCTGTGACCCTGGCTTGAAAACAGAAAACATTTCAATGATAACTGACTTCTCGATGCTCATGAAATTTTCATGAATTCATGAATTACAACACCTTAAATCAAACTTTGCTTATTCTTCTCTTCTTTGAGATTGATGCTACATCTGAGGCTTATTCAGAAAATGCACATAGTCCTAGGCATTCATACTAAGTAAACCGATCATTTCTTTCTGATTGTGCTAGTTTGATCCCCTGCTAGAACTCTAAGTATTTCACTTTAACCCATGACTCTTGGTAACAAAACACTCCGAATTGTGTGTGTTTACTCTTTTATTAGGTTTTTTTTTTTCTCCCTTCCTTAAGTAAAGATCCACTCCTTTACAACCCAGTGTTTGAGTGATTGATTTTTTTCCACATCTGTTTTATCTGGTGTCCAAATCAATGATCCATGATGAGGAAATCCTGTCAGGAGGCTTTTTTGCTTTTTGGGGTTTTTTTCAAGCTTTAGGAACTACATCAAGATCTCTATGGAAGTGTGGTACTCACATGCCAACAACAACATCAACAAAATAGATTCCTCTTTTTTAAAAAAATTTCTTTATTTGAGAGATAGAACGAGCAGGGAGGAGGGGGAGAAAGAGAGAGAGAGAGAGAGAGGACTCCCCACTGAACAGGGAACCCCATGCAGGGCTGGATCCCAGGACTTTGTGATCATGACCTGAGCCAAAGGTAGATATTTAATGGACTGAGCCGCCCAGGTGCCCCTACTGTTTCTTTCTTTTACATTTCCCATGACAGTGCATGATTATCAAGCTAAAGTAGAAACTAACAACATGGAAGCTATTCAAATTTTGTTGATCCCATTCTTTTACGTGGGATACAATTAATTAAATGCAATTCAATAAGTAATCGTATATCATTTAACATGCAAAACACTAATGATTCATTCAATATATATTCTGATCAGCTGCAATGTACCTGCCAATTTGCTAAACGGTGCGTACACATACACATGCACACTCATAAAAAATAAAGAAGAAGAAGGAGGAGGGGCAGAGGGAAGAAGGAAAAACAAAACCTAAAAATAGGGTTTGTTTTCTGCTTGTGGACTTTAAAAGTTAGCATGTGTCAGAATTTCTTAGAGGGCTTGTTAAAACACAGATGGCTGGGGCACCTGGGTGGCTCAGTGGTTGAGTGTCTGCTTTGGGCTCAGGGCGTGATCCCCGAGTCCCAGGATCAAGTCCCACATCGGACTCCCTGCGAGGAGCCTGCTTCTCTCTCTGCCTGTGCCTCTGCCTCTCTCTGTGTATCTCTCATGAAAAAATAAATAACATCTTTGTGCTCGCTTCAGCAGCACATATAATAAATAACATCTTTTAAAAAAAAATCACAGATGCCTAAGACCCATCCCCAGAGTTTAGGATTCAGTATGTCTGGGAGTGTTAGGAACTGATACTGCTGCTGCTGGCCTGGGAGCCACACCTAGGAAAGCACTAATTTAGATGAATGACTGTATTCTGAATGAACTTTTACTTATCGATACAGTGGCAATTTTTTCTAAGTATTCACTTCCTTTTCACTTTTACAGGGAACAGCTGTATTACCTGTATTCATACCGGTTATCACATTGTTCACTTGCTGAAACAGTAAGTAGGTGAGAGAATTCTTTCTGGGTTGGAATGTTCGACACTTCCTTGGAGCATCACCTGTGAGTATTTAAAACTGTGGAAAATGCTTGCAAATTTTAATACCGCTAACTACTTATTGTATAGTGCAGGTGTTCTGCACTTTTTTTCTTTTCAATTCCTCTTAAGTATAACATGCACACAGAAAGATGCAAAAATTACTAGCATAGGGCAGCCCGGGTGGCTCAGCGGTTTAGCTCTGCCTTCAGCCCAGGGCGTGATCCTGGGGTCCCAGGATCGAGTCCCACGTCGGGCTCCCTGCATGGAGCCTGCTTCTCCCTCTGCCTGTGTCTCTACTTCCCTGTCTCTCTGTTTCTCATGAATAAATAAATAAAATCTTTTAAAAAATTACTATTATATAGCTTGAAAAATCTTCCTAAGGTGGGCACACGCACTGTAACCAGCATCCATATAAAGAAACAGAACATTATCAGTAGCCCTGGAAACTTCTTATGGACTCTTCCCAACAATATCCCAAGAGGAACCATCATTCTGACCTTTAACACTATCAATGAAGCAGATCTACTTATACACATAAATACATAGAACCAAGAATGTATTTTGTGTGGCTGCTGACTTTTGGTGTTTGTTTGTTTCTGAATATCATTTTGGCAAGAATTACCCTATCATGTGTTGGTGGTAGTTTTGTGCTTTTTTTGGTGTGTGCCAACCATTGTATTGCATGAATATACCACAATATTTTCATTCTTTCGTTGATGCACAATTGAGTTGTTTCAGATGTTTGACGAGGGCTGTTATAGAAATAATTGTTCAGGGACACCTGGGTGGCTCAATGGTTGAGCATCTGCCTTCGGCTCAGAGCGTGATCCCAGGGTACTGGGATCGAGTCCCACGTCGGGCTCCCTGCATGAACCCTGGTTCTCCCTCTGCCTGTGTCTCTGCCTCTCTCTGTGTCTCTCATGAATAAATAAATAAAATATTTTTAAAAAGTAGAAATAATTGTTCATAATTTTAAATAAGCATATGACTGGCTTTCAATAAGGTATGTACATACAAGTGCAATGGTAGCTAATAGGGAATGTACATTTTCAACCTTAGCAGATACTGCCTGGTAATTTTCCAGAAGGATTTTAACAATTTATACTTTCAGCAGAAGTACACCAGGTCAACACTGTTAGCCTACTTGCTTTGTGTTGCTTTGTCTGTTTTTTTTATTTTAGCCATTCTGGTAGGTTTGTGTGAAGTTCAGCACCTTTCACATGTATCCTGCCATGTAGGTAATAGGCATCCCCGTTGGTACAAAACATTTCAGCTTTTTTTGTTGTCATTGTTGGTGGTGGTGGCTTCCCTGCCTTCTTTTTCTTATTGACTTATCCAAAAATCCTTTGAAATGTAAAAAGATGTCTTCTCCCATTCTGTGCCTTGCATCACTCTCTTAATTCTGTCCAGTGAAATATTAAAGTTCTTAATTTCAATGTATTCCACATTATCATTTTTTTCATTTTGTTTTTGGTTTACTGCTGTTGACACACTGGTGGACACTAGTTGCCCCTCCCCAGTCTAGGGTCCAACACCTCAGGGCTTCTAGCTTGGATCATGGCACACCTACAAATTTCCCTCTCCCAGGGCTCCTGGCACTTATCTTCTCAGCATCACAGGGCTGCCAAAAAAGTCTCCTCTCCTTTTTGGTGGCTTTGTGATTCACATTTTTTTCAGCCTCTACCCTGCACAGATTTACAGTTCAGCAAATTTGTTTCTTTAAGGGCACATATACTTACGGTGTTTAGTTTTATTTGTTGTTGTTTTTTATTTGTATTTTTTTAAGTAGACCCCGTGCCCAACTTGAGGCTTGAACTCACAACCCTGAGATCAAGAGTCATATGAACAACTGACATGCGTCATCCCAGCTGGTGACTTTTAGGGTCGTAAATTTCTCATTTGCTTCAAAACATTTTATAGCAGGATAATATATTATAAAAGTAGTAGTAGTAGTAGTAGTAGTAGTAGTAGTAGTAGTAGTGTTGGGGCACCTGGATGGTTCAGTCAGTTAAGTGTCTGACTTGTTTTGGGCTCAGGTCATGACTCAGTATTCTGGGATGGAGCCCAGTGTGGGGTCCTGTGCTTAGTCGGGAGTCTGCTTGAGATTCTCTCTTTCTCCCCTGGCCTCTGCCCGCTACTCTCTTTTGTAGTGTGTGCTCTCTCTCGCTCTCTCTCTAAAATAAATAAATAAATCTTCAAAGAAAAAAGTAGTAGTAGAAGACAAAGAAGCAGAAGGATAAGAACAAGAATAAGAAGGAAAAACAGCAGCAGCAGCAGCATCTGGTTTCTGTCTACCAGCAGCCACAAAGCACATATTCTTGGACTCCCAGCTGTCCTAAGAATCAGCAAATGCTCAGAGGGAAAATGGTTTACCTTGTCAGTTCCCATCTCTGCTTTCCATTATCTTGTCCTTTTCCCAGCACCCTAATGTCTTTAAACTGATGATTTTTCATTTTGATACAACTTTTCTGATTGCTTTCAGTGCTGGCATTGGGTCACTGCAATCTCAGACCTCTCTGTTTCCCCCACAGGATTTTTCTTTTTTACAAACAAATGTTTTGTACTCACTAAAAATATAAGGAAAAGAATGACAAAGAAAGATTTGAATCTATTTAAATGATATACCATGGTATTAAGATTAGTAAAATATTTTTTAATACTATAAATATTGGGATGCCTGGGTGGCTCAGCAGTTGAGCATCTGCCTTTGGCCCAGGACGTGATCCTGGAGTCCTGGGATCAAGTCCCACATTGGGCTCCCTGCATGGAACCTGCTTCTCCCTCTGCGTGTGTCTCTGCCTCTCTCTCTCTTTGTCTCTCGAAAGAAAGAAAGAAAGAAAGAAAGAAAGAAAGAAAGAAAGAAAGAAAAAAAGAAAGAAAGAAAGAAGTAAAATCTTTTAAAATAATAATAATAATAATATTTAATATATTTCTAAGTCATATAATTTTTCATTCAGATTATGCTGGCAATGACGCAAGTCAAATATAATAGACAAAATAGCAACAATAATAATAAGTAGCAATGAACTACTTCAATCGATAAGCAATTACAGATAGTACTGGAAATATACAAACTAATTCAAATTATAGAGCATACAGGTACATATTTCCATTTTCTGTATTAGCTGAAAAAATCGTGGGACCATTGCTTATATGATCTTCTTTCTGGGAGTAATTTCTAAAAGCCTCAAGAGATAACATAATTTTTTTTTTTTGGTTAATAAAATCCTATCATTTTCACATCGTCTCTGATTTTGTGTAACTATTTTCAATTATATAAAAATTGGGAACAGAAGAAAACGTAAATAAGGATAGGTGTATGAATTCAAAGGGAAAATATAAATGTTTCAATATGCTCATTCAGATATAATCTCATTTTTTGAAGATTCACAAAAGGTCTCAGTGTATATTTTAATTTTTTTGTTCAATATTATTTTTATAGTAACAAAGTATTAGGTTTAGTATATAGTACTCAGAAATACTATACTTTTTGTATTTAATCTGAACAAAGGTTAATATGAGGACTTTTTTTCCCTACTAATTCTAGTTCTTTATTGGGTCCATGATATTTTTAAAATCTGATTTATTGAAAAGAAGGGTTATTGAATTTTTCCTATTATAAAATTTTATGGCCCATTTTTGAAAATGAAAATGTATCATTACTGAACTATAGCAGGAAGGAAGACTTTATAAGTTATCTGTGCCTTGATGTTGTTTTATTTTTCTCCAAATTAGTTTTTGGCTTGCATTTCAAAATAATTATACACTCCAAAAGTAGCTACAAAAACTTAAAAAAAAAGAGGGGCAGCCCCTGTGGCCCAGCAGTTTGGTGCCACCTTCCGCCCAGGGCTGAAGATTGGAGACCCCGGATCGAGTCCCACGTCAGGCTCCCTGCATGGAGCCTGCTTCTCCCTCTGCCTGTGTCTCTGCTTCTCTCTCTCTCTGTGTCTATCATGAATAAATAAAATCTAAAAAAAAAAAAAATAGAAACTGTACAAAAGTGAAGTTTCCCAAATTTTCTAAGATCATTGATTAATTAAGTGTTTCACATTAATCTCATGTCCTGAATTATAGTTTCCTTTCCATAATTTAATTATCTTAATTATGTGTACTTTAATATTTAGTAATTAGCTTTCAAATTTCATTAATCCTAACATTTTAAGGGAAAACTTAAAAATAAATTTTAAAAGATACATTGATTTTTAAAAATTATTTATAATAAAGATTCGTAAAGCAAAGTTATTGTACCATTTGATGCAAAAGTAAGATAAAGGCTACATTTCTGGAATCAAATGTTTCAGAAAAATTATGGCAGAAGGTATTATTTAGTTCTACTCTCCTGAATAATAGATACCAGAAAGTAAGGTAATTTTCTGTTATCTTTGCCACTCAGATGTTTATTATATTCTTTGAATGGCTTGTCTAGTTCTACAAAAGAATCACATTATCCTATATGTTTTTATTAAAAGAGAGGGTACTGTACAGAATAAAATGACAGACATTATAATACTCAGGATGACAGTTTATACTATGAAAGTGGAAATGAACTGTGGCTGTTTAAATGTAAACCTGAGCATACTAAGTTTATAAACATAGATAAACACATAATTAGTAACAGTCTCTGATGTATTATGCAAAAAAAGTAATTTTAAGCTGGAATATCTTTATTCAGTTATTTTTACACATAACTATGTGGTATAAGAATATACTTGGAGGGGAACTTTATCCCACTATGGAAATTATTTGATTCACCATTTTTTCACTATCACTTAAAAAAATTTATATAATTGTAACTATGGAATAAATGTAATAAATCCACAGCTTAATCAGGTATCAACAAATAAGAAAGAAGCCAGGAAAACCTTGTTCTTATAGTTAAAAAAAGAAATGATTTGAAAGGTTGGTTTCCATAATTTTCTACTTGTTATATTTAGGGTGCTTTATTTTTTGTTTTTGTTTTTTTGTTTGTTTATTTTTACTATAAATCAAGAATATATTTTTAATGAATATAATAATAATAGTCATATATATATAAATAGCCTTCTTTTATTTGACAAGCACTATTCTAAATTTTTTATATGTTAATCATTTAATCCTCTAAACACCATATATATAAAAGAGTAATAATTAGGTCTCCTTTAAGGAAATTAAGGCACAGAGACTTAATTTTTTTATTTTATTACTTTTTAATGATTTTAGTTATTTATTTATGAGAGAGAGAGAGAGTCAGAGACATAGGCAGAGGGAGAAGCAGGCTCTCTGCGAGGACCCCAATGCAGGACTCTATCTTGGGACCCCAGGTAGTTGCTCAACCACTGAGCCACTCAGGTTTCCTGTCACAGAGAGTTTAAATCACTTTGTACCACTCTTAAATGGCAAAGCCAGACTTTCACCCTAAGCAGGTTGGGTCCAGAGTCTGTTCTTTTCTTTTTTAAATTTAAATTCAATTAATTAATGTGTAATGTATTATTAATTTTGGAGGCAGACGTCAGTAATTCATCAGTTTTGTGTAATTCCCAGTGCTCATTACATCACATGCCCTCCTTAATGTCCATCACCCAGTTACTCCTCTCCACACCTCCTTCTCCTCCAGCAACCTGTTTGTTTCCTACAATTAAGATTATCTTAGGGTTTGACTCCCTCTCTGATTTCATCTTGTTTTATTCTTCTCTCTTTCCCTATGATCCTCTCTTTTGTTTCTTATTCCACATATGAGTGAGATTATATGACCATTGTCTTTCTCTGACTGAATTACTTCACTTAACTTAGTACCCTATAGCTCCATCCATATTGCAAATAGCAAGATTTCATTTTTGATGGCTGAGTAGTATTCCATTGTATATATACACCACATCTTCTTTATCCATTCAACTGTCAATAGTCATCTATGTTTTTTCCATAGTTTGGCTATGTGAGCTTTTCTGCTATAAACATTGAGGTGCAGGTATCCATTCGGATCACTACATTTGTATCTTTGGGGTAAATCCCTAGTAGTGAAATTGCTGGGTTGTGGAGTAGCGCTATTTTCATCTTTTTGAGGAACCTCCATACTATTTTCCAGAGTGACTGTACCAGCTTGCACTCCCATCAACAGTGTAAGAGGGTTCTTCATCTTCAGCACCCTCACCAACATCTGTCTTTTCCTGAGTTGTTGATTTTAGCCATTCTGACTGGTGTAAAGTGGTATCTCATTGTGTTTTTGATGTGTATTTCTCTGAAGCCAAGTGATATTGGGCACTTTTTCATGTGTCTGTTGGCCATTTATATGTCTTCTTTGGGAAATGTCAGTTCATGTCTTCTGCCCATTTCTTGATTGGATTCTTTGTTCTTTGGGTGTTGAGTTTGATAAATTCTTTACACATGTTGGATACTAGCCCTTTATTGGATAAGACATTTGCAAATATCTTCTCCCATTCTGTCAGTTTTCTTTTGGTTTTGTCCATGGTTTGCTTTGTTGTGCAAAAGCTTTTTATCTTGATGAAGTCCCAAGAGTTCATTTTTGCCTTTCCCTTGTCTTTGGAGATGTGTCTAACAAGAAGTTGGTATGGCCGAGGTCATTGAGGTTGCTGCCTGTGTTCTTCTCTAGGATTTTGATGGATTCCTGTCTCACATTTACGTCTTTCATCCATTTTTAGTCTATTTTTGTGTATGGTGTAAGGAAATGGTCCAGTTTCATTCTTCGGCATGTGGCTGTCCAATTTTGCCAACACCATTTGTTGAAGAGACTGTCATTTTTTCATTGGATATTCTTTCCTGCTTTGTCAAAGATTAGTTGAGGGTCCATTTCTGAGTTCTCTATTATGTTCCATTGATCAGTCTTTGTCCCAGTACCATGCTGCCTTGATTTTTACAGCCATGTAATAAAGTTTGAAGTCTGAAATTGTGATATCACCAACTTTGGTTTTCTTTTTCAACTTTTCTTTGGCTCTTCAGAGTCTTTTCTGGTTCCATACAAATTTTAGGATTATTTGTTTCAGCTCTGTAAAAAGTTGATGGTATTTTGATGGGGATTGTATTGAAGTTATAGATTGTTCTAGGTAGCATAGACATTTTAACAATATTTGCTCTTCCAATCCATGAGCATGGAAAGTTTTTCCATTTCTTTGTTTCTTCCTTAATTTCTTTCATGAGCATTCTGTAGTTTTCAGTGTATAGATCTTTTACCTCTTTGGTTAGGTTTATTTCTAGTTATCTTATGGTTTTTGGTGCAGTTATAAATGGAATTTATTTCTTAATTTCTCTTTCTTCTGTCTCATTGTTAGTGTACAAAAATACAACTTATTTCTGTGCATTGATTTTATATCCCACCACTTTGCTGAATTCCTGCATGAGTTATAGCAATTTTAGGGTGGAGTCTTTAGGGTTTTCTACATAAAATATCATGTCAGAAGCAAAAAGTGAGAGTTTGACTTCTTAGCTCATTCAGATACCTTTTATTTCCTTTTATTGTCTGATTGCTGAGGCCAAGATTTCTAGTACTATTTCAAACAACAGTGGTGTTAGTGGACATCCCAATCATGTTCCTGACCTTAGTGGAAAAGCTCTCAATTTTTAACCATTGAGAATGATATTTGCTGTGGACTTTTCATATATGGTTTTTATGATATCAAAGTATGTTCCCTCTATCCCTACACTGTGAAGAATTTTGATTAAGAAGGGATGCTGTACTTGGTCTTGGTGAATAATCCTTTTAATGTACTGCTGGATCCTTCTGGCTAGTATCTTGGTGAGAATTTTTGCATCCATGGTCATCAAGATATTGGTCTGTAATTCTTCTTGATGAATTCTTTGGTTTTTGGATCAAGGTAATGCTGGTCTCCTAGAAAGAGTTTGGAAGTTTCCTCCCATTTCTATATTTTTTAAAGATTTTATTTATTCATGAGACACACACAGAGAGAGAGAGAGAGAGAGAGAGAGGGGCAGAGACACAGGCTGAAGGAAAAGCAGGCTCCATGCAGAGAGCCTGATGTGGGACTCTATCCCGGGACTCCAGCATCATGCCTTGAGCCAAAGGCAGATGCTCAACTGCTGAG
Organism: Nyctereutes procyonoides; assembly: GCF_905146905.1. Taxonomy (NCBI): domain Eukaryota; kingdom Metazoa; phylum Chordata; class Mammalia; order Carnivora; family Canidae; genus Nyctereutes; species Nyctereutes procyonoides. Next base: position 62,217,540 of record NW_026575142.1, on the reverse strand, counting down.
CCACCCAGGTGTCCCATGATCTCTCCTCTTTCATTCATGATATTATTTATTTGAGCCCTCTCTCTTTTCTTTCTGACAAGTGGATTATGAATCTTATTCATTCTTTCAAAGAATCAGCTCCTACTTCCGTTGTTCTGTTCTATTGTTCTTTTGATTTCTATTTCATTGATTTCTGCTCTAATCTTTACTAATTCTCTTCTCTTTCTAGGTTTAGGGCTTATTCGCTATTGTTTCTCCAGCTCCTTTGGGTGTAAGGTTAGGTTGTGTATTTGAGACCTTTCTTGTTTATTGGGAAAGGCTTGTATTGCTATATACTTCCCTCTTAGAATGACCTTTGCTGCATCCCAAAGGTTTTGAACAGGTGTGTTTTCATTTTCATCTGTTTCTATGAATTTTTAAATTCTTTTTTAATTTCCTGGTTGACCCATTCATTCTTTAGTAGGATGCTCTTTAGCCTCTATCTATGTAATTTTTTTCTAAACTTTCTCTTGTGAATGAATTTCAGTTTCAAAGCATTGTGGTCTAAAAATATGTAGGAAATGATCTGAATCCTTTGGTACCAGTTGAGACCTGATTTGTGACTCAGTATGTGAACTATTCTGGAAAATGCTCCATGTGCACTCGAGAAGAATGTGTATTCTGTTGCTTCAAGGTGAAATGTCCTAAGTATATCTGTGAAGTCCATCTGGTCTAGTGAGTCATTCAAAGCCCTTGTTTCCTTGCTGATCTTCTGTTTAGATGGGGTGTTAAAGTCCCCTATTATTATTGTATTACTATTGATCTGTTTCTTTAATTTTGTTATTAATTAGTTTATATAATTGGCTGCTCTGATGTTAGGGGCATACATATTTATAATTGTTAGATCTTCTTGTTGCTTAGACCCTTTAAGTATGATATAATGTCCCTCTTCATCTCTTATTACAGTCTTTGGTTTAAAATCTAAATCGTCTGATATAAGGATTGCTGCCCCAGCTTTCTTTTGATGTCGATTAGCATGATAAATAGTTTTCCATCCCCTCACCTTAAATCTGGAGATATCTTTGGTTCTGAATTGAGTCTTTTGCAGACAGAATATCAATGGGTCTTGCTTTTTTATCCAATCTGATAACCTGTGTCTTTTGATTGGGGCATTTAGCCCTTTTACAGAGTAACTATTGAAAGATATGAATTTTATGCCATAGTAATACCTGCAAAGTCATTGTTTCTGTATATTGTCTCTGTTCCTTTCTGGTCTGTTACTCTTGGGATCATTCTAAAAGGGATGCTTTTTAATATTTCTTACAGGGCAGGTGATCACAAATTCTTTTAGTTTCTGTTTGTCCTGGAAGTTTTACCTCTCTTTCTATTTTGAATGACATCTTAGCTGGGTAAAGTATTCTTGGTTGCATAGTTTTCTCATTTAGCACCCTGAATGCATCATGCCAATCCTTTCTGGTCTGCCAGGTGTTGCCAGGTGTCTGTGGATAAGTCTGCTTCCAGTCTAATGTTTCTACCTTTGTAGGTTATGGGCTTCTTATCCTGAGCAGCTTCCAGGATCTCCTCTTTGTCTCTGAGATTTGCAAGTTTCACTATTGTATATTGAGGTGTTTACCTATTTTTCTTGATTTTGAGGGGGCTTCCCTGTGCCTCTTGAGCTTGGATGCCTACTTCCTTACCTAGAGTAGGGAAGTTCTCCACTATAATTTGCTCCAATAAACCTTGTTCCCCCCTCTCATTTTCTCTCTTTCCTCTTTTTCTAGGATCCCAATTATCCTAATATTGTTTCACTTTATGGTATCACTTATCTCTCAAATTCTCCCCTCTTGATCTAATAGTTGTTTATCTCTCTTTTTTCAGCATCTTTATTCTCCATAATTTTGTCTTCTGTATCGATAATTCTCTTCTGCCTCATTTATCCGAGCAGTTAGACGTTCTATTTTGATTGCATTTCATTACTAGTCTTTTTTATTTTGACTTGATTAGATTTCAGTTCTCTTATTTCTCCAGAAAGGGATTCTCTAGTGTCTTCTATGCTTTTTCAAACCCAGCTAGTGTTGTTATAATCATTATTCTGAACTGTAGTTCTGACACCTTATTTATGCCCAAATCGATTAGGTCCCTGGCAGTCAGTAATATCTCCTGTTCTCTTTTTTGAGTAAGTTTTCCCATATTATCGTTCTGTTTAGAGAAGAACAGATGAACAAGAAAACAAAATACTAAAATGACAACAATGAAACCAGAGAAATATATACTAAACAAATCAGAAGAGACCCAAAACTGAAATTAAAAAAAGAGAGAGAGAGAGAGAATGAGAGAGAGAGAGAGAGAGAGAGAGAGAGAGAGAGAACAGGGCAGTCCCAGTGGTGCAGTGGTTTAGCATTGCCTGCAGCCCGGGGTGTGATCCTGTAGACCCGCAATCGAGTCCCACGTTGGGCTCCCTGCATGGAGCCTGCTTCTCCCTCTGCCTGTGTCTCTGCCTCTCTATCTCTCTCTCTCTCTGAATGAATAAATAAATAAATAAATAAATAAATAAATAAATAAATAAATCTTAAAAAAAATCTTAAAAAAAAAGAGAACATAATCAGGTGAATAAAGCAGAGCTAAATTTCGAGATATAGTTTCAAGATTATATTTATATATTTGTGATATATATCTTGAATAAAATAAAATTAAATATATTGAAAGAATAGAATGGAACTGTAATGATGAAAACAAAAAGAGTTTAACAAAAAATAAATGAAAAGAGAGAAAATATGATCAGAAGATGAGGGAATAGAGCCATACCCTAGATTCTGGGTGTATTTTGGTCTGTTAGAAGAAACCATATCCCAAAATTGTAGGGAAAGAAAAAATTATATATATATAAAATTAAATACAATGAAAGGATAGAATGTAGCTGTAGAAATGAAAATTTAAATTTAAAAAGATTTTTAAAAAGGAGTCGATAAAATAAATTCATTGAAAAATGAAAAAAAAAACAAATTAAAATTGAGAGACTAAGGTATCATGGGAGAGGGACATCTGGATGACTCAGTGGTTGAGGTTCTGCCTTTGGTTCAGGGCATGAACCCAGTGTCCCAGGATCAAGTCCCACATTTGGCTTCCTGCATGAAGCCTGCTTCTCCCTCTGCCTATGTCTCTGTTTCTCTCTTTCTGTGTGTCTCTCATGAATAAATAAATAAAATCTTAAAAAAAAAAAGAATCATGGGAGAAAAAAAATCATGAACTCTATATAGTCTTTTCCCTTGGCGCTGGAGTTTTGCAGTTCTCTACGATCAATAAACTTGGTCTTAGCCAACATTCTTGCTAAACTTCTCGGGGAGGGGTCTGCTGCACTGATTCTCAGGTGTCTTGGTCCAGGGTAGAATTGCTCTGCCCTTGCCAGGGGCCAAGCTAAATAAGAGGTTCCAGATTGCTCTATGTGGCTTTTGTTCCCTGAAGGCTTTCTGAGCCGCTTTAGAGGATGAGAATGAAAATGGTGGCCTCCTGAATTCCAGCCCTGAAGCCAAAACCTCAGGGTAGGGCACTTTAGTTTTAAAATCTCCAGTTTTTTGGAATTTACTTCTGGAACTCTTTCTAGCACTCTCCTTATTTTAACTAGAAGACAATGCTGAATCTGAAGGTCAAAAAAGGTTATTATATGAGAAGCCATATTGTTTCCTAAAATGTATGTTCGGTTTTGCTTTTGGTTAATAAGTATACTTCCTTTTGTCTAGATTCCATTGAAATCCTGCTCAAATTAGAAAAGGCCAATATTAATAATTTTAGTATTCCCAGAAAAATATTTGAGTAGAAATATAAAGTCATGTGATCTGGTGGGAGAAGAAATGATAATATGCACTATTGTGTTCATTTGAATTGCTTTCTGTGAAATATTTAATAACAAATATTTAATTCAGGGTTCTTCAGAGAAGCAGAACCAATAAGATATACAGACATGCCTCAGAGATATTGAGGGTTCAGTTCCAGACCATGACAATAAAGAGACTATTGAAATAAAGTGACCCCAATGAATTTTTGGTGTCCCAACACATGTAAAAGCTGTGTTTGAACTATACTATAATCTATTAAGTGTGCATACAACAGTAGTGCCAGCTGCATAAATAGTTCAGGAGATATTCCAGAGGTAATCCTGATGTAGTTGTTCTCAGATATGCTGAACTTGTGGAAGAGAACCCACTCTGGACAATGTCAGAAAAATAGTACACATCTAATTAAAAAACATGTTATTGCTTTTAAAAAGCTAACCATGGGACACCTGGATGGCTCAATGACTGAACGTCTGCCTTCGGTTTGGGTGTGATCCTGGAGTCCCCTGATGGCGTCCCACATTATGGTGTCCCGCATCAGGCTCCCTACATGGAGCCTGCTTCCTCCCTCTACCTGTGTCTCTGCCTCTCTCTGTGTGTCTCTCATGAATAAATATATAAAATCTTTTAAAAAATAAATAAAAATGATAACCATTATCTGAGTTTTCAGCTAGTGGAGGGTCTTACCTGGATGTTGATGGCTGCTGACTGACCAGAGTTGTGGTTGTTGAAGGTTGGGGTAGCTGTGGCCATTTCTTAAAATTTGACAGCAGTAAAGTTTGTTCCATCCATTGCCTTTTTCTTTCAAAAGAGATTTCCCCGTAGTATCAAAGGCAAAAGAAAAATTAAATTTCCTTACTACTTACAGCCCGTTCACAAGTCCTTAAAATGGGCAGAGTGTCATTCCTCTGGGAACTGAGCTGCCTCAGTGTCAATACTTTGTTAAGGGCAAAAAGCAAACTTAACCTGCCCTCCCCCTCCACTCCCACCCCCCAGGATCCTATAAGTCTACTTTAACATAGAAAAATTCCACTGGAATCTTCCTTTAAGTCTACTCCCCAAGATCCATGTGGGCAATCATCTCCTGAGTGTATGACCCATGCATATACATCTGAAGGGTCTCATGACTGATGTTTTACTAGATAATAATAAATGACCTTTTCCTAACAATAGCTAGACCCTCAAGGTCCTGAAAACCTTGCTTCCAAAATTCCTTAGAGATTTACATGATCCTTAACCCCTTCCCAACTTGAAAGTATATAATCAGCCACACCCCAATGTAGCTTTTTCTGCCCACAGGTCTTGTCCCCATTCTTTAATAAAACCACCTTTTTGCGCCAAAATAGTCTTAAGAATTATTTCTTGGCTGTTGGCTTTGAAGCCTAACATCTTTCCTACATCAGTATGTGATGCTGTTTGATAGCAATTTACCCGAAGTAGAATTTCTCTCAAAATTGGGGCCAATCCTCTCCAACCCTGCCATTGCTTTATTAGGTACATTTATGGAATATTTTAATCCTTTGTTGTCATTTCAACAGTCTTCACAGCATCTTCACCAGGAGTAGATTTCATCTCAAGAAACTCAAAAACCGCCTTTGTTCATACATAAGAAGCAACTCTTCATTCATTGAATTTTTATGAGATTGCAGTAATTCAGTCACATCTTCAGCCTCTAATTCTAATTCTAGCTCTCTTGCTACTTTCACCACATCCACAGTTATTTCTTTCACTGAAGTCTTGAACCCCTCAAAGTTAACCATGAGGGTTGGAATCAACTTCTTCCAAACTCTGTTAATATTGGTATTTTGAGCTCTTCCCAGTTAAAATAAAACACATAATGTCTGTGAAGTACAATAAAATGAAGTGCAATATATATATATATATATTGGCTCACACTATTACAGAGGCCAAGAAGTCCCATGACTTATTATCTGAAATCTAGAGAACCAGGAAATCTAGTGACATAATTCAGTCTAAGTTTTAAGGCCAGAGAACCAGGAGACCTGATGGTCCCACTCCTAACATCCAAGAATAAAGCCCAAGAACCAAGAGTGCCATTGTTGAAGGTAACAAGAAGATGGATATCTCAGCTCCAGCTCACTCTTTCTTCATCATTTGTTTTACTCAGTCCTTCCATAGAATGGAAGAAACCCATGTGCATTGATGAGAAAATGGGCTCTACTCAGACTACTGATTCAAAAGATAATCTCTTTCATAGACACCATCATGAACCCCCCAGTAATAACGTTTCACCCCCTATCTGGACATCCCTTAGCCCTGTTAAATTGACACATAAAATTAACCCATTACACCAAATAAAATTTTATAAAATTCTTTAAAAATTAAACTCGTTTGATGTTAAATATATTTACAAAGAAGCATGTAGGATTTGTATGTAAGCATGTAAGGAGTTAGACAAATGTGTAATAGTCAAATCAGAACATTAGAAGTTTAAATAAAAGAAATAAAAGTAAAAGTCACTTTTTGCCCCACAATTATGCATGAAGATAGTTTCTATTTGACTAGCAAACTTTAAGAATTTCAATGGGAGGGACAGCTGGGTGGCTCAGCAGTTGAATGCCTACCTTCCACCCAGGGCGTGATCCTGGAGTCCGGGGATCGAGTCCCACATCAGACTCCCTGCATGGAGCCTACTTATCTCTCTGTCTGTGTCTCTGCCTCTGTCTCTCTGTGTCTCTCATGAATAAATAAATAAAATCTTAAAAAAAAAAGAATTTCAAGGGGATATCAGGTATGTGCATGTGCTACTTTATTCAGAGCACCATAATGCAGTGACATAGTGTGACCTGCGTGTCATTTCACAGGCAAGTGTGGCTTTTCTCAGTTTAAGTGTAGCTGATACAATTTGCTTTGAGTTTGATTTTAACTCGCAAATTAACGTTTTCCCCCTTATTTATCCTAACTAGGTTAATGGCTTCTTGTAAATATCAAAAGACTTTTGTTTCTTTTTTCTCTTATTCTTCTGGAAAACAGGGATCAACAGGAGAAGGTGACAAACTGCTATGATCTCATGTTGGGCTCTTCAGACTCCCACTTTGTGACTCTTGACCTGCCTTAGTGAAGGAAGAATCCTTCCACAGAGTGAGACAGTCCTTGTTTATGCCTCATTTATTCTCAAAGGATCTGAGATTGGATAATACATCCTAGGTCGCTTGACCTATGGAAGGAAACTGTGCCCAGGAAATCTCTCCAGTTCTTGATAAATAGATAAAGTAAACACCATATCCTTTCTGTGTTTTGCCAATCTTTTTACAACTGCAGAGTAAAACCCATGCCAGGAATTATAAAATCAAGTTAGTGGGTCACAATTAGATACTATTTATTTATTTATTTATTTATTTATTTATTTATTTATTTATGATTTTAATAGAGTTAGAGAAGCTGGAAGCACATGCTTGGGTTATTGTTCCCAACTACTAGACAACCACAGTAAGTGTCCTAAAGTCCTTTCCTGCCTTATTGAACCTATTTCTTCTCTATACTTTAGACCCTCCTCTTGGATAAATTTTAAATTCTCCTATTAAACGTCACCAATGTGGTAGAAAAGGTAATTATATTACAAAATGTTTTGGATATATATAAGAAAAATGGAGAATCTAGTAAGTAAAAACTCTCTAAGAACTTTCCTAACATTATCTTCTATGTGATATCCTAATTCCTTCTTCAAGAATTGTTGTAGGTAGAAAGATGCTGCCTTGAACAAAGTTATACACCACTGGCTAGGCAGCCTGTATTAAATGATCATCTAATGAAAGAACATACAATCCAACCAATTTTGTCTCAATTATGACTATTTTTCTAAAGATTTTATTTATTTATTCATGAGAGACAGAGAGAGGGGCAGAGACACGGGCAGAGAGAGCAGCAGACTCCAAGCAGGATGTGGGACTCGATCCCAGGACTCCCGGATCATGCTCTAAGCCAAAGGCAGATACTCAACTGATGAGCTACCCAGGCGTCCCTCAATTATGACAGTTTTTAAGATACTTTCTAACAGATACACCTGGGTGGCTCCGTGGTAGAGTGTTTACCTTTGGCTCAGGTCATGATCCCAAGGTCCTGGGATCGGGTCCCACATCGGGATTCCTGCAAGGAGCCTGCTTCTCCCCCTGCCTATGTCTCTGCCTCTTTCTCTCTGTGTCTCTCATGAATAAATAAATAAAACCCTTTTAAAAAGATACATTCTAACTCCCTGTAGGATTGAGTCCTTTATTAGAACTACATCCCCCACCCAACTGCTCGCATTCCCAATTCAGCTTTCCTAGAACTATTTCCCAACAAACCTCATATATGCAGATCTCAGAGTCTGTTTCCCAGGCACCTTGAATAAAGTATTTCTTTTTCTCTCCATGACTACTGCAAATATGGGGCTTAGGAAGACAAGAATAAGTAGACAATCAAACATCCAAAGATCATTTCTATAATATGAATTCAGTACATTTTAAGAATATTTCAAGCATTTTTAATTATTCGTCAGATCTTTATTTTTTTAAAAAGACTTTATTTATTCATGCGAGATACACAGAGACAGGCAGAGACATAGACAGAGGGAGAAGCAGGCTCCCTGCGGGGAGCCTGATGCAGGACTCGATCCCGGAACCCCGGGATCATGCCCTGAGCTGAAGGCAGATGCTCAACCAGCGAGCCACCTAGGTGTCACATTCATTAGATTGTTAATGGTGACCTCCTATGTGCCATGTGTTTTGCTAGGCTTTGAAAAATGTGCTAACTGATGTCACTAACTTCATGTCCACAAACCCTAAGCAGATACTTGGTCCTGCCCTGCAATTATAGGATATTACAGTATATTTTACTGGCTCACTTGTTCCTCTACTCTCTAGTCTGTTTCACATTACGTCCTCTGACATCAAACCTACAACATGTCCCTCCCCATTTTATCACTCTTCACATATGCCCATTTCCTGAGAAATCAAAAGCAATTAAATGAGAACTCTGTAAGTTTCTACCACCACATACATGTATAAAAGCATTTGTACCCATAGAGAATACTCTTCTTTTCCTGCTATTGCTATAAACAAACTCCTAGGACTCTTACCTGAGGCTAATATATTTACATATGCATTGAATCTCATTGGTTCTTATCTTTTTGAAGTCTCCACTCAGAATATCTTGCTCAGTCCTATGTCACTTTTTCTTACACATTTCCCATCAGCATGCAAATATGATGTTATTTCTTTTCCCATTAAAAAAGAAATCTCACTTGCACCGTATCCCCTTTCTATCTTCAAATACTTTCCTCATTTTCTCTCAGACTCATCCAGGCAGATTTCCCCCCACCAAACCAGTCTTGTTAAAACCATCAATGTATTCCATGTTGCTAAATCCAATATTCAATTCTCAGTCATTCTGAAAATATCATTTGCGTTTGCATACCTTTTCTCCCTTTTGTCTCCCTTCTATTGGAATTTTTTTAAAAAATTAAGTGAATAAAATAGAATAATCCATTTGGCTTCCAGGACATCATACTCTTTCTCTTTCTCTTATTCCTACCTTGGTCAGTCTCTCAATCTCATATGTTGGTTCTTCTTCATCTCCCTAACCTTTCAAAGTTGGAGTTCTGAGGCTTAGTTTTTACCTCCATGTAGAGTTTGTCTTTTAAAATTTTGCTATTTATTCATGAGACACAGAGAGAGAGAGAGAGAGAGAGAGAGAGAGAGAGAGAGGCAGAGACATAGGCAGAGGGAGAAGCAGGCTCTATGCAGGGAGCCTGACATGGGACTCAATTCCGGGTCTCCAGGATCACGCCCTGGACTGAAGTCAACACTAAACCGCTGAGCCACCGGGGCTGCCCCTATGTAGAGATTTTTAAAAATCTTTAATACTGCAGTAATTTTCTTGGAAAATGTACACTCTCTTATGACTTTAAACGTCATCTATAATCTAACGGCTCCCAAATTTATATTTCCAGCTCCAAACTCCAGACTAAGATACTGGCTTTTGTGACTTTCTACTTAAATATTTAACAGCCATCTCAAACTAAACATGTACAAAATTAAATTTCTGATCCCCCTTTCAAATCTGTTCTAGCTGAAGTAGACATCTCGGTTGATGGCAATTCCATATTTCCACTGTATCAGACCATAATCTTTATATTCATTTTCGCCTTTTCTTTCACATCCCATGCAATTAATAAGAACATCACTACCTTCAAAACATACAGAATGCTATTACTTCTTACCAACTGGATTTGAACTATCATTACCTCTCACCTGACTTATTGCAATCCTAAATGTAGTTCATCATCAAAAATAGCAAAGTTATCATATTAAAAATAGCTCAGACAAATCATTCCTCTACTCCAAAAATTCCATTAGATCCCCATTTTGATAAAGAGCATGTCAAAATCCTTAAAATGGTTATTGGCTCTATGTGATCTTTTCCCCATCTCCCCTCTCACCACCAATATACCCTCCCCCAGCTTCATTTCTTATCATCATTTCTCATTTCACTCTCCACACAACACCCTCCTTCCTTTTCCATGAATGAACGAGGTCATTCCCACTGCCAAGCTTTTGCTTCACTCAGTTTTTCCCGCAATGTGCATTCCCTAGAAATCTGTGTGGTTACTCCCTCCCAGACAGCACTCTCCAGCCTGTTGTTTTTCCTCTTGATATTAATTACCTTCTAACATATTACAACGTTTCAGAAGTATGTTTATGTGCATAGACTATTTCTACTATGAGAAGATTACCTCTCCTGGGGAAGTTGTTTAATTTTACTTAATAGATGCATCCCAAGAAACTAGAATAATGCCTGTGACTTGGTAGGCACTTTGTAAATGCTGTGGAATAGATTACAGAAACAGGGAAATCACCTTTTAAATAGTAATATTTCCATAAAGTCCCTCCATTCTCAAGATAATCACAAATTAAGTTCATACCATGCATATGACATGGAGGATATATTATTTATTCATATGTTATTTAACATATTAGAACATTCTTGATTATTCTACCCTATTATATTATACTATACATGCATATAAGACTGCCACAGCACTTTATAATAATACATTCTTGTTAATGTATTGAGATTAAAGGTCAAAGTGTGAAATAATCAAAAGATAACTTCTAAAATCAAAATAAACATGAGTAAGAGTAGTCTTCAAAGATTCATGCAATTTGATGTTATAAAATAAAGAAAAGCAATCTTAAAATCTACTAATAAATAAAAGGACTTTTCCCTGAGTAGAGGATAATTCTCACTCAAAATTGTAAAATTCACTTTTATTTGAATGTGAAGAAAGAACAATTTTCCTATAGAGTGTTCTTATAAGACATATGGATTACTTAAATTGAGTTTCCATTTCCTATGTAAATCTGTTTTCCAGAAGGTCTAATGAAGTCACTAAGGCTAAGCCCCCCAAAAGATGTTAAGCCAGCTGGGCAAATGTAAACTTTCAGTAAGAACAGAGCTCATGCATATTTCATATGTAGGAGAAAACCATGTGAGGTAATCACTTGCCCTTTCCCTGATATTCAAGCAGCAGAATATACAAAAAGGGAAAAGCATAAAAGAAGGGCCCCAAACAGCCCTTTGAAAGCACATCTGGTGAGGCTGGAAGAATGCTGTGGTTGTTGAATCTTGTTTACATATTTATAAGCTGAATGTTTCTCAAGATGGTACAAGTTACAAGATTCCACGTTTTTGTTATTCAGATACTCAGTCTTTGGGGTCTAAACATTCATACCTTGTAAAATAAGTCAATTTTAAAACCTAAACACTCCACATCCTCTTCAAATAAACTGTGAATATTTTCGTGGCAAACTATAATCACTGTCATTCTTGATACCTATGTACCCCAACCTTCAAATACTCTTATCCAAAGTATATGCAGGAATAAGGAAAGTGGAAAGTACCTAAATTTTAGGCCTATTGAGGATCAGTATTGGGATCCACATACATATCGGACCATTTCTTTTTTTTGCTTTTTGGAGGCATGGGTGGGGGACTCCACATAAAACAGCTAGATGAGTGCCTTGCACTTAATAAACATGTGTTTAATTGAATTAAAATGGAAAGATTGTGTATTTTATATAAGCTTGATGACTAAAACAGAATGACACTCTATGAGAAAGTACTGAAAGTGAAGCATTCTGTCCCTAAATAAAAGACTGGTGAGCTGAGTTTCACCCAGATTTGTAGTGCTAATTGCCATAAACCTAGGAAGTATTATTTCTCCATTTGGTAATATCTTTAGACACAATTTCATTTAAGAAGAGGGTCAAGGGATGCCTGGGTGGCTCAGTGGTTGGGCATCTGCCTTTGGCTCAGGGCGTGATCCTAGAGTTACAGAATGAAGTCCCACATTGGGCTCCCTGCATGGAGCATGCTTCTCCCTCTGCATGTGTCTCTGACTCTCTCTTTCTGTGTCTTTCATGAATAAATAAATAAAATCTTTAAAAAAAAATAAGAAGAGGGTCAATTTTAAATAAAGGGCTCAAAAGCCAAAGACAAAAGTCTAATATTGTCTTTCAACAATCATGTTAATGAGAACCCTTAAAAATAGACCAGCACTCAAGACTCTAAGAAATGTGAACACTTTATAACTTTTCTAGTGATCTCTTGCTGTATTTCCAAAAGTAAACCCCTCTAAATAGGTGTTTCTTTTAATTATTTCTGGAAACTGCCATGGGACTGGAGAGTTGGGAAAAGGCCATCTCATACAAATTCAGATTGGTGTTGGAGAAGAGAAGAATCTCAAGGCATAAAATGAGTAATCACAAATACTGAAAAAACAAAGTAGGCTGAACTTTATGGTCTTGCTATTAACAAATAAACAAAAACAAACAAACGAATGTTTCTGAGTATGAAAAAGGGTAACGGGGCTGAACAATGGAAAGAACTACTAGTATTTCTCCCAAAACATCCAAACCCATTATCACATATTACACATATTACAAGGTCAGTCAATGGCTATGGTCTGCCTTGACACAAGGCCTCAGTTTGGCAGCAAGGGGAGATTACCTGGGTTTGTCCCACTTCTTTTTTAGGTAACTGTATTTCTTTCCTACTCCTGCTACAAACTACCAAAAACTATTAGCTTAAAATAACACAGATGTATATTATCAGTTATGGAGGTCAGAAGTCTAAAATGGGTTGGTAAGGTTGCATTCGATCTTTTAGGGATGAAAGATTTATTTCCCTGACCTTTCTGGCTTCTCGAGGCCGCTGCATCCTTTGGCTCTTGTCCCTGTATTGCTCTAAACTTTGCCACCATCATACATAACCTTAGTTGACTGACTCCCTTGAAATTCTTATTAACTCTTTTATGATTTTATTTAACCCACTTAGATAATCTAAAATAAGCTCCTCATTTCAAGATCCTTAACTCAATCAGATATGTAATATCCCTTTTGACATGTAAGGTAATGTACAGTTCTCAGTTATTATGACATGCCACTTTGGGGGGCCATTATTCCACCTACCATAACCACTATGTTAATTATCCTCTTCTTTTCTCCCCTTCATCAATTCCTTTATTTATTTCCAATATATTACTACAAATGTGATCCTTTCTACATCAAACTCCAGGAAGGGAGGATCTTTGTCTCATTTTGGTTCTTAACTGGCCAAGGACATGGAACCGTGCCTGAAACATAGCAATTCTTTTTTTGTTAGGATATAATGCTTTAAGTGAAACACCAGTCTTAGTGGTTTAATACAACAAAGGTTATCTTTTGCTCATGAAATAGGTGCACAAAGGTTGTAAAGTACAAGTTTATGTGATAAACTCAGTGACCGTTAGCTGTACCAACTGAAGTCTACAGTCTCCTCCATCCCTGAAGTAAAGAACAGGTGATCCTGTATAATTGTAAAGCACATTTTCATAGTCTCAGAATAGAAATGGCATTTTTCATTTTATTTCATATTTGATTGACCAGAACTGACCATGATCCTGATTGATTTCAAAGAAGCTGCAAAATGTATTTTCCCTTAAGCCCAGTAAAGAAATAATAGGATATTGTAAACACCAGCACACACCATAAATATGTGTTGAATATTGAATGTGATGAGAATAGGGAACAGTAAGAGAACATAGTAATGCCATAAAAACTTCCTCCCTAAATAGACAAACTCCAAACACATAATAAAACATCCTCTTCTCATACTTTAGGGAGCTTGGGAGCATACGATAATAATTTTTTGATATTGCAAGATTTGTCTTAAAATGTATTATGTTTTTGAGCCCTACTTTATAATGGATTGGTATCTGATTCAGTACAAACCTGTGCCTTTTTTAAAAATTCAAATCCCCAGGAAATGCATGATACTTATTCTACTCTTTGCATGAGTTTAAGAAGTACAGATAAGTAAAAAGGAAAAATGGACAATTAATTAATCATTATAGGTAGTGAATTTCCAATCTAGACAATTTAGGATTCAGGGTTCAGAAGTGATAGATAAATTTTAGATAGAATGAGTTTAATTCACCAGCTTAAGCTAAATACACACACCAGTTTAAATAAAATACAATTTTGTTTTTGCACTTGACCTGCCTCTATAGGGAAAAACCTGTAGGTATTTCATCATTAAATGTTACCATCTTTATTTACATATACACTTACAGATTCTGTTCCCTCAAATATGAGTACTACTACCACCAGGACCAAAATGAATTGTTCAAATTCATGTCTATGATTCAGAAAACTAGGATGAGGCTATAAGTGAATAATTTATACATTCTAGCTTTGTCTGTGAGGCCAGATCTAATTTCTACTTACCTCCGTCAAATTAGCATTATGGTATCAATTTGTTCGTGACTGCTTTCAGGATGTCTTATGCTCCCAATGAAATTTTAAAGTGAAATTTACCTATATATATTTAATTCAGTTCAGTTCCTCATTTCCCAGAGATACATTTTCTTCTTATTTTCGAGGATAATTGAAGGCATTCTCTACTTTCCAGCTCTACACCACTGCCTACATCCTTATTTATTCACTCTATATTTCTGAATCAAATCTTCTTGGGGCATCATCTCCCATCTTTCATCTCCTCAGGGACATCTCTCCACATAATAAGATTAAGTGTCAAGCAAAGAGAAAATGTCCATTGATGCAACTAGGCTGAGATGGATTTTAGCATATATTCTGTCCTAGGAAATGATAGAAAACTGGTTCTCAATTTGAAATGGGAAGACAAACATTTGACATGATGCCCAATTTGGCAATGGAGCAAACTGTCAGCACAGAATTCTTGTTATATTTCCATGAACTGAAGGCAGTAACAATTTATATCCATTTAATCTATGTCACTGTTTGAGCAGCAAATGTAAATGTGTACACATATATGCTTATGATAAGGGAACACATGAACACAGAAGTCAAATAAGTAAACACATATGGTTTAAGATTTTCTCATGCTTATCTAAATTTAATTGCACAACCTAATTCAATATATATGTATATGTCACACATATATTTGTAATCAACATTTTTATAAATAAATGCTAAAAATGTATACTATAAGTGGCTTGAATTATGTATTTGTAAATACTCCATTTTTAAAATGAAATATTATAAAATGAAAGTGGAAAAATTATCATTAATTCACATATAATGCTTAGCAATTAAGTTGACATATTAAATGGAGAATGCCAATAGTATCTCTTCTCTGAATCCATATAACATATAATTTACTGCAATTATCATATTTCATCTTCAAACAATTCAATTAAGAAACCCATCACTAAGTCAATTTATCTCTATTTCCACCTGCTATCTCTGAGATTCAGGGATTTTTCCAAAAAAAATAATCCAAAATAACAAGTAGGACTTGAAATCTGTGTACTTAACCGCGCTCACACACACAGAGAGAAAGTAAATGCAATTGCTTATCTTACTATTTTAAAAATACATATTTTTAATTATTTATATATTTATTCGAGAGAGAACATGAGAGAGAGCACCAGTGGGGGTAGAGGCAGAGGGAGAGAGAGAGAGGGAGAAGCATGCTCCTGATGTGGGCCTCCATCCCAGGACCCCAGGGATCATGACCTGAGCCCAAGGCAGATACCTAACAGACTGAGCCACCCAGTTGCACCTAATAGTACTTTTTTTTCTTCTCTAAAGATTTTATTTATTTATTCATGAGAAACACGAGATAAAGAGAGAGGCAGAAACACAGGCATAAAAAAAAAAAAGAAAGAAACACAGGCATAAGGAGAAGCAGGCTCCCCATGGGGAGCCTGATGCAGGACTTGATCCCAGGACCCCAGGATCACAATCTGAGCCAAAGGCAGATGTTCAAGCACTGAGCCACCCAGGCACCCAGTAATTTTTTAATAATAAAAATATGTAATGAAATATGGCAAATGGATATACCTATATGGGATACATGTTGATATGCATAAACCTTGTCAATTAGATATTTTTTCATGCAGGTTATTAACATATCCTCAGTAATGCTAAAGGGAAGATGAATCTCTTTATGTTAGATTATACATCTAAATAATATGTTCCTCCTTCATATTATTGGATCACTGGTTCTCTAGCTTCATATCAAACCTATCAAGATCCCTTTTCCTCTTTTCTTACAACTACATCTCTGTAAGTCCATTCAATCTGCGCTAAAGCTGAATTTTATCAACCTTAGATTTCTCTTGGACTTTGTCCTCAAAGTCAGGGTTGCCTAAAAATCTAAGGTGTTTCTCACAGTAGGTTTCAGTTACAAAGTGACTGGTATTAATTTTTATATGATATACCATTCTCAGTATTTCACATTTATGAGCAAGTCACTTAAAGCTACTTAAAAGTTGTATCTAGTGTTCCTCTTGCTCTTCTCTTTCTTGCCACAAAAATTCAAATATTCAAAATGTAAGTGCTTAGAAATGTGGCTTTCCTATGATGCATCCTTTATGTACAAGTAACCTCCCAATGTTCAGCTATACAGCACGAATGTTTTTAGATTTTAATGCAATCTAGCATCTGAAATCTCATTGTAATATCCCTGATTTATCATTTGGCATTAAATATAGGCTGTAGAGAGATGTGGGGAGAGTTGGAATCTATTATGAAATAATACTTGATATCCTTGTTAGGTTAGCATCTCCACGCCATATATTAACTTTCATTATTATCCCGGGTGATACATGGTCCTCACTTCCTCCCATCCATGGACCATTTTCAGTGTTGCACAAGTTAATGACCACTTTCACTTATGTCTCATCAATAAAAAGCACCCTACAGGTTCTCAGGAGATCAAGCAATCATCTAAATTATCAGGCCAAAATTCATAATTTTGCACTATTTCTGAAATATAATTAATGTTTCTTTATGTATGGAAAAAGTCTTTATGTATGGATGGAAAGGTCCACTCTCATGTAGCAATCTGTGATTTATACTATTTTGCTTGAATTCCTAATGTTCCTTCTACAGGAGGTAGACTCTGACCACTAAACTTTATTGCATGATCTTGACCCTAGAGAATCAGAGAAAAGCAGAGTAATAAACCAAGAAATTATTATACCTTACTAAACTGAAATGACTGAATTTTTCTTACTTTTTCTTTCATTCTGTAAGAAATATTGATATACTGAGTGGAGCAGTGATATCCTAGAAATTGAACTGACCATATCTGGATGCAGACAGATTGTGCTATGGACCCTCAACTCTTCAGTCTTTCCAAAGCACAGCCAGTGGCATTTCTCTTTTGTGAAAGTAATTGAAGATAACTGCAATTTTATACTTCATTCACCATTAGAAATAAACTGCAGGACAGATACAGGGGCATTTTTTGAAATATTTCAATTGATACTGTATAAGTAATTCAGAAAAGAAGCATATTAGATATGAATCAGTAAATAGAATTCAAATTTTCCTCTCTACACATTCTGCAGAAGTGACATTTATCATAAAAGAATGTTCTAAGTCTAAAAACGTTATTTATTTATTTATCTAGCCTTGGATCAAATTGTACAGTCAAAAGGTTATATACTTGAAGTTTGAGCTGCTTAAAAAATGTTGTTGATTAATTGTGCTTCGTATCAGTGATCCCATTTTTTAGCACAAGGTGCTGTGAGAAGTAGATGTTAATCCTGATTTCATGGAGATAACCCAGATTTCAAAACATCAAATTTTTGATATCTAGTGAGTGTGGTGAGAGTTAGCCAAATCTGGTTTGGGAAGAATATTTGCACGGGAGAAATTCTATGAAATGTGGAAAAACCATAGTAATGAAAATTACATCTTTGAATATTGGCTATTTGATATTTAGTCTGTCATTTTCATATAATCTTGACTTTTTTTTTTTCCGGTTGAGGATATAAGTTCAGAAAGCTTATGCAAATTTTCCGAGGACGTTATATTTGAATCAGATCTTGGGCCATAATATAAAACTGCACCCATCTGACTGCAGAGACAAAATTCTTGTATCATACTGCCCATCATCTTGAACATGTGTTTTCCCTCATTAAGACTGGCTCTAAATCTCCATGTAGACACTATCTTGATGAACTACGCAGCACTTCATATGAAATACAAGACTGGCTCTCTCTCTCTTTTTTTTTCTTTTTCTAAGCTCCATCATGGTTCCCACCTAGGGTTTTCTTTTGGGGAGAAGGGGGTTCTGGTTTTTTTAGAGAGAAAGAGAGAACATGCAAGTGGACGAAGGGAGGGGCTGAGGGAGGGCAAGAGAGGGAATCCTAAGCAGGCTTCGTGCTCAGTGCAGAGCCCCACGGGGGATCCATCTTACTACCCCAATATCATGACCTGAGGGGAAAAGAGTGGGAGGCTTACCTAGCTGAGCCACCCTGATGCCCCAGATTCCCATTTAGGATTTTAAGTAGCGAGAGGGAAAGGAGGAAGAAATGGCACATGACTCCTTCCAACTAGGAGATCATAACTCAGTTATCAGATCTTCTCTATGGACAATTAAATTCGAGGAGAAGTTACATTAAAAATAAAAAAAGAACTGCTTCGGAATAGCAGTTTAATAATTTTTTATCACTTCTACTTCTTTCTAGTAGCCATTACAGGCCCTAGTTTTATACACATAGACACACAGACACATACACACACAGTAGTCCAAAGCAATTGAATTGAAATAAATTGCAATAAATATGAACATATTCTTAGCAGCTAATACTTATTTGAAGCCAACCACCCACATATTAACTAATGGTGTTACAACGCAAAAAGGTACGTAACGGCGTACCAACAGTGGGACCGTATCAGCAAAAGTCCCCTTATGCAGGCAATAAAGGAGTGTATTATCATTTGAGAATATAAAAGCAATAATAAAACCAGCAAAAGATGGTTTGCATTGTATTATCACCACACGCTGGCTATTATAAATGATATCAGTGAAAAGACTCCTCCAGGCGGAAGCAAACTTCCAACTGCCACCCAACTTATCCTTCACATGCTCTGCCTTAAAAAATAAGGAAACTGGAGAGAAGTGACTTCAGCACCATGGTGGCATAAGACATCCTTCATTTTTGTTCCCCTTAATAACTAAAATGTATTTGTATTTGGCATTCTTCACAGCTCCTATCAAATGCTACTACCCTCCCATGGGTACTTAAATTAATAACTCACTGACTTGGGTGAAAGCTGTTATGTATAATTACTTTTGGAGACAGTCATTGGAACAGAGGCACACATTATGGATTCTCAAAAGATGTATTGTCACTTTGTTACCTGTTATATTGAAAAAGGATTATTAAAATGAAGTGTAACAGCTGTTTCCGAATTATTTTGTTATACTTAAAAGGATATATTGAAGAAAGATTGTATCTACAGCAAAGCCTACTTTAGTGTTCACAGGGAATATAAACATGGGTTATCACCACAATTATTTTTCTGATGGTAGATTGAGGTCATTTTTCAAATGGTAGTGACTAAACCTATTTAACACTCGAGCATATTTTAATGCCTCAAACATGTTCAGTTCATTTCCAGCTCACTTGCTCAGCCCTATCAAGAATGATCTTCCTGTAGATTTTCCACTGGTTCACTTCTCTTCATTCTGTTCTCAGTTCCAATGTCACTGCCTGAGAAATACCTTCCCTTGAGCAATTCTCTAGACTGGTGCTACCCTTCCTGCAGCCCCTCTGTATTCTGTTACCTGGTTTTATTCACTGCACAACATTTGTTAATATCTGAAATTATCTCATTCAGTTGCCAGTCATCAATGTCTAACGTAATCTCCCCGAAGGCAAGGAGTTCACTGCTGTATCTGTAGCACTTAAAAAAATACTTGGACATAAAGCAGATGTTGAACAAATATTGGTGAATGAATGGATGAACTGAGGAGAATTAACTAGGAGCTGCGCCTCTGTAGTGATACAAATTGTTTCACATTTGCAATCCTCAAATTCATGAGATATAAACATAGCCAAAGACTACATTTGAGAGAACACTAGATATGTTCATATTACCAAAAAGTATGTTTACTATTTAGAAGAATACTATATTAAGTTAGCTCCTAAAACATGAGTCTTCTTACTCTATACACCAGGGTTCATAAAATTCTGTTGAGAGAATTTAGAATTTTACATTAACATTAACTTTAAGCTTAACAAATAAAGATCAGTTTTGTCACATCTCTTTCTAGATCCTTTCTTTGTTTAACTTCTTAACAATAACACCAAGGAAACTTAAAATAGTCTTACACATTTTTGTCACTATATTTTCTTCATTTCTAGACAATATCATTTATTCTATTGTAGTTCATCTTGTATCTCAAGTTGTCAATTAAATTCCTAGAACAACCTCTTCTTTACTCTGAAAGCATTTGGCAAATTATATATTTCTATTCACAATGATGTCTGCAGATGCTTAAAAAGCACCCTATATGAAAAGATCTTTCGCAGAAAACATCACTAAAATTTTCCAAATTTATAATCTTGACCCTTGGTGTATTTACTGAAGGATACATAATACAAGTGTACAGTGAACTGTCATCAGGAGGAAGTTATAAGGAGCTCAAAACCATGATTTCCTCCTAAGTTTCTGCTGTCACTTTAAAGCAGTAAATTGCATTATCTGTGTTATCTGTGTAGTTCAACAGGCAATGATATTGTTCTAGCATTAAAAATTACAAGTGACAAAATAAAAGTGAGGATACAAAATACAATTTTAGTCATTGTTGAGTGGAAGCTTCCCTTCAAGAGACTCTATGCCGATTAAATTGAAAACACATGATAATGGTAACCCCCCAAAATAAATTAAATATGATCTTCTGAGGTAGAATAAAGAATAAAGGCAGAATCACATCTACCAAACTTGTGGAGTAAATGCAAAGTTGTATTTCTTTTCCAACAAGATTACCTTATCTTTTCCCTAGAATATACTCAGCAACCATTAGTTTCATAGTTTCCTTGAAAGGGAAAGAAAAAGCTTGGTTCTACCTTTTTATTGCCAATAATTTTCTCTCCAGATTTTTTAAAATAAGAATTCTTGGCATTTATATAGAGTGTTACAATTTTCCAAGTACCTATAAAGTATGAGCTGTTCTAGGATTTCCATAAGAAAATTAAGACAGTAAGAAAAATGTAAACTGAATTACGTGGCTACAGACAAGAAGTTTAAAGGAAATTGTGATCTCTGTTGGTTGAAGAATGAGTTTTCAAATGGTGGCATTATCTGGAAGAAACTGAAAAAATAATCTAGAATAAAAGTTAAGAAAATTTGTCCCTACTCTGTTAAGCAATGAATGGGAGTTTAAAGTTTCCCCAAAGAATTAATCAAGCGTTGATGAAGTGATACAATAGAATCACATTTTAAGAACTAAATGTATGGGGCACCTGGGTGGCTCACAAGAGTGGAGCCCCTTGCTCAGTGAGGAGTCTGCTTTTCCTTCTCACTCTACCCCCTCACCCTTGCTTGTGCATTTGAGCTCTCTCTCTCTCCCTCTCTCTCTCTCTCTTTCTCTCTTTCTCTCACAGGCTCATTCAAATAAATAAATAAATAAATAAATAAATAAATAAATAAATAAATAAATAAAATCTTTAAAAAAAGGAACTAAATGTACTATTTGTGGAGTAATACCTGGTGAATTAGAACAAATATTGAGTTCCCTGTAATAACTTTTTCTATGTAGTCCCTGAAGCTTTTGTTTATTAGAATTTTAACTAAATTAACAACAAAACTCAAAACATTTTCACAATATTTTAATTATACACACAATTGGTACATATTTGAGCCAAGAAAATGTTTAAAATTATAATTAAAGCTATTTAAAATAAAGAAATTATTATAGTAATTCAGGCTAATATTTTAGCAAGCATTCATTTTATTTGAAGAGAGACTTATCATTAAGGAACTGGTATTTTATTGGATATTTTTATAAGTTTCTTGCCCATATTGGTTCATCTGGAAGCTGAATTTCACTTACTTTTCAATTCATCTTCCTAATTGGTTTTTATAGTTAATTACAGCAACAACATTGGGAAACCATTCATTGTTATTAAATCAAATAGAAACATTCCTATAGTAAACTTAATAACTTGTAAGAAACTCTACTAACTCTAATATAATTACAAAATACACTATTAAATTTAAATTCAGTAATCTTTTTTGGTTCAAGTTTGTCTTTGTAAATAATGTATGCTATAGAAACCAAAACTTACATCTGAAAAGCTGAGGTAAAATTCAATGATTACATTATCCTGGGGCAGCTTTATATAAGATTGCTTATCTTCCAGGAAAATAAAATACCAATCTAAAGGCAGACTTGTTAAGATCAAGAGATCTAGAATTTTTTGATGCTTGCAGGATTTCTGATTTGTGCTAAAATTTGAAATAAGTAAATAAGATCCTTTTTAGTTCAACTAGGCTTTTTCTTTTTTAAACTTTTTTTTTTTTTTTTTTTTTTTTTTTTTTTTTTTTTTTTTTTTTATGATAGTCACAGAGAGAGAAAGACAGGCAGAGACACAGGCAGAGGGAGAAGCAGGCTTCATGCTCCGGGAGCCCGACGTGGGATTCAATCCCGGGTCTCCAGGATCGCGCCCTGGGCCAAAGGCAGGCGCTAAACCGCTGCGCCACCCAAGGATCCCTCAACTAGGCTTTTTCCTACAAATGTTATTGCTTTACTTGCTTCTACTACTTTTAGATACTAAAGATGAATGTACCAGACTTCTGCCTCTGGATATAATGGAGTATCTATTAGCAAACAAAAGAGTTCTGAGTGCTAGAAAAACTGGATATTATATTTAAAAAAAAAATCAGTGTGAGGGCATGAGCAAGCTTCCAAGCAAGTCACAACTTGAGGCACCAAGATCTCAGAGAGAAGGGAGCCTCACTGAAAGTGTGTCAATAGTTGTGCCTCACTTTTGCCCTTGGGTTATTATAAAGCACCAAAAGTTTTAGTGACACCCCACAAATTTCGTGTTGTATTTTCGTTAACATTTCGTTCAAACTATTTTCTAATTATTTTCAAGACTTTTTTTTTATTTATAGCTTATTTAGAACCTTGTTATTGTTATTTCTAAATGGTTGAGATTTTCCCTGATAAATTGTTATTATTGGTATCTATCTATCTATCTATCTATCTATCTACCTACCTAACTGGTTTCTAATGGATAGAAGCTAGAATGGTTCTAATTCAATGTCCTGCATGTCTGAGGTCTTATTTTGTATGATTTAAGCTATTTTGAATATTCTGAGACTTGCTTTGTTTTATGACCCGGTACATGGGCTATCATGGTGAATATACCATGTGGATTTGAAGAAAAAAATGTGTATTATGTAGTTGTGGGGTAAAGTGGTCTAAAGTGTCTATTAATTTAAAGTGGTTGATAGCATCATTCAGATCATCTAAGACAAATGGCTTTTTTTCTCTAGTTTTATCAATTGCTGAGAGATGTATTCAAACTTGATAGTTGACTTTTTTCTCTGTTTAGTATTGATATATCTCACATTTATTTCTAAAGTAAGGCTTGAGTCTTACAGGTTTAAGGGAAAGGAAAGCAAAGAGACACAGGGAAATAGGTTGGCAAATACAAACACACTGGATTAATAGTGATCACAATCTCCACCAGTGGAAGAAATTCCAGAATCCTACAGATATAACTCATCCCATGTAAAATGCCTGCAGGTTATATACAGTATAATGATAACCATATTTATATAAAATTAGAAAAATGGAAGTTTGGGAGATATATTTTGAAGTTCAATTTTAGAAGAGATTAAAAATGGAGCTTTGATGACTTTATAGAGCTTTGATGTTGTATTTTACTTGTGCTGAGGGACAGAAAAAAAATGTTAGGGAAAATAAAAGGTTGATTACTTAAGCATGTGTATTGGTTTGAGGTTTTGGAGAAACCCTCTTGGCACTGATATTTCTCTTAAAATATGATAAATATGATAAAATGTTTGATATGTGGCAAACATCTTTTGCTTTAAGAGAAATGAAACTCCTAAGCACTCTTGTTATTTTTACTATGACTTAGAGTGCTCAGAGTTCACCAAAAAGGACCGTTTTTAAATGAGAGGGTGCCTAACGTTCTTTTTAAGATTTATTTATTTATTTTAGAGAGGGGGGAAGGGCAGAGGTGGAGAGAAAGAGAATCTGTGTTGAGCATGGAGCCTACTGTGGGACTTGATCTCAAGACCTGGACATTGTGACCTGAGCCAGAATCAAGAGTCAGCCGCTTAACCTACTGAGCCTCCCAGGTGCCCCATGCCTAACATTTTTTTGACTCATTAATGAAGGAACCAGCAAAATGGTGAAGTTGATTCAAAGTGACCAAGAGAAAATCAGTATATTAGCAACTGAAAGAATTCTAAAATAAAATTTCTAGATATTAAACTGGTAAAGAAGAGTATTGACTTTTGATGGGCTACTGGACACCTTTAATTTGGGGACATGAAAAGGGAATCTTGATTACATTTATCTCTTCTGTTTAACTTGCTAACCCCTGAGGACAATTTCCTTATTAGGAAACTGCTTCTTCCTGTCAGGTTTTGTATATCTGGAGCAAAGTCTTAGCAACGGTGTTTACTCCCTTTTAGGGGAGATAGCATTTTAGTCTTCTACAAGCTCCATCTATTCCTAGTAAGAACTTTTATTTGAAAGGCTTTGGTAGGCTATTTCATAACATGAAGCATATATGTCATAGTGATGCTAAGTTCTGTTCTTAATAGAATTTTACACTTTAATGAAATTTTCAGCCTTATTATCTTGTTTAAGGCGTTCTATTAACAACAATTAATTTCCTAATTATGAAGACCAGAGCAATACAGATAAGGATCTACTGATTCTTACTGTTGTATGGATTATATGAGCATACACACACTTTTACAAATACACACATAAAGTTTCTTAATAGCTAAATATCACAAAGATCGCAGACCTGTTTAAATTATATAACCAGTATCTGGAAAAAAGTTATTGCAATACATACACCAAATGGCTTATATGATAAAAATAATGATACTAATACTGACTAGGTTTGTTGAATTAATGTACGGAGTATATGCCATTATTATTCTCAGATTCATCTTATTTTCGATAAAGCATCACATGAATGCACAATTTATGAAGTTTTGCAAGCACCACTTAAAATGAACTCTCCCATATTGAAGTCCTAATCCAGGAGGTAAATTTTTGTAATCGGTATCATCTGTGTTTCATCACCAGCATGCTCTGTAACAGACTTTAAGCTGTCATGATGCAAGATATAAGGCAAAAGCTCATATGTTAGGAACTAAAAGTAGAAGAACCCATTTAAAGTCATCCTTAGCTTCTTTGCAGGGAAACTGATAACAGAAATATCTGCTTTTATCCAACTTTCTTTTAACACATTTTTGGGCGTGATGATTCCATCTGCTAAAACGCATAGTATTTTCAAAATTACCTTCTAGTTTAAACTTACTTTGTGGCTATTTTTATGATAGTGAGCTTCCAACCTATTCTTTAATAATGGTATGTTCACACTGAAATAGATGATCACACATGATATGAATGTTCAGAATGATGACCTGTCCAGGGAGAGCACTGACTGACCTTTCCGCAGTCTTTGGCAGCACATCTGATAGCAGGATCTAGAATATGTTGCCTTGTAATCCTCCACAGATGTTAATTCAAATAGGGATTTTTCCAAAAGTGGGTAATAGCTGGAAAATAGAAGATATGAGGAAATGATAGTTCTTGAAATATCATTCAGTGTGAGCAAATAGTATGGCTCTGGAGAATCAAACTAGGGATTACGGTTTAGAAATTACTGTGAAGCAGATTCAATTCTAAATTAACAGAACTTACTGGCAATTAGATTAGTCAACAACTGTGAAATAGGATGTTTGCAATGGCTGCTGCAGGAGGAAGCCCTGCACTGACTAGCGCATGTTGGCATTGGTGATGCAAAGAAAGATAATGAAGTCTGAAGTTTGGATGAAAGCTTTTGTGCGTCATACAATTCTTAGGAAGTGACTTAACAACTCTTGGACATAATGTCCTCATTAAATGAGTATTGGTAAATACATGCCTCTTATGTCAAAGAGACTGACATATGATAAGGATTCATTAAAAAGACTAGGATGGGACACCTTAGTGGCTCAGTGGGTTAACCATCTGACCTTGGCTCAGGTCATTATTTTGAAGGCCTGGGATGGAGCCCTGTGCTGGGTTCTGCTCCTCCCTCTGCCCTTCTTCCCACTTAACGTGCTCGCTCTCTCTCTCTCTCTCTCTCTCTCTCTCTCTCTTTCCCCCAAATAAATAAATATAATGTTAAAAAAGATTATGAAAACAAAATTTTCTTATTAGATTCTCAAGTTGTATTTCAAATCTTAGACACTAGTCCTCTAAGATGCATATATTTAAGTAATTGGAAAAAAAGCTCTGTACCAACTGATTCTCCTAAGTTACCTTAAATTAGTCTTCCTGTAACACTGTAACCAGTTCATTGTTATCTTTATTTGAATATTTGGGAAGAGAAGGCTCTTAGATACTTCACCATTTGCTGAACATTGGTCAGTTAGCAAGTGGTTGAACTGGAATTTGAATCTAGGCTTTTGGATATTAAATAAGTTTGAAATTTGTAAGTTTGAAATTTCAATGTGTTTGCAATAAAACTATTGTAATGGTCAATACAGCTCTCCCAGATACCTTGTCACCAAAACAGCAGGCAGGCCTGTGGTCATTGGTTCCATACTATTAGCAAAAACTAGTTTTTACAATCATTACATAGTTCAGTTAATCATGGCACAGAGAACAGGCTGGATTTGTACCAGTGACATTTTTAAATAACACAGAGAAATCAGAATCACACTGTCATTAGTTATGTTTTCCTTTTTACCTCAAATAAAATTAACTCCTATTGACTAGTCAATGCTATTGAACTGTTTCCAAAATGTAAATCGACACCTAAGTATCTCCGTTTTGCAAATGACTTTACAAATTGATATTCATGGAATATGCACATAAAACCCATGCTGTTAGAGACAATAGAAACAATGAGAAAGTAGAATTAGAAATAAACAAGAATTGGATTTAAGAAACCCGTGGAAACTATTGTGGGAGTCTAGACAAGAGATAATAGAAGCTTGAACTAAAACGAAGATAGTGAACATAAAGAGGAAAAGATACCTTAGGGCAGAAACAACAGAAATAAGTGATACATTGGGCTGAAAAAGGGAAAAAGTTAAAAATAAGTATTACATTTGAGAGTTTGATGTTTCGGTGAAAAAGGAAAATTGTTCCATTAGCCAAAAATTTAAAAGGAATGTTGTAAGAGAGGAGATTTGTATGTGTGTGTGTATGTGTGTGTGTGTATTGTAAGGAGATGATGAAATGATGAGATCAGATTTGCATCTGGTGTATTTCAGATACTTACAAGGAATCCACGTAGAGATTTTTGAAATTTGTGTATGTGTGTATATGTGTGTGCAAGAACTCAGGAGAAAAGCATTGACTAAAAGTATCTTTTTAAATAATAGAGAGCCTAAACTAGCTTCAAGGTATTTTTAAGTAATAAATGCCTCATTAGAATCAAGAAATAATTTAATAAAGTCACTATTTTGAATTGAAAGCAGTGTGAGTGTTATGTTTCTCTATTAAAATATGATTCTGCTGCTATGTTTCCCTATTAAATTCTTAATATTTGAGAGGCAGATATATATATTCACTATACTGTCCCCAAAATGTTTTTTCTCTCCTCTTACTTTATAAAACACTTATTTCATTTTTAGATTTCAATATGTTTTTAAAAGATAATGCAAAGAGAAGCCACTTCACATTAATATGAAAGAATAACCAAAAATAAATATATAACAAGATAACTCAAAAATCTCCATAGAAAAAAAATAGTTTTTTAATGAGGTATAAAGAAAATGTATAAAAGGAGATTAATTGCATGATGAAATATAGGAATACTATATCATAATCTGTCATTTGTACAAGTTAAATGATAGATTCCAAGAATTACAATCAAAATGTCAATAGAAAGTTATGGGAGCTGATAAAATGATTCTATTTTTTGTGTGGTGGGGGGAGGAGAGTAAGTTGTCAAGAATAGTCACAAAAAGCCTCAAAGAATGGGAACAATAAGGGAAGACATTCTCTGCCAGCTACCAGAAATTATTAAACCTAAAATACGCATGACCATAAAGGACTCAACCAAGTGACCTATTAACAGAATAACGATGACCAAAACTAGAACCATATATGTCTGGAACTCTGCTGGATGACAGGGGTGATGGGTTTGATCAGTGTCTGAAAAGAAAAAAAATAGATGAAGATGCAGAAATGGTTCTCCATGAAGTAGAAGATGAAGTGAAATCATTCTCTAGAATACATGTGAAAATAGACATCAAGTAGATTATCACTGAATTCTCTAAAACAGAACTAAATGTCTTCAGTTTATTGAAGGGAACAATCTGCTATGTCAGATACAAAAAATATTGAGTTAAAAAAATAATTATAAATTTAACTATTACAATTAAGAAACTTCAATCATCAAGAGTCACAATAAAACAGGAGAAAAGACATTAGACACTGGAAGAAGATATTTGTACCATATAACACTGACGCATAATTTATAGCAAGAATATATAAAGAATTCTGGGAAATCAATATCACAAAGCAGCCCAATAGAAAAATGGGCAAGAGACACAAACATAAATTTAATTTAAAAAGAGCATATATGGACAATATATATTTGAAAAAATGTTTGGCCTTAATAGTCACCATGGAAATGCAAATCTAGACCAAAATTGAATGCCATTTTAAACACGATTGGAAAAAAACTAATATTCTGACAATATCAATGTTGGAGATATTAGAGTCTCAGAATCTTTAATATATTGCTGGAAGGAGTACAGACAGTTTACAGTCCCTTTGAAATATTGTTCAGCACTATTATGGACTGAATATATGAGTCACCCTGAATCCATATATTGAAATCTAATGTCCATGTGACAATATTGGGAGATAGGAGCTGTGGGAGATAATTAGGTCATGAGTGCAGAGCCCTCATAAATGGGACTAGTGTCCTTATAAGAAGAAATCAGAGAGCTACCTTGCACCCTTTCTGAGGGATACAATGAGAAGTCAGCAGTCAGCAACCTGGAAAAGAGCCTTCACCAGAACTTGACTGTGCTGGCACCCCTGATCTTGGACTTCCAACCTCCAAAGCCATGAGAAATAGATCTCTGTTGTTTATAAGCCACATAGGCTATGGTACTTTGTTATAGCAGCTTTAACTGGTAAACATGGGCATTTTCCTTAGAGTTGAACATTTATGTCTTTTATGACACATAACTTCTGCCCTAAATATATATCCAAGAAAAACTTCTTGTGTTTTTCCCAGAAATAACAATCATTGCGGCCAACATTTATCAATTAGCAAAAGAATAGGAAAGAATACAAATACCTACCAACCTTAGATGCAAAAACATGTCATATTTACAAAATAGTTATTGAATAATAATCAAAGTAAACAAAGTTTACTATCATACTACAATATAATATTATGCAACCCCGAGTCAGGTTGCAACAGTTTAACGATATAAAATCATTCTGTAAAATTATATGCATTAGTGGAATTAAATCATGTTGCAAAGGAGAGCAAGAAAATGACAAATAATATTCAAGGATGACGGTTAATTAACTCAGGCAAAAGGAGGCAGATGTTAATTGGTGGAGAAATCACATCATGAAATAAGGTAATTGTTACGTACCTCAATAGCAGATGGCATGTATGGATCAAAGATTAGAACCAATGATTAGGCATGAGCTTGTTCTGTGTACTTGAGATCTAAAGAGGAAAAATGAAACCATGAAGCCACTTCTTTATATGGAAATATAAACAAGCTCAAATGTTAGTGTAAATATCTTGGAATAATCATGTATCCGTGAGCGCAGTGACTTCTACTATGATACTAACTACATTAGAAACTTCGGTCAGAGGTATGTGAGGAAAGTGCTGTTAGCTAAAATACTGTGATTAATTTTCTTCATCTTACAAACCACTGAAGAAAACACAGGATAGACACTCACTAACTGCCCGTGTAAAAAAAGCACACGCAAATAAATGAATGGAAGTTTACTGACAGCAGATAAGATCCAAAGAGTTGACCTCAAACAACTAATGACAGATATTTTTAAAAATTGAGACTCAAGAATTTTTAAACAATATTTTATAATGAAATGGAAATTGCATTGAAACGGTGAAGATAGCAGCTTTTCTTTTTATTTGTTTCAATGAATGACTTTCAGGTAAGTGTGAGCATAATGGGGGCGTGCATGCTGCTTGATTTGTTATAACTGAATTCATAGTTCCTGCATTTTCCTACATAACATCACTTTACTTTTCTGACTGAATTCATTAATACAAAAATATTTCATATTTCATAAAATTTCTAGAAAAGAGTTCCAGGAAATACTCCACTGAAAGGTTGAATTTAATATGATCTGGTTCCTGAAGAATTTTTAAAACCAACGATTCGGACAATGGGGTCCGAAAAGGGAATGCAGAACCATCACAGGAGGTGGGCAGAATGAAGGCAAAGCATAAAGAAATTATGCTAATTGATTGTCTCAATTTGTCTTAAAACTGGATGTATGTGCAAATCAAGGTAAGAAAACAGACGACACCATAGGTAGGGGAAGCTGGAGAAGTAAAATCTGGAGACATAGTATTCTATGTCTTGATTGTCACACCGAAGAGTGTATTTTGTTGTATTGCCAGTGAAAACCCATTGAAATCTATTAACCATGGGGGTGATCTAATCAGATTTGAATCTGAAAAATTTCCTCTGGACTCTGCCTACTTATCTTTTTTTTTTATAATTTTTATTTATTTATTATAGTCAGAGAGAGAGAGAGAGAGAGAGAGACAGGCAGAGACACAGGCAGAGGGAGAAGCAGGCTCCATGCACTGGGAGCCTGACGTGGGATTCGATCCTGGGTCTCCAGGATCGCGCCCTGGGCCAAAGGCAGGCGCCAAACCGCTGCGCCACCCGGGGATCCCTACTTATCTTTTTTAAATAATGAAATCTAGATTTAGACTGTAGGTTGAGTGTCAAGATCATTTTAAAGAATATGTGTTACTTTGGAAAAGAGTATTTTATTTTTTTCGAAAGGTTCTTTACCGAGTGGATACAAATGATCTTCTTTTGTCTTGACTGACAACGAAAATCTAATCTGTATAGAAAGAGGCTGCTATCAGAATCCATATCGGTCTCCCTTTTACTCAAAAAATTATCCAAATCACATCCATAGGTATCTAAAGGTACACAAAGTCCTCATCTCAGAGGAGTAGCTGCTATGATGTACCCATCAG
Source organism: Nyctereutes procyonoides (assembly GCF_905146905.1). NCBI lineage: Eukaryota > Metazoa > Chordata > Mammalia > Carnivora > Canidae > Nyctereutes > Nyctereutes procyonoides. The sequence goes on along the minus strand of NW_026575142.1, from coordinate 62,185,989 downwards.
ATTGCCTCTTCATGACTGAAGTATTCATTTCTCGAGGCCGGAGCGTTGGCGGTTGACAGCACTCAGGTAAGTTCCTCTGGGATTTGCCATCCTTCAAAGGCACCGCCTTGCCCAGGGTGATGTCTCATCCTTGGGTGAAGCCAACCTCTTCTGACTGGTTGTGGCAAGAATGTAAACACCTGCCTCCTCTCAGGAGGCTCAGGCTGCTATAACAAAAGTAAATGGAGGGACTTAAGCAACAAACATTTATTTCTCATGGTTTGGGATGCTGGGAAGGCCAAGATCAAGGCCCAAGTACATCCGGTATCTGGTGAGGACGTGCTTCCTGGCTTGCAGGCAGCCTCGCGTTCCCTGTACCCTCACATGACTGAGACCGCAAGCTCTAATCCATTTCTCCTCTTATAAGACCACCAATCTCATCATTAGGGCTTTACTCCATCTAAACCTAATTATCTCCCAAAGGTTCTGTCTCCTAATATCATTGGCAGTTGGGATTACAACATGAACTTTGGCGGGGACACAAGCATGCAATTCTTAAGACCGTCTAAATTCTATCCAGAATATGTTCAGAAGGACTACCTCCTCCAGCTCCAGAGTCTCCTGCCGGTCAGATGAGATGTTTGCTTGCAATTACAACATATTTGAATGCCTTTCTCTGCCTGAACCTGCTTTCTTTATTCCCTTACATCTAGCGTTTGTGTGGGAAAGATCCAAGAGCCTGATGCCTCCCCTGTGTTCCCAAGAACCACTTTGTGCTCAGCACAGGACATGCTGTCAAGCTTGCAAATGACAAGGCGTGCAAGGAGCTCAGAGCACAGCCAGCATGTCGCTCTTCCCTCTGCATAGGGCACATGTAAACTTTTCTTGGAACTGCCTAGCTCTGCCTGCGTCAGTGAGCCCCAGGCACGTCTCCAGCTTTCTGTATTTCACACCCCAAGGAGCAAGGATGTGCGCCTCTACTGCAGCATGACGTAGGGTACGTGCAGCCACCCTGCCTGTACTTGAGCTGCAGGATGGATTTGATAGCCAGGAGACTGACACATTGCAAGGGACTAGATCTTGTGCACTCTGTCTCTCTCCTAGGTAGATGCTTGCACCACTTGAGTCTCCGATACATATTTTTCTATCCTCAGTGACCTCAAATCATGCACTCATCTCTTCCCCAGAGAAGGTGGTACTTCTCTGCCTTTGACCTTGGCTGAACTCATGTTATATGCTAGCCTGTGACACTGCCCAACTACCTAGGGAGACAGATTTAATGCAGTGAGCAGAGTCCCTTCGATGACACCCCACCATGGCATAAAGGAAAAGTGAGGGTTCGTTGCTCCAGCTTCCTGGTGGGGGGTGGGGAGACTCTCTAGGAGGAGTTAGGTTCACTTTTACCTGCTGCTGACAAATGGGGCATCGCTGATGGTGGGGAGACTGCAGTGGGGTTCATGGCTAGCGGTGCCTGGGTGCTGCTGCAGGGCTCCACTCCGGATCCATGGGTCACAGACTCAACACTGTGGCAGATGCTGCCCTTGGCTACACAGACGCCTCACCTGCAGTTCGCAGCTAGAACAGTGTGGTACCACTTATGATCAGCTGACAGAAAGGAAAAGGGCGGAGTTTGTTTCAAAGATGTGTTAATTCGGGATGTAAGCGCATGCTAAATGTGGACTACTGCTGCAGCACAGCCCCACTTGGCATGGCTGTGGCAATGAGGGGACATGTTCCAAAGGCAGGTCTTCAAGTGGAAACCCAGATTACCCACTTTTATTGCGCAAAAGGAAGTGATATCAAGTGAATTGGCTAATTGATCAGCAGCTGGGAGACAGGGGATAGGAAGCTGGGAAACAAAGAAGTGGTTGGAAGAAGCATGTAGATAGGCCTATGGGACTGGGTACAAAGTGAGAAGAGCTTCTTTGGTATGGCAATGCCAAGCAGAGGCCATCCAGTATTATCTGACCTGAACATCCAAGAATACAAAATGGCTGAGCCAACTGACATCACCTAGCCATTGTTACCAGTCATCACAGATGACTATCAAGGGGGCATGCGAATGGAGTAGTCATGGTGGGAGGGACACTGTCTGCCTACAGGCCCAACAACACAGGCTCCCGCTCACCAAAGTTGAGCCAGCTATTGTAACAACACTCTAATCTACCAGCTACCAGTTGCTAGGCTGAGGCCCTGCTATAGCATCATCTGTTGCAGAGAGCAACTATCCATATGGTAGGATGTTGATCATCTTGGACCTCTCCCATCCTGGAATGGCAATGATACATATTTTGGGTATGATTATGCCTTTCTGGCTTATGGCAACTTGTCCTGCACTACTATCTGAGGATGTGGAATGCTTGACTCATCAGGACATTATTCCATATAATCCACTATACCACAAAGGAGGGAGGCAGCGCACACCTGTACATGGGCCCCATTGCTTGTATCACATGTTGTAATATCTAAATGCTTCTGGCCTCTTAGAAAACGTGAGTTGAAACACAAGGAGTGAATGTGCGAGTGGGCCCAACAGTGACTCACTTGGAGAATTTGGATTCTCTTACACACAGTTTTAGGTACTATGTATGTGGAGATCCCGGATCCCAAAGGGGGGATCATTTCCATTGGGAATGCAGTCGGTGTCCCATTCAGCCTTACCCTATGGCAAGCCACCTAATAATTTCTAGGTTTCTCTTCTCAATGGACTAGAAGGCACTGGAGAGTGAGATAATTTACTCTGATCCCCAGGATGAAGTTGGGTACCTGTTATTCAATGAGAACAGGAAGAAATATGAATGAACACAGATGACCCGCCGGTGTATCACCTGATACTTTTCTGCTCAATGTTAACAGCAAATATGACAAAAGTATGTCTCATTACCTTACAGGTATAATTTATCACATACTCCAAGTTAAAAAAAAAATCTCCATTGGACTGCATAAGTCCATTCCCTACCCCGTTCTTCACACATACACAAAATATATATAGCAACCCACTGCGCGGCAAAAAATAATCTTAAGGCACTGGGTAGGGATGCAAAGCTGTGGGAGAAAAAGCTATTATGCTCATATGTAAATAGTTTTCCCTTTCACAAAAACATTAGTATGTGTGTGAAACAGTGAAAGTCCTCCCAATTTGGTATCTGAAGAAATCTAAGCGGGATAGCACTGGTTTTGTGTACAGGAGCACAGTCTGGACACTGATATAGGGTGGATTCTTGATATGTCTTCTTCTGTAGCAGCCCTGATGACTGACGAGGTGTCTGGCAGCTTTCCCTAAAGCTCAGTAAGTAGCTGGCTCCTCCCTCGGGGATGCTGATTGCCTCAGCCAACCCTCTGTCAGAGAGCAGGGATGCTATTGCCAGGGAATTTGGAGTCCATAACAGCATATGGAGCCATCCAAGACGGAATCTGCAAGCAAGGGCATTGCTGAGCTTCGATGCTCTGACAGTGGGAAAGGATCAATGTCACACTGAGTTTTATGGGCTAGTTGTATATCGTGAAATCTGGAGAAAATTATTTTATAGTTTAGTCGTCACATTTTAATGTTGAAATGATGTTCTGGTTATTATTCAATCACTACTGTACAAAGTCTTAAAGGAATATTTTATTTAAAAATCACTAGCTCAAAACTTTTTAAAAAATATTTAAAAAAAATAAAAATCACTAGCTCTTTCAAATCTTTTTTTTTTTCCAGAAAGTAAAATAACTTCCATATCAGGAAGGTCAGGTGAATTTTACCTAGCACAACACATTTGCTGTATTGATCCTCCTATCTTGATCTATGCATTCTTCAACTTCTCAAGTAAAGTAAGCATTGGAAAAAAAAAAAGAAATCACATTTGGGATCTGGATTGAATAGTAAAATCAGTATCTGGATATTTGATCTTCTTCGGAAACTTCACACTCAAGTATTCCACCTTCTGCTTTCTTGGCTCATGCTTCACAGTATGTCAGAAGAGAAAAAGTTCTGGGACCTAACAAAGGACCCATACATGATGTAGAAGAGGACAAGACTGTACATAAATTTGTTCAACAGCTAGAGAAGTAAAACCTAGAAGTACTGATAGTGTAAGAAAAAGAAATAACAAAAATAATTTAGGGTGGCAGAAAGAAAATTTCACATAACAGTAAAGAGTGTGTGCTCCCGAATAACAAATAATTAGGTTCAAGGTACTTGAAACATGTAGCATATAGGCAAATTACATAAACCCTCTATTCCTCTTCATTGTAAAATTGGGAGCATAATAAAACCTTCTATGGCTTGCTGTGATGCTAATATAATACATGCATAACTGTTTGAAGAGTGCCTAAAAATAATAAGAACACCATAAAAATTATAATGTTATTGCATATCAGTATTTCTACATGAGAATTGAGCATCCTGGGCTTGCTTTACAATTTGACACTTAAATGCTCTGTCTTGAATGGTCCTGTTCATCCATAGCAGAATTTGAGAGAAAAATGGAAAAAAAAAAAAAAAGCCAGAAAATAGCACTGGGCACTGAAGGGCATGTAAATTATTCCCATTCTACTAGTCATTTTGAAGATGGTTTCTTTTTTTTTTTAAAGATTATTTATTTATTTGTTTATTTGACAGAGAGAGAGAGGGAGGGAGGAGGAGAGAGCACAAGCAGGGGGAGCAAGAGATGGCGAGGGAAAGTATTGGGCTCCCCTGCTCAGCGGGGAGCCCAATGTGGGGGCTCCATCCCAGGACCCTGGGATCAAGACCCAAGCGGAAGGCAGGCACCTAACCAACTGAGCCACGCAGGCGCCCCTTGAAGAAGGTTTCTGAAGAGCAAAGAATTGGTTTAAATGATCAAAGTGAAAATGAGGTTTAATCCTAGGCCTTAGATTGTGTTCTCTTTGCTTCTATTTTTAATTAGAAAAACAATCAAATGGGAAAGAGAGAGACTATTCACCATAATTGATCATTAAACTGGTTTATATGGAAAAAGACAAAAAATAGATCTGTTCCTCATACATACATAGATTAATCCACACGGATTAAGGGCAAATGACAAAAACAAACTTTTAAAAGTTTCACTGTCAAACATAAAAGGTGTCCCTTTTATGTACTGTCTGCCTTTCCTTCATCCAGAATTCAGCAAGGAAATTATCAATTTTTTGTTTTATATGTAATTTATAATTGACGTAAATTATAATTAAATTCATCAATAACATCTATGAAATCTATATTATCCTTATGCAAATAATGATTGGTAGGCCAAAGGATACATGCATTTCATATTTGACAATATGCTCCAAATAATGCTCCACTCTTTCACCCTCTTATAGTCCCAGCAACAATTTATCCATGTGTTCCTCTCAAACAAACACTATTAATAATATTATTAAATCTTATGCCATCAGATGTGACGCATTTCCTTATTTAATTAGCATTTCTTTTTATTGTGAATAAAAGCATCATTTTAGGTGTTTGCAAGTTTCATTTTTGTTTTGTTTTCTGCTGTGAATTCTCTTTGGGCAAAAGAGTTTTTCTTTGTCTTTTGGTTTTTAAGAGTTCTTTGCATATTAAGAGAATTAGTTCTTTGCCTTTTGTATGTGGTCTAAAATAATTTCCCAACTTGTCATTATTTTTTTTTTAAATTTTAAATGTTATTTCCTGTACTTTAATTTTCTAATAAAATGTAACAAAATATAGTCAAATCTCTGAATGTTTTGCAAGATTATTCGTCTTCTTGAATATGTTGCCATGTCTGAAAAATGCTGTTTCCATTCCAAATTTGTCATTTCAAAATCCATGTTTTTTTCTTCAAATAATCTGGTCTCATTTTGACATTTAAATATTTGATCCATCTGGTGTTACTTCTGATACAAGTAATGAGGTTCCAAGTTATTTTTCTACAAATTGTTAGCCAATTGTCATAATGAATACTTAATTTTCTCCCAAATAATTTGATTCTTTTTTGTGCACCTATGGAATTATCATATGTATTTGGTCCTATTTTTGATCTTTCCATTATATCCAACATCTAATACATTTATGTCTTCACATGTTAGTTTCAAACTATGTTAATTGTTGTACCATTGTGTTTAAATACATGGAAAGATTAATTTTCTCTCTTTGATTTACTTTTCAAAATTTTCTGAACACTATTCACCCATATTTTGAAATAATTCTTTGCATGATTATTTTTATACAGTAATCTTGTCTTAATTTTTAAAAGTAGCTCCTAGAGGAAAGGGTTAAAATTGCCATTAAAATGTTGTTTGTGTATAAATATATGTTTACTAAATATTAAAATATACCATAGGGAATCTTCATATGAAAGAAAAAGTAGCATGAGTTTCCATTTACTCAAATCTTTTTATATTTTAGTTTATGCTGTAAAGATGCAGAAAATTTTTGTTAAACACACACCTATGGTTTTTGCCATGGTTACTGTTAATAGAAAATATTAGCCATTTTACTTATTTTTGATTTAGAAAACAGCATTTTTTGCCTTTTTATTTTAATATTAGTAAATTTGATAAATGGTGTGTTTCTACTGCTTTTATAGTTTATTATCTTGTTTTCTAAGTAATTAATCTTGAAATTCAAGAAATTATTTTTGTCTCCCTCCAATCTAATATTTATAAATCTAACTCCTCTCTTTTGTACAAGTACTCTGAGGCAAAGTTAATTTGCTAAACAATAATTCACATTAAAGATTGTGCTGGTCATATGGCTGAAATTATATATATTTTTACTATATACCCAGTATCTATCTAATTCTACTTCAATCATGTCAAAATTTATAAGGAATATTTTTATTTTCTAACATGGTAAATTATAATAGTTAATTTTCTAGCTTGATTTTTCTTACATTCTTGAAATCAATGTCACTTTTTTGTTTTATAATATGAATTAATATATTTCTTGATGTTTATTTTCCAATATTTAATTTTTGGCATTTAAATTCTTCAGTGAAATTAGATTTTTTTCAAAGATTTTACTTATTTATTCATGAAAGACAGACAGAGAGAGAGAGGGAGAGAGAGGCAGAGACACAGAGAGAGAAGCAAGCTCCCTGCAGGGAGCCCAACGGGGGACTCGATCCCGGGTCTCCAGGATCATGACCTGAGCCAAAGGCAGATGCTCAACCACTGAGCCAACACAGGTGTCTCTGAAGTTAGATTTTTTTTACTACTACTTTTCTCATGTGAAGTTCTTAGGTTAGCATCAAAAATGAGTTTGGGAAAACTTTTTTTCTATTGTGCATTGTGGCAATTTAAATTATACTAGGATTATCTCATTCCATGAATGATAATTCATGGAAATAATTCACTGATGAAAACTTCTCATCCTGGTGGTACTTGAGGAATATCATTCCTTGAAATTTCTCAGTAGTTTCAGATATTATTATTATTATTATTCAGTTGGATTATAAATATCTTTTGTCTTTCAAGATACAGTTTGGAAATATATGTATCCTAAAAAATAATCATCATCAGATCATTCAAGTTTCTTTGTATAACATTGAGATGACACTTTACATTTATTTTAATTCTATCTATATGTATTTCTATTAATTTTTAGGACTTATTTTCAGTCTTCTTAGGTCCTTCTTTTTTCTAATATAGAAGCACTGTAGTTTATATATTCTTTCTGCGACAAATTATTGCTTCATTCATTCATCCATATATTCATTTAACAAATCTTTTTTACACCTGCTATGATATGTGCTTGAGATACACCAATAAGCAAAACACACCAAGGTCCCCACACAGTATAAATTTCCTTTTAGGGAGTTGGGTAGATTGGGGGCAAACACATAATAAGCAAAACATACAGAATGTTTGAATATGTTGATTGCTATGGGAAAAAAAGGAGAAATAGAGCAGGGAAAAGAAGGTGAATGTGTGAAGGTGGTGCGAGGGAAGTTTGTAGCATGAAACAGGATGGCAATGTTAGTCCCCTTGAGAAGGTGGGCTGAGCAAAAACTGGGAGGAATTGAAGAAGTTGCCGTGCAACCACATCAGAAAAGGCAGATGGAACCTCCAGTGTAAGGTCTCAAAGGGAAGGCATACCGAAATATCAAGGAATATCAGAAGCCAGTGTGGCTGCAGCTGTGTTATTGATTAAGAGGAAAAGTAGAAGGGGATGAGGTCAGAGATTTAATAAGAGGATCATTAAATTTAATTATTAATATTAATTATTTAATAAGAGGATCATTGATGTGAGTAATTAAATCTTCAGAAAAATAGCATAAATACATACCATTGTGATGCCTGTTTTACAGACAAGAGCATTACAGCATGGGGATGTTAAACAACTTGTCTAAGGTCAGCACTTGGTAAGAGTTCGAATCGAAATCCCAATCTAGGCAGTCTGATTCTAAAATGATAAAATATTAAGAATTCATTTTATTTCTCAATTTTCTAAATAGGTCATAAAATAATGAAAGATCATATTTGAACTTATGAAACTTAAGTAAAAAAGCAGAGTCATTTAGAAAGTTGGCATTAATACCTCAAAATAATTCTGCAAGTTAAATTTAGGCATAAATATACTTTTAACAGATTAAATTAATTCTAAAGGCAAAGTCAACCACAGGTTTTCCTGTGGATTGCAGGGGAAAAAAATTGAATGAAACTTGTCACTGCTAATAATGTCCACTGAAATAATCCAGCCTAACCATAATGGCTCACAATGTCAAGGGCGGAGGTGATCTAATTAGCTATAAATTTAAAAAATAATATCCTAAATGTGAGGATTTTAAGCAAAAACTCTGTTCATAGTAAGTGCAAGTTTTGCTTTAATATCCAGTTTTATTCATGTTTTATAATTGGACAACGGGTTATACTATTCCTGGGCAAAATTTATCTGTACATCCATCATAAGGGAAAAAAAGAAAAATAAATTACAACAAACACCAACTTACTTTTTCAAAGGTACACTCAGTTGCCTCCACTACAAGTTTTAATCAACCCATGTTTTGTTTTATTTTGTTTCATTTTTGACTGTTCACTTATCTATCACCATCTTTACAAAGGTAGAAAAGTCAATCTAGGCATTTCTTAAAACATGAAGACTTTATTGTTAAATAACATATTTTTGTTGAGATGCAGAATATATAAATGGATAATGGCCAGATCATATACAAAAGTAAAATTCTGAACATCCCCTCCATCCCAATCAACAGCAACCAGCCCAGAAACCCAAGTCAGCCTGAGTATCCAGCTCAGGAAGCCAGCCTAAGTCTAACTTGTAGAAAGGCCGCTACTATCTCTAGCAATGGATCTAGAGACCTGAACAATAACCCTTGTGATAATTCATCCTAAATGTAAGTCGAAATACCTGACAGCTTCCCTAATCTCTGAACCCACTTTAAATTTAAGGGCAATTAGGGAAAGCCAAATACATACTCCTAACCCATCACATATTGATGACCCACTTCTTTTTAGCCCACCTTTGGCCTCCCCACACCAGTAACCTCCAATCAAGGCATAAATGAGCCTTCCCATTTTCTACCATAAAGCTTTCTCACTTCTCTGCCTAACTTTGAGTTGACCAAAATGCAAGTACAAGTGGCTGACTCCCTTACCATAGCAAGCTCTGAATAAATATCCTTTGCTTGTTCTTATTTGGTTGATCTTCACTTATTTCCACATTTTATATCCAAATTCATATAATTTCAAACCATTCTGCAGAAACCAAAATACTCCTGTTTATATTTATATGTTGAAACATATGAGCCATTTTTGTTGGCCCAAAAATATATTGGACCATATAAAGGGTAAAAATTGCATTCTGAAAGAGTAGTTAAAGCCAATGCTCAATTAACATAGAACTTGAAAAAAAGGGGAAAAATAGTGCATAATCCTTAATTAAAGTTTAGTAAGCATGATAAATTTTTGTACGTAAGTTCTTTTTTCTTTTGAAAGATAGAGCTTGAAAGGGTGAATAACAAAAATAATTCTAAGCAGTATTTATTGGATACTTATGTGTTTGGCAATGTTCCGAGCTCTTTTTTTGTATTATTTCTTATAATCCTTATGGAAACACAGTAAGTCAAACATTTTTATATGTGTTTAAACTGAGGTTCAGAAAAAATGATTTTTTTCAAGGGTCACATCCTAGAATATGCTAGAAGTGAGACGTGAATAAAGAATTGTTTGACCCCTCCCCCCAACTCTTGCCTTTAATTACTCTCTTATAGTGTTACCATTAACTAAGTGTACTGTGTACCATCCCCTTAGGTCTATGATGTGCTCAAGGCCAACAGCAAATAAGATATGAAACTAGAATCCAAAGTTAGTTCTACTAGAGCTATGCTCTTTGCACTACATCGTAACACTCTGCACTACATGAAAATATTCACTCTACTCTGGCTTATTTTTTTTCATGAAAATTGTATAATGCTAGTTGCCAAAATCAGCTAATGAAAACAACTATATTAAGAAGATAGTAGAGAAAATAATCCTCATTTAGTATCTCCCAAAGTGTGTCCCTAGCTTAGCATGATTGGTGTTATCTAGGAATTTCTTAGAAATGAAGTCTTGGCACCAAGGCCTACTGAATTATAAAATCTGGTAGTGAGGCACAGAAATCCATGGTTTGATAATATCAATCTCATGTTCACTAAAACATGTAAACCACTTGCCTAATTATTTGAACACCAACACAAATCACTTCTAAAACAATTCAAGTTAATTATGGTGTCTTAAGTTCTGGTTGTCCTCCACTATTTGTTCTTTAACACCAATTTTGTAGTTTAACTTTTAAAACTATATTATGTGTTACACATTCCCTACTCTCTTTAATTTATCCCCACACCTTTAATTATCCATTAATTCTTTAATTTATCCATTTATTCAACAAATGTTTATGTAATGCTACACATACAGTCATGGTCCCTGCCCCTCCAAAAGTTTACAATAGAAATGATGAGATACACAAATAAGTAGGTCATAAAAATATAGTGTGCTTTGTGCTATTGGAATAAGAAAACAGTGTGGTACTGGCACAAAACAGACACATAGATCAATGGAACAGAATAGAGAACCCAGAAGTGGACCCTGAACTTTATGGTCAACTAATATTCGATAAAGGAGGAAAGACGATCCACTGGAAGAATGACAGTTTCTTCAATAGATGGTGCTGGGAAAATTGGACATCCACATGCAGAAGAATGAAACTAGACCACTCTCTTGCACCATACACAGAGATAAACTCAAAATGGATGAAAGATCTAAATGTGAGACAAGATTCCATCAAAATCCTAGAGGAGAACACAGGCAACACCCTTTTTGAACTCAGCCACAGTAACTTCTTGCAAGACACATCCACGAAGGCAAAAGAAACAAAAGCAAAAATGAACTATTGGGACTTCATCAAGATAAGAAGCTTTTGCACAGCAAAGGATACAGTCAACAAAACTAAAAGACAACCTGCAGAATGGGAGAAGATATTTGCAAATAACATATCAGATAAAGGGCTAGTTTCCAAGATCTATAAAGAACTTATTAAACTCAACACCAAAGAAACAAACAATCCAATCATGAAATGGGCAAAAGACATGAAGAGAAATCTCACAGAGGAAGACATAGACATGGCCAACAAGCACATGAGAACATGCTCTGCATCACTTGCCATCAGGGAAATACAAATCAAAACCACAATGAGATACCACCTCACACCAGTGAGAATGGGGAAAATTAACAAGGCAGGAAACCACAAATGTTGGAGAGGATGCGGAGAAAAGGGAACCCTCTTGCACTGTTGGTGGGAATGGGAACTGGTGCAACCACTCTGGAAAACTGTGTGGAGGTTTCTCAAAGAATTAAAAGTAGACCTGCCCTACGACCCAGCAATTGCACTGCTGGGGATTTACCCCAAAGATTCAGATGCAATCAAACGCCGGGACACCTGCACCCCGATGTTTCTAGCAGCAACTTCCACAATAGCAAAACTGTGGAAGGAGCCTCGGTGTCCATCGAAAGATGAATGGATAAAGATGTGGTTTATGTATACAATGGAATATTCCTCAGCCATTAGAAATGACAAATACCCACCATTTGCTTCAACGTGGATGGAACTGGAGGGTATTATGCTGAGTGAAGTAAGTCAATCGGAGAAGGACAAACAGTGTATGTTCTCATTCATTTGGGGAATATGAATAATAGTGAAAGGGAATATAAGGGAAGGGAGAAGAAATGTGTGGGAAATATCAGAAAGGGAGACAGAACATAAAGACTCCTAACTCTGGGAAACGAACTAGGGGTAGTGGAGGGGGAGGAGGACGGGGGGTGGGGGTGAATGGGTGACGGGCACTGAGGGGGACACTTGACGGGATGAGCACTGGGTGTTATTCTGTATGTTGGCAAATTGAACACCAATAAAAAATTAATTTATCAAAAAAAAGAAAGAAAACATGTGTATAGCATGTTAGTCGATTTCTTCTAAAACTTTGATTATGTCTCACTACCTACAAATTATACTCTGAAATCCTGACAAGCCAAGCCTAAATAAATCATCTTTCTATTATCTTATGTAAACTCCAACTTCAGTGTATACATTCTGCAAATTCTTTTCTCATCTTCCTCCCAAAAATGATCTCCTGCATGGTCCCTGCTTACTTATTTCCTACCTATTAAAATAGAACCATGATAAATTAAAAAAAAATCATTTCTGATCTCCACGTTCTATGCTCTACATTATTTTCTAGACTTACCTCCATCACTTCTTGCACTTCTTCTTCTATGGCCTCAGTTATTATTATTTTCTTTTACAAGCTTTTATTTAAATTCCAGTTAGTTAACATACAAGGTAATATTAGTTTCAGGTTACAGTATACTGGTTCACCACTTCCATACACTACCTGGTGCTCATCACAGCAAGTGCCCTCCTTAATCCCCATCACCTATTTCACCCATCTGCCTGCCCACCTCCCCTCTGGCAACCATCAGTTTGTTCTCTATAGTTAAGAGTCTGTTTGTTGGTTTGCCTCTCTCTTTTCTTTCCCCTTTGTTCATTTATTATTATTAATTTCAATTTCAGAATATTTGCTCACACTATTATCTTAGCTAAGAATGACCTTTGTCATAACACAACTTCTCAGCAGCATCTCCAATTTTTAAGGCACAATGTTAATCACTTTTTTCCATAAAGACTCCTTATCAGAAGGAGTTTTCCACTCCCCCCAGAAGTTGTTCTAGCACTTATGACTTCTAATACTCACATAAAATCAAACATCTACTGAGTTTAAAGATTGTGGGAGATTTATGTACAGAACTCATCTCCTTTACTAAATGGTAAACCCCAGGATGGCCATCCCGAGTTTCATATAGCTTTAAATTCTTTATATAATTTAGCATCACATTTTGCACATGGGCAAGACATGAGACCCTTTAATAATTATTTCTTTTATTCTTTGAAAACTTACATCTTTGTTTGACTTCTTAGGAAGGGTAATCTTGCTTCTGATTTTAAAAATATATAATTGTAGAAACACAACTATAGACAATAATAATAATAAAATGATTGCATATAGTTCCACCAGCAAAAACTGAAAATAGTTAATATTTTGATGTATCTTCTCTTTTTTTAATGTCTCTATTTATATAGATCTATGGATTTTCATATCTAGTTTCACACAAATTTTGGTGATAAGGTTTTTAGCCCATCAGTAAACTTATTAGGAGCATAATTTTATGTATTTCCTTCCATGCATCCTTTTCTTCTTCTAGAGATAGCCTCCCCCCCCCCATTTTCATTGGAATTTTTGAGTAAAATTATGTAGTCTCCTGCATTATTTTATATCTTTTATTGTGAAAAGAAGAACCACCACTTAATTAAGACTTGATTGATCTGATTTATTGACAAAGTCTTATCAAAGGTTAAAACAAAAATCAAAATCAAGTTTATTATTGGGCAGGAGGGACACTGCTTTTTAAAACTTTTACTGACATATAAGTTATATACCATAAAATCCATCCCTTTAAAGCAATGTTTTTGGGACGCCTGGGTAGGTCAATGGTTGAACATCTGCCTTAGGTTCAGGGTGTGATCCCAGGTCCCAGTATTGAGTCCTGCCTCAGGCTCCCCACCAGGAGCCTGCTTCTCCCTCTGCCTGTGTCTCTGCCTCTCTCTCTGTGTCTCTCATGAATAAATAAATAAAATCTTTAAAAATAAAATTAAAAATAAAATAGTAATGTTTTCTTATAGTATATTTACAATGTTGTGCACCCATCACTACAGTAGAAGTTAAGAATATTTCATCACCCCCAAAAGAAAAAAAGTCATTTCCTATCTCCCTTCCACCAACCCTTGACAATCACTAACCTACTATCTCTATGGATTTGCTTATTCTGAACATTTCATAAAACTGGAATATTACCATACATTACCATTCTTTCATGAGTATCTTATTATAATTAGCATAATGTTTTCAATGTTCATTCTGGTTGTAGCCTGTATCAGTACTTCATTATTTTTGATGCCTGAAATATTCCATCGTATGGATATACCACATCCATCGTTTATCCTTTTATTAATTGATAGACATTTGGGTTTTCCACTTATGGACTATTATGAGTAATGATGCTATAAACATTATGTACAAATTTTCATACAGACATATGTTTTCATGATTCTGGGTAGAATCTCTGAGCCACTACTCTAGTGATGACTGTGGATTGTGGTTGTTTTTCTCAAAGTGATCCCTGCTTTCAAAGCAGAGCTGTGGGAGTGGTTAGACTCTGATCCTCCCAACTTCTTTTGACTTAAAAATCTCTTCTCATTGCATGAGCTGGACTGAGTATAATTGGGGGCCCTCACATCCTTAGCCTGCCTTACAAGAATGAAATTTCTTCCCAGTGAGTGGAGATGAGTAGACGAAGAGAAGAGAACCTCAGATCTCTGAGCTTTTCTTGCTTTTAGTAAAACTTCTACTACATGGAACTGAGAAGATATCGTAGTCCCCAAGTGAGAACTGAGGGAAAATGGAGCTCTGTGCTTCTGGCTGCACCTGCCGGAGGTAGAGCTCCCCTCATGCTAAGCTCAGAGTGAGAGTCAGGAGGCTGCTGTAGAATGTCACTGTTCAAATTTAGCACAGTTTCTCAAATAAACGTATCCCCATTTCCTTTATGGCCTTAGGACAATTTCTAGAGACTCAAAATAGTTGCTATATTTTATAGCACTGCTATATTCACCAGTGACAGTTATTTCTATGGGAAGAGGGTTTGCAGATCACCTGATGCCACTATTCCTCACAAACTTCTGCGGGGCCACCATTTTTTGAAGTATTTTCTCTTCCTAGGCACTATATTAAGCTCTGTTTGTAAGTAAGTACATTAAACTCTTCTGACATAACGTTAATACACTTATTTTACAGATAGAAAAACTGAGACTTGCCCAAAACTAGTAAGCATTAGTGTCGGAATTTAAATACAATTTGTCTCAGTCCAAAGTTCATACCTTTAGACACTATGTTAATATACAGAGCACAGCACAATGTCTAGAAGATTAGAATCTGCTCACTTCTAAACATTGATTTCATGACTATGGCCTTAGGAGATAAAATATTGGACACAGAATAATGGTACAACTAGGTAGAGAGAGAAGAAAGTGATTGTTGGTAAGTAACCAAGAAAACTCATTTTTACATTTTTGTCAGGGTTACCTGGTTCTAGCAATTGCTTTGGGCTTACTGAAATGGAATAAAAAATACGCAAAGGCATGTAACTGATTATATAACAATTTTCAGATTCAGCAAAGCACTTCAAATTGCCTACCTGTCTGAAATGACTATGTGTATATTATAATCTGTACAGGGAGAGCTCTTAATACAGCCAAAACTTTTCACTAGTAATGCAGCACTTAAACCCATCAGCCAATTACTATTATTTCTTCATATTTTGTCAAATTATACACAAGAATTTAGAGGGAAAAAATTGAGGAACCCATAAGCATTTAATAAGGATTAATTAACAGATTCAGATATATATTCTTCAGTATCAGCTCCAGAGTAAATTAGCACATAAACGTTTTGAGACATGGTTCTCACGCACTGACCACACCAACCCTAATGACAGAGTTGGTGTCTGAAACTAGATCCTGAAATAGAGAGTATTTTCCATTGATAAGATAGATTCAGCAGTGACTCATATTTTATGTCACGCTATCACTTTTGAATTCCTTTTAATCCAAATATAGTAGGCTGTCTTCTCATCACTTCAGAATACTTACAGTAACTACTCTCCGGACCTGATATATATAAAAAATATGAGCAGTAATTTTGCCTGAAATATAATAAATGTGCTAGTTTGTCTGTTTACTTTTGCATGATTAATAAATTTAGTACAGTTGACTCTTGAACAACATGCGAATTTTTTTAGATATAGTACAGTACCATAAATGTATTTTTCTTGCTATAACCTTCTTAATAATGTTTTCTTTTTTCTAGGTTACTTTATTTTAAGAGTGCAGAATTAGTGCAGTATACAATACATGTAATATACAAAGTATGGTTAATCAACAGCTTATGCTACTGGGAAGGGTTCTAATCAACAATAGACTATTAATAGGTAGGTTATGGGGGAGTCAAAAGTTATATGCAGATTTTTGACTGCATGGAAGGGGAGCTGTCAGTGCCTCTAACTCCCATGTAGTTTAAGGGGCAACTCTATAATGCAAAATATTAAACTATGCCTGTGGAGAAATTCCCATTCTAGAATGCAATCCAAAATGACACTCTGATACAGAATAATAGTAGTAGGGAAAAATAACATTGATCTTTATTGCCTTTATCATGTGCCAGCTACTGTATCATGGACATTATGTCTGAGCCTCAAAACAAGGTCATGAGGTTGATATATGATATTCTCCTTTTGCAGTTGTGTAACTAAGATACTTTGAGCAGCAGAGCCAAGTCTCAGAGCTCCAACTCCCAAATCCACTCCTATTACCTCTGTCCATGTCTCTGGTTCACAGTTGCAGATAACATACTGGGTTACTTAAAGGAACTTAGAGTCCTTATTTCTCTGCCTCTTAGAGTGATATTGCTATGTCAAAGTAAGCGCCCTTTAACAGTAGGTGATTAAAAGAAGGGAGAAGCGACTTATTTCTATGGACAAGGAGAAAAAAACATTCATGCCCAACCCCTTCGTTCCCGGGAAGTGTGTGTCTTATTGCAAAGGCAATATCAAGAGGCCTTTGCATGGCTGCCTAAGTCCTCGTTTAACATCCTGCCGAAAGCCAGAGGATCAGAAGTGGTTCTAAGGATGGATGTAACAGTGAGGCAGAGCCGGTCTACTACCAGGGCTGAGACTGTTGGTGGGGCTCCCTTCAATTGCTTGTTGTCATAAAAATAAACTGGATTCCATTCCCCTGATGCAATTATATCAGAAATTACAGGGGCTCTTGTTGACTCCACTAGGTTTAATTTAATAAATGAGACCTTTTTTTTTTTTTGTATTGGCATCTTCTTTAGCAGTCCAACATTAACTTGGTTTAGAACAGCTTTTTGACAACCTATTCAATAATTCATGATTGGCAATTTGATGGTTATTATGAACTGACTTGTGTCTCCTCAAAATTCATATGTTGAAGCCCTAACACCCAATGTGAGTATATTCAGATATAGGGCCCTTAAGGGGATAAATAAAATCAAATGAGGTTACAGGGTTGGGAACCTAAAGCAATAGAATTTATGCCTTTATAAGAAGAGAAAGAGACAGCAGATATCTCTCTCTCTCTCTCTCTCTCTCTCTCTCTCTCTCTCCCTCTCTCTCCCCCTCTCTTTCCTCCTCTCTCTCTCTGTGTGTGTGTCTTTCTCCACATGTATGGACACAATAAGAAGGCATTTGTCTATAAACCAAGAAGAGAAACCTCACCAGAAACCAACCCTGCTGGCATCTTGACCTTGGACTTCTTGCTCCAGAACTGAGAAAATAAATTTCAGTTGCGTAAGCCACCCAGTCAGTGGTATTTTGTTATGGTCACCCTAGCTGAATAATACAGTGACTGAGGGCAGATTTAAGCTTACAGAAAACTATTGTTTGTTTTACTAGCATCTATACTACTACTACTACTACTACTACTACAACTACTACTACTACTACTACTACTACTACTACTATTGCTACTGCTAATACTACAGCTACTGCTACTACTATCGTTGCTGCTGCTGCTGTTGCTGCTTCTGCTGCTGCTGCTGCAATGTCTTTAAATACCTTTAGGCCTAAGGCTCAATAACAAACTCTATATTTTAAAACACTTCAGCTTGGGGACGCAGGGGTGGCTGAGTCCATTGAGAGTCTGCCTTCCTTCTGCTTGGGTCATGACCTCCAGGTGCTGGGATCAAACCCTGCGTCTGACTCCCTACTCAGCAGTCTGTTTCTCCCCCTGCCCCTGCCTGCCACTCCCTGCCTCATGCTCTCTCTCTCTTTCTCTTTCAAATAAATAAATAAATAAAATATCTTAAAAAATAAAACAAGACACTTCAGCTTCTTTCTAGCTGCCAGTGTAAGAAGCCTTTTGAATTTACAATCGCTAAATGCAAAAGGCTACATCTGCTTTCAAGGGGAGAAAAATGAGTTTACAGAACTTCTATTTAATTTGTCTTGGTATCTGAAAGAAATTATTGTAAAATGAGAGAAACTAATATAGATTTACTTTTCAGAAAAACCTTCATAGAAATGGTAGCTCTTCAGCGAGCTGTATCAAACTATTAGAGAGGAGAAATTAGGATGATTCACAGTCATCCATAAAGCACAATTCTTACCTAAGAGAACTCCCTTTACCTATTAGAAATTTCAACATAAACAAAAACAAAATTGATACATTTAGAATAAAAAATATTTTACATGTACTTATAAGCCTTAAAAATTATACTTTTGAACTTCTTTTGGATTACAATGACCTAAGAATAAAACTTAGACCGCTAACATAGACATCCTTTAATAGAGGCAATCCACAACTATCAAAACCACAGACACAGTACAGTATGATTAAAAGAATGATCTCGGCATTAGAGTTTTTAGTTGCCTTTTTAACTTCTACTGGAACTTTGACAGGCTGAACTTTCTCAGGTAGCTGAACTGCTACCACTGCAAACAGACCTGCTTCTCTTTATTTGTACAAAACTATTATTAATGAGAAATAAGTGGATGCGTTCTTTAGTGCTTGTGATTTCCTCTAGAGTCTTGATATATTTAAGGAATTTAATTTAGAACTCATGTATATGTGTTTCATGATGAAAAGATGCATACTCTTTTCATTCATCCTTCTTATTGAACCACCAACAGTACAAATAAATCTACATTGGAATGTGAAGCTAGCCAAGATCAATGTGGGAGTCTGTGTGCTAATGCTATAGTAAATGCAGTCTCACAGCAGGTACCCCATTGCTGCTTGCTGATATCCTATGAGGGAGACCATTCCATTGACTCTCGAGGGCTGCTTAGGATCTTAAGATCCCAAGAGAGAGAGACAATATAAGGAAAAGTCACAGAGTATGGAAAGTCAGAGTATAGTTCAAAACAAAAGCCAAGAAGGTGAAAGTCTTCCCTCAGACGTACAGTGTTTACTGGTAGAGAGAGCAAATATTCTTCTCAGAGTTGAAAGATTACTTATGTCAAATTAGACGATGAAACCAACACTGTTTTCACTGTTTGCCAATCATGAGGTGGGCCACAGCCCCCAGAAAAATTGAAATTCGAAGTGATATTGACAGTTTAGACTAAGTGAAGCAATATACACACTGTTGAAGTTAGTCTGGCTAATCTTAAAAGTGCAATTAAAAATTGGAAAATTGGGCAACCCCAGTGGGTCAGTGGTTTAGCGCCGCCTTCAGCCCAGGGTGTGATCCTGGAAGACCTAGGATCTAGTCCCACATCCAGCTCCCTGCATGCAGCCTGCTTTTCCCTCTGCCTGTGTCTCTGCCTCCCTCTTTCTCTATGTCTCTCATGAATAAATAAATAAAATCTAAAAAAAAAAAGAGGAAAACTAATTTACATAGACTGGAATTCTATCATTTTGTGTACATATGCACAGAAATGCACATCTGAACCTAAGCAGGGAAAGTGTAATGCTAATCATTATACTGAAAATAGTGTCAAGAACCTCTGGACTATTCTTTTTTAACCTGAATTGACCAATATAATAAGACCATTACTTTTTTTCTTATTGTAATTTTGGTACAAAAATGAAAATATAGAGACAAAGCTTCTTTAAAAAGCCACAACTTCCCTTCCCCTTAGTTCACAAATTATGAAGATTAAAATAAGCATCTACAAAACTAAAAATATTTTTTCTTAAATACAAAATATAAAATAAGCAAATCTTTAATTAGTAATATATAGAGAGATACTATGGGTATTTGTTCCATTTCACTGAGTATTTATTCAAAAACTGGATTATAACCAAGGCAACAGGAATTTCTATATGTAGAGTAGAAGCAGTGGAAAGAACAAGTATCAAAACTAACCTTTTGGCTGCCTTCATACACACTATATATCTTTAGGTATTTAATTATGAAATGAGTAGCATTATGTTAATGTTTGCAATGTCTGCCTATACTTCTGCTCATCCTATTACTGCTCATGATTGCTTAATTCTTATATTCTCTTTCTTCCTTGTTCCAGGTTTCATTTTTTGCTTCTCTCTCTTTCTTTCTTTCTTTTTTTCTTTCTTTCTTTCTTTCTCTTTCTCTTTTTTCTTTCTTTCTTTCTCTTTCCTCTATGTCCTTCTTCTTTCTCTAGAAACACTGGACATCATAATGCATCCTAAAAAAAATTCATATGTTGAAAAAATAGCATTGTTTGCCTACACAGTTCAAGAACCACATTATTGGAAACTGAAAATGTTTAATAACTTATATCATATCTTTAAAATATTCAATAAAATCTAAATAAGCTCACCCCAGGTAGAGAACACCAAAAAAAGTTGTTTATAATTTGCTGAGCAGCAATATGTTTAGACATATCTAATAGTTTCTATTTGACAATTGATGCTACAACAACTACTGGATAGAACTGCTTTTGTATTCAATTTAAAAACATGAATGTTCTTCTCTTTACCCTAGAGCTTAAAGACAATTTACAGAAGTAGGCCAGTATGAAGTATTGCCACAATAAGCTGTTCTTTTACTTCCCTTTTGTAGCAAAAATTAGGAAAACACTGCAATGCTGTTGAGTCATAAAAAATGTTGCAATAAAACAAATAAAAGCTATCAAGTTTATTTAATTTCTATTCTTACCTTCATTATTCAGAGACCTTAAAGTCTTTCATATATTTGAAAGTAATTTTTTTGAAAAAATATATCAAAGTTGGAATAATAGATTTTTTCAAAATGCACACTTACAAACAAATAATCTTTTATAAAACAAAATATACGAAAGTTCCTCTACTTGTTTCACCCCAAAAATACTGTTTGAAAATAATTTTATTTTAAAAACATAAATCCCAATGGGAATACTGTGACAATATTCTTGGTATTCTTTTTCAAACAATAGTTATTGTTATTTGTCCTCATTAGATCAAGATCAATTTTATGGAGTAAACTTGTGTTAAGTAATGAAATTTATAGTGTTACACTTTCCTCCACTGAAAATATTCAATTGTCAGAATGTCAAAAATCAAATCTTAATCTTAATTTTGTCTACCATACTATCAATTTTCTATTTTAGATATTATTATTGTGATAAATTGTATTTAGATAAACAGTTTTTTTTCTAATTGATCCAAGTTACGAGAAGTATTTTAGTAGAAATGACACAAAGAGTAAAACTATAAATATGTCGACAATCTTATACATTTAAAGTTATTTTCAATTGTTAAAATGTTATTTCTTTAAATTAATGACACATTAATATTCTATGTACCATTTTCTAATTAGTAAATACATAAATTTTTATAATTTTACCAATCAATATATGAAGACTCAATAAATGACATTCTCAATAAATCACTTTATTTTGCAAATTTGATTCATCAGAAATTACTTCTGAATTTCCCTGGAGAATTAAATAATTTCATAGAGGTTCTCAAATCTGTCAACTGGAACCAAGGAGAACACATATCATTTTTTGTGCAACTGTGTTAACAGGTGTGAAAAATGATCCAGTGCAGTGGGATAAAATGGAACCCCATTATAAGGAGACAGGAAAGGTTGGTAGGCTTGGAGGAACCTCTAGCTTCCCCAGAAATTCTCAAGTTATCAAAAAACAGTCAAGACAGAACACAAACATTTAGAAGTAAGATTTCTCAATTTAACAAAAGTCAAGAGAGAACGATTATGAAAAACAGTATGAAAGTCCCTGAAAAAATTAAAAATTAAAAATACAACTACTATATGATCCAGTAATTCTATTGGATTTTTAAAGAATATGAAAATACTAATTCAAAAAGATATATGCACCTCAATGTTTTTTGCTGCATTATTTACAATAACCAAATTGTGAAAAGAGCCCAAGAATCTGTTGTTAGATGAAAGGATAAAGTGAGATATGAGTGATATATATATATATATATATATATATATATATATATATATATATCACCAGATACCAAGTTTGCTGGCACCTTTATCTTGCTCTACCAAGTCTCCACAACAATGAAAAATAAATTTTGTTTAAACCATTCAGTTTATGGAATTTGTTAAAGCAGCTCTAACTGACTAAGACAGGTTGATTAAGATTTCAGTTACCATGGAATATTAACTGCAATTGCATAAAGTACTAATTTCACTACTAGGTCTTCATTCCATAATGCTATGTGAATACCAAATGCATATCACAATCAGTGACCAATTATCTCATTCCTCTCAAAGTCTGCTGATAATCAGTCACTGTGCAGCTTGTATACAGTTCTTGCACAGACACTGAAGCATGCAGTTGTGTTGCCTCCTGGCCTACCAGTAATAAACCCACATGACATTTTCAAAAATGAATAATCAAAAGAGGGAATTGGCCAACAAAGATGAAAGTCCAACAAAGAAACAGTGAAAGGGCTGCATATGAAATTGGCTGTGATTAGAAGACAAATGCGTATGGGAATGATAACAAGCCTACTGTCTGACTCACTATGTAGCCAGAGAAACTTAGTGAAGGCAGACTTACCAACATAAATGAAGAGTGATTGTGTCTAAAAGGACGTCAATGTCCTAGAGAAAGTCACACCAGCAAATAATTTCACATTAAAGTAATTCTTGGAAATACTTCACAATGTCAAAGGACAAAGGACAGATGTTGGAAGCCAATCCAAACTTAAAAAGAAGATGAAATTTCCTGAGACAATAAAAGTGCTTACTCCATATTTCATTGTGTATCATAAAGACATATCATTGTTAAAAGATCAGAAGAAGGCAAGTACTATTCATGTACTTGGTAAGTTTTTTTTTTTTAACTTGGTAAGGTTTTAAAAAGAAATAAAACACTTTAATTCTCAATGTTTCTAATCTCTAAATTACAGTATACGAAATAATTCTAGTTCTGCTACTTTTCCTTTCCCTATATATTTATAACCAATAATAAAGAGTTCTTAGTGTTTGACAATATTTTTTAAAGACTAAACAACAATGCAATTTTCCCAATAAATATTAAATATGCTTAGTACAGTTTCAGGTTGTGCAATAATTTTTATAATTTTCAACTATTCTACAAAGACTTAGATATACACACATTTATATATAATATTATATATTTATATAAATGATATGCATTTGGGATCCCTGGGTGGCTCAGCGGTTTAGCACACCTGCCTTCGACCCAGGGCGTGATCCTGGGGTCCCCGGATCGAGTCCCTGCATGGAGCCTGCTTCTCCCTCTGCCTCTGTCTCTGCCTCTCTCTCTCTGTCTGTCTCTCATAAATAAATAAATAAATAAATAAATAAATAAATAAATAAATAAACTCTTTAAAAAATAAATGATATGCACTTATATAGATAGATATACTGCGACAGGCTAACTTATTAACATGCAAGTAGGGAAAAATGTCAATCTCTGTGCATTTTTTGACCGTATTAGTATAAGGATGGGAGTGACATGCAGAGTGACACACATGACTTTCTGAAAGAGAATGGATGAAGGCTTCAAAAGCCAATTGGCAAGATTTGAGAGAAGTCTATCTAATCAGCATTGAAATGATGACCCAACCATATGGTTGTCGGAGCAATATTTTCTTCACTTTCTTGCCTGTTAATGAGGAGGTGGATATAGGTTGAGTCCCAGGATAGGTTTAAAAGTTGTTGTCCTCGTTGTTGCTCACTCTCCTCTGGGGCAAGGGACTTTCCTCACCCACCCCGCAGCCAATCTTGGTCTGCTCTACTGTTATAACTAGTCCTGAAAATAAATAAATAAATAAATAAATAAATAAATAAATAAATAGTCCTGTGATTTGTCCTTAGTGGGCATAAGAGTCTGACCTTTCCCAGATAACAGAAATGTGTACCTACACTGCATGTGGAAAGAGGAAAATTCACAAGTGTTAAAGGCAGAAACTAGGATAATCGTTAGATTATTGACTAGTTCACTTGAGAGAGGTGACAAGATGCTCGAGGCTTCTTAAGAAAGAGTGTCAATCGCTGGACGGTTTAACAGCTCAGCCATTCCTAAACATGTTATGCCAACATTAAATACACTTGCACGTGATAGTAAAATGTCTCCATGTTGTTTTGTTTTGTTTTTTTGTTTTTTTGTTTTTAGTTTTTTCAGTGGTTCCTGACTGACCTAAAGGGGATTTTCGCTCTCCATAGGAAATTTCCCCAAGAAAGATAAACTCCTGTGGCAAACCAAACATAAAGCATTGACTTGAATTTGGGTTCTTATTTTCCAGGGTGGTTGTCTAGTTCTAATATAGGTAACTGACTAGAGAAAGTGACTCAAAAGGAGTTATATAAATATTTAAGTCAGGCCTGCCCCCCTGGAAGATTCCCTTGGCACTTCCATTGGAACTAAGCCAAAAAGCAGCAGATGATCTCAAATAAAGCAGAGTCTGCAAAGGATCTTGCTGTTACACAAGCCACGTGTGAGTCAGATGGAGGGCTCCAATCCCACAGTCCCACCCAGAAAGCAACGTGACCATGGCTGCTGAGCCAAGGGGCTCCCAAAGCTGAGGATAGACAGCTAGAGGATATTAGACAGGACACAGAACGCTGAATAGTTTTCAACTGAATAGGTTGAAAATATTAGAGGCTCATTTGATTGAGTCATAAGATATCACGTGGCACTTGTAACAGACCATAAAGGTGAAACCTTGCTTACTGGCATGGAACCACTCTCTCCATCCATGCCCCATGCCCCCAATCCCCATAGGTCTTTCCCATCACAGTTTCTCTGAAGCACATTCAAGCCCATACCCATCTGGAGATGTCAGGGAACTTTTGAGAAAGAGAACTTTGAAACTGATTGTTCTCTTGGTAAAGATGTCCAAGTCATTGCCCTGCACAGATCTGTGGAAGGAAAAGTTGCTGGGTTTAGCTTATGGAATTCGGGCAGTTAATATGGTGTTATAGGTGGGGCCCTTTGGATCAAGTAAATATACTGATGTTTCCTATGTATCTGGATTAATGGTAGAAATGTATGTGTTATATTTATTTACTTCCCTTGCCCATAAGTGCCAGAGAGGATTCTTCCAATTGGGAACAATTGCATATAAGGAAGAATTGTTGCGACGGGTAAATCTCTTCCTGACATTAGTCACAGCCCTAATGCTCCCTTCGCACTGTAAGTTTCTGTGACTAATAGAGTCAAAGCCTCAGGGCTTTGATACTTACCATTCCTTCCACCTTATAATATTCTTCTCTAAGATTTTCTTGAGGCTTCTTGCCAATTTGATCTTGGCTCAACTGTTACCTCTTCAAGGGTGCCATGATCTCCAATAAATATTAGCTCTTCATTTCTTGCATCTGTGATGTCTGTCACTTTCTATCATATCCCGGGGATTTTCTTTTAAATGATAACATGGACAGGGAGCTTATCTGTAATATTGACCAGTAAGTCATGGTTTCTTGAGCTGTGTCTCACGTATGACAGATATTTAGTAAATACTTATTTAAATGATGAAAGAATGTACTAAGAACAACACAACTTAGGCAAAATGAAAGGATCTCATATGTAAATGTGCAAAAGTCCACTGAAGTACTAATAGTAGTACATAGAATAAGCATGAAAGATTGTATTTTCTGAAGATGATGGCAGCAAAAATTCCCCCCCCCCCCCATGCTCCTCTTGCTATTCTCTAATCAAGAAGATGAGTCTATTTCTCAATCATACTGAAATCAATCTGGTTGAATTTTGTGATTGCTTTGTTTGGTTCAGGCTTTGTCCTTAAGCTGGCCTGAAATGTTTGCTCTCTGCTTCTTGGAAGCTAGCAATTATGTTTTGGGGAGGTTTTTTTGGGGGGGGGTTATTTCATTTATTTACGAGAGAGAGAAAGAGAGAGAGAGAGAGAATGAGCAAGGAGGTCAGGGACAAAGGGAGAGGGAAAAGCAGATTTCCCATTGAGCAAGGAGCCAGACACTGGGCTCCACCCCAGGACCCCGGGATCATGACCTGAGCTGAAGGTAGATGCTTAACGGACTGAGCCACCCAGGCACCCCTAACAATCATGTCATATGGGAAGCTACCTTAAGACTACCAGTCTCTGAGAAAAAAACTCCATGGTGAAAGCCAGAGGATGAGATGCCACATGGAAAGACAAAAATAAAAGGATGTCAAAGAGCACCAAGGTGCCAGACCTGTAAGTGAAGAAGACAACAGGGGATCCTCTGGCCCCAGCTGATGCCATGCAAAATGAGGTCATCTCACCTACCTGAGATCTTCCTAAATTTTTCATTCACAAAATTATGAACAATATAAATGTCTGTTCTGAGCTGCTAGTTTTTATAAGAATTCATTACACAATAACTGATAAATACAGCAATAACTAACATTTCATAGCAGCAGGCATTGTGCTAAGTGCTTTACAGGATTACACCATGTGTTTTTTTTTTTTCTACCTTCCTAAAGGGTAGGTTCTACAATTCCCCCTTTTTATCTAAGAACAGAAAAATCAGGGTTTGAATTTGGAGAATCTCAGTCCACATCATGCTCTTAACCCTACGTTTATGAAACAGCAGCTAAAAAAAAATAGGCAAGAAAATATCTAATAATGATTCCAGATGTGCTTTAATGATATATCAGCCATTTATCCCCAAGTCTTAATAAATGTTGACAACATACATGCAGCCAAGGGACCTCCATAGATCTTCAAGCAAGCAAAAGAAAGTATGGAGTAAGAGTAAGGTGGAGCATACAAAGGAATTTATAGCTGTAGTTTAGGGCAGTTTACATGTTAGCATTAAAAGGTAAAAGCATATTTAAATGGAACTAGTTACGAGGCATTTAATATAATAGTTTATAGACCAATCATTCAATTCTTGAACTACAGAATTTAAATTTTCATGAGCTTACCATTTTTCAAATGCCTCTATTTTTTGTATATATATTTTTATTATAGTTCGATTTGCCAACATGTAGCATAACACCCAGTGCTCATCCCATCAAGTACCCCCCTCAGTGACCATCACCAGTACCCCCATCCCCACCCACCTCCCTTTCTACCACCCCTTGTTCATTTCCCAGTTAGGAGTCTCTCATGTTCTGTCTCCCTCTATGATATCTATGATATTTTCACTCATTTTCTCTCCTTTCCTCTTTAATCCCTTTCACTACTTTTTATATTCCCCAAATGAATGAGACCATATAATGTTTGTTCTTCTCCAATTGACTCATTTCACTCAGCATAATACCCTCCAGTTCTATCCACGTTGAAGCGAATGGTGGGTATTCGTCATTTCTGATGGCTGAGGAATATTCCACTGTATACATAGACCACAACTTCTTTTTTTTAATAGTTTTTTTTATTTTTATGTATGATAGTCACAGAGAGAGAGAGAGAGAGAGAGAGAGAGAGAGAGAGGCAGAGGGAGAAGCAGGCTCCATGCACCGTGAGCCCGACGTGGGATTCGATCCCGGGTCTCCAGGATCGTGCCCTGGGCCAAAGGCAGGCGCCAAACCGCTGCGCCACCCAGGGATCCCGACCACATCTTCTTTATCCATCATCTTTCAATGGACACCGAGGCTCCTTCCACAGTTTGGCTACTGTGGACATTGCTGCTAGAAACATCGGGGTGCAGGGGTCCTGCCATTTCACTGCATCTGTATCTTTGGGGTAAATCCCCAGCAGTTCAAATGCCTCTAATTGTTATTGTTATTTTCTTTGGGGAAAAAAAAGTAAAATGATACTATATACTCTACAAGCAAGGTTGAGGAGGCTTAGAAGTCCACAGAATCCTATGCCGACTGACTTAATTGAAGCCAAAGGCACAGGATTTAATTTTGTTAATTGTCATAAATTTTTATGTGTTCCATATATGAGTGCAAAAACCCTCTAAAATGTATGGGAAACTATAGGTCTCCACAGTAAAGAATTCTGAGTAGTGGCAAAGGAAAATTGCACCAGGCAAAGTTAAACAGGCCAGGAAGACTTTACCCAAGACCATCGCAAGACGGAAGAGACCACTCAACAAAGGGTTGAGAGAAACAAAGGATTTTAAGAGTTTTAAGAGCTGAGTCAGGGGACCTCTTAGATCACCTAAGTTTGCTGACTGGATCCAAAGGATTTTCAACTTTCTCCCATCCTCAGGACCAAAGGCACTTTTATACCTTGGAGTGAAGTACCTACCAAAATCAGGCTTCTACCATCACAGAGACTAGGAGATAGGAGCACTATCCTCCTTGATGATTATATTCCAAAGAGATGGTTCCCCAGGTCCTTGAAGAACACATTGCCTGGGTCATAAAGCTGTCAAGAGACTTTCCAGGGGATTAATGTACATTCCAAAGGGGTCAGGGAAAGAATTTGCAACTACAAGTTTTCTAAAGTAAAAGCTCTAAGGAAGGGGAGACCACCATACTACAGTCAAGAATAAACTCATCTAAAGTTTAGTCAATCTGAGGGGAACATTAAAGACCTCATGATCAGTAGTATGTTGATTTATAATCTTTCTAATAGGAAAGCCAAAGTGTCCATTATTCTATTTTACATAATAAAACATCTGTGTGTGCTTGTGCCCTGTATGTGTGAAATGAGGAAACTATAAGGAGGGGATTTTAGTGAGGAAAGAGTTTGCAGACGCAACCTAGTGTCTTGATTTTAATTAAGGACCATCTGTATTTGGAATGCGAACCCATTGGAAACTTAACTGCTGTAACAATGATACAGATACTCTGAAAATTTTGAATCCTTTAAGAGCAGTTAAGCCTCATATTTGTTGGTCAGTGAGCTGATAGACCAAAATACAGAAATGCAGAAATTTTAAAGTCTTTTTATATAGTTGAAAGAACATTTAATGCCAGCTCATAAGTACTATAGTTTTCCTTTTAGATTTTTTTTTTTATGTAAAAAGGGGGATTCTTAATGCCATGGGTTGTGCAGAGCCTCTTCTGCTCCATTCTGTGCACTTAAAATTTCGAATAAGGCATTTCCTCTTAATGGCTCATTAGGTCTAGTATCTATTGAACCATGGGACATCAAGGGACAAGCCAATGGTTTAAATCCCTGCTAAACCTTTTTCCAGATCTGTAAACAAAATTACTTAAATTAATTGAGTTCCCTGTCCTAACTTCTTGTTGATAAAAGTGTTAAGAGACAAAGATTTAGGT
Organism: Nyctereutes procyonoides; assembly: GCF_905146905.1. Taxonomy (NCBI): domain Eukaryota; kingdom Metazoa; phylum Chordata; class Mammalia; order Carnivora; family Canidae; genus Nyctereutes; species Nyctereutes procyonoides. Next base: position 62,156,355 of record NW_026575142.1, on the reverse strand, counting down.
AAAAATCAAAAACAAAAAATGAGCAGAAGATAAGTGACAATAAATGCAAAAACAAAAATTATTTAAAATAGCTATATTTAATAATCTGAACTTTGTAAAAAAAAAAAAAAAAGAGTTACCCACACATAGGGCTCCAGGCTTCTTTCAACGCATAGGTCTTTAATTGCTCAGAATAACTTTTAAAATGTAAAACTACTAAATTTTCACTTCCATCCACCTACTCGTTTTGTAATATGCTCTGGAATCTTCCATTCTTTATTTGAAATAGTTTGATTTACCTCTGATATCATCTTAAATCGGATGATTTTTTTAAAGAAAATTTATAAATAGCTTTTCCATTGAGTTTCCCTCTCCTCTTTGAGCAAACGTGTACACTCACCTTATATAATGTTCTAGCTTTGCAATCTATACAATTTTTTTTTGTAATGTGAATATAGCAAGTACATTGACAGAGGAGTTCTTGGATCATTGTTAAGAACAAGAAATTGAAGAGGAAAAACTCAGTGTAATTCCTATCTGAACGTTTATTCATTGCTCCTCTTTTGTAAATTCATTGATCTCCCTGAGAAATTCAATTTCCTCATCTATATAACAATAAAAACATTAGCACCTACTGGCCTTACAGAGCGATTGTGAAGATTACAGTGAAGAATGCCTGTGAATATTTGATACAGTGTCTGAACTCAAAAAAACGCTAAAAAGACTTCCTATTATAACTGAAAGGACTCAGAGTACAAGAAAACCTAGGGGATAATGTGGTTCAGTTCCAAGCCTCCACAATAAAGTGAATATCACAATAAAACAAGTCTCATAAAGTTTTTGGTTTCCCAATGCACATAAATGTTGTGTTTACACTATACTGTAGTCTGTTCAGTGTGTAATATTATTCTCTCTAAAAAACGTACATACATTAATTAAAAAATACTTTATTGCATAATTGCTAACCATCATCTGATTTTTCAGCAAGTCATAACCATCATCTTTTTGCTGGCAGAGGGTCGTGCCTCCATGTTGATGACTATCGACTAACCCAGGTGCTGGTTCCAGAAGGTTGAGCGGCTGTGGCAAGCTGTTGGAAAAAAATGGTGCTGGGAGGCATGCTTGACAGGATCGCCACAAACCTTCAATTTGTAAAAAAACACAATATCTATGTATGTAGCACAATAAAGTGGAATGCAATAAAATGAAGTACACCTATATTACAAACAGAGCAGGTAAATTTCAAATTATTTTTATATCTTCTCATTAAACTGTGTAATATTGTCAAGCTACCTACTGTACTTTGGGCTCTTCTAAAATGAATGTCCCTTTTAGAAATTAGAAGATTTGGTAAACATATAGGGTTATTAAAAGACACCTCAAATAAATTCCTTGTCTACCAATGGTAAACCTTTGCTCCTATGTTGCTTATTACACATGATTTAATATTCAACTGGCATAATTGAAGTATGAAAGTAATTTAGTAGTATGAAATCAGCAAAAGTAAAGTGAAATATACCCTCTTCAAAATCATTCTAAATTTGTATAATTCATGTTAAACATGAACAGAATATAATATAGTTTTATATTATTTTCAGCCTATGTTCTTATCAAAATCCTTTCCATATTCTTTTTATAAGGTGACTTTCTAGGAAAAATCTTTGGCAAGAAAAACTAAGCAGACTAATTACGGTTTCAGTGATTTAAAATGACATGGACAAAATATAGTAGAGTTAAAATTTAGTTTTGGGAATTCTTTACATTTTCTAATAAATATATGCAAGTGCCAATTTAAAATAATAGCCATTTATTTTTCTTTCATTTTTCAACTAGTCACACATATGTTTTGGTCTTGTATGCTTTTTTATCCTGTTAACAAAATAATGCATACAAATGTTCTATGAATCAAAATGGTACCTGATGGTGTAGGACAAAAAGGATTAATCATGCACCTGATTATTACTATCTTCTAATACCACTTCCCAAAAAGGTTATACTTTTATTGATTTGGGTTTTTGTTTCTCTAATGTGACACTGCAGTAGATCATATCTGTGTTCTCATCTTTAGCATATGCCTTTCCATTTCTTAACCATTTTGGCTAGGCCATTAGACCTGCTCTAGTCAATGAGATGTGTATTAATCAGAGCTGTTGTGTTATTTTCAAACCTAGACCTTAGAGTTTTGAGGTGTTTCATTCACATTCTACTTTTGCCACAAAAAGAATTTGCACCAAGCAGCATTAGATAAACTAAACCCACAGCAGAAGCCAAGCCCAAGGATATGGAGAGGTTGAAACGGAGCTGTCCAGAGGATCCCAGAGTAGATCAGCTAATCCCTGGGTGAACTGCTGACACATGAGTGAGAACTATATGATTGTTCTAAGTCACTGAATTTTGAGATGGTTTAATCTCCTTCTTCATGGCTCATATATGAGCCATGGCTCATATATAAATCATGACATTGATATTGCTTATTATAATACCAATTTATTAATATATCACATTAAATTATTACATTATATTTTAATTAATATTAATATAATTATTAATATACTAGTTGATCAGTTATAAATACATTATATGATGATATATTATCACATATATTAATGTGCTATTTACATGTTAATATAGAATATTTTGTCAGATGTTTATCAATTATAATATAATAATATATAATATGTGATATAATAATGTATTGTTATATGTAATTTATCTAACATAATATAATATTTAATCCATATAATATGATGTAATATAGCATAATATAATATAAATACTAGTCATAATATATAGATAATATATTATGTGTAGTTTGCATCTGCAATTTTTTAAATGCTATAACTTTTAGGTTTACTTCATCATTTCAGTAATACTGGCTTTCTATTCTGCAAGATGAAAATAATAGTATTGCTACTTTCTGTTTTCTCTCTACATTTAAGGACCCATTTCTTTGAGCTTTTAATCATTCCTAGGTTTACTATGTTTTTTTCCATGTCATGCTAAATTTACAAAGTTAAAAAAAAAGAACATATAAAAATAAGAATAAAAAGAAAAACATACACCAGAAAAGAACAACGATAAGAATACCAAGCAGTATGTTAGGGTTACGTTTCCTTTTGTATGCACACAATGTTAAGATCTTTGGGTCACTCTAACTAGGATTTTCCTACTAGCAGTGAATTATTAGTGTATATGCTTTTAGTATCTAGAATATCACTGCCTATGCTCACTAACAACTTGTTCATCCTAAAGTAGTTTTTAAACACATTCATAAAAAAAGAGCAATGGTGCAAATTCGCTTTTCCTCTATTTTTTTCCCCACCACTTATTTAGCCAATGTGGATACTAATAGAAGGTTGAGATCTGGCTCAGACTACAGAAGTGGTAGTAGATATTCATTTTCCCAGAGCACTGGAAGTTAACAGCCCAAGTTCTGTCAATCAAGAAGTTCTGCTCATGAATTTGATTCTGGAAAAAATGTGATACAGAGAAGGAGGCATTTGAGATGGCCTTCTAGGGGTCTCATGAATTAATTCAATATTCACTGAAGTCAGCACCAGGAAAACATTCAAACCAGACTTCTGATGAGATGAACTGAGTTTTTGGTTATTGATTTTTTAATAAATCCCATTTCTACTACATTAAAGAGAATTGGTTTCTTATATTCACAATTAAGTTCCTGAGTAGAATATTATTCTTATTTTATTCTTAAAATCATGGTTATTTCATCTGTGAATAGGAATGAATTTTATTATACAACCTCTATATTTGAATCCCTACATTAAGTATAATGCAGCTATATAACTTGGATGATTCTGATAATTATTCATTTTCAGTAAAAGAAAATTATAGATCATTTTAACATTTTAATAATTTGTATTCACACATTTTAGTGTAATAAGGAATTAAATTAGAGACAATTACTAAGTATTGTATTTTATTGTGTATTTATTGTTTTTTATTCATTTACTTATTTTTAAAGATTTTATTTATTGGGACGCCTAGGTGGCTCAGTGGTTGAGTGTCTGCCTTTGGTTCAGGGCGTGATCCCGGACTTCCAGGATCGAGTCCCACATTAGGCTCCTGCATGGAGCTTGCTTCTCCTCCCCCTGCCTGTGTCTCTGCCTCTCTCTCTCTCTGTGTGTCTCTCATGAATAAATAAACAAAATCTTTAAAAAAAAAAAAGATTCATTTGACGAAAAAAAAAGATTTATTTGAGAGAGAGGTGGTGAGAGTGAGCAGGAGCAGTGGGAAGGCGTTGAAGAACAGGGATAAGTAGGCTCCATGCTGAGCAGGGAACCCGAAGGGGCCTCCATTCCAGGACCCTGGGATCACAACCTGAGGTGAAGGCAGATGCTTACTGGACTGAGCCACCCAGGCACCCCTTTTCTGTTATTTATTATTTTAAAAATTTAAAGAAAAATGAAATAGCACTTAACTCACAAATTTGTAGTGGCCATACTCACATTTACAATTGCCATCAAACCCTCTCTCAACAATTTTTAACTTTTCTCTCTCTCCATGAGTAATTTATGAAAATTATATGCATTATAATTTCCGAGTAAATACACTCAAATTATATTGAAGCATACATATAAGTGATGACCTTAGGGATTTTAAATAAATTAGTAAGGTAGTTAAAAATTTAAATAGAATATTGTTATTAGGGAGAGGTTAATTTTTAGACCTACTAGAACTATATGTCACATTAATGAGGCAATAAAAGTTCTCCAATATTATTGCTATATTTCTGAAAATCTTTGGAATTTCATTCTTGAGGTTTAGTTCAAGGTCTATTTTGTGAGCTGCCATTATATTTAGTCTTACTACTTATATTGTTTTTCTTTGATTTAAATAGTAACTTTCAACTTAAATCATTTTTATTTAGCAAACTTGACTCAAAATTGGTTATGTGGTTTCCCAAAATTGAAACCACCTTTAAATGCTAAACATTTTCCAGGACTGAGAATACTCAAAAGGATGTATTGTAGGGGCATCTGGGTGGCTCAGTTGGTTAGGTGACTGACTCTTGATTTAGCTCAGGTTATGATCTAAGGGTCATGGGATTGAGCCCCAGACTGGGCTCCATGTTCACCAAGGAGTCTGATTGAGGTTCTTCCTCGGCCCCTCTCCTCATCACGCTCTTTTTCTAAAATAAATAAATAAACCTTAAAAAAAAAAAAAAAGAATGTAGTACTATAGCACCTGAAAACTATTCCAGGAGAAGATCCAGAAATATTTCAAAGAATGTCAGCATATTTAGGAAAAATGTACAGTCTTGTGACTGCTCACTAGTTTTTCTACTATGCTTGTGTTTGATTATCTTGAGGATAAATCTAATATATCCTTCACAATTACTAATTAGAAAAGACAAGTTTTCTTAGCCTGAATTTACATTTAATTTTACTTTTTAAAGGAATTTTTTTAACCTTTGTAAATTCTGTAACACTAACAAAGATGTAACTTATTCTTTTTTTGGCAATTTGCACATATAGAAACAAGAATATATTATTTTAAAAATAATAGTAAATTTCATTCATGTTGAGTCTGAGGTAATAGATTGCTATTTGTTTCTATACTTATTTGTTTATTAATATTCCTATAGATTCCCAGGGTTTTAATCCTCACTTGTTTTGATTTTAGTTTGTTTTCAATCCATAATTATATATTCTATGACTTGTGATATAAATAATTGTGCAAGGTAAATATAATAGACATGATCTTTTCCCTTATTGGAGCTTACATTTTACTGTAGGAGAAAGACAAAAAAGATAAGTAATTCCTCATGCTGATGAGTGCTTTGAAGAAAATAAACAGGGGTGAGAATGAGGTTCCTCCTCTAGAAATCTGAGTGATCAAGGAAATCTACCAGATTCTTGGAGAACAAAAAGACAATCAATCATTCTAGGCAACATAAGAATATTGAGGAAAGGCCAGTACGGATTGATCATGGAGAGAAGGTGTTTGGGAAGTAAAGTGGAGTGATTGCGGACGAGTAGCAGAACCCAGACCATGTAGGGTCCTGTAGGAAAGGAAAGAATTGAGATGGTTCAGAGTGCTCTGTCATACAACTTTAAATATTTTGGTTGCTTTAAATAACTTTGCCAAGAAAGATTAAGAAAGATATTGCGCAGAAAGGCAAAGATAATTTGCTTTTTTGAGCCTGTTAAATTTTAGAGATTAACATGTTGATACATATATATAATATCTCTTGTACAAGTGAATGAGCATATATAGACAGATGGATATAAACATATGCATACATACAAATGTATATCCTAGTGACTCATAAATAGAATGTAATAATATTCATTTGAAAAGAATATAATAGTAAAATCATAACATACTAGTATATATCAGTTGTCTGGATAAAAATCAATCGTAACTTGCACACAGATAATTGGATATTTTATGTTTAATGCTATATACATTCCATATAAAGATCTGATCAATTTCCCATGCTTCAACTCTTAATTTCTTGTATTGCTCCAATCCATATCTTGCATGGCATCTCTTTGGAAAAAAAAGAAAAAGAAAAAATCAATAGCTTATTTCCCTATTGGTCTCTCATAGATGAGTAAATTTTAAAGTCTGCCTGAAATACACATTAATGTCCATTTATTCTTCTAATTTCATCACTGTCCATGAAAAGCAGGAGGAATGTATTTATTTTTAAAATATGAAGGAATAAAGAATGCATTAAACATTCTAAGATTTATTTCTGCTATTTTTTCTGAACTAATATCATTGTTATGATCTTAGAAAAATATATTTGATTCAACAATTCCACTCCTCGGTATCTATCCAAGACAAATCAAAGCAGGTCCACATGAAAACTTGTACGTGAATATTCATAATAATCAAAAAAAGGAAACAACTCCAGTGTACATTAATGGATGAATAGATTTAGAAACAACATACACATACAATTGAATACTATTCAGCCATACAAAAGAATGACATATTGATACATACTGCCACAAAGATAAACCCTGAAAATATGATATTAAATGTAAAATAAAAGATGGAAAAGGCCACAAATTATATTATTCCACTTACATGAAATATCCAGAAAAAGGCAAATCTGTAAAAAGTAGATTAGCGGTTTACTGGGAGCAGAAAAGGAATAAAGAGTGACTGCTAATTTGTACTGGATTTTCTTCTCAAGTAATGGAAGTGTTCCAAGATTAGATTATGGTGGCAGTTGTACAACTCTGTGAATATACTAAAACCACCAAATGATGTACTTTGAATAAGAGAATTGTATGGTATGTTAAGTATATCTCAGTCAAGCAATTAAAGATTAAAATTCAAATACACAAAAGGAGATTAAAGAACTCAGATATTTCATATACTATTGTAAAATAAATTTGTATATTTAGATGAAATGTTAATTGTCTAAAATATGTGAACCTCCAAATCTAACTTTAGAAAGTTTAGGAAACCTGAAGACCAATAGTATCTAAATAAAATGAACATTGGGCAGCCCGGGTGGCTCAGCGGTTTGGCGCCACCTTCAGCCCAGGGCGTGATCCTGGAGACCCGGGATCGAGTCCCACATCAGGCTCCCTGCATGGAGCCTGCTTCTCCCTCTGCCTGTGTCTCTGCCTCTCTCTATCTCTCTTTCTCTCTGTGTGTCTCTCATGAATAAATAAATAATCTTCTAAATAAATAAATAAATAAATAAATAAATAAATAAAATGAACGTATTGTCAGAAATTTCACTCCACTTCAAAGCACTGTGCAAAATTATTTCATAGGCTGTTTCTCTTAAATTGAAATAGTAATAAATATATATACACTATTCAAAATGTTCTACTACATGGAGAAAGTAAGTAAAATGAAAAGCAAAACAAAACAAAAGATGACGGATATAGAATAAGCCCATACATACTCATTTATGACCAATATGACAAATTATAAGGTATTATTAAATTTGGTCTGCATATATATTAAGAATATAAAATGACCAAATAAGTTTTACACTGAAGTGTAAATAAGTTCCTTACTGAAGATGTAAAGATAGCTTCACAGTATATTTAGCTAATTCATAAATCCAGTGAATCCCGGAGGAGTAAGTTATAATCCATTAACAAAAGACTAAATGACATAGATATCAACACCTAAGTTTTTGTAAACCTTCTCCAAATCTAAGAAAGCAAGAAATGTTTATTACTATGATTCTTTCTTTCTCTACCTTCCTATTTAAATGTGGAATACACATATATACAGCACACATAAATACATTTATAATATATAAATACATATAGTATATATACTATGTATGTTTATAACTGCGTATGAATATAAATTCAAATTAAAACCAATATCATGCTCAATAAGAAACACTGAAAACATTTACAGCAAAAACAAGAATAGGAGTCTAAAAACAAGAATAGGAGTATAATGCTCTAACTCCATATTATTTAACATGGTTCTTGACATTTCAACAACAAATTTTGACAAGAGTGTGAAATCTAAGTTAGGAGTGCTAGAAACAAAGAAGAAAATTAGTCATTAAAATACTGGCTCTGGAGTCATATTTTCTTATTAGAATCCTAACTTCTGCTCTTACCAAATGCTGGTTAAAAACATGTGACATTTATGTTTTGAAAGACATAAATATTTGCATACTCAGAGGGAAGGGGATGGAGACGACAACAGAAAAATGTCAAGCTGCTGTTTCAATTTATCTGGTAAAGGCCTGCTGCAGTTTCCCTCAATCTTTCTTGGTCCCAGAAATGTTTATCGTGTGGACTGCCTCTTGTTGCTTTAGAGATCCGTGTACCTGAGGCGAACACTGGGTAGGACAATCGATGTATGGTCTCCAAACATTTCTGACATGTATTTTCATCACTTAAAGACTTGAATGTGAATTCTAATAAATGCACATGCATTTATTTGAGAATTATATCTAGGTACTACTGTATTAAGCAACACAAAAATTGAAAAATTTACAAGGAAGCAAAAAAAGATGAAATAAATAATTTAAGAGATTTTCTTTAACAGCACAAAAGCAGTCCTTCTCCAGAGATACTATTACATTTTTATTGAAATCAATATGACTGAATAATCATTTTAAATCTCTTTTTCAGTATTTTATTGTGGGATAACATGTAAACCTCTGAGTTTAGAAAAAATAGTTTTGGGGGGATCTGGGTGGCTCAGTTGGTTAAATGTCTGGCTTTCAACTTCGACTCAGGTTGTGGTATCAGGGTCCGGATGGAGCCCTGCCTCAGATTCCATACTCATTGGGGAGTTAGCTTGAGGAGTCTCTCTCTCTCTCTCCCTCTGCCCCTTTCTCCACTCATGCTCTCTCTCACACTGTCTAAAACAAACAAAAATTAAAAAAAAATAGTTTGGGCCACTCTACATTCCCTTCCATGGTATTAAAACTTTCTACTATTAAAGGACTTGTTCCTATGATAGTTAGAAATTAGAATATGCACATTCCAAACGTGGGGACCACTGAACTAAGTAGACTTTCCATTGAGCTGAATTTCCACTGGAGTCTCCTTCTGAATGTGTCTACTGCAGATGCCCATTGAGTAGAATCTTGTTTTCTATATCCAGGTTCTTCTCAAATACAAAATGAATTGAATTCATAAAAAAGGGGATAATAATTGACCTGCAAATCTTTAAGTCCCCTACTCCCTTCCTCATAATTAAAGTTTAATAACTTTGCTTCTACAAATGACCACTGGCAAGTACTCCTTTAGATAGATATACACTGCTATAATGTCTTTGGCACGATCTCAAATATTCATTCACTAATTGGCATCATTAATACTTGAGTACCTCCTTTATAAGCATCTCTATTTTAGATATTATAAATAGATGATCCCTGAAGTCCAATCACTGATGAAGCTTATAGCCTCTGGTATTTTCTATGATTTCTAATTCCGCTCTTCACTATGAAGTCAGCCAAAGTAAGCAATCTTGATGTTCATGCTTTTGTAAATTATAGCCATTCATTCATTCATTCATTCATTTTGAGATGAATGAGCAATAGTAAACAATAACTACAACTCTTTACTATTACCAAATTATCTTTCTACCACCTAATTCTCTGAATATTTTCTCTGCTAGGTTGTGGAAATTCTAAATCCAGAAACAAAGTAGTGGATGAGATTAAATGAACTTTCTCAGCACTGTTTTACCTCACCCTACCCATTACTGTGTGTCTGGTTAGGGCAGACCTCAGTTCCAGGACTCAGTGGGAGTGTCTCTGGAAATGTCAAAGTATCCTGATGACAGCTATTTCATGTTGCTATATTATATATATATATATATATATATAATGGTGGGGAGGAGATGGAGCCTATAGTTCCTAATACATCACCTCCTGAGATTCTCTACCTACTGATTCTCTTTCTACTTGCTCTTTCATAAGAAAACCTCCCTCGTACATTTTACAACACAAAACCATAAGTGATATGAAACCTTTGGACATATATTGTTAGTAAAAGCTATGCCGAGGCAAGATTATATAAAGTACCGTGTTAAAATAATCAAAGAGAACAATTTAGCTAAGCAAATTTTATTTCACACCTCATGAAGTGGACCATCTCCACTCTCAAGAATTCAGAGAACTGCAATGTAAGGAAAGGCTTTAGGAAGACAATCAGGGAATAAAAGAGTATTTAGGTTAAGTTGATTGGATGGGGATGTATATTTGAACTTATATTGGAATAAGGAAATTATTACAGATTCTTGTCAGTTGGAGATTGGCTGGCTAGATAATCTGTTTCTATTTCTGGTCAAGTGAAACATTAACAAGAACATGAAAATTATCCAAGTTTTGATTTGCTGATGTGATTCCTCTAAGCAGGAAAGGCTCTATCTTGGGCCTAGAAATTTATTTCAACACTCATTTGAATTTCCTTAACATTGTTCATTTGACATTTATATCAAAGGCAACTGATATTTTCAGGGCAAGAAGTGGGGGATCATACAATCTATTAAATATCCGAGAGGGAAAATTGATTTTAACCCATAGCATGGGATACAAAATGCAGCACACAGTGTATGTCTATCCACAAGGTGCTTATGATCTAGAAGGGTATATTACTCTTAGGTATATAACTACTAAAAAAAGTAGTTCCATATGAAAAGATTTTGTGAGTTCAAATGCACTGCTTCAGAATTATCCTTGGCACTGCTGGGTTAATTAGAAATAGGTGTCAAGTAAATTAAGTCTTTTTGCATTGGATTCTATCAGAAAAAAAAACATATCATCTGCTATCAGTGCTACAAAATAGAATTATAGTTCTAGATAAAACATTTACATACAGTTAAGTGGAACCACAGAAATGAAACCATACGTGCAGTTTAGTGAATTCCCTAAATCCAAGATCCACTCACATTCAATAAATACAAAGCAAATTACAAGTGCAATTACTTTTCTCATAACAATACTATCATCCTATTCTTGAATTACTATCACTCGCATATTAGGCTGGTTTATATCATAGGCCCACAACTAATCTTTATGCCCTTAGGGTAAAGAGTTGAGTTGATTTGTTAGGATACAGTATAGACTCTCCCCAGTCAGTCCATTCACATGGATTGAGAATGTGAGAAGATGAATTGCCAAGTGAGGTGATCAGTTGTAGAAAGAATGCATGGTGGATGCTCAGAAGAAAACTACAAATACAACATGATAGAAAAGGAATAACTGCAGGAAGTCTCTCTGCTGCCTATTAGCATTTAAACAGTCCTTTCAGTTAATATTTAAGCTCTAGAAAAAATACTATGTCTCTCAAATAGCCTTGGTCTTCCCAGCTTTCCTCCCAAGATTATTTCTGAAGGAAGTTGTGGCCAACATATTGCTGGTAGGAAAGCAATGGGAGTCCATGGTACTTTGTGTGTTGAATGTTCTGGTCACTATCAGCTTATGTCCCTGCCTCCATCTCTTGTTTTCCATCCTAAATTTTTTTTTTGTCATCCCCTAATATCATCTACACTTCAACCACAGTGAAGTAGACCTTATGATCTCAAGAACTGAGGCAGAATTGTCTTTGCTATTATAATATGAGGGCAAATTACAATGTGACTCCCCCAGTAATATTAATGATAATAATAATAACACTTGATAATAATAATAATACTTATAATGCACTATGTTATGTGTCATTATGTGTCAGACGTAGTTCTAAGCTCTTTACAACTATTAACTCATGTAATTAATCACCATATTAAATCATGAACTCGTATGCACTTTATTCATTCTGCAAAGAGATAGTGATTCTGTTCCCCTCCAGATGTATTCTCTAAGCCAAATAGGATGAAGATCCTGTAATCAAAAAGGTCACAGTAAAACACATTAAAAATTTCTCCCAAGTTACTCCTTTATTTCTCCCTATCCTTAGCGACATGTAGCCACATAGTTATCTTAGTTACAAAATATTTGCACAGGCATTAATAACAGATATTGTAGAATATAGTAATATTAACTCTGCTTTATTTGACCTTCCTCTGAAGAGCCTCTCAAGAGCTAAGAGCATGATCTGAGAGAGGAGAAAAGAGAGAGAGAGGGCGAAAGATAGGGAGAGAGGGGACACCAAGAAAGAACTGAAAAGGCAGGCAGACAAAATGGAAATAGCTAAGAACAGTACAATAATGATAACATACCTGAATTCATCATGTTAAGACAAAATTGTGGATTTATTTTTATCTCTTTCCTCAGCATGATCTTCCAAATCTGCAACATCAACCCCACTGTTCTCTTGTCCCAGAGCAAAGAGAGAAGTAGGGATTTTGAAAGGAAGGGGGAGAGATGGGGGGGGGGAGATGGATTGCTGGCCTAGGGCACATGAGAAGGAAACCCCACTTACACGGCTATTCCTGGGTCACGGCCCAATATATATGAGACATAAAGGCCCAGGTGAATCGGTTTAATTGGTTTGAAGTTGCCTATCACGGGAAGCCACACAGCACTGGGAAAAGATCAAGAAAAGGACACTGAAAAGCTTGGCTTCTGGTTCCTACTGCTATCAGCTCTTTGATCTTGGGCATGTCATTTCTCTGGATTTATTTTCCTCTTATTAATCATAATCACACAATCTCTTTAAAAAAATACAATCTTTCTGTATCTCATTTCAGACCTACAAAATACCATTCACTTTCCCAGGGTTAGAGTTCCAGGTTGACTCTAATTGCCTGACATCACGGGAAACACGGGAAAAAACTTTTAGTTTATATTTGCTAATAGACTACATTTCCAGGAGATTTGCTGAGTTATATGAAAATATTTAATTTGACCAAATGGCACCAGTTTGCTTTCTATAATATGGCTTCACCAGTCATTAGCCTTTCCAGCAATTTCCATATATCCTCACATTGCCAATTTTTGGCATTATCTAACTACATTTTTTCCCAGTAAAATAGGTTCACGGCTTTATTATTATGGCATTAATATGCATTTTTCCAGATATTAACTATTTTAAATCTCCCTTTATAGGCTTTCTAGATTTGAGGTTTCCCTGTTTGGGAATGACCTGCTCATAATCCATTTTTTGGCTTGGGATCATGCATTTCTTTGTTAACCCACAGAAGCTCCTTCTATGTGTTAAATAGTCCCTTTTTGTTTGGGGCATTATACATAAATTCTCACATTCTTTCAGCTATACATTAACTTTTCTATATGGCCTTCCATGGACAAGAAATAATATAATCAGATTCTCAGATTCACAATACTTTGCTTCCTGTTCTGTGCTTTTGAAAAATTATAGTTTTTTCTTCCATTTAGATTTTTCAAGTAATTTTCCTATAGTTTCCTCTAAGTGTTTGTTTAATCTTTCAAATTTAGGTTTATAATCCAGGTAGAGTTCACCTTTGTACATGGTTTTAGGATGTATTTGGAGTTTTCTTTGAGAATTATTTTAAATTCCAGTATAGTTTACACTGTAATATTAGTTTCAGCTGTAAAATATAGTCATTCAACAATTCTGTACACCACCTGGTACTCATCATGACAAGTACCCTGCTTAATCCTCATCACCTATTTCACCCATCCCCAGCCCACCTCCCCTCTGGTAATCATCAGTTCTCTATAGTAAAGAGTTTCTTGGTTTACCTTCTTCTTCTTCTTCTTCTTCTTCTTCTTCTTCTTCTTCTTCTTCTTCTTCTTCTTCTTCTTCTTTCTTCTTCTTCTTCTTCTTCTTCTTCTTCTTCTTCTTCTTTCTTTTCTCTCTCTCTCTCTCTCTCTTTTTTACTTTGCTTATTTGTTTTGTTTCTTAAATTCTACATAGGAGTGAGATCCTATGGTATTTCTCTTACCGTTACTTATTTCATTTAACATTGTGTTCTCTAGCTCCATCTTGCAAATGACAAGATTTCATTCTTTTTTATGTCTGAATAATATTCTATTTTATATACATAGATATGTATATATCATATATTTCACATCTTCTTTATCCATTCATCTATATAGATAGACACTTGAGCTGCTTCCATATCTTGACTATTACAACTGTATCCCTTTGAATTAGTGTTTTTGTATTTTGGGGATAAATATCTAGTAATACAATTACTGAATGGTAGGATAGTTCTATTTTTAACTTTTGGAGGAAACATCATACTATTTTCTACAATGGCTGTACAAGTTTCCATTCCTATCAGCAGTACATGAAATGTTCCTTTGTCTCTACATCCTCACCATTGCTGGTTGTTTCTTGTGTTACTGATTTTAGCCATTCTGATAGGAGTGAGGTGGTATCTCATTGTGGTTTGATTTGCATTTGTATGATAATGAGTGATGTCGAGCATCTTTTCATGTGTCTGTTCACCATCTGGATGCATTAACTTAGTTTTCTACACTGTCTACCTAGAATTTACCTCTTCCTCCTTGACTTGTGTTGCCTTCATTATTTACTAGCTACCTTATGAATAAAATGTTTTCAAGCTCTTTTTTCTCTTTCTGCTGCTTTTCTATTATTATGTCTTTGTAACATGTCTTATGCTGAGTCAAATAACTTCTCTTAATTCTACTTTTTAACGTTGAGCTAACAATTCTTGCTCACTTTTTCCTCCATAAATTTAGAAAAAAAAATATCAGGTTTCTGGAGGAAAAAAACTGAATTCTAATGCTAATTGAGTTGAATTTATAGATTAATTTGAAAAGAATGGAGCTTATTTATGTTATCATGTCATTACTTCCAAGAACATAGATTATGTTTCTGTAGGTAATCTTTTATATACTTTATCACACTTACAAACTTTTCTCCAAGAGGGTCTTACGTAATTTGGAAAAGTAGTTACTAGACATTTCGTGACATTATTTAAAAATCAGTTGTTAGAAGCATAATTTACATTCAATGAAATCTATGCCTTTAATGTGTAAGGTTCAGAACTTTGACAATGGTAAAAGATTGGTAACTATCATAATGTGTATAGTCTGTAAGCTAAAAATTTACATTAACCATTATTGATTATTAAAATCAAAATAGTAATAGTATTTTGTCACATGTGAAATGACATGAAATTCAATGTCAGTATCTATAAATATATTGGAACATAGCCACATTTATCCTTCTTCTGTTATCTATGGTAGATGTCACATTACAAGGCAGAGTTCAATAGTTGCAGCAGAAGACCACATGACCTGCAAGATATGAAGTATTCACTACCTGTTCCTTTACAAAAGGTTTTCCAATATCTACTCATTTTGATTCTACTCTATCACAATTAATCACCATCACCTCTTCTCTCAGACTAACCAACCTCTTACTTTCATTTACTTTCAGCTCAGGGTATCACATCCAGGTTTATTAAGAAAAGTTAACAATCAGAAGAGAATTTCCACAAGGTCTTAATAAATTTACTTGCATGTGTACATCTCAAACCACACATATGTCTGTTCATGTTTTCACCACAAATGAATTAACTAAAAGTCAATCTTTTTATTTGTGAGCTAAATTTTATTCTATTTAAAGACACTACAACTGCATTTCCCCCATTTTTACCTGTAGAACCAACTTCTGACTTTCCTCTGGTCCAACAAATGATATGATACGTCTCGCATTCTTAAAAAATAAGAAAACTTCACCTACCACTATAATAAGATACCTCTACTTACTGATGAGAATAGTTCTAAAAATAGAAACAAAAAATATCTGACAATGCCCAGTGCTGAGAAGGATGCAGAGCACATGGAATTCTCACACATTGCTAATAGCAAAGTATTCTAGACACTTTAGATAGCAATTTGTCAGTTTCTCTTAAAAGCAAACATACTCAGGGTACCTTGGAGGTGCAATCTGACAATTTTGGCTCAGGTTGTGATCTCAGAGCTGTGGGATCCAGACTCCCCTCTGCTCCACTCTCTATTTGGAGTCTGCTTGCGACTCTCTCTCCCTCTTCCTCTGCCCCTCCCCACTGCTTACTCTCTCTCTCTGTGTTTCTGCTATCAAATAAATAAATAAATAAATAGTTCTTTAAAAAATAAAATAAAAATAAACATGCTTAACATACAACTCAGCAATCTCACAATTAGAGCTTATTCAAGTGAAATGAAAACTTATACAAGTACAAAAACCTGTACAAGGGTGATCTTGACGGCTTGTTAAATGATCAGCAAAACCTGAAAACAACGCGAAGTATCTCACTTGGGGAGACATACAAAGTCTCTTACTTGGATAAACAGATTGTGGCATATCTGTACAATAGAATTTTCAGCAGTAGAGAGAAATAAACACTGATACATGAAGTAACACGTATATGCCTTATTTTCATCATGCCAAGTGAAAGAAGCCATATCCAAAGCTTACGTACTATATGATTCCATTTATGTTACATTCTGGAAAAGATAAAACAATAGAGACGGAAAGCACATCAGTGGTTGCTAGAGACTGGGAACAGGGAAATTGTCAACAACAAAGAGACACATGAGAAATTGAGTGATGGAACATTCCATATTGTAATGATTGTGGTTGTTAGACAATTATATGTGTTTATCAAAACTTACATAATTTTACACAAATAAGGGCAATTTATTACATATAGACTATTCCATAATCATAATAAATATTCTTAAATGAGCAAGACTTTCAAAAAAGTGCCAAGATCAATAAATCGATCAAATAAAGAGGCCAGAGTCTACCAAAAGAAATGGAATAAAGGTAATGGCAGAAATCAATGAGACAGTGAGAACAAAAAACAAACTAGAGAAAATTAAATAAACCAAAAGCTGGATCTTTAAAAAAAAAAAAAAAAGATTAGTTAAGTTAGATACACAATCTGGCAAGTTGAACCAAGACAAACAGAGAGAAGTTGTAAATAACCTCTTGTGGAGAGCAGGAAAAATTAATATTTCAAGAAAAATATCACAAGCAATATAAACTAATATGCTATAATAAATTTGAAAACATACTTGAACTAGCCTTCCAGTGAAATTGTGATCCCAAGGACCTGGTCTGTCCAGATAAAGTAACAACTGCCCTGAAACATCTGGGGATGGACCTCCCCAGTCTGCGCCAGTGTGGGCTGGCGTGCAGTGAAGGTTATGTGTTGGAGGACGCTAAGCTCAGT
Source organism: Nyctereutes procyonoides (assembly GCF_905146905.1). Lineage (NCBI taxonomy): Eukaryota > Metazoa > Chordata > Mammalia > Carnivora > Canidae > Nyctereutes > Nyctereutes procyonoides. The sequence goes on along the minus strand of NW_026575142.1, from coordinate 62,138,847 downwards.
GAAATAAGCCAGACTCATGAGGACAAATACTGTATGATCCCACTTTTATGAGAAACCTAAAATAGTCAAACACATAGAACTAGGAAGTAGAATAGTGGTTACCAGGGGCTGTGAGAAGGGGACAGCGGGGAGGTGTCGATCAAAGGGTACAAAGTTTCAGTGTGCCAGATGAATAACTTCTGGAGACTACTCTATAACACAGAGCCTATAACTAACAATGCCATATCCCATCCTTAAAATTTTGCTAAGAGAGTAGTTCCGTTAGGTGCCCTTTCCACAAAAGAAAAGAAAATTAATTAAAAAATAATACTAAAGGTGCCAGGAGGAAACGTTTGAAAGTGATGAATAAGCTTATTGCCTTGATTGTAGTGATGGTTTCATAGTGTATATTCATTGTCAAACTCATCGAATCATATGCGTTAAGTATGTTCATTCAGCTTTTTGTATGTCAACCTTATCTCAATAAAGAGGGTTTTGTTTTGTTTTCAAGTGCTGATGCATTTCCTTTTTTTTTTTTTTTTAAGATTTGTTTACTTATTTATTCACGAGAGACAGAGAGGCAGAGACATAGGCAGAGGGAGAAGCAGGCTCCCTGTGAGGAGCCCGATGCGGGACTCAATCCCAGGACCCCGGGATCACGACCTGAGCCAAAGGCAGACCCCTTGACTGCTGAGCCACCCAGGGGGCCCTGATGCATTTCTTCTCAGCACTCTTGAGGGTGGGGCCTGTGGCTTCTGGGGATACCTGGTCTGGCAACCTTCTTACCCGAAGCATTCTTCTCAATTATTCTTGTGTCCCCAACCAGTGTTATTCTCTACGCATTCTCTACGCATATGCCAGGAAGATTGGGAAGCGCTGCCTTTGAGAATCCTGTCAAAATAATAAAACCCTGTGAGACAGCAAAGGCATTTTTCTTCAGCCTCGTTAGCCATAAGTATTTAATACCATCTCTCCTTCAAATCCTGTACTGAAAATCATCTGCTTCCTCCTAAACACCCTAGGGCACTCTGAATTCAGGATATATTGTGACAATTTATTAATAATGAGCCTATTCAGACTACCATAATCTACTCACAGCCACACAACTTTTTTTTTTTTTAATGCACTTCCATGATGAGAAGGCACGAGGCCATGGAACTCAGGGAATACACACTAGATCAGTATGTTTTCTGTGTGCTCACAAATTATTGATCTCAAAAAGCATAATGTTTCCCTACAGAGTCAAACATCTTGCAGCCTTATTTTATGTCACTTTCTCTGAGCACGTTCAAGATATGAAAAAGCCTTCTGTGACCTCTCCTTTTTAGAGTATTCTGAAAAATACATTTATCTAGATTGGGGACTTTGGGGATGATTGTTTGGTGGAAACCTAGGAGAAGGGCAGCAATAGTGTTGTTTTTCTTTGTTACACTTTCACTTTCTGGCATCTTCTATCCGTAGAATGAAGATGGGAATGACTTCCAGCTGCCTGAAGTCCTTGGACAGTACTTCTTAAAAGTTGGAGCATGTCCTAATCATGTCTAGTATCCCCTGCATGAGCCCTTTGTCTGGACATAGCAGAAGCTTACTCATCTTAGAGCCACTGTGTCTCTAAAGTGAGGATAGGCTTCAGTATTTGAGCTTCAAGGAGATGAGCCAATCAATAATTGCCATAGGAAGTGCTTTCCAGAAAGTAATTTGAACATATGGCACCTGCAACCCACTCCTCACCATCGCTACATTGCCTAGCGCTTCTATGTGCACCACTTCACTGTTTTGGCCTCCTCAACTCTAAAGGATTAGGACCTCTGAAGCAAATTTGGCAGGCATGTGTACTCAGGTGGGACCCAGGAACAATGAATGCCTGGGACCTCTCTGACATTTGTGACTTGCCCAGGGGAAGCCCTCCCACACCCAAATATCTCTCTTATCATAGATATTTGCATCTCTGCCAAATGACAATGGCCAGCATTGCCATTAAAGGATACAAACATTATTTATACTGGAACTTAACTCAAGGGCTTATAAAAGAGTGTTAATATTTCCCTCCCCTTGGGACACCTGGGTGGCTCAGCATTGAGTCCTGCATCCGGCTCCTTGCAGGGAGCCTGCTTCTCTCTCTATGTCTCTGTCTCTGTGTCTCTCATTAACAAATAAATAAAGCCTTTAAAAAAATATTTCTCTCCCCTCTACTTAAACTAAGCTTTTAATTGTAATTATATATGTATATATATTTTTTTTTTCTACAGTGATTATCAGTATCTTGGGAAGAACATTTATTGTGGCTTCTTCAGTCTCTGAAATGACTGATCGCTCTTTCCTCTCCTTCCTTTGTTACAAACTTCAGGACAAGGTGCAAGTTACCAAAAAAATCACATTTAATAAACACTGTAAATGAATCCCTGGCTAAAACAAAATCTCTTCTCAGTATGTCTCAGGGAAAAAAAAAAAAGGAACCATAAATGTGATCTCTGGAAAGACATTTCTCTCCATATACTTTTTAATACTTCGTTTTAAGATATCTGGAAGCCAAAACCCCCTCTTGTACACCTCTTTTATTCCAAAAACAACTTGTCAAATGCTTACCTTTCTGTCTTTATGCCTCACTGATCTATTCGTCCAAGGAGACCAGTCTTCCCAGCACTTAGTCCTGAAAGTTTATTAGGGTGAAAAAAAAAAAAAAAAAAAAGCAGTGAACCAGTGTTTGTTCAAGTGAAGGCTATAGGCAAGTATACAATTTTCAGGACAAAAATGTTCATTCTACAGCATGGCCGGAGTCTGAAAACATGAGTGAATATAGATAGCAAAATATTGATCACCATCGCGTTGCAATACATAACGTGGCCAATGACATTACACAATATGTTTGATGTGTTGTCTCTTATTTTCAACGCATAATACAACGCACTGTGCAAAGTTGCAGCAAACTCAGTTCATTAACACTGCATTCCCTTCAATCCCTGGGTTGCCTCAGATGCTTTGTGTCTCTGATTTTTACTAAATTGACACAGACCTTTAATATACCCCTGAAGGGATCTGATCTGTAAAAAGCTGTGTAATTGTTATCTATGTGTTTAGACCTTATGGCCAGCTATAAAAGTAATTCTGTAACTCACACATTGTCCTAATCACTGGAATGCAGTCAAGAAAAAGACAGGAGAGTAGCTGTCCTCATGGAGTAGATTATCGAGATAGGATAATTGCATGTATAATGTACAGAGAGAAGCATTGTGATATGAAATCATAAACCAGGGGACCTTAGACTAGTCTATGGGATTAGGGAAGATTTTCTGAAAAAAAAATGATATTTTGCTCAGATAGTAAGGAAAAGTAGACTGTATTAAAATGAGACTACATATTTGGATGGATTGGCTCAACCTAAACAGCAGATATGGCACAGGCAAAGCCCTGGACTAGCATAGAATGTGTCATCTTTGAAGCACTGTAAAAGAGTCTAGAATATTATCTGGGTGTAGAGTCTGGTGAAATGGGTCTGGGAAGGAAGTTAAGACTTCATGTGGAGACCCTTTTAAGCTGACATTACATTTCATTAAATGTTACAGATTCTATCAGAAGAGCAATAGGAATTCATCGGAAATCTTAGAGCCCAACTAACACAGCTGAATTTTAATTTGAAAATAATGTTTTAGATCAGGGCAAGTGGATGCAGGGAGACCAACAGGAGATTAGTGCAACGGTCAGGACAAAGATGCGGTAACATGCCAGGGGCAGTACACGGAAACAGTGTGTGACTTAAGAGACCTTGCAGAGGTACAATTGATCAGCTGGATTTGGTGATTGTTAAATACAATGGGGCACAGAAAAAAAGAATCACAGGTATTTCCAAGATTGAGCAATTCCAGGTTATTTAATGAGATAGAGAAATGCAGAGATGGAAAAGTTGAGAAAAATTGATAAATCTGTTGCTGGATGGTCTGAGTTCGAGATATAATGAGCTGTCCATTGAGCATATAGAGAATGGAATTAGGAACTATCTGTTGATAGGTGGTAATTGAACCTGTGGACTGGATCCGTGCATATGGGTATGAGTTCAAATGTGTGACTATTTGTTTTATCCCTTAATGTAGAAGCAGTTAAAGCATGTTTAACATTGGTTGGAAGAGAACAATCGAAGGCACAACTTTAGTGTAGAACTAAAAAGAAATAATTTTGTAGCTGAACAATCTTGGGAGTATTTGTAATTATCCACTCATCCTAAGAAGACTGGTTTCTGGTAAGCAGAAAATTCTTAGTAGAGAATTCTTAATCTATGGAGTACGAGTTGTTATTGTCAATATAGTTGCTTTCCCGCTGAAACGAGTTTTAAGAAATGAAGCAAGTATGCATTTAAAAGAAATCTGACTTAGCTCACTTTACTTGAATGAAATAAAAAAGAAAGATTGAGACCCAATGGGGAGCACCTGGGAGTGGAAAAAAGTAGGACCAGAACGGCTGGGCTCTTTGTGCAAAGGAAAGAAAAGGGACCTAATGCTGGCAAAAATCTAAAGAGGCTGAGGCATAGATAACAAACATTTTAAATTGGGTTTTCGAGTGAAGTTCTACTCAGCATCTGACATAAAGCTATACTTCAATTCCCATCAAAATTGTTGGCAAAATCATCACTTCTTCCCAATACCCTAATATAATTTGCTTCCTTGTATTAACTGTGAAGCGCTACCATTAATCGTAAAGAACCAGTATTTCTGTCAAAGAGGCCCGTGGATTAGCCAACCTATACATCAGCATTGATGATACCAGGTTTTCTATGTGATAGCACTGAAGGTGGAAATCAGAACACAGGTGTAAGGACAGCTCTGAGGGGGTTCCACACCTTTCTATTATAAGAGGTGGGGGGGGGGAATGAAGATGGGTACATAGCAAAGTCAGTTTCGGAAATGGATGAGTGAGATGAAGTTAATGCCAGTTTAAGAATAATGGGGGAAACTGAAATTATTATGAAAGATGGGCATGTGAGCTTACAATGAGACCAATGTAAAATTGCCAAAAAGCATCGAGAACAGTGAGTGCCAATCAGCCCTCCTGTAACATTGGTTCAATAGCCAGGACATAGTTGTGGTTGGGGGATTCCATCTGAAGACTGACGTTTTCCTATAATGGTGGGATGAAAGGACAAGGGGGCCAGAGAGCTCACCCACTAATTTGACAATTCTTATTCCTAAGAGTCCAGCCCTCAGCAGAGGACAGTCTTGAGATGTCTCATCTCCAGCATGCTTTAAAATACTGTTTCCATTCTGCAGAACAGCAAATTCTTTTATAAAATAGTAGCTTTCTAGTTCCCATTTTATGTGAAAAAGGTCAAAACCAAACAAGTACAGATGGATCCCTATTAACTTCACATATGACTCATAAGATATACTCCTTTTTCTTTTTTTCTTCCTGATTTAGTTTGTCTGGAGAAGGCTCGAAACTCTCCACCCTTATTTACCCAGCATTACCAGTTTAAAAATTTGCTTTCCAGCTTCAATTTTTGTTTTCAAGAAACCATTTTCCCACTTTGTTTTCTGAGGCAGTGGGCGGTAGTTTTGAACTCGGAACAACAATTTGTTCAAACGTACATCGCTCATCTAAGTGTGTTAACCACATGAGCTAGTAAATTCCCAAATAAAACCACAGATTTGGAAATGCTGGCTTGTAGGGGAAGCCTACGCATGCTGCAATATTTTAAGTATTTCTCTACAGGCCTTTACAATGGTTGGTACAATAGTAATGCTAACATTTAAATTATAAACCAAAACCCCAACCGAACACCATTTAGAAGAAACCAGTCCAAGAACAATTACATCCTTTCTGGCTTTCCCTTTGTCTGTTTAACAGGATGAGTAACAGCCTTCTGCAAAGCCTGGAAGGAGCACATAAAAATATAAAGCCATCTTAGAAAACACAACCCGGACGTGACCCTTCTATAATTGTAAATCCTCATAACAGAGGCAAAAAGTTCCTTGTACCCGTTCCTTCCCTCGGGCCTCTCACCTTGCATCAAACGGCCAAGTAGATTCAATATTTTCAGTGTTGCCTATTTGGAAGCGTGAAATCTGAAAACATTTTCATCCACTATGGAAAAACAAAGCAAAACTGACAAACAGACATTCGAGGAATGAAAAAAACACATTATTTAAGTGGCATTGGTTTCTTTGGCCCTTAGAGAAAATAACCCGTGCTTGTGTTTTTATCATATGGTCCCAGAGCTTTATTTTGGCAAACAGTAAGAACCTCTCATGTTCTGAAATGTCTAGTATGTCTACAGTCCATTGAAAAGTCCCTTCTTAACTTAATAGCTTACTGTAACAGAAATAAGTATTGGGGTGCTGCCAAGCAAGGAGAACATTCCTTCCTTACTGTTTATAATGAGGTTTTAAAAATGTAGACCATCCATACTTGCAATAGGCCAATTAAATCTGAATTTCAGGGTAAAGGAGTCCAGATATTGGTCTTTTAAAAAAATACCCTAGATCATTCATATGTGCAGACAGGTTTGAGAACCACTTACACAGACCAACAATCTGACTGATGGACAGCTTCATTTCTGTTGTTGTTTGCTTTTTTTAAGTGCTGATTGGGGTACAGAAAACCATTATTTCCTTTTAGACTCTTAAGCTTTTCTGGATACCATAAGACTTATTGGGTGTTTCAATTTTAAATACAAATCATTAACAACTCAGTCAAAAACACGAAATGGCATGCATCAATGCAACTACTTGAATAATTTAGCTACTACGAATTGTGCTTTACCTCATGGCTTGTACTCGCCTGTTCTTGAATCAAGCAGACTAAAGTTAAGTCAAATAAAAAACAACTGTTATAAAAGATCCTTTATACTATTGCAAGAAAAATAAGAGTCCATTTCCTATCCCAGCGACACTAGTAGTTATAAAACACTGGCTCTGGGGTGGACACTAGAGAACATGTTACTCAAACTTTCTTTCCTTCTTTCTTTCTTTTTTTCTTTCTTTTCTTTCTTTCTTTCTTTCTTTCTTTCTTTCTTTCATTCTTTCTTCTTTCTTTTTAAGGAAAGGAGGATTGAGATGAGGTTTATTTTTTATTTTATTAATTTTTTAAATTAAAATTCAATTTTCAAACATACAGTATAACACCCAATGGCTCTTGCCATTAAGTACTACTCAAACTTTTAAGTTTCAGAGCAGCAATGCTATTTAATATAAAGAGTTTCAAGGGTGCTGGGGTGGCTCAGTTAAGCATCTGTCTTCGGGTCAGGTCATGATCCCAGAGTCCTCAGATTGAGCCCTGCATCCAGCTCCCTTCGCAGCAGAGACTCTGCTTCTCCCTCTGCCCTTCACCCCATTAGAGCTCTTGCTCTCTCTCTCTCTTTCTCTCTCTCTCCCTCTCTTTTAAATAAATAAATTAAATCTTTTTTCAAAAAATAAATAAATAATAAAGAGTTTCAGAGATGGGATAGCAGGGGTGAAAATACCACGGCTGATCCTCCACACACCAACCACCAATTTCTAGCTACGTGACCACAAACATTTAATCTCTCTGAATCTCACTATCCTCACAGGAGAATATGGTATTGTCATGAAATTAAACCATGTCAAGGATCTAACACATGGCATCATTCTTTGAACTGGTCCCCATCATTTTTTTTTTTACTGTGAGTACCTTGTCATCTACTGTCTAGTTTCAAACACAATAGTATTCGAGATAGATCTTGTTTTCAGATAGTTATTGTTATTTTCTTATATTAGAGGTTAGGTAGCTTTGGTTGGCATGAAAAAATGTCACTTCTGCATTACTAGAACAAGAATGTTTCCAAAACAAGGCTTCATAAACCAAACAGATTTTTCTCTTCCTTCTTTCCTCCCCGCCTCCCTCCTTCTTTCTTTCCTTTCTTCTCTCCTTCCTTCCTTCCTTCCTTCCTTCCTTCCTTCCTTCCTTCCTTCCTTCCTCCCCCCCTTTCTTTCCTGTGAGAATATGGTACACCAATCTAGTAGCAATAGATCCAACTCTGATTTAGCCTATATGTGAAGATGAAGCTATAAATGTGAAGCCAAGAAGAAACAGAAAGCCTTCTAAGTAGAATCAAAATGTAAAAGCAAAACAGTTCTCTTCTTTTCTTGAGACTTAAGTTTTTACCTTGACTATCAGCAATATTACTCATGTTCACATGTAAGAATGACAGATATAAACATATATTTATGCCTCAGTATAAATTATAATTTGATATAAATATTACTTTATATTTGTCACTATGATTTCTTCATACCATTACTTCATACCAAATGACAATAAATGTTGATACATAAAAATAAAAATAAAATGTTTTAATGGCATCTGTCTACATTCCGCAAGTAAATATTTTATATATGTATTTATCAAACAAATTTTTTCTTTATATTTTCCCTTCAATTTCCATTGTATTTGTTACTCCTGAGCTCAGGTAAGTACACTTCAGGACTTGATACTGCAACAGCTACCTGGGATTCTCTATTTGACACTGTCTTTAGTCAATGGTTATGTGCTAAGACAAAAACATTTTTATTAGCTTTTCATAAGATTCCACATTGTTTTCCAAATCTAACTTTTCCAGCTACCTTCCATCCATTCTCCTCCACAAATATTCTATCCCCATCAGCCTGCTGATAATGCCTCTGTTGAATTTGTTTCTTCTTTCATCTTTTTTCTCTACACCCTGGACTTGATTTCATCCTCTTCTTTCACAGTAAAAACTCATCTAACCTTCATAATCCTACCCTGCTTGCTTCTCTTCTGTAATGACTTCTCTGGTGAGCCAAACCAAAATGTTTTCTCCTACTAATAAAGCCTCATAGCACAACCTTCCGAAACACTGTTTGTCAACCAGCCCCTGGAATGTGCATCATGTGAGGTATGGTTGGAAGAACAAAGGCCCTCTCAAAATATTCACCTCCTAACTTGTGAGATCTTTAAATATGTTGTCTTACATGTCAAAAGGGACTTTGCAGATGTGTTTAAATTTTCTTGAGATTGGGAGAATTTTAAGAAATTCTCCCAAACTCTGAGCCCAGGTGGCTCAGGTGGGTTTAATGCAATCACAAGGCTCTTGTGATTGCATTAGATCTAGCAGTTCCACTTCAGATATTTTTATAAAGAAAATAAGAACAATAACAATTTGAAGAGATATGTGCACCTCCATGTTTATTGCATCATTATTTACAATAACCAAGATATGGAAGCAACCTAAGTATCCTCTGGTAGATGAATGGCTAAAATAGATGTGATATATACACACATACATATATACTGGAATATCATTTTGCCATAAAAAGGAATGAAATCTTGTCTTTTGTGACAACATGGATAGATCCAGAAAGTATTATGCTGCGCCTTACAGAGAAGGACAAATACTGTTTGATTTCACATATACGTGGAATCTAAAGAAACAACAAATGAACAAACAAAACAAAACAGAAACAGGCTCATAGACACAGGAAAAAAAAATCTGTTGGTTACCAGAAGAGGGAGAGGGTAGAGGGGGTGGAAAAAGTTGAACAAGGGTGTTAAAAGGTCAACTTTTCAGTTATAAAATACGTAAGCCATGGATATGTAGAACCCAGCAAATATAGGCAGTAATGTAATAACTTTGTATGGCGGTAGATGGTAACTGGACATCACAGGGATCGTTTTGTAACATATAAAAATATTAAATCACTGTGATGTATACCTGAAACTAACAAGATATTATGTGTCTCTTATCATTCAATTAAAAAAGAAGAAGAAATGAAGAGGCAAGAAGCTGGAGAAGACAAGGGAATGTAGTCTCCCCTAGAGCATTCCTCTGTGAAGAAATACTGCCCTTCCAACACCTAGATTTTCCCATGGGAAGGCCCACTTAGGACTTTTGCCCTTCTGACTCTAAGTCATGCATTTGTGTTGTTTTAAACCACTATGTTTGTGGTAATTTGTTGCAACAGCAATCGGAAAATAATACCTGAGCTAACCACGTCTAATAATGAGATGGGTGCTTCACTGTAAAGATGCACATGGAATAAAAGGGGCAGGTGTGGCAGCCACACAGCTCTATTTCATGTCATGGGATCCGGAAACATGGCCAGCCTCCACAGCTTGAATTTAAGCTGTCTCCTGGACTCCTGAATGTATTTCAAGCCTCTCCACAATAGCGGAAATATGTTATGTTTTATCATTAAAATTAAGTCAGTTCTTTTTGTCTGGACTACACCCTTCCGATGACTACTAGTAACTCTTCACCTTTTAGTCTGCACCCCTATCCTGCACTTCATGGCTTTTGCTTGATTTTAGCTTCTGTTTATGCATCACTTGCCTTACTTCCCTGTGGTTTTGACGCACAAGTCTATCTACTGGCATTCTGCTTACTTGGCACTCCTGCTTCCAGATGCCTGTTCCTGTCTCCACATCTCCAGGTCAATACCTGGAGGAAGAGAATATAAGTGGTCCAGGTAGTACTTGGCACTTCTATTTGGATTCAGCTTTCGTATCAAGTCTCTTTATGAGCTGTAGCTGGCCAACAATTACTGCCTGGTTGGCCTTGCTCTGGCACATATGTGACTTTCAGTTCACTATATGGAGGTTTATCTTTGTTTTTAAAACCTGATTACAAGAACTTTGATATCTAGGACCAAATATACTGTGTTCAACCCACCTTATTTAGGGCCCAGGCGACCCAGTTTCTAATTAGCTGTTTTGTCAATTGACTAAGATTGAAATTATTGCCATCAACCCTATTAATGAATGAGAAAATGACAAAATACATATTTGCCAAGGCTGCCACTTCTTCAATGTGAGGTAGATGATGTGTACCACAAACTTAGTCCTTAAATATTGCCATCATTTTTCAGATATAAATTTAACATACAATAAACATGCACATGTGTAAATATTAAATATATACAAGTTTATAGGTAAATAATTGGAAATATACGTTTATATGTACATATAAATGAAAATATGTTCTCTGGTTCATTTATAATGTTACAAACTGTACAGATATGTTTATTCTCACTGACTTTCCAATTAAAATATCTAATCAATCAGTGATGCATTAAGAATTTTAACTTAAGGGAACCTTAGGTGGCTCAGTCAATTGAGCATCAGCCTTCGCCCAGGTCATGACCCTGGGGTCCTGGAATCCAACCCCACATCAGGCTCACTGCTCAGTGGGAAGTCTGTTTCTTCCTTTTCCTCTGCCCCTCTCCTCCACTCATGTTCTCTTCCTATCTCTCTCGAATAAATAAAATCTTTTTTAAAAAAATTTAAAGAAAATTGTAACTTAAAAGTATCCATGTCATTAGAGGATAAGAATTTTATGCGCTTTTCTTATAATGTACAAGAAATCTATCCCTAATTAAGTTTACACATTGTCCTATGCTCATATTTCTTTTAAGTTGATGACATGTGTAACACTATAGAAAGTCATGTAACATGATAATGTTGATATAAATATGGACATTATTTTTGCTCTATATTTTTATACTTTACTCCTATTCTATAAAGTCCCATTATATATTTTCCATGTCTCTAGAAGATGATGATCATAGTTTCCCAAACAGTGAATATAGCTAGTTCAATTTATATGCTTAAATATAAGCCTTATTTAAAAAGGAGAAACAAACTCCAGGACAAACTAAGAATTGTACTTTTCCATGGTAAATATTGTGAAACACACTGGAGAAAAATAACCTGCTTTACAATAGACATATTTTATGTTCATAAATAATAAAGCTTAGATTTTGTCTAGCAAATTACATTTTTTTTGCTAGAAAAGGACCATGAATTCACATGAAGTACCCATTAGGAATGCCCTATTATGGAGAATTTTAAATGACAATGTATTTCTATTATTATTTATCAGGAATGCACTTTTCCTCTTGTAGAGCTCAAATACCACTTCAGAAGAGCATATTTTATAGTTATACACACAGTTAAATTCTTTCTTGGCAGGAAATTCTTCCTGAAAGGAGTTTAGGAACCTTGTTATTCATATTTCCCTCTCGTGCTATCACTTCATAAATAATTGATTAATTAGAATATAGAACATAAGAGATGTCTCATTTTTTTTAAATGCATAGAGACTGGAGATAGCTCACCAGCTTTAGAATGAACCACAGGAGGCAATCAGCCCCATAATGCTTCTTTCAAGTAAGTAGTGCAGAGAGTTAAATTGGTAGTGTTCTCACTATTGCACACAAAATATTATTTTTTAAGCATGATTGGTCCCTATCCTGAAGTGCCTTCTATTCATTCTTTAAGTAGTAAGAATAAAAATACTACAAAAAAAATCTAAAAAGCACCAAACGGTATGAAAATAACATACGGAGAGTCACTCTGGAGTTAGTTGTTTTCTTCAAGACCCTTTTTTAACTTCCTCTCAGCTACCTGGTACAAGAATAAGAAACTGAAAGTGAAAAATGGCAAACGAGTAAAACAGAAGCCATACACTTGTTGCGATATCCTCTTGATTACAGTCTTCAGCTTCAGTGTCTGTGGGGGTTAACTTGTGTCACTGTCACTCATTCTCTAAGTATATAGGAGCCACATGCCACCTAAAGTCCCCATGCCCCTGGCTTATAGTGCAGTTTTCCTTAGGGGGTGCTGATTTTGTAGCTTTTCAGTCACTTAACATTTAAAAAGTGAGTCTCAGTGATATTTGTCTACCTGGTGGTTGCCAGACAGGAGGGGCCAAGGGGATGGGCAAAACGGGTGAAGGGGAGTGAGTGATACAGGCCTCCAGTTATGGAATGATTAAGTCATGGAATAAAAGGAACAGCCTAGGGAGCACAGTCAATGGTATTGGAATGGTGTTGTTTGGTGACAAGTGGTAGCTACACTTGTGGTGAGCACATCATAGCCTATGGAGTTGTTGGCTCATTATGTTGCATGCCTGAAACTAATGTAACATGGTGTGTCAACTACACTTCAGTTTTTAAAAAGTAGTATTTGTCTACTCATTCCAGACTTAACTGAAAACATAGGCCAAGAATAAGAACTCCTTTGACTAGGTGCTTTATAAAAGAAAATGCACTGTTTAAATTCTGATGGTATTGTATAAAGTCGTGGCAACAACTAGAAATGGAATGATAAAAGGCCCTGTAAATGGCACGTTTTGTTTCTCTTGACTGGTCAACTTTATAATCAGCTATCATAGTGTTAATAGTTGCTAATATTTAATTAGAACTTAGGAATCATTATAATAAACAATTACATGTATATTATCAAAAAGTTCTTTAAATAACTTTATAAAATCAATCTGAGAAACCAAAGTTTAGACAACTTTGTGTACGTTTCTGACTTTGTGATATGCCTGGAGCCAGCTGTGTGAGCAAGAGAAGAGACAGCAGTAGAGATAAGGTCAGAGAAGTGGCTGCTGCACTGAGAAGAGACTGAAGCAGAACATGCGTGAAGTGGAGAGATCACCCAGAAGCTCTTGCAATAATCCACGTGAAAGATGATGATAGCTGGGACAGGTGGGAAAAGTGGGCAGAAACTGGAAATATTTAAAAGATGTCTCCTGCAAGAATTACTTAGAACTTATATGAAGTGTGAGAGAAGAGCCAACGATAACACTATTTTTGCGCCCAAGTAATTGGAAGGATAAAATTGCTTTCACCAAAAGCTCAGAATTATCTTTCAGTGGTCTCTCCCTTGTTAGGTTCCAGTCACACTGACCTGCTTTCTTTTTACCCAACAGATGCAGCTCTATCTTACCTCAGGGCTTTTGAACTTACTGTTCAGTTGTCTGAAACGCTCCTCCTCTTCTGTTAGCTAGCTTTTGCTCGCCCTCAGGTGTTAGCATGAATATTAACTCCCAAGAGCTTGGTTCCCTGAAGGCCCAATCTAAAGTAGAACATTCTGATATCTGTTAACTCACCTACTTTGCCTTATAGTACGAGCATATGTCATTCCATTGTGTTTTGCTTGATTGAACCTCACAGATATTGTGTTTTTTACAAATTGATGGTTTGTTGGCAACCCTGTGTTCAGAAAGTCTATCGCCGCCATTTTTCCAAAAGAATTTGCCTGCTTCGTGTCTCTATGTCACATTTTGGTAATTCTCACAATATTTCAAAATGTCTTCTTCTTATTAAATTTGTTGTGGTGATCTGTGATCAGTGATCTCTGATGTTACTATTGGAATTGTTTGGGGGCACCACAAAACAGGCTGAGGTAAGATGGAGAACTTAATCAAGGAATGTTACATGTGTTCTGACTATTTACCCATCCCTCTCCCTCTGCTCAGACCTCCGTATTCCCTGAGCCATAACACTAGTGAAACTAGGTCAATTAAGAACCCTATAAGTTCCAAGATCTATAAAGAACTTGTTAAACTCAACAGCAAAGAAACAAACAATCCAATCATGAAATGGGCAAAAGACATGAAGAGAAATCTCACAGAGGAAGACATAGACATGGCCAACACGCACATGAGAAAATGCTCTGCATCACTTGCCATCAGGGAAATACAAATCAAAACCACAATGAGATACCACCTCACACCAGTGAGAATGGGGAAAATTAACAAGACAGGAACCACAAATGTTGGAGAGGATGCGGAGAAAAGGGAACCCTCTTACACTGTTGGTGGGAATGTGAACTGGTGCGGCCACTCTGGAAAACTGTGTGGAGGTTCCTCAAAGAGTTAAAAATAGACCTGCCCTACGACCCAGCAATTGCACTGCTGGGGATTTACCCCAAAGATACAGATGCAATGAAACGCCGGGACACCTGCACCCCAATGTTTCTAGCAGCAATGTCCACAATAGCCAAACTGTGGAAGGAGCCACGGTGTCCATCAACAGATGAATGGATAAAGAAGATGTGGTCTATGTATACAATGGGATATTCCTCAGCCATTAGAAACGACAAATACCCACCATTTGCTTCAACGTGGATGGTACTGGAGGGTATTATGCTGAGTGAAGTAAGTCAATCGGAGAAGGACAAACAGTGTATGTTCTCATTCATTTGGGGAATATAAATAATAGTGAAAGGGAATAGAAGGGAAGGGAGAAGAAATGGGTAGGAAATATCAGAAAGGAAGACAGAACATAAAGACTCCTAACTCTGAGAAATGAACTAGGGGTGGTGGAAGGGGAGGAGGGCGGGGGGTGGGGGTGAATGGGTGACGGGCACTGAGGGGGGCACTTGACAGGATGAGCACTGGGTGTTATTCTGTATGTTGGCAAATTGAACACCAATAAAAAATAAATTTATTATTAAAAAAAGAACCCTATAAGTATTCAAGTGAGAGAAAGAATCGCACTGTCTCCCACTTCAAATCAAAAGCTAGAAATAACTAAGCTTAGTGAGGAAGGCATGTCAAAAGCTGAGATAGGCTGAAGGCTAGGCCCTTGCACCAAACAGTTAGTCAAGCTGTGAACACAAAGGAAAAGTCCTTGAAGGAAATAAAAACTGCTATTTCAGTGAACACACAAATAATAAGAAAGTGAAACAGCCTTATTGCTGGGATGGAGAAAATTTGAGTGGTCTGGATAGAAGATCCAACCAGCCACAACATTCCCTTAGGCCAAAGCCTGATTCAGAGCAAGGCCCTAACTCTTTTCAATCTGTGAAGGCTGAGAGAGCTGAGGAAGCTGCAGAAGAAAAGGTGGAAGCTGACAGAGGTTGGTTCATGAAGCTGAAGGAAAGAAGCCATCTCCATAACCAAAAAATGCAAGGGGAAGCAGCAAGTGCTGATGTAGAAGCTGCAGCAACTTATAAGAAGATCTAACTCAGGTAATTCATGGAAGTGGCCACACTAAACAACAGATTTTCAATGTAGACAAAACGGCCTTATATTGGAAGACCATGCCATCTAGGACTTTCATCTAGGAAGTCAATGCCTGGCTTCAAAACTTCAAAGGACAGGCTGGCACTCTTGTTAGAGGCTAATGTAGCTGGTGACTTTAAGGTGAAGCTAATGCTCATTGACCATTTCGAAAATTCTAGGGTCTTTAAGAATTAGGCTAAATCTGCTCTGCCTCTGCTCTAGAAATGGAAAAACAAAGCCTGGTTGACAGGCTGACAGGTTGACATTTGTTTACAACATGGTTTCCTAAATATTTTAAGCTTACCTTTGAGAACTACTGTTCAAAATAAAGCTTTCTCTCAAAATATGACTGCTTATTGACAATGCACCTGGTCACCCAAGTGTTCTGTTGGAGGCGTACAATAAGATTAATGGAGTTTTCATGCCTGCTAACACAATATCCATCCTATAGCCCACAGACCAAGGAATAACTTTGATTTTCAAGTCTTATTAAGAAATACATTTTGTAGAGCTATGGCTGTCACAGATAGTGATTCCTGTGATGGATCTGTGTAAAGTAAAATTGAAAACCTTCTGGAACAGATTCCCCATTCCAGATGCCATTAAGAACATTCACGATTCATGGGAAGAGGTCAAAATATCAACACGAACAGGAGTTTGGAAGAAGTTGATTCCAACCTTCATGGGAGACTTGAGAGGTTCAGGACCTCAGTGGAGGAAGTAATTGCAGCTATGGTGACGGCAGCAGGAGAACTACAATTAGCAGTGAAGCCTGAAGATGTGCCTGAATTGCCACACTTTCATGGAAAGTTTTAATGGAGGAAGAGTTACTTCTTATGGATGAACACAGAATGTAGTTTCTTGAGATGGATTTACTCTTGGTAAAGATGCTGTGAAGATTGGTAAAATGACAATAAAGTATTAAGAATATTAAGTACATGTAGTTGCAAAAGCAGTGGCGGGGTTTGACAGGATTGACTCCGATTTTGAATGCGGTTCTATCGTGGGTAAAATGCTACCAAAGAGCATCATGTGCTCCAGAGAAATCATTCATGAAAGGCAGAGTTAATGGCTGTGGCAAACTTCATTATTATTTTAAAAAAATTGCCACAGCCACCCCAACCTTTAGCAACCACTTAATCAGTCAGCAGCCATCAACATCAAGGCAAGACTTTCTACCTGCAAAAAGATTATGACTCCCTAAAAATTCAGATGAGGGCTAGCACTTTTAAGCAATAAAGCATTTTTAAATGAAGGCATGTACATTGTTTCTTTAACCGTAATGCTATTGTTCACTTAATGGACTACAGTATACTCTAAACATCACTTTTACATACACCCTGGGAAGCCACAAAAATTTATTTGACTTGTTTTATTACAAGATTCGCTATACAACAGTGATCTGGAACTGAACTGCAGTATCTCCAAGATATGCCTATATGTACAGACATGTGCACATACACACAACATACATACAGGAACATATTGACTATATGAACATATAGTACATAAATCTGTTATATTTATATGTATATGATTATTTTATAAGCACATTTGTTTATCATATGTTTATTTATTTACTTTTTGTGTCCCCATTAAATTTCATGACTATACGATAGGGTTTACTTCTGTACTCTCAAAAATTAGCACAGCCTTTGACCATAGAAAATGTAGATGAATTAATGAATGTGATTTGGTATTATCTTGTCCTTCCTTCAATAACATCCTTCTACTTTATTCTCTACTAAAGAGTCTTTAGTGAAGTTGAATCTGGTCAACCAGACCTTAGTGCCACCATCCCTTTTAAGATGACTCAGCAGAACTCTGCTTTGATTCTGTGTACTCATAGTCTACCATTTTACTACAGGAGATCTTTTTTTTTTTTCTTCAATATATAAATTTAGAAAAATACCTATGCCAGTTATTAGCTGATTCTATCACCTAAATTTTATTTTATTTTTAAAGATTTATTTATTTATTTATTCATGAAAGTCACAGAGAGAGGGGCAGAGACATAGGCAGAGGGAGAAGCAGGCTTCTCACAGGGAACCCGATGTGGGACTCAGTCCCTGGACCTAGGATCACACCCTAAGCTGAAGGCAGATGCTCAACTACTGAGCCACCAAGGCATCCCTATCACCTAAATTTTAAATCAACCTTTTGTGATGTGACTAAAAGCTTGAACACATTTTCTTCACTCTAGCAGATTGGGCTGCTATTGGTGAAACACTGGAATGCATAAGTATATCCACAATGCAAATACCTTAAAATAGTCCAAAGAACGACTAAATCTTTATTGGTAAAATTGTCTGACTCACCACTAGAGTCACAGTAACTTCTCTCTAAGGTCATCCTGCTGATTAATGCAAGATTAACAGAATCAGGAGGTTCTGTTTAGTTGATTCTCCGATTCTGCCTCTGAATAAGGAGAAGATTACATTCAATTTCTTTTTATTAGTAACTGTTTTATTCTTAATTCTTTGAAAATTGTGGATCATTTCAGATAATGGCAATATTCAATGCACAAGAGCATTATTTTCTTTACTTCCTACCCTTTTTCCTACACTAGCCAACTATTGGGAAATTACTGAATTAGTGTTAACAATTATGAGGTCCTTTGTGAGCCCCAAATAGGTTATGTAGGAAAAATAAGGGAAGAGTAGACATTCTCTTAGTCTAACTTTTAGACCCATGTTATTATATTTAGATACTAGTATAAAGGATGATTTATTTCAGCAAAAAAGCAGAAAGTATTAAGTGTTGAATAAATTAAATAGGTCATGGGAACAAAAAGAGGAATGAATTATAATGTAAGTATATGGGAAATTTTTTTAACTGTAGTAATTTTGTTTCAAACTTCCATAATATGTTCATCTTTTCTTGTATTCAGATAGAACATGTGTGATAAGTAATACAGGAAATTACTGGTACAAATGAGGTAAGCTCCTGCCTAAGAACCAGCACTAGAAAATTCTCTCATTTTTCTACTAATGAAAGAAAATAATTCCTGCTCCTTTTTTTTTCTGGAAACATAATATATTAAAATGTTTTTTTTCTTTATTGTCCTAGCTCTTATTGAATATATTTTTAAATTATATCAAACTGCATTTCCATCCCTGCAGGTAAAAGTTAATAAAATTTGTTTGTAATTTATATTATAGAAGTATCTCAGATTCACGTTCTTGAACAGTTGTTAAGATTACACTCTGTATTGAAGGATTGGTTAAATGCAAAAATAGTCTGTAGTTCAGAATTAAAAATCTTTTTTATTATATGTTTGTTCACAGCTCTCTTTTAGTAAGAGAAAAAAATTATTTAGCCAAAAGTTCCAGCTGTTGAGGTTTAATAATCAAAACACAAATGCTAACAGAAGATATACTTTGATTCACAATTTTCAATTAATATAGGAAGATATTATTATTTATGTGCTATCAATTATTTACATAGAATGGAAGTTAGAATATAAGATCACTAATATATAAAATGTTAGTCTAATTTGGGTTTGATAAACATAATTATAGAGCTAAATTAATAATACTTGAGAATATATATTTAACTTAGGACTTTACTGAATCCATCTTTGTACTTCCATATCCTTTGTCTCTGACCCGAGTTTAGAGATGTGAATCTTATCCATATTTTCTGACTTTGGTGTGGCAACCTGATTCCAGAGACATAGAAACATGGTTAGGTGAGGTATCGGAAGATTCACTACTTCAGCTTCTTCTCTCCTCCCATCACACCTAACCTTGCACATCAACCCTAACGCTCGATCATAAAATCCCTATTAGATCCTTAATAAAACTGAAATCCCATTCAGACTCTGAAAATGTTCAAGAAGGAGGAACTGACTTCCTATTAGATGCATGACCCAGAATCCTCTGTTGGAAACATATTTTGAAACAACGCACTGTGTTTCTGCAGCTCTAGTGGGCTCACTCGGGTGTCTGGGCTCCACTTCTCACTCCCTCTGTCCTACATTACAATGCTCCTCACTGGGAAATCTCAGGCTGAATCCTGATTGGGATAGCTCTGAGATGCTCAGGAAAGTCTGTAGGTGCTGCGGGAACATGCTTACATTTTCCTCTCCTGCTTCTTCACTGCCTGGCATGGAGCAGATGGTGAATAAGTATATTAAATAATTCTTACAATGTATCAGAGAGAAGAATAAACTTCAAAAATCTGAATGCAGTCATATCCACATGAGAAAGTGCTTTTTAAATTTCTGTGTTGTTGAGATGAGTGTTTATGACAACTATAAATAGCCTCATTCTGTGATAACGGCTTGTAGAAACCACAGGTCTTGGCTCTCCCATGGTTTGCATCATGGAAACGGAATAGTTGTTTTCATAACCTCTCTGCTCAGGTCACTCATGGGAAGAACAAATACAGGAAAACACAATTTTTTACTCAGAATCTACCACTGTCAAGGCTCTATGCTACAAACATGGAAACAAAGATAACACTGACTCTACCTTCAAAGAGCTTATATTTCCGTAGGATTGATAAAAGATGCTCACAGAGAGCTGCGACACAGACAAGATTTCAAGAGGCAATGTGCCATGTAAAAGGTACAAAGAAAATGATTTCTGACACTCTCGTGTGACAATAGCTATATCCCTGTGGAAATGTAGAGCTATGATTATAGAGACATATGTGATGGGCATCCATTTGCAAGAAGTTTTGTTTTGTCTTGTTTTTAATTCAAAAAATGCTTGAAAAAAATGCTTGAAATTTGGTGACAAAAAAGTAATTGTTTTTTTCTTTTGTATCACTCTTCTCTATACATCCAAAAAGAAATACTATGTCACTGATATATTCATGTACATATAAAACTCAAGCTCCTAAGTAATGACTCAGCTTTGACAATTATGGCTTTTTAACATATGGATCATTACTGATTTCATCTTAGTTGATATGACACTTTCCTCTACACTCTGTCATCGTGGTTTTATTCAGAATAAATAACTCAAATATCTGACGATGTCATTTGGGGATATCTGTCAGTTCTGAACTAGAACTGATCATTAATTTTTCAGCATCAAAATGTTCAGAAGTTATACTGATGGAGTACAATATGATCTGTGAAATAATTGAACTTTTTTTTACAAATTATATATTCATATCACACAGAATATACTGTCTGCATGGACAATATTTTGGACATCTCTTTTTCTTATAAATATAATTTACATCGCAAAATTTATTAACTACAATTTTGTGTTGAAGCAACACATGAGATTTCCCTGTCATTGAATCGCAAATAATTTTTGATCCTCCTTTAATGAAACAAGATAAAATGAATTTTCCTCTTGGCTAGTTTCTGAAAGTCTTGCAGTTCAGTTACTACATATAGGATGTTTGTTTTACAAATAAATACTTTTATGAATATTGCCAATGATACAGTCTGTGATTTTTTTTTTACCAAGATTCAAAATATCACAGTATTGAAATTAGCAGTAGTAGACATTGACAAAAATGACATCAAGCGTTCTCAGCCAAACTAGGGGTTATATCAGAATGATCTAGGGAGGTCATTTTAATTAATTAGACTCCCCCACACCAAAAGTGTTCTTTTTTTATACATACCATATTCCATCCCCCTGCTTCAGCCAGCCACTCTTATTAACAATACAGTTTGTTACTTAGGTGTGTGGAGGGAAAGGCAAATATTTGAGAACCATTAAAATACATTAAAAAGCAGTCTATATTGAGTAAAAACAAGTCAGTTCTTCTAATGGCATCATACTTAGGTAATTTTCAGAGATAAGGAAAGTAGACACAAATCGTTTCTACCCCCTTCCAAAAACTGATGTAATAGATAAAATGGTTGCTGTTATTCATTCTTTGTCTTTGCAGGTACATTGGCTACTATGAGAGCATATGCACTGAAATTGTGTTTTAAGAATTACTGTGAACTTGGCCAATTTCAACTGTTAGCTTTGAACATATACATGGAAGAGTTTGTTTGAGGCCAAAGACCCCCACCCCCACCCCCTCCTGTTTTCACTAACACTGGTGCAAATGGTTCATGGCTCATATATGGAGAAAGATTGCCATGAGAGTTGAGATCAAGGTCTTTGGAGACATACTGGTTAGTTTTGTTTACTGGGTCTGCCACTTTTCAGTTAAGCCACCTCAGGCATTACTTATTTAATACAGCTACCCTCAGCTTATTTAACCACAAAATTGGAATAATAATAGTGCCTATTTCTAAGTGAGGATGCAATGAGGTGATTCATGCAAAAGTATTTAACTCAAAGTCTGGCACTAGGAGGGTGTCATTAAGTTCTGCAGTCATCATCATCATCACCTAACAGGTGTAGAATAACACTTTATATTAAACATACTCGGAAGCAGCTTCTCTTAATGCTTACTATTTATTTTGATAGTATATTATTTAAACTTTGTTTGTTTGAGTTGTTTGAGTTTTGTTTTGTTTCTTGGTTGATCATTTTCTTAACATATAAAATCTTTAGAGCTATTTTATGAAAGCAATTTACATTTTTGTAAATATTGCAGATTGCTAAGCCATTTCAGGGGAGCAAAAAATAAATATCAAAATATATCTAGCTGGAAAAATTCAGCTGAAATGTCTAGAAAGAGTAATTTGTTAATCTGCAAGAGTGAATTTATATCTCTTTCCTTTTGATGAAAGCACACATTATGCTAAGTGAAATAACTCAGACAGAGTAAGACAAATACTGTATGATATCACTTATATGTGGAATCTAAAAAGACAAATTCACAGAAACAGAGAACAGAATAGTTGCCAGGCACTGGAAGTTGCAAGAAATGAGGGAATGTTAGTCAGAGGGTACGTACTTCCAATTATAAGATGAGTAAGTTCTAGGGATCTCAGGTATAGTATGCTGATTATAGTTAACAATATTATATCATATACAAGAAAGTTGCTAAGAGAATACATCTTAAATATTCTGATCACACACACACGCCAAATGTTAGTTATGTGAGATGATAAAAGGTGTTAACTAATTCTGTGGTAGTCATTTTACAATATATACTTGTATCAAATCATCACCTTCTATGCCTTTTACTTATACAACATAGTATGTCATTTATATCTCAAAAAAGCTGGGAGAGGAAGCAAATATCCCAAGACTAGTAGAAGCTCTTCTATGGAGAGGACACTTCCACACAGCTAGCTCTTTTCTCACTTGTGCCACGTGTGGGAAACAACTGATAAGATGGAGAGACACCCTGTTACTTAGCCAAACTGCATCTGTCCTGCAGTTGGGTCTACCAACAAGGCTAAAGATCCCAGGGGGGATTTCTCCCTTTAAACCATAAATAGAGTCTATTTGTGCTTAAGATTAATGTTTCAACAGGAGACAGTCATTGGGAAACACCAAAGTATCACATTGTTTCTGGAGGCTTATTATTTCATTAAGTGTTCTACTTTTTTCATCCATTTTTTCCATTCAGAGCATTCATTTGAACAACAATAGTCTCATAATTGACACTATACAAGCAGAGCTAGGAAATATAATCCTCCTCCGCTGCATGTGATTTGTGAGGAGGGATGCTTTTTGAACTACACTTAACACTGGATATTCTCAGGTTATATAAATAAGAAATACACTTTCATGTATACCGTAGCCCCTTAAAAAATCAGAGAATATAAAAAATGTATAATGTAAAAGTTACCTCAAAATTCCTGAGGTGATGGAAATGTTATGCATCTCATTTGGGGTGTCGGCTTTATGGGTGTATGCATTGGTAAAAAAACTCACAGGTTACACAAATAAGTATTTGCATAAATTCCCATGTATAAATCTTCATCAATTAAAAATAGAAGGATCTGTGTTGATGTCTTTTGTTTGCCTTTTAAGATAGAGTTCTACACTGATTATTTTTTTCGTGTCATGAATTACATGCCTACTTCTTCTAGCTCGATTAAAAGAGATGAAGCATTGAAGTCTAGATTCTGTGGCAATATTGTCACCCAGTAGCAGCATATTACCATTGCAAAAATGAGATTTACAAGGAAAATTGCAGCACATAGCTACAAATAATGGAAAATCATGGCTTCTCAAGAATATCCTCTTTTAGTTACCATGGTTCCAAATATTTTGTATCTTGAGACCAATGTAAGATTTTAATCTAAGGAGGGTATCTTGGATTCAAAGAAATATAGTAAACATCTCTGACCAACCCCCAACATTGCTAACATTGAGAAAAAGACCAAAAAAGGTCAAAATGTCAGCTTTTCAAGACTACTTTGGAGCTGAAAGGACCAATCTCATTTCGGGTTGGGAAAGGGTAAAGTCTGTAGAGGGAAACATCCTCATTCTGTGTCTGTCTTACACTGGTTTGAAGATGGAGATGGGAGAGATGATAAAATTCCCAGGGCCCCTATCTTTTGATAGGTCAAAACAAAGAATTCATAATACTAACTTTCACCCAGCAACCAGACAACTGGCTCTACTTGTGTGAATAAAAGTGGGAGAAGAAGAAGACAGAAACGTTCAGGTAACAATGAAATCAGGAGTGCCTAAGAGGGTCCCTCAAAAGAGATAAAATACATAAGCAGAAAATATGTGAGATCAGGATATGAATTATAGGCAGGGCTGACTTCAGTCTTACGTACCCTGGATCACTCTCATTGGATTTCAGTGATGTACAGATTCATCAAAAGAGTTCTTTGCAGACTTAGGCAGACTTTTAAAATGTTATTACAATGCCAAATATCAGCATGAGAAATAAATAAAATCATAAAGCAATTTGTCCAGTAATGATTGGTTAAAAAGGTCTCTTGTCAATCGCTGTATATTATTTTTCAAACCATTTTAAAGGACACCTGTGGCTATCTGCTGCTGGAATTAAGGGCCAATACAAGGTCAGAAGACTTCTGTATATCTGATAGGATTATTGTTACTTGGAGGTCAAAAGGGGTAGAGACAGAAATCAGTGACAGGGGAGTTCACTGAAGTCTGCTTTGGGTATAACATGACTAATGGAATCTTCGGGCTTCTTGTTGCATGTTGAAACTTTCCAACAGCTTCTCATTTCACTCAGGGTAAAAGCCCAAATCCTGCTAGTGGCCCACAAGATCCTGTGTGATAAGGCCTCCTATCACCTTTTTATCCTAATCTAACACTACTTACCCTGTTGTTCATTCCACTACACACGTGCCTCCTTGCTATTCCTCAGACACAGCAGCTGGGACCTCACTTCAGAGTGTATCTGTTTAGCTCATACCTTCAACACACACACAAGAGTTTTTTTAAATGTCACCTTCTCAGTGAAGCCTAATAATTAGCTCAATACTCCTGGACCCTTTGACCTCTTACTTGTTTGTTTCCCATGGAGTGCATCACCAACACCATATAACATACATGTTTATTATGTGAGAGTTTGAGTCCCCTGACTGGAGTAGAAACTCCAGTAGAGAAGATATTTTTGTCTCTGTTAGTCACTGCTATATCTGATGAATGAATGTGTAGTCACATGCAGGATGACAAAAGCAAAAGGCATTCAGGATTCCCTGGTGCAACAGGATACATATCTTCTGCCTGCCATGCTGCTTTACCCCTGCTGCATGCAGCTGGCCCCTCGAGCAGTGGAATCATCCATAAGCACAACCCAGTGGTTAGGTATTTTCCCAGGATGACACTACAAAGGACCTAGTGCTTAGCTACGTCTCTGAACCTGTCTGGTCCGGCATCGCCTGCACCTCAGCTTCTGCTCCCTTCATGTTGACAGTTGGTTTGGGCTTCAGTTGGACTTCTTGCCCTCTCATCCAGATCTTTATATTATTTCCATGCTCACCTGCACCCAGTGGCATCTCTCATTCTGCACAAAGGGGTAAAAATAGAAAGCAGCCTCCTTAATTGTTGCATTCTTCAAATATTCAGCCCTCGGGGTAGTAATTTGCCACCTACAATTTTGTACTTATAGCCATGTCTGTAATTTTTAAAATCCCAGATATAACATGCAGAACATAAGGAAAAGAGGCTTCTTTTTCCTTTTAATCATATTATTTTCTCTGTTCTTCAATTTTCCTCTGCTCTCTATTGAGCTATTTTATTTTCTGCTTGCCTTGAGGTCTCTCATCCCAGACAGTATCCTAGGGGCCTATTTTCCATAGCTTGCCTCTCTGTATGTTGAATCTCAGAAGCAGGTGTGGAGTACAGGCATCTGAAACACATCATCCACCAACAAGGTGCCGGAGTGAATACTGAGTGGGGCCAGGGATGAAGCTGGGGTGGGGATTAGAGCCAGGGTGAAACAGGCTTATGATGCTAAAATGTGGACTAGAAGTCACAGGGCTGAGGAAAAGATCCAGATATAAACTTTTCACCATACTCAGGTTTTCATTCCGGGAACAAGAAAGATTTATTTTTTAAATCTTGGCGTCTTCATTTGCTGGTCGTGTAAGACTTGAGAGAATATTCAGCTCTTTAGATCTTTTCATCTGGGGCTGATAAAACCTATCTTGATGGAATCCAACTGACCTACTCTAAGGGCCCTGTGCTCCTGCACTGTGATCCCAGGTAAGTACAGTTCATGCTTTTGTGGAAATCTCTCCTTCTGAAAGTGGATAGGACCAGTGACTTGCTTCTCATCAATAAAAACTGTAAAGGTAGTTGATGGATGTCACTCCTGTGGTTATGTTACATTAAATAAAACTCCATTTTGCTAGCACACTTGTTCTAGGCTCTTCCTCTTGGCTTGACAAAGTTAAACAACATGTTGGGAAAGCCAACATGACTAGGAACTGTGGCAAACTTAGGAATCACAGAAACCTCTAGCAAAATGACCTCCAACCTTTAGCCAGCTAGAATGAGAAGGACCCTCAATGCTACAGCTGCAAAGAAATGAATTCTGCCAAAAACCTGAGTGTGTCTGAAAACACAATTTTCCCCAATCAAGCCTCCAGATGAGACTGCACCTCAAGCTTATCTTTTTTGCAGCCTTATGAGACTGTGATACTTATTATATCATTGCAAGCAAATAGTTTGTAACTTATAAGCAAATAAGACAGCTAAGATGGACCCAGACTTCTGACCCACAGAAACTTTAAGATGATAAATACATATTGTTATAAGCCCCTAAATTTATGGTAATTTGATACACAGCAGGTAGCTAGTACACTGAATTTGCAATCCCTGGTCATTTACCCATGGTAAAACACAAAAGGCTGCCATCATGCCAAAGTCTTCTGTGATTTTTACCAAAGTTAGCCATTTTCCCTACTTTCCAAGCCACATTTTACCATACTAGGATTGGCCAACTGCTAGTTCCTAAACTAAAAGATGTAACTTTGGTAATCCTTCTTGAAAACAGAACAATGCCTATTAGATTTTCTTCACAGAGCTAACACTAAGTAGCACCCTAAGTATCTCATAGATTTTGGGGAGGAGGAATACATTCAAGAACATAAGTGAATGTGTGTACTACAATATGCAATTCTTTCCACATATAAGATATTGGTATTTTATTCTCATAATTTTAAAAGTAAGAGGCAACTAAATTTCAAATATAGCCTTCATAATCGATACAAATTTACATTTGTCTCTACCAACTTGTGTTGCTATTTCTATGTTAGACATATTCTTAAAAAGTCTTTGGTAATGAATCCACTTATATAATTAAACACTTGCTAGTGAGAGATATTTAAATCAGAATCTTTTTTTATGGGGAGAAACAAAAATAGCATGGGGCCCCCAAATTTAGTGATGTATAAAAATTTGCTAGTGGAAAAATGAGTGTTTAAAAAGTGCTGAGGGTATAGAAAAGTAAATTTGTAATTTTATTATAATTAGTCTCGGTAGAAATTCAAAATCAAGTCTTCCTAATAGCAGTCACATAGTATATCTGATTTTTTAGTGTTTTAAAAATATCAGCTGTTCCGTAGTGCCAATGATAGCAGATGACAGGTGCCACTCAGAAAGGGATGAATGAGACACGATACACTTCATCAAATATTTTACACCTAGAATAATAAACATTATATATTTCAAACACATTTTGCTCAACCCTTAATAAAATTGTTGAAATCAAACACCACATGTTTCAACTATTACTGAGAGAAACATGAGGGAAACTTTAATATTGTACCTCAAAATATAACATTGGATAAACATTACTTTTTTAATAAAGAAGGAAGGGAGACAGCACAAATGTAGCTGGCATAGTGAAATCTACACTTAACTCTCATCAGAAGGTTGAATTGTCTGTTTCAGTTAATAAATTCCCCAAGACCAGTCCTAAATGATGGAGAAGTTTCCCTTCATAGTTCCAGACATTGTTGCCTTAGTACTTTGATAATATAAATACTTTTCATAGGGAACTAAGTGTGTTAAACTATTTGTTGAGAGAATATGGATCCATTTAAACTTGTAAATGATGTCACAGGAGATTGGCAGGATCACTATCTGGGAACATGGAGAAACGGGGCCCACAGAAAATAGAAGAGCAGGAGATGGTGAAATGTTGTTTTGGAGGATAAGCTTCAGTTGAAAAGCAGAGAAGGGATAGCAGAAGTAGGCACAGAAATAGAAAAGGAGGGTCTGTTAAGGGCTGACATGTACCTTTAATTAAACAATGTTCTCACCGAGTCTATTTGAGAAGGTTTCTTTCAACCTCTGTGATTTATGGTGCAAATGTTTTAGGAATATTCTACTTAATATTAACTAATGTCTCCTTTCTTTCACAACAGATCTAGAGTAAACATCACATACAGATTTTATAACCACTGTAAAAATTTCTAGACAAAAGCATTACCTAGTATTTATATAATGTCCAAAAACCGGTTATTTAACTTAAGTAGCCATCTTAGTCCAGTTGATAGGGAAGTCATGTAATTAGGACTTTTTTAAAAAACATACTTTGCAATGGCAGGTTCATATGGAATTCCCAAAAGGGAGGGTGTTTTGCCACAAATACTTGTGGGAGAAAAATATGTGAAAACCCAAACCATTACCAAATCATTGTTAATAAAGCATTGAAGATGCAGCACATTCATTATCATGATGGTTAATTTTTATGTGTTAAGTTGCTTCGGTGATGATGCCTAGATGTTTGGTCAAACATTATTCTGGAGGTTTCAGCAAGGTGTGGTTCTTTGATGAGACTAATATTTAACTCATTAAATTTTGAGTACAGCAGATTACTTTATGATATGGTCCAATCAGATGAAGGACTTAAAGGAACAAAGACTGACCATTCCTGAGCAAGAAAGAATTCGCTCTGTACATTGCCTTTGGATTGAGGCTGCAGTTCCTCCCTGGGTCTCGGCATGCTGGCCTACCCTGCAGACCCTAGACTTGCACCTCCACAATTACGTGAGCTGATTTCTTAAAATCCTTTTTATTTATTTATTTATTAATGAGACACACACACACACACACACACACACACAGAGGCAGAGATACAGGCAGAGGGAGAAGCAGGATCCACGCAGGGAGCCTGACATGGGACTTGATCCCGGGTCTCCAGGATCACACCCTGGGCTGAAGGTGGCACTAAACTGCTGAGCCATCTGGGCCGCCCTGATTTCTTAAAATCTTAAAATAAATTTTCCGATTCTCCGTTTCTCTCTGATCTCACCTAGATTAATACAACTGTCTCTGTCCCAATGAATACTTAATCACCCTGAATAATAAGTTCCCCATCCATAAAAGAAAAAAAAACAGACCACATGACTTCAAAATTCTGTATAACCAGACTTTCTATGAGCTACAATTTGAGGTCATATTCTAAAAGAATTGTGACAGATGAGATTTTGGATGAGTTGCATTCTATTTTCACAATATGCTTAGAAGCAAAAGTTATAATTATATACAAACTAAATAATCATGTGGATATACCCTGTTCCTAAGGAAATCAGTCATGCCCATAGGATACCAGCACAAATGCAAGAGAGAGAGAGCTACATAGAGATTTTTCCCAAAATATTAGCACTTTGTTACTTTTTAAACTGTTTTTTTTTCATGAACTGACCAAACCAACTAACACTTGGTTATCATGTTAGTTAAGAGTTATTGCTTTGATTGAAATGATGTTTATTTTCAGTGGTCACTACATCTTTGCAGTGTTATTTGGCCTTTAAAAACTAATGATCTATGCAGACTTCGCATGCATATATCATCAAGAACATTTACATAAAGACACAAAATAATCTATTATCTTGATAATCCATCCACGTTGGCAACTATGTTTTTTAAACAGATGGCACTATGATAAATTTTCCAATATGTAGAAATCATGGCATGAATCTGGAAGCTTTGCACAGATGCTTATAATGAGATGTTCATGATCGCATACCCCTTGCACATTCAGAGAATGACAGAGCCTTCTGTTGTGAAAGACATTTATATGGTGAGGTTTCTTTTAGTAATGTTTAGTGATGCTGCTTTGCTTTAAGGGTGTTGTGTTCCCTAGGAAGTAAGTATGTTTAGTGGTCTCAATCTTTCAGGAAAATAATTTAAAGAGAAATTTTTGATGGAAAAGATCAATTTAGACATTATTTTTAATAAAAGGGGTTGAAAATACTCTGGCTTAAAGGAGTTTACAAAGCCAGCTTTCCAGATCTCAATACAATTTTAATTTTCAACCATAGTGCTCTCCAGGCTGTCAAGAGAAAAAACTTCAATTTGTTATATGGAGAAAATATTGTTTCAAGTGAAGAATAAAGTGTTGCTATCAAGTTATATGAATTATGATGTTATGTTAATTCTCCTTGAAATACAGGTCATAGAATAGCAGGTTAGCTGCACTACTCCGTAAAAAAATCTTTTATTGCAAAGGCACAGAGCCACTCAACTTGAGTTGTAAAGGACTTTAAGATAATATTAATAGGGAGCTAGTGACTTGGAATCTTGAGTGATGATTCCCAAGGAAGACAGATAAATCACTTGACATAATATGAATACAAATAACTGGCAGAAACAGGGATCATAACAATCTATTTATTGGTTCTCTACTACTGAAATATTTAAGTCGCTAATATTCTAGTAGCCGAGTCTCAACTCCAAACACAAATTCTGACTTTCTCTGATTTATATATGGAGAAAAACACATGGGTCCTAGCATATTCTAGGCCCTAATTTATCTATATTTACTCTCCGTCTCTGTGTCTTTCTTTCTTTGTGTGTGTCTGTCCTTTACATACCACATGTACATACAAACATGTTTTCTAAGAATTCCACGGATCAGATACAGGACCATAAGGAACTTGCACAAATATTACTAATTATTTTAACTTCATTTTAAACTTGATACTTCTAAATTATACATGAGAAATTCTCATATGTCCACATCTTTATCATATTGGCAGTCATTATTGAGCTTTACATCTAGAAACCAATTGTGATGGAAACAGGCTAAATTAAGTGCCACCTGTCTTTCAGTTGTGTATGTCTTGACTAAATCATGACCACTTTTTACCTAGGCACACTTGAGATTTTCTTGAACAGGTTATACATTTGATTGATGTGCAATAACTCTATGTCTCTATTACAAAAAAATTTAAATAGTATCAGGGACTTTCATTGAGAAAGTATTAAAACTGGAACCTACAAATTCACAATATTTTGATATCTCTTATGTGGAAGATAAATTGCCATTTTTTGATTAAGAATATAATAGTCCCTTACTGAGTCAGTAGAAAAATGTAGAAGCTATTTTTTAATTCTTTAAGCTCATTGTATTTTCTCAACTTTCCTCTCTGCACTCTTTACTTTTATTTATTCTTCTTATGTCCAGATATTGTGTTTAGTGGCTATAAAAAAATAAGAAAACTATCATGAAATACCCAGGCCAACATTTTCAAAATAAGGTCTGGGGATTCCTGGGATTCTAGGAGACTTTTTCAGGGGTCTTATAATATCAAAACTATTTCTTAACACTGAGGCTTCATTTATTTTTTTTCATACCCTTTGTCTCTTAAGTGTACTATGGAGTTTTCCAGAAGATAGATGGCACATGATGTCACAACAGATTGAATGTTGAAGCAGATGTGAGAATCCTACTGCCTTCTATTAACACAGACATTAAAAATATTTTCAAAAATGTCAGTGCTACTCTTTTGACTGAATTGTTTCGCAGTCCACAAAGTCAAGTTATTTTGTTTAAGAATATATTTAAATGAACATATGATGGATTTATTACTATTTTAAATTAATACATATTATAAGCATTTCTCTATTTTACATTTTAACACTGTGACTATTAATAGATATAACTCACCTTAAAAAGCTATTTAAAATCTTCAATTATCTTTAAATATATAAAGGAATGCAGAATTCCAAAACTGTAAGAACCTCTACCATAAATGAATCTCAAATGCCTGAGATTATTGCCATTTTCCACACATGTAAACAACTAAAGTGGCCCTAGTATCTATCTCTTCTGGTAATTTACTTAATTTTCTGGTAATTTACTTAATTTTTAACAAATTAAGATTTTTTTAATATGAAAATCACTATGCTAAGCACTAGGTCTAGAATGATCAGTAAGATCCTATGTCTATCACAGAAGGAAACTATGTTGTGGATTATCATGTTCTTACAACTAAGAGGTGTCCTCTTGTGAAATTGTAGCATGCATCTGATATAAAGCATTGTTTAGACTAATGCTTTTTGTATTTTTACATTCATTATTATGCAATGAATCATGCCTTCCTATACCTAAGGCAATGTTGTCTTAGTTACAGAAAATCCAGACCACACCTGGGCTAAACACACCGCCTTGAGAGACTTTATTATGGCAGGAATAGAGAAAAAGAAAGAGAAAGAAAGAAAAGAAAGAAAGAAAGAAAGAAAGAAAGAAAGAAAGAAAGAAAGAAAGAAAGAAAGAAAGAAAGAAAGAAAGAAAGAAAGAAAGAAAGAAAGAAAGAAAGAAAGAAAAGAAAGAAAGAAAGAGAAAGATCTCCTCACAATATAGACTTTTGAGAGTTTATTTTAAGGTCCACGTTTTTGATTTATAAAGGCTTGGCTTTGTTAAGAGAAAAAAATATTCTTGAAAAACAAAAATGAAGGCACTTACCTTAATAGAATGTTAGCTTATGTCACAACAAGAATTGAAGAGATGATGGAAGACACGACTTGGCCCCAGGAAGATGTAACTTATCTGTCATGGAATGAGGTTTAGGAGACACTGCTATCAGAGATGAGACTTAATGGAGGCCATGTACGGAGAAACAAATACAGCATCGTAAGCCTGGCCAGCATGGGTCACACCACCATCATAGAACTACATGGGATTCACATCAATGTTTGAAGCACATCAGTTCCCATAGCATGTGCTTCAAATGTGTTGGGCTGAGGAGTCGTGTAGTTACCTTTCTTATCATTGCCTGTTAAGGGCCTTCATCAATAATTTCCTGCAGTTTGCTCATGAATCATCTCAGGGAAGTGATCCTCAACTATGTTGCACAATTGTTCAGAGTTCCATCCAAAATGACCAACATGGTGTTCCAGTATTTACTTCCAGACTTCGTGTAAGCCTTTTGAATAACATAAAAGAATTTATGAAGTTAGAATGATATGAAGGGAAAGACCTTAGGTACTTCTGGACTATAGAGGTGTAAACATCCCAGACCTGTTACTTGTGGGGATTTATGTTGGCACCACAGAGGCATTACTAGTTCCTGAGGGGAATAAAAAACATAGCCTAGTTATTTGAACCCAAAAGTCAGGTACAGAATACAAATTTCCACAGCTCAATCCCTCAATGTTTTGGCCGAGAGAATATTTAAAGAGGTTGGATTTTGTAGGCAATGATTGGTCTCTATAACCGGAATACAAAGAAATGTGCTACTGGTAAGGTGGACGCTAAGTCACTCTGGAGATGTCTTGGGAAGTCAGAGAAGAATGAAGACACCTTCATTCCTCTTGAATAAGATGCAATTGCGACTCATAACTGAAAAATGATGCATAAGTACTCAGAAAGATTTGCTTGTGCTGGTGGCATAGATACTAGTAAAGGAAATAAATGTTCTCGAGCCTACTGAAGACCTACTGAATCAGAAACTTTGAAACCAAGTCCCAGGAATTTGCTTTCACTAAGCTCTGCAGGTGATTCTGATGCAAGTTGAAAATCACTGAAAATCACCATTCTTAGGGTAAGACTAATGGCCTCTAGTGTTCAGAGAGAGAAATGACAAGTGATAGAAAAACAAGTTGGGCAATACTTCACTTTCAACTGCTAGTACAAAATGGCATAAGATTAAGTGTCTTTTCCAAGGAAACAGTGTTTTACTGGGGTAGGATGAAACTGAGGTTACATTTTGGCAGAAAAAGCAATAGAATCTTATTCCCAATAACCCCTGGCTTCCACATGCATTGATTATGCATTGTATCAGAGGAAGTTTACATTTAGCCTGAATATTTATAGGTTAATTTTGAGTTTCAATTTAGACATTTTTTAATCTACCAGAAGATAACAGACTTTACTGTTAACTTTTTCCTACATCTTAAGAAATCCTTTCCAAATATCAATATAAAATTTAGAGGTCTGAGCATAGTTTTTTTGCCAAAACCAAAGTGTAGAGAAAACAGAGTATATAAATGATATCAGGACAGCTTTACTGTGACTTTGAAAGGAAATAAATGTGTGCAGAAGTAACAGGAGTATAAACATATAGAAGAGAAGGCTTGTTAAGATACGGAGTAGGTCTCTGATAAGGGACCAAAGCCCCCAGTTGGGGGTGAGGAAAAGATAAAATAGACACAAGATAAGGCTGAAAGCAAAGACCTGGAACCTGGGACATGTTATAACCACAGAAAATAGAAGTAGCAGCTTGACATTCGTAGGCAGAAGGAGAGCTAGAGATGGTGCCACAGGGATGCATCTCGGAGCTTTCTTGAACCATGAAGAGTTACAGAGCTCTTCAGTCATTCTCTGAGCATGCAAACATGAGGTAATTCTGAGAATTTGTGAGCTGCCAGGTGCTTCAAGTTGGAATAGGGGAGCAGAGGAATCTGGTAACCACGTGAAGTGAGGCAATGGACAGCTACCCAGTCATCATCAGTTGAGTATCAGCCTGATGGTCAAAAGCCAGGCCAAACCAGATGCACCTGAGCAGTCATCCGTTTTGGGTGACCATCAGGGCAGAGGTCAGGGAGGACAAGAAGGAAAGTACAGACAATGCCTTCTGTGGAGATTAGAAAGCTTCACTTTGAACCACATTATCAAAACAGGAAGTCATAATGAGAAGGGACTTTCTGGAGGAAATACCCCTGATAGGTTCTTAAACTTTTTACTGACTGAATATCTAAAGGAAAGCCAGTATTTCAAAGCAGAAGAGATTAGATTACATTTAATAAGCAAAGAAGGGGCTACTCCTCTGTCAACACCATCAGCAGGAATATATGCTCCAAGAGACCAGAGGTCAGGTACAGTTAATAAAGTCATATCTTCAGAGGTAAAATATGTAACTAAACACAGGAGTCAGGATTCATGGTTTGTCTTTTCCAACAAGCTTCTTAGATCTTCCAAGTAAAGCCTTCCCTTGCAGCCAGTGAGATATTTTGGTAACATCTCAGATAAATAGATCAATTCCATGTCCAAAGTGGTATTATAGTTGCAGTAATTAAGTAAATGCACATTCTTTAACTGAAAAAAAAAATTATAGGCAACCCATGCATCTTAAATAATAGCAACTAATTGTGTTTTTTGAAGTAGAATTTTCACTGTCATGTTAACATCTCTTAAAATAAATTTAAAAAGCTATAGCAACTGAAAAGTTTCCCAGGAACATTTTTGAAAAATCAATATGGCTTATTTACCAAAGCTAAGGTGAGAAATCTGACATGTGTGTTTTTCAAATATTGGCATCCATTCTAAGGCCATCAGATATAGCTTATAGCCAAAGTTTGAGGGCAAACAATTCAAGACATGCTATATAAAGTGATGCCAAAAATGATAATAAATGCCTCTATAAAAACAAGACTTATTCCTAAAAGACATTCTTTGTGGACAGATAACTCATGCTGACAGCTTGTGAATTCCAGAATTCTTCAAGCAATACTTCTATTGGCTCTTCTCTCTTGCCCAAGTTTACAATGTTAACTGATTATCACACAAAGGTGACTAGGAATGCATTTTAAAAGGAGTTTGGATAATTTGGGATTTTCAGTGGTGACTAGGAGCTTTACTAGGTTATATTATCCTTCTAAAAATATAGACAAGAGGATTAGGCACTAAAAAAAAAAAGTTTCAGCAAAACATGCATTGCATGGTTATGTAATTAAAATTGTAGCTTTAGCCTACAAACAAATATTTCCAAACAGCACACATTGAAAACATGCAGCCATAAATCTACTTAATGGCTTCTTCATTCAGGCCTGCAAACATAGCATTGTCTTTGTCAATTTGTCTGTAGTCCATTCTGGTAGGTGACATTGTTCTTGAGTACTAATCAATTGATGTCTCCGTGCCATCTGGCATTTTGCTGCTAAGCACAGCTGCAACACTGTAAGGTGAAGTGTGAGTGGCAAGAAGCAGGGTTTGTGTCCAGATTACACAGTCAATAAATCCTTGGTATGCCAGGCTTATCCCACCAAGTGAAGAAATGCCTTGGCAATACATTGCAGAAAATATGGCGAAAAGTAATCATTCCAATGAGATTTTGAAGATCTTGCTTTGTTTATTGAGTGACCTCTAAGAAAGGATACTGTTCTTTACTTGGGATTGAATATATAAATCTTATTAATGTTTATATCACTCCATAAAAAGATGTTACTGGAAAACCTGAGTTCATACCTGCTTCTTTACCACTTAGTTATGTTTAATATTTCTGATCCATTTTTACCTATCAGTAGGGGCCTATATAACTTCTTTTAAACTTCAGAGAGTAGAAGACAGTATGCAGAGAAAAACGGGCATATACCAGGAGTGTCCCAGACAAATGTAATAAAAGTCTGTAATTCGAGGAAATGGAGTCCCATTAAATATTGTAACATTCAAGTAAAGGCTTCAGTTCTTATCAAAATGTCTTCAAAATACTACTAATGGTTTGCTTTCAGAAAATCATAAATAATCAGGTGTTGTTTCAGCTTGGACTGATGAAATTTTACACACACCTGCCTCGAAGCAATGATAAGTAAGGTGTTGATTTCAGTGATAATTACTCATACTCAATAGTCATGTTGTACCTATAACATTCCAGGAAGCTTCTCTTTGCAATGTGTTTCATGATACCACAGTCACCATTCCTGCCACCCTAGGAATATGCACGGCTAGTTCAAAAGCATCCTGAATTTGATATTCCAAATCTCCTATTGGATTCTTTAGACAAAAGACACATGACTGACCTTCAAATAAACTGCTTCATTGAGTGTATCCAGGCGCAATACAGGGTGTTCAGAAATCATCATCGGGAAGGAACTGACAAATTCCTGTAGTAGGTACCACCTGCAACAGTTGAAGGTTTCAAAGATATCCCCAGCGAAGGGAAACATTTCTTGCTTAAAAAAATTTTTTAAAAAAAGTGTAGTTTCTCTTTCTAGCAATGAAACTCTGAGATAGGCACCTTGTACATTTAAATGGTTTTGAGCAAATTGTTCTATACATTTCATACATTCATCTATACTACCAAACAACCACCGCATTTTTATATGGTATTTACCATGTGCCAAGGACTTTGCAGGGTGCTGAGGATACAAAGATAACATTGTGTCCATTTTATAAACTCAAATGCAAGAAGGTGACTCAAGGAAATTAACTTTAAGAAACTACAGGAAGGTATTTGCTCTAAAAACAGGCCCTCTCTTTTTTTCTCTGACCACTTACCCTGGCCTACTCAGATGTTTTAACTGAAGTCATCAATGAGTACAACGTTTGCTTCGAAAATGAATGTTTGAAGAATGCCAAAGGGAGGAGAAATAAAAATAGACCCAGCTCCATCCTTCGATTTTCACATCCTCGCTCCAAAAGTGATATGTTCTTGTGATATGGCCATCCTTCTTCAAGGTCACGGAGACTGCCCTCCAATGTGCTTGTGTTCCTTCTTGTACTTTGACGTTGCAACTCCTGGAAATCCTCCACTGGCAGGTACTATAACAGAAGCAGGGACATTTCTCACTTTTGTAAGACCAAGTGTGAAAAATGGCCTGGATCATGCCTGGTGCTACAATTTTATTGTGCTTTAGGAAGCAGAGTATGATTAGCAATAGAAATAAAAATATTTTCTGGTTATTTACCTGTATAAGCTATAAAATGAAGCTATGTAACAACATGATAATTTATAACATTCTTTCTTTGCATCACTTCATGTGATTTTTTTCACCCCAGATTGAATAAAATAGTTAAACAGAAGTGTACAGTCTCTGCTGAGGGCTCTTAATGTCTCTTCTAGGCCTAGTGATACAGATGGACATAAATTTATGTCTTTAATAACTACTGCATACAGATAATTTAGATACATATAATCTATTTGTAGAAGAATATTTTGTAAGGTTATAAATAGGTCACCATTTCATATTATGTTTTTTGGGATTTGCAGCACTAACTTATGTTTTATGACATGTTGATTATTTTAAACAGAGCCAGAAATTTCACATCAGACGAATGATTACACAGAAGCGAATTAAAGTGCCATCTGATGGGTTTAGGGGAAAAAAATCAAAGGTAGAACCATTGTTGGAAGACAGCAAATTATCTAAAGCCTCTTCGTGGCCAAAATAAGCTCCCTCATATTTAAGAATATACTCTGAATACATTTCCTGTATATGGTCAAATTATTCTGTGAATGTGATCACCAAAATGAACAGACTGAAAAACAATATTAAGATGCAGACGGTACTAAGACATGGGAAGATTAATTATTGTTTGCTTGAGTATATTTAGTAACTGCAGTAATGGCCCAGCAATCCAGCACTTTGCTAAATGTCAGGCTATTTTGGCAATACATTCGTACTCCAGTTGCACAACAAAGGTAAATCTCAGCAATTTACAGTTCCTGCATTGTGGCTTTCGCCTCTATTTCTCCCTCCTCTCTCCAAAAAATAAGATTTAAATACTGGCACTTGAAAAGTCATCCTGAGATGATAAAAAAAATAAAAATAAAGGTTTTTTTTTTTTCTAAAAAGCAGAAAGAGGAATCTGGACATATTGCAAAAAGGATGAAGGGAAAGAAGACATAGGAGACAGAAGTTGGGAGGAAAAACTGAGGAGAGATTACCCTGGGAATAAAGGAAGATCCTGCCAGGGAAGGTGCCACCAGTTGCTTTCTTCTAACTATTGTCTCAGAGGTCAGTGTACGAAATGTGCTTTTATGATGATCAAAATTATTTTATAAGAAGTTTATTTTTTATTTAAGCATGTTATATGCAAATTAGGGAAATTGTCAAATTATGGAAATGAAGAAAGCAAAAGTTACAATTTCCCACCTCAATTTCCTTTTTTCTAAAGATTTTATTTATTTATTCATGAAAGACACAGAGAAAGAGGCAGAGACAGGCAGAGGGAGAAGCAGGCTCCATGCAGGGAGCCTGATGTGGGACTTGATCCCAGGCCTCCAGGATCACACCCTGGACTGAAGGCGGTGCTAAACCGCTGAGTCACCCAGGTGCCCCAATAAGTGTAACAATTTGACCCTAGAGATTTAAATCTCTATCTTTTCCATCTCAGGTCTCGCTCTGCATATTTTGCAGCCCGTGTCTCTCTACTGCTTACACACACACACACACACACACACACACACATGCACGCACGCACTCACACACACATTTGTTCCAGAATCATTGAAAAACAATGTTAGTTTGTCCTAACAAGCTCAAGGATTTTCGGGAGGGATTTACACCTCACTACAAACATCATCCCTTCCTTAATGTCTTTCTTATGCACACAACTCCCCAGCACTTGTACTTTCTAGGACAGTTCCCCAAATTGCTCCCCTCTTGTTAGCGCTTTCCCTGTATCTACCCTAAAATCTCCTTGCTTCAAACTGCAGCTTTTTTTTCTCTTTTTTTTTTTGCCTTTAACTTATTTTGCCACAAAGTTTATATTATTTTAATAATATCAAATGGGAATCTTTCCCCTTTCCAATATGCTGAACCAGTTAACGCAAGCCAAAATTTCGTTAGATCACCTGAGCATGAGGTCCAGGGCAGAATTTTTTTAACTGTTAATTTGAATTTGACTCTCTCTCTCTCCTCTCTCTCTGATTATATATAAATAATGATTATAGGATTATAGGAATGATAGTTTTGCATTACAGAAAACTTGAAAAGAGAGAGAAGCAAACATTTAGAAGTAAATATTATATATGCTCACTATACAGCAACAACCAGCACATGCTTAGGCTTTGAAATCTTTGTGTGTGTGTGTGCACAAACCACAATAGCATCATATTTTCATAGTGTTCTGCTACTCCATTTTTTTTTAAGATTTTATTTATTTATTCATGAGACACACACACAGAGAGAGGCAGAGACACAGGCAGAGGGAGAAGCAGGCTCCATGCAGGGAGCCCAATGTAAGACTCAATCCCGGGTCTCCAGAATCAGGCCCTGGGCTGAAGGCGGCGCTAAACCGCTGAGCCACCCGAGCTGCCCCGACTCACTTCTTTTAATCAAGAACTTCCACCACAGTTTTCTCATCTAATGTAACACCAGTAATTATTCAGATTTTCAAAACCAACCCTCCAGATATTGTTTCTGATATTCGAACCCATTCCTAGCATGCACCATGCAGTGCATCTGATTAAGTCCGTTAAGTGTTACCCAGTCTTACATAACTCAAGCTTTCTTCACTGTTTTGTTGAAATGACCAGACCTGAATATCCCACTTTTGGGGATTATCTGGTTACTTCATTGTGATATAGTTTATTTTTTCATTTATTTTCTTTATTTCATATAAACTTATATTTCATATAAGCCAAGATATGGCTTATAACTTGATGATAAAACACTCAATTTATTTTTTAGGTAGACTAGATACTGTTCTATGCCTTGTATTCCATTGATCCCACAGTCCATGATGCTAAGTTTGACGCCCCTGGTTAAATCATGAAATTCTGAGTGTAACCCGTGTGGTTTCTCAGGAATATCAAATATCCAGTTCTTCATCAAGCATACACCTAATGATTTTGATATCAATTGTTCATCTGTGCCTGACTCAATATATTCATCAGGGTTTGCCAAACTCTTGTTGTTTCTAGAATATGATTCCTTCTACATTTATTGGTTGTCCTTTTTAAAGTTAGAGTTGTCTCTCAGTAAGAGGGCTGTTTAGCCTGTGTTCTATTTGTCAGACTGCTGATTGAACTCAGTTATATACACAGCCAGAGATCAGGTATATTTCCAAAGATCTTACAGGAGTGTTTAGGGGTAAGTAATGATGAGATTGCAAATAATACTGAAATAATTCAGAAAAAATAATAGGCCCCTATGTGTCTATACATATATATGCATATTATCATATATATGTGTATGTGTGTATATATATATATTATTCATATATGAAGAAAGGGAAAATGATATTCAAAACAGGTCAAAATACTAACATGTGAATCTGGGTAAAGGTATCTAAGAGTTCATTACACAGTTTTGAAACTTTTCCTATATTTGAAAGTAATCTAAAGTTACATTTCAGAAAACTAATAAACTCATGAAAATATACAGTTGTGGGGCACCTGGGTGACTCAGTCAGTTCAGCATCCAACTCTTGATTTCAGCTTAGGTCATGATCTCAGAGTTGCAGAATCGAGCTCAGTGTCAGACTCTATGCTCAACAGGGAGTCTGCTCAAAATTCTCTCTGTCCCTCTCTCTCTGTCCCTCTCTATAGTCTCTCTATCTCAAATCAATCTTTTAAAAAAAGAAAATACACAGTTGATCATAGCAATAAGCAAATGAATTAAACATAGTGTTATTTTATCAAGTGAAAAGGGAAAATGATTTTCTTTTGAGCATTAGAAAAGAAACATTTTCTTAAATTGCAGTGGAAATATAAATTGATATATTTTGTGATATAAATTGGTAATATTTTTGTGGAGGTAAGTGGTCATATATGCCTTAGTCATAAGTCTACATTGCTTTTGTGGTTTATTTTTTTTTAAGATTTTATTTATTTATTCATGAGACACACAGGGAGGGAGAGAGAGAGAGAGAGAGAGAGAGAGAGAGAGAGAGAGAGAGGCAGAGACATAGGCAGAGGGAGAAGCAGGCTCCATGCAGGGAGCCTGATGTGGGACTCAGTCCCGGGACTCTAGGATCATGCCCTGGGCCGAGGCAGGTGCTAAACCGCTGAGCCACTTGGGGATTCCCATCTACATTGCTTTTGAACAATTCTGATTTAAGTAATTATCCTATGAAATATAAGAAATGTATAAAAATAGTTACAATTGTAATGCCCATTTTTATATGACTATTCCCGTGATAAATTTAAAGCAAGCTACCTGTACAACAAAGATGAGTTAATAAAATAATAGTCCACCCAGAGAAATGATTAAAATACAGGCAATAAAATTAAGTTGAAGAGAAATATTTGATAGCATCAGTTACATGAAAGCATACTACAAAATATTATATTTGACATGTTTCCAAATTAGCCTAAATTTAAAGGTATAATTGCATATGAGTAGATAGAAAAAAAAAAAGATAAACCATACATATGATAGAATAACAATTTCCTGAGGAGCCCAGCCCTGGGACTCTGCCTCTTAGAGTGTGGCCTGTGAACTTCCCTAATAAGCCTCATATAGGAGGCTAGTTTATTTAATTATTTTTTAATTATTTATTTAAATTCAACGTAGTTAACATATGGTGTATTATTACTTTCAGGAGTAGAATTTAGTGGTTCATCAGTTATATATAACACCCAGGGCTCATTACATCCCATGTCCTCCTTAAGGCCCATCACCCAGTTACCCCATCCCCCAACCGATCTCCTCCAGCAATCCTCATTTTGTTTCCTAGAGTTCAGCGTCTCTTATGGATAGTAGGAGGCTCGTTTAGAAGATCCCACTGCAGATCTATTCAAGCCAAAGCCCATGATGTGGTCCAGGAATCAGGATTTTGAAAGAGCACTTGGATTGATTCTGTGATATGTTCATGTACAGCTTTTCTGAAAGTAGGACTCTAAGATTAATCAAATGTTTGGCAAGAGTAAATTTAAGCCATATCAATAAATGAAATTATAAACAAAGAAGGGTGCTGCTTCTTTTCGCTCTCTTTTTTGTGTGTCTGTTTGAAACAATGAGTTTCTCTTCCTTTCTTTGCTCAAGCACTGTGTGATTTAGTTTCAGAGTGTATTTCCTTTGATTTCCATGAAAATCAGTTTGGTACCACATATCATCAGAAGCCACGTGTTTTTTCTTGATTTTAATTATCTTCTTGGCGTCTGGTGTTTGAGACTCTAACCAAATTGTTGGTGCCTATAAATTTCTCTTCAGAACTCCTTTATACAAACTACCTGTTTATCCAAATAAATAGCACAGGGCTACTTCAGACTCCTCATCATTCAGTCTTCCTTAACTTCAAAAGATCTTTGTTGCATCTCTAATACCCGCAGGCACTTCCATATAGCTGGCATCACACTTTAATTCTATTGTATTCGGTGCTGGGCCCACTTGAAAATCTGTCCAGAAATCCACTTTTAAACACCTGTCACATCCATGTGTGAATGTACAGTCTCAGCTCCAAGACTTCATCAGATTTATTCTGATTAAGAACATTTCCCCTTTTGGCCAGAAGTATTGGAAACGGTCTATGGAGGGCCTCAGAAGATTGCAAAATAAAAAATCTACTTTGTACTAGTCATATTCAATTATTCCACTTCTGGGAAAATAAATTAAGAAAATAAGCAAAGGGGCAGCCCCGGTGGCGCAGCGGTCTGGCGCCGCCTGCAGCCTGGGGTGTGATCCTGGAGTCCCGGGATCGAGTCCCACGTC
Source organism: Nyctereutes procyonoides (assembly GCF_905146905.1). NCBI lineage: Eukaryota > Metazoa > Chordata > Mammalia > Carnivora > Canidae > Nyctereutes > Nyctereutes procyonoides. The sequence continues at coordinate 62,095,245 of NW_026575142.1, read as the reverse complement.
GGGCTCCCTGCATGAACCCTGCTTCTCCCTCTGCCTGTGTCTCTGTGTCTCTGCCTCTCTCTCTGTGTCTATGAATAAATAAATAAAATCTTAAAAAAAAAAGAAAATAAGCAAAAGTTACACCTAAATATCCATACACCAAAATGCCAGTTGCAATAGTGTTCATATACAAAAATTAGATAGTATTTTTATTGCCTGTATGATTTTTGGCAAGTTACTTAAACCATTTGTGGTTAAATTTCTTCAACTATAAAATAAGAATAACAATTGTTCTCATTCAAAAGGTGGTTTTGCGTTTTAAATGAGCCAACATATTTAAAGTGCCTGGCACAATGTATGCAAATAGTAGTTATTAGCTAAAATTATCATAAAAATAACAAATGGTGCAATAAATTATGGTATACTCATTGTAATACATCACTCAGTCATTAAATATTTAGTAAAAATTAATATCATGAAATACATTTTAAAACAGGAAACAAAATTATACCTCCTTACTATTACTATACATAACTGTGACTATGTACATATATTTTGCAGAAGGCTAGATGAAATACATCAGATGATCTTTTTCATCTCTGTGATATGTAAAATGTCAATCCAAATATGTCAATCCATATTTTCTTAGGAGGAGGTCTTGTTCTTTTCAAGAAAACCCAAAGGATTAATAAAAGATCAGGGCATCTCGTGACATCAGTATGCCTAAGGAAGACTAATTGTAATATGGGATTAGTATTTCATTCTTTTCAAATCTCCCGGAATGTTGCTGTCTAGAAAACAACCAGCCCAATGGTAACTAAGTCACAATAAAAGCTTAAAAGCAAAAAGCCACTGTGACAGGCTCACTGACAATGAGCATAGACTCCAGACCATAATGAGACCATAATGAGACCATAAGACCATGTCTTGCCTGAGCTCCAGCATACATGGCTGCAAAATCTGAGCAGTGTTAATGCTGTGTCAAGAGTCTTATGGTATTTTAGCAGTGTCGCTTACAAGGAAGGCATCCTTGACAGTTAACAGCATGATCTTAATCATCCAGTGACTAGTAGCAAAAAAACATTTCCCTAACCCTGAAACATGACTCTCGAACAACCTTTGACCTACAAGGTCTGCTGGACATATGTTTTTTTTTTTTTTTTAAAAAATGGTGATGTCACAGGAGCAAAACAGCTGTTATATATCAAGCCACAAAGAAAGAGACCCTCAAAAAAAATGAGAGGAAAGAAATGCACTGACATAATGCATCAGATAATGTAGCATAGCTGAGAAATCAGAGAAAACAAACTAAAGGGGCTGTAGTAGCGAAAGGTGGTCCGCTGAGGCACAAATGCTGAGCTGAGGAAAAACTGTCAGGTGTTGTAGTCAGTTGATACTGCCAGGCAGCCACATCGCGTTTAACACGGTGTTGTGTTTAAAAGAAAAATCTACTTGTCGCAGATTATTTTTACTCTTTAGCTTCTTGTCTACCGATGAAAAGAAAATCTGTGTATATATGTGATGTATTTTACCTGGTGGGGAGTTGATATTAGGAGTATGCAAAATGCTCTGCCAAAATTCACTAACATCAAACACATCCCTTGACAATTGCTGGATTTGAGAATAAGCCACACGAGCACAGAAAACACTGCAGCAGAGCTGTGTTGGAGAGAATTATGACATTTGCATACAAAATCACACTTATTAAACCAATGAACTGTCATCAGAATGACATTTTCTTTCTTTCTTTTTTTTTTTTAAGATTTATTTATTTTAGAAAGAGAGGGAGAGAGAATCTCAAACAGGTTCCACGCCCAGTATGGAAACTGAGGCAGAGCTCCAAGTTCACCACCCTGAGACCACGATGAAAGCCGAAAACTAAGTCAGATGATTAACCAACCCACTGAGCCACTCAGGCACCCCAGAATGACTACGTTTTCAACAGAAATACTATCATTTTATAAAGCATTGCTTAATTGTCACTGTACTTACTACCTTTTAAAAAGCCTTTAGGTGGACCATGTATTTTGTAACTTTTATGTGACTAGATTGTCATCATCTAAACTATATTCTAAATACATTACAAATCATTGTAGTTAGGGGGTTTTTTATCTCCTAAATACCTCCTCAGTAGCAATCTTTGCGGAAAAGATATTTTTTAAGACCCAAGTGGCTATTGATTATCTTGGAAACAACATGAAAAGACATCAGACAAATGTAAGTTAAAATTTTGATTCCAACCACTACTAGTGGTGGAATATATAAGCTTCTTATCTTTATAAGTCTTAGCTTCTTCATCTGAAAAATACTTATCTTTATAAGTCTTAGCTTCTCCATCTGAAAAACATGTTTAGTACTACTTAATTAATGTATTTTTGGAATAAAGTAAAATAATAGACGTATCTGTCAATTATAATGACTGGCACAAGGTAGTATCAATAATAAATGACAGTTCTTATATGTGCCTATTTGAAATTTTAGCACAATATTTTTTTAAACTTTTTTTTAAAACTTTTTATTTATTTATGACAGTCACAGAGAGAGAGAGGCAGAGACACAGGCAGAGGGAGAAGCAGGCTCCATGCACCAGGAGCCCGACGTGGGATTCGATCCCGGGTCTCCAGGATCGCGCCCTGGGCCGAGGCCGACGCTAAACCACTGCGCCACCCAGGGATCCCATTTTAGCACAATATTAAAAACAAAAATGGGTTCACCTGCGATTACATGCCTAATGATTGGTCCATAGTGAACCAAAAAGTGACAGATTTAAAAGTGAAAGCTATCATTTGCAAGAGATAAAGAATGCAATTGCGTTGAGAGATCAAGCATTAAAAGTCTTTTTTTTTTCATTTTCCCAAACATAGATTTCAAAGACCATAAGCCTGAAAGGAATAAATACATCCCTGAGAACTCACACTCTTCCAGCTGACAAGTGTATCTTTTTAAAAGTTTGGTGGAGATCGTTCATTGTACTTTTTTGTCCTGACCAGAAAATTGTGGCTTCTCATCACACTTGACCGCCTGCCTGCGGGGCTCCTGGTAGGAAATCAGCAGTGCTGACCCTCCTAGACCTGGAATGCCCCCGGGGCACCGCGCTTGCCAGGGCCCACGGATCTGAGCCCTGCAGGCAGCCAACCTAACTGAGCAGCGGTCTGCAGGCGTTTACCCAGAGTAGTTACTTTGTTTCCAAGTTTCTCTTTCACACTCCCTTGTAACTACATGAAAGGCACAGATTGAAGGTGCAAAGAATTTCAATACCAAATTTCTTTAGAACTATGCGTTAGGTCTTTAAATCTTAAAATGAGCACATTTGACATTTGCATACAAAATCACACTTATTAAACCAGCGAACTGTCATCAGAATGACATTTTCTTTTTTTTTAAGATTTACTTATTTTAGAAAGAGAGGGGAGAGAGAATTTCAAACAGTTTCTATATATATATATTTCAATATTATATATATTTTTCAAACAAAAAAAATATTTTTCAGTTTCAAATATATATATTTTTTCAATATTATATATATTTTTTCAAACAGTTTCAAATATATATATATTTTTCAATGTTATATATATATTTTTCAAACAGTTTCAAATATATATATATTTTTCAGTGTTATATATATATTTTTCAAACAGTTTCAAATATATAGTTTTTTCAATATTATATATATTTTTCAAACAGTTTCAAATATATAAATATTTTTCAATATTATATATATTTTTCAGTTTCAAATATATATATATTTCAATTTTATATATATTTCTCAAAGTTTCAAATATATATATTTTTCAATATTATATATATATTTTTCAGTTTCAAATATATATATTTCAATATTATATATTTTTTCAAACAGTTTCAAATATATATATTTTTCAATATTATATTATTTTTTCAGTTTCAAATATATATATTTCAATATAATATATATTTTTCAAACAGTTTCAAATATATATATATTTTCAATATTATATATATTTTTCAAAGTTTCAAATATATATATTTTTTCAATATTATATATATATTTTTCAAACAGTTTCAAATATATATATATTTCAATATAATATATATTTTTTCAAACAGTCTCAAATATATATATATTTTCAATATTATATATATTTTTCAAACAGTTTCAAATATATATTTTTTCTTTTTTTTTCTTAAAGGGGGAAAACACCTTAAAAGTTCTGTTAGTATTTAAAAGGGAAAACACATGCATTTCCTATTCATTTTCAGCTGCTGGTAGCTAAAGAGGTTCTGCATCCCCCCCCCCCCCCCCCCCCCCCGCGCCTGCAGCCAGCGCCTGCGCTCCTAAAGGGGGAATCCGGTCACACTTCGGTACCTGAATCCCTATCGCACTGGAACCATCAGCCTCGGAACAGATGTCAGAAAGTAAAGATTGGCTGCTTCCAGAGCAGGGGCGGCTGCCAACTCTCGCGAGCTTTGTCAGGGGGGGTGGATCGCAATGTCAGGGCAGCCCACTTTGCAGGCTGGAGCCGCAGCTGCAAACCGCGTCTCCCGAAGTGTTGCATGCTCGCCGCTCCTTGCAAACCTCAGCGCCGAGGTGCAGCGCGTCAGGTAAGCTGCCGGTGTCCTGGGGCACCTCACGGCGAGGCTCACCCCGCAGGAGGAGCGTCACCCCTGCACTTGTTTGCTGTGCCCCCTGGGTGCTCCGTGGAGCACGGTTATTGCAAGTGGGACAGATGCAGCAAGCGAGCGGACACATGCATCCCATCTGCCCATTATTCAAGGAACCTAAACGGAGTCCGTTTGCCTGCGGAGGAAATAGCGAAATGTATTCAACTTTGTGCAAAGGACCGTAGTAGCACTTGTGGAATCCCTGGGATGTGTGTTCTGAGCGCCCTCCCTGCGCGAGGACGCTTCTGAGCGGTCTTTTACCCTTAAATGCATGATGCAGGGAATCTCTCCTGAAAAGAGTGACAAAAGTGGTCCCTGGCCAGTCTTACTCTATTTTTTTTTTTTTTACCTTTTTTCTTTTTTCTTTTTTTCTTTAAGTGGCATGAAAGAATAGTTCTCTTACTGTCTGGCTTGACACTGTACCTAATCATCATTTTGTCATCTGAAACTTTAACAGTATCATTGGCAAAGAATGAGGTCTAGGTTTCTTATATCTAAAAGAAAATTCTGTTTCCTACTTCGGTTTGCAAACTTTTCTCCCTGTGTCCTGTGTGTCCTTTAAGAAAAAGAAAATTCGCATTTAAAGTGTAGCAATATATTGTGAATTTGCTATTATTTCTGCTATTATAGAAACAACTAGCAAATTTAGATTTTTCTGCTCATCCTGCAGTCTTGTAAATCTGCCTTTGTTTTTAGTGACATCAGTTCTTGTTTAATCAGAGGATTAAGCATTGAATATAAAATGTGTGAATGATTAAATTAAACTGAAATGTGACCGAAATTATTCCATGGTTTAGGATCTCTATTTATAATTTATTTTTTATTTCAAAAGTAGGCCTTCCAAATTTTTATAAATCTATTACACAATAATAAACCCAGCGAGGAGTTACCGTCACTAGTCTGTCTATGCCTTCCATAATAAAAACTATCTAATGCTTATGATAAGCATAATTGTATTTCACTTATGTAAATAGTTACTTATTAGGGGATGAGCATGAGTTTTTGAAGAGTGACTTTAAATGAAAGTCTTTAGAATTCCCTGTGAATTTGAAATAACATCACCTTGGAATGACAAATAAAATTGCTAATTGGATTAGCAAAGCTGTTTCAGTATCCTAGATTTATTTTTATTCTTGTTTATTTTTAATGACCTGCTTCTTTAACCGTAAGAAAATGTCTTGAGATCCACATTTCACTTTATTTTTTTCACTTTTTAAAATATAAACTAATAATGTCTTGGCAAGTCACGTCTTGTTTATAAATTTAGTTTCTGCTTTGAGTCGTTTTTTGATAATAATTAATAATAACATATTTAAATTAATGCTTTCATGCCAAAATCTGCTCATTCTTAGAGACACTGCAGGTTGTTAGAGGATCGTAATTGAATAGGCATCAATCAAACACCAAATTCAACTTTCAAAGACCCAAGATATCTCTCTAATAGTAAATGTTTGAATTACTTCAACGATCTTCTTCCTGATTGAGGGCAGATTTGGATCTTACGCTTCTCATACCTAATATAGTGTCTTATATCTGTACACATTCTCTCAGTGCCTAGGGTACCCGAAGGATCCCTGAAAGACAGTGCTATAGTCTATTTATAAACAGACTTCCTCAGTTCCCCACTTCAGATAGCCTACAACAAAACAAGCTTTTTAGATTTGGTATAAAGGCTTAGTTGTTTTATTTTGACCAAATACATTTATAGGCGCTTGTTCTAGATCATATTATCTAGATGGCTCTTGCCCCACTATTTTAAGAAGACTTATTTTTATATAGAAATGAATCTTATAACTTAAAAAAAAACAGGAAAATTACACTTGGAGAAAACTATTATCAATATTTGCTTGGCCATCTTGTAAGAAGTCCTTGGGTGGCCAATTATTTTGAAAAGGTGGTTGATAATTAGCTATGGCAAATAAGTAGCTCTGTCAATCATTTTATTACATCCATATCTTAGGGCATAACATATATTTCTTAAAATTGATACTACTTTCAAAATTAATTCAAAAATGAAAAGAATAATGTTTTTTTGCATTTTTTTTTAATTTTCAAAGTTACATTGTTAAAAGTTTGGAATATTTTCCAAAAATTGCCAGTTTTTGATATCCTGAAGATTTTGATATCCTGAAGCACTTGACAAACTTGGGATACTGTAGTCTTTATTATCTTCCAGGTTTTTCCCTCTTCCCACTCCCTTCATTCATTTTCTTTTGCAATTCCAAAGGAGGACTCTTGCCTTTCTTTCAAAAACTATGGCAGTAAGTGAATTAAATTCCAATACTCACTGTAGTTGGTATGAAAAATTTCCCCATTCTTTATGATAAATGGATTATATATTCCCGAAGTTTAAATTGTTTATTTAATGTGACATTATTCAACTTGCACCAGAATTTATTGAAGAAAGACAAATGAAGTTTTAGTTAATGTTTTAATTATTGATAAAGATTTGGATATATAGGCTAATTATATTTTCTCAGTCTCCTTTATTCCTCCTTTGATTATTTAATCATGTGATAACATATACTAAAAACATGAAGCAACCTGTTAAAATAGAGAATACTGGATTATGAAGAGGACAAAATAATGCTTATTTAAATAAGGGCTGCAGCTAACTATGAAAATATTAGCCTACACTAACCTAGCAATGTGGACATGCATATTTTCATGTTAAAGTCTAAACTTAATAATATGGTATATAAGCGCTCCAACAGGTAGCATGGTGGTGAGTTGGAATTATATTGCCATTCTTACAGTGAATACATGCTTACAATGATTTTTTTGAATGTTACTAATTACATTATTTGTGAGCTGATGACTCACAGATCATCCTTGAGAAAGCAACATAATTACTTGCCTAAATCATACTATATAACGTTAACATCTTTTCAGCACAAACATAAATAAAAACATACAAGACACAGCTATGTAGATCAAGCTAAGTGACCTGGAATGATACTATAACCTTTTAAGTGTTATAGTAGATATTTTTTTAATATTCAAGGAAAATTATTGCATTTATTAATTACATACAAAACCAGAATGTTTTGGTAGTATATTATACTTGCTGTGCAATATAATTATTAAAGTATACAACAAACATTTGAAAATTATCAGAGACCAAAAATCACATAGCATTAAGTGTTTGGTTTATAAAGGTAAAATAATGTTTATATAAAACCAAGAAAAAAAAAAAAACAGACAATCTTTACACTCAGAAGAACATTGCTTGAGCGGGGCCACAGGGAGGAATGAGTACAACCAGACATGCTGCAATGAATCTGTTGAAATGTAGGTTAGAGTTAACCCGATTTGTATCTTAATTCCTATTTTCTTTGCAAAGCAGGTTTTTAAAAAAGAAAAAAAATCCATTGCTGCACTTTGTTCTCCCTCCATCTATTTAAGAGAAAGGGTTTAGAAATTATCAGAAGGAATTAAAAAAATAAGACTGCGGTTGGTATGCCTCTAAAACTCCTGAACTGTCAGAAATATAAAATTTCAGTAGTAAGTGCTAAGTCTACCAGAAGCTTCACATTATTACTACATTATCACAATGTTATGATATCATATATTATAGTTATCATAATTTATCATAAATATAGCATATCATAATAGTATAGAAATCATAAATATAAGCACAGAAATAGTATTAAAGTATTATATACTTCAATAACATTTTAATGGTCTTTACAGGTTCAGTTGTATCAAAATTGAGAGCATAAAATAATCACTGTTTTTTTAAAAAACTTGTTAGCTTAATAATCATTATAGATAGACATATATGTGTATATATATGCATAAATATATAGACATTGATATAATTAAATCTAGATAAATAGATATATAAACAGAAACAGAGGTAGAGATATCTGTAAGTACACTAACAAAATACTGTACACAGTTGATCAGTTTATCCAGATCTTTTGGGGGCTCAAAACCTACTTGCTGATCACTAGCTATACCATTAGCAGTGGCAAATGAGGTTGATTTAACATGTGAGAATCCTAATCCTGTGACAGTTTTCAGGATAATACTTTATTTTCTCTACCTTCTGAGACAACCTAAATTTAAAAAAAAAAAAAAAAAACACTAATACAAATTCTCAAAGCTCACAGGATTAGCTTCTTAGGCACATAGATTGTATTTACAACTACAGTATGAAAAAATAATACAGAAAAGGTTGTGTACATTTGCGGACCTTTGTTATTATTGCGTGGAGGAGAATCATTGTTTGTATTTGACTGTTTCAATCAGGTTTTATTCCAGTTATATAAAGCTGTTAGTTCTTTAAAAAAATATGGGCATTACATTTCTGTGTCCCTCTGTGTCATGTGAAGTTTCAGAATCTGATTTTTAAGTGTTACTAACTTTAAGGAAACTCGGTGTGCATTATGAATTTTTTAGAAGATGGATTTATTTATTTGACAGAGAGCAAGCACTAGTGCAAGTGGGGACGGGGGCCGATAAGGGAGAGGGAGCGTGGAGCCCCATGCTGCTAGATCACAGGACCCATGAAATCATGGCCTGAGCTGAAACCAAGAGTAGAACCCCACCCCACTGAGCCACCCAGGTGCCCCACATTATGAATTTTTAATAAAACTGATTTCCACCAGCAATCTTTCCATGTCATAAATAAATATTATTTAATAGAATGTCAAAGGGTTATGATTTGGTAGGTCTCAAAGATTCCTTTTTCTTCCTCTACTCTTCCCAGTAGTTCCTTAGCCTTCGTCCTCTTAATCTCACTTATTTTGTCCACTGTCAAAACACAAGTGATCCAAACACGTTGACACATTTAACCTCACCAGTCGCATATACTTTAATCAATTAACAAATAACATTGAGTAATCCCTGAGTGTAAAATTCCTTCAAAGTATCTCCTCTCACACATCATATTATCAGCTGCTGCTTCTCTCCACTGACATTGTAATTCAGGTGGAGAAGGCTTTCTCTGTTACTCACTTTCAAAGAAATTGTCTGGTATATACCCGCAGCCCTCTCTTCCAGTTTTCCCCCATAGTTCTTTAAGGTGGTAGCAGATTTGTGGTAGCAGATATGTTAATTTTCACAGTTTTTAGGAAAAATGACAACTGCTGAATTTTTGTTACTTAATATCCTATGAATAGATCATCCAAATTCTCTTCTGGGTTGTGTAGAGGAAGAAACCACAAAGCAAAAAGGACCACAGAAGGGACCATGGAAACAGAAAAAGCCACTAACAGAAGTCTGGGGATCCTTAAAAGTTCTCATTCTACTTCACAATTCTGTCAAGAGCTGGGTGACCGCACACATTTCCGACAATACATGACCTTATGTTTCCTCCTCTAACTGAGGTAGAAATTATAACTGTCATAAGTTGTCTTCCACTTAATGCCCCTTTTGGCATGTCTGTGTACAGTAAAAAAGTATAAACGTATAAATCTACATGCCTGGGACAAACTTCTGCTTTAAAATGCTTAATCTTCCTTACAGAGACTTGATAATGAATCTTTCCAAAATGAAATAATTTCTACCTTTCCATTCCACTTATTTCTATTCTAAATTGAAAAGTGAAATATTTCCAAGCATTTTCTGTGTGTGTGTGTGTGTGTTTACAAAACCTGTTTCATACTAGCAGATTTATTGGTTTTCATAATTGGTAGGATTAATAAGAACTACTGTATTTGGGCTAATCATCATAAATAAAATATAATATTTGATGCATGAGGCTTTTAAAACTTCCTAATTACCTCTCTTTCAGAAACCAACATGCAGAGCAAGGGTACAATCCTAAGCATCCGACTTCTCTTGTGGTTTCTCCTGCTCTGGGTGCTTATTGGGAAGTCACACACCGAAGAAGACATCGTCATTACAACCAAGAATGGAAAAGTCCGAGGGATGAACTTGCCGGTTCTTGGTGGCACAGTCACAGCCTTTCTTGGAATTCCCTACGCACAGCCACCTCTTGGTAGACTTCGATTCAAAAAGCCGCAATTCTTGACCAAATGGTCCGATATTTGGAATGCCACAAAATATGCAAATTCTTGCTATCAGAACACAGATCAAAGTTTCCCAGGTTTCCCTGGATCAGAGATGTGGAACCCAAACACTGATCTCAGCGAAGACTGTTTATATCTGAATGTGTGGATTCCAACACCTATACCAAAAAACGCCACTGTAATGATATGGATCTATGGTGGTGGTTTTCAAACAGGAACATCGTCTTTACCTGTTTATGATGGCAAATTTCTGGCTCGGGTTGAAAGAGTTATTGTAGTCTCAATGAACTATAGGGTGGGGGCCCTGGGATTCTTATCTTTACCAGGAAATCCCGAGGCCCCAGGGAACCTGGGCTTATTTGACCAACAACTGGCACTTCAGTGGGTGCAAAAGAACATAGCAGCCTTTGGTGGAAATCCTAAAAGTGTAACTCTCTTTGGAGAAAGTGCAGGGGCAGGTTCAGTTGGCCTTCATCTACTTTCTCCTCGAAGCCAACCGTTGTTTACCAGAGCCATTCTGCAAAGTGGATCCTCTAATGCCCCTTGGGCAGTAATGTCTCCTAAAGAAGCCAGGAACAGAACGTTGACCTTGGCTAAATTTATTGGTTGCTCTAGAGAAAATGAGACGGAGATAATCAAATGCCTTCGAAACAAAGATCCCCAGGAAATTCTACTGAATGAAGTATTGGTTGTCCCCTCTGATACTCTTTTGTCTGTAAACTTTGGTCCAATTGTGGATGGGGATTTTCTCACTGACATGCCCCACACACTACTCCAACTTGGACAGGTCAAAAAAGCCCAGATCTTGGTGGGTGCTAACAAAGATGAAGGGACAGCATTTTTAGTATATCGTGCTCCTGGTTTCAGCAAAGATAACGACAGTATCATAACCAGAAAAGAATTTCAGGAAGGCTTAAAAATGTATTTTCCAGGAGTGAGTGAATTTGGAAGGGAATCGATCCTTTTTTATTATGTAGACTTGTTAGATGATCAGAGGGATGAAAAATACCGTGACGCATTGGATGATGTTCTTGGCGATTACAATATCATATGCCCTGCCTTGGAGTTCACCAAAAAGTTCTCAGAATTGGGAAATAATGCCTTTTTCTACTATTTTGAACACCGATCCTCCCAACTTCCTTGGCCAGAATGGATGGGAGTGATGCATGGTTATGAAATTGAATTTGTCTTTGGTTTACCTCTGGAAAGAAGAGCTAATTACACAAAAGCTGAGGAAATTTTGAGTAGATCCATAATGAAATACTGGGCAACTTTTGCAAAATATGGGTAAGTGCTGATTTTTTGTAATTGTTCTTGTTTGATTTTTATTTGGTTTTGCTTAGCTCCGCTTGCTCTCTGGTATAGACTTCATTAAAGGCACAGAAATGTTTTATTATTTTATTTTATTATTTTATTATTTATTCTTCTTTGTACCATAGGCTACTTTGGCGTTTTATTAATATAATGAATTTCAATTTCTTGCATCAAGGTACTAAAAGAAATCAGCGAAGAACTATTATGAAAAATATTTTCTGATATCCTTTCCAAAGGACTGCAAAGTACTTTCGTAATGTTAGCCAAAGTTTATATGCTAATAGATGTTTACCTTGAAAACTAAAGTTATTATGACCACACTTTTTAACTTGAAAGTTTATAGAGTTTCCAGTTTAGGGAAGAGTAGGAATATGTCTTCTTTCATGCTCATAAGCATATATAGTGGTAACTGATAGGTAGAAAAACATATTGCCATTCAGGAAAATCAAAGCACAGGATGGTGGTGGAGTTGGATTACTCAGATTACTTCAAAAACAGATGCAGAATTCAGCATTTTATCGATTTTTCCCCTAATAGGTTTGTTCAGAGCTTTCAGGTGATGTGTATTGGACAGGAGAAGCTACGAGTGTTCTCGCATTAGCTAAGCTGCCTCCCACTTGAACAGCTATTTGGCCGACATTAGATAATCAGAAGTATGTTAGAAGAAACTATTTTTCTTCATATGTCACAAATATTGTGATATTATGTCCCCAAGAGTCAGAAGAAAATAATCCGTTCAAATATATTTTCTAAATTGTATCTCTTAAATATACAGATGCATGGTAGAGAAAATAAGGGTTTTTTTTTTTGTAACCCCCAAAATAATTTTATGCATTGGGATAATTTGTATCAGTGAGAAAACCAAAAGAAAGAGAAGTTCAGACATCTGTTTTTAAAAGGAGTCCTGACAGAAACTCACAACTTGATAGATGCTTTAATCCAATCTGTCATATTATCTTTTATAATTGAAAAGAATGTTGATAGTGATATTATTGCTTTCTGGTTTTCTCTTCCAACCTCCATTTGAAATTCATTATCTCTTCGTGTCACTATATAAATCTTCTACAAAGTACTTGTGTGATATAATTCTTCTCAAACGTTTTTTAGTGCTTATCCACTGCGTCTAAACCGAAAATTCTTTCGTCTGTCATTAAGAGACCTCTATAATCTTACTGCGGCTCAGATTCCCCAACAGTACGTGGCTTCCAATGATCTCATGAATGCCAAAGATTGTAAGCTTAATATACCTTGGAGCCCGCTCTTGCTCTGCACCCTGCTTAGAACATGTTCCCCTCTCCTTTTTAATGACACAAGTCCTACTTTTGTTGAGGTCCTGAGCACCCACATGTGTCGCCAAGTGTATCTTTAATTCCTAGAGTGGTAATTGCTTTGGACCTCTTTTTCCTTCTCAACAGAAGTTATTGACTGTAACTGGTCTCTGTGTGTTTTCTCACTGTATGCTGAGCCTCCCAAACTATAATGAAGTAGCTTCTGAAAAGAGAAACTGGTTTTACTGGAAACTCATGGAAGTACTGCCGTAGGCATATGACAAATTTATCAGACATCTGGTTATCAAGTGACTGAACAAAAACAAGTAAAGGCTAGAATGAGCAAAAATGTACCTATGTTCAAGATATGCAGACTGTTACTTTATCTGTAGTTGTGCAGTATCTTATGACTTCTCCACATCAGCTTCAATTTCTGCTAAAGAAGGATCATCATTTCTAGAGCAGCGGTAGAGTTATTTCTATCTCATTTTGTTCTCACCCTAAAGGCTAGATCTATATTAAATCATTTTAATATGTTTTAAATTCTTTCTTACGATTCTAGATATTATAAAGAATTTAAGGAGATATGTTTCTTAAAATTATTGATGCCTGTAATTTTTAAAAGACTTTAAATTTTACATGTCTTTGAAGACAGTCTTTGACACTTAGTAGAATAGATTGTCTAACCCTAATCTACTTCTGTGATTAACATATTTTCGTGGGAAATACATGGAGGTTGACATATTTCAATTATAATGATAAACTCATATAAATAGGATTATAAACCATAAAGATTAGGGGAAATTTTTAAAAGCAGTTTAGTTATCACAAGAGGTCATTTTAGTTGGGAAGTTTCTTTACAGTCCATATTTGCATAGTCCAACAGAAATAATAATCCTTCTTATGTGTTGAGAGTTGACTTGATGGCAAACATGATGTTAATCTCCTGGTATACATTATCTGTCTTCAAAGCACAACTGTGAATAAAAATAGAAGCTTAGAATGGTCAAGTAAACTCCAGTGGAAGCAAAGGTGGTAAATGTATAGTTTGTAAATCCATCCACATCTATCTGACCACAAAAGTGATATATTCTAACTCTGTGGTTTTCAATGCATGGAGATTAATCCCCTAGCCCCTCACCTTCCCACCCCTGGGAACATGCAATGATGTCTGGAGCTGGATTGGAGTGTCACAACAGAGAGTGAGGGTGATACTAGCAAGGTAGAGTCCAGGGATGCTCCTACACCTCCTCAAAACACAAAATAGCCCCCACACCAACAAAAAATTATTCATTCCAAATGTTAGTAATACCAAGCTTGAGAAACCGCAGGTTTAGGCTTCTTCATAAGCCCAAAATGACACATTAACAAAGTGAAAAAGCAGAACTAGGATCTGTAATAAATTACTCAGGAAAACGAGTTTTCAAGTTCATGGTTCATAAAATGTTTTAGCAAATTCTCCTTCTTAAATCCTGTCTAGTATGCATTGTGGTTTTTGTTGTAATTAAATTCAAAATAAGGGGTGCCTGGGTGGCTCAGTTGGTTGAGTATCTGAATCTTGGCCTCAGCTCCGGTCTTGGCCTTAAGGTCGTTAGTTCAAAACCCTCCTGTTGGGCTCCACACTGGGAGTGGAGCCTACTTTAAAAAAAATTTTAATTCAAAATAATTTTGAATTTTTCTTGGTGATTTTTATTATTTTTGCCAATGCCTCCTTTAGTAAACTGTTATTTAACTCCCAATTATTTGGATAATTTCTAGATATTTCGTTGTTGATTTCTAAATTAATTCCATTTTAGTAACAGGCAATACTCTGTAAGATTTTCATCATTGAAATATTATTAAAAACTATTTAATAACCCAGCATATGAGCTATATTGGTGATTATTTTATGTGTTCTTCCATTACCTGGTATGGTGTGTTCTGTAAATTTACTAGTTGATGGTCACTCAGGTCTTCTGATATTCTCCCTAATATTTTTGTTTCAAATACTGAGAGAGAGTTACTGACATCTTCAACTGTAATTGTGGTATTAATCATTTATCCATTTGGCTCTGCTAATTTCTTTTAATATTTTCAATCTATGGTATTAATTTTAAATCCATGCTATTAATTTCCATGCATATTTAGGATTATTTAGTCCTGATTATTTTTATCATTATGAAATGTCTCTTTTCATCCCAAAGTTGGCTTTGTGTAATATCAAGATAGACATGCCAAGTTTCCCATACTTGTGTTTACATATTTTATCCCACTTGTATTTTTAAAGAAATCTTCCTTACAGTTGAGTTGGTATGATTAATTCACTTAATATTTAATGTATTTTTCAATATGATTTTAAGTATATCATCCTGGTTTTTTTTATTCATTTTTCCTGTTGCTCCTTTGCAGCTTTCTTTTTTTTTGCATTAATTAAAATGTTTTTTATCATTCCATTTTATTTGTATAAAGACATTTTAATTTGCCCTTAATATTTTTTTCCAGTGGCTGCTTAGGGCTAGGAATTGTTTAACTTGTGAAGTCAACCTAGTTAATACTGAAACATTTTGCATATTGCTACTGGCATTTCCCACTTTCTTCACAATTATCATTTCCCACTTTCCCTGTCCCCCTTACTACTTCACAAATGCAAGAAACTAACAATACTGTTCCATGTATTCTCAATGTTCTTTGTATTGCTGTTGTATGTTTAGGCAATGTGTAATATAAAATCTCTCTTAATATATTACTTGCTTTAAACCATCAGTTATGGGATGCCTAGGTGGCTCAGCAGGTAAAGCATCTGCCTTCAGCTTAGGGTGTGATCCTAGAGTCCCGGGATCGAGTCCCACATTGGGCTCCCTGCATGGAGCCTGCTTCTCCCTCTGCCTGTGTCTCTGCCTCTCTCTCTCTCTCTCTCTCCTCTCTCTCCTCTCTCTCTTTGTATCTCATGAATAAATAAAATCTTTTTGAAAAATTTTTAAAAATGAACCATCAGTTATATTTGTGTAAATTAATAAAAGAAAAAATGGTCTATGTACCCATAGGATTGCCATTTCTAACCTTTATTCTTACCTATGGATTCCAGTTTTCATGTGTTATCCTTCGCTTCATGCTGAGGAACATTCTTTAGGATTTCTCATGGTGTAGTTTGGCTAGTTACAAATTCATCACTTTCCCTTATCTGGAAATGCTTTTTTTTTTTTTTTTTACCTCCATTGAAGGATATTTTTTAAGAATATAGAATTCTGAGTTGATTTTTTTTTCTTTTCCATTATCTTCTTGTCTCTCTAGTACTGATGCAAAGTGAGCTTTTATTCATATGACTTTCCCCCTGTATGCAATATCTTTTTTTTTCTCACCCCTTTGGGTTGATTTTAAATTTTTCTCTTTATCTTGAATTTTCAATAGTTTGTCCATGACGTTTCCAAGTGTAATTTTTTTTCGGTCTGCAGTCCACTTAGATTCTTCTTGTTGATTTTTAATGTCATATTTGAGATATTTTGGGTCAACATTTCATCGAATATTCTTTCTGCCTCTTTCCCATTCTCATCTCCTTCTAAAACTCCAATTATATGTATACTACGTTGTTTAAAATTTCATAGGTCACTAAATTTCTGTTCCCATTTCTTCAGTTTTGCTTCTGTTTTTCAAATTAATACTCTTAATTGATTTCTCTGCAAGCTCACTACCCTTCTAATCTTCCCCAATTTGTGGCTGAAACTATCCAATGAATTCTTTATTTAATTTTAGTTTTCAGATAAAAATTTATCTTTTTTAAAAATAATTTCATTTATTTGCCAAGAGTCCCTTCCTGTCTCCTATTTAAAAAGATATTATTTTTTTAAGTTCTTGAATATATTTAAAATAGCTTTAAATTTTTGTTTGCTCATCCAATATCTTGTTCATAGATTCAGTTTCCATTTTCCTATTTCTTTGCATGGTTAGTAATTTTCGGATTTATACTGGACTTTGTGGATTATACGCAGCAAAAATCTTATATTATTGTAATATTTTCTGAAGAATGTATGCTTGCATTTGAGAATGTTTTTCTATTTTACCAGGCCATTCAATTAAAGGATGTGTGTAGGTTTGAGTTTGTCTCAAATGTGTAACAGGCATGTTTTTATATTTTGTTAGAGTGGATCCAGAGGAGGTCCAAGATATTATATAGATCCTCTAACTTGGCAGAACTTAAACTCAAAAGTCATCTTCACTGAGGGTATGGCAAGTACTTGGTTTAAGGGTCTGCTAGGATGGGGTAGCCTAGGTCTTATTGTGTCCCTTACTTCTAAGGCTTGGCCCTCCATCCAGGTGGACACTAAGTATTGAAGAGGTATTAGTGAGATATAAATGAATGCTGACAACATTATGATAGTTATTTGCTCTCCAACTTTCCCCATCTCTCTTCTGCTCTCAGCCCTGCAGCATCTTCTCTGATCAGCCTCTTTAGACTCTCTCCCTGTATATATTCAGCCCAGGACTCAGCTAAAGATCTGTAGGGAATCCCTGCGGAGACTTTGAGCCTCACTCCTTCTTTTTCTGAAGTCCTGCCCCACAGACTCCAGCTTCTGTATCCAGGAGCTCTTATTTCTGTGTCTTGACTTCACTGGAGCTACTCTACTGCTTAGGTTCAAGCTCCCTGCATCTTGGACAAGAAATTCTGCTTATGTGAGTAACCAGGGTAAACATGGGCTCACTTTGGATTTCCCTGCTCTCAAATAACACAGACTTGTGCTGCCTGTTACCCAGTTCCTGAAACCCACTGCCTTGTGTTTTTGTTTTGTTTTGTTTTTGTCTACTTTTATAATCGTTTATGGTGGGAAAGCTAATCCAGTTCAAACCACTTCATCATAGATGAACATAAAGGCCCGAACTCCCCACGTTTGTATTTTAAGGGAATCTTAACCTTTATATTTCTCATTCAGTTATATGAAATTCCTTTTTTGCAGTTACTTTAGAATATCATATTAGTTTCCAAGACATATAAAAGCCTTTTTAGTTTGACTTCTTGGCAAAAGTAAGAGAACGTTATTCTGTGGTAGCACTAAATTGTAAGCAAATTTAGTATCTTTAGTTGTAGTGTTTTAAATTCCTTATAAAACAGAAGCCAAAATATCATGTAAGCTTTTGCTAGTTGTAATTACCACCTGTATGTACTTTGCTTACTCCTGCTTTTCCCTCAATCCCATCTTTGAAAATGAATTTAAAACCTTACCCAAATAGCACACAGGTCCGTATATGCATTACATCCATTACTCTATACTAATATATGTTGAAATATAAATTCACATATATATCCACAAACATTCATCCAAGCAATAACTTGATGGCCAAGAAATTAAATTAAGCAAAATTTAATGACATCCATTCAGCACTATTCCAATTATACAGGAAATTGGTGAAATCAAACTTGATTTATCCGAGAAACCAGAGCAGCTAAAGAAAGTAAATAGCCAAAATATAATTAGTAGCAGAATGTAAGATAGTGGAGGATCATTGTTCCAGGACCTTTCCAGTTGCTTCCTACTATTTCAGATCATCTTTTGTTTACTCTGTCCTCTCCAGGTGCTATATTCAGAGCTCCTCCCATATACAGCTTCAAGGGGAGCCATTCACGGCCTAGTTACACAGGTGTCCCAATTGTATGGGACAGCTCTGATGGGTCCAGTGTTAATCTTCCTTCAGATCTTATGTTTATATCACCTTAGTAACTTACAACTCCCTACTGTTTTTCCCTTTCTGCAAAATGGTGCTATAAATATATCCCTCTTACTGACATATTTAAATATTACCTAATTATTTACAGTTAATTGCATTCCTCCCTGCCATTAAAAAAATATATTTTTCCCCTTCCAGGCACAAACCACTTCAATCTATTCTTATCTAAGATCAAACTAGCCTTTCCCCAAAAAATGTACAATTGTTTGACTTCCCAGATCCACGTTTTCAAATAAATAAAATTTAGGCAGTTAACTCGCTTCTGTTTGGAAATAATCCATGTATTCAGAATCCCTCTAAAGTGGTTAACATTTCCTACCATATTTTTTTGGGGGGGCCAGAAATAAATGTTATGGCACACTTTTCTTTTGTCCTATTTTGACATCATGAAACCAAAAAAGACTACTTGACAAAGTATTTGTAACTTGACTGCAGCTTATCTGTTGCTACTCTCATGTATTTATTTATTTATTCCTTTGCACTGGAAGAAACCTTATCACAGATGGAACAATTATTAAGTGAAAATAAAAATTCACTCCTAAACTCTTGGTTGCATGATTCACCAATCTATTAAAAAAATAAGAACAGTTCCTGATTTCTGTACTGGGGAGTAGGTGTGATTAAATTAAAAGCTAAGCCATAATTTCTTAGTGCACAAGACTTTTTTCGATAATTGAGACAATTTAAAAATAGGCATGCTTCCATGTACTAAATTGTAATTATAACGATTACAAATTTCAGATTTGCCAGATTTCTAATGCAATGACCTTTGTTTCTGATTTGGAATATATATATATATATACACACACACATTAGGGATGGGTACTTCATATACATGGCTATAACTTCACTATACTAGTAGAACGCACATGATAATAATGTATTTTCTACTATTCATAATGTGAAGTGGATTTAATAATAGTAGGGTTCAATAGGTAGGATTCTATCTTGTTTACTTATATTTGACACAGGAAATAAAGTGTTGAAAGAACAATATTTCAACCCCTCTTATTTTTCAAGTGAGTGTATTTTCTTAGTGTGTTCTTTTTTTTTTTTTTTTACCTCTGGCCATCATTTTATGTTTTCAAAAGATAATAAAAAAAAACTGAGGAAAATCAGAGAAAGCATAAGTAGAGAACCAGTGCTGCTTCTTTCTAAATCTCAGTGTAGGAATTAATATGTGTCCCTACTGGTTATGTAAAGTTTGTATGAATCCCTTCACCAAGAAAATAATTTTCAAATTGCACTTGAAATCATTTTTATTTTCTGTTCCAGCTGAACCAAATATATAGTCTAGGGCTTCATTACAACATGTTTCTTAACAAGCGTTGCCTTGAGTATAGCAAAAGGATAGCAGTTGTGTTAATGTGAATGATACCATTACAATGGTAAGGTATGAAGTATATAGGTTCTATTATTAGAATGAAAAAATGCTGAGATGATGACGCTGTCTAACATTTCAGATGAGAAGAGTGTGGTCCATAGAAGAAAAGTGAATTGGAGCTAATAGGTGACAGAACAAAGATTAACTATGACTCAAGACTATTAACTTTCATTTCCTTGTATTATCCATTCACCAGGCTGCCTTCACCATGAATTATTGAAAGCAGTCATTAAGCAGCCTTAGGAAATGCATTTGGTTGCAAACTAATAATTTTAACATGTTAGCATGCTGATACCTGCCTGGTTAATGCTACAGGGGTAAGGGCAGAGAACAGACTAAAATTAGACATCATGAGATGTAGAGACACGTTTAAGTTTGTGAAAGACTGTCATCTGGCCATCTAGTGCAATTATTATCAGGCTTATAATTAGATTTTCTGACAGATAATAGTTCATGTGGTTTCCGGAGTGAAGAAAAAAATCCGTACCCTCTGATTCTGTAATTATTTGTGGTACATTATCATAATTAACCTAACTGAAACATTTTGATGACTTTGCAAAAGGGTCAGGGTTCCAATCCCCTTGGATTTATTTTATTGCTATCATGACAGCATTAGTGTTTTTTCACTTCAAATTCTGCCCCCGCTTCAGGAATTAGGTGAGAAATTACCCAGTAAGGAATAAAACAATGAATAGGAGATGCAGTGTTCCTGTAAAGTACCCTGAGTTTAACAGAAAGAATATAAATGTAGGTTAAAAAAAATGTGCATGCATTAGTGCAACCTATTTGAAAAGGAGGAATTACATTATGGGACAGTTTGAAGTGTACATGAGATCACTTGCAAAACCACTTCAGGATGCAGCAATATTTTACCCTTCATGACAGTGGAATGAGAAGGAGAAACCAGATGCCCCCAAGGGGCTGCATCTATGAAGCAGCTATAAAAGTAAGATACATCTGACTGTTTTGAAATACTTCAGTACAGTAAAATAGGGGAACACTCTTGCTTTTATAGTATAAAGGGGCTCATTAAAAAATGGAAAAATCATGTAATAGGATCCATTTACTTGGAAATAACGATGTGATTTGTTCTGTATGTTTTTCCAAATGTTTTCTGTATTTGGAAAAAATAACATTAAATGAACTTGTAAATTTGAAGTCGATTCTGAAATTAGAATGAATCACTTATCTTTTTTTAAAAATTAAAGTCATTATTTCAGTAACATACAAATGCAATACTTCAAAAGGGCTTCAGATACAATAATATGTCATATTTCACTAGGTAACAAAATGCTGTAGCCGAAATGTGATTTTAAATATTTTACTGTATATAATACTATTTTTCTGACTGTTTCACCATCAGATATAACAAATGTGTTTAGTCAGACTTATGAGTTCCAAGGAACCATTCTTGCTCCAATTTTCCTTCCTTGTCAATAACACTCAAGATATGAGTGCTAAAAAGCATAACTTTACCCTATCTTTATTTTTTATATGTTAATATTTTATCTACACTCCTTCATATTGGATGACAGTTCCTATTAACCTGGTAGGATAATCTGTAGATTTATTGTGAGTGACATGTCAGTGTTAACTTGTCCATAGCCTCTGTTATATAATAGCAATTGAGTCTTTTTCTTATACAAATAACATTATTTTTGGTATATCCGTCCCTAAGGATTGATACCCAAGTAATTGTTTTTATGACTAGAGTTAAAATATTAACTACAAAGATATATTTTATCTGATAAGCCAGTACAAACCAACATAACAGCCCAATGATGTCACAAGTGTTTGGATTCCATGTTTTGTTTAAAAGCCATAATTCAAATCATGCTTTGACTGGTTTCATAATGTTTCTGGAGGTATGAAAATTAGAAATTTCATAAAACTCCTTGATATAAAAATCTACACTTCTTATAAAGTTGAAAGAATAGTTGAACAGTCAAAATAAATACACTTGTTGATTAAGTTCTCTGTCTTATGCGAGCATGGTTTGTGGTGGCCCAAAACGATTCCAATAGTAACGTCAAAGGTCACTGATCATAGATCACCATAAAAAAAATATAATAATAGTGAAAAAAAAGTTGCCATATAGTGAGAATTACCAAAATGTGACAAGAGAGACACAAAGTGACCAAATGCTATTGGAAAAAATATGCCAGTAGCCTTGCTCGAGGCAGGGTGGCCACAAACCTTCAATTGTAAAAATTGCAGCATCTGTGAAGGCCAATATAGAGAAGTGTAATAAAACAAGATATGCCTGTGCTGGGAAGGAAGATTTGGTAGGACTTGCTAATAGATTGGATGTGGGATATGAGGGAATAAGGGATGGCAAGGATGCCGCAAAGTGTCTGACCCAAGCCACCAGAGGTACCATTTTCTGAGAGAGAGAGATGCCTCTGGGAGGAGGTGGTGTGGATTTGGTAACCAGTAGTGGTATTTTAAACATTTTAAGTGCAGGGTGCCTATTTTAGGCACTTTTGCTTGGAGCAAAAAAATAGTAATTCTGACACTGCAGTCTAGAACTCAAGGGAAGGGTAGGGGTTAAAGATATAAACCTGGTATCTAACAGCATGAGGATGGCACTTAAAGGCACAAGATAGGGCGACAGAGGTTGTGGACAGAGCAGATTTCTGAACACTCCTAGGCCAGGGGTCTGGAGGGAAAGAGCAACCAATGAGTAGCCAACGAGTTAGAAAGGCAACTGGGAGAACAAATTACCTCCCCAAGAGCAAGTGAGGTAAACATCCCAAGGCAGGGGTCATCTAAGTATCGCATATAGAAGAAGTATAGTGAAAATGACATGAAACCATGTACAAAGCCCTGTGGGTTTGGAAACGTGGAAGTTATTGGTGGCAAAGACATGTGAGAGGCTTGCTCTGAAGTCGAAGCAGGGAAATCAAATTCGGTGATGTAGGGAAAAACAGAGGGCAGGAGCCTTTTGGACTGTGTCAACTTAAAATTAAGAGCCAGGGTGAGAGGGGCACTTGGGTGGCTCAGTGGTTGAGCATCTGCCTTTGGCTCAGGTTGTGATCCCAGGGTTTTGGGATCGAGTCCTGCATGGGGCTCCGCACAGGGGGCCTGCTTCTCCCTCTGCTGTGTCTCTGCCTCTCTGTGTCTATCATGAATACATAAAACTTAAAAAAAAAAAAAAAAGAGCCAGGATGAGAAGCAAAGGAGCATTTATTTGAGATCAAAGAATGGCAATTTGGGAAGCACACACTCAGGTGGAGACCCAAATAGTGTTTCAAATACAGGTGAAACCAGGACAGTTATATGAGGAAAGAGAGGGAGGCAATCACAGGAGTTGAAGGAAAGACAAACTTTTTCTATGGGTGTTAACAAACTTTCTGTGGGGTGTTAAGTCACAAACTACTCCGGGTTATCCATTAACAAATGCAGATTTTATCTTCTGAAAGTCCTAAGTCTCAGTCCTGTGACCCGGGTATCTGTTGTCCCTCCTATTTTGAAACAATTGCCTAAAACACTTGCTTTTTGACTCAGTACAAAAGTTAGGGCCCAGTGCAAAGAAAGGCACAGAAGGCAGTTTCTCTGCAGTGGCTGCTCAGGCTCTATTTTAAAGTGGATCCGGTCATGTCCATTTCTTCCACAATCGTTTTTGCTTTTTTATGGGCGATATGCAACATGTCTGTGTGCTGATGGGTCTCGTACAGTGAGTGATTAATGTGACTAATTTGGTTTTGCGTCAGCAGCAGCATCATCTACCTAATGGTATTCATGTATTTATTTTCTGTTTTAGAAAACAGTGCATCTCCATATAAGGCAAACCACTTAGTTCCAAGTCAGGCTGTCGCTAACTTGGATTTTGCAGAGCACAAAGGAAGGGAACCAAGAGATGAGAATCAAAGAGAAAATAAACAAAACCCCCACCCAGATATTCTAAACATAAAAAAAAAAAAGCTATCATGAAATATTCCTTTGAGATTTATTCCACCAGAAAGGTGGTTATTTCATCATTTGGAATCTTTTGGTTTGTAATGTGCCCTAAATTCTAAAAGAGTCCTTCCTTTATTTTTTTAAAATGAGAAACAGTCAGAGGCAGTTGTTTTCTGAGAGCTGAGGCAGAAAGCAAGCAACTTTGCAACAGTCTGAGAGATCATGGGAACAGGAAGAGAAGCAACTGGGAGGGGGGGGAGATAACCTCTAATGTGCTAGCTAGGAAGCAGGGGAGCAAGGTTCTTGTCTCTAGAAGTCCAAAAACGAATTTCCAGGATAGAGGAGAGTGAGTAGAGCATGGAGTTTTATTAAGCAAAGATACAGAAAAAGCTCTCAAGAATGAGAGGGCTCACCCAGAGGGTTTTTATGTCTAGCCTCTTATTAGAACCTTACCAGGAATTTCCCAGTGCTTAGGTCAGTGATCTGGAACCAGACATGACGCTTATACATTGTGTAAGAGTCTTTGTTTCTGTGACATCTATGATCTAGAGATAGGTTTTGCTAGGTCTGGTTAATCTTTCGAGTTAACTTCTCCTTTGAAGCCTGGTCATTTTTTTTTTTTTTTTTTTTTTTTTTTTGGTGCTTATTTCCTATTTTCTGTGGTTACAATGTGATTATTCGAAAACCATGTTGACCCTAGCATTTGGGATAGGGCGCCTGATTTTTCTTCCTTCTCTTAATTTTTGTTCTGTCCCGTTGTCTGTATACCTGAAATAGCCCCAGAGCCTAGATGGGGCCCCTAACCTTTCCCTACCTAAAGTCCCATCCTCTCCCTATTCAACTAGTGCCAGTAGTAACACAAAATTGACGCTGACACTGAGTCACATGCTATGTCGTACCTTCTAGGTGTCCTTTAACATTCAAGGAAATATTGCATGATGCTTGTTAGGAAAATTAATTTGTCAAAATAAGATGAATGTGGTTATAATTAAAATAACTGAGGCCTTAAGGACTGTGCTTTGCACATAACCTGTAAGGAATAACGAGTCATCCGTATTGTGTGGTCAGAATCCATTTAAGAAAGTACTGACTCACTTCCAGATTAATAATTTGAAGTCCATAGTATTGTTTGTATTACTAGCATCAATTAAAATATACTGCCTGCTAACATGACTAGCTGTCTGCTCAGGACTTCACTTCCATTGTGCAACTCTCTAAGGAAGTATGGGCATCATCAACAGGGGATATGATGGAGCATACAGAGCTTACAGAGCTTCAGCTGCCCCAAATCCTACAGGTATTAATAAAAACAAGAGCTCCAATTTGAATCCTGGGGTCTGATGGGAGAATGCAGGTACCTCTCTCTTCCCTATACTTTGTTCCCTCTCTATTAGAATTTGTGTGTGCCATTGGGAAAGAGAAAGAGCAGATAATTGAATCCCTTTTGCCCATATTTCCTCTAGTATGGGAATACTAATACCTATCTCCTGAGCTGGCATGGAAATTAAAAAAAAAAAAAGAAAAAGAAAAAACTTTGTGCACAATAGCGAACATATTTCCAAACACATACTACAGGTAGCATTGCCAGATTAGAGGATACCTAGGTAAATGTGACTTTTAACTAAACAGCAAATAATTTTTTCCTAGTTTAAATACATCCCATAAATTTGCATGGGGCATACTATACTAAAAGAATTAAATTACGTGTTGTTTAGCTTAACAACATATTCATATTTAACCGGGAGTTCTGTTTGCTGTTGCTTTTTTGTCTCATTTTTGCTAAATCTGGTAACTGACTGAGAGTCAGATGGCCTACAGAAAGTGTTCCCAGTTGGAGCAGGGTTTGGCAAAAGCTGAGAAAGGTGTCAGAGAGAAGTTTGGTAAAGGACTCCTTAAGTCGGTAGGAAAAATAGAAGGAAATACAGAACATTGAGTTGAGAGCTGGCCTTCAGGACTGTATCAGGCTCGCAGGAATTGCAGAATGGGGCTCTCAAGGGACACCCTGCTTTTCTGGAGTCTGACTACATTTCTCAAGATTAGCTCTAGGGCAAGGTGGGGCTTGGTTTGCAAGTTTAGGACTTAAAGTGTCTAGAGTTGACATAAGTAAAGATTAACATCGTAAAGGCAAATGTTCATCCAAATATTAACATCATAGCAGAAATAAGGATTAGTGAAAGGGACCATGAAGGAAGGGGGAAACTCAGTGGCAAAAAATTAGAAAGGAAGACAAATCATGAGAGACTCCAAACTCTGGGAAACAAAAGTTACAGAAGCCGAGGTGGATGGGGGCAGGGGGTGACTGGGTGATGGACGTTAAGGAGGGCACCTGATGAGATGAGCCCTGGGCGTCACGCTATATGTTGGCCAATTGAGTTTAAATAACATTTACACAATAAATAAATAAAATTAAATTAAAAAGAGGTAAGGTTTTCTTCTCCTGTAGCCTGCAACCTAAAATCTCCAAAGCTCTGAGTATGCATTTGAATTTATTTATTATTTTTGAATCTTTTACTCTCCTTTTCCACCTCAGAAAAGGTAACCTCTGGGAAATGAGTGTTTCATAACATGTATTTGTGAAGACTTTTTCTTTTTTTTTTTTTTTTGAAGACTTTTGAATCATATCAATGAACCCTGAAATAAAGAATGAGGGAAAAATAGCATAAACCAGAAAGCACATTATTTGCAGGATTTTCAAACTAATTCTACTTGTAACACTGGACTTCACAATCTCAAAATTCATTTTCATGTTATTTATTACTAAAGATAACTATTTACAATGCTCTGCTTACTGCTTAGAAAATAAATTATTCAGACCTTGTGATTATATAAAGGGTTTTATTGCAAAGTAAACATTGTGAAAGTCAAAGAAACCTAACAGTTTAAAAATGATTAAAACTCAAGGGAGTACAAGTCCTAATCTTGTCTTCTCCATCAAATTTGGGTTCAGATATTCTATTACTTAGTTATGACAGACTGTGTGTAAATTAAGACTGGCTTTTTGACCTCTACCTAAATTGTTACACTGAGCTACATTGACTGTTTTATACCTTCTCTATTTAATTACATTCTTTTTCTACTATTAGTACAATGGAGAGCATTTATATGTAATGAATAAATAATGTTACAGTGAGAAAAATTATTAACTTTTAAACATTAAATTGAATCTTGTCTTTACAATTGGCCTTTCTAATGTTAAAACAATTACAGAATTCACTTAAAATTTATGAATTTAGATTTATTATCAAATGACAAAAATAAAACAATGTAGTAGCAAGTTTGATGTCCTTTATTTAGGGGGAAAACAATCCTTAGATTGGTGGAGTATATAGTGCCTACCAAGCAGTGGAGCATTTTTCCCCAGGTATGTTTGGACAAGAGCAAGTTTTCTAGAGCTTTAGATACAGCAACATGGAGATTGGACTTTACTGGCTGGGTTTGCATATCTGACTTTATTTAAAAAGATCAAGGAACAAAAGAAATAAGTATAGAGCCAAGAGTTAGCTTGGCATTTGGTATTAGCCGACTGGATGTTTCTGATCAAGTGGAGCATTTACAGGAACACAAAAGTTATCTGAGTTTCTTTTGCTGACCTAGCACCCCAAGCAGAAACTACTCCCATTTTGGGCTTAGAAATTTATTTTAACATTGTGTTTTAACATGCTTTTCTTCTTCATCTTTTGGACTAGGGAGATATTCTGTGTAAATAGTGAATCTAAATGGTGAATCAATTACGTTATAAACAGAATATGCTCTCCACCAACTTTCCACCTGATTAAAGATCAATTATTTTTATTTTGTAAAGCAGTATTGACTTTACCAAATATTGGTATACATATTTAAGTTCTTTCATTGTGAATCTACTCTTGATATAATTAGATATCTACAAATGGAAAGTAAGATGGAAAAATCAAAATTGATCTTCAATTTTTAGTGATTAGGAACTGAAAATTATTTACTTAATAAGGAAGAAAACCAAAGGCCATAAAAGATGATTGTAGTAAAATGATCAACAAAAATATTTGATAATTCAAAACCTACAAAAATATTAAACTTACTTCAACATCAAAAAGATTCTACCTACAAAATATCTTAAAAATTCTGTAAGTAAATCATCAAAGTGAGCTTTAATTTCTTGTTTATCAACATGCCAAAGAGCACTGATTTGTTATAATTTTGCAGTTTGTATTGTTTAATTCAGAGTAGCATCTCTTCCTGTCATTTTTTTTCCTGATTAAAAAAAAAATTGAACCCAAACCCTACAAAAAATGTATGCAGATGATCCCTATTGAATAGTTGAGAATGAGAAGTAAAGATGGTCTGGCAATTAAAGAATTGTGGAAATCATATGACATTATGAAAGACATTGGAAGGTTTTTAATAGCTTGAAATGACAGACAATACAGAAAGAGGTCTAGACAAAATCTGGAGGAACTAATGTTAATTTTTAATGCTTTGGAGCATATAGTGTGTAATGATTAGATTATATTCAGCCCTATTTAAGAGGGCATGCCGTCCCACACTATTAGACTGAATGCCTTCATGGTGTCATGTTTCTTTTATGGAATATTAGTTAAACATTTTTCATCATGGGAAAATACCACATTAAAGAGAGCACAAATAAATAACAATTATATTACTAGTAACTAGTAAACAAAACATATGGAAAATACTTAATTTTCTTTTTATTTTCCTGGTGCTCTAGATTAGCTGAGTTATAAACATAATGCAAGAGATAAATTAAAAAGAAATAAAAGTATTAAAAAAATAAAAGAAATAAAAATAAAACAAAATTAGAAAGGTGTATCTAAACAG
Source organism: Nyctereutes procyonoides (assembly GCF_905146905.1). Lineage (NCBI taxonomy): Eukaryota > Metazoa > Chordata > Mammalia > Carnivora > Canidae > Nyctereutes > Nyctereutes procyonoides. The sequence continues at coordinate 62,066,272 of NW_026575142.1, read as the reverse complement.
TTTAAAATTTGAACATGCTGTTTATTTGAAACTATAATAGCTTTATAGTTTTCTCATGTCTAGCATGTGAAATAATTGTGGCCATATTATCATTCCAATAAGAGCAAATTAATAACTAAAACTTGAACATAAAATATAAATGGTGATAAATATGCTTGCATTTTCAGATTTGTAGCAGAACAAAAAAGTAAAAGACTTATGAGATCCAACTTTTCTCCAGTTATGGATTCATATCTAAGAAATCTTGGGATGAGGATATTTTAGTGTTTTTTTTTTCTTTTCCAACTGTTTAACTATTGTAAAGTTGCATATTTCAGATGTGGTACCAAAGTGTTGAGAATGGATAAAATCAAAACTATTTATTTATATAAATTTCTGTTTGTTCCTGATAAATTGAAGTGGTCACTTATCTGTTATTGAAAGTCAATATTCACAGTCTTCATGATCCAGCCTGAAGATACTCTGAACTTTTGAGCCAATCTGCATTAAAAAGAGAATGATGAGAAAAAGAAGAAAGGAAATAAATGAAAAGAAAAGAGGAAACTTTATCAGTTTTCTAGCTTTGGACTCACATATTAACCCACTTAATTTCCATAACAAATTTGCTAAGAAATTATTGTCTCTACTGATTAAATTGAAGATGTAGAGTGAATTAAGCTGAGCAAAGACATGATTTGAAATAAAAAGCTTATGGAAGCTGTTTTGACATCGAAGCCCATTTCTTGCCATTAGATCATCTAACCATCTCATCACTCTAGATTCTATTAACTATGATTTTCTAACCCCCATTCTGCTCAGTACTTATAATTCTGGGCTGAGATTGGCACTCCATGCAGTAGGAAGGTAAAACAATGGCTATCTATATGCCCTCCCATCTTACTGAGGAAATAATGTCTGAATTATTGGATTAAATTATCTTTATTTCAAATTCACAAATTAAAATTTTAATGTTAAAAGTAGAAATACAAAAAGGGAATTTTTGAAGAGCAAATGAAATTAATGTCTTTGGTCAGTTGAAGAGTTTTGTTTTGTTTTGATTTTGGTAGGTGCAGAAAATTCAGTTATTCCTGAAACATTATCATCATCTGTTCATGCAAGACTTCTGTCTCATCAGTAAAATTATTTTGTAATTTTTTCCCTTATGCCACATTCTTGAATCTCCCCATCATGAACATGCTCTGAAGACGTACACACGAGATGGGTCTTTCCACAATGTCAGCTTTATTCAATTACAAAGTCAATCACAATTACAAAGCAGGTTCAGGATTCCAAACTCAATGACATTTCACCATGTCAAAAAACTGGGCTTCTTGGGCAGCCCGGGTGGCTCACGGTTTAGCGCCGCCTTCAGCCCAGGGCCTGATCCTGGAGACCTGGGATAGAGTCCCATGTCAGGCTTCCTGCATGGAGCCTGCTTCTCCCTCTGCCTGTGTCTCTGTCTCTCTCTCTCTCTCATAAATAAATAAATAAAATCTTAAAAAAAAAAAAAAAAACTTGGCTTCTTACTTAGTACACAGAGCAGGACAGAAGACAAACCACACAACAAACAAGGTATCAGAAGGGTGTAGGAAGTCAACAAACCAAATACGAAGTCCATCTGAGGGGGTTCAGCTGAGATAAGGTCCTGTCTATCTGGTCAGCTGTCCACACTTACTACTTCTTGTGTTCAAGCAATGAAGGATCTCAATTGTTTGGGGATCAATAGGGCAGAGCCTTTGGCAGTAGTTGCCTTTTTTTTTTTTTTTTAAGTGATCAGATTCAGAGAGGTCAAGTCTGAAGAGTCTGACAGGTTGCTGCCAAAATTCTCCCCTTTTGAAAGGGATTTAATCAGTCTTAGGTCACTGCAGACCTCTTCTGGTTCTGGTTGTTATCAGTTCTGGGTGTCAGCTGAGGCTGGTCCTGGCGATGTCTCAACCGTAGTCCCTTTTTCACTGCTTGCATCACTGCTTGACCCAGGTGCCTGCTTGACATGAGAGACTCCATTTTGCTCTCTACACCCACACACACCCTCACTCCTCTGTTAAGCATGTTTGCACCAGGTGGGCATCTATTCATGAATATATAGGTAGATATGTCTTCACTTTTATTTCAGACTGTTGTCCTTTGGTATTAAAAGAAAATTTGGTTAAAAGAAGAATTAGGCCTCCACTTATATATGCAGAGTCATTTCTAATTTTCACCTCTTCATTGCATATTAAATATTAAATGGAAGTCTAAATCTTTCAACTTTAGATTCATTTGCAATTTGGGTCTTCTTCCACTTTAGAGCGAGATTGTTTCATTTCTTGAGTTGCTGTATTTTACTAATTAACATTTAACATCATGGCTGTTATGACTGATTTTTTAAATTAATGATTTATTGTATCTTAGTTATTGTGTACCTTTATTTTTATCACCACTGTGAAGTAAATTTTAGTCAATTTAACTTATAGCTCTTAAGCAATTTTTTTCAAGAAAGGGGTGCTTGCTAACTGCATGTTTTAATGCATTAACACTGAGTTAGATGTTTCTATTCTTCCAAAAATTTCCCCTTAGTTTTATCTTCTAATCTTGCCACAGTCTGTCCTTTGAGATAAGAGCTCCACATCAATTCTTCTTTTAATGGTATACTAAAGAAGAAAACTTTTTAAAAGAGATAAAAGGAATAACAGCTTGCCTCAAATGCTGCTAAGGAAACCAATATCCAGCAATTTACTATCAATTTCAAGTGGAGGGACGTGAATCTCCAAATCTCTACCCAGACAGAGCTGATGGCACCATGCATCCTTAATCCCACAGGTTAGTGGTATTTGTCACAATATCACAGGCTCATCTCAAAACTGAAAAACCGGCAACAAAATAACACACCCAAGGAAAAAAAAATGGAAACAGATGTTATAAAGTGAGAAAGCTATGCAAAGTATACAGAGAATCCTTCCAAATACAACATTAGCACAGGAATAAAGAAAAGGAGGTGTAAGTACTAGAAAACAGCAGGCTCCCAGGACACTAAATATATTCGGATATTTTGAGGGGGACATAATCTTCCTAGTAGCGTCAGTATGCAAAATGTCATACATATTTGCTCTGTGAATTGGAATCAGCTGCTAGAAAATCACAACTTGAACAGAAAAACATTATCCTCAACTCATACTCGTGTAACTATAGACAATAAAACTGTTATTATCAGAGATTTATTTTTAAAAACTCAGCATGCAAGAATATAGCCTGCCTCAAACTTACTATATTTGTCTCCGAAATAAATATCAATTTCTGTAATTGATGTGAAAATAGAGATTTTTTTTTCAAAGTCACCTAATACAATGTCTATCATATAGTAAACATGACTAAGAACAATAATTTTTAATATTATTGATGATCATAAATACAGGTGCATCCTAGGAATGTAAAACTCTAGTGACTTCTTTAAAATACCAAAGAAATAGGGAGCATTTTCCAATAAATTATAATAAAAGAATTAGCTTGGTAACACTTTTTGTTTTTAAAGCTTAACAGTTCAGGAAATTTAACTAAGGGCCATGCTCACTAGACGTGCTTAAAGGCAACCTTTACTGTTATTCATTTAATTATCAGAAAAACCATATCACTTTTCTTAGAGAACTTGTATTAACATCATCATATTATGCACTTTACTTTAGAAGATACTGTAATATGAAAGTATGGTGTACCTGAATTATAAAAATGCATCATAATATGAATGAGATAGAGGAAAATATACCTAACAAATATTGGCCTTCCCTAACCCTGCTAAACTTATGCTAAATATAAGCATTGGATCTAAACAGTTATGCATGTGTGAGTATATAGATACATATATAATGGGAAGTAAGATATTTCTTTTATTAGTATTTATCTTTAATTTAATTTTATTTTATTTAAATTCAATTAATTAACATAGAGTGTCTTATTAGTTTCAGAGGTAGGGAAGTAACCTACCTCTTGAATGTCATTTAAAGCTTCTTGAATGTCAAAAAAATTCTCTAAAATCTACTCATTCATCATATGTTCTTATTATATAACAATTTAAAAAAATGTTAAAAGCGTCCTGTATTTGAGTTGTATTTAGTATGCCACACAAGAGGTCTATGAATATTCAAATTTGGTCTCAACCTAAAAGTTGAAAAAAATTCAAATTTTTAAAATTAAAACCAGATAGAAATTGGGTTTAGTTATTTTTTGTACCTATTTTCAGTTATATTGGCTTAATGTTATCCATCTAACTCCCCAAATAGCCCACATAAAATAACAGTTGTTTCTATAAGACTACAGTGTTCTAGTCACACTATTCTTCTCTGATTTAACGACTGAGTTTTGCATATTCAAGCAACACAGCCATGGGAAGAACCTAGTTTGGTCATTAAAATAATCAGAACAATATTTCATCCATTTTGACTATTATTCACGCAGATTAAAATAAACTACATAATCATGATTGTCAAGATACGATTATACCATTATTTGGGCATCTGGTTCTAGTCTCTTTTTGCTTCATGCAATATTATGAACAAAAATTATGATTATAAAAAATCAAATGTTTTATATTAAATTTTACCCCACATCTCTATAATATTTTATAATTTTATTCATTGAAGAAACTATTGAGCACTAATTATAAGCCAGGCACTGCTAAAGGCTGTAGAGTCAGTAGAAATACACTGCAGAAAAAAATGCAGACCTACCATCGAGGAGGCGCCACTTACTGCTGAAAGAGAGCAGCAAATAGCAATTTGCCATGCCCAGTGATAAGGGTTATACTATGTATGAAAAGCAGACTTCTGGGAAATAAAACTTAGAAGAACCTCAAGTCTGTCCTAGAGTCTTAAGGAAACCTTTCTCAAGGAGAGAGTTCTTTGGGAAGATGAAATAGTATTTGCAAAGAGCCAAAGATGATAGAGCAAAAGAAGTGAAAAAAAGAAGGCAGGCCAATGTGGAGGTACATGAGTCTGGAGAGATATACAGAAACCAGATATCATAATTGTGTCCACCCTACTAGCTTGGGATTATATCAGAAGGGTACTATGTGGAAACATTTTGTCTTGTTGTTTCTCTGCTTGTTTAAGTCTGGGTAGAATTACTATAAATTAGCATTTTACTAAGATCATCCTGTCTGCTGGGTAAAGGGTGGCCTAGACATGAGCAAGAAAGGTGACAGGAAATATGATTTAGAGATGTGTTTCAATCATTCAGGGCAGCAATAATAAACCCATATTAGAAGGATTCTGGTGAGAATGCAAAGACCAATCAGATGCCGGATTTGTGAAGTTCAGTGGAGATAAGCCATAGGGTTTGGTGATTATTACTTAGATATATCGGGCATTTGAAAAGAAGGAGAAATCAATGAATGTTACCTAGTTTTCAGACTTAAGTAGTCAGGGCCTCTTCCAGAGTTAGGTACATGTGGATAAAAGGACTAAATTAATGAGTTCACATGATGATATGAGCACTGAATGTTACACTATATGTTGGCAGATTGAATTTAAATAAAATAGAAAAAAATTAATGAGTTCAGTCCTTCATACATTGAGTTAGTGCCTATGAAGCACCCAAGGAAATAGGTTGATAGGTACTTGGATATAAATGTGATTTAATCAACTAAAATGAGGGTAATCAGTAAGATATTTTATGTACAGTGAGAAGCCTAATGGCCTATGATACTTGACAATAACCAATGTTAGGAAGCAAAGGAAAAGGAAGCTAAAATTCAGAGTAGAAAGAAGTGGCTAGAAAATTAGAAAGAAAAAGGAAAGTAAATTTATGGCATTTCTAAAGATAATGGGGGTACATTTTTTTTAAAAGAAAGGTAAAAAAAATGAGCAAAATAAGCACCCAAAATGCCCTTTATATATTTAATGATCTAGGCCATTGGTGTCGTTCATCTGTGCTGTATCTTAGAATCCTATAAAAAAATATAAATGTCTCTTCTTCTGCCTATATACATATGAGTGTGTAAACACCGAGTTAAATATTCAAAATATGTAATAAAACATCTTATACCACTATGCAACAATCTTGTGTTTACTAAAAATCCCTTTGGAAATATATTTGTACGTCTTTCGGAACCTATACTGAAATATGCACTAATCAAATGTCCACTTTTTCTAAGCTTCCAAACCTCTCCAACTCTCTCTTCTTGGATCCCCTGTCTGGCAACAAAATTCATGGCAGTTTCAGTTTTTAGACTTTTCTTTGGTGTTCACTGATACCTGGCTGATCCTGAAGATTTCATTTAGCCTTCAGCCCATTCAAGTGAGGGTGTTTTTATGCCAGTATTCATGTAGCACAGAATTGTACAAATATCTACCTGAGTGCTCATCACCGTTTCCAAAACATCTTTCCTCCCATTTCCCTCAGAATAAGTCAATTCTGAAACAAAGTCTATGAAACACTCTCAGACTATGCTACCCATTCCCCATTTTTGCTGTAGTCATCGGCATAAACCCTGGTGAATCCTACTCATTCACTGGAGATTTCTAGCATCTAGCCTACTTGCCCTCTCTCTACCATAAATCCTGTAAGCATTTTTAATTATCTCAGTGTTCATAACAATAATCCATCCAATGCTTTGACACTTTTCAATCTTTTTCACCTGCAGGAAACACAGCTTTATTTATGTCTAAATATATAATTGCAACCAAACAGTTTAATGTGGCTGTAAACACACACACACACACACACACACACACACACACACACACTGAGCTAATAAATTCAAGACCTTAAAAATCAAGATCTTTAATGTTACCTGGTGTTTAGTGTCGCTAAGCCAATTTATTTCTCCAGCTTCTCAAGCGAATATGTATATTTTTCTCACTCTTCAAAGCTTAAAAATATCTCCTCCAGTCACACTTTCAGTTAAAAACTTGCATGTAACACCAAATGAACACACAAACAAATAAACCCAGACCCGGTCAGCTCACCGAATCAATCAGCCTATCAGAACTCATGCCTGTGCACCCTCCCTTCCTCCTTCTGTAGTTAACATTCTGTCTCCCATCCCCACAGTGAGTGGGATTCCGTAGAGCTCCTCCACTCCTAACTATGCAAGAACTCTGTTTTAAATTGTTTTCCTTCTCCCTTTAAACATCATTTTTCTCTACATATCATTCCTATTATTTATTAATATATAATATCTCTTATCTTTAAAAAAAGCCTTCACATTGTTCAATGGGTACTTTCTCATTTTCTTATTTTCTTTGACAGCAAAACTCTCTGAGTTATCTCTAACAATTGCCTACTTTTCTTCACTCATTGTATATTTAAACTATTCCATTACCCCAGTCACCCCAAATTGACCAGTCTCATAATGGTCAGTACATTATATAATCATTTCTCAATCTTCTTGCTTAACCTGTCACCAGTGTTTGATCTTCATGTATCCTCTCCTCCTGGAAGCATCCTCTCCCGTTGGGTCCTGCAAACCCAGCCAAAACCAGGCTTTGTCTAACCTTTCCAAAATTACTTTTGTCCCCTTCGGTGTTTCTCCTCTTCTCACCTCTGCATGTTGGAGCATTCCCAACCTTAGTCCTTGGATGTGTTCTCTTTTCTGTTCATTTTCCTCCCATAGGTGATCCCATCCAGCTTCATCTCTTGAACTACCGTCAATATACTAATGACTCCCAAAGTTGTATCTGCAGATCAGATCTCTCCCGGGACTCCAGACCTTACGTCTGTGTCTGTTTAGATAGTTAGTATCGTAAACCAAGAGCCATACTTTTCTTGTCATATTCTCCTCACAGGTTTTCTCATCTCAGTTAAGAATAACTCCATTCTTCCACTTGCCTAAGCCCCAAACCTCAGGACAATGTTGCTGTCTCCCTTTTTAACCTTCTTCACATCAAGTTTGTCAGTAAATTCTGTCAACTTGACCTTTCAGAAAATAACCAAGCCAGAATTATCTTAAAGAGTACATGTTGCTTATAATGATTAATGCCCATTACATATCTTTGAATCTAAAATAGTCATCAGGAGATGCTGGGCATTCAGGGATATTAAGAAATTGTTGTTAAATTTATTAGATGTGACAGTGTTGTTTTAGCTAAGTAGGAATATATCCATTTTAGGGAGAGGGAAATGCATGCTAAATCACTTAGGTGGGGCAGCCCGAGTGGCTCAGCGGTTTAGTGCAGCCTTGGCCCAGGGCCTGATCCTGGAGACCCGGGATCGAGTCCCACATCGGGCTCCCTGCATGGAGCCTGCTTGTGTCTCTGTCTCTCTCTCTCTGTCTCTCATTAATAAATAAATAAAATCTTTTAAAATAAATAAATAAATAACTCACTTAGGTGAAGAATGTAGTGTCTGTACTACAGCATAAAACAAATAAATGAGTAGAAGGAGTTGATGGAAGGCTCTTGACTCCTTCACTGCTACTACATGGGTTCAAACCACCGTCATGTCCCACATGTATTTTTTCACCAGCTTTCTGCTGGTATTTGTTTTCTTGGGTTCACTCCAACTTTCATCTGTTCTCAACAGAGCATCTCCATTCCACACCGTGATGTTTCTTTGCTGTTTCTTGAAGGCACACTCACACATTTATGCTCAGAACTTCTACAGAGTGTTCCTCACTGATCTCTTTGCCTCCTTCTCCAGATATCTGCATGAATATACCCTCCATTTTCTTCAGGTCACTCAAAAGTCACCTTTTCATTGGAGCCTTTCCCGGCTGCCTTAACACACTCTCAATTTTCTATGGGTTTAACATTTTCCTTCTCTACGTATGTTTGTCCTCTTAACATGTATTATTTAGCAGGTTAATCTTATTCATCATCTCAAGTCTCCATCAAAATATGACACCCAGAAAAATAGAGATTTTGTTTATTTGGCTCAGAACTGTATATCCAGGACATGTAACATTGTTGGGCACATAATAGGTAGTCAAGGAGTAAATAAGTAATCAAGTGGATTCTTCTCAACTTCCCTAGGTCTAGAGCTCTCCAGAGCTCAGTTCTTAGATCTCTTCCCTTTGCTTTCTCTATACTCTTCCCTAAGTAATCTTACCTATTTCTATGATGCTAAACACTGTATTTGTTCATTAATTCCACTTACGGGTCTGGAAATGTTTCATACATTTATAAGTTGTTTAAAACTTAAACCTTCCCTCTTTTTAAATCCTTAGTTCCTCCATTCTATATCAGCAAATTCTATCGGCTCAATCTTCAAAAATGATCTAAATATAATCTAGGTCTCACTGTTTTCAGAAATAAGCCTGTTCTATGCCACCGTTGTAGCTCTTCTGGTTTAGTACAATAACCAATCTCCCTGGTCCCTCTGTTGTCTCTTTATAGTTTATTCTCCTTCTTTATAGTTGCTGTTATCTTTTTAAAATGTTAGCCAGATCTGCCTAGATAATAGCTCTCTAGTGATTTCTTATTTTATCTAGAAAAAATCTAAATTTCTTATCATTATCTAAAAGGGCCTATAAGACATGTTCTTTGGCTGTCTCTATTAAGATCCTCTCCCTGCTCACTATGCTCCAGCCAACCTTGTGGTCCTCTTGAGATCACTTATTAAAAATGTATGGATAAACAGGCTCTGAGACATTGTATAACATCATGCAAGTTCAAGCAGTTTTTAGTAGTAGTGTCTGGTTTTCAAAGCTTGTGATTTCCAACCACGTACTATGCAGCCCCTCGGGGTATAATGTGATACTGGGAGCAAGTTGGGGACATTAATTGAATCTGAGAACACAGAAAGTGCCTTTGTGGAGGTTAAATATGGTGTGGTCCCATAGAGTTGGAGGAAAAGCAGAATGATGCATGTAGGTGTATATGCGGTGGCTGGGATTTCATGACTAGAGCCCAGCAAAGTGTTTGTAGGAACTGAATCTGGAGAGAGACATCATGGACAAGAATAGTTACAACTGAGAATGGATATGTTTGTCAAGGGAACAGACAGAGGCAGAAAGAAAATTTGAGTCAAAGTTGGGACACTGGGGTGGCTCAGTGGTGGAGCATCTCCCTTCAGCTCAGGGAGTGATCCCGGAGTCCTGGGATCGAGTCCTGAATGGGGCACCCCACAGGGAGTCTGTTTCTCCCTCTGCCTCTGTCTCTGCCTCTCTCTCTGTGTTTCTCATGAATAAAACAAAATCTTAAAAAAAAATTTGAGTCAAAATTATCCCTTGCGAATCCAGAACCAAAGGGCAGTTTGATTTTTAGTTTATTGCAAACATTTGAATAACAACTTGCCTCTGGAATATTAGGGCACAATGACAGTGACTGTAAAGATAGGGAAGAGAACATATACCTTGATAAAAATCTCTAGGTGAGCATGGGCAATTTTAAAAAGTCCTGCGAATAAATCTGAACAACCCTTAAATAGAGTTATCACCACTGACTTCTCCTCTCTTATTTCTCTGCCCATTAAGAATCACTGCTTTACAGCATAGGAAACAGAAACACATTTAAAATATTTTCTCAAGCCACACCGACAAAAAGTTGGTTAATATAAGAAAAAAATTATGGTAGTAGCAAAAGAGACATAGCATAAAGATATGTATTTAAATTAAAAGCAATGTCACATGGGTGCTGGCGGGGAAAGGGCTAGTGGGTAAGATCTAACACCTGATTTCAGGTGTGGTCATGATCTCAGGGTCCTGAGATTGACCCTGTGGGTCTCCACCCTCAGCAGGGGGTCTGCTGGAGACTTTCTCCCTTTCCCTCTCCCTCTTGCGTACCCTCCCCACTCGTGCTTGCTCTCCCTCTCTGTCTCTCAAATAAATAAATATATAAATCTTTAAAAAAATTCTATCATGAATAATATTCTCTTCGATGAGCAGATAAGATAAATTACTGGAAATGCACGTCTGAAGGAATGTGTTTTCTAAAAAAGCTGGAATGAAGATTTTTTAAAATTACAAGTACGTTTAAAAGATGAAACACTATTTCATTTTTAATTTTAAAAATATTGAAATAAATCACATTAAAAGGTGAAAATCTAGGGGCACCTGGGTGGCTCAGTGGTTGAGCATCTGTCTTTGACTCAGGGTGTGATTCTGGGGTCGTGGAATCGAGTCCCACATCAAGCACACTACAGGGAGCCAGCTTCGCCCTCTGCCTATGTCTCTGCCTCATCTCTCTGTGTCTCTCATGAATAAATAAATAAAATCTTTCTTAAAAAATTGAAATTTCAAACACAAGCTGAACTGCGGATTTATTGGTTTTTCTCTCACCTCCAACAAAAAGTACCTTTGGTTTTGTTGTTCAGTTTTCAACTATGATGGACCAGAAAGGATATGGTCATTAGTGAAAGTTACATTTGATACTGAAGTCCATGTTTGCCATACAGTTTCCAAGGTGATTAGTTCTTCTGGGTCTCTGTTTCCCTAATAAACCTACCTCACATCTTTATTGGGAAAACTTGTCCAGTGAGTCATATGTAACCTACTGTGGAAAGCCTGCAAGAAATAGCCAGAATGGTTTTGGTGGTTGTAGAACACTGTTACCTTTCCTGTTGCTGTTGCTGTTGTCATCCACTTCATCATCACACTTGTCATTTATTAAATATTTTATCAAGACACTGATATGACTTTAAGTGTCTTGCATAGGAATTTCATGCATTCTTTACAACTAACCTATGCAAAATGCATTCATATTCCTATTTTACAAATAAGTTGATGATTGGAGGGTTTAGGCAAAGTGCCCAAGGTCACGCAGCCTATAACATTTTCAATAAATACTTCTTCTGCCTCATTTCTTGATACTAAAATTGTTTCTAAATTATGGTACCTGAAATAACAGTTTAGAAAACTAGAAATGGTGAGATAAATATATTGTTGACAGGGATACTCCTTATCTTCTTTATATAGCTACTATTTCTATGTAAAAAATAAACTTCTAATCCCACCTCTCAGATTAAGGACATTTTAGGATTTCTAGTTTCAAATACACATATTTATTAATTTTATATGCTATATTTCATAATTTACATTTACTTCATAATTATATATTCATATAAAATATTAAAAATATTTCTGATCATAGCAAGATAATTATTTCTTTAGCTTTAATCATAAAATAGTACACAATTTAATAGAGAAAATATTTTTAATTCTTCAGCATTACCTCAGATATTTTTGCATAAAATTCATGAAGAAGTGTCCAAGGAACACTTCCTTTATATTCATAAGTTATTAAACCCTACTTGCCAGCATAAAATAATTATCTTTTTAGCTCTTTTTATGGTACATCTGCTTTGGATATAAGAAATAAAATCGTGTGACTGACTTGACTGCAATTTGCAAGTCATTCAGAAGTTACATTCATCATCGTCACTAAGGAAGAGTCTGGAAGGAATTGTCTGAGCTGTATTTAGCATCTATGAGAACTGCACAGTCCACTCTGTTCATCCTTCCCACATTTCCTTTTGTAAGGAAAGGCCGGGAAGCTAGAGTCAAGATGCAGCACATAAAGAAAGGTTTGCTTTCAATATCCTTCAGTTCACCTCAGACTCTTTTCTATGACTCAGTAAATAACCAGTTCTGAATTAGTACATACTTCCCAAAAATGTTGGTTATACTACTTGTTTCTTTCATAGACAATATTACTATCTGAATGTTTAATATCTATTTTAATATCTATCACTTTGTTTATATATTATCTATCTCCCAAATTAAAATAATGGATCTCTGTGATCATGGACCTTCTCAGTCCTACTCACTACCATATCCATTGTCTAGAGAGGAGTTCCTGGCACATGCTATGCAATATAATTCAATGAATAAATAACAGCTTCCTGAAGAAAAACTAGTTTGATATTTTTTGTGGATTAAAAAATTCAACAGAACACTATCAATGTGATACATCTTTGATTAAGAATAACCTCATTGTCTCACAAATGAAAAGCTTATGTTTCTTCTGAAGGTCAACAAAAAGGTGTTTGCTGATGGGGTGAGTGTATCTGGCTTTAAGTAAAATAAAAATTGCATTATAAAAGACAGTTTAGGTATATTCTATGTAGACACAAAGCAGAGAACCTTTGGGCAAAATTCATATAGAGATATATTTTAGCTTAGTATTAAAAAAACACTTATTTCTCTTTGAGAAAGACTAAAAAATAGCCCCCATGCCTGGAATTCTAGTAGGACCTGAATACAGTTCTGTTCTATCAGGTAGAGTTAGTAGTGAATAAAATTCTCAGGGATTGGAATGACCTTCACCAGAATATGAGGCACATCCTATTATGGAAAGTGCTTTATGCAGATTTAGAAAAAAATAAAACACTGCACAGGAGATTAGACAGCATTATTTCAAGAAACTTATTCATCTTTGAGTAAAAAAAAAAAAAGGATATTTAAGTAACAGAAAAGTTAGAAAAAATATCCAGAAAAGAGTTAAGAATGGCAAAATCATTGATTATGAAATATTTCCAACTCCATGCTAATAAATAGTAAAATATAATACTTTAAAAGGAAATAATTGGAGGCTGAAATGGGTTTTAAAAGTTTTAAATAATGGAAACTGTGGATAGGAAAAAAGTTTTAAATAATGGAAAATGTGGATAGGAAAAAATTTAATTTACTAATTATTGGGCAAATGATTAATGTAATACAAAAATTCTTGAAAAACAATATCATATTTTATATGGTAGGTAGCAAACACATAAGTACTGTTATCTCTCCAATGTTCACAGAAATTTAATATCACTTAGATCAAATGTTTTCACCTTTCATTAAAATAAAATAAGGCTGTTTTGTATGTATAACTATTTTAATGTTTTTGAAATTCAATATGCTTGGGTACTCACTTTGGAGAATTCATTAAGCATATTTTGAAGCTCCGTATGTATGCATATTACAATAAAATATACTTAAATTATTTCTCATGCTGACAGTTTTCTCCAAAAATGATATTAATTGCTCTCCATGTACCTTAATGTGGCACATTTGTTTCTTTTACTTTATTTTCCCTAGAAACAATGCCTTGTATATGTATAGAAATAAAATCACATACACATATTTTTTAAATTTTCTTTTGCAATATATCCATCATTTAGCTAAATCTTTCTTTGCACATTAAAAATTTATATTTGCATATCTATACATAAAATTACACCAACTTCCAGTACAATCAGTTTAATGGTTTGCTTACTTAAGCAAGTTCTAGTAGGTAAAACCTTTACCAAGTAGCTTTACTGAGCACTGACTTTATTAGGCACTGGAATGAACAAACAGTCACGTTCTCTGCTCTCATGGAGCTTTTCAGTCTAATGGAAGTGATTACTCAAATATAGGGACCTCCAGTGAATAGTGATATAAGGAAAATAACTTGGAATTCAAGGAGAATTATTTGATAAGCTCAAACTACCCATTAAGGAAAAAAAATTGCAATAATTACAATTTTGTATAATTTTCTTAGAGCATTTGATTTCCCAAGTCCCTTCTAATGTTTAAGTGTTCCCTTAAAGTCCAGCTATTTTAAGACTTATATATCCTACTACAAAACTAAGTTTCCAGGACTTTTTCTTGGCACTTCCTAGGCTCATTCCTGAAACTGTGGGCTCACTGCCATTAATTTTATGGCAGAGACTAGAGCAAATGAACACGAAGAAAAGCAAAACTGGTAGAATTTGAAGACTCAAAAGAGAAGCCAATTTGTTTCAAGTTTGGGATTATGTTCTTATCCATAATTGATGCCATTATGTGAAAGTGCCTTTGAACTTTCTACAGACCCTTGGACTGTAGCCTCTAATCATGTAAGCATATCCAAATGATAGTGGTTGCTCTACTGTCACTAGAAAACAAAATAGGTACAATATGGTACATTTTGGCACTTGGAAATTAGGCAAGATATCTGGATGCACTTGCCAAGCTAATAAAAAAGAAGAAAGAAAAGAAGGGAAGAGGAGAGAAAGACAGGAAGAACAGGTTTCTGCTTCTCTCTAAGCCTCTGCACAGTGGAGGAAATAGTCAATGAAACTAAAAGGCAACCTACAGGTTGGAAGAAGATATTTGATAAAGAGTTGCTACCTAAAACATACAAAGAACTTATAAAACTCAACACCCAAACATGAATAGCAATTTAAAAATGGGCAGAAGACATGAACAGACATTTCTCTGAAGAAAACACATGGAAACATGAAAACATGAAACACATGAAAAGATGTTCAACATCACTGATCATCAACAAAATACAAATCAAAGCTACCATGAGATATCAGTTTACACCTGTGAGAATGGCTAAAATCAACAACACACTACACAACAGGAGTTGGTGAGGATGTGGAGAAAGGGGAACCCTCTTACACTGTTGATGGGAATGCAAACTGGCACAGCCATTCTGGAAAACAATATGAGGTTTCCTCAGTAAAGAATTCAGCAATTGCACTAGTAGGTATTTACCCAGAGGATATAAAAATATTGATTCAAAGGGGCACATGCACCCTGATGTTTATAGCAGCAACAACAATAGCCAAACTATAGAAAGAGCCCAAATATCCATTGTCTGATAAATGGGTAAAGAAGTGGTGGTGTATTCATATAATGGAATATTACTCCGCCATAAAAAAATAATGAACTCTTGTCATTTGCAATAGTGTGGATGGAGCTAGAAATTATCCTGCTAAGGAGTAAGTCAGATAGAGAAAGACAAATACATATTATTTCATTCATATATGGAATTCAGGAAATAGACAAAGGGGGGAAAGAAAGAGAAGTGGAGGGCAACCAAGAAATAGACTCCTAACCATAGAGAACAAACTGATGGCTACCAGAAGACAGATGGGTGGGAGGTTGGGTACAATAGATGATGGGGCTTAAGGAGGGCATTTCCTGTGATTAGCACTGGGGATTCTATGGAAGTGTTGAATCACTGTATTGTGCACCTGAAGCTTATATTACCCTGTATGTTAACTAACTGGAATTTAAATAAAAACTTTTTAAAATGCTAAATTAATCAATAAATCAGTCTAGTGCTCAGCCCAGTTCATTTTCTGGAGCCTCTTTCATTTTCTGGAGCCTTGGAAGAGACTACACATTGTCTGGTATTCCTCTTTAACTGGCCAGATAAGCAAATCCATCTGTCCAAACAATGCAGAGGAAAGAAGAAAGAATAATCTTCCAGACCATGAAAGCTTTGTTCATCCATCATACCATACTTTGCCAGAATAGTAAAGATCTTAGAGATCTTTCGTTTGGCAACCTTTTGCCCTTTCAGCTGATGAACAACTGAAGATGTGCAGGGCAACCCAATTGCTAAATGGGAACTGAGCATTGGGAAACAATTTATTTGCATGACTCTATCCAACTATTCCAGTGAAGTATTTAGGAAAGTAGGTTAAGTACAATAGGAACTTTTAAATACTAATTAAGGTGTAGAAGTTCTTATGAAACAGAAAATGTGCCTTAAAGTGAGCATCTTCTTCCTACTTACAAATATAGAAAAAAAAATACTACACCTCAGCAAAGGTGAAGATGTGTAGGGAGATCTAGATTTGGATTTAAATGAGAAACAAGTTATGTGTATTTGGGATATTTATTTACTCTCTATTATTTTCTTAAATATAATTAAGTCCAACAATACTGATTGATAATCAGTGCCAGGTTCTTTGTTAGGTATTAGTTAAAAAAAATAAAAAAAAAAAGGTTTAGAGAAGGCTCCTGACACCAGGACGTACTCAAGAGCTCTCACTTTATACGCAATATTCACCAGCTTGGCTTTTTAGGATTATCCTTTAAATAGGATGTTTCTTTCTTACTTCCCAGGCATCTACTTTCATAACACATTTCTAGCTACCTTATATCATAATTGGCCTTTGCTTATTGCCGGGACTGACACCTCAGCCTAGAATCTGCATACCTTCAGTTACAGCAGTTGCTAATTATTCTCAAAGTTAGAAGATGATCTGCAGTTAAACATATCTCACTTCCCTAATGGGATTTATTTAAGGAAATGTCATCTGTTTCTTTTTATTAATGTTGAGTGAAAATAAATCTCTTTTTTTTCTTCCCTAGAAGGATTAGCCCATTGATATGTTTTACCTTTTGAGCAGATTCGGTCGCAGGATCATACAGTTTACATATTTCCTTTAGGATTCTTTTATTTTCTTCCCTTCTCTTCCTCTCTCTTCCCCTTCTTCCATTGTCTCTTTCTCTCATAAAGATCCGTATCCCTATTTCTCGGTGAGATTGAGAATGTATCCCAATCCTCTACTTAGGGATGATGAAATAATAAAAATTTAATAACCAACTTGACCATGGACTCTACCCACGCAAAAGGGGCAGATGCAAGAAGTCCTTGTTAGAGCACTTCTGAATCACGGACAACTTCTCTGGTACTAATACAATCCTGCCCCTCTGGGTACCCAGGTTCCTACCTAGAAAACCAAGCCTGTTGAAGTAAGGAGGAAACTTAACAAACCAGTGAATCCAGGGAATTGTTCTTCAATCATTACTTCTCTCATCTCCACAGTTTGCAATGGATATGTCAGGAGGCAGAAGGAAGCAAATAACAAAAGTGAACTAGATTTAAATATTTGCATTAAATATAAATTGCAAATAATCTACTTATAAAAATCTTTCTATGCACAACTATATTATACACTACATATTGCTTTAGTAACTAATATTTTTGCCCTGATTGCCTACAGAGGGAGAACAGTACAATCATAAAAATCTTTCTAGTGAACTGCAGTGAGGGCAGAAGAGGGGCATAAATGAGCCTTGGAAAAGAATCGAGTTTCAGTTTGTAAATAAGGCTTACAAGAAACTCAAGCATATTGTGACTCCACTTCAGTTGATGTAGGACTTTGACATCAAATGGATTATTACTTCCGACACTGAAGAATCAATGAGTTTTCAAGTTTTCAATCTGAAAATAGCATTGTTTACAAGCCTTTTTTGTCATCTTAACTCATTAGATTAAATTTAATTCCTCTCTCCTAATACAGTGAAAATTAGTATTTTATAACTGATACTGAATTAATCTAAAATATATGCAAAATTCTGAAGGCTATTCAGCTAGGTATTTTAGCAAGCATTTATAGAGTATGTACTTTCTGTGCAGCCTATGACAGATGCTGAATATGCAAAAGTAAATAAGAAGTGATTTGCTCTAAAACCCAAAATCTATATAACATGGTATAGGGCAGCCCCGGTGGCTCAGCGGCTTAGCGCCGCCTTCAGCCCAGGGCATGACCTTGGAGACCCGGGATGGAGTCCCACATCGGGCTCCCTGCATGGAGCCTGCTTTTCCCTCTGCCTCTGTCTCTGCCTCTGTGTGTGTGTGTCTCTCATGAATAAATAAATAAAATCTTTAAAAAAAGAAAAAGAATCTCTTATATAACATGGTATATCTATTGTGAGTTTCAATAGGATGATATAAATTAAATTTGTATGTGAGTGATATTTGTTCAATTGTTTTGCCTCTAATATTCAAGCTGCAGAATCCATACAGACACACATACACATATACACACGATGTTGGGATTCAGATACATGGAAATATGCATGCCTGTGTGTTTATGTGTCTATTTTTGCAAAATATTATTTAAATGATTATATTTGTCTTTAAAGATTCATCTTAGAAGCTGATCGGAAACCAGAAAATTCAGTATAAGTTTTATGAAACCAATCAAATGGAGCCAATATGAATAAATTATTGAGAATGCATTCATGAATTAATACTAAGTTGCCTTGAATAGAATTCAGTGATATTTAGTCAGTTATATAATTAAGAATAAGTGTACAATTAATTTTTTTCATTTAAGAAAACTATTGTTGGGTCAGTTTTAAAGATTGAAGAGATTCTAAAACACTTAAATGAAATCAGCAATGGCACTTGGTCAAATTTATAGATAAAATACAGTTACATAAAATTCCTCTAGAAGGAATCAAAAACTACTTCAAAATGTCTTTAATGTCTGTATTTATCCTAAGGAGTTTCCTATACAAAATGAAGCAAAAAATATGATCTTGAGAGAAACAGGATTTTATCCTTTGCTATTTATCAGCACCACTGTTTTACCAGTGTCTTCATATTTTTCTGAAAGATTATATTATGGATTCGTATTCATCATCATATACTTAAATATGAAAGTTTGTTTACTATTTGAAAATTTCTTTGCCTGTTCTTTATATAAATATGTCAAAATAATAGAAGCAACTTGTGAAATTTTCATTGTTGCTACGACTATTAATCATACTAAATAAATGTCTCCTTTTTATTTTCTTTTTGCTCAATTGGTTCCTAATTCTTTTTCTAATAATACTAAATCTGCACATCTCCCTTGTTAATGTCAATCTTCTAGGCACAAGTTTATGTTATCAATTATTTTATTTACATGTTAAACTATCATAATAAAAATAGTTTACGTGTAAGGCATGTGTTAAAACTATGGTCTCTTATAGCCATATTAAAAACTTATTTGAAGAATAATTTCATATTATTTGGATCCAGATACTGATTTTACTAAAATTGAAGAAAAGATCGTCTTTGAGTATAATTTCTCACGTGGTGGTAGTTTTAAAATGTGAAGATTCACAATAGTTAAACAAAAATGAGCTAACTTGAACTATCCGTTGTGATGTTTCTTATTTTTCTATTCATATTTCTTGCCTAGATACTATAAGACAGGCATAATTCCAGGTTGTAAACAAAACAGCCAAATGATGTTTTGCACGGAACCTACCCTCTGTCTTGATCCATTCTGGCTGCTATAACAAAATATCATAGATGTGTTAGTTTATAAATGACAAAAATTTATTGTTGACAGTTCTGGAGACTAGAAGTCCAAGATTAAGTCACTAGCATGGTCTCTTTCTGGTGAAGACCCAATGGATAGCCAGCTCCTTCTCACTGTGTCCTCATATAGTGGAAGGGACAAAGAATCCTTCTGAAGCCTCTTAGATAAAGGCCCCAATCCCATTCATGAGGGCCTGCCCTTACAGCTGAAACATCTCCCAAAGTCTCTAGTTCCTAGTACCATCACCTTATTTCAGGAGCACACAACCATTCAGACCATAGCACTCTGTAATAAGGGAAGAAAAAAAGTTACAGTTAAAATCAGTTTTGAATATTTCTCAGCCATAAAAAATAATGAAATCTTGCCATTGGTAACAACATGGTTGGAGCTAGAAATTACTATGCTA
Source organism: Nyctereutes procyonoides (assembly GCF_905146905.1). Taxonomy (NCBI): domain Eukaryota; kingdom Metazoa; phylum Chordata; class Mammalia; order Carnivora; family Canidae; genus Nyctereutes; species Nyctereutes procyonoides. The sequence goes on along the minus strand of NW_026575142.1, from coordinate 62,046,192 downwards.
AGTGAAATAAGTCAGACAGAGAGAGACACCATATGACTTCATTCATATGTGGAATTCAAGAGACAAACAAATGAACAAAAGGAAAAGAAAAAAGAGAGGGAGGCAAACCAAGAAATAGACTCTTAACTCTAGAGAACAAACTGAGAACAAACCCAGAGAGGAGGTGGGTGGGGGGTTGGGTAAAATAGGTGATAGGGACTAAGGAGGGCACTTGCTGTAGTAAGTACTGGGTGTTGGATGCAAGTGTTGAAACACTATATTGTACACTTGAAACTAATATTACCCTGTATGTTAGCTAATTGGAATTTAAATAAAAATTGGGGAAAAAAAAAACATGAGGAAATTAAGATTGGCTATTTTAATGGAGTCATCAAGGGAAGATCTAAAGAGATGCTAGGATAAGCATAGAACAAAGAGCGACGATCCAGGAAGGGACACGTGCTATGTATGCTATGAATTAATAAATCGGCATGTATATATTTCTAGATGTCATTTCTATATTGAAATTTGGAAATTGCATCACAATTTTGGTGTTCCTGAGAAATACTACATTAAAGAGCTTGTGAATCCTTTTGGAAGGCAGGGATTCCCTCAGTAAAATAAAAGTTACTACTAAATTCCAATCTGTATTTGGATCTCAAATTTAATATGTGAAGAGCTGAATTCTCAATATTTTCCTTCAAACATGTTCTTGCAGCAGTTTCTATCTCAGTAATGGCAACTCCATTCATCCTTCCAATTTCTCTGGCCAGAATCCTTAGTGTCATCCTTGCCTTCTCTCTATTTCTACTCCATTGCCTAATTGCAAGGGTGTTAGATACCTTCAAAATACATTCAAGATCTAAACACTTCTCTCAATTTCTACTCCTACCTCCCTGGTTCATGCAACCATCATCTCTCACCTAAATTATTCCAGTAGTCTCCTAGCTGGTGTTCCTGCCTCTGGCCTTGGATTCTCTGCAGACTATTCCCAGAACTCCAGCTAGACGATCTTTTGAAAATATTAAGTGAGACCTTGTCCTTTCTTTGTGCAAACCCTCCAATTACTTCTTCCTTGAGAGTAGACATAAAAAGCTTACAAGGACCTACAGGTCACTAAATAATGTGGCCTCCTGTCACCTCTCCAGTCTTGCCTCAGACTACTCCCTCCCTAGCTGGCTCCACTCTAGCCACACTTCCTCACTCACTTTTCATGTTAAACTCCATATGCTCATCTGTCTTATACCCTTTGCTTTCTATTCCTTCTGTTGAAATGCTCTTCCTCCAAAACACTGTATATCTCACTCCTCTCCTTCAAATCTCCACTTAAAAGTTCCTTTCTTATCAAATATTGCAGAGTTTCTCTACCCAGAGGTAGCCAAAATCAAGGTTAAGGGCTTAGGCCTTCAGACTTCCAAGTTGGCCCAAGATTTCTGACACCAGTTGCAAGTTCAAGATCACCAGGGCCACCCTCACTTCAGACTAGCTGGCTATACATTTGAGATCCCTAAGGACTTCCTCAGATTTAATCATGCCCTAGAATGACTCACAGAACTCAGGAGGGTGCTATATTTATAATTCTGATTTTTATATAATAAAAGGATATATATCAGAACCAGTCAAAAGAAGAGACACATAAGTAGCATCTGGTACTACTCACTGAATTCCAAAGGTAAAGCTTCTATCACCTCAGAGATGCATTACCTTCAGGGCATTAATTGTGTCAATGTGCGCATGGAGGAAGGAAGCTCACCTGAGCTTGAGGTCCAGAGTGTCATTGTAGTTTCATTATATAGGCATAATTAATTAAATCATTAGCCATTGTGGTTGCACTCAATCTTCAGCCCCCTCCCTTCCTGGAGGTCAGGTTGATATCACCAGACTCAAAGTCCCACCCTTCTAATCACATGGTTGGTCTCCTGGCATGGCTGTTCCTTCCACAAGATCATCAGTGTGAGCAGGCCCATCCTGAGTCATGCCTTTATTAAAGGCTGTAAGGTGCTCACCATGAGTTGCTTTGTTAGCGTAAACCATTAGATATAGTGCAAAATTCCAAAGATTTAGAGGTTATCTCGCAGAAACTATGGGCGAAGTCCAAGGAAATTCATTATTACATATTCCTTCATCACTGTCCCCTCTCTAGCAACTCTTACAATCTAATATATTATATATTTTCTGTATTTATCTTTTTTATTGTCTATCTTCCTCAAAGAAAGAAAACTGCAACGGGCAAGAATTTCCATTTTTGTCTTTGTTGATTGTCTGTGATTTAAATAAGCCTGACATAATATGCACTCAATTAATATTGGTTGAATGAATAGATGAATTCTGTTTTTCTAATTCAGATTCTCTTATAGCCCCTCTATTCTTTAAGTTAAAATACAATATTATTAAAGTGTGACTTGGCATAAAATATAAATCTATGAATACTTGTATATTTGAGAAATTATCCAATATAATCTGTATTCCCTTTGCCCTCTCATGACGGTAGAAAATTTTGGATATCCGTTTAATTTACAAGTACTAATCCTGGCTTTATTTTATTAGATTGTAAGGCACACTGAAATATATTTACTTTAAAATCATTGTATAGCTTGCCTAGACATCATTGTCTCTGAATTCTTACTCAAAAAGAATCTTAATTCCTATGTTAGAATTGATGGGCAACCCTGAGATTTATAATCCCAAGAAAACATATGGAGTTAAATACATGAGAGTTTTTCATATCAGACATCCTGGGTCAATTAATGTCTTTTTTTATAAATCTACTCATAAGATAAGATCAAATCTGTGCTCAAATATCGATGACAAGCAAGTAATTTCCTGAAATATGGATGTTAGGAAAATACTCTGCCTTTTTTGTTAAATAAGCTACATTTGAAAACTTTTCAAATCTACCGAAGAGAAAAAGTGTAGTAGACGATCTTTAGACGACTTTTGCATACCACAAAGTAGAACAAAAATCTCATAGTAAAAAATAGAGCAAGATTTCTCTGTTTCATGGAAAATTTTAGGTATTATCCTTTCAAAGTCTTTATTTTGTGACAAGAGCAGGAAATATTTTTGAAAAATAACAGAGCCAAGATGTTTAAATATACCTTATAATTTTGGGATTAAATTCATATAGTGTTTCAGAATTGTGTATCTGGGAAATATGTTGTATTTCACAGGCTTTAATTGATGCAGATAGAAAGAGAATTATATCTCTTGTTAAGTTTTAAAGTCTTTGAAGATTTCTTCAAATTATACAGTAAAATGCTCCATCACTTCAATAGCTATTTCAATAACTTTTGAAAACTGTATCTGCATCCATAGGCAAAGGAATTTTATTATCTCTGAATTGCGTTTTGGAATGTCATCAGATACTTCACAGAACAAAGTTTGTCAAATGAACACGGGCAGTGCCAGTAGACTTTGCTCTTGAACTCAAGTACGAGTCAGCTTTGTTCAAGTCACCATTTGCAGAAGCCAGACATGAATGAGCAGTTAAAATGGTGCCATAAGTTAATTAGAGTGGAATTAGAAGGAAAGTGGGCAATTTAGGAACATAAGAATTGCTGTACCGAATCAGACCAATGGTTTTCCTGGTTTCATATCCAGCCTCCAGCAGCTGTACTTGTTAGTTTCTAAAGCTTTAAAAGAAAGGGAAAAGACTACATAATTCACCTAGACAAGTGTGCCATCTGTGATCTGGAGAAATTTTCTTCATGACCTCTCTCAAATAATACCCTAAAGCAAGAGGTTTCAATCCTGTTATGATATTGGTTTAGCTTGAATAGCTCTGGTTATTAATAACTCTTTTTTAATCATCCAATTCCTACATAAAATCAACTAATCCATCAAGAAGCTATTTATCTCCAAAGCTCCTGAATTCATGGTTGGATATGTCTGCTTCTACGATAAAATATGAATTTGTGGTGCTTATTCGATACAAGTCCTTGATGGCAAAATCTGCTCTAGATAACCATGCTCAGTGAATGCTTGCTTCTCTTTCCAAAATCTACTGGATTCACAGGCCTGTGGCAAAAAGAAATCTTGTATCTCCTGTCACTGCTCCCAACTTTCTGTTACCAATCCACAGAGCTATCTGAATGATGAAGAAATTCACGTGCTGAACTTTTAGAAGAGGTCAACCAAGAGTTTTTCTTACATGATTTTACTTTAAGGTAGGATGAATCTAAGAGAAAGGAATGAATTACGCATCCTTATCACTTTAGTCTTCTGTTTATGATAGAAGAAGCTGTGACTATTTTATAGGCTTCTTGGTTATTCTGGATAATCTCCAGGTCAACATTTCTAAAATGTTATGTTCAAAATAAGCCATTTAGTCAAAAATCCCTCAAGAATGGTAAATGCCGACAGTTAAAGTCTAAACCATTTTCCTGGGCTGTTAGATCTTAATGTGATAACACTAATGTCCTAAATCTATGACTTTAGTAGAATCTCCTCTATCTTATATTCCAGGAAACTAGTTTTTTCATTGTGTTTTGACCTGAGATAAACACTCATTATTTATAACGATGTTCATTCTGTTCCCTTTCTCTAGCTTTCCCAACTTCTCTTTCTGGTTCGGTTCCTTATTTACTCTCCTTCCTTCAAGCTAGAATCTCCTTCCTTCAGGTAATTACCTTTTAAACAGGTAGTGATTGTTTCCTCTTCTGATAATTTGTATCCCTTTGTTTATGTTTGGTTTAGGCTACCAGTTCTTTGTTTTCATGAATGTTCTTCCTTGTAAATTCCCGGAGGGAAAATATGTTTCCCATATTTATTTGTATTTCCAAATCCTAGGCCAGTGTTTAACTCATAATCATAGCATAAAAATAAATTAGAGGGAAATCTATAGACTTGCCAGGGACTAAACTATTTGGAGCCACTTGCAAAAAAAACTCTTTGAGTTTATGTTTGTGTGATCTAGGTAAGACATTATTGAATGCTACAAAGATGTAAACAAACCCCAAACTATACATTTCTAAAAATTAGAACCAAGTGTTATTGATACAAAAATCGCAATGAAAGATATGGGAAATATCAGCACAAAAAGAGAATATGAAAAAGAGAATCTGAATTACCTTTGGGAAAAGAAGGGATTCTAAGCAGAATAGCTGCACAACGGCAAAGAAGTGAAACAAAGGAGGGAATTACTAGGGAACTGTCTCTAATTCCTGTTGGTCGACTCATACAAAGACTATCTGAAAGTAAGCTTGGAAATATGGGAGGCACCACATTCAGTGAATTTACCTGAACTCACTGGGGAATTATTGAAACAATTTTCATTGGTGAGCAGATCTAGAAGAATGTGGGATCAACCTGAAAGGGAGACGGAAGGCAGTTTCCTACAGTAATGGTTATTACATAATAAGTTGTGTAATCGGTCACAAGCTCAGGCAGTAATGGCAAGAACGTATGGAATGACATGGATGCAAGATATGGAGTAGATGGCGTTAATGTTTGCTGTGAGAAGATTGGGTCTGAGGTAAAGGGAGAAAAGGAAACAAAAGGAACACTGCCCTTCGAGCATGTTTAAGTGTGAAGAAAACATCAGCACTCTTGAAATAGGAAATGTTTTTTCCTCCCTGTATGGTAAACAGAAATGCATGTGAAAGTTATCCTTTAAATTTTCATTCCTATACTTTTAATTTAGTGTTTCGAGTTACTGAAAACATTCCACCCAGTTCATTTTTACTTGACATCTTCAAAACAAATCCACATTTTTTCTGACTTTTTAAAAGTTGTTGTTGGTTTTTTAGAACAATATTCTTTCTATCTAAAAATGATTTCAGGGACGCCTGAGTTGGCTCTGTGGTTAAGCGTCTGCCTTTGGCTCAGTGTATGATCCCAGTGTCCTGGGATCGAGTACCCACATCAGGCTCCCTGCTTCTCCCTCTGCCTATGTGTCTGCCTCTCTCTGTGTCTCTCATGAATAAATAAATAAATAAAATCTTTTTAAAAAATTAAAAATAAAAATGATTTCAGTAGAACTATAACATCTCTTTTTAATTTTTTTAGACATCCAGATGGAACCCAGAACAATAGCACAAGATGGCCTGCCTTTGAAAACACTGACCAAAAATATTTAACCTTGAATACAGATTCACCACAAGTATACACTAAACTACGTGCTCAACAATGCCGATTCTGGACACTATTTTTTCCCAAAGTCTTGGAAATGACAGGTGTGTGTATTTTTAGTATTTGGTCAAATAATTGGTTGTGAATTATATAAAAGGAAGAAAAGCTAGATTGTCCAAGGCACAGTGATGGTGTTAATCTATGAGTTTACAATTACTTGATTGCAGTGAGTGCATCACTTTCACAACTTTCTTCCAGCAAGTTTAGGTATATTTGAGAGCTTGCTATATGAGCAGCACTTTAGTAGTTAAATAAAGAAAACTAAAGTAGAAATTTTCCCCCAGAGGAACATGAAACCTAGTAGGGGAACTAAAATAGGGCACTACTTGCTCTTCAGCTCATCTTTCTGGAATTAACTAATGGATAAATGAATAAATACACATACAAAATAAGCAGTGAATAGAACTAAAAATATAATTACTAAAATATAGAATGAATATAATTTATACTCAAAGAGAGGTAAACACAAATTTATTGATAAATAGAACTCTTGATTTCTAAGAGGAAAAAAAAAAAAACTCCAGAATTTGAATATTTAAAGATGCAACCCAGATATTTCTAAATATTCTGAGCTTAGAGACATTTATCATGAACACATACATATAATACACAATAAAATAACCAGACAGTGATTTAGTTACCTAACTTTGGGAAGGGAATCCTTAAGCTTATATAAGGAAACACTAGGAAAGTTGCTTCAGATCATTGTGTTATTTCAAACTTCATTAGAAAGAAAATATCTAAATCAACTTGAACCGTCAGCTTGAATGATCGCCTCTTCTGTGAGGAAAATGACATACATATCTCACTCACTTGCCAGTTTTTAAAAGCCCAGCTGTTTCTAACTCATGTGACTCCTCAGGCCTTTATTTTTCAAAGGAGAAGTAATCGAATCTCAACCATCAGACAGATTGCTGCCCAGTTTCCTTAGACTTTACCACTCCGTTCATTGTAATACTCTGTGATTTTTCAGGCCCTGTTCAGCATCACAATATAGTAGATGCTCTAGTTTCCTGTTTAGAGAGGTGGGGGTTGGTTTCAGGCAAACGTGGGCATCTCAGAGCTATATTTGCTTGTTTAATATGCTTTTTAATGATCAGGCATTACTCACCAAAATTATAATTATGTACTCCATCTGTTTGGGAGATGTTTCTGATATACCAGTGCTCTGTGTATTACCAAATGTTCTGTGACATAATATATATCCAGAGATGGGTTTCTGCATCCCTTGGCAAAGCTACAGTGCTGCCCTTGTGTCCTCCTGGTGTGAATAACAATGAGGTAACATGTTTAATCTGCCAAGAGACCAAAAGAGGTACCATTTAACATAACACAGACTACACATTCTTAATCTTTACTTAAAATATTTTTAAATGAGAAGGTCGTAATCGAGGGACAATGAGAGGGAATGGGGAGGATTTTAAATGATTAACTTATTATTACAAGCCAAAGTGATTTGTTCTGGTTCGAGCTTCTGTGGCCTCCTGCAATTTATTTGTCGATTTAAGTATCAGCAATTTTGGAAGATGTTACTTCAAAATCTCTAAGTACTCAACTGCCATAAAGCAGGTTGAATAAACAAACTCCTAAGTTTTTGGCTAGCTGCCACTCCTGCCTGTGCAGTGCCGGACGATTTTCTAGTTTGAGCAACATTGAGCTGTATGGACATAGCAGGTCTTGCTCCAGGGTAGTATTGTGCTCTGGGATAGTTCCAAAGCCCCTTAAAAACATCATTTTATGCTTTAACATTTTTTTTTCAGATAATTCCCCTGTAAAAAGTTACATAAAATATACTTTATAAGATGTAAAGTAAATGCATGATATGAGTGTGGTAACAACATCCTCCTTTTTTTTTTTTACACTTAAACAAAACCACTTTGAAATTATATGTTTTTTGGGTTTTATAAATGAATAATGTAGGGGGATTAAAAAAGATTAAGAACACACATTCTTACCATATTTTGTGTATTTCAAGTTGCAAAACCTCACACATTTCAGTATTTGGTATTTTGAAAATTGGAGTTATTCCCATGACCTGGACTGAAGTTCCTATGGAAATATTATGTTTTAAAAAAGCAACTCTATATGTAAAGGAACATTTCAAAGAAAAACTACTGACGGGGTTTCTGAAAGGGAGAGATGTTTACCTCACTCAAGATGGAAACCCAATGAGCTTTATAAGTACCACTTGAGCAGTAGTTTACATTTGAGCAATAAATGTTCTCAAATAAAATGATCCTTAAGACTTGTTTAAACACAGGAATTCTAGCACTTAACTTTCAGACTACACTTCAGCATATGCCTGTGCTATTAGTGCGTGCACCTGCAAGAAATAAAATGTGCGATATTTGTTTTAAATATTACCAAATTCAAAATTTTCCCTAAAAATGTACCTGCATAATATTTAACAATTGTTTGAAAAAGAAAAGAGAGAAATGACCCATTTGATGCCAATAAGATATCAGCATTTTTCACTAAAAGTGGAAGAGTAAGTTTACTTAAAGGAAAAACCACTTTGACCTTTTAAATCCTCCCAATAAAGAATAATATTAGCTCCAGTGGCTTTTCTTTGTTTTATTTTAAAAATATAAGCATACTTGGAAGATATTGCCAGTTTGGTTCCAGAGCAGAGCAGTAAAGCGATTATGGCAATATAGCGAGTCAATGAATGTTTTGGTTTCCCAATGCATATAAAAGTTATATTTATACTGTGCTGTAGTCTATTAAGTGTGTAAGAGCATTATCTCTAAAAAACAATGAACACGTCTTAATTTAAAAACACTTTATGGGGGCACCTAGGTGGCTCAGTGGTTGAGCTTCTGCCTTTGGCTCAGGTTTTTTTGTTTTTTTTTGGGCTCAAGGTCTTGATCCCTGGGCCCCAAGATGGAGTCAGTCCTACATAGGGCTCTCTACAGGGAGCCTGCTTCTCCCTTTGCCTTTGTCTTTGCCTCTCTTCTGTGTCTCTCATGAATAAGTAAAATCTTTTTAAAAAAATAAAATAAATAAAATAAAAACACTTGATAGCTGGGTGCCTGGGTGGCTTAGTGGCTGAGCATCTGCCTTTGGCTCAGATCGTGATCCCAGGGTCCTGGGATTGAGTCCTGCATCGGCTTTCAATAGGGAGCTTGGTTCTCCCTTTGCCTATGTCTCTGTCTTTCATGAATAAATAAAAAAGTCTTAAAAAAAGCACTTTATGGCTAAAAATGCTAACCACCATCTGAATTTTCAATGAGACATCATCTTTTTGCTGCTGGTGGAGAGTCTTGCTTCAATGTTCAGGGTTGATGGTTGCTGAAGGCTGAGGTAGGTGGCTGTGGCAATTTCTTCAAATAAGACATCAATGAAGTTGCACAATTGAGTAACTTTTCCTTTCACGAATGATTTTGCTGTAGCATGTGTACCTCTTTGGTAGAATTTGACCTACAGTAGAACTTCTTTCAAAACTGAGGTCAATCTTCTCAAACTCTGCTGCTGCTTTATCAACAGAGTTTATGTGATATTTTAAATTCTTTATTGCCATTTCAACAGTCTTCACAGCATTTACTGGGGGTAGCTTCTAGCTCAAGAAACTACTTTCTTTGCTCATCCAAAAGAAGCAATTCCTTATCCTTTAAAATTTTATCACGAGATTGCAGCAATTCAGAAATAATAATGAAAAATTTGGAACATTGCAAGAATTACCAAACAAAATGGAACACAGAGACAAGAAGTGAGCAGATGCTCACTTGGAAAAAGTTGTGTGGATAGACTTACTTGATGCAGGGTTGCCACAAACCTTCAATTTGTAAAACATGCAGTATCTGCAAGGCACGATATAGTGAAGTGCAATACAATAATTATATGCGAAGCCTTCACAAAGTTTTGCCTGAATTTATAGTAGTTCACTCAACAGTATTAGTCATAGTTCACTGTCATCCCACACTCAGAAATATAACAGGACAACTAATACGTTTCTGATCTGCAACGTAAGAACGTAAAAGAACGTAAAGAATTATGCATTCCTTGATAGCTTTAATAATTGGATAACAGGGAAATAAGCAAGTAATGGGAACAAAAGAGATTTTCAATGAAATCTCAAAGTACGTGATTTTTTTATTATAATGATTAGCACAATTAATTTCCAATTTAGTCTTTTCTTCTAGCTTACCTTCATGACTAATTTTGAGTTGACTCACCTCTCCTGTATTCTTTCTTAACACCTCAGACTTGATAGATTCCACTGGTGAAATATTGCTCGCTCTTTTTTAATTGACAAGTCAAAGAGTAGCCTTATTAGTATTACTCTTTCTGTAGGGAAGAAAGCCTGACTTTTTCTTTTCCAAAGGAGACAATGATGTGGACAAATCAAACATCACAAAAGTCCTGAAAAAGTTGTGTCAATATGTTTATAAACTACTGGTATTGATCTAGCTATACATGGATTCACTAAAGAGCAAAGTTAAGAATAAATTTTTGTAACAGGGCAGTAAATTTGTTAGTGGAGCTCCCAATAGGTCTATAGAGCTTGATTTCATAATGTACAAACCAACTGATTTATCCTTCACGGTAAGTAACACGGCAAAAGAGTGATCACTGACCCCATTTACAGCTGGAAAACTAGTTTCAAAAGTAAGAATTTTTTTCTATGTCACCAACAGGGTAAGTAGTCAAACTGGAATCTAACCCATTTCACCCCAAAACCTATATAATGTCCTTTATTTCACATTGTAGTACCTCGCTAACTGCAAAACAAATAGGTAATAGATCTACATCTCACAGAATATAAATCTATAGCCATCTAAGTAGTATTCCAGTATGGAGGAAGAAGAGAAGTGTGGGAAGAAATAAAAACTTCTAATTTTGGTTTTTATTTATGTCATGGGACTAAAAATGTTTGTTATCTTTTTATTATGGTGTATTCAGTCGACATTGTATTAAAAATAATCAAGTTTTATATTTTATTATCTCAACCAATGTTCAGTATTATTGAAGAAAAAAATTACTCAGGATTACAAAACATTTGTACACTAGAAAGCAAAGTATTTCAGTACACTAAATTGTATAGTGTTTGATTATGGTACAAAAGGAAATAAATATTTATTTATATGAATCAATGAATTTGATATCATTCTATGAACAAGAAAAAAATCAAATCTAAAAGCTTTTCTCTGAGTATTAAAATTCATGGTGTAAGTTGTAAATTACCAGTCATTTATTTATTATAACATAAGTTTTTTCTTTCTGAACTTTAGAGCCCTTATTTTGCATAACATTTTAAAAAGCATTTAATTATAAAAAACACCATAAGACTAGATTATTTGTATGATATTTAATGTCTTTCACATCTAATGTTTTTAGAAAAGTTCTATTATTCACAAAATAACTACAGTCATTGACCTTGTAAAAGACATTTTTTAAACAAGACATTTTTGTATATATTTGCAAATACTTGTCCAAAGTCCAAGCAGTATGAACATTTTAAACTTAAATATATCCTAAATTACAGGGGATATTTTAATAGCTATATAAATATTTTATGTATTTTGATTTTCATAAACTAAAAATCAGTCACTGAATGTGCTCCATTGTTAACAGTATGAGTGAAAAGACACATTTTCATGTATAATGTAGTGAGATCACATGAACTGTCTTCCCCAAATCAATACCTCACAGGTGTAATTAATTTAAAAAATTCCTAACAGAAAAGTATGTATTCAAAAAATTGTCAATTCCTTATTTTCAGAATAGCCAAAATACCACCGCAAAATGTTTTTTAATTCAATGACTATTGCACAGAATCCTAAAAGTGTGAGAACTACAAGTGTATAAAATACTAATAGATTTGAATAATTTAAACTATCTTCCAGCTTTATCATGTGTATTTATATTAGGAACATGAATATATGATTTTAGAGGTTGTAATGTAAGAGTTTCTGTTGTTTATAAACTTTATTCTTTAGTGTAACACATTTTCAAATTAATCAAGATTTCAAGGTGCTTGTAGTACATAGACCATTTTTGGTTCATTGCCTCACATTATTCCTGGCATCAACACTCTCCTCCCCTGACACATGTATACACTTTACAAACTACTGGAAAGCAGAGATTGTCTTAGTCATATTTCTAATTTGCAAAGCAATTAATAAATTGCTTTCATGTAGTAGTTTCAATAAACTGCTTTCAATGATTAGGCATTTTTCGGAACTAAAGTATACTGATACAGAGTGAGAGAAAAATATATATGGAGGGTATACATAGTTACCCTTATGCATTAATACATATATATAAATATTTTCATAGGGAATAATAGTTTGCTATAGATTTACATATGTAAATAAGACATTAAGTGAGATTTCTGTTATGTAAAAGAGCTCAAGAAAAGGTATTAATATCTACGCATCTTCTTAGAAACTAAATACATGTTATGCAACCTAGTTAGATATGATATATCAATGTATTTCCATATTTTTATGATATATGCAATTTATACATGTATATTATTTGCAATTTCATATAATGTATAAAATTTTACTAAAAGCTTTCCAAGTAGTGAAAGAAGCTGATAATAAATAATAAAAAATTAAAAATTGCTGTGCCATGTTCTTGGAGAAAATGGCACGTGTATCCAAAATTATTTTTCAATTAATGTAAACAGATTAAAATTTAGATTAATACAACTTATTGCATGTTTTACAGGAAATATTGATGAAGCAGAACGAGAATGGAGAGCAGGATTCTATCGCTGGAACAATTACATGATGGACTGGAAAAATCAATTTAACGATTATACTAGCAAGAAAGAAAGCTGTGCGGGTCTCTAATTAATAGATTTACCCTTTATAGAATGTTCGTTTTCCTGTAGATCAAGATAAAAATATCAGTAGCTCTCTTACACACCTCATAAGAAAGCTATTATACAGCTGAAACAAAAATGCCAGAAGGATAATATCGATTCCTCACATCTTCCACTTAGTATTGTACCTAGCATTTTGAAATCCAAATGGCTAGAACATGTTTAATTAAATTTCACAATATAAAGTTTGACAATTAATTATATGCATATTAAAATGATTTTGCAGCTTCAAACTTTCTTACCTGAGTAAATTTATGAATTTTTTTCTGCTAAAAAATACCTGTATCCTATTTTTATTTGTCTTTTCTCATTGCCACTCATAAAAAGGTATCTTTTTAAAATGAGCCAGGTCTTGAAACATTGGACACTGATTCACAGTACTATTTCCTTTAAATAATTTATGAATTTAATGTCAACATACTTTGTCAAAACAAAAATGGAAAATAATTGGTTCCTTTTGTTTTTTATATGAAGGCAAAAGGGAATTGTAAAGTAAAAGGCTTGGTCACTTTGCAACACCTAATGACTAAAACAAAACATTGCTCCCAAGAGACAAAAATGTAAAAGAATATAATTATTTCTGGTTTTATTTCTTAGAATATGCATGCTTCGGGTCCTCAAATTCTACTCCTCATTCTTACAACCCTTGCCCTTCCTCACGTCCCCACTCCCTGACTCCCCACCCCCAAAGTGTACATGTGTAAATTACTCTTCCTGTAACTCAAAAATAAAGAGTGCAGATGAGCAGAAGTCTAAAGTCAGAAGTCATATACCATCTGGGATAGGGGAACTCTTGCCTGGACCCAGAAATATAGGATTTTGATAAAGAAATCATTTGACTCCAGGAAAGAAACTGTTATACTTTCTGCAGACAAGTGATGTGATTTTTATAATTTAAAAAATTTACAAAACTGAATTTACTAACTGGCATGGCAACTAAACACATCCATGAAATAAATTAAATGTGTAGTTCATTAAAGAGACAAAGTCAGAGATGTCAAGTTCCAGAAAAGGGCGGTGCATTCTGAATATGTTAATTACGTATTGAAAACCAGCACCCAGAATAAGACAAAGTATTTAGTATATAGGTCTGTGGACTGTTGGTTAAAACATGTCTCACTGATCATGGTGATAAGGATGTTCGTAGTTAGATCTAGTATGGGTCTGCTGTGCTCACTCAAACATCATTCAGGGTTCAGGCTACTTTACCAGCTTCAGCCAGTTAGAGAGAGAATTTATTATACAAATCAAGTCAGTTTTGATATCACTTCAATGTTGCTGTAAATGGACATTTTTGCTTTAGAGTTCTTCCCTCATACTATGATGAAAAAAAATTTAAAAACCACCACAAATGATAGGCGAATGAGCAGACATTCCATTCTACACCACCATCTTTGTTTCAAGAGCCATTTTTCTGGGATCCACTGTGTTTTTCTGAATCATTCAAGCCTCCTTTAGATGTAGAACCCTCTGAAATATGAAACTGGATGATACCTCTTCAACAGTAATCCAGACCCCGTAGATATACTCTTCATGAGACCAATAATTAGGAAAACATGATTATGTTTATAGAATACCTGTAACCTACCTTAAATTTTTTTTAATTTATTTATTTATGATAGTCACAGAGAGAGAGAGAGAGAGAGAGGCAGAGACACAGGCAGAGGGAGAAGCAGGCTCCATGCACCGGGAGCCCAATATGGGATTCGATCCCAGGTCTCCAGGATCGCGCCCTGGGCCAAAGGCAGGCGCCAAACCACTGCGCCACCCAGGGATCCCTGTAACCTACTTTAAATGACAGGCACCAGTCATCTGAAAAGATCCCATGGATCACTTTGTCCCACCTTGGACAACCAGTTGGTTTGTTCTTGACTTCTACCGCGACAACCCTTGACTTACCCTGAAGCTTTTAGCCAAATCCAACAAGCAGTGTCAGCCAGCACATAAACACCTCTGCATTTGTTTTGTAAATCAATTATTATGAATCCATCGTGTCCAGCACCATTGCAGGAAGATAGCTTAAGGCTTTTCAAGAAAATACTATATACAGTCTATACAGTTTCTCTTACTATGATTGCCATTTAAGAGGCAGTTTTAGTGCCAGACTTTAATTCAGGAACCTCATGCCAAGAGAGAAACTTGTGCATAAAGTGATGGAAATTTAGTATCTCTGGATACTTCTCAGAGATTTGCCTTTCAGCAGCCTCATAGATGAAGGAACTTTGAGTTGTCTGAGATACTAGCAGCAGGGAAGTATTAAAACGTCAAAATTGTGTGAAGCCTATCCAAGATAGCAGGGTGTAGGGAGATATTAGCATAAATACTTAATTCTGGTAAATTTTTAAGGTACATTTCTCAAAAGTAGGAGGGAAAATTTGGTCTACATTTACAATAGAACAAGTGGAATTAGTTCAGCCAGTATCACAACACTTAGTTTGATCAATTATTTAAGTGAAAACATTATTTCTTGTGGTGTGGCACTCTCCATAAGACTGTGCATTATTGAGTTTATTGGAAATTGATTCTCATTTATGGTTTGATATCCATTTGATATGTATAAGGATTCAGGTAACAAGTCACATGCCTTTAAAAAAAGGCCATTGGCTGCTGAGTACTATTAGCATGAAGGCAAGGTAAGTAATTTCTGGCCAATCAGAAATTAAAATTCATGGGTAAATGAATTTACCTTAACATAATTGCAACTGTGACATTTTTAGCAGAATATTCAAATAAATGGAACCTCTGACATTGCTGAAGGATAAGAAACTCAGCAGCTAGTAAAATTTCTTGTTGTGTCTGCAACCTTATTGAATTCAACAAAAGTTGTTCTCTTTACAAAGAGTTCGTATTAAAATTAAGATGGTAAGAAAAACAAGACATATATATACTTTAAATGTATTTCGTGTCAATATAAATGCACAGTGCTATTTATCAATACAATCTTGGTGGAAATTTTAGACTGTTAAAGAATAAGCCAGTTTTTAAAACACACACACACACACACACACAAGTACAGGCATACATACATGCATTTATACACACAGAACTACTCTGTTAATGTCCAGCAGGTGATCACATTGAAGAATTCACTAAAGAGTTCCAAGAGAGGGGAAAAACAGGGGCTTTGGAGTATAGACAGTCCCTGATTTACAATAGTGCCACTTAGGATTTTTTTGACTTTACAATGGTATGGAAACAGTGGGAATTCAGTAGAAACCATAGCTCAAGTTTTGAAATTTTTTTTAAGATTTATTTACTTATTCATGAGAGACACAGAGAGAGGGAGAGAGGCAGAGACACAGGCAGAGGGAGAAGCAGGCTCCATGCAAGGAGCCTGACGTGGGACTCCATCCCGGGACTCCAGGATCACGCCCTGTGCTGAAGGCAGGAGCTAAACTGCCAAGCCACCCAGGGATCTCTCAAGTTTTGAATTTTGATCTTCTCCCAGGCTAGTTACATACCACAAATGTACTTAATGTCAATGTAAAAATAGGTATGATCCTCCCCTGTGACGTTAGGCAGTGGCCTCGAACCCACAGCTCCCAATAAGTCCTCCAATCTGGAGGGTAAACAACCTGTCCATTGCAACCATTCTGTACTCGTACAGCCAGTCATTCCCTTTTTCACTTTCAGAACAGTATTCAGTAAGCTACATGAGATATTTAGCACTTTATTATAAAGTAAACTTTCTGTTCAACTATCATACCCAACTGTAAGCTAATGTAAGTGTTCTGAGCACATTTAAAATAGGATAGGCTAAGCTATGAAGTCCAGTAATTAAGTGCATTAAATGCATTTTTTGACTCATGATATTTTCAACTTATAATCGGCTTTCTGGGATGCAATCACATGCATGATAAGTCATGAAAGATCAGTATTAGAAAAGGAGAATGCATGATAGTCATATGATGGTCATCTAATCACACATTAGACACTAATGTGAAATAGAATCTATATATTATTAATATATTTATTATGTATTAATGTATAATTATAAGAACATTATTAAATTATATAAGATAATATAGATTGTATTAAGGCCAATTCTAAAAAAATGCAACAGTCACTTTGATGTGTCATTGACAAGAGCTACCGTAACTAGAAAGTATTTTACTTATAAATTGATTGAAAAGACACATAATAAACCAGTTACTAAGTAAGGAATGTTGTCAATCAAAATGCAGAGGAGGCATTACAGGTTGTAGGGGACAGAAAAGGTAAAACCTTTATGTAGCCAAGGCACAAGTCTAATACTATATCCAAAATGTGAACATCTAAAATTCCAATTTTCCTTAAAGAGAAAGAAAGAAAAGAAGGAAGGAAGGAAGGAAGGAAGGAAGGAAGGAAGGAAGGAAGGAAGGAAGGAAAGCAAATCCCTTCCTCAGGTAGGCCCTAGCTTCCAAGAGTTCAGCTAATTTGCTCTGTCTTATCCCTGGTCCAAAATCTCACCATTAGAGTTACCAGTTGATGAGATAATAAGGCAAGAGAAGTGGCATAGTGATTTTAGAGGTGAATTTTAACACAAATAGCCATACACACACAACACAGAATTCATTTATCTCACAAGAAAAGTCTGGTTTCTTTTCTAGGCATAGCCCATTTTCATTGCCTAATTTAACCCTTTATGACTACCCTGAAAGGCAGAAAAATCTGAATTTCCAAGGCAATTAACTGCCAATGCCTCAATATTATGAGATTCATCTGTGTGTGGATTTCCAGCTAGGAACTGCTTGCACAATGCTGCCACACTGTATACGGTGCTTGTTGACTGAGTGGATGAATAAGAGGATAAGTTACAGTACAGCTGAGTTCCACTTCATAGGAGAAAAATTGTAGTGAGGATCTTTAGGGAGTCAAGAGAAAGCATGAAAAAAGAAAAATGGAAGACAAGAAGGAGGAGCAAAATGAGAAAACCTGCACTTGAAATTGAATTTATGCAAATGATTTGTCTAAACACTGGAGAGTTTCAAGGCAGAAAAGACTATAAAAGAAATTGCTGAAGATAGATATAATTTATTAGATATTTTTACACTGATATATAGGGTATTTAATTCAATGATTTTCAACCTTCATCCTCAGCTACACATTAGAATCTCTGGCAATAACTGTAGCCTGCACACACCACATCAAGTGAACTAGAATTTCTGAGAGTCTAGACATCAATATTTTATTTTATTTTATTTTATTTTTAAATTTTTATTTATTTATGATAGTCACACAGAATGAGAGAGAGAGAGGCAGAGACACAGGCAGAGGGAGAAGCAGGCTCCATGCACCGGGAGCCCGACGTGGGATTCGATCCCGGGTCTCCAGGATCGTGCCCTGGGCCAAAGGCAGGCGCTAAACCGCTGCGCCACCCAGGGATCCCGACATCAATATTTTAAAAATTTTCTCAGGTGATTCTGATTTTATCAAGTTCAAATACACTGATTTATTTTTCTATAACACTATTTGTCTTGACAGATTTAAGGGCAATGCTTTCTCCGGGGGCAGGGGGGAACATAGGTCCTAGGTCAGTAATCCCCAAATTCTGTTACATATTGGATTCACCTCAGAAGTTATTTAAAAAAATCCCAATATCTGTGTCCCACCCGATAACAATTAAATCACAATGTGAGGTTGGTAGCTAGGTACTAGTATTTCTTCTTCTTTTTTTTTTAACAGGTTCTTTCTTTCCTTCCTTCCTTCCTTCCTTCCTTCCTTCCTTCCTTCCTTCCTTCCTTCTTCCAAGATTTATCCATTTATTATTTATTTTAGCTATTCATTTATTTTAAAGAGAGACAGAGCGCAAGTGGAAGGGGTAGAGGGAGAGAGAAACCCAAGCAGACTATGAACTGAAAGCAGAACCCCATGCGAGGCTCAATCTCATGACCTTAGATCACAACCTGAGCTGAAACCAAGAATCAGAGCCCAACTGTCTGTGCCACTCAGGCGCCCCTGATAATGATTCCTGACTGGTACCAATATACAGCAAAGGCTAGGACCCAATGGCCCATTCCAGATGGTTAATTTAAAGAACAGGGAGGATATTCATATTGTTTTAGTACTGAGAAGCAGGTGACTGTAGAACTTGCAATTTTATGCAACACATGAAAGTAACCACTAGTGACATCTGAAAACTAAGATTTTTCTCTGAAGAAGGAGCTCTAGCAGAGATTAATGAATATATGGAATAAATTTGGGGGGGGTATATTTTCTTCCTCTACACTAGACATCATTTGTACCAAAAAATACAGAATGTGGGGAGAGATATGTTTGAAAAATAAGATGCATAAATGAAATATATATAATATTTTATGCTGGTATATATAATAGTAGTTATTGCAGAAAATCATTGTTTGTATTGAGGTAACCCATTTTGGCTCACTTGACAATAACTGATAACAGTAATTTAGATTCAAGATAAGGAATCAAAATTTTGATTCTCATTTTCTAGTGCACTGTTCATGTAAAAAGTATTTCAATGATCTTGTGAACTCTCAAAACTGCAAGTAGGTTTTCATTCCTGCCAGACTCATAAAAAGATGTTGTTAGGATTAATGACTTAATGATTATTAAACTAGGTAGGTGAGTACTAAGAGTTGTTTTTCCTCTCAGAAGAATCTGCAGAAGATTTTGCTGGATGTTATTATTATTTCATTACCTTGTTTTTCTGAGGTGAGACCTCCCATTCTAATCATATTGATTCCCCTTATCAGTTTAGAAAGACAAGGGGAAAAATTATTAAAAACATCTCTGGAGAATAAACTGTATCTCATAATGGTAAGCATTCTAAAATCTTTGAAAATGAAAATGCCAAGAAAATGATATCTTCTATCTATCATCTATCTATCTATCTATCTATCTATCTATCTATCTATCTATTATGTGTTTGTGTATCATCCATCTAAAATTACCACTCCCAATTTTAGCAAATGTAGGCAGTGGTAACCAGAGGAATGTGACTACTATATCTCATCTAACTTGAAATATAAATTCAAAGTCACTGTTTAGAGCAAGATGGCCTAATGTTCCCCTCGCTTGACTAAACTTTAGATAGATTTTTTTTTTCCTGACTGTAGGCCTCCTGCCTCCTGTTTCTTAGAGCATGTACATGAAAAATCTTGCAACTGTAAATTCATTCTCTGCCCTTTTGAAGCATATGCAAATCTTGCTACTCTTGCCAGTTTTGCTTCTCAGGAAGTGCCTTTTTGAGGGACCAGGAAGTTAGTACTTTAAAAATCAACAGTAAAAGACAGACTACCTCCACCTCCCAGTCTCTTCAACTTCACTGAGAACAAAGTACCAAACACAGATGCCTTCACCACAAATAACAACATTTGCAAATTCCAGAATAATTCAGTGTGCTGAATGCCTCCCATTGGCCCACCCTTCCTAAATGTTTCCCCAGTACTTTTCTGTGAGTTCACAACAGCATGTCAAAACCCTTAACTTCTTTTGTTTCAGCAGAGTTGAGGTCAAGCTCTCTCCACTATTGCAATAGTCTTGAATGAAATTTGCTCACCTATTATATTTAGACCGGTGACATTTTTACTCTAATAGTCTAAAGCAAAACCCAACACTTTTTTTAAAGTGCCTGGAGCACACACACATTTCCACCAATTTTCTATGACCACATCAGGAAAACACAAATATTTTCTTATAGCAGATATCCTTTAGAAAGGATGATCCCCCAAAAACCTAATGAATATAATAGCAGAACTTGATTTCATGACATGTTGAGTACCTATGTTTTGGTGATTTTTTTTTTCCTAAATCTTTGAAAGCTTAGGCAGATAATAATTTGCATTCCTGTGTTAATCTCAAGTTTTGGGAGGTTTTTTTTTTTTTTTCATTTTTAGCACTTCTTAATGTTCTGCTATTTTTCTTTCCTTCTATATCAAATTTAAGTTTTCATGGTCATACTGTTTTCCTGTTAGAATGACCATGAACAAATGGATTGTCTCATTTTGTATATAGAATTTACTTTCTTTCCCTTTTTTTAACTCTTTCCTTTTCCTCTTCATTAATGCAAAGGAATAACTACAGATCTTTGGGCTGCGGTCTAGAAGTCACTAGTGATATAAAGGACTACATTTACATCTGTAATGCAAATTTCCATTATATTCTTAGACTTTTGGGAACAAATAACAAATAGCATTTTCATAAAGAAAGATTTATCATGAAGCTGATATAACTTAAACCTCAGGAATCTTCACTTGCAAGGACTCCTTTGAAGGCACTATATGTGATTTTGTATTTGTAATTTTGTATAATTTTTTAAAGGTATTGCCAGGAAGATAAGAGTTTTGAGAGGAATAAAACTTAGTTTAGCTTTTGTTTTTCACCATCAACAGAAATGAGCCTTTAGTCTATAGTCACAGGCACAAAACAACATTTTTTAGTCCAAAAGGACTCTTCTTCGCCCACTGTTCTTAGAGATATTTCCTTGGTTTTCTTTAGCTGAAATGTGTTATCTTTGTTTTACAACATTGTAATATGCTAATTTTGAAGTTACTATCTTTGTGCAAGGTAATATGTGAGTGAAAAACTCAAATGCTAACATCTGCTGTGGCATTTCAATTTTAAACCAAATGTGTGTATAATATTCTCTTTGGTAAGTGAATTAACATTTTCACATAACCCTGAAAGATAAAATTTTAATAATCTCCCTTGGAGTTGTCCCTTTGAAGTCATGCGCAAAATATTAAGTTAGAATTCTAATAGAACACCATTCCTTCTTGAGGATTTGTGAAGCTTTTAAAGGAAGAGAATGGGTACCATGTCCTCTCTCTGTTTATGTGGTATCACAGTCAGTTACAGAAGCAATAATGTTAAAATAGATTGAAGGCTACCAAAAAATTCATCAAATTCCAGAGCACCTAAGTTTCTCGACCATTGGTTGGTATGGTTATTTGGAATTCCACTATTCCGTATACATTTTTCATTATCTGAAAAATATTCTTTTTCTACGATGTCTTTTAATTATCTTTTAACCATTTCACACCATGACAAAAGAGCAAAAATTTACTACATGGTAAAGTCCTAATGCAAAACATTTGACTGATCCCATTACTATCATCAGTGTCAATTTAAGTGAGTCTGGCTTGGATTCAAGTAAAGAAATTCCATGGTGGAATGTTTTGGGACATTTTCCCATTTAAAGTATTCTTACTAGACAAATTTTAAAGGTAGCTTTAGGGGTGGATTCCTCGCCATATAAAAAGGCACTTTATCTTCGTCTTCAAAACATTTTGATGATTGCATACCCACATCTTAATTAATTATCCTCTCTTTTTTTGTCTTATTCACTTGTAAAAAATGTTAACAGTATAAGTCTTAATTTTTAAATATATATGTTCATTGAAAACAAATATTAGAAAATATGGAAGAGTAAAAAAACCTGTGATCATACTGACCAAAGATAATATTTTTGGTGTACTTCCATATTCATATATTCATGAATTTTTACATAGTACATATATAAAAAGCATATATATACTTGCATGACAAATATAAATATCTCAAAATGAGTCTCAGAATATATTGAGATAAATTTTTATTCACTATTTATTCATTTAATGTGTTTATTCAAAAATATTAAGAGCTATTATTATTACTTGTCATATATACTTTCAGGCCCAGGGGATACAGCAGTGGTCAAAACAGAAAAAGCCTCTGATCTCATGAAGCTCACATTTGAGTAGTGTGAGATACACAATGAAACAATAAATAAATATACAATTGCATAATGCCTGCATCAGGAATAAAATACGGCAGCGTAAGGAAAGAGAGATTGATGGTGGGGCCAGGACAACAATGGGCATGTGAGGCCATCCTGAAGCAGGTGAGGCAGGCAGCCCTGCAAGTATCTGGGGGAAGAACAATTCAGAAGGAACAATGCCAAGGCCCAGGGAAGGCCATCTCCTAAGTTATGTATGAAGGCAACAACCAGGAAGCCGAAGCTGCTGAGGAAATGAGGATGGCAGGAAAGGAGTCAGGAAGTGAGAGGGGCAGGTGGGAAGCCTTTGTAGAGCTCTGAGCAAATAAATAACATAGTCATGATCACACTTTAGTTTAGAAGGTCACTCAGGTTCCTTGGAGACTAGACTACACAAAGGCAAGAGTGGGTGCGAAGCAGGCTGTTTAATTATTCAAGGCACAAGAGATAGGAGCTTGCTTACCTGTTGTATTTTGTCCATGCAATTTTTACTTTAATGCTCTAAGCTGAAATCTGACACTTTTACACAGCTAGGTAGGATCTGGAGAGGAGTGAGAGGTGTCTCAGTTTTCATATCTCTAGGCAGCAGCCAATAGGATTTGCCAAAATACAGGGAGGAATAAGCCATGAATATAAGATTTTTTGCTTATATTATTGGTCACGTGGATGCATCATATTCTGAGACAGGGAGAGCTATAGGTTCAGCAGTTCTAAATAGAGAAACAAGAGTCTGGTTCAGGGTGTGTTGGCTTTCAGATGCCCATCAGTTACCTAAGAAAGAGAGGAGACGTTGGTTTTGTTTTTGTTTTGTTTTGTTTTGTTTTGTTTTGTTTTGTCTTGTCTTGTCTTGTTTTGTTTTGTTTTGTTTGTTTTGTTTTTGAGAGGAGACATTGTTAAGCAAGAGGAGACTTGCAGGGAGACGCCAAGATTGAAATAGAAGTCAGGTGGTGTCCGGCATACCGATGGGATGCAAAGTCACAGGGCTGACGAGGCTACCTAGAAACTGAGTATGAATCTGGCCTGAGCAGAGCAGCACTCCAGCATGGAGACTTCATTTGGTGTTTATGTCTCTGTTAAGCTACAGTGCTTATTGCCAGACTTTTATAAAGGAAAAAAAAAAAAACAAAACTTCCCTCTTTTTAACTTTCTAACCTTGAATCCTCTCCCATCCATCTGTAATTCAACAAAATTTTTCTCCAGGATAACTAAACCAAGATTTTTTTTTCTTTAATATAGCAGAGAAAATCTTTTGGTTGCCTTTGCAAATGAACAAATATTTGGTTGAATCTGTAGTACCACCATTTAAATACATCTTTCTCAACTCCATCCCTTTCTCTACAAAATAAGTCTAAGGACAATGAGAATTTTGTTTCCATGCATGTAATCTGTGTCTTGCGTTTGAATGCTTGCAAGATTTATATATACATACAAACATATAATTCACAGGCTCAGTAACAACCTCCCAAAAGACAACCATTTCCTAATCCCTGGAATTTATAAAAGTTGCCTTATATTGCATGAAGAAACTTTGCAAAAATGACAAACTTGAAAATCTTGAGAGGGAGAGATAATTGATAATCCAGGAGGGCACTAAATGCAATCACATGGATCCTTAAAAGAGAGAGGCAGAGGGAAAGTTGACACAGAGAAGAGATGCAGTGTGGCCACACATGCAGAGACTGGAGTGATTCAGCCACAAGCCCAAGAATGCCAACAGCCACCAGAAGCTAGAAAAGACAAAGAATGAATTCTTCCCTGGAGCCTATGGAGGGAAGGTGGCCCCATTGTCACTTTGATTTTGACATGGTGAAACTGATCTCAAATTTCCTATTTCTTGAACTGTGAGACTATGCATTTCCACCATTTAAGCCAGCAAATCAGTGTTAGTCAATTACAACAGCCATAGGAAACAAACACATTTCCATAAAATTTCACCATGATATATCTAAATATTATCTAACATAGTTTGCCCTAGGTTTTCAAAGGTATTTTCAACCTTCCAGTTGACATACATCTTACCTGGTGGAAGTTTTCAGACACGTGTCCTTGTCATTTGTACTCTGTGCACTCTGTCCTCACAACCACAGTATGTCGTCCAAGGGCCTGATGACCTGACCTGCCCTACTGCAGACTCACTTTCATTTTTCTTGATTCCTCTCCTCATAAATACTCTGATTTGGGACATTTTCCCTCCACAGTTTGTTCCTTCTCCCAGATTTGTCTTCTACAGCTAATTGGTTATTTTTATTACCACCATTATTTTCATTAAATTTTATAACTTTTGTTTTGCATCCCATATAGTTTTTATTATTTTGCCTATTTTCTTTCTTCATGATTCATTGTTATAATTTCATAAATGCAAGAAATCCCTTTGGTGTTTTAAAAACATATTTTTATATTCATAAATATCCTAAAAATTCTTATTTTTTTACTCACAGAATTTCAAAAGCAGGTTATTTTTGGTTATAAACATTTTTAGATGAATTATATTTCCATAAGTCTATGCCAACACAGTATTATGTGATATAAATGTTGAGATAAATTTTGGCAGAAATAGGTAGGTATTCCAGGTCTAACCCTTTAGATACAGATAAGAAAGAGGAGACAAATTATATTTAATATAACTTTAACTTATCAGTGTGGAAATCTGACATCTAGTAGCACCTAGAAGAAATTCTAGTGCAGCGACCTGCCACAGAAGGGATATTTATCTGGGTTCCAGAGAGTTTCTTCTCCAAGATAGGTGTGATAGAAAATTGCCTTACTAATAATGCCCCACTCCAATTTATTTTTCATTTTACTTGTTTGTTTTATTTTCCATTATTTTAGCCTTCTGTGGCTTGGGATGTCCCAGGATTTTCCTTCAGAGGTCTGTTTACTCTTTGCCGGGCTCAGTTTTCAGTACTTGAAATATGATTAGTTTAAATGATAGAGTCCAAATGCTGCTGACTTACAGAGGTAAAGATTTTAAAAATCCTGAAAATGTAAAAGTATAGATTAGAATTCTGTGTGACACCAGAGCAGAATTTCCTATGCTGGAAAAAGAGGAAAAAAGATACATCCTCAAAAATTATAGGGAGATCAATGTATCAAGACCTTTCATTGGGGTCTCAAGGAGGCAGACAGCCTGAGAAAAGCAGCTCAGGTTTAATGACATCAGCTGGTGATCACAGCATTGATATGAATTGTTCTATTAAAAAATGAATATCAACACCATCAGGTAAGAATATAAAATTATTTTTACTGAATCACAGCACTGTAATTTTCAGTTTGAGTAGTACTTCTACTAATGATTTTTTTTCTTCGCAATGGGCTTCCATAGCTCTCAGAACACATTATATAATATGCTTATATATTCAGTAGTATTTAAAGACCCCCAATTATTTTTCACTGAGGTGTCTTTTTTCAATTGAGAGTCAAGGGGCCTGGTGTTGCTAACCTCGAGTTGGAATAAATCAACTCTTGTTGCCCAGACATCTTAAATTCACCCAATGCTTCTTCTTTCCAATATTTTAGGATGACCTTTGTTTATAAAAGGCAAGATGAACATGTGGGGACCATTAAGCCAAGAGGTTTGAAATACCATCATTAAATATCAAAATTTATTTTGAAAATAATTTATTTTGATGATAAATTAAGGAAATATTACTCCAATTTAATAATAGCCTAAGAAAAATTCCTGCCTCACATAAAATGTCTGCAAATTGTTGGTCTCAGATCTGAACTCATTGAAGTTAAGAAACCAACACAGCACTTATAAGAAAATGCTAGAATAAGAGGGAAAAAAGTGGGAAAATGGACAAAAAAAAAAAAAAAACCACTAGGGGAAAAAAAGACCTCATAGATCAGATAAAAATTTTGATCAAATATATTGCCATTAAATTAAAACTAACTGAACTATTGCTATAGTTCAAAGCAAAGATACAAGAATCCAGGGCAGATGTGTGGATAACAGAGAAAGATAACATATAAGTTAGCAATGCACAGGAAAGAAGTAGGAGGAAAAAATAAAATCTCAGATATAAAGCTCATAGTAGAAGCAACACAGAAAAAAAACAATAACAAACAAACAAACAAAAACTATCTCAGCCGAAAACACAAGAAAATTTGGAATTGAAAAGTAAGTGAAACAAAATAAAAATGAGTAAAAAAAACAAAGGTTAATAGGAAAAATTTAAAAAGAAAATCTAACACAATCACCTTGCTAAGCTTGAAAATAGATGGAAAAAGAGAATTAATGTAATTCAAGAAGTTTGTTAATTACAACATTTTGTGTGTAAATTGAGAAAGGACATTATTTCTCAGGGGCAAAGAAAGAGTAGCTCACATATCCTAGGAATTCTTAAAGACTTTAAAAAAATATTTCTTAGAAGACAGATAAGAATACAACTTAAGTTCCCAATAAAAAGAAAGTATTAAAGCTAATTTGGTTTAACTATAAGATGGAATACCTTTTAGCAGTCAGAACAGTAACTTTTTATGTGAGAATATGGAAAAATCTCCAAGACTTTTTTAAGATTCTATTTATTTATTTGAGAGAGAGTGAGTGCGTGAAAGAGTATGAGAAGGGGGGGCAGAGGCAGAGGAAGAAACAGACTACCCCCCTCCCCCGCCCTCTGAGCAGAGAGCCCCATGCAGACTTTGATCCCAGGACCTCAGGATAATGACTTGAGCAGAAGGCACACCCAACTGACTGAGCTACCCAGGCACCCCTTCAAGATTTTTTTTTAATTGAAAGAAATCAAGATGCACAATATCATAGGTGAAGTGTGATTTATATCTAAAGACAATACTCATGAGATGTCTGCTTGAATGTACGTAGGTTATCTCTGAAAGCACATCTAAACAGTATATCAGTGAATGCCTCTGAGGAGGGAACTGGCTGGCTGAGATAAATATGTGGGACTGAGAATTAGTTTGTATCTTCTATCTTTGAGTGCCTTTTATACCTTGCAGCATATGCATATATTAGCTACTCAAAACAAATAATAACATGTACTTTTAAAAACATAGCCAACCCTGTCATTTAATTACTGTCAGGGAAGAGAATGCAACCACAATTAAATGCCCATAGTGTTGCTCTTGGCTGGCATTGTTCAGCAATATAATGAAAGATATTAAATAATCCCATCTGACTTGTTAATATCTTCCCCTATTAAGAACGTCATTTTGCTGCAAGCTAACCCTGGAGGACCCATGAAGACAATGATATTCAAAATTCTACT
Source organism: Nyctereutes procyonoides (assembly GCF_905146905.1). NCBI lineage: Eukaryota > Metazoa > Chordata > Mammalia > Carnivora > Canidae > Nyctereutes > Nyctereutes procyonoides. The sequence continues at coordinate 62,018,327 of NW_026575142.1, read as the reverse complement.
TTAGGCAAGAGATTTACTAATGGTCCTCAATATCTATGAATAAGTAGTAACAACCACCTTTAACATACAACTTAAATTGTGACATGACACAATTGAGCCATGACAAAATGGCTCTTCCATGCTCTGTGGTATAGAGTTCTGGACTTGACCAAAGTATTGATTCTGCTACAGGGGAAAAAAAAAAAAAAAGCCAATGAACTCTTTAAATAAAAATAAATACAATTTATAGTTTTTAATTTCCATAATGGAATGTTTAAATGGGCATTTACAGTTTCCTTCAATCAATATCAGAATGTATCTACATCCTATGCTGTTGGAATAGATAAAAATAGGAAGACCTGCCTGCCCCCTGCCATTTCCCATTTCTCTCACAAGATAAAGGAAAGTAGCACCAACATTTTGGTATCATAACCTCATCTAGAAGAGGGTAGCAAAGGAAAAAAAACAGAATACCTGCCCAGACAGGTTCTTTGTCAGATCATCAGGTCTTTTTTTTTTTTTTTTTTTTTTTTTTTTAAGAGACAGACAGAGGGAGAGAGAGAATCTTAAGCAGGCTTCATGCCCAGTGCTAAGTTCAATCTCACAACCCTGAGACCATGACCTGAACTGAAATCAAGAGTCAGTCACTTAACCAACTGAGCCACCCAGTCGCTCCCCATCAGATCTGTTCCCTGTTCAAAATAAAGCTACTTCTTCCTAGAATTTCCACCATAATGGCTGTAGTTGCTGAATAAAGTAAGTATGACTCCTACACAAGTTTCCTGATTTAAAAAAAAAAAGTGGGATGCCTGGGTGGCTCAGCGGTTGAGCACCTGCCCCTGGCTCGGGCGTGATCCGTGGTCTAGGGAACAAGTCCCACATCAGGCGCCCTGCCTGAAGCTTGCTTCTCCCTCTGCCTATGTCTCTGCCTTTCTCTCTGTGTCTTTCATGAATAAATAAATAAAATCTTTTTTTTAAAGCAGTACATTATTTGAAATCCTATTGCAGCTTCTTTATTCCCATTTCCAACCTTCAGAAGATTCTACTTAGAAGAGCACTGATTGGTACATTTGGAGTATGACTTAGCTTGTGTGGTCAAAAATCGTCCCACAAGTTAGTGATGTCTAAATCTGAGATGAAAATAACAAGAATGGCACTGTCATGAAAATATCTGAGAAAGAACATTCTAGGCTAGTGCAAAGACCTGAAGGCAAAAATAAGTTTATTGTGTTTGAGGAAAAGACTATGAGTTAAGAAAAGATAGCACAAACTACAGGAGACGAAGTTGAACCATGCAGGGTCTCCTAAGAACATTAGGACTTTGCATTTTATTCTAAATTCCTAGATGGAGAGCTATTAGGAAGGTAATAAGCAGAGTGACATGATTTGATTTCAATTTGGGAAGATCATTGTGTTGTGCGACAAACGGATTTCCAGGAAAGGTAATCCAAACAGAAGCAGGAAGACTGAAAAAAGGAGGCTCTTATAATAGTCCAGAGAGGAAATGACTGTTGCTTGAAAGTGAATAATGTCAGTGAAGGTTCAGATAAGAAGGTGGAACATGGTTTGAAAAGGAAATCAAAACTTTTTAACGTTTTTATATGGGGTATGAAGGAATAGAGAGACTTCAGAATGACTCTAGATTTTTTTTAAAGATTTATTTATTTATGATAGACATAGAGAGAGAGAGGCAGAGACACAGGAGGAGGGAGAAGCAGGCTCCATGCCGGGAGCCCAACGTGGGACTCGATCCAGGGACTCCAGGATCACGCCCTGGGCCAAAGGCAGGAGCCAAACCGCTGAGCCACCCAGGGATCCCCTGACTCTAGATTTTGATTAGATTCACTCAGTGTACTGTGGTGCAATGAGATGGGACAGCTGAGAGGGCTGAGCTCAGGAAGTGGAACAAGTTTATTAGTGGAGGGTGTAATTCAAATGTTCTGTTCTGGACATGCTTATCATTTGCACGGCCTGTATTTAAATGAACCCCATATACTCCTTAGGATAAATCCCTAGATCTTCACGCTTCATCCAAGACTGTCCAACCACATCTCTAGCTATTCCCAACAAACATACAGAAATCTCATTTTCCAGAACAAACTTGCTTCTCCATTTCCTTTTGTTCGAACTACCTACATCTGCATACTTTCCTAATGAAGAGCTACACATCCTGTAAGCCCGAAGTATATGTCAGCTTCTTTCTATTATTTCCTTGACCCACTTCAGGCACAATTGCATCTCCCCCAGCAGTATTGCTTCACTTTATTCATACCCTTCAGTAAAAGGTGTCACACTGACATTCTCATCAACTCTACCATGAGTTCCTCAAGGGTGAGTCTAACTCCAATTCATATTAAGATTCCTGGAAACCAGCCCAGTGCATAAATTCTCACTAAAGACAAATTTTCATATGCACTCATGCTGAAAAATGGCTCACAAGTACTATTCTCATACTCACCCACATATATATAAATAGCAGTCACTCTCTAGATACAGCTTCAAGTTTGAAGGTCAAAGGTATGATTGGAAAATCAAAGGTTAAACTTGAAAATTAATAGCAAGTACATGACCTTTTATTAAAGAAAATCTCTTTTTAAGTGTATTTTTATGTTTGCTGTAAAAACTTTTCATTTTGGATTGGGAAGAAAAAATACTGTCTTCAAGTGTCTCAGTTTCTACTCTTTTTTTTTTTTCTGTAGCATATATTGCATGAAGGAACACATTATTTCCATACTAAGTTTGCACATTTGTAATTACACCAAAATGGTTTCCTTGCAAGCTGCAGATAGGGGGTCAAGAATATGACAGTGATTCGGAGACTTAGAAGCAATGGTAGCAGTGAGTCTGGCTCAACCATAGGGCCCATTGCAGAGAAGGATGAGTGCCAGTCGAATGAGTATGTGCTCTCTCTTTGCTCCTTTTTACAACCATGGGGATCTGCCAAAAACCTGTAAATTGCTGGCCAGTAGGCAAAGCACCTGTGTTGCAAAATGCAGCAATCGTGTGATTGTCATTACTGATCCATCTGTGAGACTGGTACTTGCCACATGTCAGTTGATTCACATAAGGTGGGTTGGAAGAGAAATTCCACTAGATAGGGAGCTAGTACAATTAATATATCATTTGTTCTTTGTGAATGAAAAAACATAGCAAGCATTGATACAAAGTGAGAATTTTATAGATGATTTGAACAGATTAGTAGTGGCTATTACATAACAAATGGGAAACTTTTATTTCAAAAAGAAAAAAAATATTATATAATTTTAGGATCAAACTCTTTATTTTTTTTAATGACTCATTACACACAAATGGAGTACCAGAGTTACTAGTCCAGAATAGGGTTAAAAGAATGATGTCTTACCAAAGACTACGAAACACCAAATGAGGTTCATTATCTTAGATTCTTAAATAACCAAATCTCATTTACGATGCTCAAAAATATCCAGACTTTGTGGTGTCAGAATTTTTCTAAGCTACAGATAGGACTGCATTATTCATGAAAAAAGGGCATAATAAAAATATCTATAATGTAAAAAATATTGTGGGAAAAATGTTGAAACTTCTTTTGAGTACAAATGATTTTTGCACATTTTATTCTGTCAATATGCTGACAGTAGAATGCAAAAGTAATAAACAAATTGAAATTATCTCTTACAGTTACTAAGCATACAGCAGGTATTGGATGACACGCTGCAAGCATGTTATATTACTTCTTTTAAAGCCATTAAAGTTCAAGAAGTAAGACTCAGAGAAGTTACCTATCTTAACCATTCAACAAAATGACCTGTTTAATATTTCTTAAAGTGAGTTTTATTTCCTTTATATTATTTTTGTGGCACTATTCATGGTGGTGCCTATTAGTCAGTACTTGATAAACATCTCAGTCCCTAAGCTATTGAGACAGTACAATCCAATAATATTGTATTATGAAATACATGTACAATATTGTACTAGCTGAGAAAATCAATAGAACATAAAATACCCATGGAATAGGTCAATGAGAAATCTGAAGGATAAAAACAAATATTTGTCATGATATGGTGCAGGTGGGAAATGATAAATTTGGATTTTAAGAAGCCAGGTTTCTGGCCAGATCTATTAAATGACAAAGATAATACATGCTTCCCATCTATTTGCTTTAGTCTCTCCAACTTTTTAAAGGGCATTTATTAAAGCAAATTCTAGAAAAATATACACCAAATATCTCTGAGTGGTGAGTACACAGATAATTTATATTTCTGGATTTTGCTCTTACATATTTCTGAAAGACATAATTATTCATTGCTGAGTTAAAAACTTTAAAGGAATAATTAAGATGACCCATTGTAAACAGCAAGCCTGGGACACATTGAACCTAGAAAACCTCAAAGGTTAATGAGTTTAAAGCAATGAAAAATACTATCATGGAAGTGGTAGGAATAGAGATTCTTTTAGATTCTCAAATGCATAGAAATATTCCTTGAGAATGAATTTTTTATATTATGAGGTACTGATTCACTAGATGTTTATTTTTTTCTGGCATTTCATTAGGATAATTTTAAACATACAGAAATTTGAAAGAATTTCACAATAAAAATCATATAAACACTATGTTGGTGCTGAAATTAACGTGTTACTATATTTGCTTTATCATGTATCTATCTATTCATCCATATTCATTTACACATCCCCATGATCATTGATTCAACTATCTCATTTCTTGATGCATTTCAAACAAAGTTACAAAATCAGTATTTTCCCACAAAAACTTCAACATGCATATTATTAACTAGTGTTTAATATTAGGCGTTAGTGCTTTTTTGTTGTTATTTTTGAGGTGAAATTTATTTACAATTAAATGCATAAATCCTGAGTGCCCTTTCAATGAAATCTGAAAAATGCATCTAGGTGTCAATTTTAAAAGGGACCATGTGTGGTCCCTGGGTTAATGCCCCTGTGTAGCCCACGTGGGTCACATGTTCCTGCCTGAGATGTTAGGAGACTTGGGATGTGAAAATCTATCATTTTTAACTACTATAGTGTGTGCAGGGAGCTTAGCTTTCCAACAAGAACCACAAAGAAAAGGAAAAAGAAAAAAAAAGAACCACAAAGAAAGAAACTTTTTAAATGTAATGAAGAAGCTCATATGCTTCGTACCAAAAAATGCAAATATTACTAACATACTTCATTTCATTTTTCTGCTCCGCAATTCGATAAAGTCAGAACCATGCCAAGAAAAACATTTTTGTTTTATGAATGAGACTGTTTTTTAGACAACCAGAAGCATTGATTATTTCTCTTATTACTATATTTTCTGGTTTGATTAGTGAATACTGGTCAGACCAGAGCAATAAGACCTCTTTCTCTGAACACAGTAGTAGGGCCACAGGACCCGCTGTGGCAAACTAAGAGTGGTACCTTACTGTGTTGGCCCAGTTGGTGTCAACAGTTGACACCAACTGGGCCAAAGAGCTCCTTACCAAGGAATGTAGACATGAAACTCTACTATGGCACTCCTCTTCAAAAGAAGATTCTAAACTTGAGAGCTAATGACAGCCATTTTTAGCTACAAGAGAAGGTTGGTCAATAGCAAGACTAAAATAAGGAAACAGCCCCAAATGAAAATTAAAAGGAAGCCCTAAAGGTAAATATGTGGTGGTTCCAGTTTCTTTCCAAAGGCCTGACCACATGAGGCCCTCGTGAACCGTGAATAACCCTTATATTCCATCCCAGTAATACATTTTCCTTTTAGATTAAGCAATTCTCAACAGGTTTGTTATTTGCAATAAGTTATAATCATATATTAATTACAGGCAAATGATCCTGATCTGAAAACCTTTCACCCCCATTGCAGAGATATGTCACAATTAATTAAACATGGGCCTCAGCATTTTCTAACTCTAATCTTTCATGTAACTAATACTGAATTTATTCTCTCCTTAATAAGTAGTGCCGTAGAATAATGAGTTTTTCCTTTAAACAAGGAATGCTTGGTTGTACTCTTAGAAGTAACTGAGAGACCAGAAAAGGACCGAAAAACATTGAAGAACCATCTCATCTTCATTTAAATTATTATCCATTTTATCTTCTCCACCTCATTTCTATAAAACATTAATAAGGCTGTAAGTCTAAGCTCTTATGTCATTGTAACTATGTGTAGCTTTTGGACTCTACAAGAGATTGACTCCAAATATGGTATTTTCTTGCTACAAGTAATGTGCATATGAGAGGCAATAACTCATCTCTGCAAGGTCTAATTCCATAATAATTTATTCCAAGGCCTTGGCAGCTAATGCTTCACTCACTATTAATAGAAAACTGTGCAAGTGGTGTAGGTGGTACTTTCAGTTTAGTGATGCTGGAGTTAATTTCTTTAATTTATAAAGTATTTATAAATCTCATCTTTGCAAAGCTGCTGAAACTGTGTAGGCAGAAACCAGTTATCTCCTTATCTCCCAGCCTCCAAATTGTATCCACTCCCGTAGCCTACATAATCGCTTATACTCCTCTTACTAAATCTGTTGCCTGACCCCATCTGTCATTTTGTATCTTGTGAAGCAGCTGATGATTCCAGGGCTCATGATTAGGAAATATTTTGTTATTGCAGTTACTCTACAGTAGGTTTCCTTACAGAGGGTCTGAAGGCTTACTGCAGTCCAGATTCCTGGGCTCTAGCTCAGCAGTGCCTGCAACCCTTTCAACTTTTACTCTTTTTGAATTCTGGTTTGTATCTGGCAAAAACCCCTCTCCTGAAGCCTACTTTATCTGATACTAGGAAAACCCTGTCAGCTTTACCACGCTCAGTGTTTACATGGTATATCTTTTCTCATCCTTTTACGTTTGCTGTGTTTTCATAAAACTTGATGATTTCTGAAGTTGGGATTTTATGTGAATTTTCCCTTGTCACACAGAATTTTCTTCTTTTCATTTTTTCCCTACCATTTACAATAAATAAAAACTATTCTCAGTTTGTGGACCATACAAAGCAAGCGGTGGGCCGATTTTAGCCTATGCAGCATCATTTGCCAACCCGAGCTCCACAACACACAATAAAGTTGATAAGTTGATCCTATTTAAAATGTTGGGCTCAATATCGATAGTTCATTTTTATTTGTTCAATTGATATTGACTGATTATCTAAATTGTGAAATGTATCGCAAAATTGCAAAGGTAAACAACTCAGGCAGGACTCTTAACAGGGAAAATAATACGCATAAATATATAGAATATCCGATATTAAGTATGGTGAGTGACAAAGGGCTTTATGTAGAATACTAGGCAGTACTTTGAGGTTTCATTGAGATATAATTTAAAAGCAATAAAATGCACAGATTTAAGTATATACCTGGAGGAATTTAACAAATGTATCTCTGTAAAACTACCATCCCCATCAAGAAAATGAGTATTTTTATCATCCTGAGAAAATACCACTTGACCCTTCATAGTCAAAACCCTATCTAGAGCAACCACTATTGAGATTTTCCTCAGATTATATTAGTATTTTTATGTTCTAGAAATAAATGTAAATAAGATTATACAGTATGCCTAACAATAATGGTGGATTTCTCTAGCTTTCCCATTTGTTCTGACAGTTATTACTTCATGTTTTGTTGAGATTTGTTAGTAGGTACATACAAGTTTAATATTTTATATCTTCTTGTTAAAATGACTTTTTTATCTTTATAAATATTTCTTATATCTAGTAATTCCCCATGTCCAGAAGTCTGCTTTATCTGATATTTAATATAGTCATATTAGCTGTATTATGCTGTGTTCACATAGTGTTTCTTCTCTGTTGTTTTTGCTTTCAACTTTCCTACATTTAAAATTCATCTCTTGTAAACTGCATATAGATGCATCTTGCTTATTTATCTAGTTTGACAATCTCTGACTCAGTTGGAGCATTAAGTCCACATATATTTAACTATACTTGTTTCTCACTATCTTCTATTTTTCATCGTCCCTTCTTTATCCCACTGTTCCTAGTGACTTCTTTTTTAAATTTTTTAAATTTTTTTTTAGGAAATAATGAAATCACTTTGTTACTTTTCATTTTGAAAGGTCAGTTCAGTGTCATTTGCAAAATTTAACAAGGAAAAGGGCACTAAATGCCGTGTCCTGGGAATCACTGAGCTACGTCCTTCCTGTGGGTGGTAAATGAGAGTGTGGAAGGGGGCCGACTCCACAAGCTGCCATTTCTTCTTTCTTTCCCCCAACCCAATCCTGAGAGAGAAAAGCCTGCGTGGCCTGAAGATTTGTAAGGAACAAGATTTATCCATGATGAAAGCACCTGGTTAGGTGGCTAGATGGCTCTGGATGCAGAGCACAAGGTTCCCCTGGACTGGGGATTCAGGTAGGTGAGCCCCCAGCGGAGGCCACCTATGGATTGAAACCAGCCCCAGCTTGTGGAAGGCTGTGGGTCTCAATATTTCCATCTACTGGAAGGTGACCAGTGAACCCTTTTGTTGGAAAGTTCTCTTCAACTGTGTTCTGGACTAGGACCTTCAGGTTCCTTCCAGTTTCACAGAGAACTTGCCAAATGTGGAAGGGGGAAGTGAGGGTCTCCACCATGGTCAAAGTCTGGGATAGGGCCTGAATGGACACCTTTATTTAAAAATTTTTCACAGAAATAAAGTCCTGCTCTGTTTTTTATTAATTACTCTTACCTGATCTCTGAGAAACTAGGTGTGAGTAATGCCTTTGGGAAGCCCTATCAGCTCTAATACAAAAAAAAGGAGCTTTCAGTGAAATTCGGCATCCCAAGGTAGTGTCTGCAGGGGAGGACACATTTAACATCCCATTTAGAATTGCAATGAAAGTACCCCCTCATTGGGAGTTTAATTTCTGCAATGTAGCTCAGATAGTGGTTGATCACCTCACCCAGCTGACCTTGAATATTCTGTGTACACAGGGGTTGCCATCTTTGTATGCTTTGCATGCTCTGTTTTTTTTTTTTCCTGGAAAAGACATTATCATATTCTTCACCCACATCATTTCCCAGTTGCTCCTGTACTTTCTCAAAGTCCTACCCACCTAGCATTCCAATTTTAATCTTCTCCCTAAATTTGTGTAAAAAGCCATCTATTTCATGAGTAATTTCCCACTGAGGGGTCGGCAAGGTCTAGTCCACTTTAAGAAGCAAAGCACTGAGCTGGAAGCCCCCAAGTCCCCAGTTTCCATTCCCCACCCCCCCCTCACTGCTTTTCTTTAAAAATCATGCTTTTGAGTATTCCATTTTATCTCCTATGTGGAATTGTATTATTAACTCCTTCGATTTGTTTCATGGTGCTTATTTTAGGGAGTACAATATGCTCCCTTAACCTTTCATCTGCCTTGAATTAATATCATACTTCTCTACATATAAGGCAAGAATTCTTTCCATTCAACTTTCTTCAGTCTGATTCTCTTCCTGGACTGGCTCTTGCTGTGATGCTGTTAGCAACCTATTCTCTTGATTTTTGTTCATCTGACAGTGCCTTTATTTTGCCTTTCTTTTTGAAGGATACATTCACTATCTATGAAATTCTAGGTAAATGTGTGTTTTTAAAAACACTTTTAAGATGTCATTTTATTGCCTTCTGCCCTCCATTACTCCTGCTGATAAATTAATTGTCCTGTCTATTGTGTCTCCATTGTACATGTTGCTCTCTCCCTTTTTCTTGTCTTTTTTTAAACTGGTTGCTTTCAAGATGTTTTCTTTGTCTCATAGATTAAGTAGTCAAGCCATGTTGTGACCTGGGGTGGTTTTTACTGTGTTTATCCACCTTGCAGTTTTCTTTCTTCTTGGCTGTGTGAGTTGATGTCTTAAACAGTTTTTTGAGGGCAGTGCTAATATTTTTTCCCTAATTTCCCTCCTCCTCCTAGGACACCAGTTACCTCTATTTTGACTGCTTGTTATTGTCTTCTAGGTCATTGCGGCTCTGTTTATTTCTTTCAATCTTTTTTTTTTTTCAGTCTGTGCTTCAGATTATATTAGATAATTTGTGCTTCAGATTAGTTTCTATTTATTGAGGCTGGTTGAGATTCTCTCCATTTCCCCAGCCCCTCTACCTCTGTCTCTTCTCTTAAAAAAATAAAAGTAGGCAGACGTAGAGAGACAAACATATAATGATACTTCTCTCTGCAATGTTGTATCTGCCATCATTCTCATTCAATAATTTTATTTAGGTATTGCACCTTTTTAATTCTGAGATTTTTTGGTAGGTTTTAAAGAGATTTCCTATCTCTCCTGAAATTCTCTATCTCTTCACCATTCATCATGAATTATTTAACATATTTCTAGTAGTTATCTTGAAGCCCTTGTCTGCTAATTCCAACAAATCCACCACCTGTGTATTTCTTCTCTTCATTTTTTTTCTCTTTTGATTGTGGATCACTTTTTCCTTCTTCACATGTCTATTAAGCTTTAACCATATACAAAACATTATAGATTAAAAGTTATAGGGAATCTTGATTTTGTTATATTCATTGAAAGAATGTTGACTTTTTCTATATGACAAATTGTTGTTGGATCGTCTTTATCCTGTGAAGGCTTTGTTTTGGTTTCTTTGGGATGAACGTATATTTATTCTATTATTCCTAAAATGTAGCTCTTTATTTTTAGAAAGACTTTGACTCCTAAAACATTGGCCCATCTGTGTTTCATTGGAACTCCTGAAGTATTTGCCAAATACCCACATGAGCCATCAAGACACCTATAAAAATGTGACCTACCTTCACCAATCCTGCAGCATTTTTTTTTTAACTTTCGCATGTAATAAGAATTTCCAGGCTCATCTTTTTACTTTCCTCAACACATATTTAATATCAGCCTTTGCTCTAAGGAGTTCTAGTTCATTTGGTGATTAATAATATTTTTAAAACAAAGATCTAATTGCCATGAATCCTCATGTCTATGATACATCATTATTTCTGGGCCCTTTCAGTGAAAAGAGATAGGATTTTTTTTTCTATAGCTTCAAGGGCATTTCCACTTTTGCCAATAATGTGCTGCTATGAGAACAACCCTACTTCTATCTCTACATACGTATATATAACAACAGGTTTCAGACGTTAGACAACAGCCAACACAGGACTGTCATCCATGAGAAAAAGGAAACAAATAGACCAACATGATGATTAAAGTAGGCTATTTTCTGAAGGCAGTTTCCGGGCTGTTATCCAGGGAAAGAGAAACCAAAGAAAGCCAAGCAATCTCAATAAGATGAAGAGCCAGAAGTCAGAGTTAAAGGAGGTGAAGAAGGCTCAACTGTGCTGGGAAGAATACTGGAGAGGAGTCAACAGCACAGGGAGCTACAGAGAGGTCTTTTGGAATATTTATCTTAGTATCCGTCTGGTCTGTCAGTGAAAGGGATGAAATTCCATCAGGGTGGTATAACCAATCTAAACAAATCCTTGAGTTGAAAAAGATGTCAAAAGCAGAGATACATTTAAATTTACGGGGCATCAGGGATAGTTCACGTATGGGTTTTACTTTAGAAGTTGAGCTGAATCAGCTGCAGACTCTGGACTTCTCCAAACCCACCCTCATCATGCTTCATGCTTCACACCCTTAACCCATCCCCAAAGGATCAATTTGACTACAGTAACTGAAAGCCACACAAGTCTTTCAAACCTCTTGAACGCAAAGATACAAAATCCATCATGCAACAATGTAAGATCCATAAAGTCCAGGATCCAATACAAAATTACTAGGTATGCAAAGAAGCAGGAAAATCATATGGCCTATAAGCAGCAGAAAAATGAATCAAAGGAGAGGGATATATAAATGACAGAGTTAAGGGAATTGCTGACAAGTGTCTTAAAATAGCTATAATACATGCCCCAAATGTGCAAGAACATAAATAATACTACAAATATGATGAGGAATGAACTAGAAGACAGCAATGGGATGAAAACTTGTTTTTTTTTTTTTTTAAAGTAAGGCCACAGAACTTTTCAAGGTGTAAAGCATCATTTCAAACAAATCATACATTGGATGGTATTAACAGCAGGTTAGATGCTACAAAAGAAAAGATCAGTGTGCTTGAGGACATGATAAGAGAATGAAGCACAAAGAGCATATGGCCTTAAAGGGGGAAGAAAAAGTATTTGAAGACACAATGGCCAAGGAATATCCTAATTGATGAAAACCCTGAACCCACAGATAAAAAGTTCAACAAATCCAACCAGAATATAGAAAAGTATACCAATGCACATCACAGTTAGATCTTGATAACCACTGAAAAAGGAAAAAAAAACTGGAACCTTCTATACTCAAAATTAATAAAGATTTAGTGAAAACTTTTAAATGTAGATTGATTATGTTGAATCTTTACTAGGTCAGTTTGTTTGCCAGGAAATAACAAAAGGGCCCAAGGTATAAAACAAGAATTACCAGATCAAAGGATAAGAAGTGAAGTAGTAAAATAGATGATAACAGACAACTGATAAGGAGTTATTGACCAGTAATTGTACTGCCTAAGGCAGTATCTGTTTTGCTCACACTATTATTTATATTAATGAGCTTCTTAATGCCTTCATCTTTTACTTGTGAGTACCTAGACCTTAGAGAACTCTGTGTACATCTACAATTTAATGACATACTATATTTAGCATCTCCTGGAGATGCAGCAAAATTAATAATGCCACATATATGATATAAAGAGTCCTGTCACTTTGAATTTGCTGCTCGAGCAACTTTGCTTTTAAAAAGTATAAAAATTACATAGTGGTACTTAATGAGTTGAGACATTTGCAATGATATTAACCCTCCAAAATCATTTATTTGGAAAAAGGAGTTTTCTAAGTACATTTTAAATCTTCCTTAGAACAATCATTTTTTAAAAAATTTTTATTTAAAGATTTTATTTATTTATTCATGAGAGACACAGAGAGAGAGGCAGAGACACAGGCAGAGGGAGAGCAGGCTCCCAGCGGTGAGCCCGATGTGGGACTCGATCCTGGCACCCAGGATCACGCCCTGAGCCAAAAACAGACACTCAACCACTGAGCCACCCAGGCGTCCCTAGAACAATCATTTTTTTTAAAAAAATCTGAATACATATACCTTTAACTACCTATCCACCTGCCCATCCATCAATCTATTTACCTTTTTGAGGAAGCTACATCACTTATGAAACCTAATTACTATGGAATTATGGAAACTATTCAAAATTAACTCAGAAAATATAAACAATATCTCAGTAGCAGTCTAGCAATAATTGCATCATGTAAAAAAATAATTGTGTCACGTTTACATTATGTTTTATACTTTATAGAGTGCATTTGTACATATTATCTCATTAGAATTTCACCATCCTGTGAGAGGAGAAGAGAGCTAGTATGACACCCACTTGAAGTAGGAGAAATCCAGCAGGCAGAGGAAACAACAGATTTTCTCACTATCACGTGGCAAGCATTGGACTTAAAGTCAGCTGTTTTGGTTGCTGTTCCAGTGTTTTCTCCACCGTAACACAGAATCTCTTTAGAAACTGATGCAAATGGTATACTGCTCTCGCACTGATTGTTTCTCACTTATAGCATATATAGTGTAATTTTTATAATTCCTTAAACAATTACATTTAATTGATTAAATTTATCATTGTTCTATGAGATTAAATCTCTTAACATTGAAGTGTAGTGTCAGTAACTAATACCACAATAGCAATGAACGTTGATTTAGACAGTGTTCGATTTCTATTGCTACCTAACAAGTTACAAATATAGCAGCTTATGACCACCTTCAGTGGTTATCTGGCAGTGTTAGGAGGTCAAAAGTCGAGTTTGGCCCAGGTGGATTCTCCGCTCAGTGTACTACAAGGCTGAAATTAGAGTGTCAGCAGGTCTGCAATTCAATCTAGGACTTCGAGTCCTTTACCAAAATGACTAGTTATTGGAAGAATTCATTTCCTTATGCTTTCCACATGGTGTCCTCCATATCTAAGCCAGCAACAGCAGACAAAGTCCTCCTATGCTTCAAATCTCTCTGATTTATCCTTTATCTGCATCACTCTGACTTCCTCTTCTGCTTTTAAGGGCTCATGTGATTGTCCTGTGCCTACCTAGATAATCCAAGACAAACTTTTTATCTTAAAGCAAACCGATTAGTAGCCTTTATTACACCTGCAAAGCCTTTTTTGCCATGTAATGTAACATGGGGTTGGTATAATGCTAGGGGCAAAAGAGATAAGCACTAGATTCTCTCTATTATAGAGAGATGTTTTGATAAGAAATAGATAACTAATATTTTTTTTTGTCTGGGAATAAAGTTTTATCTACTTAAAATTAAACTTTAAATGTTAAAAGGCTGGATCCCTGGGTGGTTCAGTGGCTTAGTGCCTGCCTTTGGCCCAGGGCGTGATCCTGGAGTCCCGGGATCAAGTCCCACATCAGGCTCCCTGCATGGAGCCTGCTTCTCCCTCTGCCTGTGTCTCTGCCTCTCTCTCTGTGTGTCTCTCATGAATAAATAAATAAAATCTTTTTTAAAAAATGTTAACTGAGATTAAAATTCATTTGAAAAATACTTATTTAGGGACGCCTGGGTGGCTCAGCCCTTGAGCTTCTGCCTTTGGCTCAAGGCATGATCCCACAGTCCCAGGATCATGTCCCACATCGGGCTCCCTGCATGGAGCCTGCTTCTCCCTCTGCCTCTATCTCTGCTTCTCTCTGTGTGTGTCTCTCATGAATAAATAAATAAAATCTTTTTTTTAAAGTATTTATTTGGTACATAGTAAAAGTCAAGAAACATATACTTAGCATGTGCTATAGACCAGTTCTACTGGAATCAAGACAAAACTATATCTTAGTGTATTTTTGTTCCTGGTGTATTGAATAGTACCTGACAAAAAAATATGTGGGACATACATTTCATGAATAATCATAGGATAAAAATATAATCATCTCTGACCCCAGACAACTGACAGTGTATAAAGAACAACTGGTGTGCAAATTTTAGTGAAAGAGAAAAACCAGTATCTCAAAAGCTAGAGGCCTTGGTATATAAAGGATGAAAGGGCAAAAGATAAGCCTGGAAAACAAGAATCAGATTTTTAAAAGAAGGGTTTGAAATGTTAACTTTAGAAAGGGACTGGTGATAAAACAGTCTTTTTTGTAGTCTTTTGCTCTTTTGTGTAAATTAAAAACAATGTATTGTCTCTTCTTGGAATATTGGGATGGGGGATTGGAGGAATAAGAAGGTATTATTCCTATGGATGTCCTGCTACATACATTATAGATATTGATAAATAAATGAAGTAATGTACTTCAGGTAAGAGGTTTCTATTTATTTGTGAAACTATATAATGTAGGTTATCCCCTGTTCTATCTACATGCAAGTCTTCATTATCAGGTTCATGAGCAAGTACATATTTTCTGTGTGACCCATAATTAGACACCAAGAGTATTCTCTAAGATCCCAAATTGAGGAAATCATAATAATCCAACATATTTCATAATTAGACACATCTGACCAGTTCTTCCCATTGTTCAAAAAGTCCCCAATGCCATCCTACTGCACTTAAGTTAATGTCAACCTCCTCAACAAGCCCAGAAGACTTTGCCTTTTCTAACCTCTGCCTACTTTTCCAATCTTTTTTTTTTCCATACAGGTTATCTACCTTTACTGTCTTCGCTACATGAACACTGTCCTTGTTTAAAGCACACTATAGTACATTCTCTGTTCTCCTTAGAGCCTTTTAACATTCTATTCTTCTGCACAAACTTCGGCCCATTTAGCTCATAAGAATTATGCCAATTGCAAATCAATGTTGTTTTTGTTTTTGTTTCTTCATGGTTAGATGTAGGTGGGTTTTTTTTAAATAAAAATATCCAAAATAGTTTTCTTTCATTTTTTACCTTGTGAAACATTGTAAATAGTATCAGATGTTATTATTTTAAAAGTTTGATAAGATTCCCATTCTTTGGTTCTGGGGACTTGGAGGAGAGGAAAAGGCAATATTCTTGTATAATTGATTAAACAGTGACTTCTTTTCTGTCTTCTATGCTCTGCCTTCTGGAAATCTTAGTAGTTGGCTAGTGGACATCCTAGATCAATGCTTTAATTTTTCTAACCTTCTACTTTTCATCTCTTTTCTTGTTGTTCTACTATCCAGAAACTTTGCTCAAATTATTTTCCTCATGTTACACTGAATTTTATATTTCTCCATAATATTTTAAATCCTAAGGTCTCTTTCTTATTCTCTAAATGTTCCTTTTTTATTGTGATTTATTGTAATACTGTGATCTTTGTTTTCATGTGCAATATATTTGTTCTTTTTTAGAATATAAACTATAATTTTTGAAAAAAATTTCTGCCCTCTCAATCTCTCTTTCCCTCTCTCATTGTCTTTTCTTTCATATTGGAGCATTCCCTTTATCTATATTTCGAGGCTTCTTTTGGAGGGAGGAAGAGTTAGTGCAAATTTTAATTTTCTAGGTCTAGTGATCACATCTGCTAAAACCAAAACCAAATGGAAGGGATTCTAATCCTCTAAACAGCTAATACCTTTAATTTTACAGCTATGTTTTTATCAGGGCAATTTTTATAGTGTCTTCTAATCCTGGAGAGAAATGACATTTATAATGTAATTTCCTAAATTGTATGTCTGATCCTTAAATTTTATGTAAAGAAAATGTACTCCACAGGTGATCAGTTTTATTACCTTGATTAGTAAAGTAACTAACAGAGATAGTAAATCAAAGCTCATGAGGAACCTCATGTTACCTCTACTGAAGTGTAATAAATAAATGGCCCCAAGTCTTCGCCCTTGCCTCCAATATGTGCTGGATGGCTGGTTTGTACAAGCACACCCTGAAAGCCTCTATTAATCACTATCTTGAGAATATACAGATCTCATCTTCCTTTGTAGTCTCATCATGCAGGATATGTGGAGAAACATGCTATCCAGCATTCAAGATTGGGGATTCTGAGGGGTTACCAACCCTGAGCATCTCCTTTGTAATGAAGAATATCTAGGCAGCAGGCCATGATTTCCTTGGAACACCTGTCAGGCAAGGAGGGAAAAGGCTACAGATAGTTGTTTGACTAGTTGCTACACTATAAAAGTTTATTGCATGTGGATCCCAGCAGTGGATGCTTTGTCCAATCTGCCCCTCCCAGACCACCTGTATAGCAGTTCTCCCAATAAATCTAAGTCTTGATTGCTGTCTCCAGGTCATTTCTTCTGTCTCTCCGGGCCAACAGCCACCCTTGGCTTAGAGTCTGCTGAGGTACACTACACACCTTGCCATGACCACATAATGACCATGGTGTCCTTTTCTCCCCTGCTGACTTCAGGCTCAGATATGTAATTGGTCTGGTCTGGCTAATAGGCTCCAGATGAAAGTAGCAGCAAGTCAGTTCTGAGTTGAGATGTAAAGAAAATTTATGTTTCCTTGAGAAGAGACCCAAGTATATTAGAAAGGGCTCTCTGAGAAATAGAACCAAAAGAAGAATCATATATATTCATATGATTCTGAAGGCTGAGAAATTCTGAGATCCACAATAATCAAACCTGCAGCCCCAAGACTCAAGAAGAGGCAGTGTTTCAGTTAGAATCCAAAGACAGGAAAAGATCCAAGTCCCAGCTCAAGGTAGTCAGGAAGAGGAATTTCTTCTGACCTACCAGAGAGCTTCTTGTTCAGACCTCCATCTGATTGGATGAAGACCATTCCCATCAGAGAAGACAATCTGCTTTACCCAGTCAATTCAAACATTAATCTTACCTGAAAACAGCCCCATAGACACACCCAGAAAAATATTGACCAAATATCTGGGTACCCTGTGACCCACTCAAGCTTATCTAATATTACCCAGCACATCTGGTAGCCATTGCCTCTACAACCTAGTCCCCAAGATGAATTCACTTAAAAGAGAGCTTCCTAGCTAAGGTTACCAAGCCCACAGTTTTAAGCAAAGCATAGCCTTTATCAACAAACTCTCAGAATCCACAAAGGCATGAGAATAAGTAATTTTTATGTTAATCTATTGAGTTTGGGATGGTTGGATGGACAGCAATAATAACCTACACAACTAGCATTTCCCTGTTAGATAATTGGATGGCCAAACGTATTTATGAGAAGAACAAGCACAAAGTCATACTAATATATTTAATTTGAAGATCACTACTGATATTTATATACACTTTATTCTGAATCATTTTCACATTTGCTGTATTGGAAACAAATGCATGGTTTTAGGAGGAAATTAGTATAAATATAAATGTCAGTGTATATCCCACAGGAGATTGAAAGCTGTGTCTTAAAATGAATAACCAAAATGAGTTATTGAAGCGATACCAAAGCAATTTTATTTTTTATTTTGAATGTGGCATGTCTTTGTGAGCATTTATTCTCTGTGCTTGGTTTTCTAATATAGTTCCCCCTATAATTTATGTTAAACTAACCAATTTTCTGTTCCTGTACTTGTCATCACGTAATGCCTTTCCGATAAGTGTGTTATGACAACTACTTTCTAGTCTTCAGGAATCTGATCTGTCACAAGCACACTTCTAAAAATATCATTTGCAACTTCCCTAATTTCTACTGCATTTACTACGAAGTCTGTGGATGTGTATGCCATGTTTTTCCAACACAGAGCATTTTATTTTCCTAAAGAACATCTGATGATAACCTGAATGCTACTAGAAGATGTTTTGTAAAATGAAATAAATTTTCTCTTGTCTAAATTACTCCTGACCTTCCCTACAGATAGCTCAAATTCTTCTTGAAATAAAGACATATCTAGTAACAATGAAATCAAATATTAACCCTGATAGACACTTGGATTTGAATGCTGTGCCAACAATTTAGTAGGTACTTGGTAGGCATAGAATGTCAAATAAATGCCTCCTGTCTCCGGCCGTGTGTTTCCTCAGCTTAATGCTTAGCTTACAAGTACCTTACAATCATTATATAAGATTACACATGCAGCAGATAATTTAGAAGTGTCAAGATGCTCAGCAGTGGTATTTTTTTTTCTTTACAGAGGATTGTGTTTATATGAGAGGCTACTTAATGCCAGTTTAATTGTGGTCTCACTCTAAAAGAAATTTTTAATACTGAAAATGTCAAGTGGCATCTAACTTGTAATAATAGCTATAGTAAAAATAATAAGGAGAAAGTAGAAGAGTCATGAGACCATAATGTGTATATATGGAAATATACAAAAGAAGTGCTTCTTACAGGTAAACAATAATTTTGTTATTTGTCATCATTAGAATTCTAGTCCAACTGAGAAATTGCTACTAATTTGTGGACAAGCACAGTATTACTATTTTCTTATCCCTCGGAGTAAGATTTGTAATATAAATAGGTATTAGAATCGGTTGTATTATTTTCTTCTGGTAGGTGGTAGGAATCCGAAGTTTTCTGAATTCAAGATATATCTTAGGGTAAATATGGAGGGAAAAAAGAAATCCATGTATTATATATAATAAAAATAACATTTGTGGGATTCAATATATTTTCAATATTTGCTAACCATTTTACTATTAATTCAAAACACAAGCTAGCCTGTGAAAGGGCTTATCCCCATTTGACAAATAGAAAACATAAGTGTCAAGAATTTACGTCATTTGCCTAATATCATACGACTGGGAAAAGACAGAGATGGTGTGAATAAAATAGGTGCAGCTCTCTTACATCTACAGCCAACACTTAAACTTTGACATTACCCTAATCACAATGTGGAAGTTGACATCTAGCATTCCACTTTTAGACCAAAATTTCCTATTTTTTTGTCTGTTTGAACAATTCACGTTCTCCTTACACTTCCAAATCCATGATGTTGAACCAAAAAGTAGAGAAAGTCCACACCTCTGTATTTATCACTACATAAATTCAGGATTCCTGGTTACCATTATGAGTGAAATCTTTCTGCCATAATTTCAATGTAAAATTCCACTTGGAAGTGGAAAAGTAGGCACCTCATATCCCCACTACCAAGCCATTACCAATCTCCTGTTGCCTCAGACATGAGTGCCGCTATCGTGTCATCCCAAGAATCAGAAATGCTTCAAAATTCAGAGGAAATCAATTTTCATCTTTCAGTGAATAGCAACTCCTTATCGTCCCCCTGAAAACTCAATTCTCTTTAAATGGTACTCAATTCAGAATAGTTTTAGTATATATTCACTTTCTCAAGACAAAATATCATGTCATCGGCAAAGAGGGAGAGTTTGACTTCTTCTTTGCCAATTTGAATGCCTTTAATGTCTTTTTGTTGTCTGATTGCTGAGGCTAGGACTTCCAATACTATGTTGAATAGCAGTGGTGAGAGTGGACATCCCTGTCTGGTTCCTGATCTTAGGGGAAAGGCTCCCAGTGCTTCCCCATTGAGAATGATATTTGCTGTGGGCTTTTCATAGATGGCTTTTAAGATGTTGAGGAATGTTCCCTCTATCCCTACACTAAGAAGAGTTTTGATCAGGAATGGATGCTGTATTTTGTCAAATGCTTTCTAATGAGAGGATCCTATGGTTCTTGGTTTTTCTCTTGCTGATATGATGAATCACATTGATTGTTTTACGAGTGTTGAACCAGCCTTGTGTCCCGGGGATAAATCCTACTTGGTCATGATGAATAATTTTCTTAATGTACTGTTGGATCCTATTGGCTAGTATCTTGTTGAGAATTTTTGCATCCATGTTCATCAGGGATATTGGTCTGTAATTCTCCTTTTGGTGGAGTCTTTGTCTGGTTTTGGAATTAAGGTGATGCTGGCCTCATAGAACGAGTTTGGAAGTACTCCATCTCTATTTATCTTTCCAAACAGCTTTAGTAGAATAGGTATGGTTTCTTCTTTAACCACTTGATAGAATTCCCCTGGGAAGCCAAAATACTAGAAATCATTGTTTACACTTCACATTCTCTTATTCTCTAATCCATCAGTGATTCTGGTGATCCTATGTCTTAGAGACCTCCAGAGCCCATCCTCTTTGCTTGATCTCCACATTTTCCTCCCCCAAAAAAGCTACTGTGGTCTCCTATTTGGGTTATTACAATGCAATTCTATTAACTTATCACTCTTAGCCGCTCCTATTAACTTTTCCACTCTTGCCCATTTCTATTAAGGCAACTGGCTCACAAAGCAAGTCTAATCAGATCAAAATCCTTACTCAAAAAGCTTCAATTTTTAAATAAAAGATTTAATAACTCATAGTATTACATTATTTTAAGTTTCTATATTCTACAGCACTGATCCTTCCTTCGCTTAATGGAACCTCAATACTTCACCATTGAACCTTTCACATGTTCCTTTCTCTGTCTGAGATGCATTTTCCCTCCCTCCATGTGTTTGTTATTATTCCTTCATATCACAGTTTAATTTCTCCAGGGAACCTTTCCTTGTTCTCCAAAAATAGGTCTTTCCCCCTCTCAAGACACTGTGTGCTTTATCTTCATAGATTTTACTTTGTTGTAATTACAATATTGCATATTTGTGATTTTCTTAACATCTGCCCAATAAAGAACTCTAAGTTCCATGAGAACAGAAATAGTGTTGCATGTCGAACCTTGAGAATAGAAAGTCCTTAATAAATATTTGCATATTAATGGATTGATTGATATAAGTGGTAGAAGGATTTCTTGATATCCTTTATTCTACCCAAAATTAAATTTCTCTTTTTATCTATCCTCTGGGATCCATAATGTATTATTTCCTTGTCAACTTGCTCCTTTGGTTGAAGCTTTTTCTTTCAAATTTTCTCTCTATAAGTCACTTTCATTTAACATTTAATATGCCTAAATACTCTCCCATGAAAAAAATAATAATAATAAGAGAACAAAATACTTTCTTCAATCCTAAATGACTTGTAGATATCTCTCTACCTCTTTCACTGAGGAGTTTTTCAGCAGGGAATATATACATATAATTTATATATATGGTGATATATGATATATATAAACACATATGTGTCTATATCATGTATAATAATTAATATATATTTAATTAAATATATGTCTTATTAAATATATATTAATTTTATATCATAAATATTTATAGATGTATAAAATGTAAATATATTAATTAAATTATATTTAACTAAATATATATTTAACTAAATATATATTTAATATAGAAAATATATATCATATATAACATTTTTTGTCATAGAATATATAATATCTGTATCTGTAGCAAAGAGTAAAGTACTATCTATTAGAGATGAATATTTTGTTGCCTGGATAAATGAATTAATACATGAAGGAAAGTTTAATGGTAAGGCAACCATGAAATTAGGAATATGGTTAGTTTGATTTACAGGGAAGATTTTAATTTTTCTGAGATTGAAGATTTTTCCAACCATGGAAATAAATGAAAGGTAGACAAGGGGTATCCATGAGTATATTTGACCTCAAAATTATGACCTCTGTATTTCTTTCAAATTATAAGGTAACTATTTAACTATGTTGGGAGGGGGAAATACAATTTGTTTTTCATCAGAATGAATTGAGTGGGTAGCATCTAAATGGAGAAATAATTTTTGTCTTAAGGCTCTAGGACTAATATTATGGTGGTAAAATGAAATTGAAATGTCTTACAGGCTTTTCAAAGGAAAACATGAAAGGATGTTATTATCAGATACATATGTGTTTCAAAGGAGAGGAAAGATTTAAAAAAATAAATTGCAGGTTCCAGATAGATATAAGAGAGAGAATAATGGTATAAAGAAATGGAGGTGTCCAAAGAAAGTGTGTATTTTTGGAGGAAAATATAATGTTTGTCTGCTCGGTTTGAAGTGACAATATAATTATTTCTATTTTGCTTCTTGACCCTATCAGGTTCTAGAATAAATGTAGCATGTGGTAAGCATAGAAACCAACTGATGGGAGGAGAGGAACACAGGCTCCACTGTTTGGGGCTGTGTCATAATGATCACAGAGGGACAGTTAATCCAATTAGTTAAATGAAGGTTGCTTAATAGAGCTACTTCTGTATAGCTTTTCTTAATTCTACACTCTTTTCTACCTGGGAATTTCTCATTCCTTTTTTAAAATTTAATTTACATATTACCTCATCCAGAAGAGCCTCTGACATTACCAGACATGCAATGTTCTCTTGCATTACTTGTAGTTTTTAAGCCTCGGAATAATCAATGCATTATTTGCTCCGCCGTTGCCAAAGTTTCCGTGATCTCCAAAGTACAGGGATTGTATTCTGTTCATCACTGCATCCCACTGACTGGCACAAGACTGTTTTTACACTAAGAGATAATTAATGATTGTTTTGTAGTTAGTGAATGTTTCACATATTAAAGTATGTTAGATAAAGGCTGGGTCATATCTCAAGAAATCAAATGTTAAAATGAAGTAAACATGAAGGAAAGGCAGTTGAATGTTTCAGTGAATAATGGATAGTTGAGTGAATGTGATATGCTAAGAGAAAATGTAAAAGAACCAAAAGTTTGAAGGAAAGAAGGATTGAAAGCTAAGCTTTCATTTACGCTTAGATTGTTGGGTGGTATATAGGATCGGTACTTAGGAAAGTCATCATAAAATTGTCCAGAGACATGGGAAATAGGAGGAAAACAGAAGGAGGCACTATTCTTATTCCTGTAACTAACAAGCATCTTTTGACAGTTGGCTCTTAAGGTCTTGATGAGGCTGTGAGTTATGTAGAAGTAAAGAAAACTTGATTCCAATGTACATAATATTTAAGGAATTAAAATTTAATGAAAAGAAATACTTATATTGCTTGAGTCTTTAATCATAAAGACTGGTCAAATATTCAAGAAAAAGTTCAAATATATGAGTCAATCAAATATCTAAACCAAAAAATGCCCAAATTAATCCCCCCAAATAAACATAAACTAATAGATAATATCAGATATAATACTTAAAATGCTTTAGAAGCAGTATAGCATGGATGGACACTGACCAATAGAAAAGCCCCAGGCCAGTTTATCAAACTGGAGCATATCCACTCTTTAATAGACCTGAATACAACACATTCTTCCTGATAGACACTAATTTATTTTCACTTCTTCAAAAATGTTTGGAATAATTTCAGAGTCTATTCTTTGAAGAATTAAATTCTTAGCATTCAGTGTCTTCTTTATTTAGCCAATTATTCTATTCTTCTCCTAAGCCAGGTGTTTAGTCACCTACTTAGATTTTGTATTTTCAGCAGTTTTTTAATAATGCTGGCTTTTCAGAGTTTTTCACTGTAATTTAAATTACAATTTTCACCAATATTTCTTTTCAGCATTATAATGTGCTTAGTGATATTAAGAAATATAATTGCTCTTTGGCTGAAAATGCATGGTCCAATAAATATGAAGACAGTTTTCTTCTGCGCTGTCAAAAACAGCTTTTGAACTATAACTACAAGTATATATTTTTTCGAAAATTTTTATATAATGCATTGATGTGTATGTGTGTGTATTCTCTCTTTATCAACAATATAATCTATGGGTATCTTTCCAATGTGACATACATTGTCTTATTTTTCTATATTGAATAGATTTCTCCTATTTCTTTTTTTCAATTCCTTCAAAACAATAGACAAAATCTTTCAAACTGACTAGGCTAAATGCAAGCTCTTATTAAAATATATGCTTTTGAGTAAAATAGTAAGTAATGAATAAAAAGATGAAAACATGAATTCTACTAAATAAAAATTTTAAAATTCATGCTACTAACCAACCCCACGCAATGGTCTATTTTAGATTTACTAATCCTTCACTCATTCAATCATTCAAATTGTGTTTATTGAGCACTTATGAGCCAGGTATTGTTCTAGACAAAAGATAAAGTTCCAACTCTCGTGGCATTCATATTCTAGTAATATTCTATTAAGAGGACACAGTACAAATATATCAATGCACATTCAGATTATAAGAAGTTGACAAAGAGGTGGTAGGCAGTCTCTAGGATGGCACCCAATGATCCCTGTGTCCTGTTACTCACGTGCCTGTGTACCCCCTCCCTGGCTGTTTAGTTTAATACATTCCGTAAATCATTACAATAATTGAATATAGCATGCAGTACATTATTATCAATAGCATATAGCAGAAATGACGGTATGTCACTTCCAAGATTAAGTTTAAAAGACTCCACAGCTCCTGTTGGGTATGCTATGCCCTCTCTCTAGGATGACTTGGCTCTGGAAAGTCAGCTGCTATAATGTATATATGCTTTTGAAGCTTGTAGAGGACCATGAGGCAAGAAACTAAAATATTTGGCCAACAGCCAGTGAAATTAAGCTCGCCAGCAACCACATGAGTGACCTTGAAAGTAGATCTCCTCCAAATCAGACCTTTAGACAAGGCTGCAGTCCTTGCAGTTTGTAACTTCACAAGAGACCTTGAACCTAAACCAACTAGCTAAGTGGCTCCCAGATTCCTGACCCATAGACCCTGTGAGGTAATGAATGTTGTTTAAGTTACTAAATTTGGGGGTAGTTTGTAATGCAGTAATAGACTAATTAATTAGTAATAGATAATTAGGGTTAGGGTTAATTAATCAGTCTAATTAGTAATAGATAATTATGCAATTGTCTACTTAGTTAGACTTTAATTTTTCGGATTATAAAGGTAATGTATATTTCTCATATAAAGTTTAAACATTATAGATTATGTTAATAACTGCATCCACAAGATGAGTTTGTTGACTATTTCACCAGAATTTTTGTTTATTCATCTTCTAACACATGATACATGTTCATTTATTTGACCCCAAATAAAAGTCAATCATGTTATATATTCTGTTATTAAATTTCCCGTTTTATAAGTATCCTGAACAATTCATATAGATATAACTCATTTTTTCCCAAATACTCTACTATGATCAGTTCTATGGGTAAACCATGATAGGATTTAAAAGCTTCTGTTCTGATAAAAATTTGGACTGACTTTATTTTATATAACAAGACAATATTTTGTGAAGTTATGCAAGTGTTTCTTGAACAAAATATAAATCATATTATTTAGAAAACAGTGGATTTATAAGCTGTACCTTGAAAAATGAAAAAGTGAATTCAGTTAGCCAGTTTGGAGATTTAAGTTTTTTTAAAAAAGTGTTTTTAAATATTGACTTAATCAATTTAATTGAAATGACCAAATTATTAAAGACAGTAAAATGTATAAATATTTTAATCTAAATTATGTACTTTTCCTTAGCAGAATAGTAATTGATTAATTGACATTTTGATTAAAATATTTAATAAACTTATAATTCATTTTTTATTTGTCTGCAACCTCACTTTCCCATCCAGTTCAAAAATAAAATCTAGGGGATCCCTGGGTGGCTCAGTGGTTTAGCACCTGCCTTCAGCCCAGGGCATGGCCCTGGAGTCCCGAGATTGAGTCCCACATCGGGCTCCCTGCATGGAGCCTGCTTCTCCCTCTGCCTCTCTCTCTCTCTCTCTCTCTCTCTCTCTCTCTGTCTCTCTCTCTGTGTGTGTCTCTCATGAATAAATAAATAAAATCTTAAACAAGCAAACAAAAATAAAATCTATATCTAATGGGTAAACATCACAGGTAGGCTAAGTTACCTTAAAAAAACCAGAATGGCTATAGCATTAGCTGAATTTAATATAAATTGTTTTAAAATGTAAAAATATGAAATATATTATGCCAGTTGAAAATGGGATGGTCAATCAACCCATAGAAAAAATAGAATTTTGGAGTAAGGTGTAAACAATGTCTACTCCAGATTTTTTAGAAAAGGAAGAATTAGCTTCCCTCTTTGAGCTGTTTGAATCATTGATGAGTTACAAGAGATAGAGATTATTGCAGCAGCCTATATTATCCTATGCCGCTAAGTATTTAATTGGTCTAACTGGGACAAAGTCCTCTACAACTCACCAAATACCTGCAGGAATTTCCACATTCACAGCCCTTTTCCTAATAGGCAATGTGACTAATTCTGGCCATTTGGTTGAAAGTCGGAATTGTGAGTGTCACTTTCAAGTGATTATTTTATAATCCGTGTTCATACTTCCACATTGCCAGGAGAAATGAACTCTTGTTAAATTAAATTCCCGAGATTTTAGGGTATAACATGTGACTATAGTATAAACTAGCCTATCTGCTTAGTGCACTAATTCACCTTATAATAATCTTATATTCACTGAACAAACAATATAGTTTTGTTCTGCCCATATCCTAATGATCAAGAAAGGATGTGTGATGAGGCCAACACGAAAATTCTTATAAATGTGACAGGTACATGTCCCATTGTCAAATAGATGGGTAGTAGGATTTTATGTATCCGTCTTCTTATTTTGGTTAATTTTAGTCTGTCAAAAAAGATAACTATTTCTTCTAGATTAAAAATAAAGTTCGGGATAAATAAAGTTTAGGCTCTAAGCCTAAAATACTGAGTTCCTGGGACTGAAATACAGTACTTTCTCCGTGAATGGTGCCCTGCACTTGTACATACACCCCCCTCCATCCTGGTAAAATCTTTTGATATACTTTCATTCTGCCACTGTGCTTGTATTCTTCATTTAACCACTTTTTGCAATATACATTTAGAAAAACATACATAAAAATCAGAGAAGGGTGTGCATAGAGATAAAATAAATAACGTTTTTATAGCGACATAAAAAGAAATACCACTTTCTTTATCCCAGTAGCACTAAATATAATTCCACATGCTTAAGAGTTTAGACTCTTGCCCTAAAAATGCTATAAAAGCCCAACCTCAGAAATGATTCAAGAGTGTAACAACACAGTTCATCTTTATGTTTAACCTTTTTTCTTGGTACAATTTAAGAACACTTTCATATGTTCTGTTTTTGGTTCAAATAGAATTTTTAGTAACTCATTCCTCAGGATTCTCCTTTATAAGCCAACCACCCTTTTTTTTTTTTTCTTTTAAAGCCGTCTTTATATATCTTATTTTCCAGGCCATTTAATATTATCGTCACTCATGGCTGCACTCCCTGGATTCTTTCCAGGTTTTTTTCTTCCTTAAAATTTATACCATAAAATCTTAGAATAATCAAAACTCAATACAAATTTAAAAATCTCCATGTTTATTGATATACCTGCCAGTCAATGGCCCAACACTATTTTTGCAAATAAAATTAAGGCCTAAAATATTGCATCACTCACATATAATGATGATTGCTTTAAAAAAAGTAGTACCAATAACATGGTACCACAGAAATGCTATATTCCATTTTTTTTCACTAATTTCAGAGTATCTAAAATACACTGAAACGTGGTTAGTGATTTTGTCAACTGATTAAATTTGACATGTGTTTACAGACATGCCAAGTAAATGCAAGACATGTCGTTTTATTTTATTTTATTTTAAAGATTTTACTTATTTATTCATGACAGAGAGAGAGAGAGAGAGAGAGAGAGAGAGAGAGAGAGGCAGAGACACAAGCAGAGGGAGAGGGAGAGAAGCAGGCTCCATGCAGAGAGTCCGACGTCGGACTGGATCTCGGGTCTCCAGGATCACACCCTGGGCCGAAGGCAGCACCAAACTGCTGGGCGACCAGGGCTGCCCAAGATATTCATTTTAAGTACCTTTTTGTTCTATGTAGTTTGACTAATATTTTAGAGTAGAATTCCTAAGCTTTTTTATTTTAAATAGATTACTTAATTTAATTTTTTTAAAAATAATTGACTTACTTTGTCGGAATTTTTTATTTGGCTTTTATTTTTCTCTTATTTATTATTTTAATTTTCTGTGAAAGTGTCTAGCACAGATAATTGTGTTTTGAATTTTAACCCATTCACAAAGTTATATGTGTTTATTTCACAAACTCAAAATCTTTTTAACAACCAGATCTCAACTTAAAGCCCTGCACAACTAATTGCTTCTTAGGCTTGGATTAATAGGTCATATAGATCAAAAACTAGATCACAGGTCTACAAATTAAGCTTTTAGTAAACATTTTAGGGGGAGATATTCACATGATTCTGTTCTCAGGCTCCAAAATAGTGTTTCCCAAAGTTTCCTTGTAGAACATTAGTTCCTCAACATGTTTTTTTCAGAAATAGCCTCCAAGGTCAATTAAGTTTGAGAAACAGGGCCTGCAGAACACCACTTAAGAGATTTAAAATGTTCAGGAATATATTCAAGACTCTGAGGAAGCCTGAAGCAAACAAAGCTATCTAATTTTTTAGCAACCAATTTGACCACATAGCTGCTTATATGTAAGAACATGTGTGTACACGATTCTATTAATATTCTGTGGAATGTGGGCAAATCAATTGTCTGCAAACTGTAGCAGCAGTTTGCAAAGTCTGTCTCTTGACCAGTGATTCTCAACTGCGGTCTACAGTCATTTTGGGGATGGCCAAGTCCTTTGTTGGGGGCAAGGACTGCTGTCTGTGCCTTTCAGGACGTTTACCAGCATCCAGAATTCTACCCACCAGATGCCAGTAGCAATAAAAAATATCTCCAGGGGTGCCTGGGTGACACAGTAGATTAAGCATCAGATTCTTGGTTTCCTTTAGGTTGTAATCTGAGTCTTGAGATGGAGCCCTGAGACAGGCTCCAGCTCAGTGTGGAAGTCTTCTTAATGATTCTCTAGAGAGAGATCTACTTCTTTCCTTCTCCCCCTACCCACCAACTCGAAATAAATAAATAAATAAATCCTTTAAAAAAAAATCTCCAAATATTGTCAAATGTACCCACGGGGGCAAAAATGCCCCCATTTGAGAACTATCGATACAGAAAATACAATTTTTTTTCCACTCAGGTTTGATCTCACTGAAGGGAGTTTGGAACATTGCAATGAGTATTTGGGTAGATGAGCTGAGAATAAAGGGCAAGATATTAAGAGGATGGTAAATCCTCATGGTGATGGCTGAGTTCCGAGGAATGGGGTGTGTGATTCTTTGTCTGTTCTTCATGTCCGTGCAGTGTGCCTATCTAAAACAATTGCCCTTCATACCCAAAGCACAGAAAATCAATTTGTCTCTTAAGCTTTATAGTTTTGCTCACCCTCCTACCAGGTAAATATTTAAGGATTCCCTGGACCTCTTCTTAACTCACTTGTACAGTCTACCTGGATAATCTTAACTACTGGCATGGCTTCAAGTAACTCTAGAGTCTGATACATCTAAGCTGGTGTGTCACCAATCCTGACTTTATCCTTTTAACAGAAATTTCCATCTGAATTGAAAACTTCAAACTTAGTATCTTATTCCCTAAAGTCTGTTTAGGGAATCTTCAATCTGTCTAGGCATCACCATCGTCCTGGTCATGCAGAATAGGAATGAGAAGCTGAGGTGAGTTCCAGTCCATCCTCACCTGTTCCAGTGTGTGCTGGCTCCCCCCTCCACACCTGACTGCCCTCTCCAACTCACTGCACTGCTGGCTGCAGACTCCAGCTTCTGGAGATGGAAGCTTCACATTGGCTTCATCAGCTTCCACCTCTGTTCACTCAAATCTCTGCAAGAAGTCTTAATATATCATTCTGAGTGATTCTGTTTCTTTAATGGAATTAGGACTCTCTCATCCTGATTCTACGTTCTCGTTCATCAACCTCTTCTCTATTGAGGAGTCAAATTGTCCTCTCTCATCTTTTGTTCATGTCTCATATCTTTCACCTTCATTTTTTCATCTTGCATTTATCAATCCTCTGGTCATCCAGTCACCAGGCTCAAATTCTTTGTTGACAAGGTCCTCAGTGCTATCTTTCTAAAAAGTGACTATCCATTCATTTGTCATTCATTCACATGTACAAAAAATTAAGAAGCATTCACTGTATACCAGGTCCCATCACGTATATTGCAGATGAAGTAACAAAAAGGACAACCATAACTTCTCTCATAGGGTCTACACAGTCATGAGGGAGAGAGGCAAACAGGAAATAAGCTTAATGAAATCAGTATAAGTGATAAGTGCTTGGAGAGAAAGAAAGGTGATGAGCTAGAGCAGAAGGAGAAGACTGAGGAGAGGCACATTCTGGATAATGCTGGCTGGGAGGCCCATCAAGGAGGGCTCTTTAGGCTGAAGCCTGAGAAAAAAACAGACCTATCAGGATTCGACTGAAGAAACAGAATCATTGTGAGTGAAAAATAAGGGATTTCTTAAAGGCATTGGGAATAATATGTGTAAAATCTCTGAAGCATTCGTGTTTGGTACAGTTGATGAACTGCAGAACAAAGTGGTGGGACAATAGTAAAAAAGCAGGAGAAGAGCAGGAGATTAAAGAGATAGGCAGGGTTGAGATTTTGCAATGTCATTTAGGCTGTGTAGTTAGAAAATGGTCACCATTTCCTTCAGTCTTCTGTTGTCTTTCACAATAAACCCAAGTTTCTTAACTTTGCATCCTAGCTGCTAAACTGGGGTTACCACATCTAGCTAAAGTGGGAATTGCCTAGAGCGATCATAAAAATCCTATTCTTGGGCTTCACTGCCTGAGATTATATTTTTAATTGGTCTGAGCTGGAGTCCTAGTAACTGCTGAATTAGAATTGCATAGAAATGGCTCACACCAGTGTACTTATGAGTATTTTAATTTTCATTTAGCAGTTACCCATTCCTTACCTGGGGCCATGAGAGATGAAAAGTTGAGATAATAAAACAATTAATTGGAGGTAGACAAAACAGTCTTTTTGCATGATAACCAACTGGAATTTAGCCAGTAGCTGCTTGTATTCCTAAAAGAGAAGGGCACTAGATGACTCTTTCCGTTTGCAATGACTAACAGAGCTCAGGTCACTTTTTTTATCTCCCTCTCCTTACCCCTAGATTTGAATGATGTGACTCTGCCTCCTGCCTATTACTCTTAGCTTCCACACTCTCCTAAGAAATTGAAATAAGGCTGAATTTGATTTATGAGAATCATGAAATTTAGTTCATCCTCTACTGGACTCCTAGATGTGACTAGTATTGAAATAGAAAAATTCCTTGGTAACAAAACCTACCTTCCTCTTTCCCGCACATTAAGACACAACAAAGGGATAATGAATATAAGTAGAAAAAAGGATAGGATTAATTTTTATTTTTCCACTCCAAGTTTTATGTTTTGGTGAGGACTAGTTGCCTCCATTTTCCTATTTTCCTTTTCTCTTCCAATAAAGAAATGCATGTATTTATGGTTTAGTTAATGCAAAATGATTTAATTTTAATTTTTTAAATTTTTATTTCATTTAGCTTCATGATTTTATTTGAATTCCAATTAGTTAACATACAGTGTAATGTTAGTTTCAGATGTAGAATTTAGTGATTCAACCCTTCCATACAGCACCTGGTGCTCATCACAAGTGCCCTACTTAATCCCCATCACCTACTTCACCCACGCCCTTCTTCTTCAGCAACCCTCAGGTTGTTCTCTATAGTTAAGAGTCTGTTTTATGGTTTGCCTCCCTCGTTTTTTTTTTTTTTTAACCCTATGTTCATCTGTTACATCTCTTAAATTTCACATGAGTGAAATCATATGGTATTTGTCTGACTAATTTTGCTTAGCATAATACATTCTAGCTCCATGCACGTCATGGCAAAGGGCAAGATTTCATTCTTTTTTATTGCTGAATAATATTCCATTATATAATATGTGCATATGTATACCACTTTTTTATGCATTCATCAGTTGATGGACATTTGAGCTCTTTCCATAATTTAGCTATTGTTGACAAGGCTGTTCTAACCATTGGGGAGCAGGTATTCAAATCAGTAGTTTTGTACCCTTTGGATAAATACCTAGTGGTGCAATTGTTGGGTTGTAGGATAGTTCTATTTTTAGCTCTCTGGGGAGAAAGCCTGTATTCCCATCAACAGTGTAAGAGGGATCCCCTTTCTCTACATCCTTGCCAACACCTGTTGCTTTTCTGTGTTGTTAACTCTAGTCATTCTGACAGGTAGAAGGTGATATCTCATTACAGTTTTGATTTATATTTCCCTGATGATTCATGATGTTGAGCATCTTTTCAAGCGTCTGTTGGCCATCCGGATGTCTTCTTTGGAAAAATGTCTATTCTGTCTATTTCTTAACTGGATTACGTTTCTCTGGGATGTTGAGTTTGATAAGTTCTTTGTAGATTTTGGATTCTAACCCTTTATCAGGAATGTCATTTGCAAATATCTTCTCCCATTCCGTAGGTTGCCTTTCAGTTTCTGTTTATTGTTTCCTTCACTGTGCAGAAGCTTTTTATCTTGATGAAGCACCAGAGGTTCGTTTTTGCTTCTGTTTTTCTTGTCTCAGAGATGTATCTAAAAAGAATTTGCTAAAGTCAATGTTAAAGAGGTTGCTGCCTCTGTTCTAGGATTTTGATGGTTTCCTGCCTCACATTTAGGTCTTTCATCCATTTTGAATTTATTTTTGTGTTTGGTATAAGAAGTGGCTCAGTTTCATTATTTTGCATGTTGCTGTCCAGTTTTCCCATCACCATTGTTGAAGAGACATTTTTCCATCGACTACTCTTTCCTACTCTGTCAGAGATCAGTGTACTATATAGTTGTAGGTCCATTTCTGGGTTTTCTAATCTGTCCCATTGATCTAGGTGTCTGTTTTTATGCCACAACCATACTGTCTTAATGAATAGCTTTGTAATATAGTTTTGAAGCCCAGAATTGCAATGCCTCCAGCTTTGCTTTACTCTCAAGATGGTTTTGGCTACTTGGGATCTTTTGTGGTTGCATATAAATTTTAGGATTGTTCTAGCTCTGCGAAAAATGCTGATAGCATTTTGATAGGGATTGCATTACATGTGTAGATTATTTTGGGTAGTACAGACATTTTAACAGTATTTGTTCTTTCAATACATGGTATGCAATGTTTTTTCATTTCTTTGTGTCCTCTTCAATTTCTTTCATAAGTGTTCTATAGTTATTCTATATATCTGTTACCTCCTTGGTTAGGTTTTTCCTAGGTTATCTTATGGGTTTTGGTGCAATCATAAATTGGATGGATTCATTGATTTCTCTTTCTGCTGCTTCATTATTGGTGTATAAAAATGTGACAGATTTCTGTACATTGATTTTTATCCTGTGACTTTGCTCAATTCATATATTATTTCTCAGTTTTTTGATGGAGTCTTTCAGGTTTTCTACAGGATATATGTTGTCTATGAATAGTGAAAGTATGTTTCTTCCTTGCCAATTTGAGTGTCTTTTATACCTTTTTGTTATCTGACTGCTGCGGCCAGGACTTCCAGTATTATGTTAAATAACAATAGTGAGGGTGGGCATCCCGTCTTGTTCCTGACATTAGAGGAAAAGCTCACAGTTTTCCCCCATTGCAGATGATAGTAACTGTGGGTCTTTCATATATGGCCTTTAGGATGTTGATGTATGTTCCCTCTCCCTACTTTGTTGAGGCTTTTTTTATCAAGAATGGATGCTGTACTTTGCAAATGTTTTTCCTGTATTTATTGAGAGGATCATATGGTTCTTTCCTTTCTTTTACTAATGTAGTGTATCACATTGATTGCAAATATTAAACCACCTTTTCAACCCAGGAATAAATCCCACTTATCATGATGAATGATTCCTTTATGTACTATTGGATTAAATTTGTTAGTATTTTGTTGAGAACTTTAGCATCCACGTTCAATAGGGATATGGGCCTGTAATTCTTTTTATTCAAGTCTTTCATTTTGGAATCAAGGTAATGTTGGCCTCATAAAATGAGTTTGGAAGTTTCCTTCCATTTCTTTTTGAGAAGAATAAGTATTAACTCTTCTTAAATGTTTGGTAGAATTCTCCTGGAAAGACATCTAGCCCTGGACTTTTGTTTGTTGAAATATTTTTGATTACTGATTCAATTTCTTTGCTGGTTATTGGTCTGCTCAAATTTTCTATTTTTCTTGTTTCAATTTGGGTAGTTTATATGCTTCTAGGAATTTATCCATTTCTTCCAGATTGCCCAATTTGTTGGCATATAATTTTTCATAATATTCTCTTATAATTATATTTCTGTAGTGTTGGTCATGATCTCTCCTCTCTTATTCATACTTTTATTTATTTGGGTCCTTTCTCTTTTCTTTTTGGTAAGTCTGGCTAGGGGTTTATCAATTTTATATCTTTCAAAGAACCAGTTCCTGGTTTCATAGATCTGTTCTATTGTGGGGTTTTTTGTTTGTTTGTTTCTATACCATTTATTTCTGCTCTAATCTTTATTATTTCCCTTTATCTGCTGGCTTTAGGCTTCACTTGTTGTTCTTCTTCTAGCTCCTTTAGACATAAGGTTAAGTTGTTTATTTGAGATTGTTCTTGCTTCTTGAGGTAGGCCTGTATTGCTATATACTTTCCTTTTATGACTCCTTTTGCTGCTTCCCAAAGTTTTGGACCATTATGTTTTCATTTTCATTTGCTTCCCTGTATTTTTTAATCTCTTCTTTAATTTCTTGGTTGGCCCATTCATTCTTTAGTAGGATGCCCTTTAGCCTCCAGATATTTGTGGTCTTTCCAAATTTTTCCTTGTGTTTGACTTCAAGTTTCATAGCATTATGGTCTGAAAATAAGCATGGTATGATAGAAATCTCTTCTATTTGTTGAAACTGGCTTTGTGATCTACTATGTGATCTACTGGGGTGAACGTCCATGTGCACTTGAAAAGAATGTGCATCCTGATGCTTTATAATGAAATGTTCTGAGTGTATCTGTCAAGTCCACCTGGCCTGGCCTTCACCATTTT
Source organism: Nyctereutes procyonoides (assembly GCF_905146905.1). Taxonomy (NCBI): domain Eukaryota; kingdom Metazoa; phylum Chordata; class Mammalia; order Carnivora; family Canidae; genus Nyctereutes; species Nyctereutes procyonoides. The sequence goes on along the minus strand of NW_026575142.1, from coordinate 61,982,839 downwards.
CTACACCTTTCAAAACTTAACTCCCAATGATTCAATGTAATACTGAAGTCATCTTAGGTTTAGTTACTTTACCAATTTTGTAGTAGATAATTCTCACTAGGAGGAGAATATTCAATATGTAGATTTATTCCATGAATCCATGTGTCCATATCCACATAGAAATAAGCATCAACATGATAGTAATGTCTCTAGACTCAAACTGCTTCCTCCATCATTTTACTGTGTGACTTTGGTCAAATCACTTCACTTCTTGGCGCCCCATATTCTTCATCAATAAAATAATGATTATAAGGCCCCATATGATTATTATACATTTTATTTATTTTTCTAATTAAAAACTTTTTTTTTATTTTAAGTAGGCTCTATGCCCAATGTCAGGCTTGAACTCACAACCCTGAGATTAAGAATCATATGCTCTACTGACTGAGCCAGCCAGGCACCCCTTTTTGTGAATTCTAAAGATTAAATGAATTGCTGTGTGAAGTACTTAGAAAAGCACTGGATATTACATACAGTTGCTTTTATTACGTGTATATGTATATAATATATTGATAATCTTTTATGTAATAGTTCTTAGCAGAAATAAATAAAAACAAATAAATAAATGATGATCAATTATTGATTGTGTGAGTGATAGAGGGAAAGGTTAATCCGAAGCAGACTCCAAGCCCAGTGCAGGGCCCCACAAGGGGCTCAATCTCACAACCCTGAGATCATGACCTGAGCTGAAATCAAGACTCAGATATTTAACCTACTGAGGTGTCCAGATAACTTTTTAAATGACCAGATAACGTCACTGCATTTAACTCCCAAGGTTGTGCACAATTGAGACACCTTGATTTGCTCAAGGAAAGGAGGATGAAGCTGTGGGTATTAAGTTTATTTATTCATTGTATCCCTGCAAGATTTTGAGGTCTCATATGGAATAGAAGGAAAATGAGATTCTCATTCAATTTCTCAATTAAATTCTCAATTCAATCGAATTCTCAATTCAATTCCTCATGATTCAATTGTTATGTAGCAGGATAGCATTTCAATTATTATGCTATTTGGAAAAGGTTATGGTCTCAAAAAGGTAATTTTTATATAGCATTATTACAGGGTATGCAGTTGATTCCATTCATTTCTATAGATAGAATCAGAATGATGAATCTGTTTTCAAAAAAAAAAAACTTTCAGGTTTAGAAAGTAATTTATGAGGAGTATATTCATGTCATGAACAAAATAAAGAATGGCAAGAGGTAGTAGCACTGCCCTTTATTTACCAATGGTCCTCCTTTCTTTCTCTTGATGTCAATTACTCTATGGAGTGGTGTTTATTGGTCTTTATTTTTCTCTTTCATGAGAGAACGATTTTTGTGCTCCTCATCATGAGGTCATATTGGCTTTCCTCCTCCCCCTACTGATTTTTCCTGCTGCTATAAATTACATACACTTTACTAACTCTTAACCAAGAATGAGGATCAAAATAATTGCTTCAGCTAAGAATTATCTTTACTGTTGTTTTATCTATATTGTTGTTGTATAAGATTGATTTTGCATTTATTTATAATATCAAAAGATATTGGACAGTCAGCAAGGAGAATAGTTACTTCTGATGTCCATAGTTATTCCAATAAGATAATAGACACATGGAATCAGGATTTTAGAGCCAAGGCAAAGTTTATCTAACCAAGATTCTTAATTTTACAAAAGAAGAAATAGATGCAACTGAGTTTTAGCTCCTTTCTTCCTGATAAACCAACTACTAAGGTCAAAAGTAAAATATCATGACCACAATAAGACTAGCAATTTACCTAAAAAGGCCGAGTAATAATAACAGGGAATAGAGAACTATGACAGGGGATATTAAAAATGGTGAGAATAAAGAAAGAAACTGGGGACAAAGTAGTGCTACAGGCACCTAAGTCTAAAGAGAATCATCAGCAAGTGTGGACAGATATTCCAAGGTCTCATTAAGAGTCTTAAATCCATCCCTGCTAGTAAAGAAAAAATATTACTCGTACCTTTATTTATCTCCTCCAAATGGTCAAAGATCTAGAAACTGTGCCATGTGGATAAAGCCGAAGAGGTCATGGATGCCTGGTATACAAAAGAGAGGACTTTTGCCAAACCAGTAGTGGTATTTCATTTTTTTAAGGACTCTCTAATGAAAAGGGTATCAGATAGTCTATGAAATTAGAGAGAAAACTAGGAGAAATAAGTAGGCCTACAAGAGAGACACTTTCTAAATATAAATATAAAAGAGGCAGAAAGTGAGTGACCCAGTCCCTGACAGTGTTCAAACAGAGAAAAGAAAGCCAGTATTAAGGACCAAATCCCAGGGATGCCTTCTAGACAATGAGCAACATAGAGTTCATTCAAATAACACTGAAGATTTGATGATTCATGGCACAAAGTAAAGAACATGCATAGCTCACTTGGCAGGTGGATAGTCAAAATGGACTATTGAACGTAAAACTACTGATTTATTGTTATCAAGTGATCCGTTCCTTCCCTTCTACTCTTTTAAGATCTGTTTTAGATCCATTTCCTCCAGGAATATTTTCTGTTTCCAGCTGACCTAAAATCCTTTTAATATCATTTACTGTAATGTATTCGTTAAGCCTCAGAAACATCTTTTGGGGTCTTAACTTTCTAGTCTATGAACCTTACCAAATTCACTGCCAGTTACATTCAAATTTTGTCTTCATAATCTATCATATTCTATTTTGTGTTTCCATCTCATTCTTATAATACTTATCACATTTCATTTTAATTAGCTATTTATATTTGTATCTCCTCCAAGACTGGGAGCACCTTGAAAGCAAGAATATCATTTTGTTATTATGGTACCTCCATGCTGAGCAAGCATGGCACACTGCAAGCAACTAGTAAATGTTCGTAAATTAATTGAATGAATGCTTACATAAATGAATAAATAAGAATGTCTTATCTGGTAATTTAGAGTGATGCTCTTCAGGCCTGAGATCATGTCTTATATTTCATGGTACCCCATGGCTTCTTGTTGATTTGCATAGCACATAAATATTAAATATTACTGTATGCTATAATTCAGTTAAGTCTCTGTATATACTCTGCCTCACTACAGAATCATGTTGTACTACATTATATTTTAATTTACACACTTTATAGGCACACCTATATAAAATGAAGCATATTTAGAATTAATCTTTTTTTTAGAATTAATCATTTATAAGATGATTATAATTTATAGTCTACCATAGTTTTCAAACTTACTATCTTCCAGATTATATATAAATAATTCTAGAAATACAGACCGATGGGGGAAAAAATAGATCACGTTATCCTGATTCTGATGGATATTTCATTACCAGTGGAAAATCATACTAGAAACAGAACAAAGTCAAGAAAATATTACTTTCATTTATCACTCATTGGTCACTCATTCAACCAATATTAATCAAATATCCATGCTACAAAAAGCTAAGGCTATGAAGACTTTCTCTTTACATTTTCCTTATGTAAAAATAGCAATAGTAAGGACTAATGTTTAATTAGAACTTATTTTTTGCCAGTCATTGTGCCAAGCTTCAAATATAAGTCATCTAAAAAAACAAAACAAAACAAAAAACAAATATAAGTCATCTCACAAAATTTTCACAGCAGTTGAATGAAGACAATTAACCCTGTATTACAATGAAGGAACAGAGGCTTTTAGAGAAGTTAGGTGCTTTATGTCTCACACCTACTGAAGGGTGAAGTTAGGATTCACACTGAGGCAGGCTAGCTCTGAAGCTGACTTCACAGAATCTCCAGTAAGTTCAGTTGTTCACCTTCATTTACTAGGGAACCTCTCTGTCTAGAGCACCTATGTCCCCTGAACAACCTGCCGTAACTAGCTTTGTTTAAATATATTTTATACGGTGTATTTTATTGGATAATATACCTGAAGTTTATTTTTAGACTTGTAAAAGACAAAGTGTTACAAAGGTTTCTAGGGGTCCGCTTTCTCCCTTTTCTCCCCCCGTACCTGAGCAGTCCTCTACTTCTATAGTTTCACTTGGACTGGGAGCCTTTATACCAGGTTCTCTTAGGGGGCTTATTATTCTCCAGCAGAGGTAGTCCAATAAGCACGGGGTATGGCAAAATATATTATGTGCTGAAGTCCTGCCCTGCTACTTGCTAGCTTGGTAAAATGTCACCCAACTTGACTCAGACTCTATGTTCCATTCTACTCTGCAAATGAAACAGGAAATGTGTAAAACAAAAAACAGCAGGAGCACCTGGCTGGTGTAGTCAGTAAAGCATGAGACTCTTGAACTCTTGAGTTCAAGCCCCACGTTGGGCAAGGAGCCTACAATCAATCAATCATCAATCAATCAACCAAAAAGCATTAGCCTCATTGAGGACATCTGGTGACAATGTCATGTGGTAACATCAGCACTAGAAAATTATCTGATGGACAGTCTTGCTGAAGATATCATTCATTCATTCATTCAGTGTTGAAATTTAGTTCCTTTGTTTTGTTTGTTTCTAATTTAGTTGGCTCACAATGTTATATTAATTTTAGGTGTACAATATAGTGATTCAACAATTTCTATGTATTACTCAATGCTATGATAAGCATAGTCATCATCTCTCACCATGTATTACAATACTAATGACTATATTCTCAATGCTGTACATTTGTCTCCTTGACTTATTTAAAAACTGGAAGTTTGTACCTCTTAATCTCTTATTTGACCTAGTTCACCCATCCCTCACCCACCTTCCTTCTGACTGTTTGTTAAGAGTTTGTTTTTTGTTTGTTCACTTGTTTTGCCTTTATGTTCTACATCTAAGTGAAATCCTATGGCATTTGTCTTTCTCTGATGTTGTGTAGTTATTATGCCATGATAGCCAATACTGGTTATGAAAACAATGAAATACTTCCTGAATTATAAATAGTTGCTTCTCTGGGCACTAGTGTCTCTCTGCTTTCCCCGCTGTCTCTTACCACCTTCTCTTGGACCTCTCAGACTCTTCTACTATCCAATATGAAAGCTAATGTCTGTCACAGCAGGACCTTGCAGATTCCTGCTCTATTTCCACAGTTTACATCCTTTCTAACCAAGCAGAACTCTCGTTAAACTGGTTGTAAATTAGTTTTAAAGCTACTCTTGCTTTTAACAAATATTTCTTGAGCATACTAAGCACCTCTAAGAATTAGACATACATACCCTGTCAGAGAATGTAAGGTTTCTGCTTAACCTTTTGGAAAAGAGAACCAGCTTGAAAGAAATAAGGAGCACTGCTGGCAACCGTTTTAGAATATGATTATATGCCTGACTTTAGAAAGAGCAACATGTAATCAGCATGCTACACAATTTTCTTAACTGTTTTCTCTACCACCTAAGTGGCTTAAGCTTAATAAGAATTGGGGATTTAAGCATTCCGTTTTTTCTTTTTTTTCTCTACTCTAGGATACAAATTGTTTGTGTTCTTCTGAATAGTTTGTAAACTCACAGGAAGCCCTGGCACCTGGATTTCCATTGGCATTTGGTTCTTGCTGAATGTTGCATGTACTGCAAAGTCATTTATTACTTTACAGCAATATTTCTCTCACCTTAGTCACTAATGACTCATTACTGATCCATTATGGTCCAGCTATTCAACTTCTTTATGGCATAAGCTTGTATTTCATTTTCAAAAAATCTGTGCTTTCAATTTAAACCAGAGGAGCCATTAATGTGCAGATGCAGAACATGCCTGAGTAAGCTTTCACATGGGAAATATTTTTCTGCAACATAAAACTTGTTTCATTAAAGGAAACGTGAAGCATTGGCACCCAGAAATAAACTGATCAAAATCTTAGTTGCTAACAGATTACCATATCAAATGTAAGTATATAGGAGAGAACAATTTGAGTAGAAGACAATGTTAGTCCAAAATATTCTGATATTAATAGTGAGATCTATTTTATACTTACTTCTGTATTTACCTAACAGACACTAAATCAAACTTTAAACTATACATTGAGAAATGAATTCTATTGGGAACCGTAAAGCCAACCAATAGAACCTAAATATTGAGTCTACCACTCATAGAGGAGTCTATACTGGATAGGAGTGCTAATGTACTTCTCATCATTGATGAGTTAACTGTAATCCTGTATATAATCTGAAAAAAAATCCTGTATATAATCTGTTAAGGTAAAGAACATCTCCAAGCCATCGTCCTTGCAGCTCAAAGAAGTTCCAATTTTAATTACCTCCATCAGATTGTATGCATCAAAATGGTCTTCCTCCCAAAATTTCATAATTTCACTACATAATTATGAATTTAAATAAGGCACAAATACACAGGTAGATTAATTTCTATGTGCTAGCTCAGAGAGCGCTCCTTGCTGTGAAGTTAAATGGATACTAATGTAATAAGCAAAGGATTTGTTTGTAAATGTAAATTAAATGTAAAACAAATTTAAAGATGATATCAGTCATCACTGTTCTTTGATATGCCTTGACTTTTTCCTGTCACTTTTCAATGAGAATACAAAATCAGAAAAATCTGAATCATAAAAGTGAGAATAAGAGACTAGTGAGAGCCCAGAAAGATACTTGATGGTTAAGAGTGAAATGATATATAAGGAAACAGATTAGATTGCATTTATTAAAAAACACACTGAAACATATCTCTACATAACATTGAAGGAACCAAAGTTTACTTTTCTGATACTTTTGTGTGTGTGTGTGTGTGTGTGTGTGTGTGTGTGAAAGCTTTGTTCCTGAAAAAAAGAGCCCTATGGAATTCATAAATACTGGAGATTTAAAGATTACTTTTTTTTTCTTTTTTGACCATTTCATAGTTCTCTCCCTTGAGTAAGGAGTTTGCTTTTTCATTTCTCCTAAGTTGCTAACTGACATTTACAATGTGATATATTTTTTAAAGATTTTATTTATTTTATTCATGAGAGACACACAGAGAGAGGTAGACACATAGGCAGGGGAAGAATCAGGCTCCCCTCTGGGATCCCAATGCAGGACTCATCCTAGTACCCCAGGATCACACCCTGAGTGAAGGCAGACACTCAAACAATGAGCCACCCAGGCATCCCTACAATGTGATTTAACATATCCAAATATGACTGAAAAAAAAATACATAACCCAACATAATTCAAAGAAAAGTAAGAAAAAAAATGTATACTACAAAAGACAGAAAAATAATTTAAAATCAATTAATTATAAATTTTATTCTAATTATTTTCACAAGATGTATGCATCTAGATGTACTAGTTTTATAATGCATTGAGTTCTAACAAAAAAAATATAATGCTTAATCCTTTAGCATCTATTTGTTATGCCAGGTTGAACTAAACCATAGACTTTCATGGACTATTTATTTGTAGGCCAGTAACTAATAATTTCTAAAGCAATTTGTTAGAGTCAAATTACCTAACTGGCTGTTGAAGAGTTTAAAACATAATTGGTGAAAAGATACAAACAATTAATAAGTAGTAATAATCCAAGACAGTATAAATAAAAATTTAAAAAAAGGGGGGGGGGATCCCTGGGTGGCGCAGCAGTTTGGCGCCTGCCTTTGGCCCAGGGCGCGATCCTGGAGACCCGGGATCGAATCCCACGTCGGGCTCCCGGTGCATGGAGCCTGCTTGTGTCTCTGCCTCTCTCTCTCTCTCTCTCTCTCTCTCTCTCTCTCTCTCTCTCTCTGTGTGTGTGTGTGTGTGTGACTATCAAAAATAAATAAAAATTTAAAAAAATCCAAGACAGTGTAATTGACTTTGTAGTATGAACTTAATAATATAATATATTTTCAGAGTACAGAAATTGAATTAGAATGAAGTATTCAAGAAAGAAAAAAGAAAGAAAGAAAGAAAAGAAAAGAAAGAAAGAAAGAAAGAAAGAAAGAAAGCAAGAAAAGAGAAGAAAAGAAAACCTGAACAGACCAATAACCAGGTAGGACATTGAAGCAGTCATCAAAAACCTCCCAAGAAACAAGAGTCCAGGGCCAGATGGTTTCCCAGGGGGATTTTACCAAACATTTAAAGAAGAAATAATACCTATTCTACTGAAGCTGCTTCAAAAAATAGAATTGGAAAGAAAACTTCCAAACTCATTTTATGAGGCCAGCATTACCTTGATCCAAAAACCAGACAAAGACCTCATCAAAAAGGAGTATTACAGACCAATATTCCTGATAAACATGGATATTAAAATACTCACCAAGATACTAGCCAATAGGATTCAACAGTACATTAAAAGGATTATTCACCATGATCAAGTAGGATTTATTCCTGGGATGGAAAGGTAGTACAACATTCATAAATCAATCACCATAATTCACCACATTAATAAAGAATGGGCAAGAACCATATGATCCTCTCAATTGATATAGAAAAAGCATTTGACAAAATACAGTATTCTTTCTTGATTAAAATTCTCCAATGCGTAGAGATAGAGAGAACATACCTCAATATCATAAAAGCCATCTACATGGGACTCCTGGGTGGCTCAGCAGTTTAGCACCTGCCTTCCGTCCAGGGCATGATCCTGGAGTCCTGGGATCAAGTCCCACATCGGGTGCCCTGCATGGAGCCTGCTTCTCCCTCTGCCTATGTCTCTGCTTCTCTCTCTCTCTCTCTCTCTCTCTCAGTTTTTCATGAATAAATAAATAAAATCTTTAAAAAGCCATTTACAAAAGCCCACAGCAAATATCATTCTCAATGGGTAAAAACAGAGCTTTTCCCCTAATATCAGGAACACGACATGGATGACCATTCTCACCACTCTTGTTCAACATAATACTAGAAGTCCTAGCCTCAGAAATTTGACAAAAAAAAAAAAGGCATTCAAATTTGTAAAGGAGTCAAACTCTCACTCTTTGCAGATGGCATGATACTGTAAATGGAGAACTCAAAAGACTCCATGCCAAAATTGCTAGAACCCATACAGCAATTCAGCAATGTACAGGATACAAAATCAGTGCACAGAAATTAGTTACATTTCTATACACAAAAAATGAGACTGAAGAAAGAGAAATCGAGGAATCAATCCCATTTACAATTGGACCAAACACCATAAGATACCTAGGAATAAACTGAACCAAAGAAGTAAAGGACCTCTACTCTAAAAACTACAGAACACAGGAAAGAAATTGAGGAAGACACAAAGAGTTAGGAAAACATTCTATTCTCATGGACTGGAAGAATAAATATTGTGAAACTGTCTATGCTACCCAGGGCAATTAACACATCAATGAAATCCCTGTCAAAATACCATGGACTTTCTTCACAGAGGTGTAACAAATAAAATCCTAAGATTTGTATAAAATTGAAAAAGAAATAGCCAGAGGAATGTTGAAAAAGAAAACCAAAGCTGAAGGCATCACAATGCCTGGCTTCAAGCTATATTATAAAGCTGTGATCATCAAAATAGCATAGTACTGGCACAAAAACAGACACATAAATCAATGGAACAGAATAGAAAATCCAGAAATGGGCCCTCAACCCTGTGGTCAATTCATCTTTGACAAAGCAGGAAAGAATATCTGATGGAAAAAAAAGACAGTCTCTTCAATAGATGGTGCTGGGAAAATTGGACGGCCACATTCAGAAGAATGAAATTGGACCATACACAAAGATACACTCAAAATGGGTGAAATATCTAAATGTGAGACAAGAATCCATCAAAATCCTAGAGGAGAACAGAGGGAGCAACTTTTTGCAAGACACATCTATAAAAGCATGGGAAACAAAAGTAATAATGAACTATTAAGCCAAGATAAAAAGCTTCTGCACAGCAAAGGAAACAGTCAACAAAACTAAAAGGAAACGTACAGAATGGGAGATGATATTTGCAAATTACAATCATATAAAAGGTCAGTATCCAAGATATATGAAGAATTTATCAAACTCAACACCTAAAAAACAAACAATCCAGTCAAGAAATGGCCAGAAGATATGAGTAGACATTTCTCCAAAGAAGACCTATGGATGGTCAACAAGCTCATGAAAAAATATTCCATATCACTTGCCATCAGGGAAATGCAAATCAAAATCACAGTGAGATACCACTTTACACTGGTGAGAATGGCTAAAATTAACAAGACGGGAAACAACAGATGTTGATGAGGATGTGGAGAAAGGGGAACCCTCTTACACTATTGGGAATGCAAGCTGATGCAGTCATTCTGGAAAATGGTATGGAGTTTCCTCATGATGTTAAAAATAGAGCTCCTCTATGACCCAGCAGTTGTACTACTAGGTATTTAGCCCAAAGATGCAAATGTAGTGAAATGATGGACACCTATACCCCAATGTTCCTAGCAGCAATGTCCACAATAGTCAAACTGTGGAAGGAGCCAAGATGTCCTTCAACAAATGAATGGATAAAGAAGATGTGGTGTATATACATGATGGAATATTACTCAGTCATCAGAAAGGATGAATACCTACCATTTATACCAATGTGGATAGAACTGGAGAGTATTGATGAGTAAAATAAGTCAATAGGAGAAAGACAATTATCTTATGGTTTCACTCATATGTGGAATATAAGAAATAGTGAAAGGAACCATAAAGGAAGGAAGGGAAACTGAGTGGGGAAAAAATTAGAGAGGAAGACAAACCATGAGAGACTCCTGACTCTGGGAAACAAAAGGCTGCCAAGGAGAAGGGGGATAGGTTAACTGGGTGACAGGCATTAAGGATGGCACGTTATGTGATGAGCACGAGGTGTTATACTATATGTGGCAGATTGAATTTGAATTAAAAAAATAAAAATAAATAAAAAGTAAAAAGCAAAAAAAAAAAACACGTTATCCTCTAGTATATTAAAAAAAAGAAGAAAGAAGGGAAAAGTAAAAGAAACTCATAGGGTATGTATATAAAGCTGGAATGAATATGATATTGACAATAGTAAATACAAGAAGAATTTCAATGCACTTCACTGCAAAATGGTAAGAAAATAAAAAACTCACCGTAGACAACAAGACTATATGTGTAGCACACAGGGAAGAGAAACCTGAAGAAGTCCTTAAGTGGTACTGACTTAGGAGACAGATTTTGGTGTCCCCAGCAACAGGACTGGCTGAAAATAGAAAAAAAAAAGGAAGAGGGGGTTCTGATGGACTGTACTAAGAAAGTTAATGTGCTTACAGAGGCTGGACCACTCGCAAGCCACTGGATGGTTGAATGCACAGTATTTGGAAAGGCAAAGCAAGTTCAGACATTATTTTGAAAGCCTCTGTGTGGCATTAAAGAGAAACAAATGTTCCAACTTCATATGTGACAGAAAGTAAAAGAACATCTCACCCAGCAAGTTGCCCTTAAGACAAATGCCAAAAAATGCATTATCCTAAACGATTTGTCCACTTGTGTGTGGACCTCAAGTCAGGTGAGGAGAAAGTAGACACTACCTCAACTTCAGAGAGCAATGCCAAGGACAAACCAGGTATAATGCCCTAGCAAGACCAGCCTAAAATCTCAGCAATGTACTGGAATGTTAATAAGAAAAATCAAAGTATAAATGCAGAGAACATGAAGAGAAAGAATAATGGCAGACAAGTAGATAACTGAGATAGGTTTTGCCTGCAGATATGCTTTGTTTAGCCTACTTGGTGTTTTAAGCAAATATTGAATGAATTTCCAACATTTAGAAATTAAAATATTTAATGACAGAAAAAACAACACTGGAGTTCTAACTCTGGAAAGCCCCACTGCAAACTGGGTTCATATTTCTGAATAGCAAATATAATGAGTTACTCTTTTAGGGCGCTTCCTCTTAAATTCACTAGAGTACCTATTTCATTTGCTAAAGTATTTCACGATCCATGAAGATTTAGTCCACTTGTGTTACTTGTCTGGCTCCTATATACACTAACATTAGTGATCACCAATTTAAAATAGTCTCTAAACTGAGACAGGCAACCTCTAGGCTTTGCAAAGATTTTCTAGTATGTACATGGGCACGGATGGTATTAAGATAATCAGATTTCAAGTCTTGAACACATATATAACTCCTAAAATTTACTTGCCTGAGAAGACATTTGGTGGAGGTAACCAGTCGGTTTTTCTTAGCAACGTTTCCTTTCACAATTGTCCATCCTTACCTCATTAATCTCTAATCTTACTGTGCAGCATTGTGCCAGGGTGTCAAAGTCTCTAGGTCAACAAACTACAGGGAGCATCCAAAGAATTAATATCAGAATGTCTGCTATAGACAAAGTAGGACAAGCCATATATAGAACTTCATATCTTGGTTGATCTTAATAACTTGAACATGGCTTAGAGAAATGGTGTATTTTGACAGGTGATGGAATTTTCTGATTTTAAATATTTTGTAGAGTGGAACTTAAGGAATATGAACATTTTCATGTATCTATATTGCCTCTTTACTTCAGACTGACCTCTCCAGTTGTTCAAAACATCTGTGGCTTCGCTCTATTTTTCCCAAGCTTGTATCTTCAAAACAAAAAGAAGAATGGAAGTGGTGGCACATTATGTCCCATATTAGTATAATATTCATCTATAAATACATAATATTATTCAAAATAAAACAATCCTTTATACTTCAAGATACATTATCGCCTACCTTTACTCTATTTTTATTATAAGTGTAAACACATTATTTTAATAACTATGCATTAGTACCAATAATGACAAAAATGCAATCCAAAATTTAACACCAAACATATAATAAAATGAAATTTTTTAATGAATTAAATTTAAATATATACACATACTTTTGATGCAAAGAAATAGGATAGGTAATCAATAAAACACTTTCAAGCATAGATATATAATGGGTAAATTCTGAATGAAGGAATGGAATGGAAATGGGAGTTTAAGATGAAAAGGAAACAATAATAAATTCATACTCTTGCTTGCTTATTCCTATTTTTAAATGGATGATATTGGGTATCAGATTAATAAAGTATTTCAATTCCAATGGATACATTTATGAGAGTGACTTCATAGTTTTAATTGTAATATTACATAATGTAGGAAATTACTCTTTTATATTCCTTAAATGTGATGAAAACTTTTTAGATCCCAATCTACAGATATATGAAGATGTATATAATTATTTTTCAAATAAATTGAGATTTAAGAGTTTCTTGGTTATAAAATCTCATTGTTGATAAGGTAGTTACAGGTTTTTAGTTTTCTGGCCTTTTCACATGGGAGTCTGAGATATTAATATACAGTACTTCATAATCTCTCAAAAGTTGTATTAGAAAATTAGGTAGGAAAAAAATAATTTAAAAGAAAAACAAGAAAATCCATAGGAGTGAATTTTTGTGAGAAGTACAGCTGTGAAAAACTGGGGAAAGCAGATGTTAATATAAGTGGATAAAAATAACATGAAAATATTCTGAGATCATAATGTGGGAAAGTTTGAAAATCAAAAGGAGAATTTTAATTTTTTAATCTTTTTAAAGATGTATTTATTTTAGAGAGACAGAAAGAGAGAGTGGGGGAGGAGCAGAGGGAGAAGAAGAGGGAGAGACTATTCAGCAGACTGTCCCCCCACCTCCCCACCCCTACTGAGCCCAGAGCTGGATGTGTGGCTGGGTCTTCTGACCCTGTGATCATAAACTGAGATGAAATCAAGAGTCAGAGGCACCTGGGTGGCTCAGTGGTTGCGCATCTACCTTTGGCTCAGGTCATGATCCCGGGGTTCTGGGATTGGGTCCGTCCCACATCAGGCTCCCCACAGGGAGCCTGCTTCTCCCTCTGCCTGTGTCTCTGCCTCTCTCTGTGTCTCTCATGAATAAATAAATAAAATCTTTAAAAAATAAATAAATAAATGTTAAAAAAAAAAAACCAAGAGTCAGATGCTCAACCAACTGAACCATCTAGGCACCCCATCAGTAAGAGAATTTTAGATTAATTATGAATAAAATATCTATGGATATTCTGAATTAGAATCAAAAGTATGTTGAGAAGGAAAGGGAAAAAAAGCAAAACTCATTTGCGTAAAGCTATTATATTTGGAGTAAACAAATTCTAAATGCTGGATGAAATTAAGAGTAAAGAATCTGATATTATTGAATAAAGGTAATGGGTAACATCTTAATACTAAGATGTAAGATTATATTAACAATTTACAAGTAAGCATTAAACTTACTTTTATTGTTAATAGCTACATTCTTTCAGTCTAATTTGAAACCTTAGCAGACTTGCTAGATAATATGTAATACAATATCTTTAAAATTTTATAGAATAAACAAATCTTTAAATCCTGATATTTAGTCAAAAAAGAGTATTAGCTCCAATTTACTGAGTGCTTGTTAGGAACCAGGTACTATTCTAACTTTTTATTGCATTAGCTCATCATAATAACTCACTACACCTTTTCTAGTCAACCCTCTAGTAAAGGTATTATGACCAATACTGTTAGTGAGTTTAAAAAACTGAGGTACATTCATGAAGACTGAATCTAGAAAAAGAAAATGCCAAGGGCAGATAATATATTTTTTACTTCATCCACAGCTTTTTCAAACCGAAAGATAAATTTTAACCTCCTTGGCACAGAATCTCATTTTATCAATGAAGCAATTGAGTGTTGTGCCCGACCAAGAGCAAGACCACAAATGAATGCAAACTTTCCTCTTAGTCCATTGCTTTAACATAATCATGTATTTCATTAGCAGTATGAGAAAAATAATTATAATCTCAAAATGTTGTTTTGAGAAGTAAATTATTAAAGGGTTGCTATGTGAATTAAAGTGGTTAATTCACATAAAACACCTAGAATAGTGCCTGGTATATAATTAACACTCAATCAATTTGAGCTAATATCATTGTGCTGACTAATGATTAATTTTATCTCACCTTTAAATATTTCATTTTGTTTGCAGCTCTGAGATTTATTTAATTATATTCCACCATCTTTAACCTTTACATATTTTTTTAAAGATTTTATTTATTTATTCATGAGAGACACAGAGTGAGGAAGGCAAAAACATAGGCAGAGGGATAAGCAGACTCCCTGAGGGGAGCCTGATGTGGGACTTGATCCCGGAAACCAGGGATCACACCCTTGGCCAAAGGCAGACGCTCAACCACTGAGCCACCCAGGCGTCCCAACCTTTACATATTTTTAAGGTACAATTACATAACTGTGCAAAGCCTAAAATTCTTCAATGACTTAAAAATACAATTATTCAAAAAATAGTTTTTGTACTTTTGAAAGTTGAAAATGTGTGATGTTCTCATGCAATGACCCCATGTATCTGGCAATCAATAAAATCTCTGAACAGTCTAATGATGTTGTGAACATAGCCATCATGTTGTATGCCTAAAATACATATGGGATTGAAGTTAGCCTCATATATATATATATATATATATATATATATATATATATATATATATATTGAATTTCAAATAACAGATAACCCTTTTTTCTTTTTCTTCCTCATGCACGATACTTTTCTAGTGCACAATTGATTTTTAGTGCAGTGCTGCTAAAGATGGAATAGGAGACTAGGGAAAGGGACCACATATTTTCAGGAAATTATCATGTCTTGAAAAGTGGATGAATTTGTAGTTTGCAAAAGACCTCATTCTAAACCAATATATCCTCCGAGAACATGCCCCTAGTCATATGCATTAAGATCCTGGGCCCTAAGAAATACAATTAATATTGAGGATAAATCGAAGCCTGGGACTATGTTGCACATATTTGTTAGAAAAAACCAAACAGGTGAATGTTTAACTTTTGAATAAATTAATGAGATGTTTTAGACAGCACTCAGATGAAAATTTAAAACTTTAAAAGAAATCTAAAAGTTATAGATTTGGTGTACTCTGCAAAAAGGATCCAAATATGTATAAACATTCAGAATTTCAACTGATAATTTTAATTTTCATCCAGATAGTTAGCATCATAAAACACAGATACTCTGGTCCTTTTAATTTGGGGAGGGATAGAAAACAGGGGAGTGGAACAGGTGGTTTATAGGAAGAAACTGGTATCCTACCTATAACGTTTTGTGGTCAGAAAATTATAATTCCATTCTTAACTTCTTCAGTGTCATATTGTCAGTTTCTATTTCATCTGTATTTATGACTATTTTCTGAGGGAAAATAGTGGTTTGCACTCATGTGTAGTAAGAATGATCTAGAAGAGTCCACGTTAAAAAGAATCACAAATTCCTTAGGTAATTATTTATGTGGATTTTTTTCTGGACTATGAGCTCAGTTTGTGCTATATAAATCTAGAGTATATCATTTCACCATTTATATAATTGACATTTACCACAGTTGTTAAATATTTAGTTAGAATGTTCACAGTACAGTCTTGTCAGCTTGAAATCTATGGGACTCCAGGTGCTGCTTGTGAGAATTTATGTTTTCAATAAAATGTCCTCCAACATGAGCAGCTGTGTTTTATCAAGAAGTTTCAAATCCATAACATTCAGTTCCTTCTTTTTTTCTTACCTTCTATGTGCGCTCACATTAAGATGCCAAAATATATCTGAGAAAGTAAAAAATACAGAGTTCAAAAGAGGGAGACGAGATGCGGAAGGGAGAGAGAGAGAGCAAAAGTCCAAACAGATTGTGATCAATTCAGAGCCTTTTCTCTTGAGTTTTTCACAAACTTCGTGTAAACAAGAGAAATGTTTTCAAGAGTGTGATGACCCACAGTAAGTCCCAGAAGACAATGCAGCAATGACTGTAAAATTATGAAAGCCCAAGAGTGTTGTACCTATCCAAATGTATTTAACTATAGAGGGAGCAGGAAAGCATT
Source organism: Nyctereutes procyonoides (assembly GCF_905146905.1). Lineage (NCBI taxonomy): Eukaryota > Metazoa > Chordata > Mammalia > Carnivora > Canidae > Nyctereutes > Nyctereutes procyonoides. Next base: position 61,966,123 of record NW_026575142.1, on the reverse strand, counting down.
TCCAAACAGAATAACCTTTTTAGATGTAACCACCAGGAAAATCCAGGCAAGTCAAAATAAAAATGATAAGACCTGGTAAACGAATAATGATTAGTATTAAATCATTCTAAAACTATCTAAAATGATTACAGAAATTAAATGTCCTACTATATATTATATATCATGTATATGTTGTAACACCATATAATATATATGCCATAATAACAATAAACTAAAATTAGGAGACATAGTGGAAAATAGATAATGAAAATGTACGAATTTTCTCAACTTATTTGATGGAAAATTAACAAATATTGAGTAAACTTGAAAAATCAAGAAACAATTACGTAAGTAGCCATACTGTTTCAGAAGGAACATTAGAAAAATAATAATGAAAGCAAGAAGGTTAAGAAAAGAGGGTGATAGAAATAAAAATCAACTGCTCATCTTATTCTTCATAACATGTGAATACTGCCTAATGTCGCTAGTTTGGAAAAATATGCATATATATCTAACTATATCTACACCAATATCTACGTAGATGAAAATTACTAGTATAATAACTAACACAGTGAAAATGTATTTATATAGCTATCCATCTATGTCTAACTAAATCTTATCTACACTGGTAAATAAATATTTATTTGGAGAAATTAAACAAAACTTATAAGAGATGTTATTTTGGGGAGGGGAAATGAAAGTGAATATTTTTAATGTTTGTTTTATGTCTTTTGTTTAGAGTTATTTTTTTAAATGAGTAAAATGCATAGAAAATGTTTATATTTGTCAGTGGGGAAAAAAAACATTAACTGTATCTCTCCTTTATCTAATATGTAGAAATGGTCTGCAAATGGACACAGGCTAAAGTGTAAAGCCGGAAAACCCATTATAATGGCTAAAGTAGTGAGGTTGTGAATTTTTTCCCTTTCTTTTCTTTCAATTAAAGTTAGTTTTCTACAATAAACATTTTTAAACTTTTGATCAGAAGAGTTGATGCAAGAAAGATGAGAACTTGAAATTTCATATTTTGGCCTTTGCAATTTATCAAATACATTTTTCAGAGGCAGTGATCATTAGAACACTTGGACAATTGAGGGTCTTCAAATAAACCAAGGAAAGATTGATGCACATTGTATACTCTATTTTATTTTGTACTTTTAAATTTTGTTCCCTAGTTGTAAAAGTTGATGTATTAGTGGGAGTCTAGGAGGCATTATCTAGGGGGACCTGCTGGCTCAGTTGGTAGAGTATGTGACTCTTAATATCAGGGTTCTGAATTCAAGCCTCATGTTAGGATTACTTTTTAAAATAAGTAAATAAAAAAGGATGCATTATCTAAAGCATTTTAGCTCCTAAAAGTTTATTGATAAATTATTTAGCAGCATCAGTAAATGGAGGACTTTATGATTATATTAACCAAATGTATTTCTTCTTCTTTATTGGTTTGTAAAAAAAACTCGTATGATTTTAAGAGCTGCTGAATCTGCCTTTCTTATTACCTAGATATGATATATGTTAACTTTGTTCACCAATATCTGATCCTTATCACCTTCCAGGACATGGGAGGCTATACACCATCTCACCCTGAGGTGGGCAGGGTCATATAACAAATAGGTAGAAGCCATGCACTTTCTGACTGGAAAGTTCAATTGCCAAAGACTCTACAGTCTCACTTCCTCTGTGATAGTGAAAGGGAAAGATTCTTCACCAAGTGCCTCTGATAAGCAAAATCCCTAAAGCTCCACTGGACACAAGGAGGAAGAAGGGAGAAATAAATCTTTGTTGTATTTAGCCAATGAGAATATGGGGCTATTTGTGCCCACAGCATAACCCACACTCTCCTGAGATGAGTCTTTATATAGAAATCAAAAACTAAATTGAAGTTAAAGTCTATAAAGTCTGAGGGAACTATATATTTTCCTGCATATTAAATTTTAAGTTACCTATAGTAATTGCTAAATTGCTTTTCCCCCAAAGGAAGAATCATGAGGGCTACAATTTTAAATAGATTTATGAATTTCTGTTGTTACACAAGTTTGAACTTTTAAAAAAAGTATTAAATTTATTTTTTTAAATTTAAAATTCAAAATTTAAATTTTTTTAAAATTCACTGATTATTTTCTCAGTACAAAATTTTAATATAAAACAAGCTTAAGACAGAAAGTGTCAAACATGATTTGCATTTTTAATCTTAGTATTTTTCTTATGTTTGAATTTTAGCAACATAGAGTTGTAAGTGGCAGTCCTAGTTTTAAGCAACTATATATTAATATGTATTCGTATGAGTCTATATATGTCTCTGTATACAATTTATGTCTAGTTAACATAATAATATACACCCGACTTTAGGTGTTCAGTTTGTTGAGTTCTGACTATTATATAAGTGTGTGATCACTGTCTAAAACAAGAACATTTTCATCCCCTCACAATTTTCCCTCTCGCCCTTTCTAGTCATTCTTCCTCCCTCACTTGTGGGAAAACCACTTTCTAATTTCTCATATGATAGAATAATTTTGTCTGTTCTTAAATTTCATATAAATTGAATTCTTTTGTCCATGACTGTTGTGGATGGAGTTGTGTACCTCCAAAATTCATATGTTGAGTTCTAATCCCCTTACCTCAGAAGGGGGACCTCTTTAGAAATAGAGTTGCTGTAGATGCATTTAGTTAAGTTAAAATGAGGTCATTAAAGTGGCTTATAATCTCCTATGACTCGTATCCTTGTAAAAAGGAAGAATTTGGAAACACATATTTTGAGGGAGAATAACTATATGAGCACAAAGACAGCTATCTGCATGTCAGACAGAGGCCTGGAAGAGATCCTTCCCCACAGCCCTCAGGAGGAACCAGCCCTGCAAACACCTTGACTTCACACATTTAGTCTCTAGAGTTGTCTAGGTCTCTTTTAAGAAATTCACTTTGTAGTACTTTGTTAAAACAGGCCTAGCAAACTAATCCAACACCCATCAACAATACTTGAGAGTTTTAATTGGCTCACATGCCTGATAGCATTTAGAATCATTTTCCCCCTTTGGTTAGCCTTTCTAGAGATGTGAATAATATCTCATTGTTGGTTTATTTGCATATCTACAAGGACTAAGGTGTTGACTATCTTTCATATATTTATTGGCCATTCGCTTACCATTTGCAAAGTGTCTCTTCAAGTCTTTTGCCAATTGTTTTAACTGGCATCTTTTTATTATATATTAGTAGAAATACATATATATTCTGGATATAAATGCTTTTTGCAATCTATGTGTTCTGAATATCTTCCACAGTGTATGGATTATTGTTTTAGTTGTCATTTGGTAAGAAAATCTTACCAATGTTGATGAAATATAACTTATCATTTCTTTCTTTTAGTTTTAGTGCTTTTTGTGTTCTGCCCCCAAATTTTTACCTATTAAGTGCATCAAATTTACCATACAGGCTCCAGTATTATATGCTACTTTTTGTATGACTGGAAGATAAATGACACAGGGCCTCTGCCAAGCTAAATAGTGTCTCTAGAAAACTTAATATTAAGATGTACCAGAAATTTAGAAGCATAGGATTTTTTTTTCTTAAGAAACTAATCTATATCCAATTTTCTTGATACTTTCAGAGTAAATTTAATCCTATACTTTTAATGTGAAAATTAATTTTGAGAATTAAGCTCAAACTGAGTGAAATAATGGATGGATTTCTATATAAGGATTGTTTGAGGGAAGGTTTTTTTTTCTGGTGTGTGTTCTTTTTTTACTAGATAGAAGAAAATTTGTTCTTTTAAAGCAATTCAATCCCATCTTACTTATATAAAGGTTTTTATAGAGTTTGCCATGTACAATTTTGGCAACTAGGATACTGAAATACTTTTTCATCTAAGTACAAATTTACAAGTATTAAGATTTTACTATGACAAATGTGTTTTGACTATAAAATAAGAAAAGCTCAGATTTCAAAGCCTGAATTTTTCATTAAGTTCATTTAGGTATGTTTTCTCACTAACTGGTATAAGTAAGCAGTCCTGGGACATTTCAAAAAGATAGTTGGTAATAAATACTTGATTAAAATCTGAGGAATATCATAAATTATCAAGCAAATAAATCAAGGATAAGTCACAATATGCAAATTTTTTGGATAATGATTTCTGCAAACTTACTGGCATTAATTCCCTTACTTATTTTGGTGGTTTATGTTCACTCATGTGATTGATACTTTGAAGACATAAAATATAAAATGTACTCTAAAAAGGAGATCTGACTTCAACTCTGGACTTGGTCATTACTTTTAGTCATTGAAAGTATCAAATATGATGCCTCTTTTTAAGGTCATGCAAATATAGGCAATTTGGTACCTAGAAAGCAAAGCCTTCATATACATTTACTACTTTAAAATCACCGGTAGATTAATCCCCTTTTAACTATAGTTAACCAACATTAGTACATAACTTCTATCATAAATAGCATGCTTAGAAACTTTTTCTCCCTGAAACAACTTTTCTCTACCTCCTACCCCCATCAGGGCCTTGGTGTCATCAGAGGATTTTGTTCTCTAAGCCCAGCTTCTTCTAAATAATCTTCTCAGGGTATTTGTGCAAGAGGCTGCACACCTGTATTAGTTTTCCCAAAGAAACGTCTGAAGCATAGGTTTCCACATTATTAGGGAGTATAAATCTATATAGACAGAGTTAGGGGGAAAAAAGATGAGTCAGGAAAGAAGGGAGAGCCAGCATCAGAGAACATTACAGGGTTGGCTACCACTTATATGTACTGCTGGCTTGATCTTAGACTCATCTAAGAAAACATAATGATAGTTGGGAAGGAAGAATTATTTATTCTCTAGTCGGGTAGTCTATTATCAGAAGTTATTTTTATGGTGCTCTAATTTCCCCTCACTTCCAAGCCATAGGAACCGAGCATCAGATGTCCCCTGACATCTCACACTTATGCATCACAGGTAAACCCCAGGGAAAAGAACAGAAGCTGTGTGATGTGGGCATAGAGTGAAGCCTGTTTCACTAGTGTGACACTTTTTGAAGACCACCCAGAATCAATGAGCAACAGCAGCAAGGCTAGGAACAGTAGCCCAAAATGTCAGAAACAGGTAAAGCAGGAAAAAAAAAAAAAAGAAAGTAGCATAGAACAGGCATCTGATACAGTATCTAAGCAAATTAATATTGTAAAAAGAAATCAGACTTTATAGCTATTTCCAGCACATACAAAGGTGTGAAGTTTATTTCTCCTGGGTTATATTTCTAGGGATAACCTCTGAAATTCTCTTTTTACTAATTTCTTTTTCAAACTGAGATTGTATATTTCTTCTCAAAGAATTCATTTCATAAAAGACTGTGAAGTTACAAACATATGGATATTCAATAAAGATCTTGGTCAAAATTATCTTCAGCCAGATCCAAAAAGTCCAATTTGTTTTACATATTTTCATATGCATCAATCTGTTTATAATAGTTTGGCAAAGAGTTTGTGGAGTATTTGACAATCGTTGGTGACATGGGCCATGAGAAAGTAAGCATGCTCCATGTGGCAGTGGGATGATGAGAAAACAAGGCAGCCTACAGAAGCGGGTCCATCTTAAGGAAGAGCTGGGTATGGGAGACAGCGATGAAGTCTAGGTCATTTTCACTTTTAACATCTGGGGGAAATCTGGATGTAAATATCCAGAAAGGAAACAGAAATGAAAGACTAATGATTCAACAGGAAAGTATCTAGGTTGTAGATGGAGACTCAGTACCATCCATATAGAGAAGAGTTGAGGTTCAGAAGATGAGTGCTATCTCTACTGGATCATAGGAAGAAAAGGAAGGAGACCTTGCGAAGTGTCTCATTTGGGGACAGAGAAGAGAGAAAAATCAATACAGAAATTTTTAAAAAGAAACAAAAGTAAAAAGGTGGTTAATTAACTTCATGAGCCAAGTGAGGAAAGGCTTTCAGGGAAGAAACAGTAATCACTTAAGAATAGTGTAACTAGGACACTGTGTAAAAGATATAATGCGGTGATAGATATATATCCATTACGCAGAATCGGGACATTTCTACTTTGAGGTTATCCTCTTATCCTCAATTGTGCATCTATTAATGGAAGATATTAAGTCAGAAGAAGCCAGTTAAGGCCCATTAAACCTCCTCCATGCCTGGTGGCAGACTACAGCGTGGACACACAGGCTCTAATAATTTTTTTTAAGATGTTATTTATTCATGAGAGACAGAGAGAGAGAGAGAGAGAGAGAGAGGCAGAGACACAGGCAGAGGGAGAAGCAGGCTCCATGCAGGGAACCCGATGTGGGACTCGATCCCGGGACTCCAGGATCACGCCCTGGGCCCAAGGCAGGTGCTAAACTGCTGAGCCACCCAGGGATCCTGGCTCTAATAATTAAATGCTCACATCTCCAGGTTGGAGTCTTGAAAAGGTGAACAAATGATATTGGTATATGGAAACAATTTCACGCACACAGTATTGGCAGTCAGTGCCCTCAGAGTTCAGCAATGTAGACAGTGATAAGTACTGCTGGCCTTAGTGTGAGCAGTAATATTCTAACCAGACTGTCCCTGAGGTCTGACACTGGCTCTCTTTCCTGCTACCGGCACGCTCTTGATAGTTGCCCAGTTTCTAAGCCTGGTTTTCCAGCCTTCCATTAACAGTAGGAACTACCACAGATCCTTCCAGCAAATTCCTCTACTTCCTGAGGTTTCTTAAAAAAATTATAATGCTTTGTAGTCATTCTATTGAGACAAGATGGACCCTCACCTAAATTTTGATTCTTATGACACCACAGACACACACCAAAAGATCTGAAAAGTTTTATTTACTCACGTCAAGGGCTGGCTGCAGAGAATCATGCTATTTCTCAAGCTGCTCAGAAATTGGCTTTAGAGAGCTGGGGAGAAAGAGTGGCCTGGCTTTTATGGTGGGTAGGAGTGGTTAGCCTGATGAAAGTTTGTGCATGTGCTGCCCTCAGTTGCATGGTTTGACTTTCTCGCAGGTGCCAAAGGAGGTAGCAGCTGAACTTTCTATCAGCTTACCTAGACGTGGGGCAGGAGAGAAAGGAGAATGGAGAGGCTTTAAAACTGTTAACAGTCAAATATAAAAAAAAAAAAATGGAGTTAGACTCATTACTAAAGGCAGTGTTACAAATTGACCCAGACCAAATCAACCAAACCAAAATTACAACGAACATTTTTTAAAGGGAGTAAAACTGTTGCCTCATTAAGAAAGATTGAACACGTTTATTTCAAGTGTGGTGAGTGGAACACTTCAGGGCATTTGAATTAGATATGAATTAAATTCTTATCCTTCCCTGTGTTAGCTAAGTAATCTTGCGCTAGTTATTGTGTCTCTGTAAACTTCAGTTTCATCATCTGTAAGAAAAGGTTATCTACTAGTCTTGACAGCATTGTCTGAACAGATCTTATTTTTAACCAGGTTTCACAATAGCAATATTGCCCACTAGTTAAGAACATCATCTCAGGAGTCACAGGGCATTGGTTAAAAACTCCACTCTATCATTTACCAACTCAATGATCTGGGGCACATGATAATCCTCTCAATGAATCATTTTCCTCATCTAAACTGGAGATAACAATAGCACTGTCAAAAATATTGTTTGGGTGGATAAATGTGACCATATATTTGGCTTAGCATAAGAATTCACTAAATATCAGCTGTTATTATTATTATTCTACCCACCAAATAGATCCAATAACACCATGCATTAACAAGGACTACAGAGGGGCACCTGGGTGGCTTAGTGGTTGAGCAGCTGCCTTAGCTTCAGATCATGGTCCTGGGGTCCTGGGGTGGAGTCCCACATCAAGCTTCCTGCAGTGAGCCTGCTTCTCCCTCTGCCTATGTCTCTGCCTCTCTCTATGTCTCTCAAGAATAAATAAATAAAAATATTTTTTAAAAAGCATGGATTACAGAATTTACTGAAGATACGTGGGATATGTGACCAGGTTTCATGTTACATACCACCCAAAGAATCTTACTCAAATTGCCTCTTTCATGGCTTGCTTCTTCTCCCTTAAGATCTTTTCTCTGTAAGTCATTTGTCTCCAACAGACACTGAACTCATTCCATCAATGGATTATTAAAAATTAGTTCAAACCATCATCCACTCCAATATGCTAATGAGTCAAGCCCAGAAGTCACCAATGCATTGAAAATTTATTATGCTCTAGCATGATCATGGAGGAAGGTCTTATTTGCTACCACGCCATTGACTTACCATATTATTAACTCTACAAAGCATGTGTCTAAATAAAAGGATATGTTTCCTAAGAAGATGAATATATCTAAATAATGCTACAAAGGAATTATCACACTTGCCTCATGAGCTTTTGGAGAGGATTTAACTAGGTAATCTCTGCTAGAACCCTTCACAATACCTTGCTCATAATAAATGAAGAGTTTATATTAGTAATTCATGTAAGTTACTCTCATTTGTGCTATAAGAATCTATTCCATATTCCCCAAGATAATATTTAAACTTATAATGGATGTGACATTTTAAATCGTATTTGTTAAAATTATTTTTTTTATTTGTGAAGCTAGTTTATTTATTAGAATTCAAATGCCAAATCAATTTTATGCAATTGAAGGCAAAATAAGAAAGTAATTTCTTTAAAATCATAGCAGGGCAACTCTGGACTGATTAAATATATTATTTTTCTGGACTTTTAAAATGTTCATTAGTGTTTCAAGTTTTCTTTTTCTCTTTAGATCTTTGAAATATAAATTAATTTGGAAAAGACTGAAAATTCTCTGCTTTATAAGATCATAAAATGTTTTATTTCTTTGTCCATTGCATATTGTTTTAATGCTTTACAAAGCCTCTAAGTTAAAATCAAAAAAAAAAAAGCACACATTTAATGTGTTAGCCTTTAAATGTTTTGAGGATATCATTGAGTCTTTACTGTTCTAAAAAGCTGAAGAATATTTAAGGATATTTGTGCAAAAATAAATATATGTATGTATGTGTGTGTGTATATATATATATATATACACACACACACATAGATACATACATAACACCTTTCCCCAACAAAACAAAGATATGTTAGGTTTGCACATTCCCTCTATGAAGGCTTATAGATCTCTAGTTTTAGTAATGTTGAAACTGGATAATCCTAAATAAAACCCCATAGTCCCTTTCTTTTCCAAAATACTAAGTCAGGCTTAGGCCAAATGGCAGAGAAAAGAGCAGCAAGGATTCTCACATAACTAACATACAAAAGTATACTATCCCATCTGCCTCAGGAAGGAAAATGAAAAGGTTTAGGTTATTTTAAAAGATTATTTATTTATTTATTCATTCATTCATTCATTCATTCATTCATTCGGCAGGGAGTGGGGAGGAACAGAAGGAGAGGGACAAGCAGACTCTGAGCCCAAAGCAGGGGGCTCAACACAAGGCTCAATCTCACCACCCTGAGATCATGACCTGAGCCAAAATCAAGAGTCCATCACCCAACCGACTGAGCCACCCAGGCTCTAGGTTATTTTTTAAAGGAAATGCTATTGATATTGACACACAGAGACTTCAGATCAACCTTGGAGAGCACATGCAGAATAGTTAAAGCATTGACAAGAGATGACTAAAGGACAAGCTTCGGTGGGTGTTTCTCACCCTGAAACCCACTTCTTAAATGTACATTAGTCACTCTAATACTACATATCTGTACCCCCAATGAGATTTCTGCATTTTTGTCAGAGGAAGAGGACTATATGAAGGATATTGTTGAGGAGGAAGAGTGTTTTCTAAGCCCGATTAAATATAGATTGAAATACAGAATTCTATAAATACAGGTACAAAAAAAAAAAAAGACTATTTACTGAGCAAGCAATCAACAAGTGCAACAGATGCATGTAAATATATTAACACTATGCAAAAGGACGATCCAAGTCATTACCAAGTGCTAAAGCAATGTGTTTTAGACTCAGAAGTTACTCAGTAAATATTTGTGGAATTTAATTGCATGGATACTTCCTAAATTGCTCTGATCCTGATTTGGAAAGTGAGATTTATTTCTCCACAAAGAGGACAGGGAAGCAATTCTTGATGTGGTTAATACAGGGCCAGAGGAGCTGATGGCTTCTCAGTGAGTCTGACTAAAAAATACTTACTGAATCCTAGGTCAAATATGACACTAATCAATAGAAGGTAATCTCTGCATTTGGAAATGACTTCAAGGCTAAAGACATCTGAGATACAAAAAAATATCACTTTTACCTAGAAGTCACCATATTTTCGGCAGAACCAGACACTATGCATAGCAGCCAAGGAGTGCCTGCTTTATGCTGTAGAAGCCCATTGTGCTTATCGAAATGGGCATTTCAAGCTCCATTTCACACATCCTGCATCATGTAGCAGCAATGAAATTTTGAAAATTGACTGTTTTCCCCAGTAGTGTGACTTGATTAGCCTATTCATTCTTCTTGCCTGTCTCTTGTTTATATGTGTATAAGGACTTAAGTCACCTGCAGCCAATAAAATGTGTGGAGATTTTTGCCAGTGAAGCCACGCTAATCTGTGGAAGTCACAGCTTCTCCTTCTCCCAGATACGGATGTGGGAGCATGTTTTCTGAGTTGCTGCAGTCCCTGTCCTGCAACCATAAAAGAAATTATCCAGTGATAAAGCCAATGCAAGGAGGAGAGTGAAATCAAGAGAATCCCAAAGCAATGGACCCACGGCCATGATTATGGGACCCAATAGTGCTTGTGATTTGGGCTGGTTTGAGAGGAGCTTCTGTATGCACAAGAGAAAGCATTCTGATACAGAACGGCAGGAGGTAGCTGTCTCTCTGCCTGCCTCTGTGAGGGCAGTGTGTAGAAGCACCCAGAAAACTGTGCTGTATTTGGAAGAACTGGGCTGAGCTCAGTCTTTGATTTGCTGCTGAATTAGTCACTTCCTCTGCAGAACAGACATAAAAAAGAAAGCTGCCCTGAGAGAAAGAGTAAGAGAGAGGTATTTTAAATGTAAACAGAAATGGACAGTAAATCAACCAGAATAAAACAATTAGACTGAAAACTCTTTTCTCAACAGTAACGACAGCAGGCGGAATACAATGGATTCATTGTTCTAGGGTTCCAAACAAGCAAACAAACAAAAAAAAAAACTATCAAATAGTTTTATGTGATGATAGAAAATAACCATCAATATGGAATTCTATGCATAGTTGTGAGGGGTCACTGAAATAAATTGCTAAAATCCCTCTTCGGGAATAAAGGATTTATTACAGCTCCTGAGAATGTGTCTGAAAGATACTTCTGAACTCTTCACCCACTTTGGGCTTTGTCTCAGCTGGCAGACATTGCATTACTGAGATCACAGCTTCTTCCTCATGCAGACCACAGCTAATAACTAACCAATGCCCAGGTTCAAAGGCCTGGTACCCTGGCCCAAATACAAATAGCTCTGAAGGGACATTCCATCATCTCAACTTCCTGGAAGATTCCATGTAAGCTTTACCTCTCCCATTCCCCAATTCCATTTTCTTCTTTTCCCTTTCACAGGTGTTAATCTCAAAATTTGTACTAATACCATTGTATACTTATCTGTGTATCAAAATTTGTTTCTTGGTCAACTCAATCTAAGACAATAGTAAAATTATATTTCAAGAAATAGGATGAACTAAAAGCCCATCACAGAAGAACAAATCGACTATACCACCCAATACACACGATAACAATTCTAAGGAATATTTTTAGGAAGAAAAAAAATTGTTCTTAGATGAAAAAGTGAAAATTTAAGAATGAAAGATAGCTATAAATATTGTTAAGTGATAAGAGTGAAACTGAGCTGATATTTATAGTATAAGTCAATGTTAATAACGTTTGATTGTTGGGTTGAAAACAGACTGGAACTATAATACCGAACAGCTACAATAAAAATTATATGGCAGTTGTAATTATTTTTATTCATTGTATATGATATGTTATTAAATTTATATTTTTATTGTCAAACAGAAATTAAAAATGCTGATTATCTTTAGACTCTATTTAGTACTACTATTGAAATTATTATGAAAATAAATAAATAAATAAAGTCTATGAAAATTATAGGCATCAAGAACATACTTCTCTGAAAGAATAAAAGAAAAAAAGGTGATGAACAAAAAATACTTTGAAAGTCAAAACAAAAAGAGTGGCAAGATTGAAAGAAGAAAGCAACAAGAGAAGAAAAAAAACAGAATATATGGCAGAAACAAGTTCAAATATATCTAAAAAGTCATAATAAATTTAATAAACTATCCAAAGACTATCAGACGGAATCTTTGAAAACTGCATATATCTGTTGTTTCAGGAATCAAAGGACATTGAAAGAATTGAAGTCAAATGAACAGTGAACTATATCAAACAAATATCAGCCAATGATTTCCAACACTTCAAGGTTGAGAATAAATCCGGGGATAGAACTGCTTAAGAGTGAATGCCAGGAAGAAATCGTGCCCCAAATTAATCACACCAGGAAGACTGCTTACCAAAGAAACCTAGGTTACCAGAAGTGTTTTCTAAACAATCATAAATAATAGCACGGGAAATGGAGCCAAACTTCATAAATACAGAGTGAAGTGAAAACAAAGGCTAACTAATGAGCAACATGTTTCGTGTTAGCTGATGAAGTTAAAATCAAAGTGGGATCAAGCTGAATTTCGGAATTTAAGTGAAAAATAAGCTGCTTTCAATGCGATAATCCTCAGCGTGCACCTGGGGCCAGCATGTGGATTAAAGGAATAGTTCAGCTCTGAACCCTATTTCAGATATCATCAAGTATTTTATCATCTCTCAACTATTTGTTCAGAGCAAAGTGTTTGAGCATTCTTGCCATATGCAAACCCACAGAAAGAATAAAAGGAAGCACTTACCCGTTAGCATGCATTTACTCAAGTTGAAAAGATTTCGTACCCCACCATGGGAGTAAACAGCTTTTTTGATTCAGAGCGTAAAAGGATAAATTGTGAAGACCTCGTGCGTCATCCTGAAGGCGGTTCCTAAATAGGCCTTAACTGATTTTTGAGGAAGAAATCATCAAGCAGTTGGAGATGAGGAGGAGAATAAGGCTTTTCAAGGAATGAGAAAGAAATGTGATTGTCCTTTGGTATTGAATCCTATGGGATGATGGGGTTCAAGGCAGACCAACCCAAAATATGCCCAAGTGGCATATTGATTATTTTTAATTACTTAGGAAACAGCCAGTATGAGAAGGATGCTCTGATCATCGTTTGTCCCCTAAAAGCAGGAAATAAACCTCCCAGGTAAAAGGTACTTTCCCTGTACCAGGAGGTAAAGAGAATCCTTACCCCCTAAGATAGGGAATTTAGGCTGAAAAGGCTGTAGGAGCTAGCCTTGTTACTTCTACACTAATTTACTGTCCCAAGCCCAAACCTCTGTGTTTTGCCAATTCTTCACAGATTTATTGTTTCTTTGTCTAAGAGATATAAAAGCTGCCTGCTTTGCTCATTTCTTTGAGTCTCATTTCTACGAGCTCCTATGCATATGTAATTAAATTTGTTTTTCTCTTATTGAATCTGTCCTGTGTCAATTTAATTATTAGGCCAACCAAAGACCCTAGAAGGGAAGAAAGGAAAAGTTTCACTCCTTCACAAGGACAAGGGTTTCGAGTTGTGTATCACAGGATCACGGAAAGGAGCACTTCTAAGGAGATGGATGTGATGTTCCTGCAGTGAATGGTCAGTGAGGGCCATTGCCTTGGGGGTTGGGGGGGGTGGGGAGCCACTTGTAGCTGAACTTTGCAAGGAGCCACAGAGAAGCCTTCATAATGCACTGGCTAGGGTTGAAATGTCAGGAATTAAAACTCACTTCAGAGACCGGCTTATTTTACTTAACATGTCCTCCGGGCTCATCCATGTTTCACATATGGCAGGATTCCCTTCTTTTTTAAGCGGAATAATATCCCATTGTATGTATATACTACATTTTCCTTATCTATTTATCCTCTGATGGACATTTAATTTGTTTCCATATCTTGGCTATTGTCAATAATGCTGCAGTGAGGGGCACCTGGGTGGCTCAGTGGTTGAACATCTGCCTTTGGCTCAGGTCATGACCCTGGGGTCCTGGGATCGAGTCCCACATCAGGCTCCCAGCAGGGAGCCTGCTTCTCCCTCTGCCTATGTCTCTGCCTGTCTCTCTGGGTCTCTCATGAATAAATAAATAAAATCTTTAAATAAAAATTGTGCCTATAGTTAACAGTACTATATAATGCACTTAAAATTTTGTTAAGAGTAGATCTCATGTTTAGTATTCTTACTACAACTTAAAAAATAAAAACTCACTTCAGGTGAAGCATTAGCACGACACATTTGGATAGCAGTATGTATGACTGCAGGGAAAGATGTTGCAGCAGTGACTGTCTGGTAAATGATAGTGTCTTCAATGAGTCCCTCTTGTGTAGACCAAAAGGGGGGTCAAAATAACTAAACTTGAATTTGTCTTCTATTTTTGAAAATTGGTGCTCAAGTTGGATTTAATTTGGTTTCAAAGCAGACCTTCTCAACCGAGTTACTGAACTTCCTTAATGCCTGAGGCATCCACTGTGTATAATAAATTAACTCATCTTTTATGCATCTAGAATGACACCAACTATGTGCCTTCTTTCAGAAAACTGAAAAAAAAAAAGAAAAGAAAAAAACCAGTGGTGCTTCATTTTTTCAGTATCCTGTTTAGGAAAAGCTGTTCTAGAGCTATAAATAAATATGCTTGTCCACCTCAAGAGTTGTACCAAAGTTCATATACATAGCATGCATTTGAGTATGTGGCGATGGTAAATATCAGAGACTACATCAGAAATTTAGTCAATGTATTGACTAAATCTTAATACATATTTAGAATTACTTGCAAGACATATAAAACCTTTAAAATGGGTGAAAAATAATCAGCCATCACTCACTAGCTATTTAGGAGTATTTTACATTTTTTGAGAAGAATGTCAGGGGGCTCCTTTAAAGCATACTGTCCCAATTCACTGTGGATTCTATGCATCCTCACAAACTCTGCTAGATAGCTACAGAGAAATCAATTACAAGAATCCTCTAACTGTAGAAAAATCTCATGCTTCCCTTGATATGATATTGTACAAGCTAATTCAACTGGACACAATTGAGGGAAATCTGCTTTAAAGTTCTGAGAATCCAACATTACCTCTACAGGCTCCCTGAAACACCTAATGTACTAATTCCCTGTGTATGGTTCATCCTCTGCTTGGTCACTTCAGACAGGTGACAGATTTGTCAAGGAATCTATGAATTCAGGCTGATTTCACCTGTATTGATTCCTTGCCTAGAGTTTATCTGTGGGGAAATGGCATGGAGCCTACACAGTACTCTGAGTTAGGTGATGGCCCTCAGGTCTTCCTATTTCATCCAGAATAGAGAAATAATGGGATCAGAGCTCAACTTTAAGAAAACTGCTTTGATGTAACCTGGAGGAAAAATGACATCAGATCAGGACAGTTAGGAGTTATTTGTGCTTCAGTCAGGAAGAAGGGTTCTGGAATTATAAAATTTTAAGAGATGTGAACACTTTTCTGTGAGGAATTTGTAATCAACTTGAGAACATAAAATGTATATATAAACCAATTAATGAAAAAAGTCTTAAACTGTAACAGCTAACATATTTGATAATCATTCAACAGCAAAATGTTAATTTTGTTGGCAAAAGAAATAGTTTAGAATGAGCTACATGGTCTAAAACGTGATCTAAAATGTTCTAATTCTCTTTTTTTCTCTGGAAATCAGGAACAAAGCAACTTCTCCAGCTAGATAGCAAGACTAAATTAATAAGTTTATAGTGTGAATTTTTTTTCTTTGTGGGAACAGCATATGATTTCTTGGTAACCTGCCTTTTTGTTTGTTTCTGTTTTTTAAATTTTCTTCATAGAAATTGTTTTTCGAAGTTAATTAAGAGTCAATGCTATTGCTAGTTCTGGTCAAATCGATATGAATAAAACAATTCATATGAATTGGAAAATAGACTGGCTTCTTTATTTCTTTTGTTCTTTGAATTTGTCTTTATTAGGTTAGGCATGGTGCTGGAAATTTGCAAGTTTTCCATATGCTGCAAGAACCCTGAAGGTCAGAGCGGCCAATATATTTTGGTTGGCATTAAAATGTCACAGTATCCCAGCACAGTGGGACTTTCCATTTGTATATTAACTCGTTATCTGCAGGCAGTATGGATGGTGAATTTGTTCACAAACTATCTAATAGTGTAATTAAAAAAATATTTAAGAAGTTTGAAATGAGATTAGGCAGTGAATAGAAAACTTTGTAATTTGATCTATTTTAAATGAATAAATTAAAACTCCTCCATTTTAAATAAAACAGCACTGAAGCTAAACAGGAAATTTGGTATAAAAATAACGTTTTATGGTAAACAACTTCATAAACAGCTAACTAAATATATGCATGTGTCCCCAGAGGGAAACAAGTGAATGGATCTAAGGCATTTGATTCAAAGCAAAGATGACTTCAGACAAAGATGATTTAACAGACTTTTAATGGCCATTCAATGTTTCATTTCTGCTGGTGAAGTTTTAAGAATCCATTATATAAAATCTGGGATCCTGGGGTGTTATGTAAATTATAAGCACCAAGTTAATATCTGTTTGGTTAAAAGCCAAGAACCAGACTGAAAAAGATTTAAGCTGAATCTCCCTGTTGTCAGGGTAAGCATTGTGAATTCTTCTCAGAGGCCAGAACACAGTGTCCCCGAGAGGTTTTTGGCAAATTTTATGAACATGCTCTTTCTCTACAGAAACCCTCAGATGACTGTCACAATGGGTCTCTTGACCTGTTCGTTGTCTCTCTGGTTGTATTCACCTTCATAACACACAAACTATCACAACTCTAAGAAACAGGAAAACTTGGGCTTCTCAGTTAATGTCATAAAAATACCCCCCCCCTAAGTAGGATCAGATGACTGCATTTCAGATCCTCTTATACCAATATCTTTGTTGAAATTAAACCCTGAGTAAAAGTTGCATCAATATTAAAATTTATATATACATATTTACCACTTCTTCCTAAAGTATAAAACTAATTAGCTTAGTAGAAAGGAAAGTGTGCAGAACAGTCAGTATTTTATATGAGAATCTGGCAGGCTTCAGGCAAGATCATCAATTCACCCTGATTATACTACTGATCACTGCTAAATACATGTGTAAAGAACAAACATATAGTTTACAATTTTCATTATTTTTTCTCATTATTTGACCATATAGAATTTTTTATCTAAAGTAGAGAAGGTCCTTATAGGTGACCTGATATTGATCCAGAGACATTTGTATACTAATGCTGAATTGAAAGTAGTAGAAATTGTTTGTTTATTTAATTATCCTGTAAAAATATGCCTTTCTTTGTCTTTAAACCACAAATTTAGTAGAATGGATTTAGTAGAATGGAGGTCCACAACCATAGACAAAAATGGTCTTGGGGCACCTGACTGGCACAGTTAAGCATCCAATTCCTGATTTTCACTAAGGTCATGATCTCAGGGTCCTGAAACTGAGCCCCATGTTGGGCTCCCTGCTCAGAGGAGAATCTGCTTAAGATTCTCTCTCTTCCTCTCCCTCTGGCTCTCCTGCTCAGGCCCTCTCTCCTTTCTAAAAAAATGGGAAAATAAATATTTTTTAAAAAGAAAAAATAAGGAACACCTGGGTGGCTCAGATGTTGAGCACAGATGCTCAGTTGAACATCTGCCATTGGCTCAGGGTGTGATCCCAGGGTCCTGAATCGAGTCCCACCTCCGGCTTCATGCATGGAGCCTGTTTCTCCCTCTGTCTATGTCTCTGCCTCTCTCTGTGTGTGTCTCTCATGAACAAATAAATAAAATATTAAAAAAAAAGAAAAAAAAAGAGATAGTCCTCTAAATACAAATAATGTGGTTTTAAAATAAAAATAATAAAAATTGGCACAATTTTATAATTACCTAATTGTAGCAAGAAATAATTTAATAAGGACAACAGAAAAATAGAAACAAAAATTTTATTTTGTACATTCAAATTATAGGTAGTCATTTAATTGACTTGAGGCTAGGAAAATTATGGTAAATCACATTATTTCATTATCTATATTACTGCAAAACCTTTATTTTGGCAACTTGGCAAAGTTACGTGGCTTTAAATTTTTGTTGGAGGGAACTTTACTGAGTTAATTTATATGATCACTTGCAACCTCAATTTATATGATGTCTAATTATTATTGCAAGATTTATATCAAGTAATAATGTACTAAAATTATTCCCCGAGTCAAGTTATGCATTCCTTAAAGTTTCTCACTCCAGCCACATCTCAGTATGGACATAAAACATGCACACTGCATCCTTTAGTTCATTGTAAAATGGCATTTGTGGAATTGAAGATGTCTCTAACCTACACTAAATGATAGTATATGAACATACTATATATATTTTTATAGTATATATTGTATATTTTATAGTAATTAAGCTATTGTTGGCAGTATAACACATTACATAAAATCTTTTTCACACTATAGAAAATAATTCTTGAGAAACATGCTAGCAAGAAAAGTTGATTTATCGTAACTGAATTATGGTAATCATATATGCAATAAGAATCTTCTAATTGATTATGTTCATTTTTTCTGTACTAGCTGCACTCATCTCAAGAAAGAATAAAGACCTGTATGGTAAAGATTTCTATATTAACCTTACCATTTGGCCTCATCATATCACGACATCATGTTAGCTTTTCTTAACCTCATTGTAGAATTGTATACAGTCACTCTGTAAACTCTTCCAAATCACAAGATTAAAAAAAAATTAACAGCTTTATTGAGGTACAATTGATTCAAAATTAACTTCTCACATTTAATGTGTACAGTTTAACAGATTTTAACTTATGCATAGGACTGCAAAACTAGGATTACAGTTGAGATAGTCAACATGTCCATTATTCCCAAGAATCTCTTTATGTGCATTTGTAATTCTCCCTCCCATCCCTCAACATCCCTAGTCAACTATTCACCTGCTTTCTGTCATTATGCATTTCCTTGAATTTTATATAAATGGGATCCCTCAGTATACTTTTGATATTGCATATTTCCTGCAACATGATTACTTTGAGACTCATAGTAAATTTTGAGATTCATATGCAATAGATGCTTTATTTTATTCCAAAAAGTATTCCAGGATATAGATATATCAGAATTTCTTATTCATTTACCTGTTAGTCATCATTCAAATTTTTTCGGACTTAGGACTATTACAAATAAAACTCCTGTGAATACCCATGCACAGATCTCTATGTAGGCATAGCTTTTTTATTTTTATTTTTTCCTATTGGGTTGTGACTTTGGAGTAGAACAACTGGGACATATGGTAGGTCTATGTTGGACTATTTAAGAAAGTGTCAAACTATCTTCCAAAGTAATAATATATGCCATCTTGCATTTCAAATACCATGTATGAGAGTTTTGGTTACTTAAATCTTTGCCAGCCCTGAATATAGTCACTTTTTAATTTTAACCATCTATAAAGTGAGTAGTGGTAAATGATTAAGTTTTAGTTTAGTTTTTTTTTTAATGATTAATGATGCTCAGCATCTTTCCAAGTGCTTATAGGCCACCATGAATCTGTGATTAAAAGTCTGCTCAAATCTATTGCATATTTCTTAATTTGGTTGTTTGTTATCTTACTATAGAGTTTTAGACCTTTGTGAAACACGCACGCATTCTGAATCCTAGTTCTTTAGCAGATATATGCTTTGCAAATAGTTTCTCCCAGTCTATGGGTTATCTTTTCACTTTTTAACAGTGTTTTCCAAAGAGCAGACATTTTTTACTTTTGTTGAAGTCTAATTTATTTTTTCACCCTCTTGATATCATATTTGAGAAATCTTTGCCTAACCCAACATCCCACAGATTTTCTCTTATGTTTACTTTTAGAAGCTTTCTTTTCTATTCTTTTTTTTCTTTTACATTTCAGACTATGATCCATTTTGATACATTTGCAGATGGTGTGATATGGATTAAAGTTTATCTTTTGCATATTAATATTCAATTGTTCCACTACCATATTTTGGAAAGACTGACATTTCTCCACAGATTTTCCTACTCACCATTTTTTGTGTTTTTGCGGGGGTTTTTTTGGGGGGTGTTGTTGTTTGGTTCTTTGAGTTTATTGTTTGGTAGAAAGACCATTTCTGGACTCTACTATGATCCATTGATCTAGTTGTCTGCCTTGATGCCAAAACCACACTGTTTTGATTATGGTAATTCTCAAAGTCATGCTAATTCTCCAGTTTGGTCTTTTAAAAATCAGTGTTCCTTGGGCTATTCTAGGATCTTTGGGTTTCCAGATGAACTTTTGAATCAGTTTCCCAATTTCTATAAGAAAGGGTTGCTGATATTTTGATTGATATTACACTGAATATATGGATTAATTTGGAAATAACCGGCATCCTCACAATAGTAATCCAGTTTTTCTCTCCATTAATTTAGGCTTTTTCCAATTTATCTATAATGTGTATTATAGTTTTCATTGTACAGGTTTTACACATCTTTTTTTTCAGATTTATCCTTAAGTTTTCATTTTTTGGATGCCATGAAAATGTCATTGATTTTTAAATATCAATTTCTGATTACTCTTTATTAGTATATAGATATATAATTAATTTTTTACTTAATCTTATATCTCATAATATTGCTAAGCTCACTTAGTAGTTCTAGGGCTTTTGTAGATTTCAGATACCCTACAAAGATTTTTGCTTTTCACTCAAGTACCATAAAATCAACACCTGATCAAATGAGTTATAGTTGTGTGATACACATACACAACAAATATCAGGAGTCTCCAGCCTCATTCACATCTTTTTGTCTTTAATATATATAATCATCTTTTTTTTGTTTGATTTTAAACTTAATTTTCAATCACGTCTCTAGTTGTACTCTTGTTCCTTTGAAGTAATAGGTAATTCTGACTTTTCTGGTTGCTAACATTATTCAATTTGTATTTTTATTTAATTTCTTTTATGCCGGGTTGGGTAATACCTCCTAATTAATTTCTGGTCTCTCTCTTTTTTGTTTTATTTTGTTTTTATTATGAGAAGTCCTGTTTTGCCTTAAAGGGAAATTTGAAAAATCTAACCCAACATCAGGCCAAACAAAATACTCTCCAAGTTCCTATATTTTTTAATTGGTCCCATTTATAAATTAGTTGTTTTAGAAATAATCTTCCCTTACTCATGTGAATTATCATCAACCAGAAAGTGAAGGCAAACTAACATTGATCTCTCCTGCCTTGTAGCTTGCTGGGGTTTGTCAGACTGATTCAGCTAACTAGGCAGGTGTTCTCTTTCTCACAACTGTTTAGCTTTTATTCTGAAAATTGGTGATTGGTCAACATTTCCAGATAAGAAATATTGATTTTTTTTTATTCCCTCTGTTGAGTTAGCGGAAGGACTGAACAAAAATAAGTCTTAACGAACAAGCAGCATGAGGAAATGGTAGATGAAAGACCCAGAGACATAAGAAAGTAAATAAGAGATCATCTACTGGGAGATGGAAAAAAATAAGTGTACATAGAACATCATGGTTTGTTTTGGAAAGATGTATTGGAACCCAATTCATACAAAAGTTGAAGGCCGGGAATTAATGTAAGAGTGGAAAAAAAGAATGGTTGAAGGTTAAACTGTAAAACATCATAGGGCTATAATCTAAGTTTTATGATAAATATCAACATAACTGCGTTAAAGATTAGTTCAGAAACTGATTTCTGAACTAAATTCATAGATAAATGTAAGGGTATAAGGTAGATTGATAGAATTTATTTAAACAGTTCAAGTACTATTTTTAAGCCTCTTAACAATATAAATTGCCTTTTGTTTTGTTTTGTTTTTCCTCTATATTTTAACTGATGAAAACCACACTGTGAGACTTCTGCTTCCAGCCAGGACGGAATCATAAGGACTGATTTTGTGTTCCTGCCTGAAACAAATCTTAAAAAACACACAAAGACAAAATATATGAAATAATGGTTTTGAGACACAGGACATTGGACATCAAAGGACTCCCGAGAAATGGGAAACAAAACGATGAGCACGACAAATGCCCCAATTCTTATTGCATTGGGTGAGTTTCCAAACTGTGAGCAGGTAGGGACAACCAAGGCAGAGCTTGGGGGTGCCTCTCAGTTAAAAAGATGGAGCTGGGAACCCAAGAAGACCAAAGTGGCTAGTTCATGGAAAAGAGTACCAGAAAAAGAGAGCTGCCAGAGTAAAGTTTCCAGAAATCTATAGGGGACCTTCTCTGATACTTAGCTGAGCACTGACTAGTGCATAAATTGAGGACACCACTCAAGGTCAGTGAAGAAAACCCCTGAAAGGCTTAGTTGGAATAATCTTAGTACTTACACAGGTCCAATCACAGTGCCTGTTCCTCCTAACCAGAATGGAAACCTAATAATTCATGAGCATCAGGTAGAAAATTCATGGCTTGCAACACAAGTAGGGGAAATTTGCTCTAGCCTAAATGCTGCTGTAATCCTATCTAACAAAATTTCAAAGCAAGACACAAAAGAATCAAGCACTTCCCAAGTGATTTAACTTTTTTTTTAATTTTTATTTATTTATGATAGGCACACACAGAGAGAGAGAGAATGTGAGGCAGAGACATAGGCAGAGGGAGAAGCAGGCTCCATGCACGGGACGGGTCTCCAGGATCGTGCCCTGCGCCACCCAGGGATCCCCCAAGTGATTTAACCTTGTCCAAAAACAAAACTAAAGAACATTTACTGATATGCAAAAATATATAACTTTTAGCAATTTAATATTCAAAAAATCTGGGATCCAATAAAAAATTACCAAGAATGAAAAGAAGGGGGAAAATAAATTCCATAATTAGGATAAAAATAGATCAATCCACACCAACACATAAATCACAAAGATGATAAACTGAGAACATAAAGACGTTGGTCATTACTATAACTGTATTCCATATGCTCAAGAAGTTAGTGATGAGACTGCATATGCTTAGTGGAGACATGGATATAGGGTTCTGTACTAAACTAAGCAGTTTTCAACAACACCCCTGAGAGTCTTGGAATGTATTCTCATGGATAAAGCTGGCCTACTCTAGGTTTACACAAAAGTACAAATAATCATAGCAAAGATTAATTCTCCAAGCATGTAATTAAAGGCATATGTTGTCAGAGTGAATTAAAAAGCATAGTGCAATTATATTCTATGCATAAGAAATTCAACTTGGGGTGGTGCCAGGGTGGCTCAGTTGGTTAAGTGTCTGACTCTTGATATCAACTCTGGTCTTGATCTCAAGGTCATGAGCTCAAGCCCGGCATTGGGCTCCATGCTTGGAATGGAGCCTATTTAAAAAAAAAATTAAAAAAAACTAAATTATGGGATCGCTGAGTGGCTCAGCAGTTTAGCACTTGCCTGCCTTAGGCCCAAGGTGTGATCCTACGGTCCTGGGATCGAGTCCCGCATCGGGGTCCCTGCACGGCCTGCTTCTCCCCCTGCCTGTGTCTCTGCCTCTCTCTCTATGTCTCTCATGGATAAATAAATAAAATCATTATTATAAAAAATTAAATTAAATATAAAGACATGAATAGATGAAAAGTAGAAAAATTTTTAAAAGATAAACCATATCAGAAGTTGGAGTAGCTCTATTAATATTAACAAAATACAGTTCAGTGGAGAGGCTTCTAAGAGGCATAAAAAAGTCACATTTGGTAAAAGGTCATTTGGTCATTTGTCAATATTACATGACAATCTTAAATATTTATGCATGTAATAAAACAGCTTCAAAATACATAAAACAAAACTAAAAAAAAGGAAAGAAAATAGATGAATTTCTAGTTATCATCAGGTATTACAAAACCTTTCTCAATAATGGGCAATAAAAATATACTGAATATCAATAGGGATATAGAAGACCTGAATAATATTTCAATCAATATTGTCTAATTGAGCTTCATAGAACATTCCACATAAAAACAGCAGTATACATATTCTGTTCAAGTGCACAGAGGATTTAACAAAATAGCATATATTCTGGGTCATTCTGTTTCAATTAATTCAAAAAGAATAGATGGATGCAAATGAAGTCTCTAACCACAATAGAATGTGAAAAATAACAGCAATATATACAGAAAATCCATAAGCATTTAATAAATAAATAACATACACTTAAATTGCACTTATGTCAAAGAATTAATAAAAAAGATCACTAGAAAGTATTTAACTGAGATAAGAAACACAAGGCAAAGTATCAATATTTGTAGGATTCAGATAAAGCAAAAAGTAGAGAGAAATTTCTAACACGGACTATTTTAGAATTGAGTTAAATTGTAGGACACCTAGCCAGTGTCTCAGAATTGCCTGATATGTGTAAAACTACACTTCTGATCACAGAAGTGTTCTGTGTGAGTCGTATAGAAGCACCAGAGTGTTTTTCCTTAGCAGGCACCTGTTACTTTTTATGAAAGTACTAAGTGAAGAAGAATGAAAGGTACTTATTGGGAAAGGCAGTAATAGTGTAGGAACTCTGCACTCAACTTGGCTTAAATTTTGGCATAGCCAAACACTAGACGGGTAATTTTGAGAAAATTATTTAACATCTCTGTGTCTCAATTTTATCTGTAAAATATGGGTAGTATTATTGTAAGTATTTAGTACCTACAAAGCATTAAGAACAAGCCTAATGTTCAAAGAGAACATTACCTGTTTGTTAAATAAGTCTATTAAAAATTGCCACATTTTATTCCCGGAATTATCATTACCATATTATTTTTATATGTTATTCAAATCCTGTTTGCATTGTTTTGTTCATATACCCTTAAGGAATATATTTCTTAAAATATAATAAAAGAGAAATGAATTACAACATTTAACCACCAAAAATACACATCGATTGGCACTTCATGTTAATAGGACAATCCACAGTGAGATACATCATGATCTCAAGAATGAAACAAATTAATATGGTGACCTAAAAAATTTGTGGCTCTACAGACTACCCAGATCCTGAGAGAAAGAAGAGAGAGTATTCAAAAAAGCTTTGAAAATGAATAGGGAAATGAGAGATGTATGTGCTTAACAGAGATAGATACATGAAGACCAAGATTTGCTTTCTATCTTTTTAGAAGTTTGTTTTGTATCATTTCTTTTTCCCATAAAAAATATGAACATGCATTTAACATTTTGGCTCATTGGAAACAGATTTTTGAATAATACAATTACAAAATCTGTAGTAATGAAGACATAGAAAACAATGTATATATTTATTAAGTACTTAGTATATAATTCAAGATAATGAAAACTGTGATTCTATTTAAATTGAAATATTAATAAAATAGAAATAAATAGAATAAATGTGAATCACATATTTTAATTTAAAATTATTTCTTACCTCTGAATTATTCAGAAATAAAAGAACAAATATTTTCCAGAGTCTAACACATTAAACTATTGAGAATTCCCTGAATTTTGCTTCATAGGGAGAATAGAATCGCATAAAACTCCATATATTAAGGGATACAGAATTTCTCTGCCCTTAATCATTCTTCCCTCTTCCTTAATTAAACAGGATCCTAGAGAGTTTTAGTAGGCTTCATATTAGGCAATGAATTGAGAAAGACTGACATAATTAGATAAATATTGCCATCTATTATAATTAATAGTATTAAATCTACAGATACCTCAAACACTCAGAAGTATGAGAAGTCTTCAGAACTGCTATTGAGCCCTGTATATCCTAAACATTTAATATATATCTTAAATACTTTTTTCACACAAAATTTTTTAAAATTTTATTTATTTATTTGATAGAGAGTGAGAGCACAAGCAAGGAGGAAATGTAGAAGGAGGAGAAGCAGACTCCCCACTGAGCAGGGGGCTGATGTGGGGCTTGATCCCAGGATTCCACGACCATGACCCTAGCTGAAGGCAGATGCTTAACTGACTGACCCACCCAGGCTCCCCCATATCTTAAATATTTCAGATATAGCTTAAACAATACTTATTATTTATGTGAAATATTTGTTTGAAAATATTTATTCTTATTAATAAATTATTAGGTAAACATATTTATAAATGTCTATATAGGTGTCAAGAACAACTTTACTGTTTTACTTCAAATAGTTACTTCTTTTGTGGCATTCATACTTCTCAAAAAATATATATTTTGTATAATTTTGAAATTATAAAAATAAAGATTAATATATATCAGAGGTTGCAAAATAAATAGCAAATATAAATGTACTCAAAAGAGACTATGTATTGGTTCTAAAAAATGCTAAACTTTGAGTGATTGCAGCCTGGTTACTTGACCTCTTAAAAATTAACATTATTAAGATGATGCACATTTTCCCTTGTTCTGTTGTCCAAGAACTTACTAATACAACAGAACCCCCTAAAAGTCCAATAAAAATTCTTGATTAACTCAGTAATTGTAATTAGCTTTTTGCTCTAAAACTACTTAATACTGAATTCACTACTTCTGAAATGAGTAATCACACAAGCAGGAAATCTTGTAGACTTTATTCTCTACAAAGGCTCTGCTTTCAAGCTTTCTTTAACAATTAATTGACTAGTCCTTCTGATTTTGTTATTTTTTATTACAGTATCACTGCTAACATAAGATTCCACTCTATCAGACATAAGATTCCAGGTCTCTATTCCTGAAACTCTGTTTCAATTGTGCAAATCTTTTTTTTTATTATTATTTATTTATTCATGAGAGACACAGAAGACAGAGGCAGAGACATAGGCAGAGGGAGAAGCAGGCTTCCTGCAGGGAGCCCAATGTGGGACTCGATCCCAGGACCCCAGGATCATGACCTGAACAAAGGGCAGACACTCAGCCACCCGGGAGCCCCAGTGCAAATCTTTCAATGATACTTCTACATTCATGCATATAAATTCAGGACTTAACCAGAGTGTGGCACTGATCTATCTTTGCAGTCTTGATGCACTCAGTTACCCCAAGAAGAACCATGTGGTAAGCCAAATATATATATAGGATAGATGATAGAAGATAGATGATAGATAGATAATAGATGATGATGATGATGATGATGATAGATAAATAGATAGATAAACAGATATAGATATACTTATCGATAGTTGATAGAGATAGAGACAGAGGTGGATCTATGTGTATGACTCCATATGTATCTCCATCAACCCTGATCTACAGACTTCCTTCTCTCTTCTGTTGTTAACATTTCTTAAAAAAAAATATCTATCTATGTATAGCTGGAAATATTGGCCATTAATCAATTATCCATCTTTGCATAACATTTTTGGTTTTGTTTTGTTTATCACATTAAAACTGGTTGTTCCATATCATGCATTGCATGGGAGGTAAAAGGTAATTCAAAAGAAGTAGGAACTCTTTAACAGAGATTGGTAGGAAAAGCAAGTCTACTTGCTTCACTCAGCCCCATCTGTGTTCCTTTCTCCTTATGCTGCAAAAAAATAATCACAAATTCTGGTGGAGATGCTGAAGAGTCTCAACTTCTCTAAATCCTAAAGCTGACTGAAGTCTTAGAGCCAATCAAGCAGGATATACTTTCTCACAATTTTTTTTCAAATCTTTCACATTTAAGAATAAAACAAAAGTTTTCCTTTATTAAAAAAAAAATTTTTTTAAAGAGAGAGAGAGAGAGTAGGCATGCTGTGCCCTGAGCAGAGGGGGGAAGGGCAGAGAGAAAGAGAGGAAGAGGAGCTTAAGCAGTCGCCATACCAAGCACAGAGCCTAATGGGGGGTTCGATCTCATGACCTTGAGATCATGACCTGAACCGAAATCAAGAGCTGGATGCTTAATCAACTGAGCCACCAGAATGCCCTTATTTTAATTTAAGTTTAATATTTTTGTGCTAATTCATCTTCTGCATGTTTTGTAATTTTCTTATATAAATATTTGGATTATTTCCAGTTGGGAGCTATTATAAATAAAGCTACTATAAACATTTGTACAAGTCTTTGTGTTTCTTTTCCCCATTATAAATACCTAAGTTTTGAATGAATGGGACATTTGATAGATTTATGATCTCACTTTTAATAACTGCCAACCTGTTTTCTAAATGGATTGTACCATTTTGCATCTCTGCTAGCAGTGTATAAAAGTAACAGTCTACAACTTTAACGATATTTATGTTTAATTTTATTTCCTAGTTTCTCTAATTTTTTTTTGTCTTTTGAAAATTGAGATTGTTGTGAGGACTGAGATAATGTTTTTAACATGAATAGTGTATTTGACTTCAATAAATATTAATTATTATAATTATCACTCTGGTTTTTCAGTTACTCTGTAACTCCAGCACGCATATGCAGTGACTTTTGCCTAATAAATAATCAATAAATGTCTGTTAATTATTAAGGTATAAGTTATAGAGAGAAAGAAAGTGTCTGAAAAGCACATCAAAAATGGTGATAATGACATCAGCGTATCTGCCCCTACGGGGTATCACTGAGCATGTAGGGAGAAGGACAGGACAACACTGTTTTCAATAGTACATCTGAGGGTGAATTCTGGTGACTAAATTCTCATCTACATGCTTGGTTAAGTACCATATATTTTTTTTAATTTCAGCTTTATGGAGATTTAATTGACAAAATTACAGGATATTTACTATGATGGTGGTTTGATACATGTATAACATTGAGAAAGGATTTCCCCCCATTTGGTTAAGTTGCATATTGATCACTTAGGATAGTATACAATACAGTGTTAACGCATTTTACATGTTATCCTTGATTGAACTTTATTCATCTTAGAGCTGAAAGTTTGCACCCTTTTACCAACCTCTCCCTCCAGCTTTGTTTTGTAAACATAAGTTTAATTTTTTTTCTGATGATCCATTTTACCTAAATAATCTTTATGGAAGGATATGCAGAATGTTTTCTAACGCCTCAATATAATGACTATTCTGAGTAATATCTTTTGGATACAGTTTCACTGTATTTTTATTTCATTAGGATAGGATCCTAGAAGTAAAACTAATGAGTAAGGAAGGGAATGTAAACAGTTATAAGACAAGGTTCTTGTTACAATCAAAAACAAATGGAGACTGGGCTTCCTGGGAGGTCAGTCAGTTAAGGGCCTCCCTTTGGATCAGGTCATGATCCCAGGGTCCTGGGATTGATTCCTGCATCTGGCTCCCTGCTCACAGGAAGCCTGCTTCTCCCTCTGCCTCTGCCCCTCCCCTGCTTGTGTGTGCTCTCACTCTCTTTCCCTCTCTTTCTCTCAAATAAATAAATAAAATCTTAAAAATAAAAATATCAGACAAACAAATGAAGAGCAGCCGTAAAATTTTCCTGAGCAGACAAAACCAGTTTAGTCATACAAACAAAGCTTAATTTAGCTTATTTTGTAAGACTGACTTGACTTGGGTCATTTCTTGTTATGTATCTGGAAATCATAAGCCAAGGTTTGACTGTTTCCCAAGGCTGCTATGAGATACCAATTGACCAATTCCTTATTATTTAAGAAAATTCTAATATTATAATCAGTCACTGTGAAGAATACACAGTCACTGCTTTTTCACTATATAAGCGGCTTTATAATAATATACCCCTGAGCTTCATTCCATGTTTTGGTTTTTGAGTGCTCCTGATTTACAAACTACCATTTTGGTGTATGCACAGTAAACTTTTACTAATTACTACTTCAGTGATTTATTGGTTTCACTTCTGTTATTTTTGAACTTTTGACACTATCTTGCAGAATGGAATGTTGCTCCAAATAACCTACTGACTTGAGAAATTACTGTTTCCCTTCTGCAAAATTTACATGACTTCAAATCATTCTAATATAATCATGTGTAAATTTTCTGTCTGTTCCTCTGAAATAGCAGATAAATATCTTTCTTTAACAAATTCCTTGAAAGTCTTTCCAGCCTGCTAGAAAATAAAGAGAGGCTGAAGGAGAGACAAACAAATGTGGCAAAACTGGAGTTCTTGGCATTAACAGTTTCACCAGTGACTCTTGAATAAGAAAAACTAGATTCCAGCACATCATAAACAAAACTCCCACTTTTCCTGAAACTCTTGAAAGTTTTCAGGCATCATCCTATTATATTTATCATTTAAGCACATTAAAATTACACTAGTGTTGAGGAAAGACATCAGGAGGACATGATCCCTGGTTGACCCCTGAGCTGAACCCCACAATCAGAGGCTCCTCACCCCTCCCCGACCTTGGAATCTGTATTGTACCTGCCTTTCCTGTTCCAGAAGATGCTGAAAGGACATAGTCTTGAGATAGTGATGTGCGAGTGAGAGTGATGTGTTGAGACCTTCTGAATGTTAGGACTGAACCCAGCTAGCTAAGGCCTCTTTTTTTAATTTTTAAAACCTAGCAGGCAGGTGTGGAAATCTAGTGATCTCGCAACTACTGAAGACAAGCCTCTTATGAAAGTTCCATTGCTTACTAAATCTTCTATCTACCAACCTGGGGTGGTCTGACTCTTTGGTCTTTTCTTGTCCTTCTCCACCCAGAAAGCTCCCAAAGAGGTTGTGAACCAACAGTTGGCTAATCAGCCAGGAGGACAAAAAATGGAACTTGGAAAGAAATCCTGGGTTGGCTGGTGACCTCTCCATGGGGGTGGTTGGCCCATATGTCAGATGATTGTGGAGCACCTTGAGAGTACAGGCATGTACTGAAACACTGACTGCTTTAATAGCCCTGCTTGAGAAACTGCACAGGGCACACTGCAGCAAAGAAAATCCTGAGAAAGTAATGAGAAGGATGTTGTGATTGATAATGCAACAGATGAAAGGTTTGGTGCCGTGCAATTACTAATAAAAAGGAGAGCAAAAGCACAGCAACAGCAACCCCAGCCAGTGGGGCAGTCTTCAGGAAATGTTCATGATGAGAGAAGATACATCCATTGAGCTTATTGATACAGCTGTCAAGTTCCAGCCGGAGGCCCAGCATGGTCAGCATAGCTATGGGATATGGGAGGACACACATTTCTCTGACCAGGCAAGAGGCAGAGAAAATGGGCCACATCACCAAACACTCTGTTCTCCGGCATTGCCTGAATGGTGGAAAGGGGTTAGGAGTGGTTCCAAATACTCACTCCCTTATAGGTTGGTTATTCTATTCTAGCTTAGAGGAGGCTTGGCCCAATGACAGCAGCCTCCCTGGCACGAGAGACCATGGAGACCTACAGAGGAGGTGCAGCAAATTCTTAGGGAACTGAGACTGAGACAAGGCCTTATCTTTGAAGGTCTTGTCAGATCACATTCACTGCAGGAATAAAAGCTAAGATTCTCCAATCCACCCCCATAATCTAGTGCAGGACACTGATATCCATTCTAAATTGAGTTGTGGGACAAGATATTTATGATGTAGGAGAAGATATTTATGAGCCGATGCTGATCTCAGGGAAACTGACAAATCCTGAGAATGGGTAGAGGCTATTGAAAAGACCTGGAACAGAGAAGTTTCCTGGAAAGCTAAAAGTCTATCCCAACTGGCTATAAAGGGACCAATAAAAATTACCCAGAAACAAATGTGGTTGATCTCACTGCTGCAGGAACCCTATCTGAACAGATAGACTAATGACACAACACTGTGTTGGCCAGTCTGTGGAAAGCCTCAAAATCTGAACAACAGTTCACACCTGTCCCATCTGCCCATCACGTGGGAGGGGCAACAATTGACCTTTCAAGTGCTTCTCCAAGGCTAACTGCACAACCCCTCCATATGTTATGGGGTGGTGGCCCGAGACGTCCCTGTTCCCCTTCCCAACACCAGTAAAATAGGCTATTACATTGATGATACAAGGTTAACATGTGAAGATTTGTCCCTGCTGCAGCACACTTTGAAGGCTTTGCTGGAACATATGCAAGGAAGAGGATGGGCTCACAGAAAATTCAAGGCACCACCGCAAGTTTCTGTAAGTTGTTTGGTCAGGTAAGATCCATGGTGTCCCAGAAGCTGTGATTGATAAGGTGCAAACTTATCCAACGCCCTAGGAATGTGAAAGAGGTGCAAGCTTTTATAGAGATTTTGGGGTTTGGAGGACTTTTATTCCTCACCTGGCCCAGTTCCTGCCTCCCTGTTACTGCCTGGTAAAGAAAGGGCACTAATGGGATTAGGGATCAGAACAGCAAGCCACCTTTGAGATTTGTTTACTACTGAAACAAATCTAAAGCTCTGGGCATCTCCTTAGCAAGGCTACCATTTGAGTTAGGTATGTCTGTAATTCCAGAAAGTATGGATTGGGCTTTGTGGTAGAGACAACAGAAGGGAAGAATGCCCTTGGGATTCTGGCCCCAGTTCTAAAAACTGGACAAAACCTCAAAATACACCAATAGAGCAGCAGCTCCTAAATGTTTACACAGAGCTCCTCCAGGTAAGAGAGCCTCTCAGTAAGGGATAAACCACAGCAGCCAATGGGCTAAACTCAGCCATTCACCTAGTGATCACTCATGACCCCTGGCTGTTAACCTTTTGCTGACAGTTGGGCCATTCTAAAGACCTTGGGAAGCCTGGACAGTGGGAAATCAAAGAGTCAATTATCATGACTTGGTTCTTGTGAAGTCAAGATGTGGGGTGGTGGGAGGACGTTTGGGTTCACCTGCAGGGCTAAGCAATAGAACATGGTATTAAATGAAGGTTCCATCTTTCCTATAACCCACATGCAGCAGGGATGGTAGAAAAGAAAAATGGAATATTAAAGCAGCAGATTAAGTTACTAACAGCTAAAATAATGTTGGTCGGGTGGACTAAAATATTGTCCCAGGCTTTAATACATTTGAACCAATCAGGCCAATATATTGTCCTATATGCCAGAGCAGGGATGCCTGCCAAGGCATGCAATACTATAAAGGTATAGAAGTTGTGGTAAGCAGCCATCTCCTTGACTTATGGCAGATTAATGTGCCATGCTGCTGAGAATGCCAAGTTCTGTAATGTCTGGGGATGGAGTGATCTACTGGAATTTGTGATGGGATGTCCCTCTGGGATTGGTGATGAGTTACTTCATACTCCTGAGTGTTGGGGAGGGACACTCAGTGTCCACTGGGATCCTGCTATCTTGCTGTAAGCTGGACATGTTGACATGCACTATATCTGACAGGAGCACATACTGTCAGAAGAGGGGAGAAGGTGAAGAATCTGGTCTGGCATATCTGGCCCCAACCTCTCTCCACACACCTGACAGTGCTGCTTCCTGCAACCAACATGTATGGTATCTACAACCAGATTAAAGTTTCTAAAACTGCCAACCTCTGTCTTTTGAAGGCCAGGTGGACATGTTCTGTTTTCCATCTGTACGATCATTTGGCCGCTGTCATTGTTGCCTCCACTGGCCTCGAAGATATTATAGCACTTGTAGAATCCATTGCTAAATTCACCCAGCAAGCCTTGAATGCTAATGACAAAAATATTTCCTTTCTGAACACTGAAATGAATCTAATACAAAAAAAATGTCCTCAAAAATAGGATGGCCTTGGACATTATTACTGCCTTACAAGGAGTCACCTGTGCCATTAGCCAAAATAGAATGTTTTATGTTCATACCCTGATGAGTCTGCAAATGTATCATCTTATTAAATTGCTTGAGTTCTCAAATGAATACCCTGAGTGATCCAACCTCTAACTTAGGGGACTTAATATCACTTAGGGGACTTTGGATTATGAGGCTCTTGATGGAAAAAGTTGTGACTGATTTTGGGAATCTTTGTTTTCATCTGTGTTTTCTCTTGACATTACCTGTTTTGTTGCTATGATATCTGCCTCCAAAGCATCCAGATAGCTGCCAAAGGAGACACCTCCGTGCTAGTGAAACCTCTTGCAACTGCTCAGGGCACATTGTGGAAGAGGGGGCGTGTAAGAGCTAGTCATGAGCGGTCGAGTGTTGGGAGAGGTCACTGAGAGGACCTGATTCCCAGGAGATTTTTCATCCCCTCCCCTATCCTTGGAGTGTGTATTATTCTTGCCTTTCCCACTCCCAGAAGCTGCCCCAAGAACATAGTCATGAGATAGTGATATGGTGCTGAGGCTACCTATATGGTATAAGTGACTGAACCTAGATAAGTCCTCTATATAAACTAAGATTTGGCAAGTGGGTGCAAAGATCTACTCATCTTGTGGGTGTCAAAGACAAGCCTTATATGTCAGTTGCCTTGCTTATTGAACATACAATCTACCAACTTAGAGTTATTTGCCTTTTCCTTAGGTCTCCCTCCTCCTCCACACACAAGGATGGTTTCAGATTTCACTCAGGGAATACCCAAATAGCTTGCTAAAGGACTAAATGTGTGGTCAGAAGTAAATTTTTGTAGCTATGAATTCTAAAAAAAAGCAAACAAAAGAAATAATTCTTTGCATAGCTGAGAATTATAACAATATTTTGGATATAAATTAAACTGCTCAACATATAGTAACTGCTACAGCACAAACAATAAAAATTGATGCATTAATATAGAGTATAAGTTCATGCGAAAACAAAAACAAGTCTGGCAGTCAAGATACATGAATCAGGAGCATTTTCAAGTCATCATCTGAAGTGTAAGAGGCAAAGAAGTGCTATGGAGCATTCTGGTTGAGCCAGACATCGTCGGGTTATAGATAGTAGTCAAAACCCAAGATGAGACAGAGAGAAACAAAGCAAAATGTACAGTTAGTTATAAAAGAAACTGGTAGCAAACAGAACCCAGAAAGACATCATTCAGGGAGTACCAGCAGAATAACAGCAGTGATGAAGACCAAAGACAGATCTCAGCATTAGACAGAAAACCCAGAAAGTGGAGTGGACATGGTTATCTACACAGAATATATTTCTCCCTCTTGGCAGAGACATGCCTTCAAATGATAATCATCTTTCCTCCCCATGAAGTCATTGTGTTGTCAGAGAAATCTGTCCCAGGTACAATCTTGAGAATGGGCTTTGATTCTAACCATTTATTCCCTTCCTTGATTTTGCATTAGAATCATATGGAATTAAATAAATAAATAAATAAATAAATAAATAAATAATAGAAATAGCAAATAAATAAATAAAA
This sequence comes from Nyctereutes procyonoides, assembly GCF_905146905.1. Classification (NCBI taxonomy): domain Eukaryota; kingdom Metazoa; phylum Chordata; class Mammalia; order Carnivora; family Canidae; genus Nyctereutes; species Nyctereutes procyonoides. Next base: position 61,931,134 of record NW_026575142.1, on the reverse strand, counting down.
ATAAAATAAATAAAATAGCAAAGCCCATGGTCTGTCCCAGAGATTACATTTTACTTGGTAAATAGGAACATAGGACCTCCTCTCTCTATTTTTTAAAATATGTATTCATTAATTTTAGGCAGAGAGAGAGAGAGAGAGAGAGAGAGAGAAAGAGGGGAGGGGAAGAGGGAAAGAGATAATCTCAAGCAGACTCTCTGCTAAGCATAGAGACTGATGTAAGGCTTGATCCCATGACCCTGAGATCATGACCTGAGCCAAAACTGAGAGTCAGACACTCAACCAACTAAGTCACTGAGACACCCTGTAGGGATTCCTATATTTTTAATTTATCTTCCCTTGAGAGCTCTTAAAAAAATACCAATTTGGGACTAAGTACCAAATAAATCTATCAAAACTGAATGTGAGAATGAGATGCAAGCATTTTTTTAAAAAACAACTTTCCAAAATAATTAATAATAATAATAATAAATAAATAAAACTTTCTAGATAAATGTAATCTACAGAGAAATTTGAGAACAGCATTTCTTTTTTTAAAAATTTTTGTTTATTTATGATAGTCACACAGAGAGAGAGAGAGAGAGAGGCAGAGACACAGGCAGAGGGAGAAGCAGGCTCCATGCACTGGGAGCCCGACATGGGATTCAATCCCGGGTCTCCAGGATCACGCCCTGGGCCAAAGGCAGGCGCCAAACCGCTGCACCACCCAGGGATCCCGAGAACAGCATTTCTAAAATGGAATATTATCCCCCTTCACAGGGATTGGTTTAGAAAAGGACATATAACTTAAGCCAAAATATCACAAGAGGAAATGGCTGGTAGGTGGAGGAAAAGAAAAGTTCTGTCTCATAATAAATATCCTCTAGAGCCAGGCTGTCCAATACAGTAGCCATTAGCCACATGTGGTTATTGAAATGTGACCAGTACAACCAAGAAATGAAACTTTTAATTTTACTTAATTTTAATTAAATTTAAATTTAAAAACTGATACTCAATTTCATTATTGGAAAAATATATTTTAAGAAAAATTTTGAAATATGAATCAACCTTCTCAATTATACATTTCATACAGTATATATCAAATGTTTGTGATGGAAATTTAATGTCCAAGTCGATATATTCAATACAAATCAGATTTACAAGATTTAGCATGAAAAAGACTGTGTAAAATTTCTCAGGGGGGTGCCTAGGTGGCTCAGCAAATTAAGTGTCTACCTTCAGCTCAGGTCATGATCCTAGGGTCCTGGGATCAAGCCCCTCATTGGGCTCCCTGTTCAGCAGGGAGCCTGCTTCTTCCTCTCCTGCTCTCCCTGCTTGTGTGCACTGTCTCTCTGTCAAAAAAAGAAAATCTTTTATAAAACAGAATAAAATAATTTTTTTAAAAAAATCTCACTAATTTGTTTATGTGGATTATATGCTGGAATGAGAATATTTTAAATATATTGGGTCAAATAAAATATATTATTAAAATAAATTTTACCTGATTCTATTTACTTTTTAAGCATAATATCTAGAAAAATTTTAATTCTTTATGTGGCTTCTATTATATTTTCTGAACAGTACTGGCTGATATGAGTGAAATTAAGGCATGCTGTTGCCATAGCCTTCTAGCTACCAGCATATCACAGAATATGAAAAAGTCAGGCTGAGGACAGAAAAATGGAATGAGAACCTGGTGGAAACCTGCTGTTTTTGCAAGGCTGCAAGACGTTTTTAGTTGTTTCTCCATCCCTTCTGTATTAGTTATCTATTGACATTTAACTGCCCTGAAACCATTGATGGTTTTTAAAAAATAGGCAATTATTGTTTATAGTTTCCATGGGTTCAGAATCTAGCTGTGTCTTAGCTAGGTGCCTCTGTTTAAACGTATCACACAAGCTAAAATTAAAAATCAATCAGGGCTTTGGTCTCATCTGATGGCTTGACTAGAGAAGGATCTGCTTCTCAGATCACTCATATATTGTTGTCAGGATTCAATTTCTCATAGGTTTTTGAACGAGAGCTTCATTTCTTCACTGGCTGTTGGCCAAAGGCCTCCCTCAGTTCCTTGTCATATGGGCCCTTCCAAAGGTCAGCTCACAGCATGCCAGCTGGTTTCCTCAAGCAAGGGAGAGAAAAAAAAAAAAAGGAAGTCACCGTGTTTTTTTATTACTAATCTGAAGTGATAGTCCATTACTTTTGCCATATTTGGGTCTTTAATTTAAAGTGAGTCACCAGGGCCAGCCCGTAGTAAAGAAGACCGATTATATAAGAGCATGAATATTAGGTGAAAATAATCAGGGATCATCTTAGAGGCTGCCAAACAAACTTCTTGATGAACTCCATCCCCAGCCTCAGAGGTAAGCACTAGCCTGAAGTTTATAATTATTTATAGACAAATATTTATACTTTTACTTCAAATTAATGATTCACAAATAATATGTATTGTTTTTTTTGTATTGTTTTTTAATATGTATTGTTGTTTTATTGTGGTTTTAATATGTATCCACTTGATTATCCCCCTCAATATTACATTACATACATATATATGTGTATTATATACACATATATATGTATGTAATAGCCATGTTGATTTGACACTGGGAAATCTAGTTCAAAAAATTTACTTGCTATCTAATATTTCATTATATGAATAAGCACTAGTGGATTTATGCAGTTACTTACTAATATTTAGAGGATTTTTTCACATTTATTTTATTATAAACAGTGCTGCAAAGACATTTTTCTAAATGGTCTCTGTGCATATGTGGGAGAGTCTCTTCAGATCTGGGATTACTGGGATATAGAGAATATGCAACTTCAAATTTGTTAGATACTGCAAAGCTGCCTTCCAAAAAGAGATATTAATTTGTGGTCTTGTTAGCAAAGTATGTGAGTTCTTTTTTCAAGAGCACTTGAATTTATTGGATTTTAACTACATTTTCCCATTTTAATGGCAAAAAAAAAAAATCACATTTGTTACGGTGATAATCTGCATCTCCCTGATTAGTCGTGAGGTTGTACATACTTAAGTCATTTTTATATGTATATTTTGCCATACAAATTCCATTATCTGAGGCTTATTTTTATAGTTTGTGTCTTTTTTAATTGGTTGGTTGTCGTTTTTTTTTTTTTTTTCCTTATTTAGTTACTGGAGCTTTCCAGGTATTCTTGATTCAAAGACTTTATCTAACAGATGGTTGACAGATATATGACTTTTCTTATTTTTAAAATGTTTACATGTCAATTGATCAAAATGCTGAAATTTTAATGCATTGAATTTATTGCAATATTCATTTAATGGTTTCTGCATTTTGTATTTGCTTAAAGAAATACTCCTACCCTAAATTCACAAAGACATTCTGTGTTTTACTTTCTCTTCTTGACTCAATTATCCACTTGGAAAAGAAGTGTGTGTGGGGTTTTGTTTTTGTTTTTACCATCTGCACTCAGTCTTTCTAGGTATTTAGTAGGAGAATTTTCAGATTTGTCTCAGTCTTCTTTCTTACCTGAGCCAGAAACAGTCCATGTCAATCCATAAACTACTCTGTGATATTTTTTTCATTACTTGTGATAAAAAGCTCCTTAATGACACGAGGCAAAAATACACAGAATTCAATAATGAATAAATTTAATTCAACAATTTAAAGTGCTACAGGAAACTCAAGAAATATAAAGTGAAAATATGTTAACTTGTCATTGGTGTTAACAAATCCTGGGAGTTCTTTGCATAGAAGCCAGATGTCGAGGAGTTGAAAAGTGTTCCAGTCATCAGTGCTATTTTTTTTTATTGTTTTCACCTCTTAGTCTCCTAGAATCATGGTGAGGTTGCCCTTCCACTTCCCCATGTCACCATATGACTAGTTTTGGCCAATGAATTGTGAGAGGAAGTCAAGTGCATCTCTTTGGGATTGAATATGTCATTGTAACGACATCCAGGGCTCCTTCCCTACAGCACGGCAACCAGCGAGTTTCATGGTATGCTCATTCATCTGGATGGGTCCAGGAGTAAGGAAACCTGCATAAAGGAAAAGTGAATCTTTTTCATTATAAGCCATTGGGATTTTGGAATTTTATCACCACAGCATATCTTGATCCATCCTTATATAAATTAACACAAGAGGGATGTGAACTCATGCCCACAGCATAAGGATGGGCTAGCTTATGCTATACTGACAAATAATGGGATAACTCAGCAGCTGTAAACATCAAAGTTTCATTTTTTTTCTCATGCTACATGTCCAGCATGAGTTAACTGTAGGCTCTGCTCCACATTTTCCTCTCTCTAGGCCCTAGGCCAACAGAGCAGTCACCAGCTGGAGCACCGCCAGTCATCAGGGTAGAGGAAAAAAGTAGGTGGCAAATTGCACATGAGCTCTTTAAGCCTAATTATGACACATGTCAATTCCACACGTATTTTATTTTAGTTTGGGTTCCCTAGAAACAGCCTCTGAGCTAATGGCTCATATGAAAGTAATATAAGTAATAAGTGTTCACAATTAAAACCAGGAAGACAGTGGGGAAGTGGGACCAAAGGTAAAGGAAGCCAAGAAATGTTGCAATGTCAAGCAAAGTGTCCTGAAATTTTGGCTCCATCATCAAGATAGCTCTGGAGACTGGGCCAGTCAAATCTGAAATTATCCTGACCACGTTCACAGAACCTGCACTATTATACCCTGCTACTTGTCAGTTTCTATTTTAGGGTTTCCATTGTGGTGATACAAACTTCCAGGCTTCTGGGGCTCCTGCGGCCCATAGAGAGTCGCAGATCTGGACTTTGGCAGTGAAAACACATGAATCTTTGTGCACAAAAAGGATGACAGGTCCTAGGGGATGGGAAGGCACTGACAGCTCTGATATGCATTTCAAAGGCAAAGCACAACACACCTAAGCCTTAAGAAGGCAAGGAAGTGCAATTCTACCCCATTAGCAGAGGGAGAAAGAGCAACCACAATGAAATGAGACAAAAGAGAAAGACTCAGAACTGAAGCTTTCTTAGAGAAACATTTTTGGATGGAAACAATGAGGGCCAAATGAGGACCCAGATCATGAGTTCAAAATGAATCAATCCACACTGTTCCCCCTTCCGCTGAGCCTGTCTAGGGCTGTTGTGCTGAAGGGTGTTGTAAGGTGGAGCATGACGATGCAAGAGGGAAAATGGATTTGTGCTTTTGGCCTGTGAGTAATGAAAGTGAGTCACTGTGTGGCACCATCTTGTAAAGAAACAAGAGAAGCCAAGAGAAGGTGAAGCATAGGGAGCGTATAGGGTGTCGAGGGCTTCATTGGCCAGAGTAGAACTAATGCCATGAGAGCAAATATAGTTCCAAACTTTTGAATTCAGAGGTTCTATCATTCAGAGTGATAACAAGATTAAGTGTATGACATGAAGCTATCATCACGAAAATTATAGAATTAAGACAGGGTGTTGGGCACTTTATTCACATGTAGAACCTGACATAGGTGTTGGTTGAGATGATTAGGAGATCAGACACAGTGTTTTAATTTGGAGCATAAAATTCTGTAGTGCAAAATGCAAAGAGTTAACTGCTGAGGCATCACTGATGGAATCCTAGATTTTTAGAATTAGTGTCTAAAACTATATATTGTGACTAATACTATCTGTCCTACCTATTTAACTAGTTGCTATTACTAATGGTTACTATTTCTCTTGAGCATTAAATACAGTAATGAAAGCATCTTATCTAATATGCAAAGTTTTGGGCAAATATTATGCTGCCAACCTAGATTGTATACTCAAAGTCTCATACAACAGCATGCACATCAGAGCACATCAGAGCTGTCCAGTGTGTGCTAAATTGAACTGAGCCAATATTTGAAAATGCCAGATAGCTTCACTTTTGTTTAAATGCAGTGCGATTAGGGAAAAAGAGGTACCTGGCCTCAGATCACATGGTATTGATCAATGTTCTCCTTAGATAAACAAGAATAATTTGATGTAAATTACTATCTGTCTTTGTCTAGGAGATACAATTGAAAAGTCAGCAGGAAAACCAAATTGCAACTCCATTTAAGTAATAAGAAACAGCAGGGTATGGTATTGTTACATTAAACACCCTGAAGTGAGTTAATGTGATTATAATGTGGCTTCTTTAAACAAACCAATTATAGCATGCACAGGTAATAAATCATTATCAGTATTGGAATATGAAGCTTAATCTCATATTTCTGCTTACAGATATATAAAAATTTTAAATGCATCAATATAAAATATAAACATTCCTATTTTACTGTTTTATAGTTTGCCCAGCTAGAAATGTTTCACTACTCACCATATTTTTAATTCTTTCATTGATGAGTTTATCTTTTCATTCACTTACATAAAACCTTACCAATTAAGGCTATATACGGGATTCAAATATGATATATGCTATATATATGTGTTTTATGATTCTTTTGTTTTAAAGAGTTACATTATAACCACATTAACTCACTGGGGGATGTGGAAGGAGGGGATTCTAATGTAACAATAACCTAGCCTAATGTGTCTTAATATTTAAAAAGAGATGTCTTCAAGGAGTTTATAATCTGATAGGGGAAAGAATGTATTCAGAACAATAACTCAAATGTCAGGAATAAACCGTTTTAAGCTCCACAGAGAGAGCTGGAACGTATGCATGGAGATTTAGGGGAGCGAGAAGTAGCTTCTTTGGAAAAAGGAGAGACAGTTTCTAGAGAAGAGAATATTTTGAATTAACCATGAAGGATAAGTAAAATTTCTTAATGAGAAGTGTTGTGCAGCGAGGGAGAAAGAGTATAGAATTGAGATCATGCTGAATAAGTTCATTAAGCAATGGGCTTTAAATTAGTGTTTGTTCTTTTTTTATGGTTCTATGATATTTTATGGTTCTTTAAATTATTTTTTTTGACTAAAATAAAATGGAATCATCCTCACATACTCTATGAGTATGTGCAGATATATATTTCAAGCAATTCTTCAAGAAAAATATCAGTTCTTCACTAAGCATTGACTATGTCCATATGCAGCAGAAAGAGATCCGGGTGACCTGACCTAGCATATCTGTCGGGGAAAGGAGAGAAGAAGCGGGTTTATCATTTATTCGAAGATAAAACTGACCAGCTTTGCTGATGGAGTGGAAGAAGGTAAGAGGAAAAGTCAAAAATAGCTATAAGATTTTAACTTTATCAAGTGAATGGATGGTGCTACTATTTATTAAGGAGGACAGGGACAGAGATCAAGCTTTGTAGGCCTGTTTCACCCAAGACCTTTCTCTTATTTTAAAAATGCTATAATGAATGTTTCCCTGCATAGAAAGTTTTCCATAGTTAGGGGGCTATGGACTTGAATGGGTCTGTCTTTTTACCTCTAGTGAAGTAGGAACGGAAGTGAGCTAGTTCTTACAGCTTCTCTGCCATTCAAACAATCCTTCTTTCTCCAGTCTCCGTGTCATTCCTGCATTAGCAATGAGACAGGTCAATGTGCACCCTTTCTCAGTATATATTGCAGCACATAAAAAGATATTGGCCAAATTTCTTAGAAATCCCTTCCTTCAGATCTGAGTAGTGAGGTCAGCCATGGCTTCCTTTCTTTATATTTCTATAGGGAATGATACCTTCTTCACTAAGTTTTTCTGATAAAAGGTGACTTTCTTTCTCTCACCAATTATCAAACCAGTTTGGTCACCCTTACACCTAAGAAGAAACTGGCACTCTCATTTTAAGAAATCAGCCTTGGTGAATTTAATAATTTTGTTTTCCCCGTGATGCTTGCTATATTGTAAACTCTGTACTATTCAATAATCTCTAAGAGAAGGAAAATATTTGTTATAGAATGGACTGGGTTTATTTCTCTGCTTTTAGAAAAAAGCAAATATCTCTGTTCAAAAGTTTACTTCATTAATTATTATTTACTAGCTACAATAATCACTCTAGACTACAGAGTAGCAAATTATACTACTTCCTCTTTTAAAGATTGCTAGATCCATTGCTGTAGGCATAGCCTCCAGCTCCATTTACTCTCACATATTTAGAATTGATTATCATATCACCTTTGGCTATTATTTTCTATGTACACACATACATACACCAAAAACAAAACTTATTACTGGTTTAATTGAAGAAATCCAACTTGGTGAGATTATTTTTCCACTAACTGCTACCAAGTGTGTTCTTTGGATTCTCTTTGGAATCACCTTTTCCTATGGGTTGTGATTTCTCATTTACAATATATCAATTTAATTGCATAACTTTTCAGTTTTATTAAGAAGTTTGAACTTATACTAGTTCATTCTAATACCAGTAGAAAGTTATTTATGAGTATTAAGCTAAGTAGTATTATAACATATTTAATGCATTGGAAAATTACTCTGAGTCGATAATGGAGAAAGACCTACCTAGAAACATGGAAAAATGTTAGTTAAGAGATTTTTAAGTCATCACAGGGAGAGAGAATACCGTTATTTGATTTAATAATGTGCCAGAGAAAATGAAGATAAGTGGAAGGCTTTAAAATATAATTTTGAAGTAGGATCAACAGGAATTCAGGAATGTCTATGGTGTAAAGTGAGGGAAAGAGAGACACAAGGATGGTGCTGGGTTTCTTTGACAGCAGCCCAGATGATAATAATATTATCTGGGGCAGGATGTACACAAGGAGAACTGAGGGACAAACAGTTACCAGTTTTAATCATGTTGGACCTGAGCTAACTGTGATATATATAGTATTATTCAATCGGATATGAGTCTGAAGCTCATGAAAGAAATGGTGTCTGGCTCTCTTAAAAAAGGAATCATCAGAATTGATGGAAATTGAGTTATGAGAGGACGTATAAACTCTAATATTATAAGATGAGAGACAGAAGAGTGTTCTACAAGAAACCAGATAAACTGCAACAAGATAGAAAGAGGTAAACTCTGGATGTATGGTGACAGGGAGGTTCTGTTAAGTGTATTTCCAGAAGGAAGGATATAAGTAAAATGCATCGGGGATTTGATAAAACTAAAAGTGTCCATTGTATTTCTCAAAAAAAAAAATTGCAATATCATAGCACAAGTTTCAGGGAAAAAGTGAGAACTGAAGCTAAAAAACAGTCAATTGTGGCATGAATGGCAGTGGAAACATAGGGACACAAGGAAGTAAAAATTTTGAAAGGTTTGGAGAGGGCTAGAATAGATGAGACCAAACAAAATGGTGAATATCAGGGATATGAGTATTTATGTGAGCATTTATAAGAATATTTATATGAGCATTTATAAGAAGACTAGAGTGGAGAGAGAACTTGAAGATACAGAGCATAGATGGGGAACAGGTAGTGTGGTTCCTTAGGAGCAGATGGTAGTCAATTTTGGTGGCCTTGTGCAAGGATTACCTTTAGTGTTGGAAAAACCATTTCTATTCCATTTTAGAGGAGAGTTGTAAAAAGAGCGAGATGAGTGAAATTATAGGCAACTGTTCAGGTCCAGTACCTGAATTGTGGAAGAGAGCACATCTGACAATCCTTGTTGTATGTAAACCAGTAAGTCATCTCCAGACACTGACAAAGAGTGCTAGCAGTATCGGAGATTTAAGACAAGTGAGGAAGAAAAGGAGAGGGAGCGAAGACAAATAGAGAGATTTCTAGACTGCTTAGCGGACCGAATTAAGGTTAAATAGTAGCATGGATTTAGAAAGGAAACTATCCACACAGTAGATTAGTGTTTTCTCTCCTCTCTTTACCTCGAAGTGAAAGGTAACCTAGTTATTGGTTTATTAGCAGGTTCAATTGATTTGGCATTGGAAATTGCCCAGGTGGTGCTTCAAACAGCAAAGGAGAAGGATATTGGCCAGAGGTGAACATAAAAAAATCAGAGATCAGATTTTACTTGTTAAGTAATAAAAATGCCATGTTATTGCACAAGGTATTGTTGGTTTTATAAATATAAAATGATACCTAAACTTCCCTCTAAGATGTGATCTAATTTTGCTCTCCTAATCTTCATAAGTTTTTTTTTAATTTATTTTTTATTTTTTATTTTTTTTTATTTATTTATGATAGTCACACACAGAGAGAGAGAGGCAGAGACACAGGCAGAGGGAGAAGCAGGCACCATGCACCGGGAGCCCGATGTGGGATTCGATCCCGGGTCTCCAGGATCGCGCCCTGGGCCAAAGGCAGGCGCCAAACCGCTGCGCCACCCAGGGATCCCCATAAGTTTTTAAAAATATCACAGCATACGTATATTTTGCCCTAAAGTCACGTAAAAGCCTTACTGTTTGGCCTAAATTGACGATTACTTAAAGATAAGTTTTGTAAATGTCTAATGATTTTTCTTTGACAAGATACTAAGGGTTATATCGTTATATTTTTTGTGCTGTATTTGAAATAAAATAAATTTTGGAATATATGAACATTCATGCACAACTTTTTTTGCCTAGCATTTCTACCGTATCAAGTGTGATTAAATCTCTATCTATATTCTGGGATAAAATAATAATTATTTAAACATCTGCCACTTCCCAGAAATAATTACAATTTGCTTAGAGTAGATTAGTTTAGCAAAGTTTAAAAATCCATGTTACCTTTGAAAGTGGATGGTTCTTGATATGCATGTATATCTAACACACACAAATAATTATTCTGTCAAATAACTATGTCAAACCATAATTGCCTTATAAAAACAAAGTGAGATGTCTTTTTAAAAAAATCTCTAAGTCTGGCCTTTGTTTTTTTTTTTTTTTTTTTTTAATTTTTATTTATTTATGATAGTCACATAGAATGAGAGAGAGAGAGGCAGAGACACAGGCAGAGGGAGAAGCAGGCTCCATGCACCGGGAGCCCGACGTGGGATTCGATCCCGGGTCTCCAGGATCGCGCCCTGGGCCAAAGGCAGGCGCCAAACCGCTGCGCCACCCAGGGATCCCAAGTCTGGCCTTTTGTAATGCTAAGTGAGGAGCTGGTCCTTCCCTTTGATATGTAAAAGTTGATTTGAAGCTAAGCTTGGGTATAATGATTAGACAGAGCTGGATCCCCCAGCCAACAAAGTGAAAAGAATTTATACACTTTATAGTTCCAAGGAACAAGATCTATGAAATCTGACATACCTTTACCATTGAAGTAGTAGTAGCCAGAATGACATTAAGAGGGGGAATATGTAATCTAATAAACTTTTAATAAATTTTTCACCAAAAAATATAGAAATGAAAAACTATAGAAATGAAAATATACAACTAAATTAATTTTCAAAGGACAAAAGTGTAACCAGCACCCTTGCTGGTTAGAACAATTACCAGTATCATTGAGCCCTTTCCTGGCGCTTCTAATCACTGTTCCCCATCAGAAATAACCACCGAGCTGAGTCCTAGCATAATGATGGATTTGATTATTTTGATTTTGAAGTTTTTATAAATGGTATCAGTCAGTATAAAAGTCCTCTGTGTCTCATATCCTTTGTCCATGTGGTTATGTGTAGTTTGCTTAATAGTTCCACAGTGGGGTTTCTTAATGTTGCACTATTCACATTTGGGGCCAGATGTTACTTTGTCATGCGAGAATGTCCTATGCAAGGCAAGATATTTAACAGCATCTCTGACATCTAACCACTAGATGCCAATAAGACTCCCTGAAGTGTGACCACTGAAAGTGTCTCTAGACATTGTCAAGCACCCCAAAATAATAATTGCCTCTAAACCAGAACCACTGCCTTATAGAATTCAATTGAATATACCAAAAATAGTTAATAATTTTACGACTGATCAACATTTGAGTTGTTTCCTTTATTTTATGTGTTGTTTTGAACATTCTAGTATGTGACTTACATTAACCATATGCAAATCTGTTGGGTATACACATAGGGAGGAATCACTGGGTCAAGAGGCATGCTTTAGTAGGTATGTTAGTTTTCCAGAGGTGGTTGTGCCAATTGATTCTCTCAAAAGTAAATGAGGGTTAGAGTTGCTACACAACATTTGGAATTCTTGGCCTAATTAGCACTTCTGGTAAGTATGAAGTGTTATCTTGTGTTTTTTTTTTTTTTTGTAGTTTCCTGTCAGTAATTAAATGGAGTGTTTTTTCATATGTTGAATGGATATTTGGATCGTGAAGTACACATTTAAGACTACTGTAGATTTTTTTTTTTAAGATTTTATTTATTTACATGAGCGACACAGAGAGAAAGGCAGAGACACAGGCAGAGAGAGAAGCAGGCTCCGTGCAGGAAGCCCGACGCCAGACTCGATCCTGGGATCAGGCCCTGGGCCAAAGGCAGACATTAAACCGCTGAGCCATCCAGGCATCCCCCTGTAGATTTTTTTATTGGTTTGATCATCTCTTCCTTACAAATATGTGACAGTTTATATATATATATATATATATATATATATATATATATATATATATGCTAGATACAAATCCACTGTTGGATATAGTTATGGCAAAAATCTTCTACTAATGTGTGACTTACCTTTTCACTTTCTTAATAGTGTTTTTTAATGACCAGAAATGTATAATCTTGATGCAGTTCAATCTATGATATTTTCTCTTTATGATAAGTATTTTTCATGTCCAAGTAACTGTATTTTGTTGACTGTAGATATTGTCATATGTTTTCTTCTAGGACATCTATTATTTTAATTTCTTATTTAGAAGCACAATTCAGGGATCCCTGGGTGGCGCAGCAGTTTGGCGCCTGCCTTTGGCCCAGGCACGATCCTGGAGACCCGGGATCGAATCCCACGTCGGGCTCCAGGTGCATGGAGCCTGCTTCTCCCTCTGCCTGTGTCTCTGCCTCTCTCTCTCTCTCTGTGTGACTATCATAAATAAATAAAAATTTAAAAAAAACAGAAGCACAATTCATCTGGAATTAATATATAGCATGAGATAGAGATAAAATTTATTTGTTCTATACTGATGTTCAAATAATAGAATACTATTTATTAAAAGACCACTCTACTCCTATTGCAATTCAGATTTATGCAATTCACTATGTTAGTATTCATGTTATAAACCAGGTGATCACTTAAGTGTGGGTCTGACTTTTGGTTTATGTTCCATTGGTCCATTTGTCTATTTTTTTTCTGATATCACACTGTCATAATTGCTGTAGTTTTATAGAAAGGTATGATATCTAGTCAAGTTCTTCAGGTTTGTTTTTTATTAACATCATCTTGACTCTTTATATTTCCACAAGAATTTTAGAAGCACCTTTTAAATTTCTGTTAAATGAGACCTCTGGATGTAACTCTTGATTTTGGCTAGGGCCATGATCTCAAGGTCATATTCTCAGGGCAGTGAGATTGAGTCCTGCTTCAAGCTCTGCAACGAGCATGGAGCCCACTTAAGATTCTCTTTCTCCCTCTCCCTCTACCCCTTCCTGCCTCTCTCTCTCATAAATAAATAAATAAATAAATAAATAAATAAATAAATAAGAAAGAAAGAAAATTTCTGTTAAAACTGCTAAGAATTTGCTAGATAATATGTTGCCCATCTCATACCTGGAAAAATACTCACACTTCCAAGGAAATGGCCAATCATCTTCCCACAATTTCTACCTACAAAAATGAAGGAAAATCTTGTGAATTGTAAAACTGGAGCATTTTTTTTAAAGAAAATATCTCTATTAAGATATAATGATATGCAAAAAACTGCACATATTTAATATATACAATTTGATAAGTTTGCTCATATGCATACACTTGTGAAACTTAAAGAATAATCAAAGTGATAAATATCTATCACCTCCAAAAGTTTTCCTATACTCTCCATTTTTTTGTGGTAAGAACATGTAACATGAAATCTTCTCCCTTAATTTTTTTATGTGCACAGTATATTGTTAACTGAAGATACCATGCTGTACGGTATATCTCTAGAACTTATTCATCTTGCATAATTTATATTTTATGCCCACTGAGTAACAACTCTCCATTTTACCTTGCCCCTAGACTCTGGCAACCAACACTCTACTCTCTGATTCTATGAGTTTGACTATTTTAGATACCCCATTTAAGTGGTATCATATAGTGTTTATTCTTCTGTGACTGGCTTAGTTCACTCAGCATTAAGTTCTCAAGGGTCGTCCATATTGTTACATATGACAGGATTTCCTTCTTTTTATGTTTATATTTTATTGTATGTGTATACCACATTTTCTTTATCCATTTATCTATTGATAGACATTTTAGTTGTTTGCTTATCATGGCTATTGTGAATAATGCTTCAATGAACATGAAAGTGCAACTATTCTTCAAAATCTTAATTTCCATTCTTTTGGAATATACCACATGAGATTATATGTATATACCATGTGAGATTACTGGATCATACAGTACTTTCGTTGATGCAGAATTTTATATTCCCACCATTAGTGTATCAGGGTTCCAATTTCTCCACATTCTTACCAATATCTGTTATCTTTTTTAAAAGTAATCATCATGAGGTGATATCTTATTGTAGTTTCAATTTTCATTTCATTCATGATTAGTGATGTGAATATCTTTTCACATACTCATTGGTCATTTGTATGCCTTGGCCAATGGAACAGAATGGAAAGCCAAGAAATTAACCCATATGTACACAGTAAACTGATCTTCAACAGGTTTACCAAGAACACACAACGACGAGTGGATAGGCTCTTCAGTAAGTGGTGTTGTGAAAAATGAATATTCACATACAAAAAAATCAAAACAAAAGAAATTGGACCCTTGTCTTACATTCCAAAATGGATTAGAAATTTAGACAGAAGACCTAACACTGTAAAACTCCTAAAAGAGAACATAGAAGAAAACCTTCTTGACATTGATTTGGGAATGATTTCTTGGATATGACACCAGAGCACAGACCACAAAAGCAAAATAAGCTAGTGGGACTATATAAATTAAAAAGGTTCTGCATAACAAAGAAAACAATGAACATAGTCTCCTTAGCATGCTAGATTTAGGGTCCTAAACTTTTTGCTTATCAGCTCAAGATTCTTTAGACACGTTTTCTGAGAGACAGCCAGGAAGAAAATCTATAGACTATCTGTCCTACATGAATAGGCATGGCATCACATCTACCATAATTTGTTGGTTTTATATTAGTTTCCTAGGGCTTCCATATCAAAGTACCATAAACTGGATAGCTTAAAAGGATAGAAATTTGTTTTTTCAAAGTTTTGGGGGGCCAGAAATCCAAAGTCAAGGTGTTAGCAGTGACATCCTTCCTCTGAAACCTGAATCCTTCCTTGCCTCTTCCTGTCTTTTGTTGGTTTTCACACTCTTTGGTGTTCCTTGACTTATAGATGTATCTTTTCAATCCTCTATCTTCACATGGTATTTTCCTTGTGTGTATGTGCTTCCACATGGATCTTCTTATAAGGACACCAGTCACATTGGATTAGAGGCCCACACCAGTATGATCTCATCTTAACCAATTACATCCACAGTGATCCTATTTTAAATCAGGTTACCTTCTGAGGTACTGGAGGTTAAGACGTCAATAAATCTTTATTTTTTTGGTTGGGGGGAGCACAATTCAACCTGGAACAGTTGTGACAGTCACAAAAATCTGCTCTGCTTTAAGAGGAAGAGACACAGACTTCAGCTTTTAGGGGAGAAATGGCAAATATTGGTGCTGAAGTGGTCATGGATGACTTTGGCCAGAGGACCCAAGCAGTTGGTGGTGCAGAAGGCATTGCTGACAATCTTGAGGGAGTTATCTTACTTCTCATGGTTCACGCCCTTCACAAACATGGGGGGCATCAGCAGAAGGAGCAGAGATGATGACCCTCCTGGCCCCGCCCTTCAAGTGAGCCCAGTCTTCTTCATGGAGAAGACCCCAGCAGACAGCACAGCATACTCAGCACTAGCAACACCCCATTTGATGTTGGCAGGATTTCACTCCTGGAAGATGGAGATGGACTTCCCATTGATGACAAGTTTCCCATCTCAGCTTTGATTGTGCCGTGTAATTTGCCATGGGTAGAATCATACTGGAACATGTACAACATGTAGTTGAGTTCAATGAAAGGGTCATTGATGGTGACAATATCCACTTTGTCAGAGTTAAAAGCAGCCCTGGTGACCTGATGCCCAATATGGTCAAATCTGTTTACTCCAACCTTCACCATCGTGTCTTGGGGATGTGACTGGCACTGCACCAGAAGATGCATTGTCTGTCAAACAGGAAGGAGCAGAGAACTTCAAAGTTTTCTATTAGCTATTGCTCCATTAGTGTTTTGATATTTAAATGTTTTGTTTCCCATTGATGACAAGTTTCCCGTTCTGTCTTGACTGTACCGTGGAATTAGCCGTGGGTAGAATCATACTGGAACATGTACACCATGTAGTTGAGGTCATGAAGGGGTCATTGATGGTGATAATATCCACTTTGTCAGAGTTAAAAGCATTTAGCATTTATATGATTTAGGCATTTATATGATTTTTAATCATAGGCATTAATTTAGACATTTATATGATTTTTATCTCAGTAATTAAGCTACCTTTGTTTTCTCAGAAAATTAAAGGCTATTTTTTTTTTCTTTATTTATGATAGTCACAGAGAGAGAGAGAGAGAGAGGCAGAGACATAGGCTGAGGGAGAAGCAGGCTCCATGCACCGGGAGCCCGACATGGGATTCAATCCCGGGTCTCCAGGATCGCGCCCTGGGCCAAAGGCTGGCGCTAAACCGCTGCGCCACCCAGGGATCCCCCTTAAAGGCTATTTTTAATTTAATTTTTTTTCAGGGCAGTCCTGGTGGCTCAGAGGTTTAGCGCTGCCTTCAGCCCATGGTGTGATCCTGGAGTCCTGGGATCAAGTCCTACGTCAGGCTCCCTGCTTGGAGCCTGCTTCTCCCTCTGCCTGTGTCTCTGCCTCTCTTTCTCTCTCTCTCTCTCTCTCTCTCTCTCTCTCTCTCTCTCTGTGTCTCTGGTGAATAAATAAATAAAATACTTTTTTTAAAAAAAAATAATTTTTTTTTTAAAGAATCTGGTTTTTATAAGTTTAAGTTTTTCAGTTGTGTCAGCATTTTGGTCTTTGGATGACTTTCTTTTTCTATCAGGAAATTTTTTATATTTTCTTATTTTCATTTAGATTTCATTGATTTCACTTCAATTAGCAGATAATGTTTATTATTTGTGTTTTGTTAATGCATCATGTACATTCATGTGTGTTGGGGTTTGCCTCCTTTAGGAGCTATTATTACTTGAATCTGAACATCTATATTTTTTCATCCATAGCAATTATATTCCTTCCTGTTCTTTTTGCTTCTTTAACTGAATTTTTCACAATTTTCTCCCTTCGATTTGTTTGCTTTATTGAGTGTCACTTTTACTATTTATTGCCTCCAATGGTTTTTAAAACTTTTTTTTAGATTTCTCATACTTCTAGCAATTTCTTTTGCATCTTAGCTTCATTGCTCTGTGAATATAAGAATCTTTGCCATTGCATAAATAAATTGAACCTTGGAAAGATCAATAAGTTTCTGATATTTTATTTATGATAATATGTGATAAAGTATCCTCAGGACCACTCAGAAATAAGAAATCCTATTAATTTCAGCCATTTGCTGATTTTTCTTCACAATGAGAATAAAGAAATTAATAATGTAACAAGCATTTTTATCAAGGTAGGTTAAATCCATGATGTGTAAAATCTTAAACAATGTGAAATATTTTAATTGTTTGCACTGAGAATGAATGGATAACTTATTCCAATTCTAATTTAACTATATGATTTCTTGTCCTATTTAGAGAGATCTTTAAACTAGCTCTAATTAGTCTTTGCCATGGTCAGGGGTTTAACATAATTACATTATGAGTGGACATTATAATTTTACCACACATATCAGAAACTAGGAAATGCTGGGGGAGAAATGATAAGAATACCCTTCTCCTTGCAACAGCAATAGCCCAGAAATTTCCTGTGGATATCCACCAATATCCTAAAAGCAAGCCTCTGTCATTTGTCTTCAATGGCTGCAAACAATGCTAACTCTGGTATAAAGATGTCTTGATATATTTGAATTGAGCTTTAATTCATAGGGACTTAAAAGAGTCACTTTGAGTTTAATTCATAGGACCTCAGGATATGTTTGAGTTATTTGAGAATTTAATGCATGGGAACTTAAAAGAAATGTAAAACCCTGACCATTTTCTTTAACCATTAAATCTGTATCTCAATGTGATAAAAAAGAGGTTAGAAAACTGTTCAGCCCATAAAGGGAAAGTGTCCCTAATCTGGGTAGATGATAAAATATCTTGGAAATCCGAAAATCAATTAAATTAAAATATTTAGGAACCTCAAGCTAAGGAAGATTACCTAAATCTTGCCATGATTATTACCAGATAGAAACTAATTTATTTAATAATAATTTTTTTTATTTTATTTATTTTATTTATGATAGTCACAGAGAGAGAGAGAGAGAGGCAGAGACACAGGCAGAGGGAGAAGCAGGCTCCATGCACCGGGAGCCCCACGTGGGATTCGATCCCGGGTCTCCAGGATCGCGCCCTGGGCCAAAGGCAGGCGCCAAACCGCTGTGCCACCCAGGGATCCCCTAATAATAATTTTTAAAAGTATGTGTTATGGAAATATAGAATGATCATTTTGTAAGTGACCTCAAAAACAATTATATAGCCATTATTTTGTATCTGGAAAAAAACAAAAAAAACAAAAACAAAAAAACAAAAAAACCTGAGGCCAAGTGAAGCTCTTAAAAGATTTGGCTAAATTCATACAGCTGAAATTATAGCAGCCCTGTGCCTATGTCCTGGGTCTACTGGCAGCAAGTTATAAGTATACCTATTTTAGCACATACAATTATATGAATGGGATGTATATTCCAGAGTTTCTTTAAAATATGATTTTTTTCTAATTAAAGGAGTGTGAAGATTCAGCTGTCTCAGTGGGAATCATTATTTGTGTCGTAGCAAGTCATGTTACAATGTCTCAGGTAGTTCAATAAAACATACTGAAAGATTATTTTTCCGAAATATTATTATAAGAAACACATCAATCTCTGGACAATCAAAAGAAATAGATACATCATGTGTGGATCCTAAAAATACCTTAAGAATTAAAGAAAAGCATCCATTGTTCTAAAGTTTAACTCTTAAAATAAGATCCGTAACTACTAGTTTTTTCAAGTTAAAAAACAAAGAAAGATGCAGAAAGTAATAAAATTAATTGACCATCCAGGATTAATAATTAATTGTGAGTTATTATGGGTCACTTTTACTTAAGATTAAAAAAAGAAATTAAAAAACCAGATCATATTGTTTAAGTCACTTTTTTGTCTTCTCAGATCATCTACATTTATTTTTGTTTTTTCAAAAGGGGGAAAACAAAGGGTTATCTGTGTGGTGCGGTTGATTAAGTGTACTCTTGATTTCAGCCCAGGTAGTGATCTCAGCGTTGTGAGATAGAGCCCCACATTGAGCTCTGCACTCAGCAGGGAGTCTGCTTGAGATTCTCTCTCTATCCCTCTGACCCTCTTGCTTCTGCTAACATAAAAAAATAAATAAATAAATCTTAAAAAAAGAAAAAAGAAAAAGGACACCTTTTTCTTGGTGGCTCAGTGGTTGAGCATCTGCCTTTCACTCAGATCATGATCCCGGGGTCCTGGGAGGGAGTCCAGCATTGAGCTCCCTGCAGGGTGTCTGCTTCTCCTTCTGCCTGTGTGTGTATTTTATGAATAAATAAATAAACTCATAAATAAATAAATAAATAAAATCTTCAAAAAATAAATTAATTTTACACTTGATCTTAGCCAAAAGGCCGAGAAACGATCAAAAAATAATTTTAAAAAGGGAAAATAAAAAGTTGACTCCTTCAGTAAAGTTTAATAAAATACCTTTAAACATTTGTAATAAGGCCACTGAACGACCTTATATATAATTTTTTAAAAGTGCAAAAAGAGATGGAGAGGAACAATAGAGGATCAAAATCTGAATTTCCAGACTTTGTTTTCACCCAATTTAAAATAACCCCATGTGATTGTATCATTAACCAGCACAGCAAATCATTCCCATCAGACTGCTGCTCAATTATGTCTAAAGTACACTGGGTACTCGTTTTAAAATAGGTGACTGTTTTAAGAGGTACAGGGACAGCATGCAGAAATGGATACAAGAGAAAACAAAACGGAAGATTTAAGCATTGGTCGCTATAGACAGGAAGAAGAAAACTCAGACCACAGCTGCACCAGATTGTTTTCTTCAGACCGACAAAAATCTTGGCTAAATATTGTGGCTACAAAAATCAAGTGAATAAGTGCTCATGATTCTTTCTGTTCCAGTTCTATAATCACTATCCAATAGTTAAAGTCAAAGTTTATGTCCGGTGCAAAGACTGCCATGAGACTGTGGAGCAGTAGGTGTTTAGTTCGTTTGATGGGGGAGAGGAGAACTATAATTGAGCGGTTTACAAAATAACGCTCTAGAATTTTTGGATTAAAATATTGTAAAGGTATATAAAGGCATATAAAATACTGAAGGATTCCTTTTCTTTTAAAGATTTATTTATTTATTAGAGAGAGAAAGAAAGAGAGAATGAGCAGGAGGGACAGAGGGAGAGGGAGAGAGATCTCAAGCAGACTCTGCACTAAGCCCAGAGCCTGACTCAGGGCTGGATCCCAATTCCCTGAGATCATGACCTGCCTGAGCCAAAACCAAGAGTCAGATGCTTAACCGACTGAGCCACCCAAATGCCCCAAATACTGAAGAAGTCTTTTAACTTCACATATTGGGAGATTAATTGCACAGTGCTGGATGTAACTGACAAGTAAAATTCTTAATCCCTTGTTATCTTTCCTCAAGAAGGTAATTATAGAGTATCCACTGACTCTGTACATCTCTTGGGAGACTAGAGATGAAAATAATTTTATCTCACAAAGTCAAGGAAGAATTTTTGTGGATCAAGTACTCAAGAAAGACACGCACAGAATATATCGGTTGATATTACATTGATGATATCTTCACAGATTTAGGAAATATAATTTTATATTTTCAGTTAAGTAACATCACAGAGATAAAAGACGAGGCATAATATTGCATTAGATATGAATATGGATGTTTTAGCTCAACACTGGTTAATAAAACAGAGTTTCTTTTATAGTCACTCTTGTTAAAATTATAACTCCAGAGGCCCCTGGGTGGCTCAGGTCATGATCTCAGGGTCTTGGGATTGAGCCGCTTGTCAGGTTCCTGCTTATCAAGGAGTCTGCTTCTCTGTCTCCTTCTGTCCCTCCCCCTAGCTCATGCTCACTCTCTAACTCAAATAAATAAATAAAATATTTTTTAAAAAATAGAATAAAATTATAACTCCATAATCACCGTTAGGAAAAACCCAGAAAATGTGCTTAAGGTTTTTTTTGTAATATGAACAATATGATATTTTGTTTTCTACTTGTATATTTGATTCCTTTTTGTAATCCTTGCAAAATATTAACATTTAATCTTTTTCAATAACATTCTAAAGGCATGGATTTTCATAATAAACATTTCCAAAGGTGCTTTTGTATCTCCATCATATATTACTATTGTAAATTTACCTTCTTACATTCTATAGATGCCAGTTAAACTGACAAGTTGGTATAAATGAAGCAGTGAATGAATTAATGACACATTCTCCAGATTGTTTTATTTATCAGACTAGAAAATTTGTGTTCATTGAGCAGCCACCATGTGTTTGTTCCATGCTTACTATTTTATAAATATTACCTGATTTATTTTCCCTTACAATTTCAGAAAGTATATAATAATATTCCTATTTATTTTAGGTTGAGGAATTGGGGTTCAGGAAGGTTAATTATTTAGTCCAAACAAGCAGAAAGTGATGAAGCTTTAATTTTTATATAGAAATTCCTTTAACTACAGTTTTCCTTCTTTTTCCATAGGAGGAAACAAATCTCTTAGAATGTATAGTCTTCAGAATGTATCTGTAACACCTGTCTCCTAGCATAAACAATTGATAGAATTTGATCCATATGCAAAACAAACTTGGAAGAAATCATTTATTTCAGTTGAGAAGCTTCTCTTTTAATTTGCTTCTTCAGAAACGTTATTATGGGTTCTTGGTTAAATTTTTTTTTTCATATGACCTGGATTTTAGTTATTCCTTTCTGGAAATTTCCAAAATCTGTCATAGCTTTTTTGTTAAATAGTTCAATTTGGGAACTTTTAGCAAAGAAAAGCTATTTATTTAACCTTTTTGCTAAGTAGGAAAATGATGAGGTGAACTAAAAGAAAAAGTAGAGCAGATTAATCACCTTAAAACTTTATGTTCTATAATGACTGATGAGATTCCAGAATTTTCTGAAGCAAAGAGTATAGTTTCTCAAAAACCTGACTGCTAAGAAAAAAAAGAAAAGATACAAAGCTCAGTTTTTCAGCTTCCTCTGTTATTCCTTTTTTGATCTGGCACTAGCTAGTGTCCCTTTTTACTCCATTCACATTTGTTGAAGATTCCTGTCCCCTCGGGGAAAATATTCTGCTAATTGGAAAGAACATTGTGATTATAGGGTTTAATATATTCTGTGGAAATATTTTCAATTATGTTTTGTACGCACATGTTGGCCATGCTCAACACATTGTCATGACCATGTGGAGAGGAGAGTGGGGAGGATGGAGGACAATCAATTAAATGCTTTAGGGATACCAGACATAAATTAATTGTTTGGGGATCCCTGGGTGGCACAGCGGTTAGCACCTGCCTTTAGCCCAGGGCGTGATCCTGGAGACCCGGGATCGAATCCCACATCGGGCTCCCGGTGCATGGAGTCTGCTTCTCCCTCTGCCTATGTCTCTGCCTCTCTCTCTCTGACTATCATAAATAAATAAAAATTAAAAAAAAATAGCTAGCCTCCTTAAAAAAAAATAAAATAAAATAAATTAATTGTTTGAAAGCAAGTAAGTATTCCATAGCATGTTAATCAATAGCTATAACATCAAATTTGACTTTCAAATATCTGGTATGGTATTAATTAATATTCCTTTGTTATTTAGTGAATTATTTCAGAAAATACACCAGCATGGTCTGTTGTCAAGTTACAACACAGCCTAGGGAAGGGAGATGGAAATTTACCCAATTAAATACATTAGAATATCGTATGTTATTTATGTAATTGCCCAAAATGATGGCAGCACAAGGTCCATTTTACTCTAAGAGATATAGATCCCAGCATACTTTGTAAAGTAGAAAACTCCACGTATTTTGTATCTTGTTTACAAAACTTATGTAACCTCTTTTCACAGTTATTTTTTGTAATGCCCTTCCCCATTCCATTCAGCAATATATTACATATTCCTTGAATGCATGTACCTTCAACATTTATATACCTTTCTACAGAAAACAAGAGTCAAGATTCTTTAATATATGGTTTAGTCTCTCGTTTGGAGGCTGATTTACTAAATATCATTGAAGGAAGGACTAACCATAAATAAAATATTTTAACAAATGGAGCCAAAAATATTTGTTAATATTGGCTTATTAAAAATCTATTTAAGTTACCATAGTTTATCAATCTTTATTGTGCATTTCAAGTGACTCATCTTTAAGATCTCATAGAGGAGTAGTTTTGCTCAAAGTTCGGCATCCACTTACAGTTTTTTTGCTTGATGATTATTCTTGTTAGTGACTATGCTTTTTTTTTTTTTGGATGCATTGCTAAGTTATGCCTTTAGCTGTGCTGCTATTAAAATTTTCCAAAATTACACTATGATGGTCTTGGCTTATAACAGTTTCTTTTTCTAGTATAAGCAATTAATAAACTTTTAATGAATATCTAGCTGACTGATGCCTATCTTATATAGACTATTATACTTGAAGGTATATGCTATCTTCTGTAATACTTTACCTTCCATAGGTACTCAAGAAAATTTGTTAAAATATATTTCATTCTTTTTATATTTCATAGTTTTTCACAATTAGCTTTTCCTGTGCCTTGAATCAATAAATTAAATAAGTGTAAGGAAATTCATAAATGTATACAGATTTGTGAACACTGATTTTTATTGATTTAATCTTAACCATTATATAACCCATAACATATATAATTCTGTTCAGCTATGCAACAATATACACTTGTTCACATTTTTTGTTACACAAGTTCAGTGTCCTCTGAAAGGTTCCCGCTCAATTTATTCATTTTGTCCTATTTTTACTTGCACTATTTATTTTACTACCCCATTATCCTTTGGCCCCTATGCCCTTGTTTTACATTTATGAGTTTCTTTCTTCCAGAATAAGTTTAAAAAATTCCAGTACCATGAATAGTCTGTTGTACCTAATGGTTCCAAACCATTGCTGCTTTATTTACCAACTTTTCCATTACCCTTTAGGCATTTCCTCAATAGTTCACAATCTCAATGGTACTTTTGTTTCATAGCTTTTTTTTTTTTCCCTCTAAGCACTCTACCCTGAAAAGCAAGTCTTCCATATACCGCTGCTTTGTTTTCACCTTTGAGACTGAGTTGAATGTGGTATTAAGTGAAGAGATAAAAAGTTAACACTAGAAAAACACATAAATACAATTGTTGTGCAGAAGAAAATCTTCTCTTTATATATTGGTTGAGTTGCTCTGTTCATATTAATAAAATATCTTCAGCCAATTATTATTTGTGTATCAAGTCCTCTGTTACACACTGTTGAGGAAATACAACTAAAAACATTTCTTCCCAACTGCAGAAAAATGCTCTGCAAAGGTAGAAGAGTAAGAAAGCACCTTTTTTGTTGTTGTTGAGTGAGCATTAAAGTAAATGCTATCCACATCATGGGCAAATGACTAAGAGATAAAAGAAATCTCAGGCTTTATATCGCTGAGCAGAGACCACCCATCACAGACGTGTTTTCAAGATAAACAATCACTAGTCCCCAAGTAAGAGGAATTACCAGCACCATTTGTCATGCAGAGTTCATCTTAAATTCACCTGTAAATGGATGACGATCTGTGTTACCTAACTGGTTTTATTCAAGGGGAAAATAAACTCATATCATTATGACAAGAGGTAATTTTGGAGCAAGAAACTCACTGGAGTTAGGCTCTTACCCTCCTACAGAAACTGAGAGAAAGGGATGATAATATTTCAAAGAGATGGCTCCCAGGACCTTGAAAAAGACATTTCTGGTTTGTAAAGCTGACAAGAGGCTTATTTAGGTTTCAGAAAGATTATACACATCTCCAAGGGACAGAGAAAGAATTTGCAATTATAAATTTTTTTTTTTTTTAATGAAATGCTCTGAAAGAAAAGGGGTAGGAAAAAGAATCTCCCTTTTGGTGTCAAGGAATTTTTTTTTTCTGATTTCTATTTATCCTTCCAACACCCTTGGGCTCTATATATGGTTCTTGCCAGAGAATAAATGTTGTAGAACTCACGCAGATGACTTTAACAACATTTGTCACACACACCTACATGTGTCCGCACACACACACACACACACACACACACACACACACACACATCACTGGGATCTATTTGGTGCTGGTAGATTGTTATCTTATTTCTGACTTTTTTTTTTTTACCTCTTTAGATTTCTTCGTCCTAAAGAAAGAACTATTTATATACTCTACTTAGTGACACTTTATTTACACAAATGCATTTTACAAATGTATTTGTTTGTTTGTTTGTTTGTTTTTGAAATTTCTGTTCAACAAAGAAAAATGGAGGCATTTCTTTGTGCAAAGTATTGTCCTAGATGGTATGGGCATGATATACTTCCTATCAGTGTTATTTAAGGTATCATACAATTATTCTGAAGTTTGAAATAGATTTTTTAAAAGTCATGCATATACAAGTCTATTTTTACATTAGGAAACTAAACAAATGATCTCTTAAAGAGTTTTTGAATAACTGTACCATCGCCTTATTAATGCAGTTATTGTGTAAGAGTTCATTTGTCCTGAGAATGGTTTAACATTTGTTCTTTTCAGTTTTCCTTTCTCCTTTAGTGAAAGTATACTTTTTAGTGACAATTAACAGTTAATGTCATTGCTACTTCTAGATAAATTTAGAACATCTGATGTAAAATAACTCACTACAAAGAACATTCTGATTCCTACAATCCATGTATTGTGAGCATGTACTGTAATTTCCTCTCTCAAATCCTGCAGGATATAGACAATCCTGGCACTGGCATATTTACTAAGATGCTCTTTTTACTGTAGTTTGGGGTATTTTTCTTGATAAATGGATTGATTTATAAATTTAGACTCTCCATTTGTTAATATTACATTCAAATGTCCTAATTATAAATTAAATTTTGTTTTTCAATCTCCTCATTCTTTTTCACATCTCACCTCTTTTCCTCTCTTCTCTTCCTATCTCAGTCTTCCAATCTACCATTTAAACATTTAAAGACAGTTCTTAAGCACCAATGGAAAACTTGTATCTTCTATGGGTTATTTTACTGTAGTCTTAAGAGGTTTCAAAATCCTATCTGCTTTGTATCTATTGCCACAGTTTGGGCTTTCATCATTACTTAATTCAGAGATTTAATTGGATTCCATATTCTTTGTGTGATCATCAATTTTTTGTTCATTATTTAATTGCATTTGTAGTTATAGGGAAAATTATTACGTAAAGTTATTTATTTTACTAAAAGGAGTCCAGTTGTGTGGGATTGCCACTATTATGGTATCAGTGGAATTGGCTGCAATCATTCCTCTGGTTGGGAATTAGGAGGTAGCATGTAAAACTTTTTAAAATAGGTTAGAACCTCAGATATTTACAGGCAGTAAATCCTAGAACTTTTGAGTAATTTATAAGAGGATTCAGTTAATTATGAAAACATTATGCCAAAACATAATTCAAAAATAGCAAGTCTCAGGGCACCTGGGTGGCTCAGTTGGTTAAGTGTCAGATTCTTGATTTTGGCCAGGTCATGATCTCAGGGTCCTCGGGCTTTGCGATGGGTGCGGAGTCTGCTTAAGAGTCTTTCTCTCCTGCTCCTCCCCACCCCTGCTCAGATACTCAATCTGTCTCTCAAAAGAAAGAGCTAGTCTCAAATCAAGCTAGACTTCTCCAAGTACTGGTACTTTTTCAAATTCTTGACTAGAGTAAGTTGTTTTATTCTTCAGAAAGAAAATAGTAGCATAGTCCAAAACAAAACAAAATAGTTATCAACTCTCCAAAGCAGTATTTCCAAAAAAATTATAGATTTTTTTTTTTTGTTAAAAGCATCAATAAATTGCCTAGGGCATTGGCCATTATTAACAGGCTCCTATGGAGTGTTGGTTTGTTTTTGTTTGCTTTTTTTTTTTTTTTTCCTACATTCAGACGCAACAAGTTAGGCAGAAAGGGGTAGACACTAAATAATAAGATTAAAATTACATGATGGAAAATTCCCATATTATTCAAGACCCTAATACCTCACCGTAAAAACTCATACATTTTATAAGCCATCACAATGCCTCCTTCTTTGGGATTTACAATCATAGTACTTTTTAAAAACATGTTTCTTTTGTCACCTGATGTCGAAGTTTCTACTTTAGTTCACTCCAAAATTATAAGACTAAGCACAACCTTCCACTCTGGTTAAGAACTGTAATTGATCCTACAAGATCCTACAAGACAAAACCAGGTTATTTCCCTATGTGATGTTATCAATATCAGGGAAGATTCCAAAAATTTCTATGCATGCAACATTAGAGGCAGTACTTTTCAAATTTCAACTTATATCAGAATCATCTAGAAAGCTTATTAAAAACTGGGATCCACGGACCCCCGAGTGGCTCAGCGGCTTAGCACCTACCTTTGGCCCAGGACATGATCCTGGAGTCCCAGGATCAAGTCCCACATTGGGCTCCCTGCATGGAGCCTGTTTCTCCTTCTGCCTTTGTCTCTGCCTATCTCTCTCTCTCTCTCTCTCTCTCTCTCTGTATCTCTCATAAATAAATACATAAAATCTTTAAAACAACAACAACAACAACAACAACAACAAAACCTGGGATCCCAGGGATTCTGAGCCTCAGTCCCAGAGGTTCTAAGTCAGTAGGTTTGAGAGAAGCAAGGCAATAATTTGCATTTCTGACAAGTTTCCAGGTTATGTTATGCTGCTGGTCTAGAAGTCACTCTTTGAAAATCACTGCATTATGAAACTGAGTGACTTGTCTTGAAGTGTCGTTTGCATAGTAACTTCACTATTATTAATTAGATAGCAACATTTTCATAAACACTATTTTATTCATATTTTACATTGAGAAAATGTCAAATGCCCATGCTAATTTTTTTTTCTTTAATTTGAGGTGACTAGGGGAAATGCAGAAATAATGTGGGAAATGAAGCCCACTTTGAGGATAACTGTGGATCTACACTATAGTTTTTAGGGTACTACATCACACTAATGTTTGTAGAAAAAAAATTCATGTTTGATGGAGTTGATGGGAAAGTATTAAAGGAAGGGAAAACTATAAAAGACTCAGTAAACAAAACAGTTTTGGATATTATAGAGCTCATAAATTCTGAAAGGCAAGTGTCAGCACATTTCTTTATCTCTATTCTGACTTCTTTTTTCTTTTCTTTTTATTTTTTTCTGGGAAAGAAAAGAATAGGCTTTGCATTTTATGGGATATATATGATTTATAAACAAAATTCAGTGAGAATTTTTTTTTAAAAAAAGCCTTTTTGTTGTTATTCCAAGGAAATTACTTTTAATAGAAAATCACAATTTCACATTTAATCTGAAATAGATAGAAAGGTTGCACAAACCACAATAAATAAAACAATTTAAAGGAATAGTCTAGCTTAATGAAAAAAGCTTCTTCCTATTATTTTCTATAGTTATTCAATGATACCCTGGCTTTAAAAGTCAAGTCGTAAATTTACAGTAATTTTCAAGAAGGGTAATAACGTTAGAGAAGACCTTTCTGTGATCTCATTTTTTTCCTTCACCTCTTCACTATAGATTCTGTACTTTTTTTCCTACCATTCTACTTTTGTCTTGTTTTGAATAATCATTTGATAATAATTATGTCTCTCTCCATTTATAAATTCTCTAGTCTTGCTTTATTTATTATGTATGATGCATATAATGTTAAGCACAAAAAGAGATCCCTTAAGATTTAATAACTTGCAGCAATATTAACAGATTATTTTTTTAATAAAGAAAAGACAAGTGCTCTATACATAGATTACTAGTATGTATTGTTCCAAGGAACAAAAGTGATAGGCAACCTTTTTTTTTTTTTTTTTGTTATTTGCAAAGAAGACATGGTACCAACCATGCAGTCATTTCAGAAATGGCCTGATTAGCAAACTCAATGCTTTCAAAATCCCCTAAAATTCATTCATTGTTTATTTATTTTTAAAAGTAGTTTATTTATTTATTCATGAAAGACACCTTTCCTTCATGAGAGAGGGAAAGGCAGAGATACAAGCAGAGGGAGAAGAAGGTTCCTCACAGGGAGCCTGATGTATGACTCAATCCCTGGACCCCAGGGTCCCAGGATCACGCCCTGAACCAAAGGCAGACGCTCAACCGCTAAGCCACCCAGGAGTCCCTCATCCGTTGTTTATAAATGTTTGCTTTAGGTTTCTCTGGATCAGAAGTTAGAAAAATCAAAATACATGGAAATAATGCTTTTTATAAGATTTTTATTTATAATCTTGAAAATAAAATAATCTTACTAGTAAGGAAACTTAGAGCTGAAAGAAACGTTAAATACCACCTGGTTGAACATGTACTTGATCTGAGAATTATTTCTTTATCACTAATACATTCATTAATATAAAAATATTTTTTGAATTCCTACTGTTTGAGGGAAGGAACTGTTCTAGATACAAGGTCCATAAAAATTAATATATAGTTTGTTTCAATGAATTTGCAGACATGTAGGACAAAGAGTTCAAGCAGATAAATCACTGTAGTATAAAGTGTAAAAGTTATAGGGCACAGAGGAAAAGGTATGCACTTGACACTGTTCACTCTCCTCTTGTTTTTTATATGAAAACTCTACTTTGTTTAGTTTATATTGGAGATCTCCTGATCTTGAGGATACCTCCAAGGGGTGATGGTTGTGACTGATGTAGCTTAGTCCTGGTGATATGGTTCCCTTTGACCAGCCGTATAAGCCAGTTAGACCAAAAAAAATCCAGGCAGAAATAAACTGGGTGGGCTTTCTAGGAAAACTCTTGGTTTCCTGATAAAATGAGAAATAACCAATTGGCATTGTCCCCTTTTGCCTCCTGCCCATTATCCTATTTCCCCTCCAAAATGTAGGTTGAAAAGGACCATTTTATGACAAGGGGACAAGAAATATCTTAGAGATTTGGAGATATATTGTCCATGACTGTTCACCCATTGTATCAATCTTACAAGCTGGCTATCTCTGGACTCCTTGGTATCACATAACAAAATGTCTATCTCCTTAAAGTAACATTAATTAAGGTTTCTGTTATATGCAATCAAACTCATAATTCAAATAGAGAAATAAAGTCCAACATATTTCCTGTAATCTCTGAATAAATGCTATTTGTTATGTCTTACTATGATAAGGGGCTATGTCTGTTCTAAAGATCAAATTTTTAGAGAGTTATTTCATTAAAATTAAGTAAAATTTGATGGCTTGAATATCCATTTAAAATATCACTGTAAATTCATAGCTTTTCAGAGCCAACAGTAGCTTAAAAAATTTAAAGATACATAACATCATAAATTTTAAAGATACACATACCATGGACTGGCAATGGATCTGGGTGGGCCCATAGGGTTTAAATTCAGATACAAGTAGCAGTAATCTTGTTTCTGTCAAAACCTATGTGGTATTTGAGACACTAAGTACTTATGTCCCCAAATGAAAAAATGGGAAATAATACTGTTAAACATTCTCTCTGTACACAAGCAAGGAATTTCTCTAGATCATATACAAGAAGTAAAATACCTGAGTATACAGTGTGCTTATTTTCACACTTAAAAATTGTCGGTTGCTTTCCAAAGTTGTTATGATTTATACAGTGATCAACTTAAGTGCTTAAGATTTTCTACTTCTCGAAATATTCATAAATAGTTCATATTGTTAGATCTTTAACATTTTTCCCCTATCTTATGGGAGTAAAATTGGGTCTTGCCGCTATAATTCACATGTCTCTGATCACTACTGGGTTAGATAGCTCTTTAGTTGTTTATTAGACATTTATATTTTATTCTCTTTGAAATATATACATATTCTTGATCATTTCCTCACTTTTTATTATTGTTAATATTATTGACGCTAATATTTTCTCTATTAGATTTGTGGAAAATAGCTTGTTCCAAACTTCCCTTTTATTTACCTTTGCATAAGTAATATTTTGTTGTAAAAATGTTTAACACTTTATATAATCAAACATATTAATTTTTTTCATTCTGATTTTTGTTTTATATTTTGCCTAGATACCATATTTATCCTAGGTGTCCTAAGATATATATATATATATCTTATATATTTCAACACTAATAAGTATCTGTATATCATTTTAGATGTTTATCCCAACTAGAACTTATTTGATGCCTAATATAAGAAAGGAATTTAGTCTATTTTCTTACAGAAGGTTGTTACTTCAATTCAGTTCATTAAATAGTACATCCTTCCTCACTGATTTTTCTTTCTTTTACCAAGTTGACATGTATTTCTTTGAAAAACAACTGGCAATGTTTACCCAGTGAAAAATTATCATACTCAATGATTTGTTATGAGAATATCTCAGTGCCTTCAATATCTTTTCTATTTTCAGAACTGTTTTGGGTAATGATGATATTAATTTTATACTTCTGTAAGAATTTTAGAACCAATTTATCAAGACTCCTCCTCCTAAAAAGCTATTGGGATTTTGGTTGTAATTATATTATCATTATATTTAAATTTGGGAAAATTTAATACTTTCAATATTGGGCCTTACTATTCACAAACAGGAATATCTTTTTATTTATTCAAACCTTCCTTAATGATTTTCAATAATATTTTATAATTTGCTCCCTAGAGTTCTTACACTTAACAATTTTTAGCCACAATTTATTCAGTACTTAACTAATTAATTTTTGTTTGATATAAAAGTATACATAAATATGCAGAAATTTTAATGAATTATGTGGTATTTTTTAAATAAAGTGTATAGTACCTTTATATAGAGTTAATGTAAAGACAGAGTGTGCACTCAAATCAAATAAAAAAACACCCAATGGTGGTTTCCTCTAGAGACAGAAACAAACAAACAAAAAACCACAGGAGCTATGTAAGGAGAGCATAGAGGATTTCAGCTTCATTTGTAAGTTATTATTTCTTTGAAACAAGAGAACAAATGATCTGAAGTAAATATAAAACTTTTTCTTAACTTTTGAATAGTGGACATATGTGTATTAATTGTATCCTTGTAGTTATACCATCTTTACATATTATCTTTATTTAATTTTCCATATAATTAAAAAAGAAATACAGCAATGCAAGACTTTAAAAGAGACACATAATAAAATCAAATAAGCAAACAAGCCACTAGAAATAGAATATACAGCTATGTACTAGCCATTGATTTATCCAAGAGGAGTATTCCCTGGTCATCTGAGGTTAGGAACCTTTCAGAGTCAACAACCCAGCTCTTCAAAATTCTACATAGAATCCTAAGCAAGTGCTGTACACTGCCAGGTGTCAGCAGATCTCCAGTCAACCTGATAATAGTACCATACTTACTTGTAAATTTTACACAACTGATATTCTTATATGCTGGCCTATGCTTCCTCTCAACCGCCTCGAGAGTGATCTCTAAAACCCTTTTCATTATAAAGAGATCCTCCTTTAACCTGATACTCTTCACAGAATTCTTCTTTCCTGTCCTTTCCTGAGGCTAAGACCTGACTTTTTTTTTTTTTTCCCTCCCTGAAGCTTTCTTAAGGGAAAGAGGATGTTCATTCTCCCATACTTTATGTATCTCTGGACAAGGAAATAATCTTGTTAGTATTCTCTTAGTGTTTCATGGTCACTTTCAAGCAATTTTTCCTTTAAAAAGAGCATGAAGGTTAAGTTTAAAGACTTTTGAAAGATCAGATTGCCTGATCCTGAAGTCTGGCTCCACTATTGCTATAGTTATTTGATCTTGGGAAATTAGTAATTCTTTCTGTATCTCAATGTCTTTATTTAAAAATGAGAGATTCAAAAAATACTTAACTTCTAGACTTGTGCGAATTAAATCAATTAATACATAAAACACATAGAAAGTGGTTTTTGAAACAAACTAATTATAATTTTTTTCACATACATTCATTACTATAATGTTTACTAGAAAAGTCCAAACTATATCCTTTAATTCCCATTATTGCTTTTATGTATTATCTCTATAATAGCACAAAATCTCAAATATTTCAATATTTTTTAAATAGAATTCTGGTATTTCAGAATTTTATTTAGTTTTCTCTGTGGAGAATTCTAGTCATTTATTTCATGTATTCTCTTATGAGATGATTCCAGACAACTTGTAAGCTTATCTACTCCATATTTAATAGACGATTGATAGTGATTCCCTCTTAAATTTTAAAAAGGACATGCAAATATAAAAATGCTGGCTGGATGTATGTAAGTGAACTAAGAAAAAATATCTCATAAAATAACAGTTTAAACTATATAGCTACTAATTTTCAAATGTATTGAATCCAAAATAATCAAGACAAATACATTTAACAAGATATGAGAAAAAGTCAGACCTAGATGCATTGCATTACAGGTGAACACCCCATGGCTCAAGTGAATTAATTTACATATTGGTCAACAGGATAGGATCTCCTCCCATGGGAGCTGTAGCATACCGAACAATTTTGGTGGTCTCCTCAGAGCCCACTAAATCAGAATAAAGACCAAAAATCAATGAAAATATAATTATGGCTCTAGAGATTATATCTACAAATTTATTCCTTATTACAAATAGCAAAAGCTTTAATAAAAGTTGAAAAAAAATCTCATTTATTAAGATAAGTAGCTTGTTCTAAATCTTGATTGCTCCCCTTTCAATGGTATAATGAAGATAAAGTACACATTCAAATCATTATAGAGTTAAAACACTTGCACAACTTTCCCCAATTCTTCAAGCAAGAATTCCAGGCTTAAAACAGCCCTAATTGGCACTAATTCCATGATCGCTCCCAAAACATAAAAAATTAAGTTGGACCAATGTGATGTGTTACATTTGTTTTGTGAAAGTCCAAATTTGCAGACTGATGCTCTGAGTTTCTTTGTCATTGACCACTTTAATAAAAAGTACTCTATCCAACAGTACAATAGCAGCATTAGTCTTCAAGTCTTTCATAATTTAAAAATTAACATTAACACTTCTCAAAGTATAGTCTATAGACATCTAGGTGGCCTCAATACTGTTTGTTCTAGGTACATCCAGGAGGATAAGACAATTTTCCTAACGATACTAAGATGCTATTTGCGTTTTTGCCGTGATGGCATATAGTTTGAAAGCAATGGCACATAAAGCTCCAGGCCTTTAACCATGAGTCAAAGTAATGGCCTAACAGTGCCAGTAATCATTAAATTCTTCACAGCAACAAACCTGAAGTAAGAAGAAACCAGAACAGAAAAAAAAAATCATTTTAAGAATATCTTTGAGCAGTGAAAAGTATATTAAATGTCAACTGTCTAGCAATATTTTTTCAATATTCTATATGATGAAATGGAAAGTAAGCATAAAGCTTTTTAATTCAGATTTGAATCACTGTGGTCATCTGGAAGAGAAGCAGTTGTGCAGTTGTTTGAGTTGTGAGCAGATCCAGCCTTTTTTTTTTTTTTTTTTTTGGTGACATACCATTTTATTTGAAAGAACTATGTAGAAAGACCAAGTATGTTTGTTCAGTCTCAGATATTCAACAAACACTTTCTTCAATATGAATTAAACAAATCTATTCCTTCAAAGACAACAATTGAACTTAATGGTTAATGACAAAATTTGAACTTTTCAGTAAAACATTAGAAATTTGGAAAACAGAGAGCTATCATCATGAGCTCGATGGTTTCCCAACATAGAGACTTTTCTGATGAGATTAGTAATGATAAAAAATGAATTATTTAATTTTTAGTATTTTTGAAAAGAAATATGTCATTATTGGAAGATCTGCATCATTCAATGAAACATTATCCAAGTGATTAATCACATAAAAGGTTACATTCAAAATACAAGATGGACCAATGGGTTTCAGTGTAATAGAGCATGAAAAGTTCAAAGATGTGACTTCATTATCGGCATTATGACTAACCTTTAAGAAAGTACCACTTCTCCAGTTTGAGCATAGTAACAAAGAAAAATATTCTTAATTATATAAAAAAACGATCACAATACTCTTCAGTTTTCTAACATTTGTGTTTGAAGCTGGATTTTCCTCATATATTTAAATCAAAATAACATACTCTGCAACAGATTGAATGAGGAGCAGATATGAGAATCCAGGTGTTTTCTATTAACCCAGATCGTATGTTGATTTGCAAAACTATAAAATAATATCAATATCTTTAAAGTTTTCTCTTGTTTTGGAAAAATAGTTATTTTTTGTTTTTAAAAAGTTTTTTATGTTAACATATGGCAGGCTTATTATTATTATTCTTTTTAAATGAAGTAATACATTAAAAAAAATTCTTATAGGATGGATATCAATAGATTTGACCTTTGTAAACAAAAGCTTTTCAGGTTCCTTAATGATTTCTAAGAATGAAGAAATCCCAGATCAAAAACTTTGAGAAACACTGATCCAGATCAAGGATCAGTCCCTTTCTCATCTGGGTTTCTTCTCTTGGAATAGGAAATTTCTGTCATTCTCTGCAGCAATATTAGGGAAGGCAGGTTCCTTTACAACCTGCCACAGCACTGCCTCCTAGTGTCTAATTTATCATTCAACGAAATGATTTTCTCAATACTTCTGTTTTTTTTTCATAGCAGGCCTGGCTCGTCAAAATATATTTTTCATAAAACATTTTCAGCCGCATTCCTGTAATAAAATTGCTACTTCAAAACTAGTTTAAAATTTTTTCACTTCTATTAATATCCACTTTAGATCTGGTTCATTGTTCAAATCCATTAACATTTTGTAGCTGAATTTTCTATTGGAACATAACTCTGTATCACCTGAAAATTTAATTTAGAACTCCTAAACTTTATTAATAAAAAGTATTTGATAGAGTACTGATGACAGCAAACTTTTTTCACTTTATCAGAGTGTGAAAGATTATCAGTAATTAACCAAGGTTATTGGTATATTTTTAATCAATAGTAGAGCCAATAACAATGTTATTATTAATTTCATATTCAATCATCTTATGAAGAAGAAAAAGAAGAAGAAGGAAGAGGAGGGGGGAGGAAGAGGAGAGGAGGAAGAGGAAGAGGAGGAAGAGAAGAAACAGATTTCTCTGTTTCTATTTAGAGAACACATGATGGTTTCCTTGTGATCTCTGTTATTATTTCTGAATTCTTCAAATATTTTAAGAAGCATCAATGTCAAGCTTTTCAGTATCTTGCTTCTAGGAAACTTCTATACTTATTGCATACTTTTAAAAAATAGAACATTTTCTTGTAGCCTCCCTCCAGAACCTCCCATTTTAATTTTTTTTTCTTAACGATTAACAGTAATAATTTTTACAGCCTCTACAAACCATTCAGTAAACTTGGGTATAATATTTAAAAGAGTTTATATTGTTCATGCTCTTATTTCTTCCAATTTGGTCAGCCAAGTTATCCCATTGTGACTTAGTATGATGTCATTTTAAGTCTCATCTAAGAGTACATGGCAAGCACTAGGGTAAAGAGCTTCTAAGATGGTCCCCAATAATCTTTCCTTCCTGATATCCATGCCCTGTGTAATTCCTTCTTCTTGTGTGTAGGCTTGACTTAACCGTATCGCTTGTATTGAATAAAATGTAGAAGTGTTGGAATGTAACTTCTAAGATTAGCTTATTAAAAAAAAGACATACTGTCCCACAATTTCTCTTGGATTGCTTACCCTTGGGAAAATCGACGACCATATTATATGACAACCCTGTAGATAAACCTACAGGGTGAGGAGTCAAGTCCTGCCAACAACCACATGAGTGAGCCTGGAGGCAGAACTTCCTCCTTGTGATGAATCTTTCAGGTAAGATCGTAGACACAGCTGACAGCCTGAGAACAACCTTATGATCGACTTTGAGCCTACAGTTCTCAGCTAAGTCACATCCAGATACTTGACCCACAGAAAACTGGACAAAGACGATAAGATATCCAGGCAGAAAATATCAAATTCTCTACGCCAAGAACTACAGCATCAATAGTGTTGAAGTCATGTCTTAAAATTTATATATAAGGGTATTAGTTAAAGTGATTAAAGGTAATACCTTAAAGTAATTAAGGGTAATAGTCGTTGAAGCACATACAAATGCTGCAGGGGTTATTTTAATATAGTTTTATCCAATTTCTGAATTTTCAGTGGCTTCTTGTCCTAATGGATACGTCATGGGAACACTAGACTGAATTAAATTAAATATTATTTATAAGGATTGTTTTACAGAGACAATAGTGTTTTCTTGGAGTTATTTTACTAATGACAAAACTGAGTCCTCAAGAAATAAATATTGACCCTACTGCTATTTGGTTGGAATCACTGTTTATAGCCACACTAACTACACTGATATAATGTGTCTCTTTTACTATTCACTCAGTAACCTCTGAAGTAGTTACCATGGCCACTTTTTTTTTTTTTTTTATCATGGCCACTTTTTAAAAAGAGATATTGAGATTCAGAGAGATTTAATAGCTTTTTTGGGGGGGAATATCTCAGCTAGTAAGTAGTGACCTAAGGAGCTAACAGTCAGATTTCAAACCTCATTTAAACAATAAGATTACAATCCATAATTTCAGATTTATTTTTTTCCATTTTTAATTGAGTTATGTGTATTCTTATTGTTGAATTTTAAGAGTTCTTTGTATATGTTGTATACAAGTCCCTTATCAGATATTTATTTTGTAAATATTTCTCCCGGTATGAGGCTTGTCTCTTTACCTTCTGGACAGTGTCTTTCACAGAGCAGAAATGTCTTATTTTAATAAAGTTCAACTTGTTGCATGTTTTTTCTTTCATGGATTATGTTGTTGCTCTGGTTTGTATCTAAACTCATTGCCAGGAGCATTTGAGTGGCTCAGTTGATTAAGCATCTCCCTTCAGCTCAGGTCCTGATCCCAGAGTCATTGCTTGAGCTCTGTGTTAGGCTCCCTGCCCAGCAGGGAGTCTGCTTCAAAATCTCCCTCTACTCCTCCTGCACTCCCACTTTTGTATACTCTTTCTCTCTCTCTCTCTCTCTCTCTCTCTCTCTCTCCCTCCCTCTCTCTTTCTCTCAAATAAATAAAATCTTCTAAAAAAAATAAACTCACTGCCAAACTCAAGGTCACTTAGATTTTTCCTATGTTGTCTTCCAGAAATTTTACATTTTATATTTTTGCTTTAGTTTTTTGATTTCTAGAATTCCCCTTTCATTCTTTTATAGAGTTTTCGTTTCTCTGCTTATGTTATCCATCTATTCTTGTATACTGCCTACTTTTGCCATTACAGATCTTAGCATGTTAATCATAGTTATTTTGAAATTATTACATCTGGAATTTAAAATCTTTGCCATATGTGGGATTCTAATGCTGTTCTATATCTTCACACAGTGTTTTTTTTTTTTTTTTCATTTTCCTTTTTGCCTTTTAGTATTCCTTATAATTTTTGTTTAAAGCTTGGTATGATGTTCCAGGTAAAAGGAACTGAGGTAAACAGGCTTTTGATGTGAAGTTTTATTTATCTGGCTAGAAGTTAGCCTGTGTTTACCTTTGTTGAAGCTATGTCAGAAACTAGAATTTCCTCTGGTGTATTAGTGTTTGTCTCCACTGTTGTCTTTGGGTTTCTCTAGTGACTTCTTAAATAAGGTCTAAGATTTGCAGTTCTTTCAGTTTTAATCATCTATTATTGTACAGATGCCCCACTGATGTGGATATAAGTGTTGGGAGGGAAGAAACAAATCTCTAAATTTTTATTATTAAACCTTGGCCTTTTAGTGTGCCTATATCCCTGAGATATGACTTCCACAAATGCTTCTTTGTTTCCTCATTCCCTCCTGGGTAAGAAAGAAAGACTACTAGGGGCTGCCCTTCCCCCTCCCAGTTAATACTTTAGGAAAACTTTTCACCTTGAGGCCTTGTCTCTGTTACAGGAATATAATGAAGGAAATAATACTCTAGACTTATTTCAAAATGATATCTTTCCCTCCCCTGTTGGACACATGAGGATTTTCTGCATTCTTCAGAATGAGAATCTGGTTAGGTTTCTGGAGATAAAACATAGAGAAGGCTGGGACCTCTGGAGGTTTCAATTCTTGAGCTAGTCCACACCGAGTCTCCAGTAATACCTCAATTGCAGGAAAGCATTTCCATGTTACTGGCTTCAGGGGTAAGAATGTGTGTGCCTATTGCTGGGTTCCTGAACATGGAGAATTGGTCCCTGGACCATGGCTGAGCAGGCTTACAGCTGGGTCACAGGATTGCTACAGGATATACAGTTAGATTGAAGCTGGTGAATTAGCCAGAGGCAAAATCTTAAATGTAGATAGAAGAAGATATATTACCTTCAAAAAAAGATTGACGCTTATTTTTTCAGTAAAAATGTTCAAAAACTAGACAATAACCTATAATTTAAGGGATTGAAGGAAAATGATACAAAATTCTAATTCAAAATTCTATAACCAACAAAGATATCCTTCAAAAATAGAGATGAAGTCTTCCAAAACTAGCTTTGATGAGTAAGGAACTTGGAAGCCATCATTTCTATCCTCATAAAAAGAAAAAAGCTGAAGAAACTGAAAAATGATAAATCTTCTTAAATCCATCAGAGAATTAAGGTCACAGGACAAACTAGTGAGAGAAGCATACATAAAATAACAGCTTACTGGGAACAGATTTCGAACACTGGAGCCAATACTGTCACTAATCAACATCACTAATTATGAAGGAAATGTAAATTAATGTAAATGTAAATTCAGAACCACAGTGAGATATCATTCATACCTGTAAGAAGGGCTGTTATAAAAAAGACAAAAGATAACAAGTGTAGGGAAGGATATGGAGAAAAGGGAACCCTTGCACATTGTTGGGGAATATGTAAATCAATGCAGCCATTATGGAAAACAGTATGGAGGTTTCTCAAAAAATAAAAATAAAACTACCATATGACCCAGCAATTCCACCTCTAGATATTATTTGCAAAGGAAATGATATATGTACCACAAAGAGATACCCATAATACTGTATGGCATCTGTATGGCATATTTGAAATTTTCTAAAAGAGTAGATCTTAAGTATTCTTGATATGCACACACACAATGTAAGGTACAGATTTGATGATTAGCTTGATTGTGGTAACATTTTACTATATATATATTATATTTACTATATATACTATATTATAGTAAATATTTATAGCATATATATTTACTATATAATATATATATATATAATCATCACATTGTGTAGCTAAGATATAGGAACATTTTGTCAGTTATGCCTCAATAAAGTCGAGGAAAAAATTTTGCCGCTGATTTGATTTTTAGCAGTCTTATGATGTTTCTAGATTGATAATTCTTTATATTTATCTTGCTAAGGGCTTCAGAGTTTTTTTAATCTGGATTTATTCAATTTTTAAAAAATGTATGCTCATTAGCTTTTATTTCTGTCCCATTCTCTTGTTTTTGTCCTGATTTTCTTATTAAACTTCAGTAAGACTTTTCACTTTCTCCCACCTTAATCTAATGCTTTCAATTTGTCCTTTTAGTTCACTTATCTGTGCTTCAGTTTGTATATTTTCTATTTTCTGTCAATTCTTAATTTTGTTTTATTGTTTCCAGTTTGCTGTTAAGCCAAAGTAACAAGAGTTTCTGATTTTACATATTATAATTCTCACGTCTAGAATTTTAACTGTTTATAGTTTTCTAATGAAATTCTCCAGTTTGTCTTTTTATTATGTTTATCTATTTTTAAACATAACAAATATAGTTATTTTAAAATTTTTTAAAAATCTAATTTATATTTGCATATCCATAGTGTTTCTATTTATTTATTTTTTCTCATACTATCTTTTGATATGTTCCTATTTTTTTTTTGATGTTCCTAATGTTTTCTGATAGAATAATTAATATGTTGTTTAAAAATGTCAGCTTGACTGAGTTCTTATATTAAGATTCTGGGGAAGAATATATTTGTAAGTTCATTCTTATTGACAGAATTCAGTTCTTTATGGTTTTAAGACTGAGGTCCCCATATTCTTGATGGCTGTTGGCCACAGGTCAGTCTCAACTCCCAAAGGCTGCACTCCCAACTACATGCATCTTGACATTGGCCATGGCATATTGAATCCTTCCCTTGCTTAGAATGTCTCCAATCATCCCTTCTGCTCCACCCATGATCTCTTTAACAAAGGATTTTCCAGCCACATCTTTGTTCTTCTCTCTAGAATATGCTTTCTCTTTTTTGTAATATAAATAGAATTTCCCAAATCTTCAAATTCTAATTCCTTGAACTTATCTCTTTCATCTTGCATTTTACTAGAAGCAGTATGGAGAAACCAGGCCATACCTTCAACACTTTGACTAAAAATCTCTCAGTAATGAGGGTCTTCAGGAGGTTTGTTCGTTATTTCTGGGTGGTGATTATTCTTTTTTTTAATAATAAATTTATTTTTTATTCATGTTCAATATGCCAACATACAGAATAACACTCAGCGCTCATCCCGTCAAGTGCCCCCCTCAGTGCCCGCCACCCAGTCCCCCCCCCCTCCTCCCCTTCCACCACCCCTAGTTCGTTTCCCAGAGTTAGGAGTCTTCCATGTTCTGTCTCCCTTTCTGATATTCTTATTTAGTTGTTATAATCCAAGAAGAAATATTTAGGCTACTGTTTTGTCTGCCCAATGGTGACACTATCTTATCCTTTCTCCCTTCTTGTCTTGTTAAATCCCTTTTTTACAGAAAGTTTATATTTCAGGTGGTGTAAGGATGTGTTTCAGGCTAACTGGAGTTTTTTTATGATTTAAGGTTTTTAAAAAATATTTATTTACTATTTATTTATTTGTTTGCTTGTTTGAGATAGAGATAGAACACACGTGAACTGGAAGGAGAGAGAGAAAAAGCAAATCTGAAGCATACTCTGTCCTAGGGCTTGATATTATGACCCTGAGATCACGAACTGAGCTGAAACCAAGAGTCAGCCACTTAACTGACTGAGTCACCCAGAAGCCCCTATGATCCAGGAATTTTAACCTAAGAGTTTTGAGATTCTACTCTTTGTCAATGATAATAAGCAACAGTATAGTTCTTTCCCCATCACTCCAAGCAACCATTCTTTTTCTTTTTCTCACAGATCAAATGATTTCCCGATTAAGGTTGTAGATATTTCTCATTTAGTCCTGTGTCATCTGCTTCCAGCCAATTCCCTCTTGACGCCATTGTTGTAGTAAAGATATTGTTTTTGCACCTTACCTTAAGTATTTTGCTTTTTCCTCAAAGACTGCTTTTTTGCTGGACCTTGTGAGCCACAAGTGTGGTATTATCTGTTCGATACTTTTAAAAAAAGATTTTATTTATTTATTTATTTATTTATTTATTTACTTATTTACTTATTTATTTATTCCTTTGAGAAAGAGAACATGCACACACAAGTGGGAGGAGGGGCAGAAGGAGAAGCAGGGAGCCCAATATGGGACTGGATCCCAGGATGTGGGATCATGATGACCTAAGTCAAAGGCAGATTTAATCAAATCAGCCACCCAAGTGACTCCATTAGATACCTTTTAACTATTTTCACCCTTACATGCCGTCCCTGATGAATATCTACTGTTATGGACATTCTTTCCAACCATTTTGTACTTTTGAGTGTTAGCTCCTCCAGCTTTCATTGAATATAGAGTCTGTGTTCATTTCTCATAAATGATGCTATGGAATGATTTCATGGAAAATAATGGAGGAAACTTCTGAAACACTAAAGTTTCTTAGGAAATGATTTCATCTTGAATAATTTATAGGAAAAAATTCAACAT
Organism: Nyctereutes procyonoides; assembly: GCF_905146905.1. NCBI lineage: Eukaryota > Metazoa > Chordata > Mammalia > Carnivora > Canidae > Nyctereutes > Nyctereutes procyonoides. The sequence goes on along the minus strand of NW_026575142.1, from coordinate 61,888,191 downwards.
GTTAACAAATAAAACAATTAACAGGTAATTGTTATATCTTGTAACAAACTTGAACAGTATGTATGCTATGATATACTTGAAAATGGATATTTGTAATTACATACTTGGATAAATCATTACTCTGACTAGTTTTCTGAACTATAAAATGTTTTGGAGAGACCTAACATTTCTAAGGTCACTTTCTCTTCTAAATATTTAGGACTCTATTACTTAATTCATCAAAGTTGTGGCTTGCCAAAGTTTAATTATAGTAAGACCAGTTTTTCAAGTAAATGCTCCCTTTAGAGTAATGAATTTGGATTATATAAATATTATGTACAGGACATGCTTATGTTAAGAAAGTTAAATTTCCAACATATTTCTTAAAAACCTCTTAATTTACAATAGAAAAAGTACTTATATTTTCCAAAAAATTATAACATATGATTATTATTATAAATGATTATTCAAACTCTCTTAACATGAAAACACTACTGTATTTTCTCTTTGCTTTGGTATGTTAAAAGAATGGAACACAACATTTCTTCTCACTTCTACAGAAATTTTTAATATTAAGTTTTCCCTTTTCCTCAAAGAAAGAAGAACTGGTTTTAGGTTTCAGATGTTTCCAAATTTGGATTTAATAGATCATACATAGGATGCCTGGGTAGCTCAGTGGTTGAACGTCTGCCTTTGCCTCAGGGTGTTATCCTGGGGTCCTGGCATTGAATCTCGTGTGGGGCCCTCCATAAGGAGCCTGTTTCTCCCTCTGCCTGTCTCTGTGTGTCTCTCATCAATCAATCAATAAATAAAATCTTAAAAAAAATAATAGGCCATACATGTCTCTTGTCAAATAAGAAGAAAATATACTTTAAGAAAAGATAAAATATAGGGTTCTTCTTACAAAAACAATAAAAGAGGAATACTTTCCCCTGTAAAACAGCAAGTCAGAGAATTGAGAAGAGAGCTGCCTAACCAAGGAGTTGATTGTGGTGAAGTTCCACAGGAGTCAGCCTGGAAAGAGATGAGTAAACAGACCAAATAGCCATTTTAAAGAGCTTCGTGGGACAGCCCTGAAGCCCTGCTGGAATGGAAATGTTGCCCTAACACTTCTCAGTCTTTACTTTAGAGAGAACTTTTCATTGTCTTAGTCCAGAAGATTATTATTATCTTCAAATAGTCATTATCAAGACCCACTGAATAAAAAACCACTAATTATAGCATATTTCCCAAATAACTTTACTAATACATTCACTCAGATTGAATGCACTTTAAATGTACAAATTAAATCAGGACATCTGGAACTTTCAAGATTATTGCCTAGGGATCATGTATAATAGCTATTTATTCAGCACATTATTACTTTTTCAAGGAACAATTAAGCTCATGATCTTATTTACTCTCCATAATAAAAACTGACAGTGAAGTACAATTGAAAAATTCTGGCCCAGGACTCAGAGATCTAAGACCTAATTTGGCTCTGTTTCCAAAGTCACTTAATTTCACTGTAAAAAGTCACTTAATTTCAATATGCATCACTAAATTCTGCTTTTTTCAGTAACAAAACACCATTTTTTCAATCTATTAAGAGTTTATGTTGTTCAGATCAGACAAGTGCCTCCACTGGCATAGGAGTTGAAGCCATTGCCTGAATGTCAGTGATTTATTCATTAATGGACATAGAGACCAATTATGAGACAGCAACAATAATTCCTGGGACTTTTGTTAGAAAAGAGACTTTTGGGGTACCTGGGTGGCTCAGTGGTTGAGTGTCTGCCTTTGGCTTAGGGGGTTATCCCAGGGTCCCGGGATCAAGTTCTGCATCAGGCTTCCCATAGGAAGCATGCTTCTCTCTCTGCCTGTGTCTCTGCCTTTCTCTGTGTCTCTCATGAATAAATAAATAATAGCTTTAAAAAAAAAAAGAAAAAAGAAAAGAGACATCCTTTTCTGGGGATTACTAAACTGGTAGAATGAAGGCCTGGAGGTCTAGAAGTCCCTGTGTTAGATAACCTTCCAGCAAACAAGGCCAATGCAGAGGAAAATAAAATAAATACTGAGAAAGACAGAGACCTCTTGATTCAACATGAGTTTGTGTATTCATTCAGCCATGTTTACCCAACACACTCTTTTTTTCCTTTAGTCAGTTTGTGTTGGAATTTTGACATTTGCAAGAAGACAAGTATGACTCATACATTATCTTTAACTATAAAATTATATAAGTAACTAAATGATAATTTCCAAAGTTAAATCACTATAATGCAAGACCTAAGAGGAAGTAATTAAATATAGACTCTAAAGTCCCTAAGTGCAGGGATCTTTTCTTCCAATGACAATTCATCATCATCAAGAACAACACTTGAACATAGTATGCATTCAATACATATTTGTTAAATGAATGAATGGATTTTAATATTAAAATGGGAAAGCCATTTTCTAGTTCTATCCCCCTTATTGGTCCTACTGGAAGAAAAAAAGTACAATATCATTTACTTGCCATTGAGTATGGTGCAGTTCAGAAACGCTGGAATCTTTTTTGTCTTCATGAAATTGGAAAACACAGGACTCTCCACAATTCTTACTTGTATGGCTGACCATGAATACAGTTATTGTATCCATGAAGATCTAAAACATCTATTTTATCATAATTAAATCTTTATTTGAACATACATTTTTCATAGGTTTATATAATGAAAGAATAATTCCATGATTATCAGGCGTTTTCTGATCATCTACTATGTGCTAGGAATTGTGTTATTATGATATTACGGTAGAAATAGCAAAATAACTCTTAGATTTATTTCCCATTAGCAATGAATAAAATGTTTACCTCATAGAGTTTGTGAGGGTAGGGTAAAAAGATAAAAATGTAATTCTACATGTGAAAATATGTTATAAGCTAGAAAAATTAATACATACATCTAAGGTGTTTCTTAAGGGCAACCCAAATTAGTACTTAAAATTGAGTCAAAGATCATGGACATGAGCAGTTGCCCTGAACCATGTCTATAGAATACAAAGAATATAGAATAATGTAGAATAGAACATAGAAATTGGCAGAATGGTCCCTAGAACACAACTATAGAAAGCATCATTCATACTAATCATACAAAGTTGCCGCCCTAGGTCACGAGAGGAAATGGCCCATTTATGACAATTGTTCTCTCATCTTGCTGTCAGTGACACTTCAGTCCCTGTTAAAGTATCTTAAAACATACCTTTATTCCCAAAGTTACTTTATATATACTCACGGCTAAGGCCTATAACCAACCACATGGATTCTACATTCTACCCTCCTTTCATCTCCAGATTCAGCTTCCCACAGGGATGCCTACTGCCAAGACCACTCTGTTGGAAAACTGTAGGAAGGCACTTTGATTTACATTCTGTTCCCCACGGATGCACTGTCTCCATCAGGCATTGGCATGACTTTTTCCAATCTCTTCTGCTGCCGCTGGCACTTTTGTTAGGCATTGTTGCTGCTTCTTCCTCTGCCAGAAACTTGCATCCCTGCTGAAATGGATACCTCAGAGAGTCAATGTGGGAGAAGAAAAAAAAGAGCCATTAGCTCAAGCTTTTTATTAAAATATAGAAACCTGGAAATAGCCGTGATGGTTTTGCGGACAGCAAGACACTTAAAACTTTACTAGAAAATTTGAGGATGGCCAGGCGAAGTAAGTCCATTTTTTGTTTCAGGGAATTTCCATTGTCCAGATTCTTGAAAGGATTAATAAATCGAAGCTGTGTTAATCATAAAACACGATTCAGGGCCCACAGGACTGAATCCATGGTTTATCAGCTACTCATCAACTAACTGGATTTAGCAATAGGTAGGGAAAGAACCGCTGAAAGCTGTCTTTGCCAGAGTCATTGGAAATTTTTTATTCCTTCAGCATCTCTAACATTCTGAACCCAGTGCATTTTCCACAGGCACTATGGCCAATGTCGAAGTATAGAATGCTTCCTTCACTTTGCTGTTCTGTTTTCTCATAGGGCTATTATAGCACCTCGTAGTCTTCATCTCTCAAACCCTCCAGAGGAATTCCATATAAATCTATGTGCATCTGGGTCAGGGACTAATTTTTTGACAAGTACAACATTGTGCTTAGAATCAGCTCTCCTATTGGGAGTCGAATTGTATCACCCCCAAATTTATATGTTGAAGTTCTAACCCCAAGTACTTCAGATGTGATTGTTTAAAGGCTTAAGGTAAGATGAGGTCACTAGGGTGGGCCCTATCCCAATACGATGGATGTCCCTGTAGGAGGGGGATGTCTGGAGACAGACATATACAGACAGAGGACCACGTGAAGGCACACGGAGAAGACGGCCGTTTACAAGCCATGGAGAGAGGCCTCAGAAGAAATCAACCCTGACGGCATATTGATCTCAAATTCTCAGCCTCCAGAAGTTTGAGAAAATAAGTTTGTAGCATTAAGCCATCCAGTCTGTGTTACGTTGTTATGGAAGCCTTAGCAAACTAATACATCTCCCATTTTAGAGCCAAAGTTTTGTTAATAGAGGATTCCTATTCTGGTGTCCCCATCATTCCTTAAAATAAATTCTCCCTCAGAAGCCTCTCCAGTCTTCTGTCCTCCTGACATACCTAGCAGGTAGAATCCCAGTGCTGAATGCAGCTGAAGCTTGAGGTGAGCCACACAGGCCTCCTGCTCAACCCAAACACTCCTATTTTACTTTTAATGAACTGTCACAGCCCTATTGTTGGTAGCATCAGTATAACAGATGCTCCTTTTAAAAAGGTAAGAATTACTTTGCCATACATCAGTCTCATTAAAGTTCACAAATATGAACTAACAGAGAGCAAAAGGTAAATTCTACTTAAAAGAGAGTAATGCATTTGTTCATCTGCTTCCACTTTGTAATAACATCTTTAGAAGAACCTCCCTATTGCTCTTCTATTTACAAGTTTTGGTCAATACCTGAAGTAATGGTCTTGTCATTAGGCTCGCTTAAACATAAAAGGTTTGTGGTGTCAGAGAGAACTCTCATTGAAAAAGGAATTGACTATATGGCACACTTGAATGTGCCTGCACTTCTAAATGAATTTGTAAGCTCATCCTGATTGATGACACATTGAGCAACATCTTGCAGGGTTGGAGAAGAAAATTAAATATATATAGATTGCACACCGGTAAAGGATGAGTGTTCTTTTCTTTGCTCGATGTGAGTTAAAATCTTGTTATATGTTAGAATAACTCATTTTTTTTCTCATTATAAATTAATAGGTAGACTATAAACACATGAGTTAAATAGATATGTATTTAAATGCTTATTTTTCTACTTAATATTATAAGACCCCTCCATGTCAATACAGATTAGAATGTCCCAACCTGTAAACTAGGGATAATAATGCCTGTTTCACAGTAGTTGCAGGGATTTATTAATGCATAGCGCCTGGAAATTCAGAAATGTGCAATAAATGTTTGTTGCTTTCTTTTTTGTTTAAAGATTTTATTTATTTATTCATGAGAGACACACAGAGAGAGGCAGAGACACAGGCAGAGGGAGATGCAGGCTCCATGCAAAGAGCCCAATGCAGGACTCGAACCCGGGAATCCGGAATCACCCCCTGAGCCATAAGGCAGGCGCTAAACTGCTGAGTCACTCAGGCGTCCCAATGTCTGTTGCTTTCAATAATATTTGTCAGCAGAGACAAAAATTTCAGCATTACCATAAAATTAAGTTGACTATAAAAAAATGCATATATGGCATGTTTTGTTTGAGAGAGTATAATAGTTTCCTGGGGATGCCATAACAAAGTACCACAGACTAGATGGCTTAAGACAACAGAAATTCATTCTCTCACAGTTCTGGATGCTAAAAGTGTGAATTTAAGGTGTTGGCAGGGCTGGTTCCTTCTGGAATTACTGATGAGGGGGAAATGGTCTCCTGCTTCTCTTCCAGCCTCTGGTTACTGGCAATCCTTGGTGTTCTTTAGTTTCTAGATGTATCACAGCAATCTCTGCTTCTACCTTGACATGACTTTCTTGTAACTGGATTTAGGGCCTACCCTAATCCTATATGGACTCATTTTATGTTTACCAATTATATCTGCAAAAATCCGACTTCCAAATATTCACATTCTTAGGTTCCAGGTAAACATGAATTTTGGAGGCAGATGCTACACAACCACATATAGTGTGCTCTCTGTCTTTCCCATATTCACATCTATCCCACATGTAGACATTCATCCCATCCCAACATCCCTGAAATTCATGGAAGATGAGTTGTCTGCCTCCTATAGGCGGGACAAGCCTCCAATAGTCCGATTCTGAAAGTAAGAATGTGGAAGGAATAAAGTGCTCACTGGTCCAAAGCAAGTTCACAACTCAACAAGGCAAGTTCTATTAGGTTTCAAGGCCTGAGAATAATTCTCTGTGTCCAGATGCTTTGCTCTCTGGGTTTGTGGAGGTCTCCCACTGCTCATGGTCTCTGGACCACGCTTAGAGTCATTCTCCCTTCATTTCATCCCATCTCTGTCCCTTTCAGTCCAAGTTGGTTAAAAAGATCTCAAAAATGTCAGTCTTTCATGCACGTCAAGAGTATCCATACCATTAGCAGGATTTTCCACAGGTCATTCCTTTTCTTGGATAGTTTTCTACAGGTTCTTCCTGGATAATCCTGTCTCTACTCCTGGCTTCTTAAGAGAAGCTTCTTCTCTTCTTAAGAGAAGTAGGTGTGTGACCCTGAGTCACACACCTACTTTCTTCCCAAAACATTCAGCCAGTCCTGGAGTTCTCTCCAGTGAATCCTTCTTTTTTTTTTTTTTTTTTTTTTTTTTACAATAGGAGTAGGCTGAGGACTTTCCAAATCAAACACTGGTTCCTTATTGCTTCATAGCTTGTTTCTCAATTTACCTCTTTCCTCTTGCATTGTACGATATATAGTGGGGACAAATCAAGCCACACTTTCCATATTTTGCTTGGGAATCTCCTCAGCTAAGTACCCAAGGTCATAGCTTGCAAAGTTCTACCTTCCACCCAACACTAGGACACAATTCAACTAAGTTTTCTGCCCCTTTATAACAAGAATCAGGAATCATCTTTTCCTGACAGGTCCACTAACATGCTCCTCATCTCCTTCTGAAAACTCACTAAAGCACTTGGAATATTCATACATCTACCAGCATTCCCTTTATGATGAGCATTTTTATGTATTCTCTAAAATGGCAGAAGCTTTCTTGCCCGTTCTCTTCACTTTCATCTGTGCCTTCACCATAACTACCCTTTTCAGAGGTCTGAATTCAAGGTGTTTGACAGGGTTAGTTTTTTTCTGAAGACTGTGAGACAGAAAATGTCTCATGCCCCGGTCCTTGCATATGGTGGTTGTTCCTATTCTTTGTCTTATATACATATCAGCAATCTGTGCCTCCACGTTCACATGGCTTTCTTTTCAGTACTTCTCCCCATGGCCTTCTCATTTCCAAATCAGGTCAAATTCTGAGGTTCCAGGTGAAGAATTTTGGGGAACATCATTTAACCCAGAAACACATATTACAGGATATGTGTTTCAAATCAGGACATTGATCCACAGTTAGAGTAGTGTCCATGATGAATGGAGACCACTTAATAAAGCATTGATTAGATCAAAATTTGCCAATAAGAGGTATTATTTTTTCTTCTACTTCCTGCATAAAAGCATTTTTTTCAATATAGTATGCTTTAATAGCAAAATTTAGTTGTTAGTTCATAGGGTTTTCAGGTTTCCACAGAAAGCTGGCATGTGAACTAAGTCACAAATACATATCAAGCAAATACAAAACAACAAAAATTAAAAGCATTTGTGTGCCTTTAATTTCAAGACTGGTAAAGGCAACACATGCTAAAGTAATTTAGAAAAACAAAATTAACTATAGAGGCTGAAATTATCACTCCATCTAATTCTTCATGTTTTGCTTCAACCTTAATGTAGTGTTTACCTGATAGGGAATTAATTAATTTCAATTTGTTTATTGTTTGATTTTCCAAACTAATAATCCTCCGAGGCTACTGTTTGTTTTAAGCCCTAATATTATGCAGACTTGAGGTGCAAAGGGACAGTGGAGGACTGTGCTGCTCCTGTGGAGCTGGGCAGCTTTGAAGACACTCCTCCAGCTGCCTGTTCTGGATCTCTAGCAAGCAGCACTTACTGAGAAGAAGGGCTCCAGTGGCTCTTGGCAGCCACAGTCCTAGGGCAAAATGACTTTGAACAAGGACTCAGAAGAATAGTATGACCGAAGCAAGGAGCATTGGGGTGGGTAGAAGAGTGAAGATGAAAGTAAAATAAAGTTGAATAAGTAGGTGGGAGTGGGGAGCTGATGAAATATTTAAATGCCATCTGTTTGTTTCCCGCAACTCCTACCACTAGCCATTCCTTCTTCACTGAAGGGGAGTTATTCAGAAACAACTCGTGTGGAACCGAGCATTTGGCTTAGAAACAATAATATCCTTTAATTTATCTTGTGCTTCTTTTGCCTGTAGGAGACATTTTTTTTATTAATTGTATTAAAATCCTCTAATATCTCAGGACTTGGCCCCAAGCATGGGCTCCCAGACAATTCTGACATACATTTGTTATTGTTAAAAACTACTTGAAAATAATTTGCTATTTTATGTGCCTTACCATGACCTTCTATCCTCTGACCACACTAATGCTCAAGTAACACGAGCATTAATTTTATCCTTCGACTTGTTTTTGCAAAACCTCCAGTCTCTTGCCACATCTTCCAGAGGTAGGGTTATAGAGGGATTTCACACATGCTCATAAACAGTCTTGACAGCATTAAGATGAATTCACCTTCTTACCATTTTCCTGCTGAAATCCATCTTTTGTGGAACCTACTGATGCATTTTTGGATGCCTACCCCTATCATCCAGCCCCATCAGTCTCCATGTGGGCACATTTGTTGCAAATGTGCTACAATGTGCTACAATGGAGAAGCCTCCCTTCTCGGCACACTCAGTGTGCCTCTGCCCTCTGTCCACCTTGCAGAAGTAGAAAAAGATCTCTTGCTCCCCTTTAAGTTTATTGTGCTCCATTACAGTTCCCAAGTGAAACCACTCAATGTTCCAATGCCTTATAGAGTTTTTAGTGAAACAAGCTCCCTTTTTAATTTCATTAAGATGAAGGGAAAGTTAATAATAAATGTGTATATGTGGACAAAGAATTCAAAAGGGTTTGTAGTGGAAGGTACTTCTGTCTTCAAACCATTTAGTTAACCTCAGTAGCAACAGCTCTTACAGAGATCCTTTGAATAACATATCTATATGCTTTCTTGCTAAAATCATTGTATGAAAATCGTACCACTGTGTAATCATTTTTAAATTTAACATACCTTGGACATTAGGACAGATCTTTCTATTTATAACAGCTGCCTTCAAATATGTCCCTTTTTACTATACCACATAATGGATATTTTAAAGATTTTAATCTTATGCTATTTCCAGAAATAGCCAAAATGAGTAACCTCATACATATATATTTTTCCTCTTATGGGAATATATCTGGAAGACAGATTCCTGGAAGTAGAATTCTTTGGTCAAAGCCCATATATGCTTAAAATTGTAATAAATATCGCCATGTTGCACTCCATTGAAGCTATACCCAAATAACTCTACAACAATGTTGTCTCCTCACAGCTACACTACTTTTTAATCTTTGTCAATCTGAAAAGTGAAAAACAGAATTTCCTTAGAGTTCTAATACGCATTTATGGTAATATAATTTATGTTGAGCTTCTTTTCATGTATTTTAAAGCTTTTTTCATTGTGAATTTATGTGTGTGTGTGTGTGTGTGTGTGTGTGTGTGTGTGTGTGTAAAACCCTTTTCCAATTCTTTTTTTTCTCATTGATTTGTTAGGGCTTCAATATTTAGGTCAATAACATTTTGTCTATGATGAGCAATCAAAATATCGTCTTACTTTATCACTTTTCTTTTGTCTATTGTTTTCCATTTCAAGTTTTTAAATGACTTTGGGTCATCAACTGTCCATGAGGGATCACCAGAAAAATCTTCTGATCAGGCAAAGCTGAATTTAATAAACTTACTATTATAGCAAAGGAGAGCATGACCTTGAGAAACCTTGGTGGTGTCTCAAAAGGAGTATGTCAGGAAATGGTATTCAGAAGGTATTTTGGCTTATACTCAAATGATGTAAGGTGTGTTTTTCAAATAAGAGAAGTGGTTAGAACTGGGCAAAGTCCATAATAGTATACAGCAAAGCAAAAGTATTATTGAAGCAGGTCTTGGTGAGCAAATTATTGCCCCACTAAGTAAGCTGTTCATCTAGGTGAGTAAACTGTTTGTTCAGATGAATTGATTTGCAAGAATTTCTAAAAGCAAACAGTGAAGTTATTTATTGAATTTTAGTCTTATCTTCTTGAGTCAGAATTTCATGGAACAGTTAAATTATGTTGACGCAGGTGATCTTAGTTTTCAATCCTAACAATTAATTATATTCACACAGGTGGTCTCTGTTCTTGTGATTTTTATGTAATATTTATAGAGGTCTTTTCCATCCCCAAATTTTGTTTTTGAATATAAAAAAAGAAAAATCAAATTTTCTTCTAATAATTTTATAGTTTTTTTTCTCTTCCTTTCCTCTTTCTCCTTTTCTTTCCTATTCCTAATCTAATTATTTACTTCAACTGAAATTATGGTATAAGAAATGAGGTTGTTGTACAAGTTCATTTTTTAATGTGTCTAGCCAATTGTCCAGCACCATTATTAATCTACCTTTTCTCCACTGATACAAAATGACATTTTTATCATGTACTAAATACCCATACATATTTGTATTCATATCCGGATTCTCTTTTCTTTGTTATTATTCTATTTATGAATCAGTACTACATTATTTTAATTATTAAAATTTTAATTATTAAGACTTTAATTATTCAGATAATATTTATAATATGCTTGAATATCATTAGGTATTCAATCAAGTCCACCTGATTACTCTTTCTTTTCAAAAATTTCCTATCTCGGGATCCCTGGGTGGCACAGCGGTTTGGCGCCTGCCTTTGGCCCAGGGCCCGATCCTGGAGACCCGGGATCGAATCCCACATCAGGCTCCCGGTGCATGGAGCCTGCTTCTCCCTCTGCCTGTGTCTCTGCCTCTCTCTCTCTCTCTGTGACTATCATAAATAAATTAAAAAAAAATTCCTATCTCATTTTAAACATTCATTAATCAATGTGAATTTTAGAATCAGTTTATCTAGCACTAATGAAAAATATCCTATTGGTACATTGCAGGAATTACCACTTGCACATTGATTTAGGATTTGTTGAGATTATTCTAATATTAAGTCTGTTTATCCAACAAGAAGGCCTTCCTTTCTAAAAATTCAAGTTTCATTTTAGATCCTTTAGTAACATTATGAATATCTCTTCATAAAAAGCTCCTGTAGGGATCCCTGGGTGGCGCAGCGGTTTGGCGCCTGCCTTTGGCCCAGGGCGCGATCCTGGAGACCCGGAATCAAATCCCACGTCGGGCTCCCGGTGCATGGAGCCTGCTTCTCACTCTGCCTATGTCTCTGCCTCTCTCTCTCTCTCTCTGTATGACTATCATAAATAAATAAAAATTAAAAAAAATTAAAAAAAGCTCCTGTATTTCTTGTTTAGATTATTTAGAGGTAAGAGAGTGTGGTTACTGTAAATAAAACATTTCTTCATTATCCTTTCTAACAACCTTTTTATAAATATAATATATATATAATACATATATTATTTTGGTATATTGATTTAGCCACCTTACTAAATCTCTTATTGCTTGTGATAATTTCTTACATGGTTCTTTTGAGTTCATTAGATATTCTACTATATTATTATAAACTATTTCAACTTTGTCTCCTCCTTTCCAAGTTTCATACTTCATTTCTTTCTCATGTAGATTTCAGTAACTAGTACATTCACAAAATTATTAAATATTATGTGATAGTAGTCAGTTTTTTTATTCTCAATTTTTATACAATTTTTTTATTATAAAAGACATATTGTATAATACACAGACATGTTTACATATTACTTATATATACATTTATATACACATGTAAAATATACAAATATAAAGAGGAATTACCTTTATCTATATAACATATTAAGAAAGTACATCCCTTAGCAATCTTATCAGGTATAATGTAGACTTCGATCAAATTAATTTTCAGTATCAATAGATATAATTTTTTCTCTGTAGCTATAGTAAATTGTGCTTATTGATTTCTTGATATTGAATCAATCATCTTTGAACTACTGATATAAATTCTAGTTGGTTTTCTGGTGTTATCCTTTCAATTATTTAGAATTAAATTAAAAAACACATAATTGCATAGTTTTCAAAGTGACAGGATTGACTAAGGGACCCCAACAAAAGAGGCAATTTATCTACTCATGTCTACATGGAGCAGTACCTTTTGTTGGAAGAGCAGGTTGCTAATAATACTGCCTACTCGGTGAGGATATTGTCAGGTCCTTCAGAAGTATTTCCTCCCTAAACTCCCAAATAGGACTTTATAATTTCCAGAATCCTTCAGACTCTTCTGGAGACTGTGATTTGAATATCTCTGCTTATAATATACATGTAACTGACGACATCCCATGCTTACATTTCTGGGCATTTACTGAGAACTTTGGATTATGGATCCTCAATTTTCTAGGAAGATGATCCTTTGTAAGGATCTGAGGTCTAGTTCTGAAGCTATAGATCAACTAGATACACTTTATACATAACATAATTTTGGACTTCTAAAGCTGTATTTATTTTTGGCCTACTTGAAATGTCACCTAGCAAAAGATATAAATTAATTAAAATATCTTGCTCTGAAAATGTTATTGAAAATTTCCTTGTAGTTTTTATTTCATGAATTTTGTATTTATTCACACGTTGTTATATGTGACTATAAATTTTTTATGAATTGAAACTCTTAGTATTATAATGTTTTTGCCCTGAATCAATGTGATATTAATACCATATTCTTGGCTTTTTTGTGGTTGCTGTTGGTCTGTTTGCAGCTTTTTAAATTTTTTTAACTTTCACTTTCTCTATCACTTACTTTTAAGCATATCTCATAGACAGCATCTTGTTCAATTTTACCTTGACATCCAGATTTTTTTTTTAGTTCTTTATATTGGTTTAATTTAAAAAATATTTTAATATATACATTCATTGCTTAACTTGTCAGGTTTAAAAAGCATCTCTTGGCTTTCAGCTATAAAACAAGAGGAAATGATCATCGTTTATAATACCTTCTCCTTTTTCTTCCATTTATTTTTTTATTATAGTGATGGTTTGATATATTGATGGTTTGTGATAATCTGTAACTATAATTTCCACAAATGGGTAGATTTTAGTCCTGCAATTAAATGAACACAATGATCATTCTTTGTGATCGCTTGCCTTAGTGTCTATATTTACTACTATATAGGTCAATTTGTTATCTAGAAATCTCTTTCTCAGAACTCGTGAGGAAAAGATTCCCTGTGTTCCTGTGTGTTTGAAATTGTGTATCAGGAATGAAACTGTGTATCAGGAATGAGATTTTGACCGAGTAAAAAAGACTCCGGTTTTCTTTGCTTGAGAAATTGAAAAGAGCTGGGGATATGTGAGGTCTTCTGCTCTTTACCCACTCTAGGCATCATTATCCTTTTCTTCAACTAAAGGATTATTCTTTCACTTGGAACTCCAGGAAGTATAACATGCATTGTTGTAGTGTTACCTTAGACATAGTTTTCTCATTCATTGTATACATCAAAGTTTTTCTTATCAGTCTATGAGGTATTTTTAGAGTTCTAGAAACTCATTGATTTATTTATTGAAATTCTTATTTCCTTTCAGTTTATAATTCAAGTATATCAATTAGATCTATTTTGGATATGCTTCCAGTTATTTATCAACCAGTGCCAATTCCTTTCTTTTCATTCTCTTTTTAATTCCATTTTAGTCTGTAATCCCAGTCTGACTTTCCACTCTCTTTCCAGCAGTCTATTTATTTCCCTTAGATATTTTCTGTGAAGATTTCATTTCTCTGAACATTTCATTTTCTGTTTTTCTTGTCTCTTGACCTCTGTAGGTTGATGCATGCATATCTGCATGTATGCATATATCCAATGTCCTCCTCATTTCCTTATTTCTCAGCTTTGAGCTTCTTATTTATTTATTTATTTATTTATGATTTTATTTATGATTTTATTTATTTATTCATGAGAGACACACACACACACACACACACAGAGAGAGAGAGAGAGAGAGAGAGGCAGAGATACAGGCAGAGGGAGAAGCAGGCTCCATGCAGGGAGCCCAACGTGGGACTCCATCCCAGGACTCCAGGAATACACCCCGGGTTAAAGGCGGCGCTAAACTGCTAAGCCACCGGGGCTCCCTGAGCTTCTATTTTAAATTGTATATTTTCCATATAGTTTATTCAAAATTTTGTATCTTCTCCAAGGTGTCATTTGTTATGTCTTCCTAATTTTTCACTTCCTTTTTTGTTTGTTCCTTAATTTTTAACTTGTAAAAATATTTGTGGATGCTTAGTTGAATTAAAAGTATTAACTAACTGTGATTAAGGTGAATTCTGTCTATACCACTATCTCTTGGTAGGAGGTTTCTGGGCATAAGAGTGAAAAGTTGATAAATTACCAGGATGTCTCCCCAGTCCATGGAGAAATATCTTATGACACAAGGTTTTGAGTTTGTGTGTGTGTGATTATGATTTACATGTGGACACACACACAGAAATATACAGAGAAGGATTATTTAGCTTTTACTTCTCTCAACTGAAACAAATCAGCAGTTGCAGGGCTGCTTACAGTTCAAAGGCTTTCCTTTATCTAGTCTCCCTGGAAGATTTTTTTTCTGTACATTTGCCATATTTGTGTTTTCTTCTTCAACCTCATCTCTGTATTTCTCTGTGATGATAAACAAAGTCAATAGAAGTTCCCATAGCTCATCTACCATTGAAAACACATAATTATTAGTGACATTTTATTCCTCAGGAAGATCACATACACTGGAGGTTCTCTGTGTCAGCATACCTGACAGTGTAACTAAGGTTTTGTTTTGTTTTTTTCTCAGCCTTTTCTTGTATCTTATTATTGTCAGTGGATTTGGTAGGCATTCGTCATATATTTTTAGGGTTACAGATAGTTTCTAGGGTTATCAAAGATATAGCTATGTTTCTCATCTCTTTCTTATAATTCTCATTGTCTTAGAATGATTTCAGAGAGAAGAGGTGAAGGCAACAGAGAAGTTATTATTATGCTTTGTAAATCACAAGTCAATTCTTAAAATTTTGTTGCTACCTTTGATGTCCATTATCATCTGTGGGCTCAGTCAGTCATTAGTCTGCTGAAGGTTAATGTGGGGAGAAATCTGAGTAACATTGATATCACACCCTCACAAAAACTTAAAGTATTGCCTTTGAATCAATCAAATATCTTGAAGCATACCTGGGATATGCTTTTATCAGGAGACTACTGATAACCTGGTTCTAGTATGGCATTGGTCATACCAAAACAGGAGTTCATAGTTCAGTTCAAAATGAGAAGACTACTGTTCTAATATAATAGACATGTGAGAGAGGAAGTGTTAGAACAATGAAAATCACTGGAGGGGAGAATGAGGCATGGCAAAACAAACTAGAGTTGGAAGAAAGGTGTTTTGCAGAGGAGGGACTTCTAAACGAAGTAATGGGTGAGTTGGATCTTGAAGGATAAGTAAGTACCTACCAGGTAGACATGAACTGAAATTAGAATAATGAGTGAAAAGGTAAGGAGAATTAAGAAAGCATAATATATTCGTGTTCTACTGCTGCATAACAAATTACCACAAATTTAGCAGCTCATAACAACAACACCCATATATCTCACAGTTGTGTAGGTTGGAATTCTGGGTGTGTCTTGGCTGAATTATCTGCTTAATGTTTCACAAGGCAGCAATCAAAATGTCCGCCTGGGTAGGGTTCCCTGGAGTTTTGGGTCTGCTTCCAAATTTAGTCAGGTTGCTGGCTGAAATTAATCCCTTGTGGTTATAAGACTGAAGTCTCCTGTGGCCAGAAGGGCATCTGCAGCAGCTTTGAATATCTCTAGATTCTTCTGTCACTGACCTCCACATCCTCACCTGATTGAGTCAGGTCTACTCACACTCAAAGGGAAGCATTATACAAAATGTTCATGCCAGGAAGTAGGAATCTTATGAACCATCTTAGAATTCTGCCTACAATACACAGTTTGTTGAAAAATATCTGAGATTTTAGTTTGTAGTACATATTAGAGGCAGACAAGCTAGATAATAGGGAGAGGCCTGATGTCTACACACAATAGAGTATTAATTTGCTTCCGTAGGCAACACTGCACCGTAGATTTAAAAAAAAAAAATTTTTTTAATTATGATAGTCACAGAGAGAGATTGAGAGAGAGAGAGGCGCAGAGACACAGGCAGAGGGAGAAGCAGGCTCCATGCACCGGGAGCCCGACATGGGACTCGATCCCGGGTCTCCAGGATCGCGCCCTGGGCCAAAGGCAGGCGCCAAACCGCTGTGCCACCCAAGGATCCCGACAGATTTTTTTTTTTAAGATTTTATTTATTCATGAGACACAGAGAGAGAGGCAGAGACACAGGCAGAGGGAGAAGCAGGCTCCATGCAGGGAGCCTGACGCAGGACTCGATCCCAGGTCCCCAGTATCACACCCTGGGCGGAAGGCAGTACTAAACTGCTAAGCCACCCAGGGATCTCCATAGACAGATTTTAAGCAGGTAAGATATTTTCTGCTCTAACAGCAATATGGAAGGTGAATTGGTAGACTATGAACTGTAGAAAAAGATAATAGGGAGTATTAAAGCATTCCTGGAAAAAGCTAATAAACTAAATAAAGCTGTAATAATAAATGAGCACTGAGAAGCTCACCTTTAGATATTTAGGAAACTCATTTGATAGATTGAATGTATTTATAATATATTTCTAAATATTCATTCAATATGCCAAACAATATTCCAGGCATTGGGTCAGAAATGAACGTATAACAATGTTCTTTTTTCTTAAAATGCAGGAAAAGAAAGATAAAAAAAAAAAAGAAATGCATAAATAAGCAAGGTAATTCCAGATTTTATTGTCTGCAGTAGGACAACTGGTCAGAGTAATGAACTAGAAAACGTATCAATTAAGCTACTTTGGTCTGCAATTAACATGAGACCCAACTTTAAATCTTTAAGTGACTTAAGTAAGAGTGAGATTTATTATCTCACGTTAAAAAAAAAAAAACAAAACAAAACAAAACCTCCAGACCTTATGTGGTGTGAGAGTTATCTAACTCAACAATGTCATTTAGATTCTGATTCTGTCTTTTTTTCTCTGTCATCCTGTTGTTGGCTTTTATCCTCAGGTTTTCACCTTCTTAGGCATTAGAACCATACTTCACATTCTTAAGCAATGCCTGGCAGATTGTTGAAATGTTAGATCTTCTTTTACCTCCCTTTTAAGACAAAGAACATTTCTCAGAATCCCATAAATAATTTTTCTTGTGTTTTGATTTAGCAAATTGCAACCTATGGCCATTCCTGCACCAAATAACTAAAAATGTACTAAAAATACCATAGCATATTTAAAAAATGTTTTTTAACCTCAGAACAATGGTATGAAGATTTCTGTGTGGGGGACTCTGTCCTGGTTGAAAACTATTGGGTTAGACTTATAAAGATTTAAACCCATTGGATTTAGACTAGTGGGGCTAGAAACCACATCCTCTGAAACATGTTGCTATCCAAGGTGAGTCTAAAAACTCAGAGTTTTAGAAATGAATATGGCGAAGAGTTGTCTGTTATAGAGAATGACATTGAAGGAGAACAGATAAATTAAAGCTGGTATTTCCTGTAGAGGTGATATTTGAACTGTAACCTAATGCTAAGAAGGGAACCAGTCAGATCTGGGCAAAGCAAGAAGAACTGAGGTTCTACAATGACTCTTTAATTTTTTGAGGAACCTCCATACTGTTTTCCACAGTTGCCACACCAGTTTGCATTTCTGCCAACAGTGCAGGAAGGTTCCTTCTTCTCCACATCCTCAGCAACACTTGTTGTTTCTTGTGTGTGTGTGTTTTTTTTCTTTTAGCCATTCAGAAAAGTATGAGGTGATATCCTATAGTTTTGATTTTCATTTCCCTGAGAATGAGTGATGTTGAGCATCTTTTCATTTGTCTATTGGCCATGGATGCCTTCTTTGTAGAAAGATCTGTTCATGTCTTCTGTCTATTTTTTAATTAGAAAAATAACTTTTTTTAAAAAAGAAAATGTTGGAGGAAGATCTCAATGTATCGTTTAAAAGAAACAACAAACATAATTAATGCATGTAAATCAAATTTGCAACATGACAAAACAACACACAAGTCTCTAGGTTATTACGAATCTAAAGTAATTTTTAAAAACAATCCCAAAACAAATTATGATGAATGCCAAAGATAACAACAGAAACTTGTATTGGTTGTTTCAAGACTAAAAAGTATCTAAAAAGTCCACAACATTTTAGGGAGATTGTTAATAACATACTCCATAAAACTAGTTAAGAATTCACCCCAAATTATCAAATACAGAAGGTCATTTGTGATGGAAATATGAAAAACATCGCCTGGAGAAGAAATCAGAGAAGTTCTCAGTTCCATCCAACTCATCATCTTCCTTCATAAGCGCACTATTCCATATTCATGCATTATGCCTAACTACATTAAGATTATAAGGAAAAAGCAAATCAGATTGTACTCTATTTTCTTGCCAAGTGAACACTGTGAAATATATCGACCTCTGCCTCTAGCAACTTGTTGGCTGAAAGTAGGAAAATTTACTAAAAGCTTATTTTTCTGTCAGTAGCTAACTTGGAAAAATTAGGACTAATCATACAGTGGAAAATGTACTTTTTAGTTCCCGATATAGTGGCAATATCTGCTAGTCATTCAGACGTAAAAGGGTACCCATGAAATAGTTTTTTGCAAGCCCATTTTCACTAACTAAAAAAATAAAATACCATAAACGTCATGCTCACAGAGGTATACAATAGCTGTTTATAATCAAAACCACTAACATATTCCAGGGCCTTGTCCTATGACATCACAATATTCCATTTCAAGGGGTAAAAAACTTTGGGTTTTTTGGTGAATATTTATTGAATGCTTATGTCCTACAGACTCCATTCTGGGTACTAAACAAATTCATAAAATTGTTGTTCTCATATAATTTATATTCTAATGGTATAGAATGAAAAATAAGTAAACCCACAATAAAGAAAAAGAAAAAAATATCCAACATAATCTCTATGTGAGAATTAAATTAAGTTAATGTGGTCAAGAGTAAATTTAGGTCTTCAGGGAAGATCTCTGGTGTGTCTAATTCCTTAATGAAAAGCAAAAATGAGACATAGAGGTACCCGGGGAAGCATTCTAGGTAGAGTGAATAGCCTGTAGACCTCAAAGCAAGACAATATTTCGTGTATTTAAGGATCTGAAGGAAAGCCATTGTAGTTGAAATGTCATGGACAATGTAAACTGTTATTAGTTTCCTAGGGCTGTCATCACGAATCACCACAAACTGATGCCTCAAAGCAAAAGAAATTCATTCTCTCATTGTTCTAGAGACCAAAAAATCTGAAATCCAGCTTTCAGCCAGGTCCTGTTGTCTCAGAATGTTCAAGCTCTTCTTAGCTCACAGTAGTTGTGGGCAATCGTTGGCATTTTTGGCTCTTTTCTTGCCTCCCTTCCTAGCTCATTGTGGTTGTGGGCAAGCCATGGCATCTTTGGCTGTAGTTGAATAATTTCAATTTCTGTCTCCACTTTGCATGGCCATCTTCCCTTTGCATGTGTCTGTTGTCTGTGCCCAAACCAGCTCTGCTTATAAAAACACTAGTCATTGGATTTAGTGGCCACCCTAACCCACTGTGACCATATCTTGAATTGATCACATCTACAAAGGCCCTATTTTCAAATAGGTCACATTCACAAGTACCAAGGGTTAGAACTTCACCTTACTCTGGGGAATTCAAATTAACCAACAACAGGAACTAATAAAAATCTTGCACAAACTAAATACTAAATGATGACATTGATCATGAGAATGTAAACATATTCACAGTTTTCTTCTGTGATATTGTAAAAAATACTTTTCTCTAAATAAAAAGAGTGATCATAAAGTCATACTATAACTGCCATCTCATGGGGAGCTTATTCCTATTACAGGAAACTATGCTCCCTATAACCTTTTGGTAACTTATATATCTCTGATCTATCATATTTAAAAACATGCATATTCGCTATTTTTATATATCATTAAAGGCAAATCAAAGACAAGGAGATAATCAGTTATATGAGGCTCTTGCCAACAAAGAGATAATATTCCTGTTCTTCAAGAGACACATTTTCTACCCCCGGAGTTGCTATGTAAGCAGCTTCTCACTTGGAGATTCATACTGAGGGCACTTAAAGTGGATATTACACTCACTGTTGAGGTTTACATTTCACAGCAAGGTTCAATGCTTGTTTAATAAAGCAAGTCCAAAACCTGAGTGAAAAAAACTATTAGAAGATTAAAAGATCATATGATCCAACCTTACTTACATCAATGATTCTAATCTTTTTCTATCTCCATACCATTCACATTTGCCAGAAAGTCCTCTAAGATCTCTCATTAGAATTTAGAATTCTCAGCTGGACTTAGGATAATTCTCATGGCAGGGGCAGGAAGGGGTGATGAAAGAAAGGACTCATCAGAATATCCAGGGAGGTTTAGATAGAGCAAAACCTTTTCTTTGTCCTTCCTTTGATAAGTCACCTCTTTGATATGTCACCTTTTCACAGTTAAAAGTCAGAGATTTAAAATAATCAAGGTATCCATCTATATCACTTGAGAGTATCTACATAAAACCCAGAATAACAATGACTAACAAGTTAGTGCTCCCCTTGTATCAGTTGTATCAGGCACAGCTCTCAGTGATTAAGTACTTAATCATTTAACCCTCAAACTGACCCTTAATGAGAAAACCGTCACAAAGAGGTTAAGTGGCTTATCCTAGGTCACAGCTAGAAAGTGATAGACCTGGAATTCAAAATCAAGAACAAATGTAAGAGACCATGATGTTAACCTCTACTACACTATCCTGCTTGGGATTGTTTAGAAATCCACAATGATTTAAAAATACAAATACGTAAGCATCTGACTCTTGGTTTCAGCTCAGGTCATGACCTTGGGGTTGTGAGATCAAACCCCACAGTGGGCACCATGTTCAGGGAGGAGTCTGCTTCAGATTTTTTCCCTCTTCTTCTCCTACCTCTTCTGCTTCTGCCCTCCTGGCACTCTCTCTCCCACTCAAAAAGATAGATGAGTGAATGAATGAATAAATGAATACAAATACAAATATACAACCATGGTTAAAACCCATCATTATTTGATTGCTTATTCATGAATACTTTCATATTTAGTCCATTTCTTTCTGGTACGATCAGAAGAGTCCAATGTTATATTCTTGTGAGTATTTAATAAGGCCCTGAAACCATACTAACTCTGATTTGGATGCTGAGTGTTAGGTACACACTTCTGGGTTTACTGATCACCCTCAAGAAGTCTTGCCTCAATACTTGGCAACACTTACTTGTTGCTCATTCCAGCTACTTTACTTATTATATTTTACTGAAAAGTAGGAAGCCCACTAGATCTGGAAAACATCAAGCATAATGACACAAACAACCCTAGGAGTCACTCACTTCCTCCTTTGTTTCTAGACCTGCATCAGTACACACCTGGGATGCAGGGTGTTTAAATTCATAGGCCCCATTCTATGGCATCACAGAGCTCCTGCATTTCCTCATCTCTAAAAAAATAGGAATACAAGATAAATTTCATACTTCAGTAAAAGAAATTTTAAATAAATTATAAATATGATTATAAATTAGAAGCAAATTATAAAATCAGGGTACTTGGGTGACTCTGTCGGTTAAGCATCTGCCTTTGGCTGGGGTCATGATCTCAGGGTCCTGGGATTGAGCCCCATGATGGGCTCCCAGCTCAGCAGAGAGTCTGCTTTGCCCTCTGTCCCTTTCTCCCCCTGCTTACGCTCTCTCTCTCTCAAATAAATAAAATCTTTTTTTAAAAAAAGTAAATTATAAAATGTGAATATAAACACTTGGCACAGTACCTGATGTGTAAATAATCACTAAATGGCTTATATCAGTTTTAATAACCTATATATCTATCAGAAATATGTTTTGGCTTTTTTTTTTTTTTTTTTTTTTGGTAAGTAGGCTCCATGCCCACCATGGAGCCCAACACAGGGCTTGAAATCATGACCTTGAGATCAAAACCTAAACTGAGTTCAAGAGTCAGATGTTTAACTGATTGAGCCACCCAGGCACCCGTTGGCTGATTTTATTCAGTACCAATTCTTAAGGTACTCTTTAATAGAAAATAGAAGATTCTTATATTGAGATTAAAAATAAGCATAAATTTTTAAAAGTAATTATGTATTATTATAAATGTATTATAAATAATACATTAACATTTTAATACAAATGTAATATAACTACACATATAATACAAATATAATACATTTGCCTCTCCTTATGGTTATGTTCTTTATCCTTACTTATGGTGCTCCTTCCTAAGTCCTAGAATTAATAACTTTTCCTGCCTACCAAAATTTAACTGTACTTCCTCATTTTCCTTCAAAACAGAACTCTTCTCTCTGCTTTTCAATTTTGATACTTAGTAAATCTGATGAAAATGTTCCTGTTAATAGTGTGATGGCAATGCATTCCAGCACCTATTTCTAGATCCAGATAATACATAACAGTTCCAAAAATACATAGCATGTACTTGGTAGCCTCCCGGAGACAATGATTTCACATCTGTTGTAGTTTCCAAAAGAGGGATTTCAATGGTGTGAATTTAAAGCCAGGAAAAAGAGGAAATGATGACAAGATATGATGAAAAAGGCAATTCTCAGGGATCCTCCAATTTCCTCTCTGTAAGTTCTTCCATTTTAGCAATAATCATATCTTTACACAAATGTGATAAAGTTCCCTCATACTTCAAGCATTGTCAATATAAAGTTTTTAGCTCTTTAGCAGAAGATGACAGAGGTGCTTTTAATCACACATATAGACACACACACTTCACATGACCAGTATTTATTACGTATCCATTCAAACATACACTCTGAAAAGAATCCATGTGACTGCCATAGTGTTCAAGATATCATAAGTTATTACATGCTCCAGACTATAATATACACCCTATGGGCATGGAGCATGTCCAATTGAGAAAATAAAAGCAAAAAAATTAAAAGTATTGACTTATGTAGACAGATATTAAATTATGTAACTCACATTTCCAGGATGCTAGATCGCTATCAATACCTTAAGTTTGATATATCCAAATGCAAATCCCATCACATACTTTATAAAAGATCATTTTACCTGTATCCTACATTTCTGCTCTTCCATTTGTGTTCCCTTCAAGTTCTCTTGCCTTTCTGCCTTCCATTCTTCCATCACAACTTGATCATCAAACAACTCCAAATTCAACTTCCACTATTCTGATTTTTCCTTTTCTGATCTTTATATTTCCAATCGAATCTCAAAAATCCACAGGCACTCATTCTTTCACAATGAGGCAGTAACTTTATATTAGTTTCTCTTCTTCAAATACATGCAAAATTCTTGAAGGCAGAACCAGGTCTCTGATCTTTGAAATATAATGAAGAACATCTTACCAAGTGTGTGCGTGCATACAATGCAATTTTGATAAACACATTAACTGAAAAAAAAATCAAAGAACAGCATTTCTTTTAGCATAACTGGTAAGCTTTAAATTAACTTTATGTCTCATGTTGCAATATTTTATTTCTCCTTTGGTAGGGCTCAAAATTCATCAAAATATTAAGGCTAGATTTTTAAGTCCCATAAGTTATTTCCAAAGGAGAATTTATTATTATTTGACTAAACGATATAAAATACATTTAGCCTGAAGAATAGGAGCTTAAGTAAAAATGACTCATATCCATAATAAACCAGATTCCGCCAAAACCAAGTAGTAACCTAATTCCCACAGGTAATGAAGCACGTTCATATATCACACTTCAATGAAAACGATTGCAATCAGAATAACGTGCAATTTAGCTGGCTTTGCCCAGATGATGACTATGGCTGACTAAATTTCACCAGATTTCAGTGGATGGCCTTAGGCAAAAGGTTGCCACCACTCGCATTTTCACATGTAACTAGAACATATTCATGTTGTGTGATATTTTCATTCTATGGCTTTTATTCCACAAATGGTATTTTAATAGAGGACTATTGCATTAGTAAATAGACTAGTCTTGCTGACACATCCTTCCTTCTAAAATATACTTTGGCTGAATTGTAACAAAACTATTTTGAATGCAAAGGGGATGCTTTTCAAGCCAGATGGTTTATCTAATAGGAATGTTTTCTGATTAGAGAAACAGCAGTAGACTCATGATCACAGCAGGTGCCAAACTGGTCCTGTAGTTTACATGAATTTGCAACTGAACAAGTCATGAACTAAAGGGAATCTATTTTATAATGTGCCACAATCTATTCTGAGAGGAAAGGGGAATGTAAAAGATGCTATCATATCAGATGGAGTTTCTTCTATGTATCATATATCATTTCTTGATATGAATGTGGTCATTATTACATTGTGATAACAAAATTTGCTTACTAAATTTCCTGAGTCTCTTGTGGAGACTATTAAGAAGATTTCAAAAGAATTAGGACTTGCAGAGTGATCTATGATAGAATAATCAAAAGCATATGTTTTGTCAAAAAAATTAGGAATCTCATTATTTTAAAAAAATGTATCATTATTTTTCATTCTTGTCCTTATTCCTTGCACCTGCATTTTCCCTTTGTTTCACTAAGTAATTTTTTCATATACTGGTAATCAGGGAAGCCTAATATTATTAGTATGAGAGGCCCAGCTATGCCTAAGTGTGCATAAAAGTGAACCTCCTAGAGCTGCCTGAGTGGCTCAGTTGGTTAAGTGTCTAACTCTTGATTTTGGCTCAGGTCATGATCTCAGGGTCCTGAAATTGAGCCCTGTGTCAGGCTCCACACTCAATGGGGAGTCTGCTTGAAGATTCTCTCTCTCTTTCCTTCCCTCTGTCCCTCCCCCCTTACTTTTTCTCTCCCCCCCCAAATAAATAAATAAATCTTAAAAAGCAAACAAAACAAAACTGAATCTTTTGGGCCCTGCAGAGATGGCTTGGGGATGCAACTTCCTGAATAATGGAATTACTGCCTTTTAGGATAATGTAATTTGCTTCTGGGTACTAACATGACTGTTGGAGGCATAAAAGGCAGTGAGCCCATAAATCTCCACTTTGTCTTAGCAGAATCTCATTTCTGGTGTTTTGCCAAGACCACCAAACTTTGAAGCACCTTTGTGATGAGCAAGAGGCAAAGTAGGTCACCATATTCATCTACTTTCTTACCTACTTTGAATTAGCTGCTCTATTTATTTGCTGCTTTCAAGGAAAAGAAAAGAAAAAGTAACCTAGAATTGAGTCCAAGTCATCATTCTTGTCATCCTCACATCAGACAAGTTCTATAATCTATTCCGGAACAGTTGGCTAAACAGTAGAGATTGCTAGTATTTGGAACAAAATCAGAGATGCATCATCCAGAAGAACCATAATTTGCAAGTTGTTTTAAAATTCTATAATCTTGTAAATAACTATGTAAGTTAAACATCTCTAAAGATGTTAATCAGCATCAAAATATATCTCAGTTTAAGTTAAAATTTGATATTGACCCATTTTTATGAAATATAATAATTTGACCAGCTTTGTTATACATGGATTTGGGATTATATTAATTAGAATTACTAATTCTGTGGCTCATTGTTACAAGAATTTTTGCTATAGCAAATTCCTTTACCTTATATCATGTTTTTCTAATTAATCAAACTTCTTCAGAATCTTTAAAGTATTGATTATTTTTGCCAGGTGTTTTCAGAGTTATTCACATATAGACTTGAAATCCTGTACTACATTGCCATTTAATGTAGTAATTTTTGCATATTTTTAAGGTTGGCAATAAGCATTTATAGTACAGGAAATATATCTTCCATTTCTGTTCAATTCCCTCATAATTCTGTATTATGCAGAATTGACTGTTAATGTGCTTATTTTATTAGATTTTTTAGGTTGCTTATAGCAGGGTGAATTTTGTTGAAATAGACTTATTTTTGATTCTCTGCTTAAATTTTAGAAGTCTGAAGTCATTAGTTCCTCCAGTATTAAGTAACATTATAGCATCATCCATCCATGCTTTTCTGAATAACCAATAACCTGCAATTCCTTTCCTTTGAAATACTTTCACCATGGTGTGGGTCATCGTTTCTTAGAATAAAAGTGTGCAAACATATTTGGCAATCTACAAGTTCTCAACAAGGATAGTTTAATTTTCCTTTGCATTCATTTACATGTAGTTTCAAACTACAATGTAGTTTCATTACATTTTAATATGTATAAAATAAAATATATAGTACAATAGTATACATACTTAATCATATGCTTGTGCAGATATATAACAAAAGTAATTTAAGTCATTATTCATGGTGTAGGAGGATATTTTTCATCCCTGAGATTATTTACATATTTCAAATATAAAAAAAATGCCACCACAGCCTATGTATACTCCCTATGGTTTCTAGGTATTAGTTTATACAGCAAAGGGGCAGATGCAATTAATTAATTAATTAGGATCAGGAGTGAGCAAATGTTTTCTGTAAAGGTCCAGATTATCAGTATTTTTAGGCTTTGCAGCTCACATAGTCTTTGTCGCAGCTACTCAATACTGAGTATTACTGTTGCAATACTGGTACAGACAAAAAGAAGTCACAAGCAATATGCAAACAAAGGCCAACAAGTCCCAATAAAACTTTATTTATAAAAATAGGCAGTGGGCCAGACTGAGTTGATGAATAGTAGTTTATTGACTTCTGAACTCCGAACTAGCTGACCCAGGATATGTTATTAATAAAATATTTCAAGAATAAGTTACCTATTACCCCAGCTTCTTAAAAGGGTAACCTAGTATCACTGGCATGGTACTCAAACAAATACAACCCTGAAAAACCACATAAAACTTTCCATTTCTTTCTTGCCTTAAATTAGAAATAGTTTAGTATTTAAAGAAATTGAACAAAATCTACCTGAAGTAAAAAAGATAAGCTTTGTACAGCTCAAGAAACAAACCAACCAAAATACTCACAGTGGTATATATGACCCAGCCTACTAAATGTTAAAAAAGAAATAATCACCATTCCAAAAGACAGTTTCATCTCCTTTAAACACAAATTTTCAGAGTTTCAAGGCTATGTTTTTATGAATGTGCCTACTTTTCTTGGATGAAAAAACATGGTAAGGTAGCGCATTTTAGTAATGGGAGTGAACCAGTTTTCCCATGTCAGCATGGATGCATCTAATCATTCTAAGCATCCAGGGTTCTGGACCACACATTTCACATCTCTTGAACAATGATTACCTTGAGAAAGAATAAATGTAACATATAAGGTACTGACCATCCTTGCCAATTAATTGAAAAGTAATACATAAATAACCAAAGGAAGTGCACAGTTTTTAAAAAATAAGTTTTCATATTAAATTTGATTAGTCCAGATGTTATGAAAAACTGATAATTCAATTATTTCAGCAAAATAGTAATTTTTCTGCTCATGGTCCATCTGTAATTACAAGAAAATCCTAATGCTTTGAAGAAATGCAATGAATGAAATGCTATTATAATTTAATCAATTTTATAGCAAAATTAATTTGTTGTATTTAATAATGTACATGATCATGTTCCACTTTGCTTGCAAAATAGACAAAATAGAAAATAATTTCCACCAATAACAGTTATTACTCCTGCCCAATTAAATTTCGATGCTTAGCTTACTCATCTTTTTATTTTAGTTTTCTGTCCTTCACAGGAGATTGTAGCTTTGTAATTACGTCATACTCCTTTTTATTTAACCCTCTGTTACCTTATGTTATTTTTCATCCATTCTTTCTCCTGCTGAATAATTTATTCACTCATTCTTTTTTGATTCATCTATTTGTCTAACATTTATTGATCATTTTACATTGATTTAAGCATTACGATAATTTTATGATCATAATATCCCTCCTGGCAATGGGTTACATAGAAAGCATTCATGTATAGAGTGATAAATGATACAACAGCAGGAGCATCTAGCCTTACTGAGGCAGGGTGTGGAGGGTCTCTGGCGTCTAGTAACGCTGGCCTACAAATTAAAATAAGTGGCCTTAAATAGATTGACTGCTCATTGAAAATATGAGATGTATAAAGTAAAAGTAAATTCATCATACCTATCCCTCAAAGAACTTACACTAACTAGCTATAATCTGTGAGTGCAGTGAGGTGTACAGTTGAAAATGTGTACTTGCGAGTGTATATTTGTATTTTCACATATACATCTATGTGTCTATAGGAAAAATACACAAGAATATATTTATTTTTACAAAATG
The DNA here is from genome assembly GCF_905146905.1 of Nyctereutes procyonoides. Taxonomy (NCBI): domain Eukaryota; kingdom Metazoa; phylum Chordata; class Mammalia; order Carnivora; family Canidae; genus Nyctereutes; species Nyctereutes procyonoides. The sequence goes on along the minus strand of NW_026575142.1, from coordinate 61,859,673 downwards.
AAACCTATTGCGTATACTGGTCTGCAGCTTTTTTCTCATCCCCACAAACAAAATGCCATGGGTGTCCTTGCACACCAGAACATCTCATCCTTAGAGCAGCCACGTACTCCAAATTGTAAATGTACCTCCCTTTATTAAACAGTTGTCATATTAATAAAATATAAAAAGCACTTCATTTTCTTTCTTTCCCCAAAATGATGTAATAATGAGCAGCTAACTGGGGAAATTTCTATATGCTTAAATTCTGCAAGTATAATTTTTGAGACAAAGCATCACGTTTCAAATGTTGGTAGGGGAAGGTACTTTGTCCTCCAATTTACTTTTTACTAATGGTATATGTTTCCTCATATGGTCACATTCACTACTTGTTGCTTTTTTTTTTTTTTTTTACAGCACAAAAAAGTTAACCTATAGAGAAATTTTGAAATTCATTGTTTTCAAATATATTTCTTTATCAACAAGGTGACTTTCTTCATGATCGTTGCTCTTATTTCTTCTTCTGTGAATTACTTTCACTTTCTTTGTTCATTGCTCTGGTATGTTGCTTAAATATTTTCTCACCAATTTGATGATTTGCTAATACATAATGACCACTCTTCATAATGACCATTCATCCATACTTTACTATATTTTTTTTGCTATTTAGCAACTAAGCATTGCTGTAGTTGTCCTTAAATAAAACTCCTTCTTTGTATTATTTTAATTAACATAACTGTATAGCATGTTTGCTATCCACCGGAGACATCCCGCAACTCTAAATAATTTGTTTCCAACATTTAACATATTCGTGGTTTTCCTTACACATTCACTCTTCCAGATAAATTCTGAAATATCTAATCAATTTCCATGTCACATTGTGTATGCTTGTGATTAGAATTGTATCAGATGTATAGTCATTTGGCATATAACTGGTAACCTTGAACTTTTGCCTGTTTTATTTTAGTTCTTTAATAAAGGTTTGTATTTTTCACAAAAATCTCAAGCATTTCCATGCTTAGAATATTTCCACATATTTTGCAGTTGTTTTTTCATTAATTGGACCTTTTCTCTTTTAATATTGTTTTCCTGAGTATCACACACAACACCCACAAAAAATCGGTATGTATGTGGTAGTACTCCAACTAGTTTTTTTTTTTTTTTAGTTCTAATAGTTTATTTACATGTCTTGTATTTCCTATGTAGAGATCATATGATCTACGCTTTACTGATGTTAGGTTTTTATTCCCTTTCATCTATATCTAGTTACTGATTGCACAGCCTTTACAATATACTTGATTAAGTTCTGGTATTGTTAGATTATTTTTAAGGAAACTTTAAAATTTCATTTAAGTTTTCAATATGTAGAATAAAATTCCAAACTGAGTCATTTCAAAATCATTGTGGATCTTCGGTGAGGTCCCTTTGTAAGCAGTTATTAATTTTTTCTCTTTGTTTTTAATGAGAATTATTGGATGTTTTAAAAAATATTTGTCAAGAAATTTGTCTTTTGTTTTCAATTTCAATACTTTTATTTGAACATTGCTAAAACTAAACTGCAGACTTATTTGGAGTTCATCGGTTCTACTTTTAGTGTCTTCTTATTGTTCCAGGATTCAAACCAGGACACGCCCCATTGCATAAAACTGTTCCATTTTTTTTAAATAACCTATTAGTGTTATTTTTTTTCTTTTTTAAAATTTTAATTCCAGTATATCACATACAGTGTCATATTAGTTTCAGGATACAACACAGTGATTCGGTAATTCCATATATCACCTAGTGCTCATCATAAGTGCACTGCTTAATCCCCATCAGCTATTTCACCCATCCTTCCACCTACCTCTTCTCTGGTAACCATCACTTTGTTCTCTATAGTTAGGAGTCTGTTTCTTGGTTTGTTTTTCTTTCTCTTTTTCCCCACTTTGCTTCTTTTGTTTCTTAAACTTCACATGTAAGTGAAAACATATGGTATTTGTCTTTCTCTGGCTGACTTATTTCACTTAGCATGTACGGTCTAGCTCAATCCATGTCATTGCAAATGACCTATGGCTAGATAATACTCTATTGTATATATCACATTTTCTTTATCCATTCATTTACTGATGGACACTTGGGCTGCTTTCATACTTAGGCTATTGTATATAATGCTGCTATAAACTTGGGGTGAATATTTCTCTTTGAATTAGTGTTTTTGTATTTTTTGTGTGTAAATACCCAGTAGTATGATACTGGATTATAGGGTAGCTCTATTTTTCACCTGATGATGATTCTCCATACTGCTTTCCAGAGTGGCCACAACTGTTTGCATTCCCACCAACAGTGCAAGAGGGTTCCTTTTTCTCCACATCTTTGCCAATACTTGTTTCTCTTGTTTCTTATTTTAGCCATTCTGACAGGTGTGAGGTGATAACTCATTGTACTTTTGATTTGTATTTCCATGATAATAAGTCATGTTGAGCATCCTTTCATGTGTCTGTTAGCCATCTGGATATCTTCTTTGGAGAAATGTCTGTTCATGTCTTCTGCTCATTTTTAATTGGATTATTTGCTTTTGGTGTGTTGAGTTGTACAAGTACTTTATATATTTTGGATGCTAATCCTGTATCAGATAAGTCATTTGCAAATATTTTCTCCCATACAGTAGGTTGCCTTTTAGTTTTGTTGATTGTTTCCTTTGCTGTGCAGTTTTTGGTTTTGATATAGTCTCAATAGTTTATTTTTGCTTTTATTTTCTTTGCCTCCGGAGACTTATCTAGAAATATGTTGCTATGGCTGATGTCAGAGACATTTCTGCCTGCATACTCTTCTAGGAATTTTATGGCTTCAGGCCTAATATTTAGGTCTTAAATCCATTTTGAATTTATTTTCATGTATGGGGTAAAAAAAATGGTCCAGTCTCATTCTTTTGTATGTAGTTGACCAGTTTTTCCAACACTATTTGTTGAAGAGATGCCTTTTTCCCTTTAGATATTCTTTCCTGCTTTGTCAAAGATTAATTGATCATATAGTTGTGAGTTAATTTCTATTCTGTTTTCTATTCTGTTCCATTGATCTATGTATCTATCTTTGTGGCATTACCATACTGTTTTGATAACACAGCTTTGATATATCAAATCAAATATATATATAAATATATATATAATATTAATATATAATATATATAATTATAAAATATATAATATATATAAATAATAATACTTTCAGCTTTGCTTTCCTTCAGAATTGTCTTTTGCAGTTCCAAATACATTTTAAGATTATCGGTTCTGAAAAGTACTGCTGGTATTTTTATAGAGGATTGCATTAAAGCTACAGCTTTAAGGGCAGCCCAGGTGGCTCAGTGGTTTAGCGCCTGCCTTTGGCCCAGGGCTGATCCTGGACACCCGGGATCGAGTCCCACATCGGGCTCCCTGCTTGGAGCTTGCTTCTCCCTCTGCCTGTGTCTCTGCCTCTGTGTGTGTGTGTGTGTGTGTCTCATGAATAAATAAATAAGATCTTAATAAAAAAAAAAGCAACAGATTTAAAACTATTGTATTTCCAAGGGATCCTCTGATTTGGGAAAGTTTCCCAGTCTTTCTTAATTTTCATGACCTTGAAAGCCTTGAGGCATCCTGTTGAACAACCCCAGACATAGATATGTCTGTTATTCTCATGACTGAATGGGGGTTTTGGGCTTGGGGAAAGAATACCACAGAAGAAAGTACTCTTTTTATCACATCATATCAGGGGGTAGTAATGTCCACATGGCATCACCGGTGATATTAACCTTCATCATTTGGATAAGATTCTTCCACTGTAAATTTACCATTTTTCCTTTTCCAATATACTTCTTTGAAAGATATTAGTCTAGCACATCTTTAATGAGGCTATATAAGGAAGGGACAAAAATTAAGCCTCACTTCCTGAGGGGTATATCCATAAATTATTTGGAATTCCATGAAAAAGATTTGTCACTTCTAGCTCATTTAAATTTTTTTTAATTTTATGTATTTTCTTTTTCTTCCTCCTTTGAATGTTAACTTTCTAAATTGCCTCCGGAAATATCGTCCACCAAGCAAAGCTTAGCTTATTAGATCTAATGCAGTAAAGAAGAATACTACCTTGACAGTATACTAGTGTAGTGTCTCTGAAAGGAAAAGTCAGAAGGGAAGAGGTATATTTGTTAGGTTTAGTGCCTGAACTGGATGATATTAAAATGAGTCTTGCTGGGAGGGAAACTGGTTGGAATCTGGCAGAGTTTAAGAAATAATAATTTTGGATTGATGGCCACCATGAAGTGAGGGTCTTGAAAGGAGTATTGATGAACAAGCTATTAGTCTCCATTAAAAAGCTATTTTAGTTGGTTCATAGTCTTATCTTCTAAGAGCAAGTAATTCCTAGAGCAAATGACTGACTTATTTTTGCTCGTGCTCTATATGTTTAATAGAGAAACAAGAAAGTATATTTAGATTCAGTTTATACCAAAAAAAAAAAAATTCAGTTTATTTAACATACTGATGACACGTTGTGTTGGTTTTGGTTCATTTTTTTCTTTTTTTCTTAGTTTATTTTGTTGTTTTGCTGGCTTCTTGGGGTGAATGTAAATTTTATTATCAGGCTTTTTAAAAAGTATTTAATGCCATAAAATTTATCTAGAGTATGATTTTAACATGTGATTTGATATGCAGTGAGGTTAATTTTTAAATAATCTATAATTTCAGTTCTGATTTCCTTGTTAATTCAAATAATAGAGAAAAGTATATTTCTTTATTTTCAAAACATTAATTTTGGCCATTTTGCTTTTAATTTCTACTACTTTATTGTCTTCCAGCACTATAATTTACATAAATTTTGCTTGCATTTTATTGATTTTTAAGCTAACATATTGTATGAATATTTTGGAAAAAAATCCTATATCATTTGGTTACTGTAAATATTTCAATCTATTATTTTGTTAAGTTCTATGTCTAATGGTTTTGCTTTATATGATTTGTAGCTATGTTTTCCAGACCATATATGCTTATAATGGCTACATACTCCTGGTCAATATATTTTTTGCCTTTTTTGTTCCAGCGGTTGCTCTTCCAGCTCCATATACCACCTTGGCCACCTAACTCTCCATGGCTTAAACCTAGTGTCCCAGAAGGACTCTCTGGAAAACAGGTTCTTTGCCTTTGGTATTCAGCCTCTAATTTTCCATTAGTGAGTCCTCAGAATTCTCCACAGGGCAAGCTATTGTTTCCTAGAACAGTCAAGTTCTATTAACAACAACAGCAACAACAAAACCCCTAGAAGATATCAGTCTGTAGAGATACTACAGACTGTTCCATTATTACACAGAACATTTTTTACTGCTTTTAATGAAGAGTCCAGAATAGGTTTTCTGATAGGGGAGTTTACTTTTTTACTTCTCTAGGTACATGGTTCATTCGAGTGATTCTCTAGAATGAAAGGTTCTGTCATAATGACGTATCTGCAGCCTCTATTTCAGAATAGAAACTTGCTATTTCCTTTGAAACATCACAAGAGTATTGCAGGTTCTTCTCCCTTTCAGGTTTCAAAGACTCTAGGGGCCATTCAGAGTTCATTTTCAAAGCAACCAGTCATACACTCCCAGAGGTCTCTCCAAGAAAGAAGCTTGCCCCAAACTGCTTAAGCCCATGACAACAATTTAATACAGTGAGGTCACGTAGCATCTGGTCAAGTCCTTATTTTTCTGCCAGTCAGTGTCAGATCTCAAGCAATTTTCTTAATTTCTTTACAACTAAACTTATTTAGATTCAGAATAGGAATAATACTAGAACTTGCCATATGCCACCTTTGCCAGGATCAAATGAGATAGAATCTCAAATGTGTTTTGCAAATGGTTGGCATAGAATGAGGACTCAACACAAGATAGCTATTATTAGTAATGGAAGCTTAATCCTGAGATGATAAATATATGCCTGGCTTGCTTATCTTGTTCCAGGGATTATTACCTTCCCCCTGGGCAGAGATCACTGTTACACCTAGAAGCAAGGGCCAAGGACCTGTCAGTATCTGGGAAAGCACACAGAATAACAGAAGACAGGGTATAGGAAGCAGGTGCTGAGTGATCCACTTAATTATGATGGATGGCATGTGTCTGACCTAGGGCTATTTTTAACAGGCCCAGCAAAACTGTGGCAGATTTTACTCTGTGGCCTCTTAAAGGTGATGCCAGCACCTGCCAGGCTCTACAACCAATGAGAGCTTTTGCATAAAGGTATTTGCCATTCCTTCTGGCCAAGAACTGTTTTTTATTATGACTTAAATCCCTTTCCACATTATTTAATAATATGCTTCATTTTCACTATCCATCTATCCATTACAAAACAAACAGTAAAAAATATATCACTAGTGTTAGATATTCATATTCTTTTCTATGCTTCCTAACTTTCTGAGAGCTGGCTGCTGCCTTACACCAGCAAGGTTAATCAGCAAATCAGTGACCACATGTGTGCTCTGCAAAAGTACCTCATTCCCTGCATTATCCTTTTAAGAATAAAAAAGAATATGGCTTCTGCTTTACTTTTGCCTTCCAAATCTAATGCAAAATGTTTTTTATGACCCATCTAGAACAATTCTAGGTTAGCTTAATTGGCCCACTACAAATCTCAATAACTTCTAATTGCATGTCTTTAGGCATCTCAATTCAGTATCTCCAAACACAATCTCTTGATTCCTATTATTTTTCTGCCCTCAACTTTATTGTCTTCCAGTATTCCCTATGAAAGAAAATGGTGCCACCACTTACCTAGTTGCTCAGGATTAAAAGGCTGCAATTGCACTTCATCCTTTTTGTTTTCTTAAACCTCATATCTACTCCCTTCGGGAGTAGTAGTCAGAGAAAGGGTAATCAGAGCTATCTGGATCGAATATTCTTATTTTCATTCCTCTCACCCCCTCTATCTCCACCACCAATAACCCACTGAAGTCATCATCATATCCAACATGGACAACTTCTGCAGTCACCTAATTGTCCCATTGCTTACGTCTTTCATCCCTAATTCTATTCACACAGCAGCAAGAATGCTATTTCCAAGTGGTAAACCAGATAATGTTACTCTCCTACTCAAAAGCTTTCAATGATTTCCCATCACACTAAGAATGAGTTCCTCAGTTCCTGTTATTGCTTATAACTCACTGCTTAGCCTTATCTCTAGCTTTCTCTGTGTCTCCATTTCCTATCATTCTACTAGTTGCCTATTTCACCCTAGTCACAATGGTTCTCTTGCTATTCCTTAAGTAATCTGAGCACACTCTTGTCTCAGGGCATTTGTACTTTCTATTCCCCTACCCCGAAATACTATCTCCCTGCATATTTGCATGGCAGGCAAACGTAATCACCTATTCAGATTTCTGTTTATATATCTTTTACGGAGTAGGTTTTCTTTATTTCCACTCTGAAGAGAAGTTTTGTTTTGTTTTGTATTTTTCTAAAACAGCATCCATTTCTATCCTATTATCCTGCTTTATTTTCCTTTGTAGGACTTATTACTCCCCAGTGTTTTGTCCTATCAATTTTCATTTTGTTATTTTCTGCTCCTCCTCATACTAGAATATAAGGCCTATGAGAGTGGGTTTCAAGCTGTACTATTCACTTTTGAGTTCGCAACATTTATAACACAGCTTGCCTACAACACAGAAGACATTCATCAAATAAATTTTCTGTGTCTTGGCAGGTATAGGTTTATTTTCTCTATGTAGTAATTAGAGTTTGTTCTGCGGAAGATCCTTAGAAACTCTGCTGTATGGAACTAACACAGAATCATTAGATGTATTTTTGCAGCTTGTGCACTTCAAAATGCCAGAGGCACCCCTTGGATTTGCATCACATAGAAACTCTGTAGCTCGGGAAGGGGGGAGGCCCTGGGTGGCTCAGACAGTTAAGCATTGAACTCTTGATTTCAGCTCAGGTCATGATCCCAGGGTTGTGAGATGGAACCTGCACTCAGTGCAGTCTGCTTGTCCCTCTGCTTATACTCTCTCTCTCTGTCTCTCAAATAAATAAATAAAATATTTAAGAAAAGAAGAGAGAAGAAAAGAAAGAAAGAAAGAAAGAAAGAGAAAGAGAAAGAGAAAGAGAAAGAGAAAGAGAAAGAGAAAGAGAAAGAGAAAGCAAGCAAGCAAGCAAACTCTGTAGCTCTTCACATTGGCCCGTAAATAAGAAAGAAATGACTGGACAGAGACCAAACCATGAAGCTTAGCAAAAAGGACCAGGATAAACTGATAAATTTTAAGCAAATGGAATAATATCACCCTTAAATCCACTGTTGATGATATTATCATGCAGATGATAACAGGAAGGACATGATTTTTACATAAGTGATCTTCTATTGAAGTCACTTTCCCCCCTAAATACGTAAAGCATCAAATGCATAATTTTAAGCACTAGATTGTGTGTGATTAATATTTAATAAATAGGATGTGTCAGCTGAACAATATCATGTTAGCTAGATAAGATTAAATACATGAAATCAAATTTATTACGTGTATTTGAGAGATAAAGAGAAGTGGTAATAACTGATAAAAAAAAAACCCAAACATGCTTGTAGTATTTTTTCCCCTCAATATCTTGGAAATTTTATGAATTTGAGAAGCTTCAGGAAGAGATAAATGCTCTGTATGTGTTTTTTTCATCCATCCCCACGCAATGAGGTGATAGAGATTTCGAATTGAAATGTACCTTGAAGTTATCAGGACTGAGGAGTCATCAATTTTAAGGTCTTCCCTCTTTTTATATCTACTGTTCCTCAGGTCATTTTATGCCCTGGACCATTTAACTCCCTCTTTCTTAGGTCTCTATCACTCATCTCTGCTCTTGCAAACTTCTCTATTCTGGCATTTCACCTCTGCTTTCCTCCCATTAAACCCACTATAGGGCCCACAAATCATGGCCTCTGGGAGTTATATATCTTCCATACTTCAGTTTCATCATCTATAAAATAAAAATACTACCAATCTTTTATATATTTTACAAATATAGTATGGCATAAACCAAATAATATATGTGGAGAATAATGGAAGATGCTGAGACTATCTGAGGGTGAGGGAAGTGGAGGAAGCTAGATCAACAGAGGATGTGTCACTAATAGAGGAACAAAGCCAAGGAGGAGTCTAAAGAAAAAGATAAGCAATCAATAGTTGGAAGTAGGTGAAAGGGAAAGTGACCATGTGCCATAGCTAAAGGGAACAATATGGAAATTAATGGGACATTGTGCAAAATCATAAAATAAGATCAAGTGAATATAATCTTTTTGCTCATCAAAGAGAGGCACTGTGATAAGCTAAACATATGTTACTATTTGCATGCATTGGAAATTGATTAATAAAAGTGTGAGCTGGCTTATTTATAATGTGTTAGGAATTAGAATTAAGTAATGATTACTGCTACTGTGTTTGTGCTTAAGTGGAATTGCATTATGATTGGGCTAACAGAGTAAGACATAAATACAACATCTACTGATGGTTCAGTCTCCCACTTTTACAAAGGAGTAAGAAAATGAGCAAGAAATAAGAGCCAACTAGAATCTACCAACTACTAATCCCAAGAGATTCTGTGTAAGGGCCAATAGTAGAAGTTGTTCAGAACAGGGACATGTCTTTAAAAAAAGGAGGGGGGGCGCCTAGGTGGCTCAGCGGTTGAGCATCTGCCTTTGGCTCAGGGCGTGATCCCACGGTCCCAGGATCGAGTCCCGTGTCGGACTCCCTGCATGGAGCCTGCTTCTCCCTCTGCCTACGTCTCTGCCTCTCTCCGTGTCTCTCATGAATAAATAAATAAATAAAATCTTAAATCTCGACATGGATGATCAAATAGGTTGTCTGCTGGCCTAAGGCTATGACTTGCTCTTCCTACTTCTCAAATCTGAAGGATCCGGTATGCTATCCTCAGTAGGCTGTATTTGAAGGAAATCCTGAGGAAAATTGAGGAAGGCTAAAAACATCACGTTAGGAGATAAGCAGATCCTCTGATTTTTGTAGAATTAGGCACTAATAAAACTTCATACTACTGGCCCTCCCCAGGGAAAAATATCACTAGGGTAATTCCTCTTATTATTTAGGGACTCTGGAGAGGTGGCTAATTCTTGTTGAGAAGAATTATTCTAATTATATTTGTGCACTCAGTTATCTCAGCCTCAGAGTGCAAAGAAGCAAATTTCAAGTAAATAAAGTAAAATCATTTTTCTATTTTGCACTTTGATTATATAAGATGCTATATTTCTATTACACCAGGGATGCACATCCCAAATTCCTGAAAACTGGAGTTCTTTTGTTTTATTAACTATTACCTATACCTATTTTCCTCTCTGGAAAAGGACTTGTAAACAGTTTAACAGTTAAAATCCAAACATGACATTAAAACGTGAAAATCTCAGATTATTTTGTTTTGCAAGAACTAAAACATTCATATCAAAAGGAAAAAAATCAAGTAACTATGTGCTTTTATCTGAAAATTTTATTTTATACTATTTATTTATATGGAGGAACTTACAGAGATGACGCAGGTGGTATAGAAATCAACTTATTTTCTACAGTATCACAAGATTGTGAATGTTTTCCTAAGTCAATTTGACAGATTTAATTAAAAAAAGAAAGCATTAGTTTTTCTAAGAAATATATATTATATTAAATCTTAGGTTTCTATTTTTCTCTATAGTATAAAACTGAATTAATATTTATTTTCATTAGTTTTTTCACTCAACAAATATTTATGGAGTGCCTGCTATTTGCCAAGCACTGTTACAAATAATGGAGATAGGAGAGAAAACAAGAACAATGTCCCTGTTTTCATAGAAATTGTGCTAAGAGTGGGAAGGATAAGATGACAGATAGATAATTGATAGATAGATGATAGATAGATATAAATGTCATGAGAAAAATAAATAGGTAAATAGGCTAGAGCTCTTGGTAATTCATAAACTTCAACCTAAATTACAAGATCTACAGAAAAAAAAAATCCTATCTGGAGAGTGACAATGACAAAGTCTAAACATGGGAACTAGCTAAACGTAATTTAATTTATTTGTTTTAATTAACTTTTTTATTTTAGAGAGAGAGAGAGAGGGCAGAGGGAAGGACAGAGGGAGAAGGAGAGAAAGTTTCAAGCAGACTCCTCACCGAGCACAGACGTGGTGGCTGATGTGGGGCTCAATTCCAAGACCTGAGATCATGACCTGCGCCGAAACAGAGTCAGACGCTTAACCAACTGAGCCACCTAGGTGCCCCAGGAACGAGCTAAATTTTATATAACAGGAAAAAGTCAGAATTATTGGAACAAAGTGAGCACAGTGGAGAACAGTACGATATAAGGTTGGAGAATAGATAGAAACTAGATCATACCAGGCTTCATAGGACAGGATAGGAGGTTGATTTCATTCTATGTCATGTATCAATTGTTGATTCTGTATAACAAGGCCCTCTAAAACTTAATGACTTAAACCAAAATACTAATACATTTTGCTCAGAAATCTGCAGTCCTCCATGCAGCATCAGCATCAGCTGGAAGTGATTCCCTGGATGGCGTGGTGTCTGAGTCAAGATGACTTCCTCACATGACTGCTGAGTTCACAGTGGCTAGGTTTTAGGAGCAAACATTCCAGTGACCGAGGAAGATATAGCGTACTTTATGACCTATTCTCAAAAGTCAGAGAGCATTCGGTATCACAATCTTGCCCAGATTCAAGAGAAAGGCATACTTCTTGATTAGGAAGAGTATCAAGTCATGATATAAGAAGAAAATGTGAGACAGGACATCTTGTTACGGTTATCTTTGAAAAATATAATCTGCCACAGTTTGTCTTCAGGCTACAATAATTTGTATCCCTTTTACATGCAAAATATATTTATTTCCTTTCCCAGGACCGAAAAGTCTCATTCCGTAACTGCATCATCTCAAAGTCAAGAATCTTATATCTAAATCAGATCTAGGTATTAGTGATAACTTTATGTGTTGTTCTTCAAATACAGCTCTTTGAGCACTCTTTCTTATGATGTGATGATATTTGACACATTTGACCTAACAAGATAATTTTTCTAGGTCTCCAAACACTCAAAATAATATGGTGGGGCAGTGATTGGATAACTACGAGAGCAGAAAATGGCAGGGAAATGGAAAGAACACAGTAGTCACTGATCTATATCAATTCTGAAATCCAGCCAGACATATGTTGCCAGTTCCTTGATTAGAATATATCCCTACTCTCTGGAAGTTAGTATTTATGGCTCTTGCCTCAATTCAGCGAGCTTTTCTTGGTCCTTCTCTCTGAATCTACCTTCTTTTTTCCTAAGCCTCCTTAAGCTTATTTTCTGTTTCTAAATGTTTGAGGTTTGGCCCTTCTCAAATTGTACTGTTTCTTCTCTTTTTATTACAAGTTGATACAATTCCTTTAACAATTTTGGTGTGCTTACTGTGTATTGATTTATAATTCACTCCATCAGACAAAACACTCTTAACCATAAATTAACCATCAATTTTTTCCAGATAAGCCATTCTCTTCCTGGAACTCACCATGACACTGCTGTGGAATTATGCCCTTAATATTCTTATAAGCCTTACTATAAAATGGACAAGACTGTAAATTATACTACAATAATCCCTAAGAGGGTTTTTGTCTATTTGAAGGGCTTTATGAGGAACTACCTCAGATCTCTCTGAGATCTTAATATGGGTTTATATTGTACAACTGATCTTCTCCCTTAAGCCAGTCCTTAATATGAGCGCTATTTGCCACCAAGAGAGATTTGGGAAAAGAAACGAGATTATTTTGAAACTAAGAAAGTTCTGGATCCTTTATATTGAAGAGTTCATTTTTAGCTCACTACTCTCTTCTCACATTATATCATAGACAATGAATAAAATACAGATGACATTTTGAATAGTCTGCCTGAAAATTCCTTTAGCTGGATCACTGAACTCATTGGAACATTTCCTATCTTCCATGTTACTTCAGGTAATACTATTGTCAGAATTTCCATTACTACAAACATCTTCCCATCACATTTTCCTTATTTTCCCTTGAGCTGTCAGAGACAAATTCCTCAATACTCTTTAAGCTTTGCTAACATTTTGCCAAGGCTTCTAGCTTCCTCATATGGCCCATTCCCAAAGCCAGTGCTGCAAGGCTTAGTTAGGGTTTTTATAGCAGTGCTGCATGGCTTAGGATATCCACTTTCAGGTACCAAAATTGGATTAATTTTCCATTATAGTATTAAGTAAGAAACAAACAAAAATCTATCCCAAAACGTAGTGACTAAAAACGACAACAACAATTTCCTATGCTTATGATTCTGTAATCTCAGTAGAGCTTGATATGGACAGTTCACCTCTGTTCTAGGTGTCAAGATGACTCTCACATAGCTGGCAAATTAGCACCTGGCATTGGCTAGAAACGTAACTGACACTGGGGGGGCCTCAGTTACTCTCCATATGGGCCTTTCCATAGGTAGCTTGGGCTTATTCAGGCATGAGGACTAGGTTAAAAAGCAAGTGTCCAAAGACAACTAGGCATAGTTTTATCTGATTTTATTACCTATGGTGTCACTTACACTGGAATTATAGGGTTATACAGATATAAATGGAGGGTACATAGACTCTCACCTTTAAGTGGTAGAAATACCAAATTACAAAAGAAGAGGAAAATGTGGGGGGCACCTAGGTGGCTTAGTCGGTTGAGCATCAGACTTTTAATTTTGACTCAGATCATGATCTCGGTATCATGAAATCCAGCCTAACTTCAGGCTCCACACCAACTCTCTCTCCTTCTTCCCTCCCACCTCCCACTCATGCACTCTCTCTATAGAGATAGGTAAATAAATAAATAAATAAATAAATAAATAAATAAATAAATTTAAAAAATAAGAATAGAAAAGGAGAGTACACTAGGGAAGCCATCTTTAGAAAATAAAATTTGCCCATATGAGAAGACATTGATTGGCTCTGAGCCAGACTAATAATGTCATCTGATTTTTGTTGAAAAAAACACTCATCATTTTGAAGACAGATTATTATATGGTAAGACTGGACAAAAGGAGACTGTTAAATAGGTTATTTCCATAGTCTAGAAATGCTATGATAGCAGCTTGCACTAGGAAGAAGTGGAAATGAAGAAAAGTTTGGAGATACATCATAGACGTATAATCAATGGAAATAGATTAGATGCAGTCATTAAAAGAAAGAGAGGAATCAAAATTTACTTTTGTGCTTGAAAAGTCATGGAAACTATAATTGTATTTACTGAGATAGGGAAGACTAGGGAATGAAAAAGTTCTATGTTCTGTTTTACAGGGAGGAAAGATCAAGGGCTCAGTTTTGTGTTAAGTTTGAATTCTTATTAAATATCTCTCTGTTGATGTTAAGTAGAATATTTTGTATATATACGGAGAATTTAGAGGATCCAGAGGAGACATCAGAGATAGAAATGCAATGTAGTGGGAGAGAAGATGTCATCTACACATAAATGCCATGGACTATGATGAAATAAAGTAATTTAGATAGTGTATATAGAAGAGAATGGACATCCCAGGAGCCTGGAAGGCTCTGATTAGAATGCTGGTTACACAGATGAATGGAACTAGAGGGTATCATGCTAAGTGAAATAAATCAGTCAGAGAAAGACGATTATCATATGGTCTCACTCATATGTGAAATTTAAGAAACAAAACAGAGGATTTTAGGGGAAGAGAGGGAAAAATTAACAAGATGAAATTAGAGAGATGAAATTAAGACTCTTAATCATGAAACGAACCAAGGGTCACTGGAGGGGAAAGGAGTGGGGGATGGGGTATGTGGGTGATGGACATTAAGGAGGGCATGTGATGTAATGAGCACAGGGTATTATATAAGACTGATAAACCACTGACCTCTACCTCTGAAACCAAAAGTACATTATATATTAATCCTTTAAATTTAAATAAAATAAATTAATTAAAACAAACAATGTTAGTCATAGATATGAAAGCCAATGAAAGAGAATTAGAAGAAGAAACTAGTGAAGGTAGGGAAAGCCAAACTACCTATTATTGTAGAAGTCAAAACAGGTGTCTCAATTACTATGACTCTGTAATAAAAATACTCCCAAACTTAAGGCTTTAATTTTATCTTGCTTTCTATAAATCAGCTACCTGAGCAGGGCTCTACTCTACTCCATTTCACATTTTACTAAATATCAGCTGGGGCAGTTTGTGGCAACAAGCTAAAATCATGTAAAAGTTTGTTTCCTCACTCATGTGTCTGGCGTCTGTACTGTTAAGACTCACAGTGGGGAGTGGATTTACTAGATCATCTTTCTCTATCATTTTTTAAAAATTTTTATTTATTTACTCATGAGAGACACACACACACACACACAGAGAGAGAGAGGCAGAGACACAGGCAGAGGGAGAAGCAGGCTCCCCACAAGGAGCCTAATGTGGGACTTGATCCCAGAACCCTGGGATGCATGGCTTAGGATACCCACTTTCAGGTACCAATTGGGTTAATTTTCCATTATAGTATGGAAAATTAACCTAAGCTGAAGGCAGATGCTCAACCACTGAGCCATCCAGGTGTCCCTTTCTCTATCATTTGATGTAACTTTACGTAATCACTCCAGAATGGCTTCAGAGCAGCTGGACTTCTTACATATCAACTCAGGTCCCAGGATATGTATCACAACAGTGAGAACAAGGTGGAAGCCACATCACCCTTCATTATGTAGCCTCACAAGCCATGCTACATTAAATCCACCACATTTGATTGGCCAATACTCTTTCAAAGATCCACTGAGGTTTAAGAAGAGGAAACACAGACCCTATTTCTTGATGGAAGTGAGGAGATACAGACATCTCTCAATGCCACTTTGTTGGAACAGCACATGAGAAATATTAATGCAGCCATCATTGGATAATATAATCTGGCACAAAAAGTAATGTATATCAGGTAAGGCTACCAATATTTGATTTCATTAAGGCAGCTAGTAAATTGGGAATACAAGAGTGAACCCTGGATGTGGCCACTGTTAGAGGTCACTTCACTCATAACCGTGGCATGAGCAATGGCAGAGGAGGTAAAGGGATGAAAATCAGACTAAGGAAAGGTAGAAAAGGAGGAATAGAAAGTGAGAATAATGACTCTAGATGACATGTTTGAGAAAGTTGGCTTTGAGGGAAGCAACAAAATACAGCAGAAATTGGAAAGATATATAAATCCAAGGGAAGTCTTTAAAGATAGAATATGTTTTATATGTTGATGCAAATGATTTAGAGACATTGATGATGCAAAGGGGAAAAACAGTGGATACAAAGTATTTGAAAAGGAAAGCAAGGCAGGCAGGGGTTCAGAGTTTAGTTGAAGGAATTAGCATCTTTTATGGGGCAGCAAACTCTATACCTGAGAGAAGTTAAAGGAGAAGTAAAGATGCACTATTTTCCAGTTCAGTGAAAACAAATTATGGTTTTGTGAATACAGTGAAAGACAATCCAGCCCAAGAAATTAGCAACACCATTTTTGATTCATAGCGTTTTTAAGTTTAAAATTAAGGTAAGAGCCATCATAGGTAAAACCATACAATTATTCCTTCATCTTAATCATGTCTCTCTCTCTAATGATCTGAAATGAAACTCCACTTTTCTCTCATTTGACTCATCTTCCCTCTACTAGCTCTTTAGTTCCTGCATTTCTGCAAAATTTAAGCTGAAGGAATACTACTTGGAACTTGGCCAAATTAGATTTTGGTTTTCAGCCTACTACTGATTTCGTTAGTGTTGACAACTCAATTTTGTTGATCTTAGTTTCTTCTTTTGAAATGGGATGCTTCGGCTACATTTTAATAGTGATAAAAATATCTTGCATTTTATAAAGCAATGGAAACTTTTAACATTTTTAGAAATATGTATTTTGCTCTAAATTATTATGCCCTAAGAGAGGGTGTAAGTTTAAGATAAGACTAAAGTCATATTTTTTCATTCCATATATTTTGACCTCCTGCAATGTATTTTATACAATATCACTTTGTAATTAATTTGTGCTTTGTGTGACTGTGCAAATATTTAACTTCCATCATTAGATTGCAAGTCTCATCAAACTAGAAAAGCTCTCTCTCTCTCTCTTTTTCCCTCTGAAGTCCTGAAGCCCACAGAAGACACATAATAGATGCTTAGTGAGGGTAATGAGGCAATGTGTCAATACACAGAGTTTCATTTTTGATAATGGTGATATCACTTTGTTTATATCCAGTACTCTTTTAGGTATTTAAAATACATTAGTCTATTCCATGCTAACAAAATATGAGAAACCACTATTTCCCCTCTTATTTTGCTTATGCTAATTTATTTTGCAATTCGGCCATTTGCCATTGCCATAGTCCTAATTAATACAGTATGAAATCAGGCAAGCTGAGGCGCCCAGCAAAGCAGCTGACAGTCCTAAAGTTAAACTGGTATAAAGCTGAAAAATCTAATTACCAGCCAAATTCAAAGACCTAGAAAGATCTAGGTCTGAAGATTAAGGACTAGGACTTGGATCCAGGAATTCAAAGTGGGGGCCACATACATCAGGATTCTGGGCATTACGGAAAGAGGAGGATGCAGCCCCTGTATTAGGAGATCACAGTTAGCACTTCCCTGAGACATTAGTTATCAGGAAGTGAAAGGAAAAGCCCACACATTTTTAAAATACAAGTGACAGGAGGCTGTCTTCATATCTACCTAGCAACGACACAGCAAATCCATCTGCAGAGAATGCAAGAGGATCTGGAATTGCACTAAGCTACTGTGATTCATTTATCTGTGGAAAAGAGGTAGCACTGTCAGTAAACACTTGTGCATAGTTCTGGGAAAGAGTTGAAATAGTAACAGTCTGTTATTTGTTAACATATATTAATGATTGTGTATCATTTAAAAAATAAAAGCAACCATTTTTGATCTCCAGATTGAGATTTTAAAAAAATTCTCAAGAATATCAGAAAAGCCAGTTGAAAATATACATCAAACACCTTTGAATTGATCTCATTTTGGCAAATCCACTGGTTGTGAACATGGCATAAAAATAATCTATATGCACTTACTTCAAAGCTGATAGACTGCTTCAAAATCACCTTTTTTCTACTTTCACTCTGATCACCCATAAGTCTCCTAAACGCCTGATTTTGTCTCTTAATTCCCTTTTCTTGCTTGGCTCTATTGGATTTTGTGGCCAGTGTTTACCCTTCACAAGTATAGCAAACGTCAACTCTCTACCATGCTTTCTTATTGCGTCATCATCAGTCCTGATTCCTTACCAATTCAGGAGGCGAAGATTAAGTAAATGTGAATACAGACTTATAAAAAAGAATCCACACACAATACAAAAGCTGGAATTAGAGCTGATGATTAGCAAGTAAGACATTTTTCCCCTCTTGCAGATAATAGCTTGAGAATCTGCAAAAGAAAAATCAAAAGCACACAAATGAGACTATGCAGGGAAGGCAGCCATAGAGACAGTTCATGCTGTCTTTTCCTTCAAAATAAGCAAAGTGAGTAGAAATTGCAGCTGATCGCTGTTTATTTAAATTTAGGACTTTAAAGAATTAATAAGACACCAACAACATACTCTTGCTACAGGTTAAAATACTTCTACCGGCATTTTGAGTTGTGTTCACTTTCAGTCCCTCGTGGAGATTACTGAAGAAAAGCAATGTGTCTACAAGCTTTCAGTAGGACAAAGAGTGAACCTGTCACCTCTACCCACAATTTTAGGAATTGGTGCCTCTGATCATCAATTTTCCTTAGCTGTGCTCCTGACTCACAAGAATGTTAAATACTCAAGGGATTAAATTCTAGTCCCTTGGGGTTCTGTACACAAATAGGCTGATTTGGTCTAGTAATCAAATGAGATTTGCTCTACAAGCAGAGATGAGCACAATTACTGAAACTCAATACAAATAAGGGAGAAAGTTGCCAACCTAAAAAGAGTGTCAGTGTTTTATAACAGGGAGCTAAAGGCCATAATAGGGCATCCACTAAGAATGAGACAAATATCTGCCCAATTCTAGAAGAAAATCCTTTTCTTCAACATAGACACTTTGTCAAGTGCAGTGCTACACTCCTATTGGAATTAGCAACTTTTTTTCTTTATTCTCTACTAACAAATATAGCTATAGCTTAATTCAGTAATATAGAGACCCCAGAAGAGTTTATAAGGAATAACAGCACATCCCAAATTGAGAATTGAGAATATTGGAGCAATATAAATAGCTCTTGTTTTTATTCTAATTATTTTCCTAATATCCTGTATTTGTCTAATTTATGTCCACATCTCAGATCTGTTGGAGGAGGAATGGGATAAGGTTCTATTTAACCACTTTGCACGTGAATCTCATCCAGAAGCTAGATAATGTAATGTTAATTTATTCCATATATTAGCCTAGTGCTATGCATATTGGAGGGTTTGTAAGTAAAATAATATACAATTTTATATGTGTAGTTTATAAATAGGCATACCTCTTTTTATTATACTTTGGTTTGTTGTGCTTCATAGATACCGTTTTTTCTTCTTTTTTCTTTTTTCCTTTCTTTCTTCTTCTTTTTTTTTTTTAATTGAAAGTTTGTGGCAACCCTTGTAGAACAAGTTTATTGGTGCCATTTTTTCCAACAGCATTTACTCACTTTGTGTTTCTGTGTCACATTTTGGTAATTGGAATATTTTGAACTTTTTTGTTATTACATTTTTTATGGTGATCTGTGATCAGTGATTCTGAGTCACAGAAAGCTCATATGATGATTTTTCAGCAATAATATATTTTTTATAATACATACAGTTTTTATTTTATTTTTAAAATATTTTATTTGAGAGAGAAAGAACTCAAGCAGAGGGAGAGGGAGAGAAGCAGATTCCCCACTGAGCAGGAAGCCCTATCCCCAGACCCTGAGATCATGACCTGAACCAAAGACAAATGCTTAACTGACTGAGTCACCCAGGTGTCCCTAAAGTATGTACAGTTTTTAGACATAATGCTATTGCACACTCAACAGTAGAGGGTAAATGTACCTTTTACATGCATTAGGAAACCAAAAAAAAAATCATTTGATTTGTTTTATTGCAATATTTGCTTTATTACAGTGGTCTAGAACTGAACCTGCAGTATCTCTGAGGTATGCCTGTATGCAGTATCTCTAAGGTATGCCTCTGAGGTATTACATAAATAGTAATAAATGATGAATCTAACAGCATCAAAGTGTTTAACTTATATATATTCCAAACAAAATATAAATTTAAATAGTCTTTTAATATATTACGATTACAATGAATTAGAATACAAACAGAAGCTACATATCTAAGATATATAGAGGAATTAGTTTTTCTTAATTTCTCCTCAACATTCTTTTAGGAATTTCAAAGTGACTATTTCTTAAACTCTGAAAATGAACAAAATCCGTTCTAGAGTTTCTTAAAAGGGAAAACTTTAAAGAAACATGCTACCAATTTTTAAATCTCAACCAACAGCTCTACAAATATCTTTGGAAATTTGCCTTTTCATCCTTTATGATTTCAATTAGTTGTTCTTGCACACTAATAAGCTTCATTTACTATTTTTAAGAAATAGTTTCCTAAAACCTACTTCAAGTTTTCTTTTGGATGATTTTTTTAAAAAAAATATTTATTTATTATAGACAGAGGGAGAGAGAGAGAGAGAGAGAGAGAGAGAGAGAGAGGCAGAGACAAAGGAGGAGGGAGAAGCAGGGTCCAAGCAGGGAGCCCGAAGCGGGACTTGATCCCAGGACTCCAGGATCGTGCCCCGGGCCAAAGGCAGGAGCCAAACTGCTGAGCCACCCAGGGATCCCCTTTTTGGATGATTTTTTTAAAAATGAATTTTATTTATTTTTGAGAGACACACAGAGATAGAGAGAGAGAGGCAGAAACACAGGCAGAGGGAGAAGCAGGCTCCATGCAGGGAGCCTGATGTGGGATTCGATCCCGGGACTCCAAGATCACGCCCTGGGCCAGAGGCAGGTGCTAAACCACTGAGCCACCCAGGGATCCCTTTTGGATGATTTGTAAACAAGTTAGAATCCTAAAGGCAAGGTTTGTCACTTTAAATTTAAATATATGTCTGTTTTGTTTTGTTTTGTATAGGTAACAAGCTTATATATTTTTTCCAATAAATTTCATGGTAACAAAACTTTCCAAACTCTAAATTAAAAAATGTGGAGGGAGGGGCAAGATGGCGGAAGAGCAGGGTCCCCAAGTCACCTGTCCCCACCAAGTTACCTAGATAACCTTCAAACCATCCTGAAAATCTACGAATTCAGCCTGAGATGTAAAGAGAGACCAGCTGGAACGCTACAGTGAGAAGAGTCCGCGCTTCTATCCAGGCAGGAAGACGGGGAAAAAGAAATAAAGGAACAAAAGGCCTCCGAGGGGGAGGGGCCCCGCGAGGAGCCGGGCTGAGGCCGGGGCGAGTGTCCCCAGGACAGGAGAGCCCCGCTCCCGGAGGAGCAGGAGCTGCACCAACCTTCCCGGGCGGGCGGAAAGGGGCTCGCAGGGAGGTGGAGCAGGACCCAGGAGGGCGGGGATGCCCTCGGGCTCCCTGGGACACTAACAGACACCTGCGAGCGCAGGAGAGTGCTCCGAGCTCCCTAAGGGCTGCAGCGCGCACGGAGGGACCGACCGGAGCAGCTCGGAGGGGCTCGGGAGCCGCTCCAGGGAGGGAGCTGCAGGGCGGGAGCGCGAATCCAACAGCGCAGGCCCCGGAGCACAGGGCGCCGGGACACACAGCCCAGGATCCGGCCTCCCCCTGGGACAGGCAGAGGCCGGGAGGGCCCAGGACAGCAAGGACGCTCCTGCCCCGAGCTGAGCAGATCAGCGGCCCCGCCCCGGAGCCTCCAGGCCCTGCGGACGGAGAACCGAGAGCCCCGAGCCCCGTAGTTCCTGCGGAGGCTGAATCCAGGCTTCCAGAGTTGCCATAGCAACTGCTGCTGTTCCTCCCTGGGGTAAACAACCCCCGCTGAGCCCTGCAGCAGGCAGGGGCAGAGCAGCTCCCCCAAGTGCTGACACCTGAAAATCAGCACAGCAGGCCCCTCCCCCAGAAGACCAGCTAGACGGACCAGTGATACTCCCCCGTGTTCCAATACAACTTGTTTTTGGCCACTCTGCACTGAGCAAAATGACTAGAAGGAAAACCTCACTTCAAAAGAAAGAATCAGAAACAGCCCTCTTTCCCACAGAGTTACAAAATCTGGATTACACTTCAATGTCAGAAAGCCAATTCAGAAGCACCATTATACAGCTACTGGTGGCTCTAGAAAAAAGCATTAAGGCCTCACGAGACTTCATGACTGCAGAATTTAGATCCAATCAGGCAGAAATTAAAAATCAATTGAATGAGATGCAATCCAAACTAGAAGTCCTAACGACGAGGGTTAACGTGGTGGAAGAACGAGTGAGTGACATAGAAGACAAGTTGATGGCAAAGAGGGAAACTGAGGAAAAAAGAGACAGACAATTAAGGGACCATGAAGACAGATTAAGGCAAATAAATGACAGTCTGAGGAAGAAAAACCTACGTTTAATTGGGGTTCCCGAGGGCGCCGAAAGGGACAGAGGGCCAGAATATGTATTTGAACAAATCCTAGCTGAAAACTTTCCCAATCTGGGAAGGGAAACAGGCATTCAGATCCAGGAAATAGAGAGATCCCCCCCTAAAATCAATAAAAACCGTTCAACACCTCGACATCTAATAGTGAAGCTTGCAAATTCCAAAGATAAAGAGAAGATCCTTAAAGCAGCAAGAGACAAGAAGTCCCTGACTTTCATGGGGAGGAATATTAGGGTAACAGCAGACCTCTCCACAGAGACCTGGCAGGCCAGAAAGGGCTGGCAGGATATATTCAGGGTCCTAAATGAGAAGAACATGCAACCAAGAATACTTTATCCAGCAAGGCTCTCATTCAAAATGGAAGGAGAGATAAAGAGCTTCCAAGACAGGCAGGAACTGAAAGAATATGTGACCTCCAAACCAGCTCTGCAAGAAATTTTAAGGGGGACTCTTAAAACTCCCCTTTAAGAAGAAGTTCAAGTAACTCTGAACGTGAACGGGCTTAATGACCCCATCAAAAGGCGCAGAGTTTCAGACTGGATAAAAAAACAGGACCCATCTATTTGCTGTCTACAAGAGACTCATTTTAGACAGAAGGACACCTACAACCTGAAAATAAAAGGTTGGAGAACCATTTACCATTCAAATGGTTCTCAAAATATACCCTAAAAACTATAGAACACTTCTGAAAGAAATTGAGGAAGACACAAAGAGATGGAAAAATATTCCATGCTCATGGATTGGCAGAATTAATATTGTGAAAATGTCAATGTTACCCAGGGCAATTTACACGTATAATGCAATCCCTATCAAAATACCATGGACTTTCTTCAGAGAGTTGGAACAAATTATTTTAAGATTTGTGTGGAATCAGGAAAGATCCCAAACAGCCAGGGGAATTTTAAAAAAAGAAAACCATATCTGGGGGCATCACAATGCCAGATTTCAGGTTGTACTACAAAGCTGTGTTCATCAAGACAGTGTGGTACTGACACAAAAACAGACATATAGATCAATGGAACAGAACAGAGAACCCAGAAGTGGACCCTGAACTTTATGCTCAACTAATATACAATAAAGGAGGAAAGACGATCCACTAGAAGAAAGACAGTCTCTTCAATAAATGGTGCTGGGAAGATTGGACATCCACATGCAGAAGAATGAAACTGGACCACTCTCTTGCACCAGACACAAAGATAAACTCAAAATGGATGAAAGATCTAAATGTGAGACAAGATTCCATCAAAATCCCAGAGAAGAACTCAGGCAACACCCTTTTTGAACTTGGCCACAGTAACCGGAGAAGGACAAACAGTGTATGTTCTCATTCATTTGGGGAATATGAATAATAGCGAAAGGGAATATAAGGGAAGGGAGAAGAAATGTGTGAGAAATATCAGAAAGGGAGACAGAACATAAAGACTTCTAACTCTGGGAAATGAACTAGGGGTGGTGGAGGGGGAGGAGGGTGGGGGGTGGGGGTGAATGGGTGACGGGCACTGAGGGGGACACTTGACGGGATGAGCACTGGGTGTTATTCTGTATGTTGGTAAATTGAACACCAATAAAAATTAATTTATATATAAAAAAAAAATGTGTATAACACAACTTTTTTTTTCCCCTGAAACATCTTACTTTTGCACTACATTGAAAGGGCAGATTGTGATCATTTTTCAGAAAATATTTTCTACTTATTATACAACAAAAGCTACTTTCTGTGATATAAAGATCAGCAGATCTTAAACAATTTCATTTGTGAATTAGTAGCTCATTAAATTAGCGGGAAAAGTTTTTTTGATACATTTTACCAGCAGACATCTAAATATCTACAGTTGCCAGCCCACATTTATGCACTCAGCTGGCTGTTAGGGTCTTGATCCATCCATCTCATCACTAAGAATTCTTTTACTATTTAAGATCGTAGAACCTATAAGGTTATTTACTGGACAAAATTCACTAAAAGCCAATCAACCTTCTTTTATTGTGGAATGCTCACTTTTCCTTCAGGCTATTCTATTTACTACTTAAAGGTATCATGCTGGGTCATCTGATAAATGTTCTAAGAGCACCAGTGTCAATCCTTGTAGTCCTACATATCAGTAAGTATAAATGTTTCTTATTTTAATAAAAAATGAACAGAAATACTAAGATATTATTTCTAACCCAATGGATTTTCTTATATGGAGACCACTGAATTAGAAAAAAAGTTCCAGGCTAATGGAAGGAAAATATACTAGAGAAGAAAAAGCAAGAGCTTTAGAAAAGTAAGAGCTGAGCAGAAAAAGAGATAAAGAAAAAAGTTATCCTGAATATATAGGTGACATTTTCTTAGTACCAGGCTTAATACAATATTCAAGTCCAGAACATAAAATTGGTGCATAAATATCGGAAATAAGGTTTATAATCAAAGGAGAAGGCAGGGACAATCACATTTGAGGAAAAAGGAAACAAAACAAAACAAAGCATGATATGGATCTTATTCTATCACTGTGATTAGATATGACACGGGTGGGTACATGCATATGTAAAATCCAACGCTAGATTTATTTTTATCCAGCTATAAATTCTCTTTCACTTAACAGGATGTTTTGAAGTTCATCCACTTTGTTTTATGTATCCTATTGGTGTTGTAATAAATTACCACAAATTTACTGGCTTTAAACAACAAAAATTTACTATTTCACAGTTCTGGAGGTCAGGAGCCCAAAGTAGTCTTAATGCCCTAAAATCGAGATGACAGCATAAATGGTTTCTTCTAGCGGTTCCATGGGAGTATTTATTCCTTAATGCTTTCAGAATCTAGAGGCTGCCAGCATTTCTTATCTTCTTTTTTATTTTATTTTATTTTATTTTAATTTAATTTAATTTAATTTTTTTATTATTTATGATAGAGAGAGAGAGAGAGAGAGAGAGAGGCAGAGACACAGGCAGAGGGAGAAGCAGGCTCCATGCACCGGGAGCCCGATGTGGGATTCGATCCCAGGTCTCCAGGATTGCGCCCTGGGCCAAAGGAAGGTGCCAAACCGCTGCGCCACCCAGGGATCCCCATTTCTTATCTTCTGATTATATCTTCAATCTCTGCTTTTGTGTGCACATCTTCCTTTATGTCTTCTTCCTTTCTCTGATCTTCTGCTTCCCTCTTATAAGGACCTCTGTGACTCTATCAGTCCCACCCAGGAAAATCCAGGATAATCTTCCCATCTCAAGAGTCCTAATTTAATCACATCTTCAGAGGCCCTTTTGCCACATAAGTAAACATTCATAGGAGATTAGGATTTAGACTTCTTTGGGGGAGACAAAAGGCATTATTTAGCCTGCCACATTGCATGTAACAGTGGCTAGTTCCTTTTAACTGCTGAGCAGTTTTTTAATTGTATGGATTTACCTCAAATTCTTCATCCATTCACCTGTTGACAGAACTTTATGTTTGTTCCAATTTTGGGTTATTCTGTAAAAAGCTACCATAAACATTAGTGTATAAGTCACTATGTGGATATACTGTTTTCATGTGCCTTGGTTAAGTACCTAGAACTGAGGTTCCTGGATGGTATAGTAAGTATACATATCATTTGATATGCAACAGCCAAACCGCTTTCTATATTGACTGTACCATTTTCTGTTCCTCTTAGCAATGTACAACGGTTCCACTTGCTCAACAATTCAAATTCTCAGGGACTTTTTCCCTGTCATTTGTTTCCTTGCCACTCCAATAAAAGTGTGGTGGTATCTCATTGGGGTTTTAATAGCATTTCTCCAATGGAGCTACTTGCACTCCATCATGCTGGGTGATATGCAAAGGAAGACTGCTTGGAGAAAGCAAAATCAATAAAGATGAGAAATAGTAATGCAGAGAGAAAATGCTCAGAATTTTTTTCCAGCCATCTCCACCAAGACACATGTTTCAGCCTACTACTTCCCTTTCACTAAGAATTCTCAGTGATTTAGTTAAAATTTGTTGCTATAATGAATAATTTTTTTGCTTGTGTTTCTTTGTATAAACTAGTTTATTGCCAGTTATGTTTCACCAAGAGCCTAAAAAAATAATACCCCAAATTAGTATTTGTAGGGGTCAAATTATCTCAGTATTTAAAACATTATTTTGGTGGGAGATTTTTGATTACAGATTTAATTTCCTTACTAGTCACTGATCTGTTTGGATTTTCTATTTATTTATGATTCAATCTTGATAAATTGTGTGTTTCTAGGAATTTATCCATCTACTCTGGAATCAAAAGGAATAAAATGCTTATGAATAAATTCAAGCAAGGAAGTGAAAGATCTGTACACTGAAAACTATTTAAAAATTCATAAAATAAATTGAAGAACACACAAATGAATGGAAATATATTCCATGTTCTTGGATTGGAAGACTTAATATTAATATGTTAAGATGTCCATACTACAAAGTGATCTACAGTTTCAATTCAATCCCTATCAAGATTCCAATGGCATTTTTCACAGAAAGAAAAACAATCCCAGAATTCATATTGAATTTCAAAAGGCTCTAAATAAGCAAATAATTCTTGCAAAGAATAAAGCTAGTTACCACACTTCCTGACTTCAAACAATACTATAAAGCAAAAGTAATCAAAACAACATGGAATTAGCATAAAAATAGACACATAGATCAACGGAATAGAATACAGATCCTAGAAATAAATCCACATTTTTGACAAAGGAGCCAAGAATAGGACAAGAATATTCTCTTCAACAAGTGGTACTGGGAAAACCAGTTATCTATAGGCAAAGAATTAAATTGGATCTCTATCTTACACGATACACATAAACAACTCAACATGGATTAAAAACTTAAATGTAAGAGCTGAAACCATAAAACTCCTGGAAGAAAACAGGGTAAGAAGCTCCTTGACATCAGTCTTGGCAATGATTTTATTTTATTTTTTATTTGAAACCAAAAGCAAAGGCAACAAAACAAAAATAAACAAATGAGGCAACATCAAACTAAAAAGCATCTGCACAGTAAAGGAAACCATCAACAAAATGAAAAGGGAAACTCTGGAATGGGGAGAAATATTTGCAAATGGCATACCCGTTATGAGATTAATATCCAAAATAAACAAAGAACTGTATAACTCAATAGCAGAAAAAAAAAAGAATAAGCCAATTAAAGAATAGGCAAAGAGCCATAGAAGACATTTTTCCAAAGAAAAACTACAAATGGCCAACAGGTACCTGAAAAGGTGGTCAACATCACCAATTATCTGGAAAATGCAATTCAAAACCACAGTGAGATATCACCTCATACCTGTGAGAATGTCCATCACCAAAAACACAATTGTACATTCTTGGTGGGCATGTAGACTGGTATAATCAAAATGGGAAACAGTACGGAGACTTACCAGGAAATTCTATTAAAAACAAAATTAACATATGACCCAGCAATCCCATTTCTGGGAATATATCCAAAGGAAACAAAAGCATTATCTTGAAACAATATGTATAGTCTGTTGTTCATTGTAACATCATTCACAATAGCCATGCTATAGAAACAAGCTAAGTGTCCACCAACAGATGAATTAATAAAGAAAATGCAATTCATATATAAAGATTTAATTTATTAGAGAGAGAGAGGGAGTGAGAGTGCACAAGTGGGAGGAGGGGCAGAGGGAGAAAGGGAAGGTCAAGCAGATTCCCTGCAGAGTGTGGAGCCCAACATGAGGCTAGATCTCTTGACCAAGATCATGACCTAAGCAGAAACCAAGAGTCGGTTGCTTAACCAAATGAGCCACCCAAATATCCTAACGTGGAGAATATATGTAATGTAATTTTAGCCTTAAAAAAGAAGGAAATCTTGCATTTAATATAATATGGATGAACCTGGAAGGCAGTTAGCTAGGTGAAATAGACCAGATGAACACAAATATTGCATTATATCACTTATATGTTGAATCAAAAAAAAGTTGAACTCATAGAAACAAAGAGTAAAATGATGGCTGACAGGGACTGAAGCATAGGGTATTTTGTGAGAAGTCAGTAAAATTTTCAGTTAGAAGATGAATATGGTTGAGAATCTCATATATAATATGGTGACTCTAGTTGATAATAGCTGTATTGTATAATTGAAATGTGTAAAGAGAGTAGAACCTACATGTTCACACAAAAAGGAAAAAAGGTAAATACGTGAGGTGATGGATAGGTTCATTAACTCATGTGGGAATCTTTTCACAATGTATACATATATCAAATCAAAACATTGTGCACTTTAAAATTTTGTCAAATACATCTCAATAAAGCTGAAAGAAATATTAATAAGGTACTCTAAATTCCCTAAATTTTACCTGTAAGATATAATCTTATTTTACCTTTTGATTTTAAGGCTGTGAACCAAAACTCTGGTCACAAAGAAAGTAATAGGCTGAATACTGCAAGACTTTATTAATGATAACAGATAAAGAGATAACTCATTCTATAATCCCATATATTAAATATTTCCCAAGTGGAAGCTGTGAGGAACTTTGGAGCGAATATTGATGCTTTCAAGCAAATAGATAAAGATGAAATATTGGAGTAATGCTTTCTTGAATATAATTTTGAACTGAAGTTAATGGTTTTAACTTTATACTTTTCTGCGTTTTCTTGTTTGCAATAAGCACAATACTTTTTACAATAAAAAATAGGCATACACACATCAACGCCTTTGTGGACATACACATACACATGCGCGCGCACATGAATACACCATTAGCTGGGTTGCTATTGCTCTAAAAAATCATGAGCTATTATTATATGAACAAATCTCTAAGGCTCTTCACAATGTGCTACTGGGAGCTGCCCTTATTGCAAACAGTGCAGTTCAAAATCAGCATCTGCAATTTTGAGCATCTGCCTTTGTGTCTTTGATTTGGGGAGCTCAGATTTCAAACTCCTACTTATTTTCTCTGTCCCTGATTTTTTTTCTCCTTAATTGAAGTATGATTTTTAGCAAGATGCACAAATCATAAAGTAAACATTTACATGAATTTTTGTATATTTATTCATATGTTCTTATTAACCACAAACTAGCTTTTTTAATATTTTCAGCTTCCCTGCAGCTGGGCTCCCTCACATTCTTTCCCAGTCAATGACACTACCTTAACTCTTGAGATAACGGTCATGCCATTTTAACATATGCTGTCACTCTTCCTATATATAAAAGGTTTCTTTGCCTCATATTTGGATGTTCACGTAAATGAATGACTGCATTTTGAGGTGCTTCCAGGCTTACCCTTCAAAAAAAATTTGTGTACTTCACATAGCACATAATTTAATTCACAGCACTCTAAAAATATTCACTAAATTCGATAAATATTTAGCTTCATATGTCAGTGCTATGGGGAGATGACTGTCTCTTCTTTAAGGATATCCTTGAGCTTCAAAAAACAAAATTGGGGTATGCTAATAGCCAGCTTTGAGAATAGCCCATCCCAAACATTCTCTTCAAACTCAATAACAATATATCAAGTTGATTTCTTTTTTTTTTATTTTTTCAAGTTGATTTCTAACCAAGTGATAGCACATAGTCAAGTTTACAGACACAATATATAATATGTATGTTATATAATAGTATAAATATTATATATTTTATTAATTTTATTATATCTATACTATCTGTAGAACAGAAGTCAATCTGTAAAGGATAACAATTTCTCATAGGAAAGTTGAAATGGTAATAAAGTAATAAAAGGATTTAAAATCATCATCATTACCATCATCTGAAACTGAAACATGAGGATTTTAGGTTAGAAATACTTAAAACATTTCTCACAGTGAGGACTGCTAAATATATAGAACCTCTCTTTTTAGAGGTCTATACAAGTAGAAAAGACACCAATTTGTTAGAAATGATTTAGTTGCAGTACTTTCTGGAAACTAGATAATGATCCTTAGAGATCATTATCATATCTCAGTTCATTTTTAATTAAATGTTTATATATACAAAAGTTTATCTTTAGCAGCTGATATTTCAAAAATCAACTTATGCAATATTGAACTTTTTTTGCCTTGTTAGTACGGAGTTCATACTCAATTTACATGGAGCTACAATAAGTCAAAATTGGAAAAAAATCAAAGATTCAGCTTTTGCAAAACAAGAGAGATGCTTTTATTTGATGTAAACTTAAAGTCAGCTTATTCTTCAAAGAGTCATAGTTCTTATTAAATTTAGTAAAATAAACATGATACCCTTTGGGAAGGTACATATGATACTATTGTTTTGCCACACAAAAACGTTTTATACAAAATGCTTTAGTAGTTATTGATACTAATAGATAGTAATCCTTAATTATGTAAGTTATTTCCCCCAACTTTTGCAAAAAGGGTCTCAGTCATGATCTCAGGGACATGGGATCCACTGCATTGGCAGCAGGCTCTGTGCTCAGCAGGGAGTCTATTTCCCCTCTCCCTCTCTCTCTGCCCCTCCCTCTGCTCAGTTTCTCCCTCTCTCAAATAAATAAATAAATCTTCAGGAAAAAAAAAAAAGCATTTTCCTTTCCAATCAGAATTGTAAACATACAACTCGAATGTAAAAACAATATTCTTCAGACACTACTTAGCAATAAAAATGACTTAAGATAAACTACATTTTTTTACTTAGATTTCAGAAGTTTCATTCTGTTTGTGTATGGCTGTTCCTCTGAGTTGTCTGTTAAGAGTAGAATTAATACAAATATATCCAACAACTAAAAGTCTTAATATAAAAATACATTAGGAGATATAAAAATATAATAAAAGAGAAACAAAATATTATGAAATTCATCCTTACTTGGTTGCTAAAATATAGAATAGGAAAGCATTTAATGGATTCTTGGTATTTTATGGTTATCAATAGTAATTAAAATATAATAATGAGAAAAAATAATTCAGATTTCCACTTATTATAAACTCTCTTTAAGGAAAATATTTCACATATATTTGCAGCATTGCAAAGAAAGACACATTCTTGGAAATCTCACTGGAAAAAAAGAGAAAGAAACTGATAACAGAGGCTAGAAAACAAAAAGCAGAATGAAGTACCTAGCTTGAAGTCACATTGGTAGTTAATTAATAATCTGATAGTCGATAAAATGCTATCCTATTAATATTAATTTGTGATTGAATAATCATGAGTTACATATTTTACATATTTTGTAGCTGCAGGATAAAATTAAGATTCAAAATATGGATAATTGCATTAAGATTCAAAATATGGATAATTGCAATAATGATTTCAATTGTAATATAAAACCGGTTTATGAAAACAGATTATAAAGAAAGAAAATGAGTAAATAATAAAGTTTGTAAGATAGATACATGCAAAAAATGTGTCAAAAAATTTCAACAAAACCTATTATACAAGTGTATTCTTATGTGAAGAAGCATTGTGTAGCTCCTGTCACTGACCAGAGGGCAACAGCAAGACATCCTGAACCCAAGGGATAAAAACTAATTACAAAACTTTGTATCAAGGACTGATATGGCAGCATCAGAAAATGCCATCAGAAAAAGCACAATTTTCAGACAACACACAAAATAGAAATGATCACCTTATATAAGTATCCCTACACCTGGTAAAGTGGTCTATTAATAAGGGAATTGCCTGGAAATGTTCTATCAAAACACAACTAAAGTCACCTCTAACAGATGGACCTTCTGATAAATTCATGAACCGGAGGGAACTCCGTACTGAATGTATGTGTTTATGGGGATGCAGTTAAGGAAGAGATTTATAAATGGGCCCCTAAAAACTGAAACTCTATATCCTTTGTGGATTGTCCCTGGGACTTCTGAAAAACAACACTTGTTTAATAAATATGAACACAGAAATTATTATATAATGAATTGTTATTTATGATGTTTCAATAGGAAAGAAAAAGAACACTGCAGAAGTGAGATGGAGGTCTTTACCACTCTGTGAGACAGAATTGTAGGTAGGTAGCAAATTCTGATAACATGGTGTTTTGATGTATTATCTGTATATATCTTATTATTCCTAAATTGTATTCTTTAGTGCATACTATACTATTTCCAGTAACTGGTGGTTCAATCCAAAGCCATAAAATCCTAGATTAAACGTTTTCATTGACCATTCTGGGTTCGGTCAGTGTAGGGTTATAGGAAGTTATTAAAAGTAAATCTTCAGGGAAGATTGACGCACCTTCAAAATTAGCGGCAGTTCAAATAGGACATTTCACATGGTGAAGAAAGACGATACAAAAAAAAAAAACAACCCATATTTGTCTGAAAGTAATGCTTTTAAAATTACCATTATTTTTATATTAGGAATCTCTGTATGTATGATCTGATCCTTAATGAGTCCCACATCATAGGAAGGTAGGCCCAAGAAACATGCGATACCCCTTGGTTCACAGTATCATCAAATTCCGTATGTGACATGGCCAATGATAGATGACTCCACAGAAAATGCAGAAGCTCCATAATTCATACAATTTAATAATGCTAAACCACAGGGAAATTCCTTTTCAACTAAAGTTTATGCAGTAATCCCTGGAAGCAGAATTCTTACTCTATCCTAACTATAGATACAATTTTATTTTATATAAACCTTTCATCTCTTAAAATATTTTGTCTTAATAATATTAGAGTAGCTCTCAAGGCTCAAAGGTCTGCTTTAATCTTTCTAAGCAACATTCTATTCCCAAATGGTGAATTTAACTCAGATCTACAGAAAACTCTACCCTAGTAACAACAACAAAAATTACAAAGAAAGAAAAGCCAGAAGTGCTTTAAAGGCAAATACAATTATAAAGTATCAACTGTGAAACATAATATATATATTACATTAAGTCACCTTTTTAACCCTATAACCACTCTAGGCATTTACAGCATTTCATGATAGATTGTATTGTTAACTTCTAGATATACCCTAATATTGAAAATGTGTAAAATTTGAATCCCCATCATCAAAACAAGTTCTAAGTATTTTGAAGTACATACAAGAAATAAATGAACATTATTTGTTATGTAATATTTTTAATTTTTTAAACCTTAGTAGGTTCTGAACATCAGTTAATTTACAGTAACTAATTCACATTAACAAGATTGATAATCACATTTGCCCTACCATGCTTATCCTAAGATTTTTACAGTAGTAAATGAGCATCTTAAATTTATACCATTAGGCATAATGTACTTTCTGGCCATTAGTCCTGAAGAATGTTTATTATACAGCATCAGTTACAATGTAATACTCAATTGACTAGATCTACTCTACTCTGAATGTCAGTATCTGACATAATCCTGAAACCAACTTACACATTTCACAATAAAAGCTTATACACTTTTTTTAAATCGAGATACCTGCATGATCACCACTATTGACTAAACTTCTATTTTTAATATAAACAATTTAATTATATTTGACATTTGTAGGAGTTGCCCCTTTCAAGGGCTGCTGCAAAAGAGCTAATCTCTAAATTCTGTCAGTGGTACTACTAGTACTGCCAACGCACTAGTAACCCAGTCTTAATGGCATTGACCCTAGATATGGAAGTTTCTTAGATTAGGTGATGTGATGTTATTCCTGTGTCTAAGACTAATATAGGCATATCTCTATTTCTCATATGAGCAGAGGCTTCCTAGTCTGTTGATTGAGTTTTTCCATTCAGTTCTGAATGTCTGCCTTTTTTTTCAGTTGTACAAGGAGTCCTTTCAAACTGCTCAACATAAACCTTTAAATTTACAAACCCAAATTTCCCACAAAGATTTTTATTCTTATATTAAACTACATCTAGAAACTACAAATGTCAAAATTATTTCTACTCTGCTGAATCAGCCCAAGAGTAAAATTGCATTTTGGAGACAGAAAACTAAAATGATTCTTTTCTTTTAATACATTTGAAGTATCTTAAAATATGTTGAGCATATATACACATATATATACACACACATATATATAATGCATTCAATATGTTTTATAAAATATAATTCACCCTTCAAATATTCCTAGCATAATGAACTGACAAATAATGTAATTTTCATTTTCATAATTTAACTCTCTTGAAAAATACACATATCAATACTTTCAGAGAACTAACTTTTCAAATTGTAATCTTGGCAAAGTATAATTAAACCGTTTACTTCCCTACATAAACATGAAGTTTATATAAACATGTGAAGACCAGTTGAAATGTCTCAACTATTCTGACTAGAAATCAAAAACTATAATTAGCTTAGATGCCATAATAATATCTCTTTGTGAATCAGAATTATATATTGTAATCAGAACCCTAGTATAGACAAACTATATTATACAAGATATGCTTTCCTCTTAGTTTTTGTTAGAGTGTATTACTAATTAATTTTGTATGGTGACAGATGGCAACTAGACTTATGGGGATCAGTTTGTAATGTATAAAAATATTAAATTGCCATGATGTACACTTGGAACGAATAGGATATTGTATATCAATTATACTTCAATAAAAATATTAAAAAATAAAGTACAAAAAAAAAGTACAATACTATTTGCTACTCTGATCAATGTCTGTTGTTTCTTCAGATTGATGCTCCATCCCCAGTGTCCTTGTTCTATCACACTTAGAGCTAAGTAAGTGATTGCAAAGAGAACCTGAAAGGTATTTTTAAAAATACCTTGGCATCTAAAAAAAGGGTGAAAACAATGCAAAATTTAGAAGTGAATAAAATAGACACAGTGTTTCCTTAACAATTTTTTATCCTGTGGCCCTCCCTGAATTGTGGGCTTTTAATTTGCTTCCCTGATTCTGGTTTCTTATTACAGAAAATCTCCTACAAATACCCTACCCAAAACCACCATACTTAAAGTATTTCCCATTGTATTTGTTAACTATCATTATATAATAAATTTCCCAAAACTTCATTGTTTAAAACAAAACCTAAAAAATAAAATAAAATAAAATAATAAAATAAAATAAACTTATTTATTATCTCACAGTTCTTTGAGGCCAGAAATTTGTGCACTACTTACCTCAGTGGTTCTTGACCAGTGTCTCTCAAGAAATTGCACTCCTGGGCTACAGTCATTTCAAAGCTCCACTGGGGCAAGATCCCTTCCAAATTCAATTATATGGCTGTTGTCAGCCCTTAGATCCTAAGTGACTCTTGGCTAAAAATTCCAGTTCTAGGCCATATTGGCTTCTCACACATGGCAGCTGGATTCCCTCAGAGCAAGTGAGTGAATGTGCAATAGAGGACATGCAAAACAGAAGTCATAGTCTATAACCTAATCTCAGATGTGACAACTCTTCACTTTTGCCTTACCCTATTCATTAGAAGCAAGTCAAAAAATCAGCCACACTTAAGCAAAGGGAACTACACAGAGCACAAATAACAAGACTGAAACCTGAATATATCTTTTTTTAAATTTTTATTTATTTATGATAGTCACACACACAGAGAGAGAGGCAGAGACACAGGCAGAGGGAGAAGCAGGCTCCATGCACCGGGAGCCCGACGTGGGACTCGATCCCGGGTCTCCAGGATCACGCCCTGGGCCAAAGGCGGCGCTAAACCGCTGCGCCACCCAGGGATCCCCAAGAGATTTTTTTATATTAAGTTTTGCTATTAAAGGAGCAGAGGAAGTGGGTGGTAAGTTAGAGAAGTTAGAGATCTAAGGCAAAAGATATTTTTTAAGATGAGAATATTAAAATCATGATGGGTCACCTGGGTGGCTCAGTGGTTGAGCATCTGCCTCTGGCTCAGGTCATGATCCCAGGGTCCTGGAATCGAGTCCCACATCAGGCTCCCTGTGGGGAGCCTGTTTCTCCCTCTGCCTATGTTTCTGCCTTTGTCTGTGTATCTCTCATAAATAAATAAATAAAATCTTTTAAAAAAATCATGTTTATATGTTGATAGGAATGACCTAGAAAAAAGTGAGATGCCAATAATGCAAGTTCATTATTCATTTTTCAGCAACCATTTTAATTGATTAATCAATTATTTGAGGAGAGAGAGAGCACAAGGTGGAGAGGAGGCAGAGGAAGAGAGAGAGAGAGAAAGGATCTCCAGCAGACTCCCTGCTGAGCACAGAGTCCATCATTAAGGCTCCATCTCACAGCCATCAGATTATGACCTGAGCCAAAATGAAGAGTCAGATGCTCAACCAACCGACCCACCCAGGCACCCCTTTTGGCAACTATTTATTGACTATCACACATCAGGAACTGTTCTGGTTCAAGGAGATATGAAAGTTATCTTCTAATTTGGATTAAAAAAGTAATAAATAAAATATATGATACATCAGTTTTCTAAAGAGAAAAATAATGCAGGTAATCTTAGACAGGGTGGTCTCACTGAGAAAATATTTGAGTAAAGGTCTGAAAAAAGGAACTACATCATGTAGATATCTGAAGGAAGAAATTTCTAGAGCTGCAAGTGCAAAGGTCCTAATTCAAGAGCAAGTCTTACATATTTGATGAAGAGTGAGAATGTCAATGAAGCTGAGGTTGAGTAAATGAGAGCAAAAATAAAACTTCAGAGAGACAGTAGGAACCAGATCTTATAGGTTTAGCAAGATCATTTAAAGATTTTAGTTTCTAGTAAGAAAGTAAAATGGAAGGGAAACCATTAGAGGATGTTAAACAGAAGAACAGCTTAATTTTAAGATATTTTGAGAGTTGTTAATGCATCAGACATAGGCTGTGAGAGAAACGGAGTCCAGTATGTTGTATGGGTTTTTGACTGAGTACCAGAAGAATGGATCTATCACTTACTGAGATACAGAAGACTGAGGAGGATCCACTTGGGACAAATGTTATGAGATCAATATTGAATATACTAATATAAGACACCCATTAGACTTTTAAGTGGCAGTATTGATTAGGCAGTTCTGTAAAGAGTTCTATAGTCCAAAGAAAATGTCCAGTATGGAGATATAAATTTTGGAGCCATTAGCAGAGAGATCTGTGAACCTGGGTTTTTAAGGGCATAAGTGCAGATATTAAAAAGGATTCCAAAGCCTAAGTCCTGAGAAATTTAACATATATATCAAGAAAATGAAGAGGAATCAGCAAACGAGACTGAAAAGAAGTTATCAGAGAAGGAGGGAGAGAACGATGTACTGGAAACGAAATAAGGATTTGGTCAATTATGCAGGATGAATGGACAGAGGGTTAAGGAAAGACAACGCTTCAAAAAGAAAGTATATAATTGTGTCAAATGCTGCTGATGGGCTAAGTGAAATGAGAAATGAAATCTGGCCATTGCTTTTAGCAATGAAGGATGCCATTGGTGATCTTGAAAAGAGAATTTGTACTGGTTTGTTGGAACAAAAGCCCGACTTTCAAGAGAGAATTGTAAGAGAAAAACTGAAAGCACGGAGAGAAAATTACTTTTTCAAGAAGTATTGCTTAAAGGGATGGGGGAGAAAACTGTGGCGAGAGCTGGGGGAAAATGAGGAATGAGAGTAGGTTTAATGGAAGAAATATAAAACACTTGTATGCTAATAGAAATGGCCCAGTAGATCAGGGTCTCCTTTCTATATCTCCACCCAAGTCTTTTCAGTCTCCTTTTTGGTTTCCTGTTTCATCACCATGACTTCTAAATACTGGAGTGGCCCAATGCTCTTTTCTTTTCATCTTTCACCAACTTCCTAGGTGATCTGCTCCAGACTCATGTTATCTATATGATGATGGCTCCCAAACTGATATGTCCAGCTCAATCTCTTCCCAGAACCCTAGACTCATAGACACAATTTTGTTTTCAGCACTACTCATTGGGTGTGTAAACAAACACCCCAAACATAGCATGTCTTACTGAATACCTGATGCGTCCCCATCCTGGATAACCCCTTACCGAGCTGCACCTTCCATAGTCTTATTTCCAATTATTTAAGTAAATAACCATTCAATTCTTACAGTTGTTTAGGCCTACATACTTGGAATTATTCTTGAAGATCTTCTATCATAACCTTTATTCAATTCATCAGTGAATGCCTTTAGTGCTATTATTCAGTATAATTGTTTTATAAACTATATCTACTGCTACCCTGGGCCCAACCACCATTCCTAAATTGAATTATTACAATAACCTCCAGCTGGGCTCCTTTTTATTCACTCTTACTCAGTGTCAGTCTTTTCTCAACCAATAGCCAGAGTAATCCCACTAAGACAAAAGTTATATAATTTTATTCCTATTTTCAAAATTCCCCAATGGCAACCTATCTCATTCAGAATAAAAGCGAAATAACTTGCAAAGGCCTGCAAGACCTTTCATGTTGAGAACTCTACTATTTGCTATATCTTTTCCTCCTACTGCTCTCCTTCTCCCCTAAACTGGTCTCCTTGCTGATGCTGAAATAATCTACACATGCACACAACATAGGGTCTTTGCTGTTTCTTTTTCCTGTAATATTCTTTATCCAGATATCTGTATGATTTATTTTTACACTTCCTTTGGCTCATTGCTCAAATGTCACCTTACTAGAGATGCTCCCTTAACTACTTTACATAAACCAGTACCCTTGCTTCTCTTGGCATTATGTTTCCACCTGCTTTATTGTTTTCTATAACATTTCTCAACATCTTGGCTACTACATATTTACTGATTATTTTTTAAATCTCCCATGTTAGGATGTAGATTCTTTTCTGACCTATTCTCTGTTATGATTCTAGTACTCAGAACAGAGCCCAGCTTAGAGGAACTCAATAAATAATTGCTGAATGAATGAATAAATTGCTCTCTTCAAATACTATCTCGATTACTTTGCCTTAATTGAAAATTGGCTTTCTGAGGAACTTGCTGATAAATTAAATGACACTCCATAGGTGAATATCATTCTTGACTGTTCTGTCTCATTTGGTACTGGTTTTGATTTTTTTCATTCTTGAAAGTCTTTTCCTTCCCATATTCCTGATGTATCTCATAACTTTCTCTTACCCATCATTCTCAGTTGCCACTGAGGGATCAGCCAATCTATTCAATCCTCTTCTTCAGGGTTCTATTCTTAGCTCTCATTATTTCCTACTCTGTCCAGATGAATTCATCTAATCCTCACAGTTTTGAGAGTATTATGTTTCAATTTGTTAATATCTTCTGTAAAATTTGTATAAACATGACTCAGGCTGGTTTATAAACTGCTTTTTGGTTCTTGGACATGGGCCTCTAGATTCAATGATTTAGGGAATACAGCTCTGAAAGCTCCATTTGAACAAGGTCTAGTGCTTTTATGCACACTAGGATTTAAAAACTACTGATCTATATCTTTATATCTGACTTCTTTTCTGAGCTTTACACTCAAATATTCAACGGACTGTTCCTGACATTTGGATATATCTAAACCAGTCCAAATTCTACATGTCCAATACTAAACTCATCATCTCATCTACCTTTCCCCCATCTCTCAATTCTCTTTCTGCTACACTCTTATCTTGGTGAGTGATAGAGTTACCTACCTAACTCAACTTAGCCAGAAATCAGGATATTATCATCTTCTTTCTTTCTTTTACCTCCACATTCAGTCACTCACAATTCCTGTTGTGTTCTATATTCTCATAGTATTTAAACTCCTACGTTACTCCAAACTATAAATATTATTATATTAATATTTAATATTATATAAGTTATTACTTCCATGGCCTCATTCTTGTCCACATTTTCTTTTCTCCAATGTGCCGATAATTTGATTATGTCAAATTTGTTTCTAAAACCGTTTATAAGGAAAATACCTGTTCCATGGAGGATACAATCTATAAGGAGCATTGTGATAGATAATTCAACTGCATTATATCAGTTAACAACCCAGAATGCTTTGCATATCTTTCAAGAGAATACCCAAAGGTCTTATTGTAGTATATATTGATCTTTATAATATGACATCAGCTGTTTCTTACTCCCTCATCTCTTCCCATCTAACATTGTCAAAATTAAAATAAATTGAATTACTTATTGCTCTCTGAATGAGAGATGCTCTCTGTGGATCTTTGTATAAGCAGCTTCCTCTGACTGCACCTCCTTTCTAACTTCTAGCTAGCTCCTAATCAGAACAGACCCCTCCTTTCCTGATGTCCATGATCTGTGTTCAAAGACCATATGGAATACTTTAATATTATCATCTATCTAAACTATCTTGCTCTGAACTAGGAAATAAATGAGTAGTATAATGGCTTTTTTGATATGTCAACTTGGCAAGGCTATAGTCCCTAGTGATTCAATTAAACACTAATTTAGGTGTTGCTATGAAGCAATTTCTAATCTCTTGAATTTAAATAAGGGAGGTTATCCTAGATAAACTGGGTAAGCTTGGCTGAATCATTCGGAAGGCCTTTAAAGTAGGCCTGAGGTTTCCCTGAAAGGGAAGAAATTCTCCAATGGAGAAAAGCTTCAACCTATACTCATGGAGTTGTGATCACAATCATACTTGTGATCTTTCCTACTGTCCTGCTTCTCTGGTTGAACCCTAACTGATATGCAGAGGTACTACCTTTTTTGTTGTTGTTGTTATGCATGTCCTGTGCAAAATCCAGTGCCTGACTAATATGTACTCAGTACACTTTTAAATGAGTAAAAATGGAAAAAAATCAATTTTGAAACAATCAAGACTTCTCAACAATTTGACCACTGAGAAACCTTGGAGAAAATCATATAGGTCACTAATACTGCAAATACACAGATACA
The DNA here is from genome assembly GCF_905146905.1 of Nyctereutes procyonoides. NCBI lineage: Eukaryota > Metazoa > Chordata > Mammalia > Carnivora > Canidae > Nyctereutes > Nyctereutes procyonoides. The sequence continues at coordinate 61,818,559 of NW_026575142.1, read as the reverse complement.
CACACACACACACACACACACACACACACAGACATGGTCTCTAACTTCAAGGGGGTTGTAAAGTTGCTTGAAGGAATTTTAACTGTCTCTTAACTGCTCCCTCTTCAATTCTGCTCAGTGAAAGTTTGCTTCATTTTTCTTATGTTCCTCAACAGTCTGTGACCCTTATTTAAACAGATAATTTAGCCTTCTATTTCACAAAGAAAATGGAGGACTCTAGGGCATAAAATCCTTTACTAAAAAAGATATATTTTTATACTCAACTGCACTTCTTTGCCCCAAGTTTCAAAGGATGCACATGTCTCTTTCAATTCAAGCCTAAATCCCAAACTTTGTCTTACATTATCTATAATTTCATTTTCTATATCATTTTGTTTCCTTGATTATACCATTTCATGTTGTTTCTTTTTCTGATAATCTATTTTTCTACTAAAATCATGAATAATTGGCTCTTTTTAACTTGTCTATACCCTCTATTACTTCACCAAAGTCTCTTATTGAGTCAAAAACAATGTCCCAACATGATGGACTTATTTCAAAAAAACATATAATTAGTAAGAGAAAACTCATTTCAACAAACATTGCACAGTATGTTCATTGTAGCATTATTCACAGTAGCTAAGGGGTGGAAGTAAATAAATATTTATCAAAGAATTAATGGATAAAGAGAATATGACATATACATACAATAGAATATTATTCAGCCTTAATAAGGAGAAAAATTCTGTCATATGTTAAACCAAGGATGAAATTTGAGGGTATTATGCTCAGTGAAATAAGCCAGTCATAAAAAAAATACTTCATGATTAGATATGATGTATCTAATGTAGTCAGATTTATAGAGACAGAAAGTAGGATTAAAGTTGCCAGGGCCAGAGGGGAGGCGGGAAGGGGGAATTGTTCCATGAGCAGAGAGCTTAGGTTTTGCAAAATGAAAAAGTACAACATTAACTGTGTTGTGCATATAGTTAATATCATATGCTTAAAAATGGTTAAGATGAGAAATTTTGCAATGTGTCTTTTTACCACAATAAAACAAAACAAAACAAAAACAAAAGAAACTAAGTCCTGTATTGTTCGTTACCACAATATTTGATGCATTTAGAGAGGCATATTAAAATGTGATTGTAGGTATGCAAATAGGAAGCTTTTAGTGTAAGAACAAATGTACTATTAGTAGCAGTTTCTTTTTGCTTAGTATCCTTCCTAGAAGTGATAAACCACCTTTATCACCTATTACAACTCTTGTTCCAAAAATTAATACCATAGATACTTAGAGGTTGAGATCTACCTCATTTAAAAGCCACGGTGATCCACACTAGATCAGTTGTCCCTAGTATCCTAATTTCCTAGATTATACCACTTCTTGAATTCTCCTATTTGTACCTGTGTTTAGTCAGTCGACTTCTTGGAGCATTCCTCAAAATATCACTCCATCTGCAGAGTCAAATCTTCTTTCTCATCTTTGAAAAAAATAATTAAGGCAACATAGCAATCAAAAGCGAGGGTGTTGGGAGCAAATTCAGAAAGTGATGGCAATTTACCCATTGGTCAAGGACGTACAGCCTCCTTCAATTTCAGGCAAAGGTATTAACCAAAATTAGGTTCAGATAATTAATTACTATTGAAGCCTACGTGCATGTCGGTACACCAAAGGACCAGAAGAACAAAGTATTTGAAAGAAATCCAAGCTTCAATAGCCCGTGAACAATAAATATGTCTGCATATAGTGATACAAGTTATTTTCCCTTTCCAGTTTTACAGTTTGCATGCGCACAATTAAATATACTTATTTAGAAGATTTTGGCATAGGGTAAAGCAGCATGTCTCTAAAAGGAAAGTATTTGTTTGCCTTTGTATTTTTAAAAAGTCTTTAAAATTGCTTTGATTCTTTACAGTCTAGAATTTTTATGATTACTTTCCCAAATAATTACGAGAGGAAAATTTTATCCATTTTTATTTTTGCCTCTGTTCTTCTGGCAATACAAGTATTGCTACAAGCTTCTTTTCCTGATATTTTGGATATCTCTGTGTGTCACTGACAACCTTCTCCACCTTGATCAATTGTGACAAAGACTCTTACAAACTGTTAGAATTCTTTTTAAAAAATTCTTTATATGTGGCTCTGAGGTCTTTTTACCATTTACTGAATTCTTGAAAACTTAATTATATACCAAAATATTTAGAATCGTGGCCTAAAACTTTATTATATCTTCATTATCTCATTTTCCATAATTTCTGAAGTAAAATTGTTTTCTAGTAAATAATAAATTGTACTAGTGTTGGTTTATGTACATTTTGTGATAAAAAGAATAAATTCTCCCTAAAACAAGCTAAAGATGATTTTTAAAATTAAAAATAATTTAAAGCCTTAGTTTATTTTTAAATAATAGGCAAAGAAATAAAAATTCTCAAAGAATATTTGATTGGCTTATTTTTACATTCTAAATGCATAAATTTTATGCTTGTTCCAATTAGGAGAGGAATGCATAATAACCTTAATTGTAGATCTTTATGGTCAGTTACTCAACTGGATCATTGCTCAATCCTTGATCAAACTTCAATCAGTAGTAAAGATACAAGGAATTTGTAGAAAGTTCATGAGGTTAGACCCAGGCCTCTAATTTAACTGACGATAGAACAATAAATACACACAGGCTTCGTATATCCTGATACAGGGACCAGTTCCTGATGAAAGCAGGAATGATATACATATACACAGAAAATGATGACTATTGCCATGCTAATCAATATACAGATAGCTCATGTTGCCATTTTTATGTATGTGTGATTACAGCTTCTGAAATTTCCTCTTTTAGCAAGTTTCCAGTATTCACTACAGCATTATTAACTATAATCATCATGCTGCATTTTAGGTCTCTAGACTTATTCATCTTACATAACTGCTACTTTGTTTTCTTTGAGACACATCTCATTTCCCCCACCTTCCCTCTACTGTAACAATTACTCTACTCTCTGTTTCCATGTATTCCACATTTTTAGCTTCACCATAATAGTAAGATCATGCAGGGTTTTTTTTTTTTTTATTTTCCTCATAGGGTCCAGCTCATTTCATTTAGTATAATGTCGTCCAAATTTATCAAATTGTTGCAAATGGCAAGACTTCCCTTTTCAAGGCTGGATAATATTCCATTGTTGTATTTTTCTAGGTCTGTCCATTTTGTCTAAATTTTAAAGATTTATTTATTTACTTGAGATAGAGTGAACGAGTACATGAGTGGAAGGAGGGTGAGAGGCAGAGAGAGAGAGAAAATCTCAAGAAGACTCCATGCTCAGCACAGTGTCCAACACAGGGCTCAATCTCATGACCCAAAAGATCGTGACCTGAATCAAAACAAGAGTTGGATGCTTAACCAACTGAGCCATCCTGATGCCCTTATTTTGTTTAAATTTAAAAATTTAGAGCAAAATTATTCATGATATCCTCCTGGTGGGTTAGTGTTTACAGTTTCTGATATACATTCTTTTGAGTGCTATTTCTCTCTTTTTCTGATTCTCCAGAAATTTTACTGAATGTTACCTAGGAGTGATTATCTTTTCACTCGTTTTGTTTGGCATTCATAAGGTCTCTGTGGTTTGTTATATGTTGTGATCAGTTATGGAAAATTATTGAGAATTATGTCTTTCAAATATTGTTTCTGCTTCATTTTCTCTATCCCTTTCTGGGACTGCAGTTACATATGTATTTGATCATCTTGCTTTGTCTTGTTTATCTCTTCTGTATTTAACATATTTTGTTTCTCTTTGCTTCATTCTGGAAATTTCTTACTAACCTATTTCAAGTTCATTAATTATTTCCTTAGTATGTCCATTTTATTATTGAACCAATCTATTAAATTTCTAACTTTAATTTTTTTAAGTTCTGGAATATTCATTTAACTATGGACATTTTTTTCTTGCAGGCTTCCAAAATTTTTAATCTTATCAATTATACCCCAGAATAGAATAAAAATGATTGTTTAAACTCAAACACACCTAAAGGTACTAGGTATCCAGAACTACTTTAATTCATTTTGAAGTTTGAGATGATTTGAAATTAAGCATCAGTTTGTGGAAGAGCTACACTACACATTGCTCGCCCAAGTTTTCCCTCCAGTCTTAAGAGAAATAAGACTGACTGCTTAGAGTCTAAAACACTGAGCTACCTCTTTCAGAGTAAGCCAATGTTCCTCAGGAGAGAGTGGCAACAAACACCAGCCATCTTTAGATATTTACCCTTCAAATCTTGACCTTGTAACTTTTCACGGCTTTGTCAGCTCTACATGTTTTTAAGCAATTTTTTAAACTTCATCCAGTTTTTTAAAGTTGTGTTCAACTACGAAAATAGGGTCAAATGACCTAATCTGTTATAACCAAAACTGTAAATTTGAATCATTTTAAAACTCTCTAAACAATAACATCAAGACAAAAGATCTTTATAAACCTTTCTAATTTTCAGATGATACATTTCTAATAAATGGAAAAAATATTTCTACAGAATGGAAAAAGCATTAATTTTTTGAATAAAATTAAAAGAATTTTCATCAAATAACTCAGAGGCTACTTTAAAGTGATAGTTTTTTCCCTGTTTACAAAGATGCATATAAAAATACAACTAAATATCAATATAAAGTTGTACTTCTTTGCTTTATTAGGTCTTGAGGCCTAAATTGTCAATGTAGCAACAGAACAATAAAAAACCTTGTTTTTTTTAAGTAGGCTCCATGGGACTTAAACTCACAACCCTAAGAAGACCTGTGCTAAAATTAAGAGTTGGAAGCTTAACTGCCACTCAGGTGCCCCACGAAAATTTTGATGTAAATTGCAGGGGATCCCTGGGTGGCTCAGTGGTTTAGCACCTGCCTTTTGCCCAGGGTGTGACCTTGGAGTCTCGGGATCAAGTCCCACATCAGGCTCCGTGCATGGAGCCTGGTTTTCTCTCTGCCTTTGTCTCTCTGTGTCTCTCATGAACAAATAAATAAAACCTTAAAAAAAAAAAGAAAAAAATAATGTAAATTGCATACATTAAAAATATTGCAGTCATGTGCCCAAATGTATCTGTAAACATAACTTCTTTGTAATGCCTATAATAATACACACATTTTAAATATTACATATTTATTAATGATTTTCTAGTCTCTCTGTGTCTGCCTAAAGCTCTAGTAGTCACTAAAATTCATGAACTAAAAAAGTCTGAGGTTTTCCATATTCAAGTATCAGAATCATGTGACAGTATAAGCCTCAATCATTATCCTTTCCAAGGTATCTGGTGTGTCTTTGCTGTCTTTTGAGACAATAACTAAATAGGGATTATCCTTCGCAAAGTATATGGTCCTTTTATGGTTCATAGAAAAATCACCTCTGGTTGTGTTCAATTCCATCTTGGTCACCAATATACTGAGTCTTTCAAGCTGTGTTTAGCATATACTCAGTGGCCCCGGCCTATTGGACAAAGTTCCTATGTTAGGATTTGGTAAAAAGGCCATACTTGGAGAAATGGAGCCTCTTTCACTTGTGGCTCTAGCCCTTGAAAGGCAAGGTATTGTTTCCTCTTTCTCTTTCAATGTCTAGGTTCTCTTTTTCCTTTTTTTTTTTTTTCCTAATCAGTCACTCCATGTTCTCTTCTATATGCAGGTCCACTCTTATCTTAGGCTGCTCTGTAAGCATATGGCTGAATCTTTCATACTTAAATGCAAGTCTTTGTTTCTACTTATCTACAAACAGACTGAAGGGAATAACATGGCTTTGGAAGATAATATGAAGAAGGTGAGGAAAAAAACAGAAAACACATATTAATATTTAGAGATATAATCCCATAATGAACCATATCATATTTATGCACCTAAAAATAAAAAAGACAGAAAAATAACCTTAATTTTATGCTTTTCTGTGCCAGACAACATAGAAAAGGTATTCGCATTTGTAAGGACCACAGTCTGTTAAGACAGATGTTTATAGATGAGGAAACTAAACTTCAGCGAAATTCATTGATTTGCCAATGTCATGTAGTAAGTAAGAAAAACAGTCATGTTTTAAATCCAGGTCTTGCTGGCTTCTAAGCAACCTCTTTCTTCTATTTCATTCTTATACTTCTGTAGGAGATATAAAAATTCACATGTCTTAATCTTTGCCTTTTCTCATTTTAGATGCTATATATGACTTCCTTCTCACAGACTAAAATAATTCTCTACTGGCCCAAAAAACTGGAGATAAAAATTTTCCACAGGCAATTAGTTAATCTATAAAAAATTCAATAAATATTAGGTATTTAAATTGGGTTACATTAGGACTCTTTTTTCTTATCCTATTCCCTATGATCCAGCTATAAGAAGGCTAAATATGGGTTGGTCCTTCTCCTAATCCACTATGTCCATCATTTCAAATGATTACCTTCACCAGCATACCTAAGTTACTGTATAGATGTTATTTAAATAGGATTGTTGGGCAAGTAAGAAGAAGAAAGTCTTGTGTAAAGGAATGAGCTAATAAAGAAGAATACTGATCATATTTACATTAATAAACATTGATTATTGGCCAGGCAATTTCCAGAAAGCTACATGTGTATTACCTAATTAGTAATGATATAGGTCATTAAATATTTGCCTTAATTTCAAGAAATAGGTAGCATAGTGCTTTCATTTTATAGATGATAATAAAAAATGGAAAAGGCATAAGAGTAGTTTTCCTGTTGTGACAACTTTAAGTAGTTTAAAATTTTAATTTGGCTACTTTCCAATTTTAATTGTTTGTGCTTTACATGAGCACTTCCAAAACCTCAGGGTACACCTGAATCATCTGGGGATCTTATTAAAATGCAGGTTCTGATTACCAGGTGGGATCTGAGATTCTGTATGCAAACACACTCCCCCACACTGTACTTTGAAAAACAAAGCTTTTTGGATTACTGATTTTTCCATCAAAGTGTCATCCGTAAAGGGCTGACTTTTTAACAGTTGAAAATTAACTGAGTATTAACATTTAGTTTATTAAATAAATGTTGATGACCAGATATATTCCTAAATCAAAAGACTGTATTCACAAAGGCAAATGTTCAATGTAGACAGAAAAGTTTAAGAGGACATAACTCCATTTCCCCCTCCCTTGGTATGTTTTATATGTACAAAAAGTACACTGGCATACGTACCCTATCTCAATAAAAATGGTCATTGTTTATAAAACATTTACTATATGCCTCAGACTATTCTAAGAGCTTTAAGTAAATATATTATTTTATTCAGTGCTGTAAGTAATATGAACTGCTATTATTATCAGAATTTTATAGAGAGAGGAATAGAAGCAACAACAGTTTAACTGCACAATGTTGCAAGCACTAATTTCAGTGTTTTCTGATCCAATCTTAATTTTGCATTTCATGCCATCTCTCTGAATTTTGCCTTATACCACTCTCACTGTGTATTCGTGCTCTGTACTTTGCCTCCGATGTGAAGCCTAGAGATCCTGCAGAATTAGTACCCAGGCTTAGAGGTCAAGGTGAGGGTTTTACAGTGTAGACTCAGGCAAAGAAAAGAACTAGCATTCTGCAGGAACAGAATCAAAGTCATAGGCTCAGACAGGATTATGTCATATCTAAGGTGACAGCTAAGAATGCCTTGGCAAAGGTTCAAAGAAGCAAAAATAAAAATAAAAATAAAAATAAAAATAAAAGAATGAGTGACAGGAACAGAATATGGCCGAATCCAGAGTGCAGAAAGGTCGAGTACATGAAGTTGGTTATAATAAGAATCAAGACACAAATAATAGAGTATCGGTGGCCCGTGTGAACTGGCTGCTGACTCTGTAATCCAACAGCACACCTGATGATTGATAACAGACTATAAAAGAATAGATAATTATGAACTCTGTATTTCATGACTATGAATCTGGCTTTCTATCCTATCAATATCTCCAGGGACTGGCTTGACGTTCTGGCTTTATACAAATGCTGGTCAATGTTCCCAATCAGACACTGTCCTATGAACTACTGAGTTGGTTCTAGCCTTGTCTTAGCTCTCTACAATCACGAATTTAGTGGCTTTAAATGCTAAACAAATTTATTACTTTACAGTTTTATAGGTCAGAACTCTGGTGGGATCTAGAGTCAGATTCCTTTTTCTTGCTCATTCAGGTTGTTAGCAGAGTTCAGTTCCCTTCAGTTGTAGAATTAAGGTATCAATTGCTTTGCTGTTTGTCAGCGGAGGGCCATTCCAAGCTTCTGGAGATTACCTGCATTCCTTGGCGCATAGCCACTGTCTTTCATCTTCAAAGCCAGTAACAGCAGATAGAATTAGTCTCATGCCTCTTCTTTTGTCCTAGCTCTGTCTCTCTATATGCCTGGACCTTGCCAGGAAAAAGTGTTGCTTTTAAGGATTTAATGTGATTAGATTGGGCCCACCTGAGTAATCCAGGCTACCCTCCCCATTCCAAGGTCTGTAATCTTACTCACACCTGCAAAACTCCCTTTTTACTGTACAAGTTCGTGTATTCATAGGTTGCAAGAATTAAGACATGAACATTTTTGGGAGACAATTATTCAAACAGAAGCCTACTATGTAACATTGGCTTATTTTAGTTGGGTTTATTAGTTGCAAAAAGAGAATAAACTAGGTACATCGGAGTAGGAATTCATTAGATGAGATAAACTAGCCCTCGGAAGTCCCAGGAGGGCCAGACAACTGAGTTTATAGAGTAAGCCAACAGAAATAATATCCAAACCACACCACCAAACTACTCACAGGTCTGATTCTAACACAGGCATTTTAAACCATGAACATGAATTCCTACCCTTGGCAATCCCGTCACAGGTGCTTCTCAGACTCAGTGTCTTTGCCAAACCCTGCCATACTCACCAGGTATGATTTCCTTAAAAAAAAAAAAAAAAAGAAGTCTACTTTTTCCCTGCTGAACTGAAGCATTATGGAGATATATTTCACTAGGGGCATCTTGGTCAAATGTCTGTCTCTTAGCAGCCAAGAAGGTGGGGAAATTCAATTTTCTAATCTTTGGTATCAGTTGTGCCAAATATGGGGCGGGGGGGTGGGGTGGGGAAGAACCTGGGCCACAAATACGACCATACCCTACATACTACAATGATCCTTTTTCTCAGATGAAGCCTAAAAGGGAGAACATTGACACCTCCAAGGTAAAATGAAAATGTTTATCAAGGCCTCCCAAAATGCCTAAGGAGAATTCCATCTACACTGTGCTAATAATTAATCATGGTTGTGGTTTGAAAAGATTCCATCATCTAAGGAATCAAAAAAAAATAGAATCATAAAAGTTAAGTCGCAAATATTTAAGAGCTCCTATAATTCTGAAACAGAGATAATTTTGATATTTTTTATATTTCTAGAATTTCACATAATTCAGGATGTTTTCCTCCCAGTTGCAGTGCTCTAAAGCCTGGATTAAGTGGCACGAACAATAGCTTGTGCTGCATATACTATTTTTTAGCTTACAAATCACATTAATCCCACTAATATTTTCTACCGCATTTGCTGTTTATAAAATACTATAAGCAATAAAATACTTGTCATCAGTTTTATTTTACTGCAGAATATGCACATAAGGACGTAAATTAAGAATACCAGGGTTTGAATTCCCTTTGTAAGTCATTTTCCTCACCTCAAATTGGGAACTCCGTATCTATCTCATAAAATTGTTTTCATAATTAAAAGAGAACATATGTACATAATTTGAGTTCCATTAATTTAATATAAATTCAGAAACAAGAAGGAGTTTCAAAAACATCTAAGATAACTCATTAATGGCAGATCAATTGATCAATTGATGATTCAAGGTTGGAGATGGGCAAGGGCTGAGATTAGCTCACATTCGGTGCAAAATTTTTCCTTCAGACAGGACAGGCATTTTTCACTAGAGTTAGAATACAAACTCTGTGGGAAAAGAAAGTTTCCTTGGAAAATCTCATTTTCCCTCTGAGAATTAAATCAGTTGCCCTAGCCATGAACTATCTGGAATCCTGATATGCCATATAAACTGTAACTTAAAGGCATTTCCATAGAAAGCAAACCATGAAATCATCTCACAAGAATAGACCAAGTGACTTGGTCAAGCTACTCAATATAACATAGCTTATTCAATGGTGATGTTTGAATTCACTAAGAAATACATCTGTGAATTTGATGCTTGTAACCTGTCACTTACAAATTCAAAATAGTCCCTAAAGCACTGAGCATGGAGTGAGCAGTTTAGGCCTGAATTCTCTTCCTTTCCAGTTACTAGCTGTGGGCCCATGTCAACCTTCAGTGAAGGCACAATTTCTTATTTCGAGATTGCCTTCTGTCTTATCTAGGGGTAGGGGCTATATCATTCACAAAGCATATATCATCTCAGTTTCACAGAGTGCATCATCCTGAGGATGCAGCTATTCAACAACTCATTACACAATTATTCAATTATAGATTGAATTAAAGCTACTAAAATTAAATAATACATTCTCTACAACAAATCTCTTCCCAGCTGCAAAATCTGGAAAATACAATTTTCCCCAAAGGAAATCATGTCCTAGGCCGCTCATTGTAAAAGTAATAAAGTAGAAACTATAGTTTCAAAGTATATCTAGTATATTAAATTCAGAGGTGGTTTAAGGATGCCAAGTAATGATGAAATAACTTACTTTCCAATATTTTACTAGTGAGTCCTTTTCTTTAATATCACTTTTATTTTGAATGTAGCTTCTTTCAATTTCTCCTAGCTGGGTCAGAATTTATTCCATGCTGCATCACTACGTGACCTAAAACAATAGCTTCATTGAGAATGTGCAGTAAAAACTGCTATCTGATCAGCAGTGATCTATGAGAGTGGACTTACAGTGTTATTGCTGGTGTTTCAAAGTTGAGTGCATCAATACTGATATATTCCAAAGAGCACAAGCCAATTAAACCTTTGGTGAATTTTATCCTATTTTGTGTGCTATGGATTCCATTTTTTTTCCAATGTCTTAAATCAGGGTCAGCCTAAAGCAAAACCATAGCAAATCTCTTGTCTTTGCTTCTGTCTCACTCCCTATTGAGGGCTGCCCTTTTCTCCTACCCTTCTCCTGCTACCATTCGGTGCCTCAGTGCTACACCCTGAGACCTTGCTCTCAGCTGTTTGATGTGTGATGGTTTGACCCCCACATGCTGAGAGCACACAGCAAGCCATGAAACAGTCTTGGATAAGGGGCAGGACATGACTCCAGGGGTTCATGCTTTCCTGACACCACTGAAGTCTCTGTGTGAGTTGGCCACAGATACTACCATAAGATCTCCAGCATTGGGGCACCTGGGTGGCTCAGTCAGTTAGGCATCTGCCTTTGGCTCAGGTTATGACCCCAGGGTGGGATGGAACCCTGCTGAGCACGGAGCCTACTTTTCCCTCTCCTTCTCACTCTCTCTGTCTCTCTTTCTCTCAAACAAATAAATAAAACCTTAAGTAAAAAAAAAAAAAAAAAAGATCCCCAGCATTGGTTCTGCTTGCTTGGATTGCATTGCTTTAATTTCTCAATTGTTAATATTATATCTCTTTTATCTACCTATCTTTAAGACAGCACTGCAACTTAAGATGCTAGAAGTTAACACTCTTAAATAAATAAGGTTTAGGATGACATTTCAATAGCTAAATATTGCATACTTTTGCAAAAGTAAATATGATTACTTATACTCCATTTAGAGTACTTCCACTAACTCGAGTTTTATTTTATGGCCTATAACATTAATCAGTATACCCCAAATTTGTATTTATTAAAAAATAAGTTATCTGAAAACCTTTTGGGAAATTTTAATCTTTTAACTTTATTATGAGATTTTAGCTAAGTCCCTGAGTAAGAATGCCTGCTTCTTTCAAATTAAGCTGCTATTGTAAAAATCTAATCATTCATGTCATCACTTGTACTGATTCAACACATTAAAACTATAGTTCTCTGGCACTGACACCAAGAATCATATGCTTCTCTTTAACACCACAGCGTCTCCTTTTGAAGCTGTTACAATATTACTGGAAATGATTTAGCTTCTCTATGTGATACATTTTCATTAAAAATATCTCATTTGGAATAAATCATAGGGATTCAGCTGATGTCTGCAAAAGACAATAATGCACGCAGCCAGTGAGCATTAATATTATTTTTAATGCAGGGTGTTTTACTTTGCTGACAAAAAATTTCATTTATATTAAAGAAAAAGTGCATTATTATTTAGTGTCACAAATATTTTGCATAATTGAAGATGTTAAACACACCTTTATTTTAAAGGAATAAAACACTTGGCACTTGTGATTTTCTTAAGCATTCAAAATGGAATGCTTCTGACTTTAGAAAGAAATGTTTCTAGCACACTTCTGACAGCATAGCCATCTTTGAAAACTGATTTAAGATTCAGCAAGCTACAAGAGAACAGGGTTAGGTTTATAAGGACATGTGAGAAAAAGTATTTTTTTTCACAACCTGGGATTACACAAAACTATTACACATACTTATTTAATTGCTGCAGATATTAGAGAAAAACAGTTAAAAGAGTTTTCTGTCACAGTAATCATTAATGATGAAATCTTCATCTGCTTAGCAATGGGAGTCTGTCCAATTAGTTTCTATGTCTCTCAAGTTCTGCATAAATATGATAAAATTTGCTTGTTTCCATCGTGATTTTTCTGAGGCTCTCTTTCCTGGGCGAATCTCCAGATTGGCAAACTCAAGCAGATTTTAAAATATCCTTTCCATATATCACCCACACTTGTCCTGCTTGCGGATGGATTGACGTCTAAGCTCAGAGGGTTGTAACTAAGCTGCTTTTCTCGGCAGAAAAGTTCATTTTGCTTCAGCTGTTGCAGATACATCCCTTACCTCCTACTAATTCAGTGTTTTCCAATTGTTCCAGTTGGCCTCCAATTGCTCAGGCTCACTGTTCAAGGGTCAGTGAAGAATGCCTCTTTTCCAGAGGGCAGGTCCAAAATCATTCTTCTCTCTTGACACATTACATAACTTGTCTACATGGGTAAGGTATGATAATGTATTTTATTTGTCATTTCGGCTAAGACAGGGAACAACTGGTTGGTTGAGTTAAGGTGTTTGTTTTAGAAATTCAGACATTTAATTTCTTATTAAATCCTTGTAATATAGCTTGTTAAGTGATTTTAAAAGGTAAGTAAATTTTAAAATTTACTCAAAGACCTCTCTTCAGTCCTTGCACTTCACTTCTTTTCTAAGAGCAAAGGTTTTTAGAAGAGCATAGAGCAGGAAAAAGAGAATTTCCAAATAGAAATTAAACATTGGTTTTCAAATCCAACAATATCTGTCCCGTATAAAAAACAACCTAATGTATTTTCTTTGGGCCTAATTTTGACTACTAACACACCACTAATGAGGCCCATGTCATAGAATCATAGAAGTTCAAATAGACCTAGAGGGAATCTTCAAATTTTTCTAGGTCAAAACCCCAACTTCCCCACTTTAAAGGACAGGGAAATGATTCTCATCAAGTAAAGTGACTTGGCTAAAGCTAAATGGCTACTTACAAAGAAGAAATTAAACCCTAGGCCCCTGACTTCTTTGCTACTGTACTTTCTTCCAAGAATGATTATTATAACCTATACAATCCCTCATACTGAAAAATCAACCCCATGAATATGTCCTTTAACAGTAGATCAATACCATCATCTTCATATTTAAATATCAAACTGCCTTCCTCAAAAATTGATCAAGAGTCACACTGAAACATGATTTTCTATGTGATCATTAAATCACATCTAATAACCATCCACTGTTATATATTCATGGACAAAACAAGAAAAGCAGTGAAACAGTATCCGTACAGTCATAAGTCTCTGACAAATGTGCATGAAAATGGCTTAAACGTGTATTTACCTGTTTTAAATAGTAAGTAGTCAGGTGTTCAAAGTATATTTATTTTACAGAAGAATATAATGGTTGAGAAGACAATTATGGAAGCCAGAGTGACTGGGGTCAGATTTCAGTTTCCTCGTATGTGAGATGGGGTAATAAAAATACCGACCTTGTGGGATTGTCTGGGGGTTAAACATATGTTTAATATGCCAATGTTAATAAAACATAAGTTAACATGCCTATGCTGTTGACATTGCTGTCATCGCCTTCATTATGATTATTTTCTTCAAAATTTGTGATAATAAATTATTTTAAAAATCATGGTTATATTTTGTTCATAATAGTCTGTTCTCTATAAAGAATACATTCCTTTTCATAAAACATTTACTAGAAAATTGCATCTGAGGCATTTTCTGAATTGAATTTAGATCCATGAGCAATAAGATTTCAACATTAAAAATGTATTGTATATAAATGACTTTATACTGAGTTCCAACTAAAACTAATTGCAGATTAAGGTGTTAAAAATGTAAAGTTAAAAAGTTATCTCATATATATCCTCTATTCTTCAGTCAATTTCATATTCTCTTCCTCAGTTTACTTGTATGGAGAAATAGTGTATTAGAGAAGATGACCCCTAAGAAACCTCTAGTCTTAAAGCTCTACGATTATATTTTTTTAGCCTCTCATTTTCAAAGGGAGCTTTTGTAACCTCAGTACTAAGTAACCAACTACCCCAATTCTGGCTAAGAAGGATTTAGCTTCAAATAATAGGCTGATCATCTTTTAGATTATCTGTGATATTTTTACATCTTTCTGAAAGTTTTGGAGACCTAAGTCTTCAAAAAGAACACTGAAGTAATTTGCCATAAGGAATAGCTCTGTTGAAAGTAAAACATAGGGAACCTGCATAAAAACTAAGTAAATTTAGAATTCTAAAACTTGTTTTAAAATAGATTATGAACTAAATATGGGTGTAAAATTCATAGGAAATAATGTTTACCATAAGATCAGTTGAAAGTGTCAAGATTTTTTTTTAAGTGTATATACAACAACCTTCACAACAAATGACTAGAATTTATTGGTTGGAAAAGAAATGCTAGATGGAGATGCTACTTGTATGTAGGCAGTTTCCTAGAATATATAAAGGACAGCCTAAATGTAGAATTGTAGTAGATGTTGTTTTCCTACTCAAATCCCTTGAGATTGCTTTTACTACTTCCCAAGGGTGCTTCTACCTAGGCCTCGCATTGACTGACATTTTCTGGAGATTTCACTTGGGTTTAGAATCCATCTCTCACTGTATTAGCTCGAATTCTATAGAGAAACAGAACCAATAAGGGAAAAAAAGAGAGATAAAGAGAATTATATATATAGAGAGAGACACATACAAACTAAGATTTCATAAGGAATTGGCTCAAGCAATTATGGAAGCTGAAAAGTCCCATGATTTGTCGTTTGGCTAGCTGAAGATCCAAGCATATTGACGGTGTAGTTCCAGTCTTAGTCTGAAGTCCTGAGAACCAAGAAAGCCAATGATATTGTTCAGTCTGAGGACTGGCACGCTTGAGATCCAGGAAGAAATCAAAGTTTCCATTCAAGGTTGAAGGTGGGAAAAAACTGGATGTTCCTACTGGAAGTCATACAGGAGGAGTTCCTCCTTATTCATGGGAAGGTGAGTCTTTTTGTTCTATTTAGGCCTTCAACTAATTGGATAAGGTTCACCCATGATAGGGAGGGCAATCTGATTTACTCTACTGATACTAAAGTAAATCTCACCCACAAAGATCCAGAATAATGTTTGGCCAAATGTCTGGGGGCTTGTGGCTCAGTCAAGTTGACATATACAATAAACCATCACACTTACTTTCCTAAAAATAACTAGGAGTTAACTGGGGCATCCTACCCTCCCTCTGCCTTGCAAGTCATAGTTGCTGATAAGCTGAGGTGTTGGAGATATACAAAAGCTCTGCTTCCTGATCCCAAATGATGACAGACCATCTTGACATTTATTTCTTAAAGCTCCTAGGGGATTAGAGAATCTAGACTTTATTTGGAACCACAACTTATATAGTTCCTTCTCCTTTTCTAAACTGCTTCTCTCATTTCCTTACTGATTTCTCCTAAAAACACTTCCTTAATAAATCAAAAACATAAAATTTCCCATTGCAGGTCAGCTTTTAGGGAACCAGACATTAATAACAGCTTTGCAGGGGATCCCTGGGTGGCGCAGCGGTTTGGCGCCTGCCTTTGGCCCAGGGCGCGATCCTGGAGACCCGGGATCGAATCCCACATCGGGCTCCCGGTGCATGGAGCCTGCTTCTCCCTCTGCCTGTGTCTCTGCCTCTCTCTCTCTCTCTCTCTCTGTGACTATCATAAATAAATAAAAATTAAAAAAAAAAATAACAGCTTTGCAGCCTTTAGGGAAACCTTGAGGGAAAACTAAGAAAGTAGATGGAGTATCTAAACTTTTTGAAGGACTTTTTGAAGTAACTTGTTTTCCTGATAATGTTTTAGTTATTTAACATTCCACAACCATGTCCCTTCAAAGTGGAAAAGAGCAACACTTTCAAACTCATTTTATGAGGCCAGCATTTCCCTGGTACCAAAGTCAGACAAAGATACCACCAGAAATCCCTCAGCAAAATACTAGCAGACCACATTCAACAGCATATTAAAAGGATCATACAATATAACCAAGTGAGATTTTTCCCTGGGACATAAGGATGGCTCAACATATGAAAGTCAATTAATATGATATATCACATTAATGGAATTGATAAAAATCACATGATCATTTCAAAAGATGCAGAAAAAGCATCCGACAAAACTCAGTACCCTTTCATAATAAAAACTCTTAACAAACTACAAATAAAAAGAAATTATCCCACCATAGTAAAGGCATATATAAAACCCCCATAGCAAACACATACACAAAAGTAAAAAACTGAAAGCTCTTCCTCTAAGATTGAGATCAAGGCAAGGATGCCTGTTTTCACCACTTCTATCGATCAGAGTCCTGGAAGTTTAGCCAAAACAATTAGGCAAGAAATAGAGATAAAAGGCAAACAACTCAGAAAGGAAGAAGTAAAATTTCCCTGTTTTCACATCACATGGTCTTATATAAAGAAAACCCTAAAGACTACACACACACAAACTGTTTAAACATAATAAACAAATTCTGTAAAGTTTCAGGATATAAAGTTAATATACAAAAACTAGCTGCATTTCCATATACTAATAATGAACTATCTGAAAAGGAAATTAAGGAAAATAACTCATTTACAATAGTACCAAAAAGAATAAAATACTTAGGAACAAACTTAATGAGGAAGGTGAATGGTTTATATGATAAAAGCTAAAAAAAAAACATTGATAAAAGCAATTTAAGAAGATAAAAACGAATGGAAAGACATCATGTATTCATGGGTTGGAACACTTGTCATTAAAATGCTCATATCACCCAAGGCAATCTACAGATTCAGTACAATTCCTATCAAAATCTTGAAAACTTTTTACATAAGTAGAAAAAAATACAAAAATGCATACAGAACCACAAAAGACCCTTAATAGCCAAAAACAATCTTGAAAAAGAACAAAGCTAGAGGCATCACACTTACTGGTTTCAAAATATGCAACAAAGCTACAGTAATTAAAATAGCATGGTCCTGGCATAAAGACAGACATATAAACCAACAGAACAAAATAGAGCCCAGAAATAAATACATGTATATGAGGTCAACTGACCTTTGACAAGGGTATGAGGAATATACATGAGGAAAGGATAGTCTCTTCAACAAATGGTGCCATGGGAACTAGATATCCACACACAAAAGAATGAAATTGACCTGTATCTTATGCCATACAATATAAATTCAAAATGTATTAAAGACTTAAACATAAGACCTCAAACTGTAAAACTTTTAGAAGGAAACATAGAGAAAAAGCTTAATGACATGGTTCTTGGCAATTATTTCATCAATATGACACCAAAACCATAGGCAACAAAAGGAAAAATAGATGAGAGCATACATCAAACTAAAAAATTTCTGTGCAGCAAAGGAAATAATCAGCAGAGTGAAAAGGCAACTTATAGAATGGGACAAAATATTTGCAAACCGTATCAGGTAAGAGTTAATATCCAAAACGTATAAGGAAATCATACAACTCAACAGCAAAAAACCCCAACAACCTTACTTTAAAGTGGGCTAGAGACTTGAAATAGACATTTCTCCAAAGATGATATACAAATGACCTACAGGTTTGTGAAAAGATAACATCATTAATCATCATAGAAATGTAAAGTCAAATCAAAACCACAATGATTTTCCCCATGTTAGGATGGCTGTTATAAAAAACACATATACAAGTGCAGGTAGGATGCGGAGGAATTGGAACCCCTGTGCACTGTTGGTAGGAGTGAACAATGTTGCAGTTGCTATGAAAAACAGTATAGTGATTCTTCAAAAATTAAAAATAGAACATCATACCATCCAGCAATTCCACTTCTGGGTATTTATCCAAAAGGAATGAAATCATTATCCAGAAGAGCTATCAGCACTCCAGTGTTCATTGAAAAAAGTCAAAATGTGGAAATGCCCATCAAAGGATGAATGGTAAAGAAAATGCGGTAGATACATACAATGGAATATTGTTCATCTTTAAAAATGAAAGAAATCTTGCAATATATGAAACATGGATAAACCTGGAGGACCTTATGTGAAGTAAAATAAGCCAGTAATAGGAAAAATAGTGTATGATTCCATTCATATTAGATATCTAAAATAGTCAAACTTATAGGATCAAAGAGTGGAATGGGGGTTGCCAGGAACTGGAGGGAGGCAAATCAATGGACATATTTCAGTTATGCAAGGTGAGATCTGCTGTACAGCATTGTCCTTATAGTTAACGATGATGTATTACACATATAAAAAGTTGCTAAGGGGTACATTTCATGTTGTGTTCTTACTACAATAAAATAAAACTAAAGACAGTGGAAGAACCACATACAGTATCATAGAAACCAGTAAGACTATCAGGTCAGAAGTTAGCTAAACATAAGGTACACTCTAGTCCAGTATATCTCAAAGTGTGACCCACAGTACAGTAAATCCCTCAAGAAGTCTTATAAAAAAGAAACATTTTTTTCCAGGTTGAAACAGATTAGGGAAATACTGCTTAGTGTACTTCCATTTTTAGAAAGTCACATTGCACACTGGCATATTAAATATTCTAAGCTGCTTTATATTTAAAATAAAGCAAATCAAAACCAAATGAAAAACAAACAACAAAACTTTAACCAACCATTACCAACATTGGACCTGGGACATTATTTTCAACTACTACGTATTTACAAAAGGAACAGTTTTGGTTATAAAGTTTTGGGTAATAAGCAAATTGAGTAATAATTTTTAGTTTTACACTAAAGAACTAAAATGATTAATTAAGGATTATAGTATAACCACTTGTTTTTAAATAAGAAGGCCTACTAATAATTAGGACTTGAATCTCCTTGATTCAAAGAACTAATTTAACAAAACAGTAGACAGGACTTGTTCTCAGGTAGTTTTAACATTAGGTAAGGCAAATTCATAAAGCCAAAAAGTTTTTTTTCTTTTAGTACGTACTTGCTTCAAATAATTGGGTATTCCACACAGTATATACTATTTTTAATTTTTTAAAGATTTTATTTATTCTTGAGAGACACACAGAGAGAGGCAGAGACATAGGTAGAGGCCTAAGCAGGCTCCCTGCAGAGAGCCTGATGCAGGATTTGAACCCAGGACCCTATGATCACAACCTTAGCCAAAGGCAGACCCTCAACCACTGAGCCAACTAGGCACCCCGTGTACTATTTTCAGACATTAATTTCATGAAATGAAGTAATGGTGTTTCTGGCTTTTAAATAATTATTTACACACAAAAATTTCTTAAATAACAGTACAGTAATTTCTGATGCCTTAAAAAAACCTATTTTATTTTAAAAAAGGCAGAAGACCAATATGCAATCATAGTTCCTCAGTTAATTTTGTATTTTCAGAAAACTCACTTGACCTTGGACAATTTAGCACGTACATTTATTAAAAGATAATACTTGCTTTATGCATCTTCAGAATTATTGCTGAATCTAATAAAATACAGAATATATTACTGAAAAGTATTCTAAAATTCAGTATAATGGAAAAAGAGCACATTTAAATTGTGGCTTTCAAACTAGTGAATGGGAGAAGATAAATCCAATATGGGGTTAATCCTCAAAATATATAAAGAACTTATGTAACTTAACACCAAAAAAAACCCCAAACAATCTGATCAAAAAATGGGCAGAGGACCTAAACAGACATTTTTCCAAATATATACAGATGGCCAACGCACACATGAAAAGATGCTCAACATCACTAATCATCAGAGAAATGCAAATCAAAACTATAACTAGATATCACTTCACATCAATCAGAATGGCTAAAATCAAAAACACAAGAAACAAGTATTGGCAAAGATGTGGAGAAAAAGGAACCGTATATACTGTTGGTGGGAATGTAAATTTGTGCAACCACTGCGGAAAACAATATGGAAGTTCCTTGAAAAATTAAAAATAAAAATACCATCCATTCCAATAGTTCCACTAGTGGACATTCACCCAAAGAAAATGAAAAAACTAATTTGAAAAGACTTATGCACCCCTACATTTATTGTGGCATTATTTACAATATTCAAGATATGGAAACAACTCAAGTGTCCATGATAGACAAGTGGATAAAGAAGATATAGTATATATCTTGGAATATATATATATTTTGGAATATATATTCTTTCCCTGCTAAGGTTTATATTCCAGTGCAGGAAATACAGAGATCCTATCTTCTTGATAAAGATTTTGAGAAAGAAATCGGAAAATAAAAATATGAAAAAAAGAAAATAGCACATTGCCTGGCATGAAGTTGATGTTCATTAAATGGTAACTAAAAAGCAATTTTTGTATAAATTAGGTATATTTTATTATCAAGAGGAAATTTTACTGCTAATACTGATGTACACGCAAGATGAATAGTTTTATTAGTCATGAATTTAACACTATTTATTCAAATGTTATTAAGATTAGTGGTGTAAAGCAGGGAGCTATTAGGTGAATTCATCAAAAACCATGTAACATTTTGAAGTTATAAAAAAATAAAGTCTTGGGATCCCTGGGTGGTGCAGCGGTTTGGCGCCTGCCTTTGGCCCAGGGCGCGATCCTGGAGACCCGGGATCGAATCCCATATCAGGCTCCCGGTGCATGGAGCCTGCTTCTCCTATGCCTATGTCTCTGTGCCTCTCTCTCTCTCTCTCTGTGACTATCATAAATAAATAAAAATTAAAAAAAATTAAAGAAAAATAAAAAAAAAATAAAGTCTTTTACCAACTGAGAACTTTGTGAATGGCAGCCTTCTTCTCACTATAGGGTTGGTGAACAAGGACTGAGTGGATGCATGGTGAGATCAACCATCCAAAGCAATGCAGGCAACATAACACTGCATCCAGTAACATACCACTTCTGCAGAGCAAATTATTAAGAAAATGTGTTTCTGGTAGAAATTTTATTTGTATTGTCCAAGACACTGAAAAAGACCACTTTCCAAACGTAGGCTGTTTAATTCCAGCTCTCCACAGGTGGAGGGAAAGCCCTGAATTACAGAATTTTCAAATTTCTGTGGTGTTCTGATTTTGTACTGTTCAATTATTCTAATGACTTACTTATTCAGCATTGCCAGGGAATGAAGCAAAATTATTACTGAAATGTAGATACACTTAAGAAAATATTTCACACATGCAGAAAGATAAAGACTATATAATGAAACATTCATGTATCCATGTCCCAGATAGAAAAATGTTAACTTTCTGCCCTATTTTCTTCAGTTAAGTATATATTAGGTTTTGGAAACTATATTCTCATAAAATAAAATAATTCATTCAAGGACATTGAGTCCCACATAAATTAGTCCTACAAATATATATTTTTTAAATCAAGAAAAAATATAACATTTGGAAATATCCTTATTTTGTGTAAAAATAATGTAAGCCTTAAAATAAAAATAAGGTAATTCCAGGTGATATTTACTTTTGCCTATGAGTCAAAAGGATAATAAAAAAGATATATTCTGCATTTTATATATTTGTATGTGCACATATTTTTCTTGCTTATGAAATAATCTCTGAAACCAACTACCCAGATTTGGGCCAAATCTTGCGAAAGAGTGCCCTTAGTCCAATACCAGCTGCAGGTTCAAGGGTCTCCAGGTCTCTCGCGCTTCTGAATAGCTACCTACAAGTTCCAGAGGTTCCTCTACCCCCTCAGATTCAATAAATCACTAGAATGATTCACAGAAGTCAGGGAAGTGCTATACTATGATTAGAGGTTTAGTATAACAAAAGGATACAAGTCAGAAATAGCTAAAAAGAAGAGATGCGTAGGGTAATAATAAGCTTCCATTGTCCTTTCTTCATGGAATAGGACATGCCACCCTCTTGGCACATCCATGTGTGACCATATACAGATTACTGCCAAGCAGGGAAGCTCACTTGAGCTTTGGTTCCCGGAGTCTTGGTTTCATGACATAGGCGTCATTGGCTATATGGTTAAATACAATCTCCAACCACCTTCTGTTACCCAGAGATTGGGTTGATACCCTGTGGCTTAAAACACCCAACCTCATAATTAGTTAAGTGACTGGTCTTTCTGCCTTGGCCATCCCATATTC
Source organism: Nyctereutes procyonoides (assembly GCF_905146905.1). Classification (NCBI taxonomy): domain Eukaryota; kingdom Metazoa; phylum Chordata; class Mammalia; order Carnivora; family Canidae; genus Nyctereutes; species Nyctereutes procyonoides. The sequence goes on along the minus strand of NW_026575142.1, from coordinate 61,795,984 downwards.
TGAGTTATCTCATTAGCACAAACTATGTAAGGGTCCCCCACTAGTCACTCCCTCAGCATAAATTTATCATCAGGGACCACCATGAATAACAAACATACTTCTATCACTAAGGAAATTGCAAAGATTTAGAGACTTTCCCAGGAATTGGGACACAGGCCAGACAAATTCTTTATTGGATAGGAGTTTATTTTGGACTTTTTTCTCCAATGAGTATAGTCTAAAACATATTATTCTTCAATACTATGTCTATTATTATTATTATTATTATTATTATTGATTGAGTATTGAGAAAATCAGAAACACTCACCACTACAAAGGTTATTTGTAGTGGAAAACCTCTGACTACATAGTCTATTGCACCAAGTTTATGATTCGAGATGGTAGAAAAGACAATGTGATGTTCAAGTCAGAGATCATTGGTCTGAGTTCTAGGTCTGCTATTTAGGATGCTCTTAAATTAAATCATAGTGTTTTGGGGTTTCAATTGACTATTGTGAAATAGAAATAATAACAATGCTTGCTCTGTCTGAATAACAGAGTTGGTTGTGAAGTTTATAAGAAATAGCTAATGGATATAAAAATAAAATTGTAAAACTCTTTATAAATGCTTTCTCACTCTTTTTCCTGTCTAACCTGATGAAATTGATAAAGAACAAAGGGATATGTGGATGCCCTATGACCATAGAATCTGATTGGTTCATTTAAATGCACTCAATTTTTTAAACAAACCTAACTGGAACATATGATGATCTGCATTTTTATAGTTAAAGGAAGTAAAATTAGAAAGATGAAATACCTTTGCTGAGTACATACAAGTGACTGCTAGAGTCTATTCAGGTTATGCTTTTCAAGATGACCTGTCTAAATGGTAGAGTTGAACTACATAATCCCCAAAATCTATTCCAGCTTTAAAATTCTGGCTTCTTTTTCCTCACAAAGGGATTACAGACCGTGTGGTCAAAACATACTTGAGAGGAGGGCCAAGGTTCTGGGAGGGGTTAGGAAACCTATAAAGCTCTGAAAGCAAATACTGTAATTGTTTTTTAAAGAAAGCAGATAAAGACTGCTTAAGAGGGTTATGTCACCAGTTGATATGGGCTAGGTTAGTCTAGGTTATATTATGGTAACAAAGTACATTAAAATCTCAGTGGCTTAATATAACAAAAACTGATTTTTCACTCCTGCTCCATATAGAACAGAAGGGTTTCCACTCCTATATGTAGCAGCCCAATAAAGCTCAATCTTAATTTGAGCTTTCATGGAAAGGGACAGTGGAAATCATGTATTGGTTTGTAAAGTTTCTATTTTGGCCATTTGTTTAGCTTCAAAGAAACAAGGAAGGACAATTCTTTTGGATATCCAGAAAAAGGAGAGCTGGACATATTTATTAAACAACTGTAATAATTACTATTGTCACTTACTTTCTGTTTTATGGTATTTTACAGGTCACAAATCACTCTCTCTTACACATGATTTCATTAATGATGACAATAAGAAGCTATACTGGTAATGGCTCAGAAATAAGCAAACATCCCATATATAATTTTAATACCTACTTCCCTTTCTATTTCAGTACTATTCTCCTTGAAGATTAGCTAATTTATCGGATCATGTAATTCAGAGTAGGCACTCAATGTCTTGACCTAAGTAAGTTAATGACACAAAAATTTTGACATTAGTTTTCTTTTAAAAAAAACAACAACAAAGCAGTATTTTGAAGTAGAAACTGGTCATATTCATATAGGAAACCATTTAATTCAGGGTTCAGGAAAGATATTTAAAAAGTGAAGCAAGTTGGGCATTTCTTTATTTTTTCTCACAAATACACTTAAATGTAAGTAGAACCATGTATTTTAATTGCCCCGGGGCACATTTGGTAGTGAAAGGAGATATTAATAGTTGCAGTAGAAAAACAAGTATAAACCAGAACTAACTGCTACATATAAAGTAAAAGGTACTTTATCCTAAGAGTTCAGAGAGAAACTGAAATTCAAAAAAAAATAGTTTATCTTTTCCTTCCATGCCATAACTATAACAGAATAGTTCCTTGAGGAATACATTTTGTCCATCTACTTGCTTATTTGATAAATATCTTTGAGTATACTTTAAACCAGGCGTTATTCTACTACAGAAGAGGGAAATAATAAATGAGAATTACAAAGGAATTCATAGTTAAGAGGAATTTAGCTAATATGTTTTGTAATACTTAAACATAGGTGATAATGTCATAATTTAGTGAAAAGCTCTAAAACTCATGTCCCAAACCTTAAGGATAAATTATTTACTTCAGTTTATTTATTTATTTTTTTAATTTATTTATGATAGTCACAGAGAGAGAGAGAGAGGCAGGGACACAGGCAGAGGGAGAAGTAGGCTCCATGCACCGGGAGCCCGATGTGGGATTCGATCCTGGGTCTCCAGGATCGCGCCCTGGGCCAAAGGCAGGCGCCAAACCGCTGCGCCACCCAGGGATCCCACTTCAGTTTAAAAGTAAAAACTAGTTTCAGTATAAATTTGAACCTAAGTATATATGTACATGTAATATATGTTTTTATGCTTAAAACTAATTTAAATATAAATAAGTTGAAATTTCATCTACAGATTTTGATCAGTGATCCAAGTTTCATTAACTACTTTTTAGTTATTTTAAAGACCTAAGATTTATTGGGTACCTGGGTGGCTGAGTGGCTGAGCGTCTGCCTTTGGCTCAGGGTGTGATCCTGGGATCCTAGGACTGAGTCCTGCATCAGGCTTCCTACAGGGAGCCTGCTTCTCCCTCTGCCTGTATCTCTGCCTCTCTCTTTGTGTCTTTAATGAATAAGTAAAATCTCTAAAAAAAAAAAATAAAATAAAAACATAAAGATAAAGATTTAAGATCAAGAACCATGCAATGATTAAGAACCACTTTTACAAAGTTCAGTAATGGTGGAATTATTTCATATTCAGATTTGAAATGTAATAACGTACATTTTTAAGGCAGAATTTTACAGCTCTACCATTCTTAAGTCTATGATACAGTTTTTTTGTCCTTTTTTTCTTTTTTTTTAAGAAAGATTTTATTTATTTATTCATGAGAGACAGAGAGAGAGAGAGAGGCAGAGATATAGGCAGAGAGGGAAGCAGGCTCCACGCAGGGAGCCCGATGTGGGACTTGATCCCAGGACTCCAGGATCAGGCTCTTGGCTGAAGGCAGGCACTAAACCGCTGAGCCACCTAGGAGTCCCTGTCCTTTTTTTCTTTTGAAAAAGTAACATTTTTCTTAAATTATTATAAATAATTTCATAAAATATTTTAAATTATTTCTGAATAATTATGTTTAATTAATTCTAGTGCTGGTATTATTTGAGGTAGTAAATATTTGAAAAATATTAGTCTATTTTATAAATAGGAAGATCAATTCTTGAAAAAATAGTTTTGAGATTAAAAAAGATTGTGTGATTTTTAAAAAGACACCAGAATTTGAAATATTTTAATCATAAATCAGTTTTAGTTGGGCAGAGGAGAATTTAAAAGTTATCTATGTGAAAGAAAGAAAGTGAGAGAGGGAGAGAGAGAGTGAGAGAGAAAGAGAAAGAGAAAAATAATAGGCTCAAATGGAGTCACTTGCCTCCACAACATCAAATCAAGACTTGATTGCAGGAATGTAACCTTTAACCACTCAATTTGGAATTTCCTTGTCTGTACCAATGAGATAATCTGCATTTTTATAACCCTATTCCTCCCCCAGAATGAAGGTGACTTTGCCTCAAACAATCCTTTCTTTTTCCTGCCCCATTTCTGCCTAAAAACGTCTTGCATTTTGTAAGTCTCTTGGAACTCCTTTCTACCAATCAGATGGCAAAGTGCTCAATTCATGAATTATTGAATAAAGCCAATTAGATCTTCAAATTTACACAGTTGAATTTTGTTTTTCAACCTTTAAAAACATGCTAAAGATAAATCCAAACACAATAACCATAGTGATTCCCCCCAAATAAATAGTATATATGAAATATTTTAAAAGCTAATCTAAAACAGCAATAATCGCTTGGCTATTCATTGAGGAATTTCTGCACTTAAACTTGAAACCAAAGGACCCAGCAAATATACAGAAAACCACTAGCATGTGAGATTCCCACAAATAAAACTCCCAGCACACAGCTAAATATTAAACAGCACATGAGGAAATTCTCCTCGTGAGAGCAGACACCACAGTTGATTTTACCTTTTATCTGAAAATTATCTTTTTAATATTACCCTAAAAGATATTACAAAGCATTTTCAAATAGCTATTGAGGTGATTTGATAGCCAATGATAAGCAATCTGGAGAGATGACATTTTTTCCAGAACAAAATTTCCAAGAAGTGTGACAAGGATGAGAGGCATATGTAAGTCATAGGTGTTTGTGGTACAGAACGGCACAAAATGTCAGAATGAGTAGAGGTCAGTAAAACAGGGAAGAAAACAAAGGGAAAGAAGGGAAGGAAAAGGGATGCTATTAAGTAAGATATTACAAAGAGAAGACAAAAGGAAGCTACAGATGTAGAGACTATGAATTAAAAAGAACGTTACCAAAGTGCCTGATAAGAAAGACAATAATATGTCTGTCAGTGACAACAAATGCCTCTGAAAGTTCTAAAGACACAGAGGAGAGTGAAGGACGGTGATAAGGCTCAATTTCCCTTTAAAGATGCAAGACAAGGTAACCACAGAGAAAACACCAGGTGAAGATGAATAGAAAGCGAAAAAAGTCACATTTCCTTTATCATTAAAATTCTTTCAGATTGCATCAAACTATCAAATGTTCCCAATGCCTCTTCATCCTTTATCCATCACTTTTGCTTTTACTTGCTCCTGACTAAAAGGAGCATTTTTATTTTCCCTGACATCACTCCACTTTCTTCATCCTTTCCACCGCTTTCTCCCTTTTTCCCCAATTGTTCTCCCTCCAAAAGAGATTCAATGCCAGTCAGCACTGCATTTTCATGCAGCAAACCTTTAGTTTTAGTAGTAGGAGTCTGAAAAAAAAAAAAAAGTAAAAGAAAGTATGAATCGAAGTCTAATACTTTAATAAGGTAGTTGTTTTCCATATTTTAACATTAATACAATCATGATTAACACAAATCATGAAAACAGTGCCAGGACTTGAAATAAAACTCAGCTGATACATATGGATTTGAGTATTGTTATATTACCTATGGTAATCTGCCTTATATAATGTTTAAGAGGACACATTTTAACACTTTCTTGGCTCTTAGATTTAGAAGATAATGGTAAATTTGAGCGAAGTATAAGTACAGTACATTATTACAATAGTATTAGTAGTAGTAATAAAATTAAAAAACAAGAAAATATCCAGATATTCTGCTAAGTGTTTGATTCATAACAGAATACAAGCAGAAAAAGTTAAACTCAAGTCCTTATTATGGTCATCATTCTCTTCTTAAGAATTAAGTTATATTTAAATCTGGTAAATTTTCTTTAAAAAATGGTTTTAAATCATGCATTGAAAAATTAAAATATCACTATTTCCATTGTTGCTAATAAGAATTAGCTGGCTTTCAATTCATTTATAACCATTATTTCATATTTTCAGATAAACTGAGAAAAAGAATATTGGAGGAAATTTTCCTAGAATGTGTTTGTATATTTCTAATAATTTACTAATTTTATCTGTGTATGTCCTGAACAATTACTTTTGTTTTCAATTTTCATCTCTATCCCCAGAATTTATATGTTTTTGTTTTTGTTGTTAAAATTCAATCCAACCTAATTAAAAATTTGTGAAATGTTATATAAATCATCTGCAGGGACCCACTTGGACTCCAGAGTTAGTATAAAGATTATTATAAAGTGAAAACATTTGACTAGAGGGTACAAAAGGAAATCTTATCTGAACTTCTTTTATCTGACTAAAGCAGAGTCTTCTGAAAATACAGCTGCCATTAACCCTCCTCTGAGGGAGTTTCCTGTGAATTCAGCTGCCACACAGACATTAGCATTAAAAAAGCCCAATAGAACCTTTCATATCTTCCCCATTGATGCCCTAAACCCTCCCCTCTTTTGTTAAACTTGATATATAAACCTTTATCTCTGGCTTTTCAGTGAGTTACTTATTACTGTTCAACTCTCCAAGTGCAAGTGTAAATAAACTTTTCATTTCTCCCTTTAATCTATTTATTGTCAGTTAATTTGCAGGTCCTCATTAATGGACCCAACAAGAGGACAATTTGTCCTCCCAATAGTTTTGTTGGCATAAAATAGGATGGTTGGGATGACTTGCCTGCCCTCAGGGACTGTAGCTGAGATCTCTGGGCCTCGGAGCAAATCAGCAAAGATAAACTTTTTACTACTCAGACTCCTGGATCTCTGCTTGGGATCTGGATGAACGAGGGCAGTTCAAGAGACTCTCTTTTTCTTTCCTAGAAGGCATTTTTCAAAATTCAGATTTACAGCACAAAACTTGGCTTAGAACTAGTTCTTTGGATATTGTGACTGACTCGTTATACGTACCATGGTCCCCTGTTTGTTTCTACCTTTTGTGTTATTGTTTGTCAAAAGGAGGAGAATTCTCGGGTTTAGATTTAGGTCTTATTTTAAGCCTGTTGTTGAAGCCCACCTTACAGGCTGGTGAGTTTGTGGGTCCCCAGTAAAACTGGATGAAGTTTTTCTTACATTTTTATTTTGTGCCCTAAGATTTTGGCTTGGATTAGAGGGAGTGTTCTCTAGTTTTCTGCCTTCCTGAGGTGGGGTCGGGGGAGAGAGATTGCCAGATCTGTGACAGCAGGCCAGCTTGGGGTCCCAAGTATTTATAGCCAGCCAGGCAAAAATATGGCAGCCTGGACACCCCATTTGCAAGTAGCATCTTACTGATAATTCTCAGGACATTCATTTGAGTCTAAAAAATGGTCTCAACCCTTAAGTACTCATCTCACTCCTGTTGCCTTTGCTTACGGCCCACAGCAATAGCAGTCCTTGCTTTCTTTCTCCCTGGTTATTTTTGGGTATGGAGGCTGAAACTTCTGTGCGTTGTTTGGGGATACCTTTGTATCTATGATTAAGCCATAAAAAATGTAAAAAAAAAAAAAAGCCATAAAAATGGGATATATTGATTTGGTTCACATTTAAAAGGAGTATACTCTCTGAAACTAGGTTATGTAATTCCAGGCTTCTTTGTTTGAAAGGTACCTCAATGGATAATTTAGGACTCCTCTGAAAAAATATAAATCTCCCAAGCTGGCTCCACTAAAATCATCCCTTCCTCCTCCAGCCCTCACCTTTCTGTAGTTACTGGATCTTTAGTATCCCTGAGGGTGTGACCTGGGGAGGATCTGAGTCCCACATCAGGCTCCTTGCATGGAGCCTTCTTCTCCCTCTGTTTGTCTCTCTGCCTCTTTCTCTCTCTCTCTCGTGAATAAATAAATAAAATCTTAAAAAAAAAAATACGTCCTGAAACTCTTGAGGGGTTTAAGAGACTCAGAGACCTTCAAAAAAAGAAAAAGAAAAAAAAGAAGAAAAGAGCTAATTGGGAACAAAATCTAGTCCACAGCCTCCGTAAGATTATATAATAGGACAAAAGAAAATCTTAAAAGTCTCCACAAATATTGTTGGAAAGCTTTAACCCTCATGTTCAGCAGGTAACAATGTGTTCCATCTGCCAGAAACAATTCAGATAAAAATATAAATGGGGCAAAAATGAGAACTAATTCATATATAAACTGGTGAATTGCCTCTAGAAATTATGAAATGATACTTTCACAGAATCTTCACAGAATCTATTAATCTACTAAGAATGTTGGTATATGACAGGTGATTCATAAGTTTTTACTTTCTAGTTTTCTCTGTAAAATAAGGGTTACTAATGGTCAAAAATTATATATATATAATAACTACTATAATATACTATATATAATATACTATATATAATATATATTATTTATTATATATAATCTATATAAATAAAATAACTACTATAAACAGTAAGGGTGAAATGAAAAAAAAAAACCTTGTATGAAAAGAGTATTAGTCAGGGTTCTCCAGAGGAAACAGAACCAGTAGGAGATTTCTGTCTTTCTCTGTATGTTTCTATCAGGTTTATTATAAGGAATTGGCTTATGCGATTATGGAGGCCAAGAAGTATCATGATTTGCATCTGCAGTGTGGAGCTCCAGGAAAGCCAATGGTGTTTGTTTTTCTAAATAGTATTAAATAATAAAGTTTATTTATTTGTTGACTGGTAGATATTATCAATATAAATATTTTAGGAATTATATAAAATTTCTAGAAATTCTTCAATGCCTTTACTGTCTACAATGCTGCTGATGCTGTTTTGTCTGATATTAGAAAAATATCAATTGCATTATTTTGATAAACTCTATTCAGACCTTTAACCAGAGTCTCTTGTTATCCACAGATAGTTATTGTTTTACTCTGAAACCTTCCTAAAAGCTTTGCAATCAACTATAAGCCAAAATGCTTCATCTTCAACAAAAGGAACTGTCTCAGAAACCCACGGAAAGGCCTAAGACAGGTACTCTATGGTAGAGGATTCTGATAGCATTAAGAACTTTTAAATCCTACCCTGGACTGAATAAGGATTTCAAAACTCTGGTGGAGAAGATGATGCATTTGTGAAACTACTAACTCAAGATCAAGTGGAACAAGAATTAATTACATGGAATTAAATGAAGTGATAAATGACTATTGTAATTTTTTAATGAACTTTTTTGGGGAAACATTGCTGGTTCTTTAATGTTCTATTTCTCAGATTTAAGGAACTCGTTTTCTCTTTCATCTTAAGCTATCCATAACTTATAGAAATTTAGTAGATTATACTTTTGTAAACAGAAATGAAACATTTATCTTTTCTCCCTGCCTGATCCCTCTAGAATTCAGAAACTCTCATTAAGTATTCTTACATGGCAATACACTTATTTGCATAAATTCAATGAGAATCTGTTCTCCTTGTAACAGGGCACACTTGGGAAAATTGATCATATTATCAAGGCTTTAACTGGAATGTCATATTTGAGAATTATGTGCACAGAATCAGATGCAAATAGACAGTTTTAAGGAACTAAGATGGACTTTATGAGGCAATGCTTGATTGTTTCCATACAGAAGCCTAAGTTTGATGTGTACCATGTACCCGCCTGCATCACCACCTGCTTAAATGAAACACAACCTTTAAACTAGACTGATCTACCTATTTCCAGGTCTGAGACACTGGCTCAGACTAGGATTTAAGAAGTTTCTTGGATTTGTCCTTTTTCTGCTTATTCATCCTTGTTTTAATCAATGTTTGTTTTCCCTTTTGCAGATTTCTTACCTCATAATTTTTAACCTAAATCTCTCTCTACACCAATCAGTACAGCTTGGGTGTGTGGGTGCCCTTGTGTAACCTCTAGGGAAGCTTCAAATGGCAAAAATGTAGGGACTCACTTGGATTCTAGGAGTTGGTATATAATCCTTGTAAAGTGAAAACATTCGAGCTATAGAAGATGCAGAAAGAAATTTTATCTGAACTTTCTTTATCTGACTAAAGCAGAGCCTCTTGAAAACATGCCTGTCATTACCTTCCCTTAGAGGGAGTTTTCTATGGATTTAGCTGATAGGGAGACAGACTGTCTACCATTTAGCACTAAGAAAAAAGGCCAATAGGACCTTCTATACCTTCCCATTGAAGCCCTTATTCCCCCTCTCCATTTTTGTTAATTTTGATATATAAAAGTTTCTTTCTAGCTATTCAATAAGCTACTTATCACTGAGCAACTACCATTCACAAGCTTGAATATACTTTGTCTTTTCTCCTATTTAATCTCCTTATCGTCTGTTAATTTACAGGCTCCCAAATACTGGACCTAAGTAGAGAGGGGAAAACTTTTTCCTCCCAACACAGTTCACATACAGTATTTCAAAGATTTGCATGCAGTGAAAATGATCTATTATTAAAAAATATGTGTTTCTATTATTCAACTGTACGTTTAATAGTTTTATTTCAATATAATTCATAGAGCCTAGTCAAAACAAAAATAAGTGTTAGGTTATAGCAGATTAAATTCTGTTTGAAAATGCAGACTAAGCACAAATGTTTGCTACTTTCCATTCTAAGTTTTTTATTTAAATGACAAAAAGATGTTGTAAAATAATAAATTAAAAAATAATGAAACCACAATAGCACTGGGAAAAGGAGAATTACCATTAGAGGACTTGAAAGATAAAAGGCATATATATTTGGATGATAGAAGAATCATGACAATAAAATCTTAACCTGAGAAAAATAAGGTATGTACTAAGTCAGTTTTAAGAGAGCTCTGGGGATGCTGCAACCTCAGAATAAACAAATACACATAAGCAGGACTCTGAGGAATAACCAGCACTCAACTCAGAAAAGCTGATCAAGGTAGGTTTTGGCCCTGTTTCCTTCCTCAGCCACCAAAAGGAAGGAATGGACATTTTTCCATAAAACCAAACTATGTTGAAGGAAGACTCCACTTTTAGAGGACTCCTGGTTAGAGCTTCTAGACAAGAGGAAAAAAATGGAGCAGAACCAAGTTACTAAATCAGTTTGGGGGGTGGGGGAAGAAAAGGAAAAAGAAAATCCTAAACGAAAAGAAAAGCAAATGCATCCAAGAGCTAATGACATTTAAGAATACCATCTCACAAATCCATTTTAATTTGGAAATGATGAGTGTCAGTAACTTAATTACCCTTTGGCTGTCCACATATTCTATAGGAAACCCTATGGATTATAAAAATGTGCGATCTTGGAACGCCCAGGTGGCTCAGTGGTTGAGTGTCTGCCTTCTGCTCAGGGCTTGATCCCAGGATCCCGGGATCGAGTCCTGCACTGGGCTCCCCACAGGGAGCCTGCTTCTCCCTCTGCCTGAGTCTCTGTCTCTCTCTGTGTGTCTCTCATGAATAAATAAATAAAATATATTTTTTAAAAAGTGTGCAATCCACTTATGTAGAACATACAATCACCATGCCATGCAAAAACAAGATCTGTTAAGGAGATATTCCTAATGTCACAATAAAAAATGCTGGTCTCCTACACAAATCTATACATTTTACCCATCAGTGTGAATGAAGAATCAAGGATATTTGGACACTGGAGAAAAAAAAATCAAGAAAATTAGTGTGGAGGATAAAAATGAAAATGGAATAAGTGACACTAAGAGTACAAAAGATAAAAATTCTTATTACTATACACAGTGACGTTAAGATAAAACCATAATTAAGAACATGAATACTGGGAAAGGAACAATCTGAAATAGAAAGATCCTGGTGAAGAAAATCACATAAAATATGTAGGTAGCCAAGATAGAACACGGAGATTACTAAGTGTTCTGCAGGGCATTATGAGGCATGACCATCCAGAATTTATATTGATGGGGCTCTTTTACAACTCTAAAGGGTCTGAAGTTAATGTGAATTTTTGACTGGTAGAAATGTAATTTTTTTTTCTGTTAAATATATCCCCAAAGCTTAAGGTAATGGGCATTAACCGGTTTCAATCAAACCCAGCAATTATATGCTATCATTTCCTAAAAATTCTAGCTTCTGAAAAACACCCCTTTGCATGTCTTTTTTTTTTTTTTTATTTATGATAGTCACAGCGAGAGAGAGAGAGAGAGAGAGAGAGAGAGAGAGAGAGAGAGAGAGAGAGGCAGAGACACAGGCAGAGGGAGAAGCAGGCTCCATGCACCGGGAGCCTGACGTGGGATTTGATCCCGGGTCTCCAGGATCGCGCCCTGGGCCAAAGGCAGGCGCCAAACCGCTGCGCCACCCAGGGATCCCCCCTTTGCATGTCTTTAGCATGGTGTGGGTTTCCTTTTTCTTTCTTTTTTTTTTTTTTTTTTTTTGGTGTGGGTTTCTTAATTAACTATTGGATTGAGTAAATATTTCACACGTTTATATTTTTGCATGAGAACCATGTTTTTTTTAAAACTTTAACAATTGTGGAGGTCATTTACTTTGATGCCCAAGTGCACTCGCCTGATGACATCAAGAAAAACTGCTGCCAAGAAAAACTGTTGCTAGAAAAGCGCACCTCATGGGCTGTTTAAGCTCAGCAACTCTTTTTGACTCAAAGAGTGAAATCCAGAACTTTGTATTTCTTGATGCTCCAGGGATGCTTTATTTTATTTTATTTTTTATTTTTTACCCAGTGATATTGTGTTTTGATTTTGTGTCCTCCTTGCAGATGCATAAGTTGTTCTCTTTGATGGCTGCATTAATTGGGAATTTGGTTTTATGGTTGACCATCCAAACACCTCATCAGATGGATGATGGTAATCTATTTTCGATGAGAAATGACAAAGAATGTTTTGCTACTCTTATTTTTTTGTTGTTGTTATCTGCTTATAAAGTCAAATTTCTGTACCTACTGGGAAGGGAAATAACTTTTTGATATCTGAACTAATAGGTTTTGTTTATGATTTACCTCTTACCTGTGACTGATGTTGCAGAACTAAAACCATATGCTCTCTGTAATTCAGAAAAGCTTTTACCTTTCCTGGTGAGAGAGTGACATCTTTTCCTACCACCAGAGGGCATTAATAAATTGGATGATTAGGTTTCTTAAAGTAGCTCAATTCCTTTATGTTTTATAAACATAGATATACATAAGCCATAGATATACATCAGCCAGTTACTGAAATTCACAGAAAATAAGGAAAGTGAGCTTCTGATACCTCAAGGATGCTAGACATCACATCTTAAGAAAAATTATTTGTATGGAAACAGGTATCTCAGAAATATTAAAAAATCCAAATTCATGTAATTAAAGTGATTCTTTAGACACATCAGGTTCATTTAATACTTTAAAAATATAAATAGCTCTATGTCTTTGGCTTGGGTTTGCTACTATGGGCATAATGTAAAAAACTGTTTTACTTTTAAAAGATGTGGATTTGTTTTTTATGAACAAGCTAGCTCATGTGATTTTCCTGGGGTCCTCTGGGAAAATTGAAAAATTTAAACTTATATTGAGTTATTGATCAAATAAGCTGATATTATTCTTACACAATACTTAAGATTATAAGCAATATATTCAACCAAGTTGAATCATGATTATAAACTTTTTATAAATTATAAATAATGTGATTCAACTAAATTGATTCATAATTATACTTTTTTATAACATTGGTACTATGTCAGACTAACCATAAATTTCAAGATTCTTAGGCAACTTAAACCTATGGATAATTGTTGGGATGTTAAATTCAGAGCATGATTAAATACTGAGGTACTAAGAATCATTTTAAAATTACATACATTTTTCTCATTTTTATACACTATTTTTATAGACTACAAATTTATATACTTTATCTTTGGGTTATGATCATGAGGGAGTTCATGTTTGCATCTTTAAAATGGTGTCAATTGACCTGTATGACTTCATCGAATCAGTTTTGGAGGTCTAGCAAAATGCTTACCTATGAGCCATCTCAATTATCAGCTTCTCAGTTTGCTGTGTGAAAAAGAAATTAGTTACTTTTGTTAAAAGCTGTAATTACTGTGGGTGGTTGAAACTACACTTGGGACAATAACAGTCGCATGAATGTGTAGACAAGGTAATGGAATGTTTTAGTTCATCAAGATAAAAAAGAAAGTAGTTTCATCTTAAATGGTCTGCAGTTTAGAATGTGAAAGGGGACAGTAAAACACAAAACTGGAATAGCTGTAAAAGGTTGTAGTTTGCAGAAAGAGAATTTGTATTTGCCCTGGTTTAAAATATCTGCATATGTTAAGGTCTGAAAAGAAGCAATGAAATGTGTTAAAATTTGCCAAAGATTGCTCTGTTTTGATGGACTTATTCATAAGGGGAAGAAAAGCTTATATTCTTTACTCCAAAATATTACATCTTACTTTACCTCTTTTAAAATGATAAATTGGTCTCAAAGTTATTAACATAGACTGGCAAAAATTACTCTTTGCCTTCTGTGTAATTTACCCAGATGGACATGAGGTTTCGGGTCTCTTTAGAATAATTTTCTCTATTTCGTGTTAACATTATCATATTCTTAATTACTTAAAATAAAGATAATACACACACACAAAACAAATAATAAATATTTCCCCTTTGTAAAACCTTATAACATTGTTATTCTTTTTTTTAACATTATTTTCATCTATGCTTATTTTAAAACATTCCAACACTTCGATTATATAGGTAAACAAGTATTGTTACTCAAGCACTTAGGAACTTAACTCTATTAAATGACCTCTGATCATTTGACAATTCTTTTAGTTTTGCTTTGCCAAGATCAGAACCTAAGTTAAAAGCTGAAAATAAAATTTCCTGGTTTTCTTTTACAGCTAAAACTGTCTTTCAATTTTTCCCAGAGAACTCCAGGAAAATCACAAAAATTTATTATTTCACTCCTAAAAAGGGGGTGGGTTCTAGAATGATTAGGTTATTTAGCAGGCACCAAATATTTTTATTAGCTTAATACCATTTTAAGAATTGCATGGGAAGAACCATCAGATTAGAAGAAATACTTCCAAGTCTCCTAAGTAACCTTTCCTAAGTTTATAGGAAAAATGTTATTAATGTTAATATTTCAGAAATTGTATTCTTCTTGAGAAGGCGTTGGAGTTTTGCTAATGTCATCACTGTCCATAAAATATTCTTGTCTTTCATCTAAAATATTGATCAAACTCTTATAAAACACTTACTTGCTATACCTCAATAGAGAAGTTTACTTTTCTCCATTCTGATATTTTTGGTTATTATAATAAATTAAGAGACTCATTAACAAACAAGTTTTTGCTTCCTGCTATTTGTGAGAAGCCTGTGCTACATATAAGTTGCACACTAGAACTAGTGTCTTCAACAAAGAAAGTTTCAACACCTAATAAAAAAAGAAGACTATGCTAGATATTCTGAACTATTATTACTTCAAAAGCTCAAAGAATATACTCTTGGAAAACAGTTTTAAGCACCTACTGCTTAGAAAACTTTCAGATTGTACTAGTGGACTGAACCAGGTGGACCCTTATCAGTCTGGAAGTAGACATGCTCCGTGAAAGTCCACTGCTAACCCAAGATTCAATAAAACAAGAAATTAATATAGGACTAAATAAATGGACAAAGAGGGTTTTATTGTGGTTATTTGTTTGGGATATTGTTAGAATTATATTAATTTATATACTTTTATGTATATATAAAAAGGCCCAGTCACTTTATTCTTGATTTATTTCTAACCTTCAGTTTAATAGACCACACTTCTGTAAACTGAAAAGACCCATTTCTAAACGGTATCTGACTCTGTCTGCTCCGAATCTAGAAATACATACTTTTACTGAGTCTCAGTACTTTGCAAAGTAATATAATTCTTTGTGTAAGTTCAATAAGATTCTGTCCTAGTTTTCTGCCCAGGATATATTTAAACAAATTGACTGTGCACCTACGGCCATACCTAGAGTAATCAGTGGTTTATTGATAAGTGGATTCAGTCAAAGGTGAAGAAAAGCAACTTCATTCTTTTGCTCTACTCTCCCTGAATATTTATTTATGGACTTTTGCTTCTGCCTCCTGAATGTGGATTTTTCCATAGGTTTTTCAGTCACTTAGTGAAAATTATGTCTAATTTAAAACCTCCAAACTTTCATGTAATTAAAGCTTCTTACTTTTGCCAACTCTAACCTGCCTTAGATCAAATCATCTGTGATGTGAAACCTTGGGTGATTTTTTTTTTTTTTTCATTTTCTTCCTTTAACGTATTCTCGTTTCACTAACTGCTGTTTTAGGCTTTTCCGGGATT
The DNA here is from genome assembly GCF_905146905.1 of Nyctereutes procyonoides. Classification (NCBI taxonomy): domain Eukaryota; kingdom Metazoa; phylum Chordata; class Mammalia; order Carnivora; family Canidae; genus Nyctereutes; species Nyctereutes procyonoides. Next base: position 61,780,234 of record NW_026575142.1, on the reverse strand, counting down.
AGAAATGGAGCCACCATGAAAACTTTATAAAGATATTCCCAATGGGCCTTTCAACTGTCTTTCTTTTCTGTAATTCAAGATGAACAAGGATCGAAAGTTAGCTAAAAGGTCAAACAAGCTCTTACTATGCCCTGTATAGGTGAGTTGGCACCTGACTTTGGAATAAGGAACCACTGATATCTACTATCACCTTCTTTTTTATTTTTGTATATTTTTATTGGCGTTTGATTTGCCAACATATAGCATAACACCCAGTGCTCATCCCGTCAAGTGCCCCCCTCAGTGCCTGTCACCCAGTCACTCCATCCCCCTGCCCACCTCCCCTTCCACTACCCCTGGTTCGTTTCCCAGAGTTAGGAGTCTCTCATGTTCCGTCTCCCTCTCTGATTTTTCCCACTCATTTTCTCTCCTTTCCCCTATAATCCCTATCACTATTTTTTATATTCCCCATATGAGTGAAACCATATACTGTTTTTCCTTCTCTGATTGACTTGCTTCACTCAGCATAATACCCTCCAGTTCCATCCATGTTGAAGCAAATGGAGGGCATTTTTCATTTCTAATGGCTGAGTAATATTCCATTGTATACACAGACCACATCTTCTTTATCCATCTTTCGATGGACATCGAGGCTCCTTCCACAGTTTGGCTATTGTGGACATTGCTGCTATAAACATTGGGGTGCAGGAGTCTTGGTTTTTCACTGCATCTGTATCTTTGGGGTAAATCCCCAGCAGTGCAATTGCTGGGTTGTAGGGCAGGTCTATTTTTAACTCTTTGAGGAACCTCCACACAGTTTTCCAGAGTGGCTGCACCAGTTCACATTCCCACCAACAGTGCAAGAGGGTTCCCCTTTCTCCACATCCTCTCCAATATCTGTTGTTTTCTGTCTTGTCAATTTTCCCCATTCTCACTGGTGTGAGGTGGTATCTCATTGTGGTTTTGATTTGTATTTCCCTGACAGCAAGTGATGCAGAGCCTTTTCTCATGTGCTGGTGACATGAACAGAAATTTCACCAAAGAAGATAGACACATGGCCTACTATCACATTCTTGGCCCTAGAGACTGCTGCCTAAATTCTGACACCATAGAAAAGTGACAGCAACCTTTCACCCTAATAGATATTAGTACTTATAAGCCAAGCACTTTTTTGAATACTTTATGTGTATTAACTCATTTAAACCTCAATCTATAACTAAATTGAACTCATTTAATCCTCAATTTTACTAACAGGTCACATAATTACCCCCATTTAAATACAATCAAACTGCAATGAAGAGACGGTAAATAATGTCTAAGTTGGGGCTGGGTGGCTCAATTCGTTAAGGGTCTACCTTCAGCTCAGGTCATGATCCCAGCATTCTGGGACTGAGCCCTGCAGCAGGCTCCCTGCTTAGCAGGGAGTCTGTTTCTCCCTCCCCTGTCTGCCTCTCCCCTACTCCATCCCTTTCAATCTCTCTCAAATAAATAAATAAATGCTTTAAAAAAATAACATGTCTAAGTTAGTAGTATTAAATTAAAATTTTCCCCTATTCTGAATCTAAGGATAGGTTTACCATTTAACAGAAAAAGAAAAAATAAAATGCATCTATCATGATCTCCTATGGGCTGATAGAATAATCTTAAATATTTGAAACACTGAATAAAATTGGAACAAACTTACAATCCAAAACATAGTGAAAGATTTTAATACATGTCTTAGGAACTGACAGACAGAATACATTAAAAAATTAGAATGTAAACTATTTGAACCACACTATTAACAAATTAGATATTATAGATAATTATAGGACATACTTTCCTTTTTTTCTTTCTTAACCATGGTCCAGAAAGATGCACTCCAATTATAAGAAAGAATATATGTATGAGGAGAGAGAGAATAGGGTGGAGAAAGGCAGACTTTAATATACTTCTGATGTTTTACTTTTTAAACAAGAAAAGCAAAAAGGAAATAAATATGATAAAAATCTCACCATGTGTTAAATTCAGGTGATGGGCACATTAATTACTGTAAGCTTTTTTTGCTTTACTATATATTTAAGATATTCACAATTTTTAAAATAATAATTTAAAAAAATCTCCTAAGGCAATCGTATTATCTTCAGTATTTCTGGCAGCAAGAAGAAAGTTTTAATTATGAAATATACTGCTTTTCTTAGACAAAGTGCATTTTGTCTGCTTGCTCAGAAAAGTTATTTGCATAAGTTGCTAGCAGTTGTTGCCCATGCAGTGGTCTCCCAAGGAAACTAAGGCTTTTACTTCTTTATTCCTAGTCACACAGCTCCCATTCAGTGCTTTGGGTCCCACAGTGACTTCTCAATTTGTTGTCCTTTTTGCAAAGATAAGGGCATGTGTATATGTGTGTATGTGTGTGTGTGTGTGTGTGTGTGTGTGTGTGTGTTTGTGATTGGAAGGGCAGGTGTGCAGAGAAGGAAAACAAAATTACTCATTTTTGGATTATTCTTACATGTAGGTCTATAATAACCGATTCAAAGTAGATTGTGATAAGGTAAAGATGCAGGTTTTTAATCCATAGAAAAATATCAATAGCTCAAAAGTCAGTAGAGTAGATAGAATGAAATACTAAAAGACACTCAATTAGCTCAATTAAATCCATAAATATAAAAAAGAAATAAAATATAAGTGAGACAAGTAGAAAACAACTAGAGGGTAAATTCAAACTCATCCATATTAATAATTACAATAAGTGTAATGACCTAAACCCCTAAAAGACAGAGACTGACAGAGTAGATAAAAAGTAAGACCCAACTATATATGGTTTACAAGATATGACTAACGATGTAAAAACTTCGATAATAGAGAATAAGAGGACATGCAAAAGATATATATTATGTAAACACTAAACATAAGTATCCTAGTTTAATTATAATAATATAAAACAAAGTAGATTCAAAGGAAAGGATTATGAATGGGAAAGAGTCCTTTGTATAATAATTAAAGCTCAATTAATCAAGAATAAATAACAGTCCTAAATATTTAACTTTTAATTACAGAACTTTAATATAGAGTCAGTAAAAATTGAACAAAAGACAGAACTAAAGGCAGAAATATACAAATCCACAATTTTTGATAATTTTTAAACATTTATTTATTTGGGTTGGGGGGGCTGAGGGAGAGAATCTTTCAGGCAGGTTCCCATTGAGCATGGAGCCCATCACTGAGCTGAATCCCATAACCCATGAGATCATGACCTGAGCTGAAATCCAGAGTCAGAGGCTTAACTGACTGAGCTTCCCAGGTGCCCCAATAATCTTGGCTATTTTTAACATCCCTCTCTCAGTAGATAGCATAGGCCAAAAACTCAGTAAAGATATTGACAATGTGATTAAAAACTATCAAATCACTTGACCTAAGTGTTATAAGGATAGCATATATAAAATGTTCCACCCAACACCAGAAGAATACATATTCTTTTCAAGTGTAGACAGAGCACCTATAAAGATGAGTTCCTGGGTGGCTCAGTTCATTAAGTTTCTGGCTCTTGGTTTCAGTTCAGGTCATGATCTCAGGGTCCTGAGATTAAGCCTCAGGGGGCGTTCTGTGCTCAGCAAGAAGCCTGCTGGAGATTCTCTCCCTCTCCCTAATCGTCTCCCTCCCCATCTGCTCCTCTCCCTACTCACACTCTCTCTCTCTAAAATAAATAAATAAAATATATATTTTTAAATATTTTATTTATTCATGAGAGACATAGAGAAAGAGAAAAAGACGGAAACAGGCAGAGGGAGAAGCAGGCTCTATGCAGGGAGCCCGGGTGTGCGACTCCATCCTGGCTCTCCAGGACCACACCCTGGGCCAAAGGTGGTGCTAAACCGCTGAGCCACCTGGCTGCCCAATAAATAAAATTAAAAAAAAAAAAAAAAAAAAGAATGCCCACAAAGAGCAGCCATATGGTGAACCAATAAATCTCGATAAACTTCATAGCTCTGAGATATACAGAGTATGCTCTCTGATCACAACAGAATTAAATTAGAAATCAAGAAAAACAAGACAGAAATCCCCAAATGGGCATGATTTCTGCAATGTACTTATAAGAAAGAAGAAATTAAAAAGACCAGAAGTAAGTTTGAATTTATGTTCAACAGAATGATAATGAAAACACATGACAGGGCATATAAAGGCAAGAGTAAAGTAGAAATCAGTGCAATAGAAAACAAACCATGGAGAAAATTAATAGTGTCATAATGCATCCATTAAAGGATTAATAAAACTGGCAAATTAGTAGAATAACTGAAAAAGGAGGAGGAGGAAGAGGGGGAGGAGAATAAGGAGGAGGAAAGTGGGAGGGGGGTAGGAGAGAATAATGAGGAGGAGGAAGAGGAGAGATTTACCAATATCAGAAAGGAAAGAGGAAACCTTCTACATATATTGAAGGAAGAATAATGAGACATTACATAAATTTTTTCTGATAAATTCAAGAATTTAATAAAATGGACAAATATCTTGGAAAATGTGATTGAAAATCAACACAAGAGGGAGAAAAAGAGAAAATCTGAGATCCCTGTGCATGCTGAAGATATTGAAATTGTAATTAAAAATATTTTCCAAAGTAAACTCTAGGCCCAGGCGACTTGACTGATGCCTTTTATCAAACATATAAGGAGAAATTGAAATCAATATTACACAAATTCTTTCAGGAGAGGGAGGAGACTATTTTCTAAATTTTTTTTTTTTTGAGGCCAGACTAACTCATATCAAAATCTAACAAGGATGTTTCCACAAAGAAACATAACATATCAATATCTCTCATAAGCACTAATGTAAAAATCCTCAAGAAAATGTTAGTAAGTTAAATGCAGCAATACATAAAATAAATAATACACCATTAGAATATAGGTATTAATGGAGGGATGAAAGGTTGGTTCAGAACTTGGAAAACAACTAGTATAATTCATCACATTATCAGAATAAAAGTTAAAAAAATTATATGATGATCTTAATAGAAGCAGAAAAAGCATCTGACATAATGTAACATTAATTTAAAAAAAAAAAGTCTGTGTGATTTATCTTCAGAAGGAAATTTAATCTATGAGGACACCTCTAACAAATCTACAGCTAACATAGTTACTAATAAATTATTTTATGCTTCTACAAAAGGTTGGAAACAAGACCAAATATTCACTCTCATCATTTCTATTCCACATTGTTCTGGAGTTCCTAGCCAAAGCAACAAAGTTAAAAAAGAGAAAAAGTAAAAATTTGGGAAGGAAGAAGCAAAACTGTTTTTATTTAAAGATGATATGACCTACACATAGAAAATCTTAAGGTATGTAAAATAATTAAGTGAATTTAGCAAAGTCTAAGGATACAAAATCAGTATTAAGAAACAAATTGTATTGTATGTTAACACTAAATTGGAATATAAACATTTAAAATACCATTTATTAGCATCAAAACCATAAAAAAAAGAATGTTAGGAACAAATATAATGAAAGTTGGACAAAGATTCAACAATGGAAACTATAAACTCTGCTGAGGATAATTAAGGTAGACCTAAATATGTCAGCAGATATATACCATCCTCATAGATTTCACAACTCATCTTGTTAAGATGTTAATTTTATCCATGTTGATCCACAGATTCAACGTAATCTTACTCCTCTAAATCATAATAGGCTGTTTTTTGTTTGTTTGTGTTTGTTTGTTTTTTAATAAAAAAAAGACAACCTAATTCTAAAATTTATATGGAAATGCAAACAAGCTAGGATAACTAAAACAATCTTGGGATAACAGAACAAAATAGGAAGATTTAGATTACCTGATTTCCAAAGCTACACTAAATAATAAAGAAGGCATTTTGGTATCTGATATGAGGATAAACAAACTGAGCAATAGAACAGATAAGCAAGTCCAGAAATAGATAAATATATATAAGACTCGGCAATTTGGAAAAGAAATTCAAGATTATTCCATGTTGAAAGGAAAATATTTTCAACAACTGGAACTGAAATAATTAGATATCTGTACAAGAAAAAAAAAGTATATCAAGTAAGGAAAACCCAGTCTTTCCCTTCTGTTGTAGGGAAAAACCTGTAGTTATCTCCTGTGTGTTTCTTTACTCACAAAAGATTTCACTAGGACACTGAGACTTCTGTTCACCAAGTGTGTGGGATTCTCCCCCATAACAAGGATGCCTCTGACACCAATTGGGAGTCCCACAATTTTAACTCAATTCTTACACTACCTGCCAAGAGATAGCATCAGACCACATATATATAGGTTCAGTTCAATAAAATTGCTACCCCTCCATCCCCACCTCAGACATAGTTGCAAACCCACATTAACATCTGTGCTTCTAACTAACCAATCAGTTTTAGATCAGATTTTGCAACGACATCCTCCTCAGATTTGATTAATTTGTTAGAGTGGCTCAAAAAACTCAGTTATGTTTAGTAGTTTATTAAAGGATATAATAAAGGATATGGATGATCAGCCAGATGAAGAAAGACATAGGGAGAGGTCTAGGAGGGTCCAGAGTACAGGAGCTCCTATCCTTGTGGAGTCTTGTGGAGATGGGATATATCATTTTCCCAGTGTGGATGTGCTCATCAGCCTAGAACCTCTCTGAGTCCTGTACTATGGGGTATTTATGAGGTTTCCTCATACAGAATGAGGGTGAACGGAGCTGAAAATTCACAAGCTTATGAACATGGTTTGGTCTTTCTGGTTACCATACCAGTCCCTATCCAAAAGCTACCCAAAACCCACTTAGAGTCAACTCATTGGAATAAAAGAAACTTCTAGTGCTCTTATCACTTAGGATTTTTTTCAAAGATTTTATTTATTTTTTCATGAAAGACACATAGATAGAAAGGCAGAGACGTAGGCAGAGGGAGGGAGTCTGATGTGGGACTCCATCCTGAGAATGCGGATCACGCCCTGAGCCAGGGGCAGGTGCTCAACCACTGAGCCACCCAGGCGTCCCACACTTAGAATTTTAATAGAGTTTTAGGGGCCCTGTGTCAAGGGATGAAGTCAAAAACAAATAACAGAACAAGAGATGCTCCAAGGGCTCTTATCACTTAGGATGTCACAAGGGTTTTTGGAAAACCTTTGTGTTAGAAACCAGCAGCAGATATCTATATCTAGATATTGATATCTATATTTATATATCTATATAATACTTATTATATAGAGGTATTATATATCTTATTATAAAAATATGAAGGCTTCCTCATGTAGAATGAGAGTGATATTATATATATAGATACAATATAGCTATGTAATATCTATATAATATATGATGTACATATTACACATTTTATATATTTTATGTAATATACATATTGTATATTTTATGTTATATATAATATATATATCATATATCTTATAATTTCACATTAAAATGTACTGCTCTTTATACAAAATTAATCTGAGATGGAGCATATGCTACATGTTAAAACTAAAGCTATAAGCCTTCTAGAAAGAGGCATAGCAGAATCTTTGCAAGTTTAAAATTGGCAAAAACAAAAACAAAAACAAAAACAAAAACTAAGGCACAAAAACCACTAACCAAAAAACAAATTGATAAACTAAAAATCCATAACAATTTGAAAATTTTGCTTGAAAAACGCATTAAGGGAAAAATTTCAGAGTCCACAAAAATGACAGATCAATTTCATTTACAAATCTTAATGTAAATTTCCCAAATATCCAGTAGCACACTATAAGGTTTATTATCATAACCATGTGCTGTTTATGTCTATAAAGAAAGATTGGTTCAGTACTATGAAGTCTATTAAAGTAATTAATCAGGGCAGCCCCGGTGGCACAGAGGTTTAGCGCTGCCTGCAGCCCGGGGTGTGATCCTGGGGACCCTGGATCATGTCCCACGTCGGGCTCCCTACATGGAGCCTGCTTCTCCCTCTGCGTGTGCCTCTGCCTCTCTCTCTCTGTGTCTCTATGGATAAATAAATAAAATCTTTAAAAAAAATAAAAAATAAAGTAATTAATCAGATTAGCAGATATAAAGAGAAAAATCATATCATCTCCATAAATGGTAGAAAGAAATTTGACAAAATTTAAAGCTACTCTTAAAAAAAAATAAAAAAATAAAAAATAAAGATACTCTTGCTAAAACTATTGTATAAAATAGGAATCAGTGAGTGTATCTTTAACATCATGTCAGCCATAAAGGCAGGTTTCATATAATGCAGAATGCTCATAAGCATTGAATTGGGGATATTAACCAAAAAATTAAAGAAGAAAAAAATATTAAAGTTATAAAAACTGGAACACTCTCAATATTAAGGAGACATAATATTCTCATTATTTGCATATGCTAACACTATGCTTGGAATATATCAGAGAATAAACTACTCAATTATTATAAGTAATATAATATGAAAAAGTATTAGGGTACAAAATATACAGAAATCAAAAGCCATCTTATCACAGGAAATCATTATCAAAAGGTATACTGGAAGATACAAGCCTATTAAAATAGACACAAAAATAGGTAAAATACCAAAAACATACTTAACAAGATAAGATACAGATAACTTCATAATGAAAACATTAAAACATGAAAGGCATAAAAGTACATTTGAACAAACTGAAAGTCATATTCTTATATAAGACCCAACTTCATGAAGATCTCAATTCTTTCTTGGTTAATTTTTACATTTAATATTATTCACCAAATATACATACACATGCAAATAAATTTGAATAAACTGCATCTAAATTTCACACAAAGAATTAAATTAGCAAAAATAGTAATATTTTGAAGATGACAACTGAAGAAGGATGTCATAGCCCACTTTCAATATGGCGCCCAGTGATCCTTATTGTAGAGGCTGTTTTTAGGCAGACAGGCTTGAGTGATGGAATGTAGAAAGGGCCCACAGTGATCATGTGGCCGAATACAGACAGGCCCATCAGGCAGCCCGTCTCAAGGTATCCATAGGCCCTAACTGACCAATGGGCTACTTACAAGTAGGCGAAGTTATCAAAATAGGGAATATTCCATATGTGTCATATAGCCTCATCTTCCCCCTTTAAAAACAGCCCCACCCACTGCCTCATTGCACACAGCCTCTCTTCTGCTGTCCTGCCCACTGCTCCCGTATGGTGTATTCAATAAACCTCTCTTGCCTTTGATCTGCCTTGGGTGAATTTTTTCACCTCCTGTGCCACTAGCTTCCACCTCGTCGTTGCCCCATTTGGGGACCCCCATCCAATCAAGCAACAGCCCTTTTAGGCACCACACTTATATCTTGGTATTCACGCTATTATGAAGTCCTCTCCCACACTGTATATGGCTAATCTGTACTATCAATCGAATATAGAGTTATAGTGATGTGTCACATCCAAGGATACCTTAGGAAAGACTGCTACTTTCTGCTTGCTCTCCCTTGGATCACTCTCTCCTGGGAAAGTCAGCCAGCCACCAGCTCTAAGAGTACTCAAGCAGCCCCAGTGAAGTACAGGTGGTGATGAACTGAGCGATAACTGGTACCAACTTCCAAGTTATATGAGAACCCACTCGAATACACACACTTCACCCTTAGTCAAACTAAGAAGACTGTAGTATTGGCTGAACCTTGAGGGAAATCTTTTGAGACTCTGAGTCAACTAAGTAGCTCCAGAATTTCGGACCCATAGGAATTATGTGAGATGAAAAACAACAACAATAAGCAAACATGTTCATTGTTTTAAGTCAATATGTTTGGGGACTAATTTTCTATATGGCAATAGATAGTTGATAAAAAAAAATAGTCGGGGGAGACCTACTACAAATATTTTACACCATCTCCATAATTAAAATGGTTTGGGATTTGCTGCAGCATTTCATAAATCTCTGAAATTTTTACATGGTGGAACAATAACAGTAACAAAAACAAACAAACCCCAAACACTAAACAGTCAAAAAACAAATGATAGGACTTTGGAATTTAGCTCTGATATGTTTTAGAAGTTGTCACCCCCATCCTTACAATTAAGAAAAAAAATGAAATGAACAACATTGATGACTATGTTTGGACCCATGAGAGAAGAGGTTGCTGGCTACTTGCCACTCAGAAATCGGGTGAGGCAGATAAACAAAAAGAATCACAGCTGAGACTAGTTTACATCGAAGAGAAGTGGCTGGAGCCATACAATAGGACGAAAATAAATACTTTGACAAATCGTTGAAGGCCGAATGTGGAGTAGTAGGAGTGGAAGAAATTTCTGGGGGCCACAGTTTTAGGAAGACCCCCCATGCTCCAGAACTCCACAGGATTAGCAAAGAAAAGCCAAGAAAAATTCCCTCAGGTCTCCTGCAGGAATGGGAGGGAATCATTAAAAATATACCCAGAGCAATCTCCATAACAAAGTCCTTCTCTTCAGGGGAAAAGATTTCAGCAGAACCTCATTTTATCTGAGGAAAGGGCATTTATTCCATTCCAGCCCCTCTAGCCTTCTTGTCTCCCCTAAGGGGGAGAAACGATCAAGAAATACTTGCAAAAGTCACAATGCAGTGATACAGACTCAGTAAAAGACAGATTAAGTCACAGTACCATAGAATGCTTTCCTTCTGCCTTACTTTCTGTGTATCAACAGTGGATTACAATGGAAAGACCTACAAGGCCAGGTTACATTTAAGGAGGATTTCTTTTAGAAACCCAGAAACAACAGGAGAGACAAAAACAGGGACATTAAAAGAATTTGAAGCTTCTGGCAACTATAACCATAGCAAACATTAAAAACAGCCCACCCTTAACCAGATTAACATGATACTTTACCCTAAGGGCCCAATTAGTTTAGTTCCTGTTATCTCATAATACATCATGTTTGGTTTTCAATTAAAAAAAATCAGCTATGACATAGATTTGGGGATTATCAGGGCAATTTTTAAAATATATATATATTTTATTCATTTGAGACAGAGAGAGCTCACAAGTGTGAAAGCACAAGCAAGGGGGAGGGCTAGAGGGAAAAGGAGATGCAGACTCTCCACTGAGCAGGAAGTCCAATGCAGAAATTGAACCCAGGACCCCAGGATCATGACCTGACCTGAAGGCAGACACTTAACCGACTAAGCCACCCAGACACCCACAGATAGGGATAAAAAAATATCATTAATATGTTAAGGAATCTGATGGAAAGAGTTGACAACATATAATAGGTAAACAAAGAATAGAAATGCTAAGAAAGAATAAAAAAAACACTAAAAAACAACTCAAAATGATTGCAAATATAAATGTAAAATAAAAAATGATATATATCTTTTAGAAGAAAACATGGGAGAAAATCTAGGTAACCTTGTGTTTGGTGATGGGTTTTTAACTACAACAAGGAAAGCATGAGCCACAAACATAAAACTGATAAATTAGACTTTAATGAAGTTAAAAACTGCTCTGTAAAAGATCCTTACAGAAATGAAAAGAAAAGCCTCCAACTGGGAGAAAATATCCACAGAATAATATCTGATAAAGGGCTGTCACCTGAAATATATGAAGAATTCTTAAAACTCAACAATAAGAAAACAACTCAAGTTGTAAAATGGGCAAAAGATCTCAACAGATATTTCACCAAAGAAGATATAACAATGACAGACATATGAAAAGATGCTCAATATCATTTACAGTGAAGGAATTTCTACTTAAAACAACAGCCATAGAAAGCTACATGCATATTAGAATGCCTAAAATTAAAAAAAAATAAACTGACAATGCCAAATCCTAGCAAGGTTTTAGAGGTACTCCTTTCATTGCTGATGGGAACACAAAATGTTCTAGTCACTTCGGAAGATAGTTCACAATGGCAGTTTTTACACATTATTCAGCAATAAAACAGAAGTGAGCCGCCAGGCTATGGGAAAACATGGATGGACTTTATTTGCATATTGTGAAATAAAGAAGCCTGCCTAAGAAAACTGTATGCTATTTGATTCCAATTATATAACCTTCCGGAAAATGCAAAACTATAGTGACAGTGGTTTCTAGGAATTCTGGGGAGGAAAATAATAAACAGGTGAAGTTCATGAAGTTTTTTAGGTGATAAAATTTTTTAATGATGATATTTTGTATAATACTGCAATGTTGTATATAAAATTATGTATTTGTCAAAACCCATCAAACTTTAAGGCACAAAAATGAATCTTAGTGTATGCGAATTAAAAACAAAATCATTTAGGGGGTTGGGGAATCTCAGGAAACAAAGCAGATCATGACAAGAGAATCTACCATATTACAAATGTGTGAAACAACCTCACTAAAGGACATGAGAAAAAATGTTGACCTAAGTAATTCTGGAAATGAATCCACACAACTAAAGGCAAAAGAAAACTATGCTTAAGTGGTATACTTTAGTCCTTACAGACTGCTTTTGATAGCTCTACATCTATTGGAATTGAATGAGTAAATGGAAGGCGGATTGTGGAAGCCAAGTTTTTCACTGTGGAAGTGGGAATTTATAGATAATCAAGGGGAGGGAGCTAGAATGATCCATGTGGTAATGAATTAGAGTTGGAAACACCTGTATGAACGCATGTTAAATTAATATAGATACAGAGGATTATATATAGAAATCACACACACACACACACTTGCATGAGACTGTATACGTGCATGTATTTTCTTATTCTTTCCCCCGATAAGGCCTGAAGATAATAACACCACGTTTTTACCACAAAAATGTTGACTATCATTATGATTTTGCTGTAAAAAAGAAATGAAGACATTCTCTGTATCTTGCCATGGAGTGACCTCCAAGATAGAACATTGAGTTAACACAAATAATATATGAAGCTGTGAATGGTCACAATTAAAGTATTAATGGGAAAAATAATATACATTAACTTATACTTGATAGTATTTGCATTAAAAAACTAGAAGAAGGCATATATAGACAAACAAATACATGTAGTTATCTATAGGTAAGGGAAAGGAGATCATAGGGGTACTTTTTACTATATAGTTTCTTACACTGCTTTGACCTTTTAAAAACTATTTGAATGCATTACCTATTAAAAATATTAAACTCGGGCAACCCTGGTGGCTCAGTGGTTTGGCGCTGCCTTCGACCCAGGGCCTGATCCTGGAGACCCGGGATCGAGTCCCACGTCGGGTTCCCTGCATGGAGCCTGCTTCTCCCTCTGCCTGTGTCTTTGCCTCTCTCTGTGTGTCTCTCATGAATAAATAAATAAAAAAATCTAAAAAAAAAAATAAAAATATTAAACTCAAAATATAAGCATTCATAAATATAAATATGTGTGAATATATATAAGGCCGATAGCAATAAGTAGCCAGACACTTGAAATTCTGTATGTCATTTAATATTTTTACCAATCCAATGAGGTAGGTTCTATTTTTCCCTAGATTGCTGAGGAACCGAGACACTGGGAATTAAGGAACTTCTCTAATGTTACAAAAAACAGATTAGTGTTCAGGTCTAGATCCCTCTGACTCCAAAGTTTATGTTCTTAACGGCCATCCTCTTCCTGATTTGAAAGGTACACATATAACAAGTCAGAATGACAGATCGGGTTACAGAAAATGCCTTGAGTTAAGCTGGAAGTTTTGAAACAGTGGATCTCTTTTATCTATAATCTCTTGTAAACTCTATTTTTTGAAAAATAAATTCCTTGACAAAAATCTTATGGAGAGAACACTATGCCACTAACTTCTTTTGGAATATATATTGTCGCCATAGTGTTAAGTCTTATTAAATATCAAAATTTAATATCACAGGTCATATTTAATATTTCTTGGTTTTAACAAGATTTCCAATTACTATAAATAAAACATTTAACGTGTATTTCTGAGTTACAGTGCTTAAACTTTTAAGACAGTGCTATTTCAAAATGAATCTAACATAATTTAATTCTACTTAAGATTAATTGCAGTTACCTGCTTAACTAATAATTGTTAATTCTAGTTACTTAGAATGTTCAGATAAAAATTTCTATGAAATATGGATCTATTCTGAAACAAATACCAGTATTTCTCATTCAAAGGTACTTTTTAAAAGTGTAGGTTCTGAGTCCTAACTCCTTGAGATTCTATTTCAGTAGGACTAGCAATGGGATTGAGGATTTTTCTTTAACAAATGATTTATATAGTTAGCCCTTGGAACAGGCTTTGAGCAACATTGTCACAGAATGCCTCAAGGATGGAAGCACCCCAACAAACAATTGATATACTTCCACTTCAATATATGGTAAAATAGGAAGGTTTATGATTGTGCATCACATGAAATTATTTACAACATTAAGGTGTCACAACTAAAACCAAAAATTAATACTAAACTAGACATTGGTGTCTATCAAACCAGTTCTCTGGAGCATGATTTTCCCTGGCCAGCTGATATGTGTATAAATAAAAGGCTTTCCTTTTTTTTCTTATAATATGTCTCACTTTTTTTTTTTTTAACAGTCATTGATTTTGTTTGGGTTGTTATTTTTAAATTGAAAGACAGATGAGGAGTCATATTGGATTCAGTGCAATTTCTGAATCCAATAGTGTTATAAATCAGATAAAAAAAAGACAAAATAAAGATTTCCATTTCTCAGCAGAGATACATAAAACTGGATATTCAAAAAACCATAGTATATCATGTCAAATATAATCCACAAGAAATAGTGATTTCCATTCATATTGTCTGTCTTGTCTACGTTTTGATGGAGCTGGTAGACAGTAAAATATGTCTCATGGCACCATCAATTACTGAGAGATTAAAAAGAAAACTTTGTAAAGTTGAAATCTATCAACCCTCATGGCTGTCTGCTTTGTTGCTTTAATATTTGAGTCTTAATCTTTACCAAGGATTGTTGAGTGCCACTGTATACTGCCTTTAGAACTTTGAATTACATCACTAAAAAGAAAAATGAAAGGACTTACATTATAAAAGGTTTTTTCAATAAAGGAATTTAGCTTCCATGAATTTATATCTATGCTATATTTAGGTTTACTGATACTCTAAGTCCCTCTTTGCCAGGAACTTCAAAATGTAAGTTGAGACCCAAAGGTGGATTAAGGAGCAACCTCAGTCATTACACTGCATTGGAAAAATTAACTATATGAGATTTTAACACTTTTTATTTTCAGATTGCATTTAATTCCTATCAGTTTATAGGTAACTCCTAGCATACAGGAGTATTTTCAAAATAATAGTAATAATAATAAAATGCATTATGATGATGATTACTACTATTACAACAAAAATGCAACAAGAACACAATTTAGTAATCAAAATATGATCGAAAGCAATTTAAATCTTTAATGCAATTTATTTTCTCTTTTTCTTTTCTTTTTTCTTTTCTTCTTTCTTTCTTTCTTTCTTTCTTTCTTTCTTTCTTTCTTTCTTTCTTTTTTTCTTTCTTTCTTCTTTCTTTCTTTCTTTCTTTCTTTCTTTCTTTCTTTCTTTCTTTCTTTCTTTTCTTCTTTCTCCTTTCTTTCTTTCCTTTTTTTTTTTTTTTTTTTTAAGTAGGCTCCATGTCCATTGTGGAGCCCAACATGGGACCTGAACTCAAGAGAGAAGCCCTGAGATCAAGACCTGAGCTGAGATCAAGAGTCAAGGGAATTTTTATGACATGTTGCCCTACATTTAACAAAATATTTTTTCCCTTGTCTTCTTTTCTTGCCCTCTCTTCCCTCAACATAACCCCCCAAAAACATTTTCCCAAACTGCCTTGTGGAGACTTTAGCTAGTTTCTCTAGCTTTTTCCTTCTTTCTCTACCTGATGATGACGATGATGGCAGTGATTTTCTCCCACTTGCATCTCCAATGCAAGTCCGGCTATTATCTACTCTGATGTAGACATAGCTTAGAATTAATCAAGTAAAGATGAAACTCTCCAGCACTCTCCAGTCCTTTGTGTGGTGGGGTAAGCTAAACAAGAGTTCCTGGTATAGAGAAAAGGAATGAAAGATAGAAGACCTGGAATAGATGAAAGCAAAAGTCTCCTTAGTGGCCATGGGAAGGAACAAAGCACCAAATACACGTGTGAAAACTGTTTCTCCTGTCATCTTTCTCTGAGTCAAACCATTACAATACTCCATAAAGGGGGATAAAATGCCAACCCGTGATAGTGCTTATTTCCATCTGTAGACCAACACTGACTCCTTTCCATATCTTTCTGTGTGTAGGGTAGGATTTCTTTCTGACAACTTAGGGGATGATGTGTGGCTTCCCTTGGTTACATGTGTCCTTCAGGAACTTTTCTGGCTAATCTAGTTAATTCTGAAGAAACAGACACTTGGAAGTTAATTCATATTTCCTAGTCCAATAGGATGTGTCTATATCCAACCCGACTTAAAAAAAAAAAGAAAGTGGCAATTTTTTTTTGGTTTCTGGTTCTCTTGGTCTATTCTAATTTCTTTTTCTCTTGCCTTCATTGGTTGGCTTGACTTGCCAAAAACTGCCAGAGAACTCCACCTCCCTCTTCTCACCACTTCCATCTTGCCCTTCTCTCCAGTCTCCTCCTTTCTCCTCTTCTCCCCTCCTTCCCTTTCTCCCTAGCAAAACTGAGGGGATCCCTGGGTGGCTCAGCAGTTTGGTGCCTGCCTTTGGCCCAGGGTGCAATCCTGGAGTCCCAGGATCGAGTCCCACGTCGGGCTCCCTGTGTGGGGCCTGCTTCTCCCTCCTCCTGTGTCTCTGCCTCTCTCTCTGTGTGTGTGTGTGTGTCTATCATAAATAAATAAATAAATCTTAAAAAAAAAAAATTGAGTGGAAATTCCAGAGTTCCCTCACACTCTTCCCCCACACATGCACAGCCTCTCCCATTGTCAACATCCCCTACCAGAGTTATATATTTGTTACAATCAGTAAAGTACACTGACATATCACCCAAATCCCATAGTTTGCTTTGGGATTGTACATTCTATGGGTTTTGACAAATGTTAATGACACATACCCACCACTATATTATGAGTTCCACTGCATTAAAAATCCTCAGTGCTCTTTCTATTCATCCTTTTCTCTCCCCAAACCTGGCAACAACTGATCTTTTTGCTCTCTTCTTTGTTTTGCCTTTTCCAGAACATCATAGACTTAGAATCATAAGTTTGCCTCTCTTAGATTGACTTCTTTTACTTAGTAATATACTTTTAAATTTCCTCAATGCCTCTTCATGGCTTGATAACACTATCATAAGCTGTAGTACAAATAGACAATGAATTATTTTACCCATTCGCCTACTAAAGGATATCTTGTCTGCTTCGAAGTTTTAGAAATTATGAATAAAACTGCTATAAACATATGTGTGCAGGTTTTTGTGAGGAAGTAACTTTTCAATTCATTTGGGTAAATACCAAAGACAATGACTGCCATATTATATGGTAAATATATATTTAGCTTTGGAAAAACTGCCAAACTTTCTCCCAAAATGGCTATACCATTTTGCAACTGATCAATGATTAATAAGAGCTCCTGTAGCTCCTCATCCTCATCAGCATTTAGTGTTGTCAATGTTCCTGGTTTTAGCCATTCCAACAAGTGTGCTGATACTTCATCATTTTCATTTCATTATTTTAATGAAAAATGCTTATTTGCCATATATTTATCTTTTTGGTGAGGTTTCTATTTAGATCTGTTGCCTGTTTTTTTAAAATTGGGTTGTTCATTTTCTTACTGTTGAGTTTTAAGACTTCTTTATACGACAGTTCTATATTAGACTCTTGTTTTGCAAATATTTTCTCCCAGTCTGTGGCTTGTTTTCTCTTACTTTTGAGAGACATTTCTTTTTGTTCCCAGTAAAAATCAGTTTCTCCACAAGCCAGAATTCCAGCAACTACTAAGGGAGCTAAAGAAACCTAAAGATCTTTTCCTTTTTTTTTTTTTCCCCTTCTTGTTAATTTGTCACTATAAGTTATCCAGCATTGATGTCATTGATGTCCAAAAGGTTGTATTTCTTCCAACTATCCTCTTACCATCTGTGCTCCACTCTTGCCAGGTCTCTCACATGGACAAGCCCCTGTGGAACATGATCTTTTCCTGCTAAATGCGTGTCTGAACATTTTCCCCCCTGTCTGTTGATGTATAGTTATGGATTCAACATGTATACCTCAGGTACTCTAAACTCATGTACTTTTTTTTCTTTTTCTTGTAGAGAGGAGAGAGAGGGAAAGTGGGACAGGGGAGGGGTTAGGAAGAGAGGGAGAGAAAGAGAGAATCTTAAGCAGACTTCATGCTTGACGTGGGGCTTGATCTCACAACCCTAATTATATGACCAGAGTGAACTCAAGAGTCAGGCACTTAATCTACAGCCACTTAGATACCCCTCAAGTAATCTTTTTTAAGTGTAGTTTCTAAGCCTATTCAATTCCATTCTTCTGATCATTAAACTCCCAGTGACAGTAAATGAGTAGTAAAAATGGGCAGTGCAGAATTTAAATAAGAAAATTTATTTCTTCAAAAGCAGCTTGTGAATTCTTTATTAAATTATCTATATTTATTATAATATAATGTAGAGGGAGAGATTTAATACATTATTTCATTTGTTCTCAAATGGCCCCTAGTATATTGAGTGTTTAAATGATATACTTAAGATATATTTTATATATTATTTCTCCACTTTTATAAATTGACTCTCACAATTATTTTGTGTATGTCTTAAAATTATGTCATCTCAAAAGCTTTTTGATAGTACAAATAGAACTAATATAAGATATTTGATGTATTATAATTAAAGAGATATTTTCAGTCATTCTTTGGTATTTTTTATTATCTGATAGTTTTAATTATTTTGGCCAAAGGACCTTATTTTATATATGAAATAATTATGTTCACAATGAATTAACCCATTCTAGTGAACATTAATCCCAAGTGAAGTCATTATATCCATTGTAATTGACTTGGTTATGTGAATTTTCATTCAATCATATTTATATATATATATATTACTAATAAAATATCATTTACAGATTATAATCCATGATGCTTTAAGCATATTTAAATACAATGACAAGGTATTCCAATTGACTTTTGTAAAAGGTAATTGGGGACACCTGGGTGGTTGAGTGTCTGTCTTTGGCTCAGGGTGTGATCCCAGGATCTAGGATTGGGTCCAGCATTGGGCTCCTTGTGGGGAGCCTGTTTCTTCCTCTGCCTGTGTCTCTGCCTCTGTCTCTCTGTGTTTCTCATGAATAAATAAATAAAATCTTTTTTTAAAAAAAAGAAAACGGTAGTGGTATTCAGGATGACTTTAATTCACCTATGGATTTATATTTACCTTTGGTGATTTTTTAAATAAAAATATATTATGATAAAAATGAAGTATACTAACATTCTAGGTATTGAATGTTTATATGTAATATTTTATATAATGTGTCTATGTTCAATAATAAAGAGGGAATAATAAACTGAGGATACATTTTATTTCTGAAAGGTGTTTTCTACCACAGTTGTTTAATAATAATGAAAAAAGGAACCCAAAGACACAGGAGTGTACTAGAATTACTTTTATTTCCCATAAAACTAGCATTATTTAACTGTGATCAGGGAAAGTAAATCCCAGACTTGAAATATGTTGTCTTTACTAAAGCTCTTCCACATTATAGGTTGGCCTAGTTTAACTATTTAGCTTTTGGGAAATAAAAACACCAATTCATTTTTTATATTCTAAAGAAATAAAGTTTACTGCTTACTACCATAGAAGCAATAAAAAAAAAAGACATTTAACATGTAGTATACAAGCCATAAGACACATTCCATACGTGTAGTATAGTTAAGAATACTTTTCATTCATCACACACTGAAATGTTAGAAGGTGAAGTCTTAGACTCCAAGTGTAGATTATTTCCAAGTGTCTTCTAAAATTTATCTCCCAGATCTTAATCACTTACCTAGAAATTGATTTTGTAAGTCACACAGTGATGAGAGCTATTATATCAACCAAGCAGAAAAGAAAAATTTAAAAAAATATCTACTTTAAAACTCTTGTACAGTTATTATTCTTTTGATTTTTTTCAAATTTAAAATATTTCACATGTATATCTATACACACACACTTACACAATGGAATATTACTGAACCATAAAAAATAATGAAAGCTTGCCATTTGCAGCAACATGGATGGACCTAGACGGTAGCATGCCAAGGCAAGGCACATAAGTCAGAGAAAGACAGATACCACAGGATTTCACTTATATGTGGAATCTAAAAAGCAAATGAGCAAACCAAACAGAAATGGATTTATAAATATAGAGGACAAACTGATGGCTGGCAGAGAGGAAGCAAGTGGGGGGGAATATATGAAATAGAGGATTCAGAGGTACAATCTTCTAGTTATAAGATAAAAAAGACACAAAGATGTAATGTACAGCGTAGGGAATACAGTCAATAATATTCTAACAATTCTATATGGTGACAGATGGCAACTAGACTTATTGTAGTGACCATTCATAAAATATATACATATTTAAACATTATGTAGTCATGAGCAACTAATACAGTATTATATGCTAATAATTCTTCAATTAAAAAATTAAAATAATCACTTTGAATGCCATTAGCAAGATCTACATTTTTGGGACAATCTCAGAGTTATAATACTAAGACTAACCTGAATATATATAAAGAATTATGCAGATTTTTGCTGCTTTTGATCATTATTTCAGCTAAATTGAATCAAAATTTGTTAAAACATTTTAGAAATTTCAGTCACTACTTCAGTGTTTTGACATCAAAAACTTGATCATGCATATTCTGAACCACAGGAAAAAGAAGATAATTTGCTATAAATGTTAAAAGTGAATAGGAAATTAATGAATAATGATAAATAATGGAATGCCCATTTAAAAATACTAATATAATTTCATGGAAGTTGATAACATAATAAATAATAGGCTATAAAACCTATTACCAAAAAATACAAAGAAAAAATAATAAAAATCTCAAAATGAATAGCTGGATTGAAATATTAAAAAAATATTACAAAACAATAAATGTGAAAAATGGAGTTAAAAGAGAAGACCACTTTGTACATTTAGTGTTCCTTATACATGTATAAAGTGATTTCCTAATTCCATAAACATTAATTGAATAAAGGCATAGGTTATTGTGGATATAAATATTTAGGCTATACACACTGTGATGCCACAGAGAATAAAAAGAACCAAAATTTTTCACCTTAAATGTTCACTTACCTTATAATACTTAATTATACATTTTATAAAGGAGTTGGAGATCGTTAATTGATTATTCTTATTTTACAGATAAATAAAATGAAGGTTCTAAGAAGTTAACTGTTTTCAGAATAATAAGGCACTGTGGTTAAGAAGGTAGATTCTACGATCAAACAACTTGATTTTGAGTCCCAGATCCTTCCGTTTATAAGCTGAGAAATTGTTGGTACATTTCTTTTAATCTCTTTAAGCTTATTTCCTCACTGGTAAAAGGAGGGCAACAGTAGTGTTTTTCATACGGCAGATGTATGGAAATCAAATAAAATTCTTAAGGCAAAGTGCTTAGCATATTGCCTGAACAGTTTTAAGTACTTAGCAAATGTATTTTTAGCATTAATATTATATATTAGCATTTATATTAGCATTTATATTAGCATTAATATTATTAATATTATTGTGATTTATTACTATTGTTATTATTACTATTAGAACAAGAGTCAGGTTCTCCTAATGCCAAAGCCATTAAATTGATATCTTAGTCTTAATTCTGCAATTAGATTCAGTGGATATTTCCACTAAATATTTCCACATTTAAGAATCTATGGTCCAGGGGCACCTGGGTGGCTCAAGTGATGTAAGCATCTGCCTTTGGCTCAGATCATGATCCCAGAGTCCTAGCTAGGATTGAGTCTCGCACATTGGGCTCATTGAAATCCCTACTCAGAGGGTAGTCTGTTTCTCCCTCTCTCTCTGACCCTCCACCCTACTCATGCCCTCTCTCTCCCTCTTTTTCTTTCTCTCTCTCTCTTGAGTAAATAAAGCTTTAAAAATAAAATGAAATCCATGGACACTTTACATCAAATATATCTTGAAACAGAAAAGCAAAGTTGGAGGTATCACAATTCTGGACTTCAAACTATATCACGAAGCTGTAGTCAACAAGACACTATGATACTGGTGCAAAACAGACAACATAGATCAATGGAACAGAATAGAAAACTCAGAAGTGGACTCACAATTATATGATCAACTAATCTTCAACAAAGTAGAAAAGAATACTCAATGGAAAAATGACAGTCTCTTCAACAAATGGTGTTGGGAAAACTGGGCAGCAACATGCAGAAGAATGGAATTGCACCACTTTCTTACACCAAACACAAAAATAAATTCAAAATGGATGTAAGACCTAAATGTGAGACAGGATACCAGCAAAATCCTAGAGGAGAACAGAGGCAGGAACCTCTTTGACTTTGGCCATAGCAACTTCTTACTAGAGACATCTCTGGGGGCAAGGGAAACAAAAGCAAAAGTGAACTGTTGGAACTTAATCAAAATAAAAAGCTTCTGCACAGTGAAGGAAACAGTCAACAAAACTAAAGGGCAACTGATGGAATGGGAGAAGATATTTGCAAAGGACTGCAATGCAAATGTCTGATAAAGGGTTACTATTCAAAATCTATAAAGAACTTATCAAATAACATCCAAAAATAAATAATCCAGTTAAGAAAGGGCAGAAGACATGAATAGACATTTTTCCAAAAAAGACATACACGTGGCTAACACACTTGAAAATATGCTCAACATCACTTATCATCAAGGAACGATGGCTAAAATTACCAACATAGGAAACAACAAATGTTGGTGAGGATGGGAGAAAGGGGAACCCTCTTACACTGTTGGAGGGAATACAAACTGGTCAGCCATGCTGGAAAACAGTATGGAGATTCCTCAAAATATTAAAAATAGAACTACCCTATAACCCACTAATTGCACTACTAGGTGTTTACCCAAAAGATACAAAAATACTGATCTGACGGGGCACATGCATCCTGATACTTAACAGTAGCACTATCAACCATAGCCAAATTATGGAAAGAGCCCAAACGTCCATCGACTAATGAATGGATAAAGAAGAGGTGGTATACACATATAATGGAATATTATTCAGCCATAAAAAGAATGAAATTTTGCCATTTGCAACAACATGGATGGAGCTAGAGTGTTTTATGCTAAGCAAAATAAGTCAGAGAAAAGTAAAAGAAGAATATAGGGAAAGAAAAAAGAGAGTGAGGCAAACCATGAGAAAACTCTTAACTATAGAGAATAAACTGAGGGTTGTTGAAGAGAAGGTGGGCAGGAGGATGGGCTTAGATGGGTGATGGGTATTAAGGAGGGCACTTATGTGATGAGCACTGCGTGTTTGATGTCAGTGATGAATCACTGAATTCTAGTCCTGAAACTAATATTATAAATATATGTTAACTAACTAGAATGTAAATAAAAGCTTGAAACATTAAAATAAGAAAAAAACTATGGTCCCTTTATAAGTTAACAAAACTACCAAATATTTCTTTTTATTCTTCTCTGATTCTGATAACTTAGTTATTTTGAGGGTTTATATTTTAAAAACTAAGGCCTCTATCTGAAATGTTGATGTAGTCAGCATTTGGTAAAAACAAAAACAAAAACAAAACCCAAAAAACAAACAAAAAACCCCCAAAAGCTATGTATAGTTTTATTAAACTGATTAAGTTGTTGCAATTAAAAAACTATGCAATAAGAATGTATGAACCATCCAGAAGGATCTATGGATCCCTCTTCAAGCTATTTTACAAAAAATGCACTAGTTTACATTTAAATAAGTGTCAAGTAGACATATTTTCCTTAAAGAAATGAATAAACCTAATACTGATAAAGCATAGGTAGATAGGTTAGTAACAATGGATAGATGGATGGACAGACAGATAGATATAAAAGTCACTATCCAAATTATGGCTTATACATGTTTACAATGGCAAAGCCATAAGTACTGTTAAGCCTTCATATTTTACTATTGCCTCTAAGGGAACATATTTTTAGGGAGATTTTTTAGAAGAAATCGTTTTAGTAAACAGTGGAATGTAGGAAAAACTCAATTACAAGTATATAAAATCATGGATGATTTTGAGTTTTCACTTCTTCATGAGCATAAAAAAATTAAATTATTTAGACAATTTTTTTAAAAGTCCGAAATTTCAAAGAAGAAAGGATAGACCTTGTGCCCCTAATTTTCTGTTTCACATATTTAAATTTAACTTAGATTATTTTCAAATTTTGTCACTGTTCAAAAATGTTTTTAAAACAGTATATTAAGATTCATATACCATTTCCATGACAAATAGTATTTGAAATTTATAACAATTATATAAATGCCTTTTAAGCATATACACTGTAATATTAATGCATATAGCATGCTATATATGGAATTTAATAACTAATGACATTTAAAGTAAAAGTTCTTTTATGATATGCAATAAAGAAGTTACATTTATAGACAATAAAAGTTATACTGTCTTCTGAATCTCTTAGGGATTAATTTATGCCCTTTTTTTTAGTTAACAAGTTTTAGTTATTCCTGAAAAATTTGTCTATACACACACACACACGCGCGCGCGCGCACATACTCTACTAATTTTAATGGGAAAGATATTATGCATTCTATTCTAACTCAACATACTAAAATAATTTTTCACAGTTAGAAGAAGTATCAATTGAACAGTGAAAACATATTTACATAAATAATAAATCATTTGGTTGTAAATGCAGTTTGCACATAAAATGAAATTTACTGTGGAATAAGATTGTTTGGTAGGTGGTGGCTGGTGGAAGAGGGGTATGAAGGATTCATCTTTAGAAGGTGATGGATAGTCAGGTGATCCACCTTCTGGCAGGCATTTATGATTCCATTTAATGTCAGAATCAGATGTAATTGACGGTAATAGAAGTAAAAATGACATTCATTCCTTATACATTTTTTAGTGAAAAATTTATTCAGAGTTAAAATTTTAGCTCTTGGCTTTCTGTTAATAGACATTACACAGAAGCAATGAAAAATATAATTCTAAATAATCACATAGGCAAACATCTGTCAGGCATGTACATGCCATATTCATAAACATTACTGTAACTGTGAATTGATGATATGCTGGTTATACATTTTATTTTATTTCTGCTATTGTGTTGGGAAGACTGTGAATTCAATGCAAATTTTTTCCAAGTAAAGATTATAAGGGGAAAAACAAGACAAAAAGCTACTGAAACAAAACAAAATATTCATAGCCCCAGGGAGTTCTTGATTCAATACAGATGTCTCTTGGGGATTGGTTCACCCAGCGCTTTGCAGGAATAGTTTGACATATGTTCTAAGCATACTGGTACACAGTTTTTTTAAAATTTCACAGTCATTATACCAGTATTGACAGACCAAAGAAAGGAATTTAAATAAGTGGTGGTTTAGTATAAATGTTAAAGATACACTGCATGTGTAGTAATGACACTGAAAGACAAAAGGAGGTTTTTGCTGTTTGACATCCTTTCTCTGACCTTAGCAGTATGCATAATGAGATGGTTAGCTAGGGTATAATAAAGGGTCTGGAAGAGATAAAAGAATCTGCTCCAGGAATAAAACTCACTTTGCCCAAGGAACTTCTTCAACTGGCCAGTATAAGAAAAGCAGAAGGGTGATACATAAAACAAAAGAACAATTAAGTAACTTATCCAAGGTCAGGTAGCTAATGGATGGTAGATCTGAAATTTGATTCTAGTCTCCCTCCAATAAGTCTTCTCCTTCAGAAAAAAATGGTTACTGTATATGCTTATGCTTCTTGAACCTATTAAATTGTGTGTACAAACATATACACACCACACACACATCAACTGAGCAGTGAAAATATATTTACATAAATAATAAATGATGGTTTAAGAATACATTTATATAAATTTTCATCAACCATTAAATCTTCCTGAGGCTTAGAATATTAACTAGATTTCCCAATGTCACTAAACTAATGAAGTGGCAGGCACAAATTTGACCACAGGTATTTTTAACCCCGAAGCTGGTATCTTCCCATCTCTTCAGACTACAAATAATACAAACAATTGAGGGTTTTAGAATATAGAATTATGTTCTCTCATTCTAAGCAATCATTTCAATACACAAAACTGAAGGCCTACATCAGGGCAGGCCAAGAGAGTTGTTTTGTTATTCTAAATTATGTTGAAATGCGTTTTTCTACAGTTAGAGTGTCCTTGGAAGTACAGAGAATTTGACAAGAAAAGAAACTGAAAGTTAGAAGGGGAGAGGTTATGAAATGCACAGAGAATAGCCTCTTTCTGCTTTTCCCCACTGATATTCCTTTACTTATCTCAGCAACAGCATTAATAACTCTAGATATGCTTCCCTTTCCGTATTTATATAATAAAGTAAAAGCTCTATTTTACTCTAATAGAGTAAAAAACTTTATTTACTTTTAATAGAGTAAAAGCTCTATTTTAAAGAGAAAAGTTAGAGTTCAAAGTTTACAAATAAGTGCTAAATCACTTAACTTATTTCTTCTGTGGATAGCACCAAAATCTATTTACTATTTTCATATCTACTGGGTTTTTTTTTCCTCATTAACAGAATTCTAAGACTAAATATCTTTGAGATTTTTTTGAATAATTTTCTAAACTGCAAAAAAAGGAATAGAATCACTTGATCCCTTTTATATTTTTAATAGAGTGATAGTTGGAAAAAGACCAATATTATCTAAATCTATGTCCATAGGCTTCAAAAGCAAATTTATAAATATATAATAATGGATATTGTGTGAACTTTTAAAGAGAATATTAATTTAGCAATGTATAACAAAGCTGGAGAGAGAGAAATAAACTAGAGAGAATGAGACAGAGGGAAAATTTAGCCTGGAAATTTTGCTTATAGTAATTTATCCTCAGAAAGTAATTGGAGAAATTCACAAGAAAATATTTATGTTGATAATTATCACAATTCCAAATAATAGCAAAAAAAAAAAAAAAAAGAGGAAATTTAGAAATAGTATAAATAAGGGGCACCTGGGTGGCTCAGTTGGTTAAGCATCTGCCTTTGGCTCAGGTCATGATCCCAGGGGTCCTGGGATCCAGCCTGACTTCTGGCTCCCTGCTCAGCAGGGAAATCTCCTTCTTCCTCTCTCTCTGCTCCTCCCCTTCACTCATGCTCTCTCTCTCTCTCTCTCAATCAAATAAATAAAATCTTAAAAAAAAGAAATAATATAAATAATTCAAAATAAGAAATAGTCACTATTGGTATATTCATAGAAGTATGTACTGATTAAGAATGATGTTAAAACTATGTATAATATGAACTGTATAAATACTATGTATAAATAGTACATATAAAAAGTATGTATAAATAATGAAATAATGGCAGAAAGGACACAAATGAATTAAAAAAGTAACTAGTAAATATTTTCAAGAACAGGGTCTTTAAAATTAATTAATATAATAACATAACACTGACGATTATGATTAGAAGAATGAGAAAATTAAATAAAATTAAGAAATGGACATAGGATAAAATAATGAGAGATAGAAACGATACTTTTAAAATCATAAAGTATACAATTCTGATGTAATTTTGAAAATTCAGATGCTAAACTTTCTATGGTATATAGAAAAATTGAGAAACCAATTTAATCCATTACCAGATAAGTATAGTAAAAGAAAGAAATGTCTCCTAAGTAAAATAGGTTTAAAAAATAGGAAATAGAAAGCTATCAGATGAATTATATAATACATTAAAAGATTTATCAACCTGGGATGCCTGGGTAGCTCAGTGGTTGAGCATCTGCCTTTGGCTCAGGTTGTGATCCTGGGGTCCTGGGATCGAGTCCTGCCTCAGGCTCCCCTCTGGGAACCTACTTTTCCCTGTGCCTATGAATCTCCTTCTCTGTGTTTGTCATGAATAAATAAACAAAATCTTAAAAAAAAATTCATTAACCCAACCATAATAAGACTTAGTCTCAGACCACATGGATAATTTTTAAATTAGAAAAATACAGAAGGCCTTTTTAAAAATAACAATGCTATAATCCTAATGCTGAATAAGCATTTGATAAGTTCAAAACTCACTCCAAGTATACAGGTTTTTCAAAATGGTGAATAATTTATCAGTGAGTATATAATTTCACTAGAAATTTCATTAGAAATTATACACTAGAGTATATAATATAACTATAAAATAAAAGAAATTGGTTGCACTTTGTTTAGAAATTTTATTAAGGATCCTAGATTTAAAATAAATGTGAAAATATTTTTAAACATTTTACTAATGGGTTATTTAGTGGCTTGATCATTCATGCTAACTATTACAACATAATATAGGTAATTTTTAAAAAAAGATCTTACTTGTTCATTCATGAGAGACACAGAAAGAGAGAGGCAGAGACACAGGCAGAGGGAGAAGCAGGCTCCATGCAGGGAGCCAAACGTGGGACTCAATCCCAGGTCTCCACAATCAGGCCCTGGGCTGAAGGTGGCGCTAAACCGCTGAGCCCCCCCAGGGCTGCCCAATATAGGTAATTATATTAAAAGTTCTCATGCCAAACTTTCAGGTTGCTTCTGACTAAATATTTTTTAAAAATTCAAATGCACTTAACCATTATCTGCATGCAAAACCAGGTGTACAAATGAGAGCAATCTGTGAATCAGTTGGTTCAGCCCTGAGTGAATTCACTAGGTTGTTTCTATCTACTCTGTCTCCTTAGTGTTGACTTTATCTTCATTTGTATGCTTGGAAAACTTACACTGACATATAATATAAAACACTGACAAAATACTTAGTATATGTAAAAGAAAATATGATCCTAGTTTCAGTTATGCAGTATATGTGTTGCTAGGTAACCTGGGGAGACCCCTGGCCCTGAGGCTTCTGCCCAACCCACTCCTGGATGTCACCAGAGGCTCCTGGTCTCCTCACAAGATAGAATTCAAGGAGGGGGATCCCTGGGTGGCGCAGCAGTTGGGCGCCTGCCTTTGGCCCAGGGCGCGATCCTGGAGACCCGGGATCGAATCCCACGTCGGGCTCCCGGTAATGGAGCCTGCTTCTCCCTCTGCCTGTGTCTCTGCCTCTCTCTCTCTCTCACTGTGTGCCTATCATAAATAAATAAAAATTAAAAAAAAAAAAAGAATTCAAGGAGGGACCAGACACAGTGGTTGAGCCAATGCAAGTGAAGAGTTTATTAAAGTGAGAATATGCTGTTGAAGTGTGAGAATGGGTGAGCTAAGGGAGAGGTGTGCCCCATGGGGTATGGGTCTCTATTTTTTATTTACAGCTGCTAACTAGGGAGTAGAATATTTATTACTTGAAAGGGGATTTCTTGGGGTGCAGGGTTTTGTGTCCTTTCTCCCTTGGTCAAAATCTCTGACCTTCTCTGTCTTGGGCCTATCTGGTTCGATCTGGCTTCTTGTGGCTTTGTTTTGGAGTGCTGTCAGGATGGGCCTCTGACTTTCCCCGTTGCTGACCATGATTTCCCCTTTGCTGGCTTCCAGGCATCCCATTAAAGCCTAACTAATTGCCTACTCTAACATATGGTACACTTGGTTATTATTGGGCACTCTCAGGCATTACAACATTTAGAATTCCTAGACTCCTCCATTGACAACATGACAACAGCACCCTGCCATAACCATAACCACTAAAATACATATTTCTCCTACATATTTCTAAAATAATGGTACTAACACTACTGCTGTGACATACTGATATGGAAATTCTGAGTCTGGATGGCAAAATTAACAAAGCTGATCTAAAGGACACAGTACAGGGGGCCTGGGTGGCTCAGTGGTTGAGCATCTGCCTTTGGCTCAGGGTGTGATCCCAGAGTCCTGGGATTAAGTTCCACATGTGCGGAGCCTGCTTCTCCCTCTGCCTGTGTCTCTGCCTCTCTCTCTCTCTGTCTCTTACGAATAAAAAAAAATCTTTGTACTTCCAAGTTTGTGCCTGTTAGAATGGTTAAGCAAGTTTTCACGACTGTCCCCCTCAAGATAATTCAGTATGTCTATACTTGTAAAATCTTTGACTTAGAATAGTCAAAAATTAACCATATTAGTGGAAAGGAGATTAGTAGTTACCAAGGACTGGGGAAAGCACTGACTACAAGGACGATGTAGGAACTCTCTGGGGTGATGGAAGTACTCTCCATCTGGAGTGGAGTAAGGATTATATGGTTGTACATATTTGTGAAAACATACCAAACTTTATAGTTCAGGTGGGGGAACTATTATTATATATATATATATATATATATATATACACTCAAATATATTTGGTTTACAACTGTTGTATTTAAGTTGTCTAACTCTTGGAGCACCTGGGTGACTCAGGTCACGATCTGGGTCCTGGAATTGAGCCCCATGTAAGGTGCCCTGATTAGTGGGAAGTCTGCTTCCTCTCCTTTTGCCCCTCTCTCCACCCCCAGTTTGTGTACTCTCTCTCTCTCTCTCATGCTCTTTGTCTCTCTCAAATAAATAAATAAAATATTTAAAAAATAAAAAAAATGTCTAATTCTTATATTCTTACAGTAGTTATAAAAAATCTCAAAGTTATAAAATTTTCCAACATAAGAAATTAGAACAGCAGCAGAATAAACACAAAGAATGGAGAAGTAAAAAGACAAGAACAGAAATTAACAAAATATATAGGAAACATATAATAGGGAGGGGACCCTGGGTGGCTCAGCAGTTTAGTGCCTGCCTTCAGCCCAGGGCATGATCCTGGACACCCGGGATCGAGTCCCATGTCGGGCTCCCTGCATGGAGCCTGCTTCTCCCTCTGTCTGTGTCTCTGCCTCTCTCTCTCTCTCTCTCTCTCTTTCTCTCTGTGTGTGTGTCTCTCATGAATGAATAAACAAATAAAATCTTTAAAAAAACACATATAACAGGGAAAAGACTTTAAGCAGACAAATCACTAGCAAGATTAAGTTAAGCAAAACAGAGAAGACACAAAGGACAAAACCACAGATGCTATGGAGATTAATCAGTGAGAAAATTCATAACCAGTACATTTGAAAACTTAGATGAAACTAATTAGAAAAATCTAATATATTAATACAGACGAGAAGAAATCAAAATCCTGGATAATCATAACTATTAAAAATGTAATTAACTAGATAAATGTCTTGCTACCATGAAGACACAAACCCAAACATATTACAAACAAGTTCTATCAGCATTCAAGAATAGTTCATTCTACTTTGTGCCAGTTAAGATTTAATCAGAGAAGTTAGGGTTTAATCAAAACAACTAAGGGTGACAGAGAATAAGGGATTAATTGTAGGAATTAGATAGGGTCAGCTACATAATTTGAAGGAGCCAGTACAAAATGAAAATGCAGAACTTCCTATTCAAAAAGCAGAGGAAAAAAAAAAAACTTTTTTTGTTACTCTCTTCTTATTTTTGTTGTGATGTTTTTATTTCCTACTTAATGTTATACACCTTTGGGCAAAAGAAACACCTGTGGGTGAGTGTAGACCCTCACAAGCACCTGGGGCTCGCCCTGTGACTAGATGCCGGGAGTGTATGTACCCAACCTCAATCCTTCCTGCACTTTGCCCAGTGGCCTGCTGGGTCCAGAGGACAGCAGCAGTCATCTGGCAAGGGCCAGGGAATGAACAGCCAAGCATTCCTCTCAGAAAGGTAGGTTCACCTGTTAGCCAAGGACGCAAGCACCCAGCTCATACTCTATTGTTCATCAGCCTTTACTTATACAACACATATTCAAAGATAAAATTGTTAAGAATTTCAAAATGGCAACAATTGGGCATGAACTCTCTTCCAAGTGTTGGTCCCTAAGTGCAAGGGTGCAAGCTCATGGAGCAGACTCTGGAATCAGCTCTAACACAGTTATAGGAGAAGATCAAATCATTTATGGAAATGGAGAAGACTATGCACGTGTGGGGGGGCAGGGGATACATAGGAAATCTCTGTACCTTCTGCTGATTTTGCTGTGAACCTAAAATTTCTCTGAAAAATAAAGTCAAAGTACGAAAAAAAAAAAGGTTTATGGAAAGCTGTTACCTCTGCATCTTCTGGTGGGCCTAACGTCATTGTAAATCTACATTGGTGGCAATTAGATAATAGCTGGACATGAACAGAGAAGAATAAGGATCCACTGGAACCCATGAGGACAGGCTGGAATCCATATCTATCTCTCACTACCCTCAATTACCCACAGAAGGAGCTAGTGCCCTTAGCCCACATGCATCTGGTTCAAGAGTCAAAGCTGAAAATGACCAAGCACAGAAGCAGGAAAGTTGAGGGCCCGAGATGAGCAAGTGAACCCATATAATATGTGCAAGCTGCAATGGTACCTACTATTCTACATCGACCTTCAGAGAATGGTAACTGCTACTTCATCTTCTGTTAAAGTTCACACAAATGTCTCTCAGGCTTGCTCTTTCATGGAACTAGAAAGGGAACAGAGTTCTGAGAAACACAATTCCAGCTTAACTAAGTTGACAAAATATAAAACTACCTCAGAGTATTACATTAACACTGGGAGAATTGGCTTAGAGGGATTACACCTTAACTTGTTTTCAAACTTAAACATAGTAAGAGAAAGGAAATTTATCTCATGCATGAATACTAAAACAAGAATCCTAAGCAAAAAATTTACTAAAACAAAGGACAATCTTTAAAAGAGACCATGTTACATTTATCCTATGAATGCAGTCTTATTTTGATATTAGAAAAGTAATTAATCATGTTAGCATGGTAAAGGAGAAAACAGTATCTTTACAAGACAATAGCCACTCCAAAAAAACCAAAACAAAACAAAGAGAAAAAGGAAGAAAAATAAATATATCTTTTAACTATAAATAGGTGCAAACTTCTTTAACCTAGAGTGCATATAATTCTTAAGTAAAACATCACAAGCTTCCAAATTACCTGCAATATTTTTTATTTTTTCTTAACCTGGGAGATTAGTACAAAAAATATTCATTTATTATAATGATTTAAACTGCATAGATATATCTTCTTATTTTTTTCATAGTCAAAAAATAAATGAGAGAACAGAGACCTAAAAGACTGATCCAGGAGGCTCAATGTCTGACTAAATGAAGTTCCAGAAAAGAATAGAAAAAGGAAAGTATAGAACATTGTCAAAGAAATAACAGAACCAACTGTCTAAGAACTTCACATGTATATGGCTTGAAAGGTCACACAATACATCAAAGCACATCATTATGATTCAAAATACCAGAAATCATGAGAGGACCCTAAAATTTTTCAGAAAACACATGTCAAAAACAAAGAAGTGAGATTCAGAATGGCATCAGATTTTTCACTAGCCGTGTGAGTCTGCAAGCTACCAAAGATATGAGGGAAAAAATAATTTTCAATATCCAAATGAAACTTAAATCAACAGTCATAAGGTACAATAAAAACACAAAACATAATTAGCCACATAAAGATCCATGAAAATACCCTCTTTTGTACCTTTTCTAAAATATCTTACTTAAAGATATATTTTGAGGAAACGAGAGTTATCGATCAACTAATCAATCAATGAATCAAATCAAAATACAGGATTCAAGAAATGGTGGATCTTATCAGGGAAAAAAGTGAAATAATGAACCAAGATTACAGAAGAACTACCAGCTAAGACCACAGTTGGAAATCGAAGGCAAGAAGGAATAAGTTTATGAAAATAGGGACAGTAATGAGTAGATCTTATCAAACATTTTAACAAATCAATTATATATGTAAAGAGAACATTATACAATTGAAAACTGATACAGAAAGAGAAAAAGAAATGTTCTTATACTGAACTACTTAGATTTGAAGTGGTCTATATTGGCAGTCATTTTGAGCTAATAATGTACATTGGGAAAATGTGGTAGAGAAGACATCATGATAGCACCTGTAAAGGTGGTTAATTAATAAATAATATTAGTTCATAAATAAAAATTAGAAACGCCAATAAAACTCATCATAGATTATCATATGTATTTAAATATCAGGGAATAGGAAAATAATTAAAACCATTGTCTATGGAGAAAGGAATTATTGGGTAAAAGTAAGGTTTAAGACTAGATGTTTTTCAATTAACATTTTTAATATTTTCAAAATTAAGATTTTTAATATTATGACAGATGTACCATGTTGTTTTTTTTAATAAACAAATCACAAATATATGTTTAAAAAATAGAGGCAACTTCCAGGTTTTTTTTTTTTTAAGATTTTTTTTTTTTTTAATTTATTCATGAGAGACACAGAGATTGAGAGAGACAGAGACAGAGACACAGGCAGAAGGAGAAGCAGGCTCCATCCAGGGAGCCTGATGCAGCACTCCATCCCAGGTCTCCAGGATCAGGCCCTGGGCTGAAGGTGGCGCTAAACCGCTGAGCCACCCGGGGCTGCCCAACTTCTAGTTTAAAATAGCCAATTCAATACACTGAGATGTTCTCATTCTATAAAGAAGTAAAACTAAGTACTTAACAATTGCCTAATAGGAGCTTTTTCTTCCAGTAGAAACAGGCATCTCTAGTAGAAATAATCATCCAGAAAAAAACATAACCAAAGAAGGCTCACACATCTGTTTCCTAAAAGACAAGTGCTGAATCACAACCTGGAAGAAACAAATGGGCCATCCCAAGCTCTCAGGTTGTAAATAATATAATAATCTGACTCTCTGACATATACTCTAACCCTCACATATATGTATTTCATGGTCCCTGGAGTACTATAAGGATTCAGTGTTTTCTGTTTTCTGCAAATATGTTTATTGGATTTCCATGTACAAAATCTTTCATTTATCTTCACAATAAACACAAATATCTTAGCTTGTTATATAGGCTTTGTCATACCCTGGGCCCTGTCTCTCTCCAGTCAGAGTATTTGCCATGATTCCTCGC
The DNA here is from genome assembly GCF_905146905.1 of Nyctereutes procyonoides. NCBI lineage: Eukaryota > Metazoa > Chordata > Mammalia > Carnivora > Canidae > Nyctereutes > Nyctereutes procyonoides. The sequence continues at coordinate 61,745,454 of NW_026575142.1, read as the reverse complement.
ATAATCTATACTCCAGTCATGCCATGTGGCTTTTGATTCTCTATGCCATGTTATGATTTTTTGCCACTGCCCATTCTAGTCCCTCTATTTAGAATGCTAGCTCCTTAGGTTGCTTCTTAATCCACAGTCACTTTTCCCTGCTAGCCTATCTCATCTTTTAAGACATCTAGTGTTACTTTCTCTGTGAAGTCTTTCGTGACTTTATAGATAAAGCTAACAATCTTTAATTTTTATCCTTTTGTGCTTTTAATGATGTCTAAGAGGGAACCAGTTGATTTTTTGGTATATATATATATATATATATATATATATATGAGCCAAATTTACTTATTTCTACTACTGGACTAGAAGTTCCTTGAAGGCAGATACCTTATCTTAATCTCTTGTATATCTATGATACTTCAAGCAGTACCTTATATATAATAGGCACTTAATAAGTGTTTTAAGTTCAGTGTATGATACATGAATGAAAAATAAATGTTCTGGGGCACCTGGGTGGCACAGTTGATTGAGGTCCAACTCTTGGTTTCAGCTCAGGTTGTGATCTTGAAGTCCTGAGATTCAGCTCTGCATTGGGTCCCACAGAGTCTGCTTATAATAATTTCCCTCTTCCTCGGCCTCTGCCCCTCCCCTCTGTGTGCTCTCACTCTCTTATTCTCTATCTAAAGTAAATAAGTAAATAAATCTTAAAAAAAAAAAAAAAAGAAATGTTCCTTTAAAATGTCATCTGCATTTTGCAAAGTTGTCAACTTGTCAGTATAATAACAGGCTGACTATCATTGTTTCTGACTTAGGATAAAAACCGTGTAAGCACATTAGGATGAATGACACTGCTCTGTATCAATAGAAAAATGACTGAAGAAGGAAAGTTGGGGGAAGTGATTGTACTTGATCTAAATGAATAACTGGATTAACAGAGACAATTGCCAAACATCTAAATGTTTCTTCCCCTACATTAATCCAACTTTAGTGATTAGTTGATGATATTGTACAGGAAAAAGATCAAATTTCAGGTGAGAAATTCATACTCAACATTTTCTCCATTATATGTGTTTTCATTTTTATTGACTAGACAAATGTACAATTCCCTGTACTACTGGGAAAAGAAGGATGGCTTTTAAGTAAATTAGATTTGAAAATTTATTGACAGGGTACCTATTGATATGAAACATTACATTACATATGTAATATGTATAATTATCATATTTGAATAATATTAATTAAATAAAATATTCTCTTTGCTATGATAGCTGAACTAAGTCTGTAGCTACTTTAAAATATCAAGCAAGGAGGGTTTTGAGCAGAGACAGTAGGAAGCACCAGGAATCTTTCTCCACACCTACACAAAAATTACACTAGCAGAGTCTGTCTAATGTAATTATTTTGGAACTCTAGAGGCTGTCGAGGGTTTGCAACAGCCAGGGAAAGGCTTAGAGGCAAATTGGTTAACTTCAGTAAATTTCAGCTTCCAGCACAGTAGCAGCTATGGATGCTTCATCCATAGCACCATGGCAGGAAGCTATGCAGGTGTTATTGGAGCAGCCTATACACAGTTTGCAGAAGCTAGGGAGAGGTGAGGAACAACCCTGTCCTCCAAAAACTGGGGATCTGTGTTCTCACAGCTGATGTTTGCTTTTAGTTTCAGAGATACAGACAAAGAGGCATGTGGTCATTGTTGTACTTCCAAACATCATTGTATGACCCTTCACTTCGGGCTAAAGTGACTTCCAGGGAACTTCAAGAGCTAATGGCTTTTTTCTCCTCTTTATTTTATCCTTTTAGAGGTCAGACATCAGGATTAGGATATTGAAAAGCAACTGAATATATGGGATAAATTAGAACATAATTATGCATGGCCTGAGAAAGGCACCGGGTCAGAAAAGACCTTAGAAGACCTTCTGTTTCCACCTCAGGGTGATTCTCAGTACAGAGATAGCCTATAGCAATTAAACAAAAACAAAAATGAGAAAATTCTGGGGAAAGTGGAGAATCAGATTTCTAAAGTTACTGCATTACTAGATTCAAATATCCAGTTTTCAACAACAAAAAAATTATATGGCATGCACAGAGACAGAAATATATACTTCATTCAAAGGAAAAACATATGGGGATCCTTGGGTGGCTCAGTGGTTTAGCGCGTGCCTTTGGCCCAGGGTGCGATCCTGGAGTCCCAGGATGGAGTCCTGCGACGGGTTCACAGTGTGGAGCCTGCTTCTCCCTCCTCCTGTGTCTCTGCCTCCCTCTCTCTCTCTCTATGTCTATCATGAATAAATAAATAAATCTTTTTTTTAAAAAAAAGGAAAAACATAAATTAACAGAGACTGCCCCTGAAAAAGACCTGATGGAAGATCTACTAGATAAAGGCTTTAAAACATTTAATTTAAAGATATTAAGAGAACAAAGTAAATGTACAGAAAGACAAGAAAACGATGTATGAACAAAGTGGAAATACCAATAGATAGAAAAGGAAAAAAAAAAAAAAAGAAACCAAAAAGAAATTATGGAACTGAACAATAAAAATGACTGAAATGAAAAATTCATTAGATGGATTCATAGACAGATTTGAGCAAGTAGAGAAGAGAATTAATGAACTTAAAGATAAGACAATAGATATTATTGAGTCTGAGGAACAGAAGAAAAAAATGATAAAAAGCAAACAGAACTTAAGGGACCTATGGGACACCATCAGCTCACTCAACATATCTGTTGAGGAGTCCCAGAGAAAGAGAAAGGGGCAAATGAAATATTTGGACACATAGTGGCTAAAAACCTCTCAGACTTGATAGAACACGAATCAAAACATCTAAGAAGCTCAAGAAGCTCTAAGATATACTAAAAACACATATTAAGATAGCACATTATGACCACTTTTCCATAGACAAAGAGAAAATCTTAAAAGCAATAAGAAGGAAGCTGACCACAGTTGATAAAACTGTACTGTATAATTGTTATTTGGTAAGAAAGTAAACTTAAATGGTCTCACCAAAAGTAAGCAAACAAATAAGTAAATGAATAAAGTGATGGATGTATTCATTAACAAGATGGGGAAATCCTTATAATATATATCATATATATGATATGATACATATATATATATCATATATATGTAAAATGTATACACATAATATTTGATAAATATATATATCAAATCACCACAGTGTACACTTTAAATATCTTTCAATTTTTATTTTAATTATGCCCCAATAAAGCTGATATTAATAAATAAAAAATATCTTGTATAAAAAAGAAATATCTCAAAACTTTACAGCTTACGGAACTAAAAAGCGAAGAACAAACTAAACACAAAGCTAATAGCAAGAAGGTAATAAGATTAGAACAAAGATAAACAAGGTAGTGAATAGAAAAACAATAGAGAAGAGTCAGTGAAACCAAAAGTTTGTTCTGTGAAAAGACCAACAAAATTGACAAACTTTTAGTTAGATGGATTAAAGAGAGAGAGGAGGAGAGAGAGAGAAATCATTCAAATTAATAAAATCAGATATGAATGTGGGGACAGTATTACAAATGCTACAGAAATAAAAAAAACATGAGAGTACTATGAACAATTGTATACCAACAGATTAGATAAGTTAGATAAAATGGACAAATACCTAAAAACACAAAATCTACTAAGAATAAATCACAAATAAATAGGAAATCTGAATAGACCTAGTATTGAATGGACTTAGTATTAACTAACATTGAATCAGTAGTCAAAAATCTCCTGATGAAAAAGAAGCCCAAGATCTGTTAAGTTCATTGGTGAATTCTACCAAACATTTCCAAATTTGTAGAAAATTAATACCAATCTTTCTTGAATGTTTCCAGAAAACTAAAGAGAGAATACTTCCTAATTTATTCTATGAGGTAAATATTAGCCTGATACCAAAGACAGACAAATGCACTTCAAGAAAGGAAAACTACAGACCAGCATTCCTTAGAAGCATAAATTAAAAGTTCTCAACAGGGGCCCTTGGGTGGCTCAGCTGGCTGTGTCTGACTTTGGTTTCAGCTCAGGTCATGATCTTGGTTGTGGGACGGAGCCTCATGAAGGGGCTCTGTGTTCAGTGTGGAGTCTGCTTCGCCCCTCCCTCACGCTCCCCTCTACTCCTCTCCCTACTCATGTACTCTAAAAATAAATAAAAATCTTTTAGAAAAAGTCCTTAACAAAGTACTAGCAAACCAAATTTAGCAGCATATTAAATAGATTATGTAACATGACCAAATGGAGTTTGTTGCTAAAATGCAAAGACGTTTCAACATATGAAAATCAAGCAATATACTATTAACAGAAGAGAAAAAAAATGATATGGTTATCTCAATTTTTGACACGGAAAAAGCACTTGACAAAATTCCAATGCATGATAAAGACACTTGACAATTTAGAAATAGAAGTACTAAACTACTTCAATATAATAGAAACCATATAGAAAAAGCCCTAGTGAACTTCATGCTTGATTGTGAAACACTGAAAGATTTTCTTCAAGGCAAAGATACTCAATTTTCCTACCTGTATATCACATAATACTGGACATTCTAGCTAGAGAAATTATGTAAGAAAAAAAAGAAATAAAAGGCATCCAAAGTGGAAAGGAAGAAGTAAATGTTCTTAGTTCTCAGATGGTATGATCTTATATGTAGAAAATCAAAAAGATTACACATACACGCAGCCACACACTAATTGTTAGAACTAATAAATGAGTTCAGCAGTATAAATATTAGAGCAGAATATAAAACCAACATGCAAAAATCAGTTGCATTTCTAAATGCTAAAAAGGAAAAGGAAATTATAAAATAATTCCATTTATAATAGCATCAAAAAGAATAAAATATCTAGAAATTAACTTAAGCAAGACAAGAGATCTGTAAAATGCAAAGCACAAAAACATTGCTGAAAAAATATTAAATAAGATATAAATAAATGGAATCACATCTATGGATGGGAAGACTTAATATTCTTATGATGTCATTACTATCCGAAGCAATTTACAGATTCATGTAATTCCCATCAAAATTCTAATGACATTTTGTGAAGAAATAGAAAGCCCATTCTAAAATCCATGTGTATCTGTATAGTCAAACAATTTTGAAATTGAAAACATACTTCCTTATATGAAAACTTACAACAACGTTATAGTAATAAAAATAGTGTGGTACTACCATAGAGGCAATGGAATAGAACAGAGGACCCCAGAAATAAACCTTCATATATATGATCAAATGATTTTTTATAACATGCCAAACAATTCAATGAGGAAATAAAGTCTTTTCAACACATAGTGTTGGAGAAACTAAATATCCATACGCTACAGAATGAAGTAGAACCCTTATCTAATACCCTATGCAAAAATCAACTCAAAATGGATCAGATACCTGAATATAAAATTAAAAACTATAAAACTCCAGGAAAAAAACATAGGGGAATAGCTGCATGACATTGGATTTGGCAATAGTTTCTTAACACCAGAGGCACAGGTAACAAATGAAAAAAAAAATTGTACCTTATGAAAATTAAAAAAAAAATTACACAACAGAAGACACTACCAACAGAATAAAAATGAAAACCAAAGAATCAGAGAAAATATTTGTGAACTATATATCTGATAAGGGATTAATATACAGAATATATAGAAAATTTCTAAAAGTCAACAACAAAAAAAACCAAACAACTCAATTTAAACAATTGACAAAGGGCTTGGATATCTCTCCAAAGAAAATATACAACAAATGGCCAATAAGCACATGAAAAGATATTCAACATCACTAATATTAGGGAAATAGAAATCAAAACTATAATGAGATCCTACCTCAGACCCATTAGAATGGTTACTAATCCATAAAAAAGAGAGAGACAGAGAGAGAGAAAGAAAAGATGTATTGGTGATGATGTGAAGTTGGAACCCCTGGGCACTGTTGATAGGAATGGAAATAGCAAAGCCACTGTAGAAAACAGTATGGTGGTTCTTTAAAAAATTTAAAATGAAAAAAAAATTAAAAAATTAAAAAATTAAAAAATTAAAATGGAAAATGATTCGGCAATTCTAGAAGCAGAGTCTTAAAGAGATATTGGTAGTCATGTTTATAGCTGCATTATTCATAATAGCTAAAACGTGGAAGCAACTCAAGTGTCCACTGACAGATGAATATATAAGCAAAATGTGGTATATACACATGATGAAATATTATTTAGCTTTAGAAAGAAAGGATATTCTGATATACAGAATATCTACAGCGTAGATGAAACTTGAGGACATTCTGATCGTGAAACAAGCCAGTCGCATACAGATAAATACTGCATGATTCTACTTATATAAATATCTGAAGTAGGCAGACTCATAGAAACAGAAGGTAACATGGTGGTTGCCAGGTGGCTAGGAGGAGGAATGAGGAGTTATTGTTTAGTGAGTATAAAGTTTCAGTTTTTCAAGATAAAAATAGTTATGTAGATGGGTTGGTTGGTGGTGATGGCTACACAACATTATGGATATATTTAACACCACTGAACTGTACAGTTAAAAATGATTAAGATGATAAATTTTATATGTATTTTACCGAAGCAAAAAGAAATGGAAAAAATCAAACACGGTTTTCTTAAGGTTTCTTTTCCAAACTGAATAATATCCTCAAAGGGACTACAAAGGCCCTTTTCCCCAATCTCCGATGATCAGAAGCAATCTTTAGCCATAAGGCCATCTGGAGGGTTTAGGAACAGCAGCAAGGGACCATAGGTTAATGGGAACACATGTTTCTCCCAGCTGGCATATCAAAATTAGTATAACAAAAATAAACCAACAAAACTATCTTTTCATTATCTACCCTCTTTTCATGTGTTTCCTCTGGAGCAATATGCAAATTTACTTTCCTGATGAAATCTCCTGCCCCTCTCTTCTGTTAAAAATTTATCATCCCTATAAACCTGCCTACCCTTTAATATATTCCTTATTCTCCAATATTCATTTTTCTTCCAAAATCTCCAAAGAGTTTTTTTTTAAATGTAGAATTATATTTCAATAATCACCCACTCTAAATTTTGGAATTATCAAATATTGCCACTTAGGTAAACCTGAGGAGACTGCTGTCTCAACCTTTTTTTTTTTTTCTTTTTTTTTTTTTTTTTGCTGTCTCAACCTTAATGTACTTTATGGAGATAACAATTTCGCATTGCTTATCAGGTCCCGTATTTACAATAAAGAAGGCTGTTGAAAGGTCATGGGGTTATGGATTTATTCATGAGACCTAAATAGAAGATATGACCTTTCAATTTAGATTTAATCCAATGAACTACATCTCTTCCATTGTTTTAAATGGCTCTTGTCAGAGCCCTGAGTCATCAATAAAAATGCAAATTGTTATTAGTAAATCACTTACTAATGCAAACAAGAATATATTTTGTAAATACAACTATTACATCTATGGATAAAAGATTAAGTCTGTAAAGTGAAGTGATCAGGGACGCCTGGGTGGTTCAGTGGTTGAGTGTCTGCCTTTGGCTCAGGGCAGGATGTCCTGGGATTGAGTCCTACATCAGCTTCCCTGCAGGGAGACCTCTCCCTCTCCCTATGTCTCTGTCTCTCTCTGTGTGTCTCCCATGAATAAATAAATAAAATCTTTAAAAAAAAGAAAAAAGCTGAAGTGATCATACATACAAAAATTCTTACAAGACTAATAATTTTATATTACTAACATTGGAAATTAGATTTTATGTGACAGTATTAGCTAAGGTTTTGTTCTATAGTATGTCTGTGATTAGATACCTAGGTTCAGTTCCCATCTTTGCCACTTATATTTGTATGACTCTCACCAGTTAAGCCTTGCTGCCCTAATCTGTAAAATGTGTATTACACTTGATTATCTCACAGAGTTTCTGTGAGATAAAATGAAACATGATTTAGGAACTTAGCATAGTGTCTGACATAAGTGAGTGCTCAATGAGTGTTGGCTACTATTATTTTAATGAACAAAAAAGACATTTTAAGTCTGTAGTTTTCTTACTGAACATAAAAAATGTTATATTTTATAAAAATTATGATACGGATCTTACAAAAGTGTATAATTATGGAATTATAAAAGACACAAAATATTTCTACATTACTCTTATTTGCCTGGTATGTGGATGAGAATGAATAGAGGTGGCTTTAAGCAAAACTGTGAGGTCTCATACTCCCAGTTCTTTCTACAAATCTTGCTTTATGGCTTATCACACAGATTTAGTCTCGGACTCATTATTTTTCTTCTCACTGGTCGTAAAACAACATGTAAACCTGTTTTTCCTTCTTCAAGTTTATTTAAAAAAAAATTATAGGGCAGCCCCGGTAGTGCAGCGGTTTAGCGCTGCCTGCAGCCCAGGGTGTGAGTCCCATGTCGAGCTCCCTGCGTGGAGCCTGTTGCTCCCTCTGCCTGTGTCTCTCTGCCTCTCTCTCTCTGTGTCTCTATGAATAAATAAATAAAAATTTTAAAAAATAAAAGGCAATATAGGTACTTAATTTTATTCTATCAAGATCTTCACAGTATTTTCTTATTTAGTTCCTTGCATTCATCTCTGTCTGTCCCTCCTCTTCATTCTCTAAATCTGCATCAAGAAGTTTTAAACTGTGAACTCAGTCTATATCCTTACAGAAGTTCAATCTGACTACATAGGAAGCTATTTTCCAGCATTAAGGACTTGTGTCTGCTTTTTTTTCCTTTCCTTTCCTTTCCTTTCCTTTCCTTTCCTTTCCTTTCCTTTCCTTTCCTTTCCTTTCCTTTCCTTTCCTTTCCTTTCCTTTCCTTTCCTTTCCCTTTCCTTTCCCTTTCCTTTCCCTTTCCTTTCTCCTTTCCTTTCTCCTTTCCTTTCCTCTTTTCTTTTTCTTAACGGTTTATGTATCAACTATGAAGTTCCATTTCTTGGCAAATGCAATCTGCTTAATAATTTCTTATGAGGAATCTCTGAGCCCTCTGGTCTTTGTAGAGCTGTCAGCTATCAGTATTCAAGTATTCTCATAAGATCAATGAGCAATTACATCTTTGTGTTCTCCTTACTGCAGGTGATATTAGAAAGTCCAAAGTATAGAGACTTTTTGGGGAGTGAAGACTGCCACATTTGTGAAGGGATAAGGCCAGTCCCACTGAAAAGCTCATGCATACAGGTACTCTGGAAATGAGTGGTCATCTACAGTGGTCAAAAAGAAGAAAAGACACTAGATTAATACATACAATCAAACAGCTGACTCCTGAAATAAGAAACAGGGAAGAGACTATGCCAACATCATCTAAAGCTGCACTGAAAGAAGAAAGAATATGGATAGAAGTAAGGAAAAAGGACAACTGAATAATACATAAGTTGGCTTGGTTAAAAGCATAATTTCAAGAAGACCCTGCAAAACACTGTATTAGTGAAATAATTATCATGACATTGACATAGGGTGATAACCCAGTTTTGTAAGCAAATTATTATACTATGTGCTAAGGATGCAAACATGACATGATTCTTATACTTAGTATGTTTATATATTTTTTAAAAGATTTTTTTATTTATTTATTCATGAAAGACACAGAAAGAAAGAGGCAGAGACACAGGCAGAGGGAGAAGCAGGCTCTATGCAGGGAGCCTGATGTGGGACTCGATCCGGGGACTCCAGGATCACGCCCTGGGCCAAAGGCAGGAGCTAAACCACTGAGCCACCCAGGGATCCCCACTTAGTATGTTTAATGTCTAATAGAATGAATCAGCAAGTCTATAAAATTTTATTTAATTTTGGAAAATTGTATCTTCTAAGTTAATGACACCAAATAGGAATTAAGCTGGATAAGTCAAAGATGATTTGCTACTTTGATGACCATCAAGACATTGGTGATATGAGAAAGAGTAAAATAATTCCACATGAATTCAATTTTAAAGTCATAAAAACAGATACGTTACACATAGAAGTATGTATTAATCTGAAATATAAAAAGCACTTCTAAGTATAGAAGTGTTTGAGGATACCAGAAAGATCATGATGACCACTGTGATAGATAAAATTAAACCTTCTTAATTTCTACCATTTCTTTTTTTTAATTTCTACCATTTCTTACACATTAGTCAGATGCAACAAATGAAAAAAATTATCACAAATATGACAAATGCTTAATATTAACTCATTAAGAAGTTTAAAAACATTGCAAACTTTATACTAATTCATCAATAAAAAAGTTGCATAGATATTCAAAAGACAATTCACTGAGTAGGGAATGAGATGTCTGCTAAACATTTAAAATTTTAATCACAGAATTCAAGAAAAGTGAATTTAAAGAACAGTGATGTTTTTTCTATCGATTTACCAAAATTGAAGAAAGAAGGGTTAGCCATTGATCAGGATACAAAACAGAATCAATAGAAAAGGATAAATTAAAGATAATAGGAGAAAAGTAAATGATGACAAACACATTTTTAAGAGTAAGCCTAGACGTGGGGCTCGATACCAGGACCCTGGGATCATGACCTGAACCAAAGGAAGATGCTTAACTAACTGAGCCACCCAGGCACCCCAAAGATATTTGCTATAAGGTATTTTCTTTTCCTCAGGTCTCATGGAAGGATGTAAAGCTCTGCATGTCAAGGCAGTGATCCAGTGAAATGAGGAGGTGAAATGAGGGAGCCTAAGACAAGTGTCTTGTTTTCGCTAAATGATATGCAAGACTGACAGCTGGAAATAAAGATACTGAGAAGTCAGAAATGGGAAATCCCGCAGCAATTAATAAAAGGAGGCTTCCAGAGAGGAGCAAGAAGGAAAGTTCTATTTGGTTCTTGTAAATTTATGGGGAGCCAAGTTTGTTAGTGTGCCAGGCCTTCTTCTTCCCCTCATCTCCAGCTGGTCTGTCATAGCTACGTATAGATCAGATGATTAAGTGATTAGAGGTCAGTAATGTCAGGGAAAGGCATTAATAAAGTAATATATCTCAGAGCCCTTGGATGGAAGAGTCCACTGAAATGAAGAGAATGCTAATATTTAAAGAAAAGGTGTTGAGCCCATAATGGTTCTGGGTGAAACAAAAATGAGGTGATTTCTAAGGAGACCACCATAAATTGACAAGTACACAGTTGGGGATTCTGAGACTGAAGTAATGTCATAATACCCTTAAATCACATCATTTTTTTAAAGATTTATTTTTATTTATTTATGATAGACATATAGAGAGAGGCATAGAGTGAGACACAGGCAGAGGGAGAAGCAGGAGCCATGCCAGGAGCCCAACGCAGGACTCGATCCTGGGACTCCAGGATCGTGCCCTGGGCCAAAGGCAGGCGCGAAACCGCTGAGCCACCCAGGGATCCCCAAATCACATCATTATGAACTGGAATAGGTCTTTTAATGTCTTCATTTTTACAGATCAACTAAAACTTGAACGGGTTTTTTTTTTTTTTTTTTTTTGACTATGCTTCTTTCAGGTCTGTGGGAGGCTAAAGTTTAATGATGCTTATATTTCTCAGGGGTACTTATATAAAAATCTAAAGTCTATGCTTATTACAAATATACTGCAATGCTGGGGAACTGCTCAAGTTCAAAACCTTAACGAGTTAAAAGGCCAACCAATATCCCATTTCTTCTGAGCCCTTTGGATCTGATGTTTCCCCAGCTGCCACAAATAGTTCCAAGTACAAATACTTTGCTGAGCCACTTCAATCACACATAGATTTCTATCACTGAAATTTTCCAAATTTTCTCAAGTTGTTTGCCTCTCCTACAGATTCACCTTTCAGTCTAGTTTTAACACTCTAAAGGATATCAACTTGCTAATTAATGGATCCTAAATTTGCCCTTGATACTTATTAGTTGTGTGACCTTAGGAAAAGCATTTCATGTCTTTGCACTACAAACTTTTGGCCTGCAAAAATGAATATTATAAATATATTTTGGATAATATATATGAAGATACCCAACAAAAGATAGAGGCTTGGTAAATAGTGGTGTCCTTTCTTCTTCTCCCGCTCACCAGACCTTCACTACTTAGAATCTCCTAGATTTTCCCCTCTCATCACTCTTCTCCACCTCTTGCCCCAGGCCCACATACAGGTATCCTCTCAAATCACAAAAGCCCTTTCCTGGAAGACTCTTCCATTCCAACAAGTTCGTCTTGGATCCTTCCCCATCAAAAATGTTTTCCCCTTATTTCCTCACCACCCTTCGCCTTTTAGAATATAACCTCTTTTGAAAGAAGATGTCAAACTCTGAAAGATTACCTTATTTCCTCTTAGTTCTAGGACACAGTCAGTCTGGCACTCACCATGTGAAACTTCCTTCCAGAGATGCTACATCAGGGTAGTGCTTGTGGCTCCTTATGGTTTGCTTTGACTTCCAGGTGCCTAGAATTAGGGACTAATTGAGGCTGAGAGGCACAGAGTAGTCAATAATTTCACATGAAGTCCATTTGGTTTGTTGCTGTGAAATGGAGAAAAGCAGCAATAAATAGTTTGAATGAATATGGAGTATAATAGAGCAAAGTTGAAATACAAAATAAGATTGATCATTTAATTAACTTAGTGTGCAGCTTTCAAGAATTTTAACTCTTTATTTGTAAGGAAACGGCAATTTCTCTATAAGACAGACTGAAACTCATACACATTCTATACTAGTTCTAATAGAAACGCAATTTTAACTTCATATGCAATTTCAAATTTTCTAGTAACTATATTGAAAAAATGTTTTAAATAAAATCCTTTTCATAACATATTTTATTTAATACAACATATCCAAAATGTCATTTCAGGTTATAAAAAATTATAAGACATTACACTAATTTTTTTGTACTGAGTCTTCCAAATTCAGGAGTGATGATAGAGACAGGATGAAAAATTTCAACACTGATTTTGATTAGATGGATATAAGTAATAAGTAATGATAGGCCTCCTACACCCACAGATATCCACATCCTAATCTCTGGAACCTACGAACAGTGGTTACTCCATACGGCAAAAAGAGCTTCATGGGTGTGATTAAATTATTCTGGATTATCTGAATGGGCTTTCGATGTAATCACTTGTAAGCTTATAAGGGATGCAGAGGGAGATTTCACCACAGAGGAAGAAAGGTAGACAATATGACGAAGAAGCAGTGATTGGCATGTGGCCACATGCCAAAGAATGTTGGCAGCCCCCAGAAGCTGAAAAAGGCAAAAAACAAATTCTCCCCCATAGAGCCTCCAGAGGGAATGTGGCCAAGCACACACCTTGCTCCAGGCCCAGTGATACTTATTGTGGACTTCTGGCATCCAAAACTGTGAGAGAATATACTTCTGTTGTTTTAAACCACCAAGTTGGTGGCAATTTGTTACAGCAGCTACAAGAAACCAATTAGAAGAAGCCACTTAGAATAAAGTGATACCATTATATTCTCTCCTCTGTTGTCAATGTCCAGACAAAGACCTCTCAGAAACTGCACAAGTGTCAGGGCTGAAAATGTCTTACGTAATCTTCCATCTCACATGGTTTCAACTACTACTCATGTGCCGGAAACTTCCAAATTCGTATTTCTATCCTTCACCATGCTCTTGTACTCCAAAGCAATATTCACAAATATTTCCTGGGCATTGCCAGCTGTGTGTACCACAGTCATCAACAACAAACCATGCCCAAGTTGAATTCATCACTGCAACTTAAAACTTTCTCTTCCTTCCCTAGACTAGTTAACGAACCAGTCACCCATGTCTAGGTAATGTATTTTACACTGAATATTTATAACTAATTTTTCTTCGATTGCTGGAACTTTTATTTTACAATAAACTCTTTTAGCAGTAAAGAACCAAAAAAATTAAAAATCTAAGAAATAGGTGTTCTACACTTGAGAGACATAATAATTTATGTTCTGAGAAAAACTTTTAAAGGTTCTTTTTTTTTAACTGAACAAATTAATATTCTGTAATAGAACAGGATGAAATTGAGACAGCCTTTGTTTATTGAAGCATCGTAGTTTGATGAGACAGTGAAAGGAATCACAGAGACATCTTATTTGATGAATTTTATTATAAAAAAATACTTGTTGAAAAAATTACCTTGAATAAAGGAAAAGAAAACATGCTGGTAAAAATACTTGAGCTAAATTGTTATGTATTTTAAAAAAATGGAATAAAGATGTTTTTATTTTGCAGAATTAACTGAGTTTATATGTACCTTAGGAAAAATACAGATTTTTCTCAATTAAAAATATTTCTGGCCTACAGAACCTTAACAATAAAAGCAGTCAACTACTTCAAATTTATTAACCATAAAATACAACTTTGAAAAACACTGCAAGCAATTTTAGTTTAAAAATCCTCTGAACACATTAAAAAATACATTCTATAGTGACATAGTTTGACAGTTATTGCTAAGAAATTGATTAAAGCATATAAATGTAAACCGAAGATAATAATCCTACTTACATGATTTTTCAATGTTTTGCCTTGCTTTGACATACACAGGTACACATTTTTACTTGTACCAATAATTTTTTTTTAAAGATTTTACTTATTTATTCAAAAGAGACACACAGAGAGAGAGGCAGAGACACAGGCAGAGGGAGAAGCAGGAATCACACAGAGAGCCCGACGTGGGACTCGATCCCAGGTGTCCAGGATCACCCCCTAAGCCAAAGGCAGACGCTCAGCCACTGAGCCACCCAGGCGTCCCACTTATACAAATAATTTTATTTTAAAAAATAGTTCTGAATAAAAGCACGCTACTTACAACATAAAAGAAACAACTTTGGCAAGCCCGGGTGGCTCAGTGGTTTAGCGCCACCTGCGGCCCAGGGTGTGATCCTGGACACCCGGGATAGAGTCCCACATCGGGCTCCCTGCTTGAAGCCTGCTTCTCCCTCTGCCTGTCTCTGCCTCTCTTTCTCTGTGTCTCTCATGAATAAATAAATAAAATCTTTTAAAAAAAGAAACAACTTCATTAAGATATAAAAGTTTGATTATTTTAGAATATTCTTTCATTTTCATAAATTTTCTGATTTGGATAAAAAGTGACACCATCTTCCTACCCAAACTGAAATCAAAGAGCCATCTGGCCAATCTTCCTTCTCTCTCCTGACCTCACACGCAATAGATTACTATATCCCTATCAATTTTTTCACATTTCCTTTATTTCTTTCCTTTCACCCACACAGTGTGTGTGTGTGTGTGTGTGTGTGTGTGTGTGTTTAATTTTAGTTTTTGCAACTATAAGCAAAAAAGCAGAAGTTAACACAGCATTCTACATCTCCGGATCAGTTTTCTTACACAGGTGCCCGGTTTACCAGGTGCAGACTTAGGGATTTCTGAGAAGCTCTCACCCAGTCCTGCAGCTCACCCAGATAGCTGTGCCTTCACCACAAAACACCTCTCCCTATTGCTTTCTCCAGTACTGCCCTTTAAAGGAGTCAGACTGGGACACTGACTGCAGTAACAAGGCTGAGGTGTAGTACAGTGGAGTTTGGTGGACACACCAGCCTCTGACTGTCTTGGTGAGAGACATGGCCATGAAAACACACCCCAGAAGGGCCATCATGCACAACTCCAGACTGAGGCTCACAGTAATGATTTCTCTCTCTCTTTTTTAAATCTCTCTTAAAGATTTGTTGATGCTCTGCTCTATTACCGTAGACCTGGTCTTTTGACCTGCATTTTTTTCTTCTTTAAATTTTGGATTGCTACTCTTTTCACAAATTGATGATCCCATGGTAGTATCAAAATATCTCCCCAAATGGAGTTCAAATTTGATCAAAATATAAGTCAACATGTGACCTTCTAGAATTATAAAGGATAAGTAGAAGGAAAAGTCCCTAAACCACTATCTGATTGCTCAGGCCTTGCTGGTGAAAATGGTAAATGGGAAGGGGAGAAATCTACATACATCACTGAACTTGAGAACATGGCTGGAGACCTCTGGGATGGCTTCTGTGTCCTAGCATTCCTCTGCTTCCCAAACATGTCAACCACCAGAAAAGGGTGCCATTCTCTGTACTTGGAGTCCTTACTGCTGGGCGTTTCCAGATCTGTCATGACCAAGTAGAGTTTCCCAGATCAAGGCCATGCCATGCAACACTGGTAGACCAGTATCTTAGCTTTATGGGCATCAGCAATTTGCCCAGGTCATCTATGTCCACCCTGGTGTATCTGACCTGCAGCAGATGCTGTAGCTGCTCATCCACTTACAGCAGGCTCAAGAGCTGGGACCATTTGCTGAGATTTACCAGCATCATGGGCAAGTTAGACAGACAGCTGGGAAGAGTCCCAAGAGACAAGGCACAGGCCTGCAGTACCAACTCCAAGCAGTCCACAAACTGTTTCACCACCTTTTCTTATTTTCACTTCATTGGCTTAATTTAGATCCTCATTATGCCTTATAAAACTATGTGGTAACCTCCTACTTCATGTCTTTGTCTTTACACACTTTTAATTCATTAGACTTACTGCTTTTAAAGGAATTTTTAAAACCAAAAATCATATTTTGTTATTCAAATGCTATATTAGCATCAGGGGTACAATATTAGCCATACTCTAAACTCCAAATTTCTTCGATGAAATCACGAATCATTCTACAATTTAGTTTCTGCCTTTATCTTCACCACATATCTGGCCTCACCTCATTCAATTCAAGCTATATGCTACTCCTCTCTACCATTACACATGATTTTTTCTCCCTCCTAAAGTAAACACTTCAATCTTAAGGACTTAAAAATCCTTGTTAGGCTTTGAAACCTAGTTCAAGTGTTTTTTCCCATGTAAAGCCTTCCTGGTTCATGCTGCAAATTTGAAATTACACTTGTCTTTGTCCAACACTAGATATGCTGTTTTTGTGTGTGTAGCAGCATGTCATATCATACCAGATTTTAATCATTATTTTTAAAGAAGCCAAGTGATGACATTAGTTTTGTACTTACAATGCCAATTAAAAATAGTCAGACGTCTTTGTTTCCCCAGTGGATGGACAGATAAATGAATGATTAGACTATTCATAGGTTATTCAAGCTCAGTTATTTATGTTTTATCATGTTATGTGTTTCTTATGGACATACAAAATTCATAAAACCAATACAAAACTCAGAAAAGTTACAATGCAAAAACTAAACTGATAAAAAATGATAAAGGATTCAGATTTCAGATTTATTTGCCCAGATATGCGTGCTTTTTTCTTTGTTTTGCTTCTTAGATAGGGAAGTTTGTCCTCAACAATGCTGATTATTCAATCTGTCAAGAACATTTGAATTTGTGTATTTAATTAAAGAATTTCTGGATTATTTAATTAATCTAAC
Organism: Nyctereutes procyonoides; assembly: GCF_905146905.1. Lineage (NCBI taxonomy): Eukaryota > Metazoa > Chordata > Mammalia > Carnivora > Canidae > Nyctereutes > Nyctereutes procyonoides. Next base: position 61,728,223 of record NW_026575142.1, on the reverse strand, counting down.
TTTCCACTGGACTACCATTGTGGAACATGCATGACAGAGAGGGCATAAAGTTTTATATATCAAAACTAATTTTTATGTTATATTATAATTTATTTTGTGTCATTCTTTTATAAGAACTCTAGCAAATGTAATTTCTTTGTCAGTTTCTATAACTGATATAATCGCATCACTTAGGACATAAAGTGGAGGGGTTAATTTGTACATAAATGTAGCATCAATTTATTTGTGATTGCCCAAAGCCTTTTCTGTGATTTCAATTTGGACATCAAACAGCCAAGGAGCACCTAGTAATTTCTTTTACTTGAATTAAACATTTGCATTTTCTAATGTATGCTTTCTGTATCTCCTTTTATTTGTCTAGAAAGCAATTTAGACATTTTGACAGGTACACGTATAGAAAAGATAAAAAAAAAAAATCAAAATCATGTTTGTTATTTGATTGTGTATTAATTCTACATTTTCCCTTTTACCCCATAAATAGTGGGTTTAGTTTGTATCTGTGTGTTAATAGTAATAATTTTGCATTTCTTTACAAACAGCACTACTTCATAGTTAGGTGCTATTCCACTCACATAATTATCCAAGGAGATAAATTTAGGAAAATTGACTAAGTACACACTACCTGGAAGAGGCAGGTCACTTATACAGGTCAAATTTAATGTTCTTTCCATTACAAATGGGTATAATTAATGAGACTATTTGATTACATTTGAATGTTATAGGAATGAAACTAATTTCCTAATACGATTTTTTTTCAGGATAAACATTTATAATTTTGAAGTAGTCTTTAGTATCAATTTCTTCCTTGAGTGGTGAAAGAGAAAAATTCCAGATTTTGAAAATAGAAGATATCCCCACTTTAAAATAATATCATTGAGCATTATCCACGAGGAGGACAACAATGTGGATCCAGAGAAAGAAGCTATTTATACATATCATCAACTCTCCTGAATTTAAGAACATATGCTGCATTTAGAAGCATTTGGGCAATCTTAGCCAATTTGGGATTTTAAGAATTATTAAAGTGAAGACCTTTCCGAATAGCATGAGACCATTGACCATGAGACCAGTATGAAGATCAGAGAGCAGAGATCCAGGAACCATGAATATATAGAGAAAGTTATTTAAAAAATAATTATCTTATTAGTTGTCTTACAGAACAAAAATTTAAAATTGAAATGTTCTGCAGCAAACTAAGATCAGGCCAGTCTGTTTGTAAATAGTGCAAATATGAATACCATTCTGAATATTAAGATCTATAGCCAAAAAAAAAAACACTCTAAATTTATATTCTTTCATTTCTATTTCTAAGTGAATTATAATTTGTTAAAGGCTTCTTTTTTCTTCCCAAGTAGTTTGCTTGAGAAATTCAATTTTGTGATTGAGTATAATCCCCAACCAGCTACAAATGACATCAAAACAGAGAGATACTATGCCTAAATCATAGGCTCCATTTCATTGCATAAATAGCCAACAGTTTTTCGGTAGAGAAACCAGTAATGATCATACAGTTAAATAATAGCTATCTACCTGCCAGATTACTGTGATTTTTGGCATCCTTGGCATACACTCTTAATTTGGCCAAACACTATTTCAGTTGCTGCCATGTCATTCCCAGAGGTGTTCTTTGGCTTCTAAATTGATCTGGCATTTGCAGTGTTTCCAGGAATGAGGTTTAAAAATATAACAGTGATTCTGTGGATAGGTATACAGAGACTTAGGAATTCAAATACAAGTTGGTTTTTTTTTTCCCACTTGGGAGTTACAATATGTCTCTTATCTATGACAAGCTTTCGTATTTGATCTTCATAAGCTTTAAAGCAAAGTATAAATACATGATGAAAGTTCAAAACACTGCAGCCATGTTGGTAAAATTTTATGTAGCTAAAAACAGGATTTTTTTTAAAGAGCAGCTGTTAAAAACTACCCCTTCACATTGTGGTTAATCATAAATTTTACAGACTTATTCCTCTTAATTTAATATCCCTAATTTCTCTTGATCTAACTTCAAACATCTGGTCACTTTCTTTAACTATAACCAGGATATTCATGTTTATGTTACCGCATCTTTTATAGACTTTATAAATAACAAGTTTGATAATTATACTTTTAAGAAATATGACTACATTCTGCTCAAAATTTCCCAATATTATTCTTCTAAATCTGATACTATTTTAAAGCATCTATTTTTCCTTTTTAATTTTGCTATTGTTATTCTGTGGTTTTCTAATCTTACTTAACTATTTACTAACTTTTCTCTTTAGCATATTTTTGTCTCTTCTCTCCGTGGAGCCATTTTTAATTCCTAGAAAATTTTCAAACACAAATATATCTTTGTATATATTTGTATATATAATCACTGAGGCTTTATTTTAAACAACTTAAAAAAAAGACTAAAGAAAAAAAGGATATTACCCTATTGTTACCTTAATTCTCTTCCAAGTTGACATTGTGTTGATTTAGATCAACAATTCCAAAGGTCAATGTTCAAAAGGGAGGAAAAGCACTTTCTAGGGTCACTTAATTTTAGGATTCATTTGATCAAATATGATTAAATAAGATTCTTTACTATAAAATTTTATAGAATAATAGACCATAAAATTCTATAAATCTCTAATGGAATCCTTCAAACTAATTTGTCTAAAGAGTCCTTTTTGCCCAAAAATCATATATATCAGTATTTACCCGAACCAGTTTAGGGGGAAGTCAAGCACTTCAGTATCATATTATACATAAACTATTTCTCTGTCTTTTTCTCTCCTGTGGAACCCTACCCACCTAAGGTACAAACTTACTATGTTCTAATCATTCATTTTTTTTAAGATTTTACTTATTTATTCATCAAAGACACACACACACACACACAGAGAGAGAGAGAGAGAGAGAGAGAGAGGCAGAGACACAGGCAGAGGGAGAAGCAGGCTCCCCACAAGGAACAGGATGCAAGACTCAATCCCAGATCTTGGGATCACGCCCTGACCCAAAGGCAGACACTCAACCGCTGAGCAACCCAGGCATCCCTGTTCCAATCATTCTTGTAGGTGTGGGAGATAGAAAAAAGCATAGAGAGGCCATAATTCAAAATAGAGGAGAAAAATTTAATATACAAGTAGGATAAATACTGGTGATGATGACTGCTATGCACAAAATAAACCAGTGGGTGAAACTGAGGAAACCAGGTCATTCTTTAGACTGATTTTCAGTGAAGGTTTCTCTGAGGAGATGGCATTTGCGTTGAGACCTGAATACAAACAGGAAGAACAGCATGAAAGTCAGAGGGCAGAGAGCTCCAAGCAAAGGGAAAAGCAGATGCAAAGCCTTAAGAGTGGAAATAAGTTGGTGTTTTCCTGGAACTTAGATCATCCTAATGTGGTTAGAGCAAAATCAGTGAGGAGGAGAGAGAGATAAGCAATCAGACTGGAGAGAGGGGCATTGACCATATCATGTAGAGACATGTACAAAGCTTGGATTTTATTCTAAGTGCAATGAGAAGCCATTGGAGGATTTTGAGCAGAAGGGTGCCACGAATTTTAAAAGATCACACTGTCTGCTGTGTGGAGAATGGCTAATTAGGGAGCAAAAGTAGAGCCAGACAAACCATTAAACAGACTATTGCATTAGCACAGATGAGCAAAGATTTCTTGGAGTAGGGTAGGGTAGTAGCAATGCAAATGAGATGTATTTTGGAAAGAAGCAACAAGATTTGTGGATGTGTATGGTATGGGACCTGAAAGACAATTAATGTTAACTCCTGGGTTAATCAACAGAGTGGAAGTGATGCTATTTATTGATATGAGAAAGACTAGAGGAAGAGGATGGGAGGGCAACAGGAAGATGAGAGGAGATTCTGTTTCGAGACTCAAGTGGAGAAATCAAACACACACACACACACACACACACACACACACACAAAGACAAGAAGACATAAAGACTGGAAAATCTTTGCTGTAGATGACGTTAGAAGTTATGGGACTGGATAGATCATCTAGAGGGGTAAAGTTGACAGGAAACAGGGATTACTTAGGACCAGACCCTAGGAGATACATATATTTTGACAGTTTTTAGTTTATAAATTATGTTTTTAAATTACCCCATGTCTCTAGAAGTGTTCATATTCAGGAAACTTCAGTATCCTCTGAGAATTCATAGATCACAGTTCTGGGGGAAACCAAAGGACAAAAGCATCTGATCAGACCAAAATCAGATTTTGCAATCATGTTCTCAAAGGGGCTAACTCTGAAGGCAAAAATCTGAAGCCATATGATTCAGAAGAAGTACAGCTGGCATATATTCTGTCCCTTTATCATTTTCTATAAAGAATTACCATTTATATTAAGGCATAACACTTGATATTCTGAGAGCAAAACTGATCATTAATTACTGATCCAGGCAAAGAAAATCAGCAAAGTTATCCAGGTCATGCACTAAGCAAAACTTTACATTAAGAGATCTATTAGAATAGATGCTTCATTGACTCAGGTATTTAGGGACTTCTTTTAAAATGCTACTACTATTGCAAAGCATATAATAATAAATATATTCCTTTGTTTAAAAAGATTTTATTTATTTATTTATTTATTTATGAAAGACACAGAGAGAGGGGCATGGACATAGGCAGAAGGGAGAAGCAGTTTCCCTGTAGGGAGCCCAATGTGGGACTCGCCCCTGGATCCCAGGATCACGCCCTGAGCTGAAGGCAGATACCCTACCACTGAGCCGCCCAGGTGTCCCTAATTAATATATTCCAATCTGAAAATGTGTTTCAGCAGTTGAAACAATTTAATAGAAACCCAGTAAATCCACGATAATGAAATTCACCAGCATAAAAATATCCAACTACATATCTACACAGCTGTGTATTCATCTATCGTTCTATCATCTAATGTACTGATATATTACTTACAATCGATTATATTTTCCTCCAAATTTGATCTTTAAACAGCTTATACATCTTCAAAATATTTTCTTTTTCTTTTCTGAAGAAAATACCCTACTAGTGTTATTACATTGTTCCCAAGACAACTAAAAAACAAGCATAATGAAGTGATTCTATTTAAATATCTGCCTAAATTAGGATAGCTCTTGGGGAAACTAAAGATATTGTCATAAGAAAAAAGATCATAAATATTTAGTGAGTCATTAAGAAATTAATTACTAGATCCATAATAGTATACATTATGGTGCTATGTGTGTTTCATACTAATATGCTTTTACTAGGAAATAACTAGTGGGTTAGGGTGCCAGCAGTTCCTCTTATAAAATATGTGTAATCACATTCTGAAAAAAAAAATCACATTCTGGCTTTGTGCTCTATAGATGATGATAGACTGTACAGCCATAGCTATGGGGATTTGCGAATGAAGAATGGATTTCTGGAGCCAAAGAATGTTTACAAATTGTTGCAGACTCTTACTTAAGCCTAAATCTGCTTTAGATTAGATAGCTTCAGTTGTGATCATTCTTTTGAACAATGACCTAACATAGTGGTGAAAAGGAGGGTAGTAGAGGAAAAGGTAATAGAACTGAGACTGAAAAGATCTGAGTCATTGCAGCAGGTTGATGAAAGGGGATCCAGTATCATCAATAACTGATCAGACTTGGTCTGAAGTCATAGCTCATTTGATAATCAGGCGCTATGACAAAAAAAAAAAAAAGGTTTTTCTGCACAAAGAGTTATAAAGAAAAATTTAAAAAAAACCTTTTTGCTTAATTTTATCAATGTTTTCAAAGAACACACCATTGCATCATCTCCATTGTTTCATTCTTACCAATTTTTTCCTCTTTAATGAAATGCATAATTATTCTCTATATTATACCATTATTACCTAGAAAGAAAACATAAATTTAATCCTTGTGCTTATGTTTTTAAATACTAGCCACATATACTTTAGTGTTTATAATCAAATCAGATTAACACATTTTGAAGATTTTATTAGGCATAGTACTGTCGAAGGTTATTTGGCATGGTGAGAAATAATAAACAGTGGTCCTGTCTTCAAGCAGCTTGAAACTGGTTTGGAAAAAAAAATAAAACTATGTAATTCCAACAGAATAAGAATCATATTGCAGTTTACATAAATATTTTTAAAATAAGTAATCATTAATATAATATGAAAGGTATAGAAAGGCTAAGAATCATGTCAGCAAGATAGTGAAATAGGAGTTTCAACCCTCAACCCCCAATAGAAACACTGATTTGAATAACTACTCACAGATAAGAATAAGTTTATGGGAGTTCAGAGGTTCAGCTGAGAGATTCAAGCACCTCAGTAGAGCAAAACATCCAAGAATAAATGCAGGAAGAAGTTACGAAAAAAATTCTCATTTTATCTGTGTCACCATCCCTGCATGTGGCACAGCTCAGTGGCAAGAGAGATCCCCCTGAACAGTGAGTTCTCCCACAGGGATAAGTGAATGCTAAGTGGGTGTCTGACCTCCCCAGTCTGTGGAGAACTGAGTAGAAGGCACAATTCTATTATAAAGCATAATGCCTATAACAGTACTCTATTTAATACTTAAAAGAGGGTAGAAGTTATGTTGTGTTCTTATCACACATGCACACACCAATTCTGTCTTTTCCTACCCAGTACATGGAGGGAAACAGAATACATCCATTATTTGGGGTAGCGTGCAACCGGGAGGAAAGGAGAGAACACTCTCAAACTTATTTTATAAGACCAGCATATCCTGATACCAAAGCCAGCCAAGGTAAAGAAAGCAAAGCAAAGCAAATGATTATTACAAGACAATATTACTGATATACATCCAAAAATCCTCAACAAAATGCTAGCAAATTGAAATCATCAGTGCATTAACAAGATCATAAACCTTGATCAAGTGGGATTTATCCCTGATATGCAAGGATGATTCATCATTTGTAAATCAATAAATGTGGTACATTGCATTAACAGAATGAAGTATAAAAATCATACAATCATCTCCATAAATGCAGAGTACTTGACAAAATTCAACATTTGTTCTTGATAAAAAGTCTCAACAAGTTTGCTATGCAAGGAATATAACTCAACATAATAAAGGCCAGATACTAAAAGTCCACAAGTAACATTATACTTAACAGGGAAAAGCAGATGCTTTTCCTCTAAGATCATGAACAAAATAAGAATACTCATTCTTGCCACTTCTATTTAGCATAGTACTCAAAGTCCTAGCCAAAGCAATTAGACAAGAAGAAGAAATAAAAGTCATTCAAATTGGAAATAAAGATGCAAAATTATGTTTGCAGATTACATGGTTTTATTTATATAGAAAATCTTAGATTCCTCTAGAAAATGTTAGAACTAATAAACAAGAGCCATAAATTGTAGGATACAAAATCAACATGCAAAAACCAGTCACATTTCTTTGCACTGACAACAAATGTTCAACAAATTAAGAAAACCACCCCATTTATAATAGCTTCAAAAACAGTAAAATATTTAAGAATAAAATTAACTAAGGAAGTGAGATATCTGTACACTGAAAACTATAAATCACAATGAAAGAGTTTGAAGACACAAACAGAAAGATATCTCATGTTCATGGACTGAAAAAAAATATTCCTGTAATGTTTATACTACTGAAAGTGATCTACAGATTATTCAATCCCTATCAAAATTCCAATGGCATTTTTCAGAGAAATGGAAAAAAATCTTAAAATTGGAACAGCAAAAGACCCTGAATAACCAAAGCAATCTTGAGAAAGAACACAGCTAGACACATCAGATTCAAGTTATGTTACAAAGCTATAGTAATCCAAACAATATTGCACTGGCATAAAAACAGACATATAGACCTATGGAACTAAATAGAGACCTCAGGGGGGAAAAATGACATATGGGTTTCCAATTGATCTTTCACAAGGGCTACATGAATACAAATGGAAAAGTATAGTCTTTTCAATAAATGGAATTGGGAATACTGGACATCAACATGCAAAAGAATGAAAGTGGACCCATATCTTACCATATACACAAAAAAAAAACAACACCAATGGATTAAAGACTTAAATGTAAGACCTGATACATTAAATTTTTGGAAAAGAAAAAAATAGGGAAATAGTTCCTTAACATTGGTCTTGGCAATATTTTTTTTTTTGATAAGATACTAAATTACATCAACAAAAGCAAAAATAAAGTGATTAAACAAAACTAAAAAAATTCTGCACGGCAAAAGGAAACTATCAACCAAATAAAAGGGAACCTACACACTGGGAAAACATATTTGCAAATCATATTATCTTATAATAGGTTAATATCCAAAATATATAAGAAAATCATACATCTCTGGGGAAAAAACTCCAATAATCAGATTAAAAAATGGGTAAAGGATCTGAATAAACATGTCACCTAAAAAGACATACAGATTGCCAACAAGTGGTAGGATAAGGTTTTCAATGTTGCTAACCATCAGAGAAATGCAATTTGAAACCATGGTAAGGTTTCACCTCAAAATCTTCAGGATGGCTATTAAAAAAAAAAAAAAAGATAAGTATTGGTGAGGATGTGAAGAAAAGGGAACCCTGGTATACTGTTGGTGGGAATGTAAATCATTGCAGCCATTATAGAAAAACAGTACAGAAGTTTATAAATATAAATAGTTCTATTTTTAAATTTTAAACATTTTAATTTAAATTTATTTTTTTTAATTTAAAAATAGAACTACCATATGATCCAGCAATTCCATTTCTGGGTATTTATCCAAAAGAACTGAATTCTGAATTTTGAAGAGATTCTTGGTCTTCAAGAGAATCTTTAAGATCACTCCCAAGTTCACTGCAGCATTATTCACAAGAGCCAAGACATGGAGACAGCTTAAGGGTCTGTCTATGGAATGAAGGGAAAAAGAAAATGTAATTTTTGATACATCTTTTTATTGATATATATATATATTTATAGATATATTTATATGGATTTAAGTTCATATATTTACATTTATATGAAATATCATTCAGTCTTATAAAAGGAAATCTGCCATTTGTATCAATGTGGATTGACCAGGGGGACATCATGATAAGTGAAATAAGCCAGACACAAAAAGACAAGTACTGTATGATATCACTTATATGTAGAGTCTAAACTAGTCAAATTCAGAAACTGAGAGTAGAATGTGGCTATTAGGGGCAATGAGAGGAGACAGTGAGGAGATGATTGTCAAAGAGTGTTTCAGTTACTCAAGATAAGTAAATTTTGGAAATCTACAATTTGGTATAGTGCCTAAAACTAACAGAACTGTATTTTTTTTCTTTTGAATAGAAGATAAAAGTTAGATTGTATTCTTAATACACACACACACACATGCATGCAAAAATAATAAAAATAATAAACAGGATGGGAGGAAAGTTTAGGAGGATGGATATGTCCATTACCTTGATGGTGGTGACAGTTTCATGGATGTACATTTATGCCTAAACACACTGAGTTATATACATTAAATATGAACATGTTCTTACATGTCAATTATACCTTAATAAAGTTGTAAAAAATGAAAGTAAAAAATCTTGACATATTTCACTCATATAGAAATGTTTATGTAGAAAATGGCTATATGAACTCTGTTCACTTCCAGATCTAACACCTTTTTTTTTGTCCACATTTCTGGCTTTCTTTCCTTATGATGCTTCATAGTGGAATAAAAAAAAAAAAGGAAATCATACCAAGAAAAAGGTTTCAACAAATCCATTTATAATTCAACTGACAGAAACATCAAATCAATTAAATTCAATATGTACACACACTGTGTTCAGTATGTGCAAGGCACAATGCTAGATATTTTTTTCTTATTACTAAGTTTCTAAATAAATTTCTTATTTTACCAACTCACAGGATCAACCAAATATAGAGTATTGGAACTGTGAAAAATAGTAGGCTGCCAGACTGACTTAAGCCAGAAAGGTTATTTATTTCTTACTCTCTATGAAAATGTTCAGATTATTTTGCATACCAAACAGCCTTGAATTGGAAAGAGTTATTAATTCCACAGAAACAGGGTTATATGCTGTTAAGAATATTTCTATTTGTGTATATGCTGTTGTGAATATAACAGTGTATATGCTGTTAAGAATATTTCTATTTGTCTTGAATATTTGCCCATAATACACTCTCTCCAAAATGACAGCAGCTTGCCATGTGTGGTTATTGAGTTTGGAAAAGTGGTTAGTCTAAATTGAATTAGGTCGTAAATGTAAAATACGCAACAGATTTCAAAGGCAGCAGCAAAGAATGGAAAAACTCTCACTGATAAGACTTTTATATTAATTGTAGGTTGAAATAATAATATCCTGGATATTTTGGTTAAATAAAATATATTGCTAAAATTAATTTTACCTTTGTTTTTACTTTCGTAATGTGGCTACTAGAAAAATTAAAAATACATGTGTAGTTCACATAATATTTTATTTAAACAGTGCTGGATTATCTAATATTTGTGTTTTGCTTTTAATGCTCAAGTAATATTCCTTTTTAAAAACCGATTTTTATTTATTCATTTATTTGAGAAAGAGAGAGAGCATGCACTCATGAGTGGGGAGAAGGTGAGGGGTTGCAGAGGAAGGGGGAGAGTCAGGCTCCCTATTGAGCAGGAAACCCGATGAGGGACTCGATCCCAGCATCCTAGGATCATGACCTGAGCAGAAGGCAGATGCTTAACCCACTGAGCCACCAGGCACCCATCAAGTAATATTCCTATATATTAAGTCATGGCAGTATTATGCATTTAATCATTCTAACATTCTGGCTGCATCCATCAAGTCTTTCCAATTCTAGTAATGCCACAATAACTACCTTAGTGTTTATAGCCTTCTATTCCTATTAAATTATTTAATGAGAATAAAGTAGTAGAAATATATTCAGCTAAATGCCATTGTTATAGGTTTTATTACATGTAAGTATAATGAATTTTATGAAAGGGTTATATACATTTTTAGTGTTAACGGTAATAAATTAGCACACCAGGTTTACTAAAACCATTCTAGAATTAGCTGTTAATATGTTTAAAAACTGCTATTTTAATGAATATAAAATGTGCTCTCAAGGTTACTTTAATTTATATTTTTAGTTTTTACAGAAACTGATTATTATTTATATTTTTAATTAATGCATTTTCTTCAAATTGTCCCTTCCTTTCTTTGCTTATTTATATTTGAAATTTTACATAAGTCTGATTTTCATAAATCTGAAGGAAATGCTTCCATTTAGATAGAAGCGGTAAGAATATGGGGGAAGGTTGACAATTACTGAATGCCTACTCTATTCTAACTACTGTTGAGTAATTTTATATATTACCTTTGCATTTAATCTTCATGAATTTTAGACATAGGTATTTAATTCCATTCAACTAACTGAAATAAGGAAGTTTCATAAGTTTAACCAAGAATCGCAAATCTGTTACAAGAAAACTAAGCAGATCATCTTCAAAGCCTGTATTCTTTCTACCATATAACTTTACCCCTATATGATAAATAATGCTTTTGAATATTTGATGTAACTATTTTCTACCTTTTTTTTTTTTTGCTGCCTTTTAAATATCCATTAAAATGTTTAGGGAAAAATCCTTGTAAAAGAAGAAAATAGAGATAAAAAACTAGATTTTGGAAAAAGACTATGAGAAAAATGAGTTAAAATTAAATTTGGACAAAATTCTATTATGTAGGCATTTTTTAGAAAGATCATATCGCATTCATCTAGCAAATATTTACTGAATATATAAGTAATCCTGGTGCTGGAGACATGAGGCAGAGTGCCTCCTCACCCACGTGATTTATTCAAATAACCAAGAACTAGATAATAGGAGCAAAACAAATGCTGCCTAAATGTCACAGGATGATTCTCGCTCTCTCACACACACACACTATATATGTATAATCTCTATAGATGAGGAGGAATTGATTTAGGAACCAAGGCAGAAAAGGACATTCTAGATATAGGAACTACATGAACAAATAGATAAAGCACTAGACATATTTGGAAAATGCTGAAAGTCACAGTTTTATAGATGTTTAGATTAATGGGTTAGATGGGAAGGGATGTATTAGACAGATCTTAATTACTATTTATTGAATACCCCCTGTGTTCCAAACACTGTGGTCGTGTTTTGCATATATTTTCTCTGATTCTCACATTTCTTTAGGATTCCATTTAAAGATGGAGATTCTGTGCTTCAAAGAAATAAATATCTTCAGTTTACACAAAACTAGTTAATGAGGTGTTAAACCAAATCTATCTATATAGGGTTCTACTTTTTAAATATGACTCTAGATTTATGAGGGCCATCTAGATATTATGATGTATTTGGGGGGGAAATTACATTTAAGTTAAGATTAATATTTTAAGAAGACAAGCCAAATTAGTGATACTGTTTGTGGCCTGAAGACTTGGATAACACAGGGCCATTTAGAAGATGACTGAGAGTTCTGACAAGAATCAATGAGGATCCCAATGAAGGCAATGAATGTAAGAATGAAAAGGAGGGGAAGTTTCAAATCTACACAGAGTTGGAATAAATAATACTCAGATACTACCTACATTAAGACAGTGAAGCAGAGAGAGAGAAATTAAGAGTGACTACTGTTTTTCTAGGTTGGAAAATCAGTTGATGACAATTATGGTGTTAATGTGAGAAGAGAAACAAAAGGCAAAAATTGAAGACTGTGGATTCAGTTGTCTGATTTCGAATTTTTGGATCCTGGAGAATATAAAGCTGGAGACATAGAAAAGTCAGTTGAAAATATAAGTCTGGTATTTAAAGGAGAGGTTAGAACTGAGCGTGCACATCATAGTCATTGGCCAGAAACTGTTAAAAGCATTGGAAGAGGAGACCAAACATTCAGCCAAATGTGACCACAGTGAAGATATGACGGGAAAGAAGACCTGGAAATCCCAGCTAAGGCTCCCGCTGGAAGGCAGGAGTGTAATGCTGGTGCAGGAGACCAAGAGGGAAGGTAGGAGTAGGGTTATTCAGTAAAAGTACAAGGAAAGAAGGAACCTGAATAAGCCACTACAAAATATTTTTGGAAGCAAATAAATTCCCAGCCATACATTAAATAAAATCTGGGGATCTGATGCACAGCATAGTGGCTATAATTAAAAAATACTGTTATTATATACTTGAAAGTTTTTAGAAAGTAGACCTTAAATGTTAGTACCACATGCAAAATCTTAATAATTTGAAGAGATAGAGATGTTAACTAACCTTACTGTGTAATAATTTTATCAATTATGTTAAGTATATCTAATCATCACATGTGTATCTTGTATGAACACACATAAACTTACATGTAATATTTCAATAGTACCTCTTTAAAGCTAAGGACATTTTCTTTAAATAAGTAAATAGGGGCACCTGGGTGGCTCAGTTGGTTAAGCAATGGACTCTTGATTTCGGCTCATGTCATGATCCTCAGGCTTGGAGCTGGGAGGGGAGCCTGTTTAAGATTCTCTTTCTCCTTCTGCCCCTTCCCATTCCCCCTAAAAAATTAATAATAAAAAATAAATAAGTAAATAGATTAAATGCCACAGAGAAACTAAGCAGATTGATGATGATGATGATAGAGAGGCTATGGAATTTAATAATTAAATGGTAACTTAAGGAAAGTATATTATGTCTAAGGTGTGGAGAAAATTCATATTTAAGTTATTTATACTTAAAATAGCAATAATAATAGTAGTAATAACATTACTTGTATGGTGTTTTACAATTTCCAAATATAGCTATTGATATATTCTTTTTTTAGGAATAATCACTCCCTTGGGAAAAATTCAGGCAGATTGGAGTACAGTGAGAGAAAAATTTAAGCCTCAAAGCTGAGTCCTCTAACTCCAGACCTGAGAATCTTTCAGATTCATCAGAGAGTCTCTTTTATTCAACTGAACCACAGTTATTTTGGACAGTGAGTGAGATGCTGATGTTCAGCAGAATAAACTCAGGATTTGACATCTGGACTTGAATAAATCCTGGACCTGCCATGCACAAGCTGTGTGAGCCTTGTTGCCTCATCTGAACCAGAGGATAATAATACCCTTCCTTGAGTATGGCTGTGAAAATTAAACTTGAACATGTGATAAGGAGCTGTCACTAAATAAATGTTTTCCTTTTTAAGTTCTGTAAAATAAGTGCTGTATTCATTCTTATTTTAAAATATGAGAAGTTATTAGTAACATCTTAAATTAGTTAACCAAGTGAAATAAATATTGCTAAAACACTGAGAATTTTTTTAATAATTGAAGGAATGCTCACAATCAGAAAAAATATCTTGTTATCTAGTCTCTGTAATTGCTCAATAGGCAATCATGTACAGGAATGGGCATTTCACATTTTAAATCTCATTTTAAAAATAATTTTAGGTCTGAAATAAGTTGCTGATGTTGCTAAGTATTCCATAATATTTTTTCAAAAGCTTTCAACATTTTTCCCCATTAGAAGTACATTTTGCAGGAAAACTTATAAACATTTTTCTATAGATAGAGATGATTATATTTTCATTTTCAGTATCTTGTATAGAAAAAAATCATTTAGGAAGCAATGATTTTATAGAAATATTTACAACTTTTAGTTATAGTGTTGCCTAGTATAAATGGAAAGAACTAAAATCAAGGATTATATTCCAGTTTTCCTCCCAAATAGTTTTGTGACTTCTGACAAGCTACCAAATTTTCTTTCAGAGGTTTTCTCAGATATATAGCTCAAATATAGTTACTAAATATATTGTTATTAAATATAATGTTCTAAGCATGTCAATTTACATATATTAAATCACTTAATCCTTTGAAGAGATATGTGAGACAACATTTTCTGGATGTAAAAATGAGGTACATTTGTTTAATTCACAGTGCTAAAAAACATTAGGCCAGGATTAAAACCAAGGAATTGACACAGGAGTTTATGTCTGTGACCACTGCTGTACTGCTAACTAGGATAGCTAAAGCCATAGAATTCTAAGCTCTAGAAGAGCATCTAGAGAATACATCAGCTGCGTCATTATATACACTAGGGCAATGAGGCATAGAGAGGTCACCTTACGTGTCAGATTAGATCATAGTTAGATCTGGTTCTATAGCCCAGCTCCCCCAACTTTCTAATACCCGTTTTACTATATACCACCTTGATCCCTCTCTTCTGAGCATAAAATCTTAATTTTATAAAACCAGTTTAATAAGGGTTAATCTTGTAAATGCAGCTTCTAAGTGGCACAGATTATTATGAATAATTATTGTACTTTGACATACACAGTGAAGTGTCATGGAATGGGTCTCAGAGATTTTCTGATCCAAAATCATTCCATTTGTTTTAACAATACAGTTCTTTTATGAGTTTCAGCAGATTTTGAAGTTCAATCAGGTAGTCAATAAGAAACTATTCTTACGTGCTCCTCTAGATTTCCTAGTCACTCCTGTAATTATGTTGGTCATGTGACTGCAGATATAATACAGACAGAAGAGCCATAAAAAACCTCACTGCTCTCACCATTTAGAATACCCCATCAAGCCTAGTGACCCACTCTTCTACCATTGTGGCCTTAGGAGCCATGGAAACAGCTTAGATCCTTGACTCAATGCTTAGAGGATAGACACTCAGCAGAGATACCTGGTGTGACAGTTAACGTCTCCATAAAATAAACATTTAAAGTGTTAAGCCATTGGTATATTGAGTTTTGTTTGAGTCTTTGGCATACTCCTACCTATCTTAAGGAATACACACATTGGTTTTGGAAATGAAACATGAGCATAGTGAAAAGCCTACCATTTGTGGTAATTGGTTTGGTAAATGAATCACAGGCTATAGAGATAGAGACAGTAACTTGAAAATCTGTCCATATCTTATCAAATTCTCTCTAAGGTTAGTTAGACTCTTGAACTCTAACATCTCTATCATTTCTACTATAGGAAGTTATGGTGGAGTTTTCACTTAGTCACATAATTAAATTCTGAAAAGTATTTATAATCCTTATAAAATGGAGATTATAAAAGTTACTTCTCAAGGTTGAGGAGGATAAATGGCAGAGTGTCTGAAAGCACTACACGCTAGTTAATATTTAGATGGTCCTGAGGAACATGAGTGAAAGTAGAGGGAAAACACTGAGAAGCAAACGTGAGATGAAATACAGTTTATTCTGAAAAATATAAGATACTTTAAAATGTATTCAAGATTCAACAATATGAAATTAGCTAATAGAACCAATATCTCAAATTATAATTTTAACTTCAATTTCTAAAATTAACATGAAAAAGTAAAGCTATAAAAACCTACCTCATGTACTTAATTGTTCATTCATACTATATTCATAATAAAGTATATTGTTATTGGCTCAACACACAGATTTTGGAACCCACAGGATCTGAAATTCAAATTTGTTTACTACCTAAAGTATATTCAGTAACTTAACCATACTAAGCTTCAGTATTTCATCTAGAAAATGCAAATCAAAAAATCACTTAAAATCACTTAAATTATTACTTATTTTTTAAAACAGATGTTAATGACTTAGTATGTCTTCCGGATCAATAAAAGTGATAAACTATTGGTATCTATTGTATTGTTTAAGCAAAAACTGCTATAATGATTGCCATCACCATCTTTACATACACTCATTATCTTTTACCAAAGATAACAGTCCTCAGATATGGACTCACCAGGACCCTTACCTCAAATCTGAAACAATGGTGTTATCAGAAATACATGTGTAATACTGAAATATTTCCCTCACAATTATGAAATGACTCCATCTTTCAGTGTGATAGTTGGTTTAACTGAAAAGGATTTTCAGGAGTTTAAAAGTGCTTTAAAAATGATTTAAAAATCGGATGTACTGCGAAAAAAAATCAGTTGTGTCATTATTGTCATTCAACATTAATATGAAGGGTAAATAGACTGTTTATGGAAAAAGGTGAATGTAAATTTCACAATTAAACAAAGAATATCACCTTTAATATCCAAAGGAATCTCAAATATCATTAACCATCAGTCATTATCTGTACTATTCTGTCCTCTTCAATTAAAATTTTAGATTTTTAAATGCAAAACCTTTGTGACATTCAGTAAGGTTGCAGTTTAGTTCTGTATTTAGTGCTGGCAGATTGTCACCTATTTTTTCTGAATGAGCTTTCATTAATTTGAAGCATGAGGTTGGTAATCTGTTAGTTTTTTTTTACAATGCAGCTGAAAACCCTTTTGGCTCAATTTATGACACCTTTTCACAGGAGTTTTCATTTGCAGGCCTCTCAAAATTCTTAACTGGCCTCATTATTTCATTTAAAAGTTTTGTGGGATATTTTTAAAAGCACTCAGAAACCTCATGAGTTGACAGAAGGTAATCTCAGAATACCTAAGCAGTACTAGACAGCAGGGAAAGAACACAGGGCAGGGAGCACTTTACCACAGACTGTATAGTGAGCTTCGACAATTCCTTTTCCACTCAGAAGAACTTCTGAACTGCCTGAATATAAGCCGCTGCCTCTTGACTTCATGACACACAGTTTATACCAGATCATACCAAAATTTTTGAGAAAATATATCTGTATACATGTACATGAATAGTTTTTCTATTTTTCTCAAAAGTGAGTTATTATCCATATTTTAAATTGCAATATAGTTATGAGGAAAAAGAAAACACCCCTCTCTAAACATTAGATTTTTAATCATATGAATGCATAATTAATCAGAGCAAAGGTACACAAACCATCTTTAAAAAAAGCAGAAAGGATCCGAGGTCACAAGACCTGATTCTATCTTGACTAAATACATTAAAGTATATAGAGAAAGCTTTGATCTTAAGAGGAAGAATTAGCTAGACATGAAATCTAAAATCATTGAGCACTTATTACATTCTAGGCAGTATTCTAAATTCTTTAGATTATCTTTCATTTAATCTTCATACGAACACTATGAAAGAGATCTGACTGGTAACATATTAAAATGGAGGCACAGAGGAAAAGGAATCTGCTGCCCAAGGTGATGCAGTTGGTAAGTGATGAAATCAGGTTAGGAAAAGAGTCACAATGGGAACATTTTCAGGGCTCATCCTAGCATAGTTCAAAGTAATCACAGTCCTTCGCAGTGGACTTGGAGTGTTTCATTCCATAGGTAAAGCAATTCCCACTGTATCAGTGGTGGATCAGGTTATACAATCTGCTGTCATTAGACATTCTTTTCTTCTAGTGCAATCCACTTGTTCAGAACCGATACTTTGTAGGCAGTTATTAACTGGGTTTTCCTATCTACAAGGATATAGCTCAGTATTGAATTAAGTATTTTGATAGGTTTGATAATTAAGTTTCTCATTATAAATTTATAAAGTGCCATTTTGAATCTATACACAATTGCTGAAACAAGCTATTTTCACCCAGAAGTAACAGAATACCAGACCAATAGTGGCTACAACACATGAGTTCATTTTTCTCTCATAAGAAAACTGATAGATAGCCAGTTGCTGTTGTTGGTTTCAGTCTTGCAAATTCCAGGACCAGAGTCTCAGAGATTAATCTAACCTTCTCCAGGCAATCACAAGATCGTTAACCTCAGCTCAAGGTATAATGTCAGTATTCAAGGCAAGAATTAAGAGGAAGAGTAGATGTCCCTAATATTTGGACATTTTAAAAGGGAAGAAAAAGCTCTCCCGGACATTCCTTAGCAGACATTGGCCAGAGATCTTAGCATGGCCACCCCTATCAATAAAAAGAGTGAAAAAGTAAGGGTTTATATATTTCACTTTATATAGGGTATACAGTAGTGAAGAGAAAAATAGAAGGTAATTGGGAAATGTGCTTTAACCAGAATAACACTCATGAAGGAGAGAGTGTCTCTAGGGTTATTGACACATTTGGGTGTGAGTCTGTAAGCTGAATAGCCAGACCCCATGGATGCTTCTTGGCATCACCTCTACAATATATTTTCATCCATAATGAAATTTCTAAAATTACAATTGGAAATCCCAAGTAACCAACTAGCAACATGATAGAGATGTCTGTCTTGTAATCATTATCATGTCCTACCACGTTCATTTCTCCAATATCCACGCATCTATAGTTTCAGAGTGGGTTCCTAAAAAGAGAACACACCAAAACTCTTGGCAAGTCCAAGACTCATGGGACACCATGACCAACCAGGATTATATTTACACAAACACCTGTGAGTCCTGTGGGATAGGCAGTAGGTCCCACGGTTGATGAAGCACACCACCAAAACTTTAGGGGGAAAAAAAAAACAGTAACTCTTAATAAAAATCCTGGGAAAGAAACCCCACTTGAGATAGAGAGCCCAGATGCATGGTCTGACAATGTTGGTGAGTGCCAGGAAGGACAAATGATTCTGAGAGTAAAAGTGCATAAGCATAGAATCTGCGTTCTAATTCTGTTTCCCAGAAACTAGGGCATTGTGATCAATTTAAAGAACTAATGAAATGAAAATGCTCTGTGAATCAATACTATTCAGTTCCTTTTCATTCTATTTGCAAAGTAGGGTTTCAAGTTGCTGGAAAATAGTAGTTACTTAATAAATGTTTAATATGTATACACACACACACACACACACACACACACACACCAGTGCTCTTGAACTCAAAGCTCAAAGAAGTCTCTTGAATCTGAGAATGATGATCTCTCTACAGTCCTGAGACATGCTCAGGGGAGGACAATGGTACTGCCAAATGGAACAACGGCTAGACCGAAGGCAAAGGCTTTCAGCTTAGTGGGTGGGTTTCTGGCCCTGCAGAGGAGAGGAAGACAAGGGATTTATAGCATAGTGGTTAAGAATATAGGCTTTGATATAAATATGATTAGTTATAATCTAGTTTTTTCCAGTTACTTTGTGATCTTGGTCAAATAGTCTTGTGATGGACATAGAATTGCTCTGCCCAGATACACTGTCAAGGAAGGATTTGCTGCCCAGATATTAGAAGCACTGTTGGCAGAAAGTTTGCAGCTGCCAGTACTTAAAGGACATTTGAGCTGCAGACCGACCTCTCCCCAGGTCACATCCTTCCTGGAGGCCACATGAGTGAACTGTTGGAGGCAGGGCTATAAACATGGAGACATTTTACCTTCCGCCCAACCTGGGGAAATTCTTACAGTTTTGATTTTAGCTCCAAAGCCCCCTCTGAGGTTTTTAGACTGTCGAGCCTGCATCAAAACTAAACCTCTTTCTCTGCCCGATTTTTCTCCCTTCCACAGATATCAATTTCAGGAACCATTCCTAATATATATCTTGCACCCCGAACTTTGTCTCAGAATCTGATTCCTGGAAATCTTAATCTGTAACATATCACACCCAGGGACACTGTTATTCTAGCAATTGAAAAATGAAGATTGGTAACAATACCAATTTCCAGTTTTGGGGCCTTACATTTTGTTAACAACTCCATGAAAGAAACTTCCAGGCTAGTTAGATGTGAGATGGTGTGGAAAAATAAATTATATAAATAAACGTTAGTCTAATATCATGTGAGTAAATTGCTCAATGTTTAGCTTGACATAGATGACATAGTGATATAATAGCAGATACATGTGTTTATATTGCTTTAATAATCCCAAATATTAAATCTCATTTCATTTTTCTTGGCATTTATACCAGGAATTTTTTTCAAGATTACATTACAATGATACAAATTATTACTAAATTTTTCTTCCAGAAATATATTCTTTTAGGTGAAAGGAGTTTCTTTGTTGTAGTGTTTTCCAGTAACTACTTTATTGTAGGATCCCTGTTTACCTTTAACTGTAATTGATGTTTTCCATGTTTTTAAAATTTCAGTATATAATTCTATTGCAATTGTTTATGACATTCTGTCATAAGAACATATTCTCCTTTTTAAACATTCTATGAACTGATTTTAGATGCTTGTGATTTACAAAATATTTCTATTTCTTGCAAGAGACACATAAGTCTTCGAGGTTACTTAAAAGAATGGTACTCTAGATCCTGGACGCAAACTGCAATTACTGCTATTGTTACTGCAATTCTTTTTATCAAATATCATCATAGGTAGTAGACAAATTTAAACATAAATTCACCAGTGGGTTATTGTAACTGTCATCAAGAATACAGACTATCTTTAGTGTATTTAAAAACTTCATTCCTTGAGCTAAGGAGATATATAAAGGAAATGAATGATACTATATTAATAGGTTCAGAATATACGGTAAAATGTGAAAGATAATATAGTTGAATAAATTAAAAAGAGACACAGGCTCAAATAAAAGGACTATAGTCACAATAATAGCAAATCTTCAAACAAATATGGGAGCTTATTATTTATAAAACTCCATGCTAAGCACTTCAGAGAATACAAGATGAGTAAATTTGAAGTTTAGTAGCAACGAAGAAAAGTACACAAAAATCAGGAAACTGTAAATATAAGAAATGAAGGATTGTTAAGGATAAAAATATTGAAAAATGCTAGTGGGGATCAAGGGAGGGAAAGATCACATATGTTTGGTTGAAGAATTCGGAGAAGAGTGGAGAAAATACCTCTCATAAGTGATATCTATGATTTCAATATTTTGGATGGAGGAGAGGCAGGTTGGGGAAGACCTATCAAGCAAAGCAACAGCATAAACAGGTTGCCTGTGCTCAGGATTTCACAAAAGAGATGTTTGGGAACAGATAATAGTAAAATTAAAAGTTCAGAGTATATTTAAAGAAGTAGGTGGAGAATGCAGAAGAGATAGGAGATAAATTATTATTGAAGAAATCTCTTATATTTCTAAATTTAAAAATTTATCCTTTCTCAATAAATACGTGTAACTTGGTCTGACTGTATACATAGACATACTTAGAACAAGAAAGCATGGAATATGAAATGGTTTTTTTTAACTCATCTTCCTATTGCCTTCCAATATTATTTAGGAGACCTATTACTAAAGGGGATGGAGATGGTAAAGGTGAATTCCCCAAATACAAAACAATAACTTCTTCACATTCACCTTGCCTGTTTCATCCTATTTAAATCTGTAATACTCCTTGTAGATTTGTGTGCTTGCTGTTTTGAAAGCTCGGCTTCTCTCTGTAGCCTCAAATTCAGGTCAGGTTATTGTGATCCTTCTAGAGATTTTGTAATCTCATCTACCAAACACTAGAATCCCACAGAAATGTGACTTCTAATAGCTAAAACAAAATGAACACCTGGATCATTTTTCTCCTGTTTCCATGTTCCCCATCATCTTTTCAATCCCATTTTTCTCTCTTGTCAATCTATCTTCTATCTAGTAACTTCTTTCCTTAACACCTGTCGTGTTCTTCAAGCCCCACATCATACTCTCATCAGCAAGAACATCACACACCACCTCTCTATCTTCAAAAACTCAAATTAGATGCTTTCCTTCTATTATTATAAACCATTTACCATTTCTTTCTTTCAGGTTCACTAAATTTTCTTTTTGTTCTCCATAGGAACTCCTCTCACTCGACTCTACCAATTTATTCAGTTCTTTAATCTCTAATTATAATTGACTAGAACTCATCACGATATTTGTTTCCACTACTGCACCCATCCCTAGAGCTTATTGCCTTTTCTCTGCTTCCAGGTCATGAATTGTTGTTGGTTAAAGACTTAAATACATGAAGTCAAATCCTCATTAAAACACACACACACACACACACACACACACACACACACACACAGCCTTCATCTTTTACTGGGAACTCACTATTGCAAAACATTTTTGAATTCACACATTTTTTTCATTCCCTAGCATATTCCCAAGAAAGCAATACCAAAATTTACAGATCCCCATATCTTTTCAAATCCCCACTCACACATACTTTAATAGCAACTCCCAGCATGTACTTCCTCAAATAATATCCTCCCAAACTCAGCAAATTACTTTTATCATATTTATTTCTTACTGTATCACTTGGTCTCAGAGAAAGAGGTCTTACAGAAATCTCTTTTCTGAATTTCAGTCCCAACATCTATATTTTAAAATGCTTGCCATTGGACACCTGGGTGGCTCGGGTGGTTGAGCATCCGACTCTTGATTTCAACTCAGGTCATGCTCTCAGGGTCGTGAGATCTAGCTCTGCACTGAGCACTGTGTGGGGCTCTACACTCAGTGAGGATCTGCTTCTCTCCCTCTCCTGCTGCCCCTCTCCCCTCTCAAATAAAAATAAATCTTAAAAAAAATAAAATAAAATACTTAGCCTTGCCAATGTTTATTCCCCCAAACTGAGTTCTACCTGAATATTACACAAACCCTATCGAGACAAAAAATCTAATTTGTCATTTTGTTATCCTCTCTTTTCACTTAGTTAATATAGTCAATGACTCTTACTGTTTAAATTTTTTTCACTTGCCCTCACATCAGTTGCCAAGTTCTTTAAAATCTACTTGTATAGTATATATATCATCATCTTGTACCTCACTTCTTTTCAGTACTGCTCCCACCAGCATTAAGAATATCAGACTGGGAGGCACCTAGGGTGGCTCAGTGGTTGAGCAACTGTCTTTGGCTCAGGTCATGATTCCAGGGTCTTGGGATCCAGTCCTGCTTTTTCTCCCTCTGCCTATGTCTCTGCCCCCTCTCTGTGTGTCTCATGAATAAATAAACAAAAATCCTTTAAAAAAATCCTACTGGAGTGATATCTTAACTTCACTGTTGCAGAAAAAATCTTAACTAGTTTGATTCTGCTCTTATTTCTCTTTCATATATTATTTTCAAGTTACTTTTTTGAAAACAATGCACTACTACATTGTTTGCTTTGTTGACAATACATCATTTGCCAAATAGTCTCAGTTCATTAGTCTTAAACTTAAAAGTCTCCTGAATTGATCAGCTGTATTTTTATTTTTATAATTTTACATTATTCCTCAAAATGAGCTTTACACTCCACTCAAACCCAGTGCCCTAATCAGATACACTATTGAAATGAAAGAAAAACAAGATAACAAGAAAAGTACTAGGTGGACCAAATTCAGGTGAGGGGGCTGATCAGATATTCAGCATCAGAAGGCAAAAATAGGAACTTTTCTCCATAAAGTTCTCAATTTAATGTTCTGTCCAACTACTTTTATTTTATTAGAACCTCTTCCCTTTAATCTCCATTTGGCTTATTCACCCACAGGTATATACATGTCCACGTGCTTTAAATCTCAAGTTACTTTTCTATTAACCAACCAAGTATAGTCTTTTAGGTTTTAATTCTTGTAAATCCTACTACAGTATTTGTTACCACTGATCAATTCTTCATTCTTGAAAAAAGATCTTTTTGCCTAACTGCATGTTCTTAGAATTCCTTCTACGTGACCAGTCATTATCTTTCTGACTGTTTACATTAACCTCTCAAATATAGAGGCTCAAAGAAAGCTCAAAGAAAAAGTCGATTATTTGTCTACATGTCTTCTCTTGTTGATTTAATTCTCATTAATGGCTATAGGTTGATAACACTAAAAATATATTTATCTCTAATTTTTCTTCTGAGTTTTTGTCATAAATCTCCATCTTTCAAAATATAGGTATTGAATATCTCACCATATTTCTAAATTTCTTACATATAGAACTTAAAGAGCCTTCCATCTTAACTTTCTGGCTGTTACTTTTTTTTTAAGTTTTTTCCCATAGTACTACCTTGGAATATCTATCCTCCAGGACTCTATGTATATGGCAGGGTCCTAACTAAACTGAAATGTGAATTCCATGAAATAGGCACATAATCCTTCTCCAAGGAATGAAAGAACAGGTTAATAGACTACCAAAAACTCTCTTCTCAATCAGAACCGTGGGAAACTGATGACACAGTGGTAAAAACACCTTAATATAAAAAATAAGGAGTACAACAATTATACTAAATACAAAAGAGGGAAAAGTTTCCATGTAAATTCAATGTAATCTCTGCATTTATTTCAGACATCTTTTAATGTTATTAAACAAAATAAAGTTTCAAACAAAAAGAAATATGCTACTTTATCAATTTTTTCTACATATTGAAGGCTGATGGTCCTTGTACCCTGACTTCCCTGATCTTCACAATGTACAATATATGATTTGTTTTCCAAGTAGGTGAGAGCATGCAGAAAAATTCAGTGATAGCTTTCCTCACATCCTGCTTATAATTTTTATGAAATACTTTGATTTGGAGGTTGTGCCATTTTACAGAATAAACTGTATTTGTAAAAATATCTACTTCCAGGTTCTGTTCCTAACATTCAAAATTCAACATAAAGGCAGACATAGGAGATATTAAATGAAGGAGAACAGAAAACAAAAGAATTGTTTGGAAAAGACATGATACCTGTTGCATGATACCTGGTGGGATATATAGCATTTAATGAGGAAGGTAGAGGTTGATCAATAGTTACACGATAGTAAAGAACGTAAGCAAAGTATTAATTTAGAAAGAGAAAGACACAAGCATATTTAGGAGTAAAATAATAAGAATAAATTACCACTGCTACGAATGAAAGAAATAATTATAGCAGTGAACTCAAAGGATATGGCATTTAATACATTGTGGAATATGTATATGAAGATATTTATTTAGAAAATAGGAAAGATATAGGATTCCAAATCATAAAAAGAGGTATAAGTTACATTCAGAATCACCTAGTTGCTTAGGTAGAGGGTTACTCATTGCAAAAAGATGTCTGGCAAAACAATCAGCACAAAAGATAGTGGTGTGTAACTGGGTTACATTTCTGATTCCAGTAACATAAATTCTAGGTAATTCCAAATATCTAAATTATCTAAAGATTATATCCATTCATTAGTCCCCTTTATCTATTCATCAGTCAATGAGCATTTGGGCTCTTCCTATAATTTGGTTATTATTGATAATGCTGCCATAACATCAGGATGCATGTGCTCCTTCGAATCAATGTTTTTTTCCATCTTTTAGTAGTGAAATTGCTAGGTTGTAGGGTAGTTCTATTTTTAATGTTTTGAGGAACCTCCATACTGTTTCCAGAGTTGTTGCACCAGTTTTCACTCTCACTAATAGGTCAGAGGGTTCCCCTTTCTCTGCATCATCGCCAACTGTTGCATCATCTACTGTTTCCTGTGCTCTTGATTTTAGCCATTTGACAGGTAACAGGTGGTATCTTGATTTGTATTTCCCTGGTGATAAATGATGTTGAGCATCTTTTCATATGCCTGTTGGCCATCTGTATGTCTTCTTCAGAAAAGCATCTATTCATGTCTTCTGCCTACTTCTTAGTTGGATATTCATTTTTTTTGGTGTTGAGTTCAAGTTCTTTATATATTTTGGATACTAAACCTTTATCAGATATGCCATTTGCAAATATCGTCTCCCATTCCATAGGCTGCCTTTTAGTTTTGTTGACTATTCTCTGTGTAGAAGCTTTTTTTTTTTTAAGATTTATTTATTCATGAGAGACACAAAGAGAGAGAGAGACACAGAGACAGAGACATAGGCAGAGGGAGAAGTAGGCTCCCTGCAGGGAGCCCGATATGGGACTTGATCCTGGATCCTAGGATCATGCCCTGAGCCAAAGGCAGACGCTCTATCGCTGAGCCACCCAGGTGACCCTGTGCAGAAGCTTTTTATCTTGATAAAGTCCCAATAGATCACTTTTACTTTTGTTTTCTTTGCTTACAAAGACGTATCTAGTCAGAAGATGCTATGACCAAGATCAAGGAGGTTGCTGTCTGTGTTCTTCTCTAGGATTTTGATGGTTTCCTATCTCACATTAAGGTCTTTCATCCATTTTGAATTTATTTTTTGTTTGTTGTAAGAAAATGGTCCAGTTTCATTCTTTTGCATGTTGCTGTCCAGTTTTCCCAACACCATTTTTCTTAAGAGACTTGTTTGTCCATTGGATATTCTTTTCTGGTTTGCTGAAGATTAGTTAATCATATAATTATGGATCCACTTTTGGATTTTCTGTTCTATCTCATTTATTTATGTGTCTGTTTTTATGCTAGTACCATACTGTCTTGATGACTACAGCTTGAAGTCCAGAATTGTGATGCCTCCAGTTTTTTTTTTTTTCCTGTTTCAAGATTGCTTGGCTATTTGGGAGTGGCAGTGTTAGTAGTAATCACATAGACTAAGTTTAATTTTTAATTGAAAATGTATTTTACAAAGTTCACTCAAATTGACTAAACCAAAGTTTTCATTTTTATTCTGTCAAAACTTCTCTTCTATATGCTGTATGATTGATTTACAGCTTCCTCCAGGCTACCCTGAGTCCACAGCATCAGGTCCTTTTTTTAAGCAGCCTTATTTCTGACTTCACGTTGTGTATCTTTTGGTGCTTTTGAGGTTATATTTTCAAGGTCAAATGAAAAGGTACATGGCAGAATGAAATCAACAGGTTGCATCATTCACTGAATCAAGGAATGGAGTCCTGGGCACCTGGGTGGCTCAGTGGTTGAGCATCTGCCTTTGGCTCAGGTCCTGATCCTGGGGTTATGGGATCGAGTTCCGCATCGAACTCCCTGCATGGAGCCTGCTTTTCCCTCTGCCTATGTCTCTGCCTCTCTGTGACTCTCATCAATAAACATAAAAATCTCAAAAAAAAAAAAAAAAAAAGGAATGGTGTCCTGATTTTATTGCATGAATTAGTACAAAATATACCAAAGAAACAAATACAACATATCCACTCATAATGACCATTATTTTCTTTTTTAAGATTATTTATTTATTTATTTATTTATTTATGAGAGACAGAGAGAGAGAGAGAGAGAGAGGCAGTGAGAGAAGCAGGCTCCATGCAGGGAGCCCGATGTGGGACTAGATTCCGGGTCACCAGGACCACGCCCTGAGCCTAAGGCGGCGCTAAACCGCTGAGCCACCCGCGCTGCCCCCATAATGACCTTTAAAGATGAATCTTTTTCACTCTTTCTAGCCCCCAAAAAACCACAGGATTTCATAGATTAATTTCCAATGGGAAATTGGAATGGGAATGAGGACAAAATGATGATCGTAAGGGTGCATGGTATTCTCAATGACAAACATTCATTTTTTTCTCTCTCTTACTTAAAAGGCACCCAGGAAGAAGTTGGTTATATATCAAAGCAAAACAGCATTCAGGATTTCAGGAGGATCCTATACTTCTATACTATGAAAGACATTAGCTGTACAAGTTCTTCTAACTAAAATGCTACTGATTGGAGTCTCAATGTGGATATAAAAGTAATCTATCAGGTCCTGTCTTCTCTCCCCATAGCTCTGGAATCATGAAAATTCTAGTTGCTTGCTCAGCCTGATTCTGCCACCAAGGCCCTTTCTAATCTTAGCCAGGGAGAATTTAAGGTGTTTAGTACAACCTAATGAAAATCACTATGACACTATTTTTCCTGCCAGTCATTCATTTCTTCATTAAATAATAATTCGGAAGAGGATTAACTGTCTGCCAAGAATGCCAGGTGCTTTGGATACAGACATGACTAACACAAGTAGAGATATAGCATGTGCTGACAGCATATGGATAAGGTTCTGACCCAGGCTGAGAGGGGAATAGAGAATTTAATGCTAAGGAAGTGGCATATAAGATGAAATCCAAAAGATGAGAGAGAATTAATTACACCCAGGGGCAGAAAGACCACAGCTAGGAAAGAGAGAAGAGAGAAAGAGGGAGGGAGGGAGAGAAGAAAGAAGGAAGGGAGGAAGAAAGAGAGAGGAAGGAAGAGTGTGAGGGAGGAAGGAATGTAGAAGGAAGGAGAGAGAGGAAGAAAGAGAGTGCAGGGAGAAGGAGGGGAAGAAAGAAAAGAAGGAAGAAAAGCACTATATGCAATAGCCCTAAGACCAGAAGGAAATAACCCATTCTAGAAATCTGAGGCAGATGAGTGTAGCTGACTCTTATAGAACAAGTGAAAATGACAGGTAATAAATAAGAATCTATAAAAGTAGGCAGGGAGTAGAAAACAAGGAGACAAATCAGCCCCCAGATTTTATCCTAATGGAAACTGGGAACCACAAAGGGATCTAGCATGGCAGAGACATATATTTGCCATTTTTAAGATAATTCTGGCTGAAATATGAAGATATTATTATGCAAGACAAAGATAAGGACTAAATATAAGGTCATTGCAGAATTCCAGACGAGTCTGGAATACCATAGGACCATAGGAAATAGACAAAACAAAAATCACATGAAAAGCTTTTCCAGATGGATTCAACTGGACTTGATGACTTAAAAGTAGAAGTTAAAGGTGAGAGAGTTATCAACAATGACTCTTGGGTTTTCCATCTGAGAAATGTGAATAAGTAAGTTACTGGCATCCAGTGTGCTAGCTTTTAAACCTAGGTGTCATTCCATGCATAAATGCTTGTCTTGGTAATCTGTCTCAAACTCCAGTCTTTCAGGAGTAGGCTGACAGACATTCTGAAGATGACTGTCTCACTGCTAACTTGGACATTCAGTTATTGTCCGTTCTTGGACTCCCCCTCCCATGTGTATTACAGCATTATCCTATTTCTAATTTTCTGACATTCAGTGACTGCTTTGGCTACTATATTATTTTCCTTACCCTTTGTATATATTTATTTTACAAGACACCATTAAAAATTTAAGATTACCTTTCAAATACCTGCAGTTAAATCCCTAAAAATTAAGGACTGAGGGAAAATGCAGATACAGATCAAGTAAAAGCAAGACTAGACTTGCACAGGTCATTAGGTTTATGAAGTTATTTTTAAAAAGGGTTGCAAATTTCAAATCATACCACAGTAGTCAAAGCAAAACCTAGAACATGATCTGCCTCACATTTCACATTATTTATAAAATATAAACATCAATTATTCAAGGAAAGCAATAGATTTGTTGGCACTTACGAATGAAACATCTCATTTTAGGTGATGCAAAATCATGTAGGAATACATTCCCAACAACCTCCTTGTAATAAATGCAATAATGAGTTTTATATAATTGTTTCTTAAAATATCTGTCAATATTTCAGTATGAGAAGGTAGTGCAGAGGTACTATAAACATAATTCTGAATGCTATCCAAATATATGATTTGATTCAGGAATAAGTTCTAGAATATAGAAAATAGATTTGCACTGGGAAATGGAGATAGAATAAAAGGGAGATGTGCTTCACCTGGGAAGAACCTGATATGGGGAGATCAATTTCTAACTACATTTACTCTTTGCCTCTGAGAGTAAAATGATTATTAAGAGAGTATTATCTCTGCTATGCATTAACCAATCGATGAAATATAGTGTATACTTCAGTTATGCTAGAGGAAAAAAGGTGAGACACACTGGTATTCAAATATGGGCAGAGGCCATATGCATCAAACACCACCCCATTTCCCACCACAGCACATATATGCCCCCCCCCCCAACACACACACACACTCTGCACAAAATCTCACAATGTCAACTGGACTTCTGATAAAAATGTGATGCAGATAGTTCAAGGTCATTTATGTAAAGCAGAATAATCTATCTCGATTTGATCTTGGGCAAGTTAAACAATCTCCCTGTAACCCAGTTTCCTTATCATAAAATTAGAAATAATACTGGTAACTATATACCAAAATTTTGGAAAGGATAAAATACATTAATTTAATAAAATGCTTAGAAAATATGAAAACACTTCATAAGAGTCTGGAGGATCAATATTCTATATTGTTCAATTACTGGTTTATTCAACAAATATTTCCTGCACATCTATTGTGGCAACCTCTGTACTAGAATACATTAAGGCAACTGTGAATATGATAGATTCCCATCTGGCAAGTGCCAAGCTCCCCAAGCTATTTAAGTTTTAAATCTAATAACTGATTTATCTCTGTCTTTGTCTTCCTCTTTTTTCTTTTCTCTTCTTTCATTTATTTCAAAAAATTTTCTCATTAGTGAGTGGTTCAAATAAAATAGTGCATAAATGACAGTTTAGAAAGCTGACCTAGTTACATTGTTTAGATGTACCTACTTTAAAGATTAACTGAAGAGACTGTAGTGCTTAATTTTTGTAACACTAGATTGAGGAGCCCAATCCAGAAGCCCACTTTTATTCTGGGATGACTTTTAAATACTAAGTACTATCTGAAGACCTGGACTTAATTCTAGAGCATACAGCTAAGTCTGTTCATTCACGGAGGAAGGTTTGTTCTAGGCTCAAGCTTACTCCGTTTTACTCAATCTCACCATAAACCAGGAAAACATACAACCACTGTCAGCTCTGATGGATCCAAACACGATGTGTATTTCTAGAAGCATTTGAACATGACCAAAATTAATGCTTCATTTCATAGACACAAGTCATATGTACTTATGTATGCACAATTTGAAATCAAGGTATGTTATTTAAAATGTCTTTTATTAACATGCATATTTCTTGGGCTCTTATATTAAAATCATATATCTTTGAATATATGACTATCCTTTATGCATATCCTGAAGGCACACCAGAAAGCTAAAATTTAAATATTATATTTTCATTTCTTGGCAGAAGAGCCAATTTTGATCTAAAGTCTCTTTCAAATTATTGGTAACATTTTTTTTTCACTAAAAAAAAAATGGAAGTAGAGACATTCTGAGAATAAATGATATCATTATTTTTCCTAATTGAAAAACATTAATTTCAATGTCAGAATTAAAATATTAATGCCTTATATAGGAAAATATTTTTACATATTAAAGATATGTAATGTTTTAAGATTACATAAATCATGTAAATCATTATGTAAATCATTCAAAAAATTGAAAAAAACTTTCACTCACTTTACCAAAAGGCAGTTTTCAAGAAGTTGAATTTGAATTAAAGAAAAATTACAGGGCACCTGGGTGGCTCAGTGGTTGAGTGTCTGCCTTTGGTTCAAGTCACCATCCAGGGGTCCTGGGATCAAGTCCCACATAGGGCTCCCCGCAGGGAGCCTGCTTCTCCCTCTGCCTATGTCTCTGCCTCTCTCTCCGGTCTCTCATGAATAAATAAATAAAATCTTAAACAAAAAAAGAATCTGATCTAAAAGCAATAGCATTCTTTAAAAAAAAAAGAAAAAAAGAAAAGAAAAGAAAAGAAAAGAAAAAAGAAAAGAAAGAAAAGAAAAGAAAGAAAAGAAAAGAAGAAAAGAAAAGAAAAGAAAGAAACGAAAAGAAAAGAAAAGAAAAGAAAAGAAAAATTACATTTATACTGTCCAGACTGGCAATTAACTGAATTCGTGTAAAATTAATTTAAAACTTCCAGATTAAAATTTTTGTGGTGGACTAATATTTGTGGTAGAAAAACACACGTACTTTTTTCAAATATATTAGATTCTAAACTAATTACTCTTTATAAGAAATATGAAAATTCTTACATGATACAGGGAGGACTTAGTACAAACACTTTAGAAGGTCACCTTACTTTTAATATTGTTGGTTCAAAAGCACTTGTTATATACAATGTATCCTTAAATATATAAAATTTAAGAAACATCTTTTGGAAGATAGTGAACACTTTATATATCTCAACATTTAAAAGTATTTATAAATGTACATGTAGATTTCCATTTTATTGATATCTTTAATAGCAATGTAATAGATAACACATTTAGAGCACTAGTTGTGATCATGATAGCCAACAAATATTATTTGTGTACAAATTCAGAAGAAGATGCCTTTTGAACAAAGGCAAATTCCTGTTAGATACCTATGTGATTTCCCCACTGATAACCAGTTATTGGCCACAGAGCATTAAGAGTTATACAGAGTATTATGAATCCTGACTATGTCATCTCAGTTTTTGCACAAAAGGTATAATTTGCTCTTGCCTAATATACCTAAAACAGTTCAACACTTCCGGTAGATTGACTAAACAAATAAGCAAACTTCTCTAAGGGTATATTTCCTCTTTTATGAGATATGCAAGCAGACAAGATAGAGGTAAATATAGTTGTTTCCAATTTTTATTATTTGTATTATTCCTATTTCTACTGGTGAGACAACTGAGACTATGGCTTCTAGATAATGTTTGATATTGTCAATTATTGTCAGGTCTGCCATTTGACTGAACAATAATGAGAATGGCTTAATCAAAATTCCTCCCTTTAACAGCCACATGAATACAATAAATTTTTAAAATAACAAAGATAGCATTAAAACTCTTCAGTGAAGAAGTTGAAAATAACTTATCCACATTCTTATAGAATATCTTAGCAGTGGAATGTCTAATATAAAACTATTTTAGGGACACCTGGGTGTCCTCAACTCAGCCAGTTAAGCACCTTCCTTCAGCTCAGGTCATGGTCCCTGCATCATGGGATGGAGCCCTGGGTTGGGCTCCCTGCTCAGCTGGGAGTCTGCTTCTCCCTCTCCCTCCACCCCTTCACTCTTCCTCCTCCCCTTGGCTCATGCTTGCTCTCTCTCAAATAAATTAATTAATTTAAAAAAACACCTTAAACAAAGCCCATATTAAAATACTTATAAAGAAATTTTAATATATTATTTAAAAAACCTTAGCATGAAATAACAAAAATTAGGAAAAAATTATCTTGAATAAATCTATGGGAAAACAAACATTGCTGCAAAAAAAAAAAAAAAGAAAATGAAAATGAGAGCTATAATTACTAGCAGTTTTAACTATAGCTTATATATATATATTATATATATGACTTTTTTTGTTAAGTCACATTTTAAGATTAAAATAAGTTTATTTATATTTTTTACTTATAAAAGGGTATTAACACAGGAATGCAAAAAATATATAAAAGGTATATAATATGTGGCATTGGTGCAAAAATATAGATAATGAAACATTAATATAATTAAAACATAAATAGAATAATAAATGCCATGTGTCCAACAGATGCTACGAAACAATAACAACTGCTATTGAAATAAAAAAAAATATTGATAAAAATCATTTAGTCTTTCTGTAGTATTTTACTATAAATCAGGGACTGCCAAACTACTGACCACAATCCAGATCTGGTCAACCGTTTTGTATATAAGGTTTTATTGAAACAAAGCCATGTTCATTCCTTTACATATGTAAGACTTGAAACATTTACTCTCTGGCTCTTTACAGAAAAAATTTGCTGAGCCTCAATATAGATCATTGTTATAGATAATCTATTGTCACTATCAAGGTGGTTTAAATGATATTTAACATACCTCTGGTTTCAAGTGCATATTTACAAAAAAAAAATCATATTACTGTAGGAAGCTTTTTTTTCAAAGCTTCAAATTCCTAACAATGAAGATAAAAGCTCTATTTCAAAATGTTCTCTGATATTTTAAAACTTCTAAAATAAAATACTCTTTTAAAAAAAGATTTTATTTATTTATTTGACAGAACGAGAGAGAGAGAGAGAGAAAGCATGAGCATGCACACAAGGAAGGGGAACAGCAGGCAGAGGGAGAGGGAAAAGAAGGTTCCCTGTAGGGAGCCAGATGTGGGGGCTCTATCCCAGGACCCTGAGATCATGACCTGAACCAAAAGCAGACACTTAACTGACTTAGCCATCCAGTTGCTCCTAAAATAAAAAGCTTTCAAAGTACCACTTTAAGAGTATTTGGTTTAATTAATTTTATATATTGGAATTACCATAAGAAAATTCAAACTTTACAATCATTCTTTGTGAAATGAACATTGCACATTCATGGAACTATTAAAAACATAAAGCAGTTATCTTACATCATTGCTTAGTTTTATCCATTCTGCTTATTAGTAAGTAAATATTTTTTGTATTTTAAATATTTATAAGAAAATATGTTTCTCATATATGTGCAATTCCTTTTATTTTTACATTGGTTTAAACAGACCTGGACTGATTTGCACTTTTTTTTTTTAAAGCAAACCAAAGAAATGTTATAATAAGTCTATGATTTTATAACTCCATTCTGATAAGCCTTAGATTTTTTGATTTTCTAGATAAGCAGCTCTAGCTCTTGGCAACCCATAAACTGTTTTCATTTCAAGAATGTCACTTTCTGCTCTGCTACAGAGATATCTTTGTAAAGAGTATAATTTCTGATGATGTGGGAATTAACACATGTGTGTGAATCACTCAAGTGGTTATTATTCAATTTAAATCTAACTTCTGCATAATTACATCATAATGCAGCTTCCATTCAGCTGCTTAATATTCTTGATATACTGTAATCTCAAGGTAATCACTAACCTAAGAGCAACCTCTGCTGGCAAACAGAGGCTGAGCTCCAAGCATTTATACTGTACTATGACAATGCCATTTGACTGTGTCCAATTACAAAGTATATTTGGGGGAAGGTTTTAACATTTTTATTATATACAGCAGTGTGATAAACTACATATTTTTAATCTAAAATGAAGGTAACAGGGACACCTGGGTGGCTCAGCGGTTGAGTGTCTGCCTTTGGCTCAGGGTGTGGTCCCAGGGTCCCAGAATCGAGTTCCACACCGGGCTCTCTGCATGGATCCTGCTTCTCCCTCTGCCTATGTCTCTGCCTCTCTCTGTGTCTCTCATGAATAAATAAATAAATAAAATCTTTAAAAAAAATGAAGGTAACAATGGTATATTTGTTCTAAGACTAAACATAAATCAGATCCAGTTTAGAGGCTTATTTCAACGCTCAGCTCTGTGGCTTGGGGTCCTTTAGGAAGGACAGTCAAATGAGGAAAAGACCACAGATTTCACAGGATTATTATTTTTTTTCTTTAGATTTCACAGGATTCCTAAGAATACTGAATGAGAGGATGATGTATCAAAAAGTTTCTTGTAAAATATGAAGTTCTACATAAATAAGTTAATTCTAAATTTTAATGGTGGTTCCACTACAATGAACCTGATGGATATGATTACCTTAATGAATTTTCCTTTCTCAATAAATATAATTGTAAATGAGAGATCACATAGAAGGGATAGAACAAAACTTCTGTTTTAGAAGCATATAAAAGAAATGCCACCTAGATATAACTTTTAACATTATATCAATTAAGCAAAAAAAAAAAAAAATTCACCCTTCCTGGGTCTGTAACACTGAAGCTCACACAGAGTTTGACTATAAATTATGGCTTGCATAGTAATCAATAATTGTTCAGTAAGTATAAATAATTACCTTTTCCCTTGGGTTGGGTGCCATGGAGGATTTCATGTAAAGACATGCACAGCTAGTCTGACAAAACTAGAAACATAAAAGTAACACATTTAATTATATGGCTTATATCCATTAACCAATTGTACATTTTTTTTTTTTTTTTGGATAGAATCATTCCTCTATGTTACAAGAGGACATCCTGTTACAGCTTGAAAAATAAGTAAAATGTTAGGTCTTATTTTTCAAGCTGTAACAGTCTTTAATTTTTTTTAATACAAATCCCTTTAACAACAGAACTCTACCATCTTTTACTTCTTCAAGAATTATTTCCTACATGAATCTGCCATTCTTATTTATCTATTCTAGTAATTATTTGCACAGACCTTGTACAGAATCTTTCTTCTTAATAGTAATGATAATGAATGTCTAGTACAGTGGTTGTCAAAGTGTGGTCAAGGATCCTGAAGTCCCTAAGACACTTTCATGGGGTTCACATAGTCAAAACTATTTTGTAATACTAAAATGGTGTTTGCCATCTTCACCCAAGGTGCAAAAGCAATGGTGGAAACAACTGCTCATGTCTCAGCACAAATCAAGGCACTAGTACCAATCTATGCCATTATCACTATATCCTTTATCATCATACAGACAGTTAAAAAAGAAAATATATATACATCAGATTCACCTACAAATATCCATGAAGCTGTAAAATTATCAGTACTATTGAATCACAACCCTTAAATGTGCTTTTTTACACTTCCATGTGATAAAATGGAAAATATACTCTTAAGCATTTCTCTGGCATTTACTAAAAGTACAGTGGTCATCTCCAGAAAAATCTGTTGTGAAACTGAGTTACAATATGAGAGTAAAACCATTTTTACTTGTAAGAACAATTGACAAATTACATTATTCAGATTTTTTGGGCAGAAATTCTCTCAAAAATGAACAATGTGAGTTTATACTTCAAGAAAAACAATTGATATTTTTAAACAACAAAATTCAAGCTTTCCAACAAAGATAAGAGATATAAAAAACTTGCTTAAGATACATAAGCTTGGGATCCCTGGGTGGCGCAGCGGTTTGGCGCCTGCCTTTGGCCCAGGGCACGATCCTGGAGACCCGGGATCGAATCCCACATCGGGCTCCCGGTGCATGGAGCCTGCTTCTCCCTCTGCCTGTGTCTCTGCCTCTCTCTCTCTCTGTATGACTATCGTAAATTAAAAAAAAAAAAAAAAAAAAAAAAAAAAAAAGAAAAACAAACATTTAAAAAAAAATATATATATATAAAAAAAACTCTTTTAAAAGATACATAAGCTTAAGATCTTCCCAATAGTTAAAGACTTCTCTAAAGTGAAATATGATTGGTGGTGACATTAATGAATGTGATTTTCTGATATTCTATAATGAAATATGTCAACGTTTGGAAGATCAGCATAATTCAGTTAACCAAGAGTTTTCAAATAACCAATGCATGATGCTATAAAATTATGCATCAGTAAAAGATTCATTCAAAGTACATCATAGATTAGGGCACCTGGGTGGCTCAGTTCTTTAAGCGTCTACCTTTGGCTCAGGTCACGATCTCAGGGTCCTTGGATTGAGGCCCACCTCGGGCTCCCTACTCAGCAGGAGTCTGTTCT
Source organism: Nyctereutes procyonoides (assembly GCF_905146905.1). Taxonomy (NCBI): domain Eukaryota; kingdom Metazoa; phylum Chordata; class Mammalia; order Carnivora; family Canidae; genus Nyctereutes; species Nyctereutes procyonoides. Next base: position 61,690,693 of record NW_026575142.1, on the reverse strand, counting down.
CCCTCTCCCTCAACTCTTCCCTCTGCCTCTGCCCCGTTCCCCCATCATGCTTTCTTTCTCTGTCTCTCTCGCTCTCTTAAATAAATACATAAATAAAATCTTTAAAAAAAAGTATTATAGATCAATGGACTTCAATGTATCAGAGTTTAAAATGTTCATTGCTATAGTTTCAGATTCCACATTACAATTAACCTTTAGGAAAAAATCTTTTATCTGATTTCAGTATAGTATTAAGGAAGAATATCCACAATTATATAAAAAGCTTTTGAAAATATTCCCCCATTTTTCAACTACATATTTGTAGAAGACCAGATTTTCTCCATATACTCTTACAAAAACATCATCACAACAGATTGCATGCAGAAGAATATATGATAATCCAGTTCTGTTTCATAGAGGCAAATGATAAAGATTTGGAAAAAAAAAAGTAAGTGTAACAATACCACTCTTCTCACTAAAAATTTTTGGATGAAGAGTATAGTATTTTTTCCTACAAGATTTTTTGTAATTTTAGTTTGCAATGGGTTTATTATTATAATTTTAATTAATTTATACAGAAATATTTTAAAGCTTTATATGGTTAATATTGATAGCTATAAATATACATGAAAATTTTCCTAGCGTGAACAATAATTTTTAAGTTTGCAAAAGGTCTTAAAACCCCAAATTTGAGAACTATTAGCCACACAATTGCTAGATACTAGTCTAAGTACTTCGTAGGTTGTTAATTTTCAAAACAGCTCTATGAGACTGTAATATTGTTTTCATGATTTATAGATGAAACGAGAGAGACAACAATCTGCCAGAGGTCATATAGATAAAATGGAATAAAGCTAGAATCTGTACATCAGGTCCTAAGTTGTTTACCATTATATTACCTCCATGATTTTTATAATGAAGTTTCCCAGAAAAAGTCTACTTCATTGTCTAAGTCTTCTATTGAACAGCACTATATTACAAATAGAATAAGCAATAAGAGAGAATGCCTAAATTTGACTCCCAACTCTACTAAAAAATCCCTTTAGGTCTCATAGCTTAAAAAATGAGCAAATTAATAATGGTCATGGAAATTATAACACGCACATTAAATAACACATGCAAAATTTTTGTATAACCATAAAGCATGTTAAAGTCATCCCTGCCTTTGCTTTATGTCCCAACTGAATATCCCTCTTCACAATGCCTTAACTATCAAATACCTCTATGTCTGTGGCCCTCCTAAAAAATTATGGCACTTTTTAATGCGCTCATTGAATTAACTCGCTCTTCCTTTTATGTGTGTCTCCTATCTCACTACCAAAATTATAGGCTCTACAGAGCAGGGAATCTCTAAGTGCATTCCCAGCTTCTTACCTAAGGCTCTACACCCAGTAAGCAACCAAAAGTCATTTTCTTATGAAATCAATGATGATTATACCCGTCAAGTTTAAGATTAGTCTACTTCAAGCTTTATGGGTCTCACCTAGTTTTTATTTAGAGAAGAGAGTCTGTAATGATTTCTTACTGAGTTAAATAAAAGCCACATGTAGGAGAGATTTTATGAAGGTGTTCATCTACCAGATACATTAAGGGAGACAAGATGAAACCACAGCTAAAAGGAAAGAGTATTTATGAGTTATAATGAGGTATTATGAAGAACTATCTATATGCATGTTTTCCTGTTTTGACACTAGGTTCTTGTATTTAGAGGCTATAAATATTTTGTGTACTGCTTTTGAGGTGTGCAGATCTAGATGATTTTATTTTTAATTAATGCTCCTAAAGGTATCACAAAAAAATTGTCCTCGCTCTCAGGACCCCATAGAACTGCTACTAGAGAATTGAACAGCACACACTCAATGAACTGTTTTGTTTTGTTTTCACAAACCGTACAAGGCTCATATCAGTGTCTAGTAAGACACAGGTGCTCCCTCTTCTTCACTCAAGAGGCAATGTTTTCCATTCTAATAGCACTTGTCTCCTTCCTGGTAGAATGTCCTGTGGTATCTGCCAACATCACCCACCCTTCCATTTCTGCTACAGTGCTAATACAGTTCATTTTTAAATATTGTCCAAATTAAGATAAACTCATATGGCCTTCATTCTCTTGGGTCCATGGCATTTTCCTTCTTTCCTCATAGCACAGCAGAGCCCGCATTTAACACCCATAATTAATCGATAGTCACTGTGGACTCACTAGTAAGACTTGTTTATCCTTTGATCCTATAAATACCTACTGTTTGGGTCTATTTTCAAGAACATCACATACTTGTTACACTGTAAAATATTTGTGTGTTTTTTAAATGAATTTAGATAATTCTTTTTATTGATTTGCTTCCTAATATTCACAAATGACTTTCCAAAAAGTTAAAAACATACCAAATAACTTAAAATAATCACCTCTTTTCAAAAATCCCACACTCCTTCATAAGTCTTTACTTCTAAATAGCATCAGGCCTCTTTCTTAGGAACACTTAATTGTTCATCTTCAGTCCACTGATGCATCAGGGTGTCATTTTTGATAAAATATCGGCTCACTTACTATATCAAAATAAAATTATTGTGCAGTAATTTAATGACATAGTTCTTCCCTTTTATGAGCTCTGAAAATATCTCATTAACAGTTTCACAAATTACCACAATAACTTATGCTGACATGCTCATTTATTCTCATTTATGAATAAATCTAGTTGACAAGCCTAATGAAATATTGCAGGGAATTCCCAGCCTTTAATATGGATCAGACATCATTTTAGAATCTCAAAATGAGGATTATTTGAGCACAAACACTTCACTATAAAAGTGGAATATGAGGTTCCATCAAATTTTACACTAAACATGTACTTGTTAACTGACACTTGTTCATAGTACAATGTGGAGATGTTTCTACTCCTACTCATCAAGAACCACGGTGATATCCACCATCTGCCTAAAGCTTCATGGAAAAAAAAATCCTATAATTTTCAATTTTTTTGTCTGTAGAATATTATTTTGTGATTTTTTTGTTTCTTTTTTTTTAAGATTTTATTTATTTATTTATGAGAGACACAGGGAAAGGGGGCAGGGACATAGACAGAGGGAGAAGGAGGCTCCATACAGGGAGCCTGATGCAGGACTTGATTCCAGGACCCTGGGATCACGACCTGAGCCAAAGGCAGATACTCAACCACTGAGTCACCCAGGTGCCCCTTTTTTGCTTCTAATTATGATAGACCACTCCCAATGATTATTTAGTACAAAAGAAAGAAAATGTACAAAATTATACTGGTGTTGATCCAAACCCATTTTATAGAAAAGTAGTAGAAATCATTTGACATTGCTCTAAAGAAACTAATAAACAAAAACTTATATTTCAATCTTTGAGGTTTTTAAAAATCACTTGAATTGTCTATGCATAGGTGAACTTTAAAAATATAGCTTAGGTTTAAAAAAATATAGCTTAGGATATATATTTTTGTTTAAATATCCATGTAGAAGATATTAAGTAAATATTAGACTAAAAAAAAGGTAAAGTTCCCATTCTTTAAGAGATTATAGTCAAATTAATTTTGAATATGCCCATAGAAAGAATTATATTCACAAATTACCCAATTTGTTTCCATATCTTTAATGCATCTCTTCCTTTGACATTAAGTCTTTTTTATTTTCTTCTTTACAAAATATTTTAGAACACAGAAGAGAAGTATACAAATTAATCTGGGTAATAATATATTTATAATTAGCCTCAGACTTATTTTGTACATTGTCTCTGATGTTAGTACTATATTACACTACATGTAACAATACTTTGCTGATTATTGAGTTGAAATATTTAAGGGTTATGGATCTAAATCTATTACTCCATTTCATTTTCATCCTATGGCATTCATGACACAGTTGAAAATGTTAAATTAATATCAATTCAAATTACTATTCATTTAAAAAATTACTGAAGAACTTCTATTAAAAACTGTATGAAAAAAAAAACTGTATGGTTTCGACTACAACTCCTATGTTACTTCTGACAATGCCCCTCCACCTTTACTGTGTTTTGGTCACAAGGATCCTCTTTTAGTTCTTCAAACCACCAAGTTCATTCCTGCTCTTTGGGCTTCAGCACATGTTCTTCCTTTATTTAAAATTCTCTTCTGGGACAACTGGGTGGCTCAGCAGTTGAGCATCTGCCTTCGACTCAGGGAGTGATCCCGTGCTCCTGGAATCAAGTCCTGCATCGGGGTCCCTGTGAGGAGCCTGCTTCTCCCTCTATGTCTCTGCCTCTCTCTGTGTCTCTCATGAATAACTAAAATCTTAAAAAAAAAAAAAAGGCAAAAAACCAAAAAAAACCTCTTTTCTCCCAGCTCTTCACAGAGTTCATACATTCTCATCATTTAGGTTCTAACTTAAGGATCGCATCCTCAGATACACTTTTGCTGAACAGTTTCCTTAATTGAGGGCCAAATCTGAATGTCTTTTTATTATATTATTCTGTTTCATTTTCTATCACAGCTTGAAATAAACTCATTTGTCCACTTGCTATCTTCTCCTCTCAAAGAATTAAAGCAACATGAAAACACAGTCCTTATTTGTTTTCTTTATCAGCATTACATCACATGACAGTGCCTGACTTCCAGTACATCACAATAAAATATTTATTGAACGAGTGAATGGATGAAGGAATCACCTGTATTACAAATATTATATAGTCTTGGCATCTAAAAGCACATTTTTTAGAGCAAAGGGCAGATTATTAAACAAAAAATGCTAATAAGTGTTAAGTATTATAATGAACATATTTTTAAATTTTAATTCCAGCATAGTTAACATACACTACTGTATTAGTTTCAAGTGTAAAATATAGTGATTCAACAATTCTATTCATTACTCAGTGCTCATCATGGTAAGAATACTCCACTCTCACTCCCTTCAAACATTTTTTTTTTTAAACTGCCATAGGACCATAAAGAAGTTCTGCTGATAGAAGTTAAAGAAGCTTTAAAAATGTATTAAATGTATGAGGTGCATCTTAATAGAAGAATGATTATATAATTTTCATCCATATCAGGATACATTTAAGAGCAAAAGGGAAATAGCAGGCATAAACTAGAAAATAGCAGTTTGGGGGTGTATGGGGAAGAGGGCAGAGAAACTGAAAATGAGAATATTTTGACATAGGATACAAATGAGTGTAGATTTTATTCTATAGGCAGTAGGTTCTGTTAAAGGCATAAAAATGACAAGATGACATTTGTGTTTTAAGATGGAATTCAAAAACATTCACTACCTTTGTAAAACCTCCCTAAATTCCCATAAGCCCAATTGAAAATGAAAAGAATCTAGTTAAGGAGAAGTAGGGAAAGAGTTGAGGAATGAGCTGATAAAGATGTGCTAGTGAAGTTGGCCTTCTGAACAGTACCTGGCCACTTAGGTCCTCTGGTCTTCATCTATATCTAAGAGTCTCTGAACTGCAGAAAGAAAAGCCTTGGAGTCAGGATCCCTGGGTGGCTCAGTGGTTTAGCACTCACTTTTGGCCCAGGGTGTGATCCTGGAGCCCTGGGATCGAGTCCCATATCAGGCCCCCTGCATGGAGCCTGCTTCTCCCTCTGCCTGTGTCTTTGCTTCTCTCTCTGTGTCTGACATGAATAAGTAAATAGAATCTTAAAAAAAAAAAAAGTCTTGGAGTCAAATAAATGGGATAACGCTAAACACAACTTTTTAAAAAGAAAAGGCAAAAAGAAATCCTGTTTCAAAAGACAGTAAGAGAGAGGATCCATAAAAAGCCAGAGTGTGCTTATTGTTCTAGACCTGACAATAGCTACACTGATTACATGCACTTCCACAGTAAGTATTTAACATATTTTTATAATTTTTATAGAACAATGAATATGCAATTTCATTGATCAATTCCAATATGGAACAAGACAACACCCACAAAAAAAGCAAAAACAAAAGTTTAAGTCCTCTGCATTTTTAGTTAAATTGATGAAACAAGTGTAAATCTGACTTAGAGCTTTGTCGATTTCATGTTCTATTTTTACATATCTTTGACTTAAAATTCCACTGAAATTGGTGAGTAAAAGCTATTATCAAGGTAGATTTCCCTGCTAAGATTTAGGATAATATATCTAGAAAAGGGTTTAAAAGAAAAATATAAAGAGCATGTTGGATAGTGCAGCACCGTAAGACAGAAAAGCAGGACTCTCTATCACTGTATTTCATACACTTAAGGAATTGTTAGTCTCTTTACAGTTTGGATATAAAGTGTTTCTTTCTTTTTTTTAAATGCAGAGCTGTCCTGTTCTGCTCAAACAACTTTTTGCAATAATGGCTTTGCCAGTAGAAGTGAAGAATAATTCATCTAATTGAAACTTAGAATGCTATACATAGGCAGAAAGTAATTACCTATGATACAGACTACCTAGGTACCTGGAAATAACATCCATATCTTTATGAAAAGTGCTATGAAATTATTCAAGACCATGAGCATCAAGGCACCCATTTATATCTTATCTGAACCTTTCAGAGTTCTACGGTATGCATAAATAGGAGTAGAGTAAATATGAACAGCAAGGTAATCCTCCTATTATATTCAGCACTGGTGAGATCCTACTGTGTCTAGTTTCACACTCCAGAACTTAAGAAGGAGGAAGATAGTTCAGGATAGAGGAAGAGAGAGAATTGAAGGGTTAGAGTAGCAAACAGGGTTAAAAAAGCTTATATTATTTAGGCTAAAGAAGAGCTGGTTAGAAGACCATTATTAATAGTCTTCAATGAAGGGTTATTCCATAGATTATGGTGAACAGCTATTTTCATTTTTGTTGAAAATGTAACATAGTAAAATGAATTTTAATAGCAAAACAAGGAAAGAAAGAAAGGAGCTTTTGATCATTGAAAAAGCTGTTCAACACTAAATGGGTCCCCAGTGGATTTCAGAACATTGCAATTGTGGAAATCTTTTAAAAATAGAATTTCAAATATATGAGGCTTGGAGGTCAAGGGAAGGACAAGATGACCTTTTAAGATGATTTCCAGGACTGCAATTCAAAGACTGTATTACAAAAGAGAACAAGACACCCATTATTCACTAAGATGGATTGTATAGATAGGGGAATCAAAAATGAGTACAAATGCAGACAAATGTGATGTCTCTTCTTGAAGTTATTTACATAATTGTGTTGTACAAAGGTTTTCTTCATGTGAGGGTGAGGGAAGCACTCCATTTTTTCCTCCTTATTTGACATACACATAACACATGCACAAACATGTAGACATATGCACAGGCTTTGAGAAAAGAGAAAACATACTCATTTCTAGCAATAAGAATTTTTTCCTCTCCAGACAAGTACCTTCCTAATCCCTATGAGATGTAATTTCTCACGATATTATAGCAGAAACAAACAAGGGAAAACCTTACAGAGCTGCCAACTTACCCCCCTTTGGCAATGCGGGAAAGTTTTGGACTAGAACTACAGAAGGAGGCTTCTGAACTGTACTGTGCATGGAAATCACCCACAAGCTTTGTTAAAAATACAGATCCAGAGACACATGGGTGGTGCAGTGGTTGCAGGTCTGCCTTTGGCTCAGGTCCTGATCCCAGGGTCCTGGGATTAAGTTCCGCATCAGGCTCCCCGCAGGGAGTCCACTTCTCCCTCTGTCTCTGTCTCTGTGTCTCTCCTGAATAAATAAAATCTTTAAAAAAAAAAATGCAGATCTATGTGTCAAGCCCTCAGAGATTCTGATTCAGTTGGTCTGAAGTGGACCTATGAATCTGCATATTCAGTAGCAGCTCAGGTAATTATGATGCAGGTTGTCTGAGGACTACAATGAGGGAAAGAAACAGTGGTCTAGAAACTTTGGTTCTGGCTCACGTATACACTTATTTAATATTTTTGTTCTAATAACTACAGACAGTCCCTGATGAATTATATTTTGATTTACAATTTTTCCATTTTTATTATGGTATAAAACTGATGATGCACATTCCAGTAGAAACCATACTCTGGATTTGGAATTTTGATCTTTCCCAGGGCTAGTGACATGCAGAAAGACTCTCACTCATGCTGGACAGCAGGAGTGGACACAGCTCCCAGTTCATCCACTTCAGCCACACGATCATGAGAGTAAACAACTGCTCTGTATTCAATAAACTAGCGTGGTGTTCAATAAATCACGTGAGATATTCAACACTTTATTATAAAATGGTCCTTATGTTAGATAACTTTTCTGACTGTAGGCTAATGTAACTGTTCTGAGCATGTCTACGATAGGCTAGGTTTAAGTATGACGTTCAGCGAATTGGGTGTATTAAATGTATTTTTGACTTAGGGTGTTTTCAACTTATGATGGGGGTTATCCTGATATAACCCCATTGTAATTTGAAGGAGATCGGCATATATAGTCATATCTCCTCTGCTTTGGCATTTAAGTTATAAAATCACCACAAAATAAAGTCCTGTGAAATCAAAATCATTCTTGAAGTACCCGTAAATCACCCAGAAGTTGTAGCATGACATTATACGACACAAAAACTTGCATAGTAATATAAACAACCCTATGGCTTAAAAAGTACTTAGCTGTATCCAAGTCATGTTTAACTAAAGGCAATTCTGTTTGGCAAAGCATTACTATTCACAACAGAACTCCATTAAGATTTAATAATTAATTTCTAACTGTGAATGTGCAATTGGTGGCTGAGTCTAAAATGAATATGCTTGTCAACAGGGCTTAATATCAATCCTATGCAACTGTATATGTTAATAGCTCCATATGTGATGGTGAGGAGTAAATGAGATAATAAATGTGAAGTACATAATATAAGGTCTGGTGCATCGAAGATGTTTAGTAAGTGTTTTTTTAAATTTGAAATTACATTTTGCGTAATTATTATTACAAACGGGTTTTTTTCTTCCTTTGAAAAGCTGTGGAGAAGAACTTGGCAAGTAGATCCCTGGTTCTCCAACTCTGGGTTCCCTGACATAATCTCCCTTCCTCTATTATCTTTTCAATGCAGTAGGGGACTGGTCTCATGACATTTTACGCTTTTACCACAGAGTTAGATTATAAAAGCAACTGATAAATGTTTGATGTGACTTGTCTGTAATGCTATTTGGTCATTTTCAGTCTGAGTTTTCTCTATTAGAGGGTCTGGATTATATGAACTCAAAATTTTGTTCCCAGGTTTAAATTCTCATGATTCTATACAGTTTTTATATTTTTCTTGTACTGTAGTCTGCCTGGTTGCAAATACCAGGTGACCACTTCTAGTACCCTCTTTGGCAACTAATCTCCTCATTCTGAACGAGACATCAAAAAGCAATACAGAAAGTAGTTAAAGTCATGGCTATGAAAATCACTCATACCTGGATTTGAAACTGATTCACACAGTTTAGTAACTGTGTGACCTAGAGGCACTTATCAAGCCTTCCCTAAGTTATCTTTTTGTCAATTTAAATGGGTAGAATATTACATATACCTCATCGGATTTAAAAAAAAAAATACTGTATGTAAAGAACTTACCATGATGCCTAGCATAAAGTAAGCACTCACTAAATGACAGATGTTAGTTTAGTCCTCATTCTGAAAGAGTCATTATCACTGGACCTGAACTTGTTTTCTCTATAATTTTTGTTTATGTAGGAATCAAAAACATATCATGAAAAATAACTGAAAAATTGGAATGTCAGCAATTCATTAATTAGGTTTCTGTTTATATTGGTTAACAACAAAGCTCATCTAATTAACAAAGACCTCCCAATTATTAAGATAAATTTGCTTGAATATTATAAATATTTGCACACATCATGTTTTTTCCTATATATATCAGATTTTAAAGAATTATTCATCTTCTGTTAATAAGTGATTATCTCTCTTAAAGAAATTTCATATTATAGATAAATCTGATAATAGCCTAACCTTAGTCTCATTCCTAAAAAAAGTTTAGATTTTGTTATTTACATTAAGAATAACATAGTCCTAATGGCATAAATGATGGAACTCAAACAGAGAAACAATACAAGCCAGTGGCATTTGAGCTTTTTTCTCAGGTCCATTGAGTACTGATTTGATTTTAAAATTTCAAAGTTTACTATAAAAAAAGTAAGATGTTTCTGCAAGTGTGTTGGATAAAATATTTTTAAAAGTTAGTTTAAATCTCAAAGATTGCTTTCACGGCAAAATATAAAAAATAAAAAAAATAAACTTCAGAATTATAGTGAAAAAATTATATAACTTATAATGCTAGTTAGGCATGAGCAATAATAAACAAAATATAGTATCCATTCTCATTAGGAAAAGGGGTTTACCATTTCACATATTCTGGTTACTATATAGTATTCATATATGCATCTGTGGCTTTACCTATTTTTATAGGATTAGTATACATCAATATCCAAGAAGACTAATTTCAGCATAACTTAATCACTGAAGATTTAGAAAGTAATTTAAGACATTCTAGTGTTCTGAGTTATCATTAACAAATCAGTTATCAGTATAAATGGAAATTTCTGTTTAATAGACTCCTAGGGAGCACTGTTTCTAAATCTATTTTCTCATTTTTACTCAGTTTCTTCCCATCAATAGTTTAAACTCAACAGCTTCCACTGTCACTGGAAACCTAGTCCCTAGTTCTTCCCATTCCCTCTACAACATTTGCATTAGGCTTTCTTCAACATCTCCTTCCATTCCTACTATAAGTACATTGAGGAGTCCTTCAATTGTAAACAAGTCAAAGGAAAGAGGGAGGAAAAAGCTTTTAATTTCTTTCTCTTCCAGGGCTCTTTGGTTTTCTAGCAGTGACAAAACTCTTTAAGATATAATATATACACATTATTTCTTCATGCTATCAATGTATAAAATCTGGTTGCCTTTTCAGAATCTTTTTTCTCAAGTTTCTATTCATATCACTGGTTTAATAATTTTCCAGAAGCATTGCTATTGTTTTCAGTTCAATAATCTCCAATAGCATTCTATTGCCCACTATATCAAGTGGAAATTTTTCTGACTAGCTTTCAAAACTTGCCATGATCTGACTTAACCAATCCAATCCAAGGCTGGATAAGTAATTATATAATATTAAGTAATTATATAATATATTAAGTAATATACACACACAGCTACAATCAAGCCAGTATTTTCATTATCCTCTCTGCATATAGTGTTTATTTCTTACATTGCTGCCTTCTTAATGGTCTTTCTTTCTGGAATACTCCTTACCAATTCATTACTAGATATCCTTCTTGGCTATCTATGCATTATCTCCTTCAAGGATATCTCATTTACTCAAGTTCTCACATTTTATTCTCTTGAATATATTCAGCATTTACTTGTTTTATGCTTGTAATTTACAGCAATGAATTCCTAACTAAATATATATATATATATATATGTAATATATATTTATATAAATACGAATATATATTACCCATAAGATATATGGGTATATTTATATATAAAATCATATATATAATTATATATAAAATATTTATATGTATATATAAATATATATAACCCAATGGTGAAAATGGTGTTTTTTACCCTTATTTTCCATTCTTTCTTTTATCTACAAGAACCCTAGGCTCTATGCAGTGAGAGAGACAACTTCAATCCCATTGATTATATACACTAGGGGTATCATTCATACAAACAAAGATGTGAAAGCCACTCCCCAGAGTTTTGAGAAGAAAAGTCTACATTGTCATAGAAACCATTGAAGATTTCTTTAAAAACATGACTCTTAAAAAAATATTTTACTCTATTTGGTTCAATGCCTAATTATAAATGAAATATTGCTCTATAATTATAAATATTCAAATATATAAAGGGATTTATGTGTGTGTTTCTGCTCCACTATCCACAGATTCACTATGCACAAAAAAAACCCTAAATTAAAGACCCTTTGACAATAAATCTTAATAATTTATAAATTTTGAGCATAGATCAGCAACTAACTGCAACTCACTGGCCCACAACATAGAACTATTAATACTAAGATTACACTCGAATTCTTTCTCTGCAGAATGTAGTCATTTCTAATAGAAAGGAGCATGGATATCCTTCTTACCCTTCCCTCACCACCCCTTTCAGTTTCAGAAATATTGCTATGAGCATCTATCCACAATCTGTGATTTATAAGAAATTTTTTAAAATGTCCTAAAGTCTGGGGAACCTTGCACTACAAGAGAGTATAGTGGTCTAAGAGAACTGATAGTTTCCTAGGTGAGTAATTTCCTGCCAAGAAGTATCTCAAGCATAGAGGTAAGTAAATTCCATTTCTTATAATAATAAATTACCCACAAAATTTTAAAATATTCATCTCTTTAACAAAATATATAATGTTTTTTCTCTTTTTCTTTTTGCCAACTATTTGGAAATATAAACTACAAATATCTGTGGTCTTAGGTTCACTTTCTTAAAACAGATTCTGGCATCCATTTTATATTTTCTGGTAAAGTATTTAGATTTGAATTAACATTTCCAGCTGTAATGATATGAATGCATTATATTGATAGTGCTTTACAATACAGACATGAGAACGATATTCTCATTATAACTATTCATAAAGATAATGCATATCAGTTTCTAATATTTAAGGAAGTATCATTTGATATATACATTTGAAATCAAAGAAATTTATCCTGCATAAGGATTACATCAATCCTGTATAACGATTACCTTTATTATGTTTTTGTTCTATGATATGACGTTTGTCTAAAACATTATTTTGATGGGCTACAATATTTTCATAACATATTAACATTTCAAATAAGGAACTCAGCCTATTTCTTCACAAAAAAAAAAAAATTGGAAGGGAGAAAATCTTTCTATCTTTTGTCAATCCAGAAAAGTCAAATGTGAAACAGAATCCCTAACTTGTGCTTGAAGATGAAGTTCTGCTTCTGGTAGGGTCTGGCTCAGGGATAAATCAGGACATTCCTGTTCTAGGAGGCAGGCTGTTCCCTGTCAGATACAAATGATCCAATGAAAATGAAGAGGGAGATGATTAAAGGGAAAAAATGCTGGCCTGTCATCTGGCTAAAGTAATGTCTCAGACCTCCTGCTATTTAGAGCCTGCATTTATGCTCTGAAGTTGAGCAGCCTTGACTAGTGTCTCTCTGTAGAGTTTAGGCAATTGGGGAAGTACGAGAGTTAATCTGAGAAAACAGGAATGCGGGAATGCCTCAGAGCAGAAAAGAATCTGCCCTCTGTTCATGCACAAAAAAAGAGAAGATTGAATTTAAATTAATAGTCTTTCCTTTAGCAAGTTTTTCTCCCCCCCCCCCCCCAATTCACAAGCTCCTATTTTGCCTTTTTTCTTCCCCCTTTGGCTATCTGGGGTTTCTTCGTTGTTTAGCCCAGTATGAAAACAATAAAGATAGAAACAACTAGGCATTCATGCAGTGTTCATCACTTGAAAATTAATAAGCATCACCTTACTATATGTTTTCTAATGAATTCATCAATTTAGCTTACATTTCTGTTGGAAATTAACAATATGTCAACTATGAAAAATGCTGTTTATTTTCAAAGCAAATTGTTTACATTACAAACAGACTTAGATAGGAAAGGTATTCCACAATTTGGAATTCAATAAAATGAGAGATCCCACCAAATCTTGGAAACCTGGAAGCAAACTGCAACCAATTTTACAGAAACCTTATATTCAAATACAGTAATAGTAAAGTGTCAGACTTTACCTTCGGGCTAATTTCAATGTAGTATTTATCAATAATACTAAAAACAACAATAATCTATAGAAATAGAATGCATTTTCTTCCTAGGATCACAAAGTGCCTCTCCTAAATTATTTCATTTATTCTTATGATGTATTTCTGCAGGGAGAAGAAAGCAGGTATTATAGGCAGTCTTAGCTTACACTTTACCAAATAACTTTGAGAGGATCCTGTGATAGTCTGGCACTGGAGCCTTCAGGCTTATAGCCACCTGGCTGCATGCCTGGTAGGCCGACAGCAGCTGGGCTCTCTAATGGACATCTTGGAGCTGGAAAAGGGTTGGCTTTATAGGGAGAGTGGAGTAGGTGATTACCCAAAACACTGTGCTTGAAAAATGCTTAGAATGTATGCTAATATATTTAAGCTATCCCTACCGAAGCACAATATGTGCTAATGCATGAATTTCCCTATTAGGTGAGGTTTAGGCAACAATACCCTGCTTAAGTGCAAGTAGTGACCTACACATTATATATTCACTTAGGATAAACTATAAAGATTTTAGTATGATTTATTCCACCAATACTTTTATTAATTGCTAGCTTTCAATGGAAGGGAAACATATCAATTAGGTTTGGATGGGGAGGATAGATTTAATATTTTCCTAAGAATTTCATAATTAAGCTGTCATTTATGGTCCTAACAATGTAATGGGTCTGATGAACAAAGAACAAAGGGAACCAAGGGCATTCAAGCCTAGACAAGGCTCCAAAATTCTAGAAAGATGGCAAAGAAGCCTAACTGGGAGGTCAGTAGGTAAAGGGGAAATTTATCCAGAGTAAATGTTTAGAGAAACTGTGATATCTCTCATATAATTGCATGTCATCATCAGAGCTAGAAATGAAATCCCATAATACCCAATTTTGTAGATTTTTCCACACTATGCTTCAGTAAAAAACTTCTTATTTAGAGTTATTACAGAGATTCGCTGATGAGAGAAACAAATATATAACTAAAATCCAGAGTGTCCAGGAAATTTTGGCTTATCCTCTGGACCCAAAGCAATGTGCATGTATTTTGGAGCTTTGTCAGAAAAGTGGCACTCCTAGAAAACAGCTTGCAATAGCCACTATCCAGAGGAAATAGTTATAAAAACTAAGTCTATTGTCATTAAGGTTATCTCAACTATTAGAATATTATTTTAGGTCTAGAAAAAAAAAAGATTTCCAAATGGCTTATTTAAACTATATGGGGTCAGTACATTTAAGGTTATCTAAAACCGTTCTGACCTTTCCACTTAGTACAAGAAGAAATTTCACATTGCTATATGCATTCTACAAATGAGGACATGATACCTATCTGAAAGAAAAAAAAAAAAAAAGTAACTCATCTCCTGTCTCTCAGAAGCTAGTTTATTTCTCAGTCTACTGAATACAATCTGATTTTTAAGTATGTCTTTGCTATTGTTACTGAAAGATAGAACATGTCTTCTCATGCTGTCAAGTCTTCTCACACTTAATTTCCCTCAACTCTCTAATATTCCCCTTCCACAATTACCTTTTTTTTTAATGCCAAAAGAAACTGCCATAAATTAAGCCAGGCATCTCTTTGCACAGGCTCTTCAGAGACAAACTATATTCCCACTTAATGTGCTCCGTAGGATATACTTTCATTTTCAATATAATCTCACTCCCAAACTCATAAAAATATAATAATTTTTACTTAGCTGTAGCCTTGGATTTTGGCTTACCTCTTTGTTAGTAATGTCACACAAAAGAAACTATTTAGGATTTTTGAGTATAAGTTAGCAGACACGCTGAAATTGGGAAAAATCAAGGTGATATTGTGGCCAAAGATTTAAGTTTAAAAAGAGGAGAACAGGATTTAAGTACTATCATTTAAGAGGAAAAAGTCATTGAAAAATCTGTTACACTTCATTGTTTTGTTTTTTTTTTTCTTTTTTCCTTATGTAAAACATGGAAATATCTCTTTGGTTTTCATTACAAGACTGTTGTAGGAAAAAAGGTGTATAAATGTGTTTGAGGGCATTTTTAAATATAAGCCTTCTTATTTGTGAACCTATCACATACTAATTAATCTGCTGGGCATTTCCTAGCCTGCAAAAAGATAGAAAGAATAGAGAATTGGTCTTTGTCATCCAGGCTTCTTACAAGCAAACATCCAAAAAAATTATTTAGTGAGAAAAATTAGGTAATACAATGAGGTTAATCTGAGAAGTTAACAATTTTTTTAAGATTTTATTTAAAATCTTTTCAGAGAGAGAGAGAGAGAGAGAGAGAGAGAGAGAGGCAGAGACACAGGCAGAGGGAGAAGCAGGCTCCATGCAGGGAGCCTGATGTGGGACTCAATCCTCAGTCTCCAGGGCTATGCCCTGGGCTGAAGGCAAGCGCTAAACCACTGAGCCACCCAGGGATCCCCTGAGAAGTTAACGAATTTATAAATTCTTCATGCCTGAGCAATGTTCAGCTAGGGTCATCTTCTCTGGTACATAAAATATATCATGAAAGTGCATTAATAGTTATCACAAAACCACAAATCCCTACAGCCTTTGAAAATGGCTTTCTCATAACATACTACTTATATACATCTACAGTTCCTGTGCAAAGGCTTTTTTTCCTCTAGTTACATAAAAATCTAGAAGTGATCTTTCTCACTTTGATATCTAGCTGTCAGTTTCTGGGACTTACTGTGCTGGAAGACTATCTCAGACCATCAACAGCCACATTTCCAGGTTTTTAGCATTTATCGTTCCTGAAATCTCTTGGGGCCATCGCCTCTACTTGCTTTCACCCCTTGTGTATTAAACTACCCAAACATTCATTTATTAGTAGCTAAACCAGAGGTAGTGATTCTGCGGATATCATGAGATCAGCATCCATCTAAGCATCTGTGTTGAGTTTTTGCCACAGGGCCCTGCATTGATTATTAGCTGGGATAAATCCCAAAATAGCATGTTCTCTAAAGAGAACCAGAATATGGCTTTGAACCCAGAGTAGATGAGATAGCAGAGCTGTTACAAAATTATAATTCATCTGCAGAATGAATGCATTCATATTTGGAAAGAAGACCATTTTAGTCTCTTGTATTTTTTTCCTTTTAAAATGTGAAATTTTATGAAAGATTAAACATAAACTCATTTGCGTCTATAATTTCAATATGCTTCCTTTCAGCTGTGTGGCAAATTTTCCTTAAATATTTGTAATATACTTGTTCATTCCAGGTACCCACTGTAGGATTCTTATAACACTTAAATACCATCTAGTCTATTGCCTCTTACTTCTACAGAAGAAGAAAGTAAGGTTTATATTGATGTGACTTACCTAAAACTGCTCTCCTAGTTAGTAGAAACCTGTTTCGTAAACTCTAGGGAATATTGTTTTGACTGCAGAATGCTGCCTTCCTGAGGACAGGGACTATTTTTTATATTTTTCGATATTACTTCCTCTTTTCCTTATACTCTTCATTACCTATTATGTCAATACAGAAAATAAGGACAGTTTTTGGTGTATATATGCAAAATGTGGCTGAAGGGATGATGGAAGACAACTGAAAATGTGAGATTAATAGACAAAAAAATTTACATACAACTCTAAAATCTGTAGAAGACAGGAGTGAGAACTATATTTAGAAAATACTGATAGAAATGAATCTACTAGAAATCCTCAGTGAGGGCCACCTGGGGGGCTCAGTTGGTTAAGCATCTGCTTTTGGCTCGGGTCACGATCCCAGGGTCCTGGGATGGAGCCCTGCATCTGGCTCCCTGTTCCTCAAGGAGCTTACTTCTCCCTCTCCTTCTGCCTGCCACTCCCCTTGCTGTCTACTCTCTCTCAGTTAAATAAACAAATAAAATGTTTAAACAAAAAGAAAAAATCTTCAATGATAATTGGTATTTATTGAATAGACACTGTAATACAAACTTTTATTACCTCATTTAATCTCATCATAATTCTAGGACTTAGGCCTTTTTTATTTTTAAGATTTTATTTATCCATTCATGAGAGACATTGAGACATGCAGAGACATAGACAGAGGGAGAAGCAGGCTCCATGCAGGGAGCCCAAGGTGGGACCAATCCTAGAACCTGAGGATCATGACCTGAGCCAAAGGCAGATGCTCAACCATTGAGCCACCCAGGAGTCCCTACGAGTTAGGTCTTATTTTTATGACTCCTTTTTGCAGAGAGAAAAATGAGTTGTTACATGACTTCTAAGTTAAAATGTATATGGCATTTTAATGTTATGAATATTAACCTATTATTACAATATATTTACATATTTAACAGATCCAAAATGTTCCTGTATATGCATATAAACAATAAATATGGCAATTACCACATATTGCTGTTACTATAATTCTTTGTACTCTTGTCCTTTTCTCCCCCTACATTCAGAGATTATTGAGGGAGATAAGTGGGTACCTCATAAGGTACCTAAGTAAAAGTCAGCCACGTAATTAGCTTGCAATAAATACTAAAATAATGAATAAATAAATGCATTAAATAGCCAATGTTTATTGTAATTGGGTAAATGATAAATAAAAAATACTGTTGCAGTAGTTGGTCTTTTCCTTATAGAAAAAGGAAACTTTTTTCCTTATAGAAAAGTTTTTTTTTCCTTATCCTGATGAATGTTTAGCCCCCAGACATCAAATAATTTTCTTTTTTATTTGTAGCTTCAGTAGGCTTAAAACTATTAACTATAGGTTTTTCTATCCCCCAAAATACAATTATCATATTTTTGTGTTTCTCTTACTACTTGTGTTTACTTTACTAGCAAATTGAGGCCAACCTGATCAGCTTTTATCTAAAATGTCTGTAAGTCATATCTAACTACCTCATAGTACAATGACCTAAAGCAGAACACAACACATAGAACTTATGAAATTATGAGTAAATATTTTCAACACATTATTCTCCACCTGGTTTTCTGAACATACAGACATGAGAGAGTAGTTGACGTAGACCCTAAGAACTTCAAAGCATGTTTGTCTCATAACAGATGGAACATGTAGTAGTGATGTTACTCAATAAATTTAATGGCTATAAGTTAGGGAACAGCAGTGGGGTAAGAAGTGTTATGCATTCCCTCTCTCAAAATGAAAAGTGTCATTTCTAATTTATATTGTTAGCTCTTTTACCACCATAAAAATCTTTTTTTTAGGTTTACTAATAAACCTTTTATTAGTACAACAGGGTGTAAGTGACACGAAGACTTCCAATGAAGGCTTAAAACTATTGATTAGAGATTTTTCCATCCCCCCCCATACAATTTATAATATTTTCCATTTCTCAAATAATTTGAATGGTTTGAATGCAAATGATGATGATGATGATGATGATGATGATGATGATGATTTTACTGGTGCTCAAAATTAATTTTGTAGATCTCTGACTCAGGTACATCTGACACATTTTCAGTAGTATATATTCTGTTAATGGAGTTGTCAGCATCTCAAGAGAATTGAGAATTTGTGAAGTAGTGAGCTTTCCTTTACTTGAGTCAATGGAACAAAGGTTCTCCTAATACTCATCTCTGTTTCCTATCATCCCCAAGTCTATGATTAGCAGGGATATGATATAGCAGAAATGTGTCCCTAATGCATATACTAAAAGAACCACTACCACTCCTCACTATATTCTACATTATTCTTATTTTAAGATAAGATTATCATCATTTCCATTTAATTAGCATTGGATTTACTTGCTGTTTTTGTTGACACTATTGGATAAGAAAGTGCCCCAGGTATTAATGGTAATGCAAAAACGTATCTTTATCACTTCAGTTATTAAGATTACTATATTAAAATAAAGATGCCACAGAATATTCTTTCTCTTTCATAAAACAAAATTCTTCATGCAAAAATGCAAAATATTTGTTTTAATCCCCTTAAAAGATCTCTTAAAAAAAAAACAGATTAAATTCACTGAAATAAAGCCCATTTCTTTAAAACTGCATTTAGACATTCTTGAAAACAACACAACACCACAGGCTGGCTATCCTATGAGCCCCAGTGTCAGATTCTGTGAGTTAATTAGTCACACGTTGAACATTACAGAATTATGAAGCTAGTAAATTGAACTTTCATGAGTCAACAGCATAACCTTCCAACTATGTTCCAAAATTGCATCTTGTGTAAAAGGAAATGTGATTTACTAGGGAATACATACATGAAAGCACGCTTTTCAAATTGCATTAATATTGAAGAGAGAAAAAAGTATGCAGAAACAGTTTATTAGGAGGAAAAGAGTTCCAAAGGTACAGAAGCCTGAAACCCAGCAGCCCTACCCTTGTCTCCAATTGTCAACTCTATTTCTAACTCAAAGGTCTGATTTCAACTGAAAGTAAGCATCAGAGACACATAAGTGAATAGATGTTTCTATATATTTTCTGTCACATTATATTATGGTGCTTTGGCTGCCAAACAGATTATACCATGAAGCGTGTAAAAGAACAAGTTATCTCATAAGTAACTGCAACAGGACTAAGCAGAATTGTTGCATACCCACAGAAACACTTGCCTTTAGCAGAGTTAGAAGGTTGTTCTTTCTGTTTGCATAATAAAACTATATTAGCTCTTATTATAACTTTTTGTTTTTTCTCTATAGTGCTGCAGTAATTCATGTTATATTGTTTCCCTTCATGTTACATTACATACAAATAATAGTGTTTAGATTTGATATAGATTTTTATCAAAGTCTTCATTACAGATTTGTTTTCCAGACTCTATGGAGGCTATGGGTCACAAAGTCCAAACCTATCACTAATTTTGAATATTTTAAATCTTCTGGGATTCTATAAAAAAAAAAATCCAACTGTGAAAATACATCCTATTAACAATTATTATCATAAAACTAATTTGAATTATGGATCCTGACATATCCAAATAAATATATGCACATCTTAATCAATAACCTCTCAAAGTTCATATTCTAGAATTTCATTAATTGAATAGAATCACCACAAACAGAGAAACTTATTTTAAGGTTTTCCTAGTCCTCAATTAAGAGGTGAATTAATGATATGTTACTACACTTGCTAACCAAAATCAAAATGCTCTAGAACAAATCATGTGTAGATGTATACATTTATGCTATAAAGTATTGTGTGAAAGCACAACTTAATATCCTGAAATATTAAAATTTAGCATTAGAATTTAAATTTGGGATGGGCTTTTCAGAATCATTCCTGGGCAAAATCTGCTAATGACCCTTGATATGTGAATTAGAACCAGGGGAGAAAAAAAAAAGAAAAAAAAAGAACCTGGGAATTTTTTCAATTCTTTGTTATTTTGCTTTAGATTAAGTCAGGAAATGGCTTAAGTTACCAGTATAACTCAAGCACGAAAAAAATAGCATGTATTGGGTCTCAGAAGATCAAGGCAAGTTTCAAATGATGATGAATGTAACAATGCCTTAATTTAATATGAGGCTAGAGTGTCATACGCAAATGTTCTTTTCAACATCATTCCAAGCACAACCAGGTAAATAGTAGGAAATAAATGTAAATAAGGAAATAAATAAATAAATAAATAAATAAATAAATAAATAAATAAATACATCAATCTATCGATCCACTCTACCGATATAAATCTGTATAGGAAATAGCTTTCTTTTGACTATTTCAAAAATATTACTGGTACTTAGATTTCTGATTTCAGCCCTCTGCATTTAGTGATCTATAGAATCTCCCTAGGTAACCAATTAATCACACTCACTTTGAAACTTGTCAATTCTGGAAAATCTAGATACTGATTCTGGAAAATCTATTAGTATCTATTACTTCTGTAGAAACTGAAGCCTTGGTGAGTTACTATCTCCTTACTAGGATATTCAGTACACTCTTAGAAGTGTCATTTAATGTTTCCACCTAAAATGGTATAAAACCCCGAAATCAATAGGTTATTGTTTCAAACCTGTTTTTGCACTCCTATTTCTAGGATTGTGTTCTTCCTGTGATTGCCATAAGATTTTTTTGAATATTAATACTTCACTATTTAATTTGGTTTGAATACTCTAAACCATTGTTTCCGAAAGCAGCCTTCCAATAAGGCTAGGCTCTTTATTTTATGAGGGACTGGCCTCTCAAGATAATTTATTAATTCAACAAAAGTTAGATGAAATTCGCCAAATAAGCCAGGTTTACAAAGATAAAGTAGTTCCTAGTGAAAATGTTTGAGAGTTCTCAGACAGGGGTGAAGACTGGCATATAAACAGATGACTTGGAATATAAGTGATGCTTACTATGACAGAGGTATAAATTTAATGCTTTGGAATATCTACCTCTGTACAAGAGTGAGAAGCAGCCTTACAGTAGCTATGGCATTTAAGATGACACTCAAAAGCACAGTTTGCCAAGTGAAGAGAGGGGAAGTTACTCCAAAAAGAAAAATAGCATGGCAAAAGGCACAACCTAATAAAAAAGATTTACTATGTTTGTAAATCACTGAAAAAATGTATAAATAGCATGTTTACAGGGGAGAAGACAAAGGATAAGACAAAGGGCAAGAAACTGAAGAAAGGCTAAAGATCACCAGATTGGAATTGGCATTTTGCTAGTATGGAATTCTGATTTTTCTTTGTTAGTTAATAGGGAATGTATGCTGCCTTTTTTAAAAAAGTAATTTTGGAGAAGATTAACAAGGGGAGTGACTAGAGACAGGAAAATCAAAGGTCAGCACTTTACCATGTAGATCAAAGTGTAAGCAGTTACAAAGCCCCAAGAAGGGATTATGAGAATTTAACTCTGTCAGTAACACTGAAACTGGGAAGAAGCCAGGCCTGAGTTACACAGCCCAGTCAAGGATAGGGTGATCACGGGTGTCCGCTTTTCTGTGTGTTTCTAAGGCTGAAATCTTTCAAAAGCCACCTACCGTGTCCTGTATAAGCTTATAAAGCACTGCCATTTGGACAATATGAAATTTTCATTTCATTTACTATTCACCACCCATTATTCTCATTTTCGCATTTCTGCTGGGCACCCTATACAACTAGCAGATGTTGCAACTAATAAAGACAATCTTCAATCTTTGGAGAAACCCTAGTTAATCACCAACCTCAGTTAATTGTTTCTCTCAACTATGATACTCCAGTGAAAATTAGAATAAGTCCCTTTATCATACTATCTCCTACCAAAATTTCAAAAAAGATGAAAAAGTTAGGATCCCTCAGTTTAGGAATTCTTAAATTTCTGGGAAGTGTAATAAGAGTCCAGACTTCTGTGCAAAATTACCCAAACAAGATTTCTGAGGTTCAAATGGTTTCTAGGCAACTAATTTTCAGCAGTACCAGAGTGGCAGTTGTAAATGCTAGTAGCATCACATATTTAGTTAAATATTATCTTGGAAAACAAATACCCTAATTTTATTGAAAGCAACTGTCATTGAAACCACAATGCAAAGTTGATGACCAATATGAGTTTAATGGCAAGGTAGGTGCACAGATCAGATACATGTACCAGATAAGAAAAATATTTTCCAATGCTCCATTTTCCTTTTTCTAATAGAATCAAAATGGATCCATGCAGGAGCTAAGTCATTCACCAATACATTTTAACTAGGTCATTCCTTTTCACATTCACTAGGCTGAAAATCTGAAAAAGGTAGAATTGTTCAAATCTTGACTCTTGGCTCACCTACAGATTACACCCTAGTAGGGATGGCAACACATAATAAGTAGAGCAATAAATAAAACTATTACTACTATTACAAAAATGCAGTGAATGGAAAGAGAAAGATCCATTTGGCCAAATTCTAGCACAGAGATAAGCTAGAAGGATGGATGAGGCAAATAGCAAAGGCTTATGTGGTTCTGCTCTCTACCTGTCTTGCCATTCATCTCTCCCATAACACTGAGCTCATTCAGGGAAAAGCTAATCTTCTTTATTCATTCTGCAAATATTTATTAAATTCTTATTAATCACTGAGTTCTAAAAATTGAAAAAAGCTGACACCAATCACTCTCACATACTAAGTAGGTCTTCTACTTAGGGCTAATTCCTCCTTTTTGATATAGTCCTTAATACAAACACAATTACATGTTAAAAACAACATCAACAAAAAACTTACGATAGCTAAAAAAGAAAAAGAAGGAAAAAACCCACTCATTAAAGTGCACAGTCACTAGTAAGAGTATGATTTGAGAGCAGATTGAACAAGATAAGATCCAGAATAACACATTGTTTATATCTTGCTTACAAAGAAGTAAAGGGTTCATTGTTACAAGAGAACAGTAAGTGGTCATGGTTTAACAGATCCAGAAAACACTTTGTTTAAATATATTGCAGTATTATCAACATTAAAAACAAAATCAAATTTCAAAGTAATAACTAAGGCAAGTGAGAGTGTTTTTCAAATGTTACTAAAATGGTTTTAAGATGTCGTTATAAGAATAACTTTTTGTAATATTATGCAAAGTAGATTCATGAGATTGTAGAGGAGGAAAATTTTTCCCTCTTCCCTTCTAATTTCTTTAACTGGTCTAATATATAAGTTGACATAAAACAGATTAAGAGGAGAAAATGAAATTAAATTTTGTGTGCACAGAAGTCCTAAATGTAAGACAAAAAAAAAAAAATGCCCCAAACAGGCAGTTTTTATACCTTTTAGACAAAGAAACAATTTGTGAAGATTTGATAAACAAAGGGATTTGGGGCTGGGATAGCAAACTAAAGAAGTAACAAAATTTGTTTATGTAGCCTTCTTGGCTTCATATTTCCTATTCCTGGTGATAAGGCCTTTTACTCTCCCGGTATAGAGAGGACACCTTTACATGAGAGATTTATTTCCTGCTTTCAGGGGAACAAAGGAGGTCAGAGTCTCTTTCTTGCAACGGCTGTTTCTTAAGTATTTTTAATTCAAAATAATCAATATGCCAAGATGGTGTCATATTTTGTTCCCTCTCAGATTAATGTCAAAAATCAAAGAAAAAGAATAGTCTACAGGAATAAAGAAAATACAAATTGTAGAAAAATCAAGTTATATTGCTACCTTTTGAAATACAGAAATTTGTTAATCTACTGAAACAGCAGTCAACATCCTCATTTCTATAAATATTATTTATTCAAATTTATCCTATTATGTATTTTAACAAGTATATGTTTTCCTGAAATAAATCAATGTTCTATTTTCTTCTGCTAAGATTAGGGGCAATGGAGTGTGAAAATTTTGGTTAAATACTTCATTTTCTAATTTACATAATTTCCCACCTACTCTGAAGTCCTTCAAAGTATAAGTGAATAACTGAGCAAACTACTACCAAAGTGAAAATTAGAAAACCAGTATTTTAATTGAAGGTAACAAGACATAATTGTTTCATAAATATTTCAAAAGGATAATACATGAAAAAATAATTCTAAGAAAGGTGTAGCACATATATTCTTAGCATATACTCAAAAAGTAAAGAGAAAAAAGAGTTGAACTATGAGATTTCTGAGATTACTTAGTCAAGAATTTGGGGAAAGAGGAAATGGAAAGTGCTCAAAAAATACAGTATCTTCATGGATTAATGGCTATGAAGAGGAGGGAAAAGGAGGAAGGGGAAAAACATTAAGTATCAAAATGATCATCAGTACTCTACATCTGGATTTAATTAAGCTGTTAAGGAAAGTAAAAATCAATGACACTTATTAAAGATGATAAGTAAGGCAGATTTTATTCAAGACCATTGCAATAAGTTATAAGGATCATCACTGCAATGGGGTTTTACAGTGGGGCAGAGAGATTGGGCTCAATTCTGAGCACAACACAGACAAATGGGAATTTATAAATATGGAACTAAGAGTGAGTGAATGGAAAATTACTAAAGGGAAACACTGAGGATAAGGGGATTCAGCTAAACTGACCTAACTGGATTCTTGCTGAAGGCAGGTGAGGGTAATCAGACAGCACCTGATGGAGAATGAGGAACCTGATCAGATACTGAGAGATTGGCAGCAGACTGCTCTGCTTAGACTGACTTAGCAAGTGTCTTGCAAAAATTAGGTTTTACAAGGAAGCGCACAGAAGTTTCAGGAAACAGCCTGATTAAAGTTTGGTCAGCAAAGAATCTTTGTCAAAACAATGAGAACTGTAATATTTTTGATATATAAAAGATGTTGTATGTTGTAACTAAGAATAAAAGAGATTGTAAAGTAACTCCAGTTACAAGGAAAGAGATGAAAGTAATTTTGAGATGAGTAATTAATTTGTTGTGATCCTGGAGTTGAAAATCCCTTAGCATAAAAAATGAACTAGAGAAAGCCACAGAGTGAACAGAAGTGTGGCTACCTGAAATTTACTGAGAGAAAGAGAAGATGTGCTCAGGTGGTCCCAAGGCAACATCCTTTTGTCTATCAGAAAACACCTCCCAGGATGGCTTCTGATCATAACTGCCATACTATAAAGAAGGTAGCACTAATGGTCAGTTCTGAGAGACAATGTTCTGGTTCTTGCTTTCAGAAAAACCTAGATGTAAATATGTAAATACCAAACTCCAGTTTATTAAAGCTTTGTAACTTTTGCCAAGTTAGTTATACTCTGGTTATTCATAATACGTAAACAGGGCTCATAAAATATGCTTTCTAGAGTTTTATAAAGATTAAATGTGATTATGTAGGCAAAAGTAAAGAAAGGCCTTAGTAGAGAATCAGAAATTAGTTCACATTAAATAAATATTAGCTAAGATTCTTTTGAAGTTCTCAGTATGGTGCCAGCCCCACATAGTAAATACACAAAAATAGTAGTCTACTCTTACAGTACGTTAATAATTTATAGTAAGAAAAAGAAAGAGATTACATGTCATGACAAGGATGTGTAGCTTTAAAGTAAAAAGGCTAGATAAGGCCAAGAGAGAAGGCAATGACAAGGATTAGAGGCTGCCCATATATTAATCATAGGCTTCAAATTGGGCCAGGTACATGCCAAAGGATAACGAATGAGTGTCAGGTCAGCAGCATTAACATCAAATGCCTATATTCCTACTCCTTTTAGCAATCCCCTGTACAAAATATTATGCAATAGATGAATGTGTGCAGGAAGCAGATACTTTACAAGAATATATTCTAGAATTTAGTTGATTCTAGAGTTGAAAAGGTAGAATTAAGGGACAACAGAGACAGAAAGAGCAAATAATGTACACAAAGATATGACCTCGAAAAATTGTGTAGCTTATCTTGTTTATTTTAGAGCCTGTTGGTTATGTCCTTGAAGAAAGCAAATAAAAGTAAGAAAGTAAACAAAAACTAACCTTTTTCTTTAAAAATGCTTCAATCTCAGGATACCTCAATTTTTATGATAACCATAAAGCTACTGCTAGCTGGATAAGGGTTACCAAAACTGAAATACTAGCATCAATCTGTACTGGAGTCTCTAATTTCCCCAAAAGCAGCCCCAGGAACTGTGAGATGAATGTCAAATGCTCCCTCGACAGTTATTGGGAATGTTTTGTGAAAAGAAATTCTGGTCTCTGATACAATCTCTTCAAGAAGCTCTTGAATAAGTTAGATAACTCGGCTTTGGTAAAATGAGGTTGCATTTCATATTCTGCTATGGCATAAACAGGCCCACCAGAAAAAATGTTCTTTGAACAACTAAGGGAGATGTCTGAGCCACAATGTAAGTTATCTACTCAACTGATGTTAGATAGTTCCTCAATTGGCAGTACTCACGTAGTTGAGTAGTACTACTTACTCAACTTATAGTAGTTATTCAACTTATAGTCACTGACAAAGATCTCTAGCCTCTGGTTAAAAAATTAAAAAATAAAAAAAAGAGTCACCTACTC
Organism: Nyctereutes procyonoides; assembly: GCF_905146905.1. Classification (NCBI taxonomy): domain Eukaryota; kingdom Metazoa; phylum Chordata; class Mammalia; order Carnivora; family Canidae; genus Nyctereutes; species Nyctereutes procyonoides. The sequence continues at coordinate 61,663,297 of NW_026575142.1, read as the reverse complement.
TGTTGTGTGAGGAAATAATGAGGGAGAAACAGCAGGGCTGTGGACCTAATAATGCCAAAGTTCAACATGAAGAGAATAGGGGTACCTGGGTGGCTCAGTGGTTGAGCATCTGCCTTTGGCTCAGGTCATGATCCTGGGGTCCTGGGATTGAGTCCTGCATCAGGCTCCCCACAGGAAGCCTGCTTCTCCCTCTGCCTACGTCTCTGCCTCTTTCTCTGTGTCTGTCATGAATAAATAAATAAAATCTTTAAAACAAAACAAAACATAAGGAAAAAAAAGAGCAGCAGAAAGTTACATCATCTGAATGGAAATAAGACAGGAAACCCTACATTGGAGTGCAAATGGAAAGATGGGCAGACATTATATCTTAATTTACATTATCTTTTAGGAACCACTCAGAAGTAGAATTGGCAATGAGTAGGGAGATTATACAAGTTTCAGTCAAATGAATTGGGAAAGAAGGGGAAAGTCCATTAATTCATTCATTCTTTTAGTCACTGGTAGGCATATAATGTATATCTAATATATACCAAACACTGTGCTATGCAGTAAATTTTCAAACATGGTCCTTGCCTTCATAGGGTCTACAGTCTAGTTATTCAAAGAATTAAAAATAGATGAATTAAAAGGACTGTGCAATGGCTGATTCCTAGGTAAAGGTGATATTAGAAGAAAAATTTGAACTGGCTCCAGCAAGAGCTAATTTATTACTATTGTGACTGTAGTACAGTCTACACAATTTAGGTTTGGGGGTTTAAGTTGAAAAATTGATAGAAACTTATGTTGTTAAAAATGAAGAAAATCATTATTCTATATAAAGGGATGCAAATCCTTTAATTAAAAGTAATTTGTAATTTAAATTAAAATACGTCTCTTTTTAGACATATTACTGAATTTGCCAGATTATAAAGAAATGGTACTTATAATTAACACAAGCAATATTATACGGGCCTTTATTGCAATAATTAGGATTTGTCTTTTTAATTTTAATGTGATAAACTGCCTTACAGTAATAATACCCAGGAAAGAGTTATTTTGAGACATCATTAATATATTTTTATTGATAATACCAGGGAATGTTATATTATACAACTATATTACATATTGGAATCATTTTCACAGGTATTGCAAAAGTGTGCACAAAGTAAAAGTTTTAAAACTTATATTCCATAACTTTTCATTCAAATGTGTCCTGTACTCTGAAGTACAGGTCTCAGAAGAAACTTTTCACTCCACCCCAGTCCCTTTATACATATTTAATACAAACCGACCAACTATCACATGATAGTGATAAACATCATGAAAACATTTCACGAAAACATTTTTCGCGTCTACATGCTATTTTGAACATTTCCCAGACATTTTCCCCATTTACTTTCTCTGTAACTTGCTCATTACTCAATTCTGTTGGTTCCACTGCCCATGGTGAGCTCTATTCCTTGGCTCCTATGCTTTATCTAGCTGTCATTTACTATTGTCTGCTGCTTTAAATGTCTGCAAGACTCAAAGAAATGATCTCTGGATCTGTTATTCATCTCCATGCGACTTTCTATGTTGCCTGCTTCACAGCCCCTAGCCCTATTCCTAACACATCTCCACCTAAGAGGGAAAGAGGATTAAAGAGAACCCTTTACTGCTTACATATTATATTTTTTTTTCTCATTTGGGATATACACAAAATGTACATTAATTACAGTCAACTATAGTCATTACTTCTCCTACATCTATCACTTTTGGATTACACACCTATAGTGGCGCTGGCTTAGAAAGGAGATATAAATAACAGAGTTTCAAAAATGATCTTGTAGGGGCACCTGGGTGTCTCTGTCCATTCAGCGTCTGCCTTAGCTCAGGTCATGATCCTGGGGCCTGCTGCTCCCCCTATGTGTGCACGCTCTCTCTCTTTGTCAAATAATAAATAAAATCTTTAAAACCAAAACAAAACAAAAATGATCTTGTAGATCACAATACAAACACCACTCAAAGGAATAGTCTCAGAATCTTAACATCTTCTGCTATCAAACAAATAAATAAATAAAATAAAGAATTTAAAATATAAAAGCAAAATTTCAGTCCAACATTATCTGACACTATGGAAAATAATTGATGGTTCCACTAAAAGAAGAATAAAGGGAAGACACTTCAAAAAATATTAGCTGTATTTATAATTTGTTACAATGAAATAAACTCAATTTTAAAGTGTATTTTTTGGGGGCCCTGGTGGCTCATTCAGTTAAGCGGCTGCCTTTGGGTCAGGTCATGATCCCAGGATCTGGGATCCAGCCCCATGTGGGCTCTCTGCTCTGTGGAGAGTCTGCTTTTCCCTCTGCCTCTTCCCTGGCTAGTGCTCTCTCTCTTTCTCTCTCTCTCTCTGTCACTCATTCTTTCACTCTCAAACAAATAAAATCTTTAAATAAAATAAAAAGTGTATTCTTCAATTGAAATATGTCCATTTTGAGCCAAAGTTTTATTTAATAATCTTTAATGAAACCTTATTACAAATATTATAATTTTCACCTTTTAAAAAAATAATTAGCAGCATTATGAGCCTCAAGTATTATAGGGTTAATATGAAGATGCCTTATTTAGCATTAAGGCAGGTATATAAAAATGATTTTCTTGGATTAAATGACCTTAAATCACTAAGCATTTTGGTCTTGTGTTTGTTTTTCATAGTTATCTCTCCCCTCCCTATCAGCCTGCCATCTCTTTTCATGTTTCTATCATTTCAGTTTGATTTTAAGCTTTTATTTTAGTGTGACATGGATTTTAAGCAGCTTTGGAGTAATCTTTCACGTTTTTCTGGGGTTTTAGACAGGTGAGTCAGCCAGAAAAGGAGTTTCCTAATAAATGAAGTGTCACTGCAATTAATTAATGTTATTAAGCCCCATCTGGTTGACCCTAATGAATGTCATAAGAGATTCAAAAATAAAATAAAATATTTTGCTTCTAGCACTAATTATATTTACAAAGTAACACCATAAGTATAATCAAAATTATGTATTTTCTTGATGTACAATTAATCTAATGTTAAAATTGAAATACTGAAAATTTTGGTTTCACATGTTGATGTTATTTTAATATCATTATTTAAACTCAGATGCAGTCTACTTTATTTGTTTTTGTTATTCTGGAAAAAAAAAAGTCATAAGCCAGTCCTAGGCTCCTTTGCTCTGATTAATAGGGTTTTTTCATATTTCCTATCAGTAAATCTCTTTGGCCTGATTCAGTGCAGCATTATCCTTCATTAGGGAGTTGGATTTCATGCTATCAGAGAACGCTGTGGTAGTAAGGGACCTCAGAGATCATTTGCCCATCCCTTTTATTTTAGAGATTAAAAAGGGATTTTAGAAAGATGCTGCCTTTTGAAAAACCTCTTTTGTTCTGATTAAAGTTTATCCTTTTTTTGTACACTTAAATAAGTTTCTTGTGTCTTCTTTACATAAACAATCTCTCTATTACATAAGGCAAGCTAACTGGTGTTGTACTTCAACCAGATGTTATTAAGTTGGGGAAAGAAAGAAAATCACATGTTTTTCATTTAAAATTTCACTTATAGCAGTGCTCATGAATTACATCTCTAAGTTATAGTTTTATCCTATAGAAGTTCTCAACTATGATCAAATAATCCTACCTCTCCTTTGTTCCATTTTCTATTCTATGTTATTTGGTAGGGGTTGAGGGGTGATGTCCGGGAAAAGTTATTTTGTGGTATTTCTAAGAATGAATGGACATTTAGTACTTTTTTTTTTCTGATCATAAAAGTAATGGAAAATATGGGAAATAAAGAAAAGTGCATAGCATAAATACAGTGACTCATTATGTCACCATCCAGAGGTTGAATATCTTGGGACATTACTGTTTTGTCTTTGCTGTGTGTGTGTGTGTGTGTGTGTGTGTTTTTCTAACATGCATTAATTCATACACATTGAATTTGCAAGCTTGGGTACTATCTTATCTTATTTAAATTCAATTAATTAACATAAGTTTATTATTAGTTTCAGAGGTAGAGTTTAGTGATTCATCAGTTGCATACAACACCCAGTGCTCATTACATCAAGTGCCCTCCTTAATGCCCATCTTAAAAGATAATGTATCAGATTCTTTTTTAGTTTTGATGTAATACACGAAAAACAGGCCTTCAGAGTAATTCTTAAAAATTTCTCCTTCTATGTCCACTGTTAGTTAAGTCATAGTTCAATTCAGAAAGAAGGGGACTATGACTTAGAAAAAGTAAAAGTAAAGGTCACCGCATTGTCATGCTGCAAAAATTATAGAAAGAAAACAAAATGTTTTGCTGAAAAGAGCAATGACAGTAGGAATTTCTCCCCCAACAACCTATTTCAACCATTGACAGGAAGGGATTTTTCAGAGCATTTCATAAATAATCTAGAGCAAAGTGTTATCAAGGAGAGAAAAACTTTGAATTTTAGTTTTATCAGGCTGATCTAACTTCTTGTAGGGATTGGAAGTAAATTGAGAGCCAGAGAACCCATCATGGCATCCTGTCATGATGTGGTGAGATGGCATCTGTCAAACTACTGATAGCAGTGGTTAGAGTCAATAGTGCTGAGAAAAAAGGTGAGTCAGGAATGGGAGGTGGCTGAGAAGTCCTCAGTACCCAAACCAAAAGAATCGATTACACATTCAACTGCAGGAAAAGTCCTGAGCAAACAGAAAAGAGTCATTGCCCTGGATACCAGTAGGTCCTTTTACACATCCAAAGACAAAAACAAAGTCCCTTTATCCTCAAATTTACAAAAACATAAAAACATCAAATTCATATAGGATGACAGTGGTTTAAGGGGTGAGGAGACAATTTGAGGAACTGAAAAGTTTTATCACAAAATAAACAAACTCTAAACAATCAATAACAGGATTGATCTTAACAGAGTAATTTGGGTAGTCACTCCTCTTTCCCTCTGCCACACACACACACACACACACACACACACACACACACAGTTCAAACCTTAGGATTCAAGAGAAATGTTCGCAGATTAGATATAACAAAAATAAAGCACTTATTTTTCTCTGTATATCCACATCATAGAACAGTTAAAATTCACAGATTCACTTCAAATGCATTTGCTTTCCTTAAATTTCTGTGGATAATGTGTGCTTAAGGCTGCCATAGCTTAAATTCGTTAAAGTAGTGGAGAATTAGTGATATGATTGGGGATTTAAATATAATGTCAACCAATTTGCCACCTGACCATCTAGATTTGAACTGTTCCTAACAGCCACTGGGCAAAAGCATGTCACCATACAAAATGTAATAGAAAAAACAGTGTGAGCACAGATCACCTCTACTGTTTACCAACGTGAGAAATATAATAAAGGACACATTTTTATTTGGTGAGAAATTAAAAGCACATAGTATCTTTATATGAACCTCTTATTCAAAGTTTGTGAAACCACAAAATTGTTAGTCATTCTTAAATTTAATTTATTTACTTTTTAGTTAAAACCTAAACCTTTTGCCATATGTACATAATAACTGTGATCCAGCAGATATATCCAAGAAAAAGAGCTTCACCAACTGAAAGTGTAATATATTTTTCTACATTTTATCTTCTCTTTATTAAGAAGAATTCTCTTGAATTATCTATTCAGGATTCCTGATCTTAAATAGAGCACATCTTCTAATCACTTTAACTGCAATTAGTTGCTACAGGTTGATACCCCAGGATACACCCCTGTCTTTAAAGACAGATTCCGAGAGGTTATAGTCATTAAGAAAATCACACCTAATTGAGATTTTATGATATGAAGTCTTGAAAGAACATTAAAAGGGGAAATCTTTATAGAAATATGGAGAATTGTCTTAAATATTTCATGCAAAGAACAAATATTTCATTACTTTGCTAATGTGAACCTTTCTGCAATGAGCAGATCTTCCATATTAAAAATATTATTATTTTTAGAGTGCTGATAGACATATAGTTTTTCATAACTCTAGATCCAAATGTAGAAAATGAAGAGCCAGAGACAAAGCAGTATTATTTCTAAGTACATAAGGAGTGGGCAATTTAACATGGCACTGGGAACTTGGATTCTGGAAATTATGTCATTGGATTGAGTTTGGGGCTCAATCTACTTGAATGCTAATGATAATAAGCTAAAATATCCTTACAAAACTTTATCATTTACAAAATGTTTTCATAACTTCTAAAGAAAAAGTCAACATAAATATTCTAAATCTTACTTATTAATAATAAATAGCATTTATTTCATGTTTAGTTGAACCTATTTTAGTCCCCTATTTAAAGACAGAAGACTCAGAGATGCCTGGGTGGCTCAGCGGTTGGGCACCTGCCTACATCGCGATCCCGGGTTTTGGGGTCGAGTCCCGCATGGGGCTCTCTATGGGGAGCCTGCTTCTCCCTCTGCCTATGTTTCTCCCTCTCTCTCTTTCTCTCTCTGTCTCTCACGAATAAATAAGTAAATCTTTTTTTTTTTTTTTTAAAGAAGACTTAGCATGGTTAATTAACTTGTGTAATTGTACAACTTGCAAATGTTAAAGTCAGAAATCAAACTCAGGGCTTAAAGTGGGTGATAACTTTTGCATGAAAAAAATTAAATGTGTTTATGAATTCATTTTAAAATAACAAAAATAAACTCATTACATGTTAATATAAAAATGTTTCTATGAACAAAACAAAATTATACTTTCTATAACAAAAAATACCGAAAAGCATAACATAATTATGCATTTTTGTAAATCTCTTTATTAGCTTAATAGAAGGCAGCTGAATACATCTTTGGCATTCAGTAAGCTAGTCTCTGAAAAGACCCAACTGAATACTCATATGATAGTGTAAGTAAAAAAGAAATAACACCATAAAATTATTAAGGAATTAGTTTTGACCTCTCAGTATTCCTGAAAGAATCTCAGGGATACCCAGAGTTTGATTATATCTCTATAGCCCTGGATTAGAAGATTTGTATAGGTCTTTTCAATTCTGTAACCCAAATCTTAATTGGTGATTTACATCTCTGGAACTAGGATTTTGCTATGGGGTATGATCAGTCATTATTATTATTTTTAAAGGCATCTTGAATCAGCATTGAAGGAAAGAGCCTGAAAGGACACATGGCAAATTCAAAAACTACAGTAATAAGAAATACACAATAGTGATAACAGGACTGCAGAGTAGAATAGATTCAAAGCCAATCTAAATAGAATCAGGTCCATGGTTGAAGCTGAACGGAATACAGATGGCATAAATGCATGATTGGATATTGATTAGCTCAAAGTCGCCAACAAGAGGCTGACAGATGATTAAATATTTGCCAATGTAAGTCCAGTACTATGACATCCAGCTAAATGAGGACCACAGATATTTGCTACTGCCTTGCTGTGAATACTCTACCCAGTTTCCTTAGGAGATATGCTAAAATAATTGGAAACCAAGGGAAAGCAATGACTTTAAAAATGATACCTGCCAAACATTTTTCACCCAGGATGAGATAATATGTTTTAGGACAGAAGTCCTTGAACAGGGAACAGAAGTTCCATATCCTCTAAACTACCTGTGAGATAGAGGGAAGTATCTTAATCTCTCTAGCCTCAGTAATGCTAAATGAAGGAGATAAATAGAACAATATCTAACATTTTTTAAAGTCCAATACATAACGTAACAAACAGTAGAGAGAGAAAGAGAGAGAGAGAGGAGGCCTTAGAAAACATCTGACTAGTGTTATTAAAATTAAATCATAAGATATATTTGACACCCTCATTTTGTTGGAAGATTCTCTCATTATTTCATCGTTATTTTTGATATACTTTAAAGTCTATTCAGAATGTATATTAAAGCATGTTTAAGCCACTGTAAAAACAGTTTGATTTCCTTTTAGGAAGTGAGAGTGAGAGGGAAGTATCCAGTTAAAAAATGCAGTAGTTCCCCTTATCCATAGGGCATAAGTTCCAAGACCCCCAGCAGATGCCTGAAACACCATATAGCACTGAACCCTACATATATTATGTTTTTTCCTATACATACATACCCATGACAAGTTTAATATACAGGTTAGATGCAGTAAGAGATTATCAACAATAACAAAACAGGACAATTATAACAATATAAAATCATTCAAGTTTTGTGAATATGGTCCCTCTTTCTCAATATCTTATTGCACTATACTCATCCCGTTTGGATGAAGTGAGATGATAAAATGCCTACACAATGAGATAAAGTAAGGTAAGTGACGTGGGCATTATGACATGGCGTTAAGCTACTATGGACCCTCCAGTGATATGTCAGGAGGAGGATCATCTGCTCTTGGACCAAGGTTAACCTCAGGTAACTGAAACCATGCAAAGTGAAATGACAGATTATGGGAGAACTGTACACCAGTAGGAATTGGGAGAGTATAAAATGGAACATATGTTCTGACTCAGGGAAAACATTGTATAAAGTCTTAAGAAGTCAAAATCAATCTCTGTGGTTAGATAGCAAGCATACATAGCCAAAGAAAAAGAAAGTAGATCCCATGAGCAATTGAAAATTAAGTAGAGAGAAAATCACACAAGAATTTTCATCTCCGGTGGCCTGGAGCAAAGAAAAGGGATAGGGAACATAGAAGATGTTTCCAAGAAGGAAATGAAATGAACCGAAACAGAAGCAATAATCTACATCATTTAAGTTAATCATAAAAACCTTTTAGATTAAAAAGAACTGAAAATGCAGATCCAAACTATTACTACATTCTAAGGAAAAAAAAAAATCAATACCAAAAGAGACTTATACCAGAAAGAGCCTGCTTAAAAAACAAAACTAAAACAAAACACTACTTATTTCTGAGGACCTTAAGGATTACAAACTGGAGAACAAAGAGATGCAAGAAAGTGGACACTCAAACTCCTGGAAAACAGTACTTCACTATGTAAGAATCTAACACATTTATGTTAGCTGAACAAAATGATTTTCAAAAGTACTGTTTCTAAGTGCTTTTACTCCTTACAATTCCTCTGTGCCATGAAAAAGTATGTCAGTCTTTAAACAGTGGAAATGGTGGAGCCCACAAATCTTCAAAACATTTGGATACAGTCACTTTCTGCTTCAAGAACAAGGGCTAAGATATATAGTGAAGCTTTTCCTGGAATCTGAATGGTGGTTAATCACCAGAGCAAATGATGAAGACTATGGGTTGTGCTGAGCAGAATGTTTTTTAAGTAAGTTTAATTATTTTTATTCAAGGCCCTCTGACTTGCAAAGTTCTTCTGCACTGCTCTAAAGGCAGTATCAGTGGAAACCATACCCCATTCATCTTGGCTGCATAGTTACTAAAAGAGCATCGCATAGAACACTAAGTGCTCAATAACTATAGGATTTGTTGAATTAACTTGAAATACAATAATCAAGAAACTCCTGAAGACATACATTGTAGAGAGTCTTAAACAACTATTATGATACTCTTTAGAATTTAGCAAATGAACAAGTAAATTGCTAAATAATGTAATTAAGGATTTATGATTCAGGGACCAAAACGGATACAGAGTGAGGCCTACCTGCAATATTTTCTCACTTCTTTGGAATATAGAGTATGCATTTGAAAGTTCATAGTCTTAAGAATAATGAAATAAGTCATTAAAAATATTACAAATATTAAATAAATACTGATAGTCTTTTTCAAAAGTGAGTCCAACTTAATTCTGCAGGGGAACATTTACACTATATATGCAAAGCAAACATCCTTTTGTGAATCCAAAGTTTATATCTTTCTTGTGCTAAAAATGTCTTTTTTTTTTTTTTAAGTAAGCTCTACATCCAAAGTGAGGCTTGAACTCATGACCCCCAGATGAAAAGTCTCATGCTCTACCAAACAAACCAGCCAGGTGCCCCAGTGTGCTAGAAATGTCTTCATTTTCATAATCATGGAGCATTATCTAGCACAATTGTGCAACTAAGAGAAATTATGTATGTTAAAAGGTATCAATTAAGGAAAAAAGTTGTTTTTGTTTTTTGGTTTTTTTTACTGTCAGTATGTTGAAGCAAATATCAGGTAATGTCACTCTATTATGGTCATGTCTCAAAATATCTTTATTTTTACTGCAACATAAGAAGCACTCTGTCAAGTATTTGTGTATTTCAAGATGATTTCACTGAAACCAGTGCAGGGTTTCAATAAGGTAATCAAATCCTTCAGAGACTCTTCTAAATATAATTTGTAACTTGTAAGGTATTTTATATTCTCTTTAAAATAATACCCGACAGAAATAAAATATGAAAGGATTTCCTTCTTAGTCCCCAAAGATAAACAGTAGATTCTATTCTATTTCAGCCCGAGTCAACAAAAGTATTAATGGAAATAGTACAATTCAGCATGTTCCATAGTTGACAAAAATCAGCTAAGGGAAAAAAAAAAGCCAAAAAAGTTTAAATTTTAGTATTTCATTATACTAAATTTTTTTACTTGTATTTTATATGTACTTATAGTGTATATATATATATATATATATTACAATATATATTTATGACATACATATATTTAAGTAAACCATTCTCAGCATATTTGTGTTTATATTTCTGTTCAAATGGTTCCAAAAAAATATTTTCTTTAGGAATAAGCTTTTATTTTATATTTGTAATTTTTATTTTAACAATTCTTAAAATTCACTTATTTATTTATTTCTGTAATTTGAAAGAGAGAGAGAGAGCATGAGTAGGGGGCAGAGGAAGAGGGATAAGGAGAAGCAGACCCCTGTTGAGCAGGGAGCCCAATGTATGGCTGGATCTCAGTACCTCAAGACCATGACCTGAGCCAAAGACAGATGTTTAACCTAGTGGGCCACGTAGGTGCCCTTATACTTTTAATTTTAGTATATATGATTTCATTTTTCCTCTGCTGTACATACTCAGTTTAAATTCCAGTTAAATGACTTGAAAAACGCCATTCCATTAGTTTTTCTCAATAAGTGAAACATAATTTTGCTTTTCTGAAAATTCCAAAACTGACAGCAACTTACAGCTTTAGAACCAGATAAGAATTTTCAGCTAATTTATACTTGAGTTATGGCTTGTTCTGAAAGAGTCTTCTGCTACAATGTGTATTTTCTGTAAAGTGGATTAGTCATATGCAATTGCTAAACAGGGGAATAATGTTAATATAGTGTGAAAATTGCATTGATTCATACACGATATTCCCTAGCACTTCAGTGCTTTGTGCCAAGTAACTGCTGAATGCAGCAAACCATGAAAGAATATGTTATTTTATATGGTACCCACTGAAACCACAATCAACCTATTGGATCACGTTGGACAACTCTTGTGACTTGAAAAATAATTATTATACACTATGCTGTGATACTCATGTATTAGGTGAAATGGTAGCTTCTGCTATTTCTTGGAAACTGTGAATATTGCTTATTTGGAAAAAGATAAAGATAAAAAAAGGAAAAAGGGTCTTTGCAAATATAATTAAGAATTTTGAGGGGAGACTGGGTGGCTCAGTTGGTTAAACATCCACCTTTTGATTTTGGCTCAGGTCATGATCTCAGGGTTGTGAGATCAGCCCTGCATTGGGCTCCATATTCAGCAGGGAGTCTGCTTAAGGTTCTCTCTCTCCTCTCCTTTTGCTTCTGCCCCTTCTCCTGCAGAGGGACTTGCGCACAGGTGCTCATGTGCCTGCCCACTCTCTCTCTCTCTGAAAAGGAAAAAAAAAAAAGAATTATGAGATAAAGATATCAGCCTGGATGGTCCCTAACTCCAATGACAAATATCCTTATAAGATGAAGGCATGGTGAGATTTGAGACAGAAGAGAGCAGAGGATAAGCCCGTATGAAAGTACAGTCAGAGGCTGGAATGCTGCAACAAGAAGAAAGAAGCAAGGAACAGAAAATCCCCCTACAGCTTCCTGGGAGGGAGCTTTGCCTTGCTTATACCTTGACTTAGATTTCTGACCTCCAGAATTGTGAGAGAATAAGTGTTTGTTGTTTTAAGCCACTCAGTTTGTGGTAATCTGTTATGGCATCCTCAGGAAACTAATACATCTTGTAATTTTTATTTCTGTTTTTATAACAGAGCAACCTAACTCAAACTTTTCCTATTCTTCCTTTCAGAGGTAACTTTTTACTTTCTTTTTGTAAGCAAAGTCCTATAATGTACTGTAATATTCATACTTATTAGGAATTTCATACATCTGTTCATTGCAGCTGTATAAGGAACATCATTATTTGTTTTTATGTTCTAATTATAAAGTTTTACCGATTTTGAGTGGCCTTGCCTGTCCTTAATTTTATTACAAGGGCATGTTATTTTTAATGTGAAATTTTGCAAAAGAGCTCAGATTTTTGGGGGAATGATTACTTTGTGAGATAATAAAATGCCTATACATTCTACGTGAATAGATAGCCCCAATCAAAAAATTTAATTCCACATTGAAACTGACAACTTAAAATTTGATTGATTACTGAAAACTTTTCCATAATTGCTGGTGTGCATAATGTCATACAAAGAGAGAACTGGATGTGATCTTGATGATCATTTTGACTAACTTCCAGAATAATGAAGGAAACTTCCTTGTGATATGTCTAATAGCTGCTCATCCAATAACTGAATGAAGATTTCTATTAACAGAACACTCACAACTTCATAATATAGCCCATTCAAACTAGAGTCTTATAACCATCTATAGTTTCTAGACTATAACTTTTTGAAATATATCCAAATTTTACTTTTTCATTTTTACTTATATTATTTCTCTGAATTTGCATATTTTAAATAGTCTTCCTTTAGGTAAAATAAAATTTGATGGGGTGGCTAATAATTTGCTACAGTATAAATATAAATATATAGAAGCAATAAAATTCTCTACGGAGAATTTAATCTGGATAAAACAACCAAATGTTCATCATCTGATGAATGGATAAACAAAATGTTATATATTCACATGATGGGATATTATTCAGAATTTAAAAATAGTACATATGGATGAGCCTTGAAAACAGTATGCTAAGTGAAAGATGCCAGATACAAACACACACACGTGTTTTATGATTCCCTTTTTGTGAAATATCCAGAATAGGCAAATCTATGGATCAGATAGATTTGTGGTTGCCAAGGCCTAGCAGTTAGACGTAATGTGAAGTGACTGCTAATGGGTGTCTTTTTGAAGTGATGACAATTTCCTAATATTAGATCATTGTAGATGTGCAATTCCATGAATACATTAAAAACTACTGAAATGTACATTTTAAAATGTGAATTGAGTGGAGTGCCTGGGTGGCTCAGTCAGTTATGCACCTGCCTTTGGCTCAGGTCATGATCCCAGCATCCTGGGATCAAGCCCCACATCAGGCTCCCTGCTCAGGGGAGAATCTGTTTCTCCCTCTCCCTCTGCGCCTTCCCTGTTTGTGCACTGTGTCTCAAATAAATAAATAAAATCTTTTAAAAAATCTTAAAAAAATAAAATGTGAATTTTGTGATAAATGGATTATATCAATAAAGCTATTATAAAGCATATATACATAAAACAAAATCAAATAAAAATATTAATTAATTAATTAAGACTCACATGGTACCAGCAGCTATTAGAATGAAAGCAGAGGGTTGGCAAAGATAATATAGATAGAGCTGAGAGCATGAGAATCTTTGTATCACCTACAATTGATGATAGTACTTAAAAACTTGTGCAGCTAATCAGCACAGAGCAGCCAAAGCTGAGTAGGGGTTATGCACATTCCAATTCCAAGGCATATAGAAGGACACTGACTAAAGCCTGTGGTAGAAAATGCTGGGGCTTATGGACCCTTGCAACCCACTATCCAGATGTCCTTTCCAGAACAATCATACATTCAGAGAAACTACAGGATATATAATCAAATTGAAAACATTCAGATAGAATTGGGAAAGAAAATGAGACCCAAGAGATTTCAAAAATGCATGGCTATATATATATATATTTTAATGTCTATAAAAGAAATAGAAGTTCTAAAGCCATAAAGTTAGAAATGTTATCTTGATGTATCTCTTCTTAGAACAGGAAGAAAAACTAATTTCATTTGTACATAAGCAATAGAAAAGGACTGTAGTAAAGCTCATGCAACTATAAATGAAATAAAAGTGAGAGCATAGTAACTTTCCTATAGTAAATAAGGCATCCAAAAATTAAAAAAAAACAAAAAAACAAAAAAACCTGACTTGGTATTTCAAAACAAACCATAGAAACTTTAAGAAAAATTATAGAAATCAAACTTTGGGATTAAAAAAAAAAAACCTCATGATGTGATTGGAGAAGAAATTGCAAAAGAGCTCAAATAATTTAAGAAATAATTAGAAGAAAAAAAGAAACCATTTCAGAAATAGAACTTAAATTAGGAGTTTTATACCTCCTCTTAAGAGAAGTAGGAGATGGAAAGGAGGAAATTGTTTTAATCAAAAAGAAGAGAATAAATAGATACAAAGTACTTAAAAGATATTGAGAGACAAAGGTAAATAAAATCAAAGCATGGAATGTAACAAACACCAAAAACAAGAATTTAAGAAACATTTTTTTTTTTCCTGAAATAAAAGAAAACTTGAAACAATGCATTCAAATAGCAGACTGTTGGGGCACCTGAATGGTTCAGTGGTTGAGCCTCTGCCTTTGGCTCAGGTCAAGATCCCGGGGTTTTGGGATCAAGTTCTGGATCAGGGTCCACACAGGGAGCCTGCTTCTTCCTCTCCCAGTTTCTGCCTTTTTCTGTGTCTCTCATGAATGAATCAATAAAATCTTTAAAAAAAATGGTAGAGTACTTGAGAAAATTGACCCAGAAGAGACAAAACAAGACATATACTGATAAAGCCACTGGACTTCAAAAATAGGCATTTTTTCCCCTTATAGGCAAAATACCATATATGTAAAAATCTAAGATTCCTCTCAGATTTTTCAACCTTAACATGCCAGAAAACAATAGAATAATATATTTATGAGACTCAAGGAAAGAAAATGTGAGCTAAAGATTTTATTTACAACCAAACTGACTTTAAGTCAATAAGTTACAAGCTGTTATGAATAGGGAATATTGATTTTAATAAGCCCTTCCATGAGAGCAAGTTTCCTGCAAAAAAAAAAAAAATAACTGAGTAAACCTGCATATGAGAATTTGTAGCAAAATTAAGTATAAACTATACTTAAATTAAATGATGGTTATAAGGCAGTTAAATAGCACATAATCCCTATATAGTCTGAAAATATACCCCTATCAATGAATGGTGTAGGGGAATAGAGAGAGTAAGTGAAAAGGAAATGAACTCACAGATTTTCTTACTGATACTAACCTAAAGTAAAATATGAACATTTGAAATTAAGTGCTGTGGGGATTCATTATACTTTTCATTATGCTTCCACATATGTTTAAAATTATTCATAATAGGAGTGTTAATAAAAGAAATAACTTTGGAGTTTGCAGTTTAGAGGGTCATAGAGGGTCTTTATCAAACCAGATAAAAGGTAAAAAGGACTTCAAATTAGGCAATTTTGAGGGGAAAAGGAAGGAGAGAACAAATATAGTATTAGATAGGACCTTTAGGAGTTTCTGACCTGTGGAGATACAGAGAATAGAGGTGCCAAACTCCAAGGCTCTGGTGGACATGACTTGGTAGATCGTGGATGTCATAATTGTGACATGAGACACATGAGGAAGATAGTGATGCAGTTAATTTAGGTATGAGCACAAAAGAATAAACTCGGCACAGAAGGTGATGAAATATTTAGGCAGATTAAATTTACCAAAGCACCAAGTTAAAATGAAATAATTAGGTTTAATAAGGTTTTAAATTCTAAACCCAAATTAATCATCAAGTCTATCCAATAGCTTCAGAATGGACTCTATCTTCTTTTCCCCATTTTGGTTTGTGAAGAGCTTTCCTCTGTCAACTCATCTCTCTTGCTCTCTCCTCTATTCTTAGGTTTAAAAAATGTTATTGCTTTTAATAGATGATTTGTATTCTTAATTTAAAATCTTGAATTATAGGAGAAAGAAGCTGAAAGCTATTTAAAAGAAAAAGAGGTCGCTGCCTTCCAATTCTGATCCCCAGATTTAGGAGATTTGAAGTTCTTTTAATTGTTTATCATGGCATTTACTTTGGTATTTTGAAATCACATGCAAATCCTACCAACTCTGAATTTACAACAAATAGACTGTCATTCTCCCATTAGGATAAATAATGATTTAGCATGCATACTCACTTATTTTATAATCACAATACAATTATGCCACATAAATATTTTTAAATGTTTATTTATTTATTTATTTATTTATTTATTTATTTATTTATTTATTTAAGAGAGAACTAAGGAAGGGGAGGAGAAGAGAGAGGGACAGACTCTGAGCTGACTGTGGAGCCCCACTGTGGGCTGGATCCCACCATTGAGATCACGACCTGAGCTGAAACCAAGAATCTAAGCTTAACCAACCGAGCCACCCAGGTGCTTCAAACCACCACATTAATGTTAAGTCAAGATTTGCTGCTGTCATTATGAGTTGCTATATATTGTTGTTCTTCAGCAAGTTAGTACACTCTAATTACATTTTGTTTTCTTTTTTGGACAAATTCTCTTTTTTCATGGAGTTTGCGATTAATGCTTTTTTCATGTTTTTGTTTTCATTGGTTCTTTATAATTTACCTTCTCATATCATGTAATAGTCCCTCAATTAAATTTTCTCTTAATATCTTTCTTTAATTGAAGTAAAATGGCAGATTTGGTTATCCATGTGATCAAACATCATATATTCTATTTCCTCTAGCCCACCAAAGACCAAGAGAGGCATATAATGCTTTCAAAACCTTCAGCATACATACTGTGGCCTCAAACATCTCATCACCATAATTCTAAAAATTTTCTTTAAGTACTGCATAGACAGAGGTTGCATATTGTAGGGTTTACAAACACCAACTTTTTAAGTCAGTTGTAACTGGGTTCAAATATTACTTCTCAGGGGTGTTATTGGATATAAGTGATTTAACATGCATAAAATGTTGAGAGTAATTAATTAATAAAGTTAAATGACATACAATATTTTTAAGTAAGACTCTTCTCCCTGCATCATATCTATGGTTTCCTTTTTTTGGCTTTGTCTACTGTTTTGGTAGAACAAATGTTCCTGGAGCTTCATGAGGAAAGATGGAAAACAAATTGTTGAGCATGTTACATGTTGAAAATGCACTTCTTCCTTAACACTTGCTCAAAATTCTAGTTTAAAAATATTGCATATGATTAAATTAATAAAATGCAATTGTGTGATTAAATCAATTTTAGTGAGCAATTAAAGTGCTCTTTAAAAACTTAGAGAAGTAGAATAGGGATTCTCTGCACTACAAAGCCTAGGTTAAATTAATAAGTTCTGATGCTGAAGATTTTCAGTAATTAATGAGAGCAGAAATACAGGACAATGGCCCCAAGTAATGAGCTATATTATTACAAGGGATATGGACTCCTATCATAGGAAATGAGCTACCTATATTACTTAAAGCTTAACATCTGAACCACTGAAACTAAATCTCTAGGAATCGTAACTTATGTTCATTAGTAGGGATTCTCCATGCTCATAATAGTTTGTAGATTATGTACTTGAAAGTCTGTTTGTAAATAAAATTTTGGCTTTCATTTTGCTCAAAGAAATATGTCTATACTCTAGCTACCAGCTACCAGTATAGTTCAAATTAAACCCTTATCCTTGAAAGGAATGGAAAAACCTTGACACATCAAATATTTTGGGGAAAAAAACAACAACATTAAAACAAGTTTTTGGGATGCTTTGGTGGTTCAGTGCTTGAGCCTCTGCCTTTGGCTTTGGCTTCAGGTGTGATCCTGGAGTCCCCAGATCAAGTCCTACACTGGGCTTCCCAGTGGGGAACCTGTTTCTCCCTCTATGTCTCTGCCTCTTTCTGTGTGTCTCTCATGAATAAATAAAATCTAAAAAGAAAGAAAGAAAAGAAAGAAAGAAAGAAAGAAAGAAAGAAAGAAAGAAAGAAAGAAAGAAGAAAGAAAGAAACCAGTTTCTTTAAATAAATAAAACAAGTTTTATCCAAAATAAAAATAACAAACACATCACCATTAATAACATAAAAGTTGAACAAACCAAAATCCAAGGAAATAAAGTTAATGAAAGAAATAAAGGTAATAGAAGAAAAAGACTAAAATATTAAAATAAGAAAATAAATAAATAAATTTAAAATAAGTGAAATAAGTAAATAAATAAAAATATTAAATTGATTTTTACTTTAGATCAAATTTGTATTTTAATATTAAATTAAGTATAACATGAAAATAAATTTTAATGTGAAGTGAATAAATGAAATAATTAAATGAATAAGAATATTAAATTAGTAAAACTTAAAAATATATGATAAAACATTTTAATAGAAAATAAAAAAAGAAAAATGGGATATTTTTTTTTAAATACAGTTCCTGGAACTCAAAATAATAAATCTTCCCACATGCAAAACAAAATGAAACAACAGAACAACATTTGATTCACAATATACACACTGAAGAGTAAATGGAACGGAAGTAAATAAACTGAAAGAACAAGCAAAAGTATTATTCTAAAGCAGAGATTAATTACTAAGAAATGTCACACATATATTCATATCTCCATAATATTCATTGATAAGTTACTCTAGAACATAAGAATGGATAGGATGCAGGAGGAAAATAATCAAAGAAATAATGTAAGAAAATACCTATGAGTTGAAGAAAGATAAGTCTTTAAATTGAAAAGTACCACCACATGGCAAAAGAAAATAAAATGACTCAAATAACAAGAGAAAATAAAGAAAATTACCCAAATTACCCAAAAAAGTACCACCAAGTGGCAAAATAAAGAAAACTGCCCCCAAGAAAAGAAATGTGAAAAATGTTGAATAATGAATTGAAAGATAAAAGAAAATTGCAAATTAAAAAAAATACAAAGAAATGATAATCATACTAATATTGGATTATTCACCTACAATCTTGACCTGTAATGTACTAAATGGGCTAGAGTCTAAAATTTGTCTTTTTAATCTCACTTTATTTTTTTAAAGATTTTATTTATTCATGACAGACACAGAGAAAGAGGCAGAGACACAGGCGGAGTGAGAAGCAGGCTCCCTGTGGGGAGCCTGATGTTGGACTCCATCCCAGGATCCCAAGATCACGCCCTGAGTCCAAGGCAGATGCTCAACAGATGAGCCACCGAGGCATCCCTCTTTAATCTCACTTTAGACCTCTAAACTCCTTGCTCCCTTATGCTGCCACCATATAAGCTTTCTTTATGCACCTCAAACACACCAAGCTCATTCATTCATCAGGGCTTTTGAATATGCTGATTCCTGTGCTTGGGATGCATTTCAACCTTGGATCTTTTCAAGCTACCTCTTTATTTAAGTTTCAAACCTAAAGTCATTTCCTCAGTATGACTGATTTATCTTTCTGACTTCCATTCCCGGTCACTTCCTGGTCACTTTTCATTACATAAATGGTCACTTTCTGAAAATAAAATTTATAACCTGATTAC
The DNA here is from genome assembly GCF_905146905.1 of Nyctereutes procyonoides. Lineage (NCBI taxonomy): Eukaryota > Metazoa > Chordata > Mammalia > Carnivora > Canidae > Nyctereutes > Nyctereutes procyonoides. The sequence continues at coordinate 61,643,810 of NW_026575142.1, read as the reverse complement.
CTATTTTTTATTAGTCTCCTCTCATCAGAACATAAAATATATGAGGACAGGAAATTTTTTACCTCCTATTATTATTATTATTATTATTATTATTATTTACTATTTATCCAGCAATAGGAATTACGTCCAGTACATATTAGGTGTTCATTAGGTATCTGCTAAACATATGAATTAAAGAGCAACATGCTAGTTTTCAATGGGTAAGTCACTTTATACTCAGACTCAGTTGTCTCATAGGAAAAAAAAAACAGCTGAAGATGGTTTCTGTAGTTATTTATAGCTATTTCTTGTTATTATTACGTTTGTTGACCTTGAATATGAGCTATCTTTCCATATTGCAAAATACTTAACTCTGTTTTATCTGTATAAAGACCTGATCTCTGACTCCAGAAGCCCAAGAGCCCAGATAAAGACAAAGAAATTCTTTCCAGGCTTCCCTTATTGTTAGGGTGTGAGCAAGTGACCTAAGTTCAAGACTCAAATGTTCTTATTCAGACAGTGGGAGGTTCCATTGTGGTGGCAAAAGGTGACAGTGGTTTCCAGGGACAGAGGTAGCAGTGACATCAGAGATCACATCCAGAGTCTAGTGTTGCCAGTAGCAATAGTATGAGCTGTAGCCTCTGATGATACACTGGCAGTAGGAAACACTTTGCTGAAATGATTTTGGCTACAGGGCTAGGTACTGCCTAACTTTCCATATCTTCCTCATTTTCTGTTAGGTATACTGAGCTACTCCATACACTTTCATTAAATTTCTTTCAGCTTATAACACCTACATTCTATTTTTTAAAATGCTTTTAGCCAAGATTGCTGACTAGTAAGTTATAAGATATTACAAGTCTCAGTATACTCTTAGAACTATGTTTACAAAATTTTTTATTCCACAATTGTTAGAAATAGTGGCATCAATATATTTCATGTGTGAAGACATATGTGATGAATACTCAGCAAAAAATTAAGAATAGATTGTAAGCTTTTTCAGGAAGAAAATCCTCTGCATTTCAAATATTTTGTGGATGTCTGTATGTGCATAAATGTAACAGGAACTAATGTTTGTTGAACTGAAAAGATAAAGATGGTTGCTGACATACTGTATACAAGTATTTTAAGTGCTAAAAAGTTGAAAATACAGAGAAGCACAAATATACTAAAAAAATGAAATTCAAAGTAAAACCATTCAGAAATAGAAAAAATAGCTTATCTTAATGAAAGGTAGACAATACCAAAAATATATAACAAATGACATTTATACACTTTTGTCATAAGATACATGTTAAATAGATTTAATATATTGGATTATTTTATGAAGGAAAAATATTTATAAATTGAATTGAATTTTATTCTTTAATTAGATTGGAAGTTTATACATAAATAGATGACTTTCAGAACAAAATATGGTAATATGAAAATTTGAGTGTTAAAAATTATAAGTTTGATATGTGTGAACATTATATTTTGTATCTTATTAATATAGGGAAATATACTTCTTTTTCAAACAGTTATGTTAACTTTACAAAAAAAAGAAAAAAAGAATGTGTATTGTGTTGTAAAGATAATCTCAAACTATTCCACAAAATATAGAAATGATACTGGGAATATACTTGAACCAAAATAAAATGCAACTCAAAATTAAGAAATTTAAAAATGAATGTGTTAATAAAAATTAATGATAAAAAAACAAAGAAGAATAAACTTGCAAAATCTTAGAATATTTCTAACGGTTTAATAAAAAAATCAGAACAGAAATTATAGACAATAAGATAATAAAAGACAGTAAAAATAATCCATCTCAAAAATGAATCCAGTCAAGATAATATTCAAGTAAAAAGCTTTTGTCTTAATATTTGTCATGAATATAAATAAAGTAAAATTTTTATCTCAAAACACTAGAGGAAAAAAACAGCATAAAGAAAGTGGAAAGAATATAGTAGTCTTAATTGGACAAGAGTAATAAAGTCAAGAAAGAAAATCAAATGTGGGCTTTAAGAAATATCAACAGGAGATAGCAATTTTCTTAGATTTTATTAAAATTTAAAAAATTCTACTATAAACTATATTAGGAGTAGACAAAGAATATAATTCTAACATTTTTAAATGTTATGTATAACTTTAGTTAATAACCCTGAAATTTTACATTATCAATTTCTTATAATCTTTATAAAATTGTGATAATTTGATTAAAAAAGTTTTTTATCAAAAAGTTTAGATAAATTAAAAAGGTAGTCAAAGATCTCCAGCCTCCAAATAAGTTGATCAAATTCAGCACCTATTCCTGATATTACACGTGACATTACATTGTCATATTGTACCATCCATGAATGATAAAGAAATAAAAATGATATGAAATTCTAGAATAATGGCCAAGTTTAAAGTAATAAACATGTTTCAACTGATGTTTGGCATTTTTTTTAATTACAATTATATAGAGCTGAAATTAACATACAGTGATTTAGTGTATCTGGGTATATACTTTTTGATGGACAATTTTAAATATGCTAATTCCTTGTCCCTGAAAGGAATCTTTAAAAATATTTCAATATATATACTATGTTATGTCATTCACACCATTCTTGATAATAATCAAAAACAAAAATATTAAATTTCTATCAATGATAAATGGTTAAAATATGGTATAGTTATCATAGGGAATATTCTAGATGTTTTTAAAAGTATGGTCTCATTTATATAAAATGAAAACCACAAAATGCATTTTAATTATAAATTTATATGGTGCTTATTTAAATTGTGCTGTATTATATGACATCTTGTGGGGTTTTTTTCTTTAATTCAAATTCAGTATGGCCCTGAGCCCACACGGTAAAAAAGCCGGAAAAATACAAATCAGATAAATGTAGGAATGGGAGAGCTACATCCAAAGGAGACTTTTACATTTTATTCTATGATTCTTTTATTTACATATCCACTTACTTATTTTTTAATTCTAAGCATGTATTTGCTTTTTTACTTTGGTCTTAATATCTTTTAAAAATGTGTCAGAAATACGGTAAATGTAGTTTTCAATTTATCATTTTTGGTGCTTTCTCTTGCAGTAGTTACTATCTTGTCTTAGTGTCTATTAGCTGCTCTACTGCCAATTACTTTGGCACTGCCTTAGTAGGTATACAAAATGAGATAAAGTTCAGTAATGGTTAGTAAAATGACGCAAAAAGTCTAGAAGAGGTGATGAAATGAGCAATATCACTAAGCCGCTAAAAATGTGCCGAGATTCACTAAGTGCTTTACAAAAGAAAGCAAACAAACAAGACTTCATTACACAGTTGACTAAGCTCTGCAACTGATGGGCGAACCTCATTGCCTTGTGACATTCAGGCTCTCATTAGTGGCATCAGGCCGGCAGAGGACACAATAAATCGGATGGGTTCTGCCAAGGGGAAGTTTTAAGAGTTATGATTCTGAATTTATTGTTAAGAGCCATATAAGATTATTAGATGGCAAACAGATTTAGAAATCTCTTTACACAAGAAGTTAGGGGGCTCTAGTCCTAACTCCAAAATATTTACATATTAAAAAAAAGGGACAAGGAAACATAGAAGAAAGAAGTAGTCAAAGCCAACTTACATTTTCAGAGTCTTTTGTGTAAAAGAAAATGATAATGAATAATGGCTATTACCATAATTCTCCATTATTTTCTCATAAATTTGACTTTAAGGAAATCATATTAACGCTTCCCGAGGATAACCTATACAAACAGAACCTACTCATTTATCTGCATGCAAAATAAAATTTTAGTAACATTTCTGATTGCCTGAAATGTAATTCAAAATCCCAATCTGTATATTATTGAAGTAATCACACCCTTGGCAAGAGAGGCAAGTTGTAGGTCATATTTCTAATCTTTAAGAAGAGACAGTACCTTGCAAAACCAGATTGCCTGCAAAAGCCTTCTAAACTTGATTTTTCTTTTTTTTTTTTTATCACAGAGAAACAACAGCTATCAATAGAAAATCTCAACCAAAGGATTCATAGAGCTTAATCTACTACTACTTTTCAGATTAAACTGAAAGCAATTCAGAAGGCTCTCAGTCTAAATAAGAGTGGTATAATAATACTTTAGAGGCATTAGTGGGATTTCTAAAACCTGGTATCACTTTGGTTGTTTCATAGTTTGATTTCTATCAATATTTTTATCTTGATCACATTTAAAGCTTTCTCTCTGAAAAATGAAATTTATGAGTGATGCATAACATTCTTTGATATCCACTTAAATAAATCTAAACTGACTTTTCATTAAAATTTTTAAAATTTTAACTTTTTCTTGGGGACTTTAGGGTTTTTTTATGGATTGTATAGTACACTATATGAAAATAATGAGAAAATGATAATCTTAATAACTAAACAAAATATATTAATAAAAATAAAACTAACATTCTCCAATAACTAAGTGATCAAAAAATTATGACAGTAAATTCTAAATGTAATTTTTCCCATCCATGTGTGTTTTGAAACAATGTGGTTTTAAAATATGCTATTTTTCAGTTTACTTTGGTTTACCAAGCGATCTAGCTTTAAGCAATAATAATTTGAAAAGAATTAAAAATAGGGAAACTAGAAGGGCTTAGAAGTTGAATCTTATCATTTAAAATTAAAAGACTGAAGCTTAGTGAGAGTAAGTAATGTTTATAAAACCACACTCCTAGCAGAAGAGAAGCCATCTCTTGAACCTAGGATCTCCTGACTACCAGTCTATTTTTCCTCTCCATTTTTGGGCTGTCATTTCAATGAAATGCTAACTATGTTAAAAGTTTACATAAGAGGAGTTGGAAACAAACTATTGAATATCTTATAAACTAAGCTATATTTGTCATAGTTAGTAATCTCATAAATATCCAGTAAAGAGAAAACTTAAAATTACAAGTTTGATATTCTGAATTATCATGAACCATATAATTGCACAGAAAAACATAAGTAGGATACACATTCAGCAAAACTTAACCTTTTGCATTTAAAAGTAAATTTCATACTATGGAGATGCCACATTTTACATTTTTATCAGCCATCACTAAATATTCCTTTTTTATTCACACACCTGGTTTCCTTCAGATTAGTGGCACTATTTATCAGTCCTAAAATTCAACACTATATTTAATATCAATTTAAATCTACACAGTCTATTAAAATAAGTAACTCTGGAATACCAAAGAAAATTGATCTTTATCTTTAAAGATAAATATACACTAAGGCAGAAGGACTTTTGTACTTCTCTTATGAAATATCATTTATACCTTATTTGAGTTAGGATTGAGCACCCTCAAACTCACTTATTTAATGAGGAACTGTTCATATCACTTAGCAAATCTCATCACATCATACAGGTCATATTTTCTAAAGCCCAGCTTTCCACTTAGTCACAAAAACCATTGCATGTACAGTCCTTGGATATGAGGTGATTTTCTTTCCAAGTTCAAAGCAACATAAGCAGTTTAGCTCAGTGAAAATAAAGTCAGAGCAATAAATGTTTAGCACTAGGCTTTTTTTCACCAGCAATGAAATAAGTGCTTCTGTCTGCTATATGCCAAAAAGGTCAGTGATTCTCAAGCAAACAGCTCCCTCCACTGGCCCAACCATCATTATATGCTCTGCAGTCAAAAGTCACTTGAGTTCCCCTCCTACCAAGTTTGCATACAGACCACAAAATGCTAGGGCTGCCTGAGAATTTAGAAACACTGAATTAAAAGGTGGGTCAGCCAGCAGCTAAGAGGTGATAACCCCTGTAGAGAACTTAAGATCTCAATGAAAATTTTATGAGGTGAAGAAATACATATTAATACATATAAATATGAGAACTCCTTTCTGGGAGAGCAAGACCTGAGGTTGGGAAACTAAAAAGTAGCTTGCAGTTCTGAGAGGATATGATTGTAACAAAGGGAGGAAAGATGATCTCTAAACTACCATCAAAGGGTAGTGGGTCTGGCTGGGCTTTTGTTTTACTGATGGGGCATTAAAATTTAGGGATTGAACTGAACTGCTTGGGGCAGAGTAAAGATACAAGATTCTGTTAAACTTCTTTGCTTGCCCTTTGTCACAGACACTCATCCTCTTTTAAAAAATATTTTCAATTTGAAAGGATTCTCATCGTTAGCCTATCTGGGGTGCCCATATTTCATTGTCATCGATACTGTGCAGTCCGAACTTTTTATTTTACAAGTGGGGAGGCTCAAAAAGATGTAATTGTTTACTAAAAATGTCCTCACCTAAGCCTGACCAGATCACCTTAAACTCTTCTTTATAGGATAACAGTATTTCACAAAGCATTGTCTCTGGATCACTTATAGCAGCAGCAGCACCAGGAACTTGTTAAAAATGCAAGACCTATCAAATCAGAAACAGGAGGAGGGAGCAGCAAATCTGTGTTTTAAAAAGCCTTCCAGATGATTATGATGTACATTAAGTTTGAAAACTACTCTGACAAGTATAACAAAAATTTTACAATAAATTATTAGATAACATTATGAAACAAAAGAAATCAACAGTATTTATTATACCAAATTTTAGTGAGTAAAATCAACCTGTGAGTTATGTTCAGACTGTCTTCGATGGACCTAAGGTAGACAAATTGTTCTCACATTGTTGACTGTATCCCTTCCAATATCGCATTCTATTTTGGCCAAAAATACCTATTCATTGTTCAGGTTCACTCAAAGGATAATTCCTGAGTAATTTTTTTTCCCCTAAAACTCAATCAAGTTCCAGATCAAGTTGGCTTTTCCCTTTTACAATATAGGTGTCTATCTACCAAAGCAACTTTAAACACTTCACTTATCTGTTTATATAGCTGCCATTAATAGATTCTATATATTTTAGGGGCAAAAAATGTTTTATTCATCTTGGCATATCACCCGTATCCTCAAGCAAAGTATCTACTACAGGGTAAGCTCTTAATATATGTTTGTCAAATGAAGATTGGATTAGTTAACCTTATCTGGTCCTCATGATTTTTAAGATTCTTATAATCACTGCCTTAATGGAGAGTTCTAGTCAATATCACTTAGATGGTTCTCTTCTCTACCAAAGAGTTAAAAAATTAATAACATCTGGATCCTTCCCATACTACCCCACTCAATGATCTCCCAAGCAGGTATCAAGAATTACATTACAATAATACGAATCAAGCTTTTGGGATTCTATACAAGATTTCTTTGCTTGGCTTGACAGTTTCCTAGAGCCACATTCTGGTCCTTAATTATAATGCTATTTTGAGCATATCATCCCGAGTACAAACTATTTGAATAAATTTATAATAGAATTCTCTACAATGTTAATATGTTCTTAGAGTACCCTTTTTGAAAAATATGGAATACTGACCATATGAGCCAGAAGTTTCAAACTGGTATTCCCTAATATGTAAATGATGTACTATATTCAAAAATAAAACAGAAATAGGAAAAGATAGGAGAGAGAGAGAAAAAAAAAAACATTTTAGTTTGGGAAGTCTCATTTAAAATGTGACTGTCTTGGGGCACCTGGGTGGCTCTGTTGGTTAAGCATCTGATTCTTGATTTTGGCTCAGGTCATGATGTTAAGGTTGAGAGATGGAGCCTGCTTAAGATTATCTCTCTGTCTCCACCCCTACTCCACCTGTACACTCTCTCTCTCTCTCTCTCAAAAAAAAAAAATATATATATATATATATGTATGTATATAATAAAATAAAATATGAATTTCCTTTCTTTTATTTTCTTTCTTTCTCTTTCAAACCTTCATAATACATGAGAATGAAAGCCAGAAGCTACAAGTCCAATATTCATTCCTTATAGGTCTCAAACTCTTGAGTTTGCCACATTCCCTATGAAGATTGCTTCACTCATTTATTAACTTACTGGGTCTTTCACCCTATGTTTAGGTAGGCCCCAGGTTTCACAGGTAGGGGGTATCAATGCTAAGTGGGAAGACAGGACTAGAATGAAGTAGATTTAAAGTTATGTTTAGTGGGAGGATGGTAAAGTGATTTCTCTCTACTAAGTCTACCAGATAACCTTATCTTCGTTAAACTCAGTTCTACAAAAAGTCAGAGTCCCATGAAAGGATCAACCTTACAGTAATTTTATAGAGTCTAAGTATTTTTACAAAAAGCAAGGACAATATGGCTGGGAAACTAAAAAAAAAAAGAAGAAAAAGAGAGAGAAGGAAATTTTAATTTAAAAAAAACTGCCTGGATAGAGAGATGGCTTATGAATTCCAAATTTCAGTATGTCTTATAAATTACAATTCAGAAAGGACAAAATAAATCAGCTTATACATGTACATATGCGCATATAGTAGCAATTACTTATTCATATTGTCATCTTTTCTCTTTGTTCTTGCTTAAATTTCAGATAATTGACAATTTCCAGTAGCTTTGCTTTGTGTGTTTTGTCTTTCAAATGCTCTGATGTGGGTGACTACAACTTTTGAAATCTCTCTTGTTACAATCCAAAATATGTCAGATACTAGAATATAACCATTCTAATTTTTCTTTTAGCAGCCTCCAACTTCACTGACTACATTTTCTTTGACTGCCCTTCTTTGATCACTTCCTGTGGTAGATATTTAGTATCACTCCTACTCCTCCATTTAAGTTGGAATGTTCTCTTCAGGTAGTTACATGTCTATGTCTATGAATCTCTAAGTTAAAGAGAAGAACAAACCCTGTCTCGCTCAAATGTGTCAAGAGAAAAAAATATATCTGAGAAATATTATAAAGACTTAACTTTCAAAGTATTTTTCTCTTTTCATTGATTCCTACGACACTGACAAAGGGTCAAAGAATCAAACATAATAATGTTCTAGAACTTTAGGATTTAACTTTGTAGTGTGTCAGCTTTATTCTATCATTACTTTTTTGTTGTTATTTGGGATTGGGTCCAATATCAGAATGAAAGTCATTTCTTTGTCTATTCTAGTTAAACTAGAGAATATTTACTTCATTAGAGAATAATTGACAAATAATATCATAACTTTTTTAGCCAGTAAAAGGAATGAAAGAAAAAGTTCCAGAGAATCACAAATACACACACACTGATACACACTATCTAGGCATCTACACTACTAAGCACATATTCACTCCATCCATATAAATCTTATTTAGTCCAGAGGCTTACAACCTCAATACTTTTGATATATTGGACCAAATAATTATTTATTTTGAGAGGGTATTCTGTACATTGCAAGATATTTAGCAGTATCTCTACCCTCTACCCACTAGATGCCAGTAACACCCCCCAAGTCCTGTAGTAATAACCAAGAATGCTTTCAGATATTGCCAAGTACCCTTGGAGAGCAAAATTGCCTCCTGTTAAGAACCATTGATTTAGTCCTTTCTTAATGGATATGCCTACTCATTTCTGAGAAATAAATTTCAGAAATGAAACTTGCAAGAATATAAATATCTAGTAATATCATTTGAATTAAATTATAAATCATTACAGTCATTATTAGTAAACAGTTATGGAGCACCAACCACATGCTAACGCTATTCTCCCTTTTGGTCCTGTTAAACTCAAAATGAGACACAGTGTCAGACTTACATAATGTCTTAATTAGGCAATACATGATTTCAGAGTGTTAGAAAGTTAATTTTGTAGGAAAAAGTGCTCACCGTACTAATTGCAATTCTTCACTATTTTTAAACTAACAGTCTAAAAATTAAAGACTGATTTTGGTTTGACAAGTTTTTTATACTCCAAAATATAAAGTCGCATGGTTATAATAGATGTTTTAATTCATTCTCAACTTTACCTGGATTTGTGTTTTCTGGTCTGTCTTCCTACAAATGCTTTAGATGAAATCTGTATACCAGGAACACATATTTTGACGGAGTTAGAAAAAAATAAGGCTAAATCTTACTCATGTAAGCCCTTTCCTTTCAAAAAAGGAACGTTGTGGTGACAATGTTGACCTTTGCCTGAGACCTATGCTTGGAAACCAGAAAAGGTTAAGACATCCTCCCAATCATTCTTGTTCAGAAAAACTGCAAAAGACCACCCTGCCCATGCATACTCTAAGATAAAACCCACCTCCGCCATTTCTTAGTCACATCATTGTTTTATGAAGCCCCTAGTTGTCTCCTTTGAGATGTTCCTCACTGAGGAACATTATCCTTTTGTAATTTTTTAATTTTATTTTTTCTCCCTTTTTTAAAAGCCAGAATAAAATCATATCCTTAATTGTTTGGTGTAACTTTTTCTTTCACAGTGGCATTTTAAGTTCATTTTTTGTTTGTTTTTTTTTTTTGCTTGTTTATTTTATTCATATTCAAGTGGGGTGAGTGGAAGAGTCCAGCAATCGCCAACGATCATGAAGCAATCTCACAAGCTTTGCTTGAGTAATCTCTGACCATTTAACAAGATTCCCAGATTACATATATGCACTCTCAAATTTGAGTTGCATTATCTAAAATGTCTCTAAGTTAGTCCTTCTAGTAATGTGTAAGTAGTTATTGCATTTTATTATCTTTCCAAACTTCTATTTACATCCAGTGATTTTCTTCTGTTATTAGAATAATTCAAAGTGGGTAAAGACATGCTTAAACCACACTGAGCATCATTATTTTTGTCCCATATCAAGTTCTTTCATACCAGGCTTTGTACATGTTTCTCAGCCTACAATGACCTCCTCTCCTGTAAAAATCTACTCATATTATAATACATCATTATACATGTCTTTCTTCCCTAGATCATGAATGTCCTGGAAGCAGGGACTGAATTTCCCTCATCTTTTTAACTAGTATTAATGTAAATGATAGGAACATATGTGTGCTTAGTATATGTTTAATTACTTGACTGTATAAAAACAAGAAAAAGGGATTTATTCATTTACTTATTTAGTAAATAATTATAAAGCACTTAATTCCATATCAAATACTATCTGGAGTGATGGAAATCAGAGGTAAGCAAGATATACAAGGTTCTTAAACACAATTGGTGATTTCACATCCTGATATGCACTTTCAAGTAATATCAGCTATGAATTTGATAAAGTTGATATTTAGAGAGTTTACATAGAAGATTTTACATAGAAGGATACTCATAGTACAGGATATTAGTGCTGAAATAGGACAAGTGAAGGGCTTGATTTCAACATATGCAGAGACAGGAGACAGTGTATTCTAAAAAGAGGGAGGAAGACAGTCAAAGGCCCAGAGACAAGAAAGTCTGGCGTTTTTAACTGCAAAAAGGAGGCCAGTGTGACTGAACCATTGTAAGCAAAGGGGAGTAACTTGAACTGAGAATGGAGAGAGAGATTTAAATTTAAAGCATCATGCTGTAGCTGTATGGAGAATGGGTAGAGAACAACAGGAAAAAAAAAGAAAGAAATAGAAAGCAGCAAACATAAACTTTACCTAATTTGAAATTTTGCCTGAATCGGTCATACTTAAAAGGATAATATGATATTCTAAATACAGAAGAAATTCACTGGACGTAAGTGGAAGAGGGTAAAGTCTCAAGATAATGTCACATCTTACATGTCACCAGAAGGAGTTTGTTTCCCAAAGACAAAAGATAAGGTCTTTTAGACTGTGTTTTCTTAAAAAAAAAAAAAAAAGACTGTGTTTTCTTACACTTTAATGCACATAGAAATCATCATCTGGTGATTTTGTTAACATGAAGATTTTAAATCAGAAAGTCTGAAATAGGGCCCTAGATTCTGCATTCCTTTTTTAAGTAAGCCCTATGTCCAAGATAGGGCTTGAACTCACAATGCCAAGATCAAGAGTTGCATGTTGCACAGACTGAGCCAGCCCAGGACACAAGCATTTTTTTTTTTTTTTTTTTTTTAGATTCTACATTTTTAACAAGCTCCTTGGTGATACTAATGCTGGTTGTCTGCAGGCACATTTTGAGTATTAAGATTTTAGATGATGGGCTAACCAAGGTAGAGTATGCTAAGAAAAAGAGCAGAAAATTAAGGTTTTTTGAAAACAAAACAAAACAAAGGCTGCCAGTAGAGAGTTTCAAGAATTCTCTACTGCAATATCAAGTAGCAAGACACAAGGGCATGAATAAACTTGATTCTGATTTAAGTAGACTTCTGTTAGTGAGAATCGTGAATATTAACAAGACAGGAAACAACACATGTTGGAGAGGATGTGGAGAAAGGGGAGCCCTCTTGCAATGTTGGTGGGAATGTGAACTGGTACAGCCACTCAGGAAACTGTGTGGAGGTTCCTCAAAATAGAGCTACCCTACAACCCAGCAATTGCACTGCTGGGGATTTACCCCAAAGATACAAATGCAGTGAAAAACCAAGACTCCTGCAACCCGATGTTTATAGCAACAATGTCCACAATAGCCCAACTGTGGAAGGAGCCTCGGTGTCCATCGAAAGACGAATGGATAAAGAAGCTGTGGTCTGTATACCTTGGAATATTCCTCAGCCATTAGAAACAACAAATACCCACCATTTGCTTCGACGTGGATGGAACTGGAGGGTACTATGCTGAGTGAAGCAAGTCAATCAGAGAAGGACAAATATTATATGGTCTCATTCATTCGGGGAATATAAAAAATAGTGAAAGGTAATAAAGGGGAAAGGAGAGAAAATGAGTGGGAAATATCAGAGAGGGAGACAGAACATGAGAGACACCTAACTCTGGGAAACGAACAAGGGGTGGTGGAAAGGGAGGTGGGGGGGTGGGGGTGAATGGGTGACGGGCACTGAGGGGGTACTTGACAGGATGAGCACTGGGTGTTATGCTACATGTTGGGCAAATTGAACTCCAAAAATAAATTAAAAATAAATTAAATTAAACAGCCTGCCAATAATCTCATAAAAACCCCTAGGCTTAGGAACTCCAGTGGCAACCCACTCCGTCCCCTCCCTCTTCAGGAGCTTTGTACTATAACTCAAAAAACTTTACTATCACTCAATAAAAATGACTTTGCTCCCTACCAAAATAATAATAATAATAATAATAATAATAATAATAATAAGTAGACTATTGTTAGAAACTCATCATTTTTTCCCCTACAATTGATATGATCCTTTAAGTCTGAAAACTTTAAGAGACAAGGAGTCTCAAAACCATGTTGAAGACCTACTGGTGACACAGTTCCTTTGGGTATCCTTATTTGATGTAATCGCCTTATAAAACATTACTGTTAGTATTTCTTTTCACCTCTTAGGTGAGTCAAAGTCATATATTACGCTCTCTAGCATGCTATGGTGGGGTTCCTGTAGCATGCTATAGGGTTCCTTGACTCATAAGATCTCTTCCTCTTTAAAAAAAAATCGATCTACCAATATTTTTGTTGTTAGAACATTGACAATTGGGAAAATATTCTGGAATAAGTAAAAGATAAACCCTCACTTTTACCAAAATGTTTTTAAAACATTTGAAACATGGTTTTTAATTTTCTCCTATGGTGTTTTGAGTTTTATGATACACATTTCAGAGGTGACTTTAAAATGAATATTTTTTATCATTAACATACTTTCATATTACAGATATTATTTGTATGTTTTAAACATTACACACTCCTGGGTTTCTCTGGGTGAAAAATTCTAAATAATATTTTGAAGATACACAGATTAACAGATTTTCTATGTTTTTCAAACACATTTGGGAAAGAATGCAGTTAAAAATAACAGACCCCTATTTTTAGAATTACACAGGCATGCCACCACAGAAATCACAATTCAGAAAAAATTACAACGAATACCATGATGATTTAGGGATACACAACTCTGACAAAAGTGTCACCAGCTAGACTCCCAACACCTGACCTTTACTGCCGACTTGCTTGTACTGACTGAACTTGGATCTTCACTTTTTCTATTTTTTATTTTTTTTATTAATTTAAATTCACTTTGCCAACATATAGTATGTCCTACACTTTTTCTTAAGCTCTTCTTTCTGGCTACTTCTTAAGGCAGGCAAATGAAACCTGACACAACCCCTTAGGGGACAGCGACTTCCCAGACAAGACCTCCAGCCATCCCAGACCACCCAGATCAGTTTGTGTTTAACCTCCTACTGACACCCTGCAGACCTCTGGAATGACCAACAATGACCTTTAACCTCATTATAATAGTAAAACTTCTACCCAAGGAGGACCAGCAGCCCCATTTATATAACAATGTGTATATAGGCAAGATTCCTTAAGGCACATGCATGATTTATGCCCACCTCTACATAGGTTGGCAAGGCTTCCCTATCTAAATATTCATCCTAACCCTAAACAAAGGTACTCATTCATCCTCTCTTGGGAAGTCAAGGCTTTGGAAGTTATTCCTCCTGTTCTCTTTATTTGCTGCAAATAAAATTTACTTGGTGGGCCAACTCTAGAAAGATGTTTTCCTGGGCACAAAACTTCACATGCTAAATTTAAATTCAGAACTTTCTTTCAATTTAATACGTAGGTCAACCAGAAAGACCTCTGGTTCGTCTGAAAACTTTTCAAACGATTAAAAAAAAAAAAAAAAGGAGAGAGAGAATTGATTTTAAGTACAATAATGTGGACCATCCCTTGATATCAGTGTCCAATACTGACATATACTCATCAAATTTATCTTGGGCCTATGAACCAAGGGGATCTAGTCTCTCACTTTTCTCATAATTTATTGATGAGTTGAATGAATAAAGGTAGGCTAATTTTATGACTGACAGAGATAAAGTGGATTCCTTTCAAAATGGTCTTCACACTGCCTCTTCAGAAGAGATGTAAATCTGGGATTTGAATATGGGAGAAATTAACAAAGTGTGGAGAAGCCTCAGCGAAAGAAAGGAAATGCTTTGAGAAGACAAATTCAGTACAAATAATCTTATAACACGTTTAAATTTGAAAATGCCATTTGAAATCAGAATCTGGATGTTCTTTAACATCATACATTTTCAAAAAGTAAATGTCAATTTTGATTGTATGGAAATATATTTAGCATGTTTCTAGTTTCCCCAGTGTTGGTATGAGAAGCTGGAAGAATTCTTGAGACTTCCAAGATACACAGAGAGATATGAAAGGCCATTTTTAGGATTTCCATTACTTATAAGAATTGTGATGGGAAAATCTCATTTTCAAATACAAATTAATCATTGCCTCAAATATCAACTGCTTTAAAAAAAATTATTCATGAGAAACACACACACAGAGAGAGAGAGGCAGAGACACACAGGCAGAGAGAGAAGCAGGCTCCATGCAGGGAGCCTGAAGTGGGACTCGATCCCGGGTCTCCAGTATCATGCCCTGGGCTGAAGGCAGCGCTAAACTGCTGAGCCACCGGGGCTGCCCCTCAACTGCTTTTAAAATTATGTAAACAATAAGTGATCTACTTTTAAAGATTACATAACTCCTACATGTAAACACAGAGGACTCAGGACTTGTCTTCCATTGTCTCATTAAATTTCTTTAGCGGGGTGTTCCTTTTCCTATCTTTGAATAAAAACTCATGGAGGTTCTTGAAGTTTTCAGTTCACTTTTAAATAACAGAAAATCACCCCAAGTCATAAACTGCAGTCTATGTTCATTAATTAAAGGTGAACTTCATGACAGTTGCTTCTGGACAATATGGAGTTAATAGAAACAAAATTTACCTTCCCACTGAAACAAACAAACAACTGGGAAAAATACATAAACCATTGGTTTTTAAGGCACTGAGCACCAGGCAATGAAGGATAGTGATATTTGAGAGACAGGAAAAAATAAGGTGAGAAAAAAATAAGTTTCAATTCATATTGATACCATATACAAAGATTAACTCAAAGTGGATGATGATTTAAATGTAAAAGTAAAATTAAAGAATTTTTAGGAGAAAAAAAAGACAAAAATCGTTGTGACTTTGAGTTAGGCAAAGATTTCTTAGCTATAATACCAAAACCAGAATCAATGAGATATCAAAATGATAATTTGATATTTATCACAATTAAAAACTTCTTTCAAGAGACACTTAAAAGATTGAAAAGATAAGCTACAGAGGGACTCAATATTTGTAACTCAAATATCTGAAAAGGGATTAGTGTCTTGAAAACAAAGAACTCTCAAAACTCAATAAATAAAAAGCAACTCAATTCCAAAAGAAACGGGCAAAAGACTGGACATTTTACTGAGACAGAGATGCAGATGGCATATAAAGTCATGAAAAAACACTATGACAAAGAAAATATATGGATAGAGGTTAGACTCATGAAAAGATGCTCAACATTTGTCATTAGGGAAATGAAGGTAAAACAATGAGCTACCATTGCATATTAGAATAAATAACATTTATTTATTTTAAAAATTTTATTATTTGTTTGAGAGAGAGAGAGAGAGAGTGAACATGAGTGGGAGGAGGGGCAGAAGGACAAGCAGACTCCTCACTGAGTGCTGAGTCCCAGGGAAGGCTCTTTGTGAGGCTCAGTCCCAGGACCCTCAGATTGTGACCAGGCTGAAGTCAGACACTTAACCTACTGAGCCACCAAAGCGCCCCTAGAATAGATAACATTTAAAAGATTGATCCTACAAGTGTTATGAAAGAGGTGGAGCAACTAGAATTCTCACACTCTTTAGGTGGGAATGTAAACTGGCACAAATGCTTTAGAAAAGTTTGGC
The DNA here is from genome assembly GCF_905146905.1 of Nyctereutes procyonoides. Classification (NCBI taxonomy): domain Eukaryota; kingdom Metazoa; phylum Chordata; class Mammalia; order Carnivora; family Canidae; genus Nyctereutes; species Nyctereutes procyonoides. Next base: position 61,627,287 of record NW_026575142.1, on the reverse strand, counting down.
AATTTCCTACAAAGTCAAACATGCAACCTCCAGATGATCGAGCTCTTTCATTCTTAGATATTTTCCCAAGACAAAGTAAAGAATAGTCAGTGCAGTGCCTTGTAATGAATATTCAGAGCATCTTTATTTGTAATAGCCCCAAAATGTAAACGATCCAAATATCTATGAGCAGGTTAATGGATAAACAAAGTGTGATATATCCACATAATGGAATACTAACTTAACAATAAAAAGGAATAAGCTATTGATAAATGCAACCACATGGACAAAGAAATCATATTGAGTGAAAAAGACTAGACTAAAATAGTGTGTGATATGATTTATATAAAATGCTAGAAAATACAAACTAATTTAAAGTGACAAAGAGAAGAGTAGTTGCCAGGGACCAATACGAGAGGAAGAGGTAGAAAAGAGAGACACCAAAGAAACATGAGACATTTTGGGGAGTGATGGATATTTTTATTGTTTTAACTATAATGATGGTTTCATGAGTATGTGCTTATGTTAAAACTTAATAAATTGTGTACTTTACATAAATATGCAGTTGGAGTCAATTATATCTCAGCAAAACTGTTAAAACAAATACTGATCATTTTAAGATGTGTTTCTGGTTTCAATTCACGATGTTCTAAACATTCCATTTTCTTCTAGCACATTCACCATTTTATCTTCACTTAAGGAAATATGATTCCATCTCTGCTTAAATAGCTGAGTATTGATATACATATTAATATATTATGTTAGTTCCATGTTTTTATTTAAATTCTAGTTAATATATGGTGTTAGTATCAGGTGTAGAATTTAGTGATTTATCACTTTCATACAACATCGATGCTCATCACAAGTGCCCTCCTTAATACCCATAACCCATTTAACCCATCCTCCTGCCCACCTCCCCCTCCAGCAACCCTTTGTTTGTTCTCTATAGTTAGGATTCTCTCCTATGGTTTGCCTCTCTTTTTTCCCCCATGTTCATTTTTTTTTTGTTTGTTTCTTAAATTCCACATGAGTGAAATGATATGGTATTTTTCTTTCTCTGACTGAATTATTTTACTTAGCATAACACTCTCTAGCTGCATCCATGTCATTGTAAATGGCAAGATTTCATTCTTTATATATATATTATATTATATATATAGAATATTCTTTATATATACAGAATATATATATAGAATATATCTATGTATAGAATCTATCTATATCTATATCTATACACTCACACACTCACCCCACACCTTTTTTATCTATCCATTAGTCTATGGACATCTGGGCTCTTTTCATAATTAGGCTATCATTGATAATCTGCTATAAACATTGGGGTGTATGTGTCCCTTCAACTAAGTATTTCTGCAACCTTTGGGTAAATACCTAGCAGTGCAGTTGCTGGGATCTGGGGTAGTTAGTTCTATCTTTAACTCTTTGAGGAACCTCCATACTATTTTCCAGAGTGGCTGCACCAGTTGGCATTCCCACCAACAGTGCAAGAGGGTTCCCCTTTCTCTGTATCCTCGCTAACACCTGTTGTTTCCTGTGTTGTTAATTCTAGGCATTCTGACAGGTGTCAGGTAGGTATCTCATTGTAGTTTTGATTTGTATCTTCTGATGATGTTGAGCATCTTTTCATGTGTCTGTTAGCCATGTTTTCTTTGGAAAAATGTCTATTCATGTTTTCTGCCAATTTCTTAACTGGATTAGTTGTCTTTTGGGTGTTGAGTTTGATAATTCTTTCTTTACAGATTTTGGATTCTAACTCTTTATCAGATACGTCACTTGCAAATATCTTTTCCCATCTCACTGGTTGCCTTTTAGTTTTGTTGTTTCCTTTGTGTGCAAAAGCGTTTTATGTTGATGACGTCCCAATAGTTCATTTTTTTAAATTTTTCTTTCCCTTGCCTCCAGAGATGTCTCTAGTAAGAAGTTGCTATGGCCAAAGTCAAAGAGGTTACTGCCTGTGTTCTCCTCTAGGATTTTGATGGTATTATGTCTCATATTTAGGTCCATCCATTTTGATTTTATTTTTGTGTTTGGTGTAAGGAAGTGGTACAGTTTCATTCTTCTGCATGTGGCTGTCCAGTTTTCCTAACATCATCTATTGAAGAGGCTGTCTCTTTTCCATTTGGTATTCTTTCCTACTTTGCCAAAGATTAGTTGACCACAGAGTTGTGGGTCCATTTCGGCATTTTCTATTCTGTTCCATTCATCTTTGTGTCTGTTTTTATGCCAGTAACAACTGTCTTGATGACTACAGCTTTATAATACAGCTTGAAGCCCGGATTATTAATGCCTCCAGCTTTGATTATCTTTTCCAAGATTCCTTGGCTATGTCGGATCTTTTGTGATTGCAAACAAATTTAAGATTATTTATTCCAGCTCTGTGAAAAATGCTGGTAGTATTTTAATAGGGATTGCATTACATGTGTCGATTGCTTTGGGAAATACAGACATTTTAACAATATTTGTTCTTCCAATTCATGAGCATGGAATGTTTTTCTATTTCTTTGTATTCTTTTCAATTTCTTTCATAAGTGTTTTATGATTTTCAGAGTACAGATGTTTTACCTCCTTGGTTGGGTTTATTCTTAGGTATCTTATGGTTTTTGGTGCCACTGTACATGGGATTGATTACTTGATTTCACTTTCTGCTGTTTATTACTGGTGTATAAAAATTCAACAGATTTTGTGTCCTAGACTTTACTGAATTTGTGTGTTAGTTCTAGCCACTTTTTGATGGAAACTTCCAAGTTTTCTACACGGAGTATCATGTTGTCTGCAAATAGCAAAAGTTTACAAATTCTTCCTTGAGGATTTGGATGCCTTTTGTTTCTTTTGTTTTGATTACTGAAGCTAGGACTTCTACTACTATAACAGTGATGGGAGTGGACATCTCTGTCTTGTTCTGTAGAGGGTAAGCTCTCAGCTTTTTCCCATTAAGGATGATGTTAGCTGTGGGTTTTCCTTATAGGCTCTTTATGACATTGACGTATGTTCCCTCTATCCCTACTTTGTTGAAGGATTTTTATCAAGAATGGATGCTTCTGTACTTTGTCAAATGTTTTTCCTGCATCTAATGAAAGGATCATATGGTTCTTATACTTTCTTTTATTAATGTGTTGTATCACATTGATTGATTTGTGAATATTAAAACCCAGGAATAAATTCCACTTGATCATGGTGAATGATTCTTTTAATGTATCATTTAATGAATGTGTTATGAATTAATGCATACATTAAATAATACATTAAATTAAAGTATATGTACATTTATTAGCACATAATTACATGAAAATATTTATAACTGATATGGGAGAAACAAAAATAAAACCAACATAAGTAAAAAAATTTAAAAGAAACCAACATAAGTTCTGTCCCTTCATTAATTTAATAAATAAATTTAAAATAATTAATGCATAAAATTTGTATCTTATCAAGATATTTTGGTCTCTGCTTTCATGAAGCTTATAATCTATATAGCAAGTTGGTAAATATATAACTATAGCATAAAATATTACAAACCACAGTTGGCTATTGAACCTAGCTTGTTCTATGGGTTCAGAAATTATATTTTCATACAAAAGAAATACCTTATTGAAAAACAAAAGAGAACATGGAAATTAACTAGTATATTAACTATATGAGGAAATAGCACATATGAAGAATCTATAGTGCAAAAGAGAGTGGAGGGCATTTGAGGAAATGAAAGAAAATGATCATGGCTGCAATATGTGGACAAAAGGATAGTTTGATTCATGATAAAGCTGAGGATGCAGATGACAATAAGAATATTCGGGGTAATGACAGTCAATTTAAGAACTTTTGAATTAAAGGGGAAACTGGGAAGAGAATCACATTATTTTAATCAAGGATCTAAGTTTCTACTTTATTTATGTATTTAGAGAGCTCACATGCCCACAAGTTGGGGGGGGCAGAGGGAGAGGAAAACCATCTTAAGCAGGCTCCATGCTCAGTGTTTAGCATGGAGCCTGACATGGGGCTTGAGCCAAAATCGTGACCTGAGCCAAAATCCGGTCGGACACCTAACTGACTGAGCCACCCAGGCACTCCTTAAGTTTTCTACTCTAAAACATTTTCTTTCTTTAGTTCATTTATTTATTTTTTAAAATATTTTATTTATTTATTCATGAGACACACACACACAGAGGCAGAGACACAGGTCTTTAGTTCATTTATTTATTTTTTAAAATATTTTATTTATTTATTCATGAGACACACACACACACAGAGGCAGAGACACAGGTAGAGGGAGAAGCAGACTCCATGCAGGGAGCTTGATGTGGGACTCGATCCCAGGACTCCAGGATCATGCCCTGGGCCAAAGGCAGGCGCTAAACTGCTGAGCCACCCAGGGACCCCCTCTTTCTTTAGTTTAAAAAATATATTTGAAGGAGGCAAAATGGATGTGGGGACTCTGATAAAGTCATTTTTGTGGTAGATAGGACTAAAGAGAATAGTAAGGGATTAGTTTTAGAGCGCCTATGTTTGGTCTCTGCATTCAAATAAGAAAATCCATATTATTTATGTTATAGTACATATTCAAATTTATATTACATATTGATATAGGTTGATGAAATATAAATACCAATATATGGAGATGAATATTTAATATATCAATACATATTTACATATCAAGTACATCCTTAAATATATTATTATATATTCTTATTGACTCTATATAAACAAGTGTATTGTTGAATTCGATTTGCTAAAACAGTGTTGAGAATTTTTGCATCCATATTCATCAGGGATATTGGCCTTCAGTTCTCTTTTTTGTGAGGTCTTTGGGTTCAGAACTGAAGTAATACTGGCCTCATAGAATGAGTTTGGAAGTTTCCCTTCCATTTTTATTTTTTGGAACAGTTTGAGAAGAATAGGAATTAATTCTTCTTTAAATGTCTGGTAAAAATGCCCTGGGAAACCATCTGGCCCTGGACTTTTGTTTGCTGAGAGACTTTTGATTACTGATTCATACTTCTTTGTTGGTTATTGGTCTGTTCAAGTTTTCTATTTCTTCCTGTTTCAGTTTTGTTAGTATATATGTTTCCAGGAACTTATACTTTTCTTCCAGGTTGTTCAATTTGTTGACATCTAATTTTTCATAATATTCTGTGTATTTCTGTAGTGTTGGTTGTGATCTCTCCTGTCTCATTTGTTATTTTACTTATCTGGGTCCTTTCTCTTTTCTTTCTGATAAATTGGGCTAGAGGTTTATCAATTTTATTCCATTAAAAACAGGTTCCTGGTTTCTTTTTTTTTTTTTTAAGATTTTATTTTTAAGATTCTTTTTTTTTTTAAGATTTTATTTATTTCTTCATGAGAGACACACGGAGAGAAAGGCAGAGACAGAGGCAGAGGGAGAGGCAGGCTCCATGCAGGAAGCCCAATGTGGGACTCGATCCCAGGATTCCAGGATCACACCCTGAGTCAAAGGCAGACGCTCAACCACTGAGCCACCCGGGTATACCAGTACTAGTTTCATTGATCTGTTCTACTGTTTTGTTTTTGCTATATTATCTATTTCTGCTCTAATCTTTATTATTTCCCTTCTGCTGCTGCCTTTAGGTTCCATTTGTTGTTCTATTTCTAGATCCTTTAAGTGCAAAAGGTTAGGCTGTATACTTGAGATTGTCCTTGCTTCTTGAGGTAGGCTGGTATTACAATATACTTCCCTCTTAGGACTGCCTTTGCTACATCCCAAAGGTTTTGGATTATCATTTTTTTCATTTTCATTTGTTTCCATGTATTTTTAAAAAATTTCTTCCTTAACTTCCCAGTTGACTCATTCAATCTTTTGTAGAATGTTCTTTATCTCCATATAGTTGTGGTCTTTCCAAATTGTTTCTTGTGGTTGACTTCAAGTTTCATAGTGTTATGGTTTGAAAATATGCATGGTAGGATCTAATCTCTTTGTACTTGTTGAAGCCTGATTATGTTCTATGTGATCTTTGTGGAGAATGTCCCTGTACTCTTGAAAAGAATATGTGTTATGCTGCTTTTGGATGAAATGTTTTGAATATATCTGTTAAGTCCATCTGTTCCAGTGTGTCATTCAGAGCAATTGTTTGCTTGTTGATATTCTGCTTAGATGATCTGTCTATAGAGTAAATGTGGTGTTAAAGTCCTCTACTATTACTGTATTGTTATCAATGAGTTCCTTTATGTTTGTTATTATTAATACTTGGGTGCTTCCAAGTTGGGGGTGCTAATATTTTTGGCATTTTCAGGGTAGGAGTGGGGAGAGGTAGGAGTATGTATAAAAAGTTCTGATTTGATTTGCCACTATCATGAAATGGATTGGCAATCTCTAGGTCTGGCAGGAATTTAAAACTGACTTTTTCTTTCAAGGAGCATTTCTGTAGGTTTTCTAGAGCTGAACTGTCTAATAGTATTGGTCCAATCTGAAGCTACTGAGCACTTGAAATGGGTTTAGTATAAGAGCAAAATACATACTGATCTCTAAGGCTTAGTATGAAAAAAGAATGCAAAGAATCTCATCGGTGTGCCTGGCTGGCCCAATCAGTAGAGCACAACTCTGGGTTGTGAGTTCGAGCTCCACATTGGGTGTGGAGCCTACCACATTAACTTTTTTTTTTCCATTTTTGACTATGTTGAATAAAAATGTATTAAATATCTTATGTTATATTTTAAATTAAAAAATAAAAAATCATTTAAATTATTAAATGTTAAAATTAATTTTACTTCTTTCTTTTCCATTTCTTAAAATATAGCTACTAGAAAGTTTAAAATTACATATGTGGTTCATATTGTATTTCTAATAGGCAGTGCTCTCAAAAAAATCTGCTCTTAGGCCTCTTGATAATTTCTTTGGCAACTGGTTACTTCAAATACAACTTTGGCTTTTGCTCCATTACACTTACTGCCACAGTCTTCACATTGTGTGCTGATATTCACTCTGTGGGGTTCCTCATATGGAATTTAGGATTTGTAATGGATGTTCTGATGCTCTGCCCAGACTTCCCTTCAGGTAAGAGAGACTTAATCTTCCACTTAGTAGGAGGATTAATCTCAGCTATCACCCCTATTTAGGAATATCTCACCTGCGGTCACACTTCCCTCTATGGGCATCCAGTGTCGACAAGCTGAATAATGCATTGATATAAAGGACCTGCTTACTTGTACTACTAATTCAGGTAAACTCTAAAGAGCCATTCAGCTTTGCTGCTCAACTTCTCACTCAGGCCTCTCTTCCACAATATTGATCCCCACTGTAGTCACCAAAACATTTTTCGTAAGCTAGCTAATCTGTGTTCCAGAGTCTGCTTCCTGGTAAGGCAATGTGCACACTGACTCATGAGAAATAAGTTTTTTTCCACACCAAATAAATTAATAAATTAATTAACTAATTAATTAATTAAAACAAAATAAAATAAATCAAATTGTCTTATTCCATTAACGCTAGTCTCTTTCTTGGTCCTGCCTAAAGCACCAGCCTATTAAACCCACTTCTCAGTTACCAAGGACACACGTCAAGTCTCAAAGAAGTCTCACTGAAATCCTTATCATTAGGCATAAGTTTAAGGGGAGAATTTTTTCTCCTTACAAGTTAATAGGAAGTAGAATTCATAGCACAGCTCTCTCCAAAGGAATCCTCTTCAAAAATTCTCTCTTTAAATCACTCTCTCGTCTCTTCCTTATCCTCCTTAGGAGTCTGTCATAGGTTTTTCGCCATAACAATGCAGCACTGTTTTTGTTTGTTTGTTTGTTTGTTTTCAGAGTTTAACTGAGTGTTCAGTTGCTTGTATAAGGTCTGAAAGCCCTGTGTCTCCCCGCTTTAAAAACAACAGAATAATACAAGCTCAGTAAAAATATCACAAGACTGTAAAAGCTAGTCAAAGTTAAGAAAATTTGTACTAATTCAAATGACTCATTAAGTAATTTTTCAATATCACAAAAAAATGTAATAACTACTTTTCAAAAATATTTCAGACTTTTTTATGATTGAATATATCCCTAAAATTCTAAATTCATAACATTGACATTGAGACAAATTATAAATATTTCCTTATAAGAGGTAACAAGGTAATAAGGTAACAACCTATATAAGGAAACAAGACAAATATGCATTCTAAATCTTTTTCTGTATAGCAGTAATGTGTTAATGTGCAAATTAACCCATAGATTTTTCTGAAATTCAAGTAAAAGGAGTAGTTATAATCAATTATAAGCAAATTCTAAATGTCAGTGTAGTACAAAAGGTAAAAATACTGCCATCTACTTTACTATTATATTCTATTTGCAAATAAGCTTTTTATATTATTTTTTCCACAAAATTATGCAAAGTATACAGAACAAGTGTTATCTCCATTAGTGGCCTAAGAAAGTTAAGCGATTTGCTTAAGGTCCCTCTCATAACTGATAAGTAGAGGATGAACTTAGAATTCAGGTTTTCTCATTTACATGTTACCACCCATTTCATCCCTTATTTGTCAGTAAGCCAATTTTTCCTAGCATTATCTCTTCCTCTCTCAATTTTGGCTACTAGTAATTTTTATCATACCATTTAGTACTTGATTTTATACAAACAGTAATTATTTTCTAATGCTTTGATATTGTTTAGATACTTTTCCTGAACAGGTGTGTTACCTATTTTCTTATTGTGAAAAAGCCTAGCAAATTTTATAACATCTTTAGAATATGTTGTATACACCCTTTTTCTACATAATTATACACCACAATAATAGGTTTTAAAGAGCTAATCTGCATGTCTCATTATTCAATACCTACTCTGTAAAATTATTTTTAGAAGTCATTATGAGGAATAGAATATACTTATTAAAATATATTTTGTATCTACATTAATATGGAAACATATTTTAAAAATTGGATTTTATAGTGCGTGACATTTTGAAAATTATTATTAAGACTGGCCCTTCGATTCTAATATTACTACAACATTCTTGTGGCATATTATTAGTATGTCTCTCTGGTCTTCCCCCAGTATACAAAACACAAGATTCGTTTTTAGGTTTAGGTTTTTATCTTGGCTTTAATCAATTGAAAGATCATACTGTTTTAAATTTCCTCATGTTCTATTTAAATGGATCACTGTATATGAAAATAATGGATTCATTGGCCTACTGTTTCAAGGTGAGAAGCAGAAGATAAGCCTAGTGCTAGTAAGAAGATTTACAACAAAGAAATCTTCTTAATAATATTCTTTGGTATATATTTTGGTATTTATTTATATTAAAAACTATACTTCCTTATATGGTAGGACTCGAAAGAATGATAAAGTTACAACACAAGTTGAATTTATATGTAACATGATTTGTGAGGTCAACCATAAAAATACTGCTGACTTTCCAATGCAAAGATGACATTTTCTGACCCACTACCAGGAAAGCATGTACTTTGGTTTCATTTAAGAATGATGATGGGTTTGCAGTAACTGATCCATATTCTCTCATATAATCCTTCCTGAAAGTGTAAAAATGGTCTGGGTCAATGCTTGTATCCATGAAAGGAAGAAAAAGCTGACAGAATTAAATCCCCATTACTGGCCTCATTAGCATGTTTCAAAGTAAATCATCAGCCTCACAAACTATATTGGCATTTTTATAATATTATTAGTAGTAGTAATACTATTTTTATTATTTTGTGGACAGGTAGATCAAACAAACTCTTAGTTCCATAATCCAGTCAATTCCTTTATTTAATAAATCTTTACTGGGTTATTATACTAAAATTCATGGGAGAAAGAAATAACATGGATTTTCTTTTCCAAAAGCTTACAGATCCATTATTAAACAAAATATGCACATGTATAATTTCCAATAATATTACAGACTGGTGATTTTTTTCAACAAGAAGGTATACTTGTTGTAACATTTAGGCACAAACATGGGAGTACCCAAATACATAAAGCAAATATTAATAGACATAAATACATTGATAGTAATACAGTAACAGTAGGAGGCTCTAATACCCCACTTCCATCAAGGGATAGATTGTCTAGACAGAAAATCAACAAGGAAGCAGTGGATTTGAAAGATACATTGGACCAGATGGATCTAATAGATATTTTCAGAACATGCCATTCCAAAACTGCAAATTATACATTTTTAAGTCCACATGGAATATTTTCCAGAATAGTAAAAATCATATCAAGTATCTTTTCTGACCACAGGGCATGAAACTAGAAATCAACCACAAGAAAAAATCTGGAAAGAACACAAATACATGGATGCTAAATAAACAATGCTACTAAACAATGAATGGATCAACTAAGAAATCAAAGAGGAAATAAAAAAATACATGGAGACAAATGAAAACAAAAATATGATGGTCCAAAGCCTTTGGGATGCAGGAAAGCTGTTCTAAGAGAAAAAAGTACAGCAATAGAGGCTTACCTCAAGAAGCAAGAAAAATCTCAAAAAAAAAAAAAAACAACCTAATCTCATAGGAGCTAAGAAAAGAAGAACAAACAAAGGCCAAGGCCAGTAAAAGGAAAGAAATAATAAAGATTAAGGTAGAAATTAATTAAATAGAGACTAAAATAATGGTAGAATAGGTCAATGAAACCAGGAGCTGGTTCTTTTAAAACATTAACAAAATTGGTAAACATTTAGCCAAACTCATCAAAAAGAGAGAGAGAATTGAAAAGTAGAAATGACAATCTACACTATAATATACAAAGTATTATAAGAGAATATTATCAACAATTATATGCCAATGATTTGGACAACCTAGAAGAAATAGATAAATTCTTAGAAACATATAACCTCCCAAAACTAAATCAGGAATAAATAGCAAGTTTGAACAGATCAATCACTATCAATGAAACTGATTCAGTAATTTAAACAACAACAAAAACAACTCCCAATAAACAAAAGCCCAGGACCATGTGGCTTTACAGGTGAATTCTACCAAACATTTAAAGAACAGTTAATATCTATTTCTCTCAAACTCTTCAAAAAAAAAAAAAAAAATTGAAGAGCAAGGAAAGCTTCTAAATTCATTCTATGATGAGACTAGCATTACCCTGATATCAAAACCAGATAAAGACACTACAAAAAAGAAAACTACAGGTTGATATTTCTGATGAACACAGACCCAAAAATCCTAAACAAAAATATTGGTAAACCAAATCAACAGTACATTAAAAAAAAAAAAAAAATCACTCACTAAAATCAAGTGGAATTTATTCCATGGATGCAAGTGTGGTTTGATATTTGCAAATCAATCAACATTATATGTTTCATTAACAAATGAAAGGATAAAAAACATGTGATCAGTCCCATAGATGCAGAAAAAAACATTTGACAAAGGACAACATCCATCCATGATAAAAACTCTTTAACAAAGTAGGTTTAAAGGGAACGTAGCTCAACATAGTAACGACCATATATGAAAAACCTACAGCTAACATCACATTCAAAGGTGAAAGACTGAATTATCCTCTGAGATCAGAAACACAAAAATATCCACTCACCACTTTTATTCAACTTAGTTCTAGAAGTCCAACCCACAGCAATCAGACAGGAAAAAGAAATAGGCATCCAAATAGAAAAGGAAGAAGTAAAACTTTCACTATTCATAAACGACATAATACTATATATAAAAAAACCTTATATATAAAAAACCTTAAACTATATATAAAAAAACACTATTTGTAAATGACATAATACTATATATAAAAAAACCTTCTTCTAAGGGAAGAAGTAAAACTTTCACTATTCATAAATGACAAAATACTATATATAAAAAACCTTAAAGATTCCACCAGAAAACTACTAGAACAGATAAATGAATTAAGTAAAATCACAGGTTACAAAATCAATGTGCAGAAATCAGTTGATTTCTATACAGTAATAATGAATAATAGAGAAATTAAGAAACAATGTCATTTACAATTACACCAAAAATCATGAAGTATCTAGAAATAAACTTAATCAAGGACATGAAAGACTTGTACTCTGAAAACTACAAGACATTGATGAAATAAACTGAAGACACAAACAAATGGAAAGATATTCCATGCCCATGGATTGGGGAAACAAATATTGTTAAAATATTTGTACTACCTAAAACAATCTACAGATTTAATGCAATCTTTGTCTAAATACCAACACCATTTTTCACAGAACTGGAATAAATAATCCTAACATTTGTATGGAACCACAGAAGACCCCAAATAGCCAAAGCAATCTTGAAAAAGAAGAACAAAACTGAAGGTATCACAATTCCAGATTTCAGTATCTACTACATAGCAGTAGTCATCAAAATAGTAGGTACTGGCACAAAAATAGACACAAAGATCAATGCAACAGATTGGAAGATCCCAGAAATAAACCCATGATTGTGTGGTCAATTCATCTATTACAAAGGAGGCAAGAATATACAATGGGAAGAAGACCATCTCTTCAACAAACAGTATTGATTAAACTGGACAGCTACATGCAAAAGTATGAAATTAAACAACTGTTTTACACCACACACACAAAATAAACTCAAAATGTTTTAAAGACCTAAATGTGAGACCTGAAACCATAAAATCTGTAAAAGAAAACATAGCCAATAATCTCTTTGACATCAGCCATAAAAACATTTTTCTAGACCCATCTCCTTTGGCAAAGGGCACAAAAGCAAAATTCAACTACTGGAACTACAGCAAAATAGAAAGCTTTTGCATAATGAAAGAAACCATCAACAAAAGAGAAAGACAATCTACCACTGGGACAAGTATTTGTAAATGATGGGATTAATTCCAAAACATATAAAGAATTTATATAATTCAATGCCACAAACGCAAATAATCCAATTTTTAAAAATGGGCAGAGGCCATGAATAGTTATTTTTCCAAAGAAGACACACAGATGGCCAACAGACATATGGAAAAGATGCTCAACATCACTAATCATCAGGAAAATGCAAATCAAAGCCACAATGAGATATCGCCTCTCACCAGTCAAAATGGCTAAAATCAAAGACACAAGAAATAACAAGTGTTGGCAAGGATGTAGAAAAAAAGAAACCCTCATGAACTGTTGGTGGGAATGCAGGTTTATGCAGCCACTGTGGAAAACAGTATGAGGGTGCCTCAAAAAATTAAAAATAGAATTACCCAAACTACTGGGTGTTTAAGCAAAGAAAACAAAAACATTAATTTGAAATGATATATGTACCTCTGTGTTTATTTCAGCATTCTTTACAATAACCAAGTTATGGAAACAATTCAAGTGCCCATTGATAGATGAATGTATAAAGAAGATGTGGTATATACAATAGAATATTACTCATGCATAAAAAAAGAATGAACTCTTACTATTTGCCACAATATGAACAGATCTAGACGGTATAATGATAACTGAAATAAATCAGAGGAAGACAAAGACCATATGATTTCACATGTGTAGAACTGTGGCATCATTATATTGCACACTTGAAACTAATATAACACTATGTTATTATACTTGAATTTAAAATATAAATCAGGGGGATCCCTGGGTGGCGCAGCGGTTTGGCGCCTGCCTTTGGCCCAGGGCGCGATCCTGGAGACCCGGGATCGAATCCCATGTCGGGCTCCCGGTGCATGGAGCCTGCTTCTCCCTCTGCCTGTGTCTCTGCCTCTCTCTCTCTCTGTATGACTATCGTAAAAAAAAAAAAAAAAAAAAAAAAAAAAAATTTTAAAAATAAAAAAATAAAATAAAAATAAAATATAAATCATTTAAAAAAATAATGGTGATTTGTTTTTGGTAACTATGTGATTCCCAAGTCCACTGATCTATTTCCATTGATTAACAGCAAAGTAAAGCCCAAATCTTTGGGTAACATACACTACACAGTTCCCTAAGCTACTGACAAATATAATTTTACACCGTGATCTTTACATCTTTGTCAGGTTGAAATACACATACTTACTTCCAGAATTCCTACCTAGCTTTTAGTCCTACTTTACATATGATCTCTACTAAAACCATCCTAAAATACTCCAAGCAGAATTAATTAAAATCTGAGCTTTGCTTCAACAACACCAGAGAGGTACCATGATGAAATAGAAAAAACAATGGCTCTGGTGTTGGATTGCTCTTGTTGATTCTCATCTCTACCATTTATCTGATACACAACTGTAGCCGATCATTTATCCACATGAGCCTCAGTTTCCTCTTATATACAATACAACTAGTATTCCTATCTCACAGGATTTACTGAACTAACATGTGAAGCACAGTCCCTGGTACAAGGATAAAGTCTACAACAATATGAAACATTATTATATAATTATATATAAAGTACTTGGGATATAATAGGTGGACAGTAGTACTATTTTATAATAACATCAAAATAATGTTTGGCTTCTATTTTCTTTATTATCCTTAATTAATATATTTTTTTATGATCCTTTGTCAATAGAATTAAAAATAAGAATTGCATCTTTCTCATTTTATGTCCTTGGTTCAGGTAGGTCTCTCAGTTGTAACAGGTATCAGTGAATGCTTGTAGAATTAATAGGCCAGTAAATTAATGGCACAAAATTTGAAATGATTACACGTTTTGGTATACAGGGTTGATTTGCCAGGATGCAATTTAGTAAGAGTAACAGATGAAGAATAATTGATGGGGAACATAGGGACAGATGTTGAATTGGTAATACTAGATTTTGAGCAGTCAGGAGGCAACAGGGAGAAGATACAGGTTTATTTGTGGGACAACAGGGGTTGGACTTTTCCCCTTGCTTTTGGTAATTATGTGTTTTGTTCACCAGACTCTAGCATACAGTGACGCTAATATTTATTTTAAATGAAAATTTACATGCACTGTACAAGTGGCATGAATTAAGTGCTGTTAAGGTAATAAGGCAGTATGGGAGAAGAGAAATACCTGAGGTTACCGGACACACATCTGATCCTTGCCAAGACTGAGGCCCCCACTGGGATTCAACCAGGAGAGTACTGTTTATCCCATTTCTATTCCTTCCTATCCCTGAGCAGATAAGAAGAACTCAATGTCTTGGCCTTCTACAGGCAGCCTTTATCTAAGAGCACTAGGTGTATTTTTTTTTCTTATTATGTTTTTTATAGTTTCTCTAACTCTATGACTCTGTCTGATATTAGTCAAGTTATTTATTATCTGCCCAATTTCCCCATCTGTAAAATGAGAATAATAACACCCCTGACCTCATAGTATTGCCGTGAGGATTAAGTGAGGACAGCTGTGAAAGACGGTGTTCAGCAAGCATTTGGTACACAATAAGCATTGAAATGTTACTTATCACCAAAGACTCATTCCTGTAAAGGAAAAAGATCTTTTATTTCTACCTCTAGAACTAGAAAGTAGTTCTTAATCAGATGACTACACTGAATTAGGAATCAGGGCACAGGGCTTCTACTTTGCCACAAGTCACTAAATTGTTAAGAGACCTTGATTAGGTCACTTAGCCTCTCTGGGTTTGGGGTTCCTCATCTGTAAAATAAATGCTTCCACTAAATGGCTTCTGTGGTCCCTTCTCACACTGTTTATAACCCAATGTGCTGTGTTAAAGGCAAATGATATATGAAGATCAGTCCTCCCTGTGCAAGGCGCTGACCTTTCATGAAAGCAGTGGTCTACAGAGGGGTGGGAAGGAAATGAGAATGCATGAAATTAAGAAAAGGGAAGATGGAAAGTAGAAGTAGAAAGCATCAAACAACCTGACCATAAAGCAATGAGTTATCCTGAACAGAATGGGACAGCAAGTCAAATTTTAAAAAATTCTAAGGCAGAAGACACATATCTATGTTTAAAGACAAAAGGAAGGTATAAAATTTTAAAAAGGTTAAAATGCATGCCTTTCATTATCTATTCATTTTTAAAATTAATCTAATTATTACTTTTCATTTCACCAACACTTTTTTATTGTCTCTAGAGTCACTCTTCAAAATTTGCTTTGCTTTGTTTTATCGTTTCAGAAAGCCCAATCAACAAGCTATGAGTTTTGCTGCCAATCCGAGAAAGTTAACTTAAAACTAAGGTGGAATTTAACGCATCTTCAGTGCCATTTCCTTTGTTGCACAGAACCATAATGCAACCAGAAGAATTTTTATCAAAGTAAAAGCAACCCATGATCTTCTAGCTTTCTGTACTGCTTTGCACTTTAAACATAATGATATATTTGCCCATTTTGGCAGAACTAAGGATGCTATAATTACTGAGGCATAAGATAAGAAAAGAAACTAGAGAATGAGTCAAATGAATGAAAAAGGAGGTAACAGCTTAAAAATGAGGATGCGCATAGACACCATGCTATAGCTGAGAGACAATGGTGTTTTAAAAAAGGGGAAAAGTCTAAAAAAGAATGGGTAAAACGGAACCCAATGAGAAAATTGAGACTGGATGGCTAGAATATGGTACAGCTCAAATTTCTGATTCCTAGGATCTTGAGATTTCCACTAAAGGGAGTAAAAGTCAAGAAAAATCCGGGGATCCCTGGGTAGCGCAGCGGTTTAGCGCCTGCCTTTGGCCCAGGGCACGATCCTGGAGAACCGGGATCAAATCCCACATCGGGCTCCCGGTGCATGGAGCCTGCTTCTCCCTCTGCCTGTGTCTCTGCCTCTCTCTCTCTCTCTCTCTCTCTGTGACTATCATAAAAAAAAAAAAAAAAAAAAAAAAGTTATAAGAAAAATCCTAAAGACAACTCTTAAGTGGAATGCTTAAAATCATCTGCCAGACTAATATAATATCTGCTTTGGATAAACATTTATTATGTAGCTTTTCTTTTGCCACAATACCTAATGGTTAGCATTATCCATCTCCCTCATCTCCCAAATTATAAAGAAAATGTCACAGGTAATTCCATTTATCATTTAAGAACAAAATATACTTTTACATTTTACATGCTTTTCAGCCTACCGTCTCTTTTAAATAATTGGAAATACATACATAATGTTTAACAGTATTGCCATTTTGGACTTTTAAAGACACTATCCAATATTTGGATTCAAATATTTATCCCTAAATTCTATCTGAAGGTCTCTCAGGCTTCATTAAAAAAACAAAACAAAACAAAACAAAAAACAAAATGTTTTTGTTTCTTTTGTTAGCATTTTCTTTGGGCATACTTAATCATGGAAAACTGTTTTCATATACACAAACTGCTTTTTCTCCTTTAAATATGACATGAGACATGAAGTTAGTATCTTTGGATCAAGCACAAAACTATTTCCTGCTAATCTGCTGTATCATAACCTTCTTTATAACTTGGCACTGTCTTTTCATCCATTTTTACCAGCTTAAATCTTTTCTATTCAACCTGCCCTTGATTCACCATCTCTCACTGGGCCACCCAACATACTGCTCTCTCTAAACAGAAATTTCTAGCAGCACTTCTCTAAGAAAGAGCATCTTTTCCCTCTTCCTAGACCATCTTCAAGACTTCCTTTTTTTTTCAAGACTTCCTTATTCCATTTAATACTTCTAATCTTGTCTCAATTTATTCCATATTTCTTTTTAATGAAAGTCAAGAAAGGAGTGTAAAAGGTAAAACGACTGTAAGAAAGACTCAACTGGCTTTCTTTAGCACCATCTCAAGCAGAATCACAAAGAAGCCAAGACTTAGAGCCATTTCACACTATTCAAAAGATTCCCTGATACTACCTGAGTGTTAAAGGCAAGTTACCTCTTTATTCTACATGGTAGGTGTGGGTCTTCCATTTTGTGTCCAAGACTAAAATCTCAATCCAAGCTCCCACATGCGAATATACGTTTCTTTCTTTCAGTGTGTATAATACTCATGGGGTATTATATGGAAAAGGAAGTCAAATATCAGTTTTGGGTGGAACCCCAGAATAAAGACAGGGAACATACTACACATGGTTAAAAGCCTAGACTATCTTAAAGAATTAAGTTAAATTTCCCCCAAGCCTATTCCTCTCAAACGATAATCATGGGATTTTAATAATATATTAAACTTAGTAGGTTTAATAGTCACTAAAGGATTTTGAACTGAGGAGAAATAAAACAAGAGTTATTCTGATTTGACAGCTGGAAGAGGTATTGTGGTGATCAAATAATTGATTACAAAGGCCTGAACTTGGTCTTAGAACTAAATAAGAAAAAAGATGGATTCTAGAGATATCATTAAAGATGAAATCATTAAGATTTGAAATCTTTTTGCTAGGATGGAGATAAAAGATGGAGAAAGGGGACCAGGGATAATATGAGTTCTAGCATAGGTGACTAGGAAAGAGAAGTGATCTTAAAAGATACCTAAAAGAATGGGGTGTTGCATGTGTGTTTTGGAAGATGGGTGGTCAGTGCAGGGCTGTGAATCTGGAATGATGAATCTGAGTTGGTAAGCAAATAACCAGAAGAGATGGTTGGCAAAGTGTCAGAAATGCAGACCTGGAAAAAGTCAAGACTGACTGAAGAGTCATCAGGGCAGAGAAGATATATTAGATCACATAAATGGATGCAATATAAATGATGAAGATATAAGGAGAAGATATAAAGAGAGAGATGAAGATATAAGGACCAAGCATAAAATCTCAGTGAGTGCCTAAAATTAGGGAGCAGAAGGAGGAGGAAGCCAAATGCTGTGTATCACTTAGCAATAATAGTGATAGATCATCTGCTTCACCAAGATGCCAGAATAACAGTGTTAGTACTCGATAACTTATAATAAAACTATTATTCCATTTCTCTTAATTTAAAAATCATTACTATTTTGCAAATATTGCTAGCAATGCAATCCACTGTCTATTCATGCTTAAAGTGTAAGGTTATGTGTTAGGTCTTGGAAGAGGTGTAGATTAATAGGACATGGTCCCTGACTTCAAGGAACTCATCCTGAAGAGTGATCAAACATTCCCACTATATATTTATAATGCACAATAGTCACTCAAGTTAAAGCAACCAAAACTAAAACTCCTTTTAATCAATAATTTACCCTTGAATAGGACTTCTCACCCTTTCTTGTACAAATTTTCTCATTTATCATCTCATTTGATCTTTATAACAACTCTGTTAAGAAACACAAGCAGATATGTTTCTGCATCAGCTTCTTCTGACTTAAGCAGCCACATCTGTCATTTCTTAAGGGATCTATCAGCAGGGGCAGAGTGCTGGTGATGGGGAATCTGGGGCAACTCCAGCTCCCATTCCTCTTATGAATGTTGAAATCACTGTGGCTTCCTTAGAGAGGTTTCTCCTGTCACTAAAGATAAGGTCCTTCTCTCAAAGTCTGTTCATCAGAGATACATGTATTTTCTCCCAGATTCTGTTTTTATTTTTGTTGGTTCAAATCTATATGATATATATCTTAATATTTACTTCTGTATATAAAGGTGCCATATTCATTATATAACATTTAAAACTACAAAATGGTAATAAAACATTAATCATAATTACTACTGGCAACTATCACTAAGATTCTGGTGTTCTTGGGGCACCTGGGTAGCTCAGAGGTTAAGCATCTGCCTACAGCTCAGGGCGGGATCAAGTCCCACATCGGGCTCCCCACAGGGAGCCTGCTTCTCCCTCTGTCTGTGTCTGCCTCTCTCTGTGCGCTTCTCATGAATAAATAAATAAAATATGCTTAAAAAAAAAGATTCTGGTGTTCTCTATATCCATACCTAGAACTAGGTCTATATTTATATCCACATCTGTCTATAAATAGTGATGTCATATTTTGTATTTAAATTTGTATCCTGCCTCTATCACTTAACACCATTTTATCACTTAATTAAATCGCTTTCCCTCATGATAATATTCCACTTCATTCTATAAATGGAACATAATCTACCTTACTATTTCTTTTGGAAAAATTATGCTTGGAAGTTTTGTCTGGGAAAGACTGAACATAATGTCTACCCATAGGAGTCTCATTTCTATAGTACTCCCCCATGAAAGTAAAAAGACCTTTAAATAAAAAATAGCTGTAAAAACACTGAAGAGAAAATCCATAGCACTATATAATCCCATTAACTCTGGATTTAACATGCTTACATTTTTATTAATGACTTGTATCAATGTGTCTGTAGGGTATGCTGATCAACTGTGCAGATGGCATAAAAACAGGAGAAATAATAAACATGTTCAATGATAAAATGATGATCCGAAAGGATCAGACAGGTTGAAATGATGGGCTAAATTAAATAATGCATCTTTATTTTTTTTAAGATTTTATTTATTTATTCATGAGAGACAGAGAGAGAGAGAGAGAGAGAGAGAGAGAGGCAGAGACATAGGCAGAGGGAGAAGCAGGCTCTATGCAGGAAGCCCAATGTGGGACTTGATCCTGGGACTCCAGAATCACGACCTGAGCCAAAACTGTTGAGCCACCCAGGCGTCCCAAAGAGTGCATTTTTAAATGAATGGATTTAAATTTTCATGCTTGAGTCAGAAACAAACAAACAAAAAAAAAATCAGTAGTATATCATACGAAATGTGATTTAACAGAAAGTTCATGCAAGATAAAAACAAAAGAAACAATGGTATAAAGTGGGTGATAAAAAAAAAGAGCTAGTATAATTTTGAGATGTTGTAACAAAAAAATTATGACAAGAACCAGGAAACTGATACTTTGTTTTCCTCTAAACTAAACAATTCAAACTGGAGTTTGTTCAGTTCCTTACAGCTTAAGGAGGATATTCAAATGGTTGCCATTTAACAGAGGGTGCTCATATTGCAAAATGTCTCAAAATATTACATATAAAAGAAAGTTGAAAATATTAAGGCTACTTAGCCAGAAGATAATGCTAGTGAATTTTAATTAATTAACTCAATGGCTGTATTAAAATATGTAGAGAAATTTAGGAAAAATAATTTGTCCTAATAGACTTATTCTGTGTCCCATGAAAGCAAACTAAGACTGAAATAGGTTCTGGTACCAATTCCAATGTGTGGAGGGATCCCCCACAACAATGAGCAGTTCTGGAGACACCAGTTGGATGTCCTACATTTCAACTCAATTCTGACATTATTTACCTGGTGAAGCATCAGATTCCACAGATTAAGGTCTCAGTCCCACAAGACAACCCACCACTTCAGATGCTAACCACAATCCCAAGTAGCTACAAACTAGAAGTTCCAAAATCCCCTCCAATTCAGAGTCCGAATCACAAGTCCAGGTTGTTACTTGTACTTCTGACAGATTAGTTATAAATGAGAGGTTCCAAACACCTGTACCCTGGGCTCCGTTAATGTACTAGAACAGCTCATAGAACTCACTTGATTACTAATTTATTACAAAGAATATTAAAGAATACAAATCAACATGCAGATGAAGGGATACATAGGGTGAGGTCCTGACAAGGGGGTTCTGTCTTTGTGACGCTTAGGGACTGGCATGGTGGTATGTGGAAGTGTTGTGGTTCCTCAACCTAGACGTTTTCCAAAACCCCTCCTTTTGGATTTTTATGAAATCGCCAGTACATAGCCATAATTGATTAACTTATAGGCCGCTCACCGGAATTGGATCAACCTCTAGCCCCGCCCCTCTCCCAGGACGCAAGGGGCCAGGATTCAAAGTTCCAATATTCTATTCGTGGTTGGTTCCCCTGGCAACCAGCCCTCATTCTTAAATGTTTTCAAAGTCACCTGCATTAACATAAATCCAGTTGTGGAAAGGGCTTGTTATAAACAAGACACTCATTTCACCTTACAGCTCTAAAGTGTTTCTCAGGAACTAAGGACAAGAAACCAACTATTATAACAAAAGATGACTCATTGCTCTTATGCAGAGGAAACTCCTAAGGTTTTGGGCACTGTGAGCCAGGAACTGGAGATGAAAACCAAATATGTATGAGAAAGCTTATATATCACAGTATCATAGAACCAAGGTGTGATAGTTACATCTTTGTGTAAAGATGAATTTTGTTCAAATACAAGGAATCTGGCTCAATATGTGACAACATATTGTAATAGTAATATAAAACATTCCAAAATATTCAAAAATAAA
The DNA here is from genome assembly GCF_905146905.1 of Nyctereutes procyonoides. Taxonomy (NCBI): domain Eukaryota; kingdom Metazoa; phylum Chordata; class Mammalia; order Carnivora; family Canidae; genus Nyctereutes; species Nyctereutes procyonoides. The sequence continues at coordinate 61,605,377 of NW_026575142.1, read as the reverse complement.
ATAAATTGCCTCAAACTATCTTCTGACTTTAGGAAATTCCAGTCTTTGGAGCTGTCCATGGAAAAATGAGGTAAGTATATAATCATCTACATTCTTTTGCACAATCTCATCAATGTACACTGCTTAAATTACCACCACCGATGATTTTAAATGATTTCTAGTCTCATCTGTATCTTAAGTTCTAGACACACAATTGTACCACCTTCTTTGTTGTCTCTGTATCAGCGGTTCTCAACTGAGGACGATTTTGTCCCTGCCTCAGAAAACACTTGGAAAAGTCTGGAGACATTTTTGGTTGGGACAACTGAGTTGGGTGCTATTTGCATCCAGTTGATAAGCCAGGGATATTGCTAAACATCCTACTATGTGCAAGGCATGCCTGCCACAACAAAAATTATGCAGCCCAAAGTGTCTACAGTACTGAGATTAACAAACACTCTTCCACATTTACATCCAACATACAACAAAGAGCACGACCAACTCCAAACTCATTATCTCTACTCCACTGTTCTGCTTTCCCCTTAAAATCCAAAGTCTCCTCTCAATAAAGCTTAGTTGCTACTTCCTATTATGATTAATGGCATCATTAGCTACCCCATCACATGAGCTAGGAATCTTGGAGTCATCCTTAAGTCCTCACTTTTCTTTGTCTATTAATCTACTTCTAAAATACCTTTCTAAATCTTCTCTCTCCTTTCCACCATTGTTGCCGCTGACTTAGCTCAGTGTCACCTACATTTTGTCTCCCAAAGATTTTTGTTGTTGTTGTTTTGTTTTGTTTTGTTTTTCAAAGATTTTTTTTTTTTTTTGCTAATTCATCTTTCACAGTGTTGCCAGGATTATCATCCTAAAACACAAAAGCAATAGTCCTATTATCCTATTCAAAAAACACAGGTAAGCTTCCTGTGTCCAATATAAAAGTTCAAACCCTGAATCGACATGGAAGGTGCTAAACAATCTGTCCCCACATTCTCTCAACAATTTCATCCCATTCACTACCTCCTCCCCTTGGATGCTGGATTGTATACTTTTAATGTCCTTCTAAATATTGAGATTCCATAGCTCTAATGCTTTTCACTTATGGATGAGAAAAGATAGCAGTGTTTTCATTAAATATGTCCCATTATATTGCTATCTTTACACGAACATCTATTATCTTGTTTCCAATGAGGCTTTAATCAGGGTCAAAATTTCTAGAGAGAGCGTATAAAAAACAGGAAATGTAAAATGACCTCTTTTCAACCATAGTAATTATATATTATTTTATAGGTTTGGTAACCAAAGGAAAGACATTAGCAACTATTCATGGTTTGCTTTATGATATTTTTAAATATTTAGATTTTATGAATAAATACTTCCCCAAATCAGAAATCCAAAATGTCAGTACATGTTACATTCTCTCCCTGGACGAGTGAGAGGATCATTGGGTAGGTCACATTTTCTTTTCATGAAGTATTAATACTTCAGGGGAGGTTAAAAATGTAATGGTTTTTTGAGGTAGCATGAAAGGAAAACAAATATTTGACTATCTAATGCACACAGCCAAGGTGAAATGACTTGATGTACAGATGGTTAAATGTTAAATATGAAGCTAAGGGGGACACCTTATGAAATATATTTGAGTATGCACTGCATTGAAATACATTAAAAGTACACAAATCTCAAAATCTCTTTATTAACAAGATAGAAAAAGAGGCATTTTGGGGGCACACCCAAACCCTTTATATTTGCCTTCAGAATTTGGACTCATTCCTACTGTCAACACATGTACTCAAATGTCTCCTCCTCTGTGCTGAAGTTGAATCCTTCCTGAGGAGACCATGCTGCTGGCGGCCAAGAACAAAGTGAGGTGTTCCAGAGAAGCAAGTCTGGGGTGACAGCCAAATCTCCACAAAGCAGAGAGTTCTCTAAATAATGAAGAGTTGACTGTGATGGCAAAAGTCTTCTTGCAGGTGCAGATGCATGCACTTTGGAAGCATGCAAACCCTTTCAGCTGCTTCCCCTACCCCATCACCAGCACCTTATTTTCACAGTGTTCCAATCTTACTTGAGTTCTTACTTGAGGAATCTCATTACTCCAAAACATTCCAGGTGTGGGATGGAGCAGGAAAGCAGAGAAGGCAGGCAAGTGGGTAGTATAGAAATACAAACAAAATAAAATAAAAATGGGGCAAGGAATTAAAGGTCCTTCTATTTCCTAGGTCTTATTCCTGCTTGGAGCATGATAACTTAATGTATTCTATTCAAATTTAATACCTGAAAAGGAGCCTTCATGCATACATTGCTGACATTTGGGGTAGTGAGTAAATAGACTACTCTATCAAATTGAAGCCCCAGACATCAATTAAGATATCTGTGTCATCACTGCAGATTTTTGAAAGAAAGCATATTCCCTGGAGTTTTATTGGCAGAAATTCTTTTATTTCTATTAGTCTCCCGCATTTCACATTTATCTCTGTAATAAATTAGTTTTGATATAGTTTGTTATCAGATCCTAAAAAAACCACTGCACAACAACAATTTGGGGATACTTCATTCCCTGCCTGCAATATAGGACATTTCTTCTTCAACAATACTTTTTATAATAAAATGAAAATCAGTAATTGAATTAAGCAGCGTTTTAGACAAAATTAAAGAGCGTAATTTCTCAAGTTTTGCAGTTTGCTTATCAGCAGTAAATGAAAGCTAAAACTATAGCAGAGTAATTTGTAAAACATCGTTTTCTGCTGTCTAGCTAATAATTACACAAACATAGATTTTTCATATTCTTCTTAATTCTTCTTAATGTGTGGTTCATCAAATCAGACAAACAGTATCCTTTTCTTACTGAAAATGTCTCTCAAACTCAATACATTACATCCTTGGCCATTGTACTTTGTCCAATTTTGCAACACTGACAAAGGCTAGGGTGACTCTCCACTTTTATTTTTCAGAAACATTTCAACATGCAATGGTGAAACCATCTGAAAAATACATCTGCAAAGCTGAAAAAGATGTATTTTTAAAAAATGTAATGGTAGATATGACAAGTGTCTCTGAAATCTACTTATGAAATCATAAGCATATGTCAGAATAATTCATTTCAATTAATTGTACTCAGTCTTAGTAAAAGTTTTCAAATTTGACAAAGTCAGCCTATAGTGCATCTAATTTCCTTTATGAGATATATCCATATAATAAACTCCATTCATTTGACGGTGGAAGGTGGATATTAGAGGATTCTGTATAAAAAGTGGCAATCAGTGAGATCCTACCAACCTTGGCAATCTGAAAAATCCATAAACACACCAGAAGATTACAAAATGAGAAGAGTGAGGAAAAAACGTGGAGATTTTGGTAACTAGAACTGGGTGGTGCAAACCTATGGTGAAATAACTAAAAATGACATATTAAAGGAATGGAGATACCAGGTTAAATTTCTAAGCTCAAGGACAGAACAGACCTTTATTTTGACAAAAAGTCATTAACTGGGAACCAAGTGAAATGATCAGTGTGATCATGAAGGAGAACAGAATATGCTACCCCACTTTGGCATAGATTATTTTGAGCTGAAGTCAATCAAGACCCAACCGACTCAAAACTTTTACCTGTCCCTTAACTACCTAAAATAATTTTTTTTTCCTAAAATAATTTAGATGGGGGTCTGTCCCAGAAAGAGAGCAATTACTCACGATCACTCTTTTATCTCACAGATTTACCTGCATGCCAGGGAAACATCTGATTATCAAACATCTGCTCTTCTTATTTTCCTATGAATTGCGCTCCTGCTCTTTGAAACTCCAAGTCCCTATCCCATTCCTTGGCTCAGAAGGGCATATAAACCTCAACTGCCTGACTACCTTTAGGTCTCATATTTTTATGGGGCTTCCGTGCATACAAAATTAAATATGTTTTTCTCCTGACAAACTGCCTTTTGTCAACTTAATTATTAGACAAGCCAAAGAACCTAGAAGGGCAGAAGAAAAATGTTTCTGCCCAGCAATCATTTAGTCAGACATCCTGTTTCTTTTTCTTTTTCTCTCCCCTACCATCAGGATTGCTATCAGGATTCTACACACAGCAAGTGGGTAGTAATGTTATTGTACTGTTACATACATGCCTCAAGGGCAAGGTTTACTCTTTTGCATTATTTATAAACCCCCTTAATGTCTGACACAAAGCTCTGCATATGAATACTACAGGCCTCAAGTGCAGTGGTGATAGGTGTCTCTGAAATTTACATACAAAATCATGAATCTGTGAAGTCATACTGTAAAGTGCTCTTTTTAGGATTCGGCCATTTGTTTCTCAGTGTGGCTGGTCAAGGGTGGAAGGTGACAAGGCAAGCTCAAGAAGTGACAGTTAAGAAATAATTTAGATAAAACCAAAACTAAGGAAAATGATTTTCAAGCTTTTAAAAGAGCCTGGAAAGCACCCCCCCCCCCGCCTTTTTTTTAATCTACCTGAATGTAAAGCATGCGACACACTACTCCAGAACCTCTGCAGAAGGAAATCATCAGGCTATATAGGTGACTTATCTGCAATATTTACTGAGAAAGATTTTGACAATAACCTTCTGATATCTAAATGACTTGTATTAAAAGAACAATGACTAGTTCTTCTGTCTTCACAAAGATCAGGAGAGAAGATGCGGGTGTATATGGCAGGAGAGATTTTGGATAAGGTTTAGCTAAGAATTTCATAAACACAGGTAACTGCTCCTGGCAACAGATTAGCCAGGGAAGGTATGACATAGCTTCTTTGGAAGTGCTTTGAAATTGTAAAGATTCTCATCTCATCTTGAAAAAAAAAAAAATCACTTCTCGAACTCTTCTTTAGCCCTCTAAGATTTTAAGATTATATGTTAAGGGCCAAGTAAAATTATAATTACAGATAACTTACAGGTTATATCTAACCAGAAAAAGCTTATTAATAAACTAGGAATGCCACTTTTCCTATCAGTCAAATATCTAGCTTCCCTTAAGTTTATTACTCAGTAACAGATCAATACAATTAGTTGTCACAACTGAAAATTTTCCTGTAGCTGAAGGTACAGCAAGGGATTTAATACTTTCAATAATAATTTAAAACACCCTCAATAATAAATTCAAAGAAATTAGTGTCAGGTGGTTTACTAATTCATAATGAAAAAAAATACAGTTTTAGAGAACATTAGAGTGAAATATTAGAAATATTTTCTTTAGAAAATCGCATCAAATACCCACAATACAAAAACAAACAACAATAAAAAAACACACGTCCTAAACCTTTAGTATCATTTTAAATAGTAGTAAATGTTTCCCATAGAGAACTTTTTTAAAGTTAAAAATGTTTCTGTCAAGTATTAAAAATAATGAATACATGAGTTGAAAAGTAATTAACTCAAAAAGTATTTCTTAAGAATTCTCTTTGAATGAGGCTCTTATGTAGTAGTCAAAATCAATTTAATCAACTATTATCCTGTATGAAAGGCTGGAAAAAATTCAATGGAAATACAGAGAAAGTAGGAAATAATCTTAAGGTATTGCACTTAAAAAAAAAAAGTTAAATCAAAAATTTAAATCAGATTTCTTAGTTGAGGTAGTGTACTTATGATCACGATATACAGGCATCAAGGATCCAGGGCATTTACCTTCATAATCAACTTACATCAAAGCACATCCTACCTATATAAGTAAACCTTAACCATCTGCGATTCCCCTTCACTTGAAATTTGCTTTTGATTTCAAGTGCCTGTAATGTACTTCATATTTCAAATGACCTGGGGAAATGAAGCCTTCACGCCCTACAGTGTTTTTACATCCTGACAGTTTCCAGCCATGCTCTCTCCCTCGGGAGGGCTCAGTCTACTCTCAACCAGTACCTGCTGACTGACAAATTTCTAGGTCTCATCTTAAACTTTTCATCCTCCCTTCAGCCTATTTTTTCTAGTTGCCTATATCTTTGGTTGCCATTTAATATATCATCAAAATCACCAAGGGAACTTGTTAAAAACAAAGACAGTGACCCTCCTCAGATTCTGAATCTCAATCTCCTAGATTTGTGTCTAGGACTTTGGACTAACAAGCCTTCTGCCAGTACCTAAACTCCTAAAGGACTCCCAACCTTTATCAGTTTGAGACAGTATTTTATGACATATCTATCTTAAATTGAGTCCTATGATACATTCCTTAGGATCTCAGTCTCCATATAGTATTTAAATTAATTGTCACAAAAACCCTAAGCAGTGAGAATTACTGTTTCTATTCCACACAAGAGGACACTGAGGCTCAAAGAAAAAGGTATTAGGTAGAGCTATGAGCACTTCCACCATACTGTGTAGATTATACGGTGGGATGAAAAAGACATAGGACTCAGAAGTGAGACGGCCACTAATGAAGCCTGATCTTGCCATTCAACTTCTTTGAGCCCCAGTTAATCATAGAAAAATAGTGATTCTAAAGCTGACCCTCATAGGTCATAGCATATCATCGTCACTCAAGAAATATTAATCCATTTCCATCTGCAATTCTATTTTTCTTTATTATTTCCTGAAGCCTGAACCTATTTTAAAATGCTTCTCTTGGTCCGTTTGCTTCTGAGTAGAAACACAGTCCTACCTCTTAATACCCTTATTATTGGATGTTAATCAGTTATCTAAATGTGATTGTTCAGGAAGCTGATCTGTAACGTAAAGCATCATATCAAACCTGTTGACAATGGAAACAATAGGAGAATTTCCAAAATTAGGAGAATAATAAAAGCAAAATTATCAAATAAAATTATGATACAGTCACAAAGTAAAAAATATCCAAGCACTAAAAACTGTAATTTTTAAGGAACAGCTAATAAAATAATAAACACCCAACAGGATATGAAATTATATTTATTACATAATTCCATGATCAAACATGTGTGTACACAGGCATGTGTATGAACATATGTATATGCAATCGTGTCAAAAGAGAGAAAGGAAATATGCCAAAGTATAAATAATAGTTCTCCCTGGCTTGAGTAATTATATATTGCTTTTGATTGATTTTTTGTTTGGATTTTACATATTTGCTATAAAATCAAGTGCATTTTTAATAATGAGAGAAGGTGAACATCATATGAATGAAATATATAAAGAAAACAAAACAAAAAATGCTGTAATGTGAGCAAAATGAAGCAATGCTATCATTTGCTTCTTTTTACGCTGAGGTCATAATGAGAATATATATCTTACAAGGGTTTCTTTAATTTCTGTTATACCCAACACTGTAAAATGCTCAAGAATAAAGATCCTCTCAGATTACACACAGCAGAAGTTTCTCTCTGAACATATTTGGCTTCCATGAGAATTCTACAAACACAGTTTCTGTGACAGAAGGCTCTAAAGTCAGGGAACAAACTTATCTTAACTGTGTGGGGTAGTTTCTCATTTACACAGAAATCATCCTTTCCTAAATCAAACTGCAGTACCCACATCCCAACCTTTAGTACCAGTCTATCCTCGCACTGTTCTAGGCCTCCTATTTTCAAGTCTTCCCCCTGTGGCCTTGGGCAAATAATTCGTCCTTTCTGTGCTTCTAAATCCAATATAATATAGGACAATAACAGTACCCATTTGACAAGGCATTTTTATTTTGAAGATTAACTCGGTTGATATTCTGAAAGCCCATGAGAAGATAATCATAGTATATTAGTGATCATGATAACAATGGGTTTTATTTTTAACCTTGACAACCATGTTTAAGGAACAAGGAATATACTTGCCTCAGAGACTGGGACTGAGAGGCTGAGTGGCCTCTCACCAAATGTGTGCCAAGAGTCAAACGCAACTTCCACTGACACCAAAGCCCCTACCCATCCTTGAAATCATCACGCAATGGACAGTATTCATAAACAGTCACCAACCTACTGTAAGCCAGACACAGAAACGGAGCAATATTGGACAAGACTCAGCTGTTGCCTTGAGTCTAGTGAAGAGAGCAGGGAGGTCTTCAAGTGGTCAAAGTATGGTGGCAAGGATGAGACTATGCAGCTGTAAGAGCAGACAGCAAGGTGCTAAGTGTGTCTAGAGGGGTCGGGCAAAGCTACCTGGGGGAAGCAACACTTCCGCAGAGATCTGGAGTATGAGTCAGAGCCAGCCAGCAAGCCGGTGGGGAACAACAATCAGTTGGCATTTGCTCCCTGGTGTTCTGTGCTGGAACTCTGGGGCTGCCAAAGCTCACTTCATGCCAGGTGACAAATGATCTGAGTGCCCACAGCTGCAGCTGCCGCTTTATACCCTCTCCCTCCTACTTCCATCGTTAATGAGCCTGAGACCAGAAAGGAATACATCTTAGTAACCAAGAGCTCTTCTGTTAGCCTTTGGTCCAGAGATACAAGAAACGTTCTTCACTCCTGTTAACAATACAGCTACAGATCCTTTATTACTTCCCTCTAGCACTTGCTAAAATAGAAGTTTGCTGCTAACTCTCATTTTTATTCATCTTGGTAGCGGGTTGTTTGTATGCTCACAAATATACTCATTATAAAAAAAACACATGATTTTTTTTTTTTCTTCCAGGAACACCTTTAAAGCATGTCAGTGCCCTAAGGTTCCTTAAGGTTAATTCTTGCTGCTAGGAACACTTCTGACCTGCCCTAACTTTCAGCAGTTCTGACTTTGGAACATTCTATCTGCGGTTACACAACACCCCAGAGACACAGGTATGCCAGGAGGTATCTCTTCTCCATGTAAATAGCTTTACGGAGTGAAGGCAAGGTTTGTGCCTTTATAGATATCTCTGCATTTCAAATATTATTTTTAAAAATCTCATTTCAAACACCTGATTTAAAGAGAAGTGACTTCCCCTTTCTGCTGTGACATGTCATTTTCAGTACACAGAGCTTTTAGAAAGACTTCCCTTTTGCACCTTAGAAGTTACTGCTATATGTCTGAATCTGCTTATTTGAATTTGTGAGGGAAAAAAATAAGATTTTAATCTTCAGTTGATTGTCAGAAACCCAACTTCAGTGCTGTTTGTGGCTGGCAGCATGTTGAGTTTAATAGGGCGATGCAGTAGGAGCACGGAAATGGTTTCTTTCCTTTAAGGAGTTTACAGTTTGGTTGGAAAGGCAAAAGAAATCATGTTAAACTGACTCAGTGACACCGACTATAGAAAGTAGAGACATGAGGACACCAGAGGAAGAAGAAAACTTTTCTCTCTGCTAGGAAAAAGGAGTATAATATTGAATCCAGTAGTAGAATATTTTGATTATTGTGTATAGTTTGTAGTTGTGTATTTTTGAAAGCCCAGCCTTCCAAGAATAGAGAAAAAGCCCCCAGTATATTTTCCAAGGCACTTCATTTGTATCTTTTAAAATGAGCATTTAAAGAAACTTATGCGTTCTCCTGAAACAAATTTTTAAACAATTTAACATAAAGAATCTTGCCAAACTAGCTGTACTATATAAGAAAAATGTATTTCAATTGTTATAAGAAACACAGCAGCTTTAAGTCAACCACTAGGGGGAAAAACTGCAGTATACACTGCAGTATATTTCTCTGAAACTGAATATCCAGCTTTATTTGCACAAGATGGGCTTCCCTAATCCATTAGTCTCCAGGCCAAGCCATGCCCCAGGGCTTAGAATAAGGTAAAATTCCTGGTCACCATATCTTCCCATCTCCTCTCACACGGGCTAAAAATAAAGCATTAACAGTATGTCCACAACAGGATGGAGACCAGGGCTGGTGTGAAAATTTGCCATACTGACACGGATGAGAGAAAAAGCCTGACTCTGTGCTCATTAGCTCAAAGTGAATCAAATCCTGCATGCTCAGTTGAACTACCACATATAAACCCCATCAATACACATTTTTAAACTGAGAAATTCTACGCTCGCATATTTTTAGAGGAATCATATAAAAGTAAATTACGATATATAAGTCATCGTCACAGAAGAAAGGTCTCTCTTGGGCGAAAGGGGAAACTCCAGGTGTTTGTTTAGCTTTTAATGTTGTTGGTTCAAGGACCCTGTTTGTTTGGCTTTTTTATTTGTTTGACACTATACATGCATTTATAATTTAATTGAGTGAACCACATTTATAAGGTTCCTTAAAATGTCTATCTGCCTTTAGTATCATCCTTTCAAATGACAAAAAAATATTTTCTTCACTAACTTTTTCACATGTGCCTGTCACTGCCCATAAAAGCTACAGATATCATTACACGGGGAAAGAGAAAAGGACTACCTCCGTGTATGGGGGCTGGGACCCCAAGCATGCTACCTCAGCGCCCCCTAAAACCATGGGAGCAAAGAGCTAACAATCTCCTAAGTGATACCTATGCACCCCTCAGAAATACAAAAAGGACCTAGAGAATTTGACCTCTACTAAGTTGCAGACGACCAGACACAGGAGGCATTCAGGTAAGGAGGCAAATATGCACCATAGGGTGCAAAGACATTCCTCAAACTCTTCAACTGTTTCCCTGAGTTTATTTGTTAACTCCTTTAAAAATGTGAAAAGACTATTCATGTAAAAGGTTAAAAACAGAGGAAGATTTAAACAGCAGTAGTGGCTATTCTAGGGGACTTGCTTTTCATTTTTCGGAGCCATAAGGGGAATCAGCTGGAACAACAGTTGCAAAGAACTGGTGAATTTTGAGAACTGGTTAATCATCGATGAGTAATAGGAAAGCTAAATGTAAATAATATAAAAGCCTGGCCTTATCCCCATTTTACCACTTATTCATTCATACAGTAGATAAATACTTTTTTTTTCCCAAGAAACTTCTAGGTTCTGAGGATATAATACCGAAAAAGATTTCCATGTCTTGGAATTTATATCTCCTTATGGTAGATATACAATAAGGAAACCGTAAATCTATTGTAGAGCTTCAGAGTGGCTCGTGCTATTATGCACAACACCCAATACTTCTAAAACAGTTCTTAATGCCTATATTGTTAGTGATACTGGGAATGAACTAATGATGAAAATCCAGTATGGTCAGCCTGACATCCAAGGCCTCTCTAATACCGCCCCCTCTCCTCCACCACACACAGACACCTGTTTAATATTATCTCTTACTGCTCACCACCCCCCCGCCCCCCCAAGATCGATGAAGAAAGCAATCAATACCCAACATAAATCCAATTCCTCCTGACTGGACATTATCTTTACTCACCAAAACTAATCTTTCCACCCATCTCTCGAGAGGGGCACCTTATAATATAAAGTCCCTAAGTCAGATTTCTTCCTCATCTTAAAAGCTACATACGTTTGGCAAGCACCTCTCTAATAGCACTTGTTCTGGTTTGCTATTTTACTATATACTCGAGCTCATACAAATGCCCATCCTAGTCATTTGACTGGCAACTTTTTGAGGGCAGGGATTGTTTCTAACCCATCCTGGTATCTCAGGCTTCATCTGGCATACTATCTTGAACAGTGAGGTATCCATTCATATTTCTCACGTTGAATTGTGTCGTATTTGCTGTGTGCAATGGGAGAACATAAAATTCAGTACCTGGTTCGTGTACAGATCTGTTGCCAAAGAAATACATACAAGTTTTTAAGTGCCTAATGTTAGTTTTAGAGTCATAATACTGAGAGTAAAGCCTCGGCCTCTGTCATTGGCAATGTCGTTCTGCACTTTTGGGTCTTTCAGTCGGCTGACTAGCTGCTACCATAAACTCCCACAGTCAGAACCCGCAAGTTTTCAGAGCTCTTGTGCATTCCAGCTCTAATAACCTCAAGTCCAGGGGAATCTATATTTATAAGTCGATGCATTCTATTTCTACATAATCAGTTCAGGGCATATTTCATGTTCCAAATATAAAAACCAAACTTTTCCTCAGAATTGAAAAGCACAAACGAAGTGCACGACCCAATGAAACTTGGGGAATTTAAAATGCAACACTGAAACGCTTCAAAGAATTAAATGCCATTTGAATTCAGATTTATTTATTATTATTATTTTTAGCAATAGATGATCTTCCTACTAAGTCGCCCAGATAGAAATACTGTGTGTGATGGTGCGAAAATCCATCCGTACCCAAAGCATGCATGTTTTTACAACTGTGTAATGACGCTGCATGCAGATGACATATATATGTTCTTGCCTACACGTCCACAACACATATTCACGTGGCATAGTAGACCATACAAAATGTACATACACAAGATGGGTATTTTTCATCATCAGCTACACAATATCTTTTCTTGCACACAGATATGAAAATCATTCATATTTTACAGGTGTGTCTGGGTCTACACCTATAGGTAAAAGGGATCCAGTATCTAGTCCACCGCAGTTAAACATTTTTTTTTCTATTGTCTTTTAAAAGTCATAGCTGGTAAAACCACATGGTAATATGGTTTAGATATACTTTCTTCTTCTTCTTTTTTTTTCTCTCTCTCTCTCTCTCTCTCCCTAACAAAGAAACATAAAAGTATTTTGGTGGCATTACCATGGGTTTCTTGACACCATTAGATCATGTTTCCATCCACAAATGTCCTGCAAAGCTTCTATGGTATCATGTGGGAAAAGCAAAGGCTGTGACCTCACACCCCCACGATCCAGGTAAAAACGAAATGAGTGCACACACAGAGGCGCAAGTGAGGACACAGAACGTTCGCACACAAAGAATGGTCACACGGGTCCTACCCAGCACGATCCGATTCAGTAGTTTTCTCCTGCACGTACCGGCTCAGCTGCCCGCGATCCGTGCTGCTTTTAAACACTACCGAGCAATGTACACTCCAAGTGGCCGCCCGCTTAAGTTCTTCCCTTTTGCGCTCAGAAGTGGAAACCCTTGGACAGTGAGGGACGCCCTGTTGCAGCTGCTCCGGGTCCTCGGCACCCACCTCCGAGGCGAGCTGGGTCCAGCGCCCGGCGCGCACAGCTCCGAGTCCCCGCCCGCTGGCGAGCGGTCGGCCGCGCGGAGAGCGCGCGCCAGGGCGCCACCTGGAGGCGGCTCGGGGCAGCTGCGGCGCGCTCAGCGCAACCAGGTGGGACCAGGAGGCCCGCAAATTCCTTGCCAAATAAGCATCCTGTTCTATTTGCACTTTCCTATGCATTTTTTTTTTTAAGACAGAAAGGCAGGAAGAGGGGAGATGGAAAGTAGAAGTAGAAAGCGTCAAACAACCTGACCATAAAGCAATGAGTTATCCTGAACAGAATGGGACAGCAAGTCAAATTAAAAATAAATAGATATAAATAAATAAATAAATAGATGATAGATGATAGATAGATAGATAGATAGATAGATAGATAGATAGATAGATAGATAGATAGATAGATAGATAAAATCTAAGGCTGAAAAAAAAATTCTAAATACAAGAAAAGGGAAGATGGAAAATAGAAGTAGAAGGCGTCAAACAACCTGACCATAAAGCATTGAGTTATCCTGAACAGAATGGGACAGCAAGTCAAGTTAAAAAAAAAAAAAAAAAAAATTCTAAGGCCAAAGACACATATCTATGTTTAAAGACAAAAGGAAGATGTAAAATTTTAAGAAGGTTAAAATGCATGCCTTTCATTATCTATTCATTTTTAAAATTAGTCTAATTATTACTTTTCATTTCATCAAAACTTTTTTTTATGGTCTCTGTCTTTTGTTGCCTGTGAATGTTTGGATTTCTTTCATACTTCACAGTGAAAACTGCGATCTTGTCTATATACAAATAACAAGAGGTGACAAATTTTGTTTCTTTCTTTCTTTCTTTCTTTCTTTCTTTCTTTCTTTCTTTCTTTCTTTCTTTTTACTCATCTCAAAGGAAAATAATTAACACTGGATGCTATCAGAAGTTACTGGGGGCTTGGTGTATAATAACAAAAAGGAAGCGTTCCAAAAGAGAGATCTATGCCTCTGAACTAACAAAGTGCAAGCGCGTTAAATATGCTTTTATTACTTGAAAAAAAAAATTGCAAACCTTACCTCTGGAAATGTTTAGTGTGTTCCTTTTCAGGGCATTACACTGACTTGAGTATGAAAACAAGAAAAAACAGTTTTGGTTATATTATAGTTCATTTGATAAGGTGTTCATAGGACTTAAACATTTCAACAAAAGCTCCTTGAATTAATTTCCCTCTAAATATCTCCCTAAGCTTCTTTCCATTAAAGAGGATAATTTGTATACCTGAATGAGATATAAGCTTAATTAATTAATTGAATAGAGCACTTAAAGGCTTATCTGCTGTGATATGCATTTAGAAATGTGATTATTGAATGTTTTGTTATTCCCTACAGATCAAAATGAACCTGATTGCTATCCCCCTCCCCCACTCCACCTCATTCCTAGTTCCACCATGCAACAAGATTTGGGATTTCACCCTTCTTTTAAAATTAAAGCGCGTCTTTGAAATGATTTAATAAAGGACCCATCTATAGTGATTGTATATTTTTCCAGCCAAATGTGGACCAGGGCTTGATTATACTGTGTGTGGGTGTCCTTTTGGGAAACAAAAATTCTTAATCACTTCAATTTCAAATCGGTGTTTGAGAATTACTGGCAGGATAAACATAGAAAAAAATATTTCATCAGTATTTCATCTCAAATGTTTATTTTCATGTAGTCGATAAATGCATGTATTAGCTTTTTGAACATACACCATTAAGTATTTTCTAAAGTAAGATTTTTTTTCTTTTAAATAGAGATAGTATGTACCAAATATTCAAACTATAATTTTTATGAGTTTGTAAAGTCTCTAAAAATTCATGTGCTGAGGGGATTAAAAAGAATGTTAACTCTTTATGTCTCTATACCCTCAACTCTCAGCACTCTGGAATACGAAAACATATTAGTTAACTAACTGACTCCTAGATTATATGATTTCTATGCTGCACTGTGGTTTGGGTTGGATAGAACTTTTAAGGCAACATACGCAAATATACAGTTTAATATTGCAAACAGAATAAATAGCATTTGGGAGCTTACAAATGATAAGGTATTCAACACTGACCAAACACAGATATATCCAACTTTTACAAAGTAAAATGTGGTACGTGAACATTTAGATGTAACAAACAGATAAATTAGGGGATAATTCTTCCTACCATAAATGTTTTGACCTTACAAAATCATTCTTTAAGTAAAACCTCCCCAGTACTTATAGAATGATTTTAGTGAAAAATAAAATGACTACTTGCATGCACAAACAAGAAAGTGAGACATTAATGAGGAGGAGACATGTAAATTTCACAGCCAAAGATAATGCGTCTATGTCATCAGAATAAAAAGCTGAAAATGATAGGAGTTGATGTCAAATGCAAAAGAGATAATTATGTGGCTAGGGCAAGAGGGAAAGTAGGGTGGTAATGTGTTGTCTCCTGAAAGAATGTCTAAAGTTAGTCTTAAGACACTGAGACAGAATAAAATATTCCAAAAAAGAGTAAATTCCCAAAAAAAAAGAGTATACTTAGAAGTAAATGAGGAAGCAAAATATTTCTATTTCTACAATTTAACATGTAAAACTCAAAGAAAGCAAAAAAAAAAAAAAATCCAAGTCAAAGATCCCACATGGGGTCTAAAGGACTAAAATAACATGGGGCCCCTAAATATTTGTCTTTTCCTGTGAACAAGGATAAAAGATCTATGTTTCTGTTCTATGGCTAGTTAACAAATCACCACAATCTTAGTGTATTAAAACAAAGCTCATTTATGATCTCACACTTCCTGTAGGTCAGCAGTCCAGGCATCGCTTAGATGAGTTTTCTGCTCAGTCTTACAAGGCTATAATCTGGGGAGTAATTGGGCTGTGTTTTCTTTCTTCTTCCTTTTCTCCTCCTCCCCCCTCACCTCATCCCTCTTCCTCTTCCTCCTTCTTCTCCTTTTATTAATGTGAACCAGAAATGTTTATTGCAGAAATTTGATGAAGACTCCCATTGGGTGGCCCCTGCTGAAGTTGGACTGGGGCCCTCCATCCAGGGCTGGGCAGGTGAAATTTGAAAAGGGTAGAAGGAATATGTCTGGGCCCTGGGCCTTGGAGATACAAGATGATATTGGGGGCTAGGCTTCAGGTGACGCCTGTACCCTCCAGCTCCATATTCGGAGACCTCACTATGCCATCCTCTACCCCTATGGAGAAGCTCTTAAGCTGGTGATTTCCAAAGATAGACACCAATGGATCATCTAGTAATGAATCTGTTTCCTTCCCAAAAGTCCCAGTAGAGTTGGACAAGAGCCTAACCTTGCCTCCTTAGTTGTGAGCTGCTCCTCACTCTTCAGTCGCAGAAACATCATTAACACTCATCTAGACATGCTATCACCTGGACCCCCTTGGCCTGCAGAGCCTTAGCCTGCTCCCCAAACACTGGCAGGTGGGTCTTGGAACAGCCTGGGGTAAAGACCCCAAAGATTCCAAACAGCACCCCCTTCTGTCCTTGAACAGCTCTGCCAGGTTCACCTTGTTCCCAGGTTCTCCTTCAAAAACCACCACTGAAGGTATCTCCCACCTTGATTGGGGCCATGGCTGAGGCAGGGTTGCTGAAAGTGTAAGCCCCACCAAGCATCTATTCCCAGCTTTGTTGCCGGCACCCTCCTGCTCCTGCCTCCACCCATACGACAGACCAATGGCAGTGGCCCAGACAAGAACTGAGCCTGCCTGGCTGCCCAGAAGGTGCAGTCCAGCCAGCAGCATGCACATCCTAAAGCAATGGGGCTGTGTTCTTATCTGGAGACTTGGTTGGGGAAGAGTGTGTTTCTCTTTTTTTTTTTTAATTTTATTTATTTATTCATGAGAGACACACAGAGAGACAGAGGCAGAGACACAGGCAGAGGGAGAAGCAGGCTCCATGCAGAGAGCCCGATGTGGGACTGGATCCCGGGTCTCCAGGATCACGCCCTGGGCTGAAGGCAGCGCTAAACCGCTAAGCCACCTGGGCTGCCCAAGAGTGTGTTTCCAAATTCAACCAGGTTGTTGGAAAAATTCATATCCTTGGATTCTTCAAGGCCACCAGGACAATGGGTCTTCATTTTAGGGAAGGCACCAGTCTCTCTCTTTTAAGGATATTCACCCAATTAAGTCAAGCTAACCCATAACAATCTCCCTTCCAATTCACTCAAAATCACTGATTTAGGACTCTGACTGCATCTGCAAAATCCCTTAACCTTTGCCATTTTCTACTGGGTAAAAAACAGTCACAGGGTCCACCCACACTAACTATAAAGATGAGCTTAGCAAGGATGTGACACACTGGGAGTCACCTTATCACCTTAGGGTGTGTCCACAACAGGATCTCTATAAAGGTACATGGGATTTCTTACTTACCATTCAAAAGCGTAAGTGGAACAGCCTGGGGAGAATAAGAGTGCAAGGTCATTTTGCTGCCTTTAGGATCAAGAAACAAATAAGGATATATTTATTATAGGAGTTTTGTAGATGCACAGTGATATCTAACAAAGAAATATAACAACAACAACAACAAAAAAACAGAGAAGCCATCTTGTCAGGGAGGACTTGGACACAGAAGTTTGATGCACTGAATTGAGGAGTGATGTCAGACTCATGAGCAGGACTTGGGACAACAGAGAGCACAGGCGCCGATCTGGCTGCAATGGCTTTATGTACTAGACATGTTTGTGTTGCCTGGCTTCCTGTCCATAGCCCCTCACACCTAATCATCCATGCTGTGACCTGGCTCAGCCTTATTAGACCAGGAATATATACCTGGCCAAAAAGAATATAACCAGAGACTGGCCAGAAACGTATGGTCTGTGTGGCCTTACTGGAAAAAAATAAGCCTGTCCAATTAAATTTTCAGGAATTTGAACTAAAGTAAAAGAGAGAAGTTGCCAGTTGGTGGAGAATACTGCAGCTGAAAGGCCATGTAGCAATTATGAGCTGTGTGCTAGCCGATGCAGAGAAAGCAGCTTAGCAGAAGGGGGGAAAAAATGGTGCAGACTCAAAAAAAGAAGTGGAGATTAGAGAGAACATTCATTCATTTAATGCCTCTAATACATTCGTATAGAGTTCCTATTATGTACGGGGCACTGTTCTAGGTGCCAGGAATACCGCAATGAGTAACACAGAGCGCCTGTTCTCATGAAACTTATTCCTATTGTGGGAGAGAGACAGTGAAAATGCACAAGCATATAAATTATATTTCATTAGGAGAGAAAACTGTGGGAATAAAAATAAAGCAGGTCATGAAGTTTAAAAGTAATGGGGGAATTGCTACTTGGGGTAGCATGGTCAGGGATGCATACTTGATTATGTCCTTTGAATAGAAACCTGAGTGCGGTGAAGATGCCAGCCAACCCTGCTGATAATCATGAAAAGGGTACACTGGACAGTGCACAGTAGACGCAAAGGCTCTGAAACTGGTGTCTGCTTGGAGAGTCAGAGGAATAGCAAGAGGGAGAACATGCCTGCTATAGTGGGGGCAAGAAAGCAAGTGAGAGGGTATCAAGGCAGACATGGAGTGAGCAACAGGATCACACAGGGCTTGTGAGCCTGTGTCAGAAATGCTAGCTTTTACCCAGAGAGATGGGAAGCCGCTAGCGGGTTACTGGAAGATAATATCAGCCTTACATTTTTAAGAATCATTCTTGCTGCTGTAGAGAACAGATGGGAAGTGAGGGAGGTGACAGGGAGACCATGTGGCCCCTGAGAGATACAAAGTGTGGCCTAATTTCCAATTATGTCCCCCATGAGGTCTGGCTGTACTTGTTTCAGTCCTTGAATTTCCATGAGATAACATTGCAAATCCTTTTTTTTAACCCTCCCCCCCTCTCTTAAACCAGATTGCCAAGGACTCTAATGAATGTTAAACATATTCAAGACTTGGGTATTTTGGGGTTTTATATATTTTGGCATAAGAGCTAAAAGGTAGTAGAATTTTTAAAACATGTTACCTTTTTTATAAATTATAGAAAGTGCTTGCACATTGGGGAGTTGACGTCAGACCCGCTAAATTGTTGAACAGAATTATTTTTCCAGGGCACTGGCTTAAACCCATACACAAAGGTCAGTTCCTGAAGATGATTTATCTGATCCTTTGTGACATAAATGTTTCAAGAGTTTCTAACTCAATGAATATTCTCATCCAGTATCAATAAAATAAGTATAATTAGTTTTTATATCTTATGGATAACTATTTTGTTATTCGATGAGCCTTTGAAACTAGGTATATCTCCCTTTTAGAGACAAAACAATTTGAGACAAAACAATGCAAGATTTTTATAAAGAATCCATTATTTTTTCATTTTCTATCCTCCCAACCCACACACATACAGAAACACACGTGCATGTGTATCATTTGTATACGTATAGGCACTTTTTGGCTACCTTTTATGGGATTTCCAATGAAATACTACTAAACCAGCCATAAAGTGTTTCAAAATGGGCAGGGGAGGGAAGTTAGTAAACACTCTGTTACCATCTTAATAACATAAGACATTTTACTACTACCTTTTCAATGAAAATATCTAATACAAGAAATTAAAAAAAAACTAGTTTAAGGTCAGACTATCCTATAAAAATATTAAGGGTGCATCAAACACATCCCCAAATAGACAAATATTCTTTATCTTTTATTTATATCTTTGGTAATGCTTCTATAAGATATTTTATATTTTTTGGATAAGGGTAAATTAATAGCATTATAGGTTTTTACATTATTTGATAATTTTACCATTATTATAAAACTGTTAATGGTATCTCAGTTGCGCCATGTTTATTAAATTATTGCATTCTTTTTATTTAAAATATTTGCTAAAAATAACATTTTTAATAAACATTTCCCCATTCACCAAATTCTTAAAAACACTACCATTAGAGAAAATAAAATTCAGACCGTTCATCTGTGACAGAAGAGTTATTTTGTTAGATATGAAAGGAACGAAATCGGCACCCATGGAATCATACATTTATCTTTAAATGCCCAAATGTGAGCACACACACACATCAATTTCAATACACAAGAGACAGATACATTTAAGAGAATCACTAAACATTAACAACATAGAAATGTGAAAGGAGATTTAGATAGAACACAAAAGCTAAAAGAAGCTATATGCCTAAGTAACTCAGCAGAGTGATACAGAGGAGGCAGCCAAATTCAAAGAAACTTTACTTTTTTAGATTTAAGTCACTTTAAGAATTGTTAACATTCAGATATATATTCAGTGTTTCATAACACTCTTGTTCTATTCTTAAAATGCAAAGTTGTACATAATATTTCCATTATCTGAGGTTTCCAGCACACAATCATATTAAGCCTTTTATCTTGTGGCATAGTTGGTGGGAACGAATTTTTCATCAGGCTTTATACTGAAATCAGCCTCATTTAAAAATAGTTATTTCATATTCATGTTCTCAAATAGCTTTCAAAAATTCAAAGACCAGGGGAAATTTGATTTGACTTATAAATATCTATGGGTATTGTTTAGCCTTTCTGGCCTCTTTAGCTGATGCCAATACTATTCCTCTATGACGCCGTAGTGAACTTTAAATTAGTAGATTAAGAGGACACATATAGAACTTCAAATAGGGTTCCAAAAGGATGGAAACTTTTCCATGAAAGCTGGTTAAAATATTTTAAGTATTTCATAATTAACTTTCAAGCATTATAATGTCCTTTAACACTTTGTCACTTTAGTAGTTACCATAAATTCTATTCTATAGTTTCAATCATCTTCTCAATTTAAATGATGCCTTCTTCAGCCTTCACTCATCTCTTGAAGATTAGTTCTACGTTTCTACCAGCCAGGTGAGTTTCTCTTCATACATAAAAACCGAACTCAAATAAGTAGGAAGTTCATTACCTTAGAATTTTATACATATTCTCAAGGGGGTAACTAAGTCTATTCAATGGGAAATAAAAGAAAACACTGTTTAAGTTTGCTTAAAATTGATTCTACCAATTAGATTTGTCCCAAAACAAAAACAGCTGTCCGGCAATAGACCAACGTCCACCTCACAGGCAATATTAAGTAATACTCTGGATAACAATTTGGCAAAAGATAGTAAAATAGGGATGTGCCTATCACATAATTGGTCAGACTTGATAATCTTTCAAGTCCCTCTTAATTCTGTGAGTCCATGATGTTGTAAAATTATTCTCATTCTCTTTTCTCATCATATATTAAAAAAGAAAAACTTCCTTCACTGCTAAAACTTATGTGATTTACCTCTTTCCAGTACATACAATACCTATTCATTATTTCCTGATGTATTATTCAACGGTTTAATTCATTTCAAAAAATATATTTGATTAATTTCCCCTTATCTTGATCTTTGAAGATTTTTTTGTCAGTAGTTTTAATCTTAATATCTACAATCTATTAATTCCAAATAATTTTAGAAAATCTCTTATAAAGGAAACAATAACTTTCTAGGCTTAATCCAGACTACAAATAAAAACTTGTGAGCTTTGTTCATATTAGATAAACTCTGGGAGTTCTAAAATAGTTCATTTAATCTTTGAGATTAAAACACATGTTTACTTCAAAGATACCCTAAGGTTTCATTAGGTGGAAGCGTACAAAGTGCTTCTAAATGTTTAAGTGAAACAAAATAGAAAAGATTAATGTCTGAGTATCTTGTAACTTCTTCTTTATATGTATAGCCTGTTAGTTGTAATGACAATGCAGGTATTACTCACAACATGTTGATTCACTAAATTTTACAAGATGCTTTCAAAAAAACAAAGTTACCAATGGGTTTGGAACTTCTACAAAATATAAAACCTTTCAGACATGTTTCTTCTACGGAGTTCTAGAAAGATATACACAAATAAACATGTAAGTATGTAACCTTCCATCTGAATTGTTCAATCCTTTGAATTCTTTCCATAAATACTAACAGCTAATTTCTGTTTTATGTTTTTATTTGCTTAATTTTTTGCAGACTAAATTTTTATTTGCAAAGCTGTATTGTGTAACTATATATTCAATTGTTCCAAAGGTGGTATCCAAAGTTGCTCAAATGAAGGTATAATTATCAAGTATGTCGTTTGTCAGCCTGAAAATTATTTGGAATGGACCTGAGAGAGAGAGAGAGGTTTTTCATGACTGCCTCTGTAAAAACAGATGAATACAATATATAGATGACTTAGGTGTACTATATGTAATCATAAATTACTGCAGAGTTTAGAGCTTTCTAGGGTGAATGCTCCATTGTAAAAGAAACTCTAATACTACCTTAGATAGTATTACATCTTTCAAAACTGTATATTTATTTAAATCACAGTGAGTAAAATACATGCTAGATAAGAAAAATATGTCTACTTTATTCATTTTAATACCAGTGGCTCTCTCTGGAAAATGATAGAATAGTTAAAAGGAAACTGAAAAATACTGCTGTTCTTGGAATATATATATATATATATATATATATATATATATATATATATGTCAACCAGCAATATATTTAATTACCTTCTATATGTTATCTCTATGTTTTCCTTTTATTCATTATGCATCACCAATAAAGAAGAGCTTTATCAAGATAGTTCTTCCTTTTTGCAATATAAATTGCTTGATTAAAATAAAACTATGGGCATAACTTTGCAGAATGCCCTAAAAAGTTACAACAAATAATTGCTCAAAGGCCCATCACAATCACTTACCCTACCACATTTTTATCTGACCTGAAATATTTATTATGTTGGAAGTATTTACTTTTAACACTAACAATCCATCTAACTATCCAATCTTCTGTAGCTCCCCAGTACCATCAGACCATATCAACACCTATCTGCTCAGAGTAAATATCTTAACACAGAGTTCTCTTATCAACAAATAACCTTGAAAATCAAGTAAAATGAAAAAAAAAAGTTACAGAGATTCAGCTATTTTAGGAATGATGTTGGCTGATTTCTTTTAGGGTTACTCTAATATCCTCCAGCCTTGAGGCTCAGGGGCATGTGTGTGATTTCACACTTGCCCACGTAGAATATGGTGTTCTCAGGAGTGATTCTCCTCGAATTGAGCAACCACCTGAAAAGGCCAGAAACAACTCTATGACTCATCAGCCTACTGATGTAGCTTTAGTCTCTCCTAAATCAGACTGATTTGTTATAGGGATGGACCTTTTTCACAACCTTTCCTAGATATATCCTTTTATTTTTATTTTTTTAAAGATTTTATTTATTTATTCATGAGAGAGAGAGAGAGAGAGAGGCAGAGAGAGAAGCAGGCTCCATGCCAGGAGCCCGATGTGGGACTTGATCCCGGGGCTCCAGAATCGTGCCCCAGGCCAAAGGCAGGCACTAAACCATGGAGCCACCCAGGGATCCCCTAGATATATCTTTTTAAAACTCAATTTGGAGACCTTGTAAGT
Source organism: Nyctereutes procyonoides (assembly GCF_905146905.1). Taxonomy (NCBI): domain Eukaryota; kingdom Metazoa; phylum Chordata; class Mammalia; order Carnivora; family Canidae; genus Nyctereutes; species Nyctereutes procyonoides. The sequence goes on along the minus strand of NW_026575142.1, from coordinate 61,582,158 downwards.
AAAAAAATCCAAGACAGATATTCTTCTCTTATCCATGTCTTCACATATATAAAATTCACATTGAAGCATTTATTAGCCAAGAAAATACTGAGGAGCATTTAAACTTTGTGTCAGTAGATTTGAAGAACTACATTTAAAAGTATGGGGTGGCGGGGGGGCACCTGGGTGGCTCAGTCAGTTAAGCAACTGACTTTTGATTTCAGCTCGGGTCATGGTCTCAGGGTTGTGAGATCAAGCCTGGCTTCCGATTGCACAAACTCTACTTGAGATTCTCTCTCTCCCTCTGCTCCCATCTGCCCCTTGCACTCCCTCTCTCTCTAAAAATAAATAAATAAAATCTTTGAAAAATAAATAAAAGCATATGTTTTATCATGTTGCTTTCACCACTTTCTAGGTCCCTGGAGATGCCCTATTAATCTAAATAATCTTCACATTATGGGGAAGAGCAAATGGAAGCGTTATGTTTAAAAAGCAATCTAAATTCATTTATGCACAACCAACACAGTTGCCATCCTGAATTTGGCTAATATATGTACAGAATCCAAAGCAATTCCACAGGCCCTTGGTTTTCACTATGACCAGTTCCATCTTCTCTCTTTTAATGCAGGTAATACAGACACTAGACTTGTATAGTATGCACGTAACACACAGTAACAATGATGTGACATAAAGAAAATGCATTAAATAAAGGCTAAAATCATACCTCCAGGCCTGTTTCTCAAAGACTTTCATATATATATAATGAGTATTCTTTGCAAGGTTTGAGTTCGCTCTTTAGACAGCTTTTGCAAATAGGGTTGAGGTCAGTTTATGTCTACGTTATACCCAGTTACACAACTTTGCTTGTCTCGGACAATTTATTCCATTCACTTCGTTTAGAAATGGCAAGAGATACAAAGATGATTCCTGGGACTACTTCGTATTCAGTTTGGAAGTTAGTGCAAGATTGCCCTCTCTCCAACACAGTCACTGATGAAAGGGATCTATTAAAAAGAACTGCGTTGGTTTACACTGCAGATTGAATGGAGCATTAAACGACTGCATTAGTATGACTGCAGTGGGGGTAATGGTCGCCTCCAGTGACTATAGAATGTTGTAATAATACTTTCACATACGTGCAAGAATTGCTCAAACGTCCTCATTGAATTTGTCACGACCTGCTTGCTATCCAGCATCTCCCCAGCTAATGCCCCTCACACCTCCCCTCACTCTTAGTTTTATTTCCCTCCGTCTTAGCGAGTGTAAACAGATCAGGAAATCCGTGTACTTCCCAAATGTCACCTATGTATCATGAAGCGGGGTGTGCGTGGTGGTGGTGGGGGGGGGGGGCGGGGGAGGGGGAGGGGGCTGCAAATCGCTTGCAAACAGCTTCTTCGGAGGCGGTTAGCGATACCGCCCAGCACGAGAGCTCGGAGGCTCCCAATTCGATGACCCCGCCCGAAACCCCTCGGGCCTGGCCTGTAATTTTCCAAACAGCGAGCTCTCCTTTGCAAATAAAAGTTAAACATCAAGCCACAAGATAACAGAATGCTGACTTCCTGCCACTCAATTTTACAGGGCTTCTCTTTGTAGGGCTGCCAGATTGTGACCGATAAGGTGGGGGGGGGGTGAGAGAGAGAGAGAGACTGAGAGAGAGAGGGAGAGAGGGAGAGAGGGAGGGAGGGAGGGAGGGAGGGGAGGGAGGGAGGGAGAGGAGAGCGATCACTTGCTTCTTGCTCCCTAAGCAGGGATCTGCCTGCGATGCGCGGCGAGGGGACTGCGGCGGCTGCTCCACACAGTTGGCGCGGAGGAGGGGCCGGGGGTGCGCGCGGGGGGAGGGGGCCCCGGCTGGCGGCGGCTCCGGCGATGGGCTGATCTGGGGGCTCCCGAGCGCCGCTCCCCGCGTGCGCGATTTGGGGGCAGCAGCTGATGGATTTGCATTCGGGGTCCGGCCCGGCGTCTCGTGTACCGCCTCCCCGAGCCCGACCTGGAGCTCCCGGTTCGGGTGCAGACGTCGGTAAGTAACGTGGGATCCGCTTCCAGTCAACCGCCGAGGCCATTCAAGTGGCACTTTTAAAGCAGGTCAGTCCTGGAAGATGCCGCCGCCGCGAGCGTCTCCTTGGCCTGAAAGGTTCGGCGCGGCCCCCTGCCCCGCCCCCCGCCCCCCGCCCGCGCCCGCTCGGGAAGTGAGGGTGCTCGGGTGCGGAGCGGTCGGGGGCTCAGCCTGTGCCCGCAGGGCCGCTTCACCTTCGGGCTCCGCCGGGGAGCTCCAACACCCAAGTCCCATTTGGTGTGGACAGCCATACTGTGGTATCTGTAGCCTCTCCTCTTCTCCCCACCCCGCCCCCCGGCCCCCCCCACCCCCCCACCCCCGCTTCGCCGTCTGGCCAATGCTGGGATCTGGGATCTAGTCGCCCCCTCCCCGCCTCCTGCCCGCCCCTCCCCACCCCCTTCTCTCCTCCTCACCACCCACCCCCGCTCCCACCTACCCAAAGGGTCAAGAGCAAAGACGCCGCCGGGAGAAGGTTAGGGCTAGTCCCATCTCTTCAGATCGGAGGAGGAGGCCTCGGGCAGGGATTGCACTGAGTGACCACCTTTCAGGAAGCAAGGAAGAGAAAGAAGAAGGAGGAAAAAAAAAAAAAAAAAAAAAAAACCAAGCCCAATCCCGGAGACCCAGCCGGGACTGTGGCGGACCGCGAAGCTCCGTGCATCGGGAGCGCCGCGACCTGGAGTCGGGAGAGCTGCGCCCTAGGACGCCCGCTGTGCCCGCCTGGCCGGCGGGGGGCCGCGGGGACTGTGGTCGTGAGCTCCGTGCCACCGGCGACGTCAAGCTAGGTGAGCGCCCCGCTCGCCCATTGGCACGCAGCGACCATTTCCCTCCGAGCCTCAAAGGTGCAAACACTTAAAAGGATTACAAGCGTGACGTGGTGGCCCTGCTGAAAGTTGGCGGCCCGGAGGCAGGGAGGCTGCAAGGGCGACGGCGCGATGGATTCCATTGAGCCTCCCAGAGAGTTCGCACCTCCCGCCGGGCAGCCCCTCGCAGCACATCCCGGGGACCCGGAGCGCTCGGCACCCCTAGGTACTCGGCGCCAGCCTTCCCTACTTTGCCTGATTGAAACCAGTATTGCTCGCTTGTAGGATGTGCCTTTGTAGGGAATTCAGAGTTCTGACAGCGGCATCTTCTGTACGTTCACAGGTGCTTGGAGGGGGAGGGGGTGGTTGCATTTTGGAACTGGATCCTTTGGTTGTCAGGACAACGGCTGAAGGGATGGTCCTGGACGCTCACACACCCTCGGACCCCTTCCCTGGGGGAGGACACTGTAAGTAACTCCAACAAATAGGCCAAGTGTCGGAGCGAAGGGCCCCTCCCCCCAGGGGGTCGCTCGCTCGGCTGGTAAAAGAAGGAAAATCGGCTCGAGGTTTTCATCGTTTCCCGGGTCTAAACGTACCCATTTCGTGCGTTTCGCCCGGAGACAGCCGATTAGCAAAAGCAGCTGTAGAAGGCTCGGACCTCCTCGGAAAATGAATGATGCAGCATTTTAATTATTTGTTCTAGGGGTGGTCGTCTTGCTTCCATATTGGAATATTTAATCTTGGAAACGGGGAGACGAGTGGGCTCGGGGATCGGGCAAAGGGGAGGGGAGATCGGGGGGGAGCTCTGCGGGGAGAAAGGGCTTCTTGTCCTCCGCGTGGACAGATGATGCCGGGCGCTCCCAGCAGGAAGCTGGGACCCGGGGCTCCTGGGCCCTGCGCCCCCTAACTTTTGGAGCTCTTCCTACCACTTAGACACGGTACACTGAGGTAAAGGAAAAGAAAGGGGGTGAAGCAGCCTTTAGGACGTGCGCCAAATCCAGAAGTCGAGGCGATGCAGTTAAGGAGAGCAGAGGCCGATGGCGGTGATGGCCATGGACCGTCGCCGGGCCGCTCAGGGAAGCCGCCTGGCTCCCCAGCGATGCCCTCGCGTCACGGGCTCCGAGGCGATCCGCGAGACCGTCGCCGCCTTCGCACGTTGGGCGCCGGAGGCGGTGTGCGCGGCGGGGGAGGAGGCGGCGGGTCGGCGGCGGGGGAAGAGGATGGGGTTTTGCTCTGGTCCTGGGCTCAGGCTGTGGTCGGTGATGGGCGGCTCGGCTGCGACCCGAGACGCGGGGTGGGTCCGGAACGCCAAGGGTGTGGAGTGTTAGGGATCTTGCCTTCCTGCCCACCGGGTCCGTAATCGCGTTTCTAATCTTAGCTACTCGGGAGCGGCGGACACTTGTGTGGTCGTTTTAAATGCAAAACACCATGCAAATCGTCTGCGGCTGACTCTTAAGGAACGTTTAGGTCGCATTAGGTGATTTGCATAGATCTAGAATGGTAAAGAATCGAGAAGTTGTTTTTTTGTTTGTTTTTTCTTTGAAATTTGATTTTGTTAAAAAAAAAAAAAGCGCTTTAAGGGAAAGCTCTTCTTCTCTACCCGCTAACTTTGAGTCCTTGGGCACTTGAGGTTCAGTCCAGTTCATCGGCGATCAGAAAGCCCCTCCCTTCCCCAGGAGCTGGTTACAGGATTGGTGTGGGGGGGGGGGTGGGCGCGCAGGGCAATCGGTACCCTCGGGTTCCCGCTAACTGGACGCGTTTGTTGCACACTTGCCTGTCCCCAGTTCGCCCGCTAAGCTGCCTTTCCTCCTAGTAGGGAGGGCTGCTCAACGGTCTCCGAGGGTTTCTGTGAACTGTGGTCTGCTGGCCTCTCTTCACCGCAAGGTCTTTGCTCAATCACCCCCACCCTCACGTCTCCCTATTTTCCTCTTACCCAAAATATCACGGAAAAAAATATTTGGATGAAAAAAAAGATGGGGGTGGGGAGTGGGTGGGAGGTGGAGAGGGTCGAGGGAAAAAAAAAACCTAACCCCTGAAATGCTGCCCCCTATCCTCACGAGGTCTTTCCCGGTAGGAGAAAGTGAAAGGTGCCATTGTTACCAAGTGGTCTGCGCTGGCCTGTCTCTGTTTTTAAAAAGGTGGAAGCAGACACATGGCCGTTGAATCCGGGGGAAATCGAAGGCTTTGAGCTGCAGCACAACAAAAGGATTCCTGGTGCAAAGAGATCGAAGCAAAATGCAGGAGAAACTCGGTCCAAGCCGCTCAGGCTGCCTGGGCTCCTGTTCGGGACACCTAAGCAGAATCAGCTAGATCCAGCCCTTCTCCTTTGGGGGACCTTTTATCCCCGTCTTTGGAGGGGAGTGTCTGTGCTATGAAAAGGATGATTCTGAACGATGATCTTACTTTATAACCCGTCTACACTAGACAGAGGAGCTTTGGAAACTAGAAGAGCAAAACAGTCAGGAGATGATTTCCTTGAGAGTTAAAAATAATAGTAATAAAAAGAAGGGGGGGGGATGCCTACACTCCCACCCACCCCCACCTTCTCCACCAAAGGAATGTTTCCCTTAGGTTGGCTTCTGCTCCCGTTTCTTATTTTGACAATTTGTGATCTCGACCCCTCCAGTTTTGTTTTTTTTTTTCCTCGTCCCTTAAACGCACACACACGAACTGTATAGTCAGGGCTTCCCAGTGCTCGTTCCCGACCCCAAGCTAAGCGCGTTCCCTACTTGGAGCTCATTTTCGTGACGTGGAAAGCCGGATCCAGGGTTACAGCACAAAAAAAAAAAAAAAAAAAAAAAAAAAAAAAAAAAAGGGCCAGCAGCACAAGAGAAGTCCGGGTTCTGCACTGGGATTGAGCCTGCCTCCCTGCCTGCCTCCCTCCCGCCCTTCCTCCCAGCGCCCAATGATGTGCTGCCGGTACCCGGGGAGAGCGGCGGCGGCGGCGGCGGCGATGCTGGAAGCCTGCTGCAGCCCCTTCTCCTCCCTCCTCTATTGAGTGTGCCAAGCGGCAGTTCTGCATCCTAAAGAAGCCCATTGAAAGGCCCATTGCATTCCCAGCACGTCTCAAGCTTGCTGCTTTTATTTTTTCTCTTCGTCTCCCCCACCCACCCCCTCTATCCCCCTTTGCTTCAGCTTCAGCAAAAGGAAGGGAGGGAGAGGGAGAGAGAATCCTTAAATTCAAGCTTCCCCCCCCTTCCAATGTTCAATACTTAAAAAAAAAAAAAATCTCCTGCAAAAATAGGTAAGTCAAAGACATCTGGAGCCTTTCTTAACCTAAGTCTCAGGGACCTCAGAAACAAGAAAAACATTTTTTTTTAAAATGGTGAGGAGAGAACTTAAGTAGATTTTAATATTTTATAAGAGAGACAGGGAAGACTAACTGATACTGCAATGTAGCTTCATCTGCCTTCTGTCTCTCTCTCTCTCTTTTCATTTAATTGTTTCTAAAAATTGAGCATTGCATGCCTGAGGCGTATTTCTCTTTGCTTTCTCATGGGTCTTCCGTTCCTTACAGCTGTGTACATTATATGCAAGTTGAATATGAAGATTTAGTCTTTTCACTCTCCCTATAAATTATACCATTGTGTTTTCAGAGGGTTGGCAAAATATTTCCTTAATGTATGTATCTTACTTGTGGAGAGAAAACATATGCTAAAAATTCCGGTATATTTTCATTGATTAAAAATAATTATTTCATTTTGATTGATATTTCAGTGACTCAGAAAGGGCAATCTAACAAAACTGCATTCATATAATTTATTTATGTATGCATTTTCATATACTAATGATATAAAGCAAAGAAAGAGAGCCATAGAGGAAGGCTCTGTATTATTAGAATAGTGCACAGTATTTGTTTCTTCTGATTGGAAAAGAATGATGTCTTTCTTTGAAATGTAATTCATATGATAGATCATTTACCAGTAGGTAAGAATCAAGGTTTCCAGCATTTCTTGCCTTTAATTACCCAACTGTCTTCTAACCAGCCACCTGCCATTCCAGCTTTTTACAGGGTTCCTCAGCTGATCTTGAAGGCACAGATACACGTTCCAAACTATGCTCTGCAAGTGTTATAATACAGACACTCCCAGGCTCAGCATCCTTTAGCTATCATCTTTAATTCTGACAACTGCATGAGCTCCTTCTTTAGAAAGGCTAATTACTCCTAAAGGGGTTAAATGGCCAAATGATACATCCCTGTAGAAATTATTTAATTAAAGGAGATGTTAAAAATCTGTGCTTGGGCAAAAGAGGGTGGGGGTATAGTGTGATACTGAGCATACACTATAATTAAGTACACTATGATCATCTCTTAAGCAGAATCTTAAGTTTTCCTGAGAAACCAAGCATCTTCTACATCTCAACATCTGATGTTGGGTAATGGGCTCATAATTTATCACATTCTAATGTAATAACTCTGTGGTGTACTGTGTCTTTTTATGAGTGGAAACCTATAGTTTAAAGGATATTTATGTATTCCCCATCAGAGTTCCAATCAGATTTATAATGGGCACCTCTGATATCAATGTGAGTTTTAGCAGGCAAACAGATGTAATGGCCCAATTCCTGCCATTATTACTGAATCTGCCTATATCTAAAAGGCGTCTCTGTATACCAGTCCTTTGATTGCTATAAGAGGCAATGAAGGCTGCTTGTGTTAGTATAATATGCCCTTTACCAACTATGTCTTGGCTCAGGAAAACGTCATTGCATGGCACAATATTTCAGAGTCACCCAAGTTTAAATACAAAACATATTAAGCATGTTGATAGATCATTTGGACTGTCAGTACAGCAACTGCTAAAGTTTTGTATTATTCTTAAGAAGCTTCAAATGTAGGAGTCAATTAGAATAGTGCATACGAGTAAAGGCTAAAAATCTGCATCTTTATTTCTGTTGCAGTTTTGTAATCAACTACGAACGATGAAACCTTCCATAGCTGAGATGCTTCACAGAGGGAGGATGTTGTGGATAATTCTTCTAAGCACAATTGCTCTAGGATGGACTACCCCGATTCCCCTGATAGAGGACTCAGAGGAAATAGATGAGCCCTGTTTTGATCCATGCTACTGTGAAGTTAAAGAAAGCCTCTTCCATATACATTGTGACAGTAAAGGATTTACAAATATTAGTCAGATTACTGAGTTCTGGTCAAGACCTTTTAAACTCTATCTGCAAAGGAATTCAATGAGGAAATTGTACACCAACAGCTTTCTTCATTTGAACAACGCCGTGTCCATTAACCTTGGGAACAATGCATTGCAGGACATTCAATCAGGAGCTTTCAATGGTCTTAAGATTTTAAAGAGGTTATATCTACATGAGAACAAACTAGACATCTTCAGAAACGACACCTTCCTTGGCTTGGAAAGTCTGGAATATCTGCAGGCAGATTACAACGTCATTAAACGTATTGAGAGTGGGGCATTTCGGAACCTCAGTAAATTGAGGGTTCTGATTTTAAATGATAATCTCATCCCCATGCTTCCAACCAATTTATTTAAGGCTGTCTCCTTAACCCATTTGGACCTACGTGGAAACAGGTTAAAGGTTCTTTTTTATCGAGGAATGCTAGACCACATTGGCAGAAGCCTGATGGAGCTCCAGCTGGAAGAAAATCCCTGGAACTGTACATGTGAGATCGTGCAATTGAAGAGTTGGCTGGAACGCATTCCTTACACTGCCCTGGTGGGAGACATCACCTGTGAGACCCCTTTCCATTTTCATGGAAAGGACCTGCGAGAAATCAGGAAGACAGAACTCTGTCCCCTGCTGTCTGACTCTGAGGTGGAGGCTAGTCTGGGGATTCCCCACTTGTCATCAAGCAAGGAGAATGCGTGGCCAACTAAGCCTTCCTCAATGTTGTCCTCCGTCCATTTTACCGCTTCTTCTGTTGAATATAAGTCCTCAAACAAACAGCCCAAGCCCACTAAACAGCCCCGAACACCAAGGCCACCCTCCACATCCCAAGCTTTATACCCTGGTCCGAACCAACCTCCCATTGCTCCTTACCAGACCAGACCACCCATTCCCATTATATGCCCTACTGGGTGTACCTGCAATTTGCACATCAACGACCTTGGCTTGACTGTCAACTGCAAAGAGCGAGGATTTAATAACATTTCTGAACTTCTTCCAAGGCCACTGAATGCGAAGAAACTTTACCTGAGTAGCAATCTGATTCAGAAAATATACCGTTCTGATTTTTGGAATTTCTCCTCCCTGGATCTCTTGCATCTGGGGAACAATCGTATTTCTTATGTCCAGGATGGAGCCTTCATCAACCTGCCCAACCTAAAGAGCCTCTTTCTCAATGGCAACGATATCGAGAAGCTGACACCAGGCATGTTCCGAGGCCTACAGAGTTTGCACTACTTGTACTTTGAGTTCAATGTCATCCGAGAAATCCAGCCTGCAGCCTTCAGCCTCATGCCCAACTTGAAGCTGCTATTCCTCAACAATAACTTGCTGAGGACCCTGCCGACAGACGCCTTTGCAGGCACATCCCTGGCCCGGCTCAACCTGAGAAAGAACTACTTCCTCTACCTTCCTGTGGCTGGTGTCCTAGAACACTTGAATGCCATTGTCCAGATAGACCTCAACGAGAATCCCTGGGACTGTACCTGTGACCTGGTCCCCTTCAAACAGTGGATTGAAACCATCAGCTCAGTCAGTGTGGTGGGTGATGTGCTTTGCCGGAGCCCTGAGAACCTCACCCACCGAGATGTGCGCACCATTGAGCTGGAAGTTCTCTGCCCAGAGATGCTGCACGTCCCGCCAGCTGGAGCATCCCCAGCCCAGCCTGGAGATTCTCACCTTGCGGGGGGGCCAACGAGTGCATCACCTTATGAGTTCTCGCCCCCTGGGGGCCCCGTGCCACTTTCTGTGTTGATTCTCAGCCTACTGGTTCTTTTTTTTTCTGCTGTCTTTGTTGCTGCAGGCCTCTTTGCCTATGTGCTCCGAAGGCGCCGGAAGAAGCTGCCCTTTAGAAGCAAGCGGCAAGAAGGTGTGGACCTTACTGGCATCCAGATGCAGTGCCACCGGCTTTTTGAGGATGGTGGAGGTGGTGGAGGTGGAAGTGGAGGTGGGGGCAGACCAACTCTTTCCTCCCCAGAGAAGGCTCCTCCGGTGGGCCACGTATATGAGTACATCCCCCACCCAGTTACCCAGATGTGCAACAACCCCATCTACAAGCCTCGTGAGGAGGAAGAGGTGGCTGTTTCCTCAGTCCAGGAGGCAGGGAGCACAGAACGAGGGGGTCCTGGGACACAACCACCAGGAATAGGTGAGGTTCTCCTAGGAAGTGAGCAGTTTGCTGAGACACCCAAGGAGAACCACAGCAACTACCGGACCTTGCTGGAGAAAGAGAAGGAGTGGGCCCTGGCGGTGTCCAGCTCCCAGCTCAACACTATAGTGACAGTGAATCACCACCACCCTCACCCTCACCACCCACCAGTTGGTGGGGTTTCTGGGGTAGTTGCGGGACCTGGGGGAGACTTGGCTGGGTTCCGCCACCATGAGAAGAATGGTGGGGTGGTGCTGTTTCCTCCTGGGGGAGGCTGTGGTGGTGGCAGTATGCTACTAGACCGAGAGCGGCCACAGCCAGCCCCCTGCACAGTGGGATTCGTGGATTGTCTCTATGGCACAGTGCCCAAATTAAAGGAACTGCACGTCCACCCTCCTGGCATGCAATACCCAGACTTACAGCAGGACGCCAGGCTCAAAGAAACCCTTCTCTTCTCGGCTGGAAAGGGCTTCACAGACCACCAAACCCAAAAAAGTGATTACCTCGAGTTAAGGGCCAAACTTCAAACCAAGCCGGATTACCTCGAAGTCCTGGAGAAGACAACATATAGGTTCTAACAGAAAAAGAAAAATCAGTGCTTTTTTTTTTTTTCCCCAAAAGGAAAGGAAAATAAAAGAAATATATCCCTTGCTCCCTTTACACTCGTCCCAATAACTCTATTCTCACAAACTTCCCTGCCCTGAACAGAACTGAAACCGCATGATTACTAGAAAATACAGATGTATGCTCTCCCCTCTCAGATGTGATTTGGAGGAAGGGCCATACTCAGATCATTAATCAATGAAGTGCCTTCGCAGACTTTTGCCAGCAAATGTTATCATTATTTTTTTATACTGAAACTTGAGACTTTGACTGTGCCATGTATAAGGTATATTGGGGATCGTTGTATTGATCCTAATTAAGTAAAATTCGATGTGTCTTTATTTTCAGTAATTTTTTTTTAGTTGTAGTTTTGTTTGAAGGGGGGGGCGGGAGGGAAACAAATTGACATTTGTGGCTTTCTTTCCTCTTCCCATCATGGCACAGATTCTGTACATGTATTAACAATGCAGTTTGCTGCATGCCTGGAAACTGCAAGACGGGGAGGGAGGGGGCGGGTCTTGCTCGAATGTTCTCACCCACTCTTTTTTCTGTCACACACACACCCACAAGCAAATCACAAATCCCTGCACACAGTTAGGTCCCTAAACCTGCAGCCTCTTCCTTCTGGTGCAGGTACACGTACACACACACACACACACGTACACACTTGTGTGTGCATGCACACACAAACATACCCCATTCCCTTGCAACCCAATCTAATTAGTTCGGGTTTGATCCATCCCTCTACTCTTCATAGCTTCATCTTCCCCTCACCCCTAGTGTACAGCATTCTCTTAACCACCCTGGGAAGTCATATATAGGTTGGATGCTACTGAAGTGGAAGCCTGGTGGTTTAACAGCTGGAGGCACACCTAGGGATGAGCACCCTCTTTGCGACACTTCATCCTGATGCCAAGATTTTTTGGAGAACATCTGCACTTTCTTATATATATATATATATATATATATAATATTAAAAAAAATAAAAAAGCAACTGGGTATATATCACTAACAGCTTTGTAGGAAGCACTTTTAATGTTTTCTCTCTCACACACAAAGATTCAAAAGAAATGTGCATATATTTATTCTGTAATTTCAGTGATTATAAATTGTAAAGGTAATGTTTAATCATTGTATAGTGATTATGCGTCTGGTATAGCTTTCCTAATAAAAAGTTTTTGAAAAACATAATACATTATATATAGAGGATACCAAGCTTGAACCTTAAACTCCAGCTATGCCATGCCTTTCGTGCTCCCATTTTTTAAAAAGTCTTTCTTTTGTTATACAGAAAGATAGTTTATTAACAAGTTTGATGCACTGTGATGTTGATAAATCTTACAGACCACCATCCCCATCACATACCAGGATACAATTGGGACTTTAAAAAATCTGATTTATATTGTTCATTTTTTTGGATTTCAAACTCAGTACCCAGTGATGCACCATTTTTCCTAAGCAAGCTGTGATTGGGAGAAAATAGATTGCTAAGACGTACAGGATTATATAGAGGAGGTTATCAAGGATCCATGCACCTTAACATAGTAAATGACATAAAAAGTAAAATTGCTATTCTTTTTTTTTAAAAAAATGCAGTAAATTCTACACACACACACACACACACCCCAATCAAAATCTAAGGCCTCAGAGCCAATTTGACACTCAGAATCCTGCTATCTGCACAAGTTATCATTGTTATATTTAGCTACTGGTCTTTCTTCAGCCATTTAACTGCGACTGGCTCCAGTCAGGCTTGAACTACAGATAGAGGATACTGAATGAAGTCTTCTTTCTGTATGATATTAAAATAACATTTAAAATTAATCTGACAACAATCCAAGTTATGATCCATTTACATGTGAGCGAAACCAAAGAAAATTGGATTTTTAAGGTGCCAGTATCTTGTTTGTGGAGGAAACTAAACGGATATAAAGAAACCTGAGCTTCGAGGCAGGCGCTTATCTCATTATGCCAGTAGAGGGCAGCAGAGCTCCAGAGATTCACGGAGTCTGGAGCTGCAGAATTGTGCAGTGAGGCCAGTGTTCTGTTTTCTCAAGCTGCCCTTGGTAGAAATTATCGTTATGTGTTGAATGTAATTCACCACAAGTCACCAATGCCTTACATTACTTTTTTTTTTTTTCATAAAAAAGATTTGCAGCTTCTAAAGCTGTGTTACTGATAGAAAAATTAAGGCATTGTAGTTTTTAAAGAGCCCCATGAATGTCTTGAAGAATATATTTATATATCTTTGGATTATAATTATAAATTGATACATATGCATAAAATAAAAACCACACATATATCAATACAAAACTGCGACTTTTCAGGGCCGCCTTGCATTTGGCATTTGTACCTAAAATTTCTTTCATTATTTGAGGTACATTGGAATTACTTCAGATGAAGAAAAAGATGATTCACGATTTCTCTACATACAATATTGAGATGTAGCTTTTCTTACGCAAGAGGATCAGATCTACTATTAAACAGATGTCTTTCTCCTTTTTTCATCCTCTTCTTTTTGCTTTCCCGTAAGTTAGCTTTTTCACAATTATCTCACTTCCCTTATTCTTTCTAATCATCTTTCTCTCCTTCACTTGAAGCCTTTTTTTTAAAGCATAGAATATCAGTGTTTTTAAACACCTGTAGGTGTTTTCCACATTCCTCCCTAATAAAATACTCTGGTGAATGGTAGAAAGTATGAACATAATGAAAATTCAAAATGCAAAGCTAGATACTTATGACAGGAATCATCATTTCCTTAATAACGGCGCACACATTCATAACATAGCGTATTATACAAATCAGGTTAAAGTACAATCCCTAATGATCCTGGTGCTTTTGACATTTGAAAAATGTGTGTCCATAAACCATATCAAATTACAATATAACTTGATAATTATTCTTATATTTTATTTATTAAATACAGAAAGACTGTCTTGTCTTAAATATAGATGGTAATTTTACTCTTGAATGAGGAATAAATTTTCTTTAGTGAAAATAAATTTATATAAGAACGGAATTTTGTATTCAAGGAGATACATTTTTGCTTCCATGGAGTTTTCTACCCCTTTGGCTAGGCTACTTATTTTAGCTGTACATTAGGATTACTTACGTTAGCTTTAATTTGTAATACCAGCTATGTTTTCACAAAGTACCATGGGTATTAATATAGGTTCTATGATTAGGATTTGTTTCATGTTGTTGCTGCAGTAAAAAATCATTTTTGAGGAAAAGATGCTAATTCATCTCACAGTGATGGTCAATTTGACTGAAGCAGACCCAGACCTGGCAGGTGTTTGCTATTATTCATTGCTACTTCACTACAAATTATAATAATAATATTTGAAAATAATAAAATGTATTGTAATGTCCCTTTAGCTACAAGATGGCAAATGGAAAATAGTTGAAAGTGAAATATTAGTTTGACACAGTAATAGTTTTAACATTATTTATCATATATAGTATTTTTATGTGGATGATTTTATGTTTTTATTTCAAAAGCTACATTTCCTCCAATTGCAAAATACTAAATATATATATATGGATGATGACCACCATATTTTAAATAAAAGTTCAGAGAGAGATCACAAGGAAAGTTTAATGACTGAGCTTAAAAATTTGTGTTTTTTTCCTCAACTAGGAATGTTAGTTTTAAACTCTCAATATCAAAGAATGATATCTGTGTCTAGCACTACAAAAGTTGATAATGTGATTGCAGAAGATGAAGACTTTTCTATAACTATTGCAATATATTATCTTGACTCATTTAGTGTAAATCCATTGTTCACATCCTATCCTTTTGCAATTATGTTGTCTGAGCCCATTAATGTTGTAAAATGGCTATGACAAAGGAAACATTAGTGAAATGTTTTACAAAATGTGAGACATATGACTATAACAATTCAAGATAATATGAGAGGAAATGATAAAATAATACTTCATCTTAAATTAAGTGAGTTGGGCTAGTTTAATTTGAACTTAGACATTTATAACTTACACCTAGCTCAAAATCCTCAACTGAAAATTCAGGTGAGCAGATTAGAAATAACTATCAATATTTTCACCATATAAGTGTCCAGTTTAGTATCAGTGAGCCTTTTAAAAGTAACAGGAACAATAACACATGTATAATTGGGCAATCCTGTATATGTGTGTGTATAACTAGTATATATGTATATACACTGTATATACATGTATATAGTTTATATATGCTGAATTATATTTACATGTAAATTATGCACTTTTTCTCACATGTATAACATTTTCAGCTTTATGCATTTGTTTTCCTTGCTTCTATCTAGCTAATGTCCAAGTGAAGATAGATGAAATGAGTCTTCACTTTGGAAATATTCACATGTAAAAAGTAACACTGTAATTAATATTTCTGAATTTAGAAGTTCTTTTATCTTTCAATTTGTTTCCTTTTATTATTTAAGTCATAGGGGACAAATCTGAAATTGATTTAAGTCCTCAACGTAAAAAAAAGAACTAATATCTCACAAATATAAAACATAAGTCAAATGAAAAGTGCTCCTTTTTCATTTCTCTATTTCTAGAATAAATTTTATAGGTGAAAATAATTTAGTAGCTTTATTAATTTGACAAAACCTTTGTAATTTATCTAGGTATGTAGAAAAAGTGAAATCTTAAAAGTAAATGTAAAAGAAGTAAAGGTCATATTTAAGACATTCATCATCCTATTTACTTCTTTTAAATACCATCTTGTTTAAAAAATGTATAAGAGCAGTAATAATAATAAAAATAGATAATTTTTAATACTTTTATGAAATATAAATTGAAGATGATTTCTCATATCAGGAAAGCAGGTGTACACCAGGGGTCACTGGTTGTGAAGAGGGAAGAGTTTGAGAAGAATCTTTAATTCTGATAATATTTGCTCCTGAATATAATATACATATTTTTGAAAATATTTATCATTTCCTCTCTATTGCACTGATATAGATGATTTTTCATATAATTTTAAAATTGTAATAGAAAAAATACTTTGATGAGCATTAAAGATACATAGGAGGCATTATGATAAATTTATGATTGACCTAACCTCTACAATATCTTTAAACATTAAAATACAGATGAACATTTGTAAAAAGGAGGCTTTCCTCATTATCACCCAGGGACAAAAAGGCCCAGCATGCCTAATTAACTGTTTCTTTAGTATATTCATTCAGTCCATCCACTTGTTTCTTAGTACAATGAATCGGTAGTTTGCAATGTATTAAATTGTATCAAATTCAAACAATTTCCATGAAAAAATATGATCACCAGTAAAAACAAACCTGAATAATTTATTTTTATTCAGTTGTAATGATTAGCAGGTTGTTCTCTTGATGATGACAGGTACCACATCACCAATGTTGTATTATATGTGAATACTGGGCTTTTGTGCTATTGACACATTTTACTACTTTTAGGCTTATAGTTTATATGGATGAAGCAAGACCATATAATGGTTTTTGGTAGCATTTAAAACAAGAACATAACTTTCCTAACTCGGAGGAGACAAAGTTAGCCCTGAAAAAAGATGCTGAAACAAAGATGTCATCTGTTTGTGTGGAGGGGACAGAGAGAAGTTCTCTTCTTCCTAGCCCTATTTCTTTCAGTATTCCTGACAGTTCTGCTTCTACTTCTGTTTTTGACTCAGTACCAAGATATTCTTGTGACTAAGGGCACATTTATTGAGCTCAAATTAGGTGCCAAAGCAAGATCAGGGATGGATGAGAGTCCTTGCACCCAATGACAAAATGTCCAATTCACTTATCTTTGTACCTAGGGTGAGAAAATAATTCAACATATCTCTCTTCATTGTGAAGTCATTTATAAGTCTGGTGAAAAAGTCAGAACCTATAACAGTAAAAGTAGAACCACTTCTAGAAATCAAGAGAGAATCAGCAAATGCTTTAAAAATACAGAACCTATTTTTAAAATCTCAAAACCTTGATTTTTTCCTTCTTTTAAATGTCTTATATTTTGCCATGGCTTCCAAAATACTAGTTTAACCAAAATTAAGATATAAATATAAAATATTTGTATTAAGACCACCTCCTGTTACTGGAACCCAAGTATTTTCAGTAGTTTTCCCTCATTTACAGTATAACTTTCTGACTATTTAGCTATTGTTGCTTGGCATTCTAAGGCTTTTTTTCCCTCCCCCACAGAATTCTGGTAAAATGATTTATCTTAAAATGTCTTTTTTTTTGTTATTGTTCTGTGGTAATTAACTTTATAACAAAAACAAGTCTGTCAATATGTAAACTATTAACCATACACTGTAACTGGAAAAAAAAAAGAAATCCTTAAAATCTATCTAAATTTGACATTTTATATGTAATTAAATTGAATTGGGATTTTTTTTTCCCTACTTGTGCTCTTCTTCACCTGATTTGGATTCAAAAGTGAAATCTGTTCCTCTGTTTCTAATGAACAATTCATCAGAAGCTTTACTTTTATAGCTGGCAATAGAAGGAAGGTGGATACAGAAGATGTTAACAGGTGTAAGTAATCTGGAATAATTAGACCCATGAGTCACTCACTTTGCCTTCAGAAAACCTTCCTAAACAAGAAGGACAATGTAAGAGAAAGGGAGAAAATGAAAATGTTCTCCCTTTCTGAAGATCCTCTGATAATGTCTTGTCAACATGATTCTGAGCCACTTCAGCTGACATCTGTTAACATAACCATTGAACGTGGAATCAAACCTTAACATCAAAGTACATAAACCAGCCATAATTAAAAGTAATTCTAATGCAAAAGAAATCACAAGGATAAACTGAGGTGGCAATGCGTATTAAAACATTTAGCTTAATTCATGGTATAGTTGTGTAAAGTGAATTATTAAGTCTTTTTTAAATTTTTTTAATCAGTAATTTTTCCTATATAAATAAAAAGTCTTTACTATGCCCCAGTTATTTTTTGGGCCACATTAACATAATTTTCTCCTTAATCCCATACCAGAATTCATTTAAAGAATACAACCCAATTATTAATATTTAAGAAATCTTACTTATTTCTTAAAAGTTGACTGTAATTTGCCATGTAATATATTCCAGAACTATAACTATTCCAGAGCCAAGGATATAGTTTAATACATTTCATATTAGGGGTAATATTTTTCTCCTCTATTTGTGTTTATGCCTGAAGTTTAGTAGTATAAATGATTAGGATCATATATCTTTTTTTATAAATGGGGATAACTGATAGCTGAACGTTGCTTAAGTTAGTTCTGGAGATATATAGGGTATATGTAGGATATATATACACACAGACACATATATGAATACATATATGGATTTATTTACTAACACCTTTCTCAAATAAGGTGACACCTTTATCAAATTAGTGACAGCTTGCATAATCATTAGTGCACAGACTAAATTTTAAAGATTATTTATTTGATTCAGAGAGTGAGCATGCGTGCACAAGTGGGAGTTGGGGGTGGGGGCAGAGCAGAGGGAGAGGGAGGGAGAGAATCTCCAGCAGAGTCCCTGCTGAATGTGAGCCCAAGGAGAGCCTCAATTCTGCTACCCTGAGATCACAACCTAAGCAGAAATCAAGCATCAGACACTCAACTGAATGCACCAGGCTCGAATTTGACAATAAATCACTTCTCATCTCAGGTTAATGGCTATCCAGTTCAGAGATATTATATTCCCTAATCCCACCCCATTTCAAAAAAATAAGTTAGCATTCTATAAATCATTGTGTCTTAAAGAAGGAAGGGCAGAGATGCTGACTCTGGGGAACTTTTCTGAAAAACTATTATCTGCCTCTCCTAACTGCAACAAGCACAGCTCTCACTTCCACTGCAAGGGGCATCACAGAATAATGGAAAGAAATGTTGCAAACAGAAAATGAAGAAAGAAGAGAATGTGTAGTCTGTTAGCAAAAGCTCCTGATGTAATTCTGATATGCCCACTCAACAACCATCACTTTGGAAACTACTGTTCTCAGAAAATATCTCTATTTACACTCAAGTCAATATCTTATAATATATGCAGTTTCTACCTCCTATGTTTGTACAAATTACTGTGGTTATTCTTTTATTTGATGAAAATATACACCTCTCATAGCATCAAAATTAACTTTCAAATTTTCTTCATCTAGTAGGCCTTTTTTGATACATACTTATTAACTAAATTTTGAATATTCTCTCCAATACTTATGCATATTGTTTACTCTATGCTGATTTGAGTATGTTGGAATATTTTACCCTGTGTCCTTCAGTCACTTTGCCTGTCTGTGCCAAGAATGTGGCTTTTCAATTATATTGTAAGCACTTGAGAACACAGACTGCCTTCAAGGTCTTTTGTAGTCCAGTGTCTAGGACCAAATTTTTGCACAGCTATAGAAAATATATTCTGATCAAACTTCTGAGTTTCATGGATCCTATCTTGTTTCAAGAATAGCCACATTACTACTACTACTTTTTCCCCACTGTTTCTAACACAGTCTTAGTAATACTAGATAGTAGGTAAATCTTTGTTGACTGAATGAACAGTTTTAAAATAAGTATGGCCTATGAGTTCTTGCAAAAGTTATGAGAAATGCTAAAAAGAGATAAGGGAGTTTGGAGTGCAAGAGATGGCAAGAAATGTGACAGTATGAGAAAGGTAATAACTTCTTTTACTTTCCTTGGATTTCTTTATTGATAATATACACATTGACCTTAAGAAAATAAGACCGAGGAAAATGTGTAGTATGACTATGTCTCTGAGGAAAAAATAATAAGAAAGAAAGAAAACAAAGAAGGAAGGAAACAGAAAAGGAAGAAGTATAAAACTTTGTTTTATCTACCTCATTAGGGGCCAAAGCAGAAAAAGGAGCATGCCTAGTAGTATGTGCCGATGCAGTATTGATGAAGCCTACGTTCACAAATGAGAGCAATAACTCAGTAGACTTAGTTAATTGTCTCCATGTTATAATTGCTTACCTGAGTGAGAGTTCTAGCACTTTAATGACAATTCAACTTGGATGTTAATCCAGCCAAGAGTATTAAATAAAACAGGGCATACATACAAGTATTACATGTACCACCTTCCTTTAGAGAGAGAATTTAAAATATTTTTATCTCTTCTATGCCAGCCAATGTATAAGACTTCACACTTCAAGTGACAGGATATGACTAACTCTAATCCTATATTTCAGACTCTGATCTTGTTGTGGGCAAATGTGAAGTAAAATTAGATGATGAATAAAGAGTTGCATGGATGAACATAATAATGAATATACAAAATATATTTCTATCTTGAAAGATCAAAATTTTAATGCATAGTTAACCACATTATCTCTTGTGCGATGTGAGATTTGTTTTGGTGAGATTTTAACGAGAAAAAAAATCATCTGTGTTCTTATTAAAGACTGAATTTTCGAATGCTACTATAATAATATTCTCCTCTATCTTACTGAAGGATACAATAAAGTCACCAATGAGAGTTTAATTGATGGTAAATTTCACCCAATAAGAAACATTTAAGGCAAATACAGACATATATTTTTAATAAACTTTAAGTATCTGTTTAATTTATTTTCATTAAAGCTATGTATATTGATATGAAAATTCAGTCCTTTTTAGGTATTTGAAACCTTGCCACTGTGGTGCTACATCTTAGCTCTGCTGGATGTTTAACTTTGTGTTAAAATTGTTATATTGTTGTTGACATTTTATGTTGTCCTTGAAATATACTTGTGTTTGAACTCTAATTCCATTAGAGAAAGAAATGATCCCAAACTGTATATTTATATCTTTTAATGCATTTAAGCTATAATTCAAGTATTTTAGAAGTTGTTGTGCAAAAGTTTTCAGAATTTCAAACTGCTGTCAAAGCAAATAAACGGCATGGAGTCCGGTATGTCTTAGAGGATTTAACATAAGAATTTCTTGCTAGTCAGTAAAATCAGGGATGTAGAGATAATAAATTCTTTAAACATAAAATAGACTTACACAAAATTAAGATACAAAACTATTAATTTTAGGGCTATTTAATATTTTGGGATTTTAAAGTGAAACATTCAGATAGATAGATAGATAGATAGATAGATAGATAGATAGGTGTACCAATATCCCACATACTTGTATTACTATTTCCATTAGTGAAACTGCCATAATAATATTTAAAAAGTTAATATACAATTTGCAAAAGCTATTATTATGAGAGATGAATTGAGCTTCATATCCTGACCTATTGTAAAAGTTAGTAAACATTTATACTTGAATTTTTCTGAATAACCGACTGCGTGGAAACATGTTGGACAGAGGGCAGATATCATAATAATTAATAATTCCCAGGAAAAGCCTTAAAATGCTCACAAGCTGTAAGTTTTATTAAAGCTTTATAAAGTGCTGATATCTAAGAAACATAAAAACATTGCACTGCTATTAAAATGTACTTTTTTGAGTGTTTATAGTTATCAAATTGTGATAGGATCAGATTTGTTTTAAATAGTTGAGGATCTCCCATCATTGTGGTATGTAGATTCCTGCTCTGAGTCAATATTACTTTATTGTGGATTATGTTCTCATCTTAAAAGACTTAAGTGTCAAAAACAAATGAAAAACATAAAAATCTAAACCCAACGACTACAAATCTTTGTTAAATGAGTAATACTCTAGGGACTTAGATTTCCTCTGCATCCTGCTGTTAACCCTTGAAGTAATGACTGGGTAAGAAAAGAGTACTGTAACTTGTAATCTCATTCTGTCCAAGTTTGTCCACTACAGCTAATATGGTTTATAGACAGCTAAGTCAAAAGAGATAAACAGGGATAACAGGTCTTACTGCTGAATGTCTTCCTCCCTATGAAAACAGGACTGAGATATCGGAGCTTCTTTTGGGTACTAATACTAAGATGAGTAGGCTATGATAATAGAGCTTGAAAATTGTTGAAGGTTTTAAATAGCTTCCATTCTCCACTGCACTCTACGATATAGGATGAAGCTAACCTTTAGAAGGATATCTTCATGATCTAGCTATTACATTATAAGAAAGGGAAGAAGGAAGCTCCATATTCAGAATGTGGAACCTCTGCCAGTGACCATTTTGCCAGTGTATCCTTTGAACATCCATCCCTGAAAGCCATCATGGTGAAGGCAACTGTGACTACTGTAAAAACCTCCAAGGAAGATCTTCTCTCATATCTTAAGAAAATCTTAGATCCTGCATTATCTCGAATCTTTTAAAATGGACTGTAGCTGAAAAGCATAAAGGATTTATTCTCACTCTTCTGGCCTATCAGTTTAGTTGGTATTGGCAGAGATTTCTTAGGATTTTGAATCAGACCAAATTTAAACCATCAGTGGGATATGTGCAAAGCTGGAAGACATCAATTTCTTTTTGTTAAGCGCTGAATTCATCACATAGAAAACTCAGTAATATAATGCTTAAGAGAAACTGAATCCCATCAGATCTGGGTGAGAATCTTTGTTCAGCCATTAATACCTACATAATCTTAGGCAGGTTGTTCCAATCTTTCTAAGATGCTTAGACTCTTTTAATGGTCACATTTATATTATTAAAAGATTACTCCAGCAGCTGAGAAGAATGGGCTGAAGGGGACTAGGATGGCAGCCAAGAAAACAGTTTTTTAGAAAAATTTGTTTGTGACAATTTTAGGTGTACAGAGGAGCTGCACAGATAAATAATAAAAAGAGTTTCTATGCATCCTTCAGTCAGGCTCCCTTCATGCTAACATCTCACATAGCGATGGTGTATGTCAAAACTAAGAAACTGACATAGGTATATTTTTAAACTACAGACTTTATTAAGATTTTAGCAGTTTTTTTCATTGGGTGTCCCTTTTCTGTTCCAGGATGTAACCCAGAATATCACACTGCATTTTAATAGTGCCACTTCTATTATTTTATTTTTATTTTTAATTTTTTTTCCAAATTCCAACCTAAAGATACTGATGACCTGACCTAGCTAGTAGTGTTGAAGATAGAGGGGAGCAGATGTGAAACATATGCTGAAGCCAAAAACAATGGGCAAGGGATTATGGAATGGGTGTGAGTCATGAAAATAGGAAAGAATCAAGAATGATTTGTGGTCTTTGGCTTCAAGAAATGAGCGGATGGTGGTGACTTTTATTGAAACAGGGTAACTAGAAGGTGGGATGGGAATATGTTTAGAAGGAAAATCATGTTTCATTTCAGACTTGCTGGAAAAAGTCCAGGATGTTGTAAAAGTTCAATTATGATGTGCCTTACCTCTATCCATCTTAAAACACTCTTTCAAGTCAAAGAGAGAGAAACTAACACGCTAAAAGTAAGAGATTTACCTTACCTTCCTATGCAGGATGGTAAAATAGTTTAGATCCTACCATTAGTTTTAGCTAGAGCAGAAGTTAATTCTAGTTGAGCCAAAAAAGTGAAGCAAAGGCAGGGTGAGAAAGGACAGCAGTCTCACCTTGGTGCTGTGTAATACTTCCTTTGTGCTGTACATAGCCAGATGACCCGGACTTTGTCAGTTACCTGATTTTACAAGAGTCAACATGTGTCTAGCCTCATGTCAATGATAAGCCCCTCTGATCCTTAAGCCACTCAGATAAATTTCATACTTTGTATTTAATCTTGTGGTGGGTTCCTTCTACAGGTGCCTCGAACATTAGTGAGGGACAAAAGGGCAGACTGAATGTGCTGACGGATGTGAAAACAGGAAATGAGCTGTATATATACTAAAAATTTGGAGCTTTTCTACTATTCATTAGATGGGAAGTGGGTATGTCTAAGTTAGTAGAAGGAACTCCAAAAAATGATCAGATTTCTTCATATCTGTTAACAATCTTTCGTATCTCTCTTTACATTTTTCCAGAGCTTGCATTATTGGGCATTATACATGTTACCTAGACTTACTGTACTGTGTTGACATAGGTCCTGAGACTCAGATTCTTCGGTGTGAGCCATACAGAAAATACTGACGCTGGCTGACTTCATTTATTTGTTTATGGTCTTATATTTATGCTCTTCTATGGGGCCTTGTGTATATCTTTTGTTTATTATATATGTTTATATTTTATTCTCTGGATGCATGTGCCTTCTAAGCAGAAAACAGTAAGTGAGTTTTAAAGCATTCACAAACGAGAGAATGTTATTAAGAAAATTAATGTTTTCACTCAGAACTAGCATGGTAGAGTCCAGGCCATGGTTACCATTACTGGATTTTGCCCTTTAACTGCAGCCCTTGGGGACAGATACACACCCATGAAGATTGATCTCACATAGGTATATGAAGGATGAGAATGTGGATGTTCAGAAATCTTCCCGCTTCCTCCTTACCACAGGGTTATCAATATTTCTGGTATTATTTGAAGTAACTGTATCAATTCTCTGCTTTCTTTTCCTATGCAGACACAGCCACCACAGTGCTGAGTGGAGAATCTGTTTTCATAACTCAAATATTGTTAGAATAGAAATAGGAGAAGAGCTTTCAATAATGTATGTACCATTTAAAAATATCTTTGGATGTTCTCTGTATAAGCTTCTACAGGCTTCTTCTTTAAAGTAAAAGATATATTTTTTAAGGCTTATTTTTGAATGGCTCTAACATCGCTGTCTGTAATACTACTGCTTGATTTCTCCCAGTTATACTAGTCCTGTTCCTGTACCAGTTATCTCCCCACACCTGATTTTTTTTATCTATTGTTTTGAGTGAAAAATCTAATTCTATCACTGTAAATTTTAAACCTGCCGTAACACAGGCAATAAAGGGGCAGCAATTTTATGAATAAGACGATGTAACATGATGCCTCTTAAATGATGTTTAAAATGTGACTTTTAGGTGTGTTCTAGGAATGATGCAAAAGTTCCCTAACAAAAAGCTGGTGAAGTACTGACAAGAATTTTTGGTACTGTATTTTGCATAGAGTTATTGAACATCCACTGCTTGAAGCCAAGCCATTGTGAATACAAAACTATATGAACTCAAGGAAATAAGAAACTAGTTTTGGGAGATGTGACTTACACATGCAAGGTTATTTTAAGGTATTAAAAACTATTGGTATAGACAGAACACACAATAACAATTAAGAAGTTAAATTACTGTTTGATAGATAGTCACATGTGATATCCAATCTGATATCCTTGACACCTACGTCAGCCCAAAGCAAGAACGTCTTGGAATGCTGAAGAGCATAGCTTTAGCTCCCTGTTCACAGTTCATTTCAGATTTAGTCTGTATAGCTTAAATCAACTACTAAGTTTGTAGAACAGCAAAGTCTGGAAATTATTTGAAGGAAAGGATTAACCACAATTCTACACTTAAAAGTCCTTAGCTGCTGAATCACTTAAATGGCAGAGTTATAATTATTCAAACTATTGCAATTTTTAAAAAAGCATTCTTGATTTGGAAAAACGCTGACTTGTTCAAACAACTGCATCTGAAATTATTACACACTTCTTTTGCAAAAAAAAAAAAAGGAATCTCATTTCATCATGGTTTAAAATATTCATTTAGCATATTTTGTGAAGATAAACTCCAGCTCCTTGAATTCGGTTGTACAGCCATCTTCATCTCTATACTGATTAATAATTACTATTTTTATGTAGCCTTTTATGAGTAGTAGGAAAGGACCTACTTACATTGCTATGCAAGATTGGCTGAAATCACAGTGGTTGTACAGTTGGGGATCAGGTTTTTCCAGAGTCTTCCAAGTTGGTATCACAGCTCTCACAACTCTGCACATATTCTACTAATTTCAATAAAAGAATATTGATCTCTGCAGTAAATCTATAAGAGTCAGCAATATTCTGCTCTCAAGAACCTAGAAAGAGGTCCTTAAAGTGAAAGTCATAAGCACAATACTAGCAGTTCATAATGGAAAATATTAGCTATCTGCAGAATAACCCAGGTAGTTATTTCTGTTGAGGAGTTTCTTAGATAATCAGATTTGTTCAGAATAATTTAAATATAGTCTCAGGAATCCATGACAGGAAGCAGACAACCTACTGTTTTTGTATCTCAAATATTTCTGGAATTGTTTCTCTCCATCTCCAAGAAACTGTGAAGCCATCACAATGTATTCCTGAACTACAGCAATAGCTATTTATTCACTCTTGATCCTAAACTATTAAACGCCTTTATGACACAGCAAAATTAACAATTTTAAAAGCATTTATAATCAGTTTCTTCCCTGCTTAAAAACCCTTAAAAAATTCTCTCAGTCCAAAATCTGTAACCTATTCAGGAGTACCCTGCATGATATCTACCTCCCAGATTCTCACCTCTGCATCCTCATCGTTCATACCAACTATGTCCCTTACTCACTAAGCTCCAGCTACATCTACTTTCTATTACTTAAAATATACAAATTATTTTCCACCTGAGGACCTTGTCCCCGCTGCCTCTTCTACTTTGTTGGGTCCATCCTATTAACCTTTTAAGCCCTCACTTAAAAAATTGCTTCCACAGGGAAGCCTTCTCTAACTTCCCACAGAAAACCAGGTCTTCTGTTTTGCAGTCTCTTAACACCAACTTAGTTTTTCTTCAGAATAATGAAGACAGTTGTAATTAGGTATTTGTGTGATTAGCTCTTTAATAACTGACTCTATCACTAAATTATAAGTTCACTGAGGACAGAAACCATGTCTGCTCTGTTAATGTGGTAGTTTTTACTGATTTACTCAGTGCTTAGCATATGGTCTGTGTTCAATAAATACTTTTAATGAATTAATCAATGAATAAATAACTAAAACTTAATCAACTTGGAGGAAAAAAGCATTAAAACCAAGAACTGACTAAAAAAAGTCAGTGAGCAGGAAATTATCACAACTTCTCCAACACTGTCTCAGGGAGGTAGGTGTCTCATGAGAGAATACCAAGGTTAAATGTCCTGCTGTCAATCAGAATAAATTATCCATTAAGATTATTCAGCTTTACCCTCAATTCTATGCTCACAAAATAATATTCTTTTCAATTTTTTCTTTCCTTGTTATTTTTTTCAGAAAGAAAAGCTACTGGAAACAGATGTAACTATCCTGATCTCTGTAATGCAGCTTTCACTTTAAATAACGACATTCTAGGGATCCCTGGGTGGTGCAGCGGTTTAGCGCCTACCTTTGGCCCAGGGCGCGATCCTGGAGACCCCGGGATCGAATCCCACGTCGGGCTCCTGGTGCATGGAGCCTGCTTCTCCCTCTGCCTATGTCTCTGCCCCTCTCTCTCTCTCTCTCTGTGTGTGACTATCATCAATAAATAAAAAAAAATTTTTAAGTAAATAAATAATTAACAACATTCTAGCTTATACATCAATCCCTTGTTATTTTAATTAACCTACTCAAGACTATACTGTATCTGAAATCAAAGGCATAAGCACAATCTAGTATAGGT
Organism: Nyctereutes procyonoides; assembly: GCF_905146905.1. Lineage (NCBI taxonomy): Eukaryota > Metazoa > Chordata > Mammalia > Carnivora > Canidae > Nyctereutes > Nyctereutes procyonoides. Next base: position 61,555,101 of record NW_026575142.1, on the reverse strand, counting down.
AGGAATCTAGATCCTAGTAAATTTTTTTTTAAATGCCTAGAAGAGATTTCAAGTACAGAGAATAGAAACTGATGTCAAATGCAAGCTAGGAATTCATTAGCCAAAGAAATGGAAACAAGAGGAGACTGAGTAAAACTGTAGAGTGGTCTGAAAAAAATTGCCTGCCACTAGCACTGTTGTTCATAGTCTTAGGTACCAGAAGTAGTACATTGTGGCTGCTGGTTAGCTGCATTTAAAGCACAATGTGCACCAAAGATACTAAGGGCTGAACACAAATACAGCATCATAGCAAATAATGCCTGTTAGAAACTGGCCAAGGGGGCAGCCCTGGTGGCCCAGCGGTTTAGCGCCGCCTTCAGCCTGGGGTGTGATCCTGGAATCCCGGGATCGAGTCCTATGTCAGGCTCCCTGCATGGAGCCTGCTTCTCCCTCTCTCTCTCTCTCTCTCTGTCATGAATAAATAAAATCTTAAAAAAAAAACTGGCTAAGGGAGGCAAAAGAATGTGGAGTTATAGAGTGAGGATGAAACATGCTCTCATGAGTTAGAATGCCTGGTACTGAATCCCAGCACTCCCCCTAATAGCTATGTGGTCTTGGGCAAATTATTTCATATTTTTAAAGCATTAATTTCTCTTTATTGAAAAATGGATATTATAATAACTATCAATTCATGGAAATTAGATGGGAATTTATGTATACACTGGTGCTTAGCACAGTTTGTGGCACAAAATAATGCTCTGTAACTATAATAACAATGCTCTAAATATAATAAATTGCTATGTTCAAATCAATATACTAAGCATTTATAGCAGGAGGTAAGGCAGGGGTGAAGAAAGAGAAATTTGAAGATAAATGAGGTTGAATTTCTTTCATAGAGGTGTTTATGGTTTAATAAGGAAGATTTTGTGATTGAAAAAAATCAAGAGTCTATCCTGTCACTGTTTGCATAGGACACATTCTTTTGGAAGACAGGCTTAGTTATACAAGAAGGAAGAAAGATGAAGTACAGAGGTTAACTTGGTAGAACATGGTAATTTATTTAAACTTTTAAAAATTTATTTTGGTAAATGGAATTAACACTTAGGAGAAGACAATTAGCAAAGTGGCTTAGGGACATGAAAAGTAAAATTCCTGTTTAAGCACAAATATTATTTCATATTAAAATGAAGTTCTTCATGCAAAAGCTCATATCAGATAAGTTATTTGTGGCTTTGGACTTATTATTGTGTATAACTCTATAATAACAACTGAATGATGCTCACTTCCTTTGAAAGATTCTAAGCAATACTTATGGAACGCTTATATAATGGAAAAATTTAAGATTTCAAAAATAAAATACTGCATCAGAAGAAAAAGAAGGAACATATAATGGAGATGAAAGAATGGTCCAGTACACAGTACTGTACATGTGTTCAGTACACAGAAAGTAGTTCAGCACACAGTACTCTTAACACATACATTCTAGGCAGGTGGGTGGTCATAAACAGGAGCTACTGAAATAGTAAATCGTAAAACCAAGGCTATCAGGTCAACATTTTCCTAGCAAAGCACAAAATAGTTATTTGGTAACAGGAAGCCATCTTGAGCAACTTAAATCATACTGGAATAGCAAGTGTTACCAGAAATGCATAAGAATAAATTTTAAGTCAGCACTGTAGGGAGCTGTTACACAACCTAAGACAAACATTGGTTTTGAGTTTTTGGTTAAAACTATACTGATGAATCAATTAGAATGGAATTGAAGAGAAGGAATTAGTATAAAAGAGTGTGCCAGGAGATCTGGCAGGGGTGTGTGTGTGTGTGTGTGTGTGTGTGTGTGTGTGTGTGTAAATATATGTGGCAGAAAATAAAAGGCTAAGCAATCAACTAAGAATAAACCAATGATAGTAAATATAAAAAATGATGTAAGAACTTCAGTTGACCACATAAAGTTACCCTGCAAATGTGATGAAGGTTTCTTATCTTCTGAAGCTGTTGCAAATAACACAACAGAGGGATCTCATTTACCAAGACTCAGAATAAGATGAATTTTAATTCAGCCAAAAAAGACCTAGAGACGAATTTACTGATTAAAGAATGACTAGAGGAATGCCAAACTAGTATCAACATGACTAAATGTTGCCAGTTATTAAGGTACTTTGATCAAGAGGTTATGAGGTCGAAGCATAATCCTTATGCTTACGCAGAGGTCTTCAGAAAGGCAATTCTTGGGAACAGTCTATTTTCACCACAACTGAAGCTGGGGTTGGCTCCTGATTCACTAAAACCACAAAGATGCCTCCAAATTCTGAATAGCAGTTAATGGTAATAATAAACTATGTTTGACTTATGGGTGTTTGAGCATGCACAAGAGAATACAGGTGCCAAATTAAAACTATAAAATCTTGAATTCCACATAAATATTTTGCCCTAAATTCATCTAAAAATTGCATAATTACATCTATCCTTCAGTCAGAAGCATTTTTTTTTGCTTAATACACTTTATTTTTGTGGATCAATATGCAACATTCTATCATCTGAGGTTATACTTCCACATTTGCTGTAGACATCTATAGTCTAAAAGCTCTTCCTACACTGAATCATCACATTTTAAAATTTCAATTTATTAGTTTGCTATTCCAGGTGGCATCGAAACCTCTGCAAAGTTTTATTTAGTTTGTTTTTAATGTAGCTTGTCTTTAAACATTTATTTCAAATGAATAATGGAAGGCAATTCCATTTACCCCAAACACAAACTAAGTTGCAATGAATTCTCTCTTCATAGAAAAATCTATGGCAAAACGAGGTACTGGAGAAGAGACAGGTACTGCATGTACTTACCACTTTTGGTGAGACAGCAACATGTAATGATATTGCCTTCCTCAAAAAAAACCAAATTAATACCATGTTCAAAAGACTGTATTCAGTATTTAGCTTCACAGAATTCTCCTATCATTGAAAATGGGGTTTCGGAGGCTAATGGGAAAGCAAAATACGCTGCTTAAGATGTATTTACCAATGTTCCATTGGAGGAAAAAAACTACAAATGTAATTCTGATAAACTAGCTATACAATTAACCCTTTACATTAATTAACAATATTTATTAATCTTTTTTATGATATGAAATATCCAAAACTTTCAAATAGAAATTTTTTAAATCAAGATTTTTAAGGAATTTACATTAATTATTTAGCCTTAGTAGAGAGAAGCTTCAATGATGTAGCTTCTTAAAGCAGTGTGTCATCAACCTAAAAAAACTAACCATTTATAAAATATTATGTTACGGTTTAGAAAAGGTGAGATGAAATAATGAATTCTTTTAAAACATGGGTTCAACTTATTTAAACATTGAATTACATATAAGATGATCACAAAACAACTGCATAAAGGAATATTTTAGATATAATTTTAAAGCAATAAAATAATGGATATCATTCTTTTTTCAACCATATGATCATTCTCCTAAGTGGGAGAAATGCTAATGAGAAATTGTTTTTCAGTGTATTCTGTCACTAAATATGTTAATATGTTATTCATGCACTTAAAGGTGAAACACTCATTTTTACATAAGTGCCTAATATTCATCCAGGAAACTGCTAACAGTGGCTTAAAAATGAATGGTCTGGGTATAAAAAACAAATTTTAAATCAGCATCCCGGAGAATCATTGCTTCTGATTTCTGTTACTACAGATTAGTTTCGCCTGTTCTGAATCTTAAAATATATTTTCTCCTAGCTCTAACTTCTTTCAATTAGTATAATTAAGATTCACACATGTTGTTAAATATATCAGTGGCTCATTCTTCTTTATTGCTGAGGTATATTTCATTGTATACCTTTATTTTTTATCTACTCATCTGGTGATGGATATTCGGGTTGCTGTTAGATTTTGGTTACTATGAATAAAATCTATGATAATTTGTGTACGAGTCAAAAAATATCAGCACATTTTTATTTCAACGAAATATCAAAAAAAAGAGAAATATCAAAATGAAAACGTATGAACCATTGCTAGCTAGCATTACTAAAGAGTCCAAAAATTTACAAAAGTGATTCATTCCAGATCTGCATTTTTTTAAGATACTGATTTGATTGATTGATTGATGTGAGAGACAGAGAAGAGAGCACCAGCTGGGAGGAGAGGCAGAGAGAGAAACTGAGGGAAAAGAAGACCCCCCCCCCCCCCGGGAGCCAGATCTGGGGCTGAGGTGGAGTGGTGGTGGGGCTCAACAGGACCCTGAGATCATGACCTGAGCTGAAGTCAGATGCTTAACCTGCTTAGCTGACTAAGCCACCCAGGTGTCCCTGGAATTGTAGTGTTGAAGAGAATGTAGGGGGACGTCTGGGTTGCTCAGCTGTTGAGCATCTGCCTTCGGTTCAGGGCATGATCCTGGAGTCCCAGGATCGAGTCCCACATCAGGCTCCCTGCATCGAGCCTGCTTCTTCCTCTGCCTGTGTCTCTGCCTCTCTTTCTCTGTGTCTCTCAAGATTAAATAAATAAAATCTTAAAAAAAATGTAGGTACACCTGTGAAGCCTGGGATTTAAGGATTGATGGGTTGCTATGTTAAGCCTGAAAATACATGAACTATGTGGGCCAGTCTTATTTTTATGAATTTGTTACACACCGAATGAATGTTCATGCCCCACCCCACCAAAACTAAATTATGTTAAATGCTAATGCCCAGATGGTGATGGCATACATACATTGAGCCTCTGGAGTTTATTAGGTCATGAAGGTGGAGTACTCATGAATGTGATTAATGACCTCAAAAAGAGACCGTGGTGAACCCCCTTGTCCCTTCCACTCTATGAGGACACAGTGAAAAGACTATGGTCCCCAAAGCAAGAAGTGGGATCTTAACCAAACACTGAATCTGCTGGGGCCCTGATCTTGGACTTCCCAGCTTTCATAACTGTAAGAAACAAATTTCTTATCATTATAAGCTATAGTATTTTGTTATGACAACCAAAACAGACTAAAAAGAATGGCTGGGGGTTGACAGGGAATATGCATACTTTGTATCATTCCATTAAATGAGAGCTTCATGATTTCTGCTTGAGCCAGACTTTAGGAATGAGAAGAAAGTCCAGGAAAGGAAATTTTAAAAAGTTATTAGGTCGTTCAAGATTGTGTGTGTCAGTTTTAATGCCAAAATTTTCCCTATTTTTTTTTTAAAGAAGTCTGTCTGTGTTTCTCTCTTTCTTGCTTTCCATCAATGTATGTTTATAACTTTCAGAGCTTTCATAGGTAGGGATAAAGTAAAAAATTACAGACCTGAATAGTATTCCTGGAAAATTTACATTTTGGTGGGATAAGTTACCTCCATTGGCTATAAAATATATGGCACTTTTACTACCACAAGGAATATGAAAGTGTATGATTATAAAATCAGTTTGTTTTTCAGGGTCACATGAAAGGTTGGACACATGTGAACTTAATAAATCTTTTTCCTTGGAAGTATATGTTGAGGATGTAGACATAAGAAAAGCTATAAAGAAGTTTTGAAGAAACATTAGTGTTGCAATGAGCCCTAAATAAAAGTACTATAAAAGGACAGACACAGGACCAATCCTGTGATCATATATAAATACCTGGTGTGGGTAGCTTTCGTTTGTATAACTTTCACGAGTCTAGCAACACCTTGTGAGAAGTTAATGCTCACAAGAGTAGTTAAATGTCTTTAATCAGTCTTGTAAGTCTACTCAAGCCACTCCTGGCCTCTGACAGATAAGCGAGAGTTCTATAGTAGAAACCTGAAGGCCTTTACCTGTTGCTTCTGCTAATAGTGAGACTTTTTTTTTTGTAAGATTTTATTTTTATTTATTCATGAAAGACACAGAGAGTGAGGCAGAGACATAGGCAGAGGAAGAAGCAGGCTCCCTGTGGGGAACCTGATGCAAGACACAATCTCAGGACCCCAGATCATGACCTGAACCAAAGGCAGATGCTCAACTACTGAGCCACCCAGGGGCCCCTAATAGTGATATTGTAATAAGTGGCCCTTGTTCCAATAGTTACCTGTCCTTCATTTTTAGGACCCACGCATCTGCCAAGTAAGTAATTCTGGGAAGAGTCTGAACAACTTGAAAAGACTTAAGAAAGGATGTGGGGCAAAAAGGAAGAGCAAAGGCTGGAATAAATAGACTGTGGCATATTTTCTCAAAGTAACCGGGGACAGACATGGTTTGTTTCAGTTGGGGAAGATTGTGCCAATTTGGATAGACTAGATGAAGGTTTGGAAGGTTCTGAGAGAGAGCCAGGGCCAGGAAGAGCTTTCTTCACACTGTACAAAAAAGATTATACTATTGAGATTAGATAAAGTGAATTGGGAAGGTGTTTAAAACTTGATCTAAAGGAGACAACATATCTGACAGTCTCAAAGGAGGCATACTGAAATGACGAGTTTAGAACTGAGTAGTGGTTTTGTTTTGTTTTAGTGAATTTTTTATATAAATTGATGCTTCAATATTAGAAATTATGGTGAATAAGAACAAGACTAGAGATGACCTACACCATACTTTCTGTCTCAAGTTGTAATTTTTTTTAACTGTACCAATGATAGATTAATTCAGTTAAACCTGCATCATACCATACATCTGTATTGGAATGCAACTGGATACCTTATCTGAAAGTATGTTATCTGAATTTAATGCTCTTGTTTCAGTTTCAGGGAGTAGAAATTGACATATTTTTAAGAGTTGAGTAGTCATAAAGTATCAATTCATTAAAAAAATTAGCACTAAAACTAATTAAAACCCATTTAAACTCACTAATAAGGCTGTTGTGGCTCTCTTGACATTTCGATAGCATGTACTGAGGTTAAAAATAATAGGAAATTAACTTAGATGTTCATGTTATTTGAGACCCAAAAACAGAAGTACAAGTGTATTATGTAATAAAGAGGCTTGGTTAATATAATAATCATAGGCACCTAGCTATAAGAAAATAAGTTCTTTTAGTTAGTGGCTGAGGTCAGTAAAAGTATAAGACACTCCTTCAGTAACTCTTGGCTATGGATGGATATTTTGGAAGCCATAAAACAGAAGAAGGACACATTTCAAAGGTTTTCTTTGGCAACTGGATTGAGAATAGCCAAAAAAAAAAAGTTGATTTAAAATTAAAATTATGGATAAGCCTGCTTCCATACTCCATCTTACTTCCTATAGGGTAAGGAAGCAGTAAGAGGAATCAAAAAAAAAAAAAAAGTCCTCATGCAAGGTTCAGAAGTCCTAGATAGGGCCAGGTTCTATCTCCTTTGACTTCAGATTAAAAATAAGAAAAAAACCTCCTACCAAAAATATTAGCTTTTCCACGTGACTGTAAATTTTTGTGGATAGAGACTCTGGACGTCTTAGTATCTAGGAGACTTTCTGGCATATAAGACACTCAGAAAATAGAGTCTGTTCTTGTTATTCTAAGTAGTTATGTTCTATAAAGGCTGAGGGAACACTGAGCTGATAAATATTGAAATTTGCTCCCAGGAGAGATACACAGACGTGTATATGCATTGTATACTTACACACACTACACACACACATCTTATATAAATTATAATCTTAAATTCTAAAAACAACTCATTCTGGTAGATTCTAATTTCTTCATTTTACAAAAAAGAAAAAGAGGTTCAGAAATCTTAGATAACTTGCTTGAGGCTGCCCCATTAACAGGTACCAGAGTTGGGATCAAATCCCATCCAATTGGCACCAGAGCTGGAGCTTCTTGCATTATACTGTACTGCCACCTACTATCCCATCCTCTGGTTATCTCTGAATGAGAATTGAACCTAGGCAGAGTGTTGCAGTGTTTGACTTCAACTGGGAATGTGTACATTTTTAGCTGTGCTGCACATGTCCAGCAATTATATGTGTGTGATTCATATATATATGTCATACATATACATGTATATATACATATATTCACACATCTATATGTACATATGTATATACATTCACACATATACATAAATGTATAATTATTATTATTTTTGACATGTTATAAACATAGGTAGTTGAGAAACATGATTGCATAGTTATAAAGCATACAGATTCTGAGATCAGATTGCCTGGGTTCAAAAGACAGACCTACAACTTTTATGAGACACTGGGCAGAGGATCATAACAAAATCACAATAAAGTATGCCTCATAAGAATTCTGCAAATATTAAACGAATCATTTTATTATATTAAAATTCTTACATATATTTTGTATTATAATAAATGCTTAGAATAGTATCTGAAGCCCTATAATCATTTTGTCTTGGTTACCTTGGGTTTGCTAACTAACAAAATAGTTAATAGTACAACAAAATACCATAGACTGACTGGCTCAAACAGTATTTATTTCTCAGTTCTAAAGGCTGGTAACTTCAAAATCAAGGTGCCAAGCAGTTTCACTTCCTCATGAAGGCCCTCTTCTGGCTTGCAGATAGTTGGCTTCTTTCTCACTGTGTTCTCACATGGTGAAGAGATAAAGAGTTTTATATCTCTCTTCCTCTTCCTTACAAAAACTCTATTCATGACCTTTTCTAAACCTAATTACTTCCCAAAGCCTCCACTTCTAAATACCATCACACTAGGGATTAGGGTTTCAACATATGCATTTGGAGAGGAGGTACACTCAGTCTATAATGTATTCTAAGTCTTATTTATATTTCAAATATTATTAATACTTTTACTAGTTAGAGAAAGACTAGAATTTGCTTACATTTGCAGTCTGTAATGTAATTTTTTAATGGATTTTTGTGAAGAAGATCACAGAGACAGAGTGCTATGTTCATCTCATCATATCAAGGGTACATACAATTCACATGATTTATGACTATTGCTATTAGTTTTGATCACCTGCTTCCTACCATCCACTACCATCAGGTTTCTCCACTGTACCTCTTTCTTTCCTCTTTCTATACCATATACTTTGTGCAGCTTATGCTTAAGGAGTGGGGAGTTAAGTTCCCATTCTTTATAATAAAGTTTCTACATAATTTGTTTGAAATTCATTTTCACAGGAGATTTGTCCTTGATCATTTATTAATGTATTCAACATTTATTTTTATCACTATAGAATCGAGAATATTTGTTTTATACTTTTAACCATAACCCAGTACTACACTTTGTTGCTCAAATCTTTAACTTGGCTCCTGTACCCTTTGATTTGCCTCCATTAATGGGATTTATTTTTAAGCACTTTCTTAACTTCTTAGCTCTATAAGATGCTCCTGCTAGAGGCTCATCTTGTATATTTCTAAGAATCAATCATTTCTATAAGGGACCCTGGTTCTTTTTAGTGGTAAGTGATATTAGAAACCAATATCTGGGTTCTAATTGTTCATTGCTACAGGGATGCCACTTCTTTTAGGCCCTCACAAATGATAGAACAAATAAATATATCTTTGTATACTAATCCCTGTATATACACATTTATCTATGAGTATTTCTATACGTAACCACATACTAACTCAGTTAAACACCAGTTCTTACTGGTGACTCCAATTTAATCTATTACCCCATGATTAGTCCTAGCGCCTTTCCCCTTGCCATTTGTAAATTTCTACTCCAACAGTGATAAGCCTGGTTCCCACCATCCACTATGCACTTACTTCTTGAATTCTAGTATACATGTACAGCAACTGCAGATGGCTAACCTGTACCTCTGTGGCAAAAATCCTTTATTCACCAGTATAGGGCTTATGTGCGTTCCTTTGGCTTTTGGTCTTACAGACTGCATTAATTTCCAAAGTTACTTAGGTCAGTACCTTTTGCCCCACCCCCTAGAGTGGGAGACTGAAGGGGCTTCCTAAGCCCTTCTGATTTCTTAAATATACTGTAAAATTTACATACTTTGTGCTGCACAGTTCTATGGATTCTGACAAATGAATAATATATCCACGGCTATGGGTGTTATTGTGTCCCACCCCCACAATAAAAATTTGAATCTTAATGCCATTGAACCACACAATGTGATCTTATTTGAGATACAGTCTTTACAGAGATAATAGGTAAGGTTATTAGGGTGGCCCTTAATCCAATATGACTAGTGTCATAAAAAGAAGTCTGGATACAGAAACACACATAGGGAGACACCACATGAAGTTGACCAGAGATCAAGAAGATATATCCAAAAGCCAAAGAATGCAAAGATTGCTTGCAAGCCACCAGAAGCTAGGAGAGAAGCATGAAATAAATTCTCCCTCATAGCTCTCACAAGGAACTAACCCTGATAACACCTTGATTGCAGAGTTCTAAACCACCCAGTTTTGGGTAATTTAGATGGCAGCTCTACGAAACTTATACACACACCATTATAGTATTACACAAAATAGTTTCACTGCCTAAAACTGCTCTGTGCTACACTTATTCATTGTTCATTCCCCAACTGCCAGGCACTGATATCTTTAATGTCTCAATTATTTTGCCCATGAAATGTAATTTTTAAGTAGCTATTTAGATAATTACAGGCAACCAGAGAAGGGAAAAAACAATAACAGGAGAAAAGCACTTGGCTCTTAACTGCGACATCCAGGTATTTTTGAAAGTTTTAGGAACAATTAAATGTGGAAAACTAAGTAGTAAAAAGAGCTGTCGGACCAAAGAATCCTTCCATTTGTTAAAATTGCATATGGAGTAAGGTAAAATAATAGGTATTGCTGAAAAAGAGTGAAAACGGAAGTACAAAAACATGTCAATCATAAAACTTAGTAACTATTGACGTCTAATAAAGCAGATTAATCATCCTATCAAAGTAAGATAAATTAATGGATTAATGGAATTCATAGTAACTGAAAACATCTGTTATTGCCTTTGTAGCATTAGCAGGGAATATACACTCAGATTTAAGTTTACTAACAAAGTATATAATGTACAAAGCATCAAAGCTATAATGTTCTTATGTAAATATGAACTTGTGCTCAACAAAAGATAACAAAACTTATTGATAACTTCTCTTAAAATATTCACAGAACTGAAAAAGAATAAAGATTATATCCTTTCAATGACTAGACATAACCTTACAGTGATTATTAACTAAATGTTCAACCCCTTAGTCCCTCTTTTTTTTTAAAAAAAATCAATCATTCATTGCTGTTGGAGAAGCATACATAAAAATGTAGGCACTGACAGATCACTTTCCAGAGGTGAATACTGCTTCTAGTAAAAAATGACTTAGAAGAAAAGAGAGTGAAATATGCTTTGGGTTTAGCAATTCCATACAATTCATTTTTTTTTTCACACTATTTCACACTATTTCGTTAAGGACAAAACATTATTTTGGAATCATATAGACAGTTTTTCTGCACTATAACACACAATCTACTATATTATACCACAACTAATTGTGTGTGTGTGTGCGTGATTTGTTTCCTCTAATAAACAATGTGATTTAAAGAAGGCAGAGACTATTTTTTTTAATTTATCTTTAATTCCTAAATATTTTACGTTTGGAACACAGTTGATGTTCAATAAACACATGCTTTTAAAGCTATTGTTTCCACTTCTTCTTTTTTTTTTTTTTTGCTATTTTTTTTTCTTCTTAATCTAAGAGGATTACTAAAGAAAATGTTGGGGATATAGAAAAATATAAAGTGAAATATTCAAATAACGATTAAGATTATAAACCAAAATTAAATACTTATATTTTGATATATTTTATTATGGTCTTTCTTCAATGCACACTATACATATATATCTTCATGTGGATATATATTATATAATTTAGATCAGATAATAAACTCTCTTTAGAACTTCCTTATTTTTGCCTAATAGTATAATGCTACTTTGGCAATATCACTACAATCACTTAAATACATCTTTAATGGCTACATAATATACTATATATATATATTTTAAGATTTATTTATTTATGATAGAGAGAGAGAGAGAGGCAGAGACACAGGTGGAGGGAGAAGCAGGCTCCATGCCGGGAGCCCGACGAGGGACTCGATCCTGGGACTCCAGGATCGCGCCCTAGGCCAAAGGCAGGCGCCAAAACGCTGAGCCACCCAGGGATCCCCCCATAATGTACTATATAATATACGTTCTGATTTAACCATTCTCACCTTGCCTAATTAATATTTTAAATTGAATTTATGCTATATACAGCTTGATAATGAAGTAATATGGTCTTAGAGTCTGTGAGTATATAACATTCTTCTGCCTTAGCTGTTGTTTCTAATTTCTATGCTACATTATTTTTTATAAGGTTTTTTAAAGCATATTATTAAATTTACCAAATGTTGGGGCCAAGACTAAGGTGAGGCAAGCAAAGTGTATAAGGTACAAAATGTAGGGAGGCATTCACCCTCCAATGTGAATACTGACCCTGAACTTGCATGAACTTAAGAGTAAGTGCTTTCTTAAATTTTACACTAGGTCTCTTGTTTGCCTAACCCTAGTCCTGGCCCTGACGAAATGTTAATTCTAATTTTCTGCAGCATCCTAAAAGTATATTGGCTCATATTCAGGATATTAGGTTCCTAAAACCTAACCCCTAATTTCATATTTACATGATGTTCTTGGGGTTCCTGGGTGGCACAGTAGGTTAAGCAACAGACTTTTGGTATTCGCTCAGGTTGTGGTTTCAGAGTCCTAAGATCAAGCCCCGTGTCGTGCTTTGTGCTCAGTGGGGAGTCTGCTTAATATACTCTCTTCCTCTTTCTCTCCCCTCAACACTCTTTCTCTCTCTCTCTCAAAATAGATAGGTAGATAGATAGATAGATAGATAGATAGATAGATAGATAGATAGATCTTATAAAAAAAGTGTTCTTTGTAAATGATTATTTTCCTTTTGGAGTTCACCTGTGTGTACCATACCTCTCAGGTCAGGATTTTTAAAACTTTGTTATGTTATTATGGACAAAGTACATTACCTCTAATGTGAAACTGTTTATAATACAATGCAACTCAGTGTTATTTTCTGTTTTACTATTTAGGAAACTTTAGGCAAGGTTTTGATCCAATAAATAATAAAACCTACCACATAAATGTATTAAATGACAAAGTATAAGTAAAGCACTGGGCCGGCAAAAGCAAGCACGAAAAATTGAAGCTATTAGTTATTTTTATTTATGAAGTATTATTGACTTAAATGTTTACCTCCTTGTGGCCTATCTTGGGAGATGGATTCTCCTACTATTTGCAACTGAATCTACCAGGTGTGGTTTTAATTCCTTGTCCTCCTGCTCCCTCATCCCTGTGATCATTAGCCCAAAGCCTTAGAATAGTCAACACTCATTGCATTTATTTCTTAACCTTCCATTAACCTCTAAATGTGACTTATAGCTTAGTCCTCAACCAGTACAAATACACTGTCTTTAATTTATGTTTCCTCTCCACAGCACTGGACAATTTAATACCATCTCCTTCAACCCTATTCTTTTTGCCTAACTTCTCCAACACCAATTAATCATTACTGTATTTCTAAGGACATATCTGCTTAGTTTTTTGTTTGTTCATTTTCCTTTTCTGTTTTCTTGATCTGCTTTTCTGGAATGGCAATAGACATGGTATGGTTTGAAATATTAAGATAGTATATTTAAAGGGATTTTTGGAAATACTCTGTAGTGAAGAATGGGAAAATTAAAGAATAACTGGGTGAGTGGAAGGTTACAGAAAAAAAATAATTACAGCTATTTTGGGAAAGGAAGTTCAGTTTGGGTGTGTCATATTTGAAAGGATATTTGCATGGGAAGATCAAGTGTCCAGTTGAAATACATAATTCTAGAAATTTGATTGGAGTTAAGAATTTGGCAGAGATCAGCATAGAGATAATTATTCAAGTCTCTGTGTAATGACATTCTCCCTCCCCGAGATATTAAGTGAAATAAGGGGGAAAAAAAAAAAAAGAAGAAGAAGAAGAAGAAACAGATCTCCAGAGATAAAAATGTAAGGCCTGGTAGTAAAAGGAAATCCTGAAACTGAGGAGCACCTAGTGGTTGAAAATGGCAATGCCTCTGAAAGGTCTTGGGAGGAAAGAGTAAGTGCAATTAAATTTGTTATTTATAAGGCATTGAGTGTTTGACCTTTAAAGCTTTAATTTCAGGAAAGGGATGTGAGCAGATATCCAAAGCATAAACTTTATAGTAACGTAAAAAAATAAAATAAAAAAATAAAAAAAAAAAACAGAAGCACTGATTGACAGTCTAACAAGTTAGAAGTTTCATGGTATGGAGTGGGAGCTGAAAGGAAAGAATTTTCCCCATGAATTATTAAAAATGTGATCATGTTTACAGATCTGATGGTAGATTGACATTTGTGGATAAATAAAAGAGTTGATTGGTACAATTGAGAGCTTCTCTGAGAAATTGTTTACTTGACATTATAGAGGATTCAATTAGTAATTAGGTGATTTTTCTGCTGTGTTTAGAATCATGGGACTTAGCAATATGAAGAAGGAAAATGTGAAGTCAGCAGAACTGGGGGACAAGAAATGGTGGAAATAAAGGAGTAGCAGTGACTATTCTGCGTTTAATGTCATGGGACTAGAGCAGTGCCAGGTGATAATAAGGTCAAAGAGACAACTGTTCATGTGAGTTGTGAATGTCTGCAGTAGAAGACTTTCAGGAATAGTAAAGTGAAAGTGTCAGAAAGCACTATGGCAAATATAACTGGGTATGGCTGTAATAAAGACAACTAACACATTCTTTTAGTGATGGAGTCTGACCCTTGGTGTTTTACCACAAATAATTAAAGCACTAATAAGTTTATCTGTATCATAAAATCAGGAAGCCCTAAAACTGAAATGAGTATCTAAAATAAACTTGCTAAATTGCTGCTGTCATTTTACAATTGAGGAAGTGGAGAAAATAGGAGTTGTCTGAGATCACAATGCTAATAAGTAACAAAGTTAAGGCTACGCAGATAACATTGTACCCAGCTATATGTAATTTAAATGGATCATATCTTATTGGGTAAATCACCAAGGATTCCTTCCCCTTCTGAGTTCTCTAATTTACATTTGATGACTAAAGCAAAATAACACTGCCTATCTTGAGTCCAAGTGCATGTAGAGGAGATATTTAAAACAATTATAAATGGGAGAAATAAATGGATATAAAAGGAAATGAATTTTCTGTACTTCACAAGAACAGATAAAATGATGACCTAGTTGACTATGATAATTATGCATATATAATGTGATACCTGCAAGAAACAAAAGAAAAAAAAAGTACAAAGATACACTCAAAAACAACAAAAACAAAACAAAACAAAACAAAAAAAAAAGGAAAAAGAGCACAAATGGGGGGAAGGGCACAGTAAGCCTTAACATCCATTAATTATTTTTTATGTAAATGATATAAGTTGTCTAAAGATGGCAATTACAAGACAGAGATTGGCAGATTGGATTAAAAACCATGGCTGAACTATATGTTGTCTATAATATACTAATTTTAAGTATCACAAAGGCAAGTTGGAAATATAAGGATGGAAAATATATATCATACAAACATTAAACAAAGGAAAGCAGGAGTGACTAGGTGAATGCCAAATAAAATAGACTTCAGAGAAAAGAAAGTTACCAGAGACGTAGAAGCACATTATATAATAAAAGGCTAAATTACCAAAAAGACACAGCAATCTTAAATATGTATACATCAAACAACAAGGCTGCAAAACATGTGAAGCAAAAATTGATAAAACCCAAAGAAGAAATAGATAAATCCATAGCTAGCTGGAGATTTCAACAGTCTTCTCTCAACAACTGACAGAACAACTAGACAGAAATTCAGCAAGGATACAGATTTCAACAAGATCAACCAACAGAATCTAATTAAAATTTAAAGAACACTGCACCCAACAGCAGCAGAATACACATTCTTTTCATACCCCACAGATATATGTCAAGATAGACCATACTCTGGACAATAAAACAAATTAAAAACAAAAAAAAACTCTGAAATCATACAGAGTGTATTCTATGGCCACAATGGAGTAAAACCAGAAATCAATAACATAAAGACAATAGGAAAATCTTCAAATCCTTGGAAATTAAAACATGGAATTCTAAATAATGGTTAAATAGAAAATGTCAAAAGAAACTTTAAAAAATACATTGTACTGAATTAGATACAAATACAACATATTAAATTTGTGAGACACAACTAAAGCAATGATGAGAGGGAAAGTTATAGCATTAGGTGCACATGTTAAAAAGTAAAAGTCACAAATCAATAATCTAAGTCTCATTACAAGAATCCAAGAAAGGAAGATCAACATAAACCCAAAGCATGAAGTAGTGAGGACACAATAAAGAGAAGAACAGATTTAAGTTCAACTTCGAAGAGAAAAACAGAAAAGAAAAATCAATGAGGAAAGAGTTTGTTCATTGAAAAGATTAATAAAATTTGACAAACCTCTAGCAAAACTAGAAAAGAAGAAACAGAAAAAATGCAAATTATCAACATCAGGAATGAAACTAGGATATCACTATAGATCCTACAGACATCAAAATAAGAAAATACCATGAATAACTTTACACACACAAATATAAGGAAAAAATAGACCAATTCCTCAAAAAAATAAACTCTCACATCTTGTCCAATATGAAATAGGAAATTTGAACAGTCCTGTAATTAAGGAAATTGTGTTTACACTTTTGAAAATCCCAGAAAAGACATATCCAGGTCATATGGTTTCATTAGAGAATTCTAAAAAATATTTAAAGAATTAAATTCAAAACAATCTCTTTTGGAAAATAGAAGACAAGGGAAAACTTGATTCATTTTATGAAGCTAATATTACTCAAATACCAAAATCAAAGACAGTACACAAAAACTACAGATGTTTATCCCTTACGAATAAAGATGCAAAAGTCCTTAACAAAATATTAGCCAAGTATATAATTCAGTTATACATGAAAAGAACTACATACCATAATCAAGTGGGATTAATTCCAGAGATGCAAAGCTGGTTCAATACTTGATCAATCAGTGCAAGCTACCATATCTACAAGTTAATGTAAAACAGTCACATAATCATATCAATGGACACAGAAAGATCTTTTGACAAGTTTCAACACCTATATGTAATAAAAATAGGAACAAATTTGATAAAGAACATCTATAAAAAAGTACAGCTAAAATTATATTTAATAGGTAGAAACTGAATGCAAGAAAGACTATTCTCACCACTCATATCTGACATAGTACTGGAAGTTCATCACAGTGCTGAAAATGCAAGGAGGCAAAAAACGGAAATAAAAGTTACACAGGGGATCCCTGGATGGCTCAGCGGTTTAGCACCTCCTTCCGCCCAGGGCGTGATCCTGGAGACTCCGGATCGAGTCCCGCGTTGGGCTCCCTGCGTGGAGCCTGCTTCTCCCTCTGCCTGTGTCTCTGCCTCTCTCTCTCTTTCTGTGTCTCTCATGAATAAATAAATAAATAATCTTTTTAGAAAAATAAAATAAAAGTTACACAGATCAGGAAGAAAAAAATAAAACTGTCCCTATTTGTACACAGCATGACTGCCTACATACAAAATTCAAGGAATCTACCAAAACAAACAAACAAAGAAAAACCAAAAAAAACAAAAAACAAAAACCGGAACTAATAAGCAAGACCAGTGAAGCTGAAAGATATAAGATAAAAAACAAAAGTCCAGACGGGCAATGAATACATGGACATTATTTTTAAAATAAAATAATAATTGCAGAAAAAAATGAAATGCTTAGATGTAAATCTAACAAAATATGCATTGGATTTGCATGTTGGAAACTATATACAGCTAAAAAAAATTACATAAAGCTGATGAAACCAAAGATGATCTAAGTAAATAGATAAACATAGTGTATACATATATTTGACTACTCAACCTAGTAAAGATGTCACCTCTCCCTAAATTGATAAACAACAGTTTTAATGTAATTCCCATAAAAGTCCCAGCATGATTTTTTTTTTTTTGGTAGATATACAAAAGATAACTCTAAAAGCCACATGGAAATAAAAAGGAACTAGAATACCTAAATTAATTTGAGCAAAGGAGATTAAGGTGGGAGCAATCCGTCTACCAATTTTAAGACATTATATATATAACATATTTTAAGACATATAATAGAGCTATAGTATTAAGATATTGTGTGGTACTGGTGGAATAGATGAACGGGTTAGAATAAAGCAGTCAGATATAAACCCAGATAAATATGCCCAAATGAGTTTTGAAAAAGGTGGGAAAGTAATTCAATGGAGACGGCACAGCTTTCCTCACAAATGATCCTGGAGCAATTGAACATACATAAGTGGAGGGAAAAAAAAAAAAACGATTCTTACACCGTACACAAAGATTAACTTACAACGAAACACAGGCATATAAGCATTTTAGGAAAAAAATAGAAGCGAGCCTTTAGGATGTAGGGCTAGGCAATTTGGTCTTAGATTTGAGACCACTAAAAGCACTATCCATAAAAGGAAAAATTGATGCGCTGCACATAAACACTGAAAACTTTTGCTCTGTGAAAGATACTGTTAAGAGGATGGAAAAACAAGCTACAGGGTGGGAGAAAAATATTTCTATATGACACATCCAACAACGCACAAGGATTCAGAATGTATAGAGAGGTCTCAAAATTCAACAATAAAAAAAAAAAATTCAACAATAAAAACATCCAACTAGAATATGGGCAGGAGACCAAGAGACTTTTCACTGATACGGATATTCAGAGGCTTATAAGCACAAGCACGATCAACATCATTTGGGATATGCAAATTGAAATCATACTGAGATCTACGAGAATGCCTAAAATTTTTTTAAAAAGTGGCATCACTTATACGTTGCTGATGGGAATGTAAAATGTCACAGCTACTCCCAAAAAGTGCAGTTTTTTATAAAACTGAACATGCAACTACTATACTGCTCAGACACTGCACTCCTAGATATTCATCTCAGAGACATGAAGACTTACCGCTTACGCAGAAACATGCATATGAATATTTACATCAGCTTTATTTGTAATAGCCCAACACTGTATAAAAACGTAAAATAAAATAAATAAAATATAAATATCTGGTTCCGGAAGCCCCTTCTTTCTTACCACCTTCATTAACTGCTATCCTGGGTCAAGTCACCAGCTTTCTGCTATTTATTTTTTAAGGATTTATTTATTCATTCATTCATTTACTCATTTATTTCTTTATTCATTCATTTATTCATCTATTTTCATTCATTCATTTGTTCATTCATTCTTCATTCATTCGTTTGTTCGTTCATTCATTTACTCATTTATTTCTTTATCCATTCATTCATTCACTTATTCATCTATTTATTCATTAAATTCATTTGTTCATTCATTCGTATATTCATCTAATTTGTTCATTCATTCATTTCGTTTATTCACTCATTTGTTCATTCATCATCTATTCATTCATTCGTTCACTCATCCATCCATCCATCCATTCATTCATTTCTGAAGGAGACCGACAGGGCGTGGAGGAGCAGAGGGGCAGAGGGAGAGAGAGAGAACACCAAGACGGCTTCCTCTGACCTGGAGCTCCAGCGCCTCCTCCCAGGACGAGATCCCGTCGTGGGCTGCAGCCGGGCGGGCGGCGTCATCCCGGAGCCCCGGCCCGCCGTGTGACCTCCACAGGGGCGCCCCTGTCCGAGCGATCCTGCAGCCTCACCTCCTCAGCGGTCCTCACCAACCGGAAGTCAGACCGAGCGGCTTCCCTGGGTCTCACCTGGGCCCGAGGCCTCGGAGGGCCGCGGAGCGACGCCGGCCCGCGACCTCCGACTCCGTCTCCCGCTCGCGCCGCACCGGCTTCCCGGTCCCGCGAAGCCGCCGCCCGAGGGAGCCGAGGGAGCCGAGGGAGCCCGAGCTCGGTTGGGCCCACCTCCGCCCCAGCAGCAACCGCAGGGACCCCCGGAGATCCCCTGCGGCCTGTGAGCCACTCGCCGCCGCCTCCGCGCCTCCGCGCCCCCTGACGGCGGGGAGGGCGCCCCGGGCCCCGGGCCCCGGAAGCGGCGCGGGCTCCGAGCCCCGGATGCAGGCGGCGCTGAGGGCCGCTGGCGGCTGGCACGCATGCGCAGGCCCAGCTCTGCTCCCCGCGCTCCAGGGCGGGGGACCACGTGCCCGGAGGTCGGAGCCGCGCTGTGCACCCGCGCTCCCGCTGTCGGCCGGGGCCCGGCGCTTCTCCCGCTCCAGGGCAACGCCCTGCTCAGGCCCCTGTTGCCTCCTGCCCCTCCTGTGGGGTGTTCGCCCCACATAAAGGAGATTTCATTGTACAGCTCCCGTCTCCTCTCTTGAGATGCATGCCCCTTATTTGCTTTTTCTTTGTTAAAACCACTATGCACTTTTTTTTGAAAGATTTTATTTATTTATTCATGAGAGACACACAGAGAGAAAGAGAGGCAGAGGGAGAAGCAGGCTCCTTGCATCCTTGCAGGGAGCCGGATGGGGGACTCGATCCCGGGGACCCCGGGATCACACCCTGAGCCAAAGGCAGATGCTCAACCACTGAGCCACCCAGGCGTCCCCACTATTCACTTTATGATGTAGATTTTTTTTTGCACCTTTTACTAGTTTACTAATAAACTTTTCTGTGAGATTCTACTAGAAGATCATTTTCTTAAGGGCGAGGGGAAAAAAAGATCTGTGGCCATGTCAGCTTCAGCTCTTAGGTCACACACAGCAGAGGATTTTGTGTTCTAACCTTAGATCCAGCTCTTTTCTGCACGCTCACTGTGACTATCTAGATTTAAGCAGATACTCTTCCTGTGAATTACTGCAATAGCCTTGAGTTTTGACTCTCTTTGTTGGTTCTTTCTTATGCATTTGAAGAGTTTTCCAAAATGGAAATTTGATGATATCCACCACCTTTTTGATACCGTGCAATGTTTTCTGTTGAGTGAGAAAGCTCTTTTGAGAAATACAAGGACAGTGGAGTACCCTTAAGGACTTAAGCTTGGAGATCATGGAATTAATCCCATGGGGGGGCGGGGCTTCCGAATATGGCTTTGGGGAGGGAGGCAGTTTTGACTTAGGGCACTCTAGAGTTTGTAAGCAACACGCTCGATTGTCTGTGTTAGGCCTGATCCAGTTTATGAAGGTGGATTTCTCCAGCCTTCCATGTTTAGATGCATTAGAGAAAAGGCAGTGAGTGGGAACCTCCCAGGGTTTTTGTTTTTCTAGTAGTTGAACAGTATTGTGGAAATTGGAAGTTTTTTAGCATTAAAGGGAGACAAAGTGAGGATCTGAAACAAAAATGAGACAAGTGAAATTGGGCAGTGTAAATGCAATTGTTGGAGGTGACTTATAACATTCTTTGGTGTTTAGCGAAGATAGTGTCCTCTGATTGATGGCAGGAGGGCAGATGGTGAGGTCACTATTGATCAGTAGCCTGGTCTCTGGGTTCTAAGGGCAGGAATTTGAGATCATGTAGAATCACTAGCACATAAAATTATAAAGCTAGAAGATATCTGAACTATTTCTTAATTTGTAGTTAGTATGCTTATCATATAGTTAGTAATATATTTACAGGTAAACTCTATGAATGTTTTTGCTAATTTAAAATGCCTCTATCTCAAGATGGAATGTGGATAAAAGTGTTGAATAATTGTGTAAATAATGTCATATTTTTATTAATAGATAGGCTAATTTTCATTAGAACATTGATCATATCCATCTTATTTTTTATTCCTAGAGCAGTGTCTGGGAGCATACTTTTTATTTATTTATTTATTTTTATTTTTCAAATAAACAAATAACAGTGACTTTTTTCCCTTTTTTTTTTTTTGAAAGAGAAAGAGTGGGAGCAGGGGCAGGGTAGAGACAGAGGGAAAGAGAGAATTTTAAGCAAGTTCCACACCCAGCACAAAGCCCAACATGGGGTTTGATCCCACAACCCTAAGATGATCACTTGAGCTGAAATCAAGAGTCAGACAACCAGTTGAGCCACCCAGGTGCCCCAACACTTATTCTACATAACTTCTGTTTCATATGATTTTGCCATTACACACACTAAAATTTAAAAATTTACCTGGGTGAGAATTTTGCATTATGCTCTATTTATAACATCCTGTGAAAAAGAGTGTATGAAAGATAATTTGAAGGATGATTGTTCATGGTAGATTGCCTTGAAGTTAAAAGCAAGGAAAGTCCTATTATGATGTATTATAACTTAGATTATATAAAAAGCAGTAGATAGTCCTTGTTGTGCAGTGGATTGAAATACATTTAGGTTTTATTTTATATTTCAATGCATATACTTCTTTGAAAAACATCACTCACATTATTTTAAACTGGAGCTAAAGGGAAATATATTGAATCCAAAATTCAGATAATAGTATATATGACAGGAAGATATCTATTTTAATTAATGGAGAGTAAAATTCATTAGGGGTGTTAAGCACTAGTAAATTCTCGATGTAGAGTATAAAAAATGCAAAAATCCATCTCAAGAAAATGGTAAAGCTTGTGAGATAAGATTCAAAGGAAAAGTTTATATTTGAATATAGCTGAAATACCAAGTTTGTTGAATTTGAATAGTTTTTTTCAAGAAACTATAAAGATTTTACAGAAGTTTGATTTATTTATTATTATTTTATTTTTAAAGATCTTATTTATTTATTCATGAGAGACACACAGAGAGAGAGAGAGAGAGAGAGAGAGAGAGAGAGGCAGAGACACAGGCAGAGAGAGAAGCAGGCTCCATGAAGGGAACCCAATGCGGGACTCGATCCCGGGTCTCCAGGAACAGGCCCCCAGCTGAAGGCAACACCAAACTCCTGAACCACCCGGGCTGCCCCACAGTAGAAGTTTTAAATTTTGAAACATGGTTCACTCATTACCTACTTATTGAGAACCTATGTTATGTTAAGATATGGAGTCAAAACAAAATCCATGTCAACACATACACACAAACCACATCCCTCCTACATATTTATATACATACATATTTGTCTACTACATCTATACACACACCTATATAATTATTAAATCTACTTATAATATTTCTGCATACCCATTACATATACACACATACATGCCTACCACTTACAATGGATATATGTATATATTTTCTGAGACTTAGGAGAAACTTCTAAAATATGGAAATTAAAGCTGGAGACTAAAACCATTGTGAATGGGAAGGTAATTGTATAATTTTAATAACATGTGAATAAAACATGAAGCTAAAAGCCACTATCCAAGATTTAAAAATAAAATAAGCATGATCATAAAAGATCTATAGAATTCTATCAAATGATGTTGTCTAAGCAATGGCAGGTTCAATATGCAAATTTCTCCAGAATTGTATATTAGATATATAGGAACAATAATATTGGAACATGTGCTCCATTTTTAATTAGTCCTCGTAATTTTAATTGCATCTCTTCAAGGGTTTTTTGTTTTGTTTTGTTTTGTTTTTTCTGTTTTCTCTGAAGGATTCACCTTGCTAAAATGATTTTCAGTTTTAAAAGAATTTTGTTTTCAAAATGTTGTAAAAGAAAAGGAATCACATTAATAAAGTGGTCTATTTTAAAATGGCACTACATAAATATTGTTAGACCTTCTCTGTGCTTCCTGGTAACCTCTCTTTATTAGGTGCATTGACTCTTTCAAGGCTGTCAGAGTGCTCTTTAGTAAATGGCTCCATAGGGCATCAATTTCTATGCAAACAAACCAGTGCTAATTCTCAGCCATTCTCAAAAATGTTTTTTTTTTAAAGACCAGAAAAATTTGAATAAATGTAATGTATGAAATGTTTTCTTTCCTTTGGTAAGTTTGAGGTATAGATTTATATACCCAATGTATTTTGTTTTCTGGGTCTTTTTGGTTTAATTAATGCATGTGCCGTGCAAAAGCCTATTTCCCACCATGTGTGATGATGTATAATTGTGTGTTATCTAATCATTTTTATGACTGATTATCACTGGATTTATGTACTGGGCAAAGATCAATCTAAAGCATGCTGTTATAATGTGACTTGTTATTAAGTGGAGTCGGTTTTATGTCGTATCTTGTCCTCGGAAGTATTTAAAGTGCATACTATAAAAACTTGATAAATTGTTCACCTGAAAATAAAATGATCATGTTACATGTAGATTAGTAAGTATAAGAATGAGGAAAGTGTGTAGGATAGGATGAAAAGCCAGGAGTCAGGAGGAGAGGAGAAAGATAAAAAAGGATGGTAGGCAGGAAGCCCAATATTATGTATAAACAGAATAAAAAGATTTCAACAAAACAATGTATTGTTACTTCTTTTTTAAAAATTCTATTTAAATTCAATTTGCCAACATATAACATCCAGTGCTCACCTCATCAAATGTCCTCCTTAAAAATTTTATTTATTTATTTATTTATTTATTTATTTATTTGAAAGAGAGAGATCATGCTCACAAGCAGGAGGGAGGGATAGAGGGAGAAACAGACTTGCTGCCAAGTAGGGAGCTGGATGCAGGACTCAATCCTACGACCCTGGGATCATGACCTGAGCTGAAGACAGACACTTAACCAACTGAGCCACCCAGGGCCCTGTATTGTTACTTCTTTTCTTTTTTAATATTTTATTTATTTATTCATGAAATACACACACACACACAGAGAGAAAGAGAGAGAGAGGGAGGGAGAGAGGGAGAGAGGCAGAGGGAGAAGTAGTCTCCATGCAGGGAGCCCGATGTGGGACTCGATTCCGGGTCTCCAGGATCACACCCTGGACGGAAGGCAGCGCTAAAGGGCTGAGCCACCAGGGCTGCCCTGTACTGTTACTTCTTATATTCTGTACCCTGTATTGTTACTTCTTATATTCTGTGTCTTCCCTATTTCTTCTATATTTGTGGCAATATTTGTTGCAATATTAGAATTTTAAAATTTAAATCATTGTCCTACATACTGTAATGTGTAGTAACCTCTCTTCCTTACCTCCCTCTACTACCAACTTATTTTTTCCAGCCAGGAAATGCTCTTGAAAAACTCCCTCTGAGGATGGAGGGAGGGAGGAAGGGAGGAAGGTATACATTGCCCATCTCTCCCCGCCCCCGGCCCCCCCACACACATAGTTTAGCAAGTGGCTGGAGCAAGTGACCATGATTTAGCAATTGTAACATTTAATGAAAATTTATTGCTTCTTTCAGACTGTGGCTTTAGTAAGTCCTCTAAAGGAGTAGCTAAAAATCCATGTCAGATGGTTCTGAGGAAGGTTTTCTAATTCTCCTATTATTCGTTTACTTTGGGAGAAATGCTTTTATAGATAGTTAACATTAACACTGTCATATAGATCCATCTGTGCTTCTGGGCCATAATATAGTTTCTGTGACTCCAGTGATAATGAAAGAATCCTATATGGATGAGGTTTAGGTTCATAAAATACAAAGATTCCCAAAATGGTTTCAGCATATGAATTGTCCAAGAATCTAGTTGAAATATAGATTCTTTCCTTTAAGATTTGGATCCATTGTTTCTGGGGCTGGGTCCAGGAGTCTGTTTTTGATCAGCATTCCAAATGATTCCTTTGTGGCTTCTTTAAGGACCTCTATTTTAGTAAAACATAAATAAGCCTTGCTATAACAAGCTCAGAGACTGCTTCTCTGGTAATGTCTATTCTGGGTATCAGAAATTTTAGGCGTTTGTCAGCATCTGTACTCAGTTTGGACAACTTTCTGTAACCATAACTGAAACGATGCAGTGATTTATAATTCATGAAGAAAACAAAAATAATTAGATTGCTGAGGCCATTTTATTCAATGAGAGCTATAGTCACTATACATTTAACCTTAGTGAGTGCTAATAATCAAAACAAGTGGGTATTACAATGCATTTCTTTGAATTCAAAAACCAGTAACTACTTGGGACCCTAGAAGTCCTTTTTTAAATTAGTAAGTTTGCTTTTCTCACTACGTAGTGAAATTACACAGTGCTGTTTGTTTGGTAGTAGCCCTTGTTTTGTTTTGTTTCAAAGATATGAAATCACTTTCAAAATATTTGAAGCTTTTTATTTGTTTTTGATCAAAGTACATTATAAATTGGAAGGTAGGAATGCTAGTATTTTTGTTGTTATGCCTACCTAGGCAGGTGACATTGGAAGTGCGAATGCCATATTTTTATTTTCATTCACTCCATTACCTGATGTAATGAACCCAAGTAGGAGATCTTTAGTCTGTTTTTGTATTTTATTTTTGAATCCTGATTAAGATGTCATCAGTGCATATTGCCATATTTGGAGTTCTAGAAAGCAGAGGTCCATAAAACTTTGACAATTCAAAGAACAATAGAAATTTGAGTCAGAGGAATTTCGTGTGGAAACCTGAGTAGAAAACTGATTGGTAAGAGGGGCTGGGGAAACTAAAGCCCTCTTGCTCAGATGTGCCCATTTTAGGAATTACCTGGAACAATTGTTGAACATACAGATTTAGTAGATCTTGGGGGGAAGGCCATGGAACCTATATGTTTAACAATTGCACAGACCATTTCATGACAATGCAAGTTTGGTAAACCCTGAAACAGAATTAGTTTTGGATGAACTTGATGAGAGCATGTTGGTAAAAGTCATCACAGTTGAATCTGAGTATTTGATGACTGGCCACCAAATATGGGTGAGTCTTAGTGTCTTATTCACAGTGCTTCTATAGTCTCAATAAGCTTTTAAAATTCAACTTTATTTAGAGTATAATTTACATACAATAAAATCTAGCCATTTTAGGTTTGCCTTTGTTTTTTCTCTGTAGCTATAGTGATGAAATACTTGGTACATAATAATGTTTTGAGGACATATATATTACTCTTTTAAAAATTGAAAATAATTCTCTATTTGATTAAAAAAAAAAACCTTAACAGCAAAAAGTATCAGGAAATACTTTGGGATATCCATTGATAACTTCTAGCAGTTTGATTATTTTGATAGTATGACTACCTTCAAATCTCATTACTTAGTCACAATGTAACCAAATTATTTCCCATGAGTCTTTTACCTGCCCTTTTTTTAGTAGTGAGCTGAAGTTTCATCTTTGAAGACATTATGCTGGAAGACGTAACATCCAGTGATTACCCTGAAGTCATTCTAGTATTGAAACACATAAAAGTCCCAGCAATTTTGGCAAAGGAACTAAAGAATGCTATAGAGAGCATCTTTATAACTCTCACTCAGAATGTCTTCTATCTTTCATTTGAAGAAATTTAGGAGTTTTGTCAGTACTACAAAATGCTACGTACGTTGCTGTATTGTTTCCTAAAATTATGTAATTCCTACACTCCACAAGCATTTAGGCTGTCATTCAAGACAGGTTTATTCTAGGTGTTGTGAACTGATTCGATACTATAGGGTAGACAGTACCATTAAGTATCACCAAATCAGATCTTTGCCCAGCAAACCTATTAAAAAATCAGAACACACTGCTTACAAACCACTGTAAGTTGTGGCTTTATTTCATTTTTATTTGCTTAATGAATAAAAGTAAAGATGAAATGTCTTTGATTCAAGAAATAGGTATTCTTGATCTATGTTTTATTAGCAATTATTGCATAGGTTCAGTGCTTACGAACATGTTCTAACTCGGTGACCAAAAATGCTCTGTGGATCTTGAAATGTTTTTCAAATATAAGTTTCTAAATTCTGAATAAAGTTCGGAAGTAAGGCATGTATTTGAGTGATTTGCTTTGTTTTTTAATATATGTTTCTTAACCATCCTGGAGTGTTGTTTATTTCATTGTCTTACTGAAATCACCTTTTACCTGAATAGAAAAAAAATTTTTATATAGTTCACTACAATTATATATTTCTAAGAATTGTTTTTCCTACTCTGATCTCCAATAATACTATTGGATTCTGTTTTCTTGTGTATCAATGAGACTTTCAGACTTTTTAAAAATTATTGTATGTGTGTTTAGTAATTATGGGCATAGGACACTGCCATCTCTTCTCTTTAGTTTTTCTCTCTGTTTAGATGAATTTCCATAACCTAACTTTGATTTCTGATCAATGTCTATATATGTAAAAACATATTTTTTGGATAATAAGAATAAGGCATAAGATCACCCTGATAAAAATAAACTTACTAATTGAGTGTGAGGGTAGTAGGAACAAATGTCATAAGCAAAGGAAACATTTAAGCAACAAAACTATTTGGTAGTCTTTAACTTGGATTTAACTGGATTCATTGATGTTCTAAATATGAGTTCTTCAAGAAACCATTTGTCAGAATTAACATGCAGTGTCTTAGCCAAAGTGACTGAATTGTCGATGTTCTCAGACTCATTTCTAAAGATTCCATTTATTATACAGTATTTGTTGTGCTGTTTTAATTTGAGGAATGTAAATGTTAAAGTTGTTTCAAATATTCCAAGAACATGTTGGGATTAAAGGCATAGAAATAGACATATGCTCTTAACAAAAACTAATACACACACATGCACACACACATAATCAAGTTACTAATTTCCAGTCCACATTGTGCCTTTCTTTTGTTGTCCTAAAGCTTACCTACAAACCTACTCTCCCACAAGAATCCAAGACAAAATTAAATACTACATATTTTTTCAGATTATTTTGCTAAATAATATTTTTTAAAGGAGAAGGAAAAGATATAAAAATGAATGATTCCATGTTTTAGCTTTTACTGCTGTAAGGCTATTAAATATTAAAGGTTAATAAACTGAAGTCAACATACTGTAAAGCCCCAAAGTATTTAAGATTTTTTAAGTTTTATAATAAAAACTACAAAATTTATGTTGATCAAGAACAATTTAAAAGAATTTACTTGTTTTATATTGCTATCAAGGAAATTCTGTTTGAGAATATCCTCTATGATGTTCTGAATAGATTGTCAAAATTAATCAGACAACAGATCTAGTGTTTTCTGTCTGTAACAATCTTAGGTCTCTGACCCAATCATTTAACCTTTCTGAGCTTCAGTGTTAAGGACACAAAACAGAGAAATAACAGACAAAAATTTAGTCTTAGGTCTGTGGCCCCAAAGCCCATGATCTGATTTACTATGACACACTATCTTTCATGAAAATAAAATTTTAGGGACGCCTGGGTGACTCAGCAGTTGAGCGCCTGCCTTTGGCCCAGGGGGTAATCCTGGAGTCCTGGGATCAAGTCCCATATCAGGCTCCCTGCATGGAGCCTGCTTCTCTCTCTGCCTATGTCTCTGCCTTTCTCTGTGTGCCTCTCATGAATCAATAAATAAAATCTTAAAAAAAAAAGAAAAGAAGATTTTACCATTGCTTTATACTTGAGGTAAACTGAGACTAAGAGAGGTTAAGGTACCCATCCAAGATTACATGCTCTGTAAATATCAAGGCTGAGACCTGCATACAGAGCTTCTGATTCTGATTCCAATTTTTTCTTCTGCATCAAGCAACCCACCAAAGTGAATGCCTCATGAAGTTCAGTAGTAGTATGGAGGAGAAGACTCTAGAAACAATGCCTCGTGTGTGTGTGTGTGTGTGTGTGTGTGTGTGTGTGTGTGTGTGTTTGATGGGGGGGAGGGGGCTTTCAGAAAATCTAGTTTTTCCTCTCCAAATTTAGTAATGATATGCATATACATGATGCATATTACGCAAACTATTTTTCTTCTTGCTTTTTTCCCTTGAAGTTCCTGTCATATTAGTCACTACATATCTGCCTTTATTTATTTATTTTTTAAAGATTTTATTTACTTATTCATGAGAGACACAGAGAGAAGCAGAGACATAGGCAGAGGGAGAAGCAGGTGCCTCAGGGAGCCTGATGCTGGACTCGATCCCAGGACCCCAGGATCATGACCTGAGCCAAAGGCAGATGCTCAACCACCCAGGCACCCTCTGTCTTTCTTTTAAATGGCCGTACAATATTCTGTTTTATATAAATACCATAAATTATGTAACTAGTTATAAAATAATGAACTTATAGTTCCAATTTCATGCTATTGTAAGCAAAACTGCAGTACGTGTGTGTGTATATATATATATCATTTGATATATATATTATTTGTATATATCTAATCATGTATCCATTAAAAAAACAAAAAAAACACCTGTGGATGCAGTTGCTGCGTCAACAAACATAATTTTAATTTTAATTTTAATTTTAATTTTAATTTTAATTTTAATTTTAATAGATATTACCCAAATTGCTACTCACCAAGCTGGTACATTTCCTATCCTGCTGCACATATGAGAAGGGCTGTTTCTTTTTCTTTCTTTAAAGATTTTATTTGACAGAGAGAGAGGGTGAGCAAGAGCAGGGGGAGTGGCACAGGGAGAGGGAGAAGCAGACTTCCCCAGCTGAGCAGGAAGCCAGATGCAGGATTGATCCCAGGACCCCCGGGATCATGACCTGAGTGAAAGGCAGATGCTTAACAGACTGAGCCAACCAGGCGCCCTCATAAGGACTATTTCCTTAACACTCTCCATCACATTGTGATCCAGTTATTTCATTACTCAGGGGTAAAACAGGATCTGGCAGTTTTATTTTTTATACTAATGAGTGATTTTGAACAAGTTTATTTTTTAAGAGCCATTTTTTTAAATAATTTTATTTATTCCTGAGAGAGGCAGAGACATAGGCAGAGGGAGAAGTAGGTTTCTCATGGGGAGTCTGATGTGGGACTCGATCACAAAGACCCCAGGATCACGACCACAGTTGAAGGCAGATGCTCAATGACTGAGCCACCGAGGCACCCCAAGAACTATTTTTTTTTTTTTTGTTGGTTGATGTCAGTTCATGTCTTTTGTCATTCTTTTATTGGGCCATTGGCTTATTTCTTATTGATTTGTAGGAAATTTTGTTAACTTCAGAAAGAAAACTTTAACCTTCGATATGAATCACCAAAATGTCAATTTGTCTTTTAATCTTTAAGATGTTTTGGGCAAAGAAAGTCAATTATATTTTTATGTATTTGGTTATCAATATTTTATAAGAGCTTATGAGTTTTAAAATGTACTTAAATGAATTTCCTACTCATTATTTTTGTTTTTTTAAATTTATTTATTTTAATATATTTATTTTAATTTATTTATTTTTATTTTTTATTTATTTATTATTTTACTCATTATTTTTAAAAGAAGAGAATGGATAAGAAATTCCTGTTTTCTTCTAGTACTTTTATGTTTCTTTTTTTATGTTAAAATTTCCATTCATTTGGAACTTATTCAGTAGAGGTCAAGTAAAAATGCAACGTTTTTCTCCAGATGATTATCGTCTTTTTCCAACCCTACTTACTGAATAGCTTTCAGTTCCCTACAGATTTGAGACACAAAATTTAATGTCCAACATTGTTTGTTTTTTAACAACATTTTATTAAGTATTTAAAAATTATCTACTCAGGTACCTGAATTTAGCGCATATCAGGGAGATACTGTAGTATTTTGTGAGTTATCTTGGAAGCAGTAATGGATGGTTTGATCATATTTAACTGTTTAGCTAAATATTTATTTTAGTGCAACTTCTATAAGTAAGATTTAGATAATTGTTTAGCTAAATGTTTATTTTAATGCAACTTCTATAAGCAAGATTTAAATAATGATTAGGGGTAAGGAGAAAGGGTAAAGAAATAGAGTGAGCAAAAGGGGACCCTTGTCCTTCAAAAACATTGAAAGATGCCACAAGAACATGTATAGTCATCTTCTACTTAGGATGAATCAATCCTTAAAATAAACATTATAGCTGTTATTTGGAAATTCACAGGCTTGTCTAAATCAAGATTACCTTAGAATTTCTGGAGGTGGGTAAGAAGTCTTAGACTGCATTAGATATGAAACAGTATTTATCTTTTGCCTGCATGCTTAATTCAAAAACTGTTATCTCTCTCCCACATCTCTAGTCTACATGATTGAGAAAGAGATGGAATATGATTGGTTGACAAAGCAACTCATTGAAATTGGTCACTATTATAACATGTGATTCCTGCATGTACACTCTCACAATCAAGCTAGTATCTTTGTAAATACAAATGGCCGGATGAACTCTGGGACTTCACCCAGATAATTCAGATAGTGCTAAGGAGTTTATTCATGCCAACATTGTGTACGAACATATTATGCTCTGCTTAGAATATAAGATAGGCTAGGATCCAAAGTTATTCATGCTTTAATGCAATGAGCATGGCCTTTGGAGCTAAAAAATCTCTGGCTCTTTCACTGACTGTGTACATTGAACACTTGTTAACTGTAGAACAACTGTTCTTTGCATTTTTTTAGACCAAAATCAAATAATAGAAAAATAACAACAACACAGTGTTTTATATAAAGCCTTAGTAAATGAGAACACTCTTTCCTTTTCTGGCCTCCACAGGAAACTATCTTCATTTCACCATACCTACCAGATATATTACTTTACTTCAACAATTTGCTAAAATAACTCACCTAATATATTGTTATCATTTTAAAGAATTTTTATTTCTTTTTTTAAAGATTTTATTTATTTATTCATGAGAGACAGAGAGAGAGAGAGAGAGAGAGAGAGAGAGAGAGAGAGGCAGAGACACAGGCAGAGGGAGAAGAAGGCTCCACACAGGGAGCCTGAGGTGGGACTCGATCCCGAATCTCCAGGATCAGGCCCTGGGCTGAAGGCAGTGCTAAACCGCTGAGCCACCTGGGCTGCCCCAGTATTTTTATTTCTTGAAGTCATTTTTTGTGGAAAACATTTTAAATGTAAATTTCTATTTTTCCTTAAGAGGAAAGTAACTTAATGTGACTTGAAATTTCCATAGTATTTCAAGTGCTTAATTTTATTTCAATCAATATATTAATTTTTATAATAAAAAGATATATGGAGTTATGTAACATTGTACATCTTCAATGGTTAAATGATCATATTGATTTCTGATCATTTTTCTTTATGTTTTGACTACTGTTACACCTGTTACATGACTTTTAGTTATTTGCCTTCACAGATTCATCTTGTTTTGACTGTTTATCTTAAATTTCTTTTGTTATTCGTGATCTTGAAAGAGAAAATGTAGGCTTATAAATTTTCAAATAATTCACGTAAGCTTATTGGCATTTACTTGAATGTTGTAATAATAGAATAGATTTTTTTTCTTTTCTTTTTTTTTGCATGATTCAAACCTGTGTTTATTACAGAAATCAAAACAAAAATTAAAAAGCATTTTTATCTTAAGATCTTTCACTGTCAAGGATTCAAATAACCAGACTGAAGCCTCAATTCTAGAACATCTGTTCCAACACAGAAGAAGAGCTTCTTTCTTCAGCCAAGTGGTGGTCAGATTTTTTTTCCAAATAGCATGCACCGCCCCACCCCCATTCCTCAAAGTGACTAACAAAATACTCAAAAAGAATTTAATCTGTTTAAATGCAATATATTTTTTGCTTAATGTAGAAAATACATTTAGATGTTGTTTATCACAACAAAACACATGTAGGAAAAGATATAATTTAAATTTGTCCCTCCCTACATCTTCCTTTATTTATTACTGCTTGTCTCGCCTTCTTTTGTGTCCTGAGGCTAACCTTGAAGTCAAGAAAATGACAGTTTAAAAAAATGAACATAGTATTTGTTTTGTTGATTTTTTCTATTAATTTCTATTTTTAATTTCATGGAATCATTTTTAAATTTTTATTATCTCTCCTCTTCTGCTTACTTTAGAATTAATTTGCTTTTCTTTTTCTAGTTTCCTAAGATGGGAGTTTAGATTATCAACTTTAATCTTTCCTCTATTCTAATATGAATTCAGTGTCATAAATTTTCTTCTAAGCAGTACTTTCACTTCATGCCACAAATTTTGACGTAATTTCATTTTAATTTAGTTGAAAAGTTTAGAAATTTCTCTTCAGATTTCCTCAGTGACCTATGCACTATTTAGAAGTTTGTTGTTTCATCTCTAAATATTTGTGATTTACATCTTTCTGTTACTGATTTCAGATTTAATTCCACGCTCTTTGAGCACAGACGTTGTATTTTTTTATGTGCTTTAAATTTGTAAAGGTATGTCTTCTGGCCCAGGGTGTTGTCTGATTAATTTTAATAATCTACTCAGAACATCATAGAATACATTCTCTGTGAAAACCTGTTTGAGTTTCTGGAGGTAAAATGTTTTCATTAAACACAATTGCTGTAAAATAGATAACTTAATGGAGAAGAAAAGTTGCGCACATTGATCTTATCACAGTGCACTTTGACTTGTCAATTTCTTATCACAATGAACTTTATGTTGCTAATTTGTATTTTATGATATATCCTTCATAGTAAGAAATTAGTTATTATAAAAATTATTGTTGTCTTTAGTATTGCATTTTATCAAAAATCCATGAACTTAAAATATTTCATTGTAGCATAGCATACCAATAATTATATAGTTATACATTTTCCTCCTAAAAACATTTGATTTTCTGAATTATAAATAGAAATACTTGAATTTTTTCATATAAAACCAAATAGAAAAAAGAGAAAACACATTATGCTTTTAAAAATATTTCATACTTATGAACAATGTGCTGTCAATTATAAATACATCAGAGTCCAGTTAGTGGTTTTAGATTTATTGCAGTAATTGTCTTTAGTGTTTTCATTCCTTCAACATTGAAGAACCAAAAAATGTGTTTTTTTCCATAACTAAAGCATGTTTTACGTTTGTCATTAACAAAAAGTTTGGTCAAATCTATTGGTCATTGTCAGAAAAACATAATTTGTAACTAGCACAATATTTCACTTTTTAACAAGTTTGTATGACATAGAAATTTCTTTCCTCTATTTCTACCAGACAATTTTACCTTGCTAAGTATATTTTTTCTCCAACTTTCTGGGAAATGTTTGTAAGTTTTGTTTTTTTTTTAACAGACTTGGATCTATTGTTATCTCTGACATGCTAGCACAGGGTTTATTATGTAACAAATGTTTGCCATATGAAAGAAAATGTGGTATATACATTAATCATTAAATAGCTTCCTTTGGCTTTATTCCTAAAGCCATATTTTGTGATCATACTAAGGACTTGTAAGAGAAATATAAGAACAGATAAGGAGAATGTAAAGACAATATGTTAATAACATTAATTAAATAATAACTGATTTCATTAAAAGATCACAATGTGTCAGATGTGAAAATCTTCCATAATTTCTTAGTGAAAAATTCTGTGTATATACTATTTAAAGTATATATTTCATTGTCTTTATAATTATAGAAATAAATTTAAATTATCTGTGGAAGGTAAATGTATCCTAGGTGTATTTATGATGCATCAGGACAGTGGTTCAGCAAGTGTGACCAATCTAGGGCTTCAAAAATTCAAAACTTTTTATAATAATACTAATATATTATATGCCTTTCCAATTTCTCACAAGTGTATGAAAAGGGTAATAACAAAACAGCTTGAAAGCCAAGGCACAAGTGACAATCCATCTGTCTTTGGTTAAACTGAGCATTAAAGAGGTTTGCAAAAAATGTAAAACAAGGTCACTTCCCTTATTATTTTTTGTTTTGGACAATATATTTTTCCAGAAAATATTTTTACGTTAACATGTGATGAGTTATTGCCAATGTTTTTAAATGACTTAATATTTTTAACTCACATTTTTACTATCAAATGTGATAAGCATTCACAGAAAAAAATCCACATAATCAAAAGCTTTTTGGGTATTTCAGTGTCTTTTAAGAGGGTAAGGAGGTCCTGAAAGCAAAATATTAGGGAATCACTGGTCTAGCTAATACAAATAGCATAGCCGATTAGGAAAGTGCATATGTAACAAATTGTAGGTCTAAATTATTTAATCTATCTAACATAAATTTTGATTTCTGTAATTTGGGGATAATAATACAGCCTACTTCAGAAGGCATCTTAATATTTACATTCAGTGATTCATGTAAATCTCTGGTAAAGTGTCTGATGCACAATACAGGCTTAATAAATATCCTCAAATGAACCTCCTGAAAGTCTGGATTCATTCATTTCTTTTCTTTTCTTTTCTTTTTTTTGATTCATTAATTTCTATTTGAATTCTCAAATAACGATGTGACAAGATGATAGTCTGTGTTATATAGAGGTAAATTCCATATGGGAAGGAACCGGGAGGACAGGTGTAGTAATAAAGGAATTGACATACCTTTGCCAAATGGAGAAATATTCTATTTTTACTTTGATGAGGATTTCAGTAGTTTCTTCTCATTGAGTTTATTACTCCAACAAAACTTCTCAAGAATTGGAATTAGTACTTACCTAAGACCCAGGATTCTGAATTTAGAAATAGTAAAGAAATGATTTTGACATAAATGTTCAAATTAGTTTTTATTTATTTATTTTACTTCAAATATAAATGACCCCTTTAAGATATTTAATTGTAAATTTTACTTAATCTATGGTTTGAGAGAAAGAGGTTAGCAGTAAAACATTCCCTGAAGAATTGAATGCATTGACGTGGGAATCCAAAATATGTCAAATGTCAAATATTTTCATTTCAGCATAACTAAATATTCAGTTGAACTTTCTGACAATAATAAACCAACAGATCAACTGTTTTTTACCTATAATTTCTAAATTGTTAGTGAAAAGGAAAATACTATGACATGTAAGCATGTATCTGGTTCTCATCATATCTATATCACTTTACTTAAACATATGGTAAATTAAAAGAAAGCTTAGAGAACACATTAATTAAAGGAAGACATAGAATACAATTTGCCATTTCTTATTTAGAAATGTAATTCGACCTATAAAATTTTGTTCTTATGTATACTGATTTTAGTAACATTACAGGCTTAGAAGAAACATTAGCAGTCTAGCATTTGTCCAAGCTAATAGAGTTTGACTTGTGTCAGGACATTTAAAGACGCCAGCTTGGATTTCCTTTTTCCATTTTGTTTTCTATTTGGTGTCTTTTGTTGTTCTGTATAAACTTTATGGTTACATTGCCCATTTGTGCAAAAATTTCCCTGTAAGACTGATAATATTTCATTGAATCTGAAGATCACTTGAGTAATATGGACGATTTAAACATGTTAAATCTTTTGATTCATGAACATAGGATATTTTCCCAAATTTTTAAAGTTCTAGGTATTTTTATACCAATCTCTATACCAGAATTAAATGCATTTATATGACACTGCTACAGTATTACATTTATGTATTTGTCTTTATATTTATCTTTACCAGCCAGCTCTATACTTTCATATGCTTTTATATTGTTTTCTAGTGTCTCTTTTTTTCCTTCTACTTGAAGGACATTCTCTAATCTTCCTTGTAAGGCCAATCAGGTAACAATGAACTTCCTCTACTTTTATTTACCTGGAAAGTGCTTAGTTTTTCTTCATTTTGAAGGACAGGGTTTTTTTTTGTTGTTGTTGTTTTTTCAGCACTTCAAATATATGATTCTGGCTGTCATGCTTTCTGCTTACAAACCACTGCTCATCTTATGAGGGCTTCTAAGTATGTGAAGTTACTTTTTTCCATGCTGTTTTCAGAATTTTCTCTTTGCCTTTTAATTTTGACAATTTCATTATAATGTATTTCTATGTGAACTTTTTTCAGTTCCCTTTACTTGGAGGTCCTTGAGAATCTTGAATCTGGGTATCTATTTCTTTCCTTAATGCTGAGATGTTTTCACCTGTTTTTTCTTCAAATATACTTTGTGAACCCTAGTGATTTTCTTTTTAGCAAGACTGAAATAGAAAATTGTTTCAATTTTCAGAAATGAAACAAAACTATTGAATAATAGTTTAAAATTAAGTGAGATATAATAAATAGTATTTTTTTCTTCTATTATATACCTTGAATTCCCCAAAACCATCGAAATAATGTTGCATCCTAATAAAGCAGAATGAAGAGATTATTTTCATAGCTCTCTGATAAAATCTACATAAAAAGTATTTTAAAAACTTATTTTGATTTTGCATTTTATTTCTCTGTGTATCTAAAGGAAGAATTCAACTGAACTTTGTATTAGCTATATTAATTCTATAGTATACATAAGATCCAGTAATTCCACTGTTTACTCAAAAAATAAAATAAAATTCCTAATCTGAAAATATATACACACCCCTATGTTTATTGCAGTATTATTTACAACAACGAAGATATGGAAGCACCCCAAGTGTCTATCCCTAGATAAATGAAGAATACATGTGCATGCACACACATGCACACATATCATAGAATATTACTAATCCATAAAAAAGAGTACAATCTAGCCATATGCAACAGCATGGATGGACTAGAAAGTATAAGGCTAAGACAAAGAAATATAAATACCATATGAATTCACTTATATGTGGAATTTAAGAAACAAAACAAAGAAAAAGGAGACAAACCAAAAAAAATGGGGGGGGGGGGCTCTTAAATATGACCATTCTGGTGGTTGCCAGAGGAAAGGTGAGTGGGGTGATGGGTGAAATAGATAAAGGAAATAAGGAGTACACTTTTTTTGTTGAACACTGAGTAATGTATAGAATTGTTGAATCGTTTTATTTCATACCTGAAACTAATATAACCCTGCATGTTAAGTATACTTCAACTATAAAAAAGAGAGAAAATAACTGTGCTGAGTAACTCTGTAAAACAATGTTTTGTTTGACTGGGAGTGTAAAACCAAAGGTAAATAAATATTATCCAAAACACACATGGTGATAGTATGAAATGAGCTGTTGGATCTGGTAATCTCTCCAAATTCCTAAAACCTTGATACTGAAGTGTAGTGTTTATTATTTGTAAGCCTCCTCCTCAACAGAGGGTTATTTGTATAGACTGATGCTGCTGTAAGCTTCTGGTAACTTAAGAGGTTAAAAGCCAAAACCATTCAAGTCACTGAAAATAGCCTGAGAATAGAATGCCCTGTTTAATTAAATGTTGAGTAGAGGTTTGTTTTCCTATATGGATTATCAATTCAAAATATCATCAATATAAATTAACATGTAATAAATTTTTAATCATCATGTAACATTTTCACTAGTTTTTTGAAGACACTTTGAGTTAGAGCACATTTTGGTTATCATATGGATTAAATCACTTTTAGTTGTTCAGTAATTTGAGGAGGTTCCAGTGATTATTTTCTTAATTTTTGATATTGAAGATATATGGATCCCTACTAAGATTATTAGCCTAATTTTTGTATAGCTCCTTAATCAAGTGCAAACTTTGACTTAATATCAGTAGAAGGTTCAGGAAGAGAGTGGAAAACTAAAGGATGGTAAGCAATGTTAGGAAACAGCCCATGAATAAAGCCTAAGAATTATCTGTTTAGTATGCTGTCAGCACTGTTAGATACGCCACTCTACTGCTTCCCAGTGAATCATCTTAGTTCAAGTAGGTGCTAAGAGCAGGAAAGAGACTCTGCTCCCCTTTGACCTAGGGACCTTATTTTCCATGTCTTGTGGTTTTCCTTTTAATAGGAAGGGTTTCGAGTTGTTAATATTATTTTTTTAGCCAATATGTATTTATGCTAAAGATTATATTGAAAGACCTTCAGTGTTTCTCAATCTTGATGCACTGCTAAAATTATAGCATTAAAAATTAAGATAGGCATGATACACAATTCAAAATTAATTATGACATCCTTTTCAAATACCATCTCCAATATTTTGTTTTATATACTGTTCACATGTTGACATTTGGAAACCTGCCTTTTGATTTTATATTTTATTGCTCTGTGCATATTATCTATGATTCAGTAGGTTTTAATTGTGACTATAAATAACTCAGTATACTCATATATGCACAATGATTTTATTATCTCTGCAAGCTGGTGTTGCTTTACTTGCCATCAAATAAACTAGTTTCTGTTTTGCAAGATTCATGTTCATTAAGTTACTGGTCAACCCACAGTTATTTAAGTATCTGATCTATTTTCAGAGGGGAATAAGATTTAAAGAAAAATTTAAATAAAAGAAAAGAAAAATAAAATCTTTTTTGAAATATAAGGAGAAAATATATGATGTATAAAGTTCTTCAAATTATAAATCAGAGTAGAATTAAATCCAAATCTTGCTTTGTGATTTTTGGCATAAACATTATTCTTGGTCTCAATGATCCATCTGTAAAATGGGAATTAGAAACTTTATTATTTTAAGAAACTCATATTTTTCTTAAAGATTTTATTTGAGAGAGAGGAATAGAGCATGAGTGAAGAGGAGGAACAGAAGAAGAGGGAGAAGCAGACTCTGCTCTGAGCTGGGAGCCCAATATGGGGCTTGATCTCAGGTCCTTGAGATCATGGCCTGAGCTAACGGTAGATGCTCAACCAGCTGAGCCACCCAGGCACCCCTCAGCACATGTTATTGAAAGCTATGTCCTATACGCCTGAATCTAGTATGAAGCAATACAAGATGTACCTACTTTAAATGTATTTTTTGATGTTCATAGAAATTCTGATAAAAGAAAACCTTTTAGAGCTGAAATGATCAAAATGCCTCATGTAAAAACTGAAGCATGAAAGATGATAGATTTTGAGGATGGTTACAATAGAAATGGCGACACTAGAATATCTTGAAACATTTTAGGAGAAATTTGACAGGAAAAATTCTGAATTTAATTTAAAAAATGTTGACTTTGAAGGATGAATATTTGTTTAAGTTAAAATGTACAGTAAAATATAAGCATATTGCAATTTTGGTGAGAAGATGAAACAAGAAAAATGTACATTAGAAAGTTAGACATACTGTAGTTTTTGTGAGAATATAAACTAGAAAAATACAGTTAGCAATTTTCAGCATAGAGATGACAATTGAAGGATGAGTTCTCTGAGAGATAGGATGTTGAGAAAGAACAGAGCTCCAAAGTAATATTGAGAATCAATAAAACATTATTTTTTGCTGTTCTAACTTTTAGAATCTAGCTCAATATTGCCTTGACAATCATGAAAAATATGAAGATTTCACTTTCAGAAAGTGAGTATTGTGACTTCTTAAAATTCTATTTGGAAAACAAAGATGTATATCTAATTATATTTTAATTAATATGCTGGTATAAATAAATGCTTCATTGATAGATCAAGTAGTACTTTATTTTCCTAACATGATCCCCCCCAATACTGTATCTCTTTAAGTATAGGAAAT
Source organism: Nyctereutes procyonoides (assembly GCF_905146905.1). NCBI lineage: Eukaryota > Metazoa > Chordata > Mammalia > Carnivora > Canidae > Nyctereutes > Nyctereutes procyonoides. Next base: position 61,514,226 of record NW_026575142.1, on the reverse strand, counting down.
ATTTGAGGAACAGAAAAGTATATTTATTTTTTAGTAATGTCTACTTTCTGAAAAAGTCCATGGCAAACTTGAAACTACAGAGAATGTATTGGTTTCATGACCTTGAATTACAACTGAAAATAAATTTGTTGGTTTGTATACCAATTTCTGATTAAAAAAAAAGCTATATTGAATATAGATTATTCCATCATTTTTTTCTTAATTTTCTTTATTCATTTGAGATAGAGCATAAGAGAGCACAAATGAGGGAGGTGGGGGGAAACAGACTCCCTTCTGAGCAGGGAGCCTGACACCACCTTGATTCCAGGACCCTGACTCTGGGATTGCAACCTGAACTGAAGGCAGATGCTTAATGGACTGAACTACCCAGGCACTCCAGTGATTCCATCTTCTTATAGATTCTTATTTAGCAGTTAATTATGATTAGAGACAGATTCAATGCTTGTGTCTTAGAAATATGGATATGATGAAGATTGATATAAGCACATTTCATTCATGATAAATTTTTAAGTTGCACAAATAATTTTAAGATTAGGGAACATATATATATATAAATGTATATATATATATATATTTGTATGTTTATCAATAGCTTTGACTATTTTATTGTTTACCCCAAATTTTCAATATTATTGTTTCTCGTAATGCAGATACTTGACAATATAATATTTTAGGCATTTTTCCTATCTTATAAACTGAAATATATATATATATATTCTAATGAATTTGTTTTCTATCATTCTTTCCTCACATTTTCCCAAAATGTCTGTTTTAAGAGAAAAGGAAAAAAATTGTTATATAAGAAGAAAAAGTTCAGATTTAGGGCCTGAATGCTTGCATTTTTTAAAAACACACATACACAATACACACACAAAAAATATCTTGGCCTGTATATGGCTGAATTATGGCCACTCAACACTATCTATCCCTCACTTCTGAGATGAAAAAGCAAGAAATGCACAGGAGAGTGGAAATCAGGTATGTTCTTGTCAGCAACTTTACTCTTTCAGGAAGATACCAAAATACCATCTTTCAGATGACCATTCAAGTACATGCAACAAAGAACAATACTTGAAGTGCTTCTTGAGGAGTGTAGCCAATGTTATTGTCAATTAATTCTTATCAAGTGGTCAATTTAGTGAGGCATTGATACTCTGAGAATGTATATGTATTTTCATTTTAGTAAATATAGACAGCATTCTATTTTAATATTAAAAATGTAGTCCTGGGGATCTCTTGGTGGCTCAGTGGTTTAGCGCCTGCCTTTGGCCCAGGGCATGATCCTGGAGTCCCGGGATTGAGTCCCACATCGGGATCCCTGCATGGAGCCTGCTTCTTCCTCTGCCTGTGTCTCTGCCTCTCTCTCTCTCTCTCTCTCTCTCTGTGTCTCTCATGAACAAATAAATAAAATCTTTAAAAAATAAATAAAAACATAGTCCTGATACTGGGTGTTATGCTGTATGTTGGCAAATTGAATTTAAATAAAATATTAAAAAATAAATAAAAATATAGTCCTGATAATTTGTTTTGTCAATATGTATAAATATGTGTATATATTTATTATATATTTACATTATATATAATTGTTATATATGTTAAATGTATTTATTATTAGTTATATACACAATTTATGTGTGTATATATATTTAAAGTCAGTATATATATACATATATATATATACATACATATATTATGTGTAAAGTCAGTTTTCTAGTTTTAATGGTTTCTGTTTCCAGACAACTAAAACATTTTAAATGACCCCCAACTTACATTTTGCTTTTTAGATTCAATAATATTTATTACTGGGATTTTGTATATCTTCATATTTGGAAACACCATTGTTTTACTTAAGTTCATTGAGTGTCAGATTGAGGGAAATCTTTGCAACTTTAATCAGACCTAAGGATGTCCTACTTATAGAAAACTTATACTTTGTTTTCACTAAAAAGAGAACTTGATCTTTTTTCTATTTTCCACTATTTTTACTTAAAAGCATGGCCACAAGTTAAGAAAATACACCAATACAGTAGTTGCACAAGCATGGCTTTACCAACAAAAATAACAATGCAGTCCAAACTGAATTGAAAGTTATTGTCCAGTAACACTTGGTATCAGAATTTATGATTGCTCAGAATATTTTTTCATCTAGTGATGTCCAGAGATATAAATTGCAGTACACAAGTGGTTTGGGGTGTTGGTATATATCAAAAGGTGTAGTCAGATCAAAAATTGAAAACAGGAAAGTTAGGCATTCTGAAATATATACTTGAATTAAGCCAGATAAGCAAAAATTTAGTCTTGAAATACCATCTTGCTTTTTTTTTCTTAGATTTTATTCATTTATTCATGAAAGAACAAAGAGAGAGAGAGGCAGAGACATAGGCAGAGGAAGAAGCAGACCCCCCCCCCCCCCGCAAGGAGCCTGATGTGATCGGAATGTGACCAATCCCCCAGGATCATGCCCTGAGCCAAAGGCAGACACTCAACCGCTGAGCCACCCAGGTGTCCCATCATGTTGCTTTTAAATTATTTATGGATTAATATTAATTATACTAAATTACTTTTCATCTTTCATTATGCTTATACTGAGGGGCAGTAGAAAAAAACAAACCAATGAAGCTCATTGCCTTAGAAAATTTAAATAATATGATGTGATTTTTGATTACCTGAGTCCTACACAAAATTCACCTGAAATAAATATGCACTCTGAGTACAAGAAATTGGTGTAAATTTCCTGAACAGATGGCTTTATTTTACCTAATGAACACTAGGAATTATATAAATGATTCTGACTTTCATTTGGCATAGGTTATGGAGAGAGTAGAACAAATTTTATGGTCATTGATCTTAAATATTCAGGGAATTATGTCATTATCATCAATCCTGATTTCTTCTAATTATATTTATTGTCTTGTTGCCATTCACGAATTATAAATATTATATTCTGTGATGTTTTATAGACTTACATAAGCTCTCTTAAGTTTTTTGCTATCACTGAGAGAGTTGTACATAAATAAATAAATGGGGCTACTTGCTAATGTATTCAGTGATATTTACTGAGTATTTACTATTTGATGGGCTACAAGCTAACTAGTATCAGGCCATATTCTAAGTGGTTTGGAACACTGAAGGGTTCTTAGTAAGATAATTGGCAACTATATGCAAATATTTATAAAACAAATAAGAAAAGAAAGATATGAGAGAAGCACATAATGTACCTTATGGTGTTTCAGAGATCATAGAAACTACTAACAGCTAGGGTAAGAAAAGAAATGTGGGAAAGTTAAAAAAGTCTTGATAATAGTGAGACCATCAGACTTGAGCTCTAAGAAGTAGTAGGATTTAAATATCAGTACTGTGTTGTACAGAATAAATTCTTGTAAATATGCTGAAGTGAGTTTACTGCTAAAAATGTTAATTTATATTTCTTATAGGTAGCAGTCTGTCCAAGTTTATTAAGTTAAATGAGAGAAATACATTTCTTCTTATAGGCTTTGGCAGGATAACCTTTCTAACTGCAGAGAATGTATTATTTTCTTCTTTGTGGTTTTGTAAAGTTTATTAATTAACTTTATTTAAAATTTATTGATTTCTTTCTATGTGACAGACATGATGCTCTCCAATATGAAGGATGTAAATAGAAATAAAAAAACAAAAACATAACCAAATGGTAAGTTAAATACTATTTAATGTTACATACTATTCATGTTCATTTTAATTAAAATAATTTACATAACTCTAATACAAATACAAATACAAATTATTAGACAAAGCATTTAATTGGCTAGAACTTCTAACACAAAATACCTCAAAGTCATTCCCTTGTAGTTAAAATTACAAAATAAATACAAAATAAGAACAGTCAGTTGATTTCTAATTTTTTAAAAACATAGAACATCAGATACTGGAAATTAGGAGGATAAAGTATTAAAATGAGAAAACAAAAATAAAAAAACTGAACAAACTGAAAATCAGAAACTCTTCCTACATCTGATTGAGTGGTGGTAACACAGGACTAACCGCTACCCTCAAATTAAAGAGACTAACAGGCAAATACAGAGAATCATTACTTTCTAGAGCAGAAATCCAGGAGCACAAAGCTCAATGGGATCCGGTGCCAAGGTAAGGAAACCTCAATTACAAATAATGAATTGATGGGAGTTCAATGAGTGCAATTCTGAGAGATAAAAACTGGGACCTAGTCATCGAGGGTTCCTATTCTTTTTTTAACTCTAGGAGCTGGGCCTTTACCTATTTTGCCCAACGGAAGGGGACAGAGTAAAAAACTAAGAGCATATATGAAGTTCACAGTCTGGAAGTACAGGTCACTAAAAGAATGAAACCTTCTCATAGCAATGTAGAATTCTTCCCTTCTCCTTATACATTACCAAAACGTTAATAAAGGACTGTTTTCTTTACACTAAGTGTAGTGTTTTCTTTATACTAAGTACATCATATCCAGCTGTCAAGAAAAAATTACAAGAATTACTAAAAGCTAAAAAAAAAAGAAAAGAAAAGAAAATAAAAGAAAAGAAAAGCCATAACAATTTGAAGAAATAGAACATCAGAAGCTGAATCAAAAGTGGCAGAGATGTTAGAACTATCAGACCTGGAATATAACAAAAATACTAGAAATCTAACATCTCCAATGGATAAAGCAGAAAGCATACAAAAACATATGGATAATTTTAGAAAAGAGATGAGTAGCCTAAGGAAGAACCAAAAATAAATGCATAAGATGAAAAATACTGTAACAGAATGAAGAATTGCTTTGATGGGTTTGTTGGTAGATGGTAAATGGTTCTGGCAAGAATATCTTAGCTTGAGGGTATCCTAATAGAAACTACTCAAACTGAAAAACAAGAAGAGCATGGGAAAAAATACAACAGGATATTGAAGGACTGTAGGAAAACTATGGAAGTGTAACGTACTCATAATGGGAATTCCAGGAGAAAAAAGAAAGAACAGAACAGGAATATTTGAAACAATAATGGCTGAGCGTTTTCCCCAAAGTAATGTCAGATACTAATCCATAGATCCAGGAAGGCCATAAACTTTGAGTAGAATAAATCCTCAAAAAACCACAACCATGAATATCATTTTCCAACTATAGAAAACCAAAGATTTAAAAAATATTTATATCCTGGGAGAAGCCATAGATTAAAAACAATTTATTTATATAGAAGCAAAGGTAAGATCTTTTCTTCTTCTGAAATTCTAACTTTTCAGAAACAATGTAAGCAAAAGGAGAGTAGAGCAAAACATTTAAAGTATTGAGAGAAAAGAAATTGCCAACCTAGAATTTTGTCCCCGCAAAATATCTTCCAAAGGTGAAGGAGAAATGCTTTCTCTGGCAAACATAAATTGAAAGAATATGTTGCCAGTAGACACACCTTGCAGTAAATGTTAAAAGAAATTATTTAATACAGAAAAAAATGATAAAGGTAAAAAACTCAGATCTACATAAAGAAAAGGAGAGCATTGGATAACAAATAGGTAAAGGCAAAATAATAACATTTTTCTTTTCCTTTTTAAATTTAAATTTTAGTTAACATATAGCAGAGTATTGGTTTCAGGAATAGAATTTAGTGATTCATCACTTATATATAGCATCTAGTATTTATCCCAACAAGTGCCTGCCTTAATGTCAATCACCCATTTAACCCCTCCTCCTACCCACCTCACCTCCAGCAACTCTCAATTTGTTCTCTATTATTATGGGTCTCTTATGGTTTGCCTCCCTCACTTTTATCCTTCCCTTCTCTTATGTTCATGTGTTTTGTTTCTTAAAGTCCACAAAGGAGTGAGATCATATGGTATTTATCTTTCTCTGACTGAATTATTTTGATTAGCATAATACACTCTAGCTCCATCCACATTGTTGCAAATGGAAAGATTTCATTTTTTTGATGGCTAATATTCCATTGTGTGTGTGTATGTATCCATACATCAGTCAATGGGCATTAGGGGTCTTTCCATAATTTGGCTATGGTTATAGTGCTGCTGTCAATATTGGGGTGCATGTGCCCCTTCAAATCAGCATTTTAAAAACTCCTTTTGGATAAATACTTAGTAGTGAAATTGCTGCATCATAGAGTAGTTGTATTTTTCATGTTTCGAAGAATATCCATTCTATTTTCCAGAGTGGCTGCACCAGTTTGCAATCCCACCAACGGTCCAAAAGGATTTCCCTTTCTCTTCATCCTCACCAACACTTGTTCTTTACTAAGTTATTAATTTTAGCCATTCTGACAAGTATGCAGAGATATCTTATTGCAGTTTTGATTTATATTTCCATGGTGATAAGTGATGTTCAGCATTTTTTCATGTCTGTTAGCCATTTGTATTTGGAGAAATGTCTGTTCGTGTCTTAGGCCCATTTCTTAATTGGATTATTTATTTTTGGGTTTTGATTTTGATGAGTTTTTTTATAGATCTTGGATACTAACCTTTAATCAGATATGTCATTTGAAAATATCTTCTCATATTCTATCGGTTGTCTCCTAGTTTTGTTAATCAGCAAGCTTTGTTGTGCAGAAGCTTCTTATCTTGATGAAGTCCCAATAGTGTATTTTTGCTTTTGTTTCCATCACCTTTGGAGACATGTTTAGAAAGAAGTTGCTACGGCCAGTGTCAAAAAGATTACTGCCTGTGTTCTCCTGTAGAATTTCTATGGTTTCAAGTTTCACACTTAGGTTTTCAATTCATTTTGAATTTATTTTTATGTTTGGTGAGAAAGTGGTCCATTTTCAGTCTTTTGCATGTGGCTGTCCAATTTTCCCACTATCATTGGTTGAAGAGGCTTTTTCCCATTGGATATTCTTCCCTGCTTTGTTGAAGATTAATTGATGCTATAATTATGGGCTTATTTTTGGGTTTTCTTTTCTGTTTTATTTATTTTTGTGTCTTTGTGCCAGTATCTACTGTCTTGGTGACTACAGTTTTGTAATATAGCTTGAAGTCCATAATTGTTATGCCTCAAGCATTGCTTTTCTTTTGTACAATTGCTTTGACTATTCAGGCTCTTTTGTGGTTCAATACAAATTTTAGGAGTATTTTTTCTAGTTCTGTGAAAAATGCTGGTGTTATTTTATCATTGCATTGAATGTAGAAATTGCTTTGGGTAGTATAGACATTTTAACAATATTTGTTCTTCCAATCCATAAGCATGGAAAGTTTTTCCATTTCTTTGTGTCATTGTCAATGTCTTTGATCAATATGTTATAGTTTTCAGAGTACAGGTCTTTTATCTTTTAGGTTAGGTTTATTCCTAGGTATCTTATTGTTTTTGGTGCAGTTGTAAATTGATTGTAAATTAACTACCTTTTAATCCAAAGTGTAAGTTTGATGTGAATGATTTAACTATCATGTGTTCGAAATTCTGAAATGCACCTTACAAAGTCTAAGTAGAGCAAAGTCCATAAGGAGAATAGTTGAACACTAATCTGTTCTGTTTAGTAAAAGTATTAGTCACCAAGTATGTTTCAATGCTACTGCTGGTGTTTACACCTTTTTTTTCCTATTACCTACCTAACTCAATATTTGTTAATTTACTTCATACAGTTTTAAATTTTTGTACAGTTTTTATATTAATAAGTAAAAATTTTAAAACTCAAAATTACTTTTATGTAGAAACAGTATGTTTTAAGTTAGAACACAATTTTTCCGGATAACTTCTTTATGTCTATAATTTGAATACCTTTATATTGTAGTTTTGTCTGAATTCACTTTATAAGCAATTCATGAGCACATTACTTCCCTGGTCATAAAGTTAATGAATGGAACCAGAGCTAAGGTAAGAGGAGCTATGGACCAAAGTGAGCATAGGAAAGGCAAAGGCCAGTTCACAGGACCAGACATGGAAACCTGGATATGAAATAGAAGGCATGAAAATTTCAAATCACATAAAGCTTTTTAAAACAAGAGGACAAACAGTGTATTTAAAATATTTCTACAAATAAAAGAGAATCTAAAAGATGTTTAATTAAAACTTGACAGATATACAGTTTCAGTTCAAAGAAGTGAGAAACTGGAGTGTTTGATCTCACTTTTAGAAGAGCAAAAGGGTGGACAAATTGCTAATTACTTACTTTATTTTGAATCAATCAGAAAGCTTAAACTGCAGGAAAAAAACTAACCTCAGTTTTAGGACTGATCCATGTTGTTGCATGAATCAATATTCATAACTTTTATTGCTGAGTAGTATGTTAGGGTTAGACACCTTAGTTGTTTCCAATTTGGGGAAATTACAAAGTTTGTATAAACATTGATGTAGAAAATTTATAATCAACTTGTCTATATTTACTTGCTGGGATTTTTATTGGAATTATATTAAATATGTAGATCTAATTGTGAAAAATAAACAATTTAACAATACTGAGTCTCCTAATCCATGAATAATTTATCTCACCATTTATTTAGGTCTTTGATTTCTTTTATCAACATTTTGTTTTTTTCAGAATAGATATCCTGCATATATTTGATATGGGGTATAGATTTATACCCACATATTCATTTTTCAAGCTATCATAAATTATCTATATATCCCTTTAATCTGTTTGTAAAGATATATGCTAGATATATGTCTATAGGTATATAGGAAATATTTATCTATATATAAATAAATTTAAATATATTTTAGATAAAATATCTAAAACTCTAAATATATATAAATATATAATATATGTACACATATAAGTATATAATATATTTAGTTTCAGTTTCCAAATGTTCATTGCTATTTTGTAAGAACATGATTGACTTTTGTATATTAACCTATATCCTGTGACCTTGCTACATTCACATCTTGTTTCTAAGGGATTTGGGTAGTTTTAATGAATTTTACACATACATAATTATGCATTCTTTGAATAGAGAGTAAATCACTCATGATTTCTATTACATTGAGCTTAGTTGTGCCCATTGAGTCAATCTAGAAAGATTCTAATGTTATTTCCATATACTGCTCTTTATATATTGTAAGTTCTCCTTTTTATTCCCCGGATACTTTTCTTTTTTTTTTTTTTAAGATTTTATTTATTTATTCATGAGAGACACACAGAGAGAGAGATGCAGAGACACAGGCAGTGGGAAAAGCAGGCTTTCCGCAAGGAGCCCAATGTGGGAGTGACCCCAGATCCTGGGGATCACGCCCTGAGCTGAAGGCAGATGCTCAATTGCTGAGCTACCCAGGCGTCCCAACCCCAGATTCGTGACAATAATCCATACATTCACTTCTACTGTTTCTCCTTAAACTCATATTCAGGTTGCCTCAAAAAAAAAAAAAAAACAAACAGTTACTTTACTTTGTATGAACACATTATTTTAATGTATATTCCTTTTAAAAAGTAGTGCCCAGATTGTGTGCAGAACTCTGACACTAAGCATTTCAGATTGTATCTATGATAGCAGAACTGCAATAATAATAGACTATATTAGTGCATATCTCATGATGACTCTGTGGGTAGGTATTTTTATTTCCTCTTTGTAAAGTGACTTAGTCTTAAAAACATTAACAAATTTGCCCCCAATTTCTTAGGAATATGTAGTAGACCTAGCATTTATATATAAGTCTCTTGTATCAAATCTTTTGATCTTAAACACTATACTGGCTTAAATCAGTAATGTAATTGATACCATAATTTTTACTGTATGAAATGGTGTTTAGTATAATTTTTATAATGAAATATGTGCCCTAAATAAAAAAATATATAAATAAAATTTTTATTTCTGGATTACTTATTTATATATCTCTACTTTTACATTGTATTCTAATGGATCTGTTCAGCCTGTCAAACTTAACATTAATAGTGAGACACAAGAGAGAGCTTTTATTTTAGCATTACTTTTTATATTATCTTCTATGTTATAACTATTTTATATATCTTCTATTAAATATTATCTTCTGATTGTTCTGGCAAATGTTTTCCAGATCCTAGTTTACCAGTGCTTCTACTTTTTAGTGATAGTTTAAATTTCACATAACTTGGTAAAATAATTTTCAAACTATATAAATAATGAAAGAAATAAACTTTTGAAAAAAATATAAGTAAATACTTTTATATTTTTGGACTAGTTAATAGCTTCCAGAAATCAAAGACTATCTGAGGGCTTAATTATTAATTGACTTATGTTTCTAGACAGAAATATTTATGCAGCTATTTTCAGGGTTACATGTTTTTCCAATGCACGTTGAACAGAAGTTTATTAAATACTGATAGGCCAGTGAAGATGCAATAAAACTTTATGAGTAGCTTAATATATAGCTGAGCAGTTTCCTTGATCATTACTTTGGCAGTCTTACTCAACTCTGGTACAACTTAGCAAACAGAACAGGCTATGAAATAAGGTAAGTTTGCAAATCATATTTCTTTGTTTCTCTCATGTTTCCAAGTAATTTTTCCCCTTATTACGTGTTAGCAATACTCCTGTTTATAGGTGCTTGTTTAGAATAGAAAACATAATATATTTTCATTTGCCATTTTAAATATATAGTCCTTGTACTAAAACAGGACAAAATATTTTTAGTTTTTCTTAAAGATAGGAGAGTAGCATATGAACAATTTTAGTACTGATTGTATGAGTACTCACATGAGTATTTTAATACAATAATTTTGTTCTGATTCTTCTAGATAAAAGGTTTCCTTTGAAACGAGATGCATTTTTACTTTTAGACTTTTCTTAACAATAGAAAGGCACAATTCTTATTGACTTCTTGATACCAAAGTAAGATACAACTTTCAGTGAGATAAACTTATTTAAAGTTAAACATTAAATTCAACTGTGTCCTTTCTCAGAGAACATTGAGCAATTCAGTTTCATTTTCTTAACAGCTTCATATATCCCCTTGTAAGCCTAGTTTACACTTGTGTCTTTGAAGATTACAGATTCAATAAAGAACTTTTTTTAATTTTTTATTTACTTATGATAGTCACAGAGAGAGAGAGAGAGAGAGAGGCAGAGGGAGAAGCAGGCTCCATGCACCGGGAGCCCGACGTGGGATTCGATCCTGGGTCTCCAGGATCACGCCCTGGGCCAAAGGCAGGCGCCAAACCGCTGCGCCACCCAGGGATCCCAATAAAGAACTTTCATATGTGTAATAGGAAACCATACGCTAAAATTGAATGCTAATGCTTACTTGATGTCAGGCTCTGAACTACCTCCATGATTATTGTTATTAAGAATATAATAATACTGGAGTGATGGGGTGGCACAGTCATTTAAGTGTCAGACTCTTGGTTTTGGCTCAGGTTGTGATCTTAGGGTTGTGACATCAAGCCCTGTGTGAGGCTCTGAGCTCAGTGTGGATTCTGCTTAAGTCTTTCCCTCTCCCTCTAATCCTCCCTCCCACTCTCTCTCTCAAATAAATAAATAAATCTTTTTTTTAAAGAATATAACAAAAAAATTTAAAAATTAAAAACAAAACAAAACAATCCAATTAAGGAAATTAACATATACATTAATAAAGGCAATAGATTTGTTATGTGGTATGGTAAGATGGAAAAAGATAGATTAACTCTGCGTCTAAGAGTAATAGGGAAGAACGCATCAAGACCATGGTATTGAACTGGGCATTAATTGGGACCAACCTAGAAGAGCAAAAGTGGAAGGATTAAAGAAAGATTAAATAGTATGCACTTGGGGCACCTGGGTGGCTCAGTGGTTGAGCATCTGCCTTCAGCTCAGGTCATGATCTCGGGGTTCTGGAATCGAATCCCACATTGGGCTCCCCACAGGGAGCCTACTTCTCCCTCTACCTGTGTCTCTGCCTTTCTCTGTATCTCTCATGAATAAATATATAAAATCTTAAAAAATATATAAATACATATTTATTAAATATATAATTTCCTTTTTTTTTAGATGGCAAAGAAGAAATTTACTGGATTAGAAATCTCTCTGATTGTCCTTTTTGTTATAGTTACTATAATAGCTATTGCCCTAATTGCTGTTTTAGCAACTAAGACACCTGCTGTTGAAGGTAACTAATGTTAAAGATACTTACACATTATAGTGAAGTTAAAAAAAAATTACCCCTTAATAGTTATGGATTTTTAAAAGTAAATCTGCATGAGATGAAACATGTGAAGAAAGATCTCAAGTAAGTTACATAATAATTCCAAAATTTTCTATCCATTATATTATAGTTATTTCAATGAAGAACTGTTGTAATTTTTTGGTTTGGCTTTCAGATACTTGCAAAAGTAGGAGGAGGGGTGGAGAATCTGGGGGGGAACATCCTCTTTATTTTAGTCTCATTTTTGTTTCAAAAGAAACAGATGATGTATAACAAAAACAGGTAAAAGGAAGGTAAAACAAAGCTTGAAGTGTTTATCATTTTTTTCTGAATTTTTCTATCCTAATTTAGAGTAAATGCTTACTACTCTGATCCAACTAATCTCTTTTTTTCCATCATTCTCTCTTAGAAAAGATGTTGTGATTATCTTCTAGTCTAACTTAGTTTTCTACTGCTATTAGGCATTTGTTTTACCTTCTCCTAGTTAACTGAAAGCTCACTACATTGTGGCGTGATCATTTTATCTTTACTGTATCTTATTGCTGGCAAGTTCTTATTATATAGAATTGAGATTTATTTTTCCTTATAGTTCCCTGCTTTCTTTACTATTCACTTCAAGGTATTGTTTTCCTCCTATTTCTCCCTTTTTTGCTCTAATTCTTATCTCCTTTTCTATATCCTTTTCCCATCCATATTTCTCCTTCTTCTTTCTTGATCTATAAAACACATTTTTCATAAAAGTGGTAAAATGAACATTTTGCTTCCTTTTGAATCTACCTCAAGACCTTCTGTGATAATATTTTGTTTTTCTGCAGAAATAGTCAATAGGGCTCTGCACAGTCAAATTTTAAATATTGTTTCAGTATTTTCCTTTGGTAATTAGGACTTGAATTTGTGGGGATTTTATTAGTGTCAAATTTATTTTTCTTATATATAAATTAATGTATTCTTTCAATGTAAGGTATTTATTACCCAAATAATCTGAAAAAAATTTAACACCATGGTTTATTTTATTGATCTCTCTCTCTTTCCTAGCAATTAGTAATTCTACTTCAACTCCACCTACCACTCGTACAACCACTGTGTATCCTGGTTCAGGAAAATGTCCAAGCGAGCTAAATGATCCTATCAATGAGAGAATAAACTGCATTCCAGAACAATTTCCAACACAGGTCTGCAACAAAAGACTTTAATTTTTTATGAATATATATATAATAGTAATTATATTAAGATAATTGCTCAATATTGGATCAATTCCATATTTTTAAAAGCTCTAGTCATGATTTAGGCTTCATTTATCTTTTTATTACTGCTCCATATAAAGAGATGAGAGATAATTGAAGTTGATGAGCTTGCTTTTCTGTACTTCTAATCAATTTAAATTAACAAGTTAATATTTTCCCATGCTTAACAAGCTATTGTTAATTTTAAAAACCTTTATGAAATTCTAACCTTGCAAATCTACACTTTAAAAAAGTATAGCCTTTGACTATATAGAATGTTTGAGAGACAATATGAATACTCCATAAAAGTATTTGTAATGATGGTATTAAGAAGTGTCTGGAAAATGAAATAATACTGATATTTTGGAAAATTATTATTAGTTTTTTATTATTATTTGGTAGTTTGGGAGAAGAAGCTCAAATGGAGAAAATTAAGGGTAACTTAATGGATTCATGTAACCCTAAGTTGATCTTCCGTGGTCTTCATAATGTATGCGGGAATAAAGGTCAATGAGTGTGTGTGTGAATATGTGTGCATTCACATTTTGCAATATCTATGTATTGTATGTAATCAATAATATATTATGATATATACTAATGTAAATATATATTAATCAGTGCTTTTAAATATTATATGTTATATACATATTATAATATAATGTGTACATCTATAGCATATTCTTATATACATGTAATATGCATATCTATAATATATGTTAAATCTATAATAAACATATCTAAATCTCACCTCTCTCCCTCCATCACAAAAATAATTAAATTAACAGTAAAATTTCTATTAGCCTTATCCTACCATTGCAACCTCATAAATCAGACATAATTTTCTGATTAATTTGCTATGAAAAGTTGCACATAGATGAGATTTTTCTTAGGACAACATTAGGAATAGTGGGTCTTTGTAACTATAAAAGAGCTAGATAAATAGTGTTTAATGTGACATGCTAAGATAATTGTCCAGATATTCTCTTCAGGCATATTCTCCTTAGGAAACAATTGAAGCTTAACATGGAATTCTATTAGGAACAATATTGGCTGCTAAGATCTTAAAGGGAAACAACATTTCAAAGCCAATGGTTTAAGGTTTTGATGCCTGCTGTTTTTAATGTCAGTCTGTTTGGTTGCTAAAGAGTGTTTTCAATGTGAAACAAATTAAATTTATGAATTTAGCAAATTTCAGCTAATGTAATTTGTCATTTAAGAAAAGAAGGTGAACTTAATTTAAGAGCAGCTATAATTCTACCCAGAGAGCATAATTCAGCCTGGACTTCTGTAATAAAATGTTAAGCTAGGTGGCTTAAACAACAGACCTTTATTTTCTCACTGTTCTGGAGGCTAGAAATCAAGATGCCATCAGGGTTGGTTTCTAGTGAGACTTTTCTTTCTGGCTTGTAGACAGCTGCATTCTTGTGTCTTCACATGGTCTTTCCAATGCACAGGTCTTTCCATGCACAGAAAGAGAGAGGGACAATATATATGTGACCATGCTCTGGAGTCTCTTCTTTTTATCAGAGCATCAGTCCTATCAGATTTGTACACCAGTCTATGACTTCATTTAACCTTTATTACCTTCTGAAATGCCCTATCACCAAATACAGTCACATTGAGGGGGTTAGGGCTTCCTAATTATGAATTGTGGGGGGACTCAATTCAGTCCATAATACAGTCCATCCGTATACAGTAATATAAATATTATTACATATATTTCTATATGCATACTCACACACATATAATAAAGATAAGAACATAACAAATGTATTGTATTTTTACCTACCAAAGTTTATGCCTATTGATGTGTTTTACTTTTTTTGTTTTTTCAAATTAAGAAGAAAATTGAATTCACTCATATGTGGAATTTAAGAAACAAAACAAATGAGCAAAGGTGAAAAAAAAAGAGAGAGGGGGCAAATCAAGAAACAGAGTATTAGCTATAGAGAACATACTGATGGTTACCAGAGGGGAGGTGGATGTGGGGGTGGGGAGTGGAAAGGATCCTGAGGATTAAGGAGGGTGCTTGTGATGAACACTGGGTGTTATAAGGAAGTGTTGAATCACCTGAAACTTATATAACACTGTATCTGAACTAAGTGGAATTTAAATAAAAACTTAAAAAAATTAGGAATTAAAATAAGAGGGGAAAATACCTGAAATCTTGAAAACTAGACAAAATGACTAACCATAAATAACCAGTATCAAAAATCTATAAAAAATAAACCAAAATTCACTGGGTGTTATGCTATATGTTGGCAAATCAAACTCTAATAAAAAATATACAAAAATACCCCCAAATAAACCAAAATTATTCATTTTAAAAGCAACAATGAGGATATACATTTTTAAATTAACATTTTGGTGTGTATATGTAGTGGTATGAGTGATGTCCTCCAAAAATTCATGTCTACTTGGAGCCTTAAAATATGACTTTATTTGGAAAAAAAAAGAAAAAAATATGACTTTTTTTGAAATAGGAATATTTGCAGATGTAATTAAATGTTAAATGAGGTTATGCTGGAGTGGGATAGGCCCTAAATCCCATAGCTGGTGTCCTTATAAGAAAAGGGGATGACATACAGAGCACTACAGGGAAGAAGGCAGAGTAAAGATGGAAGTAGAGATTGGAGTAAGGCATCTTCAAATCAAGAAATTATAGATTACCAGGAGCTATCAGAAACTAGGAACAGGCAAGGAAGCAGTCTTCCCTAAAGCCTTAGAGGGACCATGGCTCTGCTACCAGCTTGAAGCAGGACTTCTAGACTCCAGAATTGTGAGAAAATACATTTCTGTTGATTCAGACAATCCTGTTTATGGCTGTTACAACACCTAGTAACCCAATACAGTATGTTTGGAAGAACTTCATCTAATTCCATTTTAATGTATATTTTCTATTTTAGCAAAACGTGATTGTAATTTGCTTATTTATTTTTTTTCTTAGAACCTTACACCTTCCCAAATCAGTGTATCTACATCTAATTCTGCCTCTTTGTTTGTACCAACCTTTTTAAAAAGTCTTTTAGAAAGACTACTGTAAAGGGAAAATTGCCTGATAGAAGTCACACATACTTTATATTCTGATAGGTAATGACCCTCTAAAATATCAGAACCAGTTGTACTTACCATTTGCATGCATATGTGTATCTGAAGCCATTTTAATTTTATGTTGTAGTAGGAGAGAAGTTAACATGTCAGCTACTAAAAATGTAGGCTTTAAACTTTTTTTCAAGGCAAATAATCAAGAAAAAGAAATACCATAGATGCTCATATGAAAGTGTTTTACACTATTAAATTTAAATATTAAGTAGATTTTTAATTATACCAATATTAGCACACAGCATTACCACTTTTGGTATATAAGCATTTAGAACTTTTTCCACTTCACATAATCTTTCCATACAGATCATAATACTACTTAAGAGTTCAGTGTTTTATATTATCCATTGGATATAAGGTCTTCAACTAGTTGAGACACCTGGCCCATAAGTTAACTAGTTTACTTAAGTACTGAGCTAATAAGTGGCTGGAACTAACTGTCTTAAGCATTTTCTGTAGGCTTGAATTCAGGGCAGCCAAAATTCACTTGTAGCTTGATACATAATTGATACACAAAAAAAATTTCAATTTTTCTGGGTTGACTACATGACAACAGAATAGATTATAATTCCTCATAGGGCAGGAACTTTTACTTTTTTATTTTAATTTTTTAAAAAAGATTTTATTTATTTGAGAGAGAGGAAAAAAAAAGAGGAGCAGAGGGAGAGGGACAAGCAGACTCTGTGTGCTGAGCATGGAGCCCAATCCCGTGACCCAGAGATCACCACCTGAGCCAAGATCAAGAGTCGGATGCTTAACCAGCTAAGCCACCTAGGCACCCAGGGCAGGACATTTAAAAAAAAAAAAAATATATATATATGGGCTCAGTAGTATAACTTGAGATCTGGGATTGTGATACCTTCAGCTTTGTTTTTAGTTCTTAAGATTACTTTGGCTACATGGGATCTTTTCTGGTTCCATACAACTTTTAGTATTATTTGTTTTGATTCTGTGAAAAATGCTGGTATTTTGATACGGATTGTATTGAACTTGTAGATTGCTTTATTCAAATAAAAAAATTAAAAGTTGGGGTACCTGGGTAACTCAGTCATTTAAGCGTTTGCTTTTGGCTAAGATCATGATCCCAGGGTCCTGGAATTGAGCCATGTGTCAGCATCCCGGCTCAGTGAGGCACCTGCTTCTCCCTCTCCGTCTGCCTGCTGCTGCCCCTGCTTGTGTGCTTTCTCTGTCAAATGAATAAAATAAATAAAATCTTAAAAAAAACTTAACAGCAAAGAAAAACCATAGGTTTGTAATAATGTGTATTAATATGTTGATTTGCTAGATCACAACTAAGAGCATCAATTCCTGGTAGGGTGTAAATTAATTCAATTTATATTTCTCCCAAGTGAAAGGAACAAGAAAATAGATGATGCTTTAACATATTCTTGAAGAAATAAGCTTGTTTTTCAAACATTTAATTCAAACATTTATTGGAATGAATGTTTTAGAAAAATAGAGCCTGGCACATGATAAGAGTACTAACCTATGGTTCCTTTTATAAATGTTTTATCAGGCAGTTTGTGCAATGCGAGGTTGCTGCTGGAAGCCATGGAATAACTCTATTATTCCTTGGTGCTTCTTCGTTGATAACCATGGTTATAATGTTGGACAACTGACAGCAACAAGTACTGGTGAGAAATGTTCTGTTATTAGTGATCCAAAAGAATATATTTTAAGTGGAAAAGAATAAATATGTTTAAAATTTTTCTTTGGATAAATATCTTAAATAGAACCAAGTGGAAAGTTTGTACATAAGAATGTTTAAATTGTTTATGTCAAGGATTTATTTTTTTGCATAATTATATTTTCCAAATAACAAAATAAGTCATTTTTTGTGATAAAGGAAATATTATTATAAAATATTTAATATTTTCTAATCTTATATTTATAAATAAAATCATCAGTCATGACAACTTTTTTCTTCCGTTAAGGACTTGAAGCCACATTAAACAGGATATCTTCACCTACATTGTTTGGAAATGACATTACTCATGTTCTCTTCACAACTCAAAACCAAACAGCCAATCGTTTCCGGTTTAAGGTTTGTTTTTTATTTATAAAGAGAAGTTAATTATGAAAAGCAGTTATGATCATACCCTTCATCTTACCAAGACATTTTTCCCTCTTAAGAACTATTTATTCCAAAGCAAAGGACTAATTGGGCTAGTTATGCCACTTACTTGAACCTGTGTACTGAAATGTAACATTAGTTTCTCCAGCAGTTAGAATTTCATACTATAGTCAGTGTAAAATATTGGATACAGTGTGTTGAGAAGAATAGATACTCAATAAACTTTAGTAATTTTTATTATTTCAACCCAGACTAGGATGAAGAATTAGTTTACAATTTAAGAAACATTAATTGTGCTCTATAAATGGGACTTATACTTACTAGTTCTTTTTTACTGGTATCACTTTTATTCATGGTTTTAAATAAACTAATTCTTGGTATTTTTAAAGCAAGTTATTTACTTGCATGGTCTTTTGGATTTGAATGTGAAAACAACACCGTATCTCTTGTATATTACTTTTTAAAGCAATTTCACAAGAATTAAGAGGGTTTTTTTTAAGCAAATTTAAAATCTTCATGGGATTTCTAAGGGGATGAACACTGAAAAGCAATAACAATTTTTATATTCACAAAAACACGGTATTCAAAAATAAATATTTGGTAAAACTATCATTAGTTTCTGTATATTTTAAATCAGTTAATACAAATCTTTATATTATATACAATACTTTTATAACCAATTCTATATTCCTTAATAATTTATACAATTCTGTGCATAACCATTCAACAATATTAAGTTTGACTAGATTAATAACTCCTCTATTAAATTATTACATTTAGTATTTTTCATTCAAAACTTGCATTTGATAATTCAGAATTGAAAAGTGAAATAATAGTTTTGAATCAAATAATGCTAATTTGTTTAAATATTTGCAGATTACTGATCCAAATAACAAAAGATATGAAGTCCCTCACCAGTTTGTAAAGGAATTTACTGGAACTGCAGCTTCTAATACATTGTATGATGTACAGGTTATAAATAATCCATTCAGCATCAAAGTCATTAGAAAAAGCAATGGGAGAATTTTGTAAGTATCTTATTTTACATTTCTACAAGGTTAAATAACTGGTCAATTTTATTCTATTATCATAGAATTAGGAAAGTTTTAATTTTAAGGCATTTCTTGAAAAAAATAATTTCAAAAAAAAAAAAAAAGAAAAAAATAATTTCCTCCCCAGAGAGGGTGAGTGTACATCCTTGTAAAGAATAATGGAAAAAGAGTTTTATTTCCTGTGGATGAAAGGTATGAGAAGGTGAATGAAAATATACAAATTGGAGCCAACCAAAGGTGAAGGTAAAGAGCATCACTGATAGAATTTTAGCTTTGCCTATATTTTTACATGGCTAGAATTCTTATTGTGTCCTTTCCCTATTGCTTATCATATTTTGTTGCCAGTTAGTAGGATCAAATAGTTACTATTCAGAAAAGGGCTAATTCCCATAGTAATATTAAAGGAATTTATATACGCATATAGGAAATGTACATGAAAGCATATATAATAACTAAATTAAATATTGCTCAAATGCCTTCATTATGAATGTATTTTGAGGGATATTTGTAGCAAGGGTTTTAGTGATTTTCCAGATAAATGGTCTCATGTTTCTAAGAAGGTTAATTAAGCAGGTGTCAAGATCAAAGCAATTACTTTTCTTAAATATATTTTAATAATTTGCAATTCACATTATGTTAAATCACAAAAGTATTAAATACTATATAACATTTCTTGTAGTATATATTTGATATGCCTCAAACATACAGTCTTTTTCATTTTGGAAAAATTATTTTGAATTTCATTAATCCTAATACGTATGCTAGAGGTATGAAAGCCAGTATGCGACTGTATTTTAAAACTGTGTTTGGAGCAAGGCAGAACTGGGTTTGAAATCTGGCTCCGCTGCTTCCCAATTTGTCTCCTTAGAAAACATAAATTACTTTTCCCAATTTGTATTATTTGTAAAATGGAATTGATAATGGTAGTTATGGGGATGCCTGGGTGGCTCAGCGGTTGAGCATCTGCCTTTGGCTCAGGGCATGATCCTGGAGCCCTGGGATCAAGTCCCACATCGGCTTCCTGCATGGAGCCTGCTTCTCGCTCTGCCTGTGTCCCTACCTCTCTCTCTGTGTTTCTCATGAATAAATAAAGAA
This sequence comes from Nyctereutes procyonoides, assembly GCF_905146905.1. Classification (NCBI taxonomy): domain Eukaryota; kingdom Metazoa; phylum Chordata; class Mammalia; order Carnivora; family Canidae; genus Nyctereutes; species Nyctereutes procyonoides. The sequence goes on along the minus strand of NW_026575142.1, from coordinate 61,493,667 downwards.
AATCTTTAAAAACAATGGTAGTTATGCTTTAGGATTGTTATAAAAATTAAAAGAAAAGGGATCCCTGGGTGGCGCAGCGGTTTGGCGCCTGCCTTTGGCCCAGGGCGCGATCCTGGAGACCCGGGATCGAATCCCACGTCGGGCTCCCGGTGCATGGAGCCTGCTTCTTCCTCTGCCTATGTCTCTGCCTCTCTCTCTTTCTCTCTCTGTGACTATCATAAATAAATAAATAAATAAATAAAAATTAAAAAAAAATTAAAAGAAAGGATGTGTATGAAGAATCATATTGGTGGTGATGAAGCAAATTGTGTTGATGGAATTAACAAATTCTGTTTATGATGCAATTCATATAGTCCAAGAAATGATATTTAAAATGAAATATTCTGGATGATAACATAGGCCCTTATTTGGTAGAAGATTTGTATGTTTCTAAATAATTTATTTACTTATTTATTTTATTGTACAGGTTTGATACCAGCATTGGTCCCCTGGTTTACTCTGACCAGTATTTACAGATCTCAACCAAACTTCCTAGTGAATATATGTATGGTATTGGGGAACATATTCATAAGAGATTTCGTCATGATTTAAACTGGAAAACATGGCCAATTTTTACCCGGGATCAACTTCCTGGTGATGTAAGGAACTATCTTTTATTTTTTAATAAATAAAATATATTGGAGCAGTTGATAATTTTAGTCTATTTGAAACCATCATTTATTTGATGTCAGTGATACTTAATCCAGAAGCTTGTTTACTTTAGGGGTGAGGATTTATAGTAAAGTCCTAAATTAACTCAAAAAGTGACCAACAGATTTTATGAATACTTAAATAGATATAGCATCTGAGCTGTTGAGCATCTGACTCTTGATCTCAGCTTCGATTTTGATCTCACAGCTGTGAGGTCAAGCCCCATATTGGATTTTATGCTAAAGGCATGGAGCCTACTTAAAAAAACAAAAGCAAAAACAAAACAAAAATCCATCCATGACTAGTCATTGCACTAGAATAATTCTGAATACTGTGTTCTATATCATTTTGCATTTTATAGTGTCTGCCTATTTATTGGACATCATGTTGTATATCTACACCTGCTTCTTCCTCTTCCATAACATATGATAATCTTCCATACGTTTATATATCTGGGGATTGGTTCCTTTTGTAAACACTGAAACTTGAGGTTATCATTTGTACAATAAGTCACTGAGAGCTAATTTGAAGTTCAACCTCCTAAGAACTCCTCCCAAATTCCCTATGCGGAATTAGTCTTTATTTTCTAACCCTTTATTCATATTTTAGTATGACGGTCGCCACACGTTAGTATATGTATTTATATGTATCTGTACTTCTAAAATATGAGATTCTTCAGGACAAAGACCATATCATTAAAAAAATATTTTTTATTGATTCATGATTGTTTTGAGTCAATTCTTAGTGATTTTTAAAAAAATGCTAGTGTTAACTATTTCATTCCCCCAAATGAATATGTGGATTGTTGCTTTAAAGATCTTCATTTGGTAGAGAACTATTATTAATAAACTACTACTAATAATTCTAACAATTATTTTCATAGCATCACTATCTGTAATGAACACTTAATAAACACTAGGCTGAGAACTTCTTAGCTATACTCCATACATTCTTTCCTTTGAACTTCCATTTCCAGCTAAAAATTCTTTTTTTCCTTTACTTTTCAAGTGTATTTCCAGTTGGTCTCAACCATTTCACATACTCATTAGCTCTTAGCAAATGAACTGCAGAAGTTTTATGAGAATAGACATTACCTTGGAATTTCCTGAAGTGCCTTGGGCAAACATAGGGCATAATGAATAAATATGCGATTTTCTTATCATTAATAGCTTATTAAAACTCAATCATAATAAAACATAAAGTATTCTTAAAGAATAGATTGTTATATGTTTTATGTATAAACATATTAATAATTAAAATAAGTTAATTTTTTGCTACAGTGTTTCGTATGGTTATGTATAGTAGAGGAAATTAGTATAGAGATATGAAGAGTAAATTACAGAAACAAATTGGAATAAAGGCTATTTTATTTATTTATTTATTTATGGATTTATTTATTTATTTACGGATTATTTATTTGAAAGAGAAAGAGAGAAAGCACAAGCAGGGCAGAAGGAGAGGGAGAAGCAGGCTCCCCACTGAGCAGGGAGCATGACATGGAGCTCCATCTTAGGACCTGAGACAAAAGCAGACACTTAACTGACTGAGCCACCCAGGTGCCCCAATATAGGCCATTTTAAATATATAATTTTATTGTTTAAATATACTTTAAAAATTAATTTTCAAATTTTTGCCATACAGAATAATAATAATTTATATGGCCATCATACATTCTTCATGTGTATTGAAGACGAGACTGGAAAATCATTTGGTGTTTTCTTAATGAACAGCAATGCAATGGGTAAGAGCAATTTATCTGATAATATATTTCAATGAGGTTTATCTTCAATTTTAGAACCCTCTCTTATTCCAATCATAGGTATTATATGTCAGAATAAACTCTATTGGTGATGATTTATTATGTGAAATTATTACAAGCAGGTTTTGTAGTGAGTATGACAATGGAATTTTGCTTATCACTGTTTCTATTTTCGGGAGAGTGTACCATGTTATGATATTCAGGGACTGTCTTGTCCCTTCAGAGAAACAATGAACACATTCATGATAAAGAATATTCCTATTTCCACAGCCTCACTTGTTAAGATAAGTTAATGTACCTCTATAACCAAAAAAGAGAAAGGTCCATATGGGGAGAGAAAAAAGGAAGATTAATTTTCTAGCTTATTATAATTCAATTAATATAGAATATGTTTTTAAATGTGAGTGCAACACTAATGTTTAACAGATGAATCAGTGATAATAAAAAGCTACAAAACTGAACAATGTCCCAGCAAGAACAGTATATTATATGGTTATCCAGGCATATTGTCTACAATCGGAAAAAATAAAAAACTTTTATTCTTAGATATTAACATGTGATAGGTAATATGATCTTTTAGAGAATCTTCAACCAAAATAACTGAGGGACATCTGGGTGGCTCAGTGGTTGAGCATCTGCCTTCAGCTCAGGTCATGATCCTGGGGTTCTGGGATCTTGTCCCACATTTGGGCTCCCCACAAGGAGCTTGCTTCTCCTTCTGCCTATGTCTCTGCCTCTCTCTGTTGTCTCTCATGAATAAATAAATAAAATCTAAAAAAAATAAATAAAATAACTAATTGAAATCCAATTTTAGAAAACAATATATCTATTGTAAAAGGACTGATCCTTTGCTATGCAGTTTCCAGGGGGAGACTCTGCCAACATCTGTAGAAAGAAACATCTGGGATATCCTATCATAAACCTCATATATGGTAGCATTCTATTATTCTCCTATATTCTGCCTATTTTCAGTATCTTATTTTACCTTAATTATTTAAAACAGTGTAAAAATATGTCGTTGATATGAAGCACTGCAATTATTTTACCACTGTGTTTATTTTTACTAATTATGTATGCTTCTCCAATTTTATTTGTAGAAATTTTCATCCAGCCTACTCCAGTAGTAACTTACAGAGTTACTGGTGGAATTCTGGACTTTTACATCTTTCTAGGAGATACACCAGAACAGGTAGTTCAACAGTATCAAGAGGTATGTTTTACATATATATTATAAAGTTATTTTCTACCATAATTTTCTTTCGTCTCACATGTCTAATTTTATTTATCTGCAGCTTCTTAGCTAAATATATTTTTAAATCTTACCATTTTTGGGGGTATGAGTAGGTGGTTTTTATTTTTCCAATGCCATGAAGACTATGCATATAATACATGTCTATATTTCTGATATCAAATTTTTGTTGCTTCTAGGCAGCTGAGTTCAGGAGTTGGATTTCTTTGAAATAGTGCATGTTAAATCTTTACTTATTCATGACCTACTTTGAGATAAAGCAGAGGGAAGTATCTTAAATTCAAGGCTGAGGATAAGCAACAGATGTACAGGTCATACACCTTGTTGATAAAAATCCTAGAGGCAAGTGAGTTATAAGAAGGGCTAATGAAATTTGCTGTTAATTTGCTGCACAGTAGGTAAACTCCAGGAGAATTGGCTCTGATGCTCAGGCATAGAAGGGCAGATTTTGAAATATAGTCTGGAGTCTTATATCTTCTAAGCAACTCCTCCTTACCTATTAAATAATGTCTTCATGTACCTAAATCCAAGATGGGTTAAAGAGTTAAAAATCCAGGGCTTATCTTGAGCCTGCTTCTAAAATATAACATTGTACTTCTTCTGTATAAGTTTTTGCATGATCTGTGAATGTTGGAATATATAATTCCTAGTGTTATTACAGAAAAATAAATTATTTTTATTGGCATAAGATTTAAGGACTATACCTAAATTTAAAATCTTGTTTAATTGATATATCTCTGATATACAATTCCCATTTGCTAAAATGATGTTAAATGATTACTATCAAAAACTTTCTTTAATTAGAATCCAAAAATGTGAAATGAGAGTAAGTAGGGTTTTACACAAGTAAATAATTTACAGTGTCTAACATTTCCTAAATTGCTATTAAGAAATATGCATTTCAGAAAAGCACACAAAATTTACAGTCTGTCATACTAAGTCATAATTACAGTGCTAGGCTGAGCTTTAGACAGACTGTGCGTATGGTAATCGAACTATCCAAACAGTGGATAGTACATTTTAGAAAGAATTTTACATTGGATTTGTGAGATATTAGCTTAGATTGTTGTCTGTTACGTGCTGAGTAAAATCTGTGGTCAGCAGCAGCTGAGCTTGAGTCATGTGTGGTATATGAATACAGCATACATGTAGTATAGCATATAATGCACACTTACTTCATTTTATGGATAGCCTTGCAGAGGCTTGATTTTTAGCAATAAGATACAATTGTTGTGTAGAATATGGCACAATCAATCACTGTGATGTAGATAATAGTTATGTAGATAATAGGCAAAAGAACTTTATTTCTTGTTTGAAGAAAAACAATTTTTTCTGCATAAGCTAGCCCACTAGAGGTTTCAATATTTTAATATTTGAAATTTAATTCATTAGACTGACCAAATAGTTTTAAAAACAATGTTTATATATAAAGTTTAAAATAATGTATAAATTAATATGATATATAATCATATTTTGTAAACCTTTATTCAAAATAAATTATGCCATGTATATATGATACACACACAAAGACATTTCAATTACGTGTCCTAATCTTTAATGAAATTCTATGAAGCCTAAGATGTTTATGAAATGAGTTTTAAAATGCTAATTTTTTAGTTTTGATACTAATTTATTTTTAAAATAAATTTAGTGTTTAATGAGTAGAATACAATAATTCAATATGAGTAATTTTTTAAATGTTACATTGTAGCTTTTTAGACATACGTGATAAGAAATCATGGAATATATACACATGTGCCTATATTTTAAAAATCCATCACGCCAATAAAGTCGTATGTTACAAATGTCTTTATAGAACCTAATACTTTGTTTTAGTGAAATTAGTTACTATTAGTTACACCCATATTTCCATGTGCAAAATTATGTCTTCTGTTGTGATGACACACTGATATGCTGTTGCTGCTGTGCACAGAGAGAGTGTGCACAGAAGAGACTCTTGTTGGCCCCTGGGGGAGAAGCCAATGCCCTGCATGTGAATGAGACAAGTACTTGATATAAGAACTGGGTTGGAGCATACAGAACACATATTTTATAAATATTTTGTAAATATTAATCTTTAGAAAAGGAGAAAAATATGTGCCAAAATATAAGGGGATAGAAATTGTATACTTTTAAACATTTTTTTTTTCTTACATGAGGACCATTTGTTCACTTATTCATTCATTCTATAGCTACAGGAAGTGAGGGTATGGTGGGACAATTTTCTTTTTCTCTTTGATGCTATTTTTATATTCTCTTTTTTTAACTTTGCATGCTCGGCAGAATATACCTTTGCAAATGCTATTTTTTTAAGAGCTAACTTTCTAACTTTTTAACAAAACAGAGATTAGGGACAAAATGTAAAGTGTTTATAATAAAGTTCTAATAGAATATCCAGGGCATAGAATTTAGGTAACACTAAATCTTTTTCAAAATATGTAATTTAACTCAAATAAACACTAGAGATAACAGAATAAGAAGCACATTAATAATAATTTTAATGCTCCTTATTGAAATTAATCAAATATTCATTTACTTAAAGCTCATTGGACGACCAGCAATGCCAGCCTATTGGAGTCTTGGATTCCAACTGAGTCGCTGGAATTATAAGTCACTTGATGTAGTGAAAGAAGTGGTAAAAAGAAATAGAGATGCTGGCATACCATTTGTAAGTGGGATCAAGGGTTTGTGGGACTATAACACCAAGCTAAATATTATCACATAAGTATAAATGTAGGGATTGTCAGCATTATATAAGTATGAATTATTAAACTGCATTTTAATGATAAAGTGTTTTTTAAACCCATACTCAAAGCCAAGTCTTCTTGAAATTTTAAGAACTGATTATGAGTTATATTAGAATATATTTTTAACAGTGAACGTGACATTCAGTTTTTTAATATGGATTAACTTTTACAGTCTATGTGCTTTTTAATATAATTAAAATGTAAAGTATTTTGTGTAATATGTATATTTTGTTTTCTATACAATGATTTCCATATATAAAATATAGTACTTATCCAGTGATCATCATGGAAACAAGCGTGAATAATCATTTAATGCTTATGTACTTTACAATTAAAAAATTAGTTTTATAAACAATTTCACTGTTTTTAGTGAAATAGAAGATCTAAGTTCATTTACTTTTTAATTATTATATTTATAATTCAAATTCATTGGACCTAAAGGTTAGAGTGATTGGAGTTCTTTCATTACTATTTGTTGAAATATACTCTACTAATTTTCAGGATACACAAGTCACTGATGTTGACTATATGGAAGCCAAGAAAGATTTTACTTATGATAAAGTTGCATTTCAGGGCCTCCCTGAATTTGTTCAAGATTTACATGACCATGGACAGAAATATGTCATCATCTTGGTAATGACATTATTTATTAATTTGTTTTTAGTATTTATGCATTTGTATCTTAATAGATTTTTTAATAGTTTCTTTCTTTCTATTGTTAGGACCCTGCAATTTCCATAGATAAGCTTGCCAATGGAGCAGCATATGAAACCTATGACAGGGGAAATGCAAAAAATGTGTGGGTAAATGATTCAGATGGGACTACAGCAATTATTGGAGAGGTAAATTATGATATTCATTAAAGTTGTGTTGCTGAGATATTCTGTTGGGTAACCACAAAGTTTTTGTAAGAGTATGTGTGTATTTGCTTACAAATCAGGACCTGGTATTTTAATTGTGTAAAGAATTTTTTAGACAGAGGAAATATTTCAGTGATCTCTAAAACATTTTTTGTAAGAAGACAGGTAATTTTCAATGCACATTAAAACAAAACTAACAAAATATAACTTAGATTATAAATTATTAGATTCTAGTAATTTGATGTGTAAAATACTTATATAAATTGAATACTGGATATTAAATTTTATGATTTATGTTTAATCCTCATAATAAAATAATGAGATAGCTATGATTAGAATTCTTTATAGGTGAAAAATTGAATTTGAGAAAGGCATAGTAACTTTCCTAATGTCACAGAGCTAATATAAGCAGAGTTAGGAAACAGTAGATCTCAAATGCATAATTTTAGCAAGAACAAAAATTATTTTGGAGACACCTTTAAGACATATCAAAACTGTAAGGCCTAACTATATTGACTTGGTAACTCCACTTCTGTACTTTAGTCAAAGGAAATAAAGTAAGAGATAATGTCGATTTATAAAAAACATGTTTATTATAGCATTATTTACTATAATGAAGAATATTCTAACTATCACTTTTTATTACATTCATCAGTCAAAATTTCTGGTGAAAGTCTATTCAAATACATAGGGGTTCCATCAGGAAATAAAAGTTGAATTTTTTTTTCTCATAATGCCTATTAGTATCTCACAGAATATGCTTTGTTACGACAAGCTCCATTTGATATGGATGGATCAGATCGCCTATATTCATAATTAGTATATGAAACAATATGATTTATTTTAGATCACCTTAAATTGAATTTCTCTTGCCTGTCATGATTTTAAGTAATAAGTAGATAATTTTAAGAAGTATAAATCACAAAGAGATAGCATAATATGTACAGTGTTTAATAGCATAGACTCAGATATGTGTTTGCTATGTTTGAATTCCTTCTGTGCCACATATTAGTGGTGTGATCTTGAAAAATGTACTTAACTTCTCTGTTTATCACTTCTCTCATCTGCAGAGTGAGTTTAATTATAGTAAATAACTCGTCTGTAAAGTAGTGATTAAAAAATAATGCCTCTCTCCTATAGTTCTAGTGAAGATTAAATGAGCTAATAATTATAATAATTCTTGGAAAACTACCCATCACATAACAACTGTCATATTCTCATTAAACAAAAAATAAATATAAAAAGACTTCTTTTTACTTGAATTTCTTGGAAGCAAATGCCTTTTTGGAAATTAAATAGTATACTTTCTTTTTTTAATAAATTAATTTTTATTGGTGTTCAATTTACCAACATACAGAATAACACCCAGTGCTCATCCCGTCAAGTGCCTCCCTCAGTGCCCGTCACCCTTTCACCCCCACCCCCCGCCCTCCTCCCCTTCCACCACCCCTAGTTCGTTTCCCAGAGTTAGAAGTCTTTATGTTCTCCCTTTCTGATATTTCCCACACATTTCTTCTCCCTTCCCTTATATTCCCTTTCACTATTATTCATATTCCCCAAATGAATGAGAACATACAATGTTTGTCCTTCTCCGATTGACTTACTTCACTCAGCATAATACCCTCCAGTTCCATCCACGTTGAAGCAAATGGTGGGTATTTGTCATTTCTAATGGCTGAGGAATATTCCATTGTATACATAAACCACATCTTCTTTATCCATTCATCTTTCGATGGGCACCGAGGCTCCTTCCACAGTTTGGCTATTGTGGACATGGCTGCTAGAAACATCAGGGTGCTTTCTTTTATCAGACAATGAATATATTATATAGTTTTTGTTTGTTTTTAACCTAACCTAGGAGGATGCTAAGAAATAAATTTAGTTGCAATCAAAAGACCAGCCTTATTCCATGCTCTTATATTTTTGCCTTCCTATATGCTTTATGGTCTTTATCTACTTTACTGTCACTTAAATGCATTTTAAAGTAGGCCTAAGATTATTATAAATACAGATGGTACAATGGGCGCCTGAGCGGTTTAGTTGGTTGGATGTCTGACTCTTAATTTCTCATGTCATGGACTCAAGATTGTGAAATCTAGCCCTGTGTCGGGCACCAAGCTTAGCATTGAGCCTGCTTCGGATTCTTGCCCTGTCCCCTGCCCTTCCTCCCCTACCCCCGTTCACACTTTTTCTCTCTCCCAGAAAAAGTAAAAGAGAAAAAGAAAGAAAAAATTTGAAAATATATAGATGGTACAGTATAATAACTTTAATATTTTTTTTACTATTTTTCACTCAATAACTGTATTATCACTATTTTCCTTTTTTATGTGTATGTGAATGATCCATTCTTTTAGGTATGGCCAGGATTAACAGTATTCCCTGACTTTACTAATCCAAACTGCATAGATTGGTGGGCAAATGAATGCAGCATTTTCTATCAAGAAGTGAAATATGATGGACTTTGGATTGTAAGTAGTTATTTTAAACCAGTAATTTTGAACAATTAATGTAGAATTATTTTTCTATAAAACAATTATTAAGTTGACGAGGTGTATTTTGTAATGTATTGCACATGAAACTAAAAAATTTTAGAATATTTTTCTAGAATGTATAAATTCAAAACTGTCATGTTCCTGAGTTAGATTAGAATAAAAACTAAAACTGTATATTGAGAGTTTTCTTCTTCAGTAATACCCTTTATAGAATAAATTTCATTTCTGTCACAAGGTGCTATATTTTTCTGAGTCATAATTTATGTTTCAAAACAGTTAAGATTTGGAGATAAGTAATGCAATTCTAAAAATATTTATAGTCTACAGTATTCAAGCGATTGCAACAATGTGCAATGTGGGCTATAATAATAAATGAGTCCTCAGCCTTTAGAAACTTTTTTTTAGGAATTTATGGGGTAGAACAAATCACAATTGCAGAAGGCAAAGTTTCTTTGAATGAAGTTTTATATCTATAACTATTGATTGCTTGCTTCTGGGTTTATCATATACAATGATACTGGATGATAGTCAATGATTTAGTGTCTTTTGTTATGGAAACCACAATCACATTTGGGGAATGAAACTAGTTGGTGATTCCAGAATTCTGTATTTCAGAAAAAAAATCTAATAAGCCTGAATACAGAGAGACCATCAGGGATTTTATTCAAAGGTATTACAACTGCACAGAATTTTGGAAGGAGATAATGGATGTCCTAGGGATAGCTATACTTTTCTTTGGCTGTATGGTTACACAATATCTCTACTTTCATGAATTGCTCATTATTCATTCTGTGATTATTTATTTAATCAGTTAACTTTGTTAAGAAGCATTTACTTTGCAGCATCAATAAAACAAGTACACTGTGGAGAATACAAAAAAGAAAATTGTGTTTTTAGCTGAAAACCTGCAACTGAGTTAGAGGGTAGCATAATCTTCAGGATTATTTATGATGAATAAAATGAAGATAGAGAGTGAGACTTTAGCTATTTGACACAAAACTGCTGAGATCACAATAATATCTAGTTGCTGATAGAAATAAAAACTTGCATTCCATTCTTGAGTTTTGTTTTTAGTTCTAGCCTCAATTTCAATGTATTACATGTTAAAAGTTTCTGGGTTTTTTTTATTTTATTTTATTACTGTTTTTTTTTTTTTTTTGCTTAGGAACAGTTTGAATCCATTAGAGCAGAGTTACAGCATAAATGACACTTTAGGAATAGTAAAAGAGAATCTGACTGTGCTGTACATAGAGAATACTTCATTTCCTATAGCCACTGAAGACAAATACTTGATTCATCTCCAAAGAGAGGGAGGGGATGGGACGAGGAAGAGCATCTGAGAAAGGCAGAGTTGTTCTCATACTAATACATAAGCATTTGATTGAGCTTAAAAAGCAAAACACATGATAATCAGTATGATTTCAAAAGTCACTAAGCATCACTGAATTAATTTATATGATGTATAAGCAGTGGTTATTCTGCTTCCAGTTCTTACTTGAATAACTGCCAAATCCTACTGCTAAACTGGTTCCTTAATTCTTTCACTTTCCTCAGATTTGTTCTGATAGAATGAACATACAGTAAAAAGTATTGTTATTTAATGGCTGAAATTTTATTTTATGTCAAATTTAAAAGTAGTGTTATAATTTACTAGATTTCTAATTTAAATTCCATGCTATTGTTTTGAATTTTAGTGTAAACATCACAATCACTTCAGAAAATTACGTGAGCTTAATTGTCATTGAAAGAATAGATTTTTGCATAGCCATGTTATGTACTTGAATTATCACTATGGCATCATTCTTGACATAGTCTTTTCTACATTTCATCTTTGCCAAAAGGCCAATAAGTGATTCAGATAATCTTCTAATACTTGAAAAATAAGAGCCTAATTCATTTGGTGTAATTAAGACTGAAGCTGTGATTTTAAGATAAAAGATTAATCAATATTTTTAAAATTCAAAGATCATTTCCACCTTTTATGAATAAATATACATATTGTTGTGATAATGTTATTATTATTATTTCATTCTTAAAAATCTAACAACCAGTATTCTTCCAAAAGAAGCTCAATAATTTAATATATACTACTAGGAAACTTAAAATTCAATGAGGAGATATATCCAAACAATTCATATATCTAAATGACCAGGGTCTATTTTGGAATATTCTTTACATTTTATAGGCTTCTATAACAATTGAGTTATTTTATAAATTTTTTGAAAAATTGGGCTATTTTTATTTAAATTGATTTTTAATGTGAAGCTATGGAATGCCAACAGGTTTTTAAAAAATTTTTATTAGCCACCAAACTTTCATACACAATTTTCAATGGATTTTAAAGAAAAGAATCTTCAGAAACATCTCTAAAAATTTTGTTGACAATTCTAGGAATGGTAGTTACTCAATTTGGTATAATTTGAATGATACTTGAATATCTGTAGGTGTACTTATCACTGTTAATGCACTGAGGCTTTTGCCACATGATTTCCACTGCTTTGAATCTGCTGGTTGTAATATTAAAAATACTGATTGAGTTCATTTCTACATAACATTAAATACATGTAGCATCACTTAATGTATATGTTAGAGAAAAATGTTTTCAGAATTTTCAAAAGTGTAAATATACAAAGTACATTAAAAGGGATATTAATAAATTCGATTACATTATGTATAGTATGTTTAATATATTTATAATAAAATCTTGCCAAGTAGACAGGGCGTTTTAAAAATAAATAATCAAATAACAAATATTGCATTTGTTGTAAAATATGGTTAAAATAGTATAAAGGTGTTTATTTTTTTTCATTTAGCAGGTTAATACATTTATTTTCTTGAGAACACAAGATTCTTTTCCCTTATATTGTGAATTGGTGAAATAATACATTTGATTTAGTCTTGCTAAGATAGTTATATGATAAAACAAATATTTTATTTTGTTTTTTAAAGTTTTTACTTAAATTCTAGATAGTGAACATACAATAAAATATTGATGATTAAACAAATATTTTTTATCAATTTTTCATGTGAAATAAATAATCTTTAAAATTGTCTATTCTTAAATTACATGAATAATGTCTATTTTGAGCAAATGCTTGAAGATCTTGTAAATTTTATTGCAAAATTTCAAATATGTAATTCAAATAGAATAACATAAATTTCAGACTTAAATGTTTGCCTTGTATTTTCTCAAGAGTAATTATATACAAAGGATGTTAAGTGGTTTAGAAAGTCTTAAAATGTAAAATAATGCAATTCAATTCCCAATTATGAATTTCAGCAGTTGAAGTTGTATTTAAATTTAATTTAATTGGTGGACTCATGAAGAAAAAATATTTAAGATCACCTAAAATTATTGGCTGTGTAATTGTAGTATGTTTTATATTAATTTCGCTAGACATAGGAAAATAAAATTGAATAGAATATTCCAGGTAATTTCAATAAAATAACCCCAATACTTTAGAATAACCACATAATTTTTCTTCTTTATGACTATTAAGAAAATATTTGGATAATGTAAACATTTATCTTTTAATATCTGTTATCACAATGAGAAATTTATTTTGTTCCTCCTTTAAGGAACCTTAGTTTTTCACATTAATTCCATCTGAGCATAATGTGGATAACAGAAGGGAAGAGTAATAAAGAAAATATATTTCTCCTGAGGAAAATAAAATTAACAAGGGACTTGACTGAGTGTGAAGAAAGTCTATGCCTTTGTGAGAGCAGAGACTACATATTACAGAGTTGTGGAAAATAAAGTTGAAAAATTATAGAAGTGCTTCAATGCAATTAGCAGAGGAGAAAAAATTCATTATTTCTTGATCATGTGTAGTGTGAAATATAATTTTATATACATTATATTTGCCCTTCAAAGACTTTATTTAAAGTTATGGTCACAGAGCTATGATGTGGCAAGACAATATTGGGGACTTAGGTTTACATGGCAAAAAAAAAAAAAATCTATAAAGACAGCTCTTCCTCCAAGAGATGTTTAAGTCACTGCTTCTCATAATATGGTCCAGCTGCCTTAGGGTTTCCTGAGACTCTTACAGGGACTCAGTAAGGTCCTGACTGTTTTCATTAGAATACTAAAATGCTATTTACCTTTTTTTCACTTTCATTCTCTTATGAGAATATAGGAATTAAGGGCTAGGCAAAAAGTGCTGTGCCTGCTGCCACCAATGCACATCTAGAAGCTAGCTAAATGTTAGCTGAAATGAGCAAACTTGTTGAATAAATGAATGTGCTAGAAATGTGTACAGTGATGGACTCACAGTGAAAAGACTGATTTAACTATTGAGAAAGTTGCCTGAACTTATAATTCATGTTTTACATGTATAATTAAATCTAAGTAAATTAAAAACATTTTGGTTATATACAATCTCTGAATCCTTTGTACGATAACTTCTGTTATTATTTAAAATCAGCTGTTCTTTATGTCATATCTATGCAGGACATGAATGAAGTTTCCAGCTTTATTCAAGGTTCACAGAAAGGATGCAATAACAACAAACTGAATTATCCACCTTTTACTCCAGGTAAATTTTACTTGGTTATTAACTTACCACTAACTGAGAATAATTTGCCTTGTTGTCTGGCAAATTCTAGCATATATCTATAAATCACAAACTTTGATACAATTTTGAGACCCTGAAATCAATGTGATTTTTGTTGGTTTGTTTGTTTCTGTTTTACATTTGAGCCAAAATTTTTATGCTTAAGAAAGGAGGATGATTTTAAATCTTGGTATAGCATATTGATTTTATCACTGATAAATTGCCCATGATTAATATCAATGAAAAGAAACAAAATTTCTTTGAAATTACAATTTAAATGATCAAATTCTTACCGTGAGCACTATGCTGTAAGTCTGTGCAGTTTTTAGAATGAACCTAATGTGAATAGTTACATCTCACATATTCTAAAAAACAAGTTTTTCATCAATAAATGCGGGTAAAAAAAAAAAACAACCAAAAAGATTTTCTTTTAGGGGAATAGATAGATAGCAATAAGTATATCTAAAGAAAGAAAAACAATAAGAAAGAGGACAATAATTATGGCAACCCCACATAAGCCTGCAAATGAAAGCACAAAAAAATGAAAAGCAGAGATCTGAATGGTTTGTAATTGTGTAACAGATTGACACGTATAAAGTAAATAATTATATTTAAATAAACTAAACTATAAAGCTTTAAAATGGATGTATATGATGTATAATACAAATAAATATATTTCTATATATATGTTTAAAGGATGATTTTCTATGAATTTACTTAGTACTGAAATTTGGAAGCAGAGTATTTCTTAGTGTAAGTGCAAACCTTGCAGTTAATCAACAGGAGTAGAAGTTGCAGACCTAATTAGAACTTCGCTTCAATTGTCTTTCATATTTTTTAAAACTAAGTATGGTCTTACATAGCACATTATTTAAGGATTATGAAGTTTATAATGGCAAAATATATCTTAAAAAACATTTCTTACGTATTTTTTCTAAGATATTCTTGACAAACTCCTGTATTCCAAAACTATTTGCATGGATGCTGTGCAGTACTGGGGGAAGCAGTATGATGTTCACAGCCTCTATGGGTACAGCATGGCTATAGCCACAGAGAAGTAAGTGCAGTTTCATTCAGAAACCTCTTTCATATTTACTGTGTAGAAATATATGTTATAATTTACTAAAATAGTTGGAAAACAGCAAGAGCAAGAAAACAAAGATAGTATTTTCATGGAAAAATTAGGGCATTAAAAGCATCAGTATTTTTACTAATCTTCCTGAATTTGGAACTTAGTTAATCAAGAACTGTGTGGTGTAGTATTTAGCTGCAATTCTTTTTTTAATTCATAGATTTAAATTATGCTTAAAAATATTTAAATTACGCTTCAAAATTTTCCTCAGTTTGCTATCTCTGAATATAATTGTGTTCTAAGCATGAACTTCACAATTGGCCTGGGAGAATGCTGTTTCTAAATAAGTCTTTATGTTTCAAAATCAAGAATTTTGATGTAGTTTTTATATAATAGATTATGATAATTATATTTTAGAAAAGTAATTTTCTAAAGCAGTGTGTCACTTGCATACAGAACAGAAAAAAATATGGAACAAAGGAAGGCAATCATATCTTGATTGCCTACTATTTTCCAAGCATTATATTAGGACCTATAATGCAATAGTCAATAGCACCCAGATCCTGATCTCAATACATTTTAAGTTTTCTCATTATTAAATGACCATGATCAAGTTTAATTAAAACTCACATTTGTCTAGTCCTAAAACACCATGATATTACAACTTTTATACACTGTCTTCATAGTGTTTATTTACTTCACTTTTAAACTCAATAGAGCATCATATATTGAAATGTATAAAGAAATAAATTATAAAAAGAAAAAGGCAACATTATAGTTCAATGTTATAAAGATTAAAATATAGAAAAGCCACCTGAAATTAACATTATATTTTTTACTAAGAAAGTCTGGTTAGTTTTATATACTAAATAAAAATTCTGTATCTTTTTTTGAATATTTTCCATTTATGGAAAAAATTATCAATAATACTCAATACCAGTAGAAGATGAATAATACCAGTAGTTGTGGATGATAAACTTCTAGAAACAAAAAAAGTAACTTTTATCCCAAGATTGCATGGTAATATTTGAAAATACAGGCATTAATACATCATTAACATCACTGCACCACAAAAATGTGTAGAATTCAAGTTCAGTTTACTAAATTTTATATCACAAAGGGATTTCTATGAGTTTAGACCGTATATGCTAAAACAAATATTGAATGGATAAAAAAATATCTGTTTAATGTGGTAGAGAAAATAAAATTCTGAACCACTTCTAATAGATTTTTTTGTTTGATTGGAATGCATTTAAATAAGTAAATATTCATAGATAAATACAAAATTGTTATGAAATGATAAAATATTTGTATTTATTTAAAAATAAATCTTATTTATAAATTTACTTTTATTTTTAGAGCTGTAGAAAAAGTTTTTCCTAGTAAGAGAAGCTTTATTCTCACCCGGTCAACTTTTGCTGGATCTGGGCACTATGCTGCACACTGGTTAGGAGACAATACTGCTTCATGGGAACAAATGGAATGGTCTATTGCAGGAATGCTGGAGTTCAGTTTGTTTGGAATGCCATTGGTAAGCAATTTCGTAGAGTGTTATTTATAAATTATGTGAATTACTCTTAATTTTGTAATATTATCACCTTAATGATTTTCCAAAAAAAATGACTAAAAGTATGTTGCAGTAAAATTCAATCTTTATTCTTAGGGAATCTTTGAAAAAAAAAAGAATATGAATGATGTCTATAATATTCAAGCCATTAGAATGAGAAAATTGAATAAGTAAAATTCAAGCAATTCAAGATAATACACAGAACAAATATCAGTATAAACAAAGCATATATAAAGCTCCCATTATCTTAAGGTACCAGATAAGATGATAGGGAAAATAGGAAAATAAAAGAACATTATAAAAAAGATAAAAAATAAGGACAGAGAAAATCTCAAAATTTGAAAAGCAAAGAAAATTTATGCTAGGCAATTCCAACATAAAAAAAATCTGATGTTTCTATATCAAGTTAAAAAAGTATGCAGAGGATCCCAGGATGGCTCAGTGGTTTAGTGCCTGCTTTTGGCCCAGGGCATGGTCCTGGAGTCCCGGGATGGAGTCCCACATCAGGCTCCCTGTATGGAGCCTGCTTCTCTCTCTGCCTATGTCTCTGCCTCTCTCTGTGTCTCTCATGAATAAATAAATAAAATATTTTTTTAAAAAAAGTATACAATGCTGACATTCATCACTAAAGATGTCCACTACCTAAAAAGAAATAATGTAAAATGTGTTAGTAAATTATAGTGCTTCAGAGAATAATATGAAAACCAAAACCCAACCCAACAAAACAACAACAAAAACTTCACACACACACACACACACACACACACACACACACACACAAAGTCTTGACTTTGGAAAATAAAAAACACATTATCAAATGATTCATGAGTTAAAAATAAACTGAACAGAAAAGGAGGGGGAAAATCCTTTGTACTGAATGTTCACAATTATGCTTCATATCAAAATTGGAATATAAGCTAAGTGTGTTTTAGAGAAAAATTTTAGCTTTAACTACTAAGATTAAAAACGAAGAAATGCTGAATATAAATGACTAAAGTGCATTGATTAAGAAAATGGAAAAAAGGAAAACAGAATAAACCTAAAGAAGGAAGTAGGCAATGAAAGTAAGAGAAGACATTAGTGCAATGAAAGCAAAGTTTCTAGAAAAATATTAACAAAATGAAATTACAAATGTGATTTTGAATATGTGAATAAATACAGCATTTTTGGCAAGTTTTGTCTGCAATAGAAAAAAGTAAGCAATCTCATTAGTATTTTAAGATGTTATTTATTATAGCAAGTGATTAATAAATAACCAAGAGTAAATATTAAAACTAAATATAGGACATTTTGGAGAAAATTTTAAATAACTAAATAAATGAAATATATGCCAAGTCCATATATAATAAAGCTTAATATATTAGGAATATGCATTCTCCTAAACTATTATCCAGGTTCAGTGATATTCCAACTTACATTGTAAAGTGAATTTGGGGAACATCCAAGATTATCTAACCTTCATGTTGAAGACAACGCATTTTAAAGAAGTAGAAAATAGCACAAAGATTTACCCTATCTGATAAAACAGTAATATAGCACAATGATATTTGTCTCTGTATTCAAATAGATTAAGATGGCAAAACAAGATATAGGCCCATGCATTAATGAAATATTAACTAATAGCACTATCACTATGGATCAGTGAGGAAAATATCAAATATTCATATGGATAATTGATTATCCATTTAAAAAAATAAAGTGGGTCCATGCCTCACACCATACACAAAAATCAATCTCAGATGAATTAAAGATCTATGTATAAAAAGTAAACAGACATACTCGAAGAAAATATGAGTAACTCTGATGTTAGGTTAGGGGGATATTTCTTAAACAGATCACAAAAGGCACAATTAAAAAAATAAAAAACATAAATTTGACTACAACAAAATAAAAAAAAAAACAAACTCTGTTCATTTAAGACTATTTTAAAAGTTAAAAAAAAAGTTGCCCACACACTAGAAAATGACATTTTTCAATTAATATAGCCTATAAATGCCTAACACCCAATTCAAAGTGCCTACTACAAATTTGTAGAAGGTAAAAACAATAGAAAAATTAGGAAAGGATGTGAAAGGGTAATTCTGTAGAAAGAGAAAACCATGTAGACTCAGTAAAAATGTGAAAAAGTTCTCAACTTCTCTAGTATTCAGAGAAATGAAAGTAAAAACTTTGGTGAAGTATAAGGTGGCAAAAATTAAAGTCTATAAATAATAGCAATTGACAAGAAACAGAACAATGGAAATTTTCATAGACTGTCACTGTGCTTACAAATGATTACAATGAGTTTTGATTAAACAATGTGCATTTCTAATAAGCCAGGAGAATAATCTTGAAAGTATTAATATATATAATACCACAGAATAAGAGTAAGTTTTTAATATTCACAAAGAAAACTATATATAAATATTATAGGAGCATTTTTCATATATTATTATAGAAAACAAGAGCTAAATGTTCACATTTAACATAAATGAATCTCACAAAAATGCTTTGAGAACAAAATGATATTCTGAGTCATGCATGAAATATGCCATTTATATAAAGTTAAACATATGAAACAATACTATAATGTTTATGGATATGTCTATACTATTTAGAAAAATAAAGAAATGCTTGCAAAAATTTAAATAAATGTGAACATACTAAATTAAGGATAGTAGGGACACCTAGGTTGCTCAGTGGTTGATCATCTGCTTTCAGCTCAGGTCATGATCCCACATTAGGCTCCCTGAGGGGATCCTCCTTCTCCCTCTGCCTATGTTTCTGCCTCTCTCTCTCTCTGTGTCTCTCATGAATAAATAAAGAAATTAAAAAAAATTAATTAATTAAGGATAATAGTTTTTTTCTGGAAGACCCTTGAAGGAAAGAAATGACATTTTATATGGCTAAGTGACATTGTTTACAATTTTACTGTTACAGTAATATATTATAAAATGAAAAAATAAAATCATGGCAGGTGAGTTTTGGATTAAGAAACAACACATTTTAATAATATAATTCCACATTATATATTGAGTTAACAATGATTAGATCAAAGGAGAAAGTAAATACATGACACTTACAATATATAAGGAAGCAATTTTAAAAAGTGTAACATAATGCAATTAGAGGTATGTACATAGCAAAACTGGAAAATATAAAACTATGTTAAGGAAGAATATATAAAGAGAGTAAAGCAAAAGGATTGTTAAGTAATGTAAATTAATCATTTGAGGCATAAAATGTGACGCTCTAGGCAAATTTGAGACTCTTTACACTATGAATAATAGATATATTTGTTATTTAGGTTGGAGCGGACATCTGTGGATTTGTGGTTAACACCACAGAAGAGCTTTGCAGAAGGTGGATGCAACTTGGGGCATTTTATCCATTTTCCAGGAACCATAATGCTGATGGATATGAGGTAAATGCCTCTTGCTCTCCATGTTTTGAAACAAAACCTAATTCTAGTTTTACCAATGTATTTAAATTCATATCTATAGAAGATATAGTCTGAAAATTTGCAGCATAATTCATAAAGAGGAGTTAGAAGCCCTCTTCTCAAGGCATGCAAATATTTTATATATTAAAAAAAAACGGTTCAATTAAGGAAATCATGAAATGTAATGATGTAACAACATAAATATTTATTTTAGCCTTAAGGATATACAAGTATGTCACATCACTTTAACTTAAAATAATTTAATACTTAATGCCCAAGCTTTTTGAGTCTAAATTCTAAAAATGTAAGTTGCAGGTAACTTTTCCTCCATAAAAAATATAATGTAATATTAGGGATTTCCACTTTTTGTTTTATTAAAGAAGCACAAGAAATTTAAGAGACTTGAAAAGTAGTTTGAGTCCAGAGTCTTTCCATAATAAGTAAAACTGGAATGACAGGTTGGGGAAAATAAAACTATCACCACAAGCGTCTGAACTGGTGGGAGCGGAAACACAAGGACACACTGAGCTCTTCTATCCGCCCTCGGAATTCAGCATGCTCTGACTCTCAAAGACATAATTCTCAGAGGAAATGAGGGAAATTGGGTGAAACCATTAAGTCAATTAAGTGCATGTTGGTTGAGAAATTATTCACTGCTCACACACTGGTTACATACAGAGTCATTAATTCTCCTTGAGAAGAGGGTCAACCACTCAGAACTCTGCCAGAAAGGAAGCATGTCAGAACAGAAGTAAAAGGTATAAATTGGAGATTAGTCATTTCCTAATCTGCCTAAATGGTGCTTTCAAGAAATTTGTGCTCATGGGAGAGGCTGATACGAATTACATTACACTGTATGTTCGTTTCTGTCTCCAACAAGCAGATGCCGAGACAGATGTGTTAGATTTATTAGTGAAACACTTGTGAAAGATAAAGGGCAGGGAGCAGGAAAACATTTACATCACAATTGGGGTCTGAATCTGGTGAAGATCAAGGCAAAGAAGAAGGGTTTTTAGGGAGAGCCACACACTGCAGCCTAATTCTAATGAAGTTTCCACTCAGTCCAATGGTGAGTCCTCAAGGCAAAATTGACAACTGGGAAAGCCCTGTATCTTCCAGGAATGGGCCTGAACAGTACCCCCACCATGCTCATTGATTAGCTAGGAGCAGCCAAAAGGGAAATATGTCTTCAGTGTAAACATTAGGGTGAATCCAGGTTGGCAGTAGCTGGTACCCTCAGTTAATTTCGCTACTCATAGCAGGAGAGCTAAGCAGGTTTGCTCAGGTCACTGCAGCAGAGAGTCTAGCTTGGGCTCAGCAGGAAGGCTGTCTTTCATGGTACAAACCTATGTGTTGGCCAAGCAGTCTGTTCCCTGTATGTCTGGGCCAGTAGAGTACCTGGGTTTTTTCTTCTAATGGCAACAACAAGGCACAAGGCAGTAAGACCTCAGGCAAGCACGTTTCAAACCTTTATACGAATGTGTCCTGTGTGCTAAGACTCCACTGGCCCGAGTTTGTCACTGAGCTGAGGACAAAGTGAAGAGGTGGGGAGTACAAGCCCCCTTTAGCGGTAGGGACTGCAGACTACACAACGAAGGGTGTGGGTACAAGGAAACACGGAAATTAGAGGCAATAATTCAGTCTCCTACAAATAATGCAGGTGACAAATCCTTTGTTAAAATATATATTTTCATCTCTAACTATATTTAAATGAAAGATCTCAGTTTAAAATAAAGTTTGATTAAAATGTATATCCAAATGAAAACATAAAATACATATGTTGATGATGAAAGAGGAACAATTTCAAATTTTTATAAACAAGCTAAAATGTATAAAATTTGTTCAAAAATAGATTAAATGCTTCTCTTTTAATTTTCATTTATTATTTTAGCATTTTAATGTCAATTTCTCTTTTTATTCCATAGCATCAGGATCCAGCATTTTTTGGCCAGAATTCCCTTTTGGTTAATTCATCAAGGCACTATTTGAATATTCGCTATACCTTATTACCTTTCCTCTATACTCTGTTTTACAAAGCCCATGTGTTTGGAGAAACAGTAGCAAGGCCCGTTCTTCATGAGTGAGTACCATATTCAAGAATTTTAATATCTTTCAAATTATATTCAGACATATATGGAAAAATTAATAGAGAGTAATCAAGATGTCAAATAGATTTCTGCTTTTTTTACACTCATATAAATCATTTGATGAACAATGGAATGATAGTAAATAAATATAATTAATTTGATGAATTAGACAAGATTAAGATAGAAATGTAGGAATTGAATAGAATTTAAAAGGAAAATAATAGAGCAGCACGGGTGGCTCAGCGGTTTGGTGCCGCCTTCAGTCCAGGGTGTGATCCTAGAGACCCAAGATCGAGTCCCATGTCAAGCTCTCTACATGGAGTCTGCTTCTCCCTCTGCCTGTGTCTCTGCCTCTCTCTCTCTGTTTCTCTTTGTGTCTCTGATGAATAAATAAATAAATAAAATCTTTAAAAAAATAAATACAAGAAAAATAATACATAGACTATACTAGAAAAATTATACTAGTAAGATTAAATGTGCAGTTATTGAAGATATATTATGTATATACTGTCAAAATCATTTAAATAAAGATGAAAAGTATAGTATAGTTGCCCAGCAATTAATTGTGTCTGTCTTTGTATATCTTGAGCAAAGCAGGACCTTTCCTCAAGAAATGACTAAAGACTCTTTCAAATCCAGGTTAAAACAGGAATTTATAATGAAAAATTTCAAGGGAAGAAAGTAGAATATGAAAGATTTCTGGTACTTAGAGGAGAAAAAGAATTAAGCACACTAATTGTTTACTACAAATAACAAGTAACCTTATCGTGTCTGATAGATTATTTTGAGCCCAGATAAACTAATTTCTTCCTCCTTCCCTCATTTCTTCCCTCTACCCTTTCCTTCCTTTCTTCTTTCTTGAGAATCATAGATTCAAAATGACGTGTCAAACAAGTAAAATTTAAGCTAATAATCATTCCTAGGAAAAAACTGAAATGATAAACCAAACAAGGAATTTGGATACATTTATTTTTTACCTTTATATTGTAAACATTGTCATTATAATGTGAATTGCCATTCTTAGGTTTTATGATGACAGAGAAAGCTGGATTGAGGACACTCAGTTCTTATGGGGCCCTGCGTTACTTATTACTCCCGTCTTAAAAGAGGTAGATTTTACAATTTTAATAAATTTATTGCTTTAAATTGTTTGAATAATTGTTCAGTAACATTACTGTTTCAACATGATAAATGCTGAATTCTAAAATGTAGAGGAAATTCTGAAAAATCATAAAAATGTGAGGTAAATTTATGCTTTTTAAATATATAATGTGTAACTGAGGAGAAGGAAATTATGTAATTTAATATTTTTCTAAAAAAGAAACTTTATTTATGGAATTAAGTCAAATCTCACAAAATAACAATGAACTCTCATTTAACTAGACACATTGAAATTTTGCTAAATTGTAAATAAATGGGAACTTGAAAGCCAACTCAGCATGTGGAAATATTGAAAATATAGTGGAGTGAGATTTTTGGCTTTTATCTATTGTTTAGAAGTCTATATGGACATGGAAATATACAGAAATGAATGTATACACATTTGCAATTACCATATAGATTATGACAATAGAAATGCATTTTTTTATTTGCTACTTAAATTAATTTCAACTCTGCTTTTGGTGTGTTTAATATTATTATATTATATAAAATTAGTAAAATAGTCTTTTGATTTTTATTTATAGAAAATATTGGACTTGATAGTACAAAGAAAGTTTTTGTCTTGAATATTAAAACCCAATTAAAACCCAACTCTCTATTTGATCTGATACCCTTCTGATAAATATTAAAGTAAACAAATTAAAACATATAAATTATCCTGCTTTATTTTAGGGAACAGATACAGTGAGTGCATACATCCCTAATGCTACTTGGTATGATTATGAAACTGTAAGTAACCTTAATATAATAATTTACTCACAAGTATTATATGGTCAAACATCTGTACGTGGAAACCTAATTCCCAACACACAGCATATCTTGTTTCGGCATTTGTGTTATTATTATAAAAAAGAATAATTCCAAATTTGAATAATGTGTGAAATTTTTGCAACTATATATGTTTATTGCATATGAGCAAGTAAGTCTGCTTGTTGCATGTGATTAATACAAAGTTATATTCTTTAGTGTAAAAAGCTATTCATTTTTAAATTGTGGAAATAAAAGTCATAAGTAATTTTAGGAAGGAGTGGTGACATTTTAATGCTTTTTCTACATTACATATTGACAATAATTTAGTACTGAGGTGATTCTAAACATTTGTTTTTACATGGCACATTCAAAAGTTTGGGAAAGTTTTTCACCTCAAACTTGAAAAGGCAACATTGTAGCTTCATATACAACATATTTTTTTTAATTGCTAAAATTCCTTGAAGAGTATTTATTTTAAAAGGCATTATTTTGCGTATCACTTATATTTGCTAAGCAGACTCTATTTTTATAGAAACAATGATTTTTAAAAGCTTTTAAAGATATGCTTAATTTTAAACCAAAACAAAGAATAAAAATAAGACTAATTAAGAACATTATTGTAGAGGAGAAATCGACGTCTCTAAATTTTAAAAATCTTTTTGAAAAAGTGAACTTATTTTTCTTCTGTTTTGTTCAGTAAACTGAAAAAAAAAGTTTTTTCCAAGGTTAGAAAAGAGCATGTTAATATTCATTTAGATGACATGAATTGCTCACAGTAAAAATTATTTAGATGTGTAAAATTAAACTCTTGTGAGATGGGATTAAAGTCTTCACTAATAAAAAAATCCTTTTAACTTCCAAATATTAGGGTGCAAAAAGGCCATGGAAAAAACAACGTGTTAATATGTATCTTCCGGGCGACAAAATAGGATTACATCTCAGGGGAGGTTATATTATCCCCATTCAGCAACCTGCGGTAACTACAACTGCAAGGTAAAATGAAATTTCATTAACTGAAATATGAAATATAATTCAAGTTTTTATATTTCATATTTTATTAAGAGTCAAAGATTAATGTTTGGTTATTTCCACCAGAAGATATTTGATATATGGAGGGAATTTTTTTTGAGGGAATTCTTAAATATAGTCATTTATAAAAGAAGATTCAAATTATATAACATTGTTACAAATTTCTTGATCAAAAAAATGAATGTAATTAGATTATAAATTTTTTCCTATGCCAAAAATGTATTTGCATTCTCTATAGAATATGTATAAAGTGAATTGCTTATTCTTGATAAAATTATGAAAAATTATAGTAAGTTATATAATGGTTGAAGTGTCCATTACATACTTAGATTTTCAATACATAAGTGTCACGATGGTTTTTCTTTCTGCTAAAATGTTTTACTTTTAATATGATAAATGAGATGGATAATTCTGTTTAGGGAAAGAACTAGATAGAAACTGAGTTCAGTAAGAATAAAATCCAGAAACATTTAGAATAAAAGAAGAATCTTGAAAATTCTAGTGCTCTAGCTTGCACCATTCATTCTGGGTACAAGGGCACAGGAAGATTTATATTAAATACACATATTTCCCCATATTCTGCAGCCCCCCCCCCAAGGGATAGTCACTGTCTATTACTTCTCCTGCTGTGTTTTCTTTTTTTTTTTAATTTTTATTTATTTATTTATGATAGTCAGAGAGAGAGAGAGAGAGAGAGAGAGAGAGAGGCAGAGACATAGGCAGAGGGAGAAGCAGGCTCCATGCACCGGGAGCCCGATGTGGGATTCGATCCCGGGTCTCCAGGATCGCACCCTGGGCCAAAGGCAGGCGCTAAACCGCTGCGCCACCCAGGGATCCCTCCTGCTGTGTTTTCTTCATAATATTAAGAATATCTAGAATTTTTTATTTACTTTATCTTGTATGTAGCATGTCCACTCCCTTTGACTATAAATTCTATTAAGGCAGGGACTTGACTTTTCCCTGCTTTAGTCCCCAAACCAATAATAAATATCCAGTCCATAATATATTCTCTAGTTTTGCTAAATATTTGTTGAAGGAACAAATACGTAAGTGAATGAATGTGTGCTAGTAATTTAAATTATTTTGACATTCTAGAATTGCTTATTTTCAGACTGAAACTGTTCCATGACTGTCTTCTCCAAAAAATTAGTTTTACTCTAGAGCTGTATTGAACAAGAGAGACATACACTTTGGTGAGCATGCAGGATGGGCTATATTCTGTATAGAGCAGTTGCCTGAACTGTATAGCCTCAGGGATACTATTTTAGATTTAAAAACCTACAGTAATAGAGAAAAAAATTGTATTCATCATATCTCATTTCTCATGATAGAATTAGCCTCATTTGTAAGATTATTAGATATTTCACTAAGGATTAAATTTTTTTCATATTGTACTTTTCTTTATTATGTATGTAAGACGTAGCCTTGATAAATCGCATGGTAGAGTTAATTGAGATGTGCAAGTATATGCTGAATGTATTTTGCATTCATAAGGTATATTTAATTTTTCTTCTTTGAAGTATTGTTATGTTGTTTCAATTTTGTTGGTATCTTAGCCACCATGAAATTCCATATTACATTTGTTATATATATTTCTTTCATTTATTTTATATATTTTATAAATATATAAATTATTTCTCTTATAGAAAAATTAAGAAACAGACATGAATTTCATTGATATCTATGTTATCATATGAATGTAGAACTCCTACGTATCCATTAGGTTGAAATGAACTTATTTATATGATATTTCACTAGTATAAATATATTTTGAATCATATATACAAACTTACTTCACAGCCGAAAGAATCCTCTAGGACTTATAGTTGCATTGGATGACAATAACATAGCAAAAGGGGACTTTTTCTGGGATGATGGAGAAACTAAGAGTAAGTCTCAATGTGATATGCTTTTAAATGTTCATTCTTATGATGGGAGAATTGACTTTTATTGATATAACATCACATCTATTTAAAAATGTCACGTTCTATTTTTTAATTATTGGTTTTATTTATCTTAGGGGATTAGGTTGCTTTATGAAATTTAACATTGTTCTTTAAATTATAAATATTGAATTATAATATATTTGTCTATTGGTTCATTGTAAAAGTCTTGACAAGTATAGATATCTTTATTAGATTATTACTTCTAGTTTGATGAGTTAATAAATTCAGACAAATTTTTCATCATGTTTTCAATTCTCTTAAATAATTGTAGTGGTTAAAAACTAAAATTTTGGTACTGTAAAATATATCTTCACATTTAAAATTTTGTTTAATTAATGTTAAATTGTTTGAGATAAGAATGTTATCATATAAATGTTTCACAATTTAATTAATAAATATCTTTAATTTTATTTCATGAGCTCCAAACTTGAGAAGGCAGTACCCAAGTGAATAAAAAATGAGCCTTTTTTTTTTTGCTAATATATAATTATTCTATAGTAAATTTATCTGTTTAGATTTGGTCAATTAGAATTATCCTCATAAATTTGTGGGTTTTTTTTATCCTATTTCTTTTAATAGAAGACTCAGGTATATGTGTTGTATATGTGTGTACAAAAAAAATTATGGTTTGGCTACTGTTTTAGCTCACTACTTCCCAGATATATTAAAGAATATTCCAAGGACACTTGAGTTGGCTCAGTCTGTTAAGCGTTTGATTTCAGCTCAGGTCATGATCTCAGGGTTCTGGGATTCATCCCTACCTCAAGCCTCCCCGCGCAATGCAGAGTCTCCTCTCTCTCCCTCTGATCCTTCCTCCTGCTGTTTTTCTCTCTTTCTCTCTCTCTCTCTCTCAAATAAATAAAGTCCAAAAAAAAAAAAAAAGAAAGAAAGAAAAAAGAACATCCCATAGGTCTCTATATGTGTGTGAAACATCCAAACTTCTCTAGCTTAACTTCAAGAAATAGTCTATGTATTTGTGTGTTGTCTTATAATTTGAAAATATGGAATCTATGAAAAAGTTCATGTTCTTTTTTAAGGCTTATCTATGAAAATATCTATACACAATATATCTGCTTCACCTTTGGTCTTCTCTTGTCAGTTGATGATTCCAATTCTACAAGATGCTAAAAACTTTAGTTGACTATTCTCTCACAACCTAGAAATATCTCTTGGTCAACCATGACCTGGGTTCTCTCATCAGTTCCATCACTATCACTAATATCTTCCATTTTAATTCCTATAATATCTTCCTAACTGGTCTGTCTATAGTTCTTGTCAAATCCCATTCACATTTATAATGTAAATTTATAATCCAGCAGGTGGAGTACTCATTTTAAAAGATGACTCAAATCATCACACCTCCACTCAAAACCCCCTTATGACTCTCCATTTTATTCAGTTAGAAGCCATATTCTTTTCCGACCTAGACCACTCACCAGGTTGCTGTTTTTGCACGTATGCACACATACATACACACACACATATCCCCTACTGCTCTCTAGTTCTCATTCTACTCCAGCACAACAGCCTTCTTGCTCTGTCTCAAATGCCTTAGAGCTTAAGCACAGTAGGGTGAGCTCTCCTATGAAAATAGGTTCCAAACATTTACTACATAGAAGTTTCTTAAGATTGGATTCCTGCTGAATTAAATTATTTTATTGCTGAGATAATCCCTGTATTGGTAGCATGTGGGTCTTGATTTTAAGGTTACTCTTTTTTTCTCAAATTATATCAATATACTCAATATATTTCTTTCTATATAAAAATATACATTGATAATTTACTTTCATATAGGAAAATGGTTAAAAAGATGGATAGGATTCAATTAATCATCTAATATGGTATCTACATAGTTATGTGCTGTGAAAAGTTAAAATCAGAGTTTTCTAAATAATCAATTTGTAAATAAACATAACAATAAAATGACCAGTTCTGATTTTGATTTTTTTTCTGATTTTGATTTTTATTTCATTAACTAGGATTAAAATTTTAGATAAATTAATGTTGTTGGAAATATATATGTATTCTCAGATTCCTTTTACTTTTTCACTTTCTTTCTAATTATTTTAACTGTAATCTTCAGTTTCTCTGTTAAAGAAACATGTTAAAAAATTCTATTACATAGATAGTGTAGCAAATCATTGTCTTCTTCCATTTTCCTCATTAAATTTTATTTCAGTCTATATCTACAGATTCACTTTATAGCCTCAAACAATGAAAAAAAATTAAAGATTGTATTTATTTATTCATGGGAGACACACAGAGAGAGGCAGAGACACAGGCAGAGGGAGAAGCAGGCTCCATGTAGGGAGCCCACGTGGGACTCCATCCTGGGTCTCCAGGATCAGGCCCTGGGCTGAAGGCACCGCCAAACCACTGAGCCACCAGGGCTGCCCCTGAAAAAAAAATTAAATATGCAAAATAAAATAGTAGTGTCCCATATTTTCCAAAGATAACTGAATATTATATGGTTTACTAGAAAGAGATAAAATATTCAAAATAATGAATTTATAACGACTATATTTTACTATAAGTTTCTTTTCTCTTAACTTCCAGAAATATTTTAGCCATCTTTGAAAAATTCAACTAGGCACATATTTATTCATTACCTTTACTTACTGAGATAATGCACTGCCAAGATTGTTTTGTATACAAGAGATTAAAATTTTAATTTGAAAAGATTTTTTGATTTGCTTCATTAATAAAAACTATCTTTCTTTATAATTTAAAAGATTTATTTATTTATTTATTTATTTATTTATTTATTTATTTATTTATTTGAGAGAGTGTGGATGTGGGCACCAGCGCATGCGTGCAAGTGGGGAGAGAGGCAGAAGGAGAGGGAGAAGGGGAAGTGGACCGCCCATGGACCACAGAGTCTGACCTGAGGCTCAATCTTAGGCCCTGAGACCATGACCTGATCCTAAATCAAGAGTCGGATGCTGAACCAACTGAGCCACCTAGTCACCCCTAAACAGTATCTTTTTTTCAAATATCTCAAATTTTTTGTTGTATAGCTATAAAAATAGAGAATTTAACTAATAGTGTGAAGAATTACATTTTGATTTAATAATGCTGTTTTTTTCCCCATTTCAGATACCGTACAAAATGGCAATTATATTTTATATACTTTTTCAGTTTCCAATGTAAGTATTCTTCTTGGACACAATCTTCCTAATGCAGAGTTATGCTTTTATCATGGAGTTCTATTTGTTAAGATGTTTATATGTATCTTCAGATTTCAATGGAAAGAAATGAAATAAATTGGTAAATTTTTAAATTTAAGTTGTTAAATTATAAATACATTGTTACCTTAAATTTTTACATTTAAACATAATCCATAAGTTTGTAATTATGAGATTGATGCACAAAAATCTCCAAACATCTTAAAGTGCTGTGTCTATCTCAAACGATATGACCTAGGAAAAAAGTGTCAACATATTTGAAAATGGTTTACTATATCAGTCACAGTAATAATTGTTATTAATTATGAGAGAGGATGGAACATCTACACACAAGGCTAAATTATAATAAATGATAGCAATAGTTTTCGTAGATGTTGGATTTCTTCATTTATTCTTTGTTGCGAAAGCTGTTATCCTTCACCAACAAAGGCTAGAATGAGAAGAGATATATATGAGTTGTATCATGGGTAATTCAAGCTATCTCTGAAAATAAATTTTATAGTATAGGTTATTTGGAAGTGGAGAGCTGGTGGGAATGGAAGGATAGATGATTGGTTCTTTTTCTGTTTCATACCTGTATTGTTTTTTCAAGTTTGCATCCAATGACTTTCTACTTAATATATACTGTTATGTATTTCTTTACAGAACAAATTAGATATTATATGCACACATTCATCGTACCAGGAAGGAACCACTTTAGCATTTGAGACTATAAAAATCCTTGGGTTGATAGATTCTGTTACACAAGTTACAGTGGTGGAAAATAATCAGCCAATGAAGAATCACTACAATTTTACTTATACTGCTTCCAACCAGGTAAACTAAAAATTTTAAAATATTTTGGCTGCCATATATTCTCACATTTAACATTGCGTAACCATTCAGTCTCTAGCTTTTGTGACTTTTTTTCTTCATGACATTCCTTTTTCCCCCCTTTTGCTACCAATATTCCATTTTAGGTCATTCCAATTTCAGATATCAACATTAAAAGGACTCCTTACTGCTTCTCCTTATTTCATTTTGTCTTTGATATCTCTTATATATTCCTTCTTAATATTTTATCATACCATTTTCTTACTCTGAACTTTAACTTACTCAGCTGTTGCATACAGTAAAGGTTCTAAATGTTTTAGCTTCTCATTTAGTACTCTTTAAGATATTGATATAATCCCTTTCTTCAGTCATTCCTTATGCTGTCTTCTCCTTTCAAGAACTCTCAGTGTCCTTGATATATCTTGTATTTTTTTTCTTTGAATATTTGTTTACATTCTTCCCTTCTAGTGCAATTGTAATTTTTGTCTCTTTTAAGATATGTACTAGAGAGGCACCTGGCCAGCTCACTCAGGAGAGCACATAGGACTCTTGGTCTCAGGGTTGTGAGTTCAAACTCCACGTTGAGTATAGAGATTCCTTAAAAATAAAATCTCAAGGGGTACCTGGGTGGCTGAGTTAGTTAAGCGTCTTCCTTGGCTCAGGTCCTGAACCCAGGGTTCTGAGATTGAGCCCCACATCGAGCTCTCTGCTCAGAGGAGATCCTGCTTCTACCTCTCCATCTCCCTGCTGCTCTACCTACTTGTGCTCTATCAAAATAAATGAATAAAAAAATCTTAAAAAACAGAACAAACAAAACAAAATAAAATCTGAAGATGTGTACTAGGGAAGGAAAAGGAATCATAGGATAGGGCTTGAATTCCAGTCCTGCGATCTTTACATTAAAACATATCAAAATAATCTCTTATCTTAGCTTCCTCACCTATAAAATGTAACATTTAAATCATAAATTTGCTTTGGGTAATAAATCACTGTATTTAAACTGGGCTGAAGGCGGCGCTAAACTGCTCAGCCACCTGCGCTGCCCAGAAGGTGGAAACTTAATCCAGTGAGCCACCCAGGTGCCCCTGAAGTGATTTTTATTGACATTTTTCCCCCATGATTCATATACATCCTAAATTACTGGTAATATCAGCATAAATTCTGATTTACTTGAGACAATATTCTCCTAGAGTATATTTTTCTAATTCCTAAGTCCTCTGGCCAAGTTTTTCAGCTGGTAATTTTCATAAAAATTTGTATTAGCTAATCATTTTTATTTAGCAAAAATACTATAATATATATTATATTATATATATAATATGGAGACAAATATAATATATATATTCCTAGGGCTGTAATAATTATTATAAATTAGACAATATAGCCCTACTAAAAACTTTATGACTCTAACAAAGATGATCAGGAGAGTATAATACAAAAATAATTTTATTTCATTTTTGCAATCTCAATTTATATCTGTGTCTGTATTTATGCTTATATAGAAAGAGATATGAAAGTAAGTTGGTATCAAAAAGTAAGCTATGAAGATGGAAGCTCTGGGATAAATTTTGCCCAAATTATTCTCAGGGTATAGAGACAACAAACATAACTTTTCAATATCCTAATAATAGAAAGAATTATGTATTAGAATATATATATATATATATATATATATATATAAAACCATTGTCTAATTTTTTTTTCTTTTTTGCATCCTGCCATGTTCTTTTCCTAACTTGTTCCTGAATTAGAGGCAGAACTGAAGAAATAAATATTTCCCTTTTCTGATCTGGCGTCCTCCATATCAACTTAAGTGGTTAACTTTTCCCACCCTTGAGGGAACTAACGTTTATTTCACACCTAATCTGCCCCAGACACTGTGTTAAGTGCTATGAATTTCATTTATCATGCATTCTGTATAGCAACACCCTTTAGTAGTAGCCATCATCCCCATTTTATAGGGGGAGGAAATTGAAGATAATAGAGGATAGTCAATTTTCCCAAAGATTTATAAGCATTAAATGGCAGAACTGAGAACTGAACTCATGTCCAGATTTAGCAATATTGTCTTTCATTAGTATTCTACAGTTTCTCATAGTTTTCTTGTCTAGAGGTTCTAGCCATTTTAGTGGCATGACATATTTTCCCCTTTCTCATCTCTTCTTTAAATATTCTATTAAAAGTACAAATGATTTGTTTTGAAGAATTGCTGTGGTTGCTGCATTTTATAAGTGTTAAGTATTTTTAAATAATCCAGTGCTCACAAATATTCTTTAATGTTTCTTTGTCTTCAGAGTCTCCTAATTTACAATCTCAAGTTGAACCTTGGAGGAAACTTTACTGTTCAGTGGAATCAAAATTTCTCAGAAAATGAAAAGTTTAATTGTTACCCAGATGCAGACACTGCAAGTAAAGAAAAATGTGAAGCACGTGGCTGTTTATGGGAAACGGTACTGATAATTTTAATTATGATTCATAATATGGCTTTTACATAAATATCTCAACATAATGATTATGTATTATAATTTTAATTCTACAACATATGAACTAAATTCATCTAGAAAAACATTGGGAATTTGAAATTAGGACTTTGATGGATAATTTATTTTTACCTTAATTAATTCTCCAAAGACATAGCTTAGTAAATGTCAGGCTAAAAGAATGTGTAAATTGCTTTCCAGGCAGTTTGGACAGTGTGCCTTACTTTACTTAATAAAGTGTGCCCATTTTACTTAGTAAAGTAGTCCTCTATTTGTTGGACTCGTTAGATGTTGTCTATAGCCGACTAGCTTAATTTACTAAGGTATTATACCACTAGGAGACAGTTTTTCAAAAGCGTTGTCTAAAGTCATTAAAACTTCTGAAATTGATGCACTATTGTAAGTTCTACTAAGGGATAATTTCTAGCCAGTTATTTTGGTCGTTCATTCAACAGAATGATGATCTGGTTAAACAAGACACGATTTATTTTTCTCTTGCAAAAAAAAAAAAAAAGAGAGAGTCCCACACCTAATATACTGGCCTCTCAATGTCATCAATTTCTTATGATAATTTCTTTTTATCCACAAGGTTGTATTATGTCTTCTGTCGTTAAGTAGACATTCCAAGCCCATAGGTAGAAGGAAGAGGGGCATCCTATTTTAATCAGCTTATACTCTTTTCTTTTAAAGAGGTTTTAGAGATCATATATAACTTCCTCAGAAGTGGCTGGGACATGTAGATGGGCATGTTGCTTCTCCCAGTTTAATAAATAAGAAAGATGGGAGAATGGGCTATTATAAGGCAACCAGCCCTCAGTACCACTATTTATCATTCTTTTTCTTAGGTCTTCGCTTCCACCCTTATATAAACCAATTACTTTTTTTCTTTTCTTTTTAAAACCAATTAACTTTGATCTTTGGCCACAGTTCCTATTCAAATACTGGTCAGGATATTATTGACCAGTATAAGGACCAGTCATGAAATAAGGAATGAAATAGTTTCATTATAAGTAAAAGAAAAGAACTTTAAGTACAGGCCCTTTGAGGGCTGTTATAGAGCCATTTTACACACAAAAGTCAATAGTCAATATGAATAGAACAAGCATGAAATCAAATGTTGTGTGTAACATACTTAATTTTTGCAAAGACCACAGAATCATTGTATTTTCTGTTGAAAAGCTATGACATTTGATTCTCTTCCTCTATTGGTCTGTCTTTAGAGTCAAAATATAAAATTATATATAACATTTTAGTATATGGTGTTTTGGGTTGCATAATAGGTATTTTGTGCTATGATTATAATTTTATTTTAGTATAAATTAATAAAATTTATAAATTATACATGTTATTAAACATGTCTACCTGTTTTGAAGAGATCAATGTAATGATACTTACAATTTCTGGTAACAAACATGTATCATGTTTTTAGTCTTTTAGCTCCAAAGCACCAGAGTGTTACTTTCCTAGACAATCCAACCCATATTTAGTCCGTGCAACTCAGTATTCATCAATGGGTATAACAACTGACCTGCAACTGAATCCTACAAGTGCTCGAATAAAGCTACCTTCTGAACCCATCTCAACTCTTCGTGTGGAAGTGAAATATCACAAAAACGATATGCTGCAGTTTAAGGTATGTTTAATATAAACTCTCCCAATCCATGACTTATCTCCCAAGATGAGATTCTGAATAGCTTAGGTATTTCAATTTTAATGTAATATTAAGGATTATAAATTTAGTTGGAGACATTTTGATTTTACAAAAATAAGGCTTTTTTCCTATACAACTCATAGCTAGGTGCTCAGTAAATAAGGCTTCTTATTTTTGCAATTTTGTGAATAATTAAACATGTACTGGTGATTTAAAAAACTATTAAATTCTTCCTAATACATAAATTACTTAGAATCAGACTATATTTATAGTACCATTAGTGTAAACAAAAAAAAAAAAAACAAAACAGGATACTATTTCCATTATTTTTAAATAGTGACCTGAATTTTCAGACCAATGCAGCAGATCTAAAAATTTTTTTCTCATTCGATAGTACATTTACTGGTTATTTTTTTAAATTGAAGTATAGTTGGCACAAAATGTTAAGTTGGTTTGAGGTGTACAAAGTAGTGATTTCACAAATCTATATATTATGCTAAGTTCAACAGAAGTGTAGTTACCATCTGTCACCATATAACCTTATTACAGTACATTCCCTAAACTGTACCTTTCATCTCCCTAATCTATTCATTCCACAACTGGAAGTCTGCATCTCCCAAGCCCTTTCACCCACTTTGCAGAAGCCTCCACTCCTCTCGTCTGGCAATGATCAGTTTATTCTCATTATTTTTACTTAAGAGCTCCAAGGGAGTCCATTAAGAAAACTATTAAAAATATTAAGAAGATCAGCAAAATGATAGATGTAAAATATCTCCAAAAAAATGTTTTGCTGTATGCTATCATTCACCGTTTAGAAATTGAAATGGAGGCAAGTCCTATTAGTAAAATCAAATGAGAAAAACAAATTAGCAACAAAAATATCAAAAATCATAGGAGTAAATTGTTTATAAGAAAAAGACTTAGAAAGTGTTGATAGATTTTTTAAAAGATTTATTTATTTATCTAAGAGAGAGAGCATACACCTGCATACTTTTGCTCCAACAAGATGGAGGAGGGTGAAGAGGGAAAGTCTCAAGCAGACTCCCTGCTGAGCAAGGAGGAGTATTCAGGGCTGATCTGAAGGCCCTGAGATCACCATCAACCTGGGCCAAAAACAAGAGTTCAATGTCCAACTGATTGTACCATCTAGGCACTCCCCCAAAAAAGTATTGATAGATTTTAAATAACATTATGAAAACAAGCAAATTTTAAAAATCCTAATCCTGTTTTTTTTTTAAGTTTACTCATTTTCTTTAAGTTCATCTGGAAAAAAAAAAAACTATGATAATGGCAATAGTTAAAATTCAGAAAAAGAAGGCATAAAATTTACCGAATTTAAACAGTACGGAACTACAGCCAGAATTACCTGAAAGTTTATTGAAAGAAGATAGCATAAAAGATATATGTGTGTGTATAAAAGATGTGCTTGTGTACATACAAAATCAACCAAACATAAGCTCAGAAAAAAAATAGCTACATTTATATCTTGCATCTGCCTAGTGAAAACCTTTCAAACCACCGATACAAAAATATAAATTCCACAGATAAAAATATCTATATTTTCTTACATAACAATTAAATATATTTCAACATCAACAAACACTATAAACAATTAGAAGGCAAACAAAAAATGGATAAGTATTTGCCACATACATGACAGAAACCAAGCAATTACAACTCTTGTAACCAAGAAAAAAAAAGGTTAAGACCTCCTAAGCAGACATTTAATAGAAGAAATAAAAATTAGAGATAAAAATATTAAAATACTTATATTAGTGGAAAATAAAAGGAACAAAAAGAAAATTTAAAAAATGGGAAACCTAAATGTTGAATATCATGTAGAAAAAGGTTGATTCTCATCAGCAAAGAAATACATGACAATTTAAAAAATGCTTTTAGTTTAATAGGAAATAGTATTAGAGTACACATTTTGGTAAGAATATTAATTAGTATACTATGTTTGGAAAATAGATATCAAAGACCCTACAAATTTTAGCACACTAATACTAGCCTAATACTATCACTTCTCAGAAATGTACTGGGGAAATAAAGACATGAATAAACATAAATAACTATTAATATTCATTGTAGGATCATACAAGTGACCAGAAATATTGAAACCACTTCTGAGTCTAAAC
Source organism: Nyctereutes procyonoides (assembly GCF_905146905.1). Taxonomy (NCBI): domain Eukaryota; kingdom Metazoa; phylum Chordata; class Mammalia; order Carnivora; family Canidae; genus Nyctereutes; species Nyctereutes procyonoides. The sequence goes on along the minus strand of NW_026575142.1, from coordinate 61,456,011 downwards.
ATGAAGTGGTAAATAATTCTGTATATCCACATAGGAGAATATTTAGCTCTCATTTTTTGAAGATTTCTCATTGTATGGCAAAATGAATTATAAAATATTAAACAAATGATAAAATGCAGTTCATAATTTGATCTCAATACATGTGAATGAGGTTTCCTGTTTAGATAATGGGCCATAGATACAGAATTAAGAATTATATAAACAAGAATTCTAATGTTCTTGTTTGAGGAATTATTTGAATTATTTGTTATTTACATGATGTTTTAACAATAAAAGTGAAACATATTTATTTTAATTGTTTCTCTGCAATAGATTTATGATCCCCAAACAAAGAGATATGAAGTTCCAATACCTTTAAACATTCCAGACGTGCCAACAAGTACCTATGAAAATAGACTTTATGATGTTGAAATCAGAGAAAATCCTTTTGGCATCCAGGTTCGAAGAAGAAGTACAGGAAGAGTTATGTAAGTGATCGAATTATTTGATATGAAGAATATTTTTATTTTAAGTTAGAGGGGAAAAGTAAGATTTTCACTGTGCTACAGTATCAGTCATCACACTGAAAAGGTTTTTATTTCTATTAAATAACTTTGCCTGTTTTAATATTTTTAAACTAAACAATTATCACACTCATGAGACTATCATTAAGGATTAGTAAAATTTCATCTACATTTTGGATGTGATTTCGTTATTATCACACTCATTCTTCTAATCAAGTTACAACCCACATCAAGATTCCTCTTGAAAAGTGTGTGTGTTAACAAAATAAGTATTTGGAAATGTATTATGTAAATATTTAATAAGAAATTAATTGAAGTTGAAGTTTATTAATTCTGAAATCTGACAATTAATACTATCTCCACCAGGTATTGATGAAAGGAAATTATGATACATATACCTGTCTATATTTTTATGTTACAATGAATAAATTTATGTAAAAAGATTATTTTTATTTTAGTAAAATGTAGAGGTTGTAGACAAACTATAATATATTAAAAGAAAATTTTACTAATTTAAGCTTGCCATGCTTCTTTATAGAAGATGTTGCCAGAATTTTTTCAGGTATTGTCAGGGTGGATACAAATAATGAAGAAAATTATGTCTGTAGAATTTGAAAAATTGTATGATGACAATATTTTTGTTTCAGAGGATAAGAAGTGAAGTCATTTTGTAAATGACTTCTGGTGCAATGGCATTATTTATTTTTATTTGGAAAGCATTATTTTTAGTAAATAATTCTCCTAAATACTTAATATAGAAATTTATGTGTCCCAAATTATTTGTAATTATTACATTTCTTTTTCCTTCCAACCTTAACTTCTTTTCTTCTTCCTTTACATTCTTGCAAATCACTAGAAAAACAATATATTCTCTGTAACACATTTCTTCTGGATTTATTTTTAACACCAATTTGTATAAGTACAAAATAAAAGAAAGAAAATGATTGGGAGTAGTAATTAGGGAAAGCTTAGATTTAAAATATCCATCATGCCTTATAGTTTATTTTTATACTGATTTCATTTCATTCTATACATAGAAAAAGTTTACTGTGATTATCTCAAGGGAACAGGAAAACAGAACTTTTCATTTCTTGGAAATATATTACTTATAGATCATATTTATAACTTATTAATTTTATTAATAAGTTATATTAATATTTGTTTTACTACTATTAATTTTATTTTTAAAAGCAATATATATCTAAAGATAAACATATAATCATATTCATCATATAATTTATTTTATTAATAATGTCAAATAAATGAAACATACTTTAGATATTCTCTAACTTAGTCAAAAGAAAAATGTAGTGGGATAGTTCTTGTCATTTGGTGTTTCAGTACAACAATAAGGTACATAGAGAAAAATATAACTGCTTTTCAGATAACCTAAGAAAGAATTACCAAGTATTTGTAGTGCTAATTTGTATATATTTTCAGGATTAGAATTGTATTCTTTTCTTTTCAGTTGGGATTCTCAGCTGCCAGGATTTGCTTTTAATGACCAGTTTATTCAAATATCTACTCGCCTGCCATCAGAATATATATATGGTTTTGGGGAAGTGGAACATACAGCATTTAAGAGAGACCTGAACTGGAATACCTGGGGAATGTTCACAAGAGACCAACCCCCTGGTGTAGGTATCAATATTTGACCACTCCATGAGGCAGTTAAGACCATGATTAGGATCTCAGCAACTTCTCTGTAGGCCTAGACTTCAGTAATGAAGTAATGACAAGGGGGCCCCAGATTTGCTACTGTGATTTTCTATAAAGCAAACAAAAAAGCCACAATAGGGGATCCCTGGGTGGCTCAGCGGTGTCGCGCCTGCCTTTGGCCCAGGGTGCGATCCTGGAGACCCTGGATCGAGTCCCGCGTCGGGCTCCCGGCATGGAGCCTGCTTCTCCCTCTGCCTGTGTCTCTGCCTTTCTCTCTCTCTATGTCTATCATAAATAAATAAATAAAAATAAATCTTAAAAAAAAACCCACAATAAATTACGGGTGAAGGCAGAGGACTGGATGGATAACATCCTTGATTACAGTGAAAAGTGAGGTGCAACCCATCCCTTATCCTCTCAACTATGTAGAACAAAATATTCAGATTCAGAATCCCCTGCCGAATCTACTTTAACTCTCAGCTTTTAGTAATAACTGACTAGAGTTGTCTTTGATTTTTTTTTTACTCCTTTGATACTTATTTGATGCTAACATTTTCCTTTATGATACCATTAATAAGACAAAACACTGGGAAAAGTGACATGAGTATATAAAAACATTTTCTACAGATGTATGTATACCTGGTGCCCCTAAAGATGTCAGTTTGATTAGGGATCATTAAATTAAGAGTTTTGCGACTTTTGACAATTCATTTCATGACCCTGAATATAAGTTTTTTATACTGAAAAGTGAAAAGATCTAGCTGAGAATGAAATTAAATGTTTTGTAAACTATTATATAAACAAGATATTATCATTTAAAATATTATCATAAAATATAAACATAGGTATTACCATATAAGTTATTAATAAGTTTGAATACTTTCATCATTTTAATTATTTCTAGGACATTTTGTTATCAAAAAAGAAGTTCCAATTTATAGATAAGATATACCTGTTGAAGGAAACCCAACTACCCTAATGGTTTTTACATCAGTTAATGTGACAGTATTTGTGGGTTACATGAATTTTCATGTACAGAATTACAAATCTGTTCATGAATTTGTATGCTCTAAAGCAGTAATGGTTCAAATAATAGAGATTATTTTCTAAAGGAGATATATTTTTTTAATTTAAGCATAGTTTTGTGTACAAAGAAAGAAGCTTTAAATTCATATAGGCTCAATCCTCTGATTAATTTAAATATTACTTTGACAAAACTCATATGCTATTTTTATTTAAATATTATGCTTTTATTATTTAAATATTTTATATTATGTTTAATTTTTTATTTTAGTATAAACTTAATTCCTATGGATTCCATCCCTATTACATGGCTCTGGAAGACGAAGGCTATGCTCATGGAGTTTTATTACTTAACAGCAATGCAATGGGTAAAACAATCATTTGTTGAAATTCTCATATTTTATGTGACTCTTTAGTAAACTAAGATCTTATATGTAAATAAACATGTAATCATATTTTGAATTTCTAGATGTTACATTTCAGCCAACTCCTGCTCTAACTTACCGTGTGATTGGAGGAATCTTGGACTTTTATATGTTTTTGGGCCCAACTCCAGAAGTTGCAACAAAGCAATACCATGAAGTATGATTATATAATTTTTTAAAGTTTTCTTTGTAAAATAGAGTAACTCTCTTAGTTCACAAATATTTTTTTTTTCTCCAAAGGTAATTGGCCGACCAGTCATGCCACCTTACTGGGCTTTGGGATTCCAAATATGTCGTTATGGGTATAGAAATACTTCACAAGTTCAGCAAGTATATGATGAGATGGTGGCTGCTCAGATCCCCTATGTATGTATATTAGTTTTAAAAGAGTTAAATGTGTTATCTATTAAAGCAAAATGAAGTAAATAAATAGACTTTAAAATTAAGCATTTGGCAATAATTGATGCTTAGTTTTTTTGTAGCATCTAATGACTTAGTTATGAGATTTTTATAAAGTGTCTTTATTAGATGAAGGAAAAGGGATAATACCATTCCTTTTTCTCCTTTCTCTCTAGTCCATGACCCTGAGTTGTACTAAACAAGGCATTGTGCACTTGGTTTTCTCTCACAAACTTTGAGTTGCCTAAGAGTCAGATATATTTCCCATATTTTCTTTATATGAGAATAAGACTCCACAGAAACCTACTTCATCAACTGATGTGACAAATTACAGAGAAGATATTGGAGTTGAAACTGAATGATTTTTGCCCTGGAATAGGTGAATGTTAGAACATAGAACTAGAACACTTGCAGAATATGCTCTTCCCTCACTATTCAGGAAACTAAATATTACTGAGTCTCTAGAAATAATCATCCCTGTGATTTTATTTTTTAGCAAGATTAAGGAATCCCAGGTGTCCTTCTGGGAGCACTTAAACAGTGAAATCCAGAATGCTTGGTGTATAAGAACTCACTCAAAGAAGAATAAGGGCCTCATTATAAGACTTTGGTACATGTATTAGAATCAAGTATATATGATCCCTGAATACATTATTATGAGGAAATTAATTGTATAGGTATATGATACAGAAATATGCAAGTGAAAATTTTTTATAAAAAGGGAGTTTTTTTCCATTATCAATTGGGTCCACTCTACCAGCTATACTTTTTATAACACCTAGAAGAAGAAATTTAATTAATGCCTATTAACAGAAAATAATTTAAAATTTTGCTATTTAGGTCTAAATTAAAGGTGTCATGAAAGAATTCAAACATTTATTAGTTTAAGCATATTTGTTACTAACTATTTATAAGCAATATTTTGCTTTTTTAAACTTGGGCTATCATTCTAAAAAGATTTCAGTAGATAATAAAAGAATCTTAATGGATTTGCTAATACTTCTTCCTTTCCCTCTGGCAATGTTAGAATTATTTGAAATATTCCCCTCTTGCCTTTATGTTTCCGGAAATAGAACAACATCTATTTCTGTATATGTTGTACAAAATTCCAAATTGCCATTTATTGTAATTTCATTGCCTCGTAAATCCTTTACTCCTGTGTCTTCCTATTTCCTTTGGGAAGTACATAACAAAAGGTACTGATCTGAAAGAATTTTTAGAAATGAAAATTGTTAAGTGTACTGTCAATAAACAACATTTATATGAACTTGTTCATGGACTATTTTGCATTTTATATGTTAGGTTTTTTTTTTGTTGTTGTTGAACCTTGTGTTACTTACTTAATTCTCTTTAGGATTAAGTGAAAAAGCATTTAAAATTTCATAGTGCTATTACTTTTATAAGATGACAGAAAGAGATGCACTGACTCCTGTGATTCTTATCCCAATACCATATTCTTCATATGTTTTAGGATGTTCAGTATACAGACATTGATTACATGGAAAGGCAACTAGACTTTACAATTGATGAAAACTTCCGTGACCTTCCTGCGTTTGTTGACAAAATAAGACAAGAAGGAATGAGATACATTATTATCCTGGTCAGTATTTATATTTTATATTTTTCTGAGACTTATTATCTTGATTTCCTTAAAATTTCTCTCTTAGAATGAGGTGGGAGGGAGGTGTTTCAAAATAGAAGACTTTTATTTTATTATTTTATTTATTTTATTTAATTTTAAGACTATTACTTTAAATTCTTCCTTTAACATTTTTATTTACATGGGCCACTACCAGGCTACCTTTACATTTTGGTATATCCTTAGAGATTTAAGATTGAATCTGGAAGTCAAAGGCATGCTATCGTCTAGTAATCATCGGAGCTACAAACTAGTCTCAGTTTATAGAAGCTATCACAAAGTAATGATGGATTTTTCCATTTCTATACAATTCTCAAATCATTCTATGGGACTACTTCTTATGTTGGTCATGTTTAAAAATTTGACTTCAAGTTAGTGATTCAGTGGGGAGAATATTTTATCAATATCTTACAGGAAGCAAGCTAGGCAGGCAGTAATCCCACTGGTAGAAACAAAAACAAAATGAAAAATACTAGCAATCTTTCTTGAAATCATAACGAATACATTTTCAAAAGTTCTTAAAATTTCCTTCTATGGGATTCAGAGGACAATCTAGCTAGAACATTGAAGTGTATACCGTCTATTTGTCAGTCTATGTGAGAACACAGTAAAATGATAATGTAATTGTGGAAAATTTGTTTCATAACAGTGACTCGAGTGGCTATACTTTATTCCAGAGTTACCTGGTGTGTCTTTCATTTTAATTTTAGGATCCAGCAATTTCAGGAAATGAAACAAAGTATTACTCCGCATTTGAAAGAGGACAGGAGAAAGATGTTTTTGTCAAATGGCCTAACACCAATGATATTTGTTGGGCAAAGGTACTGAATTGATATCTTGAGATAAAATAAGCATAAAATGTTATTTCATTGAAAGTTTCTATTGAGAAAGAAAAAAACCTGTTAAAGACATATTCAGAGGGAGAGATACAGAATACAGAAATGTAATGATTTAATAGCTAATAAAATAATATGTATTCTGATTTCAATTCAAATTATTAGAAACAGTGAATTTGTATAGTTCATATGTCTAAATACTATTTGTTTCATCTTTAAATTGTCTTTTATTGCATTTCTTAGAATGCCTTGTGTTTTACTGTAAAATTAACATTAATAAGATGGTTGTTCATTATTCTACACTGCAAGTCATTTAAATGTTTGTACTTCTTTCATTAATAAAAGAGACAATGTTTTCAAGAGCTATACTTATATTCCTGACTTGAACAAGGAATATAATTTACTGAATTACTTTTAAGCAAAAATATTTAGACTGGTATACTAATACAGAAATATCTTAATTTTGGTTATATATAAAAAAGTAAACAAAAAATCCATTAATTCTAGCTAGAATGAAAAACAAAAACAGATTTCTGTAACGGGAAACACAATGAATTGCAATGTAAAATCCTTTTTTTTTTTTTTAATCCTGGACCAAAAATAGCACACTAGTGATAAAAGTGGTGAAATTCAAATATGGCCTTTAGATTACTTAATAATATAGTATGAATGCCGATTTCTTGGTTTTAATAATTGTAGAGAGGTTATAAATATGTTAACATTAGTAGAAACAATGAAGGAAATAGAACTCGTTGCAATTTTTGTAGCTTTCTGTAAGTCTGATAATATTTCAAAACGAAAAGTTAAAAATAAAATAGAAAACATCATACAATAAACTTAATGAGGAATCATAACATTTAAGAAACATGCAAGTATGGAGCATGGCATGTTGGCCACAGAAAGGGTTTTTTTTTTTCTTCCTATTTTCTTCCCATTCAATATATCTATACATTTTTCTCAGTTTTCTGTCTTCTGTTCCATTTCTTTAGAGTACTATACTCCATCAGCAACTAATGCCTTGTAGGTAATTAGTCCTTGGGAATTATCTAGATTTTTTTCTATATGGAACTATCTAACTTTTACTTCACAGATTCAAATTCTCAGAGCTTTTAGCATGATTGAATGTGGGCTCAAGTTGTGTGTTTGTGGTTGAGGTAGCAGAACACATTGGTAGGCATGGAAACAGACAGATATGAAGGTAGGGAGGGTGAGAGAGAGGAGTATTTAGTACTAATTGTGAAAACTAAGAAAATATTTGCCTCAGCATGGCATTATCCAACTCAAATTTCAATTCCTTTTAAATAAAAATATATTTATTATTTTTAGATTTTAATACTGGAATAATTATAGAAAAAGTTTTATTATAGAAACAGTTTTAATATACCACATTAAATTAAATTTAGTATATGCCTTCATATTAGTTCTTGACTAGAACTTTTGGTTACATGCATTGGTTTTAAAGTAACTACTACTACAAAGATTGGCATTCTATTTCCTATTTGTGATGTTAAAGAGGAAATTAATCTAGAAATGGGAATAGTTTGCAAATGATACATTTACCAAAACACAAACTGAAAAAAACAATTGAAGGAATTACTGACCTGGGCATCTCTGGTGTAATAATATGCTTCCAAAACTCTATTATACTTTATTTACAACATAGTCATATCGTGCTGAATTTATTTTCAACTATTTTCCCATTTTTCTTTCTCTGTAGGTTTGGCCAGATTTGCCCAATATAACAATAGATGAGAGTCTAACTGAAGATGAAGCTGTGAATGTAAGTTTTACAATGATTGACTACAATTCAGCACTTGGACTTAACTATCACTTTCACCAATAATTCAATTTGAATATTTTCTTAAAAAAAAGTAGCTTACTTATTTTTAAATGATCTATACCAGGCCATATTTAAATTGTACGGTGTTTCTATTCTTAATTTTTGGAGGAATATCCATGCTGTTTTCCTAAGTTGGCTGCACCACTTTGCATTCCCTTGTGCACTTCCAACAGTGCACAAGGATTCCAATTTCTCCATATCCTTTCCAAAACTTATTGTGTTTGTTTTTTGGATAATAGCCCATGATAACAGGTGTGAGGTGATATCTCATTGTGGTTTTGCATTTCCTTGATTATAAGTGAATTTGGGTATCTTTTCATCTACCTGTTGGCCATTTGCATGTGTTCTTTAGAGAAATTCTATTGAAATCTTTGCCCATAATTTAACAGGTTATTAGCATTCTTTTCTGTCTTTCTTCTTCTTTTCTCTTTCTTTCTTCTCTTTCTTTCTTTCTTTTTTTCTTCTTTCGTTTCTTTCTCTTTTCTTTCTTTTCTTTCTTCTTCTCCTATTGAGTCTAGGACTTTCTTATATAATTTGGAGATTCACACTTTATCTGATATATGGTGTTTAAATATTTTATCTTGCTCTGTAGGTTGCCTTCCACTTTGTTGTTTGTTTCCTTTGTTGTGCAGAAGTTTTTTGTTTGATGTAGTCACCTGTTTACTTTTGCTTTTGTTGCCTGTGTTTTGGTGTCATATCAGTAAAATCTTTGCCAAGACAATGTCATGAAGCTTTTCCCCTTTGTTTTCTCCTAAAAGTTTTTCAATTTCATGTGTTACATGTCTTTACTCCATTTGAGCTGATTTTTATGTATGATGTGAGATAAGGGCCCCGTTTCATTCTTCTGCATACGTATGTCCAGTTTTCCCAGCACCTTTTTTGAAGAGATTATCCTTTCTCCATTGGATATTTTTGGAACTCTTGTCAATCAATTGACTATATATGTATGGATTGATTTCTGTGCTGTCTATTCTCTGCCATTAATCTCTATATCTATCTTTATGCTGGTATTATATTGTTTTAATTACTGTGGCTTTGAAGTATATTTTGAAATCAAGATATGTGATGCCTCCAGCTTTGTTCTACTTTCTCAAGATGATTTTGGCTATTCAGGATTTTTGTAGTTCCATAAATTGCAGAATTGTTTTTATATTTCTATAAAAGATGCCATTGGGATTTTGATAGAGGTTGCTTTGAATCTACAGATTGCTTTGGGTAGTACAGAAATTTTTCATAATATTAATTCTTCCAATCCATTAACTTAGACTACCTTTCTATTTGTTTGAGTCTTTTTCATTATCTTTAAGTAGTGTTTTGTAGTTTTCAGTGTACAAGTCTCCCACCTCCTTGCTTTTATTCATAAGTATTATTTGTGTTGCGGTTTTAAATTGGATTATATTTTCCTAATTTACTTTTTTGATAGTTCATTGTTGGTGTATAAAAATGCTACTGATTTTTGCATGTTGGTTTTACTTTCTACAACTTTAATTTAATAATTCTGTGTGTGTGAGAGAGAAAAAAACTCCATTTTTTTCTGAATAAGTATGATATTAGCTGGGGGTGTTTACTGAATGATCTTTATTATGTTGAGGTATTTCCTTCTATTCCTAATTTTTTAAGAGTTTTTATCATGAAAGGGTGTTGAATTTTTTCAAGTACCTTTTTCTGCAATACTTTTTCAGATGATCATGTGATTTTTATACTCATTCTGTTAATGTGGTATATCACATTAATTGATTTTCATATGTTGAACAATCCTTGCATTGAACAAATTCTGCTTGTTCATGTGTATGAACTTTTTAATATGCTGCTGAATATGGTTCTCTAATATTTTGTTGAGGATGTTTGCATCTGTAGTCATAAGGGGTATTATTCTGTAGTTTTTCTTTTTCTTGTCTTTTTCTTGTGATATCTTTGACTTTTGTATGAGAGTTATGCTGGCCTTTTCAAATGGGTTTGGAAGCATTCTAACCATTTCAGTTTTGGGGGGAAAAATTTGGAAGGATTGGCATTAATTCTTCCTAATGTGTTTAGTACAATTTCCAATGTAATCATTTGGTCCTGGGCTCTTCTTTAAGAGGTTTTTGATTACTGATTCAATCTCCTTACAAAGAATTGGTCTTTTTAGGTATCTATTTCATCACAATTCAGTTTTATTAGGTTTTATGATTCTAGGAATTTATCCATTTCTTCTAGGTTATTCAGTTTGCTGGTGTTTAATTATTCATACTAGCCTCTCATAGTTTTTTTTTTATAGGCAGAAAGTGAAGGAATGTGAAAAAAAGATACTCTAGACAAATGGCAACCAAAAGAGAGCAAGGGTGGATATACTCGTATCAGAAAAAAAAAGATTTTAAGTGAAAAACTGTCACAGGAGACTAATAGGGACATGATGAATGACAATAGGTTCAATTCATCAAGAAGATAGAACAATTGTGAATATGTATGCACTCAGCATCTGAACACTTAAATATATGTAACAAACATTGACAGAACTGAAGGAGAAGTACACAGTGGCACAATAATAGTGGGATACTTTAATACGTCTTCAATAATGGATGGAACAAGCAGACAGAAAATCAACAAAGAAACAGGAGTCTAAGGGTGCCTGAGTGGCTCAGTCTGTTAAGCATCTGCCTTTGGCTCAGGTCATGATCCTGAGGTTCTAGGAGTGAGCCTACATTAGGCTCCTTGCTTGGCATGGAACCTCCTTTCCCCTCTCCCTCTGCCACTGATCCCCCTGCTTGTGCTCTCTATCTCACTCTGTCAAGTAAATAAATAAAATCTTTTTAAAAAAAGAGAGAGAGAGAGAGAGAGAGAGAGAAAAAGTGGACTTAAACAACAGTATAGAGCATATGGACTTAATAGACATTTACAGAACATTCTACCTAAGAGCTGCAGAACATTTTACCTAAGAGAACATGCAATATTTTCCAGGATATATCACATATTAGATTGCAAAGTAAGACTGGTTTTAAGTCTTAAATTTAAGAATGGTCAAATTATACCAAGTATGTTTTCTGACCACAATGGAATGAAGCTGAAATCAATATCCAAAGGAAAATTGGAAAATTCACAAATATGTAGAAATTGAAGAGCGCACTTTTGAACAGCCACTGAGAAAAGAAATTAAAAGGGAAATTATAAAATTTGTTAAGACAAACAAAATTGAGTATCCCACACACCAAAAGTTATAAGATGTGGCAAGAGGGAGGTTTATAATGATAAATACCCACAGTAAAGAAGATATCAAATAAACAACCTAACTATACACCTCCAGGAACTCTGAGAAGAACAAACTAAACCCTAAACTAACAGAAAAAAGGAAATGATAAAAATTAGTCCAAAAATAAATGAAAGAAAAAATATCAAGACAATAGAACAAAATCAGTGAAACTTCATAGTTGGCAGTCAATAGTTTGGGTCAGTTACTGTAATCAGTAAGTCATACAAGTCCATGTGTGAAAAATTAGAAAGAAATACTTACTTAAAACTTACTAAATTGTTTCTAGAGTTGAGCCAAAGGATTACTGAACAATGTTATTTGGGAAAAATAGAGTTTTATCTCAACTGCAGTTCTACCCATTACTCTTGTGTACTATTAGCACAAGAGTAATGGAGAGGAAGGCATGGCTTCTTCATATAAATTTGGAAGACCCCTTCAATTTACAGTGGTTTATGTAGAATCCTTTGGGATACTCTAACACATAAGGTATAGAGAATCTTGGATCATATGTATTTGATGAAAGTTTTGGATATAATTAATGATTTGTATTAAAGGAATAAAACAGCCACCTAACTGAATAAAGCAAATAGAAAAATGCATGAATTGTGGAAAGAGCACAACAATAGAAGTTAAACAAAACATGGTTTTATGTTTTGTACTTATTTTTCATTATACTTTAGAGGAGAAATTACAATCTAGCAGAGAAAATATTTGTTGACTATAAACCCATTGTGCCTCTTTCCTTATGAATAAAAGTAATTATCAGGCAAATGATATATTGAAGTATATCATTATATTGGCTCTAAATATCTATGACATGTGTTTTTCTTTATTAGTTTCAGAGGTAGAACTTAGTGATTTATCAGTTGCATATAACACATCTTCCTTGTGTGTTCATCTGTCAGTGGACATCTGGGCTCTTTCCATATTTTGACTATTGTGGATATTATTGCTACATATGTTGGGGTACATGTACCCATTAGAATCACTATGTTTGTATCCTTTGGATAAATATTTAGTAGTGCAGCTGCTGAGCTATCCTCTGATAGCTTTATTTTTAATTTTTTAAGGAACCTCCTTACTGTTTTCCAGAGCAGCTGTACCAGTTTGCATTCCCACTAACAGTATAAGAGAGCCACCCTTTTTCTGCATCCTTGTCAACATCTGTCATTTTCTAAGTTATTCATTTTAGCCTTTCTGACTGGGGTGAGGTGGAATCTCATTGTGATTTTGATTTGTATTTCCCTGATGCCAAATAATGTCGAGCATTTTTTGATGTGTCTGTTGACCATTTGTATGTCTTCTTTGGAGAAATGTCTGTTCATATATTCTGCTCATTTCTTGACTGAATTTTTTTGTTTTTTTTTTGGGAGTTGAGTTTGTAAGTTCTTTATAGATTTTGGATACTAGCCCTTTATCTGATAAGACATTTGCAAATATCTTCTCTCATCTCATTGGTTGCCTTTTAGTTTTGTTGGGCATTTCCTTTGCTGTGCAAAAGCTTTTTATCTTGATGAAGTCCCGATAGTTCATTTTTGTTCTTATTTTTCTTGCCTTTGTAGATGTGTCTAGCAAGAAGTTACTGTAGCTGAGGTCAGAGAGGTTGTTCTCTGTGCTCTCCTCTAGGATTTTGATGGTTTCTTGTCTCACATTTAGGTCTTTCATCCATTTTAAGTTTCTTTATGTGTGGTGTAAGAAGTGGTTCAGTTTCATTTTTCTGCATGTGACTGTCCAATTTTCCCAACACCGTTTGTTGAAGAGACTTTTTTTCCCCCATTGGATATTTTTTTCCTGTTTTGCCAAAGATTAGTTGACCATAGAGTTGGGAGTTCATTTCCGGATTCTCTGTTGTGTTCCATCGATCTATGTGTCTGTTTTTGTGCTGGTACCATATGTTTTGTAAATCCCTATATTCCTTACCCTTTGCATTATCTCTATGCATAATGCCTTTCCATATTTTATTCATTCAGAACACTATTCTGGCAGTTACTACATAGACTTTAGTGTGACAGGAAAGCATGCAGATGATACCATGTTTTCCAGGCAATTGATTTACTTACAGAAGGTCAATCCTCTGCTAGCACATAAACTTTGACCTTAGCATTTATATAGGTAGGTTGACAAGCAAGGAATTTTCTTGGTAGAGAAAAGAGTAAATAATCTTTTCTCTGCTGATGTGGGAAAGGTTAGATGTGAGAAAGAAAGACAAATGGTTGAGTTGGTTTTAAAGCAATATATTGGTCTTGGAAGAGCAGAAAGCAGGGTAAACAATTTTTTTTAATCAAATAAACAGGCTAAACCAGGCCTTTTCCTTTCCTATCATGCTCCACAAAAGTAAATATGCAGTATAAGGCTCTAAGGATACAAAGAAAAAAATTCCCTAAAACTCTAAGAAGCACTGAAAATATATTTCTGTGTGTTGTGTTGTGAACTTTTTTTTTTAAACAATCCATAAGGATTCCAAGCTTTCTCCCTTCTCTTTCCATGTATCTCTCTCTCTTTTCATTCTTTATTGTTTTTGGTTATAGAAAAATTATATGCATTAATGAAATTAAAGTTAGGATCAGGTTGCCTTCATTATCACCTGCACACAGCTTGTGAATTTGACAGATAAATGTCTGACTTACACATGCATGATGTCTCTTCTGACATTCTACATCTTTTTACAGGCTTCCAGAGCTCATGTAGCTTTTCCAGACTTTTTCAGGAATTCCACAGCAGAGTGGTGGGCAACAGAAATTATAGATTTCTACAATAACCAGATGAAGTTTGATGGCTTGTGGATTGTAAGTAAACTGAACAATTTATATTTTAAGTTATGTTTTTTTATTTCTTATGCAGTGATTATGCAAAAATTCTTACTAGATTCTAATAATGGCAACAAAGTATTTTTTGTGAAAATACTAATTTTTCCATATAAAGAAAAAGCATTTCAATATGCAAAGGACTGTAAAATACAGTGTTAACAATTCATTTTATATATACAGATGCTATTTCTTGAATATTTTCAACTTCACCAAGGAACCAAAATATCTTTCTTTCTAATTATTCATAAATGCTTATAAACATTTATTTTTCTTTTATTTAATGTAGAAATAAATCTTTCACAACTGTCAGTCATTGGTACAAGAAATCATAATTTCTTACAAATGTAGTAAATTATCTTTCAATCTCCTAATTTTATTTTTTATTTTTTTAAAGTTTTTAAAATATTTAATTTATTTATTTATGAGGGACAGAGAACAACACAAACCCCTGCAACACCATGTCTACTGACCATAGAGTCCTGCAAAGCTTCAGTTCTTTTTTTTTTTTTTCCCAAAAGCTTCAGTTCTAATGGAAATAGCTTTGGGTCTCTTTTAACAGCAAATCAAAGCACACATAATTAAAACTCACCACACACTGGTCAAGGTCCAAACACTCCCCATTGCAGACAAAGATAAACTCTGCAAAGGAGTGACCTGAGAGATAGAGCATCCATAACACACTAGAGACACTTCCTGAAGTGTCAGGCCCTGGATATTATATGACTTCTTCTTCATAAATTCATTACTCTCAGAAGCAGGAAACATAGCAGGTTGTCATAATAAACAGAAGAGGACAGAAACCTAGACAAAATGCCAAGATGAAGAAATTCATCCCAAAAGAAAGAATAAGAAAGGATCATGGCCAGGGATCTAATCAAAACAGATATGTCATATGTCTGATCCAGATTTTAAAGCAGCAATCATAAGGATACTAACTGGGCTTGAGAAAAACATATAAGACATCAGGAACACCCATATCTCAGAGATAAAAGAGCTTAAAACCAATCAGGCTGAAATGAAAAAATTCAATAAGTGAGATTCAAACTGATTGTATGTAATGACCACAAGATGGAAAAAGCAAAGGAACGGATTTTATATAGAAGATAAAATGATGAAAAATAATGCAGCTGACAAGAAGAGAGAAAGAAAAATATTAGATCATGAAAGTAGACTTAGGTAACTCAGTGATTCTATGATGAGTAATAACATTTGTATCATATGAGTCCTAGAAAAAGAGAAAAGGGGGGCAGTTATATTTGAGGGGTTTATAGCTGAAATTGTCTTTAATCTGTGAAGAAAACAGACTTCCAAATCCAGGAATCAACAAAAGCTGGCCAATACCAAGACATAATATAGTAAAATTTGCAAAATGCATCAATAAGGAAAGAATCTTGAAAGAAGCAAAGGGGGGAAAAGTCCTTAACCTACAAGGGAAATCAAATAAGGTTTGCAGTAGATCTAGCCACAGAAACTAGACAAGCCAGTAGAGAGTGGCAGGGTATATTCATCATGCTGAATGGGAAAAATCTGCAGTCAAGTATACTCTATCCAGCAAGACTGTCATTCAGAATAGAAGGAGAGATAGTTTCCCAGACAAGCAAAAATTAGAGGAGTTCATGTTCACTAAACCATCTCTGCAAGAAATATTAAAGGGGACTCTGTGAATGGGAAAGACCAAAAGCAACAAAGACTAGAATGAAACAGAGAATATATCCAGAAACAGTGACAGGATTATCTTGATTCTCAAACCAAAGACCTTCTAAAAGAAAAATTACAGACTGATATCCTTGATGAACATGGATGCAAAAATTCTCAACAACATATTAGCAAATTAGATCCGATAGTATATTTAAAAAATTATTCACCATGATCAAGTGGGATTTATTCCTATGTTGCAAGGGTGGCTCTGTATTCACAAATCAATCAATGTGATACACCACGTTAATAAAAGAAAGGATAAGAACCATATGATCCTCCCAGTAGATGCAGAGAAAGCATTTGACAAAGTACAACATCCATGCTTGTTAAAAACCCTCAACAAACTAGGGATAAAGGGAACATACCTCAACGTCATGAAGACCATATAAGGAAAACTCATAGCCAATAACATCCTTAATGGGCAAACTGACAGCATTACCTCTAAGGTGGGGAAGAAGACAGGGATATCCACTCTCACCATTGTTATTTAACATAATACTGGAAGTCTTAGCCTCAGCAATTTGAAAACAAAGAGAAATAAAAGGCATCCAAATTGGCAAGGAGGAAGCCAAACCTTTTATCCTTTGCAGACAACATGATACTCTATGTATAAAGCCTGAAACATTCCACCAAAAAAACTTCTAGAACTCATACATGAATTCAGTAAAGTCACAGGACACAAAATCAATGAACAGAAATCTGTTGCATTTCTGTGCACCAATAATGAAGCAGCACAAAGAGAAATCAAGCAATAGATCCCATTTATAATTGCACCAAAAACCATAAGCTACCTAACTAAATAGGTAAAAAATCTGTACTCTGAAAATTATAAAACACTTATGAAAGAAACTGAAGAGGACACAAAGAAATGGAAAAAAAAATCTATGCTCATGGACTAGAAAAACAAACATTGTCAAAATGCCTATACTATCCAAAGCAATCTACAGTTTTAATGCAATCCCTATCAAACTGCCACCAACATTTTTCACAGAGCTAGAACAAACAATCCTAAAATTTGTATGGAAGCACAAAGGCCCTAAATAACCAAAGCATTCTTGAAAAAGAAAAGCAAAGCTGGTTGCATCGCAGTTCTGAACTTCAAGCTGTATTACAAAGCTATAATCATCAAAACAATGTGGTACTGGCACAGAAACAGACACGTAGATCAATGGAACAGAATAGAGAACTCAAAAATGGCCCCTTAACTGTATGGTCAACTAAACTGTGGCAAAGCAAGAAAGAATACCTAATGAAAAACAAACAGTTTCTTCAATAAAGAAAACTGGACCACTTTCTTACACCATATACAAAAAATAAACTCCAAATGGATGAAAGACCTAAATGTGAGGCAGGAAACCATCAGAATTCTAGAGGACAACACAGACAACTGTTTGACATAGCAGCTTCTTATTAGAAACGTCTGTGGAGGCAAGTCCTAATGAACTTTTGAAACTTCATCAAGATAAAAAGCTTCTGGACAGCAAAGTAAACAGTCAACGAAACGAATAGGCGACCTATGGAATGGGAGAAGATATTTGCAAGTGACATTATCAGTTAAAGGGCTAGTATCCAAAATCTATAAAGAACTTATGAAACTCAACACCCAAAATGCAAAGAACGCAGATAAGAAATGGGCAGAAGACATGAACGTTTTTCCAAAGAAGAAATCCAGATGGCTAACAGACACATGAAAAGATGCTCAATGTCACTGGGGATCAGGGAAATACAAATCAAAACTATTATTTACCCAGAGGGTACAAAGGTACTGATTTGAAGGGATACATGAATGCCAATGTTTATAGTAGCATTATCAACAATAACCAAATTATGGAAAAAGCCCATATGTCCATCGACTGATGAATGGATAAAGAAGATGTAATATATATATATATATATTACATATATATAATATATATATTATATATATAATAGAATATACTATATTCTATATATTACTGAGCCACAAATAAGAATGAAATATTGCCATTGGCAAAAATGTGGATGCAGCTAAAGACCATTATGCTAAGTGAAATAACACAGTCAGAGGAGGACAAATAGCATGTGATTTCGCTTCTATGTGGAATTTAAGAAATTTAATAGAAGACCATATGGGAAAAATATAAGAGAGAGGCTAACCACAAGAGACTCTTAACTTTTGAGAATAAACTGAGGGTTGCTGGAGGGGAGGTGGGCAGAGGGATGGTTTAACTGGGTGATGAGCATTGGGTATTGTATGTAAGCGATGAATCACTAAATTCTACACTTAATAAATAAAAATAAAACAAATAGTTTTCTGCATGTAAACTATATTTTATGGTTTTAAGAAACCATAAATTATTGCTTTATTTAAAAAAAACAATTGATAGAAGGCTCTGGGGCAGGAATGGAGAGAAGGGCATAGGAGAAGATACACCATTATAATTTAATTTAATTTTATAAAGCATAGAAACTGCACTTTTTACTTTATATTTATAAAGTAGGACATTTCATGTGTTTCAAAAGGAGTCATGAAATGCAAAAAACACATAAACTAAGTCTTTATTATTGATATGCTTTATATTTTGTCCTTTACAATAGTGAATGTGTCATTACTTAAATATACTCCTTTATTAGCTATCTGAAGCAGTTCCTTTGAGAATACATGTTCTAAATTCTTTTTGTTCACTTTTCTCTTTTTTTAAGGATATGAATGAACCATCAAGTTTTGTACATGGAACAGTTTCTAATCAATGCAGGAACACAGAGTTAAATTATCCACCTTATCTCCCAGGTACAATATTGTTGCTACTCCTTTGATGTTATTGGTATTTATTAATCATGTTTATATACCTTATGATGTAGTGAATAGGATTCACATTCCTAATTCCCAATGCCCATTTACACATTGAATCATACCTCGACTGGTTACCAAAACTATTTAACACTATTTGGGAAGAAAAATCAAGAAATATGTCTTGCTTCTATAAACACATTTCTAAGCATGCTTAAAATTGTTGCTTTGATTTTCTTAAAATCTACCCAGATTTGAAAATTCTCAATATTCCTTAAGATTAAATAAAAGAACCTTTCATAAAGTTTTCTTTTAAAATTTCTTTCCATTAAGAAAAATTGAAAGAATACTGACATTTCTTTGATTGTCGCTGACCCAGGAAAGAGGGGTCTAGTCACTCAGCATTCATCCTGATACTCTATATTCATAAACTGTTGACACCTAAAGTGACCGCAAAGCTCTGAAAACATGCATCTTTAGCCAAAAAAAAAGTGGATCAAAAAATAATGTTGTTATAGATTTTGCTCAGTTCTTAACCCCGGGGCTTTATGTTACCAAATGGATTTTTAACAAAAGTCTTTCTAATCAGTATGCCTCATATGAGTACATAAATTATAGTACACATTTAAGAGTACCCCTATTTTTCAGGTTTTTATTTATTCATGTTAATTAGTAACATTTTCATTGCTGAGTACAGTAAAGTTTTTCACATATTTTTCAGTCACAGTTGTATCTGCCATTTTTGTTCACTTTAATTAGCAGAGGCAAAGTGTACAAATGGTTAAGAAATCAATATTATTTTAAATAATGATTAATGTTTTACCAAAAGAATATATAGGTATGATTTACACATTTGAATAGAGGGTACTTCATAATATATTAATATTTTTCCATTGATTTTCCCCAGAACTCACAAAAAGAACTAGTGGATTACATTTCAGAACTATGTGTATGGAAACCGAGCAGATTCTTAGTGATGGATCATCTGTTTTGCATTACAATGTTCACAATCTATATGGATGGTCACAAATGAAACCTAGTTATGAGTAAGCAATGTTCATATTATCCTTTTTTACTGTTATCTTTTAGATATTAGATATTAGATTTAATACCTAAATTAGTTTTAAGAGTTTTTCCCTGCTGACCTATCTGATAACACTTTACTTTCCAATGTTCTCTGTAACTTACTTGGTCCTTTATGGCACTTAGAATTATTGTATTTCTCTCTCTCTCTCCCTCTGTCTCTCTACCTCTTTCATTTATCATTGTGTATCATTTATCATTGTTTTAAATTTCATCCCATTCCAAAAGCAATCCTGAATAATGTTATTTTGTTTCTCCCTAGCTCATAGTAGCATAGAGATTATAATAATAGGCCTTCAAAATATAGCTGTGAATGAATAAATGAGTAAATAATATATGATTAGTTAATAATATGTAATTATTTTAATATATGTATTTTATATATTTTTATTTTTATTTATATATTATTTTTTATTGGAGTTCAATTTGCCAACATATAGCATAACACCCAGTGCTCATCCCATCAAGTGCCCCCTTCAGTTTTATATATATTACATATATATATCACTTCTATATAAGTATTATTTTAATTTAATATATGATCTTATATTTATATTTATAACAATTAATATAGTATTAACAAATAATAAAATAATATAGTCCATTAATTAAGGCATTAGAGTTTGGTTTAATCTGTTATTTAAATCCATTATTACCAAATTAAAATATGTGTAAGTGAACTTGACTTAATGTCCACAATAAACAAATTTTTATGTGAGGCCAGTGATAATGGAACACAAACCATTCTTTGACCATCAAGTCTTTATTACCACTGTCCAATAAGACTTTTTGCAATGATAGAAGTATTTTCTGATTCTGTGTTGTCCAGTATGGCATGTACTAGCCATATAAGGTTATTGAACAATATGACTAGTGTGACTCAGAATTTTTATTTTGTTTTATTTTTTTAAGATTTTATTTATTCATATATTTGAGAGAGAGAGAGAGAGTGAGAGAAAGAGTGCAAGCAGGGGGAGAGGCAGTAGGAGAGTGAGAGTGAGAATCTAAGAGAGACTATGTGCTGAGCTTGGAGACTCACATGAAACTTGATCTCACGACCCTATCATGACTTTTTCTGAAATCAAAAGTTGAACACTTAACCAACTGAGCACTCAGGCATCCCCAGAAATGTGATTTTAAATTTTATTTAATTGTAATAAATTTAAACTTAAATAGTTCCATGTGGCTAGTGTGCAGCTTGTCACACAGTACAATATATGTCACTGGCTCTTAACTACACAGTATAATCACCACTAGAGATTTTTAATAAATGTATTGATTTACCTGGTCTGTACTATAGCCTAAGATCTGAATTTTAAAAAATTTCCCAGGTAGTGCCAGTGAGCATCTAGGGTTGAAAACCACACACACAAAAATAATAAATAAAATAAAAATAAAATAAAATAAAAAAGAAAACCACAGCTCTAGTATATGATTGAAGTTGGTAAAAGAATGAAAAGCATTTTGGAGTAAAGGGTATGGGTAATATTTCCTCAGTTAGTGAAACATGCTTATCTCATTTCTAGCACCAAACTTTTTCAACCTATGAGAGATGAATTATTTAAAGATGTTATTACGTGAATGAATGACCGCAGATTTGCTCACCAAATTCCAATGCAAGGACACTAAAATCATATAGAAAGACTAGGAAATGTCATTTTTAAGAGTAATCAAATTGGTCTTCAACAATGTTTTTTTTTATCGGGATAAATGTTTCATTAAATTTACCCTACTGGAATATAATTTTGAAGTATAATTATCCTCACTTTTTTATCCTCAGCTAACCTCATTTTATCATAGAAATATAGGTGTTAAAAAAGAATAAAAATACTGAAAATTGATTGATATCTTTTTGGCAAAACTTATGCATTTTGGGATGAAACTGTAGTTTAAGGAAAATTGGAAAAATATTTCTCAACTGAGGTAGTAAATTGTACTGGAACACATTTCATGGTTCCTAACACACTGTAGGATGCTTAGTAAATTTAAGGAAATGTAGGTAAATTTCTAAATAATTGATATACGAAGATATTTAGTGATATTTAGGGATATTTAAAGTACATTTTACTCTTAAATAACAAACATTATGAGGAGGAGATCAGTACAGTCTTCCAAAGAACAGTTTTTAATTTAAGTCATAATATATTTCTTTAATAGTGTTGATTTTGCTCCCATTCATAAAATTTTCAGTAAAGGTGTCAACCACATTTGTTATTTAAATTAGAGATGAATAAATGTTAAATGTTGAGTTAAAGAGCTCAATTTACATATAGTGATAGTCTTTTCATGTTTTATTTTTTATTTATTTTAAAGATCTTATTTATTTATTGATGAGGGACTCAGAGAGAGGCAGAAGGAGAAGCAGGGTCTCCACAGTCTCTGATAAGGGACTGGATCCCAGGACTCTGGGATCACACCCTGAGCTGAAGGCAGATAGTCAACCACTGAACTACTCAGGTGTCTCAACTTTTATGTTTTACCTAATTTCTTGATATTTATTTTTTTTCAGTTATATTAAAAAAAATGTTGAACTCTCCTTCAGAAATGTTAGAGATTAAACGTAGTCTGTGTTTTTAAAGACCTTGGCAAATGTAAAAGGACATTACATTTATATTTAAGCAAAGGATGGATAGTAAAGACTTTATTAATCATTGGGGAAAAGTGAAAGGATTAAAACATAATTTTTTTCTTCAAGGTATCCAGACTGTAGCATTTTATTGTTCCTTTTTTTTTTTTTGACGCTGTTTGTGCCTTTCAAAACTGGTGCAGATTTAACATGCAACTAGTTCTTGCTACTGTCCTCTTCACTAAACATGTCACAAACAAGCAAAACAAGGAAAGAATACAGTGAGTGGATTCAAAAACAGGAGATAATCACTTGAGAAATAGCAGTTTAAGAGGAAGGACCTTGGACCAGTGGCAAATGAAGTTTCATATTTAAATCCCATACAAAAACTTTGTCTTCAATACATCTCTTTCCCTTATTTAAAATTCAGTGAAAGGGATTATAGGGGAAAGTAGAGAAAAT
This sequence comes from Nyctereutes procyonoides, assembly GCF_905146905.1. Taxonomy (NCBI): domain Eukaryota; kingdom Metazoa; phylum Chordata; class Mammalia; order Carnivora; family Canidae; genus Nyctereutes; species Nyctereutes procyonoides. The sequence continues at coordinate 61,433,075 of NW_026575142.1, read as the reverse complement.
GAGTGGGAAAAATTAGAGAGGGAGACAAAACATGAGAGACTCCTAACTCTGGGAAATGAACAAGGGGTAGTGGAAGGGGTAGTGGGTGGGGGAATGGGGTGACTGAGTGACTGAGGAGGGCACTTGATGGGATGAGCACTGGGTGTTATACTATATGTTGGCAAATCGAACTTTAATAAAAAAATATATAAAAAATTAAATTAAATTCAGTGTTGAACTGATATAAGGCCTGAGGTTCAAATGTAGGAATAAGTACGCTTTAAAAACTACCTCAAATTCTGTGTTCAAATATCAGACAATTAAAGAATTATATGAGTATATATTCCATATTTTCAACTTCAACAATACCTAGAGTGACTTTAAAGATTATCATATATTTTTCATTAGAGAGGATATAGAAAAATCAAAATCTTTGTCTCCCTTTGGAAATTCTCCCTTTTTTGTTAAATATGTAACTTTTAAGTAAATGCCCCTGATTTTTGTAATCATAATTTAGAATGGAATTTGAAAAATCAGTAGATACAAGTTATTTTCTTAGATATTCCAATAGACTGGGTTAGATGGCAAATGGAAAAACCATATCCCATTTCTAAGTTTAATATATCTCCTGGAAAAATAAAGATGCCTTTTTAAAAGATATTATTTATTTATTCATGAGAGACACACAGAGAGAGAGAGAGGCAGAGACATAGGCCGAGAGAGAAGTAGTTTCCATGCAGGAAGCCCGATGTGGGACTCGATCCTAAGATTCCAGGACCACGCCCTGGACTGAAGGCAGGCACTAAACTACTGAGCCATCCAGGGATCCCGAAAGACGCCTTTTTGAGTGGGAGAATTGTGTAATGTAGGAAGTGACCTCTTGTAATTCTTTTAACAAAAAATAAGATTGGTAGGTCAAAACACAATATAGCTCACCCTCCCACTAATTTGGAAATTTTCTTGTTTACAGCTGTGACTTTGTTAGTCATCTGAACAGATACTCAACCTTGTCTCTCGGACTTTACTTCCTGATTAATATGTCTGAGTTGAATGTTGATCTAGCTGGTATCAAAATTGAGATCTGAATCCATAGAACTATTTCCATGGTTCACCCCTTCACATTATCTTCTCACTAATGGAAATTTAAATTTGTTTTTATTGTGCACTAACAATGGAAATAGTTAAGCTTACAAAAACTTATTATCCAACTCTAAACCTGAAACTGAAATTACATATTCTGATCTAATGGTGAGTCTGAGATATGAAATGGTCCAGTTACTATTTCTAATGAATGTTAAATGTATAATACTGAATGATTGCTTACTAAAAAAGTAAATTAAAGAGATATATTTAGCTTTCAAAGAGTTTGCTTAAATAAATATTGAGAAAAATAATCCTGTGATAACTTCATTTACTCTAAGACATCCTGTCCTATAATCTAAAATAATTTAATACCCACCTGATCAGAGATAGAAGTATCTCAAGTATAGTTATTTTATTAGTAATTAAAAAATGATAACCAAATGAATTAATTTCAAGTTAGTATCTTTAGTAACCATGGTGAAAATTATTTTTTTCATGGTAAAAATCAATATATATAGTTATGGCTAGAAGTTTTTAAATATGTTTAAAAGTTTCAATTTAATATTCTCCATTCACATTATCTACTTTTGTAATATACACGAATAGTTTTCTAAAAATCATTTTTAAGGACTTTTTTCCCCCCCAATAATTTAAGGTATTTTTTAGAAGCTTTAAAATTCTTTTAAAAAATGCTCATGTAGGCAGCTATAAGTACACAATAAAAATACTTCTATATTATAATAACAATATTATAATCCTTTCTTTAAGTTTTTCAAAACCAACTGGTAACAGAGGACAAACTGTCCTACAGGTCAAAAGTGTTTCTTAAAATTAATCTAAATTCATTATGACTAAATCATTTGTGAAGTTGGAAGATGTCAAAATTATTTGGAAAATATTTATACTGATGGGATTTTAAATTGTATATTTAGTGGCAGCAAGCACTTTTATTTATTCATGAGAGACACAGAGAGAGAGGCAGCGGCATAGGCAGAGGGAATAGCAGGCTCCCTCAGGGGAGCCTGATGCGGGACTCGATCCCAGGCCCTGGGATCATGCCCTGAACCAAAGGAAGACGCTCACCTGCTGAGCCACCCAGGTGTCTCCAGAGGAGATTCCTCTAATGCAGGAGGTTATATTTTCCTTAAGAGAAAATTATTATGAAAACAATGAAGAATTCGTCTCAATTAGAAATCTAACAAGGTCTATGTCCAGTTATTGATTTAAAGCCTCAGTAAAAAGTTTTGCATGAAGCAGACAAAAATAAATTTAAAAAATGTATTTCTTGAGTGTGAACACATTAAGAATTTGGGAAAACTCCATCCTTATAAGTAGTTTTTGTATTAGTTAAATAAAATTAATTTTGTTCTCAAATTAACTAAACTTAGAATGTACGTTTTCACATATATATTTAGATTGATCGTCAGTGTTTTTTTATTCTCTATATAAATAATCGTTCATTTCTTGTTAAATTTCAGCTAATATATGTGATGTATGTTAAATATATTGACGTTCCTAAATAGACTAGATCCTTTATTGTAGAAAATAAAGTAATGAAAATGGTTTTCTTATATATGATCTTTTTAAGGATTGGCATACGTGCAAGTAGAAAGTTTTAAGTTAGCAAATACAATATGGTCTTTATCGTTAACAAATTGTTCGATTTTGGTTCAATGGATCTGATGTCCATTGAAAATACTTTCAGGAAGTGCCTTGGTGGCTCAGTTGGTTAAGACTCTGCCTTCTGCCTGGATCATGATCCCAGGGTTCTGGTTGGCATCTTTGCTCAGCAGAAAGCCTGCTTCTCCCTTTCCTTCTGCTTGCCACTCCTCCTGCTGTGCTCCCTTTCTCTCTAAGTCAAATAAAGAAAAATAAGAATCTTTTAAAAGGTGCCTTTAAAAAAGAAAACACTTTCAGTTTCCTGTAATTTTGATTTAAGATATTCATTAATTCAAAAATTTATTGAGCTATTAGTATTCACCAAACACTGTATTAGGTATAAAAAATACAAAAAAGAATAAGACATTATCTTTAACTTCAAGAATCTCAAGGTTTCACAGAAGTAACTTTATGTATAAAGAAATCAGTACAAACACTGTCATCCATGTTGTAATAAGAAAATGATTGCAAAGTCTGCCTAATTAGATATTTGAAGTATTTCTTTTTCCTGAGACAGTTCTGTAGTCCTTATTCGTATGCAATTTATTTTAAATAATATAAAAATAAACACTTTACTTCCAATTAATAGTGGAATATTTGTCTACTTTAGATGCTCTTAAAATATCACAGAAAGAGTGCAGGTGATATAAAATAATGCATTATTATATAATTATTAGCACGAGAATATGTTTTAAAATGAAAAGTAAGTCTTCAAAGACTGAGGAGGGGAGAAAAGAAAAAAAATATGAGGTATATTGTAAAATTGTCTTGAGATCTGGCTTTGGATAGATTCTGTGCTTGAAATAGAACAACTAGGTTTATTTTTAACACCCCCCAAAACCTCACTCTCTTTAACCTGCCTTCTTTTTTTTTTAATATAAATTAATTTTTATTGGTGTTCAATTTACCAACATACAGAATAACACCCAGTGCTCATCCCGTCAAGTGTCCCCCTCCGTGCCCGGCACCCATTCACCCCCACCCCCCGCCCTCCTCCCCTTCCACCACCCCTAGTTCATTTCCCAGAGTTAGGAGTCTTTATGTTCTGTGTCCCTTTCTGGTATCTCCCACACATTTCTTCTCCCTTCCCTTATATTCCCCTTCACTATTATTCATATTCCCCAAATGATTGAGAACATACACTGTTTGTCCTTCTCCGATTGACTTACTTCACTCAGCATAATACCCTCCAGTTCCATCCACGTTGAAGCAAATGGTGGGTATTTGTCGTTTCTAATGGCTGAGTAATATTCCATTGTATTCCCACATCTTCTTTATCCATTCATCTTTCGATGGGCACCGAGGCTCCTTCCACAGTTTGGCTATTGTGGACATGGCTGCTAGAAACATCGGGGTGCAGGTGCCACGGCGTTTCATTGCATCTGAATCTTCGGGGTAAATCCCTAACAGTGCAATTGCTGGGTCGTAGGGCAGGCCTATTTTTAATTCTTTGAGGAACCTCCACACAGTTTTCCAGAGTGGCTGCACCAGTTCACATTCCCACCAACAGTGTAAGAGGGTTCCCTTTTCTCCGCATCCTCTCCAACATTTGTTGTTTCCTGCCTTGTTAATTTTCCCCATTCTCACTGGTGTGAGGTGGTATCTCATTGTGGTTTTGATTTGTATTTCCCTGATGGCAAGTGATGCAGAGCATTTTCTCAGGTTGTACTACAAAGCTGTGGTCATCAAGACAGTGTGGTACTGGCACAAACACAGACACATAGACCAATGGAACAGAATAGAGAACCCAGAAATGGACCCTGAACTTTATGGTCAACTAATATTCGATAAAGGAGGAAAGACGATCCACTGGAAGAAAGTCTCTTCAATAAATGGTGCTGGGAAAATTGGACATCCACATGCAGAAGAATGAAACTAGACCACTCTCTTGCACCATACACAAAGATAAACTCAAAATGGATGAAAGATTTAAATGTGAGACAAGACTCCATCAAAATCCTAGAGGAGAACACAGGCAACACCCTTTTTGAACTTGGCCACAGTAACTTCTTGCAAGATACATCCACGAAAACAAAAGAAACAAAAGCAAAAATGAACTATTGGGACTTCATCAAGATAAGAAGCTTTTGCACAGCAAAGGATACAGTCAACAAAACTCAAAGACAACCTACAGAATGGGAGAAGATATTTGCAAATAACATATCAGATAAAGGGCTAGTTTCCAAAATCTATAAAGAACTTCTTAAACTCAACACCAAAGAAACAAACAAACCAATCATGAAATGGGCAAAAGACATGAAGAGAAATCTCACAGAGGAAGACATAGACATGGCCAACATGCACATGAGAAAATGCTCTGCATCACTAACCTGCCTTCTAAAACAGAGTATTATAGCAAAGATTCTCTGTAGAGTAGTATGGAGATTAAGTGTTGACAAGTATATTATAATTGAGAAAGACTGGAGCAATCAATAGTTAGAGCTTAGACCTTTATTCACGAGAACATATTTAAGTAGAATAAAATGAATTCATTAAAAAAATCTCCCAAGATATGATTAGTTGATTTGATAACTTCAGTAGTTGACTTAACCTATATTTGTTGAACAAATAAGGAAAGGCCACTTAGGCATGTCAGTCTGGTAAATGGTGGAAGGGAAGAAAAATGTCCTTTATGTGTGTGAGAATTTTATAGGATAATAAGGGAAGACTCATTTATAGAGCTAGTTGTAGTAAGAGAAAACAAAGACACCATAAAAAAAAAACCACTTTTTTAAATGAGATGCTCATAAGCAGAAATGTCTGAGAATACCTTATATAAATACTCTCCATCTATATTAGTGCATTACAGAAGACAACTGGCAAAAGAGGAATTGTTATTTCTCGTTCCACATATCCTTCTGGTGGACGATGGGGAGGACATTGGCTTGGAGACAACTATGCAAAATGGGACAATCTGGACAAATCAATCATTGGTATGTGAGTCACCATCTTTATCATTACTTTTTTGAGTTTTCTGTTAGGTATTCACTTTTGCTGGTTCTAGTACATATACGTTACAAGTCCTCCTCAAAAACATGCTTTTGGATCATGTTCTATGACAAATAGCTTGATGAAAAGGCAGTAGGCCAGAAAACAGGTTCTGGGATGCTTTATAGAAACTAATGATATAGTTTATTCTGAGAAAATAATTTCATCCTTTTTGGTCCCAGTTCCCTGGGAAAGAGCAGGAACTGGGAAAGATAGCATCTAGAGTTAAGAATATAAATGGGTAGAGATTCTAGAGAATAATGATGCTCATAGATGCTAATGAACAAAGCATTTAAAGCCAAATTTTTAAAGAGTCTTTTGACAATTGTTGGGTAAATAGTCAATAAAACATTATTATTCTGAAGGGGAAATGGATACTTTTCTGTTTCAGATCTAGTATTAAAAATTCTTTACTGTTTATATCAGGATCAAAAATAATCAATGTTTAGAAATATTACCTTAAAAGAGCTGGGGTGGGGATCCCCGGGTGGCTCAGCAGTTTGGCGACTGCCTTCAGTCCAGGTGGACCTGGAGTCGGGATTGAGTCCCACATCGGGCTCCCTGCATGGAGCCTTCTTCTCCCTCTACCTGTGTCTCTGCCTCTCTCTCTCTCTCTGTGTGTCTCTCATGAATAAATAAAATCTTTAAAAATAAATAAAAATAAATAAAAAAATAAAAGAGCTGGGGTATTACATGAATCCTACTTTATTGATCTCTGATGATTTTTTTTAAATAAAGATAATTATTTTTTCCCAAATGATGAGACCTATGGTTAAATAATTACATAGATGGCTTTTCATTTTAAAAAATGAAACCAAGGAAAATGTTACCACTTTTTTTCTCGTACTGTAATGTATTCATCACTATTTTGTGCTCTAAGCATATCATCTTGAAAGTGACAAAGAAGCATAGTGTCTTAGTTTTATAAATGTCATTAACATGATGACAAAAAAACCGATGAATATTCTAAGAGGAAATAATAGAAAGTTCTATTAACAATCTGAAAATGTTTCATTGGATTAGGTTATTAGAAATAGGACACCTCAATAAATACAAAAAATCAAATATTAAAATATATGAAATAGTAGCTTTCTAAGGTTTTTTACTTGATTTTTTTAGGTATGATGGAATTTAGTCTCTTTGGAATCTCATATGTAAGTAGCTCTATTCCTTTCATCTTAACTTATAAACATTAAGAAACAAACCTTTAAAATTAAACATTATAATATTTTAGACTGGAGCAGATATCTGTGGTTTCTTCAACAATTCAGAATATGAGCTCTGTGCCCGCTGGATGCAACTTGGAGCATTTTATCCATACTCAAGAAATCACAACATTGCAAATACTAGGGTATGTAGTTACTACACTCTTATTTGTTTCTCCTTACTAACCTTAGAAATTTTTAAAAAGAATTCACCAAATCTGGCTCATTTCCAGTGCATACTTTGAATGAGCCTCTTTACATTTACTAAGGATATCATGAGCCCATTGCTTTGAGAATTTTCTGGTTTGAGTCACTTTACCTTATACTTTGGGATATAGAACTTGGTTAGCTGGCATGCTTACTGCTCTGTTCTGTATAATTTTGAAATAGCCAGGGGAAAAAAAATCTGCTTCTGAAACTTCTTCTAAACTAAGACAGAAGAACACAAAAATCAGCCTTTAAATATTAGAAGTGAAAAGTCATTTGAAATGCTAGTATCAGTACATGAAAATGAGCAGATTTATTTATTTATTTATTTTTAATTTTTTTATTTATGATAGTCACAGAGAGAGAGAGAGAGAGAGAGAGAGAGAGAGAGAGAGGGGCAGAGACACAGGCAGAGGGAGAAGCAGGCTCCATGCACCGGGAGCCTGATGTGGGATTCGATCCCGGGTCTCCAGGATCGTGCCCTGGGCCAAAGGCAGGCGCCAAACCGCTGCGCCACCCAAGGATCCCAAATGAGCAGATTTAAAAGGCAAATGTTAAGACAATGAGTTGAGAAATTGAGAAAAAGGAAAAGGGAATTATGAGATCTAACTCTTGTGTGGTAGCACAATTCTCTATATTACTAAATTGTCTCAAAGAAATTTTGGAGTAAGGGGTGACAATATTAAAAATTATGGAAAAGTATGAATAATTAGAGGCAACATATAACTAAGCACTAAGATTTGTGCTACTGACTTTTAGTGAAGAAATGCAGAGGAAAGATGAATTATCAAAAAATACTTCATGGAGTAGTTGTAGATAGAGCTAGTCTTTGAAGGATGGATTCTAGCAGCAGTAACTGAGCGGTGGAGCTCATTAGGTGCTATCAAATCCTTATGTCCCTCCTGGGAAATTTTAGTTAGATTGGGATAAGGATTTATTTTAGAAAATGAAAATAAAAATGAAAATCTATTTAAAGATAGATAGAAGGCAGTACCTTCCCTATTATTTTTTAACCAGTAACTGCAACATTTTTTTGAGAGAGAGAGAGAGAGAGCTGTACAAGTGGGGAGAGGGAAAGAGAGAGAAGGAGAGAGACTATTTTTTTTAAGATTTTGTATTTATTTATTCATGATAGAGAGAGAGAGAGGCAGAGACACAGGCACAGGGAGAAGCAGGATCCATGTCGAGAACCCGACGGGGAAGTTGATCCTGGGACTCCAGGATCGTGTCCTGAGCCAAAGGCAGGTGCTAAACCACTGAGCCACCCAAGCTTCCCTGGGAGAGACTCTTAGGCAGGGTCCAGGCTCAGTGCCGAGCCTCACGGGGGCTCTATCTCTTGACCCTGAGGTCATGACCTGAGCCAAAATCAAGAGTTGGGTGCTTCGGGCACCTGGATGGCTCAGTCAGTTAAGTGTCTGCCTTTGGCGCAGGTCGTGATCTCAGGGTCCTGAGACTGAGCCCCACATAGGCCTCTGTCAAATAAATAAATAAAATCTTAAAAAGAAAAAAAAAAAAGAGTTGGATGCTTAACTAACTAGGCCACCCAGGCACCACTCAACATTTTTTAAATAGGTTTTAATCTTTCCAGAGTCAATTTTCATCTTTTTACCTGGAGTGTATATTCCAGGGCAGACTAGGGCATATTCTTCTTTCTTATCCAGCATTAATTAGGTCCTCTCTTTCTCCTATACTTTTAATTTTTTCGTATCACAATTTATCCATTTCTCATGAGAACTCACAATGTGGGTGTCACCATGATGGGCTTTGCCTGTCTCTGTTTATTTCAATCCACATTTTTACAGCATTTCATTTACTTACCAGTCTTTTCACCCCCTAGTGATTAGCACCATGATTGACAATATATTTGCGACCTATTCAAATGTGAACTGCACTTTACATATGTTCACCCAAACTAAATCAAGCTGTGGGTGTAATTTTCATTTTTCTTATTAAAGTATCAGTTCTTTTTTTCTTCATCATATGATTATTTTATTCTGTTTTGTTTCAGAGACAAGATCCTGCTTCCTGGAATTCAACTTTTTCTGAAATGTCAAGGAATATTCTAAATATTAGATATACTTTATTGCCCTATTTCTATACACAGATGCATGAAATTCATGCTAATGGTGGCACTGTTATTCGACCCCTTTTGCATGAGTAAGTGCAAATCCTTTTTTTCCTACCAAAAAGAGATAGTTTTCACTTAGTTTACTCAGTAATATCATAGAATATTTGAAATTGGAAACTTTTTCAGTTATTTTATTTTTTTATTTTTAATGATTTTTTATTTATTCATGATATATATCATGAATTTATTCATTTATTTATATGTCATTATTATTTATTTATTTATTTATATTTCATTATTATTTATATCATTTATTCATGATCTCTCTCTCTCTCCTGAGAGAGAGACACACACAGAGAGAGGCAGAGACACAGGCAGAGAGAGAAACAGGCTTCATGCAGGGAGCCCGATGCAGGACTCTATCCCGGGACTCCAGGATCATGCCCTGGGCTGAAGGCAGGCGTCGAGCTGCTGAGCCACCCAGGCGTCCCATTCACTGTTATTTTAGTATACATTTTGGGTTAATAAACATTTATATAAAAATATTAATAAACAGGATGATATTAAAAGTGATCTTGGGGTCCATTAATCATTAATCAGTTGTTAAAAAGTAATAATTCTTAGAAATAATTACTATATACCTAGCATTATTTTAGATTTGCATACCTTATTATAAGGAGTATTTTAAACATGGAGGCAAGTAATATTATTTCCATATAATGATTTGATTAATTGAAGTTTATAGCAGTTAAGTAAATCCACTATATATATATTTGCCTAACTGAAGGTAGCCATCTCACCTCTTCTTGGATGTATGTTATAGAGCACCCTAGAACAGTTTTAACATTTTCCTTAGAAAATTGTTCTGGATTCACTCCTTAAAGCTCAAACTGATATATGATCAAATCTTGAAATTCTATTCTATGGACAAGGTTGCAAAAATTTTAGCCTGTTCTATTTCTAAGGCAAATACAAGCCAGTTATTACTGTTGATGTCACAAAAAACAAACACACATTCAAACAAAAAATACCAAAACCTTTAAAATAATCATACTTCTTGTGTACCCTATATTACCAGAGTAATTGAATGAGGTGATTTGTTAGATTGCACAATTGATAAATCAGTAAAAATACACAGCACATATTTACTAAATAAAATAATAGTATGTAAGGCAAAAATGACAAAAATAATAAGTTGATCAGTATGCCTTCTGTTCTGATGATAGGGTTTTTAAAAATCTAGGTTTTCCTAGATTCACATTGTTCTCTAGTAGCTTTATTTATTTATCTATCGTAATCTACTCTTTATTTCTGGTAAAATTTTATTAGTATCTCACCTCTCTTATTTCCAGACTTTCTCCCTATTAGCTTCTCAGAAGAGTCGGAATATCAGCCAGAAACGTTATTATTAACTATGCAAACTCCTGTCCTGTTGAAAACATCTGGGCCTTTTTATCCCATGAGAAGTCCATGAAGGAGTAAATTTAGCAGTCCAATTTGGCATTAATCTCAGTTTATAGTTAAAACAAAAACAAAAGAACAAACAAAAATTTGCAATTCCATTTCATTTGGAGAAGAAAGTGCGGACATTTAATACTGACTTTCTCAAACTATGAAAAACAGGTTTTTGTGTTTCTAAGCAGTTGTATCTGAAATTCAGAACTATATTAATGCACTATTCAGTGAGCTCTAATTTAAGTGAGATAAGCAAAATCTTTTTAAATTACCAAATCAAGATTCTTATAGCACACTTGTCTCACAATTCTCTTCCAGTGTATTGATAATTTTTGCTTCCTAGTTTGTTGATCATCTACTAGGTAACAATATTTGTACCTCTGTGAATTCTCTTCAAAGATTTCTCATTTAGTTAGCCTTATACAAATTCTCCGTATTTTGTCAGGAAGTTTAGTTATGGTCTACATTTACTCATAAAGTATTGTACTACTTATTACATTTTAAATTCCAAGAGATAGAATTGGTTTTGATTTGTTATAGTTTAGTTTTCACTTCAATTTACTGCAAAATGTGATTTGAATACTTATTTCATGGTATTCCGGAAAAAAAATGAAGTTTATTGATTTAATTATTTGTAAATATTTTGTCAAGGTTCTTTAACGACAGGATAACCTGGGATATATTCAAGCAGTTCTTGTGGGGTCCTGCATTTATGGTCACCCCTGTATTGGAGCCTGTAAGTCCTATCATTTATTTTTGTTCACAAAATATTTTTTGCTTTGGCCCATATGTTTTTAATGACTATATCTTTAAATTCCAGTATGCTAACACTGTACAAGGCTACATCCCTGATGCCCGGTGGTTTGATTATCATACGGTAAGTCGTTAAGGAATTCTGGGAAATTGACTAAGAGGAAATGAGTTAACAATTTAATCCCAGCCTTTTCATTAGGAACATATTTGGTTTACTTTACACTTAAAAAGATATCTCTTGTTGATTACAGCTGAATCAAATTTATAGTGAAAGAGAATTTATTCCACCATAGTTTGTTACGGAGTCATTGATTTATTTTATTGAATAAATATAGAGAATGCACATTGTACACAAAAAGTCATTGTCCTGTATCAAATATGCATAATTACTATTAAAGGTGATATAGTCTTTCTGAGAATAATGTGTATGACAAATCAGGAATAACTTTTGTGACTTTTGAAAACTCATATTTTCTGCATGAGAGCATCACAAAAATAAATAAAGGTGAATTACTTCCAAAGCTCTTAATAACTAAGAACTAATTATACACTTTAACATGATTTCCTGAATATGTTTGAATTTTTATTAATTTTTAAATTAAATATATCATTTGATTTTATAATATGTCCCCTCAAGTACCAATATTGCTGATGATTCCATTTCTTGCTGCTTGTGTTCTTCCTTGCAACCTTCTTGTTTCCAGGGCGAAGATATTGGTGTCAAAGGATTTGTTTCATTTAATGCTCCTTTATATACAATAAATCTACATGTCCGTGGTGGTCATATCCTACCATGTCAAGAGCCTGCTCAAAACACATTTCACAGGTAAGTGAAGTGTTTACAAGAGCTCAGATTAAATTTTGAGATATGTCATGCTAGAATTGTCAATAACTGGGAAGGGTCTAAGATTTTACCCTACTTTCTAGTTAGTCTGCCACAGTGTCATGGATGTTGGCTAAAAGACAAAGGTCTTTCTTACTCATGGCATAGCAAGAGATGTGAAATTCATGTTTGCTTAAGTTTTCCTTGTCCCCAAAGTCCCGTGGAGATAACATGGAGTGGACTATGCCTATGCAGATGCTGCACATGGAGGAGGATTGTGTCACACCTAAGGAATTCCAGGCTTAGGCGCTCAGTCCTTTATAATGGCCAGTAAATTTCTTTAAAAATTAATTTAAACCAAACCTGTCCTATCTTCCAATACTGTCTGCTTTAAAAACATCCCTTGAAATGTAATTCAGGGACACCTGGGTTACTCAGTTGGTGGGGGATCCAACTCGATTTTGGCTCAGGTCATGATCTTAGGGTCGTGAGATTGAGCCCCACATAGGGCTCTGTGCTCAATGGGGAGTTGGATTAGGATTCTCTCTCTCTCTCTCTCCCTTCACCCCTCCCTCATATGCAAGATATGCAGATATTTGAGACTCATGAAAAATCGTCTTCCAACATGGCATTCCTTCTAATAGTAAGAAAACCTCACAGATGAAAATAACAACTAAAACTTCATGTCTTCTGTATAAATTTGCAAAAAAATTGATAAATGAATGCCTTCTTGTATTCTGAGTGGCTCTCTTACCTAAGTACTCATCATTTTTGATGCCTCTGACTTGTGGAAAGAAATATTATTTACTTCATAGAAACATGATTTTTTTAAATGAACCTTTCTATAAATTTTAAGCAAATATTACTCAGACAACTTTTCTTTCCTTCCACCTTTTCTATTCCCCCTTTCTACTTCCCTGTGTCACTCCTGTGAAATAGTCTCCAAATCACTTTAGTCTATGAAAATGTAGATGCCCATTGAAAACATCACTGCTTCTTCAAACTTCAAGTCTACTGATGTCCAGAGAAGAACCAGACCTGTTTATTAGCAGCCTTGTCCCATATAAAGATGAAAGATAATTCATATTTCCTACCCATTACCATTCATAACTGATCATCTGGCTAAGACCTTCTCTTCTTTGCCCTAAGAGCCCTACCTGGTATTCTCTCCCTCTTATTCAGCAATATATTCAATCTACCAGAGATCATGGGTCCATTATGCCTTTTGTGACTGATGTAAGAGTGAATCTTTTTACCACTCAGAGTGTCTATTTTCATTGTCTAAATTCCTGGCTTAAACATTCAGATTCTAGAGGACTCAGTCTCTGTTCCTTTTCTCATCTTATGCTGTATCCTCTTATTTGGTGATCTACATGCCGACAGCCCCATGTGGAGTGAATGGAGTTTTTCTATCTCCCAGAAAGATTCAAATCCACTTCTTTTAATATTCTACCCTGATATAATTAAAGAGGAGAAAAACAATTATTCCTTGAGAAGTGAGAGCTTCATGGAGAAGACCATTAATAAGTTGGGCCTTGAAGAAACATTTTGTTGTAAGAGAACAGTAGAGAGGCCGCTGTGTGTGTGTGTGTGTGTGTGTGTGAGTGTGAGTGTGTGTGAGTATGTGTGAGTGTGTAGGGGGTAAAGTAAATAGGCCCCAGGGTTAAGTATATAGATAGGATAGAATGTAAACTGTGAAACATTGTATAATCTTAAACTTTAAATATGTTGGAAAATTATGGAAAAATCAGATATTTAATGTTGCTAATAAGGTATTCTTATCTTTTACCCCAGTTACTATAAACTGAAATATATATATATATATGTATATATGAACATATATCTATATGTATTCATACTAAGACTTGTTAACATTTTTACGAGGAAAAATCAAGGTACTATAGAGATTTGAACTCTAGATAATCTGGATATTTTAGGGAAGTTCGATGGCAATACAATTTTCAACATTTGTGATTGGAAAAGGCAATAGCAGCTACACATAATATGCCTGAGAAATCCTTCTTAGCAATATGAAGCTGTCAAACCAAACCACTGTGAGTGAGCAAGCAGATATTTAGTTCATGTAGGTGCAAGGTTGGGAGGTATTGCCCACTTCAAGGATAGAAATTACAACTTGCAGGCTACTCATCACATTCTTATTAATAATTACCAATAATAACTCAGTGATTTATGTAGGAAAATGTGAAGAAGGCTTAAATTATAATAGATAAATAATGCTATTAATATAGTTTCATGGTTAATGGTCAGTGGCAGGATTAGCAGAGGGAAAAATAAATATATCAATAAACAACTTTAATTATTATAAATGAGGCTCCTTTTGATTTGTTACAATAGATGATCTCTTGAGATCAAAAGACAATGCATGATATTTTCTATTAAATATGAAGGATTTTATGGTTTATATCATTACCAGTAACTCATTAAGGAAAGTCCTTTAATTTTCTTTGTCTGAAACAGTTTGTATTCTCCTTAGTTGGTATTCTTAGTTTTCCTTTGGATATTTATATGGATGCCACATCATAGCTGAACATGTGCTATTCTATAAACTTAGGTGATATTATATCTTTTTTTTTTTTTAGCCGACAAAATTACATGAAGCTCATTGTTGCTGCAGATGTTAATCAGAAGGCACAGGGATCTCTGTTTTGGGATGATGGAGAGAGTATAGGTGAGTGTCCCATTTAGTAGATAAATGTAATTGATGGCATACATATTATCTCGCATTACTTTTATGTTATCTACTATTGTACCTTGTAAGCTAAGTGAAAGGCCAATAATATTATCCAAAGCTAAAGCAGCTTAATAATTAGCTAAATCAACTTAAAAATGTAGTGTCTAAACATTATAGACTTTTCTCTAAGCCTAAATATAGTTAATCCATATAGTAAATGTCTGAAAAACTAAGAAATGTGTATGGACCGAGAATGTATATTGATTATCTGTTGTCATGCTATTCACACGATAGACGTTCAGCATGCATGAGGTCAGCAATGCTGAAAAACCAGGTTCCATGTGTGCAGGGCAATGCCTAAAGGGTGCCTCTAAAATGTGAGATAGTTTAGAAACAAAATTCAAGTTTGGTCTCAGTACCTCATGCCTATTTTTTTTAATTCAATATTTTTTTTACATGTGAAGTTTAAGGATTTAAACTTAGATCTATGTTTACTCTATGACTATTTCTTAAGACCACACAGAACTAACTGGCAGGCTTCCAGCAGTGTGTCCTTTGCTGACCATTGTCATCAGAATCACTTGGGGCAGTTTAAGATGCAGATTCTAAGGAGCATTTTATTTCCATTAATTTGGGGAGAAGCCTAGGTATCGCCTTTAGATGATTATTATGCTGTTAAATATACACCGGTGTGGATTTAGGCTTATTGACTGCCATTTACAGTGCTACTCTACTTAGATGGGAGTTCTGAACATTCTCTTTACACAAATGTTAGTCGTAAAAACTAACATCTATGTGGAGCTGATGGTCACATGAGGTGGTTTACTGGGATTTAAATTATTCACAGAAGAGAGATTTTTCATTACTAGTCAAGACATACATCTTTCATATTTTTAGGTAAACCCTAGTTAATATTTTGGAACCCTAAGAAATAGAATCTATTTATTAGTAAATAAAGCATACCAGAAGGTTGATACAAGAGTCATATGGTAAAAAGCAAGACTCTTAAAAACAACAACAACAACAACAACAAAACTTTTCCTAGTATTTTGTGATTTAAGGTGAAGAATCAACCACTATTAGTTAAAATCTTACATTTTTAGAGTCCTGACCCTCATTAACACATTAGCTGGAGTTCTGCAAAGTTTGCAGCCTTTCTCACCTGGGACCAGCAGGCTGCACTTTGTATTTGCCTACAGTTTCCCAGGGTTGTAAGGTTGAATTATGCATAATTTGCATCTTTGTCTTGGAATCTTTGAATTTACCTATGTAATAAATTAATTCAATTGAACAGCAAAGGAGACAATGCTTCTCTTAGAAATTATCTCCAGCTCTCCCTATCAAATTAAGATACAGATAAAAGAACTTGGTATGACTATTACCTTATGAAAGTTTCATGGCAGATTTTATTTTTTAATCACTGAAAAGTAAACTTAATTCAAATATTTATTTATAGTCTTTCCATGTAAACATACAAAATTCTTCTGGCCAATTGTATTTTTTTTTGTTATATCTCACAAACTCAGTATATATGTTGTAATTAAGTACAAAGATTTCAGATAAACCCTTGAGCAAACAGCCACAACAATATGCAACAAATGCTTAGCATGACTGATTCAGCAGGTTGGAACCTCCGAAGAAGTTTTCTCTTACAGCAAGCTTGTCAATCTAGTTGATAGGCACGAAATTATTTCCTCCTTTAAGTACATTCACATTTTATAAAATGTTATTTCCTGACATATTTTTTTCTCTCAAGGAAAATCAAAGATAATATTCAACAGATCTCCCTCATCCATGGTTAAGTTAAATAAACTTAGAGAAAAATTAGATATGCAATGAAGATATTTGTTATCCTTTTAACTAGGAAAGAGAAGCAAAATATTTTTACTATGTTTCTTCTTTGTAAATATAAATACTTTTTTTTCCTTCTACAGATTCCTATGAAAGAGGCTTCTATTTCTCGGCACAATTTAATTTAAACAATGTATGTATTCATGTCCGATCATTTGTATGCAATTGTGTTAAATAATATTTGAAGTTGTATTCCATACTTATATTTTTGTATTTTATATTTATTGCATAGCAGAACTCATTTTAAATATATGAATAAATAATTTACTATATTATTATATACATTTTGGTTAACAGGTATGTGCTTTAAAAGTCTTTATTGCTTTTGAAAGTGGATGGTTTAAATTACTTATTTTTCTTTGTCTTTATAGAATACCTTGACAAGCACTATATTGCAAAATGGTTACATAAACAAAGATGAAATGAGGCTTGGATTCATCATCATATGGGGGAAAGGAAAGACTCCTGTTACTGGGGTTAATCTCATATATAATGGAAATACAGAAGCAGTTAAATTTACTCAAGAAGCAGACAAGGAGGTAAGTGACACACAAACAATTTTAATGGAGTTTTTCAAAACATCTATATGAATGTCTTCTATTTCTTAACCCTAAGGAAACATAATTACAAGTTACCTATGACTTCCGTTGTTTATTCATTTTTCTTAAACTTCAGAATTGATCTCCTTATTATCATCCTTAGTAACCTGTCATATGAATCAACCTAGTGGGATCTGTGTTACAATTTTCCCGACATAATCAAAGCAAGATGAAATTGACATTAAGCTTCTAAGTCATTGTTATCCCTATATGGTAAAGTGCCTCAAAATTTAATTTTTTTAAAATATAAAATGTCTACATTTAAATATTTAATACATCTTGGATAAAATATATTTGGAAATCCTTGCAAAATTAATAATTTGTCTATTGGCACTCATGAATAATTTGACATACAGGTGTGCAAGGATCTGATATATGTCAAATAAATATTCAGGATTTTTTTGTCAAAATCCCACTGCAACCAGTAATTAGTTTTTTACTTTGAACAAAAATTTTAAGCTTCCTTTTTCTTTCAAACTCAATAAGAACACAAGTAAACAATTTCTTCAGTTCCTTCCAATTCTAAATCCTGGAATCCATGTCTCAAAAAGGTAGATTTCAAAAAACATATATTCTAGACAACAGCTAAGTGTTATAAATGATCCAAGTACAAGGCTATGTCTCTACTGCTAAAATTGTGTGTGTGTATGCACCTGTTAGTGTTTATGGCTGAATAAAAATAGCTAGTTGTTAATCAACCAGTCACTTCAGATAAAGCTAACTTACAAAACAGCCAGCCGTTTGACTGACTTCAACTGAAAAAAATAATAATTGTGTCTTGGACCATAGTATTAGGTTCTCGTAGATTTTATGAATATGAGAAGTGAACAACACCTGAAACGTCACTCCATCCATTTGAAACTTAGTACCTGTCCTAGGCAAGTATTATTTCCCCTTTAATATAGAACCATGTCTTAATTACCATTTTAGCATCAAAATGCTTTTATTTCTTTATATTATATCAAGATTGGGAAGTTAGAGTTTTGTAGACTTAATGTTCTTCCTTTGTAAAATAAAAAGTTGATAGCTCAGTGCCTCATCCCCATTTTTCTTCTTTTTAAAATTTCAATGGTTTGTAAAATTGCAGGGTAAGGGAATCACTGATTTAGTCTAGAGGTCACCTACAGCACACCAAGAAATTGAGTCCTTCAAAAGGAAAATTAATTTTCTAGGAATAGTCAATAGTTATTGGTCACAATTAGAATCCATGTTTTTGACCTGGCCAATGTTCAACCAGATTAAAAGGGATAATTTGCCATATAATTTTCTTGCTCTTTATTTAGTACTACATTGATAAAAAATAAAGCTCTTAATTTTTTGCTATAAAAATAAACTAAATACAGTCAGATGAACAATGTCAAATAAGATATTTTAACATATCAAGTATTATTTCAAGTTCATTTTGACCAGATACTTGGTATAAAAACACATCATTTATAAAAAGTTCATTCCACTGCTTCCAAACTCATTCAAAACGAATTTTAAGTTTTAAGAAGAAATTTTTACGGTATTTTATTACCTCGGTGATTCCAAAAGAAGATACTAATTTTAATTACTAACAATTGAACAGTTCCTTCTAAATTCATTCAATAAAACAAATATTTATGAGTGTCTAATGTTTCCAAACTTTATAGATTTATGCTAAAAGTAAAGAATGGTCAATTTTTTTCTCTATCCTGGTTTCCCTTCTCCGTCAGTGTGGGAATTATATGCAAAGCATGATTTAATTGTTCTATCAATGCAATTTTATCTAGTGTATTTTTTAAAAGATTTTATTTACTTATTTGAGAGAAAGAGAAAGAGAGAGTGCATGAGCAGGGGGAGGGGCAGAAAGAGAGGGATCATAAGACTCCTCACTGAGCAGGGAGCCAGATACAGGGCTCAATCCCAGGACCCTGAGATCATGACCTGAACTGAAGCCAGATGTTTAACCAACTGAGCCATCCGGGTGCTCCTCTATCAATACAATTTTAAAAACATTTTCCTAGCAACAATTATGTTTTGTTGTCTTTTGTACAGGTATTAAAAGCTATCTGATGTACTTGTTGCTTTTCACTTTTGATATAAAGGAACTAGCTTAGGTTTTGGTGTAAGATGAATGTTTCAAATCTGGCTAATATATATTTTAAAAAATGCTTAACTTTTATCTTTTAAATCCTCTTCTGTATAATATGGGAAATAAATTCTAGAATGTTGTGTTTTAGTGAGGAATATATTTTATAAAGACTCAGAGTACCTGGTATTCAATAAGCAGTAAAGGAATCTTGAATTCTCTTCCTCTTCTCTTCAATATATGATAATTAAAACTAAATTTTCTGAGCTAAAGCACAGAAAGTCATGTGAGTGTATTGGAGAAAAAGCAATAAGGTCTAATGTAATCATCATATCATAAAAATATTACAAATGGTTGACTGCAACTGCTTAGTCACCTCCATATTTAGTCCAGATTCTGTCCAATGAAAGAAAGTAACACAACAAAGTTGAAATCATTGGCAATAAATTAATCATCCTAAAGCATTTTAGGATTGATACAAAAGAAAACATATTTACAGTCTAATTTTTGCATGTAGATGTGCCCTAATATTTGAAGGCAGGAAGCATAGAGATTTATGTAATGCAATTATAAATAATTCTATGTTTAGGAATATTGAGAAAAAATAAAGTAATATAAATCAAGATAATTGGTTAATAGTTTTATTTTATTTTATTTTATTTTTTTTTTAATAGTTTTAGTTTTAATAGTCTCTTAACAACTATTCCACCTCTCTGGGATTTATTTTTAACTGCAAAATGAGTGGGTTGGGTGAGATTATTGCTGTAATAGTTGTGAACTCTCTGGAATAAAAATTCACCAAAAAAAAAAAAAGAGAAACAAAGACTATTATGCTACTTACAGAAAATTTATTTCTGGAAATAGTCTTACTTACTTAGAAAAACAAAAAACAACACGGTTCTGAATAAAAAATAATTACCATTTTATTTTCTTTTTAGATATTAAATATTGATCTGACAGTGAATAATGTTACTCTAGATGAACCATTTCAAATCATCTGGTCATGAAGATCACCATCAATTCCAGTTGTCAAAGGGAAATTAACACCTGGATTTAAGTTTCACTGTACTTATAGTTTTCCCTTTTTGATGATTTCTTATTTTGTGTAAAATATGATTTTCATAATATCTATCTAAAGTTATCCCACAGTGTACAATAATATTAAAACTAATTTTTTATATTAATGTGTTCTGGATCCAATTTTTAACATATTTAGCAGGATTTAAGTAGTTCTAGTTACCTTGCAAATATTAACCAAAACTGTAAACTAGTTACTAAATATATATGTGTGTAGCTTAGATATAATTAAAACAGGTGATTTTTTAAATGAAAATTTTGTATAATTGTATGAAATATTTTCTTCAAGGTTTAGCAATTTTAAGACATGTAACAGTAGTTGTCATCAGATTTAATTATTTCTTAGTATGTACATTTAATTAAAAAACAGAAAATAAAATGTATATAAGTAAGGAAGTGTACATTTCTATTTATTTTCTAAAAGGAAATTGTCCTAATTTGGATTGCTATAACAAATTATCATAGATTGAGTGGTTTAGGCAATAAACATTTATTTCTCATTGTTCTGGAGGCCCAGAAGTCTGATCAAGGTGCCAACAGATGGTGTCTGGTGGGGACACTCTTCCTGGTTTTGCAGATGGCCATCTTCTCCTTGTATCTTCACATGGTGAAGACCAGAAAGAAAAGACACAAGCTCCCTGATGTTTATACTTACAGGCACTAATCCCGTTCTTGGGGCTTCACTCTCATGACCTAATTACCTTCCAAAGGTGTCATCTCCAAATGCTGTCATACTGGAGATTAGGGATTCAGCCAAATAATTTGGGAAGTACTCAAGCATTCAGTCCAGAGCAGAAATCAAAATTTCTTTTTTAGCTGTGCTTTCTATACAGGAGGACAAATATTAAAGTTTATTCTATTTAGTTGGTTAAATAAACCTTATTCTAGCGCATTCATGTAGGTTGGAAGACGCTAAATCATGATCTAAAATAGTATTCATTGATATTTTTAACACTTAGGTTTCCTTGAAGTTACTTCATCAAAGAATATCTGTAACTCGATGTAATTATTTTCTAATTAAAAATTAAAATATTATTATAATGGAATCCTTAAGACAACTCAAACTCGGAATACAAGGAGTGGGGAAATAATAATAAGAATAATGATGGTTATTATAAAATAGACAAGAAATACAGAGTATTGATGAGGATGTGGAGAAAAGAGAACACTTGCATTCTATTGGCAGGTATGTAAATTGGTGTAGTCACTTTGGAAAAGAATATGAAGTTTCCTCAAAAATTAAAAATAAACTATCATAAGATACAGCAATTCTATTTCTGGTTATTTATCTGAATAAAACAACAATATTAATTCAAAAATATATACACACTCCATGTTCATTGCAGCACTACTTATATTAGCCAACATACGGAAATAATTTAAGTGTCAATTTATGGATGAATGGATAAAGAAATTGTGGTATGTACACACAGCAGAATATTAGTCAGCCATAAAAACAATGAAATCTTATTTGCCATTTGTGGTAACATGGTTGGACCTTGAGAACATTTTACTAAGTAAAATACATCATACAGAGAAAGACAAATACCAGATAATTTCTCTTATATGTGGACCTTAAAAACAAACAAACTCATAAAAAACAAGTTCATAGATGTAGTGAGCAGACTGATGGTTGCCAGAAGTGGGGCAGAAGGGGAAGGTTAAAAGAAATGGGAGAGGAGGGTCAAACGGTAAGGAGAGAAAAGAAAAACAGAAAAGAAAGGAAAAGAAAAAAGAAAATTAAAAAGAAAACAAAATAAAAGTATTAGAATACTGTTATAATGGAATATTTAAGACAATTCATAGCTCAAAATACAAGGACCAGGGAAAACAATAATAATGATGATAATTGCGATAATGATAACAACACTAAAAATAAATTAAGTTTACTGTTAAGAAATATTATAGCAATTGTGGAGAATGTACAAACAGATTCTAAATTATAAAATCAGGTGTTGGCAAGGAATCCAGTCACTACAGATGAGATTATAAATGAACATAGCCATTTTTGAATGGCAATCATGTAGTAGTCAGTAAAAGTAAGTTGGTGTATCCGCTTCAACCCAGAGTTCCATCCTTGAGATGCTTTCACAGAGGTGCACAAAGAGGTACATACAAGCATATTTGCTGCTTGTTGTTGAAAAAGAAAAAAAATCATCAATACTTTTAGTTGGAGTTAGTTTGGCTGAAAGAATTAAGCCATAATTTTTTTCTACTGAAAAAAAAAAAAAAAAAAAAAACAGGTCGCAGACATCTGCCCACAGTGGAGCAAGACAAAAACAAGACTATTCCATAGTCATTTTTGAGTCAGGAAACTAAAAATACTCAAAATCATAAAATACCAAACACCTGCTTCTCTGGACTTATATGAGTAATCTGCCTTTTTTTTTTTTTTTAAATCAATTGCAGGTGTAGTCCCATTCCATTCCTTCCACCTTCTAGAGAAGAAAGAAACCCAGTAATATAAAAGGCATCACTGTTGACTATGGTAGTAAAAGAAGTGGAGATAGCTCTGTCCTAATAGGGGTCTTAGTAACAATAGTATTTATGAATCCTAAGTCATTTTGTAGGAAAAAATTGGTCCCATGATGAAACCGGTCAAAATATGTTAGCTTTAAAAATAAAGCTAACTTGTGTAATGTAATTATTACTCTAGCAATTATATTTAGTTCTCAACAGCATATTTCATATACAAGTGCAGAGGCATCCAGGTATACGTTTAAGAGAGAATGAGAAATTACTTGTAGCTGTTCACATAAAAATGAGATGCCCATCCCATACTTGTCTCTCCTAAGCAACCTGAGGCCATCATGCCTCTGTTCTGTACCACTGTGATTTCTTCTTATAATGTGTTCCACAGACACTAACTTCCTCTTACCTGGGCAAGGAAGAACTGATTTACTCTGGGGAGCTTCAGCCTATCAAAACAAGTTTTCCCACATTAGTTTTCTATTGCTTTGTAACAAATTATCACAAATATAGCAGTTTAAAAGAATTCAATTTTATTATTTCACAGTTTCCAAGAGTCAGGAGGTGGGTCCTGAATTAGCTGGCTCCTCCACTCAGGTTCTCACAAAACTGAAATCATGAGGTTGACTGGGTTATGTCTTCATCCTGAGACTAGATTGGGAAATAATTTACTTCCAAACTCACTCAGGTTGTTGGCAAAGTTCATTTTCTTGCGTCAGTAGGACTAAGGACTTGCTTTCTTGGTGATCACAAGTTACAGGCTGCCCTCAGCTTCTAGATATTGCCCTCGCTTCCCAGTGGCCATGCAGAGTTCCTTACCGTGTATGCTTCCTTTACATTGCCACTTACTTATTGCACTAAGGAGAATCTCTGGAGCAAGTCTGCTAGTAAGGATCATAACATTTTATGATCATGGAAATTATGTCTTATCAACTTGTCATAGTCCCTTGAGTAGAGTAATTGATATGCCCTGTCCACACTCAAGGGTAGAAAATTACACAAAGTTGTGAATTTCAGAAGGTGATGCTTAGAGGAGTCATCTTAAATTCCACCTGCTGCACTCCAAAACTTTTCCACGTGCCAAACAGAACACTATCAAATTGATAGAAATAAGGATCCGCTAAGGATTTCAAAACCATACACCAAAGACAAGTAAGTCTGTAGACCCAATAAACACTATATAATAATTAATTAGCAAGTATTTGCTGAGTACTAATTATACATAAAGCTTGTATAAGACGCCAGTTGGCATTTGGAACCAAATTTCAAATGGAGATAGAAACAACAGGTACTGATAATCCATTCTTATTCCTCAGAAAGCCAGCATATATTATTAACCCTGAAAAAAATATTCAAAATGAGTGCTCTGCCATTGAAAAGTGTTTCACTGAATATATATGTTCATATTATGATCATCTATTTAAAAGAAGTGTGCTTGCTTTATGTTCTTGCCAGTGAGATAATATACAAAATACAGAATAGTATAGACCAATGATTTAGAAATGCAGCCCCCAACAGAGCCCTAACATTTCTCTAAGGCCTTTTCTAGCTAAATAAAGAGAAAGATTTAGCCAGCCAAATCTCCTACCCCATCCTCATTTCATCCATATTAGCTCTGGTTTATGTGACTTATGCATTTGGCTACTCAACGAACATAAAATCGAGGGCAAACAGATGAGTCTAATTTTGGCTTCCGACATGTAATGGTGTGACATGGAGTGGGGGGCATCCCCTGCATAATCTTGGCGATCTTTATTGTTCCTAAGTAGCGACTAACGCCTGTGTTTCAAAACATACAAGTTATCTTATAAAGTAGAAAATACATGACATTCACTATCTTCCTCCGTGATTCACAAAATCAATGTTGCAAATCTGATTTAAGGGGCTAAGAAGATTAATTTGGTGATAACTACGTGAAGGAGACTTACTTTGTCATAATCCAAAATAAAATGACCTGAGTGTTAAAAAGCCTTATGCTTTATATTTCAAACCCTTCTCCAGTGTATTATCTCCTCTCTATTCTTCTTCAGGTCCCCATTGTTTCTAATCTGGAAACATTTTTTTAGAGCTTCCTAAATATCTCTTCTTGTTTCTATTCTCATCTCTTCCAAACTTTCCCAATTACCACACAATACAGTAAAAATATAAACTACAAATATCATTTTATTTTCTTGATCACACTTTTGTGATTCACCTCAAATAAAATCCAAAACTTTTATGGTTTTGTGCAAGTTTCCAAATAAAAGATCTTTAAAAAAAGTAAAGTTCTACTAAAGAGCATGACAAAAATTAAATATTTTGGAAAGAAATACCTTGTTTTTGATAAAGAGGTTTAATTTTAACTTAATCTCTCACACTCATTGTGTTTCTTCCTCCTTTACTACCTAAAATGCTGCTTTTTTCTGCCTTATTCTCTTAACAAATTCCTGCTATGTTAACATTAAGCTTCACTGTCAAATTAATGGGCATGATTTTCTATCTCCTTGAAGCAAAATTAGTTCTCTCTTCCTTCATATTCCCATGGTACTTCCTGTATTACATTAGTTTGAAATTGAAATTGGCTATTTATATCTTCCAAGTATAGGGTTTTGAGTCCAAAGAACAGGGACTGCCTCCCATCTTCTACTGTCTAACTCAGTACATAATGCTAATAAATGTGTTGAATAAATACAAAAAAAGGAAGTTAAAATTTTTATTAAGCTCTTAATAGTTGAGTAGAGAAGATAAATCATTTATTAAGGCTTTTTTCCATGGCAGAATGAGAAGAGAATAGGATACAGGAAAATATATATACAATGTCTTACTTTCCTAGATCCAGAAAATTGCCCATAAAAAGGACAAAGATTTTAAAAAACAAGAACAAGAAGGGCAATCTAGTGCCATTTTTCCCAACTAGTGTTATCATAAAACCCCAGAGTGAACAAAAAAAACATTTTACACTATGAGGTGAAGGAAAAAGAATGAAGGATTCCTGACTTCCTATTAATTGAGAATTTGAGGAAGAAATTGATTTTCAGAATAGTCTTAACCTGGGGTATGGGAAGCTGTTAACTTGCAAAGCAAAGGTCTGGCTTGCACTCCTGAGATTCTTGTAGTTCCTGGCTAATAAAACTGTCATATTGAGCCCAGTGACACAACTGAAAGGAGACCCAGTCCCAGACTTCTAGGCAGAGATATTAGTACCAGAACCAACAGAAGGATCCATATTGGCTAAGGAGGCAAAGACATAAAGGAGACTCGTGTCAGCAAAGCCGAGGGGCCCTGGGACCTGAAATGAAAAAAAAAAAAAAAGTACATATCAGTAAGCAAGCTATTCTGCTCTTCGATAACCACTATTTGCTTATGCCTAACGGAATAAAGAGCAATCCATAATAAATCTCTTATTTTCTCAGATGAAATTTGCATATTTCTTACAAAATAAACATTGGACATTGAAAGAATATTAATAGTAAATTAATTTGAAATCATTGATTTTCAATGTATATCATCTTTGCCAGTGTTAATACATTTTATGATGGCTTTATTGAGATATCATTCACAAACCATAAAATTCATTATTTAAAGTGTACTAATCAGTTGTTGTTACTATATAGTCCCAGAATTGGGCAACCAGCACCAGCATCTAATTTTAGGTTGTTTTCATCATCCCCCAACTACTCCATTCACATTAATATCCATTCATCCACTTCATTCTACCCTTCCTGCCCCTGGCAACCAGTAATTTACTTGTCTATAGATTTGTTCATTCTGGACATTTTATATAAATAGAATCATACAGTTCATAATCTTTTGTGGCTGGATTCTTACAACTTAGCATAATGTTTTCAAGGTTCATTTTATGTTGTAGCATATATCAGCAATTTACTCCTTTTTATTAATGAATAATATTTCATTTTATGGATATACTACATTTGTTTATTCATCTTTCATTGATAGACATCTGTATTAATTCCACTTGTTGACTGTCATGAGTACTGCTAGTATAATAAAGGCACACATATTTGTGTACAAGACATGTTTTCATACCTTTTCAATATAGACCTACGAATGGAATTGCTAAATCATATGGTAGGTCCTTGTTTAGCATTTTGAGAAACTTCAAAATTTTCCAAAGTGGTTGCACCATTTTACATTCCTACCAACAGTATATGAGGGTTTCAATTTCTTCCTGTCTTCACTACACTTAAAATTCTTTTTGATTATAGCCATCTTGGGGTGTGTGGAGAGCTACCTTACTGTAGTTTTGCATCCAAAATAATAAATGATGTTGAGCATCTTTTCATGTGCTTATTGACTATTTGTACATCTTTGGAGAAAGTCTGTGTGACTTATATGAGTGTATATGCCATGTGCATGAAAGTGTATAAAGAATTAATACAAATGAAGTGTAAATAAATAGCCCCAGTAATAAGTGGGCAATTAATTTTTTATTTAGGTGAAAGTACAGCTCATAGAAAAATGACAACCTTCTTCTTAAAAAGATATTTATTTATTTATTTATTTATTTATTTATTTATTTATTTGTATTTATTTGACAGAGAGTGGGGCAGAGAGAGAGCACAAGCATGGGGAGCAGCAGGCAGAGAGAGTGGAAGAAATAGGATCCTCACTGAGCAGGGAGCCCAATGCAGGGCTCAGTACCCAAATTCTGGGATCATGACCTGAGTCTAAGGCAGATACTGAACCAACTAAGCCTTCCAGGTGCCTCCAAAATGACAATCTTCTTAATAAATGGTTTTGGGCCAATTGCTAAGTATATGAAAAATTTATCTCTTGAATCATATTTAAAAATTAATTAAAAGTAGTTTATAGACCTATATATAAAAACTAAAACCTATTAATTATCTAGATTAAAAACACAGGAGAAAACTTTGTTACCTTGTATTAGCTTTATATTTGTTGATATGATATCAAAAGCACAATAGATCACAAAAAAAAAAACCTGACAAATTTGTTTTTATGAAGATGTAAAAGCTTCTGCTCTGCTAAAGGTACTGTATAGAGAATGCAAAGACAAACTACCAATCGAGAGAAAATATTTAGAAATTATATATCTTATATAGGACTTTATCCAAATATATATAAAGAACTCTTAATACACAATACAAATAAAATAAAACAAACATGTTGATTAAACAATGGACAAAAGAGGGGTGCCTGAGTGGCTCAGTAGGTTGAGTGTCAAACTGTTGATTTTGGCTCAGGTCGTGATCATAGGGTCATGAAATTGAGCCCCACGTCCAGCTCCACACTGGGCATAGAGACTGCTTGGGATTCTTTCTTTCTCCCCTTGCCTTTTCCCCCAGTTTGGAGTTCTTAAAAAGTTAAGTATTCTCCTATTCACCTCTTATATATTTATCTTATATATTTATCTTATATTTAATTAAATTAGGGCTTGTGTCCATGAAAAAGCCTATTTTGAAATATTAGAGTGGCTTTAATCATAATTACCAAAGTCTGGAAAACATCCAAATACACCTCAACTACAAGATGCATAAATAAATTATGGGAACCCCAAAAAAGAAATAAGTGACTAAAACTTATAAAATCATGGAAGAAACCTTAATGCATTATACTAAGTATGGAAACTCAAACAAATTCACATTATTCAAAATTCATTTATTTGAAAGTCTGTTAAAGTAAAGCTGAGACAAAAGACAGACCAGAGTTGTCAGGGACATGAGGTGGGGGAGGTGAATGGTGACAAAGAAACATGGAGAATTATTTTGGGGCAATGAAATTGTTCTAATCCTTATTTTGGTGACAGCTACACTGAGATATGTATTTCTGAGAAATTATAAACTGCTTACTTAAAAGGATAAATTTTATCATAAAAGTTAAACCATATACGAAAGTAAAAAAATATATATAATACAAATCCAAGTATTTAAGATAAAAAAAGCAGGCAAAACTAATCAATTGGTGATAGGAGTAGTAACCTTTGTGGGGGTTGTGTCCAGAAGGGCATAAACGTGGTTTCTAGGTGCTGGTAATGTTCTTTCCCTTGGTCAAGTTTTGATTCCAAAGGTGACTTAATTTTGTGGAAATTATTTTAGTTCTACATTTAGCTTTTATTTGTATTTTTACATGTACATGTCCATAGTTTAAAAATTGAAGGGCTTCACAGATGAGGTAATTAGAAATATATTTGATGATTTTTAGTTCCTATATTGTCTTTCTTTTTTAAAAAAAGAATATTTAATTAATTTATCTATTTATTTAGAGAGGGAGAGTGTGAGTAGGGGGAGGAGCAAAGGGAGAGGGAGAAAGAGAATTTCCAGCAGACTCTGTGCTGACCATGACACGGGGCTTGAGCTCATAACCCAAAGATCGTGACCTGAGCCAAAATCAAGAATCAAACATCCAACCACCTGAGCCACCCAGGTGCCCCCC
This sequence comes from Nyctereutes procyonoides, assembly GCF_905146905.1. Taxonomy (NCBI): domain Eukaryota; kingdom Metazoa; phylum Chordata; class Mammalia; order Carnivora; family Canidae; genus Nyctereutes; species Nyctereutes procyonoides. Next base: position 61,403,721 of record NW_026575142.1, on the reverse strand, counting down.
TATATTTTACTTCTTGGAGAAATCTCTGTCTTATGAGAAAAAGGTTTGATCCATAATCCTATGTAATCAGAACTGTTATATCTGGCACAGGATTATTTTACAGCAATTACCATGGAATACAGATATACATACAATAAAAAATCCTGACAAAACTTTTTATAAATTAGTTGAAGTATGTTGGTTAAGTCTTCTACTGGTCTCTTTTATGATTCTATTTCTTAATCTTATTCTTTCTTTTGATTTTAGTATCCTCTCAATGATGTCAACTATTATGTCTATATCTCCCTCACATTTTTCAGCTCGGTCCCAAACTCAAATTTCAATCTGCCTTTGCGGTATATTTTTTAATGCAGTTTTACATAATAGGGATTGAAAATCAAAAAGTACATAACTTGTGAAGTTATCAAATTAACTTCTCATTTCCCCTCCAACCAATATATTAGCTTTTTAAAATAATAAACCTTTGTCAATATTTTATATGCATAGAAGCACATTTGTTTATATATCCTTTTCTCACCTGCACTATCTTTTAAATTACACAAGTGGTCAAATGGGTAGGTAGTTTGCTTTTCTCAAACTCATGCAATTTAAATTTGAACAGATCACATATATAACTCACAAAATGAGTATCAGAAAGATATTTACAGGACACAAAGGACATACATTCCCACGTGCTCCCTCAGAATTCTCCCTTTCTAACTTTCTTTCACTGAATGAGTCGCAGTTCTGCACTCAGATATTCGAAAACCTTGACATGATATTTTGTCTACAATCTCTTTCACTTTATCCTTTCAGGCTTTTCTATTTTTTTTTCTTTTGCGCTACAGTATTTGTCAATCTAGTCTCTTCTTTTCTTTGCAATACTGTCATCTAACGAATATCTTCATCATCTCAAACTCTATATTATTAAAATACTTCTTTTGTAACCTGTCTTCAATCTCTCCATTCTGTAATCTACTGTAATCCCTCTGTAATCCATTCTGTAATTTCAGGAAAATTGTTCCCAAACTTCACTTTCATGATTCCTGTTTCCTTCTTAGCATGCTTGCAAGTTTTTCCATTTTTTTCCCCAACAGAATTAAAGTTTAATATTGTTAGCCTATCCTGAAATATTTTCTGCAATCTGAGAAGAAACTGTGGGCTAGTAAATTAAGTTCTGTTGCTGTGAAGTCAGACTTCTGTTTTGACATTAATATTATACAATTCTAGATGTATGATCATAGGCTATATTAATAGTTAAAACATTTACTTTCTGTGAGATGCTTTATAAATCTTAGTTTTTCTCCAATAACATTTAATAAGTATGTAATATCATTATCCTAATTTTATAAATGAGGAAAGTAAGGAACAGAAAGTTAACTTGCCCAAGGCCATATAGCAATAAATACTGGAGATAAAATCCACCTTATTCTAGATATCACACTCTATACCAATACATTGCACAGACTTGGTTAAGCTTATCAATTCTCATTTTCCTCTGCTTACTCATTACTTATATGATCCAACTTCTCTCTACATTTTTTGGTTTCAGTTCCAAAGAAAAAATGGTGCTACCTATTCATTTGTTCATTTGTGCGATGTGAAAAATCACCCCAACATCCTGTGATTTTAAAAAATCATTTTGAGTATCTTTCATGGTTTTATGACCCTGCATTGGGTGTGTCATGTATTGTATCAGATATAGATTGGAACATGAGTCAGTTGAAGGCTCGATTGCCTAGAAATCCAAAATGATGCCTTCAGGATGCCTGGGTGGCTCAGCAGTTGAGCATTGGCCTTCAGCTCAGGGCATGATCCTGGGGTCCTGGGATTGAGTCTACCCCCCCACCGCCCCCACAATGGCTCCCTGCAAGGAGCCTGCTTCTCCCTCTGTCTATGCCTCTGCCTCTCTCTGTGTGTCTCTCTTGAAAAAATAAATAAAATCTTAAAAAACAAAACAGAAAACAAACAAAATGACACCTTCATTTCTATGTGATGACTCATTGTTCGTCCTCATGACCTCTCTATAATTGAGTTGCTTGGATTTCTTAGGTGGAAGCTCAGAGCTCCAAGAGGCATGAAGTGATACAACTAGTAAAAACAGTCACAGACTAGACTCAAGGAGGTGAAGGAATACAGTCTTTCTCTAGAGAAGTGGCAAACTGACAAACTACCAGATTATATTCTTTCCTCCAGCTCCTCCTTTCTGTTGTTTGGCTCCATGATGACATTGAAAATCTTCATTGCCTGCTCAGTATTAATTTTACTGGAACTTATATTTAGGAGGAATTGCATAAGGCATTATATATATTAAGCAGAATTCCACTATTAGCAAATTAATTTCTCCTCTAATTATCTCTCAACAATCTCCCCAAATAACTTGAGGTTAAAAACATTGGAATGACACAAACACAAAGTAAAAGAGGCAATGATGTGGAAATTAAATTTGAACTATGTAAATATTGTGGACATATCTGTTTTCTCTGACCGTCCTTCATATACAACATGAAATTAAGTCACAACTAATGTGTTTTCCTCTGATTACTAGGTCATTCAATGCAAGTTTTCATTTGACATAAACAGAAATAGTGGTTGGAAAATTGATAGATTAGGAAAAAATAGATGAGATTTTTAATAAGTAAAAAGGAGACAATAATTTTTGTGTTTGCTTGCTTGCTTGCTTGCACAGATTTCAGAATGTTATGCTAAGTGAAGAGAAATCCAAGAATAAGGCAGGGGCAAACTAATCACTATCATATTCTCTGTGGAGAACCAAATCTGTTTAACTCAGTCTACGTGAAGTTAATGTTTTTACTTACATCAAAGATGTGAGAGTAGAAGTACACTGTGTTGATGGCTCTCCCTCAGAATTCTTTTGGTTCAACTAGGTAAGGAATGTTGAGACTCATCTTTTGAGCAGGTGACAAATTGCAGAGGAGATTGAGGTGCTTTTCTATTGGGATCATTTCAATTTTTTATGGATGCATGTTTCAAAATTAATATTTTAATTATTATAACTATTTTATTTGCCCATGTAAATTCTATTTTTCAATATACAGCTCTTTGATTTCAAAGATTAAGTGATGTGATGAGATAATCAATAAATAAATCCTCTTGTCATCTCTTTTGAGAGTACATGTAATATTTTATGGTTATGAATACTATGGTTTGTAGTTACTTATTGATATGTTTTCCTTAGTTTTTATACCCTCCAAAATAAATCTTTTGTTTTCTCTCAAAATTTAAATATTTTTCTCCTTATATTTTCTTCTAACGAAATTGTACTTTCTATTCCAAGTCCTTAATTAAAGCTTGAAAAATTGTTTGAAGTGTGTACTTTATTAAAATAATTCTCCTTCTGCTACTTGTTTGTTTTTCTAGCTCCTCATATTCTTGGGTATTTCAAGAATTCTGGAAATCCTATAAATATCTGGGTATAAGTTTGTTCCTTTTTAAACTCGACATATCATGTAGGACCTGAAATTATCAATCAACCATTCAATCAAGTAATTATTCCCTTAATTACCCAAGCTTTCACATTTTATTCCTAACTCACATTCCTGCCAAATGCCTGGTTAAGCTTTGCCTCCTTTGACACATGTCGTTTATATTCTGTAATGTCACTTTAGTAAATATTCTCAGGATCCTTGATGTAACTTTCTGTTTACTGTGGAGATGCATATTGGTTTGCTTTTAATATAAACATTAACAGCATGTAGTAACACTTACTAACACTTTATTTTAAAAATGAGACTGCAAAAATATGTTAACAGGAAAAGAACACATATTACTATACTTTAGTCCCTTTATCACTGTGATCTTTTCACTGATTAACAACACGTATCTCATTTCTTGTTAGTAAATTTGAAAAAATATAACTCACCTGTGTGACATTCATACTTGATATGCATAAATATGATATAATATGCAAAAAGGGTGCAATCAAAATAGATAGTTATTTGGAAGAATAATTTTCTAGAAATATAATAAGATTCAATAGCATTTACCCTAATTTTACCCTTAAGTTTCCTTTGATGTATTTAGTTAAAATATGAAACTTATTATCAATATATAAAGTTATATAAAGGCAAATCCTGGGAATATAAAAATAAAATTGTCTCGAAAATCAACATGCAATATCTCATAGCAAAAATTGTAAATTAAACTTAGTAACATTCTACATCCCCCAAAGGCCAACTAGGTTCTTTTCCCTGTCACAGATCTTTGCTTCACCTCCTAATCTTTCTCTAAGTCTTAACACATTCCAGCTTCGTGGTCATCAGATGCCCAGATCTCCAACTTCTCCTCCAGACACTCCCTCAACACATTCTGTTGTCCTCAGCTGAAGCCTGGCTGATCCCAATGACACTGCTTCTCTGGCTATTTATTATTTTGAATGTTAGCAGTCTCCAACTCCTAAGAGTGGCTTCATACCTATGTTTTCAACTCCTTCCTTTTTAGCAGCTCCTTGGACATCTCACACACACGCCAAATGCAAACTTTTCAAAACTAAACTCATAATCTTGCACACCTCCCCAACTCCACTCTAACTGCCAAACCAGCTCTTCATCTATTTCTTCTTATTTGGGAATATGACCCCACAGCTCATCCAGTGGCCCATGCCAAATTTGGGGGTCATTTTTGACAGTGGCTTCTCTCTTATATCTCAAATCTAAGGTATCACCAAGTCCTGTCAAATCTAGCTCCTAAATCTTTCTTGACTCTATCTCCTGCTCTTCATCTCTCTTGCCACCACAGTAGAAGCCATTGTTCAGGTTCCTCTGGCACACCCCAATAGCCAACAACTCCACTTTTTTTAGTTTCCTCAATTCTTGCCCTCTCCCTCTATTCTCTTGGCAAAAGTCAAAGTGATTTTCAATAAAAACACGAATACAGTTATATTACCACCATGCATTCCATCATTACCTTGCCTTTACTCTTAGGGTAGAAATAAAGCCTTAAAATAAGCCCAGGATTCTTTCTAATTTGGTATCAATTTAGGTTTCCATACTTACTTTTGTCAAGCTATCCTTCGGTCTCCCCACTCCAATTATATTCACTTTCTTTATGTTCCTAGAAATTCCATGTTTCTTCTCTCTTGAGACATTTGAACAGACTCTTCCCTATGAACACATCTTGTTCTCCAGGTAACAGCACATCCAGCTTCCTTGTTCCCTTCAGGCCTTTGCCAAGCATCAACCTCTCAGTGACTTTGTACTTGACCACACCCCTGCACTCTGTATCCCTCTTCCATTGTTCATTCCGCACTTATCGCCATAAGACACAGTATATATTTTATTTATTTATCCGTGTATTACCTGGCTTCCCTCACCCCAGGATGTGAGCTCTTTTGAGAACAGGGCTTTCTTGTTTGCTCATTGCCTTATCCCTCACTCCTAGAAGCTTGCCTGCCAGGGAGTCAGCACTCAATACATGGTTTTGGAAGAACTAGATGGTCTTATTTAATAATCTGGACAACATTCAAGGTTTATATTTTTACCTTTACTTTTAAAATGAGGAAGCTGACTGATAAGGTCAGGCAGGAAGAAAGTGGTGGAACAGGGAATAGAATCTCAGCTGTTTGGCTACTAAACACTCTGATTTCATGCCCTCATATGTACTTGCATAAATCAGAAGAATAAAGTGCTTCCTCTAGGACAATGGTTATTATATTTGGGCATTCCTAGAGCACTCCATTTCCCTGTTTCTATTTATTTTAAATTATATATCTTATAGGGAAACAGAAATCAATAATATTTACCTTGGCACTGATGGATTTCTGCATTTAATTAGTCATGTATGAGGTAAAACATAGCTGATCTGAGGAGCATTCTCACCCCAGAAACATCAAATACAAGAAATATTTGCACTTGACACACTGAAAATATGGATGCTTCCTTTTTCAGTTCAACACATCCTAATAGGTGTAAATTGGTTTAAAATGGGATTCAGAAATGTGTTTTATCTCTTCAAATATTGTTAACTTTTAAAATAGACTTTTCCTTAAAAGGAACAAAATTTCCCTTGCTAGGAATTATGTTATGAAATGAAAACTTTAGAAACTTCATGTTACATTCTATATTTATAATAGTGAAATTTCCACAAAACATTGCCACAGATAGCTACCATCACAAGAACTACTACAGCAAATGCCTTATTTCTTTGGAAAAACTTGCATTTGTATTTGCCCAAACACAAGATCACAAAAATCAGCTAGCCATCCAGTTAAGGACTGGATTATCTGAGTAGTCCCAATATATCTCAAGGATCTTTATAAGCAGAAGAGGAATACAGAGGAGAGTGATGTGATTGGCCATTTTTGACTTGAAGATGGAAGAGGGGCTCAAAACAAGAAATCCATGAAATTTTTGGAAGGTGGAAAAAGTAAGAAAACCTATTTTCACCTGAAGCCTCCAGAAATAATGAAGCTCTGCTGACATGTTCATTTTAGCTGGTAAGGCTCATTTCAGACTTCTGATCTCCAGAACTCTAAGATAATAAATTTGCATCATTTTAATACTCTATGTTTAAGTTTATAATATTTTGTTACAGTAGCTGTAAAAAACTAATACACTGATATTTAAAGTATAACCTCAAATGACACTCAGAACTGTTGTTTTCATATACAGAACTTTTAATCTATAAGTAATATTTTAGAGTATAAATGTTAATAATGAAAAAAAGAAATGCTAATAATGTATATATCTAGAATCTATAACTTTGATTCAGGAAGATATCTAATCACTGTGCGCAGAATCTTGCATGTAATTTCTGAAGATGTCCATGCCCATAGCTGTCACTATGGAATAATGACTTCTCTTCTGGATTCTGTAACAAACACAAGTCCTCTAACAGGAATTAATTGACAAGAAAGTCTGGGAAATGTTTACAGGCCAAATGCCCTGTGGTGAGAGTTTAGAAAGACAGGCGTGGTATTGAATATCAGTAGGCATTATTGGAAATATCAGCTATATGACTCTGGGTAAATAAGGTAATTATTTTCATCTCTAAAACAGGGATAATAATACCATTTACTTTGTATTTTTGCATAGGTTAAAGAAAATGATCCTTGGAAATAATTTCAAGGAAATCTGATACATAGGAAGAGGTTAATATAGCTTAGCTATTCCTGTTTTAATTAAAAAGAGTCAGGTGGACCTGGATTTAAATTCTGATTATTGTATACTTACTAGTTCTAGACATTTGCTAAATTATTTAATCCTCTAGCCTTTCTTTTCATCAACTGTAAGATGTAGATCCATTCACATATGAGAAAACACATGACTGGTACATTAAATGATCAATATATTGAAGTCAATGTCATTAATAATTATTATCACAAGTAATACATTTAAATTGAATACATATCTTCTGATTAGACATTAATTTGTTTGGTCCATCAGTAAATTAAAGCTGAATAGAAATATATGAAATGTAAAACAGGGCATGTGATTACATTTTAAGTCTAGCTTTGTCTTGAGAAAGAATGCTAAAAGAAATAATCCATGAAAAACATTTTCTCCCCACTTCCATTTCGATAAAGAACTATTGTGCATTGAACTCAATTGACTTGAAACCTGATCTTTCTATTGTATTTAGTGCATAATAAAAGCATACAATGCCTCTGTAATATATAAAGATAATAGAAAGGGTTTTTGTTATTTTAAATTGTCTATTATTTAAGTAAATACACCGTATTGCCATTTTTTTTAATTAAGCAAAGCAGAAAATTACAGAGAAAATATTTAAAGTCATCCAGATCACAACACCCCAAAATGGCTGTCATTTACATTTGATGACCACCATTCTAGAAATCTCAATATTTATATGTGAAGAGACATCAAAACCTGTTTCTTATAGAACATTTAATTTTCAGCATTAGTGTCGCAGCATAAAAAGTCTAACAGATTTTATATTCTTCTTTCTGTTCTTCTTACACATTTTATAACTAGTACTATCTTAGAAAAATGTATAGACTTGTAATTATAGGAGTTACCGCATTGCAGTTTTATTTAAAACTGTTGTTTTAAAATATTCTGTTTATGTTGTCATTAGGAAGGTGTTAGAAAAGATAAAATCATATTCTTTTATTCTGTGAAAAGGAAAAAAAACATCTCTTTCTCTTTGACTTTAATTTTTACCTTCAAATGACCATAAGACTACAGTCTTCCTAGCACAACATGTTGTGCGTGAATACGTGTGTATTTATGTGTGTATATGGTAGTTTCAGGGAGGGGTTTTTAAGATTCTTATCTTTATTAGGAACTAAACATTTGTAAGCTCATTCCCAGGACTCAAATTTCCAAATTTTATACATACAAACTACCAATGAAATCTTCAATAATACCCTCCAGCCTCACATTAAGATTGAGGGAACAGACACACGTGTAGAAGAGGCAAACTGCATGGAGTTTTTGACGCTGTGTAGTAAGCTAAGCTCAATTCCCAGATAAATGACTCCTTTCCACATATAGAACTCCTTTCCACATGTGTATGATTGAATTTGTCCACTGCAAAGTTGCAAATTACCATGCCACAGACTTACCCAGTCATTCATGAATTGCCCTAACCAAGAATGCAAATGAAAGTTTTTATGACATTTCATTACAGATATTTATATTTGCACTTCTGGCTTGATTTCAAGAAGTTGCTTTGAATTATTTAAAGAAAGCTATAACTCTGACTCTTTCAGATTGCTTGAGAAAAATAAATTCACTCTTGGTGACCTGATAAAAAATCTTTCTCCTGAATTTGCAAGGCTGCTGGGCAGGTTCTGGTTCTTGGGTATTTCAAGGCAGTACAAACTTGTGGCTACACATACTGATTTCTCTGAATCACCAAGGGCAAAGTGGCCAACTTTCTTCTTACTAGAGATCTCAAAAACTGTGCATTTAAATTTAGGGCATATAGACCATCAGATAAATTTATTATTGTGCTTGAGAGTAAAGTCTGCTAGCTCTGAGATTAATAATATCTGGATGTTTTGAATTTTTATAAACCACTTTGACATAGTTGCTCTACATTTTATTTTGCAGAAATGAGAATTTCAGTGGTGTAAAGAATTGCAGTACACAGATGTTCAATTGCCAGGAGTTGAGCATCAAAATGGAACAGCAACAGTGGAGAAGAGCTGGCTCAGCAAATGCCTATGTGATTTTCTTGTGTAGCTTGATAACTGAGAAGATGGTAGTACTATCAACTGAGATATTGATGATAAGGTAAGAAAACAAGGGGAAGTTCCAAAATAGAGAGGAGGAGCTGCTGGGCAGATAGCACAGCAGGAATTTGCTAAAATTAGCAAAATTTATTTTTTCTTTTGGATGTGCAAGGAAGGAGAGAATTAGGTAGAAACAATCAAGCATCTTTCAAGCATCTTTTATGAAGTTAAATATTTTATTTCACCTTTTTTCTGGATCAAAAGTCAGTTTCTTACCCAGTGTACTGGTTGAAATCATGTATGTAAGTGAAATAATCATTGAAGGGCATCTAACATAAGGAAAACATGTGATAAAGAGAGAACTCTGGAAAAGATGAACATTTAATATTTGGGAAAGTAAGAGAAACTTTTGAAGATAATTTAAGATTAGTCTGAGTGATATTAAAAAACACAGGTCATGATCTCCTGAAGTCAAAGAGATTAAATAATTTCAAGTTGAATTGAGAAAAAGTCATCAGAGAGGCACAGGAAACAAGAAAACAAGACATGTTATCCAACTTCAATAATGAAATGGTAGAATATGAAAAGAAAATTTAAAAAACCATGAACTGAGAACTAAAAACCACAGTCTAGTCCCAGCTGTATCACTAACTTCTCTGAGGCTCAGCATTTTCAAAAACCAAGTGAGCAGTTTATAGACAAAAACACCCTGGTCACCCTTACCAAATTTGTAATAATCCAGGAGTAATTCAAGACATTTCTTTAGGGAAGTTAGAAATTTTATATTTAATTTTGTTAAGGAATAGGACAACTGCTAAAATATATGAGTGACTACCTTCACTTTAACTTAGAGCTGTTTTATAGCAATCTCAGATTATTAATATCTTCTTTTACTTTGTATAGTTATTTTATTTCAATATAAATATGCCATTTGCACTATAATGCTCATTTGTCCAACAAAAAAAGTGAGGGAAACACGAAGAAATTCTAATGAAAAAAAAAAAGGAAAAATACCTGAAATTTCCAGAGACAGACTCCATTTTCTTATTGTTCGTTTATTTGCTTAGGCGATTTCTCTCCTCTGGGTATTATATTAGCAATGTTTGCTCCCATGAGGTTGGATTTTGTACTTAATAAATAACAAATGCTTATTGGAAATAGATATAGATCAGATAAGTTTATAATAAATTTCAATAGTATTGAATAAACCACCAGTTAGCAAATACTGAGTAATAATTACTTTAATAATTCATATTGAAAAATGATTGAAAATCAAAATGGTTATCTCATGGGGGGTGATATTTCACTGTCAGTTTTGAGTAAGATAAGGTTTTACAATAAAATAACATAATCATTGCATATATTGTTTCTTATTTGCAATAAAAATCTTATACAGAGATAAATCAGATATATTGGGTCTACTTTTTAAAATAGTTAAGGCTCAAAATACCTTTTTCTCATTTTTCATTCTATAGTAAAATGTAATTGTTTTCTAATTTTTGATTCTAAAATATAGGAGTAATTGTCTAATCTAAAAAAGCTATAGAATTGACAAACAATAATTTATCACAATACTTGCTTTAGGAGATAATCCTGGGAAAAAAATGGAAAGATTCTATGCATATATTTTTATGGAAATTGAAATGTTTATTAGCATATGAAGTGTACTATACAATCCTGAAATATTAAAACTTATATAAATTAGTTTTTATAGCAATTTTCAAGCTCACATGTCCATCAAATATATTTTCTATAATATGTTTTAACATATAGTGGAGTCATTATTCCAAATAATATAATTAGTAGAGTATTAGTATAGTCCTCTTAAAATTTATTTGTTCTGCTTAGATTTGGGTTGTACCATACTAATTTTCGGGAGGCAAGGTAACCTATTTAGTGAAATTCCTATTTTTATTACCTAGATTACATAAATTATTTGCATAGCCAAATTTAATCAGTCTTACAATGATGATTTCCTATAAGACACAATTATTACATCATGATTCAGTGTCATTTTCTAAATTAATCATAAGCATATTTTAGTAAAAAATATTACTATTTTTCAATGTTACAAATAGGAATCTAAGACTTTTCATTTCAGAATAACATGGCAAACTATTAGAAGACTTTGAATTAACATTGATTTTATTCATTGCCATTGAATACTGGACAATGCTTTCCATCTGTTACTCAAATGATTCTCTGGGTATAAAAACTAATTTTATTCTGATTCTTTGAATATTGTTATGGGAATCTATTACAATAGGATATCTATGAAAAGTCATATGCACTGGGCAGATGTTTATATTCCGCAGTACTGCTTCCTTATTTAACAAGAGAAAATAGATTTTATATGATTAAACATTTTTTAAACTTTAGGATTTCAGAGAGAGATGAGTGTGTTATCTTATACCTATGACATGTGTTTGATTCCGGGATATTTTAACCAAGTTATTTCTTTTCTCTCTCCTTCTCACTCTTTCTTACTTGGAAGGAGCACATCTCCACAGTTGTATCCCTTAGAGGACACACTAGGAAAGTGAAGGGCAGAGGAAGAGGGAAAAGTGGGTGTGGACGGGACCTGGGGCTCTATCCTTCAATCCTGGGATCATGACTTGAGATGAAAGCAGATACTTAATCCACTGAGCCACCGGGCACCCCAAAGTAGTAAAATATTTCTTAACATCAAATTTTATTGGTTTAGGTACTTATAGCAAGCTGAAATATTCTTTTAGATTTTAGAAAAAAAATGTGAGTTGACAAATACAACTATATTGTTCTTGAAAAGAGAATATACAGGGATTTTAATTTCATTCAACTATTTAGTTTAATTTAATTTTCTATGATGTAATAGCATTGTTTAGGAACAATGAGTTCCAGCTGTTCTGTTTCATAACCATGCAAATTGTGTATTGTTTTATATTCAAAAAGTGTGTGTATGTACACTTGTACATGAGCTTAGGTGCTATTGAAATTACTTATAGATGAATTATGCTGAAGGTCTACCTTGCAGACCTCTACCTGGAACATTTGTGTAAGTGTACAAGACTAGTTTTACTTCTACAATGTTTGCATACTGAAACTAGAAGATAAAAACAGTAAAAAGTTTCAAAACTGGTTATAAATATAGGATTTGGCATTATATCTGCATGCCCCTAATTCTTTGAATCCTGTCATATAGTGGTAATAAGCCCTCTGAGAAAAAAATATGTTAAATAGACATGGTGCAGTCTAAATTATTATAATAAGGAACCATATCATTGAGTACACTTACTAAGAAGACATATATTTTTTTTAAGATTTTATTTATTTATTCATGAGAGACACAGAGACAGGCAGAGACATAGACAGAGGGAGAAGCAGGCTCCCTGCAGGGAGCCCAACGGGGGACTCATACCAGGACCCCAGGATCATGACCTAAGTGGAAGGCAGATGCTCAACCGCTGAGCCACCCAGGTGTCCCTCAAGGAGACATATTTTTAATTTATCTTGAAATGATAATTCAAAAATAATCTATAAAAATTTATAAATTTTATTCATTCTCTTTTTCTATAAATCTAAAACCTGTTATTTCCAGAAAAAAAATCCATCTTGTTGGTGGTGGTCCTAAAGTATCAATACTTATAAATATTTACAAATAGAGTGAAAGAACAAGAAATATGATATCCTCAGGTATATTGATAATGTTTATGTCTACTGAACATAGAAAAACAGTAAAACTATACTCGTGTTTAAAAGAGTAAGGCAATTTGATTATTGCTTAAGTATTTGAAAAAAATATATACAATGCTAAAAAAATTTTTAAATAAGAGTTAAAGCAGAATCACTTATTTAAAAATTATAAAAATAAGTCATGTACAGATGTGGGAAGGAAATATGCTTTCTTCTTAAAAAGAGCATATAAATTGATGAGGGTTTTTTGCCTAATAATTCCTCATTTATCAGTATTGTCCACAAATTCAACTCAACAGGAAAAAAATTACATTTTCAAACTTGTTTAAAAAAATTTATCATTAAACCAAAAATATATCTTAACCATTATATTATACCTGAGTAGTCTATAAAATTTTTCTTTCTTTCTTTTCTTTTTTATTCTAATGGTCATGGCCAACCAACTGAGCATGAATTATGCCCCAAGCCCTGTGCACATGGGGTGGGTGCCACACTCCTTCCCTCACTTTGGGGCCTGCACTCCCAGCCTCTTTCCTAAATTTTCTTCTTTTAATTACAATGATGAAGAAGTAATAATGCCTGTGTATATTAGCAGAAAGAAAATTAAGGTGAGTAATTATCACCTTAAGTGATAATTTATTATTATCTGCTTAAAATAACTGGAAAAGGGTATATAGAGTTTCAAGGTAGTTTTTGACACATCTTTCCCTTATCATTGTGGTAAAAATATACAGATATCTAATAAATAGCATTGTAAAAACATGAAGAATATTTTGTCATTTTAAAGAAGTTATTAAGTGATATATCTATAAAATTCAAAAGTTTAATTCAAAAAGAGTAGCCAGTGAGAGTACACTGCATGAAAGCAGATTCATGGCTGAACAGATGTTGTAACACCATGGTGTGGGGATGCAAGTGGCTAAAGGGTTAGAACACATAGAAAAGCAGATATTAAAACTCAAAAAGGATTAAAAATGGTAATTTGAAATTATTTTGTTTATAAAGAGTTACCAAGTTTGGGCAAAATTGAGCGTGATGTATGTAATTTTCCTAAAGAATCTGTGAAAATCCAAAAAGAAAATATGTGTCACAGGATGTTAAATATATAAATTGGAGGAGAGGATACAAGTAGTTTCTTCTGTCTGGTGAAAAAGTTAATTCTATAATTTTAGGGGACAGCTCTGCCTGGATACCTGGCTGCATGAGGTAGCCTAGCACTTATTATCTAGGAGAAATACTATGTGTGCCTTTTTTTTTTTAAGTAGGCCCACACTCAGACCCAGTGTGGAGCTCAGTGCAGGTTTTGAACTCAGAACACGGAGATTAAGACCTAAGTTGAAATCAAGAGTCAGATGATAAACTGAACTACCCAGTTTATCTCCCTGGGCCCTCCTAATTAAAGCTTGAATTGCTTAATTATTTTAATCCCATAATATTTCTTGCCATGACTAGACTTATACACGTAATCTTTATTTTTCAAAAATTTTAAAAAGATTTTATTTACTTATTCATGAGAGACAGAGAGAGAGAGGGAGAGACACAGGCAATGGGAGAAGCAGGCTCCATGCAGGGAGCCCAATGTGGGACTTGATCTCAGGACCTTGGGATCACGCCCTGAGCCAAAGGCAGAGGCTCAATCACTGAGCCACCCAGGCGTCCCTAGAGTAACCTTTATAATGAGACTCTGCTGGCATGAGTTCTTCCTATGGTTTCTGGTTTGTCAGGAACAGAGTGAACACCTGTCCACAGACTAGGTTAAGTTCCCTTTCTACTCTTTTGGACTGTTTTAGCCTTGCTTCCTAAATTATAAGGATATAACAAATGATATCATCATGAGTTGTAGTGTGTTAGCCTCCCAAAATATGCTGAAGTACTAACCCCCATCAGGGGGTACTTTAAATTGTGACCTTTTCTGGAAATATGGTCTTTATAGAAATAATCAAGTTAAAATGAGATTGTTAGGCAAACAAAAAAAGAAGAAAAAAGAGAGAGAGAAAGAGAGAAACCAAAAATAAACTCTTAGCTATAGAGAACAGATAGTTACCAGGAGATGAGGTTGGGAGGGGAGGAATGGGTGAAATAGATGAAGGGGATTAAGAGTACACTTATCTTGATGAGCACTGAGTACTATAGGGAAGTATTAGAACCAATCAATCATATACATATATATTTAAATGGAGGTCATTAAGGTGGAACACAATGCAATATGACTGGTGTCCTTATTAAAAGGGGAATTTGGGGGGCAGTCCAGGTGGCTCAGCAGTTTAGTGCTCTCTTTTGGCCCTGGGTGTGATCCTGGAGACCCCGGGATGGAGTCCCATATCAGGCTCCCCACATGGAGCCTGCTTCTCCCTCTGCCTGTGTCTCTGCCTCTCTCTCTCTCTCTCTGTGTCTCTCATGAATGAATAAAATCTTTAAAAAAAAGGGGCGGGGGAGAATTTGGTTATAGAGATGGGCAGCACAGAGGTAAGACTCTCAGAAGACACAAAAGGAGAAGGTGTTCTGAAGATGAAGGTTGAGGCTAGAGTGATGCATCTACAAGCCAAAGAATGACAGAGATTGCCAGCAAATACCCAGCAGCTAGGAGACATACAAGGAACAGAGATGTTGCCTCACAGCCCTCATAAGGACCAATCCTGTCACAATCTTGGTCTTGGACTTCTAACCCCCAGATTTGTAAGGCCCCAAGTTTCTTTTGTTCTAAGCTATTTAATTTGCTACAGTAGCCCTAGAAAGCTAATACTATGTGTTTTTAAAAGGAAGTGGGTAGGCACCATATGTAGCACTAATAATTTGTTTTAGAGCCCTCACTAATCTTTCCATGCCTGCATTCACCATTTAGATCATAACCCTTGATTACATATTTTGTTATTTGGAGATATGATCTAGGAATCAGTGGCTTTTAGTAGGTGCCATAAATCATAGAAGGTCATGTTGTAAGTAAACTAAATAGTTATAATCTTTTTCTCAATTACCATTGTCTAGAAGTCTTATTCAGTTATTGAAAAGTACTTTGGAGCCCTACTATGCTCAGCATTGTACTAAAGCTTGGAATGGTGAGATATTCCTCCTTTTTTCTTGTAAAAGTGATGGAGAGCACAATATCTGAATGTTTAGATTTATGTAAATGCTTAGCTACCCAAATGACAAGAGTTCCACTTTCCACTCAAGGAATCTCACATTATCCCAAGTAACTACTTAGAATGTACCAGAAATTCACCTCAGTAGTCTGCATCCATTCATTCCACTTTTTTTTTTTAATTTCCTGGTAGGCAGAAATTAATGCATTTTAAGTTTCTGGAAAGCAGGTCAGAAATATACATTTTCTGGATTGGATCATATTTATACCTTTTATCATTTATAAGATAGTTTCCCATAGTTTTGCACATCACTTTTTTTTGTATAACATTTGTCATGGCAGTGAAAAGCAAAAAAGGAATCATGTATTTTGGCTACAGGATTCTGAGTAGCAGCAGACGGTTGAAGAACAGAAACTGGGAGGTAGATACTAAAAAGAAGAGAACTGAGACTTGCTGGTATAGTCAAATTATCAAAACTTGTTTCTTTTTTTTTAAGATTTTATGTATTTATTCATGAGAGACACAAAGAAAGAGGCACAGACATATGTGGAGGGAGAAGCAGGCTCCCTGTGAGGAGACCGATCCCAGGACCCTGGGATCACACCCTGAGCCAAAGGCGGACGCTCAACCACTGAGCCACCCAGGTGCCCTCAAAACTTTTTCTTTCCATAGATCTTCTAGTATTTTCTTTGGGCTTTTCCCCCCCCTCTTTATTAGGTAAAGAATGAAAGAATAAAATGTGGGAGATTTTCTTAAGTATCCTCAAAGAGCTAAAAATACAATTGTGTCATAAGACTGAGATGATTCTACCTCAATTTACATATGAAGCATTAGTGAGAGATGCATAGAGGTAGTTACACATAATCACATGATATAAGGGGGGGCTGGCTGGCTCAGTAGGTTAATTTCATAATATATGTCATATGTACAGTATTCTGATCCTGTAATCATGTTATTTGAAAGCATTTAGCAGATCATTATTGCTTTAATCTAAATTTTACATGCTTAGCAAAATTTACTAATTCCAGTAGACTTTTTGTTGATTCTTTGGGATTTTCTACATAGGCATTATATTTTCTGCTAACAAAGACTATTTTATTTCTTCCTTCCCAATCTATATACTTTTTTCTTTCTTTCTTTCTTTCTTTCTTTCTTTCTTTCTTTCTTTCTTTCTTTCTTTTCTTTCTTCTTTCTTTCTTTCTTTCTTTCTTTCTTTCTTTTCTTCCTTCTTTTCTTTCTTCTTTCTTCTTTTTCTTTCTTTCTTTCTTTTTTTTTTTTTGCCTTATTGCATTAGAGGGGACTTCCAGTATGATATGATATGGTAAGAAGGGACATCCGTACCTTCCTCCTAAGCTTAGTAAGAAAGTACCTATTTACTTACCATTAGATATGACATTCCCTGTGATTTTTTTTTCTTTTAAATATTTCTTAGGGAGTTGAAGATGTTCCCCCAACAGTTTTTTTTTTTTGAGAATTTTTATCATGAGCAGATGTTGAATAGAGCATACAGTTTTTGCACTAATACATGTAAACATAACAATGTTTTACCACTAAATTAGTTTAATTTCAGTTTTAAGTAATAACTTTGGCTATCAGTTGAGAACAGTTATCTAAGCAAGTGCAGTTTCTAAGTTTTCCAACGTTACATCTTAGTTTGGGCGTCTATATGAAGGTAGCCCTGTCTGGTAATTGATGCCATCTATCCCTTTAGCCATCAGCGTGGTTGTCTACTTTCCCTTGGTCTTGACTGAGGATGGTCTTTTCCTCAGTATCCTTTATTCCTCTTTCTTGGACTTTGAGCTCTGACCAGTTTATGCTATAGCTTTATGTACTTGAGGATGTGGGAATCTCTCTTTTCCTTTCAACTTACACTGGGCAATAGGAAATGTCCATAAGGTTCTCTTAGGCCATATTCTAAACACAATCACTTCTTGATGTTTTCTTGAGAATCTGTAGGGCAGGCCACCAGACTGGAAATTAGGACAAGGTTTCTATATTAGTCTGGATGCAGAAAGAATGTTTTCTCCAATAAACTATTTTAACTCTTAAGTCTCAATCCAATATTTGAATTATTGGATGAGGTCCATCTGCATTATCAAGGGTGATCTCCCTTACATAATGTCTACTAATTATAAATGTTAGTCACAGCTATCAAATACCTTCACAGTGACATCTAGACTAGATAGCCTTTGAAGTATTTGACCAAACACCTGGGCACCAGAGCTTAGCCAAGTTGACACATAAATTTAACCATCAAAGCCTCATTATTCTAATTTTTCATAAGATTTCCTACAATCTTTTTCTTTTTTTTAAAGACTTATTTATTTATTAAAGGAGGGAGGAGAGGAGGGAGAGAGAATCTCAAGCAGACTCCCTGCTGAGTGCAGAGCTCCACCCAGGGCTCAATCCCAAGACCCAAGCCAAAATCAAGAGTTGGACTGAGCAACCCAAGTGCCCCTCCTAGAATCTTTTTTAATGTTATATTTTATATTCTAAACTTGAAATTTTTCACACCTTTCATAGATTCTTTTCTGTAGAAAATAGCATTTTTAATTAAAATACTCTTCTACAGGTTCTCAGGGACTTGTAAACTCAGAACCAATTCTGCTAAATGGAGCATATACCTAATTCTATTATTTTGTATTGAAATGTATAAATATTTTAGTTCAAATATTTCTACAGGCGCTACTTTTTGCCCTCATTCAGAGTGGTTTTCTCCAGTAAATATTTTTTATAAGACTAGACTTTGCAAAAAGTTTTCTTTTTTCATGATTCCCTTGAATGTTTGACAAAGTTAGATTCTGCAAATGCATGGAATAGGATTTTTCAGTGAAGATCCATTTTGAACCATTGTTATTTTTTTAAAGAAATGTCTCATACCAATACAATAAATTATTGCAGATTTAAACATTTGAAGAATATTCACACTAACTTTTTATTCTTTCTACAGCTAACCTGTGAGCCTCTGTTTTCCAGGACACACTTCATATGCCCCTCACCCTATCATTTTCCAAAGATATCTGGGATTTTATGCATTTCCCATGCCATAACATGGGTCAAAGTATAATTGGCTATTACACAAAGTGGCTGGAAAGGCAGCAATATTGAATACTTTTCCCGGTACCTCTTAAGAACAGAGGAGTTTCCTATTTTTTTCCTAGCTTTATTTCAGTCAAGTTTTTTTTTTTAAGATTTTATTTATTTATTCATGAGAGACACACACACAGAGAGAGAGAGAGAGGCAGAGACACAGGCAGAGGGAGGAGCAGGCTCCATGCAGGGAGCCCGACTGTGGGACTCAGTCCTGGGTCTCCAGGATCATGACCTGAGCTGAAGGCAGCGCTAAACCCTGAGCCACCCAGGCTGCACTATTTTATTCAAGTTTTGTATGCATGAAAGTAAAAAGAAGTCACTAATATCTCCAAGGTTTTTATTATCCTTATGGTTAATGATTGCAGAGGAAAGAGAGTACATATCTTTTTCAATGGCACCAGCACAGTTTGGGGAGATTTATTGATTGATTTATTCACATGAGTTGACTATCCTTGACCAGCTAATGTGAGCAGGTGGATAGGATTTGCTGACCAGCTAATCTTTGCCAAGTGGACAGCCCAGTTATTGGGAATGGTAGGCTCTGAAGAGAAACAAGAAGTTTTAAAATGGAGAGGATGCTAGGAAGATCAGAAGTACCATATATTCACTATAATGTATTGGTAGGACGTGTCTAGAAACTGACTTTGATAATGAAGAGTATATATTGTGATAGTGGAGGGATGTTGTTTAGAGAAGATGGGAAAGAATGAGGATAACCTATGAATTCAAACAGTTTTATTTTTTTTATTTGTATTTTTTCAAGCAGTTTTAGATTAATAAAAGAAGGGGCACCTGGTCTCAGGTGTCTGCCTTTGGCTCAGGTGGTGATCCTAGGGTCCTGGGATCACGTTTTTCATCAGGCTCCCCATAGGGAGCCTGCTTCTCCCTCTTTGTCTCCACCTCTCTCTCTCTCTGTGCCTCTCATGAATAAATAAATAAAAATTTAAAAACAAAAACAAAAGAGTAATAAAATACTGGCATCAGAAATAAGAAAACACTTTGTAAACTGATGTTCTGCACACATTTTTCATAATTTTTTTTCTTTCTATACCAAAAGGTAACCATTAAACTATGTTTTGCATGACTCATGTTGCTCTAGGTTTGCCTATGGATTGAGGCCAAAGTATGCAGGATAAATTCAAGTTATCCTATATTCCTTGAACCTCTACTTCATGTTGATTGTAAAACATCTGCTATGTCTATGCATTTTGGTATTTATACACTGAAAAAATAAGGAAGCAGTCATATACTTTACTCACTATATACTTGAAATGAAAAATATTGAGATGTGTAATATACACAGCTTAAAATCAGCTTCCATGTCTTTTTATACTACTCTCAAATTCTGGAGCTGAAAAGATTTATTTATATACACTTTTATTTCAGTAATTTATATAGTCTGCTCATTACTGTTGAGGACATTCAGAAATGTCCTTGACAATAGAAAGAAATTAGAAGGACAGCAATACATTTGGTAAAAATGGATATAAAATGACCTATGACAGCTAACACATTTGTGATAAAAAGAACAAGGTCACAGCAGTGAAAATCAAATATAACCACAAAGGAATTCTCTTCAAAAACAGTAAAAGGTAGCTTTTGGAGATAGTAGTCATTATCTACACCATTTAATGATAGGGAACAGATAATGTTTGGGGAAGATAACTAGTAGAATGCTCTGATAAAAGATGGAACATAAAAAAAGGTTTAAAGTACTTAAGTGTTGCTTAAAAGGTTAGATAAAATGAATCAGGAATCTGAGTCATAGGTTTAGGCCTGATTCACTAATTCACTGCATGACTTGTATCAAATAGTTTCACATATTAATTTAACTCTGAGAAAGGAAACTGAGAAGATGGAATCATAGGGGTGTTTTAGAGGCCACATATTGAAATTATTTTGTGATGGAATCTAGGCTGACAGTTTTTAAAAAGTCTGACTTAAGGAAAGTTCATGACTGGAATGAACATAAATGGAACAAAAACATGACCCATTAGAGATGATGTAAGCAGAAAGAGTTAGGGGTCCCCAGGAAAAAAAAAAAGACAGACATAGCCTTCTTGGCATAAGAAGAGTCATTTTAGGCAGCCAGCCATCTTGTTAAAAAAATTAAGAATGAAGAGCTACTATCAAGTTGGGAGATGGCCTCATCATATCAAGGACAATGAGTCAGTTGTAAAATTTCCAATCCTAATTCAAAAGTGAAGATTAACCCTCCAACATGTTCTTGAGTTATCTTTGCAGGATCTAAACCCCTTTGAACACTCAGATAACTAAATCCAGAGAATTGATGGCACAGACTCTTGTTGGCCCTCATAACTTCAACCTGGATTATGTCACCTTGAAATAACTTGGTCCCAAGTTGAGGCTGAATTCCCCATTGGACAAGCCCCTTCACGAATATGTTTCCCCCTTAGCATGAAACTTCCCCAGTTTTGTTGTTTGAGGAGACAATAGTTGGGAAAATATCCCTGGTGTTTATTTTTAATTGTTGCAAGTAAAACACTTTCTTTTCCTATTCTTTGGTTGGATTGTGTCTTTTGGCAAGACACCCAACAAAGGTGAACTCCATTTCGGGTGATAGTGAGGGGATACTAAATTAAATCAAAAGTGAATAAGCAAGAGTCATTTCCTGGGAGCTCAAAACATGCAACATGAATCTTTATGTATTACAGCAATTGTTATTTCGGTACAAAAATAGTATGATTTTAGACCATTTAGAATATATTTTGTGTGAAAGGAAAGCAAGTTCTATTAGGATTAGGGATTTTTTACTCATCTGTTGAAGTAATTTATGAAAACTAGACCAAATATTCAAGGATAATTGTTCCTACGACCATTTTGGATAATATTGTTTTCTCAAAGCTTGAGATCAATTCAATATTTATAAAGTAGGTATATGTAACTCTGGATTTTATATATGTACATTATTTATATAATAATATAGAGGCTTACTTCTAACTCTACTCTGCCTATTTTCCCTCAATAACTGCCTGGCTTCAAAGGATGAATATCTCTACCTTACTTCCTAATCATGATATGATCACCTTAAGAGCATACATGAAACAAATGAACTGTTTTCCTGGTAACACCAAGATACATATAATATTTCATGAATTTCCTAATATTTTCATGTAGGGGAGCCATAGCATTATTCCATTGAACATAGATAATTGAAAGTGGACTACCTGGATAAAATATTCAAAACTTCAAGACTTTCAAAACAACAAAAAAAAATCATTATGTTCTTTCTTTTACCAGGATCTGCAATTGTTAAAATCTCTTTTCTGTTGACATCTTTGAAATTCTTACATTGTAAATTATACTGAAATTCAAAAATGTAGCTATTATGGTAGGTTGGCTACTAGGAATGTCAGGGGGAATGTGTATTCCTCAGAGTGTGCCAGTATTCTGTACCTGATTTTATATGGTTCTTTATTCTTGTATATCCTCATTGTTCTTGCTGGGAAAGGAAGATACATTCCAAATAAAAAATAGAAACAGAAAGAAAGGAGAAAAAAAAGTGCATGAATAAATTGGTGGGCAATGACAAAAGCATAAAGAAAATAAATAATCCAGGTGATAGGTGGTACTGATGAACACAGGCATTAAAATTTCCTCATTTCCTGAAAAGAATCCCTTTGACTTTCTCTCATTCATAAGAAATTTCTGTGGAAACTGATAAATGAAATGAAGTTATTGATAGTATCCAATAGGACCCAGATAGGCCAAAAACTTGAAAGAAGAGGGCATGTAGGTGAACAGATAAGGGCATAACAATGACATTCATGGTCTTGTGCCTTGAACTATGAACTTTGTGCTTGATCCAGAAAATTACAGAGAGCTTCTTAATATGTTTAACACAGAGTTCATCAAATTTGTGTTTTAGAAAGTAGACCCTGTATGAACGTGAGATTTTGCATTTGAAAAACAAAGGGAATTTCCTAATATTGAGTGAGAAATAGATCTTAAGACCAGAAATCTTTTGTAATCATTCAGTGCTGGGCTCGTGGTGAAGACACTTTTCATGTTAAGTGAGTTGATGGATTAATGACTTAAGACTGTAGACCCTTCAGGATCTAATAATGCTTTTTTTTTAAGATTTTATTTATTTATTTGACAGAGAGAGAGAGAGAGAGAGAGAGCACAAGCAGGGAGCCCAATGTGGGGCTGGATTCCCAGGACCCTGGGATCCTGACCTGAGCCAAAGGGAGATGCCTAACCAACTGGGGCACCCAGGTGCCCCTCTAATTGAGCCTCTGTGACAATATTGTGGACAGAAAATATAGAGATTGGGACCACATCGTAAATGTGAAAATCTAAAAGAACACAGAAATCACCAGTTGTTGAACTGCGATTATGAAAGTACCTATCTTCTCTGTATAGTTCTTAAAAGAGAGATTTTTAAGAGTGAGAAAGAATTAGTGGCAGTAAAAAGCAGGGAGAGAGGGAGAAGCAGAGTCCCCACTGAGCCAGGAGCCCAATACGGAGCTCGATCCCAGGACCCTGAGATCATGACCTGAGTTGAAGGCAGAGGGCAGACGCTTGGCTGACTGAGCCATTCAGGCACTTCTTGTAAGAGAGATTTTTTTTTTAAAGTATTATTTATTCAATCAAACCAAATTATTTTATTTCCTTTTCAATGGTATACATCTTAAATTGGTGGAGCATAACACCAATTATTTTAGAAATCTTGAGCTTTCAGGTGCACAATAATCTGGACAGTGGCTGTAGCTGTAGAGCCACTTCTGAGGCAGGGTGCATACTGAAAAGAGATTTTAAAGAGGAATAGATCAATTTGTCTTCAGTCAGCAAACATTAATTCACAAAGTCAGTTCTAACTAGCTAGTTGAGATGATATGTTGAAGAATAGGTATCTAATTATTTGAATTCTTCAATGGTTGAGATTTCAAATAAAGAAGGATAACTACATTTTCTTCCAGTTCACTCTAAAATTTTAGTTAAATATGCAATTCAGTCATAATTTTTTAAAGTAAAATATTTCTTTTCCTTTTCTTTGTTTTTCTTTCCTTTTCCTTTGCTTTAGAGGTGAGAGAGGAGAGGGGATGGGCAGAATAGAGGAGAGAGAGAGAGAGAGAGAGACTCTTAAGCAGGCTTCATGCCCAGCTTGGAGCCAGACATGGGGCTCCATCTCACAACCCTGAGATCATGACCTGAGCCAAAATCAAGAGCCAGATGATGATGTGACTGAGCCACTCAAGTGCTTCTCTTCTTTCTCTTCTCTCTCTTCTCTTCTCTTCTCTTCTCTTCTCTTCTCTTCTCTTCTCTTCTCTTCTCTTCTCTTCTTCTTTCTCTTCTCTTCTCTTCTCTTCTCTTCTCTTCTCTTCTCTTCTCTTCTCCTCTCCTCTTCTCTTCTCTTCCTCTCCTCTCCTCTTCTCTTCTCCTCTCCTCCTCTCCTCTCCCCCCTCTTCTCTTCTCCTTTTCTCCTCTTCTCTTCTCTCCTCTCCTCTCCTCTTCTCTTCTCTTCTCTTCTCTTCTCTTCTCTTCTCTTCTTCTCTTCTCTTCTCTTTTCTCTTCTCTTCTTTCTTTCTCTCTCTTCTCTTCTCTTCTCTTCTCTTCTCTTCTCTTCTCTTCTTTCTCTTCTCTTCTCTTCTCTTCTCTTCTCTTCTCTTCTCTTCTTTCTCTTTTCTCCTCTCCTCCTCTCCTCCCCTCCCCTCCTCTCTTCTTTCTTTTTTCTTTTTTTGATTTTATTTATTAATTCATGAGAGGCAGAGACACAGGCAGAGGGAGAAGCAGGCTCCATGCAGGGAGCCCGATGTGGGACTCGATCCCGAGTCTCCAGGATCATGCTCTGGGCTGAAGGCAGGCACTAAACGGCTGAGCCACCCAGGGATTCCCTCTTTTCTTTTTCTTAAAGACATTTTTTTAAGGCATTCAATTTAGATAGAATTCATTCATTCATCTATGATCTACAAATAAGATTTTAAGTAATATATTTTTTGTTTGTTTGTTTTTTGTTTGTTTTTTTGAAAGGAAAGCATATAAAAGCATTTTAACGTAGTCGCTTTGGTAAATCAACAGCCAAAACATAGCTTAAAAAATTAGGATAAAAAGCAAAAAGAAATTAACAGTTAAAGAAGATTTTCTAAGCTGATTTGGCCAAAGCAGCCTTATTTAGAGCCATGTTAAAATTTGATTTTTATGATGAAAATGTATATTTTCTGATGAAGTTTTGGAATAAGGTGAGGCTTCATGGAGTGAGGTCTAGAGCCAATGACCAAGAAAACTTGAGATCTCTTTGGTGCAAAATGGTGGTTTTATCAAAGCACAGGGACAGGATCTGTGGGCAGGAAGAGCCACTGCCCTGGGGTGGCTGATTGTATACCTGGCAGTGGGGAAGGGTTTGAGATTAGCGAGGTCTCTAAGGAATTTTGGAAACAAGGTTACCAGGACCTTGAGGGGGCTGGCTATTGCTGGGAAGGGTCACTTATTACCATCTAATAAAACCTGAGTTATGAGACCCTTCAGATGTGTATCAATGGGCCATGTGCTTGGGGTATGGTTGCCCACACTTATCTTGGGGAATTCAGAGATAAAGGAAATTTCTAAAGGAATTTTTACATGTTAAAGTAGACTTATAAGATCCTGAAGGTCGGGCTAAGATTGCCTTTTGCTCTTACAAAGTATTAACATGTAAGCAATTGAGTCCGTAGAGGAATGTCTCTCTGCTTGTCTCAAGGATATGTCAATGTGCTGCCCTGGGCTTGTGCTTTGTCCTCAGCTAGCCCTGTGTTCCCCCGTCATTTCCTACTGATAAACTTGATAACAGAGCAATAAAACCATGCCAACTGCTAATATATACACATACTTGTTCACTTGGCCATAATTCTGAAAGCTTACTTCAGAGTGACAAAATATTGGAAAAAACATAACTCTATAAGGCAAGCTTGTCATGTTGTGTGCTGTTTTTTTTTTTTTGAAGTTTTATGAACACTTTGTTTCTGTATTCCTTAATTCATTTTAATAACTAATAGAAGTTAGGGCTCTTCAACTAGCATGGGTAAATCACATTTATAAATTCATACTGTAATAGATAAGTAGGAATAATCTGCCCATTAGAAATGTAAAAACAGTTTTAAAAATAATTTTCAAAAAATATATTTTCAGAAACAGTTCAGCTGTATATTTCTGATTAGTTGTTTATTCAATTATTATGCGTTTACTGACTCCATACGTTCATTGAGTGTCTATATTGTGATTAATAAAGTACAAAATAAATTATAGAGGGAAATTAAATTGTTGTTATAGTAAAAATTATAATGAAGTCATAATTTTACTGCAAACACAGATTGGCATGATATAGCATTCTCAAATGGGGGCAATTTTTTCCCTAAGGGACAATTTAGTGTCAAAATTGAGAAACCCTGGTATAGTAGAATGTAATTTTTCTTGAAATTTAGCATAGGGCTAGCTGATAAGCAAGTTAATGCTGTTTCATTATTTCTAAAAAGATTCTTTTCAGATCAACTATTTCAAATACACAGATAAAATTCTAAGATACTGCCTAATTTAAAGGAATTATAACTAAAAAAAAAATCTCAAGTTTCTGTTAGCTAAGGATACAGTTTCATAGTAACTGCTTAAATTTTGTCAGTTGTTTATTGATATTTTCTTTAATGCGCCAAGGAATAATTTGGTAAAACAAAACAAACAAAAAAGATAACTCTAATTCTATTGTAAAATTTCTAGAGAAATCCTGAAATAATCAACTTTGATGCCCCACATGCTTTTTCCCCAGCGGTCTTCCTTCCTGTGGTGTTTCTCCAACTTTAATAGCAGAACAACGGAGAGTAGCTGAAATTTTGCCTCTTGGGCCCTATTCCCATTGATTGTGATTCAGTAGTAGAGGGTGTAAACTTGAATTTTACATTAAAAAAAATATTTCACAGATATCTTACGTAGGTGGTCCATGAACCAGACTTTGAGAAACACTAGCCAATTCCATTCCCGTTCTAAACTGATTTCGTGATCTAAAAATCAGTGCGTGCTTAACAGTCCCCTACTAACTTATTTGCATAGAGCCCTAATTAGGTATTCCGAAAGTGTGAAGTATTACAACCTACAGATTTTTTCTTTCTTAAAAAATTTTGGAAACATTTTCTCATACTCCTGGAAAATGTCCAAGTGATGCAAATATCAGTATAAATTGGAGCATCAAGTGTCTTCCAGAGTAACCTGCAACCAAGGTCAGATATTTAGAGTGAAACATTATCAGTATTTCGTTTTCCCAATGAATGTAAAATAATTTCTTCTAATGCATTTCACATTATTTGATTTGGTAATATGAAAATAGGAATAAAACTCACCTACTATAAATTAGACTGTTTTGTAGCAAAAATCTTAGCATATTCTTGGACTTCTGATGGCAAAGTAGCTGGAACACATAGAAATCTTAAGCTCTTTCAGAAAATTTACAAGAGAACAAAAACGTAATTCCTTTCTATTTCTTTTTTGTACTTATTTTTAAAATCTTATATAATTCATATAAACACAGTTACATTTTATAAATGTATCCATATAGATGTGAATAAGTGTATACGTGTGAGTGATATGTCACTTTGAATTTTACTCATTTCAAATCAGGTATTATAGAAATAATGTAGTCTTATAGAAGAAGGTTTTTAGGACACTGAAGTCTACAAAGTAGTGCAGAGTCAAAATACAAGGAGTAGAGGCATCCAGCTCCATATATTGATAGGACAGAAATAGTAGATGAAATTCAATGGAAGAATTAGTATTAATAAGGGTCATTTCTAACGCTATGGTGATAATCATTTTGCAATTTGTGAGTGCATCAAATTATCATGCTGTATACCTTGAACTTGCATAATGTTATTGGTCAATTCTATTTCAATAAAGCTGGAAAGAAAAATGGAATTAAGTAAAATGGTCTAAGTAGTCAAAAAGAAGAAAAAAAAGAAAAACAAAAGAAAAGACAACAATGGGCAACAACCTCTTTATCTTTAAAGATGGAATTCAGCACACATGGTAGTTCAGTCATGTGATGGAGTTTTATGCAATCATGAAGAATTTTGGAGGTCTACTTTTGATATTAACAAATGTCTATATGGGTAGTCAAGCTTAAAAAGTCAATTATTAAACATAAATATACTATGATCCCCTAAAAAAAAGAGTCAGTTTGTGCTAATGTAAGGAATTTCTAAATTATGGTTTCATATACTGTGGGGGGACTCAGAGTTGGCAAGTGTGGAATTGTCTGTCTTTATTCAATTTATCACAATATAGAACCACTATATAATAAGAGCCTCCTTAGTGGAAAAATTTACGGCTATTTTAATTTATCACTGGTGCTGGCTTTTAAATTAATATTTTCTATTGAGGAATAGAAGAAATCTGATTTCCCAAAGTCTCTCATGAGTTTTGTACTCCTGATGTTCATGTTATATATGTAATATCTAGTGCATAAAATCCAGCCTGTAAGAACTATACATATTTTCATGAAGTACTTTTTCTTTAAGTCATGAGTTTCAGCATCAGAATTTTATAAATAAACTAAAATTATAAGTTTATTTTATTTACTATTACTTTAAATTTTCTTTTTTAAAAAATTTTTTTTTATTTATGATAGTCACACACACACACAGAGAGAGAGAGGCAGAGACACAGGCAGAGGGAGAAGCAGGCTCCATGCACCGGGAGCCCGACGTGGGATTCGATCCCGGGTCTCCAGGATCGCGCCCTGGGCCAAAGGCAGGCGCCAAACCGCTGTGCCACCCAAGGATCCCTACTTTAAATTTTCAAGTCTTACAAACATTTCTTCTGGTAAAGAAAACATTTAGTAGAAAACTAATAGTAATGCGAAATTTCTCATAATACTTTAAATATATTACACTTTTTTATGAAAGAAAATGAAATGTTTTTGAACACGCATCTCTTAATGCATTTAATGGGGCTTCTCCTCCGAATTCTTGTATCTGTGAGTTAACATAAACTACTAATTCAATGAGATAGAATTCACTATCAATTACACTCTTATTTTCCTCTTTTAAGTATTATTCAAATTGATAAACCTTGTTCACACAAATAACTAAAGGGTTTGGTATAAGACAGGTCACTCAGTTCTTTAAAATTATCTGAACACGTTTAAACACATAACTGTATACCAGCAAAAGAATTACTTTTTTAAAAGATTTTATTTATTTATTTGTGACAGACACAGAGAGAGAGGCAGAGACATAGACAGAAGGAGGAGCAAGGACCCTGCTCCAGGACCCTGATGCTCAAGGACCCTGTGAGGACCCTGATGCAGGACTCAATCCCAGGACCCTGGGAACATGCCTAGAACCAAAGGCAGATGCTCAACCACTGAGCCACCCAGGCGTCCTCAGCAAAAGAATTCATTTAAAAATATAAACAGTTATTTCCTCTTTTTCTTTCTCTCTCTTTTCTTTCTTCTTTCTTTCTTTCTTTCTTTCTTTCTTTCTTTCTTTCTTTCTTCTTTCTTTCTTTCCTTTCTTTTTCTTTCTTTCTTTCTTTCTTTCTTTCTTTCTTTCTTTCTTCTTTTTTTTCTTTCTTTCTTTCTTTCTTTCTTTCTTTCTTTCTTTCTTCTTTCTTTCTTTCTCTTTCTTTCTTTCTTTCTTTCTTTCTTTCTTTCTTTCTTCTCTTTCT
This sequence comes from Nyctereutes procyonoides, assembly GCF_905146905.1. Lineage (NCBI taxonomy): Eukaryota > Metazoa > Chordata > Mammalia > Carnivora > Canidae > Nyctereutes > Nyctereutes procyonoides. The sequence continues at coordinate 61,374,090 of NW_026575142.1, read as the reverse complement.
TTCTTTCTTTCTTTCTTCTTTCTTTCTTTCCTTTCTTTCTTTTCTTTCTTCTTTCTTTCTTTTTTTTTTGTTTTTGAACTACAAATAATTGGAAACATCTGACTTTGAAAAGGTCATGTTACTCATTCATTAGAGTTATTCAGGCTATCAAAGACTGAGTATATTCATAACACTTAGCCAAGATTTAGCAAATGGCACTTACATTTTGATTTACCTGGCTTAATCTAATATTCTCAGTTAGGGTTGAAAGAAATAAAAATATAACTAGTTTCAATAAATCTTTCAAAAACATTGTTTTTCATGATTCATCTTATCACATGTCAAAAATCCAGAAATAGCAAAATTATAACTGCTAAATCAATAAATAGTGTTAGTAGAAGTTTATTGTTATAAAGTAAAGTTACTAAAGTAGGTTAAGATTTCATGAACTAAGAGCTTTCAAGTTCAAAGACTTAAATGAAGCTCAGGGGCATGGCACTATAGGAGGGCTTATAAAGAGAAATGGGGGAAATTGCTTAAATTTTGCAATAATTGTTATTACAAGCAGTTTCCAGATAGCAGAGTATTGATTAAAAGTTATTATCTCATTCCATTTTTAGAAAGGTAATTTAAGGTTCTCTTATGATTATCAGAGACATTTACAATAGATATATCAATTAAGTTTAGCTTATGTTCATGAAATGAACTAGCTTTAGTTTGGCTTATATGGCTTAAATGTTTCTTTTCTGCTCATGAAATTCTCAAGACCTGTCTTCATTTTATATTTCATTTTAGCAGCACATGATTCAAACAAGTTTTCATTAAATCTGGGGAGCTAAAATTTTAGCTTATTTGATTTATAGAAAATGTCCAGAATTTGCAGTTCCAGTATAATGTAATGTAATTGCAGAACAGTCTTTGTGGTCAAATACACTTAAAGGAACAACAACAGCAATAATAATAAAAAAAAGACACTCAAATGAATTATGGAACATATTTTGCCAGGAAAGTTGTTAGAAATAGAAGTTAAATTGTGCAGATATCAAGATTTTTTCTCTAATGAAATTACCTAATCACTTTTATTAGTATAGAGTGAGATCAAAATGGTATTTCTCATTACTTATTTTGAAATTATGTTCTATGTCCCAACTTATTTAACCATCTTGAAAACAAAGAGTGTAGTAAGAGAACACCAAAGTTTGATATATATATGCACACCTTTGCCCACCATACACCTAATGCACACACACCTAATGAATTTCAACTGAAACACAGAATTTAAAAAGAATCTGAAGGAAACACTTACCAGAATTTGAAAATGATAACCACCTAGGCCTGATATATCTTTTTCCTCTTTTTAGAAGACTTTCAAGGTGCTAAAAATAATTTTTTAGCTTTGTGATTTATCCTCATTTCATTTTGGATGTCATATCAGTGCATATTTATATAAATTCCTTTCCTGTAAAATCATTTTGCTGCACTTGATAAAGGTCATTACCTTGATACAGGTCTTACTGCTCATTACATTATGTTCTGTAAATGCTCGAACATCTCCGAGGTTGTATACACATGAGAATCTTGCTATGAATGTATTTCCCCTTAAAAAGCAAGTGCTTTGCAAAGATTAATTACTAGCAGTTTAATTGATTATTATTTACCTATATAACTAAGGTTAATAAATATAGCCATCTCTGTTCAGAATTTTATAATAAATTGCAGGAAGCTTACAATTTCCCATTGTATATGTGTTGTAGTAAGATATCCAATTCCTTAATCACTTATTACATACCATATACCATGCCAACACTTATATGCGTTGTCACAGTTAATACTCACTCTACAATTTCAGGTAGGTAGAATGATAAGCTTTGTTCAGGTACGGGTGGTGGAGGCTGTGGTATTTTAGCTAAATCACATATTTGCTACTGAGGCAGATTTGCAGTTCCAGTCTCTGGCTCTCTGAGGGATTTTTTCCCCCACTAAACCCTACTGAGTTTTACGATAAAGCACATTTTGAAGAAAAGAGAGATGAGAATTTTCAGTAGCCTGGGCCAAATGAAGCGCTATGTGAACATTTTAGGTTGACATAATAGGAAATGGCAAATAATGCAATTCTTTGTGATGCTTTAACAGGCAGTGTATGAACAGCGCGGCTGCAGTTGGCATCCACTGAATGAGTCTTTCCTTCCCTGGTGCTTCTTTGCAGACAATCATGGCTATAAAGTTGACCAAAAGACAACAGCAAATGCTGGTTGAGGCAGACTTTTCTTTACAAAAACAACAATCTCTTTAATTACACAGTCCTATAGGGGTGTTCATGTATGCTCTCTCTTTAGCTTTCTCTGTTTTTCTTTTTTTCCTCTCTATTTCTTTTCAGGGTTAGAATTTAAATTTAGCAGGACAAATTTACCCACTTTGTTTGGAAATGATATTAACAGTGTGCTGCTCACAGCACAAAGACACATAATTGTTTCCAGTTCAAGGTATGATTTTCAAGTTGTTCAAGTTAAATTTTTCTTACCTGTGCAAATTATTAGTAATAGGCTCATTTATATTTCTTGACAAAAGTGATGTGTTAAGAAGGAGGGAGTTTATGTATTCCATTTAAGATTGAATCATCAGAAATTTGGAAATAAAATGGACCATGTGACAATCTATTTTAGTTTGTTTTTTTTTTATCTCTCTCTCTTTCTCTGTAATTCTTAATTTGAGACACTAATAATAGCTATAGACTCCTTTCCCCAAAGATGCACATGCAAACTAAATTTTGCACTGTAGTTTCAGGGAAATTAGGAGATGCATCCATGAAACATCCACTGGTTGAGAGCTAGTGGTCTAATCAAATCAAGCTAATTTTAAGCTAAGAAATTAAAATTTCAGAAGATGATGTGTCTATTCTAGAAAATTAGCATTGAGATTTAAATGAGCATTTATATTTTGCCCCTAGAGGCTTTTTGCTGTTCTACCACAAATATGTATGGTATTACCAGTTATTATCATTATGTTTGCATAGGTTTCATAAAAATTTTACCTTAATTATATTCATCTTAATGGTCATTTTATGCCCAGATACTAACTAACCACCATTCATATCCACTCTATACTTTTTAGAAGGTAAGAATGAAAAAAAAATAAAATAAAAATAATTTTACATTAAAATAAATCTACCACCTAGAAATATCATTAGATTCAGAGGTGAATTTCTCTAGGAACAGTGATTCTTACATCATGTATTGTACACTGACCTGTTATATGAATCTTTTTGTCCCCCAAAGTTAGCAAAGGAAAATTATCAATTAATACTTTTAAAATGTGAAACTATATAAATACCTTCAATATTGCTTTAAGTCTAATATTTGCAAGAAAGAAATTAAATGGCAAAATAAATATGATTAGTGAAATTAGAAAAGCAGATTTGGCTGCTATACATAAACCTCTGTAAACACTTACTTAGTTTAGGCAATAGTAATGTCAGCAGCAACAAAGTTCCATCAATTTTAAAAGAAATGTGCATTTAAAAGAAAAAAATGCTATTCAAAAACATGTAAAATACCATAACTTCAGGGTAGCCCAGGTGGCTCAGAGGTTTAGCGCCACCTTCGGCCCAGGGTTTGATCCTGGAGACCTGGGATTGAGTCTCACGTCGGGCTCCCTGCATAGAGCCTGCTTCTTCCTTCTGCTTCCCTGCATAGAGCCTGTGTCTCTGCCTCTCTCTCTGTGTCTCTCATGAATAAATAAATAAAAATCTTAAAAAAATACTATAACTTCAAATTATATTTTCTACTTTTACACTAAAATTTATGAATATTAGTTTAAAATATTCTGGTAACATATGCCTATAGACTTAGGTTTATATTAATTCAAAAATGACACATTTTAGCCAAATTTTATTTACAGATTGACCAGAAAATTAGAAAATATTCACTGACTATGTCACCTAAACATTTTAAAAGTAACATTTCTTGAATTTTAAATAATGTATTCCCTCAGTTGCAGATAACTTCAATTTACTAATTATGCAGACTGGATATGTAACAATCTTGTTCTATATTTAATTAATGAACATATGACCATTGGAAAATAGCAAATGTCCAACTATACTTATTACATATATGTGAATCTTTTTTAGATTATAGATCCCAATGACAAAAGATACAGTCCCTCATCAATATTTTAGAGTTCAGCAGATCAGCAGCTTCGAACACCCAGTTATCTCTGGAAGTCACTGACAGTCCATTCAGTAGCATTAAAGTGACCAGAAAAAGTAACAATAACATTTTGTAAGTGATTTTTAATTTGACATTTCTCTAGTTTCAAACATGTATCTGACCTTTATTATCATCACCTAGAAATCAAGTATAAAAAATATACTCTTTTTTTTCTGGCAGACAATGTTTTTCTCAAATATGAGATACTTTGTTATTTATTTAGCAGGCCCTTCTATATAAAATATGAAAATTCTTCTACATTATTCCAATGTTGTCATTTAAATATTTTGACAAATGTTGCTAGGAAAACATTTTTCTTAACAAAGATGAAGTGGGGATGGGATATTGAGAAAGAGACAAAAGTAATTGTAACAGTACAGTTAATATTTAGGAAATATCAAAGATCACTTTGTCAGAAAATATATTTGGAAACTATCAGAGATTAAAACTAATTATTTTTAAACTATGTTTTTAAGGCATATGAACGCACCTTGTAGAAAGGAAGGTAAATAGAGTAATTTTATTATGACAATGACTGTCTAAATTGACACTGACATGGAAAACAAAGAGGCAGGTATAACAACATACTTAATAAGTAAAAATAAGTTCTTTAAAATTATAAATGCATTTGAATATGGCATTTTCCAACTCTGAACCACCTTCTAGACATTTTAGTAAGTTTACAAAAAGGTAAACATGATTTACTTCTTTTTCATCACAGATTACCTCCAAATTCTGAAATTTCACTTATCTTGACTTTAGTCCCTTCTACTGCATTTGTCTTTCTTTCAAACCATTGCTCTCAGTTATAAAAATTCATAACATGGCAATATGCCAGGAGCTACTTAGGTTTAAAAAATAGCTTCTCATTTAAATAACTCTGCTGAAGCTTCCTCCTAGACTTGCTTACTGGAAATGGTAACATAAAAAGAGGCTGTGTCTGTTTTAGATTGTAGCTTAGGTTTAAATGACTCAGTCACCTAAATTTTTTTTTTCTATAAACATGTTGCTGCTAAAGTGTAAAGTGGCAGGGAAGATTTCTCTAGTAAGGTTATATTTGTACAGTGACCTATAGGAAGGGAGATGCTTGAGTGTCTGGGGAAGAGGATTTCCAGACATAGTGGCCAGCAAGAACAAAAATAAGATTGGGACCAATTTGGCTTGTGTGATTGGTAAAACAAAACTTGATAGATGAGATTACAAAAGGAAGCTGGGCAGGTTGTTTCAGTCAGTGGAAGGGTTTCAATTTTTACTCAGTGGTTAGGCACCTATTGATGTGGGCAGGTAAGAAAATATTTAGATGGAGCAAGGGTGCAAGCAAGCAGAATGAACAAGCTATAATCGTAATAATCAAAATTGACTGGATGAAGGTGGCAGTACTGGAAGTTGAGACCTTAAGAAAGTCTAGTAAGAAGGAAGGATTTGCTGACAGATGGATGTAGATTATAAAACAGAGGGCCCTGGAGATTTTTTGGCCTGAGAAACAATGGTCAGACACTTAGTCGTAGATGAATTGGAAAGGAGCAGATTTGTTTGGATAGATGAGAACAGAAAGCTGGTTTCTAGACATGTTACTCCTTAATTGTCTGTTAGACATGTAAGTGATGATGTAGAATAACCAGTTGGATTTTTGAATTTGGGGACCAGAGGAGTACTAGAGGCCTTACTTGGGAAGCTTCAGAGTATAGATGATCACTAAAGCCATGATACTGTTGTGAGATCATCTGAGAAATCATTGTATTCCAGACCTCCACCTGGGAACATGTCAACCTCTGTAGATTGGGAAGAGGAAAAGGGTCCAGGAAAGAAGACAAAGAAGGAACATCAGATGAGAATGTAATGAGGGCAAGAAGCAAATTATCTTGTTACTAACTAAGCTTTTTCTACAATGGCCAGCATTACCATAGCTAATTGCACCACTTTATGAAGATTCAACTATAAGAAGAATTCTGGTTGAGAAAAATAAATCTAATGAGAAAGGCATACCCATTTCTTTAAAAAGGTCCATCCAGGGGACAAATTCTAATAATGTAAGAGCTGGACTTATCTTTGAAGGATAGCCTTCTGGAATTACAGATTTTAAATAATGTTATATGAAGAAACTTTATAAAATGAAGATGAGTATGCATGTGTAATTTGTTTCATTTATTTTGTGATTTAGGCTTGACACTAGCATTGGGCCTCTAGTTTTTTTCAGTTCAGCATTTACACATCTCAACTGAAGTTCACAATGACTACTTTTATGACCAGGAAACACAGTCACAGATGATTTTTTCATGACCCAAATGGAATTGGCCCATCTTTATCTGAAATACATTGCCAGACCAGGAAACATACCATACATTTTTTTCAAAAGTTATTAGATATCAATCATATTAAATTTTTGTGAGTCTTAAAGTTTTATCTATCATTAAAAGTATGTAATTTCTAAAATCAATAAATGAGGAAACGACTTCCTAGAAATTTCCACTAATACATATAAAGCACTTTGTAAATGTTGGATATGTTATGAGCATTCAATGATAGTTGGTTTCTAGTCACTTTATTTTGGAATCATGACCTTTTTTACCCTAATAGGATACATTGAAATAGGTAAGGATATAAATACCTTGATCTACTGGTGTATAGATACATTACTTTAAGCTATTAAAAAATAATGTTCTGATTAAATAAAATTGTGGAATATCAATTGAAATATTGAAATATCACAATTTTCTTTAATCAGAATATTATTTTATTGGTATTGAATGGTTTTATAAAAATTTTGTTGTATTTTACATGTTTTCCCTTCAGTCCTTTATACTTAGTAATAATGGCACATCTCATTTTTTTCTAAAAATTTTTTTTTCCACTTACTAAGATGATTTAAGAATTTCCCCATGAAATTATTTGGTCCCCATAAGCATCATTATTGGTGACTACACACAATTCCAATTGTCTTCTGTTATAAATAGTAGTGTAAGTATCATTTGTTCCAAAACTTTTTCTAGTATTTCAAAGGCAAGTGATTTTAACATATCACTTAACATCATTTGTAGTTCTTTTGATTGTGTCAAAAAGTCATGGTTGCTAATGTCAACATTAGCATTAGATGATAGCTTTTGCTTTTCATACCCCATAGGGCTTTTTTAAGCCCTAAAACTAAAGTTATTCTGACATTTTTTTTTGCAAATATAAGACATCTTCCACCTGTGACACAGTATTAACAGTAATAGAAAAATAATTGCTATTAGAATTTAAAAGTTATAGCATTTATTGGATATAATGTTTCAGGTATTACATGCTCATGATACTGGACATATTCTTTCAGAAATTTCTCTCCATTTGGTTTTTCTTGATGAGTGTTTTTGCCTTTATTTTATCTTAAAATCTTTATGTATTTTAAAATTGTCTTAAGTCACTTGGGAAACAAATTTTTGGATTAGTAAAGACAACTAAGTCACTCTTACAATTATAGTGAAACACATTCAACTAGAAAAAGAATTGCCTAATTAAAATGACTTTTTGAGGGGTGCCTGGGTGGCTCAGTCAGTTAAACGTCTGCCTTCAGCTCAGATTATGATCCCAGGGTCCTGGAATCAAGCCTTACATTGGGCTCCCAGGTGGGAACTGCTTCTCCTTCTCCGTCTGCCTGCCTCTCCCCCTGCTTCTGCTCTCTCTCTCTGTGTCAAATAAATATTTAAAATATAAATAAAATTATTTTTGAAACAATTTAATAGGCTTTTACATATTACATGATTGAATATCATGAATTTGAGATAAATAGGCCATATAGAGAAAGAAGATAAATAATTAGTGCTAGAATTTTACTATTCTTTAAATGTTCAATTAAAAATAATGTATTTAAATATTTGTATTTTCAAAAATTCTGTTTTCCTTCCAGAATAATCACCGTTTATATGGCCATCACACATTCTTCTTATGCTTGATATATGTCACTTTATCTAATTCTTATAGCTTTACGTACATCAATTAAAATACATAAGGGTAAGATAACAAGTCAAGTTCGTCGAACTTTATTAAGCCTCAAGGTAAGACATTTATAGCTCTGAGTATACACAGGAGCTTTATTTTTCACAATTCAGGGAAATTTGAACACTTACTAAAATTTCTCAAATCAATTCCTTAATTCTTACTTCTATTTTTATTGCTTTGTTTAAGCTTACTCGAGTACCACTGATACCTTAATACTAGGTGCTTGAACTCCACTTGAGCCACTGAAATTAACTACAAATGATGTGAAAGAGATGGTGGCTAGAAATGGGGAAGCAGGCATTTCTTTTGTTAACTTAGTGACTGAATGTTTTACAAAACATTTAATTTCCAAAATGACCAATATTGACATTATTTCTTCATATGTACATGAGTATATTTAAATATGTATGTATGTATATTTTATATTTGTACGTAAAATGATTTCATTTGATAGATTTGAACACAAGATAGAAAGTCAATATTTTATCAGTATATTTATTGCCTTGTTTTTTCATGAGCATTAAAATTTAAAAAGTAATTATAACTCGGTAAAAATGCAGTGTTTCATGTCTATGTGTAACTTCTTTTTATTTATTTATTTATTTATGATAGTCACAGAGAGAGAGAGAGAGAGAGAGAGGCAGAGAGAGAAGCAGGCTCCATGCATCGGGAGCCCGATGTGGGATTCGATCCCGCGTCGCCAGGATCGCGCCCTGGGCCAAAGGCAGGCGCCAAACCGCTGCGCCACCCAGGGATCCCTATGTGTAACTTCTTATGTGAAAAAGCCCAACCTCACAGCATGGTTTTCTAGTTCAGTTACAATTTCTTGAACCCACTGAAAAAAAATATTTATGCTGTCTTGTGAAACAAAATATATAGTAATATCATTCAAATTTTGAAAACTTTTAAAGAATATGTTGCTGCTATGAATGATTTATATTAAAAGTAATTTCAAAGAAATGTCTATATTTTTCATGACTCCAAATGGAATGCATATTGGATGTTGAATATTTTAAACCTCAAAAAACATGTAATTTTTTCTTTCCCCCATCCACATGGGCTTTATTTGGGGACAGTTGGGGGAAAGGATTGGAGGGAGCTAGGACTGTAGGTTGATGGCGAGGCCTTTCTCAACTTGCTTTCTAATTTAGTGTGTGTTGCCTGGAGGTTAGGATGAATGAGAACAGATGAAGTTGTAGCTCTTGGGTCCATCTCTGTGGATCTCCCCTCTAGGTCGCAGTCCCTGGTGTGGCTGGCCTTCCAGCTGAGGGGATCTCTGCAGTCCACCTGTGAGTCAGGGCGATGGTGTGAGTCAGTAGGACACATCTGCCCATGATCAAGGCTGAGGGAGGCCACTGGGACCCCACGGAAGACAACCCTGATGCTGAGTTCAGAGGACCAGGAGGACACAGCTTGCCAGCACCATGCCCTACTCAGGTGTAACAGTGATAAGCCTCTGCTTGGACAGCTCCCTCAGCGTGGCCAGATTGGCCAGCAAGTCCAGTTCACAGCCAACCAGCACAACCTTGGCATTGGAGCAAAACTCTCCCCTTGCCGCTTCTTGAGGACACTGTCCCCAAGCCTAAAATTGATTAGTGATAAGCATGATTGCCTTTCAGTATGTTCAGTTCACTGATATTGGCATGAAAAACTTCAGTTATGGTGAAATCAAATTCAAAGGCCTTCCAGAATTTGCTCAAGATTTTCACGACCATGGTCAAAAATACTCCAGAATTCTGGAAGTGATAGAAGATACTACTTAAAGTTCCTCCTTTGAAAATATAATTGTCTTTTTCTATGTTCTCCTTTTTTCTTTTGTTAAGAATCATGCTGTTTTCATAGAAAAAGATAAAGAAATGGAGGAGCATATGAATTCAATGATAAAGGAACAGCACAAAAAGTGTAGATTAATCAGTCTGATGGCATTACATTGATTATTGAAGAGGTAACTAGTAAAAACCTAGTTTTGAACCAACCACTATGTTATTTAATTTGTTGGAGGGGGAGATTAAATTGAGAGGTTAAGATGGTCCCATTTCATTTGCCTCCATCATATAACTCAGAACCTCAGAATCACTCTGCCAAACACCTGCCAGGTGGAGAGTTATTGTCAAAATCACAACAAATCTATCCCAAATGTATCAGAAGAGAACATAAAAAAGACAGGCATGATGTTGCCAGGAAAATTATAGTAATTTTTCTGTTGATCCTTTGTTCTGGAATGTTCAGCCCTCATTTCCTGCCCTATATTTTTCTCCATGGACTTCCTCTTTCCATCCAATCCGAGAGCCCACAGATCTCTGTAGATTCTTTGGAAATTATTTTTGGAGGCCAATAATTTGCCAGATTAGTTGTTTCCTCTTCTTGAGACCTAGCCCTTCTTGTTTTCTGTCTCTTTTTCCCCAAGGAACAGAAATACCTTAACAATGGAATATATTATTTTCTTCTGAAAGTAATTGTTTCTCTGAACTAACCTTAGTTCATTTTCCCTTCTCAAACTCTAGTCTCAAAAGGGACCTGGAAAACCTGTTTCTGAATCCAGTGTTCTCCCTGGGGTTGAACACAGTCGGCCATGTGGGGGCTTGGTGACATTATTGCTTCTCAACAACAGTTTAGTAGCGTACACTGTCAGAGCTCCCAGGGCACCTTGCCGGGCTGATAGTCACGAGGCACTTAACTAAAACAGTCCCTTGGCTACTAAAGGACAAGTTGATATATCAGAGGCTCTGAGATATATGTGGGGGCATGCTTTCTAGGTCCCAAGAAGAATTAAGAATCAAATCTTAAAAGGTTTATTGTGCTCAAAGGGACCATTTTGATGTCATGTTTTGTAATAATATCACCTGAAGTTTGTGTGGGTCACTCGAGCCCACAAGAGAATGTGATTCCCACAACAACCCTGGTAATAGCTACTAATAGAAGTCATTATTCTCATTTTATAAGTTGAAAAAAGAAGTTTGGGGAAGCTCAAGTTTCTCATTTTAAAATAGAGGTCACATTTCTTGCAGGGTTGTTATGAGTTTATAAATGATTCAACTCACATAATGCATTGAGCTAAAAGGACAGGTTTAACACATGGAATGTACTTAATAACTACTTACCAATAGCTGTATAATGAAAAGTAATATTATGTTAACAATTTTACCTGGGATTCCCATTTTCTGATTTGTGACCAAAAATAATTTCCAGTACTCTTTCTCAACTCCTTATCATAATTCAGTGTCATGCTTGGCACATAATAGTCAATCAAAGTTTTCCAAATACATAGGTGCTTCTAAAACTCTGTATATGAAAAGAAATAATAGGTATACCAAATAGGCAAATATTGCAAAGTTTACTTTTTTCTTTAAAACTGTATTATTATTTCATAATTGGAGAGCGAGTAATGGAAGAAAGGAAAATGATTGATAATAATAACAGAACTACATAATTTTGGAGTTAGTTCATGCATATGATTTATATCATTATTGAAGAGTTATATTTTTTGAACCATAAATGAAAGTTGGTAGTATTCACTAGGGGTGGTGGAAGGGGAGGAGGGCAGGGGTGGGGGTGACTGGGTGGTAGGCACTGAGGAGGGCACTTGACAGGATGAGCACTGGGTGTTATTCTGTATGTTGGGAAATTGAACACCAATAAAAAATAAATTTATTACTAAAAAAAAAGAAAGTTGGTAGTATTCAAAACCGCCCATCTTACAGTATGAATATGCCATTATATTAAATTCTGAGAATTAAAGATTATATTCTTAATATGTGAAATATACTGTGCAGTGTAGTTTTATGTTGATGTTAATTGATATTAATCATATGATAGTTTAAACTCTAATTGGATGTCAAAAGCTGTACATGCATTAAGCCACTCTAAGCATTTCCTACTGAGAAATATTTGATAAATAGGATAACCATTTTCCAACTCTAAGCCTTAAAAAGGTATTATTAATGTAATTTTTACTTTTGGCTACAGATATATGGCATGTTACATATTACTAAACTCTTATCTTTTAGTTGCAGTCAGGATTTACTATGTACCTTGACTTTACCAATCCGGCATTTGTTATTTGGTGAGTGAATGAGAGTGAGTTTTTTCTCCAAAAAATGAAATTCAGTGGTCTTAAATTTGTAAGTAATTGTTTTACATTTTGTTTTAGTTAAAAAAAATAGTATCAATTGCTAGTACTATTCATAGATAATAAAATATATTTCCTATCAGGTTTAATAAACTTTTTTTAATTTTTTTTATTTATTTATGACAGTCACACACACAGAGAGAGAGGCAGAGACACAGGCAGAGGGAGAAGCAGGCTCCATGCACCGGGAGCCCGATGTGGGATTCGATCCCGGGTCTCCAGGATCGTGCCCTGGGCCAAAGGCAGGCGCCAAACCGCTGCGCCACCCAGGGATCCCTAAACTTTTTTCTTAGTAATTCTAATCATTTTGATCTAGAAGTTCAGTTCAGAAATAATCCCTAATCATCCAGGGGAAGAAAGATGAAGAAAACTCAAGATTTGTCTCTGTCTACTTCACTTTGTCCTTCCCACTCATGGATTCAAGGTGTAAAAAATATGTCCTTCTCCCTCTTGAGCTTATTAATTCTAAATTTAAGATAATCTCTCAATAATCAATGACATAAAATTTTGAAGTAATAGTAAAAGTTGCAGGAAAAGAATAAAATTCATTAGGACACCTGAGGATTAAAACCAGTAATTTAGCTTCATGTGAGCTATGCTGTTCTTGAGACTTTTAGTAAAATAAACTTCAAAATTGTTTTTGAACTCATGGTATGTACCTCGGACTTGAATTAGGTAACAGCAGTGGTTTTTACCCAAGGGTGATTTTGTTCCATTCAGGGACACTTAGCAACATTGATGTCTTGTTTGGTTGTCACATACGAGGAATTCTATGGGCATCAAATGACTGGAGGCCAAGGATGCTGTTAAAACATTATAATGCAGGGGACAGGCACCTCCACAAACAATTATCTGGCCCAAAATGTCAATACTGCCAACATTGAAAAACAGTGGGCTACAGTGATATAAAGACAAAGTAAACATAGCTATGTATCTAAAAATTGGAACTACCATATGCTAAGCTCTATGGTTATCACTTTGCACAATGTTATCTTATTGCCATATGATTATGTGAGAAAAGGCTTTACTCACAATTATATGGCTTTATGTGGGTATCAGCAGACTCCACTTGTTAGCAATGGGCAAGGCTTTACATCTATTTACCCATGACCTAGCAACTACTAGGAGGTATATTTCAACTGAATGCAAGTCATGTAACAGTTTGCCTACATAAAGACCTTTCTTAGCACGTAGGCTCAGTAACAATCTCCATCCCATTCTCTAGGCTCCACAAAGAACTAGCCTTCTATCCTTGATGTGCTCTCACACAATTCTCATTGCACGGAATGCTTTTCTGACACATGCAACAGTATTCGAGCAGAAATGTCAATAAGATTTCTTGTCAATTTTAATTACAAGTATGATCAGGATCCTAAGTTTTAGGTGCATTTCTAAAGGATAGAAGTTATTGGTTGCTCTAGATTCTTTTATCTGGTATATATAAGGTAGAGGCCCGAAGAAAATATTTCTAGCCAAGGTATAAACCTTGAATATCTCATTTAACAATGAAAAAAATAATTAAATATTTATAATGCTAATTAACGAACTCTTTGATATTTAACAAAAATAAAGATAATTGAAGCCATTGGAGTAGCTTCATGTAGATGTGGATGTCTGATTAGAATCTTTCAAACACTAATTTGCCCCTCAGGGGGTAAGTGTATATTTCTGATCAGTTAAATATTGTGCACATGCTGAGATACTTTAAAATAAATAATAGGCAATCTTAAACTCACTTATACCTCACAATTACTCATTTTACTCAAGTACAAAAATTGATGTACAGAGAGTTTCAATGCATGCCCATTATTACAAAGTAGTATATTACTAATCAAAATATGACAAAGGCTTGTTTAACTTCAAAGTTCTCACTCTTATGCAATATATAATTCCTTTTGTAAGAGCTATTACCCATGTGGGCAGATAGATAGTAACAGTGCAATTTAATAAGTGCAACTATAGTGTTTTTGTTCAAGATATAACTGAACCAGATAAAATTGCTATATAATTGAGTTGGAGGAAAAGAAGGAAGAGCCATTTCCATAACTTTCTGGAAATTCATACCCTTATGGTATGGAAAAACCAGATTAACTGAAGACAACACTGGCTATTACTGTGAAGATATATCGGTGAAGATAGAAGATGAAGTAGTGCAAAATTAATTTGCTGCATTAAATAAGTTGCATTAATAAGTTGCAGAGTACTACAGCCAAAGGGAAACATTGAAGGATTTTAAATAAGAGATTTACATCTTTAATAGATCTCTCTGGCAAATGCAGGGATGACTGGTTTGAAAGAGATAAAGCTAGAGCCCATTGAGCAGTCAGTCAGAGGGTTGTTGAAACCCTCAGGGAGAATCACAGTATCTAAACCCGGAGAGATATGGAATAGGTAAGGGTTATGGGAAGAATGAATTTAAGAAATGCATGAACCTCAATGTTTATAGCAGCAGTGTCCACAATAGCGTAATATGGAAAGAGCCCAGATGTCCATCAACTGATGAATAGATAAGCAAGAGGTAATATATATCACATATGCATATACATATATGTAACATATACTGGAATATTACTCAGCCATCAAAAAAGAATCCATTTGCAACAACATGGATGGAACTAGAGGGTATTATGCTAAGTGAAATAAGTCAGTCAGGGAAAGACAAATACCATATGATTTCATTCATATGTGGAATTTAAGAAACAAAACAGATAAACATAGGGGATGGGAAGGAAAATAAACAGAGAAAACAGAGAGTGACACAAATCATAAGAGACTCTTAACTCGAGGAAGCAAACTGTGATTTGCTGGAGGGGAGTTGGGAGCAGGGATAGGGTAGCTGGGTGATGGGAACTAAGGAAGACACATGATGTAATGACCACTGGGTGTTATATGCAACTGATCAATCACTAAGTGCTACCTCTGAAACTCCTTTTTTTTTTATTTATTTATGATAGTCACAGAGAGAGAGAGAGAGAGAGGCAGAGACACAGGCAGAGGGAGAAGCAGGCTCCATGCACCGGGAGCCCGACGTAGGATTCAATTCCGGATCTCCAGGATCGCGCCCTGGGCCAAAGGCAGGCGCCAAACCGCTGCGCCACCCAGGGATCCCACCTCTGAAACTCCTAAAGAAAAACACTTATGTCATAGATACTTTAAAGCTGATATTATGGTGTATTTCAATATATCATTTGGCCAAAAAATTACTTTTAGTCATAAGGAAAGAAGGCTCAATGGGTTTATAGTCAACAATTATTTTCTGTGCCAGATTGTTATTTCTCTCCTAGATTATAATGAATAATAAGTAATAAATGTAACACCATGTTTTGTTTAGCCACTATTATTGTGCTCTTTCCACAATTCATTCATTTTTCTGTTTGCTTTATTCTTTTAGGTAGCTGCTTATTCCTATTTTCCAAAGAGTGTTATGTAATGCTACATATTAAGGCAGCATGTTCTATAAGGTTCATGTTCTCTGTCCTTACATAGCATTAACCAGCGACATGTTAGGAGTCATGTTTTTTTTTTTTTTTTTTCATCTCCTGGAATAAAAGTGTCAGTGACTATCAGCAGGTTTTCATACACATAATTAATCTCATTACTGAAATAATGGTTCCCCAAGTGGAACTCATCTTCAGTTTTGCAGCCTGAAGGGTATCCTAATGAGCTATTAATTATTCAGAGTGAAGTTGAAAATTCAGGCCAATTAGGTTTGGTGATTCTATGCACATGCACAGTAAGGTGGGTAGAATTATTCTTAATATGTGTATTCAGATTTAGATTTAGATGTACTCAAGTAGTTAGATTGGAATTCTATGACTGAAAATTGTAATTCTCAACATTAGTTTTCCATATAATTTCAATGATCACTTTTGCTATCATTTCAGGCAGCACTTAATACTGTAGAGGGTGAGAATAATAGTATAGCTCAGTATATACCACGTACTCTATTAAGTGTTTTACATTTAGTTATCTACATTCTCTTCTAATCCTCATAACAACTCTATGAAGGAATATTAATCTCACACCATTTTGGAGGAATGAAAAATTTGAGGCGTACAGAAAGACAAAGTAAACTATCTAAGTTGACATAACTGATGGTGGCAGAACTGGATTTAGACTTAGGTGTTCTGGCCCTGGAATTTCTGATTTCAGTTGACAAGATATTGAAAGGTAATCTTATTATAAATATTGTTTGATCTCCTCTAAATAAGGAGATGCAAGGATTGGTATTTTACTGTGATAGCTACTTTTTATTTCATTCTACTATGGATAGTCACACTCTTGTGTATCATGACACTGTTGTTGAAAATACAGAAAAAATTATTGGAACATAGACCATTTTAAAAATAACTAAAAGCAAAACAACAACAAAATAGCTTATAATGCAGTGCTAGTATTCAGTCAGCATGCAAACAATATTTGGAGAATAAATGGAAGGAATGACCACTGGTCCATCTGGATTATCTACATAAAAACTGAATAAACAAGGCTCTTAGATAGTATTATTTAGTATTATATATTGAGCATGAAGAAAATGTTTGCTATGAACAAATTATTGAGTTTTAGTATTATTCATCCTGAGCAATTTTTCTGATATCAATTAAACCAGAGTACCATTTTCCTAGTTGTTCATTTTAAAGTAATTGTTTATATTGCAAAAATAGATTCATTTATACATGAAAATATATTGCAAAGTATAAAGTTAAGAAAATAAAATCACCTGTAATGAAACTATTCAAAGATCATCACTGTTAGCATTTTAGTGAATATTCTCACGTTTTATATTTTTTTCTTTAAAACCTGTGTTAATACTTTACACTTGTGATGAGCACCAAGTGTTGTATGAAAGTGTTGAATCATTATATTGTACATCTGAAACTAATATCAGGAGGCATTGCCATCCTAATGATAATGTGTCAAAACATTAATCATATAAATCATGGGACTGTATAAGAAACTTATGCACACCTTGACTCCTTCCACTTTTTTGAGTAATAGTTAATTCCCTGGGTTCTTTTTTACTGCCTAGGTAGGCAAATTCATAAACAAAAACAAAATCATGAATGTGGTGATGGAAAGTGATTTATATAGGTTAGAAGTTAATTTTTTTAAAAGTTTTTATTTATTCATGTGAGAGAGACAGACAGAGAGACAGAGAGACAGAGACATAGGGAGAAGTAGGCTCCATGCAGGGAGCCCGACGTGGGACTCGATCCCAGGACTCTAGGATTACGCCCTGGGTTGAATGCAGGGGCCAAACCACAGAGCCACCCAGAGATCCCCAGAAGTTAATTTTTTTTTAAACAAAAATTGCCAGTAGTTGCATTTACTTGATATGAGACCATCAACATCTAAATGCTAACATGATTAATTTTCTATCTAAGCATAACTGGTAAAATTTTAGGATGCAATAATATTATATACTTCAAATATAACAGTGTTAAATATGCAAAAGAGTAGGTTTAAACAATAGGAAGAAATATGCTCCTTTTAAATAAATACATTATTTTATTTTCACTTTTAAATGTATACAATGTACTGTAAAATACACAAATGCTGTATTCAGCTTGATTAATTTTTATATGTTTATATCCTTATAACCCTGGTAATGTCGTTTTTAAATAATACACACTATTTAAGTCTTAATTTCCTTTCCAAAATATAGATTTCATGAGAAAGTGCAAATGCTTGGCTGATTCAGTAAAAAGTGATCCGCTGTATTGCACAGTTAAGACATAGTCCTTATCTGTGTTCATTAAAACTTGAATTAATTTGTAGTGAAATATGATCCCTTGTTAATAATTATTGATAAAAATTAAGCAGTAAAATATGGAAATATTTTCATGAGTAAAGTACACATACTTGACAGAAGTTTTCCTTAAATGAGGATAAGATTTGAATTATGGAATATTATTTAAAGAAATTTAATTTGATTAGTTTCTAGTAACACTACATGAACCAGAGATTATCTCCAGCTTCAGATTCATAACTCTAGGATCCTTTC
Organism: Nyctereutes procyonoides; assembly: GCF_905146905.1. Classification (NCBI taxonomy): domain Eukaryota; kingdom Metazoa; phylum Chordata; class Mammalia; order Carnivora; family Canidae; genus Nyctereutes; species Nyctereutes procyonoides. Next base: position 61,355,795 of record NW_026575142.1, on the reverse strand, counting down.
TGGGTTTAAATGCTTTGAGCTAAATTCTAATTTTACCTGATTAGCTTCCAAGAGCAGATGCTAAGTAAAAAGTAATAGCTAATATTTACGAAGCATCTCCTAACTTCACTAAGGACTACTGGGTAAGATAAGAGATTATCTTATTTCATTTCATGACACTGCAAGGTAGTAAGACAACATTTTTGCTTCTTTATGTGTTTGGAAACTGAAGGAGTGAGTTAGGGCCATTCCCTTCAAGTAACAGAAATGTATTTGAGTCAGAAAATTGGAGAATTTATTATGCAGAAACAAGGTCAACAATCCATCTGGACCTCAGAACGGACCTGGGAAGCTGTCAAGATCTAACCTTCAACTTTGTGTGTATGTGTACAGGGTTCATTTACTATGCTGACCTATGATTTTTAAGAAAATGATTTTAACCAGAAGGTGCTTTTAAAGATTTATTTATTTATTTGAGAGAGAGAGACAGAGAGAGACAGAGAGAGAGAGAGAGAGAGAACAAAAAGGAGAGGCAGAGGGAGTGGGAGAACCAGGCTCCCTGCTCAGGAGGGGCTAGATCCCAGGACCCTGGAATCATGACCAGAGCTGGAGGCAGACACAGAACCCACTGAGCCACCCAGGCACCCCCAGAAGAACTTTATTTTCTGAAAATCTATGGATCTCAAAGTTAAATATCCAGGACAGAAGTCCAACTGTGGTTGAAGCAATTTTAGTCAGTTTCAGGGACTACATACCTGATTGGTCTGTCCCTGTGTGGAAGTGATACTTTAGAGGTATTGGTGACAAAGATAATCTAAAGGTTACCTTTCACACAGAGCCTCAGGAAAGATTAATTCTCTAGTAATGTATAACCAGATGTCCTCAGATCTGATTGGAAACAGAGAATTTATCCTTCATCCTACACATTTTAGACTCCTTAACCTATATATATAGTGATTTTTTTTACTAATTTGTTGAATTTATTTTATAGCTTAATTATCAGCTATAAGATTGCTTTGTGCAGTGTGTACATGCTTTCTATTTAGAAGAGAATATTAAAAATACAAACTTTCTTCTTTGAACTTAGTGGAGGAATATGTAAAGCCATATACAAATAAATCTGACTTTAACCAGGATGTTTTATTAAAAACTTGACAGCCTATTATGTCCTTCGAGAAGACTTATATTTTAATGAATTACAAATCTAAATTACACTGTAACCAATTTGTCTTTTCCTTACAATGGTCTGGAAGTGGTGGTAGTAATTCCTTTAAATATTAATCAGGGAACTGAAATTATCTAAGTAAACAATGTCTAGCAACCCCTCCCAAACTCCATTTTATTCTTCACATTTCTTTTTTAATGTTTTTATTATGGTAAAAAAACTTGTAAAAGGAAATGTATCCTTTTAATAAAAATTTAAGTGGGCAGAATGGTATTGCTGATTATATATACTTTGTTGTACAGTAGAAATCTAGGACTTATTCATTTTGCATTGATTGAAATTCCACATTCATTGAACAGCAACTCCTCAGTTCTAACTCCCTACAGCTGCTGGCATACCGGTTCACTTTCTGCTTCTACATGTCTGACTACTTCATGTACCTCATACGTATAGAATCATGCAGGATAGGTTCTCGTGACTGATTTCACTTAACGTAAGATTGTCACAGATGATACCACTTCCTTCTCTTTAAAGGCTGAATAATATTCCATTATATGTATATACCACATTTCCCTTTATATTAACATTCATGGTCATTTAGGTTGTTTCCAATTATCATAATTATCCATTATGAAAAATGCTTTAATGAACATGAGAGTGCAAGTATCTCTTTGAGATACTGTTTTCAATTATTTTATATAAATACCCAGCAATGGAATTGCTAGATCATGTAGTAGCCTTATTTTAATTTTGTGGAACCTAATGCTATTTTCCTGAGCTGCTGCTTCATTTTGCCTTCCACTAACATTCTCTAAGGGCTCTCATTTCTCCACATGCTTGCCAAAACTTGTTATTTTACAAATAGCTTAAATCCCTTGACAATCACAGTTGCTCTTGGCCCTATACTCAGAGAACTTTAGTCCTCCCAATAATGGTGTAATTAAAGGACATAGATGGAGATCCCTAGGATTGTACCTCAGTGTTGTGGCTGGCAGTTAGTCTCATTAAGCAGTGTCCACACAGTATTAGTTATTAAATACATAAATGTATCTTGTTAAGTATTAAATATATATATTGCAATTATATTTATTATATTATCTGTGTATAAGAGAATGCTTCAAATCTTCATCCAGGTATTTTCAATCTCATGTTGGACAGATATCTAACAAGCTCTGTTCTTGTACTGTTCCATCCCTACCATTCTGTCTGCTTCTGTGGTTGGGTTAAAGCCAATAGAACTTAACTCTTCATTGATTTAAATATGTTTTTCTTTATTATTTTTAATTTAATTTAATAAAAAGAAATTGAAAAAATAAACAATGCAAAACTTTATAACAACATGGTAGCCAGGAGTTATTTATTATCAATATTAATTTATTGGATCTAATAGAAACTACTAGTACTTGTATTTTAATTATCCCTGAGGCTACTACTGTTTTATATCAATGTCTGAAAATTAGTACTGCATCATTAAGGAATTATAAAACTATCTTCTGCATCCTTAGTTGGAGAAAGAAGAGAAATACTTAGTGCATTTTACAGATTTTTATTAAAAATGTGTAAAATAATAAAAAAGTTTTAAGCTTAAATGAATTAGAAATGAATAGCATAATTGATAATACAAGAAAAACCGTTCAAAGACTTGCATTCCTTTGGTGACTAAGTATAATATGTTTCATTTTTGAAAGATGGTTTTTCTCATAGCAAGTGAGAAGTCTGAATACAACATTTTTTTTTAGTTTCAATTAGCCAACATATAGTACATCATTAGTTTCAGATGTAGTGTTCAATAATTCATCAGTATGTATAACACTCAGTTAGATACCCTATAGTCACCAACAAGAGAGAGTAGAATAATGAACTACATAAACATATGATAAACCAGACTATAAACTCTTAAATTTCAGTCAGTTATTATTCCATCATGTGTATCTATAGTTATGCATTGCTATGACATAAACAGTGGACTCAACATCATTTCAATGTTCCTCTAACTGGTATGTTGGGAAATAATAGAACAAAAAATCCAGACAAAAACAAACACACAAACAAACCAACACATCTCACATCCACACAACCACACACATATTGACATGTTATAATAAAAAGAATATTCTGTATATAAAGTAAATACTGACACAAAGAACTGAAGAAGCAACTTTACAGAGAGATTTCTCAGATACTTCAGTTTTACATACTGCTAGGGCAGTGTGCAGTGAGAATTTCCAAGAAGTAGGCATCCTGTGTTATCTTCACAGAGAGATTCAGAGAAAACTTTTTTGGATCATTTCTGTAAACACCTTTCAGAACAGGACTGCCAGTTTAGGAACTAAATACATTTGAGATTTATAGATAAAATACTCTCTATAGGACAAAACTTAGTAATTGTAAAAGTTGAGGCAATGAAACTCTATGATTATTCATGATTTTTTTGCCAATAAAAAAAGAGATTAAAAGAGATTCTTACATGTAGATTAGAACTTGAGTGTGCTAATTAAGGGGAAAGGCATTTTTAAAAAATATTTTATTTATTTATTCATGAGAGACACGGAGAGAGAGGTAGAGACATAGAGGGAGAAGCAGGCTCCTTGCAAGGAGCCCTATGTGGGACTTGATTCTGGGCCCTCGATCAAGTCCTGAACTGAAGGCAGACGCTCAACCCCTGAGCCACCCAGGTGTCCCATGGGAAATGGCATTTTTCCCTTCTTCCCAGCTTCTAGCTCAATGTCATATTTCTCACTCCAGATGTGGGAAAAGATGGAAGGGATCTAGAAAATGGAATAATAGAATGGGAATCATGATACTTAAAACTGGACTTTTAAGAGCTGAAATAATACTGAAAAAAATCAAAATTTAATTTATTTATATATTTTTTTAGTTACTGTATATTGCAGTCACTTTTTTAAAAGATAGGGTGACTTATTTTATAAATTTTTACCTGGATGTTTTTACCTCCTAATCTCCTTTATGAAACATGCACCATAGACAATACAGTCGGTAATATTATAAAGTGTTATTTGATGATAGATACTGACTGCATTTATCACTGCGAGCACTGAATAATCTGTAGAATTGTTGAATCAATATATTGTACCCCTGAAAGAAATGTAATGTTGTATGTTAATTATATTTCAATAAAAGCAAATGAAAAAAAAAGAGTGAGATAAATTCTACTTTATTCATTTATATTTTAAAATAAAATAAATTTCTCAACACTTAGTAAAATGTATTCTTAAAGTATTTTGGATCAAATAGCATATTATTATTCTTTTTTTAAGATTTTATTAATTTATTCATGAGAAACACAGAAAGAGAGAGAGAGAGGGAGAGACACAGGCAGAGGGAGAAGCAGGCTCCATGCAGGGAGCCCGATGTGGGGCTCGATCCTGGGTCTCCAGGATCACGCCCTGGGCTGAAGGCGGGTGCTTAACTGCTGAGCCACCCAGGGATCCCCCGCATATTATTATTCTGATATCATTTTTATAATGTATATTTTTAGTCTCAAGATACAGCATATTTTAGAAATACCTTTCTTTGTTTAACACATCAAGACACTATTTGAGCATTTATGTACAAAGTCGCCTTATCTCTATATTTTATAATTCCTATGTAAATAAGGCACAGTGGCAAGGCCATTTTCATATGAATAAGTCAGGTATTCACAAATCAGTATCATTTTCCAAGTATATTCAGTTACCCTTTAAATATGCTAGATATATACTGTAAGAAATTTATAAAATAATTAAAGTAAACCACCAGTTTCTTTAAAAGTTGTCAGTGTTGTTCAACAAATTGGAAATAATCATCCAGAAAAATATTTCAGACCTTATTCATGTATGTATAAATACTTTAACAATGAAATGTTGGCCACTGTATATGTTGTACAGCACTGTTCCTTTCATATTGAAGGGCTACGATTTGTAACTATCTCTTTAGCAAAGAACCACTACTAAATATTAGCAGCAAGAGGAGCAATGGATAGAACATAATGCAACATGGAAGTTGTACTAAACAGGAATATATTAAATTTGTGGTTAGCCCTTTAAAATATTTTATGTGTAAACACTTGAGTGTCATCATTGTGCAAGGGCCATGCCGATCTTCTTCCAATTGTTCTGATTTTAGTATATGTGCTGCTGAAGCAAGTACATGTTTAGACACTTGAAAGACCAGATTATAAGCTAATATTTAAAAGTATGAAAAGTTACATGGTGAAATTGGAGTGGCCTAGTATATTTTCCCCTCCTGAAAAGAAATATAAATTATGTAAATAATTTCATCCTATCCATCCCTTGTGAATGGTCACTTTAATAACAAGCTATATATTCTTCAAAAATAATAAAATGATAAACTCTTAATAAAAAGAAAAAATAGATATGGAGATAAATTGCTTTAAAATCCCAAGGAGCCACAGATAGGTTTACTTAGAACAAGAATATTTAGTGGTCATGTTTACTATTTATATTATGTCAATATTTTACTGTATCTTAGGTTTAATTCTGGTAGAAATGCCAGGGCTGAGGACACTCAGTTCTTATGAGACTCACTTATCACTTCTGTCCTGAAACAAATTAAGTGCAAGTTTTGGAAAATTAGTGCATATTTCCATACAAGAATTCTTAAATATATATAAATACCTGGAAATTTTCAATAATAATAATTATTAATAGTTTCAATTTTATCTGGATAAGTTTATTGTGGATCAGTATTACAGTCCAATGATTATGATCATAACTAAAATTTATAGCCAATCCGAAGAAAATGCATGTTATTAAAATATTTTTAAAATATCAAGGAATAGAGAAAAGTATAATCTGCCCTCTCTCTACTTTGAGACACCCACTTTTCACATATCACTGAATATTCTACCAGGCAATTTAATGTAAATACGTGCAATTGCCTACTCATTTAGTTATTTGTTTGTGTTTGTTTTTACAATGATTGGATTATGCTACATAGATGATTTTATTTATTTTTTTTCTTACTTAAAATAGTAGAGAGTGTTTCTAGAGCAATAATATACTAGTTCAGTAAAAAATAACTAGTTCAATTGCCCACTTGCTGTTGATATTTTAATATCTAGCCTGCAAAGTCATCAAGAGTAGTGTGATGTATTGTTGGGCAAATGGACTTACATTTATGCTTTAACAAAGGCTGTGTTGGAAAAATACTATTTAGGAATGACAACTGGAAGAAAATACAGCTATCTCTTTTGAGATTCTAAAAGATGTTGTTTGGATTTAGCAAGATGAATAGAATGATACTTAAGTTACGTGAGTTTGGAATTTGCTGAACTCTGCTTCCACATAATGTATCAAACAACGACCCTTTGATGTCTCAGTTGTATTTCTGCAGACTTGTCATTAAAAAAAAATTCATTCTAACATAGCATAATAACCATTTCATGAAGATTCTTGAGTGGGAAATGTGTTTCTACTCATTAATTAGCTTGTTTTTTTATCTTATGGGTGTAAAATGATTAACCTGAATGTGTCCTACTTCATGACGGTTAGTCCAAATCCCAAAGATTTGCTGTCTTCCTTTAAGCACATCTTTTTAATAACTTGCTTATAAATGGTATGCAATTTAAATTTTAATACTACCTTCCTTTTTTTCCTTCACTTGATTTTTCTGTTATATTTTTACCACCTTGTATATATCTTGTAAGCTATTTCAAATCCTTTTTATATTGAAACATGGTAAAAATAATTCCATAGAAAAAGACATAAGTAAACTAATAAAATCAGCTCCTTTGTTTATGTACAGATAATTGTGGGGGGGGGAGTTCACATTTTGGCTCTTGGGAATTAAGAATATTGGTAATTTATTTGGTTTCTAAATGTGGCTTATGGGAACAGAGGTTTGTGGATGAAGTATGTAGTTATGAGGTTTATGTTGCAATGAATGCTAGCCACAAGGCAAACTCATGCTCAAATTCTCCTGTCAACCTCTTCAATTTGGTTCATTTATGAATTTAACAAGACCCCAGTAAACTTGATAATACTTTTTGGTTTTAGGGATTACAAAACAAAGCAAAACAAATAAAGCGAATTCCTGCTCTGGACCTAGAATTTTACATTTCTGCAAGTAGTCATAATCCCCTTTAGTGAAAAATGATATTTAGAATCTGCCATTTGGATGATAGCGTATTGTTGCTCTTGGAACTGGTCATCATCCATAGAACTTTTGCAATGAACAAAGCCAAGGAATATGTATAATTTAAAAGAGAAAGTATATTATGAATTATAGTGATTTTTAGATTTGAATTTAGAACTGTAGGATTCTGCTTATCCCTTTAATCTACCTTTGAATTTTTCTCATACACTTAAATTTCTAGTCTCTAAATATTAATGTAATTATTTATTTGATATGTTTATTTCAGAATAAAGATATTAGAATACCACAAACAATATTACTAAAAGCTGTTTAAAGTATTTTTCAGCCCAGCTATTTTCATCCCAAGTTATTTATTTTGGTTTATTTTATAATCAAATTACTGTGCTTAAAAGTTACTTGAATATATCCTCTACACCGACTCATGTTTATTTGTTCTATTTTTCTCATAGTTTTTAGGGATTGGTTTTATTTTCTACTTTGATTTAATTTTGTTTTATAATTATGCAAAACCTTTATAAGCTTCCAATGCCAGGGATCCCTGGGTGGCGCAGCGGTTTAGCGCCTGCCTTTGGCCCAGGGCGCGATCCTGGAGACCCGGGATCGAATCCCACGTCGGGCTCCCGGTGCATGGAACCTGCTTTTCCCTCTGCCTATGTCTCCGCCTCTCTCTCTCTCCATGTGTGACTATCATAAATAAATAAAAATTAAAAAAAAAATAAAATAAAAGCTTCCAGTGCCATATCTACACAGCAGTATATTCAGAAAAGTAAGCTTCTATCTGTTACTGGCTTCGCATTTCTGTCCTCCATAAACTATTTAATTCACTTAGTGGCTTGTTCTTCCATTTGAAATAATTTCACAGGTGTGGACAATTTAGTCATTTTTCTGAAGATAGTTTCCATAAATAGGTTTTAATCATATTCATACTTTATTATAATATCAGAATCCCATGGGATTCATAATTGCCTATGTTAATTTTTTAAGACATTTATTTTTCTATTTTAGAGAAAGAATGCATGCATGTGCATGCAGGGCAAGAGGCAGAGGGAGAGGGATCCCCTGATGTATTGTCTTTTATTAGTAGAACTGAAATGCAACAACCAACCCAAATCATTTCTAGGTGGTAATTATTCTTTTATTATTATGGAGAGATAAAGAGAGTACAGAGTTGGATGAATGATTGGAAAGACAGATAAATAGTAGAAAGATGGAATCTAATGCTATATACAAATAATAATAAATATAAAGTTATATGCACATAAAGAAAAGTTGAGCATTTTCCTTTCCCAAGCCTTTGAAATATGTAAAATTTAAAAAGAAAGGAAAGTTAGGATATTCAGGGAACAAGGTTAATGATTGAAGGAGACCATAAGGCACTAAAGTCAGGTATCAAATGTGGCTCACTTCTTTTATCTTTGAATTTAATTATCAAACAAGTTTATGCTATCTGAGGTTTAAGTATAATATTGGGATATGAAAATATACAATAAAATTCATAAAAATCTAAACATTCTATTACAACCACAGTAGTTTTCAATCCCTAAATTTTTAGTGTACATTTCACCTTTTTTTGTAATGGAAAATTTCAAACACATAAGGGAACTGGTATAATGGACTCTTTTTTGCCTGTCACTCAGCTTCAAAACTTATCAACTCTTGATCAATCCTGGATCATGTACATCAACCCCAACGCCCTGCCACCGCATCCCTAACTCTGTTACTACTGGGTTGTATCAGTGTTTCAACATCAGACTATTTCATTCATATTCCTTTTAGAATATATATCTGTAAAATATATGACCTTAATAAAAACTTATCCACCATACTATTTCATGCCTAAACAAATTTAACAAAAAAATCCTTAATATTGGGACGCCTGGGTAGTTCAGGGGTTGAGCATTTGCCATCAGCTCAGGGCATGATCCTGGAGCCCCAGGATCAAGCCCCACATCAGGCTTCCTGCATGGAGCCTGCTTTTCCCTCTGCCTGTGTCTCTGCCTTCTCTCAATGTGTCTCTGATGAATAAATAAATAAATAAAATCTTAAAAAAATCCTTAATATCATCAAATATCCATTTTGTATTAAATTTTTGCTATGGGATTATAATTTTTATTATTATTTATTTAAATCAGAATTCAAACAAATTTTAGACTTTATAATTTCTTGATTTTGGGGGGTATGTCTTGTTATTGTTCTCGCTTACTTATATCTAAAATCATTTCAGTTCTTTCTGTATGCTATGTACCATTTTTTACTGGAAAGCCTTTTGTTATCTTCAGTCTCCTCATCTGGAATGACTTTCCTACCATTTTTTACTTGGCTAGTTATATTTAATCCTTTGAGTCTCATTTTAAATTTCAGCTGTTTAAGAAAGAATTCTCTGCTTACTTATTATAAAGCCTGATCCCCTCTCTCAACTGTCTTTGTCTATATTCACTGTGTATTTTTTAAAGCACATTATCTCCTTTTAGCTACTCATTTGTTTCCTTATCTTTTAATTTGGCTTCCTGCTGGAACAGAAACCATACACATTTCATTTTTCAGCAAATCCTCAATGGTCAGCACTGTGCCTAATTTATGTAAACCCTCAAGTGTGATTTGTTTAGTGAAGGAGTAAATAAGTCCCTTACTTTCATCCCATGACATTGGTTTCCTACATCAATAGAATGATAAAAATTGTCCAATGGGAATTCTTTCACATTTCTATTTTTCACTTCAAACATCACCATATTTTTCAATTATTTTATTCTCTCCAGTTTCAGAGAAACGCTTAACTTAGTTACTTGAACAACCGGTCTCAACTCTGCCCAGCCCTGCCTGGGTTTCTTTTTGTATCTTTAGTTTCTCTCTTGTCTTCTAGTGACTCCTTCTACTCAGCTGCCAAGAACCCAAGAAATTCAGTCCTTGACTGTGTTCTCCTTTTTCTTGCCCTTCTGTGTCTGATGCTTTAAAACCATAGGCTATTCCCTGTACTATTTTACAACCCACTTCATCATCTAATGTGGCCTCTGCCAACAGCCCTCACTAAAATGTTTCTCAAAAAAGATTGATTTACCAATCACAAACCTCTCTCTTAGGCTTTATTCTGGCTAGCCTTTCTATCACATTTGACTCTGAGGCTGTCCGCTTGAGATTCTTGAGGCAATCTTAACTCTTGGTCCGTTGTGCTCCTTATCTTTTGATAGTCCCTCTTCTCTTACCTTACATTTAAAATGTGAACATATTTCTAACTTAAATCCTAATTTTTTAAAACTATTCTCACTATGTCAAGCATCTACTTCAATGTTAATCTCTGTATAGGAATTCCATTAATTATTAGTTTTATATACTCTAAGTGCTTAATAAATGTTTGTCAAGTAGAATAGACTTGAAGTGGTGGGTCTTAATCTTAACCTTTGTTTTTCCAGATTTGAATATATTGAGTGGGACTGGCATGGCCACCCCAAAAGTAGTTGCCTGCTGGATTGGGTCAATGAGACATAGCTGAGTCAATGGACCCTTTTTTAAAAAATGATATAGTCTGTAAGAGAAACAAAACCGTTTTCTGCAAATGTTCTACTTGGACAACCATACTGGTTATCAGTCTACATTAATGGAGGAAGGAAAATGTGAAGAGGACTGCTAGAGGCAGTATGGGTTTTATGCAATAACCATGTCCTTTTAAAAATATTGAGTGATAAATAGTAGTTTACAAGTGCAATATTGAGGGATCCCTGGGTGGCTCAGTGGTTTAGCGCCTGCCTTTGGCCCAGGGCGTGATCCTGAAGTCCCAGGATCAAATCCCACATCGGGCTCCCTGAATGGAGCCTGCTTCTCCCTCTGCCTGTGTCTCTGCCTCTCTCTCTCTCTCTCTCTCTCTCTCTCTCTCTCTCTGTGTGTGTGTGTGTGTGTGTGTCTCAGGAATAAATAAATAAAATATTTTAAAAAATAAAAATAAAAGTGCAATATTTAATTAAATTAAGTCACTGAAATCTTGATACATTTTGAATCTAATTTAAGACAATTCGTTTTAAATTAGGCAGTCTCGGTTCTTTTAACACACCCCAAAACACTTCCCAAAATGATATATTTTTTAAAGATTTATTTATTTGTTATTTTAGAGAGAGAAAGAGAGAGAAAGCGTGCACATGCATGGGGATGGAGGGTCAGAGGGAGAGTGAGAGAGAGAATCCCAAGCTGACTCTGCACTAAGCTTGGAGCCCAATTTGGGGCTTGATCCCACCACCCAAGATCATGACCTGAGCTCAAACCAAGAACTGGGTACCTAACCAACTGATTGAGCCACCTACAGGCCCCTCACTGATATTTTTCAAACATTCTGAGATCTGAGACATTTCTAGAAATATGATTGTTTCTGGTATGTTAATATTTCTACTTCTAATCAAATTATATTGCTAGACTTCAGCCTTAAATGTGTTCCTTAGTATTTTTAGTTTCCCAATATACATGGAGGTTCTGAAAGCCATCTCATAATCCTTATACAGAGAAATACAACATGTTTTGCTAGTAAGAATTGTTTTGTACATGGAAGGAGAGAGATTGGATCAAGGCAGTAGAGTGGGCATACAACTTAGCCCCATCCAAATCACGGAGTGTACTTTAAATAGAGCCTATCAGTTATAACATAACAAGTGTCATATATAGAATTTTTTTTGAGGTATGTTCAAAAAATGGAAAGTACTGATTTCAGAGGGATAGAGAAATCAGGGTCTGAAGTCATGGCCTGAATCTCAGAAGAAAATAGAACAATTCCAGGCCCAGAAACAACAAATACAAATGAGCAAAAGGAAATGTTGGGATATTAATGAGACTAATTCAACTAATTAAAATACTGTCTTTAGAAGAGCTGGCTCTGGTGGACCCCAGCCTTTTTCTCATCTATATATGCTTAGTAGGTGACTGGTTACTCTTGGCTGAAACACTGGAGCTAATTTCCAAGCATATGACTAAAGGACTAGGAGCAGAGTAGTCTTCCTCTGCACCTTCACTTACAATGAGGGGAGGAATGAAAATGGAGAAATGATTAACCTGGGTATATTCCCTCTGAATAATGAAGTGGGCTACGATAGGTAGCTGCTAAAACAGATACCTGGAATCTAGAAAGAGAGAAGTACCCTGATTATATGAACCTGGAAATTTAAGGATTCTGACAATCCTCAATCACGCGACCCCATACATCCTGCCTCTTCAATCTCACATCCCCACCACCAATACATTACTGTTAGTTACATGCTCTTGTAATGGGGAGTTCTGTTTACTAGCAGCATACAATGATTTCATTTGGGTGTCAACATATATTCCATTTATCTATAACTACTCTGATTCCCTGCCCCAAACCAGGGAATATGAAAAAAAATCTACACATATTAAGCAGACTCACAAAGCTTTTGAAGGAAACAGCACAATGAAAAAATTGTAGAACAAATCTCAATGAATTGGTTAATAGAAGAAAAGCTTTTAAAAAGTATAATGAATAACAACCTTAACAAGATTCTAATCTGGATGATATTGATTCCATAGACAATTATCAAATTATAAGAAAAATCTCCTTTATGTATAAATCAAACCAGAATACTTGGAGATTAATTTTTTTTTCCTGAGAGCACCATGCCTTTAAAAAGAGAGACACAAGATTGGCTTAGTGAGTTTGAAAAGGGAATTGATAGATTGCTGAGAAAAATACATCTCCAACTGTCAAACACATCTTTTCAAAATGTATAAAATCTTTTTACAAAAGTCAAAAAATAAATGCTAAGAGAAATAATAAAATAAAAAAATATAAAGCAAAATTGGGAAGCTATGATATCTGTGTGGTAAAAGATTCCATAAGGATAGCAGAGAGCATAGGCGAACCAAGAAGACAAAATAGTAGAAACGATTTCTCTGAGTTGAAAATAAGCAAAAGATTTTAATTTGATAGAGGTAAGTTGGTTGATAATTTTAATATTTTGATATCATTGCCTAACAGCAGGCAGTTGAAATTGTTGGTCAGCAGTTTAGCTCATGGATTAAAGATTCGGCAGAAATGTTGAAATCAAACATGATATACAATATTGACTTTATAACAGTAAACAAAATAGTTATAATTAAAAATATTATATAAAAGATATTACATGAGAGCCTAATACTTTGTAGCATGATGGAAAATTATCTTCTTAGATATATCTGCTTTTACACCTGTTTTGTGGCATTGAGGAATGATGGTGAGATAAAATAACATAGGTCCTGATGCACATTAACTGCCTTAATTTATAATAATTAGATTTGATGGTGCAAAGTTGCCTCATATCCAAGAAAAATTAGATTTATAATAAGGTAAGTTTGTAAAAAAATGAAAACAATGTGAGAAATGGCAAAAATAAATCTGATGCCCAAATGCTTAAATCAGGATTTATTACTGGTTTCAAATTAAGGTCTGAATTTTTGAAATGCGTAGACCTGAGTTTTCATCAGGAAGTACATGTATGTAGGGTAATTAATAAACAATGTGAAAACATATTGGCAAAATCTATAAATACAAAGTAAGCCCCTGTATAGCAGTCTCTATCAATAGTTTAAAGCAGAATTTCTCAACCCTGGCTGCACATTATCACCCTCTGGGGAGATTTAAAAAGTATCACTGCTGACGATGCAATCCCAGAGATTCTGATTGAATTGGTCTGGATGGCATTCTGGAATGGCAGTTTTCAAAAGCTCCCTAGGAGATTCTAATATTCAGCCAGGGATGAGAACCACTGGTTGGAATTAATTGTATGGATTATTAGTCAATATTAGCACATGTATAAATATATGAAGAGATTTTATTTTATCCTTAAAAAAATACAGGAGCAAGGTGTGGGACAGAACCTTGCATGTTCCCTAACATATTTCTACTTCTGCTTTGGTTACCACCAAGGACAAGAAACTCACAGTGCCTGGTAGCCAGTAATGAAATAATTATTTGTTGAACTGTGAATTGAACTCTCTCCTGAAGTTACCTAATGCACCATTCCTTATAATAGTCCCCGCCCAGTGATTTTAAATGTAGAGAAGTCCTTTCCCCTGGCATAATCAATGTAATTGCTATCCATATTTTCTATACTCGTTATAGCTCTATTAAAAATAAATAAATAAATAGGGTATTATTATTATACCCTATTTCATTCCCTTGGGATCCTCAATTACCTGGATTTACCTATATACTCATTGTCATTACAGTAACTCATCTCTCACTCACCTCCTATTTATCGCTCTTTATAACTTTAGACTAGGTAAAGAAGAAAAGAATTCATATTAATCTAAGAAAAGAAACACGGATACTTTTGCCCATGAAATAAAATTCATATTAATCGGAAGCATCTTGGTTAATTTTTTAGATCCTCATTGCGAATGTTTTCATTGTAGGCATTTTGGAGGAAAGCAAGCCATAGGCCAACTAGAATGTCCTCTTTTATCCATGGCCAACCATCTGCGGTTCCAACTGTAGTGTATTATAACAACTTGAGAAAAGAATTTAACCTTTCATGGTAAGGAAGCAACAGAAATGGACAAATGAGATAAGCCATAGACACAATATCTCATAGACTCAAGATTGATCCTGTATTAGTTTGTGTGTGCCTATGACTACCACAAACTAAATAGTTTGTAACAGTATAGATTTATTTATCCCATATTTCTCATGGATTAAGAGCCCGGGCACAGTTCACTGTAGCCTCCACTAAGAGTCTCACAAGGCTCCCATCATGGGGCCAATCAGATTGCATTGATGTCTGGACACTTGACTGGAGAAGAATCTACTTCTAAGCTCACTTAAGTTTTTGGCAAAATCTATTCAGTTGCAATTAATAGGACTGAAAGCTTCAGCCCCTTCTTGGCTGTCAGCTGGAGTCTACCTTCAGGTTCTAGAGGCAGCCCACAGTTCCTTATCACATGACTTCTTCAATTTGACTGCTTACTTCAACCCTCCAAGGAAAGTATCTAGCACCAGTTTGCTAAAATGGAGTCCTATAGTATATAAACTAATATTAATAGAATGATATCTTCTCTCCTTTGCCACATACTGTTCTTAGAATATGGTTTTAAGTCCCTTGTCCACTCAACAGGAGACTACATAAAAGTGTGAACACAGAAGTAAGAATCATTTGGGTCGCCTTGGGATATGTTTGCCAGAGTTTTCAATAACCATAAACTTAGATTATTTGTGTAGGGAGAGATGTTCATCCTGGATGGAATACTAGAGGAATTTCATAAGGATATAGAATCAGTAAGCTCAGCCAATTGCCCCCTCCTCCCATACATAAAACTAACAAGAGTTACCTCTTGTGTAAAGGGAAGTCAGTAGGCCCTTGCACACACAGTGTTCCCTATTCCTCATCCTCTCTTGAAATCTGACCCCTTCTGCATTAAGTTGCTAAACTATTTTAGTGTATTAAAATAACAAAGGTTTAAGTGTTGCTCATACTCCATCCATCCAGGCATGGTGCTTCCTGTCTTCCTCACTCTCTGGAAAATTATTGGTCTCCTGACATGGGAAAGAGTTTATGGCAAACTATACACCTAGCTCTCAAAGTTTCTACTGGAGGAGACACATGTCATTTTTCCTTAAATTGACTAAAGTCACACGGCCAACACTTAATTTCGAAGTGGTGGATAAAGAAAGAGAATAGTAAAGAGATGATTTACTGCACTGAAGACGACTACAGAGGGGAGGAGAGGGTGTTCCCAGTGAGAGATGGGAAGCCAGATCACTCCCTAGGTTGGGGAGAAACAAACATCTATGCTTTCAATGTTAAACTAGCTGAAGGGGAATTAATAAAATCTTTATTTACTTAAATTAATCCTCTCTATTGCTTACATAGATAGCTTGGGGTAGCTCAAGGGCAGAGGACTTCTCTGTTTATAGCACTCTGCTCCTGTCTACAGTAGAGGGTCCACTTGTACACTTAGAAGAAAAATTGGAATGATTTATACATGTATCAATGCTGCTCTCATAATTTGCATTTCCCTTTAGAACTCAAGTATTTCTATTCTTCCTCCATACATTTTTTTAAATTTTTTTAAATTTATTTATTATAGTCACAGAGAGAGAGAGAGAGGGGGGGGGGCAGAGACATAGGCAGAGGGAGAAGCAGGCTCCATGCACCGGGAGCCCGATGTGGGATTCGATCCTGGGTCTCCAGGATCACGCCCTGGGCCAAAGGCAGGCGCTAAACCGCTTAGCCACCCAGGGATCCCCTCTTCCTCCATACATTGCATCATTTTGCTCAGAGAGGAATAATGCAGGGAAGATATACTTTTATTTTCTGATTATCATTGTCCACAGTTTTAACTTAGAAACTTATGGAGAATTTAACTTAGAAAATTATGTTATGTGTATCTGCTCATACAGAAGTTTTGAGAATGACCAGAGGAGAACAAATAGGTAGGTTAGGGGAGATTTAAAAAGTATTACTTTTTAATCAGATGCTCAGTTAGGTGGATGGATGGATGGGTAGACAGAGAGAGACAGCAAGAACTCAAGGGGAGGAATAGATAGATAAAGGGAATAAGAAGCATGCTAAGGGCTAATATTATATATTTTTCTTCCCAGATTTCTTGGTAGAGTTGAAGAAATGGGAGTTTTAAACAACCAAGATTTTCATTGGTCCCTCCCAAGGGCACATCCATATCCTTATTTTTTGATTTCCTTTCTTTTGTGTGAGATGGTACTTGCAATTCACTATCAGCAAAACAAGGACTTAGGAAAAGAAATGCCATCTAAAAGAGATGATGTATTTTAGAATTAAAAAATGTGGAGGTTATTATGATATTCAAAATGATTATAATCAGTGAAACAAGCTAAAATGGTGATAAGCATAAATTATCTTAATCAGACTATGAAGATTAAAAATCTTATTTAAAAATAAGATTTTTTTTGTGCTCACTTTGGCAGCATGTATACTAAAATCGACACAGTTCAGAGATTAGCATGACCCCTGCTCAATGTTGACACACAAATTCCTGAAGCATTGAATATTTTTGTGGCAATAGTTAACATTGTTACTTGAAATTTGCTGAGGATAGAACCTAAATTAATCTTCCACCACACATGCTTGCACGCAATGGTAACTATATAGAAATGATGGGTATGTTAATTAGCTAAATTGTAGTGATTTATAATGCATACATATAACACTATGTTGTACACCTTAAATATATACAGTTTTGTATGTGAAAAATATCTTAATGAGGCTTTAAAAAATTTTAAATATGATTTTTAAGAGGTAGTTTTCATTACTGT
Organism: Nyctereutes procyonoides; assembly: GCF_905146905.1. Taxonomy (NCBI): domain Eukaryota; kingdom Metazoa; phylum Chordata; class Mammalia; order Carnivora; family Canidae; genus Nyctereutes; species Nyctereutes procyonoides. The sequence continues at coordinate 61,338,276 of NW_026575142.1, read as the reverse complement.
TTGCGATTTTTACTCAGTCTCTAAAATCTCATGGAAAACTAATTCTAGAAATCACACACTAAAAAAGAAGAACACATAGTTAATGTTCTTCCTGTGTGAGACATTGCATGTGCTTATTCTGAATTTATGTGCTGATAGAAAAAAATTAAGTTGTAATCCATAATTTTGATTTTTTAAAAAATATTTTTTATTTCTGTCTTTACGTGACATCATTTTTGCTGCAGGAAGAAAAAATATTTATGTAGTTATTACTTATGTCGGTTGGGAAAATCTGATTTAGTTTTCTGTGAATGACCATTTCTCGGTCATTCATGTGCACTTCTGAGACCACTGCTATAATCTGTAATGAGAAGACTGTTGTTTTATTGTGATGATAGATCTTACATCCTTGTGATGACTATTCCAGCCTTTTTCTCTGAATTTCAGAGAAACTCCAGGAACCCTAGATCTATTCCCAGGTATTGATAAAGGATTAGAGGAAAGGAAACACTAATTCCAAGTGTCCTGAAAACTATCTTTTGTGTAAAATATACAAACTCTTATAAATTTCCCAGACCAATTGCTGAACCCAGAATTAACTTAGAGGAGCATCTCAGCACTTCCACAAATTTATAGAATTAGTCATGTAGTATTTTCTCTATCTATCAATAGGTAAGTTTAGTAGACACCGAGTGAGAACTGAGATGCTCAGTTAGCTGTCAGGAGCACTGAAGGCTGAAGCTCTCAATCCAACCCCTCTCCAGGAATTGTTCTCAACTGAGACCTGCCGTGCCTAAATCTCTATTCCCTTTTGCAGGGCAGCAAGTTCAATGACTGGTTTATAGGGGTACATCCAAGAGAACTCCCTTGTTTTAATACAGGATGATTCTGTAAGGTCATCCCAGCTCTAGAACTTCTTCCCCTGCACAACCTTCCCTCCTTTTTCCCTCACAGACAGCACTACCTAATGAACTAACTCACTGCATGAAAATCTCAGAGTCAGAGTCTGTTTCCAAAGCAAACTCACTGTGACATGGATGTATAGTCAGATAACAAAAGCACAAACATTCATTCGCACCATGTATGTTTACAAATCCATCTTCTGGGAACAACCTCACAGTGAACACCTCTTGTGGCCCAAAATAAAAGCAATCAGAAAGGTTCATGTACACTCCAAGGAATTCCTTTTGACTTTCCCACAAAGAATTTATAACTAGGGATATTAACTTTGTGGCCTTATTTGTAATTTCTAGAAAATTACTTGCTGGCAAGACTGATGGCTTCTCCTAGGGTTGGGAAAACAGCTGATTTTTCTGTTTAAATAGTGTGTCTGAGCCAGGTTGGGAACAGTCAGTAACAAACCCATAGCTCAGATTTCTAGGTAAGCATAATGGTAAATATAATGATATTTTTTTTTCAAAAAATTTTTTTTTGAAATCTTGTAGCATCAAGCAGCAATGGAGAGTCCCTGGTAGCTCTGCAATATCATGGGCACATCTGGATTCCACAGGCATATTATGAAGTTTATATCTACCTTACATTCTTAATGTTTCAGAGTCAAGAAACTAGACGGGAATGACCATAAAACAAAATAAACTATTCCCTTTGGTTTTGCCTAATCTACTATGTATAGCTAAGTGGTTCTAAACCAGTGATTTTGCCCTTAGAGAATTCTTCAAATTATCTGAAGACACTTTTGGTCGTCTCAACTCTAAAGGAAGGAATGCCAATGGCATCTAGTAGACGGAGGCCAGGAATATTGCTAAACATCAATGTGCACAGTGTGAACCATCTAAACTAAGAATTATCTGCTCCAAAATGTCACTTGATTGAGAAACCCTGCTGGAAGGCACTTGCTAATTAAGGAAGGGTCAGAAATACTCCACTTCCTCTATGGAAAACTACTGTATTAGCCAATTTCTGTAAATATGGCATTATTCTGTAAACATGCCCATGGCTTATTTTACTTCTTTCTTTCTTATACTACAGATTTCCAGAGATCACACAGCATTTCCAGATTCCTCAACATTAGCAGCTGAAGGAAAACTGATGAAAATTGTAGAAATGTACAATAGCATGTTGATCTCATGTTTTATGGCTTATAGAGAACACACACACATGCATACACACACGCACGCATGCACACACACGCATAAATATATAGATATATACTTACAATTTATCTTTTTGTTCTTTTGTGCATTAGAATTATGTGAAAGTGAAATCTTGAGCATCAGATAATAATGTTGGCAATGTGACCTCTAGGAAAATAAGACTACACATTTTTCCAGCAGTCTTTCCCTGTAAAAATGCTGTTGTACTGGTGCTCTAACACTTCAGTTCAACCCATATTTATTGTGCTCACTATAGATACTGTTAGGAGGTTGGATAGAGTAGTATATCATTCCTGCCTGAACAACTTACAGTTTTCCAAGTGGCTAACCACTTAGAATTGTGACTAATCTATTCTCTTAAACAAACTTAAAATTTATTTCCTTTTTATAGTCTACTTTTAGGAAAGTAAAAAGGAGATGACTTTTCTGGCTTAAGCCACTAGTACCACAGAATGAACTTTAGAGAAGTCAATTTAAACAGAGAATTTTTTGTTGTTGTTGTTGAAATGCTACTTGCAGAAGGTTAACTAACTGATCAACCAATTAGATCAATTTTTTCATTTAGCCAACGATTTATGTAATTAGTTAGATGGTAAAACTTGAAGTTGTTAGTCTAACTGTATTAACAGAGACTAAAGGCAAAAAGCCAATCTCAGTTGAAGGGTTGATTCTCTCCCAGGAATTAAACCTAGCCCTGCCATTTCCATGACAAGCCATGATGCTGCAACTTAGATACTAATTCTCTCTATAGTTGTCATCAGGAGTCTGATATTCTTCCCTATGAAATTTACAATGTCCACAAAAGAAGATGAGAATATTTATTAAAAAAAAATCCCTACTGTTGGCCTCAAAGATGATTCAGAGGTCCCCTGAATGATACTATTTCAACTTATTTTTTAATGGTCTGCGAGGTCTTGACTTTGGTGTTTTGAGTTGTTTGTCCAGCTTAGAAAAGACAGGCCATCCAAAGCCAGGAGGAGCCTACAGTTTGAACAAAAGATACACTTATGGATAGTGGGGCAAAAGTGTCAAGTCCTTAGAGGATGCCAATGGAATAAAGCTCAATCTGCCAGAAATTTACAGAAGGAGCATCTGAGTCATGTTACTTGTCAGATAGAGGGTCCTTTAGCCAGGTTCTAATAGGTCTCAGCCACTGGGTCTATACTTATTGCAAATACTAGCAGAAAAACACTTACGAGTCATCTTGTTTTCACTGAAGGCCAGTAGTAGATCATAGTAATAAAAAATAGACACAGAATATCCAGATTTGCCTGTGTTCAGATATCAGCTCTACCACTTACTAGCTGTACAGAGAGACAAATATACTAAAGCTTTCTTTATCTGCAAAACTTGAAAATAAAGTACATCTGTGCTTTTTGTGAAGATTAAAAGGGTTAAAGTTAGTAGCAATAACATTCTGAATATTAGCTACAATAAGGTAAATATTTTAATCTCAGCCTTTAAATTAGAGAAATCAAATATGCTTTCATTTTCACAAATTTGCTTGGATTTTGTGTGAGTATAAGTAATAAAAGGATTCTAGTTAGTATTTTACTCAAGGAACATTTTAAGAATTTTCAATCCTTTTTTTTTAGAGGAAAAAATTTATTTATTTTTTTATGAATTTATTTATTCATGAGACACAAAGAGAGAGAGAGAGAGAGAGAGAGAGAGAGGCAGAGACACAGGCAGAGGGAGAAGCAGGCTCCATGCAGGGAGCCTGATGCGGGACTCCATCCTGGGACTCCAGGATCACTCCCTGGGCCAAAGGCAGGTGCCAAAGTGGTGAGCCACCCAGGGATCCCCAAGAATTTTCAATTTTAATTGTTTTAATTGTTTTCTTGCACTTAAAATGAACTAGGAGTCAGGCTCTAGTCATACCTCAAATAAAGTTGGTCCAAATAAAATAGAACCTGATTATTTAGCATTTAAAAAAAGAATGAAAATATATAATGTGGGGTTAAATGTGAAAGTAATCTCCAAATCATAGAATTCCAGCATGAAAACTCTGGTCTTGGGATTAAATGGAGAAAATAAAAGATTACAGTGTTCAGTGCTTTCATGGATATCATTAAGAAGGAGTTTAGGATAAGATTCTAAATAAGCTCAAGAAGAATTTACATAAATCATAAATAATTCACCAAAGGAATTATGGATATTTGGGTTTCATAATTACATTCTAAGGATTTTTTAAGGAAAATTGCTTGAAAGGAAATGATAATTTTCTTCCCAAAGCAATCTTTATTGCTCTTGTTAGAGACAAAATATTATCCCAGTTGGATTATTTTAATTGGGCAGGATGATTATCACATACATAGAAATTAGTGTATATTAGATTTTGCAATATAATAAATAGAATGGTGAATTCGAATTAGAGTTGAGTGACTTTTGCTTCTGGGTGTAGGCAAGGCGATTCTTTTCTATGAACCTCTGCAGATATAAAGTGAATAATAGTTCCTTTCTTTACTTTACATAATTAATTTAGACTAGATGAAAACAAATTTATATTTTTGAAAACATTAAAACAATATCAAATGTAAATAATAATTATCATATTATTATTATTATTTTGCCTTATTTAACAGGGAAACAACCCACTGCTTCATCACCATGGTCATTTTTAAACAAATTACATGCATCTTAGAATACTTAATGACATTTTAAAGATATTTACAGCTGACAGAAATTGCTCTGATTGACCTTATAGAATTCAGGTTTTAGTGAAATGAGAAAATCTTTTTGAAAATTTAAAAGAGCTAAACCTTAATTCTTATTTTAAGTTCCTTCCAGAACTGACAATGCATAATTCAAAATTCAGACACTTTAGTGTAGCATCAACCGGTTGAGGAATAAATTATAAGGGGAAATTGAGGTGATCGACACTAATAGATGAACCATGTCCTAAGAATATGGACAATTTTTGGAAATAAGATTTCAGTTCACTGAGCTTAATATTTACAAATATATAAATTCTCCAGTTTTCCAAACATTATCCAGTGAGTTTTATAAGGTTAACTCCTTGTTACATGATTATTTTGCAGGAGAGGGAAATCATCAAAAACATGCTCAATAGCTCATTTTCAAATAAAACCAAGAAAAGAAAATTTTGTATTTGGAAAGTCACAAGTAAGACTAATTTCACTAGACAGTCCTAAGAATAAGAAGCAATTTAGTCTACAAAAAAAATTGTGATTTCTTTCTCCAAAAGTTCTAATTTCATTACAATTTTAAAAAAATTAAGATTGTATTTATTTGAGAGGGAGAGAGAGAGTCTGTGAACTCATGCAGGCACACATAACCAAAAGCAGGATCAGGGAAGGGGGAAGAGGGATGGGAAAGGGGAAGAAGGGAGGAAGAAGGAAGGGGCAGAGGAAGAGGGAGAAGGAGACTCCATCCTGAGTAGGGAGCCCAACACGAGGGCTTGATCCCAGTACCCCAGGATCATGACCTGAGCTGACCTGATCTGAAGGCAGACACTTAACCCCCTGAGCCACTCAGAAGCCCCCTTTCATTACACTTTCTAAATCTAATATATATGTGCATATCATAATTTAAAACAAACATTTTTATTGTTACATACATAAAGAAAATGCTTTTATTTTGCTACTCCAAAATTTTAAAATAATCTCTTCCTCAGTGAGGTGGATATGTTCAATGACTTTGTTCTATTCTCTTGATACCTTTCTCAGTATAGATAGCAGGATCTCTGCTGAACAGACATATGACCCTATACACAATGTTAGTTGATTTAAAAGGGCAGATTCCAATTCACACTTAACTAATCTGTTTTGTTGTCTATGGAATTGGAGTTTGTACTGAGAAAACAATAATTCTATGTAGATTGTATCAGCAGTAGAATGAGGATTTGTCCCAAGAAGCAGAGGAAGAAAATAAGCAGAGAGAGAGAGAGAGAGAGAGAAACAAAACAAACAAAACCAGAATCAAACTGAGAGCATAGCAGAGAGAAGAAATCAAGCAGCTCTAGGAAAACTATATCTTGGTAGATTCCGGTTTTGTGCAAGTCCCAACTATACTTCCTGCTTTTGGTTTAATTGCGGTACACCTTTCTCCCATTTTATTAAATTACCCTTTTCCCTTTAAGCCAGTAGGAGTAAATTTTGTGGAATAACTATGTTGTTTCTGTAATCAAAAGACACCAACTTGCACAGTTTATACATTTGCAGTTGAAGAAATTGTGCTGAACCTAAGAGGCAGATTCACAGGTCACACTGTTTGTCGTTGACAAAGCTGGATTAGGACTCAGCTTTTTTTGTTCAATGTTCTTTTCATGTTTGTGCATTCTATTTGCTTTCATGTTATTTTTCTGTTTAGATTCTCCTATTATCTTTATCTTGCCACTACCCCCATTAGATCTCTCATAATCTCAATCTAACACAGTACACATTAGCAAAGATAAAGTCTTGTCATTTGGTGAAGAAAAAGAAGCCCAAAGCAAAAAACCTGCAAGTATTTTATGTCTTCAATTAGAGCAATACAGTTTTCAGAATGCATAGTGTTTAAATGTAGAGTCTTAACTGACCATAAGCAATAGATCCTTCCTGGAGGATGTAGCATTGCATTTTTACCATTATTTCTGGGGAGGGGATCTCTTTGAAATGCAAGAAATTATAGACGATGTATAGCTTGTTAAGCTCTAATAGAAAAAAGAGAACAGAGATAAGGATTCATTCATTCATTCATTCATTAACAGTTCTTACCAATTTTCTTACAAGGGAAGACTACAGATTTAGGGTATAAGGAACAAAATCTAACCAACAAGCATTTTTAGCACTTTACAATTAAGATCAAAGCCTTCTAAAAATCCAGCTGTGAATTTCTTTTAATTAGCTCGCTACTCAGTCTAACACATATTGCGAGTATTCCTTCTTGAATAACTTCCTTGAATAATGCAGCTGGGAGTACAGTCAGTTGAGCATTGATGCAGCTGGGTAGCTGAAAAGATGAAAATCAAATGTGAATTCTGATGAAGTAATTTCATTTTGAGCCTTTCATATTTCTTCCCCCCTAAATTAAAAAGAAATGAAACCTCGAGTTCAGCTGGTTCACTGCCTACTCCATGCCAATTCACATTTTCAGATAATAAGGGTATTTTGCCCAAAATGAATACTAAACACAAAATTCTATTTTCTCACCTAATGGTGAGGAATTTTTTTTATATGTGGAGCCTTTGGTAATTTACTGTGATAATATAATAGCTGACCTGCTTTGTGAAGGGAGGTGAGCATGTTATTATTGCTAATATAGTATAATGTTGCTGTAATTTCTCATTATGAGATGTTATCTTCTCTACAAACATTCACTTATACTATGTTCAGTTTCAATAAGAATTCATTGTGAAATAACTATAGTGATTACCCTAGGATAATCTTTTTATCGTGAAACAATATTAGTAACATTGCAGGCTATTTTTCACAATGTACTTATAATGCAGTGAATGCCTTTAGGAATTTAATCAGCTGATAACATCATAATTTCAAACAATATATCCATGAAATTCTATTAATATAACGGAAATATCTATCTTAGTTATATGTATGACAACATATTTTAATTACAGTATAGATTTTAGTTTTAGCTCTCACTTGTTTGTTAATATAATACATATATTAAACCTTAAATTTTAGAGTATAAAAGCTTCATTTTTCATTTCATTAATTAATTAATTAATTAATTTATTTATTTATTTATCCAACGAGTATTTATTGAGGACCCACTACATGTTGGGTCATATGTTAGGTACTTGAAATACAGAAGTAAATAATTCATATCCCCAGATTTTTGGAGAGAGACAATATTATGAAGTCTACATAACCTAACAGAATGGCTAAAAACAAAACAAAACAAAATGCTGGCAAAGATGTGAATAAATGGGATCGCTTACACATTGCTGATGGGAAAACAACATAGTTCGACCACTATAGAAAAATTTTCGACAGATTCCGATAAAACTAAGCATGCAACTACCCTATGACTCAACATTTATACTCCTAGTAATTTACCCCAGAAAAATAAAAACTTGTTTTCAAACAAAAATCTGTACACAGATGTTCACAGTAGCTTTATTCATAGTAGCCAAAACCTAGAAACAGCCATATGTCCTTCAAAAGGTGAACGGTTAAACAAACCGTTGTTTGTAAGTACCATGGAATACCATATACATCAATAAAAAGGAATTAGCTCTTGACCCATGTAGCAACTTGGATGAAACTTTAAGTAATTATGCTGAGTGAAAATATCCAATTCCCAAAGGTTACAAACTGCCTTATCCCGATTATATATATTTTCAAAATAATAATTCAATAATAATTCAATGGAGAACAGATTAGTGGTCGTCAGTGGGAAGAGGTAGGTATGCTTATAAAATGGCAACATGAGAGAGACGTAATAAACTGTTCAGTATCTTGACTGTGGGAGTGGATATATGAACACAGAGTGTGATAAAATTGCATAAAACTAAATACACACACTCAAGTGAAGTGTGTTAAAAGTTAAAAGTGGTGAAGTCTAAGATCAGTGGATTGAACAAATTTTAGTGTTTCAGTTGTAATGTTATATAATAGTTTTATAAAATATTACTATTGGGGGATATTGAGTAAAGTGTACAAGGAATCTATGTTATTTCTTACAACTACATTGAATATGTAATTATGTCAAAAATTTCAATTAAAATAGTACGATGAAATGTGAGTGTTGCTTTCATAGAAGACTGCATAGAATATAGTAGAACCATAAGAATGTAGCATGAGTTCAATGCAATGATGTGGATTTTTTCTCCATTGCTTATTAGACTGATTCATCCCTTCATTCAGTATGTATTTATTGAGCACTAGTGTGTTGCAGGCATGGGTTGTAACAGGGATGAAACAGTGAATGAATCATACAAATATTCTTGGCATGTGCTACTCCTGTTCTAGTGGGGTAATATAATTATCTTAAAGAATGAAATACATAATACATCGTGAGAAATTACATGAAGAAAAATAAAGTATGCATTGGGGAAGAAAAATAAAGCAGGAGGGATGAGGTGGGTTAGGTAATCAATGCTTTGACATTTACTCTGAATGGAAAGAAAAATCAGAAAAATACCATTTTTAGGGCAGCCCGGGTGGCTCGGGGTTTGGCTCTTGCCTTTGGCCCAGGGCATGATCCCAGAGACCCAGGATCAAGTCCCATGTCAGGCTCCCTGCATGGAGCCTGCTGCTACCTCTGCCTGTGTCTCTGCTTCTTTCTCTTTGGATCTCTCATGAATAAATAAATAAAACCTTTAAATAAAAAAAAAGGAAGAAGAAAAATACCATTTCATTTTATTTTTGTTTATTTTTTGAAGAACAGTATAAGTACATAAAGTGCAAGTATCGTATGTTTACAGTGGATAAAATTTTGTTGAACCTTTGATTCATTAAACACCAAGGTAAGAAACAAAATCTCATACTACCCTCTGGTCAGAGCTAATCTAGCAGAAAACCATAGGAACAGATAAAAATAAAATTAACTCTTCCAATTTGGAGGCTACCTTTGGATCTGGAGCCAAAAGATTTGTTTTTGAACATCAGCACCATCTCTAGTTTCTTCACATGGCCTTCACTTTTCTCACTTATTAAAATGACAATAATGAACTTAGTTTACAGGATGTTATGAATGTGAGAGATAATAAAAGTGACAAGATTATTAAGATGTATATATATTAGTTTTAGAACAAATAGAGCTTGCTTTACTTTAGCAGTTACAAGTCTTTCTTTTTAAGGAGTTTCATCATTTGAAATTTAAATTTTGAGATATTCTGAATTCTCTGTTTAATTCTTATGCTCTCTCGGTAATTCAGGTGCCACTTAAGTTGTTTTTCATTCATACCAATTTTCAACACCAATTTAGTAAAATGGCTTTCTCTAGGTATGTTATTATAATTGGCAGACTTTAATAATATGCCTATTTTTAAATGCACTGATTAATGTGACCAAAGTTTGTATAAAGTTATGTATTTTCCCCCCAAAGACAATTCTTCATATCTCTAAAAAAGCATGTGGTTCTTTTCTTTTTTTTTAATAAAGTTTTTTTTAAAATTTTTATTTATTTATGATAGAGAGAGAGAGAGAGAGAGAGAGGCAGAGACATAGGCAGAGGGAAAAGCAGGCTCCATGCACCGGGAGCCCGACGTGGGATTCGATCCCGGGTCTTCAGGATCGCGCCCTGGGCCAAAGGCAGGCGCTAAACCGCTGTGCCACCCAGGGATCCCCATGTGGTTCTTCATATAAAAAATATGATGTTCTATGTTAAGTTTCTGTTAGCTTTTTTCCTACCTTTAAGGGGTTTGGTTTCCCAGTGAAAAGACAAATGAAAACAATTTGTAATGTATACTTATAAAAATCAATAAAATTTATTAACCTTTCTTCAGTCATTTCAATTTCATTTATGTGATAAAATTTCTTTCTGTTATTCTATTCTGTGGGTATTATATTTCACAGGTTTCTTCCAGAACACAGTAACAGCATAATTGCCATATTTTACTTCTGATTTATGACTTCTTGAAAACTTTCCCTTTTATAACAAACTGTGACAATGTGATTTTTAATGAATTTTCCATTCAAGCTGAAAAGGATAATGTAACCAAGAACCTGCAACGTTTATTATATTTAACTGGAGGATGATATTTTGTAATTAACATGTTTTGCTATTGCTTGGATTTAAGTAAATATAAACCACTCGTTTAGGATCATGGATAAATATTAAGTACTGAAATGTGCCTAGTGTGTTCTTTCCTACTAAGGAGCTTCTTAAATTAGACTTGGTTTGTTTTTCTGTGTAAAATTGAAAAGCACACTTGGTGATATTGATAACAATTTAAAACAGACAGCAGTAACACAAAATAAGGGCTCGTAGTGGCAGAGAGTAATTGGATTCTAATCTTTCAGCAAACGATTATCAAGTGACTACTATGTTGGCAGTGATGAGTAATTAGGAAATGGGGAAGCCAATACCCCAAGTAATAATTGATCTTTGATTGTTTTATTTCATAGGCCCTGAAATAAACTAGTCTTCTCATAATTTTATTATATTCATGAAATCAAGTTAAACCAAATACTTTGTGTCAACTTGCTTTCCCATGAATTATTAAAGACAAAGAGATTAGATACCAATTTTAAGTATATTCAGAATTTCCTTATGCACTTGATTCATTTCCTCATATTAATTCTGTGTATAAGGGAAAGGAAAATGAAGAATAGCTCATTTCCTATTCAAAACAGTAATCATTTTATTTCCAACAGTTATATCGTCGTAAGAGTTGTTTACTCTTGATGAATGGATTTAAGTAGAACCTGAGAGATGAAAAAAAATTCCAAAATTATATTTATTCTATTTCAATTAAGTGACAATTTTCTTCAACAATTGTACTTGATAAAGATGTATTCACATAGCTTCAAACAATGCTAACCACAATATTTAGACTCATGGGCAGCCCGGGTGGCTCAGTGGTTTAGCTCCATCTTCAGTCCAGGGCATGATCCTGGAAATCAGAGATCAAGTCCCACGTCAGACTCCCTGCATGGAGCCTGCTTCTCCCTCTGCCTGTGTCTCTGCCTTTCTCTCTCTCTGTGTCTTTCATGAATAAATAAATAAAATCTTAAAAAAAAAATTAGACTCATGATTAGATAGTGACAGCATTTCTTTTTATCTTAGTAGTATAATTTTAAAACATTTCCAGAAAGTTTATATTAATCATTGTTGAGATAACAGGATTATATATGTCAAGACTGACTCTTCTTTTCAAAGATGAGATCAAAGGTATAGATTACATACACCAATGAGCACATTTCTATCAAATATTGTAGTAAACCTACCAAGACATTTATTATCCTACATCATTCTTTTCTGGATAGCCTTAGGATTGCAATCACATACAAAGCCCTCTTCTAATGGAAATTTCTGAGACTAAATAAGGAAGTGACAATTAGAGGTTGTTTATGCTTAAGGTATCCTGTTTGTGCTATACCTCCATTATCTTGTTCACGGGGATAGACTCTAGACTAAAAGGCAGCCAATACATAATTGTCTACAGTCTAGACAGAAATCTATGTGGTGGTGGACAGCAAGATTCCACTCAACATAATTTCCCTGGAGAGGTTACTCAACTGCTTATCATGGCCAAATAGCACTTATTATTATTGTAATTTTGGTAAAGATATTTTGGTTTGGCAATGTTATATTATGTGTGTAAATGCGCATTGTGTGCGTATGCACGTGTGTGTTAGGTTAGGTAAACTTCCATGTGAATTAATTTGCTCCGATGGGTTACTTGCCCTTTAAAATAGTCAGTGTGTAATCAGAAATACCTCACTTGAGAGATGTTACTTTAAGTTTTTCAAGCTACCGATCTACATAGGAACTTTTGCTAATTAGCAAAGGAAATGTCATGATTTTCTTGTAAAAATATTGCAATGTACATTTTGCCAATTGGCTAAAGCAGTCTTAGGACACTCTTTGAAAGAGATGCTTCTTATGACAAACAAATTCTCTTAGTCTCATCTCTGTTTCCAGCAGCTACTGCAGTAAACCTTCTATGGAAGCTTCCATGCAGTTTATAATGACCAATATCCTACTAAATTTGATATCTCCTTTATTCAGTTTAAGAAAGAATATGAGCAAAGTATATCATACATCAAGAATTAATAGCCAAAAAAAAAAAAAAAAGAAAAAGAAAAAGAAAGAAAGAAAGAAGAATTTATAGCCATGTTGGGACACCTGCGTGGCTCAGTAGTTGAGCGTCTACCTTTGGCTCAGGTCGTGATGCCGGGGACCTAGTATCCAGTCCCATATTGGGCTTGCCACAGGGAGCCTGCTTCTCCCTCTGCTTGTGTCTCTAGCTCTCTGTGTCTCTCATGAATAAATAAAATCTTAATAAAAAATAATTTATAGCCGCATTTAGTTGAATGACAACCTGTGAAACATTTTCTGTCAGGGTTAAGTGGTGTTTTTTTTTGTTTGTTTGTTTGTTTTGTTTTGTTTTTAATGTGCTCAGATATGTTAAGAAAATACCAGTCAAAACAAAGTTAAATAGATTAATTTATTGTAGGACAATAGAGAACCCTTAAAATGTTAAATACTGTGACTTTCAAAACAGAGTTGCTACACAATGTAAATATTACTCAAACCCAGGAAAACACAAACAGTGGGAAAGAAGCTATAGCAGGGTGTCAGGGGTACTTACATATGACAAACTATATGTGGTTTCTAATTTATTGGCTCTCAATTAAGACCATATGCTACATTTATAAAGAAAAAAATTGGTTTTATATTTTCATTTGCCCACATTATTTTACACTTTTAAAAATCTTATTGTCAGGGAAACAAAATGACTTGCTTAGGTTAGGTTGGGTGACCACCACTGTCTTTATCAATTACAGAAGGATTTTGTTAAGCTTCTCAGAAAATAAAGTAGGGATTTTTTCCTGATTAGATTCCCTCAGAAAACTGGAATGATTTTCTGAACATATTTATTTTTCCCTGGCAAGGTCAATGACGTCTGATTAGAAATAGGGTCTATCTGAATCCCTGTTTAGAGAAACAGGAGAGCTGTGTACCATCTTTTTTTTTTTTTTTTAAAGCAATGATACTGGACTGGCCAGACAAAATAATGAAGGCAAAACTTCTGATTTTTACCAAAGATAGTGGAACACACAAGAAATACAAGAATCACAGCTCTCTTCAATTTGCATTCTGGTTAAATCGACTCTAATTAACTGTAGATCAACTAGATCTAGTTAACTCCTTCCACATCCAATACTTTCTTCTAGCTGACACTTTTTCTGTGTGATGCAATCACCTTTGAATTTCCTACTCAAATTTTCCGCTGAATGGAACTAATTAAATCACATGTGAACTCTAGACTAATTAATGTTTACATTACAAGAAAATTATTTTCTAATTATAATTGCTTTACTAAAATAGGGACCTGACTTCTGGGGAAACTAGGAGAGCTTCACACGACACAAGACATTCAAACATCTTCAGTACTATGGAAGGCAAATCAGTCCTCAGTTCCATCTGTTTTCCTTCTATGTTTTGCCTTTCTCTTCCTACAAGACTCTACTCTCCTTAAGGTCTAATTGATCTGTATATTTGCTCCTGCATATACTAATTTACCTGCTTGAAGTATTTTGACTTACTCATGAATATTGATGTTAGAATATATGTTAATAAGTTAAGGAATTTCAGTGTTCAATCCAACTTTGACATCTTTCATGAACTCTTCAAATAGATAGATCTGCTGCCATCTCTTAGAGATAGGAAATAGGGTGAATGGATCATGAGTTTGGTCTGGTAAAACAATACTCCAAACTGAAGTTGCCTGGAATTACTTCAGTGTTTCCACAAGGCCCTATGTATTTTGTGTATGTTTTGTGATTTAGTTGCCTATATTTTAACAGCCAAATAAATTTGATAGTTTTGACAAACCTACATGCAATATAATAAATTGTTTTCTCAGTAAGAAAGCATAGATATAACATTACATTCCTGTTCTTCAGAATAACAAAGAGACATGAATTTTTTGAGACATGAAAAGACTCATTCCTTATGGTGTTATATAGTATATAAGCTGCTATAGGTCTCAAACTTTTTTTTGAAAGGCAAGATGTTATCTAAAATTAGCTTTTTCATGTCCTATGTTTCTTATTAAATTACCCTCTGTAATACTATCTAGAATTGATTTTCTAGGTGTTTTTCCATTAAAAAAATAGACTAGGGCCACTTGACTTACATATAATTTAGATCAAACACTTGTTTGTTTTGCAAAATGATAGATAGACTACTTGCTTAGTATATCCACAGACACTTCCCATATGGAAAAGCTGTACTGGATGACACAATGCCTAAATCTGTCACCTTAGGTGTTGCAGCCAAGTTCAGATAACGTATCAAATTATTGCAACTCAGTGGGCATTGCCTGCATGGATGAATTCTTATTACAACATCACAGATGGCTGGAACAGATCTTCATTGATTGTTGGAATTAACGGTGCATCAACTTATTGTGACATGAACTGTTTTCACGAGGGAAAGGATGAAGTAAACCACCAGATGTAGTAGTTACTTAATTTCTAGACATTCATATGGGAAGCAGTTGTTGAGAATCGATAGTATTAAAAATGGATATTAATTTAATAAAGATAAGATAAGGAAAACTTCTATAAAGCTCGTATTAAACCTGAAATGAGAATTCTTTTTAAGGAATCTAGTTTGATAAGTTATTATTATATGTCAATTAATCTTCATAATACAAAATATTATCTATCATCTCTCTATCTATCTATCTATTTAATGAGAGTGGGATATGGATAATGTAACTAAAATATGGTAAATCCATTATAATAAATATGGAAATAATATTTAATGGGAAATTCAGGTCAGGCATTCCATCTAGATTGTGTTCTCTTCTAAATTATCAGCTGAACAGTAGGTCACTTGGAGTTGTAAACAATATAACCAGTATTCAAATTTGTTATTTATGTATTTGAGTTTGCACTTTTGATAGCAGTACAGAAATAAACTAAGTCAGCTGTATATTTTGAAGTACAATTTGGAGTCAAGATGAATAGCTGACTAGTTAGAAATGTTTGCCTTCAGCTTTGGAATTCTCCTCATTCCACCCCAGCCCCCTCCCCCCCCAATTTAATCAAATGAAAACTGCTTTTTTTTTATGGTCTCTTATAACAGCAATCATGTAGTTGTGTTCTAACAGGTAAATAAAGTCATATATTTTGACAATGTGTTAAAGTTGTATATGGGGAAAATGCAGGAAATTATATACAACAAATTGCTGTGTGAAGTTCAAAGTAACATGGAGTCATAAATCTGAAATCTAAAAGTATTTATAGGTGATTATAAGACTCATGCTTGTAAGATAAGCAGATGTTTATTTTGCTAGGATAGTTGAGGTAGAAACCGTTCAGTGGAATTTTTGTTGCAAGAAACTATTATTCAGAAAACAAATGGGAATTGGCTGAATAAAGGTAGGGTGGGGAGGAATGGGTGGGTAACTCCTGGCTGGAGAGAGCACGGTGTTTGAAGCAATCAACCGAGCTATTCACTGTTTTATCTTTGATACTTAGAACATGTTTACATCAAGAGAGTTTATGAGACTTGGTAGCCAAAAGACCCAGAAAGTAGAGTTTAAAGTCAGTTCTTGATCTTGTCAGAGGGCAGTGAGAGAGATGCTGCAGTTGAGGGAGACAAATGGCATAGACATTGAGAAACAAGGCTAAGGGGCTGCAGTTGGAGTGGTTCAGATCACACATTAATCATAGGTCTTGATGAACTGCAGTGATCATACTATTCACTGCTTACCTACATCCTAGATATAAAATTAACAAGCATTTTAGTAAATTAGAATTATGGAATTGGGGACAGAATATATTTAAAAGGAATCAGAAGAGTTTGCGAATTCTGGCTTCCTAAAATCCTATAAAGTACTTCCTAGTCCAATTCACTAAGAATTAGGCACAAATGTGACAAGCTCGGGCAGTTTGCAGAAAGAAGCAAGATCCCAAGCCGATCCATACTATGACCCAGAGGTTAACACAGAGAACATAAAGAATGAGCAGAGCATTCTAATCAATCAAATCAAGTTCAGGACATCACAGGCAGTCACAAAATAACCAAAGCTTGATTATGGGCAAAGTATCCAAAGTTGGGAAAGTGCCTAAACATGATTGATCTGACATTCACTGGCAGCATCCTAAACTTCTTCTTCTTTTTTTTTTTAAGATTTTATTTATTTATTCATAAGAAACACAGAGAGAAAGGCAGAGACATAGGCAGAGGGAGAAGCAAGCTTCTTGCGGGGACCTCAATGTGGGACTCAATCCCGGGACCCCAGGATCACACTCTGAGGCAAAGGTAGACAGATGCTCAACCACTGAGCCATCCAGGTGGCCCAGCATCCAAGGAAATAGGAGCCCATAGTGGACTGCCAAGTATACTGGATATAAAGGAAATGCAAAAACAAATACCAGTGGGACATGGACTAAAGAAGTAATACACCTTTTGGGATGAGGCCTGAAAAGGTCAGGTAAAAGAAAACAGACCCTAGGACACCAGAACAAAGAAACTTACTTGGTCATCATATAGTAAGACCATAAACTAAACCACCTATTCCTTCATTAAAAAAAAAAAAAAAAAAAAGCTTTTGAATACTTAAGATATGTCATTCACTGTGATAGATTTTTGGGGATATGGTAGTAACAAAAGAAACATGTTCTTATAGAAAGTATAGTCTAATAAGGTAAATAAGCAATAGAAAATAAGAAAATAATTAGAAATTCTGATTAGTGAAAGAAACAAGAGAATGTGAAAGGAAATCTTCAAAAATGACTAAATTTAGACAATAGGATCAGAGTTAGCTTTCTGTGATAGTAACAATTAAGGTGGAAGGTAAAAACAGGGCATCTATAGGAAGAAGAGAGATATGAGGTAGGCAAAATGTCAGACATGAAAATTCTGTTTTATTTTATGAGAAAATATAAACATTGTCCTAAAGGAAAAATTTGTAACTATTTTGAACCCTTATTTCTGTATATCGAACATATTTATTAAACTTATCTCAGTTTATTAGATTTTTAAAGATTAAACATTGCATTTCTAAAATCTATATTTAAGTATTCAACTTTAAGTGAGAAATTATTCTATAGAGTAAATACTTTCTTGAATTTTATTCTGACAAGTGACACAATGTGTGTACATTATGAAATATTAAGTTTAATTTATATATTATTTTGAGATCACAAAATATTCATTTTGTTCTTATTATTTTTGCCCAATTCCTTTCGAATAATTTGTTATCATTTTTAAACAGTTTTATTTTGTTTCAGGGTAACAGAAATAAAACGATTTAGACACTTGAAATTCACATCTAAGATACAATTCGTTTTCTTTTTTAAAGATTTTTGATTATTTATTTATTTGAAAGAGAGAGAGAGAAAGAGCAAGATCAGGGGAAGGGGCAAAGTTGGAAGGAGAAGGAGAGGAAGACAGAGAATCTCAAGCAGACTCCATGCTTGGCACAGAGCCAAACCCTGGGCTCTATCTTGCGACCCTGAGATGATAACCTGATCTGAAACCAAGAGCCAGTTGATCAATCGACTGAACCACCAGGCACCCTCTAAGATGCTCTGTGGATAATAGGCTGTGTTAAATAGTTCCAAATTTCCTAAACTTCTGATGGAATTTTTGGACTTTTTCTCCAGAATAAACACATCCATTGAAATACAGCTACAAAAAAAAAAATTGCATGTTCTTTCAGGGTATTTGTAGATAATATAAAACTCTTTCATGGGCCCATAGGTTCTCAGGTCAAAAATATTTGCCCAAAATAAATTTTATGATTGATGAGTGGGGAGCAATAGGCCCCTCTGTTGAAAGTACTGGTGCAAATGAAAGCATCTCTCATCTACAAACCATGTCTAACATTTAGTCACCGTATGTCCTGAAGCCAACTTTTAAAAATGATGACAATGGCAGTATGCTTGCCTAAAAGATGTCAGTATTCAGTAAGGCAAAAATTAGAAAGTATAAAGGTTTGGCTGGGTCAAAACCCTCCCACTCTGCCCCTTCCCCTGCTCTTACTCTTTCTGGGGCATAAGCTGAAGGCAAGAACAATTTTAATCATTTTGATTGGCCAAAAGTTGAAATTATATGTTCTGTGAAGAGTGAATTAAAGTGACAAAAAGAAGAAAATGGTGTCTTAAGATGCTTTCAACTTTAAGAACAGGGTCAGGAAAAGCAAATGGGCTCTGGTGTGAAGAGAAAAAAAGAGTCTGAACTAAGGTAATTGATGTGAAGATAAAGTAACCAGTAAATGAAAGAGACACAGGGGAGAAAAAAAATTACGAGTTGAGTTGAAGTAATTTGCTCTAAATTGAAGATTCCTGGCTAAAAGAGACATCTTGAAAGTCCTTCTGGAAAAAAGAAAAAAAAAAAAAAGGAAAAAAAGAATAACGTACTTTTAAGGCTGTTGGCTTGGGAAGCTCAGAAATAGGTTTACATTCACACACACACAAAAAAGTCAAAATTGGTGCAATGAAATAATTATGATATTCCCTACCTTCATTGCTCTAAGTCTCTGCTGTTTTAAGGGGTGCCGGTAGGAAAATGAAACCAAATACCAATAGAATCCAATGTTCCTAAATTCCAAGTGTGTGTTCTTGAGATACAAGTGCAGTTCTGTATGGTGGACTCAGCAAGCTGTGACATGTAAGGGCTTTTCCAGTCGTAGGCACCCAGAGATACTAGTTTTACTTCCTTTTGTCTCTTTTAGGCATGGAATGGGGTGGATAGAGGGAGGGACACCAGTTTATATCACCCAGATCCAACATTCAGCTAGATTACTTTCCTGCTATGCTGAAAAGTCTACTCATGTTTTTAGTCTATCTGGTTAGCCCATGGCTTTCCATGGCTCATCTCAATTCTTTGCAAACTTGGTAATTCAGCTTCCATGATTTTCCAATCATAACAATTAGGTCGAATAATATATAGAGAGTAAGTTTGCCCTTTAGGTTTATAATTTCCTTTTATAGAGAGTAAGTTTGCCCTTTAGGTTTAAAATTTCCTTTTTCAGCTAGATTTATCTATGAAATCAAAGGATTGGCTCTCAGTTTTTTCTTACTCCTGGAGTTGCTGCATTATCATGCAGTCTCTTTCTGAAGAGAGCTCTCTGCTAGATCCTATTCCCTGCCTCTCTCCTAACCACTGAGTCCTTGCCCCATGCCCCATGACTTTTTGGATGGTTTGCATTTTCTACATTCTATTCTCAAGCATCTGAATACATACAAAGAGCTTAAATGTTTCTGAGAAATTTGACTTTCTCCTGTCAGTGGCTTCAAGTGGGTAAGAGGGCAGCAAGTTGAAGCAAATACAAAGACTGGCTATATGTGTTGATAATCTTTTAATTCCTCTTCTTTTCCTGCAACTCTTTTCCACACCTGACAATGTTTACCTTTAATTTAGATTTTATTGTAAAGGGTCTGGGCTGTGATTTCTTCTGCTCTATATTCATTGATGCAGCTACTCGTGTGTTCCATCTACCAGGAATTCAGCAAATTCCTATGCTTTTTTGAATGACTATTCCCCAATATCCTCTATGATTTTTTTAATGGATTTTATCTTTTCTTTTGGTACAATTTATGTAAATAGAAATAAATTCATGTGTTCCATCCACCATGTTGAGCTAGAACTCACCTTTTCATATTTTAACCATCATCCAATACCTATTTTAATCTCATCTGTTTTGACAAAAGGGGACTTCCATATAAAATTTCCTGGCCTTTGAAATATAAAATTAATTCATAAAGAACTCATGCCCCTACAAAAAGGAGAGAGAGACACACACAGAGACAGAGAGAATTGTCAAGTTAAAATAAAGAGGATCAATAGTTAACTATTTTCATTATTTTTTTCAATCTTAATCTAAAACTGAGAAGGGACGTTCAGAATGAAAGATCAACTAAACCAGATTTGAGAATGTAGGCATTAATTTGAATTCATAGTTGATTTTTACTTGAAGCCTAGAAGTAGGCTTTTTAGAAAAAGCGAACACCTAGGACATTGTCCAATATCTTATTAAGAATCTCTTGCTTTGAGCCCCCATGACAAAGTCCTCACAGATTTAAGAGATATTAACAAGCTGGTAGATTTCCGAAAAAAGGAAGCCCAGTTTTTGTAGAAGAATTATAGATTATAAGTCATTGCAAAGATTTTTTGGAAGTTGGTAGTGTGTAAAAGTATAAATATAATTTTGTTTATACTTAAGAGGTTTAATTTGTTTTAATTTAATATAATTCAATTTTTTCCCTTTGCAGATTAATTAGGAGATTCATTTTGTTCTTTTTTGTAGAAGAATGGAAAATCTGTGACATAAAGTACCTAAGTTTCTGCCAAGAAAGAGCAGCTGAGTTTCATGTGGATGGAGAAGAGGATTGTCAGGGAATTTCCTTTTTCTCTACCATCTTGAGGGAAGTTTCCCATTGACGATTCTGGGTTCATTGATCTAATTATCTTCCTGTGTCTTTCAGGTAACAATAAGCTTCTAAATTATCACACATTCCCTAATCTTTTTATAATAAATAAAAATGTTTTGGATGTTTTTAAATTTTTGTCACAATGAATATGACTAATTGGAGAGAATATTTCAAAAAGTTTCCTTTTTCTAGGAAGATAAAGTCCTTATTAACAGTAATGTAAAATATTACTTCCACTCGATCAATTCCACATAGCTAAAGAACTAAAAGAAAATGAATTTTAATGGATTCCTTTAGAATAATAGATTATGACTAATATTATAGACTGGTAATCTCATGCATTATGAGGAATCTTTAAAATAACTTGCATCATTTGGTATATATTAAAGAAATTAATATATTTTGTTAGCATAATTTTCATTTAAGTTCTATTTAGAAATATAGTATCTAGAGTTTTTTAAAAGATTTTATTTATTCATGGGAGATACAGAAAGAGAGGCAGAGAAGTAGACAGAGGGAGAAGCAGGCTCCTCACACGGAGCCATATGTAGGACTCAATACCATACCCGGGGTCATGACCTGAGCTGAGGGCAGAAGTTCAACCACTGAATCACCCAGGGGTCCATATCTAGAAATTTTCAACCACTACAGTGTTCTATTTATTATAAGCATATAAAAATCATAATAAAGATATTAGCTTATAGTATTTATAATTTTAAATATCCACTGTCTTTCCAAAACAAACAAAAATACAAAGGGCAAATGATAGATTGGCTGATTAAAAATTAATTTTTCTGATAAAAAATCCTTTACTTAATGGAGAGACAAGACACACACATAAAAAGAAAAAGAATACTATGGAAATAAAGGCTAAATCATACTTAGAAAATATGTTTTCTATTCACATTATAGTAGTTCTATTTAAAGCTATTGCATGGATTAATGGAAAAAGAAATAATGGACTATAGGACTTTTTGCACAAGATTCAAATTATGTCATTTTTAGCAAATTTCTTATCCTCTTAGTTTCTCATTTATTTGCAAATAAAGTTTTTATTATTAGATTACTTATTAGATTAATTAACACCTAAAATTTTTCTTAATAAAAAATGGATCCAATACTAGGACAATCAGATGGCATTATTATTACTTTTTTAATATAATATTTTTTGGAACAGTTTTAGGAATATAGCAAAATTGATTGAAAGGAAAAAAGATTCCTGTATTTTCCCTGCCTCAAAACATGCACAACTTCCCCATGATCAACATTCTGCTTCAGAGTGGTACATTTGTTACAATTGATGGGTCTATATTGACAAATCGTTATCATCCACAAAGTCCAAAGTCAAGGATCACTCTTGGTATTGTACATTCCGGGGTTTTAGACAAAAATATAATGACTTGTATCCACCATTGTAGTATCACAGGAAATTGTTTCATTGTCCAAAAAATCCTGCAGTTCTGCACATTCATCTGCCTCCCCACTAACTGCTGACAATCACGGATCTTTTTGCAATCTCCATAGTTTCGCCTTTTCCATAATGCCATATAGTTAGAATCATACAGTATGAACTTTTCAAATTGGTTTCTTTCACTTAGTAACATGAATTTAAGATTCCTCTATGTCTTTTCATGACTTGACACCTCATTTCTTTTTAGCGCTGATTGATATTCCATTGTCCAGATGGACCACAGTTTATTTATTCATTCACCTATTGAAGGATATATTGGTTGCTTCCAAGTTTTGGCAATTATGAATGGAGCAGCTGTAAACAACCATGTGCAGGTTTTTATGTGGACCTAAGTTTTCAATTCATTTCAATTAATTCCAAGGAGTATGATTGCTGGATTGTGTAGTAAGAATATGCTCAGTGTTATCAGACTCTACCAAATTATCTTTCAAAGAGGCTGCACTGTTTTGTATTCCAGGCAACAATGAGTGAGAGTTTATATTGCTCCACATTCTCACCACCAGTGTTTTGGATTTAGGCCACTGTAAAAGATAAATAGTAGTGTCTCGTTTTAATTTTCAATTCTAATGGCATATGATATTAAATATCTTTGGTTATTTCTACTTGCCATCTGTTTATCTTTTTTTAAAATTGAAATATCATTAACATACAATATTATATTAACTTCAGGTGTATAAGATGGTGACATTTTTACACATTACACAATGATCTTAAATCCAGTGACCAGATGTCACCTTACAAAGTTGTACAATATTATCGTCTCTACTCCCTGTGCTGTATATTATATCCCCATGATTTATTTACCTTATAACTTGATGTCCTTCACCCATTTGCAAGCCCCCTTTCCTTTGGCAACCATCAGTTTTTTGTATCTATGAGTCTTGTTTTGTTCTATCTTTTTTTTTATTCATCTGTTTTGTTTCTTGGATTCCATGTACAAGTGAAACATATGGTATTAGTTGCTCTCTGTCTTATTTCACTTAACATAATACCTTCAAAGTCCATCTATATTGTTGAAAATGACAAGACTTCTTTCTTTCTTTCTTTCTTTCTTTCTTTCTTTCTTTCTTTCTTCTTTCTTTCTTTCTTTCTTTCCTTCTTTCTTTCTTTTTCTTTTTCTTTCTTCTTTCTTTTTATAAAGGTAGAGTAATATTTCACTGTATATTATATCATATATCACATCTTCTTTATCCATTTATCTATTAATGGACACTAGGTTGATTCCACATTTTGGCTGTTGTAATTAATGCTGCAATGCATATGGAATGAATATATAGTATTATATTTAAAATGCATGTATAGAATTATATACAGAATGCATATATAGAATTTTCAAATTAGTGTTTTTATTTTCTTCGCATAAATACCCAGTGGTGGAATGGTGAGAGGATATATCCTTATCTTGTTCATGATCTGAAAGGGAAACATAGTTTTTAACTAGTAAGTACTATGTTAGCTGTAGGTTTTTGTAGGTATTCTTTATCGAGTTGAGAAAGTTCCCCTCTATTCCTGGTTTGCTGAGAGTTGTTATGAACACATGTTGGATTTTGTTGAATGACTTTTCTGCATCTATTAATATGGCCACGGGATTTTTCCTCTTTAGCTTGTTGGTATTATGGATCATAGTAATTGATTTTTTAATTTTGAGCCAGATTTACATATCTGCAATAAACACCGCTGGTTGTGGTGTCTAATTCTTTTTATACATTGTTGGATTCAGTTTGCTAATATTTTCTTAAAGAGTTCACATCTATTTTCATGAGAACTATTGGTCTATAGTTTCTTATATTTTTATTGATTTTAGTATTAGGTAATTTTCTCTCATAGAATGAGTTAGGAAGTATCCTCTTTTCTTCTATCTTCTGGAAAAGATTGTAAAGATCTGGTTTTATTTCTTCCTTAAATGTTTGGTAGCATTTACCAGTGAACTCTCTAGTACTTCTGTTTGAAAGGTTATTATTTATTCTTTCAATTTCTTCAATTTCTAGATATAGATTTATTCAGATTATCCATTTCTTCTAGTGTGAATTTTGACAGAATTTATTTTCCAAAAAATTGTTTTATTTCATCTGGGTTATCAAAGTTGTGGCAAGAATGTTTTCATAGTTCTCCTTTTGATGTCCATTGTCACTATTATTTTTTAGTAAAAATACAAATAATTAGTAATTCAAATTAAAACAAAAACCCCCCTCAATTTCCAGATTGGTATAATTCATATTTACAGATAGAAAAGTGTAATTTCTTGGATGGTAATAGAGAGATAATACGTTTTAATCAATGTGTATTAGTATATAATTATGAAAAGACATTTGATGAATGGGGCACTCAAGTTAGTCTTAGCTAAATCTAGGATTAAATTCATTTTATCTTAATAGGAATCAATCTTTCTCATTTTCCTAGTGTCCTCATGGTTATAATTATCTATATTTTGAAAATTAGTCATAAGGATTTCCAGCCATTTATTGCACTTAAGCAAATCTAGAAGTATTGCTTTACCTACATTAAAGAGAATGCTTAAAATAATAATATAGTCCAATTATCTGAAACTTTGTAATCAACATAAATATAAATATTTATATAAATAGAAACATAAATATAGCATCTTCTATGTTAATAGAAGTTAATAGCATATTCTGAGATATTATCTTTGGTCTCTTGCTCGTAATCTTTTTATTCTCTTGTATTTTATTTATAACGTTTTTTTTTTTTTTAAGATTTTATGTATTCATGAGAGACAGAGAGAGAGACAGAGACTTATGCACAGGAAGAAGCAGGCCCCTGGCAGGTTGCCCATTGCAGGACTGGATCCCAGGACCCTGGAATCACGACCTGAGCCAAAGGCAGATGCTTAATCACTGAGCAATCCAGGTGCCCTTATTTAAATCTTGTTCACTGACCCTAATTGTAATATTCAAATTTTTCTGCCTATCTGGGCTGTGCATGTTATTATTCATCTATGTCAGTTTACTGATGCCTTTGATTATCTAATGAATTTTATGGATCCATTGCACTCTCTTCTTATAGAAACGTTCAAATGTTTATTGTTTAAGTTCATGTGCTCAAATTGTTTGCACACAGATTTTGCATACAATTTGAGATGGTTTCCAGATATTCTGAAACCCGCCCATTTTCTCCTTAGGAGACTGAGGATTTTAGGATAAGAAGCTGTGCTTGGGATCTGTAAACTCTGCTTCCCAAGATTCTACATTTTGCCAGTACCATATGCTTTGGCCTTACAGTTGATTCCAACCACAGCTTCAAATTTTGAATTTAATTTTTCAGTAACAATGAAATAAACTTCTTGTCTTGATGTGTTCTTTCTTTATGATCCCTTCCAATGTTGTATACAGTAGCATCAGCATTATTTAATACCCAAACAATAGTTATTTTTCAGTCTTGATGTCAATCCATTCAACATTGAGAATTATTTAAATTATAACTTAAGAAATTATTTGTAAAAGGTGAAACCAGGATAAGTGGCTAAAATAAATGACCAGTCTGCTGTTGACATTATGTTTTCCATATATATTCATCATGCCTCCTTGAGCTCAGCTAACTACCTGGAGTCCATAGTTTACCTGGTTCTATTTGTCTGATAAGAAACCTGCATTTTTGCTTTCATCTTCACCTCATAGTTGGCAGTATGAATTCAGAATTCTATTATAATTCAGTATTAGGCAGTAAATATGATATTTAAGTTTTATTTGATGTAAATCTTAACAGTAACCTTACCAGGCACTTCATTCTAAGGATACTATAGGAGCTACATCTAGAATTATAAAAAAATAAACCTTGTTATAAATGATGAGGATTAGTTATAAATGCTTCCATAGTAGTAATATACAAGTATGAATTATATAATTGCTCAGAGATGGATTTCATAGGAAGTTTTTTTATTCTATTTATTTTTACCTAAAAGAAATGTATTTTTAAGCCAGAAATACTAGAAAATATGTACTTTAAAATATAAATGATTCTTAATACATATGATAAAGATTTTTAGAAAAAAAACTGATTTGGAGGGAAATGGTGAGAATTAATTTTTAAAATCACAATCTGATGATTCCACTTCTGAACGAAGTCTCCAAGTGGAATTACTGGTCTTTACAAACATGTGTGTTTTATTTAGGAGTTTGAAGACGAGTCATTTTTTAAAAACAGCTGGATGTCATCTGCAAAGAGTGAGAGTTTGACTTCTTCGCCAATTTGGATTGCTGAGACTAGGACTTCCAGTACTATGTTGAACAGCAATGGTGATAATAGACACCCTCGTTGTGTTCCTGACCTTAGGGGAAAAGCCCTTAGTTTTTCCCCATTGAGAATGATATATAGAAAACCCAAAATACTCCACTCAAAAATTGCTAGACCTCATATGTGAATTCAACAAAGTGGCAGGACATAAAATCAATGTATAGAAGTCAGTTGCATTTCTATACACTAATAATGAGACAGAAGAAAGAGAAATCAAGGAGTCCATCCCATTTACAATTGCACCCAAAACTATAAGATACCTAGGAATAAATCTAACCAAAGAGGCCTAAACCTAACCAAAGGATCTGTATCAGAAAACTATAGAACCACTCATGAGATAATTTGAAGACAAAAAAAAAAAAAAAAAGGAAAAATGTTCCATGTTCATGGATTGGAAGAACAAATGTTATTAAAATATCTATGCTATACATTCAATGCAATCCCTATCAAAATATCATCAACTTATTTCACAGAGTTGGAACAAATAATCCTAAAATTTTTACTGAACCAGAAAAGAACTCGAATAGCCAAAGGAATGTTGAAAAGAAAACCAAATCTGGTAGCATCACAATTCCGTACTTCAAGCTGTATTACAATGCTGTAATCGTCAAGATAGTATGGTAGTGGCACAAAAAGACACATAGATCAATGGAACAAAATAGAGAACTCATAAATGGACCCTCAACTCTATTACCTACTAATCTTTGACTAAGCAGGAAAAAATAGCCAATGGAAAAAGTCTTTTCAACAAGTGGTATTGGGAAAACTGGACAGCTACACGCAGAAGAATGAAACTGGACCATTTCCTCACACCATACACAAGAATAGACTCAAAATGGATGAAAGACCTAATTGTGAGACAGGAACTCATCAAAATACCAGATTAGAACATAGGCAGCAACTTTTGTGACCTCAGCCATGATAACTTCTTACTAGACACGTCTCCGAAGGCAAGGGAAACAAAGGCATGAATGAACCATTAGGACTTCAGCAAGATAAAAAAAAAAAAAAAAACTTTTGCACAGCAAAGGAAACAGTTGACAAAACCAAAAAACTGACAGAATGGGAGAAGATATTTGCAAATGGCATATCAGTAAAGGGCTTGTATCCAAAATCTATAAAGAATTTATCAAACTCAACATCCAAAGAGCAAATAATCCAACCAAGAAATGGGCAGAAGACATAAACAGACATTTCTCCAGAGAAGACATACAAATGGCCAAAAGACACAAGGAAAAATGTTCAACATCACTTGGCATTAGGGAAATACAAATCAAAACTACAATGAAATATGACCTCACACTGGTCAGAATGGCTAAAATTAACAAGTCAGCAAACAACAGATGTTGGTGAGGAAAAGAAGAAAGGGGAACTCTCGTACACTGTTGGTGGGAATACAAGCTGATACAGCCACTTTGGAAAACAGTATGGAGGTTCCTCAAAAAGTTGAAAATAGAGTTATCCTATGACCCAGTAATTGGACTACTGGGTATTTATCCAAAGATATAAATGTAGTGATCCAGAGAGGCATCTGCATCCTTAATAGCCAAATTATGGAAAGAGCATATATATCCATTGACAGATGAATGGATAAAAAAGATGTGAGATACACACACACACACACACACACACACACACACACACACACAATGGAATACTACTCAGCCATTTAAAAAAAAGTGAAGTCTTGCCATTTGCAAGTACATGGGTGGATGGAACTAGAGGATATTATGCTAAGTGAAATAAATCATTCAGAGAATTATTATATGATCCCACTCATATGGGGAATTTAAGAAACAAAATAGAGGATCATAAGGGAAGAGAGGAAAAAATAAGACAAAATCAGAGAGGGAGACAAATCATAAGACAGTCTTAATCATAAGAAACAAACTGAGGATCACCGAAGAGAAGGATGAGGGGATGGAGTAAATGGGTGATAGACATTAAGGAGGGCACGTCATGTAATAAGTACTGGGTATTTTTTTAAAGATTTGTTTATTTATTTATTCATGAGAATAACAGAGAGAGAAAGAGGCAGAGACACAGGCAGAGGGAGAAGCAGGCTCCATGCAGGGAGCCCGATGTGGGACTCGATCCCAGGTCTCCAGAATCACACCCTGGGCTGAAGGCGGTGCTAAACCGCTGAGCCACTGGGGCTGCCCAGTACTGGGTATTATACAAGACTGATGAATCACTGACCTTTACTTCTGAAACCAATAATACATTATATTCCAATTAATTGCATTTAAATAAAAATTTAAAAATAGCTGGATGATTTTTATAAGATGGGCTATGGATAGACTCTTAGTCCCTGATTGGAGATGAGATGGAACAATGAATAAAATCTAAAGTGTTGACTGTACAAAATGCTTTTCTACATAAATCCTTAGCATTTACAGATTTAGCATTCATGAATTTGAGTAGTCACAGGTGAGTTTAAGAGATAATGTAGTAATTTTTTTGTGGAGATATGATATTGGGGAACTGGTGTGGAGCTATAATTAGTAGCAGAAATTGAGACAAGTAATGAGTTCAGAGTCTGCTTCTCAAACCAATTCTTGTTGCTATCATCTTAAATTATTGCAGCTTTTCTTTTAAATAGGAGGAAAGTATACAGTATCTGGGATTAACGTATTTGAAGATATGAGATTTTCAGATATGTGCCCCAAATGTCAGGAGTCTATTATATTAGCACCACTTTCTAAATTCAATGTGGAAGGAAAATGAATCAACTAAATTGGGAAAGCCTGATAACAGGGGAAGATACATAGTTGCCCAGCATCACCTATCAATTCCATATTTCAAAGAGTGTTGCACAGCAAAACCTTAGGCTAAGTGTAAACACTTCTTGTATTTATTCTCAATAATAAGTGAGGATAATAATGGTTGCAACACAGAATGTTTGTTTTGACAGCTCTGAGTGGGGACAATTAAACGAGACTTTTCCTTATCTAAAGGGTTATTGTCTTAACCTGTTTGAACTGCCATAATGAAATATTGTAGACCTGGTGGCTTTAGCAAAAAAAATGTATTTCTCTCATTTCTGGAGGCTGGGAATCCCAGATCAAGGTCTAGCAGAGTTCAGTTTCTGGTGAGAGCTTCCTTCCTGGCATACAGAGGGCTCCTTCTTGTGCCCTCTGATGGGCTTTTTTCTGAGTGCTCACAGGAAGAGAAGGGAAGAGCTCCACTGTGTCTCTTCTATCAGAATACCAATCCTACTGAATCTTGACCCCACCCTAATGCCCTTGTTTAACTTTAATTATCTCCTTTTAGGCCCTATTTCCAAGTAAGTCACATTGAGGGACTAGAGCTTCAACATATGCATTTAGAAATACACAATTCAGTTAAAAACAGATACTTTTCTATGAGAAGTAATATCATGGCTAAAATCTGACATACTAACTCTATTATAGAGCTTACAACATTGTGGCATAGAGAGCTTGACTAACAGTTCCAAAGTTACATAGGTAGTTCGTGGAAGAAAAAAAATTATAATCAAATACATTATTTGGCTTTCCATTCTCTGGTAATTGCTACCTTAAAAATTATGCCACTCTGAATGGTGTGATCAAGCATATCAATATATATTGTTCATTGACCAGACTGCACTAATACATAAAGGAAAGGAATTCTACTCTAGCTAACATAGCTTTTTCCGGTAAATGTCTTGAAAAGCACTTTGAGTCAGGTAATGTTATAGAAAAAGGGTCATCAAAGTTAACTTCTAACATACTTCAAATTTTGTCTTCTGATTCAGAAACACGAGTCCACTCTTAAGGGATTTATTGTCCATAACTCCATGTACTAGCTGAGTTTCTATTTGATATGGCATTTGAGCAGATGGGTCCTACTAGACGAATAAGCATTAGCTGATTGACAAGCTAAGGGCAAGGCAATGTGGTATTAATGCCACATGCTCTCTTGTCTTCCGTTTTTAGATCTCAGAAGAGGTATCTATTATCTCCCAGATATTGATTGAAAAGTTGAGGGTGAACTAACTTTTAAAAGTTCCCCAAAACAAAGAACCTGCAAATATCTAATGTTAAAACAAGATTTGTGGAAAAGCTTTTCCAACTAGTCCATTCCAAAATAGGCTTAAATCAAACTCAAGGATGAGTAAAAGGGAAACATGAATATATTAATAATTAAATAAGAATAATATTTTTAAAGGTTGACATGAAAATGCAATAGTCGAAAGATAAAATATCCTTGAAGCAATTACTTATTTAATAAATACATTTGAGTATCCTCTGCATAACAGCAAATATGTTAAGTCCTGGGATATAGTGAAGAAAAACACTGAGTTAAGAGACCAGTGGAAGATTAAGAGAGATACATGAACAATTATAATAAAAAGATAGAAGGGCTATAATGGAGGATATTTATTGTGCTGAGAAGTGTTTGTTGTTTGTTTTTAATTTTTTTTTCCAGAACAATCCAGTTCTGGAGTCTCTAGTCAGGAATACCAACCTGATCCCCTGAAAGAAGTGTTATCTAGGCTGAGACCTGAGCATGAATGGGATTTATACATTTGAGATGCTTCTTTCAGTCTGATAGAAAAACATTTATGAAATAGACTCTAAAGTAAGAAAATATAAGGAATTCAAAGATTAAAAATATTTCATTTTATATGGTTAGACCATAACATTTGAGGAAAAGAGTAGCAAAACTAATACCATTTATTACATTATGTTTTGGTTGTAAAGCCTGTGGATTTAACTCTGATAATTATTGTGAGTACAATCTAATATGTTCAATTCTTATTTTTAAGGTTTCTGAATATTCTGGTATGTATAGCTTTAAATAAAAGACATTATCCAATAAGCAATAAAGAGCCCTTAAAGGGCTTTATATGGGCGTGTCCTAATTATATTTTCTTTTTGGAGCACTTTAGATGCAAAGTGGATAATAAATTGTAGCAGAGAAAGATTGGAGGGAAGGATCCCAGCTAGGAAACTCAATGGGAAAAATAATGAGGCTGAAATGAGATGGTGGCTGGATAGTAAGGCAAAGAGGGTAGATTGTGGGAAATTTTAGAAAACAAAAAGGACATGAGTTGGTGATTGATTAAAAGATGACCAAAGTTTGATGTCTTGGTTTCCTGGTTTGGGTAGCTGTGTTATTAAAAATAGAGAAGATGAATAAGAAGTAAATTTGTAAGTAGATACTTACAGAATTTAGTTTTGTACATGCTGATTTTTGAGCGATCTATGTTTAATCCAGTAACAAATAGAATATTGAAGGTTAAACAAATTTGGATTAAAAAATAACTCTCAATATGAAAATTCTATTATAGTACATAACCCTTTAGTTAAAGTTTTAAGCTGGTAGATTGTTTACAAAATATATATTTTTTTAAATATGGGCAGCCCTAATCTGCCTCTCCTTATATTACACACCCACTATTCAGTTTACTCTTCTTTCTAACCAAAATAGAGGACCATCACTTCTAAAAAAAAAGTACCCAGTGAATTTTGAGAAATCTTCTTTTTCAAAGCCCAGGTCAACATTTACTGGACATGTTCATGTCTGAATCCCAGTGTAATGCAAACTACGACATCTTTTAAACTGACAAATGAATACTTTGAGAAATCAGATAAAAGAACTTTGAGTTATAATCCTCTGCTTCTCAAAGTCTTAAATTATCTGCTACATGCAGAGCTACCTTCTGGTTTCTTTAAGCATTTATAACTTTTCTTTATTCCCCTCTATTTCAGTGAGGTCATTCACATTAAGATCACTAGTAATCAAATCTTGGAAACACAATTCTCCCAGATTAATTCTTCTTGCTCAAGATTGCTTTAACTCTTCAAGGTCTTTAGTGATTCTATACAAATTTTAGGATTTTAAAAAGATTTCTGGGGATCCCTGGGTGGCGCAGCAGTTTGGCGCCTGCCTTTGGCGCAGGGCGTGATCCTGGGGATCCCGGATCAAATCCCACGTCGGGCTCCCGGTGCATGGAGCCTGCTTCTCCCTCTGCCTGTGTCTCTGCCTCTCTCTCTCTTTCTCTGTGTGACTATCATAAATAAATAAAAATAAAAATAAAAGATTTAAAAAAAAAAAAAGAGGCGCTTAACTGAGCCACCCAGGTGCCCCTTTAAGATTTAAAAAAAAAAAAAAAAAAAAAAAAAAAGATTTCTGTGAAAAATGCCATTAGAATTTTGGTAGGGATTGCATTGTATCTGTAGATTACTTTGGGCATTTTAACAATATTAATTCTTCCAATCTGCAAATACAGGATATCTTTCCACTTGTTCATGTCTTCTTTGACTGGTTTATTTTTGATTGTTTAAATAAAAATGCTTTCCTGATTTAGCAAAAGAAATGCATATTCTGAAATCTTCTATCTCTGTGTGAACTTTTGATGGTTTCATGGCTTAACAAATTATTTGAGGACAACCTACTTTAAAGGAATACCAGATAAAATACTAATTCTGGACACATTCCCAAATGTTAAAAATGTTTAAAAGAAAAACAAACTCTACCTTTTCTTGTTGACGTTTTGATAGATGACATACTAGAAAACCTCTGGTCATAGAATTTAAGATACTGCAATGAGTGACAGTTTCTACTCAGCTAATTGACAACCAGGGACAAAAATAAATCAAAAGAAGTGCATTATGATATCACTCAACATGACCTGTTAGGAAATGTTATAGTGTTTGTTTTTTGAAAGTGAGGCTGAATTTTTGAATTACAACATTGAATAGTTGGTTGCCTCTTGTAAAGAAAAATATCAAGTAAGTCTTTCCTTGAAGTATTTAACATGTTTCTGTTTAAACGATTTAGCATAATTCCATGCATTTTCTTCTTCCTCTTTTTTTAAAAATATATTATTTATTTATTTATTCGAGCGAGAGATAGACAGAATGTGAAGCAAACTCTGTGCCAAGCACAGAGCCCAACACGGGACCCAATCCCACAACCACAAGATCATGACTGAGCCGAAACCAAGAGTTCAGAGGCTCAACCAACTTAGCCACCCAGAAGCCCCAAGAATTGTAAGCACTGTATTCAAAGAGATCTTAAAAATTATAGTCAATATTATTGTATAGTTTTATAGTTTCAATATTTCTATTAAAGTATAATAATTACCAAATTTCAAAGTCCCATAAATATGAGTATCATGATTTCCACCCTCATTGTTTTTCCTTATATATGATAGAGATTCAAAAATAAATTGCATTTGCTCAAACAAAAATTGTCTGAGGAGACGCTGAATATTAACAAAGGACTCACCTTTGAGTCTCATTATGTGATATAGGAAATGTAATAAGAATAAAAATAAGTGCTTATATCTGTACTGGCCTAAAGAGTGAGTAAAAACATTTAATCTTTAGCAAAGTAAAATAATTTTTCTCCTGAAATTTTCTAGCTAATTGAACCATTAGAGAGGAGAACTAATCAGCCTTGAACACCTGCTCTATGGTTTATATTATGCTGCACGCACATGGTTCAGTTCATGATAAAATATTCAAAAGTCCAAGGTTAAATGAGAACCATGTACATTAGAGGGTTTTTTAAAGGTGAAATATGTTTTAAGTTTATAAGATCCTATTTTTTTAATGCTGAGTTTATATAATTTCTTAGTGTTAAAATGATTTCATTTTATTAAATGATAGAACGTGATAGATGTGGAGTTTGCTTTCACTCTTATTTGGAAGAATGTAGAAACCCTCCATGAGTTGATAGTGGTTTGAGAAAGTGCAATAGTTTCATGGAATGTGAAATTATGGAAACTATGATTGAACCTTACAAGATACCTTCATAATATTTACTATTATTCCAATAGAATGGATGATAAATGGAGGAAAAAAAAAAAAAAAACAAAAACAATAGAATGTTCCAGGTCATCAGACAAATAATGAAGAGGTGATGGCAAATTCAAAGAGAAACAAACGGAAATCAGTTGAGTGTTGATGTATTAATGTATCAACTACCTTTGATTGAACTATTACTGTGTATTCTTTCCTCTCTTAGAAAAATAAAACCATCTTTAAAACTGATACGTTGAATAATTACTTTTGTCATATTTCTTACAGTCAGTCTGCCACATTTAAATGTGGCTTTTTGCATGCTCTTCCTGTAATGTCTCTTCTTATTTCTTTCATTGATGGGTTTAATGGCTTGACAATAATGTGGATCTAAATAACAAAAGATGCAAAGAGAGGTTTAGAAGAAGCTGTTGTTTGAGAGGAATGGATTGTCCTTTGGGAGAAAGACCAGAAGTAAGTTTTAAAATTAAAAATAAATCATTAAAATATGGAAAATCATGGTACCAAATGAGAAGTTTTGCATGCAAGGTAATTCGCTAAAGTTTAAGCTAAATCTCAAAACTATAGTGACCATCACAGTGGGAGAAAAATAGTTATCAGTGAAAATCTAAGCAGGAGGTAAGTGTAGTGAGGCCACAGCTCATGATGGATAGGACGGGCTTATTTGAGAAGTTGTGGTTTAGGGCAAAAAAAAAAAAAAAAAAAAAAATCCAGTCTTGAGAGGCTAAAGGTTCAATATGGAAATCAGTCACAAAGTATAGCAATGGAAATCATTGAGCCAATTGGATAGTCACTGTCTAATTCCTATCTATAGAAAAAGACTTTTCTGATTTGGAGGTAAAACTGGATGATGAAAGAAGGTGGGCTGATGGAAAGGGCCCTTTGCAATTAGTCCCTAATTTGGAGTACTGGTTCTTAGCTGATTTGCACTTTAGCCTTAGATTCTCTTTCCTTCTCTCTCACTTTCTTCAAAATGTGCATGCCTAGAAAACAAGACTGATAGGAGTACCTAGCTAAGTTTTAGTGTGTTTTTTGTTTGTTTGTTTGTTTTGTTTTCTGTATCTTTGGCATCCTAAATACAACACATACAAACAGAAGGGAGCATTTCTAGAAATAGGTATCGATCATGCAGAGTGTATGATCATCCTCAACTCTTGCTTTTAGAGGGTGTCGCTCACTTATGCTGTGTCCCAGGGATGCATGTTTTTCCTGATGCATGTTCTTCCGGAAGGAAGCTTTTGTAAAGAGGCAGGATGCTGTGCTGGTAGATTTTCTACTAGAGGTTAAGGATGTCTGGAGCTGGTTGGCCAAACCGGAGCCGTCCTCCAAAACTGAGCCAGTCTGGGGGTTGTACTTGTAGTTCGATGGCTTCGTGGCCTCCCCAAAAGTGGACTACCTTCACAGTCGAACCGAATCGTTTGAAAGCGGTTCTGTAGGTGTACGCTGTGTTACTACTCAAGTTATAGATGAGTGGTAAACGCTTGTAGATGTGTGCCTTCAACCAGCTACTGAAGAAGCTATTCAATAAGCCTTGATCTGCCTCATCAAAGCTTGTACTTTTAGATGCACTTCCACCTGATTGAAATCTCGGTGTAGAGGGCAGTTATTAGCAATTAGAACCAGAATGTGATTCTGATGTATAACCATTGCTAAGAATCCTGAGAATGTTGCAGGCCTAGGGAACTCAGTAACCCTGTAAAAAATAAAGACATTTCGGAGTTCAATATATACAGATTCAAACACACAAGTATAGTTACATTGATCATTTTATTATTATGTTCTTGATTAAAGACTTCTGGTAAACAAGATGCAACCTATAAGACAGTTGACCCTTGAACAACATAGTGGTTCCAGGGGCTGACCACTTCCCCATCCCACACAATCGAAAATCTATGTATAACTTTTGACTTCCCAAAATCTTTTCTAATAACCACTGTTGACCTGAAGCCTTACTGATAATATAAACAGTCAATTAACACACATTTTGTATGTTACTTGTATAATATACTGTGTTCTCATAACAAAATATGCTAGAGAGAAGAAAATATTATGAAGAAAATCATAAAGAAGAGAAAATACATTTATAGTATAGTTCTTTATTGAAAAAAATCTGTGTTGGGGATCCCTGGGTGGCTCAGTGGTTTAGCGCCTTCCTTTGGCCCAGGGCATGATCCTGGAGTCCTGAGATGGAGTCCTGTGTCGGGCTCCCAGCATGGAGCCTGCTTCTCCCTCTTCCTGTGTCTCTGCCTCTCTCTCTCTCTCTCTCTCTCTCCCTAGGTCTATCATAAATAAATGAAAAAATAAATCTTTTAAAAAAATCTGTGTATAAGTAGTCTGACGCAGTTCAGACTAGTGTTGTTCAAAGGTCAGCTATATTTCCAAAATTACTTAAGAAACAGAAAGATATTGGAAAGTGCCAACAGTGAAATAAAAAAGGAAATTACCTATGTGGTACTATGTTAAATATGAGTTCATAATGAACTTCCATGTATTTAAAGTAAAATAATGAGATTTAAAACTGGCATTGCTCATTAAAAAGTCCATCAATTTGGGTTATGCATAAATAGAGTGTGCTGAAGAATAGTATTTATGAATGAAGTAATTTTTATTTATTTATTGCTTGTATTGTATATATTGTTTATATATTATTTGTAGATAGTATATTTTGACTAGAAAGTCTCTAGGCTAGCAAATTAAGAGATAAGTAGGTTTATAGTTCAGCAGGGAAAGGAAAAGATATTTATTTTATGGTTTTAATTTTTTTTTAATTTGAAATCAATTAATTCACATATGGTGTATATTAGTTTATGCTTTTAATTTTTAATAATATTAGTGACCTACTCCTTTCCCAGGTTATTTTCAGATATTGGGGACAGATTATGTGAGGCACAGATGACAATATATTATTAATATATTATTATATATATTAATATGCTTGATGAATCTAAACATGATGGTCTTCTGTAAGAGGTATACTAAGTAACTAGTACTCAATTTTAAAAACATATGGAGACATTTAATAATAGAAATTTCAGAATAATCTTTTAAAGAAATTTATGACAGCAAATAATATATCATGAATTAATTTTGCCATTTTCCAGCTTGAAACTTGAGACTTTATTAATCAAAATGCTAGTTATAAAAAAATTGTACAATTTGACTTGTGTGTTGGGAGTGTGGGTATAGAATAATCTGAACATTTTTGTAACACATTTCCCAGCTTAAGTCAAAACTGCATTTACTGTAGCAAGCCAAAAATCATGGGATTCATAATTATCAATAACTAATAATTAATGGTTAATTATTTCTGTGTGCTCCAAGGATTCTGCTATGAAAAAAATCTCAAATTTGTTTCAGAACAAATTTACATAAACCTTGGAAGGTTGGAATTATAGATGGTCCATGATTTGTAATAGTTTGACACCATTTACTTCAAAATGTGAAAGCAAGACTCATTCAATAAAAAACTGTACGTTGAATTTTGAATGTTGAATTTTGGTCTTTCCCCAGGCTACTGATATGTGGTATGATACTCTCTTCTGATGCTGGGCAGGGACAGTGAGCAGCAGTTCCCAGTCAGCCATATAATCATGACAATAAAGAACTGAACAACTTTCTATACCCATACAACCATTCTGTTTTTTACTTTCATTACTTTGCTTAATAAATTATATGAGATAACTTAACACTTTATTATCAAATAGGCTTTGTGTTGTTTGATTTTGCTCAACCATAGGCTAATATGTGTGTCTTGCACATGTTTGAAGTAGGCTAGGCTAAACTATGATGTTCAGTATTTTAGATGTATTAAATGCATTTCGACTTGATAGTTTCAACTTATGATGCTTTCTTTTTGGGCCATAACTCATGGCAAATCAAGAAAGATCTGTATTCTAAGAGCTGTACCTGTCTAATAATTAGGACGTATTATTGCCTGTACTCATGGGAAGGGGTGCAGTGGTAGAAACTGCAAAACAAACATACGAACACTTGCAAAAAGTTTTGTAAAATCCAAAGAAACCATGTCTATAAAACGTCTGTGTGACCCCAGAAGTGCAAAGTGTGAACATTAGTCCCAGCATGAATGGTGGGACTAAGATTGGCAGCAGATTCAGCAGAATGGTAGTCAGTGTATTAACAACCAAACAGTAACACTGGCTGTGATTACAGCTATTTTTCACCCCCTTAACATTGGAAATTGATACTCTTAACCCACTCTTTTAAGACTTCGGCATCTACAGATTTGGAATAGATGGTAGAGGCACAAACTCATTGGTGCCTTTAGGGTATCCTGACATCATATGTTCTACTTTTAATATCAGTAGAAATCAGAAACTTCCTAATCCAGAGCAAGGGCAATAGAATATTAAAGTAGAAGTCATATCTTTAGAGGACTCATTTTTGGAGCCCAATCCCTCTAGATTGACAAAACTACTTTGGAGGAACTTTAAGGATCTGGTTTTCCTACAAGTGGAAGAGATAGAGCCACAGAAGTGCTTTGTAGCTGACACTGATCTCTCCAAAATGGAAGACCTATGAAACATATATAACATCCTTTTTTTAGTCTATTTACAAAAATGTACTTTATATATGCGTTGTTATACCTTTATCATTAAGTAATATCCCTAGAAACTTAAAAATCTTAAATGAGAAGAGAGTGGGGAAATTTAAAGAATCTGCCAGAGTGATGAATCCCAAAAGCTAAAGCATGGAAATAGCTACTTTTGGTTTGGAACTCACTTCTGGAGAATGGGAAGTGGTTGCACCTATGGAAATATATGTACAGCCAGGTGAAAAGTAAAATATGATTGATAATAACAATGCACAATTTCTGTGCCTGGGAAGTATTAATGAAGAGAAATTGGTGAAAAAAAAAGGGAGAATCTTACAGCAGCCAAAACTGGTCCCTGAAGAATTAATGATACTAATATGAAAAATAAAAATTATCAGTCTACTTGGAAACTATTTTGTAGCAGTAGAGTCAATTAGGCAATGGGGTACTTTCCTAAACAATCTAGAGAATTGGCATCTACTGTTATTTTGTTTATTTAACTTTTCTTTTCACTATAGAGTGGAATATAAGATGGCATAGAAATTAATATTATGGCATTTTTAAGGACAAATGGGAATATTTTAGAATCATGTGACAATTTCTTTTCTATAATTACAGAGTATTTACACTAACTAGATATCTGAATACATTTTTATGGCTTATTTCCACTTTGTTTAATTATGCTACTAAAATTATAATTTGTTGTTGGAGGTGAGAGCTACAGCAAACAGAAAACTGAAGATACAATGTAAGAATTCCCCATCAGCTAGATTTTCCTTAGACTTAAATATTATGCCATCTAAGTCACTGATAATAATTAATCATTTATGGAATGCTTAATGTTTTCCAATGTCATCATCAACATTAAAAAGAAGTTATTAACTTGCTCCTAATGCTTTTAAATTAGAATTATTGACAAAGAGAATAATGGATCTGGCCTTGCCATTACTTTCATGTTTTGGTAGAAGATACATATCTTTCTCAAGGATATGCTAGGAGCTCAGCTGAGCTGGGAGAGAGAAAGCTGAACTGTAAGATGTGAGTGATTACTATAGCAACAAACCAAAAATGAAAGCTAAATCTTTCATTACTTGCTCTGATGGTAAGCCAAGAGTCTAACACTGAAGGAAGCACTGACCACCACCACCCCTCACCCTGTTCCATCTTCCCCCAGGAACAATGAAATTGGCTAAGAGCAGTTGAATCAGCTCAGTGGTCATTTTACTCTTTAGGAACCCCTGAAAAAAGGCTCTGGGGTAGAGGTGAGAGCGAGAGGGAAGAGTTTAGAATGTAAAAGGACTGAAGACGGAGTTGTAGTGGAAAAAAAAAAATGTCTTTAGGATTTCTCCCTCCTCCTTGTGGTTTCAGCAGAGGCAGCTGAGGAAGATCTCTACCCAAAGCCTCATAATCATGAATGTCTACTTCTTCTACTTCAGAGAAGGAGAGATATAGAATGGTAAGTTTATACACTCTCTAACCTTCAGAATTCAGAATTTCTCCCTTTCCTTAATGTTTGCTTACAAATCTCATCTTTTGGGGTACCTGGGTAGCTCAGTCAGTTAAATTTATGATTCTTGATTACAGCTCAGGTTGTATGATGGAGCCTCCACACTTGGCAAGGATTCTTTCTCTCCCTCTTCCTCTGCCCACGCCCCTCTCTAAAAAACAACACAAAAAAATCTCATCTTTCATGTTTACTCAAAAAAGAACTTAGCTTTTTGTTTTACCTCCATTTCTGTAAACATCTAATGAATAAAATATATTCACAAACATAATTATGTAAATTTTACTTATTTTCTACTATAATTTCCCAGTATGTTCTAAATTTTTAAAAAAGATTTTATTTATTGATTTACACAACTT
This sequence comes from Nyctereutes procyonoides, assembly GCF_905146905.1. Lineage (NCBI taxonomy): Eukaryota > Metazoa > Chordata > Mammalia > Carnivora > Canidae > Nyctereutes > Nyctereutes procyonoides. The sequence goes on along the minus strand of NW_026575142.1, from coordinate 61,297,243 downwards.
AAACTATTAATAGCTATAATCACAAAAAAACAAAACATTGAAACACATATGGAAGATGAATGTTTTCTTGAATCTTTTTTACCTGTCTCAGTAATTTCTATGTGAGTATTTTCCACAAAGAATAGATTTATGGAGGGGATACAGTCTGTTTGATCCTATTACATTGGCACAAACAGAGTAATTATATCTTTCAAAGGTTAACTAACCAAGACAGAATAAAACCAGGAACTTGAAGGAACAAATTGATGCGAATAGATTTCACTCACTGGCTGCCTTCAGGAAAATGTAGTAACCAACACTACCCTGACTGGATAGTGATGCCACACAGATTAGGCAATATAAGAAGAGACTGTAGGCCTAAAATCCTAGGGGAAGGCTGAATGCAGGATAAAAATCTGTGATATTATTCCAGTAAGAAAATGTCAAAGCACCATTGACAAATTTGATGACAAGATACAAAAATATACATATTTTTGGATCAAATTTAAAGTTCAATACATATTATATATTTTATAATTGTTTCTAATGATTTCCTAAAAAAACCCATGATTGATGTAGAATAACAGCAGATAGTTGGCAATTACTGTAAAAGATAAGTAGACAAAATCTGAGTAAATTAAATAATCTGTTTCATTATTTTTCATCATTTATTGGTTCTTGAGGAACTGAAAATTAAACCCAAAATTTAATTGACCATAAAAAGTAAGCACAGTATTAAAAGATATAAAAGGCCGATTTTGCACACAGTGTATTCAGGCTTTCTTGTTTTTTGATGACAATCCACGTTACAACCAAAGTTATTATTTCTATTTAAAAGTAATTTTTTTTTAGTGGTTAGAATTTCAATGTATAGCTACTCTGCAATGTGTACCTCTGAGAGAATTCTTCCTTTGCCAGTTGTATTAATTGCTCCTTTTCCTTTGGTAAAACTTATTTAACATGGCCTTGACATTTGGTTCTTACTTAAGCCAACTCACTTTGTAAGAGAAAAAAATATCCAAAAAGGATATTCCTTTTCCAAAAAGGAAAATTTTTAAATTGGATAAATTTCTAAGCCCTTCAATGATACAAAGGTGAATTTGATATAATCCTCTAATTTTATAAAATATCCCATCCTTTATTATTAAAAACATTGTTTATCAAGGTAAGAGTCATAGGTATGATTGGAAATGTAGTTCTATTTTCAAATCAATATAAAGATATTCCAGGAAAAATCACATTAACGCAGAAAATATTTGACTTTATATCTACTTACCTATCTATTTATCTAGATATAGATTTATAATTTTGAGCCATTATTTAGCTAACTCAGACAAAATCTAATCTTGGGGTTGCATAAAATATGATATGGACATATGTGTTTGATAGTTCTTAACAACTTTGGAATACCAAATAAGATATTACATTACTTGTCACCACTTTGAGAATTGTCCTTTGGGGGTTATTTTCACCATACATTTCCAAGGATCTCTGGTATTTTCTTACTCAATCCAAAGTAATTAATTTAAAAACTCACCAGGTGACTCAAATTTGCATCTAGATTTTAGGCCTACTGGTCCAGGACATGGTACTGCTTAATAATACTGTGACAGTTGCATGAGAGCTGGCTCAAGTCCTAATACAAGGAAGATTCTCTTATATTAAACCTAATATTTTGGTTTCTTGGGATAACAGTTAATGAAAGACATTATGGTTCAGATAAGGTAGTCAGTTTAGTCCATAGTACATTCTTCAATAGACATGGCCTCCATCATTCGATTTTTTAAAAACTGCATGTTCGGGAGCAGGAATGGGGGGTATTTTACACTATTATCTCCTTACTACTCCCTATGCCCCCCCCCACCCCACAGAAACTACTTTTTTATGGTAAGAAAACTCTCTCCCCTTTTTTCTAAATTGTAATCAGGGTGATACATGCATCCTGATTCATTAGCATGCACACCTAGCCCACTGCACCTGCACCCAGATTTAAAATGACTTCACAGGTTTTTCTCAGAGCACTGTGCAGGCAAGCAATAAACATTTGTTTTTATTGAGATACTTATGTAGAGGATTTTTCTAAAGCAAGTCTGCTTCATGAAACTGTCACTTTAAAACAAAGCAAACACTGAAACTGAACAGTAACTATGACCAGGCATGGCTCTAAGTGCTTGTGTTGACTCATTTATTCTTCAAAACAACACTGTTAAGGTAGGCTTTCCGAGGATCTTTGCAGGTAAGGAAATACAGGCATTAAGATATTAATAACTTCCCAAGGTTGTAGAGGTAAGGAAGGGCAGACTCTGATATTTAACCTGGCAGTCTTGCTGCAAATCCAGGCCTTACCCACTGTGTTCCAGTCTCTTCTGAGCCTTCCCTTGCGTGAACTACTACCAGCAACTTCCCAAACAAGTGCCTCTGTCCTGGCACTGAGCATTTCACTAGTTGGAACTGAAATTCCAGGGAAATTAAATACACATAGTTAAATGCAGATAAGAGTTTTAAATTTTGGCTAAATAGCCTTTCATATGCATTTAAAAAATGGAGCCCATGACTCCATGGGCTGATCCCACTGCTGAATGACTAAAAGATAATTTGTGCTTGGTTGTTGCATAATTCTGCTATCAAAATATCTGATATATTTCCTTCTCTCTTCCTTTACAAATTGCCTTTATGTTTTATTAATAATATCTCATCTTATTGTGTTACATTTTTATGGTACCTCCACTCATTTGCTTTTTGAAGGTAGATGGAATATAAATAAGCAAATACCTTGATTTATACAGAAATATTACCTTGAATTATAAATTACTTTGATTTATAAAAAATTAAGTCAATTATGTAGAAGTGTTTTCTACATTATGACAAACAACTGAAAGTAGAGAAAAACTTCCTGATGATGGAATTTTTTATTAGTTTTTTAAGTGGCTTGGTGTCAATTTGCCATTGACTAATTTGGTTCCTGTGATTGAGCAGGGCTTTTTATATTTGCAAAGAATATAATTATTTTTATGATGACACATTAATGTGGAAAAATGTATTATTTATCTCATTTTACTAGGGAAGGAACTAAATTTCAGGAGTTTAGTCGATGTCAGTTCCTACAGCTTCTAAGTAGCAAAATTAGTGGTTGGAACAAGATATTTTGATCCTAGACTGAATACAATTTTCATATCAGGAGTAAGGATAAATGACTCAGCTATTTCTTTCTGTGACATTTAATTTCTGAGTAGTGGTAGAGTACAGGAGAAATTTCAAGCAGGGAAATACAGAAAAGTCTAGGAAATAAAATAATAGGTCAGAATTTGTACACATGATGAGTACAAATCAGGCAATGGTGGAATTGTGGACTGGTGAATTATACAGATGGAAATTTCGGCAAATCCCAATGACTCAAAGGTATCTAGTTATCATTGAAAAGGGGGTAGCCTACATGATACATAAATGGCAAAAATAATGCATGTAGATTATGACAGTTCATTTCAAGGAAACAAAATCAACAAATACCATCAGTATTTGAGAATTCTCCCACTCAGTATTTGAGAATTCTCAGTTTTGAAAATTACTAATGTATAGTTAGTGAGGTGATGGCTATATTCAATGTCACAATTGTTGTTCTCACTCTCCTAGAAAAGTCTTTTCCCTTCTTGATCTGAAATATCATGAACATAACAATAAGCACTTTGCACATATAATAAATATGATTAAGGTGTTAATGTCTGCTCCCAGGCTGGTCCAGATTGTCTTCCCATAGTTTTATGTTTGTCTCTCATGTTGCTGATGTCTCACGTTGTTCAATTGTGCATCTATAACCTTTCGGATCATACACAATTCTAAAATCAGCGGTGAAACAATAAGCAAAATTAAGTGAAGTCATCACTCAGCTTCAAACTGCTTGGTCTATTACTGAGAGTCCAGGAACTTCCTGTTTTATACAAATATTTGGTAAAGTGATAGCCAATATGATATTTTGCCCCATAATAGATGAAGACACATTCTCCTAGGGAAGTTCTCAGTGACTAGTTTGGATTTTATTTTGTTAAGAATGTGCTCAGATTAGTAATCTTAGAATAAGGACACACAGATTAGGTCAATGAAATTCATAATAGTATCAGTTAAAAATTGCCTGAAGTATCAAAGTCCACATTGGGAATGATAAGAATCGTTTTAATGGAAATGGGATTCTTTTTTTTCTAGCTGGCTAGGATGTCCTCTTCCCTACTAACGCTGATAGAGCTGCTATTTATCTCAATTTTCCAACCCTGCTTTTAGTAGTCCACTTCCTCTCTCCTTTTATAAATCTATTCTTTCTAAAGATGAATTAGAAGTTCAATGGCATTGCAGTTCCCTTGGGAGGTATTTGGACTCCCTCAGGTGACTGCATTTCTTTGCTTCAGTTCATTATACCCAAATTATACCTAGTAATTTCACTTTCTTTTTTTTTCTTTCTTTTTTTTTTTTTTTGTAATTGTTAGAAGAGAAGAAAGACATATAATAGCTCCTGAATTCTGACAAAACTAATAATGGCAAATATAACCTTTTGTTTAGTTAGTTCAGTTTCATGATATTTTCTGCTTTCCTCCAAGAAAAATTGTCTATAGCCCCATTACATTCTGAGATCCTTGAAGAGAGACCCTACCAGTAATCATCTTTGTATACCCACTGTCCAACATGGCATGTCATGGTAGGCAACCAAAACACATGCACTGAAAAAATATCTATATTTTATATATATACACACAGACACACACTCATACTATTAATCATTTTTTTTTCATCTGCATTGCTGTTAGTTTGTGTATATGTGTGTGTGAATAGTTCTACTTTTCCAGAAGTATTTTTAACACGATTATATATCAGATGAACAAAATGTAAAGTAAAAACAAGAGTGATCTGAAACAACAAAAGGAAATACCTTTTCCAGAAGAACAGATGGCATCACTTCTGATACTTCCAGATACTTATATAGCAGCTGGCCAGATTTGCAGCAGTAAAGGGAAACATTTATCTATAAATAAGGATTCGGCACTACAAACTGGAACTTCCTGTAATTGCTACATACTTTAATTAGGAATTGAAAGTAAAAACAGCGATTGAAATGTGTTTTGCAGATTTTAGCAAATAATTTAGAATTTGGTGCAATATTTTCTTCCCAAAGTAGTTTATTAATAATTGTATTTCTTTCTGAAACTCAGTCTCTCAAATATGTATTTACCCAGAATGGTGAGCACATCGTATTATGACACAGTCCAACAACATTTAATATTACAGGATAGCTTGTGTATCATATTTTATCAAGTTAGATTTTTGTTATGATGTGCATTCACGTAATTAAATTACACTCATGTTTACTCTTAAAAATAACCAGTAAGAAACATCTTATGATTCCTAGTATCAGATACTATAACATCATGCTCATATATTTTGATGAGATTAGTATTATTTAATATACGATGAGACATCCAATAATGCCAGATGGACTAGGGCAGATCAACAAGTCCTGAGGGTATATAACAATCATGTAGAGGAAGAAATATAATTACAAATTATAATTATATTTAACTTGACTTTCTCAAGGAAATGAATAAAACATAATTGCTATTTAAGTATATACTTGTAGTTAATGAAAGCGGGTTCATGAAAGGAGAAAATGTGAAGGGATATTTTACAATGAGCACCAAAGGCAAGAAAGTGTGAATTAAAATAAGGAAGCAAATGTGTGGCAACAAATAAGATCTTAGATTAAAGCTACTCATAGAAATGCCAGTGATGATGCAGACAATGGTTTACCTCTAGATTCTGAATAAGATCCTGGGTACATAAGCAGTTATATAAATGAAACACAATGCTTCAGTGAATTGATTATTGAGCAGCCGACAGATTTCCCAAATGTTTGGGTACGTCTCTTATCATACCAATGGATCATTGTTCTGTTGAATGTCTTGGGACTTCTCACAAGCACAATCAAATGCCCACAGGTTGTGATAAAACCTTCAAATTGTGATGGTGCTACGTGTTCTGGTTTTCCTCAAATCAAAAATATATGAACATTTTTAAGTTATAGAAGAATGACAATCACAAAAAAAAAATCTGTTACAAGAATCTTGTTTAGGGAGAATTATGAGAAAGTTTTTCCACCTGGTGCTGGACTGGAAAGAAACAGTGGCAGCTCTGAACTCATCTCTCTTATTTCCACTATTGAAAAACAAGCCACGATGTCAAGGGGGAAGGGCTACAGTTTTTGTCCTTTTATTAATGCCCTAAGGGCAACAAAACCTGCAAGATGGCCAACCTCCATATAGATTTGTGTAAGATGTTAGCCATCTGTAGTTCCTAACCTTATAACTACTCTGAAATTGATCTAACTTCTGACTTTGCTATAATTATCTGCAAAATTTATCTCTGGGTATTTGATCTTTGTTCTGTAATTCCTTCCTTTCTTCCTCCCTTCTTTCCTTCCTGTCCTTTTTTACCTTCCCAATTCCTCTAAAGGACAAATTTTATTTAATTCTTTGCTTTTATTTATGAGGAGTTCAGTGTTTATGGCAAAGAATACTTCAAGGGCTTGGGGACCCTGCTGCTATTTTCTTTAGCTGTTTAAAACCAAAAACAGACAATTTGAGGGAAAGTACAGTATTATAGATGGTGGATTCCAGCTTAACAAACACAATTTCTGCCAGAACAGTTGCATGATAATCCTTCACGTCCTCTGGAGAGGATCTAGAGATCCAGATTCTGAAGATCTAGAATCTGAAGAAGCTTTGAAAAAACTAAAATCGGCTATAGCCTCTCCTTTAGCTTTAAAAATCCCAAATTTTGAAAAATCTGGCCATATCTATCTGATATCCCTATTCATGTTGCATATTTGATAATGTTAGTGATTGGTCGTATACCTAAAATACGTATTATGTAATACACACATACACACACACACACACACATAATGTAAGTTTGATGTCTGTAATGCAACAGAAAGAAAAGTTAAATAAAAGCTTACCTACTTAAAATGAAAACTTAATATCCAATGAAAAATTTATGGCTGCTTTGCCAGAAACTTTACAACTGCCTGTAAGTCACTGTAAAGCTCACAGGTCAGAAGCACTAAGTTTCTAAATCAGTGATTTTGCTGATACAGCTGCAAAAGCTGTTGCTTAAACATGGCAAACTTCAAACTTAGAAACTCCACTTTTAATACACTGAGAAACCATTGTTCATTTTTAAAAGTATGCTTCATGAAAGAAAATAGATTATTAAAGGGACTAAAAGGAATTTGGCCAAACTGTGGGCATTACTGAACAAAATAATTTCTACACTACGGTCTGTATTTGCTTGGTTAGTGTTTTTGTGTCATCAACAAATAATCTGAATAAAAGAAGGATCTTAAAGACCATAGACTTTAATTATGTTTACTGAAAAATAACCCTTAAAATATATTAAAGAGATCTGTGGTTTATTAGAATTTTCACAGAATTTTTGTTGCAGAATCTTTACTCTCAAGGTAAGCACAGGAGGTTTTCCCTAATCAACTTTACCAGAAAGTTCTAAATCATTGAGCTAATGCTTGTAAAGTTAAGAGAGACTGTCTAATTTTGATGTGTATTGTGGCTGAATAGTCTGAGGTCTTCCCTTCTTCAAAAAGTGATACTACTCAGTGGTAAAAGGTCTTTTAATCATTTCCCCTTTGGGGCACCAGAACACTTGAATCAGACAGAAAATTACTTTGTGTCTTCTATTCAATTTGAATCCTGCAAATGTTTACAGATTCCTATCCTAAGTAGTGCCCATCTAGAATTCAAATTTCAGCCCAAATGTCACCAATTTGCAACCCTCTTTACAGATTTTAGGACTATGTATCTTTTCTTCATAGTGTTACAGTTAAATTCTCATATATGTGTATTGGTATTTATATGTATATTAATGTTTATGTATGTAAGTAGATTATATATACTTAAAATCTAAATTATACATAATTGGAGTTTATAAGTCTCTAGACTAAAACTTAAACTTCCATAAGAGCAGAAATCAATTTTGGTTAATACAATGCCCAGCAAAAATAAATGCCTAATGAATATTTAATAAAGAATGGGTTTATGAATGAATAATTTACTCTTTCTGTTTTTACCACTAAACTTACTTATTTGACAGGGGCTATGACTACAGATACAACTCAGCTTCAAATTCAACAACTGGGTGTGTCTTTAAGTAGACATTTTAAAAAGTGCATTAAGTTGTTAATTCAAAATTGAGCATAAGAGCTCTCTTCATACTATTTACAAATTTGGAAATGCTGGTGAAGGTATTCGATTTAATTTAAATATACTGATATCTAATAAAGAAGCTCTTTTGCTGTTTTCATAGTTAATACGTTACATATATCTACTTCAGGTGGCAAATAACCAGATAGAAAGAAAACTTCCACTCGTGGAATATTTTTAAATACTTTCAGAGATTTGTGGGCTGCTTTATGTTTACTGTGCTATAAATTCTTCCATAATTCAATGCCTTTTTTTTCTCTGTAAGTACTAGCAACTCTGATTTCTATACTGTTCTCCTGTTCCAATATTTCAGTATATGTAATTCCCTGGTTTCCTGCTTCACAGTTTTCCTCTTCAAGCATACATGCTCTCTTGTTCACTCAAATGAACATTTGAAATAGGGAAAAAAAAAAAGTCCCAGCAATGCTACCTGACTTGTTTCCTCTGGCTGAAATAGAAATTGACTCTTTAAACTTCTACTTAACAGTGAAAGCAAAGCATACCTCTGTCAAGTTGGAGGTGGAGGAGGCTAAAGGGGCTTTTATCCTTATAAGTTCTGGGACATTTTTTTCTGATGTGAAATCAACCTCTATTGTGGGGAAAAGGAGCTACATGAGGCTTTTTTACTTCTAGGCATAAGGATTGAGATGGAAGTGCCCTAGATGTAGAACAGAAAAAGAAAGGAAAAGTCACTGGGCCGTGGATCCTTAAGGCAGCCAGAGTCAAAGATCCTCCTGAGCTAAGTTTCAGGCTGGTCCAATGACTGGCAGTTTGGGGACCCGTGGAGAGTTTAAAGGATCAGTATGTGTCAGCGCTGCAGAGACCAGAGGTGGCTGCTGCCCAGCGGAGTCCATCTGAGCTTTGAGTGCAGGAGATTATCAGCCCTTGAACACTTGCCAGGATTTCACTTCCAATTCATCACAATCTGTTATAGAGTCAGTATCTGAGGAAGTCTTTCCCAAATCTGCCCTCTGTGTACACCAACTACCAATCTGATTATAGGAGCTCTTAGGGAAAAAAAAGTAAACAGTGGGAGTTTGTGTGTAAATAAATAATTTCTAAAATGTCCAGAATTAATGAAAGAACCTGCGTATTTTAAGTACCTACCAATTGTCCAGCCTCCAAGCATTTAAGAAACAAAGATGAAAGGAAGGAAGGAAGGAAAGTGGAAGGAGTCAGGCTAAGGCACAGCATCAAAAATGTTAAACCATCTGAAATAAAGAAAATATCCTAAACTATTTCAGAGGTCATACAATAAACAAAATAAACAAAAATTAATGGATCATATTAAAAGAAATTGCAGTGGTGTCTTCAGTCTCAGTGTCAGAAAGACAATGGAGTAATGTCTTACAAATTCCATAAATAGGCCATGTCACTCCCACTAAATCCCATCAGTGGGAACACACATACACATGCACACATGCACACGTATGCGCACACACACACTCATGTCCTCCCTCCCTCACCCCCCGCCACACACACTGGGAAGATGATATGAAGGTTACGGGATTAGTGTAAACTAAATCCTCAGCCATAAAACAATAGTATCGATACCATTTTTTAAATTGACAAATTTTTCTGATAGTATAATTTTAAAAATAGAGATAAATATGAAAAAGAACACATCAAAGTAACTAAAATAATAAATTTTGGAACAATAGCACTGTGAAGTAGTACAGTCTTGTTTTTCTTATAAATCTGTAATGCTGTTCATCCTTTAAAATTATATTTGTGAATTATTTGATAAAAATAAATATATTTCAAGGAGCTTAACATTTGGGGAGCATGGCAATCAATCACTGTTTAACTAGTTATATTAAGAATTTTCTAATATAACACTTAGGGGGCTATTTTGTTTTGAAAAGAAAATACTTGTTTATTTGTTATCATTTGGCATAGAGGTAAGGGTGCAAATTCCCTTTACTGCCCTTTTTAGTTAACTAAATAATCTATTTCTGGTTATTAAAAATGATGCCAATGCTGTTTACAATTTATAAAATCATAATAATGCATACTTGTAAAATTAAAATGGGCTATAATTTCATAACTTGCCAAATAATCATTGATTTATTTTATAGTATATTTCTCAATTTTTCACAACCATTCTTATTTGTCTTTATATTTTTACACTTACATTCATATATAAACGTTCATGTATAAGTGTGCTACAAATGTACCACACTAAATATAATGCCTTGTTGTTGGTTTTGTGTTTTATTTTCTATTCTTTGGTAAATTTTACTTCTAAAGTTTAAAGTATTTATAATTCTATGGCTCCAAGTATTAAAGAGTAGTTTATTGAAATCACTGTTAATGCATGACAAAATTCCCAACTGGTAAACATTTGCTTCCTTTAAATATTTTGCTATTATCAACAATATTGAAATGAACATTTTGTAATTATTGCAAGTGCTTCCATGTGACACTTTTTAAATGCAGAAATGCTTGACTTGATTATGAATGCTTTAGATCTTGATATATAATTGCTAAATTGTTCTAAATGGTTATATCATACTGCATATCCTCCAGAAATGAGATTGCTTTTTTTCGCCAAACTCTGCCACACTTGTTTTTAATTTTTTGTTGATGTTCACAAACCTGATCAGCTAAAATAATATATTTTAATTATTTAATTGTGATTATTTAGTTAGATTTGTATCTATATCTTTACTATTGTATTTTTTTTAAATATAAATTGGCCACTTTTATATCTAGTCATTCAATTTTCCTTGATTTTTTGGAGTTCTTTTTTTTCTAGAAAATTAGCATTTTGTCTTTTTGAAATATTTTCCTCAATATGTTAACTCTTTCAAATTTATTCATAGCCTCTTTTAAAGTTTAAAAATGTTTAAATATAATATTTTCCTTTATGTTTCAATCTAGAGTGAAGCAAAGAAAACCTTTCCATGATTCTAGTCATAAAAATAGCCTTGCTTATCCTTTTTTCATAGAACTCTTTTTGTTTGTTTTGTGGTGGATTTTTGTTTGTTAGTTGTTTTGGTTATTAGTAGAGGCCTAAATTAAAATCAGTGTTCTTCAAGTTAGAAATTGAAGAAATAAAAATAACGGTGCAAAGAATGGATCTAATTTTCCTTTCTCTCCTATAGTAATATTATGAATCTAACTAATTTAAAACCTAATTTATGGGACACATGGGTGGCTCAGCGGCTGAGCATCTGCCTTTGGCTCAGGGCTTGATCTCATGTCCAAAGATCAAGTCCCACATCAGGCTTCCTGCGAGGAGCCTGCTTCTCTCTCTGCCTATGTCTCTGCCTCTCTCTCTCTCATGAATAAATAAATAAATCTTTAAAAAAATAAATAATAAAACCCAATTTAAACTTTTTATAACACAGAGAACATTGACTTATAACACTTAAGAGTCCAGTGATGGGTCTCATCTAGTTTGACCTTCATCTCAGAGTTTCAATGGCCTCCATTCTCAGGATTCAAATGATGCTGTTAGAAAAGTCTTTTTAAAATTTTTCATCACTTGAATGTTTCATGTGTCTTGTTTATTTCTAGTACGTTTTATAACTACAAAATGGTTATTACATTTTTATCAATTTGAAACCGAAGTTGTTAGCATCCTTTGGCTGCTGTGCCAATTAAAATTCATAGACTCTTGTTAAATTTAAGTACACTGAGAACATCAAATGTGGAGGAAACAGCCTGATAAAAATAGTGGCCCAGTAGTAAAAAGAGTGATACTCTGCATCTGGGCTTGACCATTGTCACCCCGACTGGACCCGCCCTGGGGTTTAGGCCTTGAAGGCTGGACTCCTGGCATTTAGTAACTGTTCATATAAGACAGCCAGTAACTTGTTTCTTTTTTGTTTTAGAAATAACCATGTTTCAAAAAATACACAAAAGCAAAGGAAAGAATATTTTATCACTGAACAGATATTAAATACTATTGATATTTTGGTGCATGACCAGTCTCATGTTTTCTATAAATAATTTTTTTTTTATCAAAAGTGAAGCCATCCTCCACTCCTACTTATAAGCAGCTTGTTTTGCAACATGTTATTTTCCTGTGTCATTAAATAATTACATAAAAAAATAAGATAGAATTTTCATGTCTTAGTTTTGCCTTGGCTTCACTTCAGACTCCCGTCAAATTGGCTAATGAATCCTAAGTTTACAGCTTCTAGTTTCACACCCAAAGGAAAAGAAATGATCATTTCTATACCTTGAACGAAAGTCCCAGGATTAATTCTCATTGACTCATACTGAGTCTAAAGCTTATTCTTAAAGCAAACGTGGTCTGGCTCAGGAGATGTTGCTGAGTGGACATCTCCCCCTTCAAAACTGCATGCACTACCCCTAGAGTGCATGAGACTAAAGTTGGGAGAAATTTTGAGTAATTTTACAAGAGAAAAGAAAATGAATTTGAACAGCAAGAAAAATAATTATTCACTACCAGAAACTAATTATCCTTTCACCCTTTTAAAATGCAATGAACCATTTCTAACACTGATTTGAAATGACATTTAGCACAAAGACTAAATTTCTATGTGTTGGACTTCTTTCCCCAAGGTCAGAAAAGTTGTTCTCCTTGGTGGGAATGTTGTTGATCTGTTGGATACCTTGAAAATGACGAGATATGACTACACTGTTTGAAATGTAAATATCAACAAAATAACCTTATATAATATGGATAATAGATGCTGTCAATGTCCTGTTCATATTCTTTAGCAGACACTGATCTTTTACATCTTGTCCTTTACATATCATGTAAAATTATGTTCTTTACAGGTCAATGGCTTCTACTGAAAGCACCAACACCTCTTTGCTATCTACAATATTCTCAGCTCATGTATAAAGTTATCCAAAGGCACTAAGGTGTTAATGAAGAGCATTTCTCAAATGCTCTCAAAAAATCAGAGATGGGCGTTATTAGATAAATACTTCAAATGCCTTGCCCGAGGGTGGGACAACTCAAAGTAAGATTATACTCACTTTCTCAGAAATCCCTAGTGGGATTAAGTCTTTGCTGCCCACAGCAGAATCTGTTCATGAACCACATGTATTGCCTTCCTTCACTTCTCTGTCTCACTTCGGCACTATCCCACTAGTGCTTCCAAGGAGTCACTTTGCAGATCAATTGTGTGAACTCACATAATTATCAGCTTCTCTGAAAATCCGACCTAAAACTGCGAGATTTCATTTATTCAGTCGAAATTGCACCACACAATGTGCTGCATGAACTTGGAAGTTTGCGTAACCCATAGTACATAAAGCCCAACATTTAATGTTCAAATTTTACACTTTCAATGTTGTCTGCTGAAGCATGAATTTATATGTGAGTGACTTCCCTTCCCCATGCAATAGTTAATGACAGCAGTGGACCGCATAGTGTAATATTTCCCTTTAGTTTTCCTTGAGCAGAATGTCAAAAAGGCACATACATAATTTGGAAGTTGATAAAGCAGTTCTTAATGCCGAAACTTGTAATTTTAAAAGTGTCCAATACAAAGGCTAATCCTCATGTAAAATACATCTGTTAGAGCTCCCATTTCAACCGCAAGCTTTTGGAAGCCCCATTTTTTTTTTTTTTGTCTTTTAGTCTATTCTTGCACTGTAGCTCCCAAATCAATTGCTTTAACTACTGAAATTTTATTTTATTTTATTGATTGATTTGAGAGGGAGGAAGGAAGAACTACAGAGGAAGGGGGAAGAATCTTGAGCAGGCTCTTCCCAGGGCTTTATCTCACAACCCCAAGATCATGACCTGAGCAGAAATCAAGAGTCGGACACATAACCGCCTGAGCCACCCAGACGCTCCTGACTATTGAATTTTAAAATTAATTGGAATACACAGCATGTGTGTATTCTTTTTCAACACTTTGGCTACTTTAAACATCCATCACTCTATTTTAATCTTATTATAAATTCATCAAGTTAAAACAACAGTAACAAATAACAAAAGCAACAGTATAAAGATTCTGATTGAAAATGTATTAATCTTGAGGTAAAATGGTGGGCTTATGGTAAGCAGCTATCAGGGATTAAAACAAGTATGCATGGCAGCAGATTTTAAAATCAGGTTATTTTCAAACTATCTTTTTTTTTTTTCACACCATCTGATAAGCATCTTGATTCACCATGGCGTTAGCAACAGTAAAATGGGCAATTTCAAACAGGACTCTCTGGAAACATTTAATTCAAGATGGAGCTTTATTTGTGTTTGTCATAAATCTATGTATTCTCATCTAGCAGATGACTATAATTATTAAGTGCAGTTCTTAAGATTACAGAGGAAAATTTCAAGGGTTTGAAGGTGCATATGCATTTTCTTTGGTTCATTCATTCCAGTTGTGAATTCACCCTTATAAGTATCTCAGCTCCACAACACTCTCATCAATGGGTCCACTAAGGAAAGGAGTTTGAGCAGGGTGAGAGAAGCATTTGGGGTCTGATTTTTACTGTGAGCAAGACTCTCCACGTAGAGAAAAATAAATGTCAGCTGCTGAAATGTCCGGTTGTTTTGATTTTATGATAAATACGGAGAGAAAACCATAATTACAACAGTGAGTGACCAAGAGCTTAACAAGGTCAGGGCGTCCACCTCAGGCTGTCCTGTTTCTTTGGCTGTTAGGAAGGATTTGCTAATAGGGAGAGCAGCATCTTAGAGACCAAGATCAGTGACTGCTGTATTCCAGAGTACTGTCTTTGACAGGGGAATTTTTATAACTTATCACTGGGGATGGGCACATAAGATATACATTTGTCCAAATATAACCAAATGGGGCAGAAATCTGATACCCAAGCAGCTATGGAAGGGCTCCATCAATCCTTTGTTAGCTACTTTGGGGATTGTTTAGGATATAAATTCTAGCAATGTTCTCCCTTATTCCTTGAAATAAAAGGTTCTTTGATCCATTTGATTACTTCCTATAGATATGAGCATTACTGAATATAGTCTGAATTTTTATAAGATACTTTACTGCAAGGAAGGACGTATTTCTAAATAAAACTGAATGACTTGAGTGCCTTTTAGGTGGCTTAAAATCAAATTGCGGTGATTTTAAGAGCCTCTCTCCTCTCCCTTGATACCTAGAACCCTGCATTAAATTCATAATATTTACTAATTCACACACATAAAACCACAAGCCCCATTCCTCGTGGACTTGGACTAGCTGGATGCAGGTATAGCTTGAGGACAGCTTGTCTCAGGCCCAGGCCCCGTGCCTGTCTCACTCCTGGGTTTGTGAGTTGATCTCTACTCTGGATATGGATTTGCCTTCTCTGAATGTGCTATTTCTGCCAGCATCTCTATCTTGCTCTCCTAGGTCACAAGGGAGTCTAACATATTGACATAGTACCATGCACAACACTGTCTCCTGCCAGAAGATATAGTTTTACGGCAAAGGAGGTGATAATTGGCTCCATTTGCTTTTTTTTTTTTTTTTTTCCAAAACCGAGATGCAGCTAATCTAGTAGAACATGAGGTTCAGGATTAGAGCTTCCTCTTCAAGGGAGTGCAATAAAGGTTTTACTGAATGTGAAGCCACAACTAACACCTGGTCATGTTGAGGTTCTTAATGCTGATAATCCAGCAGGCACAGAAAAAAGTTACTATATTGGCAGGATTTCCATCAGGAGACAGGATTGCTGAAAGACAGCAAGAGCTTGGAAAACTATGTTCTAACATAGAGGAATAAGTGACAAATGTGTAATTGAAGCAATCACCATTTGACAGGGTAAAGCACATAAAAACCCAGATCCTTTGGAGATAAAGACAAAGAAACATGGGACAGTAGGGATGCTGGCTGAGGGTGTAAGCAAATACAAATGGGTGGTGGAAAAGAAAGAAAGATGAATATCTTCACAAACAAATATAGCAAAGAACATTTGTTCCCATAACAACTTTAAATTTTTTCAGGAACTGACCTGGACCTTTCCCTTTGCAGCAATCCTGTGAAGAATTAGACTTAATAGAGCATAT
The DNA here is from genome assembly GCF_905146905.1 of Nyctereutes procyonoides. NCBI lineage: Eukaryota > Metazoa > Chordata > Mammalia > Carnivora > Canidae > Nyctereutes > Nyctereutes procyonoides. The sequence continues at coordinate 61,281,061 of NW_026575142.1, read as the reverse complement.
GAGTGTGTCTGAGTTATGTCAGAGTAGTTGATATGGAAGCTCTCTTGTGAGCAATTTAAGATGCTCTTGGCCTCACAGTATTCTTTCTTCAGGAAGAAGAAAGAACACTCCTGTTGATACCATATCATACCAGTTGATATGATCCATGTTGCAAAATTTCTCTTGCTTCCACCCTGGGACTTTGCTGTGCAGCTCTTGGATTTCCTCCACTGGTGATGTTTATGCCCCATGAGGACAATGTTGACCAACAGTGTATAATTTTCTCCTTTATTTCTCTGAGAGTCAGTCTTAAGATGCATTTTATATAGCTCTTGAGAAGGTCCTTTTAGAATGAGCAAGCAATTATTGGCCAACTGCATCGTGCATCTTTGTACTGGCTCCCTCCTTTCTTATACCACATATCTTCCTCACTTTTGCTCCCTGGATTACATTTCATATTAAAGTTCTTTCAAACTGTGTTTCCTGAAGAAATCTGGCTCCCACTGACTCCAAGACATACCTCGTTTGATTGATTTTTAAAGTTGTGTGTTGTTCTCCAGTCCAGGAAAGATAGTGCTGAGTTGCTCACTGCTTGGTCTTTGTGGTGTATCTGGGATTAGCTGGTTCCATGGCTCAAGGAATCCACTTCCTCCACATGCCAAGCTTAGAACCAGCATTTTCATCACAATTTTGGGGGTACTTAATGACCAATCACCAACAGTCATTGCCTTTACCTCAGCTTTCAGGCCAGCATCCTCTGTGGTAATGGCATATGTTTTCAGCCACTCATCACCCTGTCTAGGAGGATTCAACTGTCTCTGAGATCTGGCTCCTTGCTCTCCTTCAATTCTTGGCAGCACTCAAGGATAAGTTGGCGCAATTGCCATAAACATAGCCCTTAAATATGTAAGAACTTTCCAGTAGATCTTGGGATAAAAGTCAAATTTCTCAAGTCTTCAAGCTTTGACTACTTTTATTCTCTCCTAAGGACCTTAACCTGAAGAAATAAGACAGTTAATTTCTCATCTTTCTTACTTCACAAAGTTTCAAGGTAAAACAATATTTATTTATTTTTGGTGAGATGAGAAGAATATTAGACTTGAAACTAGATATGATATGACTTTTATGTCTATTTCTTACTAAGTATATGTCTGAGCAAGAATGAATCTTAGTTTTCTCACCTTTAATTAAGGAATAATATCTACAATATAGGATGGATTTGGGGATAATAAACAGTAATATTTGTGGTAACACTTTGTTGATAATTTATAGAAATGTAGGAAGTTTTCATTATTATGGTTATATAATATTCATGTTGACATAGTGTTGACTCAATTTTTTTTTTCCAAAGAAGGAATGCTGTATATTAAATAGCATTATTGTAGTGGCTCAGTCGGTTAAGCATCCGCCTTCAGCTCAGGTCAGGATCCCAGGGTCCCAGAATCAAGTCCTGAAGTGGGCTCTTTGTTCAGCAGGGAGTCTGCTTCTCCCTCCAACCCTCCCCACTGCTTGTGATATCTCTCTCTCTCTCTCTCATGCTCCCTCTCTCAAGTAAATGAACAAAATCTTTTAAAAATGCATTTTAACATAACACAATAACAGAATCTATCTCTGACTCACTCAAAATGATGAAAAATGTACATCCACATCTCACTAAACAAGGGCCAGAAGAAGGAGGTGTCATTGAAAAAGTTAGGGGTGGTTTTTCTAGGTAATTGAAGATAATCCAAAGTATCCACAGCACGCATTATGCTATATACGGTTAGTATGCAGTCCTACAGTGCCAATATAAAAGGAAATGGACATGCATTAAAACAATGAAAATTAGAAGTATTGCTCTCTATATTAAAAATCATCATTGTACTATCTGATTAGACTTTACTATTTACTCTTAGATTTACTTATCTATAAAATTGGAATGGAAGCATCTACCTCAGAAGGATTGATTTCTCCTAAATAATTTCTCACATGGCAAAATGTAATACATGTTCAAGGAATGCTTCCTGAAGGGATTTATGATGAAATGTTGGAAGACCTCAACGTACTAAGAAAATGTAAAATATCATTATCTTTTAATGTATTGTGGTAATCCTTAATGTATTCTCCATGATCAAAAATATTTAAGTGGGATTATTAAATAATTGGACTATATAAAATGAATTTAGAACATCATTTTTTTTTACTCCCACATGTATTTCTTTGATACACCACATTTTCATTACATTTCATCAGTAATGAGGATAGAGGAACAACATAAGTAAAATGGATTCATCTCATTTCATTACTACCCACCCCCGACCAACCTCACTACTTGAATGTAGGCTTTCATTCTCATTTTCCTTAATAGCTTTAAGGGCAATCCAAATATTCATGGATGAGAAATGAAGTGGACTGCACTTTTGAACTCCATGAAAGCGTCTAGAATTCCAAATGATTTGTAGATTGTAGACAGGAAAGCTTGAAAGGCAACTTTCTGCACCAGTTTGGGGAGACAGAGTATGCCTTGTATTTTGTCAACAGCATAATTAAATTTGACTCCTATTTACAATGCTCAAATCAGTGTAGAGAAAGAAGGAGCAGATTTTTAAAAAGCACATGTTATGTTCTTTGAATGTCATCATTCTACATGGTCTAAATAGATTATACTTTCTCTTTTATCAGCATTTTTCAAAAAGGCAAACGGACTTTCTTATAATCCTAGAGAAATTGCACATTGCATAGATAACCACAGAAGTTAAGAGAGATTATTTTGCCCTGAAAATGTACATTACATATTGTATCTGGATTACTTGGGAAAAAAAAAAACTATCAAAGATAACTTTAAAAAATAAAGTTGCGCTGTTTCAAAAATTAATGATTTTGCCTCTTTTTTGATAATACAATCTACTAGTGAAAAGACATTTTTACCTTAAAAATATACAAACTTATAGAAAGGATTCAGGAATAATACAGATAACTCCCATCTACCCTTATCTAGATTCATCAGTTGTTATCATGTTGTTACATTTTATCTCTCCTGAACACACCACGCACACGACACACACACACACACACACAATCATTATTCCTTCAGAATCATGTGAGCACTTGTTGCCATGATCAAAATTGTAGCAAAAATATTTCTCTGTGCATGAAAATTTGATCTTGCATGAACTCCTTAGCCTTGTTCTTCTGGTTACCTGATAAATGTTGAAATGTCAATAGTGTTACTGGGTGTTTACGGCAAAGAATGATTTCTAATTGATACGCTGCATGCATCCTTGATAGTAAGCCATATCTCAAGTTTCCCTGAGTGTGTTCACTCTTATGACTGGCACATCCTTTCCAGGGCCCCTGGAATCACTGCTAATGGAGTTTTTATTAGAGATAAGGGGCCTGCGGAGCTAGACGCTTTGAAGCTAGATCAGCTCCTGCAACCACCTTGATTTGGAGTATGTCTCAGCCTTTGCAATGTTGGGCTGCAGTGAGGAGCTCCGGAAAAAAAGCAATGTCAGCCTCTCCCCTTCCAGCAGCCTGTGATTCCTGTCCTGTGGCTTCTGATTACAGTGGTGCCAAGTGTGGCCTGTGAGGCTCTTGTGAGTCTGACTGATTAGCTGAGTTGAAGAAGAGCTTCAGGTTCCACGCGTTGTGCCCCTTGATCCTTAAATGTTTCAGTGCATATTTCCTACAAACAAGGAAAATATTTGCATAACTACAGTATATTTACCAAGTTCAGGAATTTAAAAAGTGATACAATAGTCTTCTTCTTTTTTTTTTTAGAAGATTTTATTTATTTATTCATGAGAGACACAGAGAGAGAGGCAGAGGGAGAAGCAGGCTCCATGCAGGGAGCTGGATGTGGGACTTGATCCCAGGACTCCGGGATCACAACCTGACCTGAAGGCAGATGTTCAACCACTGAGCCACCAAGTTGCCCCTAAAAGTGATATAATAGTTTTATCTAATTTATAGTTGTATTCCAACTTTTTCTATTATCTCAGTAATATTCTTTTTATAGTTTTTTTTTTCCTTTGATGAAATTCAGGATCATGTGTTGCACCTGGGTGTCATTTTATTTATTTTTCTTTCATCTGGAACAGGAACAATTATTTTTTGGTCTTTCTCACCACTGACACTTTTGAAGAATGCAGACCAGTTGTGGTATAGAATATTCTTTAGGCTGGAATTGTCTGATTCCACCTCAGGGTTAGGTTCTGGTCAAATATCCTCAACCAGAAAATTTAAAAAGTCATATGATATCTTTTTCAGGGTATCACTCATAACACAACCCTGTTCTTCATTGGTGATGTTAATTCTGATCACTCAGTCAGGTGGTTGTTTTCCTCATTGTATAGTTACTCTTTTTCTCCTAACTAATAAGTAGTTTCTAGGGATGTACTAGGAGACCGTGCAAACACCCTACTATCCATGAAAATCTCAACCCTCAGAGATTTAGCATCCACTGATTGTTTTTCCCTAAATTTACTTTGATGGTTGTAAACTATCTAAACGTATGTACATATGTATGTATTTATTTGTCATCTGCTTCTTATGGACTTCAATATGTTATGTTCCCCCAATATTCATATATTGAAATTCTAACTCCCAATGTGACTATATTTAGATATAGAGCTTTTAAAGAGATAATTAAGGATAAATGAGGTTCCAAGAGTGGGACCTAAAGCTAATACGACTGCTGTCTTTATAAGAAAAGAGACACAAAGACCTTACATGCACAGAGAAAAAGTCCATGTGAACACATATCAAGAAGATGGCTGTTTACAAGCCAACAAGAGAGGCCTCAGAAGAAGCTGTCTAGGTCTTGATTTTAGACATCTGGCCCCCAAAACTATGAGAAAATTAATTTCTGTTGTCTAAGCCACCCAGCTTGGGGTATTATGTTTTGGAAGCCGTAGTGACTAATACTTTATCTCTCTATATTTTCTATCTATTTAATATCAATGTGGACTTATGAATTGCTATTATACTGCAGGGTTATAATTGACTACTACTATTAAAACTATTACTATCTTGATTAGTTTGAATTAACTAATTATAGTTTCTACTTACTATTGCCCCTGTTTACTGCTGTCTTCATACAATTTGTTACTGTCCTTCCTCAATTTGAAGCTAAGATTGTTGCAGGTTTCGCATTAGCTATGAACTCCCAAGAAGAAAAATGTAAAGAAAACTATACTTGGACATAGCTTAGTAAATATATTGAAGACTAAAGACAAATAGAAAGTGTTTAAAGTTTAAAGAAAATAACTTTCCCCTCAAAAAAACTTCAAACAGAATTTTATATTGAATGAAAAGATCTTATAAAAGTAAAGCCAAAATAAGGATAAATCCAGATACACAGCACCTTTCTCCCACTGAACTCCAGTCTCATCTTTGTCATAAATTGAGTGAGGGTATCTTTCTATACACTCTTAATCTGGTCATTTGATCTAATTGTCTGTATTTGCACTAATGCACCAAAAGTCTTCTTAAAAATTTTTTGAAGAATTTATTTATTTATTTGTTTATTTATTTATTTATTTATTTATGAAAGACAAAGAGAGAGAGGCAGAGATTTAGGCAGAGGGAGAAGCAGGTTCCCTGCAGGCCTGATCCAGGACTGCAGTATCTCCACCTGGGCTAAAGGCAGACACTCAACCACTGAGCCACCCAGGTGCTCTGGTGGCAGTTTGTAAATGTGACAATTGATAACTAATGTACCATAGCTGTTCCTGACCCTTTGCATTTCCAAATAAATTTTAGATTCACCTTATCAGTCTCCACCAAACAAACAAACAAAAAATCACTAAATTGGGTTTAGGATTGCATTTAATCTTTGACAATATTAAAACACTGAAAATTTCACAATTTTGGCTAATATCCATATTTCCCAAACAGTATTTCACTAAAGATTATTACTCTTGTGAAATGCTCTAGTGCTCAAGGAAGAAACAAAAAACATAAATATGCTAAAACAAATGTGAAAAATCCTGGATGCTGTATATAAAATATTATAGGCACATTAAGATATTACAGATCTTGGAAGTTTATGTGAGAATAAGGAAAACAGTTTTACCCAGCATAATGGAACATTCCTGAAGTTGGGTCCTGCAGGAGGGAATATATATATATATATATATATATATATATATATATATATATATATTTTTTTTTTTTTTTCTGGAGGAACTAGGAGCTTGGAAATAGAGTTTGAAAAACCTTACTCATATATTAATTTATGTTATTCCTATGATAAATGCTCAAAATGGCTGTGTGTATATTTTTAAAGGTCATAGAAGTACTTAGATATGAAGTAAAAGATTTGTTATTCATGATCTAAAATTTTTAAACAAAAAATTCAAACTTTTGAAGTCAGAGAGAAAAATAGAAAGGAAGTAAAAAGCAAGTACATGAATTCAAAGGTTTAAGCTTGTGAAGACTTAGAGAAACCCAGAGCAGTCTGTTGCCTATTTCAGTGTTGCCTGTCTTTGGCTGCTTATTATACTGTTTCTCCATAAATATAAGTAACATTTCTGAGATAAATTAACTATAGATGTAACTTCCTAGCCAAAACCTTTGGGGGTTCTAATTCCAGTGTAAAAGTATCTAAAGCAGCATTTCCCAAACTTTTTCACATTATCGTGAATGTAGAAAATAATCACATTTATATGGTACAGGAGCAAATGAGGTTCCCTGGGGCTGGTAGTGAGTATACTGGGACATTTGATCATCACAGGACCTGCTTGGCTTCCCTGGGGGGAATTTGTATACACAATTTATGTACACTGATTATACAAATTGTTCTTTCCTCTTCATTAGGAGAAAAATAAATTAACTTTCCTTAGCCTAGAATTAGGTGATTTATAGTTTCAGAGTTATATTTTTAAACAGAATTTTTCTTTAGTTTTTTAACAATATCTGTATAGGAAATAGCTGCTTTGGCACTTCTTGAGAGAAGAACTTTTTCTGCATCATCTTAATACATGGATCCTAGCAGGTTGCCTTGAACTTAATACACACTCAATGAATATATGTTGAATGAACTAATGATTAACTCTTTTGGAATCCTGTAAATAAAAATGCCATGCAAAAGAAAATTGAAAGTCTTCCTGTAATTTCTTTTCTTGTCTCTGTCAAGAAGTAAAAGAAAAATTTCACTGCATGTATTAGTGCAAATATAATGGTATTTTTCAGTTTATCCTGGACCTTTCAACTGGCATACTCAATATAGTGATAATATGTATGCATCTAAAATCACCTTTTAAATTATTTTCACAGCTCCTTGAATGATGCCTGCAAATAATAAGTACTCAGTACATCTTTGTTGACATATTGAATCAAATCTGATCTTAATTGTTAAAGTCTAATAAGACTGAAAGTTCATGATCTTTCCAAAATGAGCCTAGAGGGGACTTATTAGTATTCAAATCATCAGTAGACAGCTTGAGTCAATTAAAGCATATCTTTCACAATCTGCAAAGAGATTAAAATTCACACTACTTTAGAAAGTCATTAATAAATCAAAAACATGTTTGAAATTTCTTATCCTCTAACACAAACCGATGGTAAATATCAATTTACCTATATTTAGAAAATTTATATTAAACACATACTATGTGCAAAGCTCTCATCTCTACATTATGGACCCTATAAAAATTTGAAAAGCATGGTACTTTAAACAATGCTAATTTTGTATTTGAAAATTTAGTGTTTTCCATTTATATAGACATATGTATAGATTTAGCATTTTCTATATATATGGAAAATACATATATATATATCCACTTATTTATTTAATTATCCATTATACAAACATTTATTGAATGTCACCATGTGTCAAGCATTGAGTTAAGTTGCAGGGATATAAGAGAAAACAAAGCAGACCAAGTCTTTGCCCCCATGTTAGTAACATTTTTGTAGGGAAGAAAATAAAATAAAATATGAAATATATTGTATGTCCAGATGATCAGCTTTAACTGTTAGGTTGTGATAATAATTTTGAAATCACCGTGCCTCATATCAACTCAGGCCAGATGCAGTCCTACTCTAACAATCTGGGATGAAGCATTCTCATGGCTGACCAAAAAGTGCAAGAAACTAAACAAAATTATAAGCTGGGTAGTAAAACCTTTGATCAAACTTGAATATTACCACATCTGTTATCATTTCATTGGTCAAACAAGTCATATAGCAAAGTGTGATTTCAATGAGGCCGAAAGCATATTCTTTCTGCAGGACGATACTATAAATCACATGGCAGCAGGTAGGGCCATATAATCCTCTTATACCAAATTGGAGTGAATAATTGGAAAAAAAAACAAACAATTCATCTCATACTTACTGTGTAAGAGGAACTTGTGCCAAGAATGTGTGTGGATAGGATTATTGTTATGTATCATCTCTAAGGAAGGCCTCAGTCATAAGGTAACATATGAGGAGAAATGTGGAGAAAATAAGAGATTGAGCTGTGCCAATACCTAAATTAAAAATTTCCAGACTGATGAAGAGAATGAATAAGGAAGAAGAACAGAAGGTGATGGGATCAGAGGTGTGGGAAGGTGGTTAGTTTTCATAAATGCTTTCAAAGGATAACTGGACACTGGAAAGGAATAACAGTAGAACCATGGAGACAAGTTAGGAAGCTAATTCAACCATTTCAATAAGAGATCAAGAAGGTTTAAGTCAAAGTATAGAGATGAAAGTTGTGAGAAGTCAAAAGTTTAAGAATGTACTTTGAAAGTAGAACCAACACATTTGGTTGGTATATTGGCTCTAAGAGGGGACAGAAAGGGAAGAAAGAGCTTGTCCCCAAAATCTGTGATCTGAGCAACTGGAAAGGGGAAGTTGGCATTTATTTGGATGAGCAAGCTGTGGGAGGAACACATTTGAGGAGAGTAGGTCAGGGACTGAGTTGTTGACTTTGGGATGTCTACCAAAGTCCTAATCCGACATTCATGGCCATGCTAAGGTGAGGATTGCAATGGTACAGAGGTGATTTAAATTCGCTGTCCTGGATAAGGACAGAACCCTCACATGGTCAAGTACTAGTAGTTCATTAGGTTCAGTGAGTGAAATGATCTAAACATATCAATATTACACATAAGTATTATAAAGGTTAATCAACTTTTTCTAGTTGAACAAGGCTGAAAATAAGAAATGCTATAACCCAGCAGAGAGGCCAGGAATTAGTGTAGGAAGAAGAATGGATTTAGAACAATCAGTTCTACTATATACATGGATACACACACACACACACACACACACACACACACACACATATATATATGATGTATATATCTATATATGTCATCAATATATATGATGACTGCAGAGAAAAACAGAGAGAAAGAATGAATAAGAGAGAGAACATAGAGTTAAAAAAAACTTTTAGGGACACAGAAATGTTAAAGCAAATGATATAGTGAAAACCTCTGAAATAAATAATATTACTTAGATGTTCTATTTTTTAAAGATTTTATTTATTTATTCATGAGAGACACAAAGAGAGAGGCAGAGACATAGGCAGAGGGAGAAGCAGGCTCCCCGTGGGGAGCCCAATGCTCTACTCAATCCCAGGACCCCAGGATCACAACCTGAGCCAAAGGCAGATGCACAATCACTGAGTCACCCAGGCATTCCTGATATTTAGATGTTAAAAATCAATGACACCAAAAGGTGACTCTTTGTTTTTTTTTTCTTTTTTCAAAAGGTGACTCTTTGAAAAGAAAAATATCAATAAGCTTCTAGCCTGATTAAATAAGAGAACACAAGTTATTTAAACAGAAACCAAGGAGGAAACATCTCTACAGACCCCACAGACAATACAACACAATATTGACATAGAAAAAAAAAAAAGAAAGCTTGGAAAACTGATACTAACCAACTTCAAGACTTTCTAAAGAGTTGCAGTCATCAAGACACTTTGGTAAAAGAATAGACAAACAAATGAATGGAAGAGACTAGAGAGCCCAGAAATATACCACAGAAATATAGTGAACTGATCTGTGACAAATAAAAATAAAAAAAAATTAAAAAGCAAAAGTAATACAGTGGAGCCAAATGCTGCTAAAACAATTGGGCATCCATAGGCAAAAAAAAAAAAAAAAAAAAAAAAAGGAAAAAGGATCATAGACCTAAACACAAAATGCAGAACTATAAAACTCTTAGAAGATAACATAGGGGAAAACCTACATGACCTTGGATATGGAGATGACTTTTTAGATATGATACAAGAAGCACAATGAACAAAAGAAATAATTGATGAACTGGATTCAATTAAAATTAAAACTTTTGCTCTATAAAAGACAAGATCAACAGAATAAAAAGACAAGCCAAAGGCTGGAAGGAAAGATTAATAAAAATATATCTGATAAGGGGATTATCTAAATATACAAAGAATTCTCAAAACTCAAGAACAAGAAAATGATATGCTTTAAGAATTAGGCCAAAAAAAAAAAAAAAAAAAAAAGAAAAGGAATTAGGCCAAAGACCTTAAAAAATTCCTCATCAAAGAAGATACACAGATGCAAAATAAGCATATAGAGAGATGCTCCACATTACATATTATGAGGGAAATGCAAATTAAAGCAACGAGATACTCTTTACACAGCTATTAGATAATTAAAATACAAACACTGACAATACCAAATACTAGTGAGGATATGGAGCAACAGGAGCTTTCCTTTTTTTTTAGGTGGAAATGCAAAGTGATGGATACAACCACTTTGAAAAACAGTTTGACAGATTCTTACAAAACTAAACACATTCTTGCCATATGATCCAGTAACTGTACTCCTTAGTATTTAGCCAAAAGTGTTAAAAACTTCTGCCTCCACAGAAGCTACACACAGCTGTTTATAACTTTATTCATAATTGCCAAAACCTGGAAACAACCAAGATGCACTCCAGTAGGTAAATGGGTAAATAAACTGCTACATCCAGACCAAAGAATATTAATTGGTACTAAAAAGAAATGAGCTATGAAGCCATGAAAGACATGGAGGAACCTGAAATGCATATTACTAAGTGAAAGAAGCCATTTTGAAAAGCCTTCATACTACATGATTTCAACTCTATGACATCATGTTAAAGACAAAACTATGGAGATGATAAAAAAAATCACTGGTTCTCTGGGGTTGGGGAATGGGGGACAGATAATAGGCAGAATGCAGAGAATATACTCTGTATGATCTAATAATGATGGGTACGTGTCATTATACATTTATCCAAACCTATAAAGTGTACAATGCCAAGACTAAACTGGAATGAAAAATATGGATTTGGGTGATTATGATGTGTTAATGTAGGTTTATTGATGCTAACACATGTACCCCTGTGGTGGGTAATGTTGATAATGGGGGAAGTAATGCATATATGTGGGCAGGGGGTGCATGGAAAAAAAATCTCTCTAGCTTCTTAATTTTGCTGTGACTCTAACTGCCCTAAAAATATGCTCTAAAAATGATATTTAAAAAAAGTCAATATAAAAAATTATACAATTGTCAAAGTTCTCATGGGACATTTACCAAGATGGAATATATTCCATGATGTAAAACAACCTCAGCACATCTAAAAAGATTAAAATCAAGCAAAGTGCATTCTCCAATCACCAGTAATTAAATTAAAATCAATAACAGAACGACATTCATGACATATTAAAATATTTGCAGATCAAATTTTACACTACTAAATAACCCACGGGTTAAAGAAGAAATAAAATGAGAAATTAGAATGCATTATGAACTTAATAAAAATTAAAACACACTATTTCAAAATGCACGGGAAGGAATTTAAATAGTTCATGCCACACAGAAACCTGTATATGGGGGCCCCTGGGTGACTCAGTGGGTTAAGCATCTGCATATGCCTTCAGGTTGGATCGTGATCCAGGAGTCTAGGGATGGGTCGCACATCTGGCTCCCTGCTGGGTGGGAAGTCTGCTTCTCCCTCTGGATCCCTCTCCCACTCATGCTCACATTCTATCTCTGAAATAAATAAATATTTAAAAGAAAAACAAAGGAAACCTGTATTAGTAGAGAGGGAAGCCAGAGATCAATGATCTAGCTTTAATGGTAAGAAAAATTACAGAAAGATCTACTTATATTCAAAATAAGTATAAAAAGGATAAAAGATAAAGATAAAACCAGAAGTAACTGAAATAGGTAGAAGAAAGGCAATAATAAAATCAATTAAATAAAAATACAGGTTTTTAGAAAAGACAAAGAAAATTGGAAAACTTCACAATGATCAAGAAAAAAAAAGGGAATCCTAATACTTGGGATGACAGAGGTGAAATCATTTCGGGTTCCACAGACAGGAAAATGATAATAAGGGAGTCATATAAATAACTTCATGTCAATAAATTCAACTTCAATTAATCAAACATATTCTCTGAAGGACAAAGCTGCTAAAGTTCATTTAAGAATAAATTAGTCACCTGAAAATACCCAATTCAGAGATGGGGAAAAATTTTGAACTACTTTGTCTAAAAAGATATACAAATGGAGAATATGCACATGCAAATATTTCCAAGGTTGTCACTCATTAGGGAAATGCAAATTAAAATTATTATGAGATACCATAAGACAAAAAAGAATGTCTGAAAAAAATATATATCCATATATATTCATTTTGTCAAGTATTGATATGATGTAGAACAACTAGAATGATCTTATGCTGCTTATGGGGAAGTGACACAACCACTTTGGAAAATAATTTGGCAGTTTCATGAAATATTATACATACATATACCATATGACCCAGTATTTCACTCATGGTCACAGCATAGGTACACATTAAAACTGGAAAGAGCCTCAATGTCCATTAACAGCTAAATGGATAAAACATTTTTGGTATTATTCACATAATTCAGCAACTGAAAGGAATATACTACTGACATAGCAACAACATGGATAAATCTTGAAATAATTATGTGGAGTCAAAAAAAATAAAAAAAAGAATACGTACTCTATACAGTCCTTTACATAAAATTCTAGAAGATGAAAACAAACCTAGAGTAACAGAAAGCAAATCGTTGCTTGCTTGGCGATTGGATGAGTGTCAGGAAGGAGGAGTTAAAAAAAGGTTTAGAAACTTTGGGGGCATAATGAATATATGCATTATCTTCATTTTGGTGCTTTCATGGAGGTAGACATTTATTAAAATGTATCATATTGCCTTTTAACATGGGAAATTTATTCTAGGTCAAAAATAGGACTGTAAAATTTGTTAAAAATTAAAATTCCATTACTAAAAAAATAAAATTCCATTACTAAGAGAAAAATAATAATGTATTTTTTCATCATATATATTTCATATCATGTTGTGCTATTTAAAATGCTAACATTTTCACTAAAATAGCTTATACAGATCTTTATTCCTCAAACCTTTACCTTTCATTATCAATACATATTTGAGAGCTAACTAGTAGTTTATCTATGTCAAGTATCTGAGCACAATAGTATCTTAAGAAAAAAATATTTTAATATTCAAATGACTACTTAAATTAAACTCGTGACTCTCTTTGTCATGTCCTGCTTCTAACTGAATTTTGCCTGTTTTAAGATACATAATTAATTTGCCCTGTCTTTCAGCTTGTTACTCCAATGCTTCATTTACCTACATCTGGGGCACTATTTACACATTCTGCCCTATACCATCATTGAGGATCACTCTCTCACCTCTCACTTTTGTCCTATTGATTTAGAATCAAGTGTCTGAGCTCAGATCCTGTGGTACCTCTTCTCTCTTGCTGCCTAACAACTGAGTCTGCTTCTTGCTTCCTTCTAGACTTCCTGTTGCTGGGACCCCTTAGCCTCTCGTAAGAATTTGTCATGTCTTGCTAGCCATCCCTTATTGTCTGGATTTCCACCCATTTTATGGCACTATCCTTTCTAGACATTGAGTTATGTCTAACTAGCAAGATGATTCCAGTTCCCAATAATATATGCCCCTCAGGAAATATGGAATTATGGGTCTTAGAGCTTTCTAAGTGACCTCATTATCTCATATCACAATAGATAATATGTGTCTACTAATAAACTTACTGAAGAGGCCTCAAAAATGGGTAAAATGATATTAAAATGGATCAAAAGAATGTTGCTTATTGGCTTTGCTGGGCTTCTCATCCTTAATTTTGAATAAAAAACAATTTCAGTGTTTGGGACGTTTTACCTATATTCCATGAAGACAAAATAATAAATGCCCAGTTCTGCAAACACACAGTGTAATTTTAAGAACTCACCCTTCATCTCTTCAAATTTAAATTAAGGCGATGATGCCCTAAAGAAATTGATAGAATATAAATTCCCTGTGGAAACAGTATGACCAAGAAGCAGATTTTAGTCTGAATTCCCTTTAGGCATTATTTTCTTAATTTAAACTCGGAATAATGAAGGATGATTTTTAAATTGATTATGTAGGTTTCTTGTCTTCACATCAGCATTTCAAAATTCCAAATGACACCTGCACAGTCAGCATAAGTTTAGATAAATACAGTGATGTGCTGTAAGTCTGAATAACCCATTTATTTAAATCTGCAAAAGGAAAGGAGCCAGGTATAGAAAAAGATTCTACACTAATACTCTTTTGAGAGCAAGTGCTCTCTTGGTGGCTCATGATTGTGAGTTTTGAAAATTATCATAGAACTTAAAGCAGATCTAAAACTTATTAAATTTATACAATCAATAAATAGTACTTGCAAAGTCCTCCCCTTGGGCATGCTATTTTATAGATCTTTATATCGTAAAAGGAAAGAAGGGGTCTGACTTTTTAAATATCAGTTAAACTTTTAGGTAATATATGCTAACATCATCTAATTGACCTATGTGAAGGATACTATAAAAAAAAACCTTTAGAAATCTTATTAGGTTTACATTAACTTAAGTGATTCTATGTAAATTCCATGATAAACAGATTTTTCAAATGCAATATCTCCTTAAGAAGCAGGCAAGTGAGTTGGTTTAAAGATATTTTTGAGGCATTTTTTTTAAGAAAAAAAGTAAAACTTCCAAGAGTTGGGCCTTAGGCCAGAGGTAGTAGTCAAATTAAAAGTATGTAAATCAGTGTGTTGGAAAATAACATCAAAATGTTTTATATATTCTTAGGGATCCATAAATATTAGCACAAGTGTAGTGGAAATCATTCCTCTCTTAAATTGTCCTCATTGAAAAGCTGATATGTGAATTAAAGATGCCCACCAGAAGTGAATCCCTTGCCATGAAAGTACTGTAGACAGTATTTCTTTTTTTTTTTTTAAGATTTTATTTATTTATTCATGAGAGACACACATAGAGAAAGGCAGAGACATGGGCAGATTGAGAAGTAGGCTCCCTGCAGGGCTGATCCCAGGACCCCGGGATCACACTCTGAACCAAAGGCAGGTGCTCAACCACTGAGCCACCCAGGTGGCCCCATAGGAAGTGTTCTTATAGATATCAACCTTGAAGGCACAAGATGAAGCCTGCTCCTTAGGAAATTAAATATGAGTAGTTAAGGTTTCATTTGATCTGAAACCCTAAATTACCACAGCAACTTGAGAATGTATGCCAGAAAACAAAACAAAATAATGGTCATATGGATAAATCAGTTGTAGGAACAAAACCAGCAGATAATTGCTATTTGCTGATCTAAACTATAAGGAAATAAGCAGCAGTGTCAATGGCTCCTGGTAGTCCAAAAAAAAAAAAGTGGCCTGAGAATAGAAATCCCTGGTTACCATTTAATAAAATGGAGGAGACAGAAGCCAAGAAACAAAGGTTTTAGAAGTAAATGGATACTGAGTAATTTTAGCCAACAAACCTCAATAACTCATTTATGTTGGCAAAACTTAAAGAAAAATTGTAAGTTGGAGAGGATTTGGTGGATGAATAAAAAAAAACATGCAAAAGGAAAAGGAGATTATTAATAAAATCAGAAGAAATGGAATTCACACTTCCTAAAAAGTGAGGGAAAAATCATTCTTGTGAGAAGAAGGATGCAAAGAAATTTTGAAGTAGAATCACTTGTCATCAGGGAAATACAAATCAAAACCACAGTAAGATACTACTTTACGCCAGTGAGAATGACTAAAATTAACAAGACAGGAAACAACAAATATTGGCAAGGATATGGAGTCAGGGGAACCCTCTTGCACTGTTGGTGAGAATACAAGCTGGGGCAGCCACTCTGGAAAACAGTGTGGAGTTTCCTTAAAAAGTTAAAAATACAGCTACCTTATGACCCAGCAATTGCACTACTGGGCACTTACCCCAAAGATACTGACTGATGTAGTAAAACAGTGGGACACCTGCGCCGCAATGTTAATAGCAGCAATGTCCACAATAGCCAAACTGTGGAAGGAGCCGCAATGTCCTTCAACAGATGAATGGATAAAGATGTGGTCTATATATAAAATGAAATATTACTCAGCCATCCCAAACGATGAATACCTACCATTTACATCAATGTGGATAGAACTGGAGGGTATTATGCTGAGTGAAATAAGTCATTTGGAGAAAGACTATTGTTATAGGATCTCATTCATATGTGGAGTATAAGAAATAGTGAAAGAGACCATAAGGGAAGGGGGGAAACTGAGTGGTGAAAAATTAGAGAGGAAGACAAACCATGAGAGACTCCTAACTCTGGGAAACAAACAAAGGGTTGCTGAAGGGGAGTAGGTGGGGGCTGGGGTAACTGGTTGACAGGCATTAAGGAAGGTATGTGATGAGATGAGCGCTGGGTGTTATACTATATGTTGGCAAAATGAATTTAAAATAAAAGAAAAAGAAATTTTAAAGTGGTAGGGAAAAAATTGAGAGAACTTACATGAATTTCCTGATTCCATTAATGTAGTAAACCACTGTCCTCTTAATTTAACAAAGACTGTTGGAAAGTGGAAAATGAATTAAATAAGTCCCAGAAAATATAATGGGTAATTCATTAGAAATCAAGGCAAAATTGATTGAGCGGTACATTGAGCATCACTGATTGTGACTTTACTTTGATATTTTTTGTGTTTGATGTTTTTTAGTTGGTCCTTAACTCTTGTTAATGAAACTTGATTATAATTAGTAACAATATCAATATATTCAACTTCCTTATAATGGACTCCCTCAAGTGACTCATACTGTGCTGTGAAAAATGTACAGACCTGATTACTGAACATCACATTAGAAATATGACACACTATCTGGTCAACCTTCAGTATATCAGAGGGGGCACTCAATAGAGCAGTACTTAAAGCCTTATGATTTAAATAGTATAGATGAAAGTTTGATGTAACAATTTAATAAGATAAGGCCAAGGTCACCGTAGGTCAGTTTTTGAAGCCAAAGACATACAGTGTTCTTGATGAAAAGAAATCACCTCAGCAAATTTCTTATATGGCTGGAATGCTACATCAGCGTAGTGTTAAGCAAAAGGTAAAAAAGTCAAGAAAACTGACTTTATAAAAGCACAAAAATCTTTTCAAAGGGGCATTGTAGCACAACAATTCTAATGTATTGGAATGAAATTTTCAGGTGCTTATAAAATGAGAGTGTGATCTAAGCAGAAAAGTGTGGAGGGTTAATGGGATTTGGAGTAATCTACAGCAAAAGCAAAGATCCTACAAAGGATAAGGCTTGCCAGTGGTCCATATACTCAGAAGACAGTTGCCTCAGAATAAGTAATTTGGTTCATGGGTCTTTGACAGAGAATTAACCAATGAACTATTTTGTTCAGAGGATTTGAAAATACTGAGAGAGGGCTATAACTGGAGTATTTATGGGAATGTATTTTTTTTTACCACAGTCATAACTTTGATCCAATAACTTTTTTTGAAAGTGTAATCAGTAAAATTAAGAGTCTTTACTCCCACTCCCTCACTTAATATGCCACTTTTGTCTGTGTTAAGTTTGGAGCAATAAGGTAGTGTGACACTAAGGAAGTAGAAAGTATGTTTATTGACTGATACAATCTCAAGCTGATTTCTGGCTCCTTGGATTCAGCTAGTGTTTCCTGCTAAACCTTTTTCTCTTATGTCTGCTGCTAACTGTTCTTTGAAGACATCCCGCCACTGGTCATTTCTCACCTGCAGTTTTGTTTTTAATGTGGAAAGACACAATTTCTCCATCTGGTCACTTACAATTGCTTCCTCTGGCATCCAGCTTCTTTTTATGGAGTTCCTTGACCTCTGGGTAGCCAGCTTGGTCAGAATCCAAAAGAACCTCCTGCCAGCTCTGTCTGGAGTGCTCCACATATGATCCACAGAAAATAACAACAACAACAACAACAACACATATATCCTTTTTTCCCTTTTCTCCCCATTGCCCACAAAAAAAGCATTGGCGGTTGCCAATTCAACAACCTCTCTTTATCATTAGACCAATGGCCAGCCACAGTTCCCAATCCTTTAGATTTCATAAGCATAAATCAGAAGCTCCAAGATACAAATAATTTTCTCAGACTGCTACATTAGAACGTCTTTCCAAGACTTGAGCTGAAAGTAAAAATATATCTTTTCTTCATAGGGATGGAATGGAAGGAGATTCAGAGAATACCAAAGCTTTCCTTAAAAATATCCTTCTAAATTACATATAGACTATCTAATTAGAGCATAATATTATATTAAATAATAATGTTATAAAATAGTATTGTATCAATCAAAATAAACAGTTAAAAACAAAGAAACTTAAAGGTTGGGCAGCCCGGGTGGCTCAGCAGTTTAGCACCACCTTCAGCCCAGGGCGTGATCCTGGAGACCCAGGCTCGAGTCCCATGTTGGGCTCCCTGCATGGAGCCTGCTTCTCCCTCTGCCTGTATCTCTGCCTCTCTGTGCCTTTCTCTCTGTGTGTCTCATGAATAAATAAATAAAATCTTAAAAAGAAAAGAAATGGAAAGGAATTGGTTACAAGAACATAAAAGAGCAATGCAAGATCAAATAAGTACTTAATTAAATTCCAGTTTCATATTAAATTTAGTATTCATTATATTTTCCATACATCTGGAAATAGTACTTGGCACTTGGAAGTATTTACCACATATTTTTCTTGGCTTCAGCCAAAACTATTTCATTTTCCATATTAAAAAGAGTGCAATTATTTGGTATATTTGAACATTTTCCTACAATCTTTATAACATTTAAATATATAAAGATTGATAAAATAATTGGTTTTGTTGAATAGCGATTTAAGGAACATGTCACAGAAAATAAATATTGCTTAACCAGTTATTTTTTAATGAAATAGCACCATATATATTTTTATTTGTATAGGCAGGTTTTGTTTGGTTTTGCTTTGTAGGTTCAAGTTGTTTTTTTTAATTAAGTTTTTTATTTATTTATCCATGAGAGACAGAGAGAGAGAGAGAGAGAGAGAGAGAATTTAAGTTTTTATTTAAATTCCAGTTAGTTAACATACAGCATAATATTAGTTTCAGGTATAGAATTTAGCGATCCATCACTTGCACACAACACCCAGGAAATAGTGCTATTTCAATGTTTAGCATCAAATAGGAAGACTTCTTGTCTGAGTTTGATTTTCTTAAAATACCTTTAAATGTTTTGTTCACCCTACTTTAAATTGGATAATTACTATAAATAATCCTTTGATGTTTACTCTTTCTCCTGCCACTTCCATCATACTTTTCAGCCCATACAGAGTATTTTTTATTTCAGATACTGTAATTTGCTGTTCTAAAATATCTATTTGGTGGTTTTTGTATTTTCCAATTTTCTGCTAACATTTTCAATCCTTATGATCATCGTGACCATGTTTTTCTTTCATTTTCGAATACTTATACTGTAGGCTTTAAGATTCTTATCTGCTGAGTCTATGTTATCTAGGGGTTAGTCTGTGTTGAGTATTTTATCTCTTAAGAATAAGTCACATTTTCCTGGCTCTTCCTATGTTGTGAATTCTTTTTTTTTTTTTTTTTAGTTCCCTCCTGGACATTGACAATGTGATATTATTGAGACTCTGGATTCTACTATATTACTTTGAAGTATGTTGATATGTTGTTCATTTGTTTTAACAAGCGATTAATCACAAACTGCAAACTTTGTCTCTTGGGCAGCAGCTCAAATTGCAGCTCATTTTTCTATGCTTATCTAGTCTTCTTTGAGTTATCCAGATATGTTTATTCTATTTGTCATCCAGAGACTCTAACAGAGTTTATACAGAGGGCTTGAAACTCTGTCTTTCCAGTTCCTTCTCTTGGATTCTTCCCGCATTTTTTAGCTATTCTAGGCAATACCAATTGTGACTTTTTCTCAAGATGGATAACTCACCCTATCTTATTTCATTCTTCCAAAGTTGGATTATCAATAGAAAATACCCCTTTCTGTTTATTTTCCAGGACCTTCAACTAATTAAAAAACTTAAATCAGTTTATAGCTATTATCTGAGATTTGATATAATAGAAGCCTTTCAGGCCATATCGGAAACAACGTTCACAGTTCATTCTTACATGATTATCTTAGTTAGAAGATTTGTTATCCCTATGCCTACGCAATGATTATGAAGGTAATACTCTGACAATAAAAACAAGTATGGTCAACTGAATTTGAAGTGTTTACTTCTTGAAATTTTCTAGCATCACTGAGTTAGCCCCTATGGCTTCTAAAGCTTTGTTAACAAAACAGTACTTAATTTTAAATAGTCCAAATCCCTTACCAATTATCATTTACAACACCACCAAATTAGTCACCATTCTCAGGGCTATGAAAATCCATATTCCATAATAAGTTATGTGGCACTATACTAAGAAAAGGAATAAATTTAGTTGTTTTAGTTGTTTTCATATGTTAATACCTCTCTATTTTGAGCTTTACTAGTCTTTGAAAAGCAGTCCCAACCAATGAGTCCTAACTTTGGTATATTGTCCAAGTACTGCTCAAGCACTTTTAGAAGATATGCATTAAAGCTAAAGATGATATCCTGGTTTGAGAGCTCTCTATAGTAAATAAGTAGAATGTAACAAATTTCTATTTTAAGTAATTTTTTTTTTAAGATTTTACTTATTTATTCAAGAAAGGCACAGACAGAGAGAGACACACACACAGGCAGAAGGAGAAGCAGGCTCCATGCTGGGACTCCAGGATCAGGCCACGGGCTGAAGGCAGCGCTAAACCACTGAGCCACCCAGGGATCCCTAAGTTTCTAAAGTTTAGAGATATCCTCAAATACTGTACAACCAAGGGAAATCCAGATGTTTAAGAAGAGAATGTTATGTTTATTAAACATCACAAAACACCTCATGGATAAGACAATGGTCATACTGAAAATAGTGTAAAGGAAGAAGGATATAGGTCCAAACATCAACCTCAAATTCTTAGAGGCAGGGACTGGTGAACTCTAATTAACTTTATCTTTTTAAGCAATCCTGAGATTTGGTAAATAAAATACTAGCAACATAATAAGATAAAGTATAATACTATTGTCAGCAGGTAGTAAAATTATGATAGTCATTCTGGAGCCATGGAATATGTGGAATAATCCAATGCTAATCCAAAGATAAAATTGGCAAAAATTCTACCATAACTGATAATAGGTTTTGTATCTTTTTTTAAACCTAAATTTTCTGAAGTGATGTATTCATCATCCCTTTAAATAATGATTTTTAGCTTCAGTTTGTGACTTTAAAAGACCATCTGAGAACTATTACTATATTTCTCAGCAAATGCAAATATAAAGTGATTTGACCAATAAGTAGTGATTTTTTTAAATTTTTTTATTTACTTTATGATAGTCACAGAGAGAGAGAGAGAGATTGAGAGAGAGAGGCAGAGACACAGGAGGAGGGAGAAGCAGGCTCCAACCAGGGAGCCCTATGTGGGACCCGATCCTGGTCGCCCCCGGGCCAAAGGCTGGCGCCAAACTGCTGAGCCATCCAGGAATCCCATAAGTAGTGGTTTTAAATAAATATGGAAAATAAATATTCTTTACATTATAATTATTTAAAATATAATAATGAAATAAAACCATAATATAATTAATTTTGAAGCCTGGGTTTCTAAAAATTGCCTAATAAATTACTACAAATACAGTTCTCATCTAGATTTAAAGTTCAACAAATGATTTGAATTCTGTGAACATCACCACTATAAAAATCAATTTAGAGTTTTAATAATATCATGAAATATCCAAATAGGCAATTAAGAGATGAGGTAGTTTATTAACTAGATAAACTATATCGGACAAGGGAGTTAGTTACCGAGGCCTCTTTTCTTGGTTCTCACTGATTTTAATACTAGATTAAACAACACTGAACCTGTGAACCTAGTCAGCATATGAATCTTACTTCCTATTTTTCATAAATCTCATTTTCAATATTAAAAAAAATACCTTTTTTGGTCATACTAAAACTTTTTTTGTATAATTTAAGTAATTTTTCATTCTTAATTCTATTACCCCTATAGTTATTATAATGTTGATATGTGCTCTTACAGTTTTTACAATTTGTATCCAATAAAGTCTTCTAGCATTTGATTGTGCATTTATATACATACTTATCTGAATTTCTCTTTGGGGATGATAAAAAGTTTATAATCAAGATGAAATGAATAATTGCCTTCTTTTCATTTCTATCCATTACAGGTCTTATTTTCTAGTATTGTGGATTTCCAAAATGGGGAACTTGTAAACTTTAAAGCAACGCTGGTATTAATGGTAATGATGACATGTCTTGAATCACAGTGTGCATTGGAGTCCTGATAGTCATAGATCCTAGAAAAATGAATCTCCTCATTTAAATATCTTAAAGATATTTTTTCTTAGTTTTTCATTCAGACATATTTTTATTATTGTCAAGTAACTGATGAGAAAGTTATGATATGTATGGTTTAAAGAGAAAATATTATGTTAGAAGTTACTATACACCAAGCAATTTTGCTGTGATTTTTCTTAAGAAATACCTTAACTTAGTTTCTGATCTTATTGTCAAAAAATGTCTATTAACAGCCTAACTAGACAAAGTTTTGGGTACAGACACATCTGTAAAAAACAACTGTGTAGACAAGTATTTATCCATGGTTTTATTAGGCAAAAGCATATAAGATTTACAGCTTTTGTGGGTCAAAAATAGTTGAGAACCAACAATTTTGATGGCCCAGCTTAATTAAATTATAATTAAAGTCTGAATTATGTGCAACACTGAATTATGTATGAGAAGTCTTCTTTCTAGTCCACCTTTAGAGACCTGTGAACTTCATTTCATATAGGCTGTCTTTACACTACAATTTGGTAGTACCAGGGATATCCTGCATCCTTAAGTCACAAAGAATCTAGAGTTCTAAAATATCTGCTTGTCCTACTTTCATGGTTTTCTTCCTGTATGATTAAAATGTGACTAATTATATGGAGAATTTAAAATTATAATTAATATGTAGCTTGAAGACTTTGTGATATCAGGCCAAATTTTCATCTCATTCTTCTCCAAATAACTGTCCCTCCTGTAAAGTCTCACTTAGTATGGTAATTTCTGCTCATAATTTCACAAGGAACAATATAAAATATCTGGAAAGGCTTATGAAGCATACTGTACCACTCCCAAGGAAACAAGGTGTTCCATTAAATTTGAGAGGCAGCATGACACACATTCCAGATTATATTCAGACCAGACATATTGTCAAAATGAATCAAGATCCATTATTCTTGTAAACTATATGATGCTGAATAACTTGATGTAATCTGACATTGGCAACAGCAAGGTTTATCTCCATTCGGCCCAGAAATCTCCTAAATAATTGCTTTTTTCACAATTCAAATAAATAGGTATACAACAAATTCTATTGCTGAGTAACCAGAAAGGAGATAGGTATAAAAGAAACTAGTTTGGGATTTAAAAACTAATAGCTCCACCATAAAATAAGAAGTCTTATGTCAGAAATAATAATCTTATGTACATGAATAGGAATACATGTGTACCGCCATAGTTTTACAACTTCATTTAATATTTCTTATTGAACATTAATTTGATAATAATCAATTTAATGAGATAGAAACAATTAAAAATGAATAAAAGTGCAATTTTATGCCATTGTGACTTAATTCTCTACCAAAGCACTTGAGAGTGGAAATTTTCAAGCACTGTTTACCTATAAACACTTGATCATTCTTGCAAACTAGATTTCTTTAGCCAAAACATGTTCTATGTAATTAGATCCATTAGTTCTATGTAATGGATCTAATCCAAGCGTTCACTTTATTTGAAACATGGACATGCATTCACAGTAATAGATCAGTGTATAATGATGAAGAGGAAGTTTTTGCTGACACGGTATTTCTGTAGGATAAAACAAGTGAGTCAGTCAGGACTATATTCTAAATTTGATCTTATAACTAAAAATGGATCTGAAAACATCATTGTAGAATGTCACAGAGAATTTTTTATATATTTATTAGTTCTACTAGAAGTTGTTCTCCCATAATAATAAATTCAACTAAAATATATGAACTCAACTTTCAAATAAAGTTTTGGGAAAGTTAGGAACTGTATTAAGCAAATAGTTTCATAGCAGAATTGATACAAATCCTTTCTCCTGCTATACAATTTAAGACAAAATTGAGTTTCAGAAATAATCTTTGGTAAATTGAGAAGTGATATTGTGCAATAGATCATTTTTTAATTCAAAACAAAAATACAGCCAAACTATGCCATTTGGAAATTTTATTTTTTATTTTATATTTTTTTTTCCATTTTGAAAATTTATAAAGCTTTGTGGTTATTGCTTAATCAGTAAGATACAGATCCTGACTATACTTCCACTCATTACTTAATTTTAGGATAACTGAAGCAAAGGAATAACTTGGACAAAGAGGCATTTAGCCTTTATGCTTGGCTTCTAGAAGATAATTTCAAAGTTCTTAGAATGTCCTGCCTGATAATAGTGTCTTTGTTCACCTGGTGGCCTTTGACCATGTCTTATAATCTATGCTAACAGTGCAGTGGGGACCTTGGACAATTCAGTATCAGCTCAACATCTGCAAGGGTTGGAGACTAAGGTCAGTCATGCTGGGGATCAATAATGTCTATATGATTAAGCCCCAGTAAAAGTTCTGCTTACCATAGCTCAGATGAGTTTTCTTGGTTGACAATACTTCATGCACATTGCTGCACATCTATTGCTGGGAGAAATAGATGCTGTCTGCACTCCTCCACTGGGAGAGGGCAATTGGAAGTTCTATGCCTTGGTGTCTCCTGGACCCTGCCTTATGGACTCCTGATTTTAATGTGTATCCTTTCATTACCATAAGCCCTAACAATAAGTAAAAATACCTTTCCTGAGTTCCCTGAGTCTTTCTAGGAAATTATTGAACATAAAAGTGATTTGGAGGACCTTGAAATTGCAATTGGTGTCAGATGTCAGGGTGATCTTGAGATTCCCAAACTGTACCAACAGATGTCACTTGACCTCTTAACCACACCAATCATAAATTAAAGTCATTTGCTGGGAATAATAATTTCCTTACTTCCTTTTTAGGGGATTGAGGGAAGCTGCTTAACTTCTATCAATCTCAATTTTCTCATCTGTGTAATGAGAATAAAAATACCTGTCACATAAAACTAACTGTAATAATTAAATTTTTATAAGTATGTAAATGTCCTATGAAATAAGTCAGGCATGTGGTATAGATTCAGTAAATGTTAGAAGCCAGCTCTTCTTTCTGTCTGAAATAATAGACTAATTTATTAAACTTTATAATTAATTCACTTTGATTTATACTTTATACATTTAAAATATTTTCTGTCATTGAAGTTTGAAAGTCAATGTGTGTGTACTAAATTATATAGAAATATAACTAAAACACTTTTGTCATTTTGAACATTCTGTTTGCATAACTTTGGGATATGTCTATGCATCTGCATGACAGCATTCTGTTGCTTTTTCTTTTGAAAGGCTTTAAAGTTATATAAAGAAAAAAATATCTGTAACTCTGTACAGTGCTGAGACCTGCCATGATTGTGCTGGGAGTTATTTACGGAAGATCTATTTCTTCTGTTGGGAATACATAACACAAGTTTTCCTTATTGTTCTGGACATCTCACCCACTAAACCATTCGTTTTCTCTAAGGACAGAAGTAAATAGCACAATTTGTTCTCAAAGACGACTAGCTGTTTCTGAAATGTGAGGAAGCTCATGGTAAATGGGCAGAGTGTTAGAAATAAATAAGAAAAATGGGGCAGCAGAAATAAATCTTTTATGATGCCTTCTCTCATTCATTTATATGGAAGCAGTCTTTTGCCACAGCTACAGGTGACAAGAAACAACGGAGATTGCTAGTGTGAAATATTCCTTCGAAAATAATTTTAGCAACAAAGTAATTTCATCAGCAGCCTCAAAAGGCACCTACATAAACCTCTTTTAAAAAGTACAAACTAAAGACTGATTTACAGAGAATGATGATTTATCTACTTAACAATCCTGGGAATGTGATTTTATTATTACTGAATTTAATTTTTATGTCCTTTATTTTTTATAATAAATAATGTTATTCAGACATTAGAAATGACTGAAATAAATATTAAATTTCCAAAAATAAATAATAATTTTCTAAAACTGAGTATGACCACTTAGAAAATGTAGCTTTATTAGCTGATAGACAACAAATAGTTTTATCATCAGTTTCCCAGGGAAAAAGTTTCTTCTCACCCAGAGTAATTGGAACAAGATGAATTTCCTTCTACCTACTACATGATCAAAAATAAGGCAAATAGCCACAACAACATAATATGGAGAGGCAAAATTAGGATAGATCAGTACTTATTGAAGCTAGAGAGACTGTGGCAAATTATATTTTCCAAACATGGCTACATTCATTTGTACACCCCCTAACATGTTCTTGTAATATAAAGCCTACTTCCTCTCCCCTTAAATATGGGCTAGGCTTTGTAACTTGCTTCTAATAAGTAAACTACAGCAGAAATGGCACTTTATGTCTTTTAAGGATAGGTCATGAAAGACAATACAGCTACCACATAGTTATCTTTCTCTAGTGAGGCTCCCCCTTGGATCCTAGTCACCATGCTGTGAAGAAGCCATGTGGTACAAAGAAAGATGTGGGTTTTTTGGTGGCAACTCTGGCTGATAAATAGCTTTCAGAAATGTGAGTAAGTGAGCCTCTAATGAGTCCAACCCTCAGTCTCTGAGCCTCTAATGACAAGTGGAACAAAAATGAGCTGTTTCTCTGGAAACCTTTTCAAATTGCAGATTGTTAAGCAAAATAAATGTCATTACTTTAAGATATTATATTTCGGCTTTTTTTTTTAATCTAACAGTACATAATAGGAACACTAAATTTGAGGAAAAAGTTTCTTGTTTTTTAAATTTTTTTTTATTTAGTTATGATAGTCACAGAGAGAGAGAGAGGCAGAGACACAGGCAGAGGGAGAAGCAGGCTCCATGCACCGGGAGCCCGACATGGGATTCGATCCCGGGTCTCCAGGATCGCGCCCTGGGCCAAAGGCAGGCGCCAAACCGCTGCGCCACCCAGGGATCCCGACGAAAAAGTTTCAAAACAAGATTAGTCCTTGTGTGCCATTCAAATAGTCAAGGCAATATAGTCAGAGGGAAATTATGATTACTTTTACTGACTTTAAGTCATGATCTTCATACATATTTGGGCATAACCATCTTAAGTCTATAAAACCCCATATAAGTAAACAACATATACACAAGAAACTTGAAATAAAATAGCCACATATCTGATAATTATTAGGTAACCACTATTTTAAAATAAACTGGGCTAAATATAGCACAGCACTAATGTCTATAAGTATCTAGAATGGTGTGACAACTGAACGTTTATTCCTTTGTGTTGACTGGAGGACTGCTTTATTTTAAAAACTTGTTTTACATTTAGATCTTTCATCCATTTTGAGTTTATCTTTGTGTATGGTGCAAGAGAGTGGTCTAGTTTCATTCTTCTGCATGTGGATGTCCAATTTTCCCAGCACCATCTATTGAAGAGACTGTCTTTCCTCCAGTGGATAGTCTTTCTCCTTTATCGAATATTAGTTGACCATAAAGTTCAGGGTCCACTTCTGGGTTCTCTCTTCTGTTCCATTGATCTATGTGTCTGTTTTTGTGCCAGTACCACACTGTCTTGATGACCACAGCTTTGTAGTACAACCTGAAATCTGGCATTGTGATGCCCCCAGATATGGTTTTCTTTTTTAAAATTCCCCTGGCTGTTCGGGGTCTTTTCTGATTCCACACAAATCTTAAAATAATTTGTTCTAACTCTCTGAAGAAAGTCCATGGTATTTTGATAGGGATTGCATTAAACGTGTAAATTGCCCTGGGTAACATAGACATTTTCACAATATTAATTCTGCCAATCCATGAGCATGGAATATTTTTCCATCTCTTTGTGTCTTCCTCAATTTCTTTCAGAAGTGTTCTGTAGTTTTTAGGGTATAGATCCTTTACCTCTTTGGTTAGGTTTATTCCTAGGTATCTTATGCTTTTGGGTGCAATTGTAAATGGGATTGACTCCTTAATTTCTCTTTCTTCAGTCTCATTGTTAGTGTATAGAAATGCCACTGATTTCTGGACATTGATTTTGTATCCTGCCACGCTACCAAATGTGAGACAAGATTCCATCAAAATCCTAGAGGAGAACACAGGCAACACCCTTTTTGAACTTGGCCACAGTAACTTCTTGCAAGATACATCCACGAAAGCAAAAGAAACAAAAGCAAAAATGAACTATTGGGACTTCATCAAGATAAGAAGCTTTTGCACAGCAAAGGATACAGTCAACAAAACTCAAAGACAACCTACAGAATGGGAGAAGATATTTGCAAATAACATATCAGATAAAGGGCTAGTTTCCAAAATCTATAAAGAACCTATTAAACTCAACAGCAAAGAAACAAACAATCCAATCATGAAATGGGCAAAAGACATGAATAGAAATCTCACAGAAGAAGACATAGACATGGCCAACACGCACATGAGAAAATGCTCTGCATCCCTTGCCATCAGGGAAATACAAATCAAAACCACAATGAGATACCACCTCATACCAGTCAGAATGGGGAAAATTAACAAGGCAGGAAACCACAAATGTTGGAGAGGATGTGGAGAAAAGGGAACCCTCTTGCACTGTTGGTGGGAATGTGAACTGGTGCAGCCACTCTGGAAAACTGTGTGGAGGTTCCTCAAAGAATTAAAAATAGACCTGCCCTACGACCCTGCAATTGCACTGTTAGGGATTTACCCCAAAGATTCAGATGCAATGAAACGCCGGGACACCTGCACCCCGATGTTTCTAGCAGCCATGTCCACAATAGCCAAACTGTGGAAGGAGCCTCGGTGTCCATCGAAAGATGAATGGATAAGGAAGATGTGGTCTATGTATACAATGGAATATTCCTCAGCCATTAGAAACGACAAATACCCACCATTTGCTTCAACGTGGATGGAACTGGAGGGTATTATGCTGAGTGAAGTAAGTCAATCGGAGAAGGACAAACATTATATGTTCTCATTCATTTGGGGAATATGAATAATAGTGAAAGGGAATATAAGGGAAGGGAGAAGAAATGTGTGGGAAATATCAGAAAGGGACACAGAACATAAAGACTCCTAACTCTGGGAAATGAACTAGGGGTGGTGGAGGGGGAGGAGGGCGGGGGGTGGGGGTGAATGGGTGACGGGCACTGAGGGGGACACTTGACGGGATGAGCACTGGGTGTTATTCTGTATGTTGGTAAATCGAACACCAATAAAAATTAATTTATTAAAAAAACTTGTTTTGAAAGAAGTAACTCATTTAATTGCTTTGTGTTCTTGAGAATGTGGAAGATAATGTTTTCTATTCTTCATCATAATTATAGTATTTACTCTAACGAGCAGACCAGCCCTATTGTTGAAGTAATTTCAAACATTTAATGTCTCTTCTATTTTACATCAATCATGTAAACCCTAAAGGTATGACATATATGAGATAATATGACATTTCTTCTTCAAGTGTTCTTTTTTAAATATTTGTACTCAAAAACAATCACCTATTTTAATAAGGAAAGTAAGCTTGATTGTGCCTTTATATAATCATGACTTGAATCCCTTCCATAAAATTGAGAGAAATATCTATGGATGGTATAGGAAGCGAGTCTTAAACAAATGGAGATAAACCTCTTGTTACCCATTTATCCATAGGCTATCACTTTTTTGAACCACTTTTTGGTTCATTTCCTCTTTTTGTAATCTTAATAGGATACAGATGAACAGCAGGGGCTTTTGCTAATCTTATTCTAGCCCACTAAAACAAAAAATAAAGAGACAGAAGTAGTTTGGTACTCAGCATACGTATTTAAATCTTGCATAAAGTTCTATATCTCAGGGAGGAAGCCTCAGAAGGGCACAGTACAATTCAGTCCAGAGAACCAAACCAAACCAAACCACTTGCCTCTGTGTTCAGTAAGGGTGCACAGCATGGTGCCAGTGGTGGGCTGCCTATGTGCCAGGACATGATATCAAAGCTTGTTTTATTTTTCTTTTCCATCCCAATCCAAGAAGATTCATTTTTTAAAACATTCTGCTTACAAACGAAAATTTTTCATTATATTCTATTCCATTTCAAGCAGAATGAACAACTTCAGAAGACTTTATTTATATAGTCCCTTAAGTTCCCTGGCAAAAATAATTATAACACTAACAGTATCACTGGCTCCAAATTTAGATAAGACCTTCCAGTGAGCTCAAAATAATTTTATTTTCCTCTTGAATATCTTTAGACATTTCTGAAAAATAAGAAAAATTATTATTTTTTTCTTATTTTAAAGATGGAAAAAATGAAATAAAGAATTAAAATGAACTCTTGGAGGGCACATATAGCAGTAAAACACAAAGATTAACTGAGAATGCTGTGTATCATGAAGAGCTGGGCTTGTGAAGAATGAACTGCTCATTTCCCATCCTAGCTTCTTCCCTGTCTCTCCCTCCCTCTTGGCCTCCCTTCCCTCACAGATGTTAAATGAATATGTACTATGTGAATATGTGAGTATGCTATGGGAATATCAAAATTATTTATCTTTGATCTATGCTTTCAAAGTGATGACTGTAGATTTTCAGAAAAAGAAGACTAATCATATAGCAAGTTAAGAGTTATTCTAAGAGATATGAGTGAGGTGCTGTGACACATATAGGAAAGACTCGCTAATTTGACAAGGGGCTGAAAGAAGAGCAAGAAACAGAGAATCGGGGAAGAATGAGTGGAAGTCATGAAGAGAAGTTGATCCTCATTATTTGCTAATTTGATATTTGTAAATTGCCTACTCACTAAAATCTATTTGTAATCCCAAAATTAAAAATGATGATTTTTTTTGTCACTTAAGAACATGTATAGAGTGACAAAAATGTGACATGCCTGGCTCCCATGTTCCCAGCCAAGGTCAAACAAGGTGATGCTCTCTACCTTCTAGTTGCAGCTTTCACATTGTAAACAAGTTTCTTTTTCACAGTCTATTTAGAGCCACAATTTCTACATTTTGTGCTTTTTTTTTGTTGGTGATTTCACTGTTTAAAATGGCCCCCCAGGCAAATATTGAAGTGTTTTCTAGTGTACTGAAGTGCAAGAAGGCTATGATGTGCTTCAGGAGAAAAATATGTATTTTGATTAATTTCATTCAGGGAAAGTTATAGTCCTGTTTGTTGTAAGTATATTAAATAAAGTATTTAAACAAAAACACAAATAAAACAAGGTTATGTATTAATTAGTTGGTGAAAATGTTGTGACCCAAGGCTCACAGGGAACTAACTTTGCATTTCCCCTCAGAGCAACTGTTCAGTATTCACTAATCTGGTGTTTGCAGAGACACTATAGAATACAACTACTATGAATAACAAGAATCAACTGTGGAATCCTAGGCAATGATTAATGAAAAGAAGAAAGGCATTCCCAGCAAAGAAAATAACCTCTACAGATCTTTTAAGTATGAGAGAGTGTTTTATATTAAGGAAATTCAGGACACACTTGCTTATTTTCTGTGGAGTTCTCCTTTTCTGTCAGACTGAGGAAGGTGTCTCTCTTACCTGGATCCTGAAGTTCCTCTTTTTCTAGATCGTTTCAAATTGTATTGTCAGTTATGTCTAGGAAGCATGCTATGTTTCATCTGATACGACACTCTTATCATGAGGAAAATGAATTATAGAAGGAATCAACATCTAGGCAAAGACAGTCAACTATAGGCTCAACAGAAGAGAGAGAAATGATATCTCATATTGCATAGTAAGTGACTGACCCAATCAATTCTTAGGCTCTTGGGAAAATTGAATGGAGGATACTTAGAGAAGAAGTGACAAAATAGGGACAAAGTAAGAGAACTGAGGTTAAAGAAGCAGAGTCATGATTGTGGGGTGTCAAGGGAGTAGAAAATAAGACTTATTGCCCAAAGGATGATAAAAAGCCAATTCCCCCCAATAGCTACTGGATCACTGGATTTCTTCTATATCCATTGTTTCTGGTCTCCATAAGGCTGAGCTGTGTTTTGCTGAGATAGCTTTATACACACACACACACACATATGTATATATACATATATAATTATATAATATATACATATAATACATATAATTATTATATTAATATGTATGGTTATATTATATAGTTGATGTCATAAAAATAAATTTAAATCAATAATCAATTACTTCTCATACATCCGTATACTGGCTGAGCCAGTCTTTGCTCCAGGCTTTAGGTCAAGTTCAAATTTGTTCCTTTTACTTCTAATTCCAGGGTCCAGGATGAAGATTCACTAGCTTCCTGGGCTATAATCTTCTCAGATGGATGGAAGGAGACCAAGAAGTCAAGCTGAAATACAGAGCATATGTAATAATCATCATACCTAAAAGTCAAAGGTCCAGCATGTTGTAGGAACAGTATCTGAGAGTGTTAAATAGTTTCTTAGGAGCTAAAACTGTCATCTTAAACTTATGAAATACCAGCAAACATCATATATAAAAGTTAATTTAATAACAATATAATATTCAAATACCATTTAAAAATTGCCATCAAGGCTTTTAAAAGTCAACAATGTTTTTAAAAGTTTAAACATTTTGTTTTATTTTCCACTGTAAAAGAAAACAAACTGTATCATATGATAGCTAAATATTATCTAAAATAGTAATATGAGCATCAGACAATAATAACTAGATGAATAAAGATTCAAAAGGCAATATATTATAGCACGTGAGTCATTAGGCTTTGCTAAAAGCCAAACATGTCTAACACCGTCCCACCTGATGACCTTTTTCCTTGGTATTCCCTCTACCAGGAGCCCTCTACCCAGATATCTGCATGGTTCTTTCCTTATTTCATTCAGGTCTTTGTTCAATGTCATTTTGTCAGAGGGATCTTCTCTAAAAAAAAATTTGTTTTTTAATGTGTTGGCAATTGAACACCAATAAAAAATAAATTTATTTTTTTAAAAAAAGAACCCTCTAAACCCAAAATTAGCAGAACAAGAAAGGCAAAAAAAAATGGATCTCTCTAATCACCTTCACTAAAATAGTGCACTTTTAGAGCTCTGCTTTCAGGAAATGTAAGTTGAATAAATGAATTGTAACTTCAAGTGTTAAATATTGATAAATTCACATTGAAAATTAGAAGTCAGAAACATTGGAATGAATGTGACAATTTGTATCACACTTTTTTCTGTGATTTCTACTTATCTCAACATTAGTTCTCTGAGTGAACTATACTTATACTAATTAATTACTCTTCTGCCCAGTACTCTTCTTAATGTAAATTATTCTAATAATATTTGAATTAAGACAGATTTGCCCTCAAGGAATGTATTGCCTAAGGATAAAGAATGTATTCTAGACATATTTAAATTAGCATATCAACAAGTGATATGTGTTACGGGAAAATGATATGTGATATGGGAAAATGTGTTAGTGTAATGTTTACCACAGTCTATGAATTAAAACCTAAGACTTTCTATTTAATAGCATTTTAAAGATATGTATTATTTTATTGCATTGTGGCTTCATAAAAATCTCTTTTTAAATTTAGTGTTAAGTTATATACATCATATATTAGACTATATAGATATATACTACGCAATTTAATATTATTTGATTAGATTAGATATAATTTCAGAAATAAGGTAAGGCTAAATATATAAGTCATTCTGCTAGTAAAAGTTAATATTTCCATTTGGCTGAATGGATTGTTAGGCTGAAATTTTGAAGATTACTGATAATTCTGTTTAATTTACTAAATATAAATAATTACACAAAATTATAGTAATTTTTAGTAGTTAGGCCTTTGCACAAATATTATGAAATTAGAAAAAATATATACTATCAATTGTTCATAAAAATCTATACTTCTGTGTATGTGTGCCTTTTTTGCATAAGGCCAAGAGGCTCCCGTGCATAATAGTATTAATCAAGAAAATGAAAGGATATGCACTGAGTGTTGAGAGTTACAATTAAGGATGGGTTCTGCCATTTAGGATCCAACTGTTACTGGTAAAGATTTGCATCAATACATACATTCATCAAGAATAAAAAGCTGAGGACACCTGAGTGGCTCAGCGGTTGAGTGTCGGCCTTCGGCCTAGGGCGTGAT
This sequence comes from Nyctereutes procyonoides, assembly GCF_905146905.1. Classification (NCBI taxonomy): domain Eukaryota; kingdom Metazoa; phylum Chordata; class Mammalia; order Carnivora; family Canidae; genus Nyctereutes; species Nyctereutes procyonoides. The sequence goes on along the minus strand of NW_026575142.1, from coordinate 61,246,558 downwards.
CCTGGAGTCCCGGGATGGAGTCTCACATCACGTTCCCTGTGAGGAGCCTGCTTCTCCCTCTGCCTATGCCTCTGCCTTCTCTCTGTGTCTCTCATTAATAAATAAATAAAATCTTTAAAATAAAGAATAAAAAGTCGTAATTTTCAAGGACAGTAAAATATTCAAGGTACAAGAACATCTAAAAGGAAACATAGGCATCATTATCTACAGTCAGGAAAACCATGTCTATTATTTTGCAGAACAGGTAAGTTCTTTGCTTTGTCCCTATACAGATTTTTTGCTTTCACTTTGAAAAAAATAAAATGTCCATTGAGGAAATTTTTTCATGAAACCATATATTTTCACCAGAGTAATAAGCTCTTTTTTCCTGGTAACAAGAAGGTTGCTAGACCTCTAGATGCTGTTTCCCCTTAACACTGATTTTCAGTGGGAAGGGATGCTCTCTTTCTCCAGTTATTTATCAATAATTAATAAGTTCAATGTCCAGAATTCCACAATAGTTGGACTGTTTTAGGCCAGAACCAATCACTATAGTCAATTTGAGGAAATATACCTCAAGTAAGAGCTCTGATTAATATCTGCTCTCGAAGAGCTTCTTGGATAGGCTTTTCTACTACAGTTGGCAAGAATGGGGAACCCAGTCCCAATGGTAATATGACAGAAAACACATATTTTTTTTCTACAAGGAGCCTTTCACTTTTACATTTATAATACATGCATTTTATGTACATGTATGCATGAAATGTTCTTAAGACACATATAGAAAGAGAAAAATTATATGGAACAATACATGCATTGCTCAGAACAAAAAATTAAATTTGATATCTTCACAATGGGTTCACAATTTATATGTTCTTTTATAATCTCACTTTTTCTAGGTACTGGATTCCTTTAAGAATCAAGCCAGTAAGAAGCTTATTTGGGAAAATATCACCCATTGCCTTAAAAAATAGTAAGCCAAGAGGTAAGAGTTCTAGTTTTATGCTTTTTTTCTTAATTAACATATCTTACTAAAGGAAAACATTGAATTCAGAGTTTATATAGCTAATTTTTTAAAAGATTTTATTCATTTATTCATGAGAAACACACAGAGAGAGAGGCAGAGACACAGGCAGAGGGAGAAGCAGGCTCCACGCAGGGAGCCTGACGTGGGACTCGATCCCAGGACTCAACTGATCATGCCCTGGGCGGAAGGCAGGCACCAAACCGCTGAGCCACCCAGGGATCCCCCTATATAGCTAAATATAAGGAAGATGAAATATCTCAGAATAAATTTTTATGCTTTTGTTTGAATGCTTACACTACCTTATTTTATTGGAACAATGACTTTGACACCTGTAAGACCATATATTTTGTTCTACCGAGGGAAAAAAAAAATCTACTAATTATAATAGCAAAATGCCCTGACTGTTAAACACACTTTTATTTCAGAGATGTCAAATTATGAAAACAAGAGTTACTTAGAATTAAAGAAATATAATTTCATCATTTTGAGGGGAAGCTATGTGAAAATATTATACAAAGAGATAAATGAACTCCCCTATTAATAAAAAAAACACAAATAACAAATGACTCATATCAAGACTTATCTTAGACAAGAATTATTTTTTTCTGACTAAATTTTTCAGAATACTTATATGTAAGCTTTGAATATGGATAATACACTTCAACAGAAAATCAAGATTTTTTCAAATAAAACTGTTATTGTTTTACATGATAATTTAAAAGGATATTTATTCTTCAAATGTTTTAATCTTATTAAATGTTATCTTTGGTAGTGTTGAAAACTAGATGGTAAAGATAATTAAAAATAAATCAGCCAGTCAATATCTTGAACAATGATTAGGGGCATATTTTAACTAGAGAATTACAACATAAAAGAATCAACATTCAATTAACATTCAAAATCTTAACATAGCTTTAATGAGTGTGGAAAGGAAGAAAGCAATCCATTCTCCAAATAAACATTATATTGTGGATATTGTGGTTATTGTAGTTCTTATTTATCTCCCCTCTGGTGTTGAGCAGTCTTCAGGATTGCTCATCAAATCAAACATTAATTTAATTTTTTTCAGTGAACTATATTTGCATGGATTTATTTCTTCTATTTATTTTCATTTAAGTAGTGATTGTTTAATAAAAATATTTTGTACAAGTCTGAGTGCCTTTTAACAATCATCATGGAAATAGTCAATTATACCACAAGAAGTACATTATTTTTCAAAAGCTCTTCTAAAGCTAGTTAGCAATAATACAATAAGACTCATGGAGAATTACTTTCATAATTTTGCTACCAGATGAGTGCATCAAAATTAGAACCTTAAGTAATACTCCTAATTACAGCAATGATACAATAATCTAAATCTCTAATCAAACTGGTAGAACTAGGGAGGAAGAAAGAGCTGGTAGAAAGGAAATGAGATAGCTGTACACTTCCTTTCTCTAAAATATCTCAAACTGATTTCAGAAGACTGAAGAAGGAAATGAGAGCAGTGTTAAAAATATTGGTCCAGATGGTTCTCACTTACTCTCAATTATCCCCTTATGAAATCTTACTTTATTATAGCTATCGATGCCAAACATTAGAATTGACTTTGTTAGTACACCATTGTGTTAATAATTTTCTTATCATAAAATAAGAAACATCATTATTGATATAGAAGATTTTCAGTTGCAACTTTGGTAACATTTTAAAGTTTGACTTGTGCAATCCATTTTTTAACTTGGTTGAAAAAGTATTCATATCTGGGCACCTGAGTGGCTCAGTCTGCTAAGCAACTGACTCTTGATTTCAGCTCAGGTCATGATCTTAGGGTCATGAGATCAAGCCCCATGTCTGCTCCATACCCAGTAGGGCATCTGCTTGAGATTCGCTCCCTCTCCTTCTGCCCCTCCTCCCCATTCATGCACACATATGTGCACATGCACTATCTCTCTCTCTCTCAAATAAATAAATAAAATCCTTTTAAAAAGATTTATTTATTTGAGGGGAGGGGAGGAGAGAGAATCTGAAGCAGGTTCGGCACTGAGCACAGAGCACAAATTAGGGCTCAGTCTCAGGACCGGGAGATCGTGACCTAAGCCAAAAACAGGATTTTCACACTTAAAACTGACGAAGCCATACAGGTGCCTCAATAAATAAATCTTTAAAAAGATATTCGTATCAACATTTTAACTTTCTATGGTCAAGAAATGTTCCATAGTTTTCTTGAGTATGGATATTAAAATAAAAGAACACCAAAATGCAACTAAAACTTACCTTCCTTTTGTAAGTTCCCATCAGTAATCTAAGGACTATATGAGCTAATTACTATTTCCTGCCTTCATATCATTCTTAATTTAAACTCTGTCTTAAGCATTCAAATGGTACATTAGAGAATTCAGATGTGATTTATACATTCATACATTCAAATATCTAGCATTTTATTTGGAAGGGTTAAATACTTCATGTAAAATAATAAGCAAAAATATATAAGACAAAAAAATAAAAGACTAAAAAATATGATAGAAAAGGAAGTGAGGCCAAATGACAAATATGCTGGAAGATAAAAGGTTCCCTGAGGAAGTAGCATGGTGACTTGGAACATGCAAGTCAACTTCCAGAATGCCCATGATCATTCCTCAGATCCACCACTATAGATCCAAAGAGGTCTTCATGTGATGGTAAGATCTGTTAAGTCATGGAGCACTGAGAGGAAGCATACAGAGAACAAGAAATCATTCTGAGTAGGTTTGGCTTAAGGAGGAACAGAAGAATTCCATCCTGTATGATGCCACAGCTCCTGCAATGGCTACTTCTGTACAAATAGCAGGCTGTGGGCAGAAGGTACTGCACTGGTTTATGGGCACATTGATACATTATTAGCTTACTATGATCTCAAGTCTCTCTCCTTCTATTGCTAAGAAAATTGACAAGGACTGTCCCCAGTGAAAAGGTAGAAACCAGAGATGATGTGAGGCCTGCCAACTACTTGGCATGGGCAATAGTCTTGTTGTGGGTAAAATCTATAATATTAATAATAGTTTATCATGGTTATTATGAGTTTGCTAAACAGCTGAGAAGCTCCAACATCTATATATATATATATATGTTTTATAAATATATAAAACCTCATCACATTGAAAGCAAAAGATAAATAATCCTTTCAACTTTCTGTGTTGCCCCATTTTCATTTAGTTTTTGGAAATGTTTGATTAGCAAGAAAAAAAATGCATGACTTGAGTTCTAGTTTATAGTCTAGAATACAGTGCAAAGGAAGCAAGAAAAGCAAAATCAAAAGAAAAACAAAAAGCAAAGCAAAAGCTTATCATATTTTTTGTCATTAGCCCAAGGAAAACATGTCTACTTGTCAATCTAAATTCAGCAGTTGTCTATCTAATGCTGTCAAAATGTAGGTAGATTTCACATTCCTGCAGGATTCAAACTCAAAAGATTGATGGTTCGCTAGCTTCGTTGTTGTTACTACTTCAGAAATGTGCCTCTTCTACTCATTTTGAAGTGGAACTTTTTAGAATGAGGGGCACCTGTGTGGCTCAATGATTGAGCACCTGTCTTCGGCTTAGGGCATAATCCCCGGGTCTGGGATTGAGTCCTGCAACTCCCACAGAGAGCCTGCTTCTCCCTCTGCCTATGTCTCTGCCTCTCTCTGTATCTCTCATGAATAATTTTTTTTAAAAAAGAACTTTTGGGAATTAACCATCCTGAATAAAATTTGAAAGGTAGGAAAAAGCAAAATTGTGTGTTCCTACAAAGAGAGAAGAGTTCTACCATCAAGGTCTAAGATTGTGTTCTCCCAGCATTAGATTCAGGGTATTGACCTTTGATACTTCAATATCAAACTATGAATATATATTAGTGGATGTCTAGCAAATATTACCAAGTAGATGTTAACCTGATGGATTTCTAAGGAGATGTGGACAGCTTCAGATATATCTTGATTCCAGGTCATCGATCTTCATTTCTAGATTCCTTGTTAGAGTTGTTCTCAGGAAAGCTCTCTGCATCATCACCAGCAAGACTAACAGTGGTAGGTATATTCCTCTATTGTTCTTACAGATCTTTTCTGAAAGTAATTGTTTGGCAAATGTTCCAGGAATATAGATTGGTCCATTTGGTTTCAAGTGTCCATCAGCAAACCAATAACTAGGGGTGAGGATTAGAGTAATAATTAGCCAGACACAGGCAACTGACTGCATTTTGGTCTGGAATGGTAATGAGGGAAAGCTTCTCAAGTGAACCAGAAATTAATTAACTTTGTATACGTTCCTTTAATGAGGGAAAGAGATTATGGTAAATCTCATCTTTACATATCGAAAGATACAGAGAAAAAAATTTTGGAAACTATGCCAAGTAAGTGTTATAAATTCCTGACCTGCTTAAGAAATGTGATACTGAGATTGCTTTTCTGCCTCTAAAGAATTTCTGGTCTTTCCTGTCTTGCCTCAGCTTCATCCAACATTGGAATCTGACAGAGCAGAATGCCTGTGACCAAATAGCAAATGACGTGGCACACGGCAAAGGAAATGGAGTGGTGAAAGTGATGGATGGACTACAAGGGGGGAGTAAAAGGAAGAAAGTGTCCTAAATAGAAATTCCCCAGACAGTTACAAGAGTTGGTCTTTTGGGAAAACCTCAAGAGATGGTGTAATATTTAAGAAAGCTGGATCTGGAAACAAACTTCTTGAGTTCACATTCCAATTTTGCCACTGATCATCTCCAGCACTTCAGAAAACTTAACTTCTTTTTGTTTTGGTCTCCTTATCTGCAGATGGGGCCTCTAACTTCATTTGATTGCCATGAGCAGTAATTGTCATAACAGATACAGTACTTTAAGAACAGTTTCTAGCATTGTATTAATCAGAGAATGTTAATTTCTAAACAATTCCAAAATTCCAATGGCCACTAGTAACTTAATAATTAAAGTTTATTTCTCAATTCCACTTCAGTGCAGAAGGAGTAAGTGGCTTATAGAAGGTGGCTCGCTACCTCATAGGACTCACTGACTCAGAGTTCTATTGTGTTACTTTGCCTACCTCAGTGTCATGAAAATCCACAAACAGATGAGGCAAGAGATTGAGGATACATCCATTATCAATCTTTTATAAATTTAAGTCATTATTTTCTCTATTAGAACCAAGGTCCTATGCCAATTCATTTGAGTATGGTGAAGACCCATGACTGTATTTACCAACTATAGACCATACAAGGTCTTAAACTTTTAAATCAACTCTAAAATTAAGGACAATTTTTCACGTTCTCCTGGATTTCTCGGTTTGACTATATAACAGTAAAGATCAATGTTTATGAATTGTACCATCCGTACCTTCCACTATCAAGGGTCGAATAAAGGAAATATACTTAGCATTTTGTGGTGGATTCCTCCTATCAGAGCTAATAAGGAAAAATATATATGTATACAGACTTCAGAGAGTGTTAAGTGTCAGTATAAAAATATGGAGATCTTGAATAATGGTAGCAAAGTGTGCAGACAGAAGAAATCTCTACCAAAGGGAGTATAGAGGTGGAAAAAGAACCCATGAGGCCTTGATAGTGAGCATCTGTGTATTTATAAGCCACTTAATTAAAATCTGGTATTTGTTGGTGCTAAGGGTTTTTACTGAGAGCATCACTGACTTTGATCAAGTAACCAACAGAAGATGCCTTTCACAATTAAAACTACATTAAAATTACAAAGCATGAATATTGGTAATTTTAACATCCAAAATGTAGAAAAGAGTTTGAATATTTTGTTTGGTGACACTATACTGGTATTTATATGGAAAGTCTGTACTTTAGATTATTAGTGATGAGTATGGCTTGTATGACATTTCTCCCTGTTATCTGAAGCCATATTTATGGTAAAGATCAATACTGGATGATCATGTACAATTTCACAGATTTGGCCACATTTTCTAGAGTGTAACCTTAAGAAGCCTGGTTTGGCAAACATCTACTTATTTTCATCTGGTTCTTCTCTTTGGCTATTGTGATATGGATTTATCTCATCATATGAGACAGAAACTATGTAAGATTAGGACTTAGGCTTCATGTAAAGTGGGCAATATAGGCTGTTTTCCCTGAGTGGCAGTTAACTAAGGTTAAGTTCAAGGTTAAGTTCATTCAAAAAGAATGAAAAAAAAATCTGCAATGGCTTTTGTCATTTATGTTCACTCCAGGACCCAGGCTAAAAATAGGAACCATCTCTTAAACACTGTCAATCTTGGGAAAAGAAAGAAGACTGTGGTAAGCTATACGTTGGCCTTTAACATTTCTGCATTGAAGTAATATAGGTCATCCCTGCTTACCTTTTCATAACTGAAGCAAGTCACATGCCCAAGCTTGATATTAAAGGGTGGATATATATAATCCTCCTTTAGAATGATGAAGAAAATGATTTTGAACAATATAATCAGGACATCAGCCAGATGGTGAAATTGGAGGCCCCATTCTCATATGCCCCATAGCAACAATAATTTGGCAGCCGTCCACAGATAAAGGTGGCTTGTAGGATCTTTGGGATCCAAGTAGGAGGTTATGAAGTCCTGAACGAGCCTGAGACTGAGGAGGGCGGTTTTAATGGGACTGGGAGAAGTCATGCCTGTTGGTGCCTTGGTTATCATGCCTGCTGACCTCAGCACCTCTGTAGACCCTGAAGAAACCTGTGAGCCAATACGGAAGAGCCATTGCTTTAGTCTCTTTTTAATTGAACCATTCTGTACAATAGAAGAGATCTATTAAGCACAAGCTTAAATGATTCAAACATCTTTTCTACAAATTAAATTGACCTTTCTTGCTCAGAGATCTCAGTTTTATCTGTTACTGGATGAGAGAAGAATCAGTTCACCATCCAACTTTCTATATTTCTGCAATTTCTAGAATCCTCCTAATTTCCTTTTATCTTAATTTCCTTTTATATTTTTTCACAATTATTTTCGAAGTTCATTTCTTTCTAGTAACACTATGTCAAATGATACCCATGGCAACTTAGAAGCACTCCTTATATCTCGTTTTCCAGTCTCCTTGAGTATAGTTAAAAGCTTATTCAAGAATGTTGCCTGCCTTCCAAATTATCACAAATGATACTTTTTAAAAAATGTTTTAGCACTGAGTAATATAAATTACTGCTCTTTCTGCCTCTAATAACAGTTTCTTCACTGTCCAATATAAAGCCTGAAGCCAAACCTGTGTACATTTAATTTGAGCCACTTTTTGTCCTAATTAGTCCACATATGTAACAGACTCATAGCTTTTTTTTAATATAGAGGCTTCCCCAGACTACATAAAAGCAGTTTTCACATTGTCCTACATAAATCTATAATTCTATAGGTGGCTTGCCTGTTTTTTGTTTTTGTTTTTGATTTTTTTTCTTCTCAGTCATGTGTCCCACAGAGTTCTTTAACACTGGGTGGTCAAGGACATGTCTTAATATCATCTTAATCCCAAAACAGAATTCCCAAGGAGATTCAGATACTAGTGAATTGTCCGTGACTCTTGGGGGGAAATATTTAAAACTATAAATACAATTTTAAAAAATGTCACTCACTTTGATTCTGAAAACTTAAAATTAATTTTGGAAATATTTTAATTTCATTTTTATTCATTTATTTTAATGTTAATTTGTATTTTCAGAAAGGAAGGGAAGGCAGCTACAGAGGGAGAGGGAAAGAGAGAAAATCTTCAGGAGGCTCCATGCCCAGCACAGGGCTCGATCTCACAGCCCTGAGGTCACGACCTGGGCCAAGATCAAGAGTTGGGTGCTTAATCAACTGAGCCACCCAGGTGCTCCTTAATTTCAATTTTATATTGAAGTTTAAAATGAGACTGTAGGAACCATCTACTCTGTAAAATAATTCATACTAAATAAGACAATTGCTTATTGTTTTAGACATTTGCAATTGTAAAGAATGCCCCACATTTTCTTCTTTTGATACTTAGAAAATATTTACCTTATCTATTTTCATTGTGTATAGTAACAGAAAAATATACCAATATTAAAACTTAATTTTCACAATAATCTTAGAGTTAAGTATCATTCTAGTTTGACAGATGAATAAAGTATGGAACATCTTGATGTCTTGCACATGGATAACAGGAAGAGAATATTTTGTCTTCAGAATTCTGGAAACAAACTCTTAACTAATCCATTACATTGGACTGCTTTTTAAATATATTAATGAATACCTACTATTTTTCTTATAATCATCAGAAAATTAGATAAGTGTTACTGCAAGTAACATTTATATCAACTACATAGCCCAACGTTTAACAGTATAATTTAGTTCTTGTTTAGTAAATGTACATTACACAAATGGATGGACCAGTGATTACAATCTGATCCAGCAAATATATTAAACATGTTTAGCATTTTTTCGTTTAACAGATAATAAATGTTCTTATATATATTTTTAAGGATTAATTTATTTTTTTAAAGATTTTATTTATTCATTAATTATATATATATATATATATATAATATATATATATATATATAGAGAGAGAGAGAGAGAGAGAGAGAAGCAGAGACACAGACAGAGGGAGAAGCTGGCCCCATTCTGGGAGCCCGACGTGGGACTCGATCCCAGGACCCCAGGATTGCGCCCTGGACCAAAGGCAGGCGCCAAACCGCTGAGCCACCCAGGGATCCCTGGATTTGTTTATTTTTTGAGGGGGGGGGGTGGGGGAAAAGTGGGAGAGGAAGAGAGAGAATCTCAAGCACACTCCCCATGAGCTCAGAACCCCACTTGGGGCTCAATGTCACAACCCTTAGGTGATGACCTGAGCCAAAATCAAGAGTTGGGAGCTTAACTGATTGAGCCACTCAAGTGGTCCAAAATGTCCTTATATTTTGAGAAAAACTTTTTTGTTGGTAAAAGACTTGTTTGCATTAAAGTAAATGAGACATTAAAAAATGAAAATAGAATTTGTTGTGAAATGAGTGGGAAAAATAATAGAAAATTATCTATTGTTTTAAAAATTAATTTAAAGGTGTTTTGGAATTTACATAGCTAATAGCCTCGAAATAGCTATAAATCATTTTGTTAGCCTTCTGAGAATTTAATACTTTAGACTTACTAACATTATCATCTTATTTGTTTTACTCATCCAGTTATTTGACCGATAATGGCTTTTTTTTCAGATTGAGGAGTATCTGTGGGTGACAACAATGAATGACAGATTGATATAATGTGGAGGAACTAAATGATTTCAAGAGACTCTGCTTTGCCTTGAATCATTCATATGTGGTGCCACGCTATTCAAAAATTAATGCTATTCCATAAATGAATAATGATTTAAATGTACTCAATAATTGTTAATGCACAAGCATTTTTCCTATCATATAATCAAAAAAAATGATGGGGCTTTGGCTAGTCTCATGTTCTTTTTTAAAGTTATTCAAAATAGATACTGACAAAGAAACAAAAAAGCTATTTCTAACATACAATACATCATGTAAATTAAATGGCAATATGTATATTTTCCAATCCTGATGTCCTGAGATTAATAAAAGGAACATTTTTAATATTAGGGTCTGTAAGGATGTTTGTCTCTGGGGAAAGCCACTGTTAAAAATGATGAAATTGATTATGTTGAATGTAATATATAATTCATACAATAAGTGATTTTAACAAGTACAAAATTAGTTCTTTCCATTGTTCAATAGAAGACAAAACTCAAATGGAAAGTCAGATCCCAATTAAGTGCAATTTAAGAGAGGAACATGGTGCAGATGCTATGATTTTAGCACTTATTTATTTATCAAACATTTGTGCAATGCCTCTTTTTTTGCTAGTCTGTAGAATGAAACCAGAGACTAGCAATGACAAGAGATCCAGAGGAGGACCTTCTGATGACAATTTTAATTCCCTAAATTAATCCATGGAAGTAACTGGGCAGAAGAGAGCTGTGCCAAAAAGACAGAGAAACAAGTTCCTTAAAACTTGAGCTCTGCATTCAACCCCAATCTGTTTTTTAAAACTAGTTCATGTTTCTACTTATAATTGAAAGTGTCTTGCTATTATTATGGATGAGGATAAAAAGATGGAACTTTCTTAGAGGTAGAGATGTTTAAGCTAAAAATTGAAGGATGCAGGTATGCGTATGCTTGATAACTGAACACAGGTGACCAGTTTATATAAATTATTAAATAAGAAAGAAGCATATTTGGAAAATTATGTGTGTTGGGGAATTCTAAAAAAGATAGGCAGGGTCTAGTTCTTGAAAGAATGTCTATAATTTTTTTAAAGATTTTATTTATTTATTCATGAGAGACACAGAGAGAGGCAGAGACGTAGAGGGAGAAGCAGGCTCCTCGACAACAGGGGCCCAATGTGGGATGGAACCAGGATAATACCCTGAGCCTAGGGCAGATGCTCAACCGCCAAGTCACCCAGGCAGGCAGCCCGAGTTCTGGTAATTTGTTGAGAATTTGAAATTTTTATTGAAATTATTAGAAAGATCTTCAAGTATTTGAGGAAGGGACCAAAATTATTGACCATTGGTTTTTCACAATGATCTCACTGGAGCATGAAAGAGGAAAGAGTCAGAGGCAAAAAAGCTATTCAAAATTGTGTTGAATTGCAATGCACACAGGAATTAACAAAGGCTTAAATGAGAGCATTTGCCAAGACATTTTAGTAGGTAGGATCTATAGTATCTGGTTTTAGCACCGGGCATGGAGCTTAATTTAACAATGACTATCAGTTTTCTGATTGTCTGTTGGGGAATATGGCAGCGGATGGTGTCATTCATTGAGATAAGGGTATCAAGAGGAAACCATATATGTAAAAAGAATAAATAGTATATTCCAAGTGATATACCTATCAGTGTAAGCTGAAACCTGTATTTCAGTTGCTCTTTTAGCCACCACCTACCATAGCAATCTCCATGAAGTCCCAATCTAAATGCATTTGGCATTTCTCAGATATTCCCAACAACTATCGCATGTTGTTCTGCAACTCATTTTCTTCTGCAGTGTCTCCCTTTGGCCTCTTCCATTGAATATTCCATAAATGCCATGTGTGGTTTCCTTTCTGGGATACAGTAATATCCCAAGAGATACAGCTACTCTGACTTCTGCAACAAATAACTTTCTCCACTCATCTGTTTGGCTTCCTCTGGACCATGCTGAATCTTTCAACAATGGCCAAACTGCTCTGAACACTCCTGTTACTACCAATGTTCTGGAGTCCTTCAGTATAGATTGAAGCAGTGTTTTTTGTACAAAAGCCATGTTCTATTTGACGCAGAAGTGAAAAGGCAGGGCTTTCTCCCTTGAGAACCTTGTTCTTCCACTTGAGCACAAAAGGATTGCTCACAGCACCAATGACTCACAAAGGTTTAGTGAAAAGCCTTTTTCCATTTTACTTAGCAGCTCTACTCGCTCCAAGGCTGGGCCTGGGCTGTGCACAATTGTGAACCACAGTCACCACGTTGCACCCTTGTGATATTAGACACTGTCATTTATTTGGCTTGCCTGCTTTGATTTCGCTGCCTTAAAGACTAATTTTTACAGAGGACCCTCCATCCAATGGACTTACCTTGCCATTTGCCAGAGAAGCTCACAGCTCTCCCATTGAATTACTGAATCCTTAGACTCCAGAGCCTACGACTGACTTGAACATGCTTACATGCTCCACGGTATCATACAAAGTCCTTTCCCCCAAGGGATGGGGATGAATTCCCAACCAAGGAGTTAAAGACCATCTTAATACTCCCATTAGACCAATTCTTAGATCTTCAAAGACAGGACTGTGGTTTTTAAGTTGACATGTTCTATAAAATCATAAATAGCATTCTTCCCAGAAGACGTCTGAATAAATTCCTGATAAAGCAGTTTTTCTCTGTTTTGCTATAATAATCATGTTGTCTTAAAATATTTTATTTTATTTTTTTAATAAATTAATTTTTATTGGTGTTCAATTTACCAACATACAGAATAACACCCAATGCTCATTCCGTCAAGTGTCCCCCTCAGTGCCCGTCACCCATTCACCCCCACCCCCTGCCCTCCTCCCCTTCCACCACCCCTAGTTCATTTCCCAGAGTTAGAAGTCTTTATGTTCTGTCTCCCTTTCTGATATTTCCCACACATTTCTTCTCCCTTCCCCTCTATTCCCTTTCACTATTACTTATATTCCCCAAATGAATGAGAACATACACTGTTTGTCCTTCTCCGATTGACTTACTTCACTCAGCATAATACCCTCCAGTTCCATCCACGTTGAAGCAAATGGTGGGTATTTGTCGTTTCTAATGGCTGAGGAATATTCCATTGTATACATAAACCACATTGTCTTAAAATATTTTAGATGGGAGTTTGTATGGATTTCTTCTCTAAAGGATTTCAGTTATATTTTTTCACCATCAAATGCAACTACACAGTAAGAGGATTTCATTTTGAAAATTTCTGAGGATGATAGGAATAAACCAGTTCTATGTAGTCTGCTCAGGTTGATTCAATTTTAACTAACATACTGTGTTGCAGGAATTCCTCAAAGCACTGGCGATGCAGCAAAATGTTGACAAAGAATGGCTTAGGTCCTGGTGGACTTATGTGACACTCACATTCTACAAACATACCAAGCCTAGGCAGCGTTCAAAGAAGACTTACTCATGCTTAGATGATGTAAAAAGTTATTTAAATTCCAATTTGGGAAATGACCAATTCTTTTCTGCACTTTCAGCATATAGATAGGCTTGATAAGGCACAGCAAAAATGATTTTCATTGTTATCTCTGATATCTAGCTATGCACTTTCCAGAATAAACTCAGTTACAGGTCCATTGCTTTATTGTCACTCATAGGTAAGTGGAAATTACATCTCTCTAATATTTTGTTAAAAGTAAAAATTTCAGGGGGCCTGGATGGTTCATTCAGTTGAGCATCTACCATCGGCTCAGGTTGTGATCCTGGGGTCCTGGGATGGAGCCCCACATTTGGCTCCCTGCTCAGTGGGAAGTCTGCCTCTCTCTCTCCCTCTATCCCTCTCCCTGCTCATGCTCTCTCTCAAATAAAGACAGAAAATCTTTAAAAATAAATAAATAAAATTAAAATCAATTCTCAGGGCACCTAAGCTAGGCTTAGTTGGTTAAGCATCCACTTTTGATTTCATCTCAAATCATGATCTCAGGATCATGAGATAGAGCCCCAAATCAGGCTCCAAGCTGAGCTGAAGCCTACTTAGGATTCTCTCTCTCCCTCCCTCTGTCCCTCCCCACCCCCATTTACACACTGTATCTCTCTGAAAACAAAATTAAAAATAAGAATAAAAAATTAAAAAAATTCTCATCCTATTGAAAGCTTTTCTCCACTTGCAGGTTAGGCCTGTTTCTGTAATCGGTTCTTTCACTCCTCCTTTCTTGTTCACAGGCTGAATCTGGCCGCTCTAAAGCTTGAGCAAGTAGTAGAGAAGAGAGGCACAAGAGAAAAATCCTATATGACTGGAACAGTTGTCACCTACTTTTGTGCCCTGAAGATAAAGTGTTTTCTAAAATTCTACATGCTTATTCTTTACTTCCTGAGGTGCTTTTGAGAGTTTTATTTTATACTTCGTCTAGTATGGGAATCTTTCAACCATAGTTTCCTTGAAGTGAGAGATCTCTTCCTTTGTAACAAACAAAATATGGGTTGGACAATGGTCATATTTCTGCCTTCCCATTTCAATGGCTTCCTGTTACTCTTAGAGAAAATAAAAATCTCTCACTGCTGCCTCTAACACCAGTGTTCCCTGCCCTGAGCAACCTCGCCCTGCAATAACTGCCACCTTGTTCACACTGCTTGTAGGGTATGAAGACACATTGCTTTTTTTCAGCCTAGTACTGTTGTCCCATGTACGGTTCCCTTGGTCTGCAATAATCTCCCTCTGTATTTTTCTATCTTTCAATGATCAGTTTAAATCCTAGCAAGTTAAAGACTTTTTATGAAAGCATCATCTAAGTCAGCATAACCCTTTATTTTTTTATTTCAGCACATTAATTTGCTAATGGATTTTATTTATTTGCTTTTTGTTTCCTAGGTCATTTCACCATACTATAACCTTCGACGTGTCATGAGATTTGTGTTTATTTGTTAATTACCAATTATTCATTATTAGGAACACATCATTGATATTTCAGAAGAATATTTAGCTGTGTCTAGTAGAAAACATTACAATATGTTAAGTGAAAACGTGGAAAGATGAAATATTTACCTGTACTTAAACATTTTATATGTTGCCAAGTAATGCATGTGTTCTCTGGAAATGGAGCGATAAAATATAGTTATAATCTAAATATGCCACCATACTCTCAGACATGTTTAGCATGTACCAAAATAACAGACTATCCAATTTTGTTAGTTTCTCATGGTTCTCTCTCTAAAAAAAAAAAAAAAAAGTTATTTATTTATTTATTTATTTATTTGAGAGAGAAAGAGAGAGAGAGAGAGAATAAGTGCACGCATATGCATGCATGTAAGCTAGGGGTAGGATGGGGGGGACATGGGAAGGGAGAAAGGCTCCACACTGAGCCACCCAGGCACCCCCAGCTTGAAGAACATTTAAAGAAACCTGAGAGTCAAGTGTGGGCAGGCAGGGTACTTCTCTGATGAATTCAGATTTTCAAAAGAAAACTCTGGAATGAGGCATATAGCCAATGCCCAATCTAAATATTAAGGGTTATTTGTATGTGGGTAGTGTCAAGAAGACTAATGTTCAGAATTAACTGAGGATTGCAAAAATTTACAAGGAGAGAAATGACTTGGATTTAGCTTAGATTTCTGAATGAGGCTTTTTATATATTTAATAAATAATTTTTATGGCTTCTTAGCTGTGATGGTTAATTTTATGTGTCAATTTGACAGGCTATGAGGTTCCCAGATTAAAAGTTATTTCTCAGTGTGCCTGTGAGTTTCTAGATGAGATCAGCATTTGAATCAGTATGTATCAGTAGATTGCCCTCCTCAACATGGATGGGCATCATTCAATCCAGTGAAGGCCTAAATTTTATTTTATTTTATTTTATTTTTTAATTTTTATTTATTTACAGAGAGAGAGAGAGAAAAAGAGAAAGAGGCAGAGACAAAGGAGAGGGAGAAGCAGGCTCCCTGGACCGGGAGCCCGACGTGGGATTCGATCCCGGGTCTCCAGGATCGCGCCCTAGGCCAAAGGCAGGCGCCAAACCGCTGTGCCACCCAGGGATCCCTGAAGGCCTAAATTTTAAAAAAGGTAGAGGAAAGAGGATTCCCCCCCTGCCACCCCCATCTTATTGTTTGGACATATCTTATCGATCTACTCTGGCCCTCAGACTGAGATTTACACCATTTTACAAAAACTGGAAATACTACTTTCCCTCTTAATACAATTGCATTAGTTTTTATACCTACTTTGAAACAAATTTGACTTCTTTGTTGTTAGAAGCTTGAAGAATATCAAACATTTTCATGGTGGTAGGCAGAGTACTTATTCTAAGGTAACAATGTTTAATGCACATTTCTTTTCCATAATTCAGTTTTTACCTTGGGAAACAATTTTGAAATCAACTGGGATGTTGATTTCAATATGAGGTCAGTTGGAAATGAAATAAAGTTCAGAGCCTCTTAATTAAACATCAGGAGTCTCTATCAGGAACTGCTCCTGTATTAAAGGAGAATGCCATCTTCTACACTCCAGTTTCTGATTTATGAAACCAAGCTACCATGTGACAATTGATATTTTATTTTATTATTTTATTTTATTTTATTATTTTATTTTATTTTATATTATTTATTTTATTTTATTTATAAGAATTTACTTATTTATTCATGAGAGACACAGAGAAAGGGGCAGGGACATAAGCAGAGGGAGAAGCAGTTTTCCTGTAGGGAGCCCAATTCAGGACTCCATCCTAGGACCCTGAGATCATGCCCTGAGCAGAAGACAGACGCTCAACTGCTGAGCCACCCAGGGGTCCCCTTTGCTCATTTTTAAACTGGGTTTTTTTGTTTTGTTTGCTGTTAAGTTGTATGAGTTCCCTATACACTGGATAGTAATCCCTTATCAAAAGTGTAGGTAGCAAATTTTTTTGCCCATTTTTAAGCTTGTCTTTTCATTTGTTGACTGTTCTGTTTGCTTAGAGGAAGGCTTTTAGTTGATGGAGTCCAACTTGTTTATTCTTCATTTTGTTGCCTTTGTTTTTGGCATCATACACAAAAAATTGCCAAGACTAATATGAAGGTACTTATTTCCTGTGTTTTCTTCTATGGTTCCAGGAGTTTTATGGTTCTAGATCTTATGTTCAAGTCTTTAATCCATTTTGAATGGATTTTTGTGTCCATATAGTGTAAGATAGGGGTCCAGTTTTGTTTTTTGTTTTTTTCTACATATCACTATCCAATTTTTCCAACACTATTTATTGAAGAGACTATCCTTTCTCCATTGTGTATTCTTGGCTCTTCTGTCTGTAATTAATCAAACATATTTTGATTTATTTCTGGACTCTATTCTGTTCCATTTATCTACAAGTCTAAGTTTTTATGTCAATTCTATACTATTTTGATCACTATAGCTTTGTAATATAGTTTGAAATCAGGAAGTGTGATACTTCCAGTTTTGGAAGGAAGTGTGATACTTCCAGCTTTGTTCTTGCTCAAAACTGGTATTCATTCTTCTTTTGTAAAGAAATGAAGCCATCTAGTCCTGAGCTTTTCTCAGTTGGAACATTCTTGACTCTGATTCAGTCTCCTTACTAGTATTTGATGTGTTGAGACTTTCTATATTTTTATGATTCAGTCTTGATAGGTTGTATGTTTCTAGGAATTAATCCATTTTTTCTAGTTATTCAGTTTGGATATATAATTGTGCATAGTAGTCTCTTATGATCCTCTGTATCTGTGTTAGTTATAATGGCTCTTCTTTCATTTATAATTCAATTTATTCAAATACTCTCTCTTTTTTCCTGATAAATCTAGCTAAAGAATGAACTATGTTAGCATTTTAAAAAATAAGTTCTTAGTTTCATTGATCTTTCCTATTTTGCTTTTGGTTTTTATTTCACTTATTTCACTGTTATGCTATTTCCTTCCTACTACTAACTTTGGGCTTAGTTTGCTATTTTTTATGTGGTTCCTTGAATTGTATAGTTAAGGTTTTTTTTTTCTCCTTAATTACTGCTGTAAAATTCCATTTTCAAACTGTTTTTACTGAATTACATAAATTTTGGCTGTGTATCCTTTTTGTCTTTTGTTTCAAGATATATTTTTAATTTATTTTATTGTTTTTTTTTGACTCATTAAAGAAGATGTGATTTATGTATACAATGGAATATGACTGATTGTTCTTGATTGTTCAGTGTGTTAGTATATCTTCAATTGTTGACTGGTGGGATTGTCAAGTATACATATCTATTTATGCAAATACCAGTGTTCATAAAAGCAATAGAAACCTAGATCAGATTCAATTCAGTACATAGAAAGCTTCCTTGGGTTCTGTCTAGATATAGGTGGCTTAGTCTACAGTGATTGATAAGTGATTCCCACTCCCTTTTATCAAAGGTCATTTATTTATGATGTGGTTCTCTCTCCATTCACTTCTATCTGTACATCATCTCCTTACCAAAAGCTGCATTTGGAATTTACATTCCCATCAGCTGGCAATGCTGGTCAGCCAGCAAAAATGGTCATGTTGGTGATTCAATCTCCTTTTCTTTTCTCCTGTTTTCTAGCAAACAGAATGAGTGGTGTTTTCTCCATTTACTTTGATTACTTTACTTTAAATTCTGATAATCTGATGGATACAATTTTATACTTCATTACATATGTCTTTGTCAAAAACTTCAAATTTGAAATGGAGTTTGGCATACGATTGACCATGTCCTATCCCACAGAATGACTTCATGAGGATAAAAGCATCTCCCAAATTACTCTACGCAAAAAAAAAAAAAAAAAAAAAAAGTTTCATCTTAAAGTTTCCCTGGGACGATGTTCTCAGAGTGACATTTCTGGAGCAGAAGCATCAACATCTATGTAAATACAGAGCCCTAAGTGAGATGTATGGGAGCAGAACTGGGAAGGTGGGACCCAACTTTCAGAGCTATAACAAGCCCTCCAGATGATTCTGGTTCAAGCCAAATCTGAGAATTTCTGTATTAGAATATCAGAGACAATTCTTTTTTTTTTTTTTTTTTTTTTAAGATTTTATTTTTATTCATGATAGTCACACACAGAGAGAGAGAGAGAGAGGCAGAGACACAAGCAGAGGGAGAAGCAGGCTCCATGCAGGGAGCCCGACGTGGGATTCGATCCCGGGTCTCCAGGATCGCGCCCTAGGCCAAAGGCAGGCGCCAAACCGCTGTGCCACCCAGGGATCCCTGAAGGCCTAAATTTTAAAAAAGGTAGAGGAAAGAGGATTTCCCCCCTGCCACCCCCATCTTATTGTTTGGACATATCTTATCGATCTACTCTGGCCCTCAGACTGAGATTTACACCATTTTACAAAAACTGGAAATACTACTTTCCCTCTTAATACAATTGCATTAGTTTTTATACCTACTTTGAAACAAATTTGACTTCTTTGTTGTTAGAAGCTTGAAGAATATCAAACATTTTCATGGTGGTAGGCAGAGTACTTATTCTAAGGTAACAATGTTTAATGCACATTTCTTTTCCATAATTCAGTTTTTACCTTGGGAAACAATTTTGAAATCAACTGGGATGTTGATTTCAATATGAGGTCAGTTGGAAATGAAATAAAGTTCAGAGCCTCTTAATTAAACATCAGGAGTCTCTATCAGGAACTGCTCCTGTATTAAAGGAGAATGCCATCTTCTACACTCCAGTTTCTGATTTATGAAACCAAGCTACCATGTGACAATTGATATTTTATTTTATTATTTTATTTTATTTTATTATTTTATTTTATTTTATATTATTTATTTTATTTTATTTATAAGAATTTACTTATTTATTCATGAGAGACACAGAGAAAGGGGCAGGGACATAAGCAGAGGGAGAAGCAGTTTTCCTGTAGGGAGCCCAATTCAGGACTCCATCCTAGGACCCTGAGATCATGCCCTGAGCAGAAGACAGACGCTCAACTGCTGAGCCACCCAGGGGTCCCCTTTGCTCATTTTTAAACTGGGTTTTTTTGTTTTGTTTGCTGTTAAGTTGTATGAGTTCCCTATACACTGGATAGTAATCCCTTATCAAAAGTGTAGGTAGCAAATTTTTTTGCCCATTTTTAAGCTTGTCTTTTCATTTGTTGACTGTTCTGTTTGCTTAGAGGAAGGCTTTTAGTTGATGGAGTCCAACTTGTTTATTCTTCATTTTGTTGCCTTTGTTTTTGGCATCATACACAAAAAATTGCCAAGACTAATATGAAGGTACTTATTTCCTGTGTTTTCTTCTATGGTTCCAGGAGTTTTATGGTTCTAGATCTTATGTTCAAGTCTTTAATCCATTTTGAATGGATTTTTGTGTCCATATAGTGTAAGATAGGGGTCCAGTTTTGTTTTTTGTTTTTTTCTACATATCACTATCCAATTTTTCCAACACTATTTATTGAAGAGACTATCCTTTCTCCATTGTGTATTCTTGGCTCTTCTGTCTGTAATTAATCAAACATATTTTGATTTATTTCTGGACTCTATTCTGTTCCATTTATCTACAAGTCTAAGTTTTTATGTCAATTCTATACTATTTTGATCACTATAGCTTTGTAATATAATTTGAAATCAGGAAGTGTGATACTTCCAGTTTTGGAAGGAAGTGTGATACTTCCAGCTTTGTTCTTGCTCAAAACTGGTATTCATTCTTCTTTTGTAAAGAAATGAAGCCATCTAGTCCTGAGCTTTTCTCAGTTGGAACATTCTTGACTCTGATTCAGTCTCCTTACTAGTATTTGATGTGTTGAGACTTTCTATATTTTTATGATTCAGTCTTGATAGGTTGTATGTTTCTAGGAATTAATCCATTTTTTCTAGTTATTCAGTTTGGATATATAATTGTGCATAGTAGTCTCTTATGATCCTCTGTATCTGTGTTAGTTATAATGGCTCTTCTTTCATTTATAATTCAATTTATTCAAATACTCTCTCTTTTTTCCTGATAAATCTAGCTAAAGAATGAACTATGTTAGCATTTTAAAAAATAAGTTCTTAGTTTCATTGATCTTTCCTATTTTGCTTTTGGTTTTTATTTCACTTATTTCACTGTTATGCTATTTCCTTCCTACTACTAACTTTGGGCTTAGTTTGCTATTTTTTATGTGGTTCCTTGAATTGTATAGTTAAGGTTTTTTTTTTTCTCCTTAATTACTGCTGTAAAATTCCATTTTCAAACTGTTTTTACTGAATTACATAAATTTTGGCTGTGTATCCTTTTTGTCTTTTGTTTCAAGATATATTTTTAATTTATTTTATTGTTTTTTTTGACTCATTAAAGAAGATGTGATTTATGTATACAATGGAATATGACTGATTGTTCTTGATTGTTCAGTGTGTTAGTATATCTTGAATTGTTGACTGGTGGGATTGTCAAGTATACATATCTATTTATGCAAATACCAGTGTTCATAAAAGCAATAGAAACCCAGATCAGATTCAATTCAGTACATAGAAAGCTTCCTTGGGTTCTCTCTAGATATAGGTGGCTTAGTCTACAGTGATTGATAAGTGATTCCCACTCCCTTTTATCAAAGGTCATTTATTTATGATGTGGTTCTCTCTCCATTCACTTCTATCTGTACATCATCTCCTTACCAAAAGCTGCATTTGGAATTTACATTCCCATCAGCTGGCAATGCTGGTCAGCCAGCAAAAATGGTCATGTTGGTGATTCAATCTCCTTTTCTTTTCTCCTGTTTTCTAGCAAACAGAATGAGTGGTGTTTTCTCCATTTACTTTGATTACTTTACTTTAAATTCTGATAATCTGATGGATACAATTTTATACTTCATTACATATGTCTTTGTCAAAAACTTCAAATTTGAAATGGAGTTTGGCATACGATTGACCATGTCCTATCCCACAGAATGGCTTCATGAGGATAAAAGCATCTCCCAAATTACTCTACGCAAAAAAAAAAAGTTTCATCTTAAAGTTTCCCTGGGACGATGTTCTCAGAGTGACATTTCTGGAGCAGAAGCATCAACATCTATGTAAATACAGAGCCCTAAGTGAGATGTATGGGAGCAGAACTGGGGAGGTGGGACCCAACTTTCAGAGCTATAACAAGCCCTCCAGATGATTCTGGTTCAAGCCAAATCTGAGAATTTCTGTATTAGAATATCAGAGACAATTCTAATACAAACAGCATACAATAAATAAGATAAATTAATGGAGTTAAATTTAAATCATTATAGTAAGTGGGAAATGTCAGTACTTACCAGAGTCTAGGGAAAAGAAGATCGTGACTTATTCATTCATTTAAAGATATCTATTACACATCTGTGATGTTTAAGTCACTGGGGCTACATGCTAACTCTATAGATGTGACAAAAGCTATACACTTCAAGATTACAATATAAAACAAATGGAGAATAACAACACTAAACACAAAAACCACACAAGAAATATATAATTACACATTTTTTAATTTTATATAAAAATACTCTATATAAAAAGTATAGGTTGCTATGAAAGAGTTTAAAAGAAAGACGTAATTTAGACTCAGGGATCAGAGAAAATCATTCTGAGGAATTTATACCTTTTTAAATGACCTAAAAAATAACCCCAAACTTCCAGACAATAGTGGTAAGGTGATGGAGGAAAGGAGTATTCCAGACCATAAGAACAGAAAAACATGTGAAAAGCCCCTCCGTAGGGAAGATGTTCATCTGTTCAGAAAAACCAGAGTCAGAACTGTGAGGCACTACCTAGATGTCCCCCTCAGAATGGAGGCACAAGCCTGCGCCCCTTGCCTCAATATGGGATCACTCTCAAGGACCTTTCAAGTTGTAGAGCTCCCTGTGTGACCAACCTAGACTTTGGCTTTAAATGAATCCCTGTTCAACTTCTTTCGCCTAACTTTTTGCTTCCTTTACTTCCTTTCAGCTCCAATAAACCTCTGAAGCACATGTCTCTGTCTCCAGAGTCTATTTCCAGGAAACCTGACCCAAGACAGGAAAAAGTTTCTTTTTACCAGAGGGTGGTTAGAAAGGGTTAGAGCAGTGGGAGATGTGGGTGCAGACAGGCAAAGACAGATGCAAGTCCATACTTAATGCATTTTGTTCTAAGTGGAATAGAAGAGGCCATTTTGAAGGGTTTTTAAGAGGACTTACCAAATATGATCTAAAATTATCACTTTGGACACTGTATGGAAATAAAATGGGCAAAGCTTTTTCTCCCACATATGGATGGAAAATAAAGGAATTGGCACTCCCTTCCTGTCATGAAGATATTATAATTTTAACACCGTGTGGTCCTTCATACTTAGACTTCTCAGTCATTGCCTTTCTTAGAACAAGAATCATATTATTTCATAAATGAGGTTTCACATTCCTTGGGAAAAAAGCTCAAATTTTCTAACTCTGAATTCTCAGGAGCTATTTTTATTTTATTTTATTTATTTATTTAAGAGAGACTGCACACAAGTGAGCAGAGGAGGCCGAGGGAGAGGAAAAAGCAGACTCCCTCCTGAGCAGGGAGCCTGATATGGGACTAGATCCCAGGATCCTGGAATCAGGACCTGAGCCAAAGTCAGGCGCTTAACCAACTGAACCACACAGGTGCCCCTGATTTCTCAGGAGCTATTATCACACTTCTGAAAAAATAGCAAATGCTTGTTACTAAAGTTAAAATAAAAGTTGCTTTGGGCACATGAGTGGCCAGGAAGGCATTGGCTCTCTCCAGGATGAGGATCTTCCCTCATCATCTGAGAGTTCACTGCAGCTGCCTGGAGTCAGTTCCTTAGCTGTGGGAAGCATAAGGACTGGATGTATCAACACTCTAAGAATAGATTTGTCTCATGAGAGCAGGCTCATATTAAGCAGGCCCCCAGAGACAGACGTTTAATGCCTGAACTTAAAGGTAAATCAGCACATTTTCTCCCCTTCAGCATGCTGTACTAAAGGCCCAAATATGACTAAGATGCTATCTGTACATGTGCCAGTCTACAAGTCAAATTATAATCAGAAATGTGTTTGGTAAGCACAGAATCAGAGAAAAGGAAAGTCACTGTGATCTGAATGTGTAAAAGCATCATTCTACTGAGATAACCTGATGCATTCATATCCAAAATATGGATTTTTCCACTTATTAAGACCAGACAACAAATATCTTGGTGCTTACCTAAAAATGCGCAAAATATGTTTCCTGATGTTTCCAGATTCAAGCAGAGTTCTCATTAAAGAAATACACTTTTTCTTAATTATGTTAATTACTTTAATGAGGTTTTAGTCAATTCTTGCTAGAGTAATTTCAAGCCTTTAGAATGATTCGCCCCTATCTCTAACATGACTCTGTTTATGATAATTTAATAATGTAGCTCAAGATGTTTATATTATTTCTGTCATTTCAGGGAAGGGAAGTTTATTATTTGGGTAGAAGCTAATTTTTGTCATTTTTTTTTACCACTCTGTAGTGATTAAACTCATACTCGAGTGACAATTCTATTGCATAGCAGCCAATATCTTTTGAAATCCTTGTGTTAGGAGCAATATTGGATAACAATATTAATTACTCAAATAGATGAAGAGAGGGAAGGAACTTCTCTATAGAGTAGCACATTATTTACTGAACATTAGTTGTCTCAATTTGTTAATAATTTAGAAAGCACAGAACTACCTATGCAAAGACTTAGAGACATACGTAGGTTAAAAATATGGCTTCCAGAAAACCTCCTGAAAATTATGCAGTTGATCCTCTTTGCTTTTCAATTTCCCCATCACAAGAGTGAGAATAGTTAGGAGGCTATATTATAGTTTATGTGTTTATGCAGGATAATAATTAAATTATCTAATGTGGTTCTTTTATTACCAAGTTGAAAATAAAATAGAATTTCATCCTGTGAGCTTAGACAAAATGTTTTATTCTCAAAAGGTCGGTCATGAATTTGGACAAGTTCTGTATTTCAGTGATAAATTTTAATTTTGGCCAGAGATTAAAGAAAAAAAGAACTACATAGTGAAAGAAAGTAGCAGAAAGAATAGCAGCATGGTGGAGAAAAAGAAGTAGGACATAAAAGACTGCAGTTCTATAATGACTGGGTGACCTGCCATTATCTAGTATTTCTGATTACTAGATTCCCCAATATAAAAGAAAGATTCTAATATGTGCACCATCCAAATACTTGCCTATTGTGGCTAGTTGAAATAATAAATGTGAAAATAAAGATTTATACAAATGTTAGTGAAATGCATTACTAATATTCATTTTATAATGGAGCTATTATACATTATTATGGTAACAAAGATAAATTGTTGCTAATATAATAATAGTATTCACAATAGTTTTACTTACAATAATGATAATAAAATCAGGACATCTTAATTATCACAACTCCACACTTATTTAGCAAAAGGAAAATGAGATGTAACTAGAATAAGTAGAAAGTAATTATTAACTTTTTCTTAATCATTGAAACAAATATTTGATAATTAAGCCACTTGCTTTTTGATGTTTTCAAAATCAGACTCTGTTGAAAAGCATATTCATAAAGAAAGTGAAGAATATTTGTTTTATTATTTTTGTCATTTGTCTTGGTTTCATTTTTGTTCATTTTAAGACTAAAGTTCAAGAGCAGGGTACAACATTGGGCGGTGCTGAACTGACCAGATTAGCTGCAGGAGAATGGCTAGTGCAGTACTGAGACATGGAGGGATCTTGGATTTGATTGATGACACTTGCCAAGACAGGCTGCCATATAAGGATGTTGCAATACCACTGAATGAGCTTCCTGAACCTGAAGAGTACAATGGCCTCATAGAATCTGTTAAAGAGCAAAAATTGAAGTGGACTGACTTAGCCTCATAGTAACTCCATGAGAATGTTCCCCGCCATAGAAAGCGAACAGGTGGCTCCTTTTTCATGCATGGAGATTTTTAAAACATTTTCTTCTAGTATCCCAATTCAGATCTTTCAGTGATATATTCACATCAAAGAATAGACACCCACTGAATTTGTGGTGGAAAAGTGCAATGTAAAAATAATCGCCAGAATGAGAAAAGGTTTAAGATTTCTCAGGAATGCAGAATAATTGGCCCCTGGAACCCAAATTTCTTTATTCATTAGCTTGTGTTTGAATGGAACTGGTTAAACATTTGCCTTACCTCTGATTTTGTTTTACTATCAGAGTTTAACACTTCCCAACTACTTATCCATGTCCTGTGACATGGATGATTGAAGATACAAGACAGAAAGGCCAAGATGCAAGATGGTTAATTTCTCATATGCCGCCACTCTGAGAAGCATTCTGAATGACAGTGTATAGGACCCACAGGATTATGGATAACCCATTCACTGATTGCTGGGCTTCCTAAGATTTCCCATGGTATTTCAAACTTTGGATAATTCCACAGATTAAAAGTTATCTGGCAGTTACCTCTGCTCTCCCCACAAGTTAATTTGGTGCCACTGGAAAAGATCTTTGGCTAGCTGTGCCACCAGTTTACCCAATAACAAGATTTCATATTTCTTTTTTTTAATGATTTTTTTAAGATTTTATTTATTTATTCATGATAGACATAGAGAGAGAGAGAGAGGCAGAGACACAGGCAGAG
The DNA here is from genome assembly GCF_905146905.1 of Nyctereutes procyonoides. Taxonomy (NCBI): domain Eukaryota; kingdom Metazoa; phylum Chordata; class Mammalia; order Carnivora; family Canidae; genus Nyctereutes; species Nyctereutes procyonoides. The sequence continues at coordinate 61,219,892 of NW_026575142.1, read as the reverse complement.
GGAGAAGCAGGCTCCATGCAGGGAGCCCCTTGTGGGACTTGATCCTGGGTCTCTAGGATCAGGCCCTGGGCTGAAGGCAGTGCTAAACTGGTGAGCCACCAGGTCTGCGCAAGATTTCATATTTCTTAAAGCCCTTTCAGATATAAGGGAAACACCACAACATCAGTATTTAGTTACATTTGAACCAGAACCTGCATTTTGGAAAACACATTCATGGACTTTTATCTCCTGGAATTATTTACCTCTGTTAAGTGGTATCTCTTGTTTTCTTATGTCCGTTGTGAACTTGGAATAAAGTCCCGGCTTGTCATTCTGCATCCTTCATTAAAAAACTAGACACACAGAAAAACAAATAAATAAAATAAAATTCGAGAGCAAACACCTTTTCTTTTTCAGCCCTCCTTTTTCTGCAGGCAGAGGCATACTGGTGTCAACTTTAATACAAATGTAGAAGGGATTTGTTTTATATAGCTTTGCTGCCAAATGTAGTGGATACAAAGCCTTTCCTTCTTGGTTCACTGCTTATGTATAATGCAAATGCTATGATAGCTCAGCAAGATATCATAAGGCATAACTGTCAGGTTGATTCAATTGATAGTATTTGTAATGTTGGATTTTCTTGCATTTGAAAGCATAGATGATGAGATGTTCAAAACATGGCTGAGTCAAGCAATCTCCCATAGAAATGGTTCTGTCAACGGTACCATGTGATTATTCCTCTAGTGTCACCTCACATAACCACCACCAAAATAAGCTTTCTAAACACATTTCATCCTGCCACTCTGCTGTTTAAGGAGCTACAATTGATCCATACTGCCTACCACTTCAAGTTATGAACCCATATTCCATTTATTTCTTGAGTCAAGAAATATTTATTGAGCTCCTACTACAGAGCAAAACCATCCTAGGGGCTAGAAATGCAGTGGTGAATAACACAAAAATATTTAACAGCCTTACATTCTATTTATCTCATTCTCTAGATTTTATACCTAGTATACCTATCTCAAATCTATTCTAGTTGTTTCACTGATTCTTTGTATATCCTGACTGCTCTCCACTTAGAAACTGTAGTTTGTTTTTTCAGTTCTCTGACTTTCAATAGCTTTTTTTTTTTCCAGCTTTATTGAGGGTGAAGGAAGGAAAAATTCTGCAATGACCCTTCAAGGCCTTCCAACTGGTCTAATAGTTACATTTGTATAAGGTAGATTAACATGAGGAAAAAATCCAAAGTTTTATTACGTGAGCACAGAGACCCAATAACGAAATTGAGAACTAAAGAAGTTGCCAAGGCAGGCAGTTTTTGTACATTTTAGACAAAGAGACAATAAATCTGTAAAGCTTTAATGGGACAAAGAAAACTCAACTTTACAAACATTGTATGGTCTCATTCATTTGGGGAATATAAATAATAGTGAAAGGGAATAAAGGGGAAAGGAGAAAAAATAAGTGGGAAATATCAGAAAGGGAGACAGAACATGGAAGACTCCTAACTCTGGGAAACAAACTAGGGGTGGTGGAAGGGGATGAGGGCAGGGGGTGGGTGGGGGTGACTGGGTGGCGGGAACTGAGGTGGGCACTTGACGGGATGAGCACTGGGTGTTATTCTGTATGTTGGCAAATTGAACACCAATAAAAAAGTAAATCTATTATTTAAAAAAAAGAAAGAAAACTCAACTTTATGAACTTCAATTACCAAGGATTTCTAAACAGAATTCGGGCTGGGGTGGTTAATTAGTAAAAAGTAGGAAGGTTATTTATACAGCTTCTCCCCTGAATTTCCTGTCTCTGGTGATAAGGTCTTTGTACCTCATTGTAAAGGAAAAGTACCTTCCACAAATGGAGATGATTTCTTGTTCTCCTGGGGGTTGAGGGCATTCTGAGTGTCTTTCTTGCACAGGCTACCTCTTAAGTAACTTTCATTTAAAATAATCTATATGCGCACATTTTGGGACATGCTAGGGCAGCACATTTTGCCCCTTGGCCCCTTCAAAGTATAACTGACAAGATTGTAATATATTTAATATGTATATCATGATTTAATATGTATATCATGATTATTTAATACCTCTCCATTAAGTTAATTAACACATCTGTCACCTCACGTATTTGTGTGTGAGAGAACACTTAAGTTCTCCTGTCTCAGCAAATTCCAAATATATGATAAATGTTATCAACTATAGTCACCATGTTATACATAAGATGAGACCTTATTCATGTTATAGATGAAAGTGCAGCCTTTTTACCAATCTCTCTATTTTATCCCACCACCCCTCAGCCCCTGGCAACCACCTTCTACTTCCTGTTTCTGTGAATTTGATTTTTTTTTTTTTTTAAGATTCTACATAGAAGTCATACCATGCAGTATTTGTCTTTCTGTGTCTGGGTTATTTCACTTACCTCAGTGCTCTCAAGGTGCATCTGTGTTGCTGCAAACAGAGGATGTCTTCCTTTCACATGGCTGAACGATATCTCATAGGAAGTTGGGTTTTGTTGTCATTAATCTTAGAGTTTTTGTTTGCTTCTTTTTAGTAAAGATTGAAAATCAGACTCAGAGGCCCCTATCCTAAATTACTGAACATAGAATAATGAGGGTGTAACTCAGCCTTGTTAAAGCACATGTGAATTTGGTTATTATGTTTCACTTATAAACATTCCCTTCTCACAAAAATTGCCCAGTGTACAGTTCTTCTGTTTTAACCTAAATGCATGGGGATTTTTGTTTTTTAAATAGAGTATGGAAATGTGTAAATACTCTTAATAAGAATGACTAGAGGAAACAACTTCTTTTTCAGAGTTTTGAATATGTCATTTTGGCATTTGGAAAAAAACAACAAGCAATTGTTTTGAAAAATGGAGTTCTGACCTAGTTCTGATATTTATGTTTTAGGAAAATTATTAAAGTATATTGCCACACAAAAATGAACATTTGCTTCTAGGCAACTTCAAAATACCCTTGAATTGCTAATGATAAAGTGAATTTTAAAATAGTCCTGGTGAATTCTGAATATAGTGCTATATTGAAAAGACCACATTTTCCAGTGTGATTAATGACCATTTTATAATCTTGATTGCATTTCTTTCTTTATGAGTAACATCTATTTCAAACTATGGCATAACTGGAACTTTCCTGTTGAATTCAGTCACTAGCTAGATATGAGCTTCAAAAGAAAGTAGAAAAGAGGCAAGAAAATAAAGAATGTTGTGGAGTTAATTTCCCATAGAATTCTTTATCGGTAGAAGATTGCCAGCCTAAAAGACATACTAACTTTCCTAATGCTCTGGTTCAAGAGTTTTATTCTATTGTGCTTTTAAAAACTTTCCTTGGAGCATTTATAGTACATTCCATCTTCAAAATAGTTTAAAACTGTCAACTAGCTAGTCCTCACAACACCCCTTTGAGGCAGGTAACCATTATTATTCCCATTTTACACTTGGGAAAAAAAAAAAAGAGTAAAATGGTTAAAAAAAAAGAGTGACTCAGCCAGAACCCTGAAGCTGAGTTCTAGCCTATTACACAGACCTATCCTCAATCAAAGTTTTCTTTTAATAGCTACCCTTATAATCATGTAGGCTTAGTTAATTCAAATATTCACTAAGTAGTAGCTGAGCAACACCCTAATACAACACTTAATTTCTGGATACATTTGAGCTCACATCCACAAAGTAATTTTAAGGTAATACACACTGGTGGGTTTGTGTAGGAGCAGAGGCATGTAGGTGTGCGTGTGTGTGCGCGACCCTGTGTCTGGAAGATGGTCATGGTGCAAAATGCACACAAATGATCATTCATAGCAATATGTCTTAGGGTGGTGCATAAACAAGATGAAATGATTCAAGAGGAGATCTCTTCTACCTAAAAATGATCAATGAAATTCTCAAAGAGCCGGTGCCATTCGGATACCTCATGGTTGGTAAAATCTTCCCCTTTTATCTTCAGTCCTACAACTCAAGATGCCTCACTCACTTCTCCCAACTATTCCATCTGCTGCTAAAGTCAATACCCCCTCAGTCCTTCTGATAAATCTGCCCCCAAATATTCTGACATCCGAACTTGGTCATATAGTTTTCCTTGTTTAAAATTCTTCAAAGGCCCATCAACACGGAATCTTTGTGAAAGACATATCTTCTTAAATAGCCTTGGTGATGTTTCTTATCACTTAGATTTAGAAAAATGAGCCTTGAAAGATACAGTCTAACTTATTTTTATCAAAGTAAGCTCCCTGTATTCTTTTTCTTTCTCTCTGGGTTCACTGGTCCTTGTCCACCTATCAGCAACGGTGCTTTTATGCTGTGCTTTTACATACTTTTATGATTCACTGGCCATGCTCTGCCAAAATCACTTGTTTATGGGTTCATTTCCCTACTAAGCTGTCAGCCACAGAATATAGTACTAGCCTTTCAAATAGTAACTTAATAAATAACTATTTAATGTTACTAAAAGAATGAATGACCCAGTTGAATATAGCAGTACTGTGCACTCAAAAGTACAGGAAATGTCTCAAATAAATGTCCTTAGAGATGACAAGTTCATGACATAATTATAAAACAGCACGTAACTCTGTTTGGCAGGAGCCAAGTAAAGAATAAGGACAGGACAACAAGGGTTATTTGGGATCAGATTACAGGGAATTTTGCATAGTAATATCCAAACCCAGTTTCCCACTTTTCCTATCACTCACTCTCTTTTTTAATTTGGCCTACGTATTCTCCACCTCATTTTTTGAATTCAATAAAACATGTTATTCCTTCTAATCCAGTCTGTCTGTACAGATCAGGTCATTCTGTTATGGTCACAAAATTACTTCTTAACTGATATCTATTAACTGATTCTCATTTGTTTATCCTGTATACAGGGACTGCTAGACTAATCTCCCCATAGTACATCTCTTATCTTATCGTTCTTTGCTTTAAAGAACCCTAATGATTCTCTATTATCTGCACGATACAAGCTGGGTTAATTGATTTCTACTTTTCCCTTTCTTTTATCTACATTTGTCTGAATAAAAATGAACTGCAAAAAATTATTGGACTGGGAGAAATATAATGTAATATTTTAAAAGAGTGATTTTTTTTATCCTTCAGGTATATTTATTCTTTCTGTCAAACTAGCTGAAGACATATCATGAAGAGGGAAGAATTTGTAAAGAAAAAAAAGTATTACAAACCCAAGATTTGAAAGGCTTATCAACAGAACATTTAACTTCCTTAAACGTCTTTGGGATTAAGGCTCATTATTAGGCCTTTTCCTTCTTGGCACAAGTAATAGAGTATTTTCAGTTAACCTATTTTACGACTTTCATTTACATTTAAAAAGATCAGTTCTAAAGATAAATAGTTTATCTGCATATAAAATCTTTAATAACTGTTGATCACTTCCTATTCGTTTATACATAATGAAGTTTCTTTTTTCTTTTTCTTTTTCTTTTTCTTTTCCTTTTGCTGCTATCAAAATTTTATCTTTGTCATTCACCCGTTTGAATATAATTGTCAGGATGTGGTGATGTGTCACCGTGTCCTAACTGGAAGTTTTTGAGATGTTTGGATCTGTAGATCAATTTTTTCCTCTACTTTAAAATGAACTTTTAATTTTAGACCAGTTTCAGTTTGAAAAAAAAAATATCGGTAATATAGTACAGAGAATTCTCAAATAGCCCTATAGGCACCAAGGGCAGGCCACTCCAAAATGTGCCACCTTGACATATCTATTATTTTAATAAAAGTTACTTAAGAAACCATCAATGCAAGAACACTCAGACTTCCTCTGTCCCTGTGAAAGCAGGAAATAAACCTCTCAGATGAAAAATACCCCCCATGTCCTAAGAAGTAAAAAGAGATCCTTATTACCAGAGATGGAAAATTCAAAGCCGAGAAAGCTGTAGAGACAAAATTTGTTTCTAACCTACCACCTCAGCTAAAATTCTGCCTAGAATTCCCTAATTAAAGCTCCCAAACTCCTATTTTCTTTAGCCTGTCAGTTTCTCACAAATGTATTGTCTCATTGACTCAACACTGTCTTGCTCATTCCTTGAGGTCTCAATTTCATTATTGAGCCTCTGTGTGCACATAATAAAACATTGGGGATTTTTCTTCTGTTAATCTGTCTCATTTAAATTTAATTAGTAGTCCAGTTGGAAGACCTGGAAGGATAGAGGAAGGATTTTTCTTTCCCTCCAGCCCACACTCAGTTTCCCTTATTGTTAACATCTTACATAAGGATGGTACAGTTGTCACAATTAATGAACCAATATTGACACATTATTAACTAAAGGTCAAACTTTATTCAGAATTTCCTTAAAAGTTCTTTGGTTATCTCAAGGTCCTATTCAAGATACTTCATTACATTTAGCAGTTATGTCTCCTTCGGACCTTCTGGACTTGACAATTTTTTTAGGCTTTTCTTGGTTTTGATGATTGACGTTTTCAAGAGCTACTGATCAGATATTTTGTAAAATGTCCTTCAATTGAGATTTATCTAATGTTTTCCCCATGATTAGACTGGGATAATATAGCTTGAGGAGAAAGATTACAGAGATAAATTACCATTCTTATCACATCGTATTAAGGGTATAGATTATCGATATGATTTATCATTGTTGATATTAATCTTGACCACCTGGCTTTAGGTAATGTTTGCAAAGTTTCTCCACTGTCAAATTACAATATTTTCCCCCTCCCTTTGCATGCTTTGCAAGAATGTCGCTACAAAAAAAAAAAAAAAAAAAAAAAGAATGTCGCTACAGGTAGTCTCCACTTAAGGCAGGAGGAGTTATTTTCCACCTCCCTGAGAGTCAGAGAGCTTACAGAAATTATTTGGAATAATATGCTTTCAAAGCCAAATTCAGGAAGTCTTTAGCCATCATTTATTCAAATAGTCTCTTAGGTCCCTTTTTCTCTGTACGTTCCTCTAAGGATTCCCATCACATCTGTGTCATAATGCTTACCATTGTTACACGGGTCACTGAGGCTTTGTTGATTTTACTTCAATCCTTTTTCTCTCTGTTTTATGAACTGACTAATTTCTATTGATCAATCTACAAGTACACTGATTGCTCTTCTGCAGTATTACGTCTCCTGCTGAGTCAATCTTCTGAGTTTTTCAGTTTCATTTTTGTCTTTTTAACTCTAGAATTCCCATTTGGTTTTCTTCATAGTTTTTTTTTTTCCTCTGTTGAAATTTCCTTTTTGTTGAGTTATTATCATTATAAGTTGCTTTACTTCACTGAGTGCATTTTTAATAACTTCTTTAAGGTCTTTGACAACTAAACCCAACATCTGTGTCAGCACAGGGTCAGTTTCTATTGGCCAAATTTATTCTTGAATATGGGTCACGATTTTGAATTTCCTTACACATCTCATAATCTTTAATTGAAAGATCTTAAAATTGAAATTTTAGATAATATAGCATGTAATATATCTGTATTCTGGGGTTTTGTTCTTTTTTTTTTTTTTTCCTAGACTGGAACTGTAGAATGTGTCCTCCTTATGGTATATAGTTGCTGATGTCTCTGCTCAGTGTTGTTTTTCTTTTTAATATAATTTTTAGTTTCTAGATGGAAAAGATGACAAAAATAATTTTACAGAATAGAATAAAAAGCTTTAGTGAAAATGTTACTATGAACATGTATAGACTTTTAGCATTTTATATGAAATGCATACATACTAATATGTTATTAAATGTTCAGTACGCTTCCAATAATTATTTATTTATTATTTGGGCAGAATGTCTCATATTATTTCAATAGTATTAACTCAATAATAAAATATCCCTTGATAAGCAAATTTGGAAATATGTATGATTATATTTGATTTATATCAGTTTATGGAAGAAAAATACTTTCTATGCCACAAATTTTATGTTCAATTACTAACCTGTATCAACTTAAAAAACTAATAACCAAATTAACAGCTGTTTTTTAATCAGAAATTTTAAAATTACAACTACTTCATTACCACACTGTTAACACTCTGAAAACAAAACAAAATACCCTTCATGAAAACTGTATAGCTTTAAATTTGGTCTTCTGTGGAGTAGGAGTCTTAAAGGTTTTCTTTGTACCCTAAGAGACTTTGCTAATTTTTTTATGTAAACTAAATTAAATATAAAGACATTTAAATTGTTATTCATCAATTAGATGGTTATGGTGAAAAATTTCTTATTTTAGTCAAGAGTAGAAAAATCTCTCTGAGAAGGTATTTTATATGGAAAAATAATAGGATAAATCATTTACAGTGTTTCATTGATGCTAAAATTAGTATTTTTCCTACTTTAAAATCAAAAGAGTTTTTACAGGTTAAGAGGTCTTAAAGTTATAAATTGGTGGCCCCAGTATCCTTAAAGTGCCCTGTGATTCATTTTTCTCTATAGGCCAGACCTTACAGTGAAAACTGTAGTCACTCAGTTGGAAAACTTCAATCCAATGGGAGTAAGTGCATCTCAGAGTGGCAGGGGCCAAGTGGAGACACTCAATCACCAAAGGCAATGTGACTTGGTTACAATAACGAGCAGCAAAGTCAAATCAGGTCCTTTGACACGTGCAGACTTTCGGCTTTGGCTAGTTAATCGTATTGTTCCTAGAAGTAAAACAGAGAAGAAACTTACTAAATTCTCACTTGATCTGTATAAGCAGAAAAGTTCTAGTCAAAGAAAGAAAGTCTAACTTGAATCATAAAAACAGAGAGCTATGGCCCCTCAATCAGTTCTCAAACTTGAACCGGTTTACAATTGCAGATCCCTTGTATGATGGGGAAGCCAGATTCCCTTGAGGAAGGACTCCAGTTTACTACAGAGAATTTGTACCATTAATCTTCCTCCCAGCCTTTCCCAAAGGAACCTGTGGCCTTGGACCCGTGTACCTGTGCAATGGAGAAAAGGAAATAATTTGACACTTAGGGGACTACTGGACATTGGCTCTGATCTGACACTGATTCCAGGAGACCCAATGTCACTGTGGACCTCCAGTCAGAGTAGGAGCTTATGTGTCATGTGATCAAGGAATTTTAGCTCAGGTCTATCTCACAGTGGACTCAGTGGGTGTCTGGACCCATCCTGTGGTTATTCTTCGGTTCTAGAGTGCATAATTGGCACAGATGTACTTAACAGCTGGAGGAATTCCTACATTGGTTCCCTGACCTGTGGAGTGAAGGCTATTATAATGTGAAAGGCCAAGTGGAGCCATTGTAACTGCCTCTACCTAGGGAAATAATCAATCAAAAGCAACACCGTCTCCCTGATGGGATTGCAGAGATTAGTGCCACCATTAAATACTTGAAAATTACAGGGGTGGTGATTCCTACCACATTCCCATTCAGCTCACCTATTTAGCCTATGCAGAAGACAGATGGATCCTGGAGAATGACAGTAGACCATCATAAGCTTAACCAGGTGGTGACTCCAAGTACAGCTGCTACAGCAGATGTGGTTTCATTGATTGAGCAAATTAATACATCCCTTGGTGCCTGGTATACAGTTAAATAAGCTGTCATTTTTTTCTCCATACCTGTCCAGAAGGTTTACCAGAAGCCGTTTGCTTGAAGTTGGCAAGCCCATTAATTTATCTCCCCTATGTTACTTCAAGGATATATCAACTCTTGACCCCTGTCATAATTTTGTTTGTGGGAATTTCGATTGTCTTTTTCCTCCTCTGTAAAATATCACATTGGTCCATTACACTGATGACATTATGTGGACTTGACCTAGTAAGAGGGAAGGAGCAACTACTTGGCTTTGGGTGGTAAGAAATTTGCGTGTCAGAGGGTGGGATATAAATACAGCTAAAATTCAGGGGCTTTCTACCACAGTGAAATTTCTAGGGGTCTTGTGGTGTGGGGCATGTTGGAAATACCTTTTCTAATATGAAGGAAAATTTGTTGCACTGAATCCCTGAACAACCAAGAAAGAGGAAGCACAATGCTTAGTAGGCCTTTTCAGATTTTGGAGCCAACATATTTCTCATTTAGTTGAGTTACCCCAGCTCCACTACCTAAGCAACCTAAAAACCGGCTAGTTTTGAATGGTGCCCAGAGAAGAGATGGCTCTAGAACAGGTCCAGGTTGCTATGCGTGCTCCTCTATCCCTTGAGCTAGATGATCCAGCAGACCCACTGGTGCTTGAAGTACCAGTAACAGAGAGAGATGCTGCTGGATCCTTGGGGAGGTCCCTACAGGTGAATTTTAGTATAAGCCTTTAGGATTTTAGAACCGGGCCCCACCATCATGTGCAGATAAATATTCTTCTCTTTAGAAACAGCTCTTGGCCTCTACCAGGCTTTAGTAGAGACTGAATGCTTGTCTCTATGCCACCAAGTTACTATGAGACCTGAAGTACTCATCATAAACTGAGTGTTATCTGACTTACAAGGCCATAAAGTTGGGCATGCACAGTAAGACTCCATGAACAAAATGAAATGATACATGCATAATTGGGTTGAGTTAGCTCTGAAGGCAAGAGCAAGTGACATGAAGAAGTGGCTCAAATACCCATAGTACCCACTCTTGTTACACTTCTTTCTTACTCCCAGCCTGTATGCATGGCCTCATTGGGAGTTCCCTTTGACCAGGTGACAGAGGGAGATAGGACTTAGATGTGATTTAAAGATGGCTCTGCACGATATACAAACACCATCTGGAAGCGGACAGCTGCAGCACTACAGCCTCTTTCTGGGACAGTCCTAAAGGACAGTGATGAAGGGAAATCCTCCCATTGAACAGATTTTCAGGCAGTGCACCTGATTGTTCCCTATACTTGGAAGGAGAAATGGCCAAACATGGCATGAATACCAGTTTGTGAGCTGTGGCCGATGGTTTAACTAGATGGTCAGGGAATTGGAAAACATAAAAACTGATGACAAAGGCATCTGGGAAAGATATATGTGAATCAACTTCTCTGAGTGGGCAAAAAAAAAAAAAAAATGTTAAGATGTGTGAGCTCCATGTAAGTACTCACTAAAGGGTGACCTTAGCAGTGGAGGATTTTAATAATCAATTGAATGGAGTGATCTGCCCTATGGATATCAGTCTTTTTTCCCAGTCATTTCTGTTATCATTCAATGGGGTCATGAAAAAATGGTCATGGTGGCAAAGATGGAGGTTATGCATGGGCTCAACAACAGACTTTCACTCACCACATATGATCTGGCCCCTGAAATAATAAAATTTCTTGGGGTGATTAACCAACTACCTGGTAACAGGTTTGATTATATTGGCAGATAGTTACTCTGGATATGGATTTGCTTTCCCACATCCAGTGCTTCTATCAAAACTACAGAATGCCTTATCCACCATTATAATATTCCACACAACATTGCTCTGATCAAGACTTCGCTTTGTAGCAAATGAAATGTGACAATGGACCTGTGCTCGTGGAATTCACTGTTCTTACCATGTTCCCCACCATTCTGTAGCAGCTGGATTGATAGAAAGGCAAAATGGCCTTTTAAAGAATCAGTTACAGGGACACCTGGGTGGCTCAGTGGTTGAGTGTCTCTCTGGCTCAGGTCATGATCTCGGGCCCTGGGATTGAGTCCTGCATTAGGCTCTCCGCAGGGAGCCTGCTTCTCCTTCTCTTATGTCTTTGCCTCTGTGTGTGTGTCTCTCATGAGTAAATAAATAAAATCTTTAAAAATAAATAAATAAATAAATAAATAATAAATAAATAAAAAGATTCAGATAGAACACCAGCTGGATGGCAATGCCTTCCTTACAGGACTGAGGCAAGTTTCTCCAGAAGGCTTGTATGCACTTACTCAGTATCCATTATATGGAGCTATTTCTCTGATAGCCATGATTTATAGATTGAGGGATCAAGGCCTGGAAATGGGAGTGACACCACTCACTCTTACCCCAAAATATTAATGTATTTGATTATGGAGAGTTGCCTTATTCCTGTTGGATGTTTTAGGATATATATATATATATATATAAGTTTAAAAAAGCACACATGAATTAAGAAAACATATCACTAAAGGTTTTGAATAAAAGATTCTAAATTTGCTGAGGTAGAGAGCACTAGAATAGAGCATTTCTGATTTTTCAGAAAAGATTTATTTATTTAGAGAGAGAGAGAGCACAAGTAGGAGGGACGGGGAGAAGGAACGAGAATCTCAAGCTGAGTGCAGAGCCCAATGTGGGGCTGAATCTCACGACCCTGAGATCACCATCTGAGCTGACACCAAGAGTCAACTGGACACTCAACCAACTGTGCCACCCAGGTGCCCCAAGTATTTCTGATTTTTAGATCTCTATCATTTCTATTACAATAGGCTATCTCCTATTCAGAAATTCATCCGATCATACAATTAAAACTTATACATGACTAATTGGAAAAAAATAGCTACTCTATGGTAATAGTCATAGTAGTTGATTCTCTAAGACCCATTCCATCCCAAATGATTATTCTAAGTCATTTGTGATGATCTTTCTCTTTCTTTCTGCTACTACTTGGGTTAGGAATAGCAATGTAAACCATTTCTTGACAATTAAAAGTGAAACAAAGTGCACTGGTTGTCTCCTGGGAAAATTCTCTTTGCTCCAAAGTAAGAAATATGAGAAAAAGAGAAGCATGTTCTTTTTTCCACCTGAAAATTATTAAGGCATATGAAATGCATATCTGATCAACAAGTTAAAAGAGGAGTAGGCTTAACAAAGTGCAAAAGCAAACAATAAAGATAGCACAATTGAGACATGGAGTCTATATACCTTTGATAAAATCACTAGTTTATCAATTGAGCCAACTTTGGATCACAGCCAAAACCCTGGACTCTTGTCAAGCAATACAATAGATTGTTGTATTTTAAGCCAACTTAATTCATGATTTTGCTTACTCATAAGCAAAATTATGTTAACATATAATTATTTTAATAGCTATCTGTTTATATTTTGCTCTATCCCATACAGTATGGGACTACATATAGTTCACTTTATACCAAAAATAAAGACGGAGTAAATTAAATATAAAAATATGCTTATAAAACTACACATTGTAAAAATACATTTTCAATTGAGCTTCATTTTGATTTTGTCCTCTGGGCATACATAGATGAATAGGTCAGATTTAAAAAAAAATAATAAGTCACTGGAAATCGTGACTGCCAGAAAAAGTAGGTTCCTTTAGGTCATGTACAAGTGATTCACTGGCAAAGACCCAAGACAATTGGACTCTTTTAAGGCTATAATTATCTCATATTAGTATTACAAATGTTTTGATAAAAATAAGAATTAAGTGCCTGTAAAATATCTGAATGTATTACATGTCAAATTTTTTAAAAGGTAGTTTTAACAGTATACACTCAAGGCCTTACCAAAATTGCCAAAATCATTTATAACAGTTGTCACTTAGACAACTCAAAAGTCTACAGAAATAAGTCAATATATATACCAGAGAAGTGAGCTGGGTGATGACAAAGAGATTTTAGAGAATGCAAGGCCCATTTAAAGGGATCGGCTTCTATTTCATTTAAGTAGAGATTCCAGTTTTCCCAAAGACTGCCTGTAGACTGTTACTTTGGTGGCCTCCAAATAATCACACTTTCTATTATTCATGTCATTATAAAATCACCTTCCATAGTAATTCGGGAAATTTCCATGTGAGTAGCTTTGCCCAATGGGATATTTTTAAGTGTGTCACAAGTAGAGTATTGATAAATAACAAATTCGTGTACTTAGGGGCAATTCTCTTACAGTGTTTCCTTATGGAAACCCACCATCATGGTGGGTTTCATGATGGGTTTCTTGGCCCAAACAGCCAAGTGGAGAGCTCCACCCACAGAAACCAAGATATGCGGTCAAGAGCCCCCAGTTGAGTTCCTAATCCTTCCTCTAGACTTAGCCTCTCAGTCTATATAGCACCTGTGAGAACAACCACTTATTCAACAACAGAATTATAGAATGTAATAAATTGTTCTAATTCACTAAACTTTGGGGTGGTTTACTACATAAAAATATGTAATTGAGATACTCCTTATTTCAGATTTTATGTGACCTCTTAATCAAAAAAAAAATGTTCTCACAAAATGAGTCCAAGGCAGGATAAATGTAGAATTTATGTCTTCTAATCTAGCTCAAACTTCCCATTTTCCTGAAGAAACTGTTGTCCTGGAGGCCAAGAGGTGGGTTCTCAAAATTAGTGATAGAGCCAGGTTATAGTATTAGTCTCAACAAGTATGTGAGTGCCTCGCAGATGTTTAATGCTATATTTAGACTAGATGGATTCACAGGTCAGTCACAGATCGATGTTCCAAGTAAGTCTTGTGAAGTTAAAAAATACATAAACAATTCTTGTGCACCACTGTATATACCATACTAAACCATTTTCAGTATTCTTCCCATTATCCAATCCTACTCACTTAAGAAAATGTTTTTCTCAGCTTGTATAAAAGTAAGAAGAAAGTTGGCTGATGAGAAGCTAGAGCCAGGCCTAGAGTAGCAGAAGGATGATTTCTTTAAATTGTTTTATGTAAGACTTAAAAAACCCATGATTAGCAATTTAAAATCCATCCCTTCCCCTTCATGAGGTATGCCATATTTGTGTTCCTTAAATACTGAAAAAAAGCTTCTATATGTGTACAGTGTTTTAAAGAAAAAAAATCCCCTTCAGAATACCAATTCGAAAGCCTACCCTAGCATCTTACCATATGCACATTGCATTTTCAACATCCTTCTTGTCAACTAAGTGTAAATAATTCTAAAGTCTTCTCCTCACTGGATAGTGAGCAGTGGCTTAGAATAGGCTGACAGTCAGCAAAAACTGTTATAAAAGCTTGTGTTATGGGACACAAGAGGAGATTAAAGCACAGCCCTGTCAGTCTGCAGAAAAAGAACATGTTGCTCATGGCTGGTTATTCTCTTTTCAGAGCACTGAACTTGGCAGTAAAATCAGTAGAAGTAAACGGCGGAGGCATGGGACTGGCAGGGATACCGCAGCCCCTGTGGAGAGGCTGTCTGCACATGACATAACAGTAACCACGGGATCCGCAGGGCTACTGCTTGTGCATTGGTGTCACTGGAGAAACTAATCAAGTGGTAAGAATCAAGTTTACGTTTTCAAAATATGGGTGCTTGGTTGCTCAGAAGTGGGGGGGGGGCAGTGATTACAGGCAGGATATTTAATAAAATGCTTAGAGATGTGTATCTGAGAGCAAATAACATGAGAGGGGGAGTAACACTCTTATAGACCAAAAAGCCATTCCATTTTAATTACAGAAACTGCTTACAGGGTGATGAGAGCTACTGTTCTCTCTCTCTCACTAGATGATGTATGGTGATCACTAGGCCTTTTATTCTTTGTTTTAGTTATTGTTTGTGACATTTTTAGTACTTATCTTTTCATATTTGTTATTTTTTTTCAATTAGGCTTATTTGGAATAGTCTTCATATAAATATTTAGTTGTGATATGACTTAAAGAATTATTTTACCAGGGCTTTTGGCCACCAAATATCACTTCCATCAAAATGTATCTACACCATAACGTTTAGTCTACTACATACGTAGAAAAACTAGGATTTAGTGCTCGAACATGAACATCTGTACTCTACAGAACAGGGGACAGAACTGGCTTTTGCTCCAAAGCTCTACTTATTATTGTTATATTTTATTTGTGCAAGAGTTACACTTGCACTTTCAAATATCTTCTGAATAAGAAGTAATATCTCATTTTAAAGACGATTTACTCATTTCCTGAACCACCTATAATTGATTTTGAATTTGGCACAAGCTGTGAAATTTTAATATAACCTCATTTACCTTTCAGTGTTTGGCCTACTATGTCATGATATTTCACTGCTCAGTTGTAAGATGTATAAAGAGAATAATGCAGCATGACCAAGTGGGGTTTATCCCAGGGGTTTATCCCATGCACAGCTGGTCTACCATTTGAAAACTAATTAACAAATTTTTCCATGTTATCAGACAAAACAAGAAAAACCACATGAGGATATCAATAGGTTCAGAAAAAAAAAACATTTGAGAAAATTAAAATTCATTTATAATAAAGTCTCTTCACAAACTTGAAATTGAAGGAAGCATTCTCAATATAATAAAAGGAAAGTATAAAACATTATATGTCATGGTGAAAGATTAAATACTTTCCCCGTAAGACTATGAACAAAGCAATGATTTCCAGTCTACCACTTCTACTGAACAATCTAGCTGGGGTAATAAAACAAGAGACATAAATACAAGACATTTAAGTTAGAAAGGACAAACCGAAACTCCTTATTTATAAATGGCTTAGTCATCAATGCAGAGTCTACAAACAAAATTACTAGATCTATTAAGTGAATTTAGCAATGTTGCAGGTTATGAGATCAATTACAAAACAATTATATTTCTATACACACCAGAAATAAATAACTGGAAATTGGTTTCAAAATACCATTTATTAAAAATGCCGTTTAAAATACCATCAAAGATATTAGTTAATTAAGGATAAATCTGGGAAGAAATATTAAATACCTATACACTGAAATTATAAATTATAAAACACTAGTAAGAGGGACTCCTGGGTGGCTCAGCAGTTAAGCATCTGCCTTCAGCCTAGGGTGTGATACAGGATCGAGTCCCACGTCGGGCTCCCTGCATGGAGCCTGCTTCTCCCACTGTCTGTGTCTCTGCCTCTCTGTGTGTGTGTCTCTCATGAATAAATAAACAAAATACTTTTTAAAAAATTATAAAACATTGTTAAGAAAAATTAAGTAAGACCTAAATAAAGAAAGGAATATATCCTGCCCATGGGTAAAAAGACTCAATATTGCTAAATTGTCAATATTCTAAATGGATAGATATTGGTTCAATATCATCCCTACCAAATTCCAGTAATCTCTATTTTTTTTCCAGTAGCCTCTATTTTTTTTGGGTAGAGACAAGAAAATTCTAAAATTGATATAGAAATTTAAAGGTCCCCAGTTGAGGCACCTGGGTAGCTCAGCTGGTTGGGCATTTGCCTTTGGATCAAGTCATGATTCCAGTATCCTGGGATCAAGCCCTGTGTTGGGAATCCCTGCTCAGCAAAGAGCCGGCTTCTCCCTCTGCCTCTGCCCTTCCCCACTGCTCATGCTCTTCTCTCATGCTGTCTCCCTCTCTCAAATAAATAAATAAAATGTTTAAATAAATAAATAAATAGTCCTCAATAACCAAATGGCTGAAAAGAAAAACAAATGTTGAGGACTTACACTGCCTGATTCTAAGATTTATTATAAAGCTATATAATTTAGACACTAGAATATTGGTATAAATTAAGACAAATAGAGCAGTAAAACAAAGGAAATTACACCACACCTGTATGGTCTATTGACTGTTTTTAAAACCCTCAAAACAATTTAACTGGGAAAGGACAATCTTTTAAACAAGAAGTGATAGAAAAATTGCATATCTTTGTAATATCTTTAAAATAAAGAAAAAATCTCTGTTCCTAATCTCATACAATATATAAAAATGTACTCAAAATGAATCTTGAATATAAATGCAAGAGTTGAAATTACGAAACATTATATATTGGCAAAAATGTTAGTGCCTTGGTTTCACAAAGATGTATAACAAAGACTGTATACAATATAAAAGAAATAGTTAATTATAATTTATCAAAATTTTAAAATTATTCTTCATAATACACTGCTTTGACAATGACAAGGCAAACCATAGACCTGAAAGAAAACATTTCTAATAAATTCATATAAAATATACCTGATAAAAGACTTGTGTCCAGCATATGTAAAGAACTTTTACAATTCAATAATAAAAAAATCTAAGGTCCCAATTATAAAATATCTAGATTTTGACGAACATTTCAATGAAGAATAAATATAATGATAAGCATATGAGATGTTCAACATCCCTAATCATTAAGAAATCTAAGTGTAAATTACACTGAAATACCACAACACACACACACACCAGAATGGATGAAATTATAAAGATTAATCATACCAAGTTCTGACAAGCATGTGGAACAACTGGGACTTTTATATATTTCTAGTAGGAATGCAATATGTACAAGCAATATGAAAAAACAGTTTTTACAGTGTCTTAAAAAGTTAAACATATATTTGCCATAGAAACCAGCAGATTTATAAATGGATATTTATAGCAAATTTACATCTTTAAGAAAGGAAATGCTAATACCTATTGATGAATGGATAAGCAAATTGTAGTACAAAGGAACAAATTGAAAGATTGACAAAACAGAGGATTGATGAAGATGTAGAGCAATAGGTACTTATATATTTCTTGTGATTTGGAAACTTTATCCAACCACTTCCATACTGATGGTACTTTTTTCCTTCTTTCTCTCTCTTCTCTTCTCTTCTTTCTCTTCTCTTCTCTTCTCTTCTCTTCTCTTCTCTTCTCTTCTCTTCTCTTCTCTTCTTTCTCTTCTCTCTCTTCTCTTCTCCTCCTCTCCTCTCCTCTCCTCTCCTCTCCTCTCCTCTCCTCTCCTCTTCTCTCTCTTCTCTTCTTTCTCTTCTCTTCTCTTCTCTTCTCTTCTCTTCTCTTCTCTTCTCTTCTCTTCTCTTCTCTTCTCCTCTTCTCTTCTTTCTCTTCTCTTCTCTTCTCTTCTCTTCTCTTCTCTTCTCTTCTCTTCTCTTCTCTTCTCTTCTCTTCTTCTTTCTCTCCCTCCCCTCCTCTCCTCTCCTCTCCTCTCCTCTCCCCTTCCCCTCCCCTCCTCTCCTCTCCCCCCTCCTCTCCTCTCCTCCCCTCTCCTTCCCTCTCCTCTTCTCTTCTTTTCTTTCTTCTCTCTTCTTTCCTGTACTTTTCTTTTTCCCCTTCCTTTCCTTTTTTTAAAATATTTATTTATTCATGAGATACACAGAGAGAGGCAGAGACGTAGGCAGAGGGAGGAGCATGCTCCATGCAGATAGCCCAATGTGGGACTTCATCCCAGGACCGCAGGATCACACCCCTAGCCAAAGGCGGATGTTCAACTGCTGAGTCACCCAGGTGTCCCATCTTTTTTCCAAATTATTAAAGTATAGTTGGCACAGACAGTATTTCTTTAAGGTAAATATACAGCTACCTTGTAAACCATGCACTTACCCACTGATCATTGATTAGTATCCAAAGTTTTTGTAATAATGCTCATTTCAGCTTTATTTGTGATAGTCAAAAACTGAGAGTGAGGAGAGGAGAAATCTGGCTGAAATAGAGTCCACTTGCTGAGATTCAAATTCAAGCAAAGGCTTTCTCCTGATCTTTGAAATCTGTCTCAGCTTTTAGACTGATTGTCACACTCTCCTCAGGGTGGCCCTGGCAATTAACTGAGTAAAATTGCAGTATCTGAGGTCTTGGAGCAGTATCCAGTCAATGTATGAGCAAGGCAATAATAGCCAAGGCAATAGGCAATCTTTTGGGATTAACTTCCAACTAATGAATTACTAGCTGTCTCTTGACAATACAGGGTTATTCTACTGGACTGCCTTTGTTTGAACCTCTGTTTTGTGCTGCTTACGATTACAGTCCAATGACTCTTCTTTCCCTTTTCTTTCAGAGGTTATTTAACAAAAATTTTTTTGCACATCAAATACTATCTCAGTACTTGCTTCCCAGAGAACTCAGCAAGTACAAACCTATCCATCAGTTAGCAAATGATTAATAGATAGTAATTTATTCACATAAAGGAATACTCCACAACACTAAAAACAAACCACTAACACGCAAACCAACATGGATGAATCTTATAAATACTTTAATGAGCAAATACAACCAGACACTAAAGAATATATAACGTATAACTCCATTAGTAGAAAGTTTAAGAAGTGACAAATCTAATCAATGGTGAAAGAAGTTAGAATAATGATCACTGATGGGCTGAGAAGAAGCACACCAGACATTCATGGGTTATTAAGATGTTCTTTATGTTGGTCTAGGTGATGGTTCATGGGAATAAACCCATGTAAAAAACAATGAGTTGCACATTTGAGACTTATTCACTTTATGTACCTAATTGAATGCTTTTTATATTTCATTTTATTCTCCCATAGCGCATACACAAAATACTTTTTTGAATTAATAAATTTTGAATTAATGTTGGTCCAACTTTGTCTTGGTTTATATGTGGGGCAGCTGAACATTGTTGGAAAACTTTTCACAAGTATACATTTCAGTAGAAAAATAAATTCATGATCTGTATCTTCCACTAGACTTTAAATTCTGCCCTGAAATTCTTTTATATTTCTCTATTCACTTCTTTTAGCAACTTTTTGTAATGACTACTTAACACATTCTCCAGGTCTCTATCTTAAAACTATGATTCTATCAGCCCTCTCTCACACTTCCTACGAGTATAGAAGTCACTTCCCATCCCAAAGAGAAAATAGAATTGAATAGAATATAATTTGCCTACATTAACAGCATAATTTTAAAAAATAAGAAGTATAAGAATCAGAAAAAGCTGCAACTAATCGCAGATGATATTATTAATATGAAAATACACAGAAAATATTAAAATTCAAAGTGGGTTTTAGCACATTTCTAGACATGAGATCAATACAAAAATATCAGTTGCATTTTTTTTAAAAAGATTTTATTTATTCATGAGAAACACATAGAGAGAGGCAGAGACACAGGCAGAAGGAGAAGCAGGCTCCCTGTGGAGCCTGATTCGAGACTCGATCCCAGGACCCCAGGATCACAACATGAGCCAAAGGCAGACTCTCAACCAATGAGCAACTCAGTTGCATTTTTAATGCCAGCAAAAATTAGTCAAAACTAATTTTTAAGTAAGTGACATCAGAGAAAGTAACTGAGCAAGGTGTTTGAAGAATCATTCCTTTCACAGAGGGAAAAAAAAATAACATAAGGAGTCAAAGACTGGCAAAATAAACTTTTTGGATTTCTGACATCTAATTCAAAGCACACAGTAACCAAGTGACTGATGAATGAAGATTAGGACAGGTAAGTCTCAGTTAGAGAGTGCTATGGCATTTTTACCTAGCAGCTTACCATTCCATTCCCCCATGAACTGGTGGCCAGGTGGATGGTGGTGCTCATGCTCAGGGGTGTCTTGCTGCTACCAGAAGACTAATATGGACCTCATTCATAAAATTCTGTAGTTGTGCATTTTGACCTGTCTGGTGGTTTCCTGAAGGACAGGCAAAGAAAGCTCATCTTTGGTTTATTATCCCCTCATCCTCCATCTTGGACTGCTGTGGATTTCTAGGTGCTGGTGGTGATGTCTGTTGAAAAATTTAAAGATGTGCATTAAGGAAGAGGACAGAAGATGAGGTAAGCAGAAGACGATCCAAAAGCCCAGGACATGTGGAGTCTGAGGAAGAAGTCTCCTGCAGTGATAAGGGCTCAGAAGGGGCAACACATATAACAGGACACAGAGTGCAGTGTGTGTGCACAGAGCTGGATGCAGGCTCAGAAACAACTCAGAACCCTAATCCTGCATCCCTGGGTGATCTGCAGGCTCCACAGAGCAGGTGGGGAACTCTAAGGCAGAGATGCATGCAGTCTGGCTTGTCACTGAAGGAGTACCCCGAGTTCAAACCCAAGCTACAAAGACTGGGAAAGCAGTATTTTTTTTCCTTTTTTTTTTTTTTTTTTTGGCTCCAGGCATTTAAGTAAGCCTGTGACACATGACTGGGTGACCGCTGAGATAGCAGAGCACACTACAGTGACCTTACATGGCAAGGAATGTAACTTTTGAAAAACAGTTTGGAAAAGTTACTAAACAAATGGACAACTCTAGTCTTAAAAATCAACAATAACATATCCTGGAGAAGGGAGAGAATCTGATTTCTTGATCTACCACTTTATAGTATGAAATATCCAGTTTTCTACAATAAATTGACAGAAAGTCCCCACGATGCTGATATTGGGCTTAGTAGACAAATACTTTAAATAAACTGTCTTAAATCTGACTGAAGTTCTAATAGCAAAAGAAGACCAAGGACAAAGGATGAAAGAAAACCAGTAAAACTATTTGTGAACAGAATTAGCATACCAGTAAAGAGATACAAATTATAAAAAGGAACCAAATAAAAATTCCAGAGCAGAAAATTACGCTAAGGGAAATGAAAAATTCACTGGAATGGCTAATAGCATGTTGGAGATAGCAGAAGGAAGGATCAGCAAACTTGGAATAGATCAGTAGAATTTAGGCAATCTGAAATATGCAAAGGAAAAGAATGAAGACAAACAGAACCTCAGAGAAATGTGGGAAACATTAAGTGTCCCAACAAACCCATAATGAGCTTATTACAAGGAAAAGAGGAGGAAAAAGTAAGAAACACAAAATACACCAAAATAATGGCTAAAACATTATAAATTTCTTAACATTTTCTGCATTTCCAAGTAGCTCAAAAAACTCCATAATGCATGCATACAAAGAGCTACTACCTAGACACATCATAGTGCAAGGGGTGAAAGCCAAAGATAGACACAATCTTGAAAGCATCAAGAGAATAATGACTTGCTTGACACATACAAGGTCACTCAGAAGAATAAACACATGATTTACCATCAGAAACACTGAACATTAAAAGGCATCTGAATGACATTTTCAAAGTGCGAAAGAAGGAAAAAAAAAATCCTGTTAACCAAGAATCAATGTCCAGCAAAACTCTTTCAAAAATGAAAGAGAATGAATGAAAAAAAGACATCCTAGATGAAAATGCTGAAGGAATTTTTTGCTGTCATGCATGTGCATTAAGAAATATTTCAAAAAAAAAAAGAAAGAAAAGAAAAGAAATATTCCAAACAAGTTTTTCAGGCTGAAAAAAGTGACATCAATGACAAATCAAACCCACCTGAAATACCAAAAAGCATCAGTAAAAGCAATTATCTAGGTGATATGAGACACAGTAAAATTACATATCTCTTCTCCTTCCTTCTCTTATGCAATTTAAAAAGTAATTACATAAACAGTAACTATAAAATTGTTGGACCTATACATTATAAAAATGAGCTATTCTTGACAAGAGAGGATGAGACTGATACTACATTAGAATGAGGAAATAACATTATATGGTAAATCAAATCCATAGGAAAAAAAAATGAAAACCCAAAATAATAAATACAAACGTTAACACAAAAATTCTGTAAATATGTACTTGTTCTCCTTTATTCTCTTAGCTTTTTCAAAAGATGTAAGATTTCATGAAACAGTACTTATAACTATGCATCATTAAATTTATAATGGTAATGGTTGAACAACTTCATAAATCTACTTTAAATATTTGAATTTTGTGGTACGTAAAATATATCTCAATAAAGTCTTTTTTTTTAAGTAAATAAGGAGATAGTTTGGAAGACTGATTTTTCTGGGACAGGAAACAAACCACAGATATTTTAGAGATAGCTTTAAAAATCTAAAGAATTGACAAATGGAAAATAAAACTTTTAAAATTTGTTCAATTCATGCATTTTTAAAAAATATTTCATTTATTTATTTATTTATTTATTTATTTATTTATTTATTTATTTATTTATTTATTTATGAGAGACATCGAGAGAGAGAGAGAGAGAGAGAGAGAGAGAGAGAGAGAGAGAGAAAGGCAGAGACACAGGCAGAGGGAGAAGCAGGCTCCATTTAGGGAGCCCAACGTAGGACTGGATCCCGGGTCTCCAGGATCACACCCTGGGCTGAAGGTGGCGCTAAACCGCTGGGCCACCCAGGCTGCCCTAATTCCTTCATTCCTATCCACTAATTTACCTTCCCCATTTTAGAATTTCTCTGAGTTATGTTGTTAGAAACAGAACATGGAGAAATTAAGTGAGAGGGATTTATTGCTGCTCCTGTTACCATGTAGTAATTTTTTGTCTAGATTAAAATCCTTATGAATTTAGCAAAACATGATTTAAATGTGCATGTTAATAAAGAAAAAAAACACTTCAGATCTTTTTTTCCAAACCATAGGCAAAATACCTATCAGATCGCTAAATAAAAACAATAAAATCACTACTGCTCTTACTGGTGTTACTCACTATTGACCCTCTACCCTGGGCCTGGAGCGTGCCATGTACAAATCGACTTTTTGAAAACCCCATTCATCATGTTTATTTTGAGAGTAAAAGATGAGTTACATGACAGCTAGAGGAGGTTCCATATAATATTTGTAGAATATTTCTTTTTCAGTCTCTTCAAATTAAAAAAAAAAGACGATTGTTATTGTAAGGATCTCTTCTAAGTAAAGGAAATACAGGAACCAAATTATAATGCTATGCCTAACTGATTAGTAAACCCAAACAAGCAGCTCCTGTTAGTGTCCCAGCTCACTATTCTGTTATTATAGGTGAGCTTTAAAAGGGTGAAGTGGTATTCATTATATGCTCATTCCAACTTCGCTGCTACTGCAGCAAGTATGTTATTTATATGAGAATGAGGCTAATGAAGAAGAAAAAGGAAAAAACTGTATCTGTGGATATATGCCTCATGGTAATCTCTGTTCCCCTAAAATAGATACACCTTAGTGGTAGCTCTGATTTCTTAATACTGGTAAGACCATTTCCAACTAGTTCTCTACATCTGTAGAAGTTACCAAAAGAGGGGACCCTTGAATTTGGACATAGACCATTGGTACTTTTAGAATAGCTGATATTTCATATGGATTAGGTTCTTCCTTGCATTCCTTTCTCTCAAGTCCCTAATGCTCATAGACAGCTTGATTAAGAGGAATTCCAATGAACCAACCCTTTGGTGCTGAGCTTAGCAGAAATACTAGAGGAGTCGCAAAAGAAAGTGTGTTATCATAACAACAACAATAATAATACTGATTATAAGTTTCCACTTACTGCTTTTTTGTCAGATGAATTACTTACACTATCTCATTAGTTCCTCAGATGAGACAGGCAAAGTAGGTATTGTTAAGGGTGAATAAATGGAAAATCTAAGTTTTCTCAAATTCACACAGGAAATAAATGTAGAAGACAGACTTCAGTTCACTATTTCCCTGAATCCACTTCAATTTGTGACTCCCAAAGTTGTTTTAGAATTGTCATCGCTCTCCCTTCACACACACATGCACCTACATACAGTACCACGGTTACATTTGTTAGTCAGATATCTTTCTCTCTTCAAATAATAAGTTATGTTTGTTGACATTAACTCTGCATTGGAATGGGGAAAATGGGCTTTATCTTTTATCCCAATATAGTTAAGAAAGACTGTTTAGATAAGAGAGAAGACCCTTTATATAAACTGATGTTTTGGGGCAGAGTTTTGTTCTGATTTTTGATCTTTTTTAGATTTTTCTATTTTTAAAATTTAAGCTCAGACAATGACCTAGATTTTGGCTGTGATCACCTAGGAAATTTTAAGTGACTAGCTATTCCTAAGCTGATCTATTCTGGAATCAATACATGCAAAGGAAATCCACAATTTTATTTAAGAATTTTTAAAAAATCTAAGTTCAGTGGTCACAGTAGAAAATGCTGCTGGCAGTGAAATATATTCTCCTTTATTTTATTGTAAATCAGTCTCAGGAAAATATTAGAGATGAATGAAGAAAAACATTAGAATAACTAACAACACTGAGAAAAACACAGTGGTTGTTCTTGTACCACATCATTTGACAAAATGACATGCTGCAAGGATAACATATCTTAATGATTTATTGATAAACATTCTAACTGTAAAGCATAAGCAACCAATTAGTCCACATTTAACTTTAAGATGAAAAAGTTTCTTTTCTGGAGTAGTTTCCCCTAAATGGTCAATTTTTAAGTTCTGCAAATTTGCTTATCCACTGACTTGGAAGCCTAGAAAACAGTTAAAGTAGGGATTTCTTTCACTTTCATGGCTGGGTCATTCAAGTTATAGTCTGTTTGAAGACTCCAATTGAATCTGGAGTAATGGGTGTAGATGGTAAGAGTTGGATACTCAATGATAAAGTATAGTAGAGATAGCTCAATTCACAATAGAAGATCTGGGACCTCAGATCTGGGGAGTGTCTCACTGGTTTCTAGCAATATTGGCACAGCCTAAGTCACTGCAGGTAGGGATTATTCAGAAGTAGTGCAAGGTACATCTTTACTTATCCCCTTGCCCTCTTTTTATCTATTTATCTATCTACCTATCTATTTATTCATTTTTAAAGCTTTATGTATTTATTTGAGAAAGAGACAGACAGAGAGAGAGAGAGAGAGAGAGAATGACCAGGAGGGGCAGAGGGAGAAAGAGATTCTCAAGCAGCAGAGCCTGATGTAGTTCTCAACCTCAGACCCTGAGAACATGACCTGAGCCAAAATCAAGAGTCAGACACTTAACCGACTGAGCCACCCAGGTGACTCTCCCCCCACTCTTTTTAATTGTCCTAGTGGGCTCACATCCTATCACTATCTTTCTGACTTTAAATCTCAGGGATGATACTCAGGCCATCTCTACCTAACCAATCTTTTTTGTTTCAGAATTATCCTTCTATCTTGTTCCAAAATCAGATGGTTTTTTTTTTCCTTTTTTTTTTTTTAATTCTCTACTAAGCAAATGTGATAAATTAACCCATCCTAATTGATGCTATGGAGCTAGTATGATCTCTCTTTCAGTCTGATTCTCTCTCTCTCTTTCTCTCTCATTTAGTCTCCTACCCAATCAAACATTTGATGAATCTATAGGGTATACCTGCTTTCTGCTAGATGCAAGATACATTCTAGGGATTTAATTACCTAGAAGAGAAGTTCAGATCTAGTAAGATGCAACAGTTATATATATAAACAAATAATTGGAAGATGAATGAATGCTTATTATGATCATGGTATGTGTCAAAGTATTTAGAAAAAAAAAGATTTTTTTGGTCATGGAAACAAAGAAGAAAAACAAATTTTATTTCCAAACAATTGGAGCTTCTTTTTTTTTTCAGGAAATTGTCATTAGACATTTTAAAAAATTAAAAAGTAAATGGAAAGAAAATCAAAGTTAGGTAATGGAAGCAATAAGAAGCATGGAGACATAAATGTTTAAAGAAACTATTCTCAGATTGTGCCCTGAGGATCAGAAACATCAACAGCATCTAATAAATTCTTAGGAATGCAAATTCTTGGGCCCCATCCAGACCTATTGAATGAAAAACTCTAGCAGTGGGGACTAGTAATCTAACTAAGCATGCCTCCCAGATGATTCTGAAGTATCCTTTGAGAACTACACGGCAAGACTTAAAAAGAGTAACTATTTGGTATGGTTCCAATGTAGGTCACACAGCTCTACGTTGAAAATAGGTTTGGATTTTATTCAGTAGGCAATGGGGAGAGATGTGTTGTCTTAAGAATAAGATTGACATGTTCATAAAAATTTTAAAATAATAACTCTGATGGTATTGTTGCCATTTAATCAGGCTGATGGAGACTGTGGACCATCAGTAGGATATGAATAAAGCTTTGGCACCAATAGTGGCAAGAAGGATGTAAGGGAGGGGATAGGTATAAGAGAAACTGGAGATGTAGAATTTCTCAGATAACTTGTATGTGTTTCAACAGGATTTTCTGGAGACAAGTTTTGCTAAAACAATTCCAATACAGGAAATTGTAAGCACTGGACATTCTCATAGCAGGGATAAGGTCACTTGAAGGAGCTTTGTGCTACCCTGCAAGCAACACTGACCTTCTTTTACTTAGAGCAACATGCAATATTCACCATGGAGAAAACAAAGCAGAGTCACTATTTTGTGCTCCCTGTGTTCTTCAAGTCGATTAGGTAGGTCTGTGCATCTCTAAACTCCAACTGTGGGTTCGATTTGAGTCAGCTCCCAGACATCGTGTAAGCTCACACATGCCTCTCTAACTCAGGTTATTGGTAACAATTAAGTGGGTTTCTGGCAACGTTCGAAAAGTGAATTCTTTTTTTTTTTAAGATTATTTATTTATTTATTCATGAGAGACAGACAGAGAGAGAGAGAGAGAGAGAGGCAGAGACACAGGCAGAGGGGAAAGCAGGCTCCATGCAGGGAGCCCGACGTGGGACTTGATCCCAGGTCTCCAGGATCAGGCCCTGGGCTGAAGGCAGCACTAAACTGCTGAGCCACCTGGGCTGCCGGAAAAGCGAATTCTTAAATTTGCCTACAGAATTCAAAGAAAGGAGCTGGCTTTCGAGTTGAATTTTTGATATTTCATAGATGTACATCACCAGAAGAGGAAGTAGAGTATTCTAGAGAGAAAAGCTACATGAACAAGGTTGCAAAACGGGTAGGTTTATGGCTACTTGGTGAAGAATGATTCTTAGGTTGAGAGGTACTCATGCCTGTATCTTGACCAGCCTGGCTTCCCTGTGTATCATATTCGGGGGGAATACATTTAGAAGAAGAAGGACAATAAACGAATGTTCTCAACACTCTAAGTAGGGGATGAATGATGATGGAAGGGAGTACCAGTGGGGATTACAGAGTTATTGCATTCAGAATATTTGGATTCAAAATCTGGGACAGTTAGCATCTAGCCAGCAGCAAGCAGCCCTGAGCTGTTCACTTTTCTACCCTCAGAGGATTTACCTGGGTCTCTTGAAAGCAACTCCTATTCACCGCCGCTCAAAAATGTCTGTCACGTAAATTTCTTTTATTATTTCACTTTGCTTTGTAGAGAAAGCTGTCATTCTAATCTGCGAGGATTTTACTTATTCTAAGACCATCACATACACACAAAAAGGAGACCCCATTATTATACCTTCTTATAAGGAACTTGGTTTGAAGCTTTATTTTGGCTCCCAGCTTCCTCTGGGCTCCCCTCCAAACTGCAGTAGTAGGGCAATGTTATTTAGTTGTCTTATGATCCCAGAAGAATATTGTCAGGGAGAGCAAGCCAGAAGCTTGCCATGAGGCTGCTCTATGCTCAGCCTTCCTCAATCGGCCTCTCCATTCCTACCTTACTCCCAACCACAAGATAGCTTGTCTAGTGAAGGTAAGGGGCAGAACTTAAAACAAAGCCCAGCTGTTTCAGCTCCAAACACATACTCTTTCTGTGAAATACCTAGTGACAGAAAAGCAAATACGCAAGTAATAGCATATTGTGTTAAGTGTAAAGAAAGCCACCATAAGGGTTGATTTGTAGCCCCCCCCCCCCCAGGAAAAAGATATGTTTGAGTTCTAACTCTTGGTACCTCAGAATAGGACTTCATTTTGAAAAAAAAGGTCATTACAGAGATAAGCAAGTTAAAAAGAGGCCATTCAGGTAAACCTTAGTCCCACATGACTGATGTTCTTACAAAAAGGGGCAATTTGGCCACAGAGACAGAGACTCATGCAGGGAGAACAGCATCTGAAGACTGGTCACACAGCAAGGAGCTACCACCACTAGAAGAAAGGCCCACAACAGATATTTCTTTAGTGCCTTCAGAGAGAACATGCTGTCATGTTTACCTCAGATTTCTAGCCTCTTGAAATGGGAGATGACGAATTTCTGTTGTTTAAGCCCCTCAGCCTGTGAACTCTGGTTTGGTAGCTGTAGCAAGCTAATACAGGCACCCGACTCTTCCTTAGTCTTACTGTAAACTTTTTGAGTTTACCTGTTTCGTTGATCCTACTTATGCCATGCATCTCTTTCACTGTTAACATGCTGCCAATGTGGCAATCATTTCAAATCAATTCCAATAAAAATGAATAATGCCACAAAATCAGTTTTTTTTTTCCCCATAGGACAGAATAATCTCTTGAGATACTAACTTGTATTGGCTCTACTTCTAACTTATTATAGGACAAGAGCCAGAAATATTGTATTTCTTGTCTCAAGGGAATGGGTGGCATAGGGTTTAAGGAGATATACAAAACCCAGACTAACTTAAATTACATCTCTAAGAGTGGTTATACTAGCCTCGTCCTACTGAGATGATTATGTCTGGTAAGCCAGAAAGGAAGGAAAAGAGGAGAAAGGAGAGATTTCTCGCAGACTTGGGATAATAAAGAAGTTTTAGTGGATTATCAGAGACTTTCATCTGTTTGAAGAGCTCTTGAGGAGGGCAAAACCTCATTGTGAAATAGTTGTGCAAGTGAGTGGGTTAAATAAAGCCTAAACATAAAGGTTCTCAACCTCGTTCACTGTTGCTCACCTATGATAAAATTCTAAAGATGTCCAGGAACATTCTTGTTCCTTGGTCACTGAACCCAACAACTATAGTAGGTACTGCTGTGCTTAAATACTTGCAGACGTATTTAAGGTATCCACCTTAAAATAGGAAGATTATTCAGGTTAACTGGGTGAGTCCATCTAATCATACGAGACCTTAAAACCCCCCCAAAAAAACAAAACAAAACAAAACAAAAACCTCTGGCTGGAGTCTTCTGTGGCAGAAGAGAGCAGCAGAAGTAAAGGTGAAAAACAGAATCTTGGGAACCCTGGGTGGCAGCGGTTTGGCGCCTGCCTTTGGCCCAGAGCGCGATCCTGGAGACCCGGGATCGAATCCCACGTCGGGCTCCCAGTGTATGGAGCCTGCTTCTCCCTCTGCCTGTGTCTCTGCCTCTCTCTCTCTCTCTCTGTGTGACTATCATAAATAAATAAAAAAAAAAAACAGAATCTATGTGAGAAGGATTTATATACTTTCAGTGGCATTCAGATTCAGGGCCTATTACCTAAAAGACACCCCCAAGAGCTAAGGGGAGCCACCAGCTGACAGCCAGCAAGGAAACTAGCCCTCAGTCTTTAACTGCATGGTACTGGATTTTGCCAATAACCTGAACATGCTTGGACATACTATTACTGAGCGTTCCAGAAGTCTAGTCTATTGACACCTTGCTTTCCATCTTTCAAAACCTGAAGTAGGAAAACTAATGAAGTCACTTGAGACAATACATACACAGTATTTTGGCTCTCATTTGTGGTACTTTGTTATGGGGTATGGGATACCCCGTGCTTCAAGGGTGGCTGAGAGGCACAGGTGCCTCTACTCAAGGCACCAAGGGATCTCGGACAAAAGAGGACATCATCGCTGGTCACAACAGAATGATCACTGAAAGTAATCTCCTATTTGTGGAGCAAAACCCAAGCTTCCAAACCTCTTGTACAACCTCAGGAATTAAGAGAGGGCTCCAATAATTATGAGCTGGGCTTCAATTTAAACAAAACAGGGAAATGTTATCTTTTGCATGTTTAATTTTACCTTTTCTTCCACAGCCCCAGGATAAAATGTGAACTGAATTTATTCAGTACTTTTCATCTTCTTCGTGCTAATATGTCATATGTCATGGACTTCTATATTTATATTATGCGATCCACAGGCTCTACCTGGTTCCATCATGCTCACTTCTTATGCCCTCCTAAATGCTGCTTCCCGGAGCTTCATGCATTGAACATCACCAGCATTTGTTAAAGT
Organism: Nyctereutes procyonoides; assembly: GCF_905146905.1. NCBI lineage: Eukaryota > Metazoa > Chordata > Mammalia > Carnivora > Canidae > Nyctereutes > Nyctereutes procyonoides. The sequence goes on along the minus strand of NW_026575142.1, from coordinate 61,188,678 downwards.
GATTCAACTAATATATTTGACCACCTACTACATTCGACAAGTTCTCCTGGTTCTTCGGTATGACAGCATTTAATTGTTTCATTCATTCTATAAAAATGACTACTCTGTTTCTAGTGTCTATCATGAAACTTAAACTAAGCTAAAGATGAATCCTACCGAGGAAGCTATATTTAGTAAGAATAAGAGCAGAGATCCAAATTTATGTCTGCTTGTTTCCCCTTCCAAGCATCTGCAGGAAAGTAACTATTAGCAAGAAATTCTATAGAAAAAGTGATTGCGGGCCACTTAATGCAGTTCCCTTCCCTGTGGTCTTCTCATTTTAACAAGGCACAAGACCTTAAATTACATGAATGGAAATCCAAGAAGAGTAAATTCACCCAGGCAGTTGAAAGCAGGAGTGCTATCCAAACATTATCCCAACTGCAGTATCATGCTACCAAAGATTATGTAGAGTGAGATGGGCTCGATTTCATTTTTGTTTGATATCTCTTTCCCCCAGAGATAATGCTGCTTGTAACTTGGGTTCCTGTGGTTATTATCATGCCTTCTGCATTGTTTTTTCTTCTTCCTTCCCTCTTCTCCATGCATCTCTCTCTAGTTAGCCTTTATGTGCAAGCAGAAGGGTAGCCAGCCCAGGCATGGTCTTCAGCACCTCCGGAAGAGAAGGTCATACACAGTCAGCTGCTCAGACATTAGCCCTCCGGTGAAGACTGGCCATATCATTGTGAGCTAGCTCTGAGATATTGGGTGTGTGCCCTAACTACCCTATTTTTCTCCTGGCAATAAATAACAACAATGAAATCTTCATGGTTTCGAACTAAAATGAACAGTCTGATTTATTTTATTTTATTTTAATTTATTTATTTTATTTTATTTTATTTATTTATTTTTTTTAGACATTGTATTTATTTATTTATGAAAGACAGAGACAGAAGGAAGCAGAGGGAGAGGCAGGCTCCCCGTGGAGCAGGGAGCCTGAGGCGTGGCTGAATCGCAGGATCCTGGGATCATGATCTGAGCCTAAGGCAGACGCTCAACCAACTGAGCCACTCCAGCACCCCAACAGTCTGATTTTAAACAGGCTAATACTTTAACTGTCTTAAAACTGCAACTTCAATAAACTTCATTAACAGAGTAACTCCTGCTTGCAGTTTGAATTACAGTTGAATCATCTGCCACTTTGATATGAAAAGGTGTATCATTAAAAGTTGCTGGTCTGGGCCTTTAAAAGTTGGGGGGAAATTAAAACGAATTCCTGTCATCAAAGTGCAAATTTATTCAAATATTGAACTTTTAGCTTTAAAATCAAAGAAATTATTTTTTAGAAAAAAAAGGAAGTGGCAAGTTGCATTGTAAAACTGCAAGTGAAATGGAGCTTTACAGAGCTGATAAAATATAGCATTTCCAGTTTGCTCAAATAATTAAATAACCTTTTTTAAAAAAAAAAAAACTTGACATGAAGCAGAACAAAATTTCTCAAATGTTGAGTATTTTGAATGTTAACCTGGGTAAGTTGACTATTGTACCCTTTGTTTCTGAAGCTGCTTGTGGTACCTCCTAGGAAGCGAGTATTTTAAACAGTGTTGGTTCAGTACAGTTACAAAAATCAGGTGCCTTCTGATGATCAGAAAAGTCCGTCCTTTGAAGGGCATTAGTTCCCAGCTGGTAATTTTCCTATAAAACTTTTAGCAGTGTGAAATCCTCAGAGAACTATGTGATACATCATTAGATATTAGGAACCATTATTTCTTTATGTAATATTTGAAGCCAAACTTTATTCCTGAATAAATTCCCATCCGAGTAGTCAAAAAAAATTGGATTACAGTGTTCTGAATTTGTATTTTGGATCGACAATATATTAATTTTTAAAGATAGACTTAAAAAATGTGTTCGTGGCTTTCTTCTCAAACCTTAAAGATTTTACTGTGATCAAAGTACAGAAGTGACTACTGTTGGATAATTTGAAGTTTCTATTGCCACAGAACTCCCATTTTGTCTTCTATACTATGTTTCAAAGTAATTACTCCAAATTTAATAATGTTAGTGTTCAAACTCAATCAAGGCAGCCATTCAAATATTGCTTATTTCAGGAAATGGACACAGGTGGTTGAGCTAGAGTCCTAAATGATCTCCTTGGCTCTGGTCTTCAACTAGTCTTTTGGCTTCTATCCTTCTGTCCCTTGTAATCCATTCTCCAGCAGTCAGAAAGGTTTTTAAAAAACTGTAACCAAATCATGTCATTTCCAAGTTAAAACTTTCAAGTGATTTCCTATTGCATTTAAGTATCATCCAAACTCTTTACCTTGACTTTCAAGGCCCTGCATGATTTGTCTTCCTTTCCAACCTCTTTTTTTCTTTTTTTGGCAAGTTTTTTAATTTTATTTTATTTTATTTTATTTTATTTTATTTTATTTTAATTTTATTTTATTTGATCTTATTGTGGTAAGAACACTTAATATGAGATGTATCCTTTTCACAAATTTTTAAGTTTATAACATTATTTTGATGATAGTAGATTACAGCAGATATCTAGAGTTTATTCTTCTTGCATAACTGTAACTTTATACCTATCAATTACTAACTTATATTCTTATAACACTGGCCTGGTTCCTTTCCTATATTCGAGCTAGACTTCATTCTGTTTTATTTCTGAAAAGCCCCAAGTTTGTTTTAAATTAAAGACCTTTGGGCTTACTGTCTACTCTGTCCCTGCCTTAAAACTGAGTATGGTTATATCCTACTTGTCATTAAATCCAGTTTATTATTTTTTTTTATAAATTAATTTTTATTGGTGTTCAATTTACCAACATACAGAATAACACCCAGTGCTCATCCCGTCAAGTGTCCCCCTCCGTGCCCGTCACCCACTCACCCCCACCCCCCGCCCTCCTCCCCTTCCACCACCCCTAGTTCATTTCCCAGAGTTAGAAGTCTTTATGTTCTGTGTCCCTTTCTGATATCTCCCACACATTTCTTCTCCCTTCCCTTATATTCCCCTTCACTATTATTCATATTCCCCAAATGAATGAGAACATACACTGTTTGTCCTTCTCCGATTGACTTACTTCACTCAGCATAATACCCTCCAGTTCCATCCACGTTGAAGCAAATGGTGGGTATTTGTTGTTTCTAATGGTTGAGTAATATTCCATTGTATACATAAACCACATCTTCTTTATCCATTCATCTTTCGATGGGCACCGAGGCTCCTTCCACAGTTTGGCTATTGTGGACATGGCTGCTAGAAACATCGGGGTGCAGGTGCCCCGGCGTTTCATTGCATCTGAATCTTCGGGGTAAATCCCTAACAGTGCAATTGCTGGGTCGTAGGGCAGGTCTATTTTTAACTCTTTGAGGAACCTCCACACAGTTTTCCAGAGTGGCTGTACCAGTTCACATTCCCACCAACAGTGTAAGAGGGTTCCCTTTTCTCCACATCCTCTCCAACATTTGTTGTTTCCTGCCTTATTAATTTTCCCCATTCTCACTGGTGTGAGGTGGTATCTCATTGTGGTTTTGATTTGTATTTCCCTGATGGCAAGTGATGGAGAGCATTTTCTCAGACATTAAAGGCATTCAAATTGGCAAAGAAGAAGTCAAACTCTCCCTCTTCGCCGATGACATGATACTCTACATAGAAAACCCAAAAGCCTCCACCCCAAGATTGCTAGAACTCATACAGCAATTTGGTAGCGTGGCAGGATACAAAATCAATGCCCAGAAATCAATGGCATTCCTATACACTAACAATGAGACTGAAGAAAGAGAAATTAAGGAGTCAATCCCATTTACAATTGCACCCAAAAGCATAAGATACCTAGGAATAAACCTAACCAAAGAGGTAAAGGATCTATACCCTAAAAACTATAGAACACTTCTGAAAGAAATTGAGGAAGACACAAAGAGATGGAAAAATATTCCATGCTCATGGATTGGCAGAATTAATATTGTGAAAATGTCAATGCTACCCAGGGCAATATACACGTTCAATGCAATCCCTATCAAAATACCATGGACTTTTTTCAGAGACTTAGAACAAATTATTTTAAGATTTGTGTGGAATCAGAAAAGACCCCGAATAGCCAGGGGAATTTTAAAAAAGAAAACCATATCTGGGGGCATCACAATGCCAGATTTCAGGTTGTACTACAAAGCTGTGGTCATCAAGACAGTGTGGTACTGGCACAAAAACAGACACATAGACCAATGGAACAGAATAGAGAATCCAGAAATGGACCCTGAACTTTATGGTCAACTAATATTCGACAAAGGAGGAAAGACGATCCACTGGAAGAAAGACAGTCTCTTCAATAAATGGTGCTGGGAAAATTGGTCATCCACATGCAGAAGAATGAAACTAGACCACTCTCTTGCACCATACACAAAGATAAACTCAAAATGGATGAAAGATTTAAATGTGAGACAAGACTCCATCAAAATCCTAGAGGAGAACACAGGCAACACCCTTTTTGAACTTGGCCACAGTAACTTCTTGCAAGATACATCCACGAAAACAAAAGAAACAAAAGCAAAAATGAACTATTGGGACTTCATCAAGATAAGAAGCTTTTGCACAGCAAAGGATACAGTCAATAAATCCAGTTTAAATATCACTCTCTCAGAGAGACCTTCCCTGCCCACTCAACATTAACATATCATGATTCTTTATCATATTACTTAAATTTTCCCCCTAACTTTGTTTGTTCATTAATTATGCACTCATTCTTTCTTTCATTTTACTTCTCAGGTTCTCCGTTGCAATGTAGGTGGCAAGAAAGCAGGAAACTCTCCTTCAAACTCACAAATACATCTCTAATATAAAAAAAATACTTTCTGGTATATAGTAGATGCTTAATAAATATTTGTTGATTGAATGAATGGATGGATAAATAGATGGATGACAGTAATTATAAGTCTGTATTATTAAGAAGAAACATTTTTGAACTTTACTCTGTAAATATTTTAAAGTATATTCCCTAAAAAACGTATACAACATTATACCTCAAAAACCAAATATGAGCATTTTGTTTGACTTTAGATTTTAAAAATTAATGTGAACTGATAAACCGATGGACTATTTTATAAGCCAAAAGAGAAGCAAATATTATATCTATATACCAAAATTAAATAAATGTATATAATATACCTTCCTTTATATTTTTAAAAATTACTAAAAAGATCAATGGGGAGATTAAAATATAAGATAGTAAATAATTTTTAATTCAAATAATAACTTCTGTCTGTTTTTAGCTCTGCAAAACAATATTATGTACTTTTTCCCTCCTTCCCTCATTATTAAAAAACAATATACATACACAACTGTGTCTATACAATGTTAAAACCATCTTTGGGGGCAGCCCGGTTGGCTCAGCGGTTTAGTGCCTGCCTTCAGCCCAGGGTGTGATCCTGGAGACCCAGGATGGAGTCCCATGTCAAGCTCCCTGCATGGAGCCTGCTTCTCTCTCTGCCTGTCTCTGCCTCTCTGTCTCTCTCTCTGTGTCTCTCATGAATAAATAAAAATAAAATCCTTAAAAAAAAATCTTTGGTTTAGCTTTTCTTTACCATATAATCCAATATTCTTAGGATAAAGAATTCCATTAAGAGGAATTAATATAATGTAGGTCTTTTGAGCAATTAACATATTTTAAACTATTTAAATAACTGATTTTTAATACAATATGATAACAAATGTAAACGATAAGTTTACAATAGTCAATGCTTATATTATTCCTTTTATTCCTATTATTTATATTCTTATTATTTGTAGAGCCCTGATTGAGTCAAGACAATCCCATTGTTCAAATGACAGGTTAAAAATCCACAATTTGTTCATTTGAACCTATGTTTAGTTGTTCCTTTTTACCTGTGATCAAAAGACAAACTGACCTTTTAACAGTCAATCTCATTATCCATGTGTAAACATTTCTATGGGCAGAGTTTCTCACTGGTAGTGACTTAGATGCTTAGAAAGCCTATTAACTCTAAACCAATAGGGTAACACTTAATGAACTGCAGCAATAACAGTCCAAGTGTTCCCTTGTGAAATGAAGAGATTTGCTGCCCTAGATGTCGAAATACTACTGGGGAGGAATTTAGACACTTGGAAAAATACAAGGCACAGGAACAGTATCTCCATAAGTAAGGCGAAGTCAAGACTTAAGGCATTTTTTCCAGATCATTCAGAGTTTAAAAAAAATGGTTATTGAGGAACACAGAATTTCTCTTCAAGTATTCTTCAAGGAGACAGATCTGTGATCTTTATTTCCCTAATGAATTGCAGTATGTAATACATACTAGGGTCTCAAACATCTATGAAGTGCATGATGCGAATAACTGCAGGAAGTATTCATTTCGTTTGACTCTTTTAAATTAACCTTGTTTAATCTTCCATTTTTTATAAACAAAAAAAACTAATAAGGATGCAATAACTTTTTGGCCATTATGTGTTTAATTTTCTAAGTCAGCAAATCATGATAATTTATGTGTTATACATACGTTGTTTTATTTAATCTCATTTCACTTTTCCTATGAATGATTTGTGGCAGATTTGTAGAGTGAAAAATAAAATACATTGAGCCTGTTTTGAAAGCTCTACAATTTCATCAAAGACAGTTTGCATCCTGAGGTTTAAAACATAAAGAATGTTTCAAATTATTCTCCTAGGCACAAAAAACATATTCCCAGAAAAGTTGCTTTTCCATACACAAAAAAATCAGTTTTATTTTGTTTTTCTTTTGTAAAACCTTTCTCATTCAAAACATTATTGTAATTCCTGAAGTCAGAGATTTGATAAACAAAATCCAAGTTTACACTATTGCTTTAGTTCCTGCTATTTTTCCATGTAATTTTATCTGAAACTTTTCTACTCTGTGTCATCCTGGACTGAAGAGTTCTCACATAATAGCCTTTTTCATATAATTTCTTTGTTGCTTTGATTGGTTAATATGTCTTTCTAGTTTGCTAATTTTAAATGAGAAAAAAAATTAAAAACAACTAGAAGCATTTCTTCATTATAGCCAGAATCCTGTGAAAAATCTATTGTTAAGTTTCTAGTATATGCCAATCATTAATTATGCTACTTTAGCTACAGAATTATAGGAGAATCATGTCTTCAAATAGCTAATAATTATCCTTGATTCTTGACTAGCAGTATAATTTAAAAGGTTATCTTATCCTGCAAGTGTAATTTGAATTATTATTTTTTCAAATGCCTTAACTGGAGGAAGTAATTTGAGAATCATGTCTACATACAGGAGTAACAGATATTTTTTTTTTTAATTTTATCTTAATAGTGTTCCCCTAGCATACCCAAGGAAAATGTACTATCTCAAAACCTAAAGAACTTCCAGAAAGTTTTCGTAAATATTAAGTGACATGACTAAAAGTATGTACCTTGGCATAGTAATTTTTATATTGCTGTTAACAAAAATATAATGCCCTATCTAATGGTAATTTTACAAAGTATTTTAGTAGAACTTTACTGAACACTAGAAGTATTAAAATTCTAAACAGATAAAGTTTGCAAAATGTAAGTCTTTTGCTTATGTTCTTATTTAAAAAAAAAAGATTTAATTTATTTATTTCATGAGAAACAGAGAGAGAGGCAGAGACACAGGCAGAGGGAGAGGCAGGCTCCATACGGGGTAGCCCGACGTGGGACTTGACCCCGGGTCTCCAGGATCAGGCCCTGGGCTGAAGGTGGTGCTAAAACACTGTGCCACCGGAGCTGTCCTGCTCAAGTTCTTATTAATGCTTATTTGCTAAAAAGAATTTAGCTAACCTGATAGATTGTTACAATTTTAGAAAATGTGCTTTCCTTACACTGATGTGTAAATGTTATACTATTCTGTACTTCAAGTGTGTTTAAGTGAATTAATCTGTATTTTAGGTTTTTTGTATATGCAGTTCCCAGGATATTTTGATATAAATTTCTCTATTAATATAAAACAAAGCTTTTTAAAAAACAAAACCATTAATGGGGGTCTGCTGAGAGGTTATGAATATGCATTTATACTTCCAAAGATACCTTGAGTATTATTTCAAGCAGTCCGTTTATTGAAGTAAAGATTCTTATGCATTATCAGTTTGTACATATGGAACTATAATCATGATCAGTTTCAGAGAATTGAAGAATGTGTTAGGGTTAGAATTACAATAGATAACCCTTCATATTTTGCCTTAAAATAAAACCACTGGGTATAGATTTAAGGACTAGGATTTTTCTTTGAAACAGCTTTTGTGTCTCCTTAACACACAGACAGGTGTGTGCTCACAGGTAGTGTGAGTATATGATGTCTAGCACTCTTTAAATAAAATAAATAATTCTGAAAATATTTGTAATGTATGTCAAAGATATTTGAAAATTTAAAAACACTGCAGAAATATAAGGCAATATTGAATATTGACTATATTTATAAACACAAATATGATATACTTTAAGTTATATTTCTATATATTTCAGAAATACTCATCAGTCATGACATATTATATGTATTGTTGGGATGAAGCAAGTAAGTTTACTTATAAGTAAATGTACCTTTGCAAATTTTTGTAACATTATTTAATATGTCTAAATATTCATGCAAATCTATATGAAATTCTGACATTTACTCTTCAGACTTCTTAAGCTCTGAAATATCTTTTCGTCTAGAATCGTGTTGCCATGGTGATACCTCATATAGTTTCGGACACAAAAGATTTAAGACACGTTCATTCCAGTGGAATTGTAGAATTGCTTAGAATATGGTTGAAATCTGAAAACTATTTGGGGGACTTCGACTAATATTTTTCATCTTTTATAACTAGGTAAGAGTTTGTAACTTATTTTTAAGTGAAGATACTCAGACAAATGCTAATTTTAAGTTTAGATGCCATTGATTTTAATGGGAAATTTCTTGATCCAAATGTGACACCATTGTACAATAATGCGACTTACAAAGTGTGTCATGATTTTATGCATGAAAAAAATTTAATACAATTTAACCTTAGGCCAACATTTGCTTTGGATATATTGCAGAACTTTAACCTTTTGGTAGTATCATATGTAAAATTTTCCATGGGTGTCTCAAAGCACAAATCTTTAACCTAAGGTAGAAGGAAGACCTTTTAAAGTTTAATTTTGAAATATGACAGTTGGGGCCAATCTTCTACTTATCCTTTCCTAACTTTGTACACGGTTGTTTGGGATGGAAAAAAAATCTTATTATTTGCCATAACAGTGAAGCTGAAAACATCCCGAACTGCAAGGACTCCTCTCCTTTCAGGGCATGGGGAATCTCAGAGGTACAAGTACAAGTCTGTTAAAAAGATCAAGAGATAATCAAATATTGTGTACTGTTTTTTTTTTGTTTGTTTGTTTGTTTTTAGATATAGTGAATTTGGGTAAAGTAAATATTTTATGATTCATAAGTAGATGTTAAATAAATAACATTCCCCCAATAATAACACACTTGATTGCCTGGTTTAGAATAACTTGTTTGGCGAAATAATTTATTTTCTATTTTTCTGTTTTAATTATTTTGTTTTATTTCATAAAGCAGATTTGTTCCTGTTAAGTATATGTATTTGTAGATCATGTGAAATATAAAAAGCTGACATTGAAATAACTAGTCATTGCCATGCTTATCAAATCCAGGTTCTATGTCTAAATCTAGATTTTTTTCTTTTTCCTCTCTGCTAAAACTTAATTTCTCAGTAAATGTTTAATATGTGATCTCTTCTTTCTGGAGGGAAGGTCATTCCTAAGAAAACTCTTAAAATAATACATGATATAATGCTAATTTTCCAAGACAATTTTCTTTTGAATTGTGTATGCTTACCTTGAGAAATTTTCCATTTTATCATTACAAAAACCTCTCAAGAGAGGCAAAATAACAGAGAGCTTACTGGCAAGTCTGAATTAATTATGAAGAAGGAAGATGAATATGATGGAAGCATAAAGAAACCTGTAAAATTTAATTTCCCCCAAATCCTAAGCATTACAAAGCAATTGCATTGAATAATATTTTTTGTATACTTCCATTAAAATGGTCAGAGAAAAAGAAAAGTATAACTGTAGTGATAAGAAACAGGGCTTAGGTCTCTGTTTTCAGTAGTGATAAAAATCTTTTCCCCCTCCTACAAACTTTAAATGATTTTTACCACAGGAAGCAGTAAAAGTCTTGAATTTTGAATAAATAAGAAAATGTCACTTAGCTCAGAGTCTGCATTGGCCCAAGTGTTCGTTCTTAAATTATGGCAAGCAGAATCTCATACTTGCCTGCTACATCTCTCAAAAATGTGACTCACACAGCCCCTCCCAAAAAAAAAAAAAAGTTCAAAAAGTTTCTTTGAACTTCATAAGTGAATGATTTCTTATATAACTGCGATAAAACCTCTGGGAAAGAGCCTATTATGAGCACTGTGTCAGCAATTTTAGCTTATTGCACATGACTTGTTCTCTTTTCCACATAACTATTTAATGAATTTAAAATTCAGATTGTATAATGCTGTATCTCATAGAAGCCCCGAGTCTTTTATTGGCATTTAAAGAATTAAGATTACCAATTACTTTGGGAAGAAGATTTAATGAAGGAAATAATTCTTAAATGATGCCGAGTGGCATTTGCCTCTTGTCATTTCCCTAGGACTAGCACCAGATGATACCTGTCCAAAATGTGTTTATGGATTCCGAGGTCCTGGAGTTACAAGCATGTTTGTAAGTTGTTGGTCATGAATTAAAATTACTAGCCAACATATGCCAAAAAGGGAAATGGAATCACTGAGATGGTCCAACATAGTATTCTGTGTTTGTTGTTGTCATGATTGCTAAGTATTCAGCAGAGGAGGACCTAAGGAAACAAAGAATTGTCTATTGCAGTTGAGCTGGAAAATAGGGTGAAAAGTGTTAATTGTCCAAACCACGATGCAGTTTTTACACAGGAAGAGAAGGGCTTACATTCTGTCGATGTAATGCAGTCGAAGGGGAAAGTAGAGGAATTAAGAGTTTAAAATGGTTTAACATTGCTATTTACCGTTTACCTTTGACAAGACCTTTGCCTTTTTTGAAAGTACACTGACTTTTGGGAAATCGGAAATTGCTACCATCTTTCCATACAAGATAGTCCTGATAGTTAAAAGAAGGTGCACACATACACACACACACACAAGCAAAATTATGAGTATTTTATTGTGAGCAAATAGCTATCAATACAAGCTATTTCACCCAGGGGAACTGTCAGGTATCAGGTATTTTCCCCACATTTAATTCTGGCATTAGGCATGTAACTGACAAAGGCAAGGAACTGATTCTTCCTTAGAGCCCCCAGAAGCTGTGTAGCCCTGCCAACACCTTGGTTTTAGCTCAGTGTGGCCCAAGTCAGGCTTGTAACTTCCACAGAACTGTAAGATAAAGAATTGCTCTTATAGGCTACTACGTTTGTGGTAGTTTGTTTTGGCAGCCACAGAAAAATAATACATACCTACACAGTGGCATATTTATTTATGTAGAAACTTAAAAGTTGAGAAGAATAAAAGATACAAGGTAATGAAAGAGAAAACGAAGTTTAACAGAATCAAGTGAGCAAGAATTTAGAATTCTAATAATAAATAAGTGCCATTTTTTGTTTTCCATGTCACTGAGGTGTAATTTTGGTTTTTCCATTGCATTTCAGTGTTATCCCCAAAATATATTTCCAAGGATGTGTAAGTCTTTCTCCTTCCTTCCTTCCTTCCTTCCTTCCTTCCTTCCTTCCTTCCTTCCTTCCTTCCTTTCTTTTCTTTCGTTCTTTCTTCTTTTCTTTCTTTTTAAAGATTTTATTTATTCATGAGAGACACAGAGAGAGAAAGAGGCAGAGAGACACAGGCAAAGGGAGAAGTAGGCTCCCCGCAAGGAGCCCAATGCAGGATTGATCCCAGGATCCCAGGTCACGCCCTGAGCCAAAGGCAGATGCTCAGCCACTTGAGCCACCCAGGTGCCCAAGTCATTCTTTATTTAAAATGGAGTTAGCTTCCTAAAGATTCAGAGAATAAAATATGCTGTTGTTTAGTATAAAAGTGCATTGTCCATTAGAGTTGTCCATATAAAGAGCTCTATAAAGATTGTACTTTATCTTAGCCCAATTAAAACATTAATTAAACATTATGATTCTGAAGGCTTTCATACATTAGGTAAAATTCCAGAAAATATACTTCCTTCCAAACCTGTATAAATAAAAAGGATTAAATATATTTCAGTAGGTTGCCGGATCATGGCTAACTCCCAAGTAGGTACAAACTCTGACCACATTTCATTTATCATGAAAGTCATATATACTATATAAGGAAGAGTGAGAAATGTAGTTATCATCAGTCATCAAGTGTTGATCATTTCCACTACTACCTTATTATATCAAACCACAATACATCAGATGACAAATGAGTCCATGTTAGTTCACAATTCATTGCAGTAATAATATGAATCATCACAATATTTATTATAGAAACTCTCTTTCATAGTTAATAGATTCTTGGTGCACCATTAAGTATGTAAATTCTGTCCACAGAGGGTGAGCATCTTCTTTCTTACTCAGTAAACTGAAGAATATCTGACACTATATGGGTGTTCAATTAATACAGGTTTAGTGAATAGAAAAATCTAATAAGTAGTTTTTGGTATTGTTTAAATTTTTAATCAATTCCCCATCACAGAAAAAGAAACTAAGACTTAAATAGTTGGAGGCCATTCTACCATTTTGCAATACAAGCAGTTATTTGACTTCAGTTAGTTGATTCCAGTGTCCAGGCTGCTAAGCACTTTTTTTTTTAATTTCAAAATCAATTTTATTACAGCCAAAAGAATTACTATACATAATAAACTATTATATATGTGCACACACATTTTAAGTTATAGAAAATAAAGTTTGTTTTGCAGATAGTATTAAACAGAATTAAAATTGCATACGTTAGCAACATAACATCCTTAATTCGGTATAAGTGTGACACATTTACTTGCTTTCTTATGTTTTGATAAATCACCATAACCTAAACTGCTTTATAAAACTGATATGCTGCCATTTAGCTTCTCTGTTTTTGCTTATGCTCTGATTTCAAATAAAACTTTTTATAAACTTCTTTTATCTCTGGGGCCATCACATTCACCACTGTCATCCAAGTATGGATCACCAGCACCCAATAAATAGATTCAATTTTCTTCATTATCTGGGAAAAAGTCCTCTTTTTCTAACTTTGGTATTTCTTTTTTTTAATATTTTATTTATTTATTCATGAGAGACACACAGAGAAGCAGAGAGGTAGGCAGAGGGAGAAGCAGGCTGCATAGGGAGCCTGATGTGGGACTCGATCCCGGGACCCCAGGATCTCGCCCTGGGTCGAAGGCAGGCACTTAACCGCTGAGCCACCCAGGTGTCCCTAACTTTGGTATTTCTTTTGGTAATTTGGACCAGCTGCAATGAAAGAAACACCATCAGTAGTATAAAATATTGGTTCATTCATAAAATAGCTGTTTCAGTCATAAAATACTGAATTTGATAACACTAAAGCTGGTTCAAGTGGAGTTTGCCTCTGAGCTTAATCCATGGTGCCTCACGTTCCTATGCTATATCTGGGAAGTGTCTAAGTCTCTTCACTTTAGTACTTTAAGATTATTTAGTATTTGGTTTGTTGTTTCTAGAATAGGGTCAACTTCAAGTCAAATTTTCTCAAATCAAATTTTTGTACCCATTTGAATTATTTATCTCCTCAACCCAAATTGACCCTGAAGTCCCAAACTCCTACTTCACTTTTTAGATGTTTGAATAATTATGTCACTAAAAATTTGGATCTGTAAAATTTGAGAGGTGTATGCTTTGATTTTATCATGTGTGGCAAAAAGACAAATGACAGTGGAGAAAATAACTTATTCTTTCATCTTTGTCTTATTGTTACATTTCCCCTCTTTGCGTTTGCCTAGACTACCATGAAGAAGCTTTGAAATATTTTAATGTCTGAATTACCATACCACTCATAATGCTGCCTTAAACTGCTGCTATAGATCTTTTTTAAAAAAGATTTTATTTATTCATGAGAGACACACACACAGAGAGAGGCAGAAACATAGGCAGAGGGAGAAGCAGAGCCCAATGTGGGACTTGATCCCAGGACTCCAGGATCACACCCTGAGCTGAAGGCAGATGCTCAACTGCTGAGCTACCCAGGCATCCTAAATCTTAAGAGTAGGATGATTTTGTCAGCTTCCTTTTTCATTGTTTCTCTAGTAGTGAGGTCTGTGTGCTTTTCATTGTCATTATCATTTTGGTATATAGTAAAGCTGAATCATGAAACTATGAGTAATAACTTTCATTCCTGCTAGTGTATTTTACTCCATTAATATGTCAATACATAGAGACTTGATGATGAACTAATTTATTTTTATTATTTGAGGACTTGTCAAACTCCAAGAAAGGTTTACAAATAGCACTTAAAAATGTAAGAAACACATCAGAGTTTCCTTTCTTAACAGCCAGTTATTTCTATAGGAAGTTCAACACTGAATTCACAATCTCTATCTAGAGTGAATGTGCTAGAGAAGTCCACGTAAGAATGTAAAGTGATGATTAGACTCTGTGACTATTTGGATTATAGCCTTGTGCTCGTTAGACCAAGATCACAAACTCAGTTTCCACAAGACCACCCAGCTGGTTATTGAAAAGAAACTCAGAGTTTTGCCAACTTGCTTATTCATACCAGGGTGTATCATGGGGCCAACGGATACCTAGATGGCAGTATTTAGTACTTGTGACTAAAAAGGACGGTCAACTTTGAAAGGAAATGTTGGAAGTCAATAGATGTTTCGAGATATCCACTAGCACAGTTGCTATTTCTTTTATCTTTTCAGATGTGTGCTTTTTAAAGACAGGAAAAGAAGGTACAAAGAGGATATTTTCTTATAATAGTGAAGTAAATTAGCTTTCATAGCATAATTTGACTAGTTATCAGAACTAATATGTGCTGGTGACAACAGGATTGCAATAATAAATCCTCATGAAAAGGTATCTTATGATTCATCAATAATTTTAAATTACAAATGCAAGTTGAGGATATGCCATTCACTCCAAGATTGGCAACTTTGTTTATAAAATCAACAGGGTGCATAAGAGGACACTAGTATGGATCCCATGAAAATATGTTAATATTGAAATGTGCTTGATTTGTCAAATGAATCTAAAGGTAAAATTCTGTCAAGAGCAGTAGAAGCCATATGTACAAAGAGAGCACACAGTAGTACTTTCATAATGGAGACTGCAGAAATTCACTACTTCAGTAGAAAAGAATACTCACCTATTTATTTTTTAAAGACGTATTTATTTATTTATTTGTTTGTCTGTTTATTTATTTATTTTAGAGACAGCAAGCCGAGGGGGGAGGGGCAAAGGGAGAAGGAGAGAATCCCAAGCAGACTCCCTGCTGAGTGTGGATCTGACATGGGGCTCAATCTCATGAACCTGAGATCATGACCTGAGCTGAAACCAAGAGTCAGATGCCTAACCGACTGTGCCACCAAGCACCCCAAAATTTATCTACTGATTAAAGAGACATTTAATCTCTTAAATGCAAAACTTCTCTGAATATATATCTCCATATGGTTATGCATACTATTAAAATATAAAATCAAACAGGGCCCTATTTAATAAATGTACACTTTGGTTGGAAGAAAAAGAAGATATATTGCGGTGTTCCTATGAACATTCAATTTAGGGGTAAATTATAAGTCCAGTAATACAAAAACAATATTTCTAAGTCTCCAACTTCAAGTAATCTATCTTTGATCACATTCTACTAAGACACATATAACAATTAACTTTGTCTCATCTGTGCTCCATGACACTTGTTTTATTTTTTCTCTCCTGCATTAGTTCCTTATAATTTTGCCCCTTATTCTCCCATCGTTTATACATTTAGTTTTAAATATATATACTCATCGCCCACTTTGTACCAGTACTATGCTAGTTACTGGGTCTATGATAATTAATAAGTAGAAAAAAAATCTGTACCTTCATGGAGCTTACTCTCAGATGGAGGGCATGTGGTTCAACATTAAAAAAAAATTAAAGATTTTTATTTAAAGATTCTTAAATGCACTGAAGGGATAAAGCAGAATGTTAAGAATAAGGGATTTATTCAGATCTTAAAAGAATTTAGAAAAATGATGTCCCCTGTAAGCCTCAAGTGCTCCATCCAGAAGGAGTCTCTGGCCATCAAGACTTTCCTGGAATGCTTGAAAGGTAAATACAGCACACTTTAATATAAAAAATTTGACAAAATGCTAAGTAAAAATACAAAAGCTAAATAATGCTACATCCATGTAATAAAGTAACATAACATAAAATAACATGGAGCAGTGGTATCTGATGGCCAAATCGGTTATTAGTTGTTAATACTCTGTTGTTATCTGAAAAAGATCCATTTTTCTTGGAGTGGTTAGAATAACCTCACCAAAAGATGTTTCCATTTGGCTCGATGTGCACACTGTGGTGGCAAAAAAAAAAAAAAGATTATGGCACAAATTAAACACATTACTTTTTCAAACAAAACAAAGCCAAACATAACAGCAAAATAAAATGATGTACCAAAAGAAATTGACATTTTGGAAGCTTGGGAAACTTTTTCTGCTTTCTGATGTTAAATTTCAAGCAATTACATCTGTTCTACTTGCTTGTCAGTTTTCTCATTTTCCAGCATCACATTATGTGTATGAGACACCAAGTATGGTGATGGAAGAATGAAACTGAGAACGATTGGCAAAGTGATTTATGCATTACACTTAAACTATCAAAACAAACAAAATATTTCATACATCCTGTACAAAGAAAGGCTATTTTAGCTTCAAAGCATACATAATATGGTAAGCAATAACACAGGGGATAATAAATTTGTGTCTGAACAGTCTCACCTAAATATGCATTTCTTTTTTTTTTTCCCGATGCTTGGTGGAATCCTGCAAGAGCAAAATGAGCTTTTGTACCATTATGATCATGACTGAGCCTTCATATCACACAATCATGATAATCAGTTATTTGTACTTACTATTCTTACTGCCCCTGGTTACGTTGGGCCTGGTTTTAAAGGACTCACCCATGATATGGCATTTTTGTGTAGAAAAAGTTACCTGACATTTACCTTCATTTGATTGAATGGCTTTTGACCAATTAATTATTATGTGTCATAGTACACAGCTGATGAGAATTTGAAAATCTGGTATACTCAGGTACTGTTTACAATAGCGACAAAAAGGGAGAAATATTCTGCAATGGATGAATTATTTAATAAATTATAATAAACATGTGAAACTGCAAACATTGATGCGGAGTAATATCAAATGACATAGAAAGATGTTTATGATATAATGTTTAATGAAAAAGAAAGACACTTATATAGAGTATGTAGAAACCAGAATATCCTACTGAGTATGATTTAAATAAGATAAAAGAGTAGAAAAGTGCCTGGATGGCTCAGTTGGTTAAGCAGTTGATTCTTGATTTCGGCACAGGTCCTGATCTCAGGGTTGTGAGATCCGGCCCCACCCATTGGGCTCCATTCTTAGCAGGGAGTCTGCTTGAGACTCTCACTCTCTATTCCTCTTCTCCACCCCCGCTCATGCATGCTCACTTTCTCTCTCTCTCTCTCTCTCTAAAATAAATAAATAAAATCTTAAAAAAGAAGAAGAAAAAGAATAAAGAGTGGAAATAAATACATGGTCCAGAGATCTAATGGTTAATTTGAATGTATCCTAAGACTGTATGCCTGCATGTAATTGAAAATCCCAATAACTGTGGCTTAAATAATATTTTCTTCCCTTGTAAGAGGCTTGCTTAGACAATCCAGTGCTGGTGAGGAAGTGTCATATAATTAGGGCCCACTCACTTTCTGTCTTTACTTTTTATCATTATGATTTTTATCTTCAGTGTAGTCTCATTTACCATATGGCTACTGAAGCTCCAGTCATTTTGTCCACATTTCAGCTAGAAACAGAAAAGGAAGGGGAAAAGGACACAACTTCCAGCTGAGGCAGCAACCTTTAAAGGATGTTCTTGAATCTCCTTATATGAGCAAATGTTTGTGAAGTGGGTAAGAAAAAAATAAATGAAATCGCAATCTTTTTTTGTGAAAAAATAGTTATATTGATGAAATGCAAATACATCCTTAGATTATATGGTCCAAATACTGATAACAAATTTATTTGGATGGCACCAGCAAAATGTTTTATCAGTGACTCACATAGCATGAGAATATTAAAGTGAGGGTAAAAAAGAAACTTTTTGTCTCTATTGGGTTAAATGTTGTCCAAAAAAAGTGATATTTTCTTTTAAAAAGGTATTTCAATAACACAACAGTCTAATAGCAGAATAACGTACTTATATTTTGCTTCTCACCCACCTCGACTTACTACTTACATTACTGCTTTGGAGACCGTGTTTGAGTACTTTACATTTCTTGGTCAAATAGATGCATAATGATTGGTTTCCACTAAAAGAAAACAATGATATTGCATTTAGAATTACATGGACAAAAAATGAGGTGTGACATCACTAAAAGGAGCCTCTATATATCATCAGTCCAGACTGGAAAATGTAGGAGCACAAGACAGTGATTCTGATTTGTTATCTCCATATTACACAGTGCTATAAGTAGGTGTCAGTTTTGCTTTGCAGGGTAGCACAAAACCCCTTCAAACAACCTTATGCTTGCATCAGACCACACCCAGGTTCTTATAATTTCCTGTATTTGATTTTCTTTAGTTTAAAGCCATCTCCAGAAAATCCTGTTGAAAGACTACACGTTATCTGGAAAATTCTATGTCTTGAGTTTCTCTTTTATCTACCCTTACCCTTTATCCTTCCTTCCTTTGTGTTCAAGCTTCATTCATTCCTCACTGAGTGGTCTTGTTTCTTCACCAGTCTGATTAAACATCCATGATGCTTTCAAGGTTATGTGTCTGAAACTGTTACAAACATGTCAATCTTATGCATAAGACATAAAATGTCTTCTGGTTACCTGCTGGGTAAAACCCAAACCTGTCTTCAGCGTACATCCTTATGGCCTACCTTTGATTTGCAACTGCCCCCTCAGATCCAAGATCTTTCTTTCCATGTTTTTGTTAGAGGTCAACCTCAGTCAAGAAACAGATGATTGATTCTCCTCCTGACTTATCATCAGACAATTAATAGTTGCCTAATGCCATGTCCCAACACCTGTCATTCACCTCACTTCATCTCATCACATAGTTTACCATCTCACATCATCACAAGAAGAGTGAGTACAGTACAATAAATATTGGAGTGAGAAACCACATTCACATAACTTTTATTACAGTATATTGTTAATAGTTCGATTCAATTATTATTATTGTTAATGTCTTCCTATGCTTAATTTGTAAAGTAAACTTTACCATAAGTAAGTATGTATAACAGAAAACAAAAACAAAATAAAAATAGTACTCACAGGATTTGATACTATCCATGGTTTCAGGCATCCCCTCAGGGTCTTGGAACAAATTCCCCCAGATAAGGGGAGACTACTGTATATGAAATTGTGACTTTTTTAAAGATTTGCTCTGTAGTTCTCAAATTTCCCCATGATTCAGAATCACCTGGGGGTCATTTTAATTTACAAATTACTCATCCTTGCTCCGAGTTTCTGAATCAGTAAGTCTGGACTGGCCCAAGAATCTACTTCCTAGGTTGCTATGTGATGTTGATGGCTGGGAACCAATTTGAGAACTATTTCTCTAAACTTGCACATCTCCACGCTTGTGTCTTTGCTATTCTCTCTGTTTAGTATTGTCTTTCTTTCCCGTTATTGTTTCACTTTATAAAATGTCAAATGACACTCCAGAAAGAAATCTTAATTCTTCTGGGCAAAATTTGTTTCTCCTTCACTTGTTTTCTTAACAAATGAATCTTTTTTTTTCCTTCAATAAATACTTTTGACATAATATTCACGATCTCGTAATACAATTATTTGTTTATATAACTAATGCATCCTGCTGGATGTGAACTTCTCTTAGACTTCTGATTCCAGAGAGTATGCCTGAATGAACCTGGATTCCTGGAGAGAAAAGAGGTCCCTGTAATGGAAATTACCATGTGCGATCAAATGTGGCAAAGCGGCACAGTGGCTTGACTTTTTGACCTAGATGTTGCTTTTGAGATAAAGTGAAGCTGCACCTAACAACCTTCCTACCCCAACCATGCAACCTCCACCTCACTGTTACCCACATGTGTACATGCATGCAGACACACGGACACGCTGCCACAAGAGTCTGCAAAGAGGAATCTGATACAAAGGAAAGAACTGGTCCCAAAAAACTGAATTGAGAAATAAGATGAAAAGAATGTTTTCTGTGAATCAGATGGGATTAGAGGACCATTTTGGAGTATATACATGTTGGTCTGGTGCAACTTTACAGTGAAGCCTGCAAGCATATCATCCAAGAACCTGTAGACAACAATTACACGGTATGTGGAGAGTACAGGGTTGGGTGATTAGGAGACAAAGATCATGAAATTGCCCAAATCAAAAGAAAATGTTGATGATAGGGAAACCATCAATTTATACTTGGTAATATTCATTTACTCTGCTCTGTGTTGGGGATTTCTTTCGCAGCAAAGTAGATATTAATATAAGTAGATATTAAAGTGCTTTAAAACATTAAATACATATGTAAATATATCTTAACATCACAAGATTTCAGACCTAGATGGTACCTTAGGTATCAGATAGTATCTAAATTTGAATTAAATATCATGGAGAATCTAAAAACTCTTAGCGGCATAGAAGAGCATGGCAAAAATGAGTGTTACTATTTTTCAATGCCTTTTCTGTTTCTCAGGAAAGAGAAATGTACTGCAAAAAGAAGTATAATAGGGGTTTTGTTAGACATCCCTTACTTTAGCAATTTGCAGTAAAAATGGGGGCATAGACATTTAGCTGTGATTGCATGCTCCTCAAAGTTAAGAATTTAAAATTACTTGAAATGTAAACTATGGCAAGTGCAAATTTCAAGGAAATTTTGTAATACAGTATAAAAAGAGCAGAAAGACTCTTTCACACATGAATTTTAAAAATATAGCTTTAAGTACATTAAAGAATTTAAAGAACGCATCTCTAAAATATAATTTTCCACATATGGTATATGGATTTATAGATACAGTATTCAAGTCAGGTAGCTTTTTCACACCAATAGTTCCTGTGTTAATTTGGTAGCAAGCACATTTCTGTCTTTGTTATTTCTGCTTTGTTTTATGTTGGTTTCAGTTGTCTACATATGTTCACATATAGCTTTTCTCTTTTCTGTTTGTCAAGTTACATGTGTGGTTGCTTTTTAAACTGTTTTTTTGTTATTCCCAGTGGTTACATATTGGAGTGCCAAGTGGCAAATTGAGGCTTCTTTTTCTGGGACTTTCAACTTCTTTCGAAACAATTTTTACAGGGAAGCATAAGTGTTATAATAAATAAAAAATTGGAAATATACTTTCTACAGAGTAGAATGGAATCTTTAATATTTACATGAATTCATTTTTTAACTCGAACTTCAGATTCCTCCTTAAAACCAATAGGTATTCTGGGATTCTCCTACTAGATCCCTGAAGTATAATTCACTTTCCTCCATCATTTCTTCTTATGTGAATTTAATTTGTAGGTACAGTAACAACGTTCCTCTCCTTTACTTACTCTCTTGATGTAAGTCCCTGTAGACCCAGGCAATAATTGTTTTGTTGGTGTAGTTCTAGTTACAGAACTGTTGGCTATTGTCCTATGTCTGCATTGAAGAAGATATCTCCTACACCTGGAAGTTAAATTTTTCTATCCAATTGCCCTTACTTGTTACTCACTTTATCCATTCATTTATTCGCATATTTTTTTATTACCTACCTTGTACCTACCTATCACTATATTAGGTATTTTACATTTTAAAGAAAAAGCAGATGATGTTCCTGACCACGTGGAGTTTAAACTCTACTGGAGGAAAATGACCATAAAGAAGTTTATAACTTGCCATCAGGAAATGCCATAGAATTTTAAGTAGTTGAAGTGATGGTACTACTGGCTACCAGAGTTATTTTAGATAGAATTTTCAGAAGACTTTCTGAGGAGATGGCATTTGAGCTGAGACATAAATAAAATGAGGGAGTTAGCTGGGAAATGTTGAACTGTATTGTCTCACAACCAACTCAAATCTGAACTTTTAATTTACCTGTGAGACAGGTTGCCCTGCCCAGCCTCTGGACTTTCCCTTCTTGGTGAATGGTACTGTTATTTACCAAATTTAAATTAGAATCTAAACGTCATCTTTTATGCTTACCTATTCAACCCTCAAACACATTTATCTTGAGTCTGACCACCCTTCTGCAAATTCACTGTTGAAACCCTAGCATGTCCATCGTCATCTTGAGAAAAGGATATTGCAATAGCCCCTGATGGTAGATCTACCAGCACCCATGATATACCCTTTCTAGCTTTTCTCTGTTCTATTCGCTTAACTTTATTACACTTTAATTAGGGCAGGTGAATTGCTCTTGTACAAAGACTGCCTATTGCCCTTACAATAAGGATGCAACTCTTTGCCGGGCCCTACAAAACCATGATGGCCTGATGGCAGCCTTTCTCTTCACTCTTGTCACACAAGCTCCCTTCACTCTACTCTTACTAGCCTTCCTAACCCCTTTTTATTTCCTTGAGCCTCCTGTATTTTCTTCCATCAAAGGTAATTGGCATGTGTCTTTATTCTCTTTCAAATATGCTTTTATTTTGGCTTATGTGAATTATACTATTTTTTAAGATGTCAGCTCAATTTTCACTTCCCTATAGCTTTCCCTAACATGCCTGACTAAGTCAAATACTCCTATTGCAGGCCCCAAAGCAGCATTTCCTTCATAAGATCTGGTCATGGACTAGTTATATTTATAAGTGTTTATGTGACTATGTGATCACTGGCTTTCTTTCCCATCATATTGTAAGCCTTTCAAAGATGTCTGTCAGACATGCTTTTCCAAAATTGGTTGAATAATGAATGAATAAATATTCATTAAGTGAAAGAACTAATCAACCAATTAATTAGTAGACATCCTTTGCAACACTCTCCCTTTACATACTACAATTTATACACGTTATATTTTTTTCTGAAATATTCTAGGCTCTTCTCACTGCAGGACTTTTACACATACTATTGCCTCTGTCTGGAGCAGTCTTGGCATTTTAGGTTTTCTTCATTATCATGCCTTGGCCTAATTAGGACTATCACAGAAAGGGCTTCCTGGTTCCACTTCTTCAAAGTATGATAGCCCTGTTTTCCTCCTGTTATGCTCTCTTTCAAAAATTTTATTAATTTTACAATAACACAAATGTTTCATGTCTCTTTCAGCTTTGTTGTCCACTAGACATGAATTCTACAGAAGGGGAGGCCAAGCCTGATTTGGTTACCATTTGTGCATTTATAAAGAAGTGTGTATTCTTGAACATATGATTAGGTTCATCATTGTACATCAAACACTAGACATAGGAAATCATGGTGCCTAGAAAAACATTTCTCTTCATATACTCTCTCAAGCATACTCATTTGCTAAACATGTTTTCTCAAAATTAACTAGAAATCAATTCTTTTCAGGATACACTAAGTGATATGATATTGGTCACAGTAATATTAGGCTACTCCAATTACTTTTCCATTATTGTTATATTCAGGTATAATCTATTGAACAGAAAATGTTCATAATCTCACTAATAACCATGAAAGATTGATTTAAAATACTAAGTAGTTGTCATTGAAATTATTTTGAAAACACCACAACACCTGCATGGCCCCATGTAAATTATAAGCAGGACTTTTATTCTAGATTTGCACATTTCATATTGAATGATAATAGATGAAATTTGATGTAACTCAAGTAATTTCATAGCATACATTAATGTACCACATACCCATGCAAGCCAACATGGGTATTCTGTAGATGTATTGCTTTCTCTTATGCACCAAAAGCACATTCTGTTATTTACTCAAATGAAATTTTATATATGCTGAAAAATGACAAAATAAGGAGGGAATGAACAAAAGCTGTCCCTACATGGACATCACACATTCTATGTGGGCTAAGTAATTGAGTAAGACATCAATTGTTAACTAATTGAGTGTTAACTATAAAGTGTTAACTTTAACACTTTAATGTTAACTAATAAAGTTAGTATTAACTAATAAAGTGTTAACTAGTAGAGCACTATTCAGCCATAAACGGAGGTGACAAGCAAAATATAAGGAAGGGGGCCCATTTAATGTCTTAGTATGTGAGTTAGATCTTTTTATTCTTGACTCTTTATTTTAAAATAATTTTAGATTTAAAGAAAAACTGCAAAGAAAATACAGTTACTTGCTATATACACTTCACCCAGCTTTCTATGGAGGTAACATTTTACATGACCATTTCCTTATTAAAACTAATCAACAATGGTACCACAGTATTAACAAAACTACAGACTTTATTCATATTTCACCAGTACTTCCACTAATGTCCTTTACTGGAGCCATGAACCAACTTGGATATTGCATGTCATCATCATGTCTTCTTAATCTATTCTGTAAGAAGTTCTCAGTCTTTTCTTTCATAATTGAAGGTTACTAGTGAGATAAAATGCAAAATATCCCTCAGTTTGGGCTCTCCTGATGGCTTCCTATGATTAAATTGGGTTTGTAGATTTGGGGGAATAATGTCACATAGATGAAATGCCCTCTCATGATATCATATCAGATAGTACATGATATCACCTTGACTACTGGTAATATTAAAGTCGATTAAGGTTGTGTCTGCCAGATTTCTCCACTGTTAAAGTTACTATTGTTTTCCTTTCCATACTCTGTGAATAAGAAGTAAGTCACTAAATCCAAACCACATGCAAGAGAATGAGAAATAAGCTCTGTCTTCAAGAGGGAGGAGGATCAAAGAATTTGTGGACATGTGTTAAAATTACTACAATAACTAATATGCCGGGAGAAATAGTTTAAGGGCATGTAAATATCCTGCCTTCCCTTAAAGTTTAATCCAGGAATTTTAGCAGTTATAAGTGAATCTTGCCTGTGGCAATTATTGCTATGGTGTTTTCATGATGAATTTCCCTTTTCTTCATTCCTTCTACAATTATTATTTGAAATTTTTCTGTAGGGAAGATTTGTTATTTTTCCCATATTTATCTACATATTGAATCATTTATTGATATAATTATGTACTCATGGATATTTATTTTACTCTTAGGGCTTTAATCCAAACTCTTCTTATCTTATACTTAAATTGTTTCAGCTTTGGCCACAGGGGGCATTTTCAAATATACTTTTTTAGCATTTCCTTACCTTCTAGCTCTACAGTTTGCTATAGGCTCATCTTATATTTTCCCTACTTCAGCCCTAAATTAGTCATTTTCCTGGGAAGACTTTGTTCTTTTATTGAAGAATGATATGAAGAAATGAAGACTTTGTGCTATATAGAGTAGTATATGCTACTGAATCCTGAATCATTGCTGGCATTTGGTATAGTTAGTGCTTTTTATTTTAGCTCTTTTTAATAAGGATGTAGTTATATCTTATGGTTTTAATTTGCTTAACTTAGTTAAAAAATCATATGACTAAGTACACTTTCAGGATATTTTGGCTACATGTTAGTTTCTCCTAAATTAATTCTTTTAGATTGTCACTATATGAAGCACATTATAATTATCAACTTAATGAATATAATGGTACTTTAAGATTAATGAATCTGTCCAAGAACAATATCTTTCTGTTGCTATGTTACCATGGTTTCTGCCCCAAATTCTCTAATTTTGATTAATTCCTCATAATCTTTATGCTCTTTTCTATGCTGTTGTTCACTCAAAAGTAAACATCTAGCCCAACCATATATGTTACTTTATTATAAGTTGTTATTTGAACTTACATAGCCAATATTTTAATATGGATTTTAATATTAAGACTTTATTTAGAGCAGTTTTAGCTTCATTGATGTGGGTTTTGACAGATTGTTAAAGTTTAATGACAATATTGTTAAAATCGCATAACAGTCTATTGACCAATTTAATAATCCACTTAAGGTCTTATTCTGAAAAGTTACTTTATTCACAGCTTCATTTGAAATTGAAGTAGAAAATTATGATGAAAATACCAAAATACCAAAACACCTAGGTAAACTTATTTAAGGTGTTTAGGATATAAAGCCAAATTCATTCATCCAGTTATTTTCTTATGCCTTTTAAAAGTCGGGATCTGAATTTAAGTTTGATTCTTTGTCTTGGGGTAGTTTGAGCTTTCTGCATCAAGGTTTTCTCAAGAATCATGACATTAACATCATTAATCTTCACTTAAAACGTGCACATTTTTAAATCAAAGAACAATTTCTCAACGTAAATAATTTTAGGTTCATAAGCATTTTTTTTCTGACACTTTTTTGCTATACTCCTTGATTTCCAGTACTCTACTACAAGATTTTTTTAAATGTAATTTATATTCCTTTAACTCATGGAAAGCTTTTTGAGTATTCTCAACTTTTGCCATCTGATATTTCACCAGGAAATGTCTCTTGACTTGTAAATTCTTAAAGGATAAATTTTAAAATAGTATAGCTGTGACTATGATAAATAAATAAATAAATAAATAAATAAATAAATAAATAAACTTGTCAAAGATTTTATTTAACTAATTATTGAGGAGAACAGTAAGATGTCAAAGCTGGTTCAAAAAGAATTCAGTTTTATACACACACATGCACACACACACACACATAAACATACAGAAATACACAGAGGGAGAGAGAGATAAAGGATGCTAAAATGAATTTACAAGTAGATGCAAAATTGGGTTAAGGGAGAAATAATTTCCCTCAAACAGAAATAACTAACTTCCATGCATATCAGAAAGAACAATTCAACTATCATTATTGCTATCATAATAATCTACAGTTTAGAAAATGGTAAACTACCTAAGATAATGAAAGAAAGAATCTCGGTGGGTTTATGGGAAGGCTAGTCAGCATATCTACAAGATTATCAATCAATCAATCAATCAATCTCTGTCTCTCTTTTCATTTCAAAGTCTTTCAAAGATCCTGAAGTACATAAATAATAAATAAATATCTGGGCCTTTGTGACCTAGCCCTTAAATGAACTCACATTTAAATAAACAAAAGTCAACAAACTCCATTTTATCAAAAAACAACAACAACAACAACAAAAAACACCTCCATTTAAATTAATAAAGAATGTTCATTCTTTTACTTGTCTTTCCAGAAGACTTTTGAAGGGGATCCAAAGAAAATTCCATAGTATCCTTAAAAAGGTCCTCTTTTCTCTCCCTCCCTCTTGAAGCTTTGTGAGACTTCAGAATTTTTGACTTCAAGAACCAAAATGCCTTTTTTAAGTCTAGCCCTTGACCAAGAGAGTTAATGTTCCCTGCAGCTTGAATAATTTTATTGTCTTCCTGACAATAAACTTCCTACATTCCTTCTTTGAGCATTTATTTTAGTAATTTGTGATTGTAAATTTTTCTCTGCCCCTTTAAGATGTAGATCTTCCAGTCTTCTGCCAAGACTACAACCCAAGAATGTCTTTCTCAAGATCCTGGGAGTCAGCCTTTTGAAATGTAACCAGCAAGAAAGATGTGTGTATCTCCCAGTTTCTGTGGGAGTGTAGAAATCTAAATTCAATAAGCACCGTTTGGCAAAAAGATCCCACCTCCATACCACATTGATCAACCATCTGTCACCATTGTCCAGCATTTTTCCACTAGCTCACCTTGAGGCTTAAAAATTCTCTCACTTTTTGTTTCAGTTGAGTTCAGTCCAATCCCTATTCTCCATAGCAATAATCTTGAATAATTCTTCCTTCCCCTATTTAACTTGCCCTGCAACATTTTTCTTTGACTCTTTTCAAGGATTTGTTTTCCCTCTTCCTCATCACCTACCTTTTGTTATGAAGATCATTATTTTTTTTTTTACCTTAAATTCAGTCTGCTTTGACCCTGTGTACCAATTTTATATCACAAAACTGGTATAGACCTAGTCAGAGTTGGAAAGTGAAAAAATTGAACAGGCAAGAACACAAGTTCTTCCAAGCAGGAAAAGAGAGGGATTAAGAATGGGAACATTTACCATATATAATTTACTTTACCTATTTTTAAATTTACATTTTTTATCATGTACACTCACAAAAGTATATTTTCCTTATTTTCTGCAATAACGTGAAAAAATGGACATTCTTATCACATTTTATAGTGTATATATTTTCATTTTCTCCAAAATCTCACATTTATATTTACTACATTTTCATGGTAAATATGGATTTTGACACTAACTCTTTATATGGTACTCAGCTTTTCAATTCCTGAGTTCAGATTTTGAAATGTTTGTGCTCCGGCAAATCGCTTCGTTTAATTTTTTTCTGAATAATTTCTGTGGCATTTAGTTTGGCACATTTTCATACCTAAGAATATTCTTCTGCTCCTTCACACATAAATTAATAACTTATAAGGTTATGGACTTCTTAATTCTTAGCTTTTGCTTTTGGATCTCAGTATTTCTTTCTCTAGTTAGTTATTAGTATAATGAAGAGGAAGAACTAGAACAAATATGACATTTAATATTGTGTAGGTAAAATAAAAATTTATTTTCTTCTGTACTTATATGGATGTATGATGATAAATTTTAAAATTTATCACACTATTTATAAAAGGAGATATATTTTTAATAATTTTACCTGAAATATAGTCACTTCTCAATTAGCTTGAATAGTTTTAAAATATCATTTTTTAGCTCAAGTAAGTTATTTTTATGCTATATTTTTATAACTTTTATCCTCTGTTTATTCCTTTCTCTCCTCTAAGAATAGTTCTAAACTTTTAGTTGAATATGTGGAATATCTTCTATACTTATGACTTTGAAAATCAACTTTTTTTGTTTTTCTTATTTTGCAGAATTACTATAAAGTTTGTATTCATCATTTTAATTGTCTTTATTATCAGGTGTAGTATCTATAACTGCCAACTAATTTTTAAATTCAGATGTCATATTTTATGTTTAAATTATCTGTTTCTACACATAAAGACTAGAAATTGATTCAAAATGAGAGTGAATTAAATATTCTTTTTTTAAAGATGGAGCTATTTTCCAAAAATTATATTCAATTGTATGTACTTATGTAGATTTTTCTTTACATGCTCATTTTATGAAAATAAATATCACCAACACAGTTTTGAAGCTGAAATGAGATTCAAGAGTAACCTTTAGCTTTTCCACAGATTGACTTATGGCTCCACTAATACCCTTTGTATATAGACATTTGTCTTTTCAAAGAAAAAAACTTAAATGATCTCCCAGTTGCTAATTTATAGATGAAATGCAAGTATGGAGGCAAGGCAGACTAAATCCTTTTCAAAAACATTCTAATTTTAATAATATTGTAGTCTACATACCATGAAAATGTTCTGATATTAAACTTATAGAAAAAATGAACAAAATATGAAAAATTTACTGATACACTGAAAGCACCAAAAAAGAGGAAATTTCTGGAAATAAAACAAAGGGGACTTCCAGTTCAGCTCTGACAGATAAAGGGAGTTAGAGGTTGTCACTTCTGTCCTCACACCCAGAAAAAGAAGGACAGAGTAAAAATAAATTCTTTTGAAGTTGCCAGGCAAACCATCCCCATGAAATCTAGAGATATAAGCTCTTGTAAAGGCCCAGCAAACATCTGCCTACTTGGAGCAGAAGCTGTGAGGAGCACTTCAGTGGTAATTTTGATGAAATTACTGAAGGCTGATTATAAACTAGCTTAAGAAGGCTAGTTTACATTCATGGGGACTATACTTTTAGGGCATTCCCCACAATTTGGTGGGCTTTACCCACAAGAATATTACTGTTTTCTCACTGGGAAGATTTGGAAAAGATCCTTTCATGTCTTGGCAGGAAAAGAGAAAGAGTAATCATTGAAAAATAAGTCCAGAGTGTTCATATCAAAGGTCTACCCTCTTGGAGAAAAGAATTTGCCAAAGTCAAAGAGAAAATTTTGAAAATAATCCAGAGACTTTCCTATAGAGAAACAAAAATAAGAATTATGGCAGACTTCTTGTTAGAAGCCATATATGCAAGAAGCAAGTAGCATAACTAAAGTTTTGAAAAAAAGAAAAAAAGCTAGAATTCTATGTCCAGCAAAATAACCCCTCAAAAGTAATGGAGATATAGCACATTCTTAGACAAATATATCATAGTAAAGATACAATATATGTGACTTTATAGCCTAAAAATTTATTTCCATGGTTTCTATCCCACCCAAAGAATTATAATGTATCTCTCTTTGTGATTTTCCTCTCTATTATTTGACTGGTTGAGGCCAAACCCATTGCCTGGTTGTCTTCCAGGTCTAGCACCATAGAGTTGTTAAGCCAGCACCAACTATTAATTAAAGGTTAATTACAGAAGAAATTCAAAAGGAATATTTTCTCCCTTCATCCCTGCCACAAGTACCACCATACTCATGTTTTAAAAACTCCTGGTATACAAGTTAATGTTAAGTTTTGCCATGCCTACCTCCAATGGACAATCCACATATATATTTTGCTTCTCTCTGTTTAGATTTTTAGATTTTTTTGAACATGTGATAGTCCTCAAACCATCTGCCTTTTGAAACTTAGAGGCTTTATTTGCTTAATAATGACACTATTCCCTGGGTAATTATCATTAGTAATAAGGCTGCACATTATACATTTCCCAGTGACTTTCATATTTTGGGAACAAATTCAAAGTATTTTGTGTTTATATTTCTTGCATCTCTTAATTCTCTGTTTTTAAGTTTTATTACTATTATCTCTAGTTATATGTTTGGCAATTACTTAATGAAGAATGTGTGTGTGTATTGTGTGTCTGTGTGTGTTAACAAAGTTTAAGTGTCAGTGTTTTGAACAATGATCTTTATGTAATTAGTTTAATGCATGCTAAATATAAACATAACTGCAAGCCAGCTCTTTGAAAACTAAGTATTATTTTAAAGCTTATTCTCAAATTTCTGCATTGTTTATTAAATTGTACTGTCAGAATAAATACATAGAATCTTTTTTTCCTTCTAGTCCAGGGCCTGCAAATTATAAACTTTATAGGTGTTAAGGTTCCCTGGGCCTCAATTTGCATCCCTGAGTAGAATCTATTCATTTGAAACCATAAATATTTTTAAGCAATTTTCATGCTCAAATAGTCATGAAATTGAGGGGACTTTCAGCTTCAGTAAATCATGTGCATTTTCTATTCTCCTTAACTCCTTTCCTTTGTGCAGATGTGGCATGTGTTCCTACTTATTTATGGGAGAACCCTTTTGGTAAGGTGACACCATTAAAGAGAATTCTATATTAATTTAGTTTGAGTTACAGCTAAAGGAAGTGGAGAACAATTCAAAATGCCATGAATTAAAAAGCTTATATCAAAAAATAACAATTAAAGACATACAGGATAAAATTTTTCATAGCTTCATTTTGAGATCAAAGACCATATTTAAGATGATGCTCAACAAAGAATATCATATATATAATAGACACAATTATTTTATTGTTTTCTATTTTGAATAACCTGCCACAGTTTCATTAACTTTACAACATATTATGAAATACCCCTAACATAATAATAGCTTCACCAGACAGTTTGCT
The DNA here is from genome assembly GCF_905146905.1 of Nyctereutes procyonoides. Taxonomy (NCBI): domain Eukaryota; kingdom Metazoa; phylum Chordata; class Mammalia; order Carnivora; family Canidae; genus Nyctereutes; species Nyctereutes procyonoides. Next base: position 61,157,003 of record NW_026575142.1, on the reverse strand, counting down.
ACTGCTTTTCATGTATTACTTACTTTTATTTGCACAGCAAACCTACCAAGACAAAATTACTATTATTTCCATATTACAGATCCGAGAACCAGCAGGGAAGATTCATAGAAGCTAGATCAACTCTATAGTAAATGCGCTCAATTCTCACACTATAATCCCCCCTTTTCTCTATATATGTATTTCTTTCAAAATACATCAATCAAGGCATAATCGCAGCTATTCGACGTCTACTTATCCTTTTCTTCTGAAGTGATTACTTTATCGACACTTATATTTATCATTATACTTTCTATTTAAGATTCCTAAGATATATCATGGACATTAATTTCTCACACTATTTTGTACATATTATGAATACAAATAGTATGAACTCCAAACATTATAGAAGTTTAATCCTACAAAGGTCTTCTGTTAACCCCAAGGAGGTTTAATATTCTAATAGAAATTTAGTAAACCACAGTGCAGTACAGAAAATCTATACCTCTCTCTTTCTTTTCCTGTTGCCCAGATAGGAATTTGACAAAGCGTTACATACTCCCAGGGGCCAACGGATGGGAAGACGATGAAATTAGGAGGAACCTGAAGACATTATTGTGATTTTTAAGGAATCCTATTTCTTTTTTTCAAAAAAGGATTTTTGCGAAGGTTTCCCTCTAAGTTTGATTGAGATTGATACCATTTCCAAGACGTCATCAAGCACCTTGTGTTTAATAATCAAATATTCCAAGCTTATGTAATCGTTTGAAATCTATGCTGGTACATTATGTTAAGATTCCAAGGGACCACAACTTTTAGAAAAATATTCTGGGACAAATAAACCTTTTTTAAAATGATGATCTAAGGAAAGTTTCTATAAAATACATGATGTCTTGTTAGCGTTGACACTGAAACATTATCCACATAGACAATACTTGAAATGCAGCACGTTAGATTGATTTATAAGTTTTTCTCTGAGCCAGAAAGCTCTGTATAAATGTATAATATTCTTAATCAGTGATATCTAAAGAATATGTCATTGACAGTGTAAGAATGATTCTTATAGTTAAGTGCTATGTAAATGATGAGAACAGTGGCAAGAAACATGTAGATGAAATTAAATTTCCTTACAACTTCCAGCCCACTGGTAAATACCAGAGACATGCAGAATGTGATATTTTTCAAGGAATTCACAGCTGCCTGAATATTAATGCTTTGCTAGGGACTAAAAGCAAACTTATCTTGTCAATAGCCAGACCCCCCACGACGTTCTAACTTTTCTTTAACATATGGAAATCCCTTTAGAGACTTGGGTATCTCTAGCCCCCCAAACTTAAAAATATGATATGAGTTGCTCCTCACGAAGTGCAACACTTTCTGCCCTTGGGTCCTGTCCCCATGCCATAACAAAAAGCACCTTTTTGCACTGTAAAACATCTCAAGAATTCTTTCTTGAGCGTTGTGTTCCATGTCCCCACATCAAAAGTACTAATACCTATATTGGAAATATACCAGAAAGACAGCCTGGTTTTTCCGGTGTCTATTTCATACCTATGAGATGATGTATGCTAGGCACTAGAGCACAACTTAATATCTTAACATTTGTGAACCACACTAATGTACTTCAATTTTAATAAAAGAATATGCATTCTTGAGCAATGGTTATTATGGGTAATTTTCAAAGGCAAACTTTGTATGAAAGGAATTACTTAATAACCCCCTCTGTTATATGATATATTCCATTTTCCGAGTTGCTTGAATATCTATGAAATTTCCTTGTTCTTTTTTTATCTTTCTTATGTCCAAGAAAGTTTTCTGGCTAGGACATTGGGAAAATATTGATACTATTTTAGGAGAAATACAGATAATACCAATAGATGGAGAGAATTGACTTCGACAAAGAATAATAATTCAGTTTTGATAAGAACAGAATGGGACAGATCTTAGTGTTCCAACTATTCAAATTCATTAATGTACTTTAGAGTATATCTTTTGTTTTGAAACATTATGTTTCTTGGCATAAAACACAGAGCTTTATTTTTTAATATGCTCCTTTTGTGAAGATAAGGAAAGCAGTCCATTGTACGTGTCCTCCTCAGCAATAAAGGCATACACCTGACCATAACCCCTGGATAAATCAAGATCTAATTAGAATTAGTTGGCAGTATTCTCCGTACTCCCTTTTTACAAAACTTACTCCCTTACATAAATTGTTCATATGGCTCCTAAATTATTCTTCAAGAGCAGGTCTTTGTAATGGCATTGTTATCAACAAATCTGTAGGTTAACATAAAAGGTCAGAGATATTTTATGATGGACTCATAGCTAATATTTGCAGGGTGTAGGAGGACCTCATACCACATGTGTAAGTTTTTAAAAATACAAATCATGCTAACAAGTTATTCAGTAAAATGTGTCTTCCACCTTGACAAATATAGCTTCATTATGACAACATTGAAAAAATATATGAGATTACAATCATCAAATTTATCAAAGACAATTATAATTAATTATTGTGATTCACGTATGGATTCATGCTAACTCTGTCATGATAACTGTGCCAAAGCAAAAACTGCACTGGACAGCTAAGCAAGCAAGGAAGACTTTATTCAAGGTTATTACAATGGGTGAGAGAAAGAACAGTCTGTACTCAACTAAAACAAAGGGCTAGAGAGTTCTAAAGAGCTGAGGGGAAGGGGAAGGAGATCATAGGCTATCTGTGTTTGCTAATTATCCTTACCAGAAAAGAAGTAAACTTTTGCATACCTTCACACTAAGAGAGAGTTCTACAATTTGATGCCAACGGAAGTTGAGCTCCTCTCCTCCCACAGAGACTGGGAGATAAGTTATTATCTTCCTTGATGATGACATTTCACTTTTTCTTTAAATTTATTCATGAGAGACAGAAAGAGAGAGGCAGAGACACAGGCAGAGGAAGAAGCAGGTCCCTGCAAGAGCCCAATGTGGGACTCAATTTCAGAACCTGGGATCACGACCAGACCCCAAGGCAGGCACTCAACCAACCGCTGGGCCCCCCAGGCAACCTGATGATGACATTTAAAAAAGTGGCTCCTGGGTCCTTGAGAAAGCTCTAGGATTGTGATATTGACAAGAGACTTTAAAAAAAAATTTACATCTCAACTGGAACAGAGAATAATTCACAATTACATGTTTTCTAAAGTGAATGTTTCAAGAAAAAGTAGAGGGAGAGGTCTCTGTGATTAGGCCATTTGGAATCTATAATGGCCAGTATAAAAAAGAGGTTAGGATCCTAGAGGCAAGAAGAAAGCTGACTAAACCACTATTAACAATAACGATCTAAAGGAGTTAAAAATAAGACATAATTGCATTTAAAATATATAAATTGAATATCAAGTAAGCTAAAAAAATTAAAAATAAAACGATAATGTTCTTCAGTTTTTTCTTCAAAACATGCTACCCATATTAAAAGGCAAAATTTAAGTTCTAAATGAGTGTACATTTTTAAATAAAACTATTAAAATTAAATGTTTAAGATTGAATTTTTAAAAATGTAATTGTGAATCTTATTAAATGTTTTGGTAAAAAATGAAACTACTCACAGCTCTCAGGCTTAATGTCCACTCGGTGACTAGGTTAAGAATCAGTATCATAGTTCCTGAATGCTTTATCTAGATTGTTTGATCCATCTATCGACTCAATTTTCAGGATTGCACAGTTTGCAAAATAAGGCAAAATGTTTCTCAGTTACTTTGCACAAATGATTCTGAGTCCCTCCAGACCAACACACTACAATACAAAGGAAGCCAGAATATGGACGTTAAGCTTAAATGAGAAGTGACATTGTATTTTGTTTTGTTTTATAAGAATCGATTTCATTCCTGCTGAGAAGAAAAGTTAGATAATAAATTTGCCTTTTCTCTTGCCTAAGTGCTTCTGTAGTTCAAAACCTCTATACTCTCATGTAGTGTCGGATTCCAAACTCAGTAGCAGCACAACCCACACATTTTGATGCATTCCTCCTATCGCCTTTTGCTCTGAAGTTGTGGATCTGCATTTTTCTGGACTGGAATGATTTTGGTAATGAGAGGAGATGTTTATGGTTTTAGGATAACAGGAATTATTTAAAGCCTGTTTTTGTCTTATTGAAATGTCTGGGGTTATTGTTGCTAATTAAAGGTATTAATCTATCTACTTTTTTAGATCCATATGGCACTTATGCACCATACAATTAAGATAAATTGCATGTTCCGATGAGGAACCCATTTTAATAATATATATCTATCAACCAATTATAACTGTGAAATTTCCTACCCTGGGTATGAATGCTAATATTTGCTAAAACAATGCTGTCATTTGTCATACACTAAAAATATTAGTGATAAGCTCAACTAAGAGAAGTGACTCACTTCAGACAGAATACAAATTTTTAATTTTTTTATTATAAATTAATTACACCTATTATAAGAATCATACCTACTAACAAGAGGTTTCTGATGTAGGGATTAAATTGGCAGCAGTGAACCCCCCAAAAATGTTTTTATCAATATGAAGCATCATAGTTATAAAGTCATAAGATGACATTCAGTATAACCTGAATGAGGGTTGTAAATGTCTTTTATCAAGCCAAAGTGATGTGTTTGACTCTAATAAAATATCATCCTATTATTTTTTTAAAATATATGATATTGGGGATCCCTGGGAGGGGGGGCTCAGCGGTTTAGTGCCTGCCGTTGGCCCAGGGCGCGGTCCTGCAGTCCCAGGATCCAGTCCCATATCGGGCTCCTGGCATGGAGCCTGCTTCTCCCTCTTCCTGTGTCTCTCCCTCTTCTCTCTCTCTCTCTGTCTATCATAAACAAATAAATAAGTAAATAAACAAACCTATCTTTAAAAATAAAATAAATAAATAAATAAATAATAAAATATATGGTATTAACCTATTGTACATATTTCAGCTATACATTGAAATATTCTGAGTACTGTCATAATATATAAAAGAACAGTAAAAAATATGGGAATGGGGAAAATTAGCCTGACCACAAATATCTAAGAAGATTGCATCAAATTAGAGAACATTTACATTTTACAAGATAAGATAATTATTGAGTAAAAATGTATTATCTTATAAACAAAAGTATAATTTGAAGCTCAGTTCAAAGCTCAAAAAAATACTTTATATTAGTGGTTATTGCTATAGTTGTTATTGCAGTAATTTTACAAAAGATGATTTGGGGGATCCCTGGGTGGCGCAGCGGTTTGGCACCTGCCTTTGGCCCAGGGCGCGATCCTGGAGACCCGCGATCGAATCCCACGTCGGGCTCCTGGTGCATGGAGCCTGCTTCTCCCTCTGCCTGTGTCTCTGCCTCTCTCTCTCTCTCTCTCTGTGTGTGACTATCATAAATAAAAAAATAAATAAATAAAATTTTTAAAAAATATTATTTGGTTTAAAAGCTTAAATATTAGGGACATCTGGCCAGCTCTGCTGGTAGATTGTGAAATGTGATCTCAGTTGTGAGTTCAAGTCTTATCTTGGTCATAGAGCTTACTTTAAAGAATAAATAAAATAAAAAGTAGTTTATAAAAATAAGTAAATAAAAACATAAATTTTAACCTAAAGTTAAAAACTAAAAATTTCCATATTTGTTAACATGTTTTAATTTTTTTTTATCAGTAGGGATTACTTGACTACTTAACATTTCTATTTTACTTTATAAGGTGGCCTGAATAATCTGCCAGGATAGATAGGATTTAGTTACGCCTTGCAAGTATATGGGACTTTGGTATCAGAACCATGAATCAATAGTGATGTTTGTTGGCATTGCTTTCTGTTAATGATCTTTAAAACATTTTTTTCCCTTTTTCATTTTTTAAAGGATTTATTTATTTATTTATTTATTTATTTGAGAGAGAGAGACAGAGATAGCAACTGAGAGAACAGACAGGAACGAGAGGAATATTTTGGACCATTGTGTTTTCCTTTTTCATTTGTTTCCATGTACTTTTTATTTCCTCTGTGATTTCCTGGTCGACCCAGTCATTGTTCAGCAGCATGTTATTTAACATCCATTTATTGGTGGTCTTTCCAGATTTTCTCTTGTGGTTGACTTCTACTTTCATAGAATTGTGGTCAAAAAAAGTACATGGTATGATCTCAGTGTTTTTGTATTTGTTGACCTAATCTGTTATCTACCCTGGAGAATGTGTGTGTGCATTTGAAAAGAATGTGTATTCTGCTCTTTTAGGATGGGGTGTTTTGAATATATCTGTTATGTCCATCTGGTCCACTGTGTCATTCAAAGCCACTGTTTCTTTATTTTCTGTTTAGATGATTTGTCCATTGATGTAAGTGGGGTGCTAAAGTCCTATACTATTACTGTATTATTGTCAATTAGTTCCTTTATGTTTGTTATTAATTATTTTATGTATTTGGATGCTCCCACATGGGGTGCATAAATATTTAAATCAATAGTAATGTTTATTGACGTTATTTTCTGGTAATGACCTTTAGAGTATGTAGTTTTGTTTTTGTTTTTTTTTTTTCTTTTTTCACTTGTATTACAAACTGAGTGCTACTCCATGAGTGCAATAGTCCTTTGTTTCTGGGTTAAATTTTCAGGTTGAATGATTGTGGTTTGAATCAAGTAGTTGCTGTTACACTTTAAATCCTGAAATTGTATTAATACCCTAATATGTAACATTGTTTTTCATTTTTTAATAATTAAGATTAATGGTTCTAAAGGTATAATTTTAATATCTCTGAATATCTTGATTAAAAATTAAATATTGAGTAATATAATGTAAACAAATATAATAATCTTATTAATATTAATATGACAATTTCATTAATGTTTCCTTATCAAACATTTTTATTAGCTCCTAAATTAAGTATAATTTAAGTTTTATTTTTTAAACAAGCATTAACTAGGCATTCATTTGTGAGACTCAGTATACTGAGTTGTCAAGATGAATAACATTTCTTCCTACCCTAAGAAAGCACATAGACTCCAGAAAGAAAATACGTACTAATTTTATAAAGCATATGACATCTACCATTTATTCTACTCTACCATTAATAAAAGCAAAAACTATCTCACAACATTTTTTTTAAAGTTAAAATCAGATGTGTCCATATGTTGAGTCAGAAACGCTAAGTGTGGATAGTCTGAGATCAATAATAAATAAGCATTTCCTTGGTTTCCATAGCAAATTTTGATGTTTTATTTATTTGTTTAGAATTACTTTATACGATTTTTCTTTAAAATGTATTGTACAATTATACTATATAACCATATACATTAAATTATATATTATTTGTGTAGATGTATCATAGATAATCTATACAGAATCACATAGAATATTATATTTTGTATATCAAATTATCAAATCTTACATACAAAAAAGGAGATAATACCAGTACTTTTAACTTCCACTCTGAAGGAAAAGCTTTTTCTGCCTTTGTGGGTCTTTTTATTTTAGGGGCCATTCAGTGTCCTGCAGCTCTCAGATACTTCACATTATGCCAGTAGTGTATGTAGTTATAAATGAGAGTCTAGAGAAATTCAATTGCCATATGTGTCATGAAGAAGGGATATCTTTTAATTGTGGGTTGTTATTTGCAAATATAGAGGACCATATTAATCTTCTAAGATTGTACCCAAATTGTATTATTTATATTTCAAAGTCTCTGATGATCACCATTCCATCAAAATTTCTGCACTCATAACATAGTTATTACCTTATTTTTTATTCGCAACTGAATCTATTTATTATATATTTAATAAAAATCAATATTCTTAGTTCCATTGTATTAAAATAGCTAAATCATATCAATGTATATGATTAAAAGACCATAAAGCCATTGATATGAATCACCACCACAAGTAATAAGGTACAATCCTCTTCCACTACTGAGTATTAAATTGCCATCACTTGTTTTCTTAGGCACACCAGCAGTCAAGACATTGACACATGGCCTAGGCCTCACCAAGTATTGTACCTATTGTAGTTAGAAATACACAAAACTGTGACCATAAGGAAGCTATACTCTCGAGGATTGCATCAGGGAAGGCAGCTCTATCCACATCCAGGTACTGGCAGTGGTTTTAGCAACTCCCCAGCATCCAGAATTATGATGACAGAGGTTCACTTTGCAGTGTCCGTTCTCAAGACACTGGCAAAGGACCATCTATCATAAAGAAATATTAGGTGATACAACTTTTTTTTAGTTTGTTTTGTTATGTTGTTTTTCTTTTAGTACTCTCTACACCATACATGGTGCTTGAACTCATGACCCCAAGATCAAGAGTCATATACTCCTCCAACTGAGCCAGTTAGGAGCCCCAGGTGATACTTTTAATATTACTCCTGGCTACATAGCCTTCAAACTTGTGTTGTGCCCAAGATTGCAAATCCAACAAAACCACCAAGGAGCTGACACCTATGCAAGCACACGAGGGTTTATTAACAAGCTTGAGCTTGGGTCCAAGTATATCCAACACAGCGGAGCAGGGACTTGGACCCTGAGAGGGGTTACAGCTGGGTTTTTATGGGCTGGCCTAGGGGATTTTCAGAAGGGGTGGAGGAATTTCTTAAGCTCTGTTTTCATTCCAATACGGGACTTTCTGTCTCTGTCAAGGACGTTCTGAGCTCTATTTTCATTCTGATATGGGACTTTTCTGTCAAGGGCATTAAGCTCTGTTCTCATTCCGATATGGGACTCTCTGTCAAGGGTGTTCTGCAGTTTTTTCTATAAAGTTCAGCTCTTATTCACAGGGGCCTGAGATGGCTACACTTGTGCTAGTGCTAAACTGGAGGTGGAATGGCCTTAATTTTCTCGGCCTCCACACTTGATTCTAAACATGTACCAAAGTTTGTGTGAGCTACCGAATTTTCCTTTGTTAAATTCCCTTTCTGTTTAAATTAGCCCAAGCCAATATCTGAGGCTGGAAATTAAAAATCCTGCCGGAGACAGGGAACAAATCAATTAAAATACTCAAATATTGTGTGTTCTATAGATGAAAATTTCTCTATAGTTCAAAGCACTTTTTTTATATCCTTAATTAATTAGATAAACAAATGTGCTGTATGCTTATCATATGCAATTCTCTGTGGTAGAGCTAGCAAATTCTGGAGTATCTGGAGTCTCCTGCTTAGTGTGGTTATTTTTTTGTTTTGTTTTTAATTAGATTCTAACTGCCGATTCACAGCTGGAAAGCATTCGCTCATGCGACTTCCTAAATGAACTGATGCTTTTTCAAGTCCGAGTTTTTATGAGAACATATTTGTAAAATCTTCCCATACCAGTTTATTTCATTATCATCATATATGTTTGTCACTACTATCCCATATATCTGTGCGTGTATATATATATATATATATATATATATATATATATATCATGTATAGGTGCATATGTATGTAGAGTTTTCATAAGCATAAAAAAGGAAAGATGTTAGTTAGATATTTTCCAAGTTATTTTGAAATACAAATTATCCAAACAATGTCTCTACTCTTGATATAGTTTCCTTCCTTTCCCTCCATCCCTGAGGCCATGGGTGCCCTATTAAAAGCTCCTTAATGCTACTCCTTCGGTCTGAAGGTTTTGCTCTACAATCTGTGTTTAAGCACCAGATGCTCTTTTCATTTGTCTCCCAGTCTCAATTCCTTGGCTTGGTAATTAGATTTTCAATCTCTGTCCCTCTGTTTTCCTCTTACTCCCCCATTCATGGAAGCTTGGTTGTCAGCATCTCTTGCACAGAACTGTGGTTTCTCCCCCAAGATGCTACCTTTTACTTGCTTCCCTATCTCCAGAAAATGCAACCCGACCAGCTCTCTCTGACCTTGGCATGGGCTCCCTGCATGCCGCACCCAGTGTGAACCCCACTCCACAGGCTCCAGCCTGTCTGGGACAAGAGGTAATCTGACAAGAATAACTTAATAGCCAGAGGCAGCCTGCACACCAAGTGCATTGTTGCCAGAACAGCAGAAATGCTAAGTTTACCGGAAGGGATGAACAGCTTTTTAAAAGTGTCTAGCTGCAGGGAATTAAAGCTTCCAGATGGCAGAATGGCTGCTGATCCGCATCCAGACACTCCATCCACCTTGCAATTCTCCAAGACACAGTCCCATTCTTAGCAATTCTAGGCTTCAACTCAGAAGGCAATCTTCTCGCCTGTGCAACCATCCTTCTTCCCACTCAGATGTGTAGGGCGTTGTTATTTTTTTTTCTGTTCAAATTATAGGTATGGACCAAAACTGATTTAAAAATAGTGTATCTCAAAATAAATAAATAAAATAAAATAGTGTATCTTGTTTACTTTGGTAAATAAAGGAATAGATTCTAAAGACAAAGCACTGTTGTTTTCCTCACCCACACTCGTGCCAGTTGGTGCAAATAACTCTACCTGCCTAGGCTTCAGGACAATCCTCTGAAAAAATCATGGTCTATAACATTCTAAGAGAGCAAGGGTTACAGTGCCTTGATTAAAAAATAAAAATAAAAAGCTACTGTAAAAGGCTCTGAAATCCTAATCCAAAATATAGTAATGTCCCATGATCTCCCCATCTGGAGCTCAGCCTCCTGGCAACTTGAAGCATAGGCAGAGCTCCAAGCTCAATACGAGTTCACAAAAGTTCTGGAGAGTAAATATAGACTTCCCATGTCCCAGAGATAATGCATTTTCCTTCTTTTATGGACACATTGCAGCTCTCATTGGATTTAGTTGTTCAGAAAGGAGAACAGAGTAAACCCTTTCGTTTCTAAACAAAAGCAGATCAATATTGAAGGGACGTCAGCACTATACCATCTTTGTAAAAATTCTAATAGCCCATTTTTTTCAGCATCACTTACTGGGTGGTCGTTCTCTTCCCACTGATTTGTAAAATCACCTCTGTCATAGATCAAGTTTTTATAAGTGTGTGGTGCTGCTGCTCAGTTCTTTATTCTGTAGCATTGATCTAGTTGTGCTCATACTACAGTCCCTTTTTTTTTTAAGATTTTATCTGAGATTGAAAGTGTGAGTGAGAGAGCAGGAACATGCAGTGCGGGGAGGCAGAGGGCGAGGGAGAAGCAGACTCCCCCCTGAGCAGGGAGCCCGACTCTAGGTCCATCCCAGGACTCCAAGATCATGACCTGAGCAGAAGGCAGATGATTAACTCACTGAGCCACACAGGTGCCCCTATAGTGACATGGTTTTGAGCACCAAGCTTATAATACATCTTAAAATTTGATGAGCAAAGTTTTATATTTTATTCTTCAAAATTATCTTGCCATTCTTGGCTGTTTATTCTTACATGAAAATAGGACCAGCTCCTTAAGCTCTATTAAAAAGAAAATGTATTTGTGATTCATCTAAATATTTCCTCAAATTTATAGATGTTATAAGAAAATCAACATCTTTATTTTTTCATATAACGTATTTAAGAATGCTTTGTCTTTTTCTCTGTTAAGATATTAAACATCTTTAGATAGATTTATTTTTCATGTATTATATTTTTGTTCTATCTGAATAATATGTTTTCAACTATTGGTGTATAAAAATATTATCATTTTTTAATGTCAGTCTTCCATCTAGTTCACTGCCTCACTTTATACTCATTTTTAGAAGCTCTCTGGAATTTTATATGTATACAGTCATGTAAACAGTCATGTATATAATAATTGAAATTTTCCTCCTTTTCATTCTATATAGCTTTAGCTTTTAATTTGTATTATCTTATTGCATGGTTAAGAACAATATGTAATATAAACAGTAAAATTGGGTATCCACTTAAGTTTAATGGGAAATATTTTATAGTATTTCTATTATTAATATGTTTGATGAGTTGATTAGTTAGATGGCCTTAATTATGTTAATGAAGTTCCTTTAAATTAACAGTTATCTAAGAATCTTTTTTTTTAAATATCAGGAATGAGTATTGAGTTATATTAAGTGCTTTCTGCATCTATTGAGATAATTTTTTCTTTTAAATCTATTAATTTAGGGATCCCTGGGTGGCGCAGTGGTTTAGCGCCTGCCTTTGGCCCGGGGAGTGATCCTGGAGGCCCGTGATCGAATCCCACATCGGGCTCCCGGTGCATGGAGCCTGCTTCTCCATCTGCCTATGTCTCTGCCTCTCTCTCTCTCTCTCTCTATCTGTGTGACTATCATAAATAAATAAAAAAATAAATAAACCTATTAATTTAGTGAATTACATTGTCAAATTTTTTACACTGAGCTATCCTTCTGTGCAGTATTTCTTTCTACTTTTCCCATTCCATTTACTGAACTATTAAGATATCTGCATCTGCAGGGCATCTGGGTGGCTTGTCCTAGGAACATGTGACTCTTGATCTCAGGGTCATGAGTTTGAACTACACATTGGATGTAAAGATTACTTAAATACATAAATATTTTTAAAAAGATGTCTGCAACTGCTTAGTGAATGAGATTGTGATTATCTATCATCTATCTATCTATCATCTATCTATCTATCTATCTATCTATCTATCTATCTATCTATCATCTATCTATCATCTCTAGCCCTATCAACCTAAGACTATCAGGGACAGACCTATAGTTTGAGAAAAATAAGTTTATTGACCCATAGTAGAGAGAGAAACAATACTCTAAAGCCACTAGGAGAATCTTATCAAAAACTGGAAAAGATGAAGTAATTATGAGATTTGGAGTATGAGTGGAGTTTGGATAAAATTTAAATGGTTTTGATAAGCTTGAATCAAAGTAGGCTGTATGTAAATGAGTCCGTATCAGTTCTGAACTACAAGGGAAGCCCAGGCATCTCTTTCTTTGAAAACTACAAAGTTATGATACACCTGGAAAGGTGAGTTTAGAAACCCTTAGATGACAATCTCCATCTGGATTGGAAATCAAGACTGCTTCTCTGTGTCAAAGCCAATTAGATCCTCCAGGCAATAAAAGGATGTTACATGTATACTGATGTAATTTCAAACAACAGAGTTTCTGGTAGTCTTTCATTTTGGAGATAAAGAACAAAGTTTTGCAGAGAATAAGAAAGTAGTCACTCCAAAAAGAAATTGCTATGATACTTGAAAGTTGCAGAATGACCTTGGGGAAAAAATTGTTTCTTGTTAACTGGGAAGCTGGTTTTATCTGTGTCTGTCGTCCCTGCCTGATGAATGAAAGAGCAGATTTTTGCTTTCTCAGTCAGAACTAATTCTCTCTCTTTCTTTCTTTTGTATATATTTGTATTTATATATGTATGCATACATATGCATTGCAAATATGAATATATGAATATTTATGTTGATATATGTATGCATCCAGGTATTTACACATCAATTGGCACCTATATTGATAATAATGCATTTATATTATAAACTAATGAGATTTTTATCAAATATAGTCACTCACACATATATAATTTTAAACTTTTACTGTCCCAGGTTATTTCTTTTTTTTTTTTTAATTTTTTTTTTTAATTTACTTATGATAGTCACAGAGAGAGAGAGAGAGAGAGAGAGAGAGAGGCAGAGACACAGGCAGAGGGAGAAGCAGGCTCCATGCACCGGGAGCCCGATGTGGGATTCGACCCCGGGTCTCCAGGATCACGCCCCGGGCCAAAGACAGGCGTCAAACCGCTGCGCCACCCAGGGATCCCCCAGGTTATTTTCACACCAAAGCATTTTTAATTGTCTGTAAAAAAAAACAAATTAAGTTGTATAGATACCCCACTTTAGAAAAGTACAGGCATTCACATCATTAAGAATGTGTTTTCTTTCTGTTAATTATTTCATTATTTGATATTAAATTCTAATTTCAAGAATATAAAAATCTGTAGAGGATAATATAATAAAATGATCTGTGGCACCGCTAAAATACTTTAACAGTTATTCACATTTTGTCCCTAATGACTCAGATTTGTTTTTCTTTAAGAAACATACTATTATAGGGGAATTTAGATGGCTCAGTTGGTTAAGCATGGGACTCTTGGTTTTGGCTCAGGTCATAGGGTTCTTCACTCAGCATGGAGTCTGCTTGACATTCTCTCCCCCTGTTTCTGCCTCTCCCACTCATGAGTGCTCTCTCTGAAATAAATAAAGAAATCTTAAAAAAAAAACCTACTATTACACATATAATTAATACTACTCCTAACCTCCTCAGTGCTAGCAACTGAATTTTAAATATATGCACATCTACACACATATGTGTATATTAACATGTTAGCATATATAATTAAAATAAAGAACAGCCATTAAAGAACAAAAGAATATATATATATATTATTTTGTTTTCTATTGACTTTTTTTCTTTTTCATGATAAGTATTGGTAGTTTTCATGTCCATAGTTTCTTCTTTTATTTCTACCAATTATTGTTTTGTAATATCTTGAGGTTCTCTTATCTTTTTTTTTTTTTTTACAGAGGGAGAGAAAGAGACAGAGAGAGAGAGGAAGGGGAGCAGAGGAAGAGAGAGAATGTCAAGCAGACTCCCTGATGAGCATGCAGCCTAACACAGAGCTGGATCTCATGACCCTGAGATCATGACCTGAGCTGAAACCAAGAGTCAGATACTCAATGGACTGAAATACCCAGGCACCCCCCCTTGAGTTTCTTATTGTTGCTTGGCTTGTTTTGCTTTTTTTTTTTTTTTTTAGATGACCTCTTTTCCTTTTTCTATTTTAGGAATGTAACCATACTTCAAGTTTCCTTTTCATTGATGTATTAATTTTGTCAAAATTATGTTTCTTTTTGGTTTTGGTAATAGAATTACTGTTGTTTCTTCAAAGTCATCATAAATTTTAATTTTCAGTTTCATCATGGGTAGAAAATTTACTATCCCTGTCCTTTTTGCCCTGTTTCAGCATTTACCTTTATCTAATAGTTTTGTGTTTGCTTACTCCTGGCCTCTGGAGTCTCCATGCTTGAACAAGATTTAAAGGTTTTTGTTGTTTCCCCTTCATTATGGTGATGGAAATATTGAAAATAGATCCAGTGAGCATGCCTATCAGTGAATTTGCCAATTCCTGGATTTAATGCTATAGTTGTGTTGTTCCTACTTTCCCATGTATAAGACTTCAAATAAGTCATTGCTCAAAGATTCATTAGTAAGAATTTTCCTTTAGATGTACTCTTGAATGGAGGAACCCTACCCCAGTTTCTGGATTTAGGCATTCTGTCTCAAGCTCCCACTCTCCCTCAATACAATCTACTGTTCTGAATAATTTCTAATCCCCATTACTCTGGACTTCTTGCCCCATCTACATAGTTTCCAAAGCTAAAGATCAGCAGACTGCATCTTCTGTGTTGTTCAATACTTTGCATTTTAAATCACAGAGATAGTCTTTTAAAAACAGCTTTGTGTTGTAATTTGCTGTTTTAATTATTTATAAACCATTGCTACATGTCTACAGTAGCAGATAAGGGAGACATTTCCCATGTATAACCTAGTAACAACATCTTGGAGGGAAGTATATTTACCTTATTTTCATATCTATAATCTATATCCCTAGAATTGTTCACCATTTTGTGTATATCACATCCCTGCTATATTACCAATGGTGCTATTTGTTGAATGAATGAATGAGTGAATGAATGAATGGAAATTAATAAATGAATGTTTCCTAGCTTGGCAGAGCAATTTTAATATAAATACATTGTTAGAGATGTTTTATACTGACATATGATTCATGTGTCATATCTTGTTTAGTAAATAAAATTATGTGTGTTTTAGATTCTTTATCTTACTCGGATGATCTCCTTTTGAAAAATTACTCAATTCTCCATTGTATTAGATGAAGAAGTCTAGGATAATAAGATGGTATTTTCCTAAGTATATTATAGTTTGGAAACTGAACTTGAGTTAAAGGCACAAAGAAATTATCTTTCTGCTAGACAAGCTAGATAGGTATTAAACTACTTCTTTAAATGAAAATAATGTTATTAACTCCTGTAAAGGAAATTCATTAAAGAAATGTGTTTTTTTAATATCTGAAGATTTTTTAAACATTTTAAAATAAGCATATTTATCTTAAATAATATGATTTAAAATCCGTATTTTCTGAAGCAAAACCTTAATTTGAAATAAGGGTTTCATGGAAATATTCCTTAACATACAAAATAGAAGTCATCCAAGAATGAAATAATTTCTATGTAAATGGAATTATTGTTATCATAAATTTAATTTTACAGAATTGTTCAACTCAGTTTTTACCTTATTCAGATAATAATGGGCTAGAAATTTAATTTTTAAAAATGTTATATATCATTACCCTTATAAGAAAATAATTATAGTGTCTTTCAAACATTCTATAGGTATTCATATCCTATTTTTTTGACACTTTAGTGTCACAAATATATTCCCACATCCACTTAAAAGTGGTAACATCCTTCTCTTTCTCACCATTTCTTTTTTGTTTTTGATATTTTTCTTTGTTGTTTAGTCCCAGCATGAGCTGCTTCATGATTGATGAAACCCAGCAGGCTGTTACAATCATTCAGAGAATAAGCTATGTCTTCATTTATACCTTATTAACTTAAATGCCAGAGTTCATTGGCATGTTACAATTGCTAAAACACAATGTGACCAACCACTTGTGGGGAGAGGAAAAGGACTGAAAATTTACTCAGAAATCTCTGTGTCTATGAGTATCTGAGATATTAGTTATGAAGATTATCTGGCCCAGAATACAGGTTTTATCATTTTATAAATCCAATGGCAAATTTCACAGTCACTCAGATTATTGTACTTGAAGAACAAACACAAATCTGATAACATCATGTCTCTCATTAGAAATCCTATTTGGCCCCACTGAAGCTCCAAACTTCATGTTCGTATCCCTCTTTACCTGACTTAGAATTCACGGTCCATTATTATCATTTTTTAGCCCCAGTTACTTTGCTGCCTTCTGGATGTTTGCCCCTATGCCACTGACAAGCTGAATTAAGATGCACAACCATGCTGACAAGGATCACTTTAAATTCATGACTGGTAATTTTGAGTGGCCTCGGATGACAACCAAAGATTGCTGCAATACAGTTTTATTCTATTCACTCTCTCTTGTTCTGGATGATTATTTCATCCTGTTTCTCTTTTCAAGCCTCTAATATTTCTTCTCTTTCCATATTCTCAGCTGATTTAGCCAATTTTTTTTCTGCCTCACTGGCAAAACAGCCATTAAATGAGATCTTGCAGAAGTTCCTTATCACACTCACTTCCTACAAAGATTTCCTTCTTCTTGGAAGCCTTAAAGTTAATCCTTTCACCTGTGCATAAAAACCTACACCCTCTTATCTTTTCAACTAGATCGTTTTTTATCAGTTTTCTCCACTCTATCTGGAGATAGATATATTTTGGATTTGCTGGATTATTCTGCCGACACACAAAAGAGTTTTTTTTTTTTGTGGTTTATGTAAATTAACAAACTGAAACACAAAATTAAAACTCCATCTTGAACATATAACCCCCCTTCTGCTACAACTTCATCTTTGTGCTCCCTTTTTAAAAAAAAAATCTTAAAGATTTCCTATGCTCAATTTATCCTATTAATTACCCTGATTTTATTTTTACTTAAACCTCTCAATCAGGCTTTTCCCTTCACTATTCCTATCAAAAATTCCCTTTTAATATTCCCACTAACTTCTATATTATTGGTAAATTTGATAATCAAGTCTGAATTCACCTAACTTAAAACTATCAAAAGCTTTGGTACAACTGACCTCTTTAAATTCCCTGAAATAAATTAAGTGTGGCATAAGGTAGCCAGATGAATTCTGTGTAGTAGTCACAGTGGTAGGTTTAATATGTAGAATCAGAACGTTTACATCCCCAAGTCAACTCCCTCTCATTAAATGAAGTTAATGATGTCATTAAAAGAAATATGTAGTTGAACCAAACATAATGTGATTAGATTTATAAAAAATTGAGGGAAGCTTGATAATGTATGAAAGGGAAAGGTATCCAGGGAATATGGGAATATAAGTCCTCCAAGGCATATCACAAACTATGTTTCCCTTGCCCATAATAAACATAGTGGTGTATAAAAACTACTTCATAACCATTAAAGTTACTCAAGATCTATGTTTTTACGAGGATTATGTTACAATCATAGATTATATAGAAAAAACTCTAGGTTCTAAACAAGATATAACTTTAAGATAAGATAGACTATTATGGTCTAATAGCTAAGGCAGACTTCCAATCTTTAGTTATTTCAGGACTATCATTATAATTTTTATTTTTATTTATTTATTTATTTAAAAAATATTTTATTTATTTATTCATAAGACACACACACACACACACAGAGGCAGAGACACAGGCAGAGGGAGAAGCAGGCTCCATGCAGGGAGCCTGACATGGGACTCGATCCCGGGTCTCCAGGACCACGCCCAGGGCTGAAGGTGGCACTAAACTGCTGAGCCACTGTGGCTGTCCCTATAATTTTTAAATAAACACAAACATCGCTATCTTTGCACAAACACAACTCCTTCCCTTACACATAGTTAAAATAGACACAATGGAAATTGTTTCCCTTGGAAACATTTTATTGTGTACATTCAGAAAAGAGTTTTGGAACTACTTCTTTCAATTTTATGGCTTTCAAATTTTATTTTGTTTATATGAAGTGTTTATATATTCATATATTATACATTACATATTTATGTATTATTATACTATATTATCATTATATATTTTTAAAATGTTAATAACTCCACTACATACATTTCCACACCTCCATTATCATACACAGTTGCATTAAACTTACAGAAATATATGTAATTATACTTTTACTTAAAACACCAAATTTGCTAAATACCATTACAAGTTGGGTATGTATATATGTATCTACATATCCAAATAAGAAAAGAACATATTTGCCCTGCCATTGCTTTGAGCCATTTAAAATGTTCTGACTTTATTTTATGTAACTAATGCTATTTATGGTGCATAAAAGAGGATTCTCATAGGGAACAAAAGGTGTAAGGTCATACACTAAAGATGTTAAAATGTGTGCAAAGAAAACCTGTTTAATTTTCAACCGCATAGGTGTGAAATATTCTCTTTTCCCCCTGAGTTTATTGTTTAGTTATGAAATATTTATGATAGAGGCAAAAGTAAAAATGAGAACACTGCAATGGATGGAAAATTAAAGGTGTTGAGTAAACCTGATTGATTCTAAAACAGAAGAAAATTCAAATAAGAAAAACTATAAAACTCTTGTCTTAGAGATAGAAATGCATTGAAACCCAAATGCAGTAGTAGATCTTCCCTGGCTGTAAGTTGGCTTACAGTATATTAATAGACAATATGAATCAGCGTCCTAATCTTGGTATACTCTTTAGCCTTATTTTGGAGGGTCAAAGGACTTCAGAAATGACAAAATTAGCTCATACGCGCACTTAAAATAGCAACAATTTACATACACACACACACACACACCCTTATCTGATCCCGAAGATTTGATTGCTATTGGGTAGAGCTAATTATCCTTCAAGCATATGACCTTTTGTGTCCCTTCCTTGCTTCTCTAACACTGTTAGATAAAAACAACCTGAGAAATATTTTTTTTTTAGGTTAATCTAAGGGAATAAAGCCAGAGAGAGGTAAAATGGGCTCTTTGGCAATTAGTGAGTTTTCTCACATGGAAAACGTCCTAGCGTAGCCCACACTATCACTTGACTGGAAAATGTGGAAGGATTACAAGTGTAATGTGCATAAATTACACATTTACAAAGTTGAGATGTAAAAAAAGGAATGAAAATTTAAATTTCTCTAAGTGAATTTAATCTAGCTTGTTTTCCACTTACATTTGGGAGTGCAACATTCCAAACTAATGGTAAACATAGTGCAAGGTTTTCCTTCCTTCTTCTCCTGCCACCTCTCTGCTCAATAGAGACCTAATTTGCAGAGCTTCATGTACTTTCATGGTATCCAGGGAAATAAGACATATGGTTCATTATGGTCCTCTGTCCCTTACAGGACTTTGCAAACGTACATAATCCTTTCTGGTATTTGGCTGTCAGGAAAGTTTTGTGCTGCCTTTGCATCTCTAATGCTCTGTTAACTCTTGCTTTTCTGTTTTTATCTCGACCTGGCTCTCTGGGCATAATCTTTTTTTTTCAATGATAGCTCTCCAAATTGACTAGCTCACAGGTAGCCAATTTTTAGTTTCTACCAGGAGCATAGGAACTATTTAAATATACTATTATATACTGTTCTGGGAGGCAAAATTCTGTGTATCTGTTTTCAAGCTCATATATCTAGTTGTTTTATAATTATCCCACTGAGTTGCTATTTAACTTGGCACCTCATTTCCCTGTTTTTCAATTGTTCTGGCAACAAGGCAGATGTTTAAACTTCTCTAGGAGGTTTACAGTCTCCCAGATTTTTTGTTTTTAGGAAGCCAAAAGCATAGTCTTTAGACATTCAGGGATCCGTAAGCCTACCCAGGTTTCCTTCCTCCTTCCTGCCACTTGAGATTTAGTCTAGCAGAAGACACGGATTATTGCACTCTCTGGAACATCATCCTATGTCTAAATTTATTACTTTGTTAGTCTTTTAATTCTAGACTTGGCCCAGAAATGGACTTTATCTTTTCTCTGTGTGATGGAGATTAGTTGACACTTTTATGCATGTTTTCTAATTTGTTTCTATGGTATACACTATGCCCTTATAGTGGTCCAAAAGAAATGTCTACATTCTAATCTCTAGAACACATAAATACTATCTTATGGAGAAAATCTTTGCAAATATATAAGAATATTGAGATAAGAACATCATTTGGGATTATCCAGTAGCTCTAAATGCCATCACAAATATCCTTATAAGTGGGGGTGCTGAAGGAGATTAGACAGACACTCACAGAGGAGAAGACAATGTGAAGACACAGGCAGAGACTGAAGTGATATGACTGTAAACTAACGAATGCCAGAAGCCACAAGAAAGTGTAAGATGCAATGAACAGACTGTCCTCTAGATTGTCTGGAGGAAGTACAACCCTAGCTACATCTTGATTTTAGACTTTTGGCTTCCAGAGCTGTGAGAGGATAAATTTTTGTTGTTTTAAGGCATCTTGTTTGTGGTAATTTGTACAGCAACCATGGGAAACTAATACAGCTTAACTTTACCAAGGTTTAGGTTGGATAGGTAAAGACAGCTAAAGAAAGCCTTTTAAGACAAAAGGTGTATGTGTATGTGTGTGTGTGTGCGTATCTCAAAATGCTCAGGTTCTGTAAATAAGAATGTGGCTTCAAAGATTGTGGTGGCTATTATGAATTTGGAGATCTGTTCAGAAATTCTGCATTAGGCCGCATTTAGGCAGAATAAGGGCTTCTTAAACATGTCCTTGTTCTAATCCCATAACATACAATGTTATGTTTCATGACAATGAGGAATGAAGGTATGGGGGAAATGAAGGTTGCTAATTGGCTGACTTTAAAACAGTGAGAGTATCCTGGGTTTTCCCATGAGCTTAAGGTCCTCACAGTCATCTTTAAAGGAAGAAGAGGGAGGCAGAAAAGTCAGTGTCAGAGTGCTATTTATGAAAAAGACTCAACTATCCATTGCTGGCTTTGAAGATGGAAATGGGTCACAAGCAGAGGGATGTAGACAGTATCTAGAAGCTGGAAAAGCCAAGCAAATAAATCTTCTCATGGAGCCCCCAGAAAGAACACAGCCCTCGTGACACCTTGATTTTAGCCAAAACCGATTATGGATTTTTAATCTCTAGTAAGATGTCTCAAATATTGATAAATTATGTTATATTAAACTATCCAGTTTATGGTTATTTGTTACAGCAGCAGTAGAAAACTATTACAAATATCCACCAGGGATTTTATTTGTTAAAGATGGCCAAACATACTCTTTTCAGATAAATATATGTGTATGTATATCTTAAAATGCTAAGCTTTTGCAAACAACTTGGTTTCAAAGGTTGTGGTTTCTGCTGTGAATTTGGAGCTGTATTAACAGAAACTCAGTTGACCTCTGCTTTAGGTTATTTCTACTTAAGCTCAAAGGTGCTGTTCACAGTAATCTATCGCTGCCGTATGAATCAGGGGAGAAACATACTGGATACAAGGAAGGACTAGGCCAAGATCATTCACTGAAATTCTACCAAACTCTTTCCATATTCCTGGTCTCACAAAGAATAATTATTTCTGTCCACTTGTCCTTCTCCCTTCCTTATCGAAGAAAGTAACACTGATGTCCTATTTCTAAGCCCTGCCAGCCAATCTAATATTGATAACTGAGTATCCTCTTCTTAGGTACTACTTTCTTGACATTGTTCATTTTCCATCAAGCAAAGGGAAAGGGCATTGTGCTTTTTTTAAACCATGAGGAAATGATTCTCCTTCAAGTGTTAGGATTCCTAGCTTGGCTAAGAATTCTTGTATATGTTACACAAACACTGTTAGATGAGGCCTGATACTTTTTTGTTTTGTTTTTAAGATTTTATTTGTTTATTAATGAGCAACACAGAGTAAGAGAGACAGAGACATAGTAAGAGGGAGAGGTAGGGTCCCTGCGGAGAGCTGACACAGGACTCGACTGGATCCGGGGTTCATGACCTGAGCCAAAGGGAGATGCTCAACCACTGAGCCATCCAGGTGCCTGGAGGCTTGGTTCTTTCAGAAAATTCAAAACTGTTGACTTTTTCAGCAAATTATCTCAAATCTACCCTTTTGTAGTTTTCCCTCTTAAATATCATGGTTAGTTTATTAGAAAATAACTGTCTTAATGTAGAAAAACAATATTAATAATCAAGAGGAAGTGGGGGATATTCTTATAGACAATCTCCATTATCACTTAGATGTTTATCTATCCAGACCTCCTTAAATACAAATAAACCCAAAATAGCTGGCATCAGAGACACATATTCTTCTGAACATTGATTTTTTTAAATTTAATAGATACATAGAGGCATTATTATTTAGAAATAGAAAATAAAATTTTATTTTTCATGAAAATCCAAATAATTATTGATTTCTAAGAAAAATTTAGAAATATTTTAAATTAATTTATGATATTATGTATATAATTTTGAAATGCCTTTATTTCATTATTTGACATTTAAGAACATGTGATAAATACTGAAAAGTACAGTGAGAGTTGGTTCACCTTGATAACACAGTTCACATTAGTAAGGCACCAGGAAGAAAATAACTTCCTATTTTGAAAGGGTAAATTTAAAGCCTAAAGACATGGAAATAGAAAGAAGACTGTAGTAAGCGTAAATAATAAGGAGTTGGAATAGTGGCAGCAACTCAATAAACAAATACAAATGTTTTGGTGCTCTAATATTTTAAGAGTATCTTGCATGATTATGACTTTCTTTCTTTCTTTCTTTTTTTTTTTTTTTTTTTTTTTTTTTTTTTTTTAGAAAG
Source organism: Nyctereutes procyonoides (assembly GCF_905146905.1). Lineage (NCBI taxonomy): Eukaryota > Metazoa > Chordata > Mammalia > Carnivora > Canidae > Nyctereutes > Nyctereutes procyonoides. The sequence goes on along the minus strand of NW_026575142.1, from coordinate 61,133,701 downwards.
GGTGGGGTGGAGGGATAGGTAGGAAAGTGGGAGAGGGAAAGCGGGAAAGGGAATCCCAGCACAGAGCCTGAGGCAGAGCTCTATCTCACAACCAACCCCTGAGATCATGATCTGAGCCAAAAATCAAGAGCCAGACATTTAACCTACTGAGCTACCCAGGCGCCACCATGATTACAATTTTTATAGAGAAACTAAGTACAAAGAGTTATCCTTAAAATTTGAGCATAGAAAATAGTTTCTGCTCTTACTTTAGTGAGGGAGAATTAGAGAAAATAATAGGAGAGGAGTCTTACATTAGATTAATCTCTAAAATTTTATTGAGTATATCTATCCCTTTCACTTTGGCAAGGTTAAAGACCCAACCAGCACTCTGCCCATCAATAGAGACAGACGATGAGTAATAAAATTATTCGGGAAGGATTCTTCAGATACCTCCACAAAGCTTCACCTAAGGTGGAGCCCATTATTTCTGAAGATTGAAATACTGTAAATAATGAAACTAATTTCAATAAATATAGACTATTAATATTCAGTCTCCCAATTATTAATCAGTTGATTTAGCACATTTTTATTTCAATCTTAATTTTCTTCTATTACACACAAGTAGAATCCTTCATTTTCATCCAAGATGATTTAATTGAATGACCATTTTTCTGAGATGATTATTTACATTCAACACAAAATAAATATCGCATTACTTCTCTTCTTCTGTGCAACAGCCATAGCATCTTGTGATGAGCCTCCCGAACTACATAGCGTTTGTAATTTAAAAGTTCTCCCAATCAGAATGGACAATTTTCTATTTAGTATTTTATGATTCACAAAGTAAAAATACATATTACTGGATTAAATACCCTCGCATGCATTCCTTTCCCTGTCTATCTAGGGTTGCTCAAAACATAACAAAGGATACAAGCAGTGTAATCAAGCCCACCCCTATGCTACCAGAAGCCTAAAGGTGTCACATGACCAAGTTCTGTGGTGTAAATACATTAATTGGTGGGGAGGCCTACTACAGTCTGCTTTTGATGCTTACACTAAAAAGAGAAAGGAAACATGAAGATTTATTGTAAAAGGGAGAAAAATAAAGGAGATTAAAAAAAAACAGCTTATCTGATTTCTTATCTGTTAAATTTTCATCCCTCTTTTACTTCTAGCCCCTTCTCTGTGGTGACATGAAGAAACATCTAGTAAGTTACACCAGTAAAATACCACTGTGTTAATAGTGAGTGTTCTATCCACTTGGCCACGGCAGTTCTTCCAGAGGCAGAATTTTCCTTAATTACTGACAGAAGGAGCTTCTTCAGGCAGTGTCCATTTAGCTGGATATGAGGCAGTGGGATTGGCAGTCGTGAATGAAAAAGTAAAATAGTGAAGACTAAATGCTGGCAATAAATACAAAAAGCAATTCTAGTAGTACTAATGTTGTATTTTTCTTATAATTTGCAGTTAAGAACTGTAGCCCAAGATCACAAATGACCGTACAATTAATACGTACAGCAGTTGGTTATCACTAGTACCATTTTATCGAGTGAACAAAACGACTGAATGGGCTTTGCTACAGCAGAAGCATGTGGAGATATCAGCTAAGCCAAAGCATCCCAATCATACAGATTCCATTAAGGCCCTGCTGAAACAAATCTGAATTTAATTTAAACTCCACAGGAAAGGGTGCTCGTTGCTCTTCGACTGCTGCTTTTGCCTCCACAGCAAGGACTGGGGCTTTTTATCAGCCACCTGCTCTTCCACAAAGCTGTCTCAACTGAAATGGATATTTTGTCTTTTTATGTTTATGGTTTTTAACAATCAAAGTTCATGATCCAGAACCACTGCAGAGATATTGCTGAGAAAGAAAAAGAGTAAAACCTTCTTAATATCTCGAATCAGCTTAAACAGGATAGGAAGATTTATGAGTAGAAATCATTACTTAACACTTTCTGTGTTGGCCGTGAGCAGAAGAGGCCAATGATACTGCTCCTCCCTGGCTTTCTGCAAAGTATTTTTTGAGCAAAGGAACACAATTTCCAGTAGGATGCTTCTCTTCTGCTGGAAACATTCTATACCATTCTATACCAAAACATTCTACACCATTTTTTTGAGTTAGGATAGACTAAAGAACGCATTTTCTATGGTTGCAGGGGCTCAATTAAAGTAGTATTTAAGCATAACCCTTCTAGGACACCTGGGTGGTTCAGTTGGTTAAGCATCTGCCTTAGGCTCAGGTCATAATCTCAGGGTCCTGGGATCAAGTCCCACATTGGACTCCCAGCTCAGCGGGGAGTCTGCTTCTCCCTTTCTTTCTCCTCCTCCCCCGCGCTGGTGCTTTCACTCTCAAATAAATAAATAAATAAATAAATAAAATATTTTTAAAAATTAAATAAACCATAACCCTTCTTGTTTATGCTATATTTATATACTGTGGCCACTAAAGTTATTTCGGATGACAAAAAGTGGGGAATTAGGGCCAGCTGCGTTGTGTTGGAAAACACTCTGGACCAGGAATCCTTTTTATCACTTACTTATAAGCTGTTCTCTTTACACCTACACAGAATCCTCTTTATTTAGTTTTCAAATGTTATGACTTACAAAGTATTTTCTCCAGAAAGATTTTCAAATTGCCTTATAAATTTTATCTTTCCTGTATATTTAGATTCGATAGACATTTTGTACTAGTACATACTCAATATATTTTTGATGGATTAAATGTTATTCTTAACAAGGCCATTGAGAGAATATAGAGTTGAATAAAACTTAATCCCAGCCCTTAATAACATCTTAATATAAAAATGGAGATGATGAGAAGGAATTTTATTTAATGAGATAAACACGTTCCATTGTCTTTTCAGTTGGATTAAACAAAATGTGTAAGAGTTTGAAAGATTTATAAATAGATCATTTGGATTACAGTTTAGTGAACATTCTGGCTGTATAGGGGCAGATGAATGCCAATAATGACAAAAGCAACTTTAGGCAAATAAGAGAGGACTGGAGATGTTTGAATAGGTGAGTGTCATAGTCGATCTTCAAACTTTCCAGAGTATACAACAGCCAGTAGCCAGCAATTAAGCTATTGCATAGGTGCAAAATTATCTCTATAAGAGTCATAACAGTAGGGACGGGAAGAAGTTAAATGCACATGTTAAGAAAGAGTTAAAAACCAAAGAAATATTCCAAAGATAATAAGAGAATTAAACTTAGAAAACAAAGCTCTTAAAACAAGTAGATAGACAAATGAGTAATACACTGTTATTTGAAATCACTCTTTATAAAAAAGATCACAGGCATAATAAATACATAAATAATAAGTAACTTAATAAACAGAATATGTCCAATTGTCTAACAAGTTCAGTTTGGAAAGTCAAGAAGCATGAGGGAGAGTTATGATTAAAAGATTAAATCTACTATATTACTTTGAGAAAGAGTGGCACTACTACTGGAAATGGAAAAATCTGGATTTTGTAGCTTTTTTAGAGGGAAGATCATTAATTCCGTATGGAAAATGCCAAATTGGCAGTGTCAGGGATTCCAGAGATTTTCATAAGGTTGTTTAAAATGTAAGTGAGAACACAAATATACTGATAAGTGAATAATTTAATAAAGTTAAAAATGAAAGTTTGAGGCATGAATGAGATCATAAAGGAAGGATTTTTAATAAGTAAGCAGAAAGGGCCAAGTAAGAGAACCTTATGAACATATGAAAAATTCTCCCGATTCCTGAAAGAAGATCTCAGAAGCAGAAGAAAATATTTTCACTGGGTAGTTAGAAGAAAACAAAAACAAAAACAAAAACTTTCTCTTTCTGTTGTTTGTTCTATTGTTTTGTTTATTGTCAATTTATCATCAACATGCTAACAGTTTATAAATATAGGTATTTTTCTCTTCATAAAATTTAATGGGAGGAATACAAATGTAGAGCAGTGAAAAGAAAAAAAAATGCCACATTTCCACATTTTTTTATATTAGCTCAGAATTACTCATCTGATAACCTTATATTGATGGCTAAACTCAAGCCCCATCCCTTGATCTTGATTTACTTTTTCTAGTACAGATCATGGATATTAGCACTTTTAAAATATCTTTCTACTTCTAGTGTAATCTGGGGTTAAGAAGCCTTATAATCCATGATACATTTATTGTTGTTTCTTTAGCTATTAATAAATGAGTACTGTTTTAAGATGCTTAAGAGGCAAAAAGCCACTAAATTTATTCCAAAAGCAGATTTATATCCAACTCTTATAACCAAACATCTTAAAGTTGTAAATGTCTAAAATGTTTTCTAGATTTACAAATTTTTGTAAGAGAAACTTGAGACTCACAGACTAATTAATGGTAATCTTAACTATCATTTATGGAGCATTTGCTGTGACCCCGGGCCTGTCCTCCGCAGGTTATATATGTTAACTGATGTAATGTTTACAATCAACCTATGGGAATATTCATTACTCAGATGAAGAAACTGAGGAAGAAACATACAGGTTATATAACTTGCTCAGGGTCACACGTGTATTACTTGGGAGATCCAGAATTCCCTTCTTGGCTGTCCAGCTCTGGAACCCACTCTGAGTTATAGAACATTTTCATAGCCCTATGAGTCCCCCGGCCTCTTCCCAATTTTCTTTCCACTGCATGATGTTATCATTTCCTTGAGGTTAAGATTCTGGTAGTGAAATGAGCCTATATGTACAAAAGAACACTCTTCAGAGAAAAGCAACCAGATGAGTAAATAAGTTGCTATTTGAAGTGGTTCCTCATAGAAAGGGAATCATAAGCAAACATTTTTAATATCTTTACTTTAATAAGTAATGTAATAAATTCTCAATGAACTCCTTTACTTTGGAGTTAGAAAGAGTAGATTCTTTACTGTTAGAAAATGAAGGGCAGCCCAGATGGCTCAGCGGTTTAGGGCCACCTTCAGCCCAGGGCCTGATCCTAGAGACCCAGGATTGAGTGCCACGTCGGGCCCCCTGCATGAAGCCTGCTTCTCCGTTTGTCTGTGTCTCTGCCTCTCTCTTTCTCTGTGTCTCTCATGAATGAATAAATAAAATCTTTAATAAAATAAAATAAAATGTTTTTTAAAAATGTAGAAAACACAGGTTTCATTTAATATATAACACAATTAAACTATTTGCCAATAAATGTATGATTTTTTTTTTTTGGTCCTAATCACTAAATTTAAGAGTACAGTTTTCAACAAGCTCAGCTTTTCTACAAAACTTATTTTGACTGGAACAGCAGCAACTGACAAGAGGTATACAATTATGTGAAGATTTATTCACCTGTATGTGAGTGATAATCAAGGAAAGTGTGCACCAAACCTGCCTTATAAAATATTATTATAGCCAAGGTATGTCAAGGACAATATAATCATACTGAATTTTCTCTAATTTATGACTCAAATGGGTTTATAATAATTAAGGTAATCTTTAAAAAATAACCAGAACTTAACCAGTTGTTTGGGAGTTTTGTAGAAAGATTTTGACATAAGTGGCAAGCAGTCTATTGTGTATTATGTGCTTTGCAACAGTTTTTCAATGCACTAAGTTCCTAAGTTTTTAAGGTTTGGTTATTGTGGTGGTGGTCTCAACGTCAATAAATCTATTAGAAAATGATGAACATAACCATCAAAGCTTGATTTTGATTTCCTAACAGAACTACATCTATAAGTCTGCATAGATAATAATTCCTTAGCAATTGATCAATGAATTAATGTTAAGTGGATAAATTATTTTCTCTACTCATTGCACTAATTAGTAAGTTTGTTTTGTATTAGACATTGCTTGTTTTTTTAATGGCTATCAAGCAGCACAAATTATTTCTGTTAAAGAAATCAGGCCAGAAATTATTGGAAATAATAATACAAATAATTACAACTTTCTAGAATTCAGTAGTTTCTAGGTGATATTATATTGATTATACATTTTTAGCATTTTTAAGTATAATGATTAACATTTTTAAATCTATGACATATGATTATTTAGTACCTCAAGGTATAAAAATATGATTTAAATCTAATTCTCTTATTTATTTTTCACTTTGTTGGAGATATGTGATTGTGTTATATTTCTCATATTAATTGTGTTTTTCTAAATTCTTTCCTAGTTATATGGAGTATGATAATGATAATATTTTTCTATGTATTAATAGTCATATATGTATATTCATATATATATATATGCACACAAAAAACTTTGTCAAGTTTTTTCCCCATAAATGAGATAAAACATAAAAAATCTTCAGTTTTCTTTTGCCACTTAATAGATTTTTAAGATCTTTGATTTACGTTCATAGAATTTTACAATTTTTTAAACCACTGCCCTGTATCTCTACAAAGCAGGGGATATTTTTGGATATAAAACAATATATTATTATTATATCCATGGATGCAAAATAATAATTCCATATTGATAAACTGATTATCTCATTTTTCACTTTATGAATAATTGTGCAAAGAACATCTTTTTACAAGGTTTATTTTTCACCTTCACACATCTATCCTATTTGTAGTGCCCCAACACCTAATGCTATGACAAACAGAAAACAAGTATGATGGAGTTCAAATTATCTAAATCTTTGGAATGGTCATAAGTATTAAGAAAACCATTAAATATTTTATTACAATATATGCTTTATGAAAATTATCATGCTGTACTAGATAAAACCATCAATTATGCTACAGTGATTCTAATGGAAAACACCTTTGGATAATCAAAAGCTATAAGTAATTTTCTATTTTGATAATAGAATGATGGATACTTGTGTTTTTTAAAACAACTTAAGAACTGGGAGTGTACTTTTTTTCTTCAAAATACAGAGAAACAATCATTTGGGAAAATTCACTAGACTTGAAAAAAACTGAAGGTACTTTTGACAATGCAAAGATGAACAGAAATAGATTCAAGGATCCACTTTTGATAATGCCAAATTATAATTTGACTATAGATTCTATGAAAATAAGTAGGTAGAAAGGCATAGAAATATTTAAGATAAAAGAGTAAAAAGTTAAATAGACATCCCCACTTGACATTTTCTAAGTTTTATTTCCTAGGTTTTCTTGTTGGTGCCCAAAAATATATGTTTTAAGCATTCTGACAAGAAACAGATTAGTTGTGAACTACTGCTAGTTTGCTTGCCTAAACTATGGCATATAGGGACACATTCCCCTAAGCTCTAGGTAGCAGGCTTTCTAACAGAGGCTCCAGAAGGCTGATCAGAACTTGATCTTGAATTTGAAGGCTGATGGGAGTAATAAAAAATGTGGATGGATCAGCTCTTCAAGTTGAAAAAAGTAAAGAAAAGAAGAAATCAGAGCTTGGAGCTCATTCACAGACAATCATCCCAAACTATCTCCTTTACGGTAAGTTAAATTCAGTGGTACCTTGAATCTATTCATCTCACACCCTCTTTTTCCATCTTGTTGCCATTTCCTGGATTATTTTAATTTTTAAGGATTTCCTTTCTTAACCATTTTAGATTTATTTCAATGGTTTGGGAGATGGGAGTGGAGAGAGAGTCAGAATTTAGTTTAGGAGATCAATGTGAGTTATAATTTTGATTTGTCCATTATATTTTTCGCAGGTCTCCATGAGATGATTCTTGCCTTAAGTTTCATTTCAAAAAGTCTTTCACTAAACCGGAAATGTCAGAAGAATCAGTAAATCCACTCTTAAATATCTAAGTGCATAATTAGTAAACCTCTTACTGTGTCGTGTTGTAGTTACAACACGTTCAAGTTACAACACGACAAGTTGAAGATACTTTTCAGTGAGATCAGTTCCAACCCAGATTAGAAATCACTTTGACAAAATAGCACTCTTCATTTTCCTAGATTAATTCAGGTGTTGTAGCAAGATCAAGGTGCCATCCAGTGGGTTTCTGGTAAGATCTCTCTTCTTGGCTTATAGATGGACATCTTCTTAGTGTGTCTTCACATGGCCTTTTTCTGTGTGCATAGAGAGAGAGTTGGTGTGGCTTTCTCATCTTGCCAGGATACTTGTCTTATTCAATTAGAGCCCCACCTTTACGACTTTATTTGAACTTAATTACCTCCTTAGAAGTCCCATCTCCAAATATAGTCACATTGGTGGTTAAGGCTTCAACATACAAATTTTGAAAAAATACAATCCCATCAATAACAGAAATGATACTAAAAATATTTTACAACTGATGGATTTTAGCAACAACTACTCAGAATGGAGGACAAGTGTGGCTACAATAGGAACATGAGGGCCTCACTAGTCTCTACAAATTATAAAAACTGACTTTTTTTTTAAACTGACTTTTATTCTAAATAAAATTAGTTTATTAGCTGTGTTGACCCCATTAAACCAGTCTAAATTTGTCTAGTGTCATTAAAATTGTACCCATGACAACTCCAAAGGTAATATTTACTTCCACAATCTTAAAAGTTACAAGTCAAACACGAAAACTTTTAAATAACACAATAGTAATAGCTGTAATACTTCTCAGCTGGATGCCACGATAATCTATAGGTTATAGCCATAGTCATCAAAAACTATTATTTTTGGCAAAAATTCAACTGTATCAGTGTGCTTTAAATGAAATGCCTACCATAAGAAAGCTTTCTGTCTTTTCATTAGTTGAATCAAATTGCCAATTAAAAAGTAACCTTTCTTATTACTGATATAAACTACTATTGTCTCTTAAAATAGGCTTTATAATTTTCCTTTTCTTGAAGTTGACATGATCAGTTCATCAAACTTAATACATTTTTATACATTTTCAGCAAAAAGCACTAACATTTACTTGCAAGGTTAAGAAAAGTTTCACATTAAAAAAAAAGAAAAGTTTCACATTTAAGAAAATACAAAAATATTTATGCAAATGTTTGTGGGTTTTTTTTTTTACTTTTTGAAACATAGTAATTTTTCAGCTTACAGCTTAACATTATGTCTCCACTAATTACATTACACTTCCCAAGAATCCTACTTTGTGATGCCTCCTTATTAGGAGATTCTAATTGTAGCACAAATCCTATCTTTATAGCAGAGATATCGTACTTCCAAGTATTCATTTAAAACCAAAGTTTATAAAGGGTTCTTTTCCAAAAATAATTCACCATTGAAATGACTTTTTAACATCTGTCTAACTTGAATCAGGCTGTCAGAGGAAAGAATAGTGCTATGATGTTTGTCAAAAAGAGTAACCATCTGCCATGAAATCACTGACATCAAACGTGGGACATGGTGGTTAAGAGCAATGTCTCCAGAGGTAGATTACCTAGATTTTAATTCTTGCTCTTGCAGTTATTAACTGTGTACACTGGGGAGTGTTTGTCCCTTCCCTCATTAATGAATTTGGTACACGAAAAGAAGACCTCTATTTGGGATACTATTGTGATAGGATGTGTCACTCTTTTATGACAGCAATGAAAACCTAAAGATAAAACAACTAGCTTGACTAAAATCTCCTCCTTATTCCCCACTGAACAAAATTAAATATCATGACCAACTCTAATGACATCAGGGGAAAATGGGAGTGGCACACTTTAATGTTTATCTAATCATGTACTAAACAATTGCCATGTACCAGATACTATGTTATGCAATTGAAAATGTTATTTCTCCCAGTCCACATAGCAGGCAAGCAAACAATGCACCTTTATCCTTGTTTCACAGTGTCCCTATGAATCACCAAAAAATAGAAACATTTCACCATTTGCAACCTGATTCTAGCTATAAATGTCCCCTCAAAAAACTTTGCCAAATTAAATGTCTTTATTTTCGGTTTAAATCATGTGTTCAATATTTGTATCTCTTAGATATACTGTATGGAGGTAACAATGTACTTATTGTGACTGGTATGAATGGCATGGAACCTAGGCTCTTTCTAGCTGGAGTGTCTGAACTGGAATATGCCCTGGAGAGGAGTGAGGGGATTTGACTGGGAAACAAACAAACATACAAAAAGTAGTCTATTCGTTCAATTAAACTCTTGCCTAATTTTGCCCAGGGTGAGCTTTGAATATAGCTATCAGCAAGAAAAGCCACTAAAAGCAGTCTGGACTTCCCTAATAAATATTTTAAAATACAGGAAATAATGTGGAGCATATAAAATTGATATGATATTCAAAGTTCAGTAACTACAAGTTGATTTGTCCTTTGAGATTAAAGCTCAATTTTCTTCTACCTCTTAGATTACTGTATCTATATACTTTTTTTTTTTAAAAAGCTCTCTTATTTTATGGCATTTAATAAATTCCAATTATCATTAATATTTTAACAAACCAACCTAAGGTAACCCTAGTTTAAGAGTGATATCTTAATGTCTTAATCCAAATATAAGTTTTTATTTCCAAAAAGAGAAAAGAAATTCAAACCTAGACTTTTATTGCTAAAGGAAAATAATTGGTCAATACCTAGATAAAATGAATAAAATATGTATAGAGTTATTAAGTAATGTATTATTAATATAGTTTTTAAGTACTTAGAATACTCCATGAGTCCCATTCTTTTCCTTTTCTTTTGGCAGGTAAAGATTTGTTTTATTGAATGACTGATATACACAACTGCCAATGCTTCTACGTAGAGAAAAGAGCAGTGGAGCTTTGTATCTTGGTCTCTTCCTCCTTGGACAGAATCTTTTTTATTGCCAGTTTTATTGAATTATAATTGACATACTTCTCTATATAAATTTAGGGTGTGTGACATAATTGTTTGATTCACACATATTGTGAAATAATTGCAGCATTAAATTTAGTTAGCATCCATCTCATATAGACACAATAAAAAGAAAAAAAGAAAAAATTTTCCTTGTGATGAGAGCTCTTTGCCCTATCTATCTATCTATCTATCTATCTATCTATCTATCATCTATCTATCTTTATCCATATCTATCATCTATCTATCATCTCCCATTGGTTATGCTTTTCTAGAGAACCCTGACTGATACAACAACCATTCCCTAAAAAGAGATAATAGGACCAGTGGAGCAGATAGTTATTAGCAGATAACAGACAGTATCTAAATACCATGAAAACCTGTACTACCTTGTATGGCTTTTAGGAGAAATATAGGTTGATGTTATCAATAAAATTGGAAAGTTTCTTCACCTTCAAAATGTTAATAGGTGGACTAATTCCTTTGTTGGTAATCATAGCTATTGGGAACTCCCCTGATAAGCCTTTTTAAGTAGAAGAAAATTGAAGTATGCTTATTAGAAGGATACTTCACAATTTCCTTGTCTACAACAAAATATCCCCTTCTGTTTTTGAAATATCTCATTGCAAAGTGATATCTACAAATTTTACATTTCTTATAAATCTGTGTGAATTATCTTCACTAGAGAATGATTCTATTAGGAATTTATTACTCTTCAGAATACTTGCAAAACATTACTCCATGAAAGTTTGCTACTAAATACATTTAAGGAAGTTCTTATGGTCTTCAACTATTTTGAGACACTTTTGAGTTAGTAACTTGAAAATGATTGTTTATACACAATTTCTCACTCACAGAAAAGTAGTTGCTATATTGTTCCTGATGATAAATGTAGCACACATACATAGAGGAAAGTGGAAATACAAAAATTACATCATACACAAAAATTAAATAAAAACTGGATCACGGATGCCTGTGTGGCTCAGCAGTTGCGCATCTGCCTTTGGCTCAGGACGTGATCCCACGGTCCTGGGATCGAGTCCCACGTCAGGCTCCCTACATGGAGCCTGCTTCTCCCTCTACCTATGTATCTGCCTGCCTCTCTCTCTGTGTCTCTCATGAATAAATAAAATTTAAAAAAAAAAACTGGATCATATGCCTAAACACAAAAGCTGAAAAACCGTTCAACTTCTAGAAAATAAAAAGAATATCATTATGATCTCAAGTTAGGCAAAAATTTCTTAGGGTAGGATACAAAAGCAGAAACCATAAGAGACCTAAGAAATGACGACGTAGATATCAAAATTTAGAACTTATGTCCTTCCATGATCATAAAGAAAATAAGGAATATGGATAAGATAAACTCACAGTACACAAATCTGGGGGGGGAAAGGATCTAACATTTTTAAATATAAAATCATGGAAAATAAAAAAAAAAATAAAAAAAGAAAATCATGGAAAATAAACACTATGTATGTTATTACTCCCCAAACAGTACAATACAACAATATTTCCTAATGAAAGATTTTATGACCTTAAATTACACCCCCATTTAAACTAATATGAATAATGCTCTTTACTTAAAATGCAAAATAGTGCAAACTCAGCTGAAATTCTATCGTTGGAGAAAGTTAGATTACAAAGTTATTATCTCAAAGCCCCTAAGTTAGTTAACTATTGACTAATTAGGTACCTGGAATAATTTATTTAAGCATATGAGACAACTTTTAAGTTTTACAATTGTAGACTTTTTAGGAAGAAAAAAGTAGGGAGGGAAGAGTAAGCATTAAGGGTGAATTGGGAGAAAGAGAGAGAAATAGCATAATGCTCATTAATTTTCCAAAAAGTTCTTGTTGTTTGTGGGTGGTAAATTGAAAGATTTCCAGTAGTGTCAAAGGCAGTAACATAAGGTGTTTAGATAAAGGTTGTAAATGAAGTCCACCTTTTTAATTAGTCTCCTTGAATGTTGGCCATTCTAAACACGATTTTATTCCTGGCCTTTTTAACCTTTGCTATGTGTGCTAGATAGTACAATTTAATTTAATTAACACCAAATTAAAAAAGTAAAGATGCTTTTTAATACCAAACATTTAAGCATTATTTTCTTTAAATTTGTATGAATTCAATGACAACTCCATACACCCACACACACACAAATAAGAGTCACCTAGAGGAGATTCCCCTCACCACTCATGCTTATGCCTTGGCAAATCACCATTGTCCAAGTTGACGTTCAGCTTCTGGGATGAAAACCTGTCTCATTACAACTCCCAACCCCCAAGTTGTTCCAGCTGAGTATGGGTGGTTTCTATTGGTAGAGCTAAGAAAGACTTAGAGGTAAATTTGAAAGACAGTTCAATTATGATGTGAGGTATCTAACTCTCAGGAATATTAGATAGGTAGAGCAGTTTGACTAGCTTATACCCAAGTGATAGTTACTTGATTTGTTAAAATTAAAGCCTATACTATTACTTCCACTTTTTGAGTATTAGAATGACATAGAAGTAAAGAGATAAAACTGCCCTGTTGTAAGTAAATTCAATAGAAATTAAGATTTCCAGGTCTGTACTATTATTATGCAGCAGCATTTTATACCTGATTGGTAATATTTATCTCTCAAATATATTTTAAAAAGCAAAGTTTAAAATAATACATTTTAATGACAATACACTGATGGTGGAGAATTGAAGCAGTGAAAAGTATCAGGAAGACATTTTTTTTAAAGATTTTATTTATTTATTCATGAGAGAGAGAGAGAGAGAGAGAGAGAGAGAGAGAGAGAGAGAGAAAGGCAGAGGGAGAAGCAGGCTCCATGCAGGGAGCCCGACGTGGGACTCGATCCCGAGACTCCAGGATCACGCCCTGGGCTGAAGGCAGGCACTAAACAGCTGAGCCACCCAGGGATCCCCAGGAAGACATTTCTTTATACAAACTGATTATCTTGCAAATATACTGTATTGTAAAATGTAATGAGAAAAATGAAACCACTAATGCTTAAAGTTAAAATTTTCTATGGATTTTTTTATATTATGAGCTCAACTCTAAGACAGGAAATAATTATTTTTGAATAACATCTATTTCTAAAGATTTATTTCTACATCTATATGAAGATTACATTACTAGTGCTCTGAGGTCATTTAAGAAATCTCTGTCGGATATCACTGTTTTGTTTTTCCTGCTACTTGTAAGGCAGACATATAGATTTCAGGTTTATATTTCAAAGTGCTTTTATAAAATGGCTCTAAAATAATACTTTATGTGGATTTTTTTTACTATTTTAATGTACAAGATATCAGCAGGTTTGTATTACTAAATATACTAAATAATTGAAAGTCCTTGTTTAACAATGAACTCTGAAACTCTATCGTGTTGCTAAATATTATTTTAAAAGGTAATAATTTGCCTCATAAAGCCTGTATGCATAATCAGATGCTAAATATAAACTTTATCACTTAGTCACTTCTGTGGTAAAATATAAACAACATGAACATTATTATTTTAACCATTTTTAAGCGTATAATTCAGTAGTATTAAGTGCAGTCATGGTGTAGGATAAACATTATCAAAACTTCTTCATCACCAGAGACAGAAACTGTAAGCATTAAGCAGTAACATTCCATATTCTATCTTCCCAGCCCCTGGTAACCTCTATTATACCTTCTGTTTCTATGAATTTGCCAATTTGAGAACCAATATAAGTGGAATTACACAATATTTGTCCTTTTGTGTCTGGCTCATTTCATTTAACATATTTTTCAAGGTTCTTCTATGTTGTAATGTGTATTAGAATGTCATTTATTATTAGGTCTGAATAATATTTTATTATATGTATATACCACAATTATTTATACATTTATCTCTTGAAGGACACTTGGATTGTTTCCACCTTTTGGCTATTGTGAATAATACTGAGGTGTGAATATCCGTTTGTGTCTCTGTTTTTAATTCTTTGGGGTATATGCCTAGAAATGGAACTAATGGGTCATGCAGTAATTCTACATTTAACTTTGTGTGAGGATTCTCAAACTTTTCCTTAGCAGCTGCAACATTTCACATTCCCACTAACAATTTTGTATTAAATAATAATAGCCACTATAGTGGGGTTGTGTTATCTCATGATTGTGATTTGTATCTTCCTAAGGACTAATGTTAGGCATCTTTGCATGCTCATGTATTTATTGGAAATTTTTATTTCTTTGGAAAAATATGTTTTTCAAATTCCTTATTCATTTCCCAATTGGGTTGTTCATTTTGGTGGTGGTGGTGTTTAGTTTTAGGAGTTCTTTATATATTCTGGTAATTAGTCCCTAATCAGATATATGATTTGCAAGTATTTCCTCCCATTCTGTGGGTTGCTTTTTTACTATATTGATAATGTCCTCCAGTGCACAAAAGCTTCTGATTTTGATGAAATCCAATGATCTAATGTCTCACTTTTCTGTATGCTTTAGGTGTCATATTCAAAAAATCATTCCTAAATCCGACATCATGATGATTTTTTTTCTATGAATTCTCCTATGGGTATTACAGTTTTGATTATTTTTTAGATCTTTGATCCATTTTGAGTTCTTTTTTTTTTTTTTTTTTTTTTTATGATGTAAGGTAAAGGCCCGCCTCCATTATTTTGAATGTGGATATTTAGTTACCCAGCACCATTTGTTAAAGAGACTTCAAAGTAGTAACTCTGGCAATCTGGTTTTCCCACTCTAGAGATTGCTAATTCCTGCTTTTGAGAAGTCAGCAATCCATTAGTGACTTTTCCAAACTATTTTTTGTAAAGTATGTGTTCTTGTTTTGTGCAAGATACTGATATTTTGATTTCATTATCTCTGTGGTCAGCTAGTAACTTGACAAATATTTTCCTAGATGTCTGGCTCCAGAAGAGGAACAGGAAAAAAATGCACTGGTCTTTTACATCTGTCCATAAATGCCAAAGGGGAAAGCTGCTGTGGCCTCACCAGCCAGCTGCTTGAGAAAGTTGAACCACTCACCGTACAGCCCATGTGGGGCTGAGAAATGGGGACCACAACAGGTTTATGCATATCACTCTTATCTAAGAGTGCCAGTCTTTCCTTTCACCCAGCATGCTCCAGTTGTTCTAACTATCCATTTGGGCTTCAGATTTTCAAAATAATCTGTTCCAATTTCTCTTTCATTTCACTGGTTGCTTTTTGGAGTGCCCTACCTTCAAATCTTCCTACTCCACATTATACATGACATCACTCTTCTCTTATCAGTGGATTTACAAGCAATTTCTATAATTTTCAAAGTTAATGGAAAGAAAATGTTTAAGTCACATGAATTTCAACTAAATACAAAATCACAACTTTTTGAAGGTCAACGTGGACAAAAATTTCTTTGTGATACGTAGTTATTTCTACATAGACATTAATGAAAGTATTATTGGAATTTTGCATTCTTTTCCTTCCAGTTTTTTAAATGCATAAGATGGATTTTATTGTGAAAAATTCAGTGTGGTTATCACAATAGTAAAGGCTGTCACTGGTATGGTTATTATAACCTAATTGGAAACACTTTCCTTTCTCCTCACATCATTTTTATTTAGACATGCTAAACTTCAGGATTTTACTAAAATTGTTTATGGTGAATCAAAATTATTACAATATCCCTGGGATCAGTAAGAAGTGTTTTAATAAAAATATTGGTAATTACAGAGACCATGTTACCTACTAACTGTTTGTATAACACTGTAAATGTGGCCAGTGCAAAAGTGGACAGAATCTGGCAATTGAGAGAAGTCAGGAGTAACCAGCGATACTGTTTTCTCCATTGTTTTTGTTATGCTTGATGTGGCTATGATGGCAAAGGAGAAATATTCACCAAGCATTAATTCACCAAGCTACCACACATTTTTTGGCCATTTTATTGAGTGAGCACTGTCAGAGGAAGTTTGCATTTAATGGAAAATGAAATGTAATTCTCTTCAACTCTGCTGTTAATCCTCCTGCTTAGTGTCATTACCTAGTAAAGAAAGGACTGGCTCTTAATTAGAATGCTTGTATTTTAATGATGGAGATATTGAATATAAGATATTAGTAGAAGTATCAATGAAATTATGTTCTAATTTGGAGTAAGTAGTACTTTACATTCTAAAGTTGACTCCTCAAACCAGGGAAGACACAAGACTAGAGACAAGTAATATTCCTAGGCATAGCTACAAGGTATTATAGAAAATGCTAAAAAAAAAATGTAGATAAGAAAGAACAGTCAGTGTGGTGATTTGGACTTTAAAACTTCTTTCCAATAATTATTTTCAAAAATAAATTTGTGTCTAAAAGATACAGATAAAATATGTGTATGGGGATCCCTGGGTGGCGCAGCGGTTTGGCGCCTACCTTTGGCCCAGGGCGCGATCTTGGAGACCCGGGATCGAATCCCACGTCGGGCTCCCGGTGCATGGAGCCTGCTTCTCCCTCTGCCTGTGTCTCTGCCTCTCTCTCTCTCTGTATGACTATCGTAAATAATAAAAAAAAAAGAATCTATTAAAAAAATATGTGTATATACCTTAAAGGTAAACACATATGCACACCAAGAAATACACCCATACTTTCACATATTTATTGGTTAACCTTAATATTTTGAAAAAATAGAATAATTAGTTTTGGTACATGTTTATTTACTTTAGTAGGCTCCTTAGCTACTTTGTTTTTAACATCATGGGGTGGTATTTTTCTAAATAAATAGATTTTTCAACATGGCTTTGTTATTTTTAATTATTTTCATATAATTTTTAATGATATTCTTCAAAGATGTACTTTAGGATAAATAAGCTTAAAATGATTGATAGTTTTAATTTATATAGTTTCAATTTATATTCTCTATAGATTCTAACATTTTTAGTAGAGTGTCACTTTATAGATGATGTAGTATCTTATAAGCTCAAAGCAAACTGTTAAATAGAGATATTGTCAAATCAATTGCTTCTCTATTCTGCCCAAACATTTTCATAAAACTTTATTTTGTCTCCATTTTGGTGCTTTTCCTAAATAAAGATTTATAATATCAGCTAAGTTGACTAATTATAAATGATATAACTAATATTTTTATATATTTAGATGCTAGAGCATCATAGACATTCTCAATTTCATAGACATTCTCAATTTCTTATTACTTCCAATAAAAAATAAAATGCATCCAATTAAAAATAAAATCATTATAAAAAATTCTTCTGGGCACCTGGGTGGCTCAGCAGTAAAGTATCTGCCTTCTGCTCAGAGCATGATCCTGGAATCCTGGGATCGAGTCCCACATCGGGATCCCTGCAGGGACCATCAACAGTGAAATGTAAACTAAGACAATGAGATATCACCACACCTATTAGAATTGCCAAAATCCAGAATACTGACACCACCAAATGTTGACAAGCACATGGAAACATCATTTGCTAATGAGGATGAAAAATGGTACAGCTACTTTGGAAGACAGCATGGCAGTTTCCTACAAAACTGAACATAAAAGAATATATACTCCTTGATATCCACCCAAATGAATCAAAAACTTATGTCTACATGAAAACCTGCACACAGATCTTTATAGTGGATTTATACATCATTGCCAAAATTTGAAAGCAACCAAGATGCCTTTCATTAGGTGCACAAACTGTGGTACACCCAGACAGTAAAATATTATTCAGCGCTAAAGAGAAAGGAGTTACTGAGCCATGAAAAAACATTAAAGAAACTTAAATGCATAACATGAAGTGAAAGAAGCTAACGTGAAAAGGCAAAATAGTATATGATTCCAACTACAAAACATTCTAGAAAAGCCAAAACTATGGAGACAGTATAATGAGTAGCAGCTGCTAGGATTTTGGGGTGGGAGAGAGGTGAAAAGGTAGAGCACAGAGGATCTTTAGGGCAGTGGAACTATCCTGTATGCTACTGTAGTGGTGGAAACATGTCATTACACTTTTGTCCAAATTCACAGAATGTGCAATGCCAGAAGCAAATGGTAATGTAAACTAAAAATCTTAAGTGATAATGATGTGTCAATATATGTTTATCAGGTTTTTTTAAATATTTTATTTATTTATTCATGAGAGACAGAGAGGCACAGACACAGGCAGAGGGAGAAGCAGGCTCCATGCAGGGAGCGCGATGTGGGACTCGATCCTGGGTCTCCAGGATCCTGTCCTGGGCTGAAGGCAGCGTTAAACCGCTGAGCCACCCGGGCTGCCCTGTTTATCAGTTTTAACAGATGTACCACTCTGGTGCAGAATGTTGATAATGGGAGAGGCTATGCATGGTATGGGTAAAGGGGGTATATCAGGTATGTTTTTACTTACCTCTAATTTTGCTATGAACCTAAAACTATTCTAAAAAAATAGTCTTTTAAATAAACAAGAGTTGATAGCATCATATACATACTGTGCAGATGTGGATTTGGACAGTAATTTTTTTTTTAAGAACCCAGAACAGCTAATCCTCACTGCATGTAAGACTTAATTCTCCAGCGCCCTTAATCTCTGGTGGGAAAAGTGTCTGCCCTCTAACTGCCACAGCAACTTTTCTCTTTTTGACTGACCAGAACAGCGCCCCTTCATTTTCTTACCATGATGATCTTTTCATGTTCCAGTTGGCTGGTTTCTAAGCTGGTTTCTCAAATGGCTCAGCATTGGAAGGAAGGGCTGGGCAGAACTCTTTAGAAGGGCCTCCTTGTAGGGAATGTGGGTGGGAGGGTTTACTGCAAAATAAGAATGACCTACCAAACAACAAAATAGTTTGTAGATTTAAATGCACATCTGAAATATATGCAACTCCCTAGCAGGATCACTAGCAGGATCAATGACTGCCCTTCGTAGGTAGATAGGCTGATGTGATCAATTTGGCAACAGAAGACTGATTGTTCTAACGATGTTAACCAAGGTTTACGGCTCCTTTGGATTATAATTCCTCATCTCTCTTAGCATGCTTTGTAACTCCCCAGTCAGGCCATGCTTACCCTACTATTGTCTCGTTGATAGGATAGAACATGGGGAAAATTCTGAAGAAGTAAGAATTTACTTTTGAGGCACTTTCCACAATTAAGTCTTCTGCAGAGTCTTTAAGCAAGGCATGGTTATTTTCTAACAAGGGCACATTGGCCAAATTGATGAAGAGTCAAAGATTTTATTTTATTTTTTTTTGAGTCAAATATTTTAAAAGAAATTTCCCAGTTCAAGAAAGATGTATATTTTAATAATCACACTACCACATACAGCATGGCAGATATTACCAATAGCTCTCCTACTGATGAAGTATTGGCATATGGAGTGATGGGATCCTTATTGAGTAGCTGGGGAATGACACAACTCCAGAATCTCAACCTTAATATCTATTGTCTGGTCCTTTCCTGGTATTAACTCTTAGCTCAGGGTCTCTAAAAGCAGATCTCTAAATGGGAATTCTTACGTAAGTGATTTTTGGAGAGTGTGCTTTCAGTAGAGCACTATAGGAGAACAAAGGAAGCATAATATAACAACAAACGAAGCAAAGTTAAATGTGAATTTAGATAAATTTAAAGACCTAATATTCATAAAAATGCTGGTAGTTATGTCAAAAAGCTAAGTGAGGCATTATCAAAACTACCGATAGTATCTTATTGTTTTCCTCCTCCTTAATACTAGTTAGACCATGTGTTATCTTCCTCCTTTGAACTCACAAATTTATTATACACCATTTTGATTAATTATAGATTGCCTTAATATTCTATCAGGTAAGTAATCCAGACCACTGGTTCAAGCTATTTTCTTATTCATTTGTCTGGGTTTTTATTTGCCCAAATAGACTGTAAAATCTTTAAGCTCTGCGGGTTTGGCAAATATTTCTTTGTATGTATTGTCATGAATAATCCAATGTGTTCACAGATGCATTACCTGATTGTAGTATAATTTTAAAGAATATTTGATTTGAACGAAGGGATTTGATTTGAATCAAATCAAAGGAAGGGCTGGACAGAGCTCTTTAGAAAGGCCTCCTTCTAAATGTAGTTGAAGTACTGGCATATGGAGTGATGAGATCCTGATTGACTCTACAATTACTCCTTTCTTTAGTACTTAAAGTTTCAAAAAATGTTAAAATAATAAATTAAAGCTATGATTGTGAAATATTTATGGATAAAAGGAAATGATATGTGGATTTATTATGAGACTAATCAGGAGGGAGGTAAGTAGGTGTGTAGATAAAAAAATATTGTCGTTGATGGGTAAATGGGGATTCTTATTCTACTCTCTCAAATTTTGTATATATTTGAAATTTTCCAAAATCAAAAGTAAAAAATATTAAAATCATTCTAGATAGAAGCTACTTGTTTAGAAATATTTATGACTCTTTCCAAAGTAGCATGTTTTTATCCTTTTATTATGTTACTCTGGAAGGAAGGGTTTTAAAAATTATACTTAAGGAAGATCAGAAGTCACTTTTTGGCTTCCTAGAGTAGTTTTTATATTTTAATGCATATTGATTTTCATCAATGTTCTTTATAAATATTTTCTTATTTTTCAGCTAAGTTAAAATTATGGTCTAGGGATGTGGCAATAGATATTAAAAATAATGTTTGTCTGCTACTAAGAAGACTATTATGTATTCTTGGATACAACAGTCTAAGGGCATTAAATACTTATACTGAAGGAGATATCAAAACAATAAGATGGGCAAACCTAAATTATTCTTTTATTTTTTCATTACATATACTTTCATTAAATCAAAAGTTTAAAGAATACATGTCTTTAAGGGATTTTGAAAGATATATATATATATATATATATATATATATAATATCAGTAATTTTTCTTTTTGACAGTTTAAGATATGATAATATATAGGGCTTTTTTCACCATTCAATAAACTTTACAAACATTCATTTGACACAAGTTCCTATAGTTTCACATCATCTTTTCCAAAGTTTATTATGTATCAGAATATGGTTGATTAAGTTATTGTAATTTTGAAAATACAATTCACCTACATGTTGACATTAATTTTTAATTACAAGTCTTTACAGATGAAATTGCTGCCCTTCCCAATTTTGCTTCTAGTCCATGAATCAATTTGTCTTTCAATTCACATTCACAAATTATATGGATATTTTCATGGCTGTTTTAAAACTAAACCAAATTCTAGAATCAAAGTAGTGTTTCTTTTTTTAAATATTTTATTTATTTATTTATTCATGAGAGACACAGAGTGAGGCAGAGACCCAAGCAGAGGGCAAAGCAGGCTTCCCATGGGGAGCCCAATGCAGGACTCGATCCCAGATCCCAGGATCACGGCCTGAGCAAAAGGTAGACACTCAACTGCTGAGCCACCCAGGTGTCCCCAAAGTAGTGTTTCTAAAGTCTATAATATAAAGAAAAACTTTATGTATTTAAGTATAGTTACATAAAATTAAGAAAATAGGAGATTATTTGTTTATCTCACTTTTTAAGAAGATTTTATCTATTTATTTGAGAGAGAGAGAAAGCATGAGTGGGCAGGGGCAGAAGCAGACTCCCTGATAAGCAGAGAGCCCAATGCAGGGCTCAATCCCATGATCCCAGGATCATGACCTAAACTGAAGGCAGATGCTTACCTGACTGAGCCACACAGGTGCCCCTAACTTATTTCATTTTTATTTTCTTCTCACCTTTACTATATTCTGAACTCCTCAGTGTCAATAAACATGTTTTTGCAATACTGTAGTAGGAGATGATGCAGGTATTTCTATATTTCCAGTATTTCTGCAGGTATATTTTGGATCATGCCTGCAAGGGCATTTTATCTCTATAATGTCACCTTTCTGGGGCATAGGACATATTACCTTCCAGGTAAGGATGATAAAAAGAATATGTTTCCCCAGCCCAAGTATGCCTAGATTTGCCAGCATCTTCCTTAAAAGATTAGGATTTCCTCATCTCAGCTGTGACACAAACCTACTGAAGGAGGAGATACTTTGTGGTATCCAACTGACCAAACCCCTGCTAGACCTGCGAGTCAAGGGCAACAAATGCAGATGTGATGCTCATGCTTTTTGCTCTACTATGAACAGGAAAATCTCTCCTCTCAGGCCTCAGAATCTTATGTCTTCTGACTGTATCAGTGAAATCTTTTACCTTACAGTGATACATTTTCCCTTACAAATAGAGCAAAATATCAGACCCTGCACAGGTCTCCACACATCAGATGCCTTGTATATCACCGATTCATGTTGGAGATGAATAAATAAACATTTGAGTCAAAGGGTAACAGTTGAAGCCTAAGAATGTTATATCTTGCTCAGTTTACAACCTCAGTAACTAACCTGCTGAACCTGGTCTAAACACACCAGCAGTAAAAACAAAAAAAGCAATTCAACCACAATAACAAATGCATTGAATAAGCAGATGAACTAGAATCTAGCTATTTTGTATCTATTTCAATTGTTTCCCTACTGCTCAATAAATGCTAGTTAGATGTAATAAAATAGAATTCAATTATTTTAGTAAATTTAATTCTCAGGAAAATCTATTGCCCTTTCTTTGAACACATTAATTCAAACTGCATGTGGATGGTGGGTTCTTGGTTCATTTGTATGCAAAGAACAGGGTAACAGGAGCATTTTATGTTTTGATAAACAAGACAAAAAAGTCATCTAAAATTTTTCTTTGCATATAAAATGAACTAAATGTTAATCCTCTTATGTTTTAAATAAATCATATCAAAATTAAATCATATTTTTAACTCCTACACAAAATTGTTTGCCTTTTCACATAGTAGCAAAGTGACTGAACTGTTAAAAGATGTGCTTTTTGCTATTTTGTCTTTTTGTTCTTTTGCAATAAAATGAAATTGAAAGGGAATTATATTTTTGTCATAAATGATTCAAAGTGGAAGTGAACCCTCCAAATAAATATGTCGGAGAAACAAGCAGGCACATAAGACTAGACACGTGAAAAAAACAAAGTGTGGAATGGGAACTAGATATAATACTTAATGTGATTTCATAAAAACTGGTGAAAGAGTAAAATGGTGAGAGTATTATATTAAATCATGAACACTTGCAAGGAATGGTGAAAATATTGATGGAATTACAAAGGAGGTTAGTGAAGAGAGAAATGAGGCCTATTCAGAAAAATGAGCTTTTTTCTCATAAATAAATTGGGTTATGCAAAGAGGTTGTCACTTCATATATTAAAACAAGGGTGAATGAGTTGTCTCTTTGCTACCACCAAAGGGCCCCAGAGAGCAAACTTTATGATAAAAAGAAAGGAGACATGAAAAAAATCCTCCATATCACTCATCATCAGGGAGATGTGAATCAAAACCATAATGAGATATTGCCTCATACCTCTCAGAATGTCTAGTATCAAAATATCTAATATCAAGAGATAACAATGTTCAGAGGATATGGAGAAAAGGAAACCCTTGTGCACTGTTGGTAGGAATGAAAATCAATGCAGCCACTGTGGGAAACAGTATGAAAGTTCTTGAAAGAATGAAAAATAGAAATGCCATATGATCCAGTAATTGCACTGCTGGGTACCTAAAGAAAATTAAAACACTAGTTTGGGAAGACATATGCACCCCTATGTTTATTGTAGCATTATTTATAATAGCCAAGATATGGAAGCAATCTAAGAGTTCAACAAAACGTGAATGGATAAAGAAGTAATATGTAAATATGTAAATATTAATCATAAAAAAGAATGAAATCTAGCCTTTTGCAACAACAGGGATGGATCTAGAGGGTATAATGTTAAGTGAAACAAGTCAGGCAATAAAACGCAAATACCAAAGGATTTCACATATATGTAGAATGTAAAAAAAAAAATCAACCAACAAACCCACGAAAGAAACAAAAAGAAACATATTCAAATACAGGGAACAAACTGGAGGTCAACAGAAAGGAGAGGATGGGGGAATGGGCAA
Organism: Nyctereutes procyonoides; assembly: GCF_905146905.1. Taxonomy (NCBI): domain Eukaryota; kingdom Metazoa; phylum Chordata; class Mammalia; order Carnivora; family Canidae; genus Nyctereutes; species Nyctereutes procyonoides. Next base: position 61,109,202 of record NW_026575142.1, on the reverse strand, counting down.
ACTAAACATAGAGGATTAAGATGTATAAACTTCCAGTTATAAAATCAGTAAGTCTCCAGGGTGAAAAGTACAGCGTAGGGAATATAGTCAATAATATCATAATAATATTGTTTGATGACAGATGGGGACTACACTTAAGTGTGGTGGGCATTTCATAATGAATAGGATTGTAAAACCACTATTTTGTACATTTGAAATTAATATAACATTGTATGTCAACAACACTTAATTTTTTAGAAAAGAGGGATAGGAAAAAGTCAAGGAAAAGATGAAGAAAAAAGGGGAAAAGGAGCAGGGGACTTATCAGACTCCTGTCAAACTCCTCAAAGACATAACATGGCTTTGGGAATCTTAAAGAAAGTATACCCTCTTTTTCAAAGAAGAGCCTGGAGTTGTTTGGAGGAAACAACTGCAAAATAAAGTAAATTAATAATAAATAAAAATAATAAAATAATAACATAAATATTTTATTAAATGTCATCAACCAATAAGGACTACAAAAACAAAACCTACATGGCTTCTGCCAGGAATAAAGCCTGTTGCTCCATCCTCTTGTCTTAGTTTCCGCTTGAGAGTAGATCTAGCCCAGTGTACGAGGATCTACCTGCCTAGAAACTTGTTTTCCAAACACACATGGGGTGAAGAAGGCCCAGCAAAAGATGAAGAATTTAATACTTATAACCCACATCACTGTCTTTTTAAATGTGTAAACCTTCTAGTAAGTAGAAAAATTAATTAAGTATAGATAAATTTATATAGAAAAATAATGTTTTAGGAATGCCTCCAATAATTCCATCATACGGAGAAAATGTATTAAATTGAAAATCCCTTTTCTCCCTCTCCAACATCTTATTTCCAGTTGTATTCCAGCAAGAGATAAATCGCTGAAGGTAGAATGATCAACCTGGTAGCTTATGCCCTTAAGAAACACACAAAATATCCAGTCATGTGAGGAATCAGCAAACAGAGTGAACACATGAGTGTCTATAGAAAATTAAAAGAGAGGGACTAGATAAGATTAGAGAGAAGGAAAGGGCACAAAATATCATAGTGTCTAATAGACAATTCATGATTGATTGATCTATCTAATTATTCAGCAAATGTTCATTGAGTACCTACCATGTGCCAGGAACTATTCTAGTCACTGGAGAATGTTCTCTATGGAGTTCACATGTCATGTGAGAGAAAGTAAATAATAAAAATAAATGAGAAAAATATTTAGCTTATTGATGGGTAATGAATGGTTTAGAAAGCAGTTCAACAGCGGAGGAAAATAGCGAATAGTCTCATGGAGAATGACTTGCACATTTTATTGTGATAGTGAAGGGGGATATTACAGAAAAGGTAGGAATAAAGGCTAGAGCAGGTTTAAGGGGAGTGTCCAGGTGTTACATTTCAGACCTGTTCCATTGAAATGATTCTTAGAAACAAAGTGAAAATTTTGCATAGTTCATCAGTCACGATATTAATTTGAAGTTCTGGAACATTTCAGATTCTTATTTTAAAAAGAAGTACCTGGTAGATGTGTGGAGAATGGATAAGAATGGATGTTTTGAAGGAGAGACACCACAACACCATTACTACTGTATGAGATTAAAGATACTGACCGGGACCACAGAGGCCACAGAAATGGAGAGAAAGGAACAAATTATAAATGTATTTTAAAAGAGGAAACTACTGAATATGTGATAAATGCATGAGATGCAGGGCATGAGATTGAATATACTACAAGTTGACTCTTAGGATTTTGGCTAGAAGAAGTAAGTGGTATTTTTTAAGGATCAGGACCAAAATATGAAAAGGAAAATCGCAAATGAGTAGGCTTTGTTGTGGGTACACTGCGGGAAGGAGCTAAAATCATGCATTTTTCTTTAGCATTTACAGAGTGACACATAAAAAAGGTGAGTTGATAGGTCAACAAGTTCCTGTCAACAACAGTTTTCAATTGAAAGGACACAGTGGAACAAAGTGGAAAAGTTACTTAATATCTCTGTGCTTCATCTTTGTCTTCTGTAAAACTAGTTTAAAAATGGTGTCTATTTCATAAATTTGCTGTGAGCATTATGTAAATAAATATACACATTTTGGGTATCTGGGTGGCTCAGTTGGTTAAGCACCCCACTCTTGATTTCAGCTCAGGTTATGATCTCACAGATATGAGATGGAGTCCCACATGGGACACTCAGTGTGGAGTCGTGAGATTCTCTTCCTCTCCCTCCCCATCTCCTCCTGCACTCATTTGCTCGCTCGCTCTCTCAAAAATAAATAAATAAAGTCTTAAAAAACATATATACACATTTTTTCCATGATAATTGTGTTACAAAGTGACCACTGCAGGATCAAAATGAGACTGCAATTTAAATTTGAACAAAATATTTGCTACAAATTTAAATTTGATGGTTTAGTAATCACAGCCAAATTTTTAAGGGCAATTTTTTTTCCTGCATAATAAAATATTACAGGGATGGAGGCTCCAAGATTGGATGGGAAGAAATCAGGGTCCTATAAAGCACAGTTTTAAAAAGTTGAAGTCCAAATTTATGATTTGTTAGTTGATAAATGGTTGGTGCTTAATCCACTTGGCTCAAGCATTCTGTTGCTACCTTAAATTTAATTTCTCCAAGTAAGTGCATTAAGTCTTTCATACTGAGATATTAAAAAACAAAGGTAATATATACTCCCAAGAAGAACGAAATTAATTTAGCCACTAAAATTCAGTAATGTTATTCCAGCACCATCAGATTCTATTTTGAAATCTGTCAGATCTTTGTACATCAGTGATCAAGAGCCCCCCAGTTTTGTTTCTCTGCTATATGCAGGCAAATAAACTGTCTTCCCTTAAAATTCCTTTTCTTCTCTTCCAGCTTTCATCGTCCTTTGTTGTTGTCTTTCCAATAAACAATCTACTGTTTTAAAGACGCTTCCTGCCATTGTTGTTAAAAGCAAAATTTATGGCTTCAACTCTTTTCAGTTTTCAGTATAGGGTTCATATATTTTCATTTCTTTAATAAAGAAACTTCCCAGTTGCCAAGACAAATCTGATAGAGATTTAACAACTGTATAAATCTATCAAAGATTCCTCTTCTTGGCAACCTTACTGGTTGAATTGATAGGATGAGTATAATGACTGTTCATCTGTTTGTTGGGTGGGCTGGGTATTTATTTTCTATTCTCCAGGGGGTATTTTAGAAACATGGTTTCCTTTACATTTTTCTTGATTTTTCTTGATTGATTGCACAATATTTTTCCCTTGGCTTCCTCTTCATCATCCATGTTCTAGCTTTAACATTATTTTCCTTGCTGATGACTCTATCAAATTAACTCTCTTCCTACTGTGCTCTAGCCATATACCTTGGTTATTCTCTCAACAGCACTCAGCACAGTTTCTAATTATCTTTTCATTTGATTACCTTTTTATTTTCTTATCTACTCCATTTGATTATAAATTCTACAAGATCAGAGATCCTATCTGTTGTATTCATTTCAAATTTTTATAATTCTTGCATAGCTACTTCTCTAACTCCTGTTGCTGCAGTGCTGTGACAGTGGTCGCACAGGCTTCCACCAACTTCACACACATGGTGCACCTAGGGCCCACATCCATCACTCTTCTTATTACGAGTTTCCTCTAAAACCCCTATAAGGAAGGTCCCCAGTGAATCTTTTTAGTCCTCACCCATACACAATCCAAATTGTGAAGAAGTTAACGATTCTGAGTCAATGGGAAATGAGAGCTGAAGGAGAAATGCTCTCACCTTTAATCTTCTGTGGACAGTTTTGATGTGAATTTTATAAAGCTTCTCAGAAGCCTTACAATTTACATACACAGAGCATTAATTGCTATAATCAGTGGCCAATTCTGTAATGCATCCTTGTATTAACTTTCCTTCCTTCTTTGTTTCACTTGCCCCATCCCTATTCCTGCTCCCTGAAATTTCTTTCTATAATGAATTAACCTCATGCAAGCTATAGTTTCAAGCTCTGCTTTTCAGATTACCCTAGTCAGACTATATCAATCTAAATCAATTAAAATCAAATGCAACTTAAAAATTAGTCCTGCTAGCTGCATTTCTAATGTTCAATAGCCCCATGTGGTTAACAACTATGATATTAGAATGTGTAGATATAGAACATTTTCATTAAGGCAAGGAAGTCTATTGGATAATAGGAACTAGTCTATGGACTAGAGTCTCAGAAGACAAATGAAGGCACGTTTAAGTTGGAATTAACCTAATTTTCTCATCTAGAGAAAGGATCAATAAACCTGAGGGTTTTTATGTATGTGACAGAATTTTATTCATTGATTCATTTCTCTTAGATCATATACTTAAATTCCAGGATTTACCAATATCCACAACTTATGAAATGACCATGCCAATGTGGGGTTTCTTGGACAAAGATGTGAATAACTTATAAAAGCAACAATAGCATGTAAAAAAGTGCCTAGTTTTTCTTAATTAAAAGCAAAAGTACTTACTAAAAATCTAGCACAGATATATTATTCCTATGTTAAGTAAATATTCTGATATCTGTACATCTAATGGGATATGGGATTTAACAGTCCATCTTATATTGCGATCTAAAATAAAATTAAATAAAGTACCATTTAAGTTTAAACAAGTTAATTGGAATTATTGATTAAACTAATTCTTTGCACCATGTAATGTAATCAAGCATTTGTTATTTTCCAGATCTAAGTATAATGCTGTTTGAAATGTTCCTCCAAATTAGAATTCTGCTAGGTAATTCTTGTTTGAAAAGCTGTGCTGGGGTTTCTGAGCAGTATCAGTATGATGATGTCTCTTCTTGTATCACCACACATATAAATTTTAGTTTGTTCTGGTTAACAGGACTTCATTTCTACCCTACTTGTCTGATTTCTTGAAATCCTCTTAATCCTTATTTATTTTTCCAAGACAGAAAATGATTACTGTGTATACTACTCTCCTTATTTTCTCTCTAGAGTCACAAATATTTTCATAGATGAGTTAAACTTACTTTTTAATAGTTTCTTCAAATTGTAAAGTTTGTCATTCAAGCTTCTGTCAGACGCAATAGATTCTATCCTAAATAGGACAAATCACGTTCCTAATAAATATTTTAGTACAGTTTATGACTTCTCTCATCCTACATGAGCCCCCATATTCTGCAAGTTATTTCATTATTCATATAAATATTTATATCAGTGTGGACACACTCAAGGGATGTTTAAAAATGGATATTCCTTTGTATTTCATAAGCAGGAACTTATAAATATTTATATAATCCCTTATGATCAATAGCGTTATTTCTGATCATTTACTTGTTATATAATCCATTAGAGGACATTTTTCACACTGAGTACCCATTTTGATATTTAGTTTGAAGCCTCCCTCTGTCAATTATTTCTGTTTATCACCTTTTATTATACTTACTTATCTCCTTGCCTGTTTTACTGTCTTAGAAAATAATCAGCTGAGCACCTGGATGGCTCAGTCAGTTAAGCGTCTGCCTTTGGCTCAGGTCATGATCCCAGGGTCCTGGGAACCAGCCCCTCATCGAGCTCCCTGTTGAGTGAGGAATCTGCAGCCTCTCCCCTCAGCTCGTGCTCTCTCTCTGGCTCTCTCTTTCTCAAATAAATACATAAAATCGGAAGGAAAGAAAAGAAAGAGAAGAAAGAAAGAAGAAAGAAAGAAAGAAAAGAAAGAAAGAAAGAAAGAAAGAAAGAAGAAAGAAAGAAAGAAAGAAAGAAAAAGAAAGAAAGAAAGAAAAAGAAAGAAAGAAAGAAAGAAAGAAAGAAAGAAAAAAGAAAGAAAGAAAGAAAGAAAGAAAGAAAGAAAGAAAAGAAAGAAAGAAAGAAAGAAAGAAAGAATAATGAGCACTCAGCCAGGCTCAGTAAATACAAAGAAAGGGCCTTCTTCATTCAAGTAACATAATGTTTAGTTCTTATACACCCAGTCATTCTGTAGCTATTTCTTAATTCCTAATTTTTTCTAAGCACTGAGCAAACATCTCACTGTTTCTGTTTCTCTCTGTCAGATAAATAGACGGATAGATAGATGTAGATATCATACATATGGAAAAATGTGTATATATCATAGAACATAGAGGTGAATGGAATCCAAGCTTACAGAAAAGGCTGATGCTTCAGGAGGAAGAAACTAAGCTAAGAAGTCAAGTCTGCCTTAACGCCTTTATTAAAAACATAACTTACAGAAGATGTGTTATCTGTCAAATCAGGAGTTCCCTAAAGGGAAAATTTGGATAGTAAATCTCTGATATACAATTTCTGTCTATAACCTCTAGAATATGCTGTATGTAGCTTAGTCACTCAAAAAATATTTATGTTTTCTTAAAGTGACCTCTGGCCTTAATTCCAAGAGACACGCCATATAGAATTGTTGCTTATTTTAGTATAGCTTATTTTTGTGAGTTATGTAGCCTGTAATTTGGTCAGAGGCTTTCAATGATTTGATAAGAAATAATTGATTCTGGCCCCCCTCAACCCCATAAATGAACAAGACACATTTTAAATTCAAGACATTCTCTTTCCTTTCTCCCTCTCTTCTCTTCCTTCTTTCCTTCCTTGTTTTCCTTCTTTCCCTTCTTTTTTCTTTAAATAATTACAATTATTCTAAGAAGTCTTTCTAGAAATAGTACTGCTAGGAATTCTTAGTGCTAAATTAATTTTAATTAAAATGGCTGATGTCCAAAAGCTTTCAAGTTTTTTGTTTGTTTGTTTGTTTGTTTAGCAAACATCTCTTCTGATTATCTAGTCAAAAGGGAAAATCTTTGCCTTCAGAAAAGTCTGGTTTGAAAGTCTTTGAGAAAAAAGGTCTGAACCAATGCAATCCTTTAAAAATAAAATAAACATGAAAAGCACACAAAAGGGAATCCCTGGGTGGCTCAGCGGTTTAGCGCCTGCCTATGGCCCAGGGCGCGATCCTGGAGACCCTGGATCAAGTCCCACATCGGCCTCCCAGCATGGAGCCTGCTTCTCCCTCCTCCTGTGTCTCTGCCTCTCTCTCTCTCTCTCTCTCTCTCTCTCTCTCTCTATGTCTATCATAAATAAATAAATAAATCTTAACAACAACAACAACAAAAAGCACACATAAAGAATTCCCTTTCCTTGGCAGAAAAAATAAGAGTATTGAGTTTAGAAGTACATCATTTCTAATTTCTATGCATTTCATTTAACTCCCCCAATGAAGTCAAAAGACAAGCATTCCCCTTCTCTGTTCACTGAATCTGAATTTACTGTAAAAGTGTGCCTACATTTAATTTCCTAAGAAGGGATAAAAAGTATATTTAAAAGTAAATTTTTAAAGTAGAGTAATTATATTAAAACTTTTATCACATATATTAGAAGAAATACTACTATGCAGTGATGATTAATATGTAAAAAGGAAAATTAATTTCCTGCTTCCCCATTCAGCAACTTTATGAGAAATCTCTGAAATGATTGTGAGTGGCATACAATTAACAACTAGCACAGTGGTTAAGATCCAAATGTTTGGTATGTGTACTTATAAAAGTTAAATGAGCTCCACAGTTAAAATAAATGTGTGTAGAGCCCCAAAAGATAATCAGCTCACCAAAAATAAATACCAGTGACCAGCAAATACACAAAGCATAGTCAATGTATTTATGCTCAGCAACCTATTTTTTAAAAAATGATAATTTAAGTGTAAGTACATAGAGATGAAAACTTATGGAAGGATAGTAGGTAAGAAAAACAAAACAAAGAAATTTCATGTCATTATTTTTGACCAAGCCATATGACATGTACATATTCACTTTAAGGAAAATAATCATAGTATTTCACAGAACTGTTTGTTTTAAGATATCCACCATGCAAATATTTACAATGGAACAAAGATAATAAACCTGAATTATCTACCTTACAGAATTGAATTGTATATAACATATATTAATATTATTATAATATATTCATATTAAGTACATAAATATATATATTTTTATTAAAAATATATTTTTGTGACCCTAAAACTGCTCTAAAAATAAACTTTTAAAAAATTTTACTTTAAAAATTATATATCTGTAGAAATTTCCCAATATGTTATCAGATGAATAAAAGCAAGTTTAAAACTATGTATGTTATGATCTCAACATTATAAAATTAGAAATAAACAGAAAAAATGATAAGGATGTAATAAAAGTAACATTCTTTATTCGTACTGTGGCAGTGTTTTTTGAGTCCTCTCATGTATTCATTCCACCAGCTCCATGAAGCAGATACTAAATTCCTAACTCCATTTGATAAATGAATAGACTAAGGCTCACACACAGTAACTAATTTGTCAAAGACCGGACTATAACTAAATGTCTCTAAAAGATAAAATAACTTATTGTGGATAACTTTCTTTTCCTAGTCTGTATTACTGAACTCTTCCAGCCTGTATTGCTGAATTTCATAATATATAATATATAATGAATATATACTATATAATATATACACACATAAATACAAAATAAAGAGAAAACATATCTCTTTCCTGTACTGTCTTGACAATTAAGTGGCAAAAATCACTTTATAAATAGGCATAGATTTTTTTAAAATTTTATTTAAATTCACTTTGCCAACATATAGCATGACAGTGCTCATCTCATCATGTGCCCTCCTTAATGCCCACCACCTAGTTACCCCATCCCCCCTACCCATCTCCCCTCCAGCAACTCTTTGTTTCCCTGAATCGGAGTCTCACATGGTTTGTCTTCCTCTTTAATTTTTCCCCACTCAGTTACCCTCCTTCCCTTATAGTCCCTTTCACTATTTCTTATATTCCACATATGAGTGAAACCATATAATTGTCTTCCTCTGATTGACTTACTTCACTCAGCATATCCTCCAGGTCCATCCACATCAATGTAAATGGTGGGTATTCATCCTTCCTGATGGCTGAGTAATATTCCATGTGTATATTCACCACATCTTTATCCATTCATCTGTCAAAGGACATCATGGCTCCTTCCACAGTTTAGCTATTGTGGACATAAGCATAGATCTTTTAAAATTTGGTATCTGACATGGAAAGTGCAGACTTTTTCACAACAGCTATTATCCTCATCTAAAGGGTTTTCAATAGTATGGGTATGGTAGCTAAATTTTCAAGGATATTATTATAAAATTGTGAGCCTATCTTGACTATTTCTACTGCTAGTAAAGAAATAGTAGTTCAGAACATATTTATTTTAATTAATAGCTGGGGTATTAAATATTTTATCAATATAAATATTGAGAACTATATTTAACCTCAGAAATGTATATATAAATATGTCAATTTATACACATCATAAAACTTAAAGTCTCTATCAAGTTAGTACTCTAAATATTTGCCACAGGCAAATACATTTATGCCTCAGGGATAAATTCCAGAGTTTGGTTGATAGGAGTAAGCACCGAATTCTTAACATTAAGATAGTAAATTGTAGGGAAGGTATTTGGGATAAGTATTTAGGGTAAGTTTCAAAATCTTCAACTTTAAAAGCTTTTGTTTCTAAAGCTTCAGAATAAAAAATTAAGTATAAGTAAGGGGAAATCAACAATCATAGACTAGATAAAAATATTTTTCCACCCTCTGAGTAGCAGTCAGATTTCTTTGCAGACTTAGTATAGTTACCCTTTAAGAACAGATATAATTTTCAATATTTTATATTTTTTCTGTGGTCTTCATTAAACCTTAACCACAGGGCAGTGATTTTGAACCCTTTCCTGTCATAGTTCAGTACAAAATCATCCAAGAAGCATCACCATTGGCTCACTGGGATGGTCCAGTAATGAATCAGAGAATTAATGGACCTGAAAACTACCCCCACCTTCCTATTTCAGGGTCTTTTTCCCAATCATCCTCCCTCCTGCTCTCCTTTCCTCCCTTTTTTCTTCCCTTTCCCTATGGTTAACCATTTTAATAGCACTGTTTATTATTCTAATGTTTCTTTAAATAGTATTTTTAAGAATTGTGCATTATGCCAATGTTAAATTCTTATTTTTGATAAGTATTCTATGATTATGAGTGATATTAATATTAGGAAAAGTTGGATGATAAAGATACACACACATATAGACGCTCTCTATATAGATAATATATAGTCTATAATATATAATATATAATGAATATATACTATATAATATATACACACATAAATACAAAATAAAGAGAAAACATATCTATTTCTTCAACTTTCTTGACAGTGATCCAGCAAGGCTCAAAAAGCAACTTCAGTTATCATCTATCATCTACCTACCTACCTACCTACCTACCTATGTACATACATACCCACCTACCTAGCACTCCATATCACTACATAGATGCATTTTCCATGTGTTTTGATGTGTACACTGATGTGTCATTGTTAATCTAATCATTTTCTCTTTTTTAAAGATTGTTTATTTATTTATTTATTCATGAAGGACACACAGAGAGAGGCAGAGACACAGGCAGAGGGAAAATCAGGCTTCCTGCCAGGAGTGAGATGCAGGACTCGATCCCAGGACCCCAGGATCATGACCTGAGCCAAAGGGAGACACTCAACCACTGAGCCACCCAGGTGCCCCTCAATCAATTTCTGATGCAAATTTAAATTGTTTCTAATACTTGCTGTTATTTAACAGCTGTTGATTATCCCAGGTACACAGTATGCCCTAGCAACATATTTCTGAAATACAGGAAGTTCTCCTAATTTTAGGTCTATATATTTCCTCTGATTTATTCACATTTTAGGGAAGAGAGAGTGCTTTTTGGGAGGGAGGAGGCTGGAATTAAACGTATGGTAAATATCTTTGTCACTTATATAATTTTCCTTTGAAACCTTTTCATTTCTCTAGATCTCTAACTTGTCATTATTTTTCTACATACTAACATCTATTTTTCTTACATTGCTTTCAGAAGTCTATATGTGCTCTGTTTATTCTCATTTAGCCTTCATTTCTGAATTTTCTTCTTTTTGAATACTTCTCCTGAGCTCTAATATTATTCAGCATTCTTCTGTTATTTGGCTATCTTGTTCTGAGTTTATGGGATTTGTACTTTTTTTTAAAGATTTTTTATATTTATTTATGAGAGACACAGAGACAGAGATATAGAGATATAGGCAGCGGAAGAAGGCTCCAGGCAGGAAGTCCTATGTGGGTCTCAATCCCTGGATCCTCCTGGATCATGCCCTGACTCCAAGATCATGCCCCAGGCCAAAGGCAGGCACTAAATCGCTGAGCCACCCAGGCATCCCTGTACTGTTTTCAAACTTTCATTTTCTTTATTACTTAATTTCATTCATTTAAAAATATTAGTTATTACAGTTATCATGTGTTTCACAGTCACATTATAGGAATGTTTTCAAATTCACTAACAAAATTATTTGGTTCATTTGACATTTTTTTTCCTTAGAGTATCTATATTACATTTGATTTCATTTTTTTTTTTTGCTCAATTTAAAAAAAATATTTAAATTCAGTTTGCCAGCATATAGTATAACACTAAGTGCTCATCTTGTCATGTGCCCTCCTTATTGCCAGTCACCCTGTCACCCCATCCCCTCACCCTCCTTCCCTTCTACAACCCTTTGTTTCTCAGAGTTAAGAGTCTCTCATAGTTTATCTTCCTTTCTAATTTTTCATTACTCAGTTTCCTCCCTTCCTTTATGGTCCATTTCACTATGTCTTATATTCCCCATAATGTTTGCTTAATTTTAAGAGCCTGGTTTTCCTGAAGAAACAAAGATTGTGGACCATGCTAGTATCTTCTCATCTCTCTCTCTCCTCCTCCTCTTCCTCATCCTCCTTCTTCTTCTAAGATTTGTTCATATATTACCCTGAAGCCCTATTTGTGTAGCCCCCACTCTTTATTTCAGAGATATGCCTGCAACAAGCAATCTGTCTTCAGGTTTGTTACCTTCCAGTCTTGCTTTCCATATTAGTATTTTCACCTTCATACACTTTGTATTGTGGTTATAGTATGCTCTGGAATCTTTCTGAGCCTGATTCTGTTCCCTGGTATCTGAATTTTCTCTTCCTTATCCCTAGTGATCCTGCCATGCTCAATATGGTTCATTCTTCTTGAAATTTTGCCTCAACAGAAAGCTCTATCCTTCTGGAAGGAGATATTTGTTGAATATATCTGAGAACCTCAAAGGTTTAGGAAATGTCAGCACTATTTTGTCCATCCATGGCCACTTAATAACAACAGACAGTGCGTGCATGTGTGTGTGAATGTGTGTGTGTGTGTGTGTGTGTGTGTGTGTGAGAGAGAGAGAGAGAGAGAGAGAGAGAGAGAGAGAGACTCTCAAGTCTGATCATGGAAGGATTTCTGACAGTGTTACCTATCATTGTAGGTTCAACTGAACAAGTTTACCCACTCAGAATTGTGTCCTCGTCATTGTAGATATCTGATGATAATATTGGAGTCTTTGTTTCATTGAATTTGTCAGTAATCTCCTTTAATTTCTCACTATTTTTACCACATAGATGATCCTGAGTTAGTCTACCCCTACTGGTGTTGTAGTAACATCCACTTATTTCCAGGTATCTGGGATCCTCTATCAGCTCACTTTGTTGGTGATATGCCTATTTATTTTTCCCCATTAAATCATTTCTACTATTTTTCAAGAAGAAATTTGGAACATTCAAAACTGTACCACTGCAATTATCTTCTTGAAACTGAACTTCTGTGGGTTGTGTTATGGAATCCCTCTACTTAAAAAAAAAAGAAATCTATTTTGTGAAGATGCAAAGTGGGTTCTTTTTTTAAAAATCACTTTTGGGTATGTGACTCATTATTGAGAAACAGGATTCTCTTTTGACTTAGAAAAACTGAAAATAGGCACACCTAATATTTATTTCTAATTCCCATAGTTTTCATAGCAAAGGAAGGAGTCATCCCAACAATGTTAAGATAGTCTTCAGAATTTTTAATATATCTTTGAGAAAAATACTTACAGTAACCATAAATATCATTTTTTAGAACTAGAACTTGGTCTTCCCTCTTTCATTTTTATTCCTTCCATTTATTCCATTCTTCCCCTCCCAAGAAGATCAATATTAGCTAACTTAAATTTTCATGGACTATGAAAATGAATGTTTCTTTTTTTTTCCCCAAGAGATTAGTTTTACTTACCTTTCCTATCATAGATGCACTAAAGGTAATGAGGTCAATTTTTTCCTAGTCTATATTATAAGCACACCCTCAATCCTCTGACTCTTAAAATGTCTATTTTGTTCTGAAAATTGGAAAAATTTAAGTATGAAATTTTCAGTTTAATATAGTTTCTAATAGTAACATAGCTAAAATTCACTTTGATATAGTTATAAAGTTTTTAGAGAATTAATATAGCATTTTGTTATGAAGCAAAAATGTGATTCAACCCCGGTCAACCTATCCTTCCACAGCCCCACTAAGACCAACGTGCCAGACATAGACAGATTTAGATAATTTGAGACAGGTGCAAGAGTATGTGTATAATAAATCTCTTCTATGGAGACAATGATGTGGATCGGATGGGCCAGGTGTCAAGAGCAGAACAGCCAGCATCAACTAAGAAGACAGGTTTGGAGCTGATACTGTTTGAACAGGTGCAGGATATCTACAAGTATAAAAAATGTCCATCTATTGAATGGAACATGTCCAGTTGGAATCAGTACTGATTTGTAACAGATGAAGAAAATCTACCAAACACCTGTTAGGCTTTCAGAAGAGAAAATATGTTGGTAGTGTTAACTAACTAGGTTGTCAGATGATTATGAAAAACTATTATGAGACAACTGAAATTTAATTTTAATTTTGGTAAAATGTATCCCCACCCTGAAGTAATTCCCCTGGAGATATGGGCAATACTAATTTGCCTAGGCAAAGCAACTTCTTTTTTTTTTTTTTTTTTTTTTTAAATTTTTTTATTTTTTTTTTATTTATTTATGATAGTCACAGAGAGAGAGAGAGGCAGAGACATAGGCAGAGGGAGAAGCAGGCTCCATGCACCAGGAGCCCGACGTGGGATTCGATCCCGGGTCTCCAGGATCGCGCCCTGGGCCAAAGGCAGGCGCCAAATCGCTGCGCCACCCAGGGATCCCTGGCAAAGCAACTTCTGTATGGGAGATGTTTGAGATAGAATTAAATATAAGTTGGAAACTTCAGATTTATAGGCAAAATCATAAATTGTTTCACTAATACAGCTGAATTGATTGATTTGACTAAATTCTTATAACTGCTATTCGATTCAACTGTATAATTGATTTATATGGTTATGTTCTCACTTATGGAGGGATATAAATTGGATGTAATATTTTCCTTTTAAATTGAATGTGTTTGTTTTCAGTTGGATCGTTTGTCAATACACCCAGAGGGAGAGGGAGAGAGATACTAGTTTGAGGTTACTTTGAACCAAAACTATTCTAAATATTGGACCAAAAACATAATTATGTTTGGAGGTACTCTGAAATATTGTCAACTGTGTAAATTGGTATTTAATTTGAAAAAAGCTTTGAACGTTTTATGTTTAATCTGATATATCATAATGCCTCAATCTTATATGCATGTGATCTACAATACAAAATGTATAATACTTACCAATAAAAAACTCTTATTAGTGTTTATGGTCTATGAAAAGTAAGAGAATCAGCACTCTCTTTCTAACACTATGTGATAAATATACATGCAAATATTTTGAAGTGATGTTGAAATAATTTCGAAGCATTTAATTTACATTTTGTAAAAATATACACATTTTAAGAATGTTATAATAGCAATATAGATTACTTGGAATCTTCCTTCTAAAACAAAAACTAAGACCATACCTCTTTTAGAACAATATCAAATATTTATAAGAATTTTTTAATACTTGTCAGGCAAGATTATGCCCGCACTTAAAATAGATAACGTAATTTAATGTCTATGAAGTTATCATGCTCATCAGTTTGTGACAGGTATCTAAAATATCATTTCTTTAGCACATGTAGTCTTCAATTCTCTTCCCCAGAAAATTAATCACAAGGTCAACCAATTCAAGTCAAGTCATTATAACTTACAAACTTTGAAGACTATATCTACTAAAGGAAGTTTAACATCTCAGAGTATTTCAGATGTCCTTTTTCTTAATCTAATCATTTTATAAAGAGTTACATAAATTAGAAAATGAAGATCAAAACTTTATATGAAAGGAAGCATAGAAATTAAGCATAGGACCAGTATTAGTAGCTAAAACACTGCATCACAGTCTGGTGTTCTTAGAAGGTTCAGAATCAAGTCAAAGTAAAACAATAAACATAATCATAAATAAATTAGCAACTATACTATAGACATAATAAGGTGCTACTGTTTTTTAATGTTTTATAATCTTTACAGACTTTCACATATATACTTTATTTTCAGTATGTTGGGAAAAGGTGCATTTGTCAAAGAAAGAATAAAATATTCTGTTTTAAATATCCTGAAAGCTCTGAGATCTGTGACCCTAATTTATTGTGAATCTTCAACCTTTTTGCAATTGAATGTCTACCACTGAACTATTGTTTTAAGCTACTTTTTTTGAAATTATTTACCCACTTAGCCAGCTACATTTACTACCTTAACTTTTAAATGCTGATTACAAGGTTACAATTTTAAACACTAAGAATCTCAGAATAGGATTAGTTGGACAAAGACTATGGCCAGAACCACATATGAGACAGTCAGTGTCTAATACCTGCCCAAGTTTCAAGAATTAATTCAGCACAACAAATGTAAATGACACACTCACTTTATCCACATATATTCCCTAAGCGAAGTGTGGCTTGCTTTTAGAATTTATATTGAGTTTGAATATTCATCCTCCACTTGGCCAAAAGTTCCAGGAAGTTGATTTCCCTCCTCCTGTACCTAGGAATGGATGACAGCTGGACTCAGGCACTCAGAGTGATGTCATTCCCTTTGAGACTGATTGATTAACATAGTCATTTATCATTTCCCAGCCAGTGGGGCATACAATAAATTCTGTTGGGAGTCATGAGTAACATTTACCACTCTCATAAAAGAAAGAATTTAGGAGTAATTGATTGTCTTCTTTGCTGCATCACAGAGCTGCATGTGATACCAGGGATTACTGCAGTATTTCCTAACTATGAAGAAGGTCATAGAGGAGAAATTATTAATGCCTGTGGTAATGACAGAACTAGTTGATGAAAAGTACCAAGTTCTCAATGTTCTGTATTATTAAGCCAGCAGCTCTCAAATTCCAGAGACTCGGGACTTCTTTATAGTCTTAAAAATTATTAAGGACTCCAGTGAGCTTTTGTTTATATGGGATATATCTATCAATATTTCCTGTATTAGAATTTTAAAATGAAGGCAACTCAGTGATGGGCACTAAGGAGGGCACTTGATGTAGTGAGCTCTGGGTGTTATATGCAACTGATGTATCACTAAATTCTACCCCTGAAACTAATAATACCCTATATGTTAACTAAATTGAATTTTTTTTCTAACTGAATGTAAATTAAAAATAAAAAAGAATTTTAGGGTCACCTGGGTGGCTCAGTTGATTAAGCTTCTGCCTTTGGCTCAGGTCATGATCCCAGGATCCTGGGATAAAGACCCACATTGAACTCCTTGTTCAACGGGGAGCCTGCTTCTCCCTCTGCTTGCTTGTACACTCACTCTCTCTTTCCTCTCTGAAAAATAAATAAAATCTTAATTTTTTTAAATGAGAAGCTTTAAAAATTATTTAAAAAATTTATTCAAAATGAAAATAATCATTATACATTACCATGAATAGCATGTTTTATGAGACATAACTGTAATTTTTAAAATAAAATTGTTGTGTGAAAGGTAACCTTACTGTACATTTTTGCAAATCTTTCAGATTTTTGCTTCATAAAAGCTGGCTAGATTCTCACATCTTTTTGTGCATTCCATCCAGTTATGATACCATACATAACATAGCTTCTGGAAAATGTCACTCTCTGCTTTTGAGAGAAAGAGAATAAAATAGGTAAATAATAGCTGGGTATTATTATTATTAATAATCTTAGATTTCATGAGAACCTGGACATTTTCCTGAGATTCCCAGGTATCTGCAATCCATGCTTGAAGTGCAAAACACCTCAGATTAAGCACTTTGGAATTAATATTGTGAAATAATATACCTTTTATTTTTCAGGACACTTTCAGAGGTTTTTTTGTTGTTTGTGTCTGAAATAAGTTTAAGTAAAACAACAAGATTTCCAATCATGAGTTACAGATTTTCCTTTAATCACAAAAGATAGCTATTAAAGCCTAAAACCATTATTTTATGCACCTACTTTCACCTAAGTGTCCAGATTCTAAAAGTTACTGGAACGTTAGACAAAGAAGGCCTTTGGATTAAAAATAAAATATAATTTTATTACAAAACACCTATTAGCCTTTGAAGGAAAAGTTAGAATTGTCATCTAGAAGTGGATCAAAAGAGGTGTTAATCTGAGTGTTTAGCTCATATTATTATTTATACATGTATATGCCATTATTTAGAGATAATCATTGCATAATATATAAACTTTTACACAATTATAATGATTACTAATGCACGTTATAATATAGTTACCTGCTCAATTAGGGGAAGTAAGTTGTGCAGATAGAGATAACTTGAGTCTCAACAAACCTCTAATAAAAGACAAACCTATGAAATATTTTCAAACTTTTAAAATAAACTATACAAAAATAGCAGGAGTTTAAAATTACTTATGTGTAAATAAACTCACTTAAATGAAAGCTTCTAGTCTAAATTTTATCATATATTTTTAAAATTTATGTAAAAAATGTTGAGGTGTCTGGGTGATTCTTCTGGTAAAGTTAAGCATTCTAATCTTGATTTCAACTGAGGTCATGATCTCAGAGTCCTGAGGTTAAGCCCCAAATGGGGCTGTGCCCTGGGCAGGGAGGATGCTTAAGATTATTTTTCTCCTTCTCCTCCCTTGGCCCCCCATGCCCACTCCTGCACATTCTCGCTCTAAAAAAAAAAAAAATGCTAAGTCTACACAGCGGAGGTTGTAGAAAAAAATGATTTGAAGTAGGAAGTGTGAATATCACACCCATTTTATAGGTGAAATTTCCTAGAGTCAGAGTCTCTTATATTGCAACACTGGGCTTCATGTTTTAAATTGTATAAATCTGCATTTTAAAATAGTTTATTCATTATTGAATAATTAATTAAAGTTATCCATAGATCTAAGTATACAATCATATTCTGGGACATACAGTTTATTGGAATGGAAAACTATCAAAGAGCTAACGTCTTAATGTTGAAAATTTGTGGGGTCATGAAATTAATTACATTATAATTTGAATTTCAACCTAGTGTTTCCAGAATAAAAAATCTGCTAAAATAAGAAAATAAATATTTCCATATTAGGGACATTAAATGTATTAGATTTATGATTATAAATTTTAAATAGATTTAATGTATACAAAAATGGTAGGTAACTTAGGAACACAATATTTAAGTATCTCTTTGAAAGTGCCTTTCTTAGAATTACAAATTTAGTTTCTTATAAAAAAATGAAAGTTACATAGAAAATTGGCCTCTGAAGCATGTGTCTAAAAGAATTTTGAAAACTTATGATGAGATATATAATTAAAATTCCCACTACTGTTCCAAATTTTTATGAAATTAACTCTAAATTATGGAAAAATCAATATTTCTGTCTTTTGCTGATTTGACATGCAATGAATATAAACAAATACAAGCTGCTGGCCCCTGGAGTAAGTATTAAACTAGTTCATCTTGAATAGTTGCAACTCAGAAAATCTTTGAAATATTTAACAAGCAACCAAAATAATTTTATTTAAAAAGTTTAAATTTTATTATTAAACATGTTATTATATATTTAACTTTATATATAAAAAGTTTATATATATTTAAAAAGTTTATCTTAAAAATTAATTTATTTTCTAATAAAATTTTGAATTAATAATTTGTGAAAAGATTTTAGTGGAAAGTTCATTTAAATATTCATGAAATACATAAAGGTTAACAATGCTGTGACTCTTGGGCTATTGTAAAATTATTTCTATGATAAACTATGATAATTATTTCTATGTAAACTAATGATAATGGAATTTTAAAACTTAATAGTTTTTTTTTTTTAATGTTGTCTCCTTTTATCTTGCCCTTGTATTGTGTGTTAAACCCCCACCAGAATTGCCAAGTTTTTGTTTTCACCATCTGCCTTTTTTTTTTTTTTTTTCGCCATCTGCCTTTAAACTATCATCCTGTTGCCAGGTTTGGTGGCTGCTTCACTATTTTGGCCAAGTAGTATGTTTTATTTCTCTGGAATGTTTTCACTTACTAAACTTGTTACTTAAAAATATGTCTTCCTCTTTACTTTTTTATATTGTCCCTCAAAATCTGTAACCCCAATATAACCAAATGTTTAATGAGAAAAACAGTGTAAGAACCCTAAATGATGAGTGTTCTACAAAATATATAACCAGTTCTCTTCAAAAGTGTCAAGGTCATAAATAACTAGGAAAGACAGAGAAACTGTCACAGATTAGAGAAGATAAGGGGACATAATGACTAAGTGCAATGTCTTATCCTGGACTAGATCTTGAAACAGAAAAAGGACCTTAATGAAAAACCACTATTTTAGTTAAAAAGTATTGCATTAATGTTACATTCTTAGTTTTGATGAATGTACCATAATTGTGGTTAGAGGAAGCTGAGTAAAGTATATATAGGAGCTCTGCAATATCCTTGCAGATCTTCTGTAAATATAAAATCATTTTAAAACAAAAGTATAAACAGGTAACCGAAAATACAGGAAAATTACCAAAGTCTTACAACATTCCTTAGAAATTTAAGCAATATTTAATTCTGGGTATATCAGCACTGGAGAAGTGAAAGACAAAATATGCATTTTGATGCAAGGCTTTGACAGTGCCAAACAACAGCCCAAGTTCCCCTAGACACAAAATTTTTTAGCTAGTAAAAAATGAATTCTAAGTCTTCAATTCGTTTAATAACTATATTTTAACAACTATATTTTTGCCGGACATGATGTTTAGCATGAGTAAAATATGGGAAACTATCTGCAGCCAGACTCCTCATCCTTATGAAATTTACATTCTATTAGAGGAAAGAGAAAAAGCCCAAATTCACCAGTTATCAACAACAACAAAAATTATAGAAAGCTACAAATGCCAGAAAGAAAATATAAAGCATAGAGTCTTTAAAGGCAATGTAAGAGAAACTAACAGGCCCTAGATCTGAATTCTGTAATCTTATGGGGCAGATAAGGTTTACACCTAAATAATAGTAATGCAGAGAACTGTGATATGTGTAATAACTTGCAGAATGAAGAGAGTATTTTCCCCTGATAACATATTGTGACCATAATGGTCATGATATTTATTTTGATTTTAATAGTTCCATGGCATTTGAGTAGTATATAAAAACAGGAGAAATTCTGAGTCCGAAAAGAGCTTGGATAAAATACAGAGAAACTGAAGAGGAGTAAGGGAAGATATTTTGGGTCTTCTGCAAACTGGAAAAGTATTTTATATAACAATGATCAACAAGTGTTGAACAAATGAATGAAAAAGTATAGAATTACAAAATTTGTATGTAGACTAGCTTTTAAAAGCCGTATTAAGGAATTGTGTTTTATTTACGTGTCTTGTAAGGATAAAGGCAAATTAACAGTTTGAAAATATCACATTGATAGTGTGGTTTCAAAAAAATGGAGACAGGAAGTTAATAGGGTTTTCTTTACTCTGGACTTCACATAGTTCTGAATATTAGAATTTCAAGTACTTTGTCAAACTAGCACTATGACTACACAAAGAAAAGCACTTAATTCTCCATCTTGGAGTGATTTTTCTCCACTATGTTTTCCA
The DNA here is from genome assembly GCF_905146905.1 of Nyctereutes procyonoides. Classification (NCBI taxonomy): domain Eukaryota; kingdom Metazoa; phylum Chordata; class Mammalia; order Carnivora; family Canidae; genus Nyctereutes; species Nyctereutes procyonoides. The sequence continues at coordinate 61,088,365 of NW_026575142.1, read as the reverse complement.
GTTTTGTCATGGGGAAATTTTTCCCACCTATTCTTGCAACATTGATTTCTACAGGAGCAATAATAAAGCATCTGCCACCCCTTTGATATTGTTAAGAAAAAATTAAAGAAAACTTGGCTCAGTCTTCTGAAATAGTCTTATTTAGTAATTGCTTGAGACCACTCTTGACATCTTCACTAGGGGATCCCTTTCTCAGACTCAGTAGTGCAAGCATCCAATGTCTCTGACTGGATCAGATTATTGACCTAAAAGAGGAAAAACTTGTGTTTACAAAGATTAGATTAGGGATAGATAGATGTTAGATAGATGATAGATGATAGATAGATAGATAGATACATACATACATACATACATACATAGATAATAGATCATTGGATGGACAGAGGGGTGGGTAAACAGATAAATTTGACTTCTCTGAAATTAGGTTGACTTTTCAAAATATGAGTCTATTACAGACTTGTTGGGTTGTTATGCATCTTTTTCAGTGCAAGACACAAAGAGAGAAAAGAAATCAAAACACATCCAAAATGTACTAAAAATATTCAAATGGAAAAATGATGAGAACGCCTCATTAAAAGTCAGAGCATTCATCTGAATTATTTAGAATTGTAGAAGAATACACACAGCATTCTCTTTGTATTGCCAAAGAGTGAGGAAATTAAAATCTTCCCTTGGGTTCACTAGATTCTTTGAAAAGCTTCTGCAAATAGAGTATTGGTACAAAAGTTATTGTTATGAATCATTACTAAAACTGCATGTCTGGCAAAATAGGTGGAGGGGATTAAGAGGTACAATCTCTAAGTTATGAAATTAAGATATGGCATTGTAAGAGTACAGTATAGGGAATATGGTCAATAATATTGTAACAACTTTGTATCATGAGCGATGATAGTAGACTTATTGTGGTGACCATTTCATAACACATATTAACTATTGAATCACTATGTTGTTCACCTGAAACTAACATAATATTGTATGTAAATTATTCTTCGATTAAAAAAATTTTAAATAAAAATAAAAAATAGTGTAAATAAAATAATGAATGCAAACAAAAGTGCATCTCTGAAATGCTCTTCAAATATGTCTCATATTTTAGGTAACTATATGATATATGACATAACCACCTACATTTAGGCAAGCTATTTTAGTTTATGAAGCAAACACACACATACACACATGCACATGCACACACACACGTGCACACAAACCCAGATTCTTGCTAACCAAACTTCAAACTTAATAAGCCCAAATGGAGATTTAGTGTAGGAAGTGCCAGAACTCCTTATTTTAAATAAGTGAAAAATACAGGAGTATTTTTCAAGAAGTATTCTGCAAGGAGTATTGGAATAAGAAATTTCTAACTGGAATCTCATCTCTGGCTTTTTTCACCCTGCATTATTTATATTGATGGTATTAGAAAAAAACAAAAATTTATAAATAGAGTTTTATAGGAACCATTTTACATTTTTCAGAGAATATATAAAAGTAAAGAAAATGGGATGCCTGGGTGGCTTAGTGGTTGAGCATCTGCCTTCAGCTCAAGGTGTGATCCCAGTGTCCTGAAATAGAGTCCCACATCGGGTTCCCTGCAGGGAGCCAGCTTCTCCCTCTGCCCGTGTCTCTGCCTTCCTTTCTTTGTTTCACAATAAATAAACAAAACCTTTAAAAAAATAAAGAAAAAAATAACAAATAAAACCCACCTTCGATAGACCACATTAGCACACATCATGATAATTGCGATGAATGACTGTTTGGTCATTTCTCCATGTGGGTCTTCTGGTACTACCACTGAAGGCCTCATCTCTTGTATCATCAATGTCTTTATACTGGGTAAAATTAGCGTGTGGTCTTTATGTTTTCCTTCTTCCAGTACTCAATTGACCCAAATCATGACAGGTAACAACTTTAAGAGATTAAACACATGATACCTTTCATTATGCTTATATAATACCATCTCAAGCACATGTCCTCTGCACTTAGAAATATTGGTTATTTTCTCATTATCTTAGGAAGATGAGCTCGTATTTTGTATGATTATCAGCATCTTGCTCTCCTTATCTGTCAGTACATTGTGGAAATTCCTACACTCCAACTAGAATAGCCACATAATAATCTCATGATCTTAAAATATTTATAAATCCCTTCTATTACTTCTCTATTAAAGGGTTTCCATTTTCTTTCTAGTTTGATTTTCATTTATTTTGCTTTGCCTTTGCTACTACAAATACTGCTTCAGAAGACATTCTAGAGAACAAATTGCTGAGAACAGAGCTTTCCAACATGATATTCTTTTATTTTTTGGTATAGAGTCTCAGGAATTGAATTGCTGAGACAATGAGTATGTGTTTAATACAATAGCTTTTAAAATATACTTTTATTTCTATAGTATGTAGTCCCAGAAATGAGATTGCTGAATCAATGGGTACATTTGTAATGCAATTGTTTTTGAAATATGCTTTTATTTCTACAGTATAGAGTTCCAAGAATGAGATTGCTGAGTAAATGCGTATATTTTCATGATATAATTTCCAAAAGGCATTCTGTGAAAACCTAGATTTTTGGAGAAGGATTTTTGTTGTTGTTGATGTTATTTGCTTCTGTGTTTTTAAGGGGTTGAGGAAATATCTATGGCTCACTTGTGTCTCAACCAGAGCAGGTCTGCTTTTTATACATTTGATATATTGCTATGGAAGCTATTCTTAACTATTCACTAGAATCTTTCTACTTTTCCCTGGGCATATATCAATACTACATATCCTAGATTACTTTGTTTCATGGGGCCATGTGACAGAGTTTTAACAATGAAATGAGAAAAGAATAAATGACACCCTCCACTTCCAATTCTGCTGCATAGAAGCCTTCCACATGTGCTCCCTGACCTATCCATCTTCTGGTTAACCCAACGGAGTCCATCACAAAAAAAGCTATATGCTGAAGATTGAAGCTCTGTAAGTTTAAGTAATTGTGGGAAGATGAGTCCTCCTGTCAACCAAGAAAACTCACCTGGGAATGTTATTTCACAGAAAAAAAAATCATGTTTAAACCACTATGTATTTTGGGATTAGTTTCTTACCTAACTAATATTAGCCTAATAATATTCACATTCCATGTAAGCACTCAGTAGAATAAATGCTTTCTGAATTCAGGTACCCTGCCTATTTAATGCCTTATCCAGTGTTTAATATAATATCTAAAAGATGAATAACTCGACTTTCTGAAAATAGCGACAAAGATGATCATTTTAGAAGCTAGAAAAACCAAGATATTTTATTTTTTTTTAAGAAGATTTATTTATTTATTCATGAGAGGCACAGAGAAGGCACAGACATAGGTAGAGCGAGAGGCAAACTCCCTGTGGGGAGCCTGATGCGGGACTGGATCCCAGGACCCCGGGATCATGCCCTGAGCCAAAGGCAGATACTCAACTACTGAGCCACCGAGGTGCCCCAAAACAAGATATTTTTAAAAGGGCAATATGGTCCTATAAGACACAGGACTGGTATTCATTTCCACTTGAGGACATAAGAAAATAAAAATAAACCATATATAGATTTTAATTTACTAACCTTTATTTTGAGATCTTATAAAAGACATCAACATAAACTTTCTTGTAATAAGTTGTGTTTTGGTAGCTGATAATTATGTGATACATTTTAATAAAATATGATGAAAATCAAGATTAAAAGTGATCATGCTCCTTTTACTGGAAGCAATGATCATATTACATAATAAAGATCAGAAGGAAGAACTTATCCCTCTCCATGAAATAATAAACAGATTTATAGCAGTCTCTTCCTCTTTCTTATTTTTCCTTTCGTCATTAATCTTGTCTTAAAGCAAAATTAGATTTGTTTCCCAAAACTTGCCCAAAGAAAAATATGATTCCTCTTTCTTTCCATTCTTTCTTCTTTCCTTAATTTTATCAAAGATCCATTAAAATGACAAAAGCAAAGAGAGAAGGAGTATGGTGGGGTTTGAGTCACATGTGAGGAAAGAAGCCATATGCAGTGGGAATGGTAGCTCAGATATTAGTTATATAAAAAGGGGATAGAGACAATAAATGAAGTCTACATGTATGTGTATGTGTATATTGGTTATTGCTAGACATATTTTTCAATGTTAGCCAAAGGAGTTACACACATGAAAAGAGGAAAACCTGGAATTAATCTCATTGTGCTGGATTGAAAGTGAAGTTACTGTGAAATTACATATACACATGCTTGTGTGTTTGAAAGAGTTTGCATATATATATATATATATATATATATATATATATATACACACACACACATATTATTCTATGTATGTATATAGTTACATCCATGCACATGTGCACACACACACACACACACACACACACAACAAAATGTTCTCAGTCTTATCTGAGAAAGGGACAAGCCAGGCTAGGTAGGGAAAGATGTGTAGGGAAGTATGGATCAGGTTCACAGAAATCCCCAAAATGTAGAAGTATAAGGAAACCAAAGATAGGAGAACGCTCCAGACCACCCTACCCTACCTAGGTGTCCAGGGGTAGTGGTCTTTTTTATGACAGTCACCTATGACCAAAAAAGAACAACTAGACCCTCAAAAGAAGTAAGCCATTATAGATGTTAACAGCAATTCTTACTTAAACCAAGGCACTATAAGAATGATAAGGCTGCAAGTTCTTTGGTTAGTTCTAAATAAAAGAGTCTCAGTAGAGGCCCATATTGGCAACTCTGTCGGGACCCCTCTCACTCCTGAGAGCTTTATTCTGTATCCTTGCTTAATAAAACTATCACTTTACTAGCTCTCCTTTGTCCATGGGATTCATTCTTCAACTCTGTGAAATAAGAAACTCACTCTTCTATATATAATATATATATATAAATACTAGAAAGGTCACAGAGCACCAAGCTGCAATAATCAAAATAAGTGCTAAGATCTTGGTTTCCAAATTCATTTCCTCCCTGAAAGAACCTGATATCCTTTAAGAAATACCTATTTCTATGACTGTACAAGGAAATGTACAATTTGAACCTATAATAACTCATGTCAAAAAGTACAAATAGGCTCAATGAAGAATAGAAATACATCAGAAAAGTACATAGAAATCATCTTCACCTTGAAAGGATAACATTCAATAAAAGAATATTGCACTTTAGGTATGTTTAGAATAATATTAATAATCTACATTTTAATGGCTCATTAAAATAATCTATGTTGTGGTCTACATAAAATATAAAATAATAGATAAATTTATTTTTCATGTTTCAAAAGTTGTAAACTATCTATTTTTATTATTATTAAATGATTATTACATTTTCTGATTTGAAGATATCAGAATACATTATTATCATAACACTAAGACGATTTTGTACTAACTTCAAGATAGACAAAGTGGCCAGTGGAACAGAAGAGAGAGTCCAGATATACATCCATACATATACAATCACCTAATTTATAACAAAGTTAACAATATAGTAAAAAAGGGAGAGGATGTATTTTTTAGAAAGGTCTTTTGACCCTCTACTTCACATTATACACAGAAGTCATTTTTCAGATGGATTGAAAATCTAAATGAAAAGTAAAATAATACACATTTAGTGAAAAAATATGAGTTTCTTTGTGATCTTAGTATGTGAAGATTGCTTTTTAGAAGATCACAAAATTTTGCAGAGCACCTAGAAAGCTCAGTGATTTAAGCATCCGACTCTATTTTGGCTCAGGTCATGATCTCAGTGTCCTGGAATGGAGCCCTGAGTAGGGTTCTGTACTCAGCAGGGAGTCTGCTTGGTAGTCTTTCCTTCTCACTCTGTCCCTCCCTCTGCTCACTGTCTCCCTACCTCCTTAAATAAGATAAAATATAAAATAAAATCACAGAATTTCTGACAATGAAAGAAAAAAGTCAAAATAAAATTTATTAAAATTAGTTTATATTTAACAAAAACAGCATCCATCAAGAAAATAGAAAAACAATTTACTAAGTGGTAGAAAATATATGTATAATGATACATACAGCCTCAAAAGACTTCTCCAGAATAAATCAGGAAGTGCAAATCAACAGAAACAAAGAGATAACTCAGTAAAAAATGGGCAAAATACTTGACGAATTCTTTATAATAGATTTCTAGATGCCCAATAAACATGAAAAATCACTAGCAGTCATTTCTAGGTCTATGTCCAATAGAAATTTCTATGTGTGTTGATCAAAAGACATATTAAATATGCATAGCAGCACAATTAGTTATAACTCCAAACTGTCTACTAACCATGTATTATCATTAGAAGAATAACTAAATAACTTACAGTATATTGATTAAGTGGAATACTGTGCAACAATAGACATAAATGTCATACAACTACATGCAATAATAAAAATAAGTCTCATAAACATATACTTGAATGATGTAAGCCATATTGAAAAGAGTGGACTGCATAATTTCATTTACTTAAAGTATAAAACCGTTCAAACTAATCCATTAAGTAAGAGTCAGAAAAATAGGTATCTTCAGTTAGAAGAGATTTATTGGATGAAAGGGGACACAAGACCTTCTAGGACAAAAAAAAAAAAAAAACCTAGGGCAGAGCTAATGTTTTGTTTCTTAATCTGAGTGCTGGTGACACAGGTGTCTTCATTTGGGAAAACACATTGGGCTCTACATTTGCATACGTGTTCTTTTCTATATGTACACACATTTCAACAGTTTTTTTAATGGAAGTTATTGAATGAGAACGAATTTTCAACATACACCAATGAGGTCTAATATTAAGCACGGAAGTGCACAAATTCTATAAATTTAAGTCTGTTAAGTATTTATTTTAATAATTTATTTAACAGCATATGTTAACAAGTATGCCTTAGAGTAAAAGACATATTATTAGATTAAGACTGTCTACACCTATATTAAATGTTCATTGACTGTCTCATTTTTCCAGTTGTCACAAGGTAAACTTGTGAAAACAGAGATATTTGCATAGTAATTTTCATTATAATGTTGTAGGGATTTTTGACGTAAAAAGAAGTTGTATTGCTAAAGATTTGAAAATTTACTTATTCTTGCATGTGTTTATTTTTTGCATATGGATGGTCTAAAATTTAATGGAAAACATCTCTTTACTTTTAAGAACTGGAATTATGACCTGTTAACAAGTCAGATAGAGGACAACCTTAATGAAATATCACTCAAGCCGAACTTATTCATATTTTATGTCCTGTTCACATTTTTCTGCCCATAGTAAGGAAATGCTTTTTTAAAGAAAGTTAATTTTCTTTCTCTTTTTTTTAGAATCTTTGCTAGTGTTTGGCTCATGAGGATTTCAATTAATCTCTATAAATTTTGTCCATTTTTTTTAAGTAGGCTCCACACTGGTGTGGAGCCCAATGTGGGGCTTGAACTCACAACCCTGAGATCAAGACCTGCCCTGAGATCAAGAGTCCACCTTTAACTGACTGAGGCATCCAGACACCCCTAACCCCTGCAACTTTTTGGAAAGGAGGCAAGGGGAAAGACATTTTTCAGTTTGATAGTAAGAAAAAGAAATCTTGATCCCAGATCCCAGGTTAGATAATTAAGTTGTAAAAACAGTAAGAGTTGAAAATTTGCAAATTAAACAAGTAAAAAACACTTTTTATACTTTTATGGTCCCAAGCAATTTGGAAAATTATTTATTTGAAAAAACTGGAACTTAAGGAATATCTCCCTGGGAACTCAAGAGATATCCTGGATCAAATCTGACATTCAAAGAGTGGGGTTGACTTCAGAATCAGTTTCACATGAAAAATGTGCTCAAACTTTTGCTGGCATAGGGTCAAGCAAGGCAGGATTATCTCTTCTCTTGACTGCAGCAGCCAAAACCCAATGGTTCTATATCTTATAATCATGGTGTTCCAGATCAGTCAAGAATCGGCACATTGAATCCAGTCCATGCAAAATGACAAAGAACCTAGCTTAGCAGGAGTCTTCAAGGGATACGTAAAACAATCTCTTCTGATGGGAGAAGAAAATACACTTTCTCTAAACTTTAAAAATGTATTTTGAAATGTACAAAAAATTGTACTACACATATAACCTACAAATGAATATATATTTATATTAAACACACAAATATATACATATTTATCCGTGTGTAATTATAAATAAATGCACACACATATATATATACCCATCATAGAGACAGTGGAATGAGTGGTGGAAGGCTTGCCTGGACTTCTAAAATGATAATTATATGAAGCCTAATTGTGACTACAATGAAAGTGATTTTCTTTTTAGTGGAAATGTAATTCACATCAAATTTACTTAAAGTCTAGTGATAGGTATAAAAAGAATATTTATCTACATATAAACCTGGTTTTTATGTGTAAGAAGACATCACTCTAAGTGTGTCAATAGTGATTTTAAAGTATTTGAAAGTCACCTTTTGGGGCAGCCCGGATGGCTCAGCAATTTAGCGCTGGCTTCAGCCCAGGGTGTGATCCTGAAGACCTGGGATCAAGTCCCACGTTGGGCTTCCTGCATGGAGCCTGTTTCTCCCTCTGCCTGGGTCTGTGCCTCTCTTGCTCTGTTTCTCATGAATAAATAAATAAAATCTTTAAAAAAAGAAAGAAAAGAAAGAAGAAAAGAAGAAAAGAAAGTAAAGAAAAGAAAAAAAAGAAAAGAAAAGAAAGAAAAAAAGAAGAAAAGAAAAAAAGAAAAGAAGAAAAAAGAAAAGGAAAGAAAGAAAGAAGAAAAGAAAAAAGAAAAGAAAAAGAAAGAAAGAAAAGAAAAGAAAAGAAAGAAAAGAGAAAAGAAAAAAAAGAAAAGAAAAGAAAAGAAAAGAAAAGAAAAGAAAAGAAAAGAAAGAAAAGAAAGTCACCTTTTCAAGGCATAAGGAGTCCATATACATAGTAAAAGCAGGGTAACAGGATGCAATGTGGTTATGCCACAGGGTTTGGCTCTTTACCCATAAAAAAGGTAAGTATTTTCATTCTAGTATTAAAAATATAATGCAAAAGTGACTTCTAGTTGTTTTACGGGGTAGGTAATACCAAGTCACATTTGAACTAAAATCCAAATGTTTCATTATTACGTGCTGGTTTGTTACCTTATTCACGTTCATGCTTTATTACTATGCTTCTCTATGAGCCTTAGACATTCAATTTCCTTTTGTCTTACTCTGTTAGCCATATCACCCTCTAAATTAGTAATGTAATTGGATAGAGTAATAACCAAGAGCATTTTGTTTTCAGAAATGAAACTCCATAAATTGTATTTTTTTGGTTAGTTCTTTGTAAATTATGGGCTCTCTAGTCAAATAGCAAGTCATCATACATTTATAGCTGTTGCGGTGCCTCTGAACCTTTTCAGGTCATAGCATACTTGAAAAATGATGATATCTGCACAACACACTTCGGTAAACATTTGAGTCTGCTTTCACCAGTAGGTGATAAGCAAGAAGACTCCAGCTAAGAAAGGACCACCTAATCACAGTGAGGACTGTGAGGGATGGATCTCGATTGTCCTCGGCTGGGATCTCCAAAAAGTAGACCTTAAGGAACAGAGCTGTAGTATTTGGAAAGTGACATGAGGAAATAAGAATGAGGGACAGGGGAATCAAAAGGGAAGAAAGGATGCATTTCTCCATGTTGGCCATTAATATGAGCTACGAGAACTCAGTCATAAAGCGTCCACCTAGTGTACAAAGAAGGACAGCATTTATTGGTTTATTTATTGGCTTCAAGAATGGCCCCATGAATCCCATGAGTACTCAGAGCGTTTCCAAAGCACTGAGGAGTTTGAGGGCAGGCCTATGACAAGAAGTGAGAGGCACACGATGAGGGCTGAAGTGAGGTTGTACCTGGGCAAAGTTGGAGAAAATGTTTACAGAACTTCTCATCACAGTAGTGCTGTCAAGAGCACTTGAAGTGGCATGCAGCAAGTTTCTGTCAGCCCTGGGCAGAGAACAACCCATTAACAACACACTGGCAGTCACACACCTGTTTGGCAACCCTATGCTATTAGAACTTTTAACAAATCTCAGTACTCTAATGCAGAAGCAATGCGTAAGAGCTGGGAAAAACACATAAATGTGACTTAACATTATTGCTACGGGGTTCACTTTTCATTCAGTTCCTTCAAACACTGCAATTTTAATTGGAAGCACTCTTGACTTCACATGCGAGTCTCTCTGTCTGGTTCTACTCCTTTCACACTGGTAAACATATCGTTACCTCCTCATGTTGATGCTGACTTGGCAACCCTCTGGATCATGGCTTCCAGTGAGTGATCTTCAGCTTCATCCATGTCGTGGCAACCCTTCCCATTTACCCATGAATCAGAGAAGAAAAGGGAGAAGGGGAGATAGTGAGAGTGAGAGAGAGAGAGGGAGGGAAGCAGGGAGAAAGCTGTGCCTATGGAACAACAACAATGAAAATGAAATTTGAGAGAAAAACCTTCCTGATGGGGGTGAGTTAATAAGACATCATCAGGATACTTATATCCAAGCTAAGACCTGTGGAATCCAGATAAACCATGGATGGGACCAAATAGTTGAGTCAATTCCAAGCTGTTACAAACTTTGAAAGCTTTTCCCCTTTAATAACCTTCAATAAGCTTTATGGAACCTTATTAGATACACAGTTAACCTTGTATGATTTAAGTAGGCAGTCAGTTTACTGCTATTCCATCTGTGTTTGGTGTGGCAACCTTTACAACTAGATATGTCATAAACAGGGTTTAACATGGTGCTAATATTTTCTCTGCCCTTCATGTTTTGGTTTTGAGGAATTGAGATTTGTTGTGTTTAATTGCAATATCCATTGAGGAGTTAGAATTTCGTTTCATGCTCATGATTTTAATGGATGCTGGAATTCCCTCCATTGCCATGTAATCACTAGATGTTTTTAGTTCCTGCAAAGTTGCTGAATCCAGCCACTCGTGGTCTGCAAATCTGCTTCTTGACCTGCTGAAGGTCTCAGTTATTACTTGATTATTAGCTTTTCATTTTTAGACCTTTGAGTCATAATACGTATTCATTAACCACTGCCTCTTGCCTCATCTTCATCAAAATGAAGATATACTTACAGTAGCATATATTTTTAAATGCAATTTCCACTAAAGATTTGCATCTTCAGAAATTTCAAACTTAGACTTGATGCTATAGGTAATAAAAGTGTGAGATACACTAGGAAAATCAGGAGTCAATAATACAGTCCTGGTTCTCTTATCTAGTATTAAGTAGGGCACATGCCTTCTTCACAACTCCTACACCACAAAATTGCATGCTTTCTAAGGACTCACATAATTTCTTTTTAAGATTTTGTTTATTTATTCATGAGAGATACAGAGAGAGGCAGAGACACAGGCAGAGGGAGAGGCAGGTTCCATGCAGGGAGCCTGATGTGGGACTCAATCCCAAGACCCCAGGATCACACCTTGAGCCAAAAGCAGACATTCAACCACTGAGCCACTGAGGCATCCCAGGACTCAGAAAATTTGAATAGTTTTTGATTCATATATAGTAGCTATTGATTATTTGTAAGCAACCAGAATTTTCTATTCTTTGTTATCCATCTGCACTTGAAAGTTATACTTCACTGTTTAGACATTGATATCATCATAAGTGAAATGGCCATTCTACATAAATATTCAGAATATGCTTTCTCTGATTGTATATCTTATATGTATTCAGAATTATCTACCTCTTACTGAAACTGGAAAGTCTTAGAGTGGGAATATATTGAGCAGGAAGTCTAGCTCAAATACAAGCTCAGTGAAGTAATTCTTTCTTTTTTAATTTAAGATTTTATTTATTCATGAGAGACACACACAGAGAGGCGGAGACATAGCCGGAAGGAGAAGCAGGCTCCATGCAGGGAACCTGATACGGGAATTGATCCCAAGACCCCAGAATCACGACCTGAGCCAAAGGCAGACGCTCAACCCCTGAGCCACCCAGGTGCCCAAAAGAATTCTTTATACTTCATACCTTGATGACAGTCTTCCAAGACTTTCTCTAATACCCAGTACCAAGACCTGCTAGCAACAAGAAATTTCAGTAACATGCGAGACAACCCATTCAATTTTTGAGTAATCAATCGAATATATATGCATTGATCATTTATAGAAATCCAAGTACTGTTTAAGGCACTTGTGATATTCTTCCACAAACTAAACTTAAGCTGTGACTCAGTGTAGATAGTTTTTCCCAACCGGATCATGTGATTAATGACTGAAATTGGTACACCTTGAGACCATGATTATTTTTTCAAATAAATTAAAATGGTGACCTACACATCTTTGTTAGACTCTTCATTGATAATTTTCTATTCAGAGAGGTAGTCTGATTCTTTCTAACTCTCTAGTGGCATATTCAGCATAAAGGGGAAAAAAGACAAGAATATAGATACATTCTCTGTACAGTTGTCTTTCCCTGCAATTTTTCAGTGTAGCTTTGACAGGTAATGTAAGTTTGCCCTATTCTATGGGTAGTTAGACGACATTTGCTTCATAAATTGTCAGCATGTTCTCTCTTCAAAGTTGTAAGGATGACCTTAAACAAAGACAAATGTCTTGTTAGAATACTAAATTTCTTCTTAAAAAGCTCTAGCCTTCAGAGGAAATATCAAGATCTTTTTTTAAGAGAACATCCAGCACTTTGAAACACAAATAAGTTAACAATAGAACTAAGTTAGTGGTATCCTGGACTTAAATACGTACACTGGAGTATACTTATGCTTTTTTCAAATTTCCTCAGATAATAATTAAAATGTATTATATTATAAAACTATTTATATAACCATAAGAAGTGTTATAAGTGGAAATATTTCAGTACTTCTCTTTAATTCTCACCTAGTACCCCCAACCTTAAGTCACTTGGGGGGCACACCATTCTTTGTGGCTTTGCAGTGACATCATTTTTTGTCACTGTTGCTTTCCTTTCTATGCTTAGACTAAAATTTATTTCAACTCAAGATTTCTATTTTAAGATGGGTTTTAATTACTTTCAAATACAATAATACATGATTGTTTGGATACAAAATACCAATTTAAAACTAACTCCACTCCTAGACAGTAACTGTGCAATTTATTGCTAGCTCTGGTGGCAATGCTCTTAGTTCTTTTATACAACGTTCAGAGTGGCGAGCCCACCAGAATTGAACACATAAGTTACGTAGAAGGGAAGGGTAGCATCATTGTTTATCTTTACGTGATATATGTTTATTCAGGATAGAGAAAGTCAGCAACAGTCTTCAAATTATATTACATAAGCACAAATTACAACATCAAGGGAGATGCATATTTAATAAAAAGTTAATCCATAAAGTTATTCACTTACTACAACTTCAACTATTAATGAGTGCTACTGTGTATAAGGCACTTGGGATACAGAATTAGAAAAATATTATATTTTCTTTTTTTAAAAGATTTTTTTATTTGACAGAGAGCATGAGAGAGAACATAAACAGGGGAAGGGCAGAGGCAGAGAGAGAAGCAGGGCCCTGGGATTAGGACCTGAGCCAAAGGCAGCTGCTTAACTGACTAAGCCTCCCAGGTGCCCCTAAAATATTATATTTTCAAGGAAATTTTTATTTATTTTAAATACCAATGCAGATGTTATCCATAAAGCAAAGTATGATTTCCTTTTTTTTTAAAAAAAGGCTTCATTTATGTATTTATGTATTTATTTATTTATTTGGAAGACAGTACAAGTGGGGGGTGGGGGATAGAGGAGGGGAAGGGCAAAGGGAGAGGGAGAAGCAGGCTCCTGGCTGAGAAGGGACCCTGACCACTTGGGGCTTGATCCCAGGACCCTAAGATCATGACCTGAGCTGAAGGCAGACACTTCCAAGTGCCCCTTTTCTACCTTTTTTAAGTTGGTAGCATTTATAATATTTGTCTCTACATTAAGCCAAATAGCAAGTACAGGAAATGTAGATACCTTCTATAAATTCTCTGCATAACTTTAATTATAACAATCTTTGCTTATTATAATAATTCCTTTTTGGTTTGGAAAATTAATTTTAGATTGAAATGTTTTTTGTTTGTTGTTTGCTTTTTCTCCTTGTCCCATTCACCTTTCACTCTTTACCTGCAGAGTAATTCAAAAGTTCATTAGGTCTTGGAAGACTTTGCTGCTACATAAAGGTTAGAATAACAATGATGCAAAAATTCAAAGCCAGCCTTGTAGGAATTAGGCAAAAAAGAAATCAAGAGAATTAGAATGTGGTGGAATAGAAGATGATTTTCATATTTAAATCAACTTTTCCAAAGGTAATGATGGTTTGGTAAGAGAATGTGTTTATCAGAACAACTATTTCACAAATTTAGTCTCTTTCCAATTGAAAAATAAGATGTCCTATGTATTTTTGCACATTGATAGCTGTAGGTCATTTGTGGACCTCAATAGACTTGGAATTATTATTACTTTGATCCTTGTCATACAGCTCCATTTTCAGCCTTACTATTATTTTCTGTCATTTATTTTAACAGAGAATCAAAAATGTTCCAGTAGAAAGAGGAATTTGTTCCTTGGGGGAAGAGAATGGTTTTCTAACAATATTTTCTTCAAAATAATAAAATCCTCAAATATGGTCATTTTTTTCTCATAGAAGCATGTGATATAAAGTAGGACTCTTCAAGCTATGGCTTACCATCTGTTCCTCTCAATAAAGTTTTATTAGAACACAGCCATCCTCACTTATTTGCATGCTGTCTGTGGCTGATTGTGCAGTACAAAGGCAAAGTTGGAGAACTGTGGCAGAGGTTATATGGTATAGTCTGCAAAATTTAAAATATTACTATCTGGCCCTTTATAGAAAATATTTTCTGACTCCTTCAATAGAGATAAAACCACGTGTGTTTCCACAGAATGGGAATAGAACCCAACGTGCAGAATGTGCACTATATAATAAGAGAAGGAGAAAGAAAGAGTGGAACAAAGACAAGAAAAGCAGAGATCACAAAAATACCAGAGGAAAAAATATATATGTAAAAAGTTTACAAAGATATGAAGCCATTGTAAAGGCCAACAAAATCTTGGTGGTGAGAGTTACAAATGTACATTCTTCTCTGTGTACTGAGAATTAGAGACATTATAAAACTGTATGTAACAACAGGTGAGAGGGAGGTAAGATCTGGGCCAGTATCTAAATAATCCTGGTATGATGAGGCTACTGGTTTTAGAAGAAAAAGTTAGAAGCCCTGTCTGTATTTTGCTCAGTCTTCCAAAACCACGCTAGTCTCAAGCATGAAGTGGAACTGGGAAGTTGAAGAAGAAATACCAAGAATTGACAGCAATGTATTAGCTAACAGGGTGAGGCAACAATTACATGTGAAAGTTTTGCCCAAGATGCATCAACCCTCTGTCTGCTGGACCACTATACGAAGAGTTAAATTTTGGGCAACTCTTATTCACAACAGTAGCCTCTTACAATGAACTGTAGCCATGGAAGGAAGAGGGCAGTGTAATTTGGGAAGAAATTCAAGTGTTGACCGTGGTCTCTGATGCTTACAGAATGCAAAGATTGACCAGAAAGCCATATGTGCTTCATGATGATGCACCAGAGTATTTCTTTATCCTTGGAAGAAAAGCAGTGAAAGAGCATGACATCAGTTTTCTGATCACTAGCTTCTACACAGAATGGAGGTACAAGCACTTGGTGGTGGATTCTGTGATGCACTTCATGGAGAAGCTGGGCAGGGAGATCTGGGAGATGAGGCTGGGGCTCGTTGTCAGAACATGAATTGTGACCGAGAAGTTCTTTAAGAATTTTTAAACTATCTGCATGTATCTCATGGCCTTCCTCTTAATTTCCTCAATGCTTCTGTGAATGTGTCTTATTAATCAGGCTTTTGGTTTTCTCCTGTTATACAGTCTCATTTTTGGATAATGAAATTAATGACTTCATCTCCATAGTTTGGGAAAGAAAAGACACAAGGAGAAAGAGGAACAAGGGAATGTCTTCATCAGAGTAGCAAGTTAGAAAATATTCTAAGAAGCTTATAACTATTTTTCATGCAGCAAACCAAAGAAAGACAATAGATCCTGAGGACAAGAAAGTCAATAAACATTTGCTTTCATGCCTCTGGCCAGTTCACTCAGAAATTATAATTTAAACAATATATTATTTATGTTTCATTTGGTCAAATGTAACCTCACTTTTGAGATTTATATTAATATTGAATAACTTCTTGTTGTAGAGTCTCAGTCCAAGAACTCTATCAAAGACACTGGCTGTCTCTAATATCCCTGAAATTACTATTATCCATTGATTTTCCCCTTAAACTGGAGACAAGGCATGTTATGACTGTACCTTTGCCTATGTCCTTACCTACTGCAAAGAGAACAAGAAGAGAAACAGTAAATGATCAGAAGTAAATGATCTGAATTCTCTGATATTTATTGACCCAGATTTTTATAGAGTATAACTATTTTCCAGGACCAAATAAGGCATTAGCTTTGACAACGAACCGAATGCTGAAACCCTAAAGCTGTGTTTTGCAATAATGTATTAGTATTTCCAAAGAATACATGCAGTTTTCCTAAAGAGTCTTTGGAAAACCAGGGGTAAGGTTTGGCACAACATAATCTGATTCGCAGATGCTTCTTTGAATTAATAACATCAAAGATTTAGGCATTTCAGATCCTTGTTTTGTTTATACTAAAAACAATTAAGAGTCTTCTATAAACTTCTTCTTCATCATCATATAAAGTTTGGTATTTTAAGTTTTTGATCTACTGTGGCATAATATAGAAGTCATTTTTATATTCTAATCATCTTAGAAGCATCAAAATTAAGAACAAATTATTACATTTGTCTAAGGTCTATTGTATTATATCAAAAGCTGCCATTTATCTTCTAGCAATTCACTTTGCTCTGTTGATTCTGGTCACCCAAAAAAACCTTCCCAGTTTAGATACACTTCTAAACTAATTCATATCCCTCACTTCCCAAAGACTGTGATGCCATCTTTTACTTCCTATGAGTCTACCTATTATAATATACATTTATTTTTTCAGAACTGATCCATAAAACCATACTGCTTTTTTTTAAATTACAACTGGGACAAATTACAACCAGCTCAGTAATGATTCTATATTCATGATTCTCAAATTAGGACAGCCTGATTTCTTCTGGAATGACAAACTGAGAGGAAATAATAATTGCTCAGCCATTACAAATTTTTAATAAAATAAAACATTTGTTTTTAAGAGCCAAACATTAATGAATTTCTGGAAGATATACACACATATTATTTTAATAGTAAAAGTACTTACTCACCCGTTCAGAATTATTTTCCCCACTATATATCCCTAGGACTTTAACCAGTGCTAACCATATACATCCCAGACTCATTTGTTTCTTTATGAACTCATTTATTTGTGTGTTTATCTCTTCTGATAACGGAGAACCTTAAAATCAGGCACCGTGTGTTACTCGTCTTTGCAGAGTACCTGGAGCAGTTGAGGGTATTGATGGGGTTCAAAAGAAGTCATTTCAAAATGTACCATTTTGACATGTGGATTTTTTTGAGCTAAAGGCAATTCAGACCCTGAGGACTCAGGAGATGGGTTTGCCTTTCCCTTAACTAACTGAAGAATCTGAAGTGTCTTTTCCAGAGTCAGAGTTATTACCAGAGATAAATTTCATCTGAGTGAACCATCTATATGGTAGGGTAAACATCTAATTACTACGCATCTGTTCTTTTTGTGGCCCTGTGAAATGCCATGTTCTCTTTTAAGGCCAGAGGCCCCTATCCCATTCCTTAGCTCAGGATGTCATACATATCCCCATTTTACCTTTCTGTCTCTGAGACCCTCATGTATGTGGCATTCCCTTATGCATAAAATTAAATTTAACTTTTTTCCTGATAATCTCTCTATTGTCTATTTAATCTTCAGACCATCCAGGAAAACCTTTGAAAAGTAGAGGGAAAATTTCCCCCCCTCCAAAGGTACACAGTGAGAACTCAAGTATTATTCTTGAAAAGAATGATTATTAACTAAAGCAAATAAAACTGCAATGAGGTGAGGTTTAAAACTCTATTTATGATTTTATATCTGTTGCCATAACAAAAATACAGTTGACTAAAAGATGTTAAGAGCCTTTTGGACATTTGAGTGGTTGGAGAAGAAAATCGAGACTGCTTAGAACCAGAGAAAATGAAACAGAAGGGTTACATTATAGATCACCAGCATCATTCATAGTTTCCTCAAAAGATTTCACTTCAATTGCTGCTGGTAAGGTATTATACACACATGGATTTTTTAAAAATATTAAAATTTCTCTTTCACAATTATGGCTCAGCTAATCCTTAAACATTTCTAAAAATTCAAATTTGGGCCAAATCTATGATGATTGTAAATGAAATAAAGTGCTTACCACAAAAACAGACACATAGACCAATGGAACAGAATAGAGAATCCAGAAATGGACCCTGAACTTTATGGTCAACTAATATTCGACAAAGGAGGAAAGACGATCCACTGGAAGAAAGACAGTCTCTTCAATAAATGGTGCTGGGAAAATTGGTCATCCACATGCAGAAGAATGAAACTAGACCACTCTCTTGCACCATACACAAAGATAAACTCAAAATGGATGAAAGATTTAAATGTGAGACAAGACTCCATCAAAATCCTAGAGGAGAACACAGGCAACACCCTTTTTGAACTTGGCCACAGTAACTTCTTACAAGATACATCCACGAAAACAAAAGAAACAAAAGCAAAAATGAACTATTGGGACTTCATCAAGATAAGAAGCTTTTGCACAGCAAAGGATACAGTCAACAAAACTCAAAGACAACCTACAGAATGGGAGAAGATATTTGCAAATAACATATCAGATAAAGGGCTAGTTTCCAAAATCTATAAAGAACTTATTAAACTCAACACCAAAGAAACAAACAATCCAATCATGAAATGGGCAAAAGACATGAAGAGAAATCTCACAGAGGAAGACATAGACATGGCCAACATGCACATGAGAAAATGCTCTGCATCACTTGCCATCAGGGAAATACAAATCAAAACCACAATGAGATACCACCTAACACCAGCGAGAATGGGGAAAATTAACAAGACAGGAAACCACAAATGTTGGAGAGGATGTGGAGAAAAGGGAACCCTCTTACACTGTTGGTGGGAATGTGAACTGGTGCAGCCACTCTGGAAAACTGTGTGGAGGTTCCTCAAAGAATTAAAAATAGACCTGCCCTACGACCCAGCAATTGCACTGTCAGGGATTTACCCCGAAGATTCAGATGCAATGAAACGCCGGGGCACCTGCACCCCGATGTTTCTAGCAGCCATGTCCACAATAGCCAAACTGTGGAAGGAGCCTCGGTGCCCATCGAAAGATGAATGGATAAAGAAGATGTGGTTTATGTATACAATGGAATATTACTCAGCCATTAGAAACAACAAATACCCACCATTTGCTTCAACGTGGATGGAACTGGAGGGTATTATGCTGAGTGAAGTAAGTCAATCGGAGAAGGACAAACAGTGTATGTTCTCACTCATTTGGGGAATATGAATAATAGTGAAGGGGAATATAAGGGAAGGGAGAAGAAGTGTGTGGGAGATATCAGAAAGGGAGACAGAACATGGAAGACTCCTAACTCTGGGAAATGAACTAGGGGTGGTGGAAGGGGAGGAGGGCGGGGGGTGGGGGTGAATGGGTGACGGGCACGGAGGGGGACACTTGACGGGATGAGCACTGGGTGTTATTCTGTATGTTGGTAAATTGAACACCAATAAAAATTAATTTATAAAAAAAAATAAAAAATAAAAAAAAGAGTAGTATAAAGTAAAAAAAAAAAAAGTGCTTACCATCACATATAAATCACTCTTTATTGCTTTAACCCCTCAATTATTTGGAATGCCTTCCTTGATTGTGCTGCAATAAGTGTTTAATGTAATAAACATTACACTTAAATAAACACTTATTGCAGTGTTTATTACATTAATAAGTCTTTAAACATTTATTTTTATTTTTATTTTTTTTGTCTTTAAACATTTAAAATACCTTCTAAGTTTAACAATATCTACAAGAAATTGTTTAGATATTTGGGAGTAAGGAGTTGTGTTTTTTTTTGTTGTTGGTTTTGTTTGTTTTGAATTTTTAACAAATGTCAAACGTGATCAGAGTATATTTGCTTGAAGGAGGGGACCCAGGTGTCCTCAAGTTCAAGGAGGTCCTACTCTGTGAATGCCTAAGAGGACATAGCACAGTGATTCTGGGAGAGCATCTGCAAGCTGAGACTAGAGCCTATCTGTCCCCAGATGCTAAGGACTGTCTACCAGAGCAGGAAAAAAGAAGAAAGCACCTGCCTACCTTCTTTGTTTCGATCTCCACCCTAGTGTCTCATATTTGGGAGAACCTCATAAGCTAGATAGTAATAGAACTGAAGAATGTAGCTTTCCTGTTCGCATCCTAAGCACAGAGTAAATTTAAAAAGTGATTTGGAGCAGAAATAGGTGAATCACTGATATATAGCTTTTAAAGTCCATTATTTAGGGGAAAGGAATGAACAATAAAGAGCCTACAACCTAAAAGAAAAAGAATAAGAAAAAAGAAACTTTTATTTCAGCAATCATAAAAGCAATAGGAATAGAGAGTAAGAGCTAGAAAATTCAAGTAAACTTCACATTCTTTAAGCAACGTTTTCACAGGCACATGGGAAATTAGCTAATTATATAAGAAATTTAAAAGGAAATCAAGGAATCAAATTGGCTTAGTCTAGAACTAAGGAAACTTGAAAGACAGACAAGAATAATCCCGAGTCAGGAAATCAGGACAAGTCACAAAATGGGAATATAAGGAAATAGGACACATGGATGAGGAAAGGTGTTGGAAAGAAGTGCATACAGAATCTGCAGTGCAGCTCCAGAGACCCACTAAGGGCAGTGAAAAACATCACTCTGTTTTCTGAAGTTTAACGATTGTAGGAAGAATGTTTCATCTCATGAAATAAATGACAGAAAAGGCACAAAAATTTACTCATAAATCACTGTCTTTCTCATGAAGTGATAGCTATGAAATGTGTGGATTTCAGTAAAGGGTGAAATTTCTACCTAGAAAAAGGAAGATGTAGAATCAGGAATATATGTTAAGTACAAGCCAAAACCTCTGGCGATGTTCGTGATCAGTGTTTCATGGTACCATGAATCAAATGATTCAAGTGTAATCAACAGGTGCTATTACAAAGTAATTAGCTATTAATTTTAGTTCCTTGGAGGGCAGCAGAAATCACCTAAGATTATTCAAGTTTTAAATCAGGGAAACAATAATTCTGGAAAATGTAGGGTTATCCACTTAATTTTGACATGGATTCCAATAAAACACAAGAAACTCAAGAGCAGGGATATTATGAGGTTAAAAAATGAGGCAATCTTTGAGAATAGAATTTTAATTTATTTCTTTAAAAAGTGGTAAACCAAACAAATAAGTAAGTAGCTGTAGTGAGGTGGTTATAAGCTCTTGTATTGAAGCCATACTGCAAGGCTCCAATTTTAGTACATGTCATAATTTCTTACATGAATTTGATTACTTAACATCTCTGTCCCTCGGTTTCTGAAGCAACCTGTCATCTCTCCCAGGAAAGCTGGTGGTGTAAATCCAGTCCAAACCCAAAGGCCTAAGAACCATGAGAGCCCTGGAATAAATTCCAATTCCAGTGCAGGGGAAGACCAATGTTACAGGTCAGCAGTCAGGCACAATGACTTCACCCCTCCTCTGCCTTTTTTGTTCCATAGGCCCTCAGTTGATTGCAGGAGGGGAATCTGCTTTATTCCATCTACCAACTCAAGGCTAATCACATTCAGAAACACTCTCACAGACACACTTGAAAATTCTGGGAAAGTCCATACAAGCTGAGACTGGAGTCTATCCCTCCTCAGATGCTAAGGACTGTCTACCAGAGCAGAAAAAATAGAAGAAAGCACCTGCCTGCCTTCTTTATTTCAATCTCTTCCCAATGCCTCCCATTCAGGAGAACCTATTAAGAAGCTAAGTAGTAATAGAGTTGGGGAATTTAGTAGTAGTTAGCCAAGTATCTGGGCACGCCATGTCCCACTCAGTTGACACATAGAAATAACCATCACACAGCTGTTGTGCCAGGTAAAATATGATTGCCAAGGCAGATTAATGAGGGCTATATACATAGTGTATGCCCATCGACTTGGAAAATGCAGCTATTTCTAGTTTCATCGAGTAAAACATTTAGAAAACAGTTCCCATCTACTTGGAATGGATAAAAATGTTCTTATCCTATTTTGCACTGGCGTTAACACTGCTGTTCTGGGTCATAATATAGCTTGAAGGGATCTGGACCATCTGGACAACCTATAGATTACCACAGCATTTCCATTACATCAAAGTCATTGTTTTTAATTTGCCAGGATGAACAAGAAGTGGCTAAAATGCTGGAAGTCTTGGGGAGACAAATGCCCTTTAGAGAATGGGAGGTAAATTCTACAAAATACTCAAGGATCTTCCGCTAAAGTTTGTAGGGGTACAGTGATCAGGGGCAAGTCAGAATATTCCTTCCAGAAGAAGAGACTGATTGTCACATTTTGCATTCCATAGTACATAGGACACAGAAGGTCTTGGAGGACTTTTCAGTTTCTGGAGGCAACGCATTCCACACCTAGAGGTCATGCCCCAGTCCGTGTACCAAGTGACATGGAAGCTATCAATTTTGAACAGCTTCCAAAGGCCACCCACCTTCCTTGGTTCATGGCCTTATCAAGACCTTCAGTAGACCCTTCTTGCTCCACTGGTTGTGAAATTCTGTGAAATGTCAAATGGGCCTAGATCTCTCTGAACTATATTATGAGAGAAAGGAAAGAATTAACAGGTCTGGGACACACTGTGGTTTGTTTGTTTGTTGCAAATAAATATGATCAACTTTTCTGATATTCATAAAAAGAACACATTTGCCAAATCAATAGTTATATACCATGTGCCTGACATTGTTAATCTACACTAATAAAAATATCATATCTGACATAGAGGCTGCACCTGTAGCCTAGTTGAGTTTATGGTAGTCTACTATCATCACCCAGGATCCATCTGGTTTTGCAAGGACAAGATTGAAAAACTAAATTGAGATATGGTGGAGATCACTACTTTGCATTCCTAAGTCATTAAATGGAGCACTACTTTCTTCTATTTTCCCCATGACATGGTAGTTTTTAATTTAGTGTTTTGGGATGAGTGGAAAATAGAGAATTTTTGGAGGCTTCCACTTGGCTTTGTTCAGTATGCTAATCCTCATCCTACCGTGTACAGATGTAATAGGAATTTTGTGCCTACCAACATGTACATCCACACCAGTTTAAATTCTGTGTCTGAGCAATGGCCACAATGTATTTACACAAATCTAGTGGATTCACAGTGGGTTAAATTCAGGCCAAGACTAGTTATTGTCTATAGATACTGTCCCCAGTATCCTCCCATATAACATGGGGACATAGTGGCACTTCTTATCTCCAGACATATATGACAACTTTGACTCTGTGTTCAGAGTTCTTGAAATGTTTAGGTGTCCCTTTTCCCCCAAGGTACCTAAATAAATGGCCTTATATCCACTTGACATAGAATTATGAAACTCATTACCAAATAGACCTGGTTTGTTATTGCGATGTCTTTCCTCCTGGGGACTTGTCTCTTGTTCAGTTGTTCAGAGTTGTGTATAAGAAAATGAGCTTAGATTCAGAAACCAAGAAATCACTCATGACTTTTTATTGGGGTAAGTACCTTAAACTTTATGATCATTCTTCTTTGACTTCTGATGATACAAACTGATATGCCCTCATGATTATCCAATTTTTCCTTATGTATGCTGCAGTCTGTTACTATGTGTCAGATCACCTTGACTGTCTCTCCAAACTTCTCACTTAATTTAAAATTGTGATCACATTACTTTGAGAATGGTATTGCCATCAGGCATTTATTGTTTCAGGTTCCTATTATCCCCTCAGTGCTATTAGTGAGCTCAGTTCTAGAATGGCATCTCCTACACTAGCCCTGGCTTTCAGAGGAGTCACTGCTGACTTTTTGTGATGATGGTGTCCCTTTCATCAGCATATTTTATTGCTCTGGTAAATACTGTATCTTCCAGGCATTCTGTGGAAATGTAGTCACCTGAGTATTTTCTGGTCTCATATATTAGATCCAATCTATAAACCCACTTCTCTGAGCCTTTTAGTCCTTTCTTGCGTTATTTACCTTTGCAATTCTAACATTTTACCTCTCTTGGGGTGGACAACTGCTTTCTCTCATGCATGTAGGAATCTTCTCAAAAGGATATTTTACACCATCTCTCAACATGTTTGCCATGATGTTAAGTCTCATATCCTGGAAGAGTTCTCTATATCAATGCAGATGATACAGACTTACAATGTTTCTATTTCGGTTTTTTGGGTTTTGTTTTTACGTTATGACAATAAGAAAGCAATATGCATTCAGTCAAAACTGTACTTCGAATTTTGAATTTTGATCTTCTCTAGGGCTAGCAATATGTGGTATGATGCCCTTTCTGATGCTGGGCAGTGGCAGTGATCCGCAGCTCCCAGCAAGGTGCACAATCTCGAGGGTAACAACCACTAACTTACAACCATTGTGTACCCATAAAACCATCCTGTTTTTCACTTTCAGTACAGTATTCCATAAATTACATGAGATATTCAATACGTTATTTTAAAAGAGGCTTTGTGTTAGATGATTTTGTCCAACCGTAAGCTATGTGTTCTGAACACATTTTAGGTAATTAGGCCAAGCTATGATGTTCAGTAGGTTTGGTGTATTAAATGCATTTTTGACTTAATGATATTTTTAATTTATAATAGATT
Source organism: Nyctereutes procyonoides (assembly GCF_905146905.1). Classification (NCBI taxonomy): domain Eukaryota; kingdom Metazoa; phylum Chordata; class Mammalia; order Carnivora; family Canidae; genus Nyctereutes; species Nyctereutes procyonoides. The sequence goes on along the minus strand of NW_026575142.1, from coordinate 61,063,543 downwards.
TATCAGATATAACCCCATCATAAGTTGAGAAAGATTGGTATATTATATTTTATCATAATTGATGTTCTGACTCTCTTATTTAGCACCCTCAGAACTGGGAATGTGTGTACTCCCAGGACCCTGACAGCATCTGTTGGCTCATTCCTGCAGGCCTTTCATGTTTGTGTATGAGCAAGACTTCAGCAGGTAAAAGGAACAATAAGAACAGAGACAAGCATAAATGGGAACAGCTTTATGTGTGTGACAAATGCCAAGTATTCCTACCTTTGGTCGGTACTGTTTTTCTTGTTTCCACATACTTTACATTCTACAATGTACAGAGCCAATCTAGATTGCAGGCTTCACCTAGGCACCTGCATTTCTTGCCAGTTCCTGCCAGTATAGCCCCTTCTGGCCTCTCTTTCTTCCAAGATATTGGACTCCGAGTAATCATTTTGATGTAGGAATGAGGTAGGGGCAGAGGGGGCTAGGCAGGAAAAGATAAGGGAAAGGCCCTAAGTCAGGTTCCTATCTATCCCAAGAAAACAGAGATAAGATAGTAACAAAAAATAAAAATAAAAATAAAATAATAAAATAAAATTAAATTAAATTAAATTAAATTAAATTTAAAAAAATAAAATAAACTTGGCTCCCTAGCTCCAAAATGTTAGGGAGTATCCCCCTTTAATGGCTACTAAGTAATCACAGAAACTCCCCAGACCACAAAGAAATATGTCATTAAGGTGTTGTCAGTAGTGCCTGCTCAAACTAAGACTGCACAAAAATCTCAAGGCTATGGGCTACCTGACTAGGCTCCCAGAAATCCCAGATGTAGAGAAATATTATGGAGGAGATATTAACCTGAGAGAAGAGAACACCTTGATTGGATTCATGATATTTACCAAAACATCTTGTTTGTTATTATGATAGTTACAAGTCCACCATGTTTGTTCTAAAGATCCACCCTGATATTGATAAGAAATTTACCAAGTTCCCTGGTCAGTTTCTGATAAAAGGCAGACCATAAAAGCCCTCAGTGGGAACCCTGTGGGGACCCCTCTCACTTCTGAGAGCTGTGTCTGTATCTCTGCTAAATAAATTTCTCTCACTTTGCTCTCTCTCCGTTGTCTGGGAGATTCATTCTTTGACTCCATGAGACATGAACCAAGCTCTCCCTTATCAATTTTGCCTCTCATTGAAAGGTGCCACGCAGCACATGTTACTGTCCCTTTTCTGTCATCAGGCTTAGCATTCCTCTGCCCAGTTTCTGTTATTACTTGACTAGAATTAACGGCCTAATATCCAGGAGAGAAGTTGAAGGCAGATTATGAAGAAGAACATGTTGCCTTTCAGGAAGAGTTCTCTTTATTTTCCATTAATAATAAATAGAAGTAGAGGGTTCAGGAAATCTAAGGTTTCAAGGTTTGGAGGTATGGATTCAGATATTCCAATGTCATGATTCAGGATTCTGTTTTTCCTGACTAAGGCCCTGGTTTTGGCAAAACAGACCAGGTTTCATTGGACATTTAACTATCTCCAGCGCTTACTCTAAAAATAAATCCCTAGTCCTGACCCTCTCTTTTCTCAGCTTGGTAGCTACAGGATATGGAAACTTCTTTATATGAGACCAAGGATGCCTTTCATAGTTCACTTTCAGTGAACAATTTACATTCCACATTCATCTTTTTATTATTCTTTCCCCAACTCAGTTGAACTTTGAAATAGTCACACAATTCTACTGTCCTTATAATTACATTGTCCTTTGCCCTACAATGCCCCAAATTGTACTGCATATACTGATATATATACTGATATACTGATGATATACTGCATGAGCTAGTGTAATCCTTTCCTCCAAGTGGGCCATCTCAGTTTACAACAATGAAAGCTTTGAAAACTGCTTTTTTTTTTTTTTTTTTTTTTTTTTTGGTGATAGGAGCGATCTGTGCCCCAGCTACCACTAGATATGTCATCTTCATGCCAGAGGTGGGCAGTGAGGGATTCTGTGCCAAAATTTCATCTTAGCACCTGTTTACTCTAACCACTTCTTATACTTGAGTGAGTTTCATGAAACAGATGAGGAGCTCTGAACTCTGTCTTGTAGAGTTGCCCCAGATGGGGCTGAGGGGATGAGGCTTTATATCACAGCATTTCATTCAACCTCTAGGATAAAATCCCTTTGGAAGAGCAAGGCAGTTTTCTTTGTTGAGATATTCCCAAAAGAAATCCAATGAGAGAAATCTTCACTATAAGCAGCGGAGAAGAGAGATCATGGCAGTGACTCACTATGACCACTGCAATAATAATTAACAAGTTATTTGAATTTAACTTCATATAATCAACCGAGTTTTTAAGATTAGAAAACATAATACAAATATTTTAAGCCTTGAAAATGAAAAGATAAAAGTATCATTGAGAGAGATTAGAATACACAAGAGGAAGCAAAGGGTGAAAAAAGGCATAAAATCTCATAGTCTCACCTTCCATGATGTAGAGTCATGCTATGACCGTATGGTGATGTAAAATGTAAAAATTCTTAAATGAACATAATAAAATAGCAATATGATTATAACATTGAAAGAAAGCTAAGTGGGAGTTGTGTAAGCAAGCAAAATTACCGTTTTTTGGAATGGGCTATCAGTGTATTATTGTTTAAAATGATAAGGTAAAATAGAATCATCAGCATATGATTTAGAGTTATGGAAATAATCAACACATAGACTTAGAAGCGTTTAAAGGAATTAGTTTTTGAGTGACTGGAGATGGAGATTGTTGGGGTAGGAGATTAATTTTCCTTATACTTTCCACTTTTATCTATTTGCTTGTGTTTTTAAAACGTGTCCATCAATGGATGAATGAAGAAGATAAAGTATACACACACGCGTGCACGCACACACACACACAATGGAATATTATTCAGCCATGATAAAGAAAGAAATTTTGACATTTGAGATATGGATGAAGCTGGAGGGCATTATGTTAAGTGAAATGAGTCAGAGAGAAAAAAACAAATACTGCATGATCTCAGTTATATGTGGAATCCAAAAGAGGCAAACTCATAGAAACAAAGACCAGAATGATGGTCACCAGGGGCTCAGGGGATGGGAGAAATGAGGAGATGTTGGTCAAAGAGGCAAACTATCATTTATAAGATGAATAAGTTCTGGAGATCTAATGTATAGCATGGCGACTGTAGTTAATAACATGTTAGCATGTACTTGAAAGTTGCTGAGACAGTAAAGCTTAAATGTTCTCACTACACCCACAAAAAATAGCAACTATGTGATATGACAAAGTATTAGTCATCTCTATAGTGATAATCATTTTTGTGGTATATCAAATCAAATCAATGTATCAAATCGACACATTGTACATTTTAAACTTACACAAAATTATATGTGAATTATATCTCAAAATCATATCGCAATAAAGCTGAGAAAATAAAATTACATATCAACATATGAATTAAAAATGAAGAACAATTGTACTTTTTAAAAAGAGAACATTAGTAATTGTGTAAAATTAATTTATTAAGGATTTAGAGTTTTATAACATTGTTGAAGACTGAGGAATCTGGTTAATATACAAGGTTCATTTATACTTATTCTTCTTTGTGTTGAATATATAGTCTCAATGTGAAGAAGCAAATCAGAAGAAGTAATATACACAAAACCACAAAATATTTGGTGGTCATAGAATGAATTATTTGATCTCTAGGAGTTAAAGTAACTCTTTCAGCATTCACTTGCATCCTACTCTCTTCCTCAGATACTTCCCTATGCATTTATCTCTTATTTTTCCTAATCCTTACTTTTTGAGGGGTTTAAAATTATATGTAATATCCTGAGTTAAGTAACCCAATTTCTATAAGAGTCAACTCTAGTGAATGGGATGCATCTATTTCTATAAAAAGAATATTAAAGGTCAGAAAACCTGTCACTTGAATCTTTACCAATTAAAAATAAAGATAAATGTAAATATTTTTTAGATATAAATTTAATCTCTGCAGTAGGAAGCTGTCTTTTCAGAGTTAATGGCTTTATTATAGTTTTAACTACCTGACTTATAACTTTTTTCCCTTGAATTATTTCAATGAACTTTAATTCCTTTTTATGTGAGTTTCAACAAATGATAATGTCACACAAAACTTTCTACTACATCTGAACTGCTGCTAAGCAAATTGAGGACGAAATGCCAAAAAGTTAGAAAAAAGCATGCATAAATGATCCACAAATGCTTTGTGAATAAAACCCTTAATCTTGGGTACTAACTGTTCCATCTGTTCTCTAGTTGTGCATTTTTTTCTAAAAAAAATGTAAGTGATATGAATCCTTCTTATATAAAAGAAATATTAAGAAGCCACACAAAGTAAGCACATTCTTTTTTTTTTTTTATTCTGTAAGACTTTTTTCTTTCTTCTGGAAAGACAGGGCCGAATGAAGGACAGAATACGAAGTTGATATTTAAAAGTAAAAGGAAAAAAGTGAATTCAGAAAGTAAAACGGAAATAAAATAAAAGTGAATTCTGAAAGAAGCCAGAGACACTGAACACCAATTCACTTTCACAAGTGAACCAATATTTCAAAAATAAGGAATAAAATCATCAAGCAATTCTAAGATAAATGTAGTGACACATAGTGCTTTCCTTAAAAGAGTAAATGTGCCCTTGAATATAAGAATAAATGAGATCAGTGTTCAATTTAGATGCTTTATGGTAGCAATGACACTGAAATAATAAAAAATCTTTTTCTTGAGGAATAGACCACTGACCAATTACTTGTAGAATGTGCCTTCCTTTTGTGCTTATAAGTAATCTAACTTTTTTTTTTTGTAACTACTACTTAGAGAAACTCAGAAGACTAAGACCGAATTGATAGTATAATGCCTACTCAAGAAATAGAATTAGCATGAAATGCAGTAAGGATCATTCTACATACTATCTGGCAAAATTGTCAGCAGTCCATCAAACTCAAATAAGGTCCACATATACAGTATAATCAAAAGACAGGTGCACGTTGTAGATTATCATTTTTTTAAAGGAGGCTTAATATAGAATAGAAGAATAGAAACTCCAACACTAATAGCTTTGCAGACATACTCCAGATGAGTGGATGGCTCCAAAATAGCTTGCTGTATGACCACAGGATACTGAACTGAGGCTTTCATCATAATAATCATGAGTTTACTCAGTTAATTCCAGACTCTTACTGAATGCTATGGCTAAAAAGGACCTTACATGTGGTGTGTTAAAATATTTCTTAGAAGACCAAAATCACATTGTCATCTTCTTCCAAACATTCTGCTACGGGTTAAAAACAGAGAGACATGATTTCTTGAATAATTTGGAAACGATTAAATTTTAAAGTTTCAGTAGTTATGAATCGGAGTTGTGTCTTCATCATCATGCAATTCATCCACTGTGGAATTTACTAAGCAAAAGGTTTTGTCTACAATTTCTGGATTGACATATACCCATTTATTAATCTGATTGAATCCTCTTTTTTGTTATACCAGAGAGATACAGTCACACTTTCATTTATACATAAATTTGACTTTGCAGATATTACTATTTTTCTTTCACGGTTACTTCTTTAGCTTCCATTTTAATATTACTATTTGCATATATGTGTGTGTATGTAGATACGTATACATATGTGTACATGTATGGATTCACTGTCTTCAATAAATGGAAAAATCCTTTCCCTAACTGTTATGAATCATTTAAACTGTTGTTACAAACATATTCTTTTTTTTAAAGATTTTATTTATTTATTCATGAGAGACAGAGAGAGAGACAGAGACAGACATAGGCAGAGGGAGAAGCAAGCTCCCTTCAGGGAGCCTGATGCGGGACTGCATCCCAGACCTCGGGATCATGCCCTGAGCTGAAGGCTGACACTCAACAGCTGAGCCACCCAGGTGTGCCACAATCATATTCTTAAACTAGCTATATTCCTTTAAAAGATAAAACTTCTCATCATTATGCTGAAAATATTAACAAATTGTATTTATTTAACTGACATTATAGAGAACAATTAGCAATCTTTCTGTTTTCCTATACAATATGGATTGAGCATCATGACTAAACTCTTGTCTACAACTGATGGGTCCCAAGAGATACAACAATCTGCCAAATGTCTGTGGCACAAATAACAGATGTCACAGTGCCTAAAGTATTTAAAAATATTGTTTGGATTCTATGAATCTCATATTAGACTATCAAATTTTAATTATTAGAAGTATAAACACTCAAAAACATAAAATTCAAATATAATTCACACCTACCTCTTATTTTTTCTCTGTTAATACTAATAAAGTAACAGGAACAATTGCTACATGGTTTTTGGATCACCTTTTAGTTAAGGATGACTCTCCAGCCTACTGCCTGGTTCATCAACACCTCATCTGTACTAGTTTAAGTAGAATATTTTTACATTACAAATGTCTAACTAAGCTACTATCTAAAAGTGAATTAAAAGAGATTTTTTTCTTTAATTTATATTTAAATTAGGAAAATGAACTCTGTGTTTTTGCAGGGAATTATTGTCATAGACAATATGATTTAGAAACGTTTCCAAAATTTATTCTATACAATCTGGAGTCTTATTGTTACTTCTTTGGTTTATTTTTTGGAGATTTTGTAAATACTGGCAGTGAAAACACATCTATGAAAAGAATTTCATACTTTAAACAGACCCTTAAATTTTTCTTTATTCAAGGCATCATCATATTCCTGTCAATCACCATAGCCATGACTCTCTGCACGAGGAAATATAATTAACATGATATTGAGATCAGAAACAAAATTTTTAAACTGTGTATGAATAATAGTGGATTAAAATGTTTGTGTTTAAATCTGGATGACACAACTTATGCTTCTCTTTAGATTTAATTTATAAGAGCTGATAAACTATGTTGTAAGAAACACAATATATGAGTCCTAAGCAAAAGTTACATGTGTACATTTGAATTTATTTTGAAATATTTTACATGGATCATTATAGAACAATTTCAAGATTTTAGAATATTGCAAACTACAGAATATATGATACAGAACAAAACACTGCAGAATCCAGACAATAAGATTGCTAATTCTAATATTAGAGCACTTCCAAACCAATGTATGCTTGTTATTCTTAGGGAGATAAATCAATACGTTATGCAATGCAATTAGCATAGAGATGAAGGGCATAGATCAAAATGATGAGTTTTTTTTTAATGATCTAGAACTTACTGTTTGCCAGTAATGCTGATACAGCCATGACAAGGACTATGCCCAGTTTCTAGGCTGCAAGAGGTTATTCATGCAGAAAACACAAAGACATTTATGTCATCAATATATAAGTCATGGGAGATACAATGTGTCTCATCATTACTAACTACAATCTCTTAATGTTTCTATTTAACATCAAATATTTGGTTTCTATGGAAGTTCTAGGGGAAATACAGATGATCAGTATCTGTCTATATTTGTGAATTCTAGGGGAGAATATCTAATATTTTGTTATTTTGTTAGGAAACTATTCATAGCATATTCAGCTAAATTAATATTTATGCTATTTCTGGAATTGTGATAGACACTATGGCATTCAAATGTAATCTAAGTCACCATCCTGACATTGACTTGCATAGAATGTAAAAACAGAAACAGACAGTATCAATAAGGGAGCGAGGATAGATTGACTAATTATCAGAATAAACAGGACTTACATAAACATAGCGGTGCCCCAGGAGGAACAAATACATGGTAAAAATACAGCAGTATTTACCAACGTGCCATCTTTCACCATGAGTCTTCACAGATTTTGTCATATGCACATACCACCTGTTTTCTTAAGTTCTTTAAATTTACCTTCTTCAAATCTTTATTCAACTTTAATTTATATGCATTTATTTAAAAGACCACTTTATGAGTTTTGTGGGGGGGGGAGTTGAGAATTATATACACACATTTTGAGTCATTGCTAATGTTAAAAGAAGAATTGATAGGCTGACTCCTCTTCATAGACACACATGTACACACTCCTTAAGATGGAAACCAATCATCAGTGAAAAGTTACACTAAGAAGTGCAGGTGATTAGAAGTAAGATGGCCTCAATGGCAGATGTCAATACCATCCCTACTATCAGATAGTCAGCACTGTAAATTTCAAAGTAGGGAAACAGAGCTTGAGTCTTTTGTAGACTCTCAAGAGGACCTGACTGAGATTGTGCTACCAGCAAAAGCAAAAGCACATCTCTGGAGAAAATCTCCCCTCATTTAGGTCTACAGGATATGCAGGTCATGATAAAGCAACACATTGGAAATCTAAAAAAATGCATAATTTGTGTCAGTTAGTCAAAAAATAAATAACTAAAGAGACCAAAAAACAATAGTTTTAGTTCTTCCCCACAAGCAACATTTTTTGGAATTATCAGATGTAGACTTTATAATTGAATATATGAAATATTTACAATATAAAGCACACAGTGCTAAGTGATTATGAGACATTACTATGAATTAATAGATTTAAATATGCAACCATGAGAAATAAAATTGTTGAAAGTTTTTATTTTTCAAACTTTTATTTTTTTTTAATTTTTTTTTTATTTAGTTATGATAGTCACACAGAGAGAGAGGCAGAGAGACAGGCAGAGGGAGAAGCAGGCTCCATGCACCGGAAGCCCGACGTGGGATTCGATCCTGGGTCTCCAGGATCGCGCTCTGGGCCAAAGGCAGGCGCCAAACCGCTGCGCCACCGAGGGATCCCGAAAGTTTTTAAAAGTATGAATTAAACATCAAATAAACTGACTTGAGAAAAATAGTGAGGTGGAAAATAGATCTAAAAAATATACCTAGAACACAGCATGAAAGAGATGGATTGGGAAAGGTAAAAAAGAATGTGAAAAAAAAAAAATAAATTTGAGTAAAAAATAGAATGGAGTGGAGGCAGCATTTAAGAAATAACAAAGGTTTTTTTAGAATTTGGTATATTAATCTATAGATCAAGGATGTACACTGTATGCAAAGATGATTATAATAAACAATATATTGTGACATATAGACAAACCAAAGACAAAGCAACTGCATTTAAAACAGCCAGAATAAAGGGAAGATTAACCGTAAAGAAACAATAATCAGAATGATAGCAAACTTCTTGATTGTGACAAGAGATGTCAAAAGACAGAAACATTAGTTTTTCACTACAAAAAAATAATAAATTACAGGTGATGAACCCTGGAAAATTGTTCCAACAATTGATTTCAGTTGTAAGAGGTAATGGTAAGTTTATAAAGCAGTAAAAACTTATGCAAATCAGAAAATACTTTTCTTTATATATGTGTTTTGGTAAATATGAGTCTATCTCTCTCTCTTCAGTGTAATCTATGTGAACAACTGCTGTCTTAGTTCTGGATGTGATTAGCTTTAGTAAATAGCAGAGTACAAGCAAATTTCCAAAACGGTTGTATCAATATAATAGTAATATAATATACTCTTAGTAGTTGCATATAGTGCTCTCTATTTTTCATATATCTATCCAGCTATTCATACATTCATTCATCCATCCATTCATTCATTTATTTTTCATTCTGGAAGAGATGTAGTGGTATAAAACACTGCGGTTTTAATATGCATTTACTTGTTGATGAATGGAGTTATTACTGTTTTAATTTACATTTTCTTCACAATTAATAAAGTCAAAACTATCCAAATGTTTGTCAAAAATAAAATGGATAAAAAAGTTGTGAAATATTCACATATTAGAACTATAATATCATTTATTAGTAACATGAACCATTACAAATATATTTAATAACATGCAAGAATCTCACAAACATAATGTTGAGGGAAAGAAGCCAGAAATGAATATGTCCTGTTTGAATTTACTTCTATAATGTTCAAAGAGGCAAAAGTAATCTATAGTGTTAAAAGTCAAGAGTACTGGCCATCTTTGGGAACCACACAGAGCAGCAAAAGGTGACAAGAGGTGGAAAGCAGTGCTGAAAAGGAGAACAAAGGTATTAGCCTATGTCTTGATCTTTTTGGGGGAGCAAAAGTATGTTTACTTTTGACAAATTATCCAACTTTAATTTTTAAAAAATACAAACAAAAAAATAAAGCAAATCAACTTTTAAGATATCTAGCTATTTGCTATAAATAAAGGTAAATGAAAGCACAAGACAGATTGAAATCAAAGTCTGGAATAACACATAAAAAGGAAATATGAAACAAAAAAATCTGGTAAACCTATAAAATAATCATACAAAATAAAATTTAAAATAAAAAAAATATTTGTAGAAAAAGAGGGAGTAGTAAATAATAAAATAGAACAAAATTTGAGAGAACTACGAGTTAAAATTGACAAATCCTCATGGTAAGAGATATGAACGGAATTCTTTCAATTATTGACAGTTAAATCAGAGAGGAAATACATATAAAATACATATATATATATAAAATTAAAAAAAAATTGGAGCATATTTGTTCTTTTCAAGAACACATATAAAATTTATAAAAGTTGATCATGTGTTAAGCCATCACACTAGCCTCAACACATTTCAAAGCCTTGCTGTTTTACAGGCCACATTCTCTGGCACAATTATATATATACTTGAAAAACACAATTAATTAGCCTGATCTGATCTGATAGGCATATGTAGAACTCTGTCCCCAACAACTAGAAAATATCCATTATTTTTCATCACATCTGGAATATTTTATAAACTGATATTATAATAATCCATGAAACAAGGATCAACATATTTCTAAGAAACGGTATCATTTAGAATAGGTTCTCTTACCACAATATGAAGAAGTTAAGCCAGTAAGAAAAAACAAAAACAAAAACAAAAAACCCTCCATCCATACGAAAAAAATCCCTTATTTTTTTACTTGAAAGAATAGATCTTAACAGTAATTAATAAGATTAATAAAAATTACAATAAAAATGATCTGATTCAGGGAAGATGTTGTTAGAAGGAAATAGTCTCAAATGTATGTATATTAAGAAGAAAGGCTGAGTTAATTGTTCATCAGATTTAACTGAGAAACAAGTAATCAAACTGTCCAAAGGAAGGATATAAGATCATAGAAAACAAAGATAAAATTGGGAGGATTTACAAAGTGAAATGTTTATTCATTTACAATTTTAATAAAATTTAATAAAATTGTTCAGATTTAACTGAGAAACAAGTAATCAAACTGTCCAAAGGAAGGATATAAGATCATAGAAAACAAAGATAAAATTGGGAGGATTTACAAAGTGAAATGTTTATTCATTTACAATTTTAATAAAATTTAAAATAATGAAATTATTAAAAATAAAGCAGAGTTCCTCCTTCTTGTCTTCCTTCCTTAAACCAATCTGTCCAAAAGCCATTAGGTGGAGTTGAGCAAAGTGATTGTGTCAAGGGAGGAAGGGAAGCTATGGTGGCCTTGAGAAGGATGTTGGAGCCCAGCGACAAGGAGGAGAGTGTCTCTGCTGAGGGATGGCAGCCTGTTGAGTGTTGAAACCCTGCATGGCATGAGAGCTCTACATAGAGAGGTGGCCAACCACATGATGAGGAAGACTTCTGCTCTAAAGGCAACTTAAAAGAGGTACAAGTGAAGGGATCTGAGCTCAGGCTAAGTGAAGAAAGAATCTGTATGTGCACTCACACATGTTCCCTAATTTCTACTTAGTGAGCTTAGAAGCAGCCCAACTCAACAGTGATTAACATACCTACTGTTAGATCTTAATTTCTAAATACTATTTTCTACTAAAAGGAACCAAGGATACCTGGAGAAATAATAGGTTCCATGACTAAGACAACAAATGTAGCGAATGACCCTGGAAGATCTTATAACCAGAAACTAAGGAAATGCTCAAAATATAGTGAGGACATGTCAACAGGACCCAGAATTCAGCTTGACAGATTCCAAATCTGGGACAGAAGAACTTCAAAAGAAATTATAATAGTGTAGCAGGTTGAATAGTGTCTCCCAATTTTATGTCCTCCCAGAACCTCAGAATGTGACCTTATTTGGATGTAGGCTTTGCACAGATAATTCAATTAAGATGAGCTCATATTGGATCAAGGTGGGTCCTAAATCCAATGACTAGTATCCTTATCCATATGAGAAGAGATGAGGACACGCAGGGATACATCCATGAAGGCCATGTAAAGATGGAGGCAGAAATTGGAATGGTATACAATTTGAAGGAATCCCAAGAATTGCAAGAAGCAAACAGAAGTTACAAAGGGAAAAGAAGGGTATTTCCCTAGAGCCTTCATTTGAAGCATGGCCTTGATAGCAGCTTGATATTGCTCTTCTACCCTCCAAATCTGTGGGAGAATATTTTTTTTCTTGTTTCAAGCCACCTTTGTTCTGATTTTTTTTTGCAATAACCCTCAGAAACAATTCTGTATTGCAATAACTAATACAGATAGGAACAGATTATAACTCATAGAACAAAATAGGAAATCATGACTCCATGATGATGTAAATAAACATATAAATTGAAAGTTGGAAAGAAATAGAATATTTATGTAGTCTCCAATTATTAATTAATTGCAGAGGGAAAATGTGATATTACAAAAAAGAAGGCTGGCCAATACCACCCTAATCAAGTCATCAAATGTAACACCGGTAAACAGATAAATCTAAATCATGTGCCTACAGATAAGATGCAATGAGAAAAATCCCACATTAAGGGACAATCTACAAAATATTTTGCCTGTAATCTTTGAGTGTCAGGATAGGGGATGTCAAGAACAGGCTGTTCTAAACTGGATTCTGGAGCAATAATAGGCACAACTGGTAAACGCTGAACACAGTCAGAGGATTAGATATTAGTAATACATTAATGTTAATTTCCAACATTTGATAGTTTCAAAGTTTGTGAAATGGAAGAGAATGCCATTGTAGGAAATACATACTAAATTTTTCAGGAATCATCAGGTCATTAGGTCAGCAACTCACTCTCCAATGATTCAGGGATAAAATATACTTTGTAGTATACTTGAGACTTTCTAAATTTGAGGCTGACAAATTGGAGGATATTCATGCTGTTTCCTTCCTATTTCTTCTCCAAGCAGTGCTGCAATACATAACTTTATACATATATTAGTTCTATAGAATTAATCCGATAAGACAGATTTTCAGTAATGGGAATGATAGCTTAGAGTCTATATGCACTTTTATTTTTTAATAGAAGTCATCATTTTGCTTCTAAAATTGCTGACATTATTTGCATTACCATCAGTTGTATATAAGATACATTTTTTCTCTGATTCTTCATCTATAGTAGATATTATCTCAATTTTGAAAATAGCCCATCTTATGGGTATAAAATGTTTGTCCAATGTTACTTTAATTTGCATTTGTTGACTACTAATTAGTTTGAGTGTCTTTTCATATGCTTATTCACCATTTGGTTCTGTTCCTCTGTGAATTGACACTTCATATCATTTCCACATTTTCCTATCGTGATTTTTGTCCCTAACTTCGCAAACTATTTTTCTTGTGCTTTGAGATGTTTCTTTCGATTTGATATTTTAGGCCAAACAGTGATTACATCTTCCTCAATTTATTGACTAAACTGTTCCTGGGAAATAATATTGTTTTATATTTCCTAGTTCTAAAATAAGTGCTTTCTACATGTGTGTGCTGCATTCGAATCTACTAATTTTTTGTCATTACCTAAGTTGCTGCTTGTCAACTTCAATGACTCTGTTTTCCTTGTCCTGTATTAATATTGCTTTAAGTGTAATTTCTATCTTGTTTGTAGTTTCTATATTGAGTTTGTTGTTATTTTCATGTGTTTATGTTGGTTTGGGGGGTTTTAGGCCTGGTTGGTATAACATCAACAAACTGAGGATTTTGCATGAATAGCATGTTCCACTTTTGTACCCTTGTATGGGTGGCAGTGAAGCATTAGGTTGGCTGCCTTTCACCTACTAAGGCACTAGAATTATGTACCTGGATCTCTTTACACTCTTTGGCCTCAAGGTTCGGGAGGGCCCAGCACACTTATTCATGTCCCCACTGTCCTCACTGTGTTGACATTTCATATTTGAGTCAGAAGATCCCAGATTTTTCTAGGATACACTGATTCTAATAATCACCAGAAATGTCATGGGGCATCCACACAGTTCTGGATAGGCAGATAAATTGTGAGGTTCAGAAGGAAAGAAAGTCAAATTCAGCTCCAGTCTCTCCAGAGTTTTGTGTTTTCTTTCTTTGATTAAATATTCAGTTATTTATAGTATCTTACAGACACTTGAATATATTGATGTCTTGAAAATACTTCATTGAAAATGGCTTCTAGCATATAAATACCAAGTAAGAATAATAGACTTTAAAACAGATTACTAGAGTTAAAATAGGTAAATGCTACTTTGTCTCAATGAAATGCAAATACCGTTTTTAATCCTCTTCCTCTCTGTGTATTCTGATATTGTATTCTAATTTATCATTCATAAGGGTAAAATTCAAAATGAGAAGAAATAAGTGAAATAAATTTTTTATATAACTTTCATTTTTTAAATATAACTTTCAGCAGACAAAAGCCCAATAGGATTGAAGTTCTCCTTAAAATACACCTTGTGCTGGGAATTCACTCAACAGGAAAAATTCTGTTTGTGATTTATTGTGCTGTTTCAATGTGAGGATAGATCTATAAGTAGTATAAGTGATCCACTCTCTTCAAATCTTAACAAATCCCTCTCTTTAGAATACGTATTTTTCCTTTTTTTTTTCAAGTTTATATTCTATCAGTTTTTCAAAATTCAGAGTTTTCTAACAAACAAATCAGAACATCATCTATTTTTCTTCTTGCAGAAGTCCTTTCCAAAAGAATGATGAAAATGTTTACTTTTCCCTTTAAAAATTTTGAGGTAGAATTGAAAATGCGTGGCTATAATTCACATTTCATTTATGCCTATTATTTTTAGACTAACAGTTTTCAAAATATCAATGCTATGCTTTAATACTGCATATTAATGGTATTTAGTAGGTATCTAGTTGGGAAGTATTCTTATTATAAATAGTCCATTTTGTTTTATTTTTTTTTAATTTTTTTAATTTATTTATGATAGGCACACAGTGAGAGAGAGAGAGGGGCAGAGACACAGGCAGAGGGAGAAGCAGGCTCCATGCACCGGGAGCCCGACGTGGGATTCGATCCTGGGTCTCCAGGATCGCGCCCTGGGCCAAAGGCAGGCGCCAAACCGCTGCGCCACCCAGGGATCCCAATAGTCCATTTTATAATAGACACTCTCTTGATTCTTTTAGGGTTTGTATGAATCACATATGATAGGCTGATTATTCCAGGCACCAAGGGCTACCTATTTATTTATTTATTATTTTTTAAAGTTTCAGGTTTTTTTTTTTTTATATAAATTAATTTTTATTGGTGTTCAATTTACCAACATACAGAATAACACCCAGTGCTCATCCCGTCAAGTGTCCCCCTCCGTGCCCGTCACCCATTCACCCCCACCCCCCGCCCTCCTCCCCTTCCACCACCCCTAGTTCATTTCCCAGAGTTAGAAGTCTTTATGTTCTGTGTCCCTTTCTGATATCTCCCACACATTTCTTCTCCCTTCCCTTATATTCCCCTTCACTATTATTCATATTCCCCAAATGAGTGAGAACATACACTGTTTGTCCTTCTCCGATTGACTTACTTCACTCAGCATAATACCCTCCAGTTCCATCCACGTTGAAGCAAATGGTGGGTATTTGTCGTTTCTAATGGCTGAGTAATATTCCATTGTATACATAAACCACATCTTCTTTATCCATTCATCTTTCGATGGGCACCGAGGCTCCTTCCACAGTTTTGCTATTGTGGAAGTGGCTGCTAGAAACATCGGGGTGCAGGTGTCCCGGCGTTTCATTGCATCTGAATCTTCGGGGTAAATCCCTAACAGTGCAATTGCTGGGTCGTAGGGCAGGCCTATTTTTAATTCTTTGAGGAACCTCCACACAGTTTTCCAGAGTGGCTGCACCAGTTCACATTCCCACCAACAGTGTAAGAGGGTTCCCTTTTCTCCGCATCCTCTCCAACATTTGTTGTTTCCTGCCTTGTTAATTTTCCCCATTCTCACTGGTGTGAGGTGGTATCTCATTGTGGTTTTGATTTGTATTTCCCTGATGGCAAGTGATGCAGAGCATTTTCTCATGTGCATGTTGGCCATGTCTATGTCTTCCTCTGTGAGATTTCTCTTCATGTCTTTTGCCCATTTCTTTTAAATTTTATTTATGATAGTCACAGAGAGAGAAAGAGAGAGAGAGAGAGGCAGAGACACAGGCAGAGGGAGACGCAGGCTCCATGCACCGGGAGCCCGACGTGGGATTCGATCCGGGTCTCCAGGATCGTGCCCGGGGCCAAAGGCAGGCGCCAAACCGCTGCGCCACCCAGGGATCCCAAGGGCTACCTATTTAAAACTTTAATATAATTAGATTAGCTTCAGGATAATTCCTACCTTATTAACATAATAAGGAAAATATAATGGCCACTTTAGAAAATCAGATGCCATATTAAAAGTTAAAATGCATTATCATATTACACATGGTCGCCTGATATATAACTTGATAAATTGTTCTTTCTACCTAAAATAAACAAGCTAGATGACTATAAGAAAGTCATTTAAAGAACTTATAAAGATATGAAAGTTGGAAAATTCAATAATAACAACATTCAATAATTCAGTAATGCAATGGTAGCAATATTTCACCTACATAATATTCCTGACAAGTAGTGGATTTATAAACCAAAGACAAGTTTAGCTTTGCCCCTAATCTTTAAAAAATTGATTTAAAAATTTTGGAAAATTATTTTACAGATTTTGGAATCTCATTCTCCTTATATGTCACAGGGGGAAATCAGATTATCATAAAATAAATGAAAGACTTGTTCTATATTTCTTCTTAAAAAAATCAGAGAAATAAAAAGAAAATGAAGGAAGTGAAGGAAGAAGAACAAGAAGAGTAAGTAGAAGAAGAGGAACAAGGAAGAAAAGGATGATGAAAAACAAAATAAATGAAAATCCAAAACCAAAAAAAACTTTTCAGACTAGTACTTTACAGTACAGATCTATATACTGTTACTATTATAAAAAAAAGAAAAAGAAAAGAAGACGATGCTAACTAAGTTCATGACACAGATGACAACATTCAAAAAAACAAAAATTTAAGTTTACAGTTAAAGTTGCAACTAGTTTCAATACAAATATCCAATGTTTCCTAAGTTTCACATTTTAGCATTCATATTACATCAAAAATGGCATCTGAATCACCTGTAACTGTTTTGGTGTCATGCCGTCATCTGTGAGGAGAGTATCTTTAGCATTCTTTAGCAAACATCATTCATTTTTGGTGTTTTTTGTGTTATCTCAGCTAGAGTTTGCAATCACTCAATTACGTATGATTTCCATGTCAAGTAAAAAGAAACTTCTAATTACACTTTCAACATTATGCATTTAGGAAGAGGTGAACCTGTTATTTCAATCCCAGTATTACTGAGTCCAAAGATATTTTTATTTCATTATACCATTTCCCTTTCATATATGCTCATATTTTCTTAAAAAATAGGCAAGAAATTGAAGGGGAGTTAGGTTAATTTGGATAGTATTAGGCCTGTAATTTAACAAGTACAAGATTAACATATTTAGGCAATATTTCTAACACTAGTAAACTAAGAGAAAACAAAATCAGCAAGATCAGTAGTCTAATTTCAGTATAACCCTTCAGATAATTTTCTATCATTTGATCAAATGAAGTGTGATTACCCTTAATTTGAATGTGGATATCTTTTTATGAAAGATTAAGGTTTCTTTACTGATTATTAGATTCACAGGAAAGTCACAATGTAAAAATTTCTGCTATAACAGTTTTTCCCTTTGGAAATTGAGAATAATCTTATTGGAATAATAACCTATTTTTAAAGAAATTAAAATTTTTCATTGATTGGGAGGATGACAGTTGCACAGACCTTAATTTTGAAACTCTTCAGTTTATGGAAAATCATCATCACCTGTGTAAGTAAGATCATACTCTTTCTTGAATTTATTTTATTTTAGTTTTCTCCTTAATTTACATTCCCCAGTCACATCTAATGCTTCAAAAACCAAGGTTTGATGTGTGTCCTTAGATAATGACGTCCTGTTACAGTTATATATAGTTTTTACCTGCCTAAAATTTAAAATTATAATTAACAAGTGTGCTATGTACCCTCTTTGTCCTGTTTCTTACTTTTTATTTGTAAAACTATATTTTAGTATTTACTTGTTGTTTTAGGTACATCTTATGTATGGTTTCTAAATATATGGCATTGGTGAGAATTCTATCCACAATATTAATTTATTTATTACCCTAGAGATGAAGGCATAGGTTGCCTCCAACCCTTAACTATCACAAATATAGTCAGTAAACAAATGTTACATGGTCCCTTATGGACCTATTATGCAAACCAGAGAAATTTTCTGGTACACATAAACAAGGCATAAAATTGTTGGATTAAAGGGAATACAAATATTCAGTTCTGCTAAATACTGTCAGATGGCTTTTTAGAATGGTTAATGTTTCACTTTCATCTTCAAGCAGTAGGTTTGTTGTACATAATATTTGCAGAAGTAAATAGTTGTTTTTTGAGTATAGTTGACACCCCATGTTACATTAGTTTCAGGTGTACAACATGGTGATTCAATGTCTCTGTACATTATGCTGTGCTCACCACAAGTGTGGCTACCATCTGTCACAGTACAACCCTCTCACAATATCATTGACTAAATGCCCTGTGCTGTGCCTTTTATTCCTGCTACTGATCCATTCTGTAACTGGAAACCTGTATCTCCCGCTACCCTTCACCCATTTTGTCCATCCTGCAAACACCCTCCCCTTTAGCAACCATCAGTTCGTGCTCTGTATTTATAGGTCTGATTCCATTTTTGTTTCCTTTCTTATTCGTTTGTTTTGTGTTTTAGACTCCACATGTGAGTGAAATAGTATTACACATCTTGCTTGGTGTGACTTATTTCACAATCCATGTCCATCCATGTTGTTGCAAGGGGCAAGATTCATCCTTTTTTGTGGCTACATAATATTCCAGTGTGTGTGTGTGTGTGTGTGTGTGTGTGTGTACCACATCTTCTTTATCCATTTGTCTATTGATGGACACCTAGGTTCCTTCATACCTTGGTGGTTGTAAATAATTGCTACATAGGGGTGCATATATCTTTTCAAATTAGTGTTTTTGTGTTCTTTGGGTGATGTACTGAAGTTATTGAATCATATGGTATTTCAATTTTTAATTTCTTGAGGAACCTCCATACTGTTTTCCACAGTGATGTCACCAGTTTACATTCCCACCAACAGTGTACAAGTGTTTGTTTTTTCCACATTTTTGACAACACTTTTTATATCTTGTCTTTTTGGTATTAGCCATTCTGACAGGGATAAGGTGGTATTTCATTGTGAGCTTAATTTGCATTTCCCTGATTATTAGTGATGTTAAGAATCTTTCCATGTGTTTGCTGGCTATCTGTACGTCTTCTTTAGAAAAATGTCTATCCAGGTCCTCTGCTCATTTTTTTAACCAGATTGTGTGTGTGTGTGTGTGTGTGTGTGTGTTTTGAGTTGTATGAATAAAAAGCAACAAAGAAACCATCAACAAAACCAAAAGGCAGCGCACTGAATGGAAGAAGATATTTTCAAATGGCATATCCAATAAGGGGTTAATATCCACTCTATATAAGGAGGTAAATAGTCTTAGCTACCTGATAACTTAGAAGCTGTACGGCCAGAAACTGGCTGCATTTGGGCCCTGCCTTCATACCAGGAGTGATGTGGGAAACAGGGCAAAAGAAATGTAACTTAAATTAAAATCCTACAGCTTGCAGCCCACTGATGGATCCCTGAACCATGCAAAGCGTGACCTTCCAGAAGGAACTCGTGGCTTCCTTAGTGCTTTCATGCTTAAAAGTAACCTTATCCTCCTGGCTGGGGCACCTGAGTGGCTAAGTCAGTTAAGTGTCTGCCTTTGGCTCAGGTCATGATCTCATGCGGGCTGCTCAGTGAGGAGTCTGCTTCTCCTTCTTCCTCTGCCCCTCCTCGCCAGTCCTGCTGTCTTGCATGCATGCTCTCTCTCTCTTTCGACTAAATAAATAAATTCATAAACAAAATAATCTTATCTGGGCGGCAGCTGGCCCCTCAAGTTTCTAAAAGCCTTGTTTCCAGATTTCTTAGAGACTTCCACTATCCTTAAGCCCCAATAATTAAAAAGTATAGTCACTTCTCACAATCTATCTGTCCATAGGTCCCATAAGGGTTAAGGTATAGGCAGGAAGAGATAGGAGGCCCCTGACTCTCCTGACTAGGCGAACAGAAATCCCAAATGTGGAGAAATGCTGAGGTCAAAATCAGAGAGAAGGGAACAAAGCAGACCACCTGGCCCTGAATGTTAGGGGGTATTTTCTTTTTTTCTTTTTTGGAAGCTACATTGTAATCACAGAAAATGACCAGACTTCAAAGAAAGAAGTAAGCCATTAAAGATGTTATCAATAGTCTTTGCTCACACCAAAATGACACTGGAATTTCAAGGCCACAGCTTCCTGTTCAGTTCTCAAAAAAAGCCTGCTGGTGAAAGCCCACAGTTGCAACCCACTTGGGACCCTCTCACTCTAGCTTTTTTCTTTCTGTTCTGCTCTCACCTTCACTTCATATAGTTTCACCTCACTTCACCCTTTTGCGTCCGTGAGATTCACTCTGACTCCGTGAGACAAGAATCCTTCAACTCTGTAAGGGGGGGCAGAGGGTGTAACCCAATCACAATTTCTCTTGAGACACATGGCTCCCATTTCACGGAGGAAGTTCTTTTACTTTCTGTAGGCTCTGATGCTCTCCAGAGGTTGAGCAGCTTTTTCCCAGTGATTGCTTTAAATTGCTGTCAACTGATGCGAAGCGGTCCTCCCATACAAAGAGATAACAGTAGGAGATGATATCCAGTGGATTCAGATCAGCTTTAGACCAAGTTATCCACAAGTTATCAGGAAATCAGAAAAATGAATGTCTGCTACCTTAGGCCTCCAAGATTGAGCAAGCACCGAGCAACACAGCTGGTGTTTACCCTGAGACCAGGACACATAAGTAGTTTTTTTCCAACACCGATAAAATATTACTCCATTGTCTGCTTGCAATCAATGTCCTTACAGGATTATTTAATCATAATTTGATTCTCTTTCCTTGGGACATGATCAGCTTTCACTCTCTTTAAGCTTTTACAATATTCTATTTTGTTTTTCTAAAATGTCATGACAATGTAGAGATATATAGAATATTCTTTTTGTTTACAGTTTTGTTAAGTTTCACTGTAAGATATTTTTCTGTATCCTGTTTGGTATTGTATGATCTATTTCCAACAACTGTTTTTCATCTTTCTTTACTTTCAGAACTTCTGGGTCATTGTCTCAAATATTTCCTCAGTTACAATTATTTTTCTTTTCCTTGTCTTCTGGTAATACCATAAAATGGTCTACCTTATAAGGTATTAATATAGTTACTCGTGCACTTTACTGATGGTATAATATATCTTTCCCCATCCTTTTACTTTCCATTTATCTATGTTTTTAAGTTTGAAGTAAGGTTCTTATAAGGAGAATGCAATGTATCATTTTATTTTGAATCCACTCTGCCAATTGGTGTCTTCTGATTGGTGTATTTAGACCTCTCACATTGAAGTTAATTACTGATATCTTAGCGTATAATTCTGCTATTTTGTTATTGGTTTTCTACTTGTTTCCTCAGATTCTTATATCCCTGTTTCACTTTTATCACCTTTCTCAGGTTATTTGAATATTTTTTAGGATTACATTTGGATTCATTTATACTGGCTTGAGTATATTCTTTGAAGAGTTCTTATAGTAGTTGCTCTGGGTGTTACAACATGCATACATGACTTTAACAGTCTCCTAGTATCAGCATTTTACTATGTGAAGTGTGGAAACCTTTATTGCATTTAATTTCCTTTTTTTTTTCACTTTTAAATATCATTGTCTTGTCCATCAAATGCTGCTATAATCTCTATCACTAAATATGATGCTAAAACTCATGAAGAATGGGATAATCTATTGTAAATAGCCATATTGCTGCTCTTTCTAGTCTTCCTTTTTCCTATTTGATGTTCTGAGATTCCCTCTTTATTTCCTTTCTATTTGAAAAAAAAAATTATAGCCAATTTTTTAAGGGTAGATCTCCTTCAAAAAATTGTTTTAGTTTTCCTTCAACTAATCATTTTTTTTTCTTCTTACTTCCTTAAAGGAGAGTTTCACAAATAAAAAATTCACAGTGGACATTTTTTTTTTCTTCCTGTCTTTGGAAGATACTATTCCATGGTTTCAGATGAGATATGTCCTGTCATTTGAATTGTTGCTTCCCTATAGGTAATGCATCATTTCTCTCTGGCTTCTTCAAAGGTTTTCTTTTTCCCTTGTCTTTAGCTTTTGAAAGTTTAATTATGATGTGTTTTGGTGTACTTCTTTTTAGGTTTATCCTGTTTGAAGATTGCTTAGCTTCTTGGATCTATAGGTTTTTGACTTTCACTGTATTTGAGAAGTTTTCAGCCATAATTTCTTCAAAATACTCTTTCAGCTCCACACCTTTTCTTTTCTCTTTCTGGGACTCTGATCATGCAAATGCTGTTTTTTTGTTTTTGTTTTTATTTTTTTACTATTTTCCTAAGGGAATTACTTCGTGTGTTTGTGGGGGGGGGGTCCTATTTTCACTCTGTTGTTAACATTAGAAAGTGTTATTTTTCCTCCTTTCAGTTCAATAATTCTATTTTTTGTCCTTTATTCTATTTTTTTTAGTTTATCCAGTGATTTTTTTAATTATTGTAATTGTATTTTAAATTCTATAGTTTCCATTTGGTTACTTATTATGAATTCTATTTGTTTTGTTTTTTGAAAGTTTCCATGTTTTCATTTAAGATAATTTAAATTTTTTCATAGTCAAAAATATGTATATTTTGCAACCTAATGGATAGTGTCACACCCCCACCACTATTAACAAGAGTGTTTATCTTATCTGTGTGAGCATTGAATTGTATTAATCTTGGGGTTTCTTTTGTTTTGTTTTGTTTTTTAGTGTTTTCTAATCAGAAAGAAACTAATTGTTGCTGTGGTTTATATTTCTTTGAATAGTAATTAAGATAAGTACCATATAACAAGTTAATAGTATTTTGATTTTGTTCTTGTGTGAATTGCCCATTCTTTCCCTTGGTCCATTTAGTCGTTTTTGTAATATCCACAAAACTACTTTCTTTCTAATATAATGTTCTATAGAATTTCTTTTATTTTTTCCACATATGTAGTTCCATCCTTGGTCAATCCTAGAAATGTATAGTTTTGCTTCCTCCTTTTTCCTTAATTAGACATTCTCAGGATTGATTGACTATATTAGTTGTTTCTAAGAAAGCTTTTTCTTTTAGTATTTGTTTGTTTTGTTTGTCACAATAGGATGGTAGTAATGCTTGGCAGTAAAAGAGAAATAGTTAAGGACATGCTTCAGGAAAATGTATAATTGATTGCTAAAGCATTTTTATGTTGAGTGCTTTGAAGTCCTTATCAGATAACACCAACATGAGATTCACTTTGATGTTGGTGTCAGTCTTGTCTCAAGTTATGATTTTCTTGATTCTTAGTATGACAGGTGATTTGTTCATCACATTCTGGATATTTTGTTGATTATGTCGGGAGACTCTGGATCCCCTATATTAGTAGGCAGTTACCTATTTGGGTTTGACACATGGGTTTTGACATACTTTTGTGGGCTATGGTTAAAATGGCCATTTAATTCTTTGAGCCTTTGCAGTGCTGTGTTGGTCTGCTGGGTTTTTTGGATGCAGTGCGCTTCTACTGTTCCCTGATGATGCTGCCTGAGGTGGGAGAAATTTCCTCAAACCAAGCCTCTGGTGTCTCTTGGTGAAGAAGGGTATGATGGGGACCCAATACAGGTGCCATTCTCCTGCACTAGTTTTTCTGAACAGAGAAGAGTCCAGATTCTATGAGGACAAAGAGGCTTCCTAACCCAAGCAACGTGTCGTAGCTGTGTCCCTTTTGCTAGTTCCATTTGTTTGCCCAGGTGTCTCTGAGTTTGGGCTCGGGTATACTTGGATAGATAAAAAAGGGTTACTGGGCCTGGTCAGACCCTCATGAATCTGGATCTCCTTCTGGTTCTACTGAAATAAAGTGAAAGTCTCAGGCTTGTCAGGAAAGAAGAATGCCTCCCCCAGTTACTTCTTTCTGGCAGGGCTCCCCATCAATCCTCCTTCTCATTTGTGTCAAGCTTACTTGATGATCCAGTGGAAATCCTCTTTGAAAGGGGGAGGAATCAGCCTACTTGAGCTGTCTTCTGCTGCTAGGTTGGGGTTCATAAATGCTGGGTTTGTGAAGTCTTTCCTGGGAAAGAGGTCACAAGAAGACTTGCTGCTTTGCTGTGCTTGTTTTAAATGTATAAAATTTAGTGTTACTCTTACATAAGATACAAGCTGTTAGTGACAAAGAAAGAGTAGAGGTGATTCACTTAAACATCGTTGATCCAAATAAACATTAAACTTTTTCACCCTAAAAGTTAAAAAAAAATTAAAAAGTGGTGTTTTTCACTCAAAACATCACTAATATAACTGCAAAATAATACAATAATATAAGTGAAGAAGACAAGATATATGGAGATGAGACCAAATGAGAAGAAAGGCTATGAATAAAACTTCAGTAGCTAGGTAAATAGGTGAGAATTGAATTACTCATCCTGAAAGACCTGAATTTGAGCCTGCTGATGTGATTATGCATGTGGCAGTGTTGCTGGTGGTGAGGTGGCAGTGGTGGTGGTGGTGAGGTCAATAAGAATTAAAATGATTAAAAAAAAAAAGAATTAAAATGATTCAATTTTGTGAACTTCATGTTGAACAACTCCACAGTTAAAGAAATAAAATATTACTTGAAATAGGAATGGGAGTCACTAAAAGTAGAAAACACTTATAAAAATTTGCATAAAGAAAAAATAGATTCTCAGCACTAGCCTCCACCTCACACATCTAAGCAACAGCCTATCACTCAGTCCGATTGCAAAGATTTTTTCTGAAGAAGCAGACTAAAGAAATGCTGAATTTTTAGATTCCCAAGCATAGCTGAGCATGGATATGAAGTGTCTGACTAAAACAGAGAGATTACATAAAATTCTGCAAACAGGAAAATGAGGCTCTAAGTGAATTTTTTGCAACTAATCTCTCACTGTGCTATCTTGCAAGTTTACACAACCTTGGAAAGAGATTGAAATATTTTATTCTGGGAAACTGACTTGACCATTATACAAGACCTACAGTTGTAGACATTTGGAAGGACCGCAATGAAGAATCCAATTCACTGCTGTATCTTATACGAAAATTTGTGTTACGAAAGACAGCAAGTCAAAAAAAAAAAAAAAAAAAAAAAAAAAGAAAGAAAGAAAGAAAAAGAAAGAAAGACAGCAAGTCAAATACAAACCAAAGTATTGATGTAGGAGGATCTAATAATTAGGAACTAGAAGAAAAATAGAATTAAAGAGCAGGAGAGGGATGCCTGACTGGCTCAGCAGTTAAGCTCTGCTTTCAGTTCAGGGTTTGATCCTGGAGTTCAGGGATTGAGTCCTACATCGGGCTCCCCTGAGGGAAGCCTGCTTCTCTCTCTGCCTCTTTCTCTCTCTCTGTATCTCTCATGAATAAATAAGTAAATAAAATATTTTTTAAAAAGGAGCAGGAGAAAATTTAGATATAAGGTATTTATAAATATAGATACACAAAAAGATATAGATTCCTCAGAGAAGATAAAGAATATATTGCAGCCTTGAACAAAGCCACATCAAAAAAAAAACCAAAAACTTTTGAAAATTCAATGGCTTGATAGCTAAGCTGGGAAAAATATGTTGAAGCTGACCATAAAATAAAATTAAAAGGAAAGAATAAATAAAAGGTTGGAGAAAAAAGTTAAGAATTGCAAAAAATTAATCTAAGAAACCCAAAATGTATCAAATAAGAGTTCCAGTAGAAACTAGAGATTAAAATCTGTAAGGAAAAAAGTATGAGAAAGGGAAATTCTTCAGAATTGAGAGACACTTGTTTCCAAATTGAAAGGACCTATTGAGTACTAAGCATGATGATTTAAAAAAGAAAAAAAAAGGAAGAAATATCAGTGTATTAAAGAGATATAAAGTCCTGAGAGGAAAAATGAAAACAAAACAAGATTGCATAAAAAGGACCAGAAGTCAGATTTCAATAATAATAATTCTTTCTTGCAGATAAAGAAGTAATGTCTTCAAAACACGGAGAAAAATCTATTTCCAACCCACAATCATATTTCTGCAATATTATTTGCAAATGTGTGAGTGGAATAAGATAATTTTAAGCATGCAAAGTTTGATTAAATATTGTTTCCCAAATGTCTTTACACAGGAACCTACTGGATGACACGCTCCAGAAATGCAAAGGAATAAATTAAAAAAGACAAAACATTGGACGCAGGTAACGAAAAAAAAAAAAAAAAAACACCACCATATAGAAATTATTTTAAAATATCAGAGAATTTATGTATTTTCTATGACATCTACTAGTTATTCTATTTCATATTTAAAAAATAAAGAAATACCCAAGATAGTGTGAAGGTAGGCACCAAGATGCCATGTAGTCAACAAAGAGGGAGAGAAAGCACTCCATATTGGAATCAGGGAATATCTCTCTCAGAGGAATTGCTCTGAGCAAACAAAAAAGAGAAACTTCCAGGTAACCTGATGTATTTGAGGAAAGATTTAAAGATAGTTACCAATAAAACTAAGGCAATAGAAAAGAAGAAAAATAATTATCCCATGGAAACCAAAATTACAAGAAAGGAAATGTAACCATATTATGGTACATGGCTTAGCTATTGAATACTATTTAGATAGTATGCAAATAAATAATCTATTTGGGACAATATGGAAATGGCAAATAATATGGAAAAATATGGATAATAAATAATCTATTAAAAGAAATTGTGGTTTTTCTCCCTTGGGTTAAAGAAACTATATGTATATGTAATAGTGAAGAGAGGTAATTTTTATATTTTATAGTAGGGAGTCCTTAGAAAATGTCTGCTTTTCTTAAAATCAAAATATAGTGCTATAAAAATATTTAGAAATATGAAGCTACATAACATACAGAAGAAAGAGCTGAAAAAATTAAGGTGATGATCTCCTGGATTCCAAAATCAATCATATCTTGGGGTGAGACATTTTACTGGGGTAAAAGTGGAGAAAATAGGAAGGAGATGGAGATGAAAGGAATAGTTCAGTGTTCAAAGCAACAGGAATGCATGAGTAGTTAGGTATGAAAGCAGGATAAAGAGAGGGACAGTCCTGAACAATGATTTGCAAAGATTTTATTTGGTATACTTCCCCCATCAAAATAGCAAATTCTTGCAATTGTCCCAAAGTATCACAGCATAGCTTTATGATAGCCAATAGCCACAGACGCTATTTGTATTTATGTTTAAATTAACACAATTAAAATTAAATTTAAAAATTCAGTTTCTCAGGCACACTCTGGCATCACATTCTCAGGGGCATCATATTAAGACTGCTAATATGCCAAAACAATCCTAAGTAAAAAGTTTAAAGGTTTATGGCTTGAGGATTTGAAATAAACTGATTAATTTTCTTTTCAGGTATCGTGGTTTGGGCTAGACCTAGATTGATGGGGACATTTTGGAATACATGGAAAGGTAAAGTCGTGATGTCACTTGTGCTTGGGAAGCACAAAATCCACCTGTTCAATTCCAGCTGAGGCAGTGAGAAGAGATTTCCATGAGGAAATACTTCAAGTGAATCTTTCTCAAGAACTGTGAAAAGTCTGAGTTTTCACCCTGCCTGCAAGCTAACTGGTCAACCTGCCAGGGCTTCCTGCAGTCTGGTAGAAAATGGGACACTCCTGGGTCAGAGACCAAGGATTTCATTACTCACAGCACAGCAGGCAGATGAACTTCACATTTCTACCAATTCTCCTTGCACCCAAGTCCCACAGAAGTGACACAGAAGGGGGTTAAGGGATATGTTTCAGCCACGGTGGCTTCACATCACAGTGAGGAACCCTGGAGCCTAGCAAACACCAACTCTCCTAAAGAGGCTCCAAGCAAATGTATTTCACCTTCACCCTAAGATAAACATCGTCTTTATTATTCTGTTTAGCAAACAAATCTTTCCTCTGTCCTGGATGGAGAATTTTTATCTTCCTAGGCTGTTTTCTTGAAACCTTGAAAGATAGTCCAAAATGAAAACTGCCAATACCTCTGTCCACAAGACATGCAGAAATGTGAGAGATCCATGTAAAATCATATCACTATTGTCTTTATGCTGAAATTATATGCATTTTCCTATAAAATACTATGATGAGGAGTTCCCTGTGCTTTATGCATTTGCTAAGAAAGTGAAACTATCATTTTAAAAGTCATGATACTAGGGGAACCTGGGTGGCTCAGTGGTTGAGCCTCTGTCTTTGGCTCAGGTCATGATCCCAGGGTCCTGGGATCAAGTCCAGCATCTGGCTCCCCGCAGGGAAACTGCTTCTCCCTCTGCCTGTGTCTCTCATGAATAAATAAATAAAATCTTTTTTAAAAATAACAAATAAATAAATAAATATCATGATACTCTTAGATATGCAGGAAAATAACAAGTGATACCACTAGAAAACATATTTTATGAGTAAATATTGTATTTGATATCATATAATTTAATCACCTAAATCACATTTTCAGTGTAGTTACAAATAGGAGAATAAATTTTAATTTGTAAATTAGATAGCTTTTTATTTACTTTTTAAAGACTTTTATTTATTTGACACAGAGACAACAAGCGGGGGAACAGGAGGCAGAGAGAGAGGGAAAAGCAGACTCACTGCTAAGCAGGGAGCCTGAGGCTAGGCTCCATCCCAAGACCCTGAGATCATGACCTGAGCCAAAAGCAGACAGATGCTTAACTGACTGAGCCCCCAAGCACCCCAAGATAGCTATTTAAAAAGTCAACTCTAGCATAAGAATAAAAATAAATAGGATAATTTCTATTTTCACTAAAGCAAAAAACATTTAATGTGCTGGAAATCTATAATAGATGAAGTTGTCAATAAATATTCACTAATGAAGCAGTTCAATAACAGAAAATAAATTTTTAAAAGTGAGACTATCAACTGAATGCAATGTTCTTTCTCCATGTGTTTGGACTAGCTTTTGATTTAGTATATATATTTCACGACTATGATTTTGTTAAATATAATTTCAGCAGCAGTATGTTCCCTTTTTTCCCTAGCTTAGTCAATGCTTATTTTCCCATTTAACATATGAGAAAACCAAGTTCTATGTAAAGTGAAGAAATATATAAATATATTATCATATTCACATCACACATTTTCAAAAGGGATAATGGATATTATGTTACCTACTCTTTGCTGAAACAAAAGTAAATGCTGTCTAATATTAATTAATTGGACTAAAATTATTGTATTGGACATAATGTCATTGACACACACAATATATATGTAATGTAAAATATTTACAGCAATATTTACTATAGTAAAATAACTGAACATAATTTCTTTTTTAAAATAATATTTTATTTATTTATTCATGAGAGGCAGAGACAGAGAGAGAGAGAGAGGCAGAGGGAGAAGCAGGCTCCATGCAGGGAGCCCAATGTGGGACCTGATCCCAAGACCCAGGGATCACACCCTGGGCCAAAGGCAGACACTTAACCGCTGAGCCACCCCAGGCTTCCCTGAACATAATTTCCAAGTGAAAAATATAATTACTAAAATTACAGTGGTTATAAGCATTTCATTGTATTTATAATTCCTCAGGGAGGATTCACTAGTCTCTTTTCCATATAAATATTGAAAAGATTCTTCAGTGCTGCCTCAGAAAGCCATGCCCCCTCCTTCAACTTAAAATTGACTTTGCCCCTTATGTGTTCCTTTGTTTTTCCACTTCAACAAATATCAGAATAACTTATTACAAATAGTTCTTGGAGTTTGAAAATGAAACTACATGGTCAGCCCTTAATTGAGTTTCACAAACTGTATATCCTCATCTCAATATCACAAGATTTTCCTCCTTATTGAGACCAAAACAGTTCTATACAAGAGCCATACATTTCATCTTATACCAAAGAATGCCCACCACTTGATAGTTAACACATGAGAAAGCTCCCAGTTGTTGATGTTTCTAGAAACACTGAGAAAGCTAGTGTCGGTGAATAGAAATGAGCAAGTATAAGACAACAGAAAAACCAATATGGATGGATTTAACAATTTTAAAAGAACTCACACTGGGACTCTGTGGAGACAGGTTCATGAGGTTGAGGCATAGACAAGAAGGTATTTCAAGGGTGCCTCGGTGACTCAGTCAATTCAGCATCTGACTCTTTTTTAGGCTCAGGTCACCAACTCAGGGTTATAAAATCAAGCCCCGTGTCTGGCTTCACACTCGGTGCAGAGCCTACTTAAGATTCTCTTCTTCTCCCTCTGCCCCTTCTTTGTTCATTTTCTCTCTCTCTCTCCCAGCTATTTCAAGAATCATGGACCCATGATATATGTGGCAAAAACGTCTTCAGGTCTACAAATTTTTGGAATACAGAAGCAAGAGAAATGTGTGATGGCCAGATATAAGATGATAGAAGCATTTGTCAAAACCTATAGAATCTGTAGCACCAAGAGTGAACTCTAATGTGAACCGTGGAATTTGGGTGGCAATGATATGTCAATGTAGGTTCATTAATTATATCAAATCTACCACTCTGGTGCAGGATGATGATAGTGAGGGGGGTTATGTATGTATAGGGACAAGAGAATGTATGGGAACTTAGTACTTTCTCTTCAATTTTGCTGTGAACCTAAAACTATTCTAAAAATTAAAGTTTATTAATAAAAAACTAACTAGATAAAGGTTAACGTTTGTCTAAAGTAATTAGAAAAATAGAGTTGCCATTTATGAAGATGAAGGAACTGGAACAAAAAGTTTGCTGTTAGGTTGAAAATCATGAGTTTAATTTTGGATTAGCTAAGTGTGGTATACTTATTAAATTTGCAAATGTCAGTATTACATAGGTACTTAGAAGTATGACTCAAAAGTTCAGAAATAAGATCTAGGTTGGAAATAAAAATTTAGAAAATGCAAGCATACCGATTGTTTTTACATTTATGGAAATATCACTTAAGGATTGAATAGAAACAGAAACTACAATATTGCAAGGTCAGCAAGGTGAGGAGAAACCACCAAAAGGGGATGCAAAAGGAGCTTACAGGGAGGAAGGAGAACCAAAAATAAGACACAACAACTGATCATTGGATTTGGCCACTTGACAGTCATTGATCACATAGACAAGGGAATTTTTGAAGTAGTGGGGGATGAAAGAAAGTCTGATTGGTTTGGGTTTAGGGGGAATGAGAGAAAATTTGCTGAGTTTCTATAGTACAAACTGGATAAATCAGCTTATTTCAGCATATCTTCCAAATGCATGTATATCAATAAAGAAAACTACAAATACAACCTATAATCTACAATTAATAGTATCAAAAATATGAGTTGAAGACAGAGAATGCAACAAACTTTAGCTTAATTGGGAAAACTAGTAAATAAACTTCTGAAACCAGGAGAACCAGCTCCCATACCAGAGCATAGAACTGGGAGAAAAGAGACAGGAAAGAGAAGAGACCTTTCCTAAATATAAGTTAATATGGATTGTGTTCTTTCTAGTGGCTACTCAGAGATACCTTTCTACCTCATGGTTCTTGTATATGTGCCACCTGACCAAAGTTGTTACATAAATAACCTTTGCATGTGTGTGATCTTGCTGAGACTTGCTGATGAAATATTATTTCATATAGATGATATTAAAATATTAGCCACTGAAACTAATTTATTTTGGTATTCCCCAAAATTAGTGGTTGATTTTTGCAAACAGATTTTTAAAACCCCATTTATTGAGTCTATCTTATGGAAAACTAAATGGATGATTTAGCCTAAATTAAATCTTCTTTGTGTTAGTCTCACATGTTTATGTAAAAATTATAATTCCAATTATATAACTCATAATGAGAATGTGACATAATTTGACAATTATGTTACACAACCTGAAATGTTTAGAAAAACACTGCATAAGTATGTATGTAATTTGAGAATTTGTTTCTAAAAACATGTAAATAATGTGGCAATTATTCCAGAGGAGATTAGTTTATTGTTTCATTAGCCTGCTTAGACACTGAGATTCTATTAGTGCATAGCATATATTCAATCTTCTGTGATGATATTCAATTTAGAGAATGAGAGAGATTACTAATGTTTTAAAAAACCAAAAGTATGTATATATGCACACAATAGGCAAAAATTAAAATAACTCTTTCATCGTGCAGAGAAGGAAACCAGTGCTTCATATTTCTTATTTCACTTGCTTTATCAAAATTGACAAAACGTCATTTGCAAAATTAAACATTGGCAAAAATGATCCACATATTACCAAAGAAATGAAATTTCAAAACTAACAACTAGGGACCATGTCAGTTGAGGGGGAGAGAGATAGAGAGACCTGAGTTTGGAATTTTTAGGCTCTACTCGCTTGATAGCAAACCATTTCATCTCCTTACTGAACAAACACAGGTGTTGCAATAAGTACATTAAAGAATATGTAGCAGAATACTTTAAAAAGTACAAAACCATAAAAATATGCATCAGATATTACTAACTTTTATGTAACAATATACATGATTTTTATGCATCAAATGCATCACGGGTCAGACATACAAGAAAATGCACATAACACAAAGTTGCAGAGTATAACATTTGTATATGCACGTCTTATTAAATAAAATGTTGAGTATAATTATATTTATTTATATTTTATATTACATTATATATTACAGTTAATACTTATATATTGCTATTAATGCAACCAACAATCCTATGGCTTGATTTTTTTTTTCTCAAAAATAGAATAAGTACTGAGCTCAAGTAAAACACAAGTAGACCTCAGCCAGAGACACTGGCCACCTGATAGCAAAGAAACAATGCACTGTGGTGAGTCCATCTCAAATTAGTTCTATTAATAAAGTCCATAGATCTCAGTAATTCAGTGATATCCCCACCCCAGGAATGCTTATGATAATAAAAGAGGCTTAGAGATGTGTTAGGTAGATTGTGAATGATAGTACTGCAGTATTGTTAAATTGAGGAGAAAAGGCAATGTATTCCCAAAACTCTGCCCAACTGACTGCTTTGAGAAGGGTAAGGTGATACTAAGTCTGTGGGATAAAATTCATGTGAAAGAAGCAGCAGATGCCCTCAACACCAGTAGTTACTCCTTTTTAACACATCACCATTTATGTTCCATTCCTTCTAATTCTTACCTCCTTCTCCCTTCCCCTGACACAATAAAAAATCCCTCTAGCTTCTCTCAAAAAGGGGTAAAGCCCATTTGCCTGAGGCTTAGTCTCGATTTCATTTTACAAGAACTCCCCACACCTGCCTCCACACATAACAAATTATTTGCCTAGCAATGTGTGGTGGTGGTTACATATAGTTCCTTTTCTCTGTGACCAAGGTTTTTGTTTATTTTATAGAGATCCAAGGCATAAATGTATATATTAACTTGCAGGTGTTCATTTTTCTTAAAGGGTAATAAAAAATGTCAAGTGTAAAAGACTAACAAGAGGACTTTTGTTTTCTTTTGTTTTGTTTTGTTTTGTTTCTATTGTAATAGGGAAAATCCTTCAAAAAGGTAAACATCATTCTGGATCTGAACAGCAAAAGAGCTTGCTGCCCCAGGCAAGAGCAAGGTTTCAGAGGAAGTAGTTTCAAAGTAAGTGATTTTTACAGATTTCAACATCTTTTAAGAGTTAGATTTGCTTTCATCTGAGAGAGAACAAATAGAAGTCATATGGCTAGGTTCAAGCCTCAAAGGTCATAATTATGAGGTTATTTTTTTTTCCATTTAAAAGAGTTCAATTCTCTATAAAAGTACTTTATTCCTAGAAGACTCATTAGTCCAGGTATTAAGGTATCTGTGATAGTACTTCATAACTCTCCTATTAACTCTCCTATATAAAAATAGCCAAGAATTTTTTTTAAATTTTTTTTAAAATACTGAACTTTTAGGCCTATTCTCAGAGATTCAGTGAATCAGAGATAAAGAAAAGTAGCTCATGTGATACTGATATGAGTAGTCCATAGACACCCACATGTTGAAAAACACGGTTACTGGACATTGTTTACTGATGATCACATAAAAAGCCACTTCTTTGCCATGAGCATTGAGAACATCACTTGAAAATTTTCTCTGTCACAAGCCTCATTAATAATAACGAACATTTTTCCTGGGTGTACTATCTTGTTGAATTCTGTGTTCGAGACATTATCTTTATCACAATTTTCAAGTTGGGGGAATTGAAACTCAGACAATTCAGGTAATAGACTCTCATTCACATTCCTACAGTACATCACAATCAAGCGCCTCTTAGGAGGTCAGGCATTTTCTTGATGGTTAGTTAGCAAGCTGCAGTGAAGGAAACAAATCCAAGCCTCGTTCTTAGGGAGGAACAGGGTTGTAGACAGAGAAAATAAAATATAAACACATAAATGCGAGAATGAGACCATTTCAATGGTTTGCGGAAAAGACCTTAAGACAATATAATGTAAATGAGGTGTTCAGAGAAGGATAGACTGAGGTCTTCTTTGCTGGATCCCTGACTGACAAGAATGCCAGCAGTGGTAAGAAGCTAATAGGTAATCCCAGAAAGAGGAAACAGCATTTTTTCCTGTTGTGTAAAGGGCCCAAGGCATTTATGTTAAAGGCTACAGTTGTAACCCTTCAAGCTGGATTTTTTCTATAATAGCTGACTATTTTATTTTTGTTCTTTTTTTCAATTAAGCATGTACACCTGGAGGGATATGTCTTGAGTCTGTGCCAGAACAGGACTCTCCTACTAAGTGTCATGTAACACGAAAATATTTTCTCTTGGCAAGTTGAACAGAGTGCACTTTAACCGAATGACAGCGAGGCTGGATAAGTCACACATGAGTGTGGCTTGAGCTTACTCATTCATTTGTACAAAACTGTAAGTTAGGGAAATGTGGACAAAGAGGGAAGAAAAGTGAATGCCCTGAACAAGGATCCGCTGAGTAGATTGATTCAACAACCAGGGAGTTCTGGGTAATCATATTTGGCAAACAAAGATGGAGGGGGGATTACTAAAACTAAAATTTTGAACTCTGGGCCTCTGACAAAATGTTCATCTAAGCAGCCTGTAGTCAAAACAAAAACAAAAACCCTTTATCTAACTTTGAATGGCTTCTGGAATCCATGGAGGTCTTAATATATGGGGTGTATATCTTTGAAAAGAGTTGAAAATTGTGTTATGAATGAGTTAAAATAAAGATGATTGCTTCACTGTGTGGCAAAAAAAAAAGTGATTTGTTCAAAAGTCTTTCAAATGGAAACACTATAGTCAATAACTAGCTACTAATTAAGAGTAAGTTAAGTCCTCCTTTCTAAGATTTGTTTGGTCTCATCTTTTATATACTGTCTAATATGTGGAGCTAAAGCCAGTTACATGGAAGAAAATATCTATTGCTACTTTGGAGAATTAAAAACAACAGAAAATTGACTTGGAGTCTCATGGATTCTTAACGTTTCTACTTGAACAGTTAAAAAAAATGCTCTGAAATGTTAATAGCTTAGGATTTCTTCATAAGTGGAACAATTTTAATTAATCTAGATGTTTTGCCTGAACTAATAATAACTTAATCTCATTAAAAATGAAAATATTATGAACAATGTATTTTCAAAATGAAAAGTGATCTGGGTCCTGGGAAAATCCCAAATTTATCCTGCTTAGAAATTTAAAAATAGATGAGGGATTAGAGTAAAAACTGCAAAGTATTTCAGGGTTTCTTA
Organism: Nyctereutes procyonoides; assembly: GCF_905146905.1. Lineage (NCBI taxonomy): Eukaryota > Metazoa > Chordata > Mammalia > Carnivora > Canidae > Nyctereutes > Nyctereutes procyonoides. The sequence continues at coordinate 61,027,605 of NW_026575142.1, read as the reverse complement.
CTCTATCCACTTTTATTAGAAGACTCCCAATATCCTAAACTGATGTCATTTAGCCATCTACAGTCTTAGGGCTTAGTCTGATTACCAGCGAGTGATGCCATAAATCAAAGCAGTTCAAGGCTTGGCCTCAGCTACCCTACTGCCTTCTAGGAGCAGTGTTTCTTTTAATTTTTTGCCTTATTCTTCATAACCACTTCATTGACTTCTATCTCTGTTATGATCACTCAGAACCTTTGCTACACAACTACCAGGTTCCTTACTTCAACCTTGTTGGCTGGCCTCGAGTTCTGCCCCTGGAACCTGGCCCCCAAACCAGGCTCCCCTACTTTTTTACCACATCCAAGGGTTACCCTCTGCTATCATCCAAATTTCTACATCCTTAGGCCCACTTTCTGATTACCTGATACAGAGGCAAGATTTCATTCTAGATGACATTTGTCTGCTAAGAAAGTAAATAGTTCTTGGGGCATGTGGGTGGCTCAGGGGTTGAGCATCTGCCTTTGGCTCAGGTCATGATCCCAAGGTCCTGGGATCGAGTCCCACATCAGGCTCCCTACGGGGAGCCTGCTTCTCCCTCTGCCTATGTCTCTGCTTCTCTCTGTGTCTCTCATGAATAAATAAATTTAAAATATTTTTAAAAAGTACTCCTAAGACTGATAACATATAATCACAGGAGGGGGTTGACAAAACTATAATTTTTGAAGCAGATATTCCAAGCTTATTGAATTAGAAACCAATCTACATCACACGAATCAATAATGTGGAGGCCCCCTGCCCTCCACGCACATCGTCCTGTGATTTTCTATTTTGCAAAGATTAGCAAGTCTGGATATATTTTAGAATTACCCGAGAAGCTTAAAAAATCTATTTCTGGAATTCACTCAGATATATTTAATCAGAATCTTGGGAGTGGATCCAGGCTGGAGTAGCATTTCTAAGTTTGCCAGGTGATTCTAATGTGTAATCAAAGTTGAGGAGTGTTTTATCATAACCAACTCATTTGGCACTGTTCTAAGACACCTTCTAGTCATCTACTGCAGATTTTTTTAGATACTGACTACCTTCCCTTCTAGGCTGCCTTTTATATTTTGCTGTTTATGTATTTATTAATTTCATTCATTCCCTAATTACCTATTTTTTTTTTTTTAGTGCTGAAAGGTAGCAAGTATAATGCTAAGCTCCACTGCCCAAACTTGAGAAATTGCTATAGACTCTGGGCTGTCATTGTTCTGGGGAGGAAAGTAAATATATCAGTAAAACTTACAGAGGATTATTCATAAAATAGTAAACTCCTGAGATCCTATATCCAAAGGGTAGTTCTGTGTGTGTCTCTGTGTGTGAGAGAGAGAAACATCATGGTTTCAATAACTTAAAAGCAAAAAAATTGCAAATAATATTATGCCTGAAACTGTGTACTTTCTTTATTTTTTAAGATTTTATTTATTTATTCATGAGAGACACACACAGAGAGAGGCAGAGACACAGGCGGAGGGAGAAGCAGGCTCCATGCAGGGAGCCCAATGTGGGACTTGATCCCGGGTCTCCAGGATCACACCCTGAGCTGCAGGCAGTGCTAAACCGCTGAGCCACCCGGGCTGCCCCTGTTTACTTTCTTTTTAAAAAAGAAAGAAAAATAAGAAATGGCCACATGCATAGGGGAGATAGAAGAGGAGAGGAGAGGAAAGAAATATAATTTGGTGATAAGTAAAATGGGGAAAAAGAAGCTATTCCTTGGTAACTGGAATGTACATTTTTTTCAAGATATGAATCCAAAAGAAGCTTCTTAGGCTCAATGCCATAAGCTTCGATACCAGCAGTTTTCTTCTCCCCCAGGGGGCAGTGGCAATGGATGGGAACATTTTTTATTATCACAATTTAGGTAGGTTGCTACTAGGATCTAGTGGGCAGAGCTCAATGGTACTACTAAACATCCTAATAATGTAAAGAACAGCCTCCCCACACCCCAACAAAATCAGACAACTGAGACTACCAATGGTACTAAAGTGGGGAAACCTTGATGTATAACTATAATAGAAAATCAGAAAGCCTCAGATATGAAGCTGAAGAAACAGACTGTCAAGCAATTGGAATCAGAAAGACAGAAATCTGAGTTTATATAAATGTCTCGTCACAGGGAGGTTAATATTCCAGCCAGACTGACTCAAGATGCGGAATAAAGGAAGAAAATGGGACAAAGAGTAAAGTAGGAAAGGATCCAAATAAAACTGTGACAGATACAGCTAATGGTTTTGGCCAAACAGCACTGTCTGCGATCATGGGCATGTATGTCCTCATTCTACACTGTCCAATACCAAAGCCCTTTGCGGTTATTGAGACTTGAAGTGAGCCTGTTGAACTGGTGTGAGTGAGGATTTGAATTTTTAATTTGATATAATTTTAATTAGGGTGAGCTAGATGTGATTTAGTGTCCACCAATCAGATGCATTCATGTGAAACTTAAATTTAGAACCAAGTGGGGAGAGAGGCAAGGCATGTGGATTTTAGCCAACATGACTAGGTTCCCAGGCCAATAGCTGTAATGACAGTTTACCAATTTGGGAGGGAGCCACATTTCCATTGGTGGCTGGCCCATTTATTCAACATGAACTTTGTGAAACATTTTTGGAAGCTCAGCAGAGAGCCCATTTATTCATTCTTCCCAAAGTTTTTGTGAGCTGTTTGACAAAAGTTTCCAACATTTATTTCTATGACAAAAGTTTCCAAAATTTCTTGGTTCGATGTGTCTTAGTGTCTCAGAATTTTTTTTCCACAGTGCATCTAGGAATCTGAACTCTCAAATCCACATAATGTTCATATAGTGTAACTTTTAACACAGATATTATGTTCCATTTATTAAGTAGGTCAAAACAACCTAATATAGTAGTTTTCATGGTGTCCAACACATGTCACTGTTTTGGAATAAAAAATGTGAACCACCATTTGGCTTCTCTTTGAATTGGCTACCATTACAGCAGCACCACGGGGTGTTTTAGCCACAGTTGGGAAACTGTGGCCCAACGGTAATTGACATTCTGTTCAGACAAGCATCGAGTCTGTTTATTCAGCTTTTTCAATATCTCTAAAAGCTCTTTAGCATACATTTATATGTTCTACCAAGTTAGAACAGATTCTGTATTGCAGCTGAATCCATATTGATACAAGGTACTCCTGTCATCACATCCTTTAAACAGATGAGAAAGGTACCTTTTGAGAAAACAATAATTTTCTGCAACAGCCTCCCAGGTGGCAGAACTGGGACTCAAAGTCAGGTAATGTTTCTCCAGAACTAATAGCAGTAATCACCATACTACTCCGTATCCAACTACTTGGGAGGAAAATGAGGTTCAGTGAAGTTCATTAATGGAGTCGAAATCACTCACCTTCACAGTAGTGGTGATCGACTCTGAAGTCAGGTGTGTCTAATTATGAACTTTATCTCCTTATAATATTCTACCCTTACTATTAATTATTTGGTAATAATGGGCAATTTTTTCAGTTGAACAAGTCATTAATGTGCAAATCATCACATCCTCCCATGCCTATTACTTCAAGGATATTGTATGTAGGCTGCATGACTTAGTAATAGTCCTCAAGCCCTGTTTCAGCCCAGTCTTGAGGAGAAGGAGGATTGTTGCTATTTTTTTTTAAATAACTGACATCAAAGTGATCACTTCAATTGCATATGAAAAAGACTTATGGATTTCTGTCTATAGTCTGCATATTTAATACTCTGAATTAAAATAATTAGATTTCTGATTTCTACTGAAAGTGTTCTTGGGCATAAAATTCCATTTATTTTGAACCAATAAAGATATTCAAACTAAAACATGAAAATCTGCCCATGTTTTTGAATTCTCTAAATTTTATTTTCAGAATCACAACTCTTTATAATCTTATATATTTTACATGTTCAAAATTACTCTCTTTGCAACTTTGGCAATGTGTTATTCCTAATAAACTCATCTGCATCTATGTTACAGATTTACAGTTTTCTTACTTGAGACCACACTTGGATTCAAATAATTTTCTCTAAAACTCATATTCTAACTTAACAAGAATACTCTAGTTAACAATACAAATTACTAATTGAAATGTTGGGGTATTGAAAAATACTTCAAATGTAGAAGTATCATTGATCCCTTTTATTCATGGATTGTGCATTTGCAAATTTGCTTATTAGCTAAAATTTTTTTGACCCTAAAACCATTACTTATATGACTTTTATAGACATGAACAGAACGGTGAAAAATTTGAGTGCCCTGATACACATTATACCTACTTGAAGTCAAGCACGTCAATGCTCTATGAACAAATATCCTTCTTGTGGTCTATTTAGTGCTGTATTTTTCACCTTTTTGTGATTTTTTTGTTAGTGATTTTGCTGTTTAAAATGGCTCTCACATGGAGTGTTGAAGTGCTGTGTGGTGTTCCTAAGAACAAGAAAACTGTGATATCTTTATGGAGAAGCTTAGTTCAGGCAGGAGTTATAGTGCTGTTGGTAGTGAGTTCAATCTTAATGAAGAAATGCTATATATCCAATAAGGTGGGTGACTTTAAACAGAAACACACATAAAACAAGGATTGGCACTGATTGATTGACAAAAATGTGACCAGAGGCTCACAGGAACATAAGCCTGCATTTCCCCTAGGAGCGATGCTTAGTATTCACCAATCCGTTGTTAATGAGGACTTTAAAGAATATAACTAACACAAATAATAAGAATCAGCCATATTAGAAATTAGTTTCTTCCAACTAAAGCAGATATGATGCTGCTGAAACTTCCTACATCATTCATGAATTGTTTTTCTATATCTGACTGAATTGCTCCCATTGGCACTGAAACTGAAAACTCTCAAATAGTCATTTTTTTTAATGAAAAGGATAATAGCAAAAGAATTTATTAAAATCTATTAACTTACTAAAAAGATGAAACATTTACCTAGTAATTCTATGTCTTTGGCCTCCTCTAGATATGATATAAAAATCAGGAAGACACTGCAAAAAGATTACACAAATTTAAATCTACTCTGATACTCTATGATAACCAGAAAGAATTAAGTTATTAAATTATTTGATCCTATAACAATCGTATAGTTATTTGGAGTCATTTAAATTTTAAAATTTCTGTAAGAATTACATAATGGAATTTAATTTTTAAAAATTTTTTTAAAGATTTTATTTATTTATTCATGGGAGACAGAGAGAGAGGCAGAGACATAGGCAGAAGCAGGCTCCCTGCAAAGAGCCTGATGCAGGACTTGATCCCGAACCCTGGGATCACACACCCTGAGCCAAAGAGAGATGCTTAACCACTGAGCTACCCAGGTGTTCCCATAATGGAATTTTAATACATACTTTGTTACTATGTATATTCAGCTTAGCTTATTGTAACTATTATCATTATTATTGAGGTATAGTTGATTTAGTTTAGCTTTGCATTCATTTTTCCACATTTACAAAATATGTAAAAATCTATGTAATTAAAAGTATTTATAATTTTGGTTGTTAAAGACACATATGTGACTATACTAGGGTTCTCCAGAGGGACAGAACCAATAGTAAGCTATACATACACGCATATATAGACATATGCATGAGAGAGATTCATTATAAAGAATTGGTTCATGTGATTATGGAGGCTGACAAGTCCTAAGATCTGCAATTGGCTAGCTGAAGATGCAGGAGAGCTGGTGGTATAGTTCCAGTCTACATGCTGGCAACCTCAAGGCCCAAAAGAGTCAGTGTTTAGATTTGAGTCCAAAGACAGGAAAAAAACAAATTCCTTCTCAAGGCAGTCAAGCAGGAGGGGTTCTTTGTTATTCAAATAATAAGCTACGTTTTCTTCTTTTCAGGCTTTCAACTTTTCAACTTGTTGCTTGAGGCCCACTCACATTAGGGAGAGTGACTTGTTTTACTCAATAGAAAAATTGAATCTCCATGTTGTACCCCTATAACTAATGTAACATTGTGTGTCTACTATACTCAAATAAAAAAATAATAAACAAATGTTAAGCTATCCAAAAAAAAATCACCTTCAAAGAAACACCTAGCATAATGTGTTAATAAATACTTGAGCACTCCATGGTCCAGTCAAGTTGACACATAAAATTAACCATAACAGTGACTAAGATACTTTGAGGTACTGTCTTAATAAAATTATTTATTTATTTAACATTTATATTGAACAGGCCTTATTCTAAGAAATTCACAGATTTTTTTTTTCAATTAAATCTCATTTAAAAAGTAGCAACTGTTTCTTAAAGATTGCATTTATTTATTTGAGGGACAGAGAGGGCATTGTGGGGCAGGGGCTCAGAGGGAGAAGCAAACTCCCTGCTAAGTAGGGAGCCAGATGCTGGGTTTGATCCCAGGACCCTGGGGTCATGACCTGAGTCCAAGGCAGACCTTTAACTTACTGAGCCACCCAGACACCCCTCCCAGCAGTAACTTTTTTTTTTTTATAGATGAAAAAATTGAGACACTGTAGAGTTAACTTGTCTGGAGTAACACAGTTTGCAAGTTCCAGAACCAAATAAAAAACATACCATAACCCAAAACGCTATGTTATGTTGCCTTTGCAACTTGTTTTATAAAGCCCCCCAAAACCCAAATCACATTACCCTTACAATAAGGCCTGAGATAAACTTTATTACCTCCATTTTACAGGTAGGAAAACCAAGTTTCAGAATAATTATTCAGGTTCAAAAATTTAGAAATGTGGTTTAACCCAAGGCTAAATTCCCTCCCTTTTTTTCACAATGCCTGAATTATTCCCGAAGGTAAAATCGAAGCATTGGCTAAAAATATTTTTTGTTGAGCTATTATAATACAATGTATTGAAATGGTATATATACAATGTATTTAAAAAATAATCATGTAGAATCGGAATTTCTAAAACAATTTTCTTCTGCCTGCTACTGCTACTGGGTTATTGAGTTAATATATCATCAGGACACAATTGCTCTAATTATGTAACAGTGCAATTCATCATCACAAATACACTATCACACTGATAATGTATTACTCAATAAAGTCACAACAGCTGGCAAGAACATCCACGGAAGAAGGCAATGTGTGAGTTTATGTGTTTTATTATTTAATTTATTCAATTCAAATCGAGGGAGGACAACATATTTGTAAAACCTCAAGAGAAATTTTAAAATTTCCCAAATTAGCTTTCCTATTGTTGTTTCCCTAACAGAAAATGAAATGACATTTATCTGCAAACCTTGTATGTGCTTGTCAGCTTGATAGCAGTCATAAGAAAGTTCCTATACCATGACCTATTCGAATATCTCTGGTATATTTAATTAGCATCTACTCCTTTGATAGCCTAAATAAAGTTCTGTTTCCATCTAGTAAACAGAATCTTCTAACAAAAGAGCTTTAAATGATTTTTGTGTTCTCTGCCATTTTTATTATGTGCAAATAAATATGTATCAACTTGTAGCTACGTTTGTATCCTATAGACTTGATTTCCCACATGAGTCTGGTAAGGTTGTGAAAAGCCACATTGTTCTTACAATTTCCAAAGCTGACATCAGATGTGCTGAAATGAAACATTTGTATAACAATAGGAACATATTTTGCTTGATTATTCTGATTTTCAAACATGAAATAACAAGCTCTGAAATCCTAGAGTTTACTTGCACATCTGCTCTATTTTTGCTCCTACAACAAATGTATTTAAAAGGACTACTTCCTGCAGACTTCAATAAGATGCTCCCCTAAATAAATAATGAGTTTACAAATTGACCCCATTGAGGAGCATAGCTATATGAACTATTTACTTTTATCTTATTCGTGGTCTATTCCTGTCAGCCACACAGATCTGAAAACTGTTTTTGACTATTTTCTCACCTTTGCCCCATCACTAGTTCAACTGATAATACAACTTTATTTGGAGGATCTTTAAAACCTGATCTTTGGCATATTGTGCATTTCCAGAGTACTGCATCCACTAGATAAGAATGAAACACTTGAAACACCATCAGGCTTGGAGTTAAGGCAAATCTCCAGTGTCCTAGACCTTCCAATTCACTCCAAAGTGCTCCCTGAATCTGTTTCCTCAAATGACATCCAGTCCTACCATTAACTTCATTGATTTTATGAAGTTCAAATAGCAAAAATAAATATTTACTTTCTTAAACCGCAACAAATCACAAAACTATAAGCGAGTCTTTGGAAATCAACTATGATGTACTGGAAGTAGAATTGGCTTTGACTCAAACAGAGAATAATTAAAAACCGAGTCAAAAAAAATGAATGAGTACAATACTTTTCTGGGATCTCTGTAAAATGGAAGTCATTAGTAGGAACTTTTCCTTCTCCTAAATAATACCTCACTAATTAATCTGTCGTCACTTGAATCCATTGAACACACCTGCTTGTGAGTTCATCATAAGAAATGGGCCTTGCAGACCTTCTGCTCTAGGGAGTGGAATTAACCAATGGCCCCAACTTCTGCACTCTGAAATTCATCATGACCAGGCTTCACATAGGCTCCTTCTCCATGATTGGAATGTCAGGGATTCTTAAGGCAGGCCTATTCCTGAAAACTCTAGAACTCCTCTGAGGACACTAAGCTAGGAGGACCTCGCTAAACATTCCTTAGATTCTAAGGCTGTTCGTCTCTTTCCCTTGGAACATATTTATATGCTGTCTGACAACTCTCCCAGTCTTCCCTAGATTCTCTAACAATTTTCTCCTTCACACAGTTCCCTTAACAAAGAGTCCCACATTTAATCCTATCTTGGCATATGGAACACCTCCCATAAAACTGCCTGATTCTTACTTTCTGTGAAAAAAGAAGCAGCAGCATCAAAATCATAGCCATTTCTATGTCCATCATTTGTCTCCTCATTATCAATAAAATAATGCAACATTGTTCCTGAGGCATTATAAATCCTCAAATATACTGTTTATACTTTAGAACTATCAAATGTGATAAATTCTTATCATTTTGCATAAAAGAAAGAACCCAGCATTATTAAGTAAATAGTCATTTTGCAACATAGCTAATAGATGGCAAATCAGGAATTTAATCATGGACTGCCTGAGTCAAAAGCAGAGCTTCTGAGAGCAGGGAGATGCTGCTTCCTGGATGTCATCTGCCATGTGTATCACATAATCCAACCGAAATCTTATCGCCAGCTTTAAAAACTGCCTCCCCGCCCTTTTACTCTGCTATCTTGTCCTACTTATGATGGTGACAACATTGCCACATACTGCACAAATGACAGCTCAATAAGGGCTCAATAGGTATGCATTAATTAATGAATCAGTGTATAGTAAGAGGTAAATTGGCTTTCAAAAAATTACTGCCCTTATAGATACTCAGACCCTATTCATACTCAGCTCCAAATGTCTCTGACAAGTTTTTAATTTCAAGTTATGCTATATATTGATATGTGGCCATTCTTGTGAATACATTCTTGTCAAATGTGGGTACAAGTTCTATGTGGATATGTAGACATTCTTGTTACCTTGACTGTGCTATATTTGTAAGAAATCCATACCTGCATGTGATTATAGTTTTACATAGAATTTAAACAACTACTGGATAAAGAATCATTCATAAAAATTCCATTTCCACCTTAATTAAATAGGTCAAATTAGAATAAAGCCAAAATGCTGCTATGAAGACAACAGTATAGTTATCCCTAGTCACAACTAAACATTCATACATTTTTTCTGTGAAATACGTGACAAAATATTTCTCAACTTTAATGATTATCAAAAGGAAGTTTATTGTAAAAGTCAAACCAAATTCCTGGAATATATTTTCTAACAGAGAAAATGAACTTGTATGAATAAAAAAAGGTGTCACTTTTATCAATGTGTGCATTTCAGACTTCTGAATTCTCATTTCGTTTATTGCTATAGAAATTACCACTTGCCAAATTGCATCATTGTGGTGTGAATGAATCAGAAAAGTACAAGTGTATTCAAAGCTGTCATACTTAGCACAAGAAAACTTGGAGCTCATTCAAATGACAATCTAATCCTACTGTTTACAAAGCCAGAAATGCGCTATTAAGTACCAGGTTTATGGAATGAGAAGAAAGGTTAATGCATTTTCTTAGTTTAAGGAAGGTAAAACATGGTTGGTTAAACATAATGTAAGTCTAAACTGAAACCCCAGGCTTAAATAGTCGTCAATGCAATAACCTGAAATCATTATAATACCTTAATTTCATTATTCTTTCAGCCAACTTTTATTGAGCACCAATTGTGTGCAGAAAACTTTTTTAGCTCTTTGACACTCAGTCTGCAAGAGATGTAGGATATAGTTTGGGAGATAAGATGTGTATACAAATAGCCATGTACATAATTTTTATTTTTTTTATTTTTTAAAGATTATTTATTTATTTATTTATTTATTTATTTATTTATTTATTCATGAGTATATACAGAGAGGAGAGAGAGAGAGAGAGAGAGAGGCAGAGGCAGGCAGAGGGAGAAGCAGGCTCCCCACAGGGAGCCTGATGCAGGAATTGATCCGTGGACCTAGATCACATCCTGAGCCAAAGGCAGTGGCTCAACCGCTGAGCCACACAGGTGTCCCAACCATGTATATAATTTTAAACTACAAACAGTTCATAAGAAGAAGGATTCTAGTAAAATGACAGCTTCAATGGAAGGATCTAAATATTTCTTCCCAAAATTAATAAAATCATATATCTGACCCCTATAAGAGTTTCAAAATAATATGTGAGCTTAAGTTATCAATTGACAAGAATGTCTATTGATCGATAGGGCACAATTAAGAGATGGATCTTATTACTGTTTACTTTCTAGGCTACATCCTTATTCATGGCATATTCATTTTCCTCTGCATTTTATCAAATAGCCTTAGAATTCCAGGAGGTACTGGGAGATAACTAGGCTAAGAATTATTCGACTGTGTATATGAACATCATTGAACTTATCTGGTTTACAATAACAAAGTTATTTCAGGTAGTATTTGCTAAATAAATAATTCTTAATGAGAAGGATATTTCACATTTAAGCTGAGATGCCATTCCTCTAACAGTGAAAATGCCAATTTTCACAAATTTTACTTTTAATTCAAAGTTCTAATTAATAAAATAAGAAATAGAATATAAATAATCACAAGTCTTTGGTGATAATAGCATTCATACCTGTGAGTCACAAATAAATACTTCAAAGATTATTATAATTAACAAACACTATAGCATTGAATGAAGTCAACTGCTTACCTATAGATCAATGGTAATTAACTGGAGAAAATACTAAAAAAGATTTTTGTTCATAAATGCAATGGAAATATAACATTATAATAAAAAATTTACAAGGAATGTGTGCAGCATATGAATAAAAACCTTCTAAATACAAAGTAAAAGACAAAAAAACTTGCATAAATGGGTCAAGGTGTGACCCATGGCTCATGTCCATCTGAAGCTCCAAGTGGGGAAGAATCTGCTTCTGAGCTCATGTAGTTGTTGGGAGGATTTCTTATCATATAAGAAAAAATACTATTAGGAAACTTAATATTATGAATTTGACAATAATTCTAAAGTTGATATTTAACTTCCTTGTGATGATTTTTACAAGCACAAGAAATACTTTTAACTGGAAAAAGAAATCTCTGAAGTCTCTCATTTAAGATGGAAAACTGAGCACTCATATGCTATTTCTATATTTCAATTGTAACAGAAGGTAGTCACTCAATTTTAGTCTTGGAGAAAGTAGAAAAATGCTGATATCTGCATCTGTGTGGTATATTAGAAGGAGCCTAACTGCATAAGTTGTTGCCTAGGCATATCTTGAAAGCATTGACCTCATAATTCTTCCAGAGCCAAGTTTTTCTTTATAATCTGTTGACTCTGAACTTAGTGTTTGCCTGGCCCTCATGAAAATATAGGCTTTGTGCAAAGCAGAATCTAAGATAGCCCCCAGTGATCTTCTCTTCCTGGCATTCATACACTTGTGCAATTCTATCCCCCTTAGTGTGGGTTGATCTACTGACTTACTTCTAATGAACAGAATACAGCAAATGTGATGGGATGTTACTTCTATGTTTAAACTACATAAAACCATGACTTCCATCTTGCTGGCAGACTCTCTCTCTCTCATTCTCTCTCTCTCTCTGGATTTGATGAAGCGAGCTGCCACAGTGGAGAGCCCCCACAAAAGGAACTGAGGGGGCCTCCAGCCAACACTCCTCAAGGAATGGGGCCCTCAGTGTAACAACCTGCAAAGAACTGAATCCTGCCAAAAGGTACATGAGCTTGGAAGCAGATTCTTCCCCAGTTGGAGCTTTAGGTGGACCTGAGCCATGAGTCACACCTTGAATGAAACCTTGTGAGACACTCTGAAGAGAAAGGATCCAGCTAAGCTGTGCCAGATTCTTACGCCACAGAAACTTAGAGATAATTATTGCATTGTGTCTTAAACCTCTACATCTATGATCATTTTTTGCTCAGTGACAGATAGCTAACACATGCTTTTATGTCACTGAATATCACAAGGCCTCTCCTGTAGTATGATTTGGTATCTTCGGCAATCTGAATATTTAAATTGTTCTTCTACTCATGGAATTTTTTCATTTCATCCTACAGTTATAAATGTATTATGATAAGTAGTAAATAAATATTTTAACAAATAAAGGGATTGTCTGAAGAAACCTCTTAATGGAGTTTTATGTCCAAGGAGAGAAGCAAGGGGCATTTGAGGTAATCCCAGGAGTCCAGAACAGGTTTATAAGAAAAATAAATAAATAGAAGGAATAGGAAAGAAAAACAGAAAGAAAAAGAATAAGAGAGGAGAGGAGAGAGAGTTATGAATGAAATGGAAATACTCATATGAGAAGTAACATTTGTATCAATATCTAAAGCTGTTTTATGTGTCAAGTGATTTTTCGTCTTGGTTTACTAATTTATTTAATCCAGGTTGGATAGACAACATGGCATTTGTAGGGGATAACATATTTCCATGACTATTTTAATGATATTCCTATAGAGAAACTAATTTCACAGAGATATGTTGATAAGAAAGGAAGGAGAGATTTTAAAGTAATGTCAGCAACTTCTAGATATTCATGTTAAACTTTCATATCAAGTGATGTGATACTATATTCTCAAGCTTTATCTTCAACCTTTCATAAGTAGCAAATTTCAACAATTCACCCTCTCAATTTATATTTTAGTTCAAGCTATCTTCTACAGAATAAAGTGGATTCTAGGTCCATGAATTTCATGAGTAAGTAAGCATTCCTTTGACCAAAAAGCAAGTTCAACACAGTAATTTATAAGGTGATCAGTAATTTTACAAACATTCAATATCAGTGTTCACCCAGTTTACAGGTAGTAGTTGATAAATTATGGAACTTTTCGTGACAATATGTGGAAAATCTGTTTTCTAGTTTTATAAGTTTTCTTGAGGCCTTCCCCCTTTGCTTTGAAATATTAGAATCATTAAAAACAGCATAGATATCTTGATGTCTGTTTCACGTCTTTAAAAATTTGAGATTAAATTTATTCCTACTCTTGAAAAAACACACTTTAACACTTGCAGTTTGGAATCTTTAATTCTTACATAAACACATCACAAAATACAGTGTTTGGCTCAGCCAAGGTATTTTTAATAGGAAGATAGTTGCCATGAAGAAAACAGTGTGTTGACATACAGTCTGGTATAAGCTCCTTTTTCTGGCTAACTACTCCAGAATGTTGTCCAGTCATTACATCTATGCCATCAGGATATACTCCTAAAAACACTTAGAAGTCCAAGCAACATTATTGTCAATGTAATCCCTCATAGTTGCATACAAATCAGAGTTAAAAAAAAAAAAGAATATTTCTTCAGGGGGCCCGGATGGCTTAGTGGTTGAGCATGATCCTGGAGTCCTGAGATCAAGTCCCACATCAAGCTCCCTGCAGACAGCTTGCTTCTCCCTCTGCCTATGTCTCTGCCTCTTTCTGTGTGTCTCTCATGAATAAATGAATGGAACCCTTAAAAAATGGAAAAAGAGTATTTTATCATATCACTATTAAGTTTAAACCACTTACACTAAAGGATTTGCCGTGTTAGCAATATCTTTGCTTTGACAAGGTATGTATTTTTCCTATGACTTTGTCTTCCTTATCATTAGCTAGTACCTGAATATAGTAGATTCAGTAACATTTCCAAAACAAATCACTGATGAAGAAATTTTATGTGTGTGTATGTAGCAACCTGCTATACCACTTACTAGAAACCAACAAAATACGCATGTTTACATGTAATATATATTTGCTTCCATGTTTTTTTAATTCAATGCTCTTTCAATGAATTATTTCTGTTTTGAACTCATTTATGTTCTATACGTAAACGTCACTTGAGTTTAGATGGTTTTATTGTTTCATTAACCAGATCACCACTAGCATGCTGTGTTTTTAACAATTCATTGTGAATATATCCACAAAATAGTACTCAATAATGTGGGTTCATATTTTTAGGGAAAAATAGTTAAAATATTTGGTCTTCTGTTTTTGGGATGAGTGGGGAGAAAGCATTTCCATCATTAACATTTGATCTAATAATATTACTACTCTTACCAAAGATGTGTTTTTACTTGACCAAAAAAAAAAAAAAAATGCCAGTGAAATTTACCTAATATGTAAATTACAGTTAGGTAAAGAATATGAAAATCTCACCCCAATTTCGTTAATAATGTTAAATTATAAACTAAAAATAAAATTTAAAGTTTCACTTCTGCTCTTCAAAAGACACCATTAAGTAAACAAAAAAAAAGCAGTATATATCTGATAAAGGACTGTATTTAGAATATATACAAACCATTAATAAGAATAAAAATGGTCAGATGTTCTACATGCATCCAAAATGTAGACAGTGACTTCGCAGAAGATATATGGCCATAAGCACCTAAAAATATGCTTAGAATCTTTAATGTTCAAGGCAAAGCAAATTATAACTACTATGATACAGAATCACACAGCTACTCTAAGATTAAAATGAAAATGAAAAAAAATCATTAGGATTTCTCAAAAATTGTTGATAGAAGTGTAAATAATACAGCCATTTTGGAAAACAGTCCCACAATTTCCTCTACATTTACCATATAAACCAGGATTCCATACCAGCATAAGTGCCAAGAGAAATTTGAAAACATTGCACAATTTTAACATATATTTGACATGAAGATATTCAAAACCACAAGACCTCTAAATAAAAACACACATTTGAATCAAAATATTTTCCTCCAAAATTATTCTTTGGGTAATAACCAAAGAAACCAAAACCAAATATAAGAAACAAAAGCATAATGATTAAAATGTAATGAAAAATTTATCTTTAGGTGATTCCTTTGGCTTTAGCCAATATGCCCAACCAGACATGCCTGAATTTTTTTATTAATATCAAAAATTTAGCGCCTAATAATTAAGCTGACTGATCTTTTAAAAATCATCAGATAATGTCTAAATCACTCTTTGCCTCTGTCTCTCTGCTTCTGTCTCCAGTTCTCTCTCTCACTATAATTATACTTTAAATTTTTTAATGTGAAATTGTATTTAGTTAACTTATAGTATATTAATAGTTTCAGGGGCAGAATTTAGTGATTCATCAGTTGCATATAGTACCCAGCTCTCATTACATAAGTGCCCTCCTTAATGCCCTTCACCCAGTGACCCCATCCCCCAAGGTACCTCCACTTCAGCAACCCTCAGTTTTTTCGTATAGTTAAGAGCCTCTTATGATTTGCCTCCTTCTCTGTTTTTCTTTTTTTGTTATTGTATTTTTCCTTCCCTTCTCCTATGTTCATCTGTTTTGTTTCTTCAATTCCACAAATGAGTGAAATCATATGGTATTTGTATTTCTCTGACTGACTTATTTTTCCTCACATAATACCCTCTACTTCCATCCACATCATTGCCAGTGGCAAGATTTCATTATGTTTGATGGTTGAGTAATATCCTATTGTATATATACATCACATCTTCTCTATTTATCTGTCAATGGACATCTGGGCTCTTTCCCTATTTTGGCTATTGTGGACATTGCTGCTATAAACACTGGTATGCATGTGTCCCTTCAAATCACTATTTTTGTATCCTTTCAATAAATATCTAGTTGTGCAATTGCTGGGGCATAGGGTAGTTCTATTTAGGTTTTTGAGGTACTCTATACTGTTTTCCAGAGTGGCCACACCCATTTGCATCCCCACCAACAGTGTAAAATGGTTCCCCTTTCTCCGTATCCTTGCCAATATCTGTTGTTTCCTGAGTTGTTAGTTTTAGTTATGTTGATTGGTGTGAATCTTCAACAAAGTAGAAAAAAAAAAAAACAATGGAAAAAATCTCTTCAACAAACGGTGTTGGGAAAATTAGATAACCACATGCAGAAGAATGAAATTAGACCACTTGTTTACGCCATACACAAAAATGAATTCAAAATGGATGGAAGACCTAACGTGGAAAAAAAAAAAAAAGACCTAATGTGAGACAGGAATCCATCAAAATCCTAGAGGAGAACACAGGCAGCAATCTCTTTGATCTCGACCACGGCAACTTCTTGCTAGACCTGTTTCCAAAGGCAAGGGAAACAAAAGCAAAAATGAACTATTGGGACTTCATCAGGATAAAAAGCTTTTGCACAGCAAAGGAAACAATCAGCAAAATTAAAAGGCAACCTACAGAAAGGGAGAAGAAATGTACAAATGGCATAACAGGTAAAGGGCTAGTATCCAAAAGCTATAAAGATCTTGTCAAACTCAATGCCCCAAAACCAAAAAAACCCAGTCAGGAAATGAGCAGAAGACATGAACATTCTCCAAAGAAGACATACAAAGGGTATTTTGATGATAAAAGTATATAATTTATGAAAAAAAAGGTTATTGAAATGCTCTTGAAGATATACAAATGTAAAAGTCATTAAATTCTAGAGTAACTAGCAAAGTATATATAAAACTTAAAATATACAAGTAGATAGAGCATATTTCTGGTCTCTGCCCTGCTTACTCTGACTCTGAGCACTCTCTTTCCCAAACCTTCCTCTTCTTTTGTTTACCCTCACCTTGAGGACCAATTGAATATTTACAAAGAAAGCCAGCAGCAATCAGCCCTTCTTTAGATTCAGGATCCAGAGTCTGAATTCTGCTTGACCCCACAAATCTTGAGTAAACTCTGAGCCCTAGAGTAATACCCGACATCTTGTGCTTTCTCAAACCTTAGGACTAAAGGTGTGTCCTGTTCCTTATCTCCAGTGAATCTAATACATGTGTTAGCAGCCCAGCCCCTTTAAGAATGGCACCCCGAAGTCTAGCCTTTCTAGTTAGAGTAGGAATATTCTCTTTAATTTTTGCATGTTTCTCTCCTATGGCCTATAGAATGACTCATATATATGTTCTAAAAGTACTGAAATCTTTCCATTTACAGACATATATCCCTAACAAAGATATAGAACCTTTTCATCCAACCAGTCTCTGGACTCCTTATTTTCTGTCTACCTAATTGGATACTGATTTTGGCACTGTCTTGTCCAATTCTGTCTAACTAGACCACCGCAGTAAGTCACTGTTATTTATTGAACACTATTCTAGGAACTGGGTAAGTCATTCTTTCCAGGTCACCTGGAAAGTTGGCTGACTTATACCACAGGCTTCTACGCCTTCTCCTCCCACAACCTGTGCTGGCATTTGGTCTAAAGTCTAGACTGAACAGTGACCAAGTGAGAAGGAGCATATGTATGCTTAGGGGAGACTCAGTTACCATGTTGCTATAACAGCTTTGCATTTGTAAATTTTTGGAGGGGTGGGCAACAGGAATTCCTTTTTCAAAATTTCTTTACCTAGGAATCACAATCATTCACAATGTGATTATTGAATCAATTTCAAGGCTCCCACAAAACTGGAATATTCTATGTATCAAATCTTTTTTCATCCAATATCCTGTCTGAAATATTGGCTGAAATACTGGCTGAACTGTCAAAGACAGTTTAAAATATCAGCCTAATGTCTACTAGTCTACTTGCATTTGTTAATGAAACATTAAAAGCATTTATTAATACTGTCACATAAAACATATATAATTTATATATAAAATTTTATATATAAACTTTTCTATATTTCCTTGCTTCAATCTTTTTTTATACTCATTTTTAAATAATTCTCAGAAAAAAAACCACAATCTAGATCCTTCATAAGAAGTAAAGTTTTAAGTGTAAGAGAAAACACAACATATCTTATTTGAACATTCTGAATTTAAAGATATCTCCTGAAATTCAACTATTTTTTAAAGTAAGCTCTACACTCAACATGGAGCTTGAACTCAGTACCCTGAGATCCACAGTCACACACTACTGACAGCCAGCCAGGCACCCTTGAAATTTGATTTTTGATGTCAAAATACTTTTTGTCTTAATCATGTATTTAAACTGATTATATGTAAAATTTCCCAACCAAAATTAATGATCACCTGCATTTCATTTTTCTATTTGTATATAAATTCAAAATCAGTATGCCCATTTGAAATAATGAGTTCTGAAATATTAGCAACATTTTAATATACTCCTATGCAAGATATTGGAAATCACTAAACTGTGTATTTTTGTATGAATAATGTATTTATTTAGTTATGTCTTTCCAATTATTAGGGCAAATCTCTTTACTAAAATTAATAATAAAAGTACATTTTCAAGAATTCACTAGCTAAAACCAGTAAGAGTAAATCAGCTACATGGTGTTCTTGTCTCCTTGTTGCTCTGCCTTAGGTCATTGGATCCCTTGGGTCACTGGATCAAAATAAAACCATCATAACTCAGTTGATCTAATTACATAGAATCTTACCAGACAATTGTAAAGAAAATGGAGGGGGAAAGAGCAGTTAGCCAGAAAATTAAGAATCGAAGCCTCAAATGATCATGGTATGTATTACAAATGGGGTACTGATCTGAGTGGCAGTTGAGACTGTGCAATGGGGCACTGAGTGAAAGTGCAAGTCAAGGTTCTGAGTATTACAAATGACAGGCAAAATTTCAGTTTCTAGGTGAGGTTTCCAGGCTAAATACAAGCACAATATCAGAAGTTCATATGGACAGTTATACATGCAAAGACAGAGCCACTTACATAGTGTGGGAATCAAATTTTAGGTCTTCTACTAGAAACTGGAAGAAAAGGGCATAGATTACATGTGGGAAATCCTGAGAGAATGTCATGAGGAGACTTGTAGGCAAACATATACCCAAAATAGCTTACCATAATTATTCCACAATTGGATTTTCAAGGAATTTGTGTAACAGAGTAGTAGAAGAAAGGGTATAATGTATAATCTGAATCCTGGCCAAATAAAGCTAGTAAAGATGAAACGAAAATAAATTTACCATAAATTTATTTAGTTTTATATATTAAATACTTACAAATATTTTTTCAATCTACATATATCATCCAGAAGTATAATAATAATGCAAGTACAATTTTCTCTTTAAAAAAGACATTTAAATTTCCTTTTTCATCAAATATTTAAACTAAGTCTACTTAACCCATCTTTATAACAGAACAAATGATCATCTAAAATTTCTAAATGGATTGCTAGACAGTGTAGGTCAATGGCCAGAAATACTAATATGGGTATTTGCTATCACTATCAATGTCTTCTCCATTAAATGCTATCTTGATGTGCTTATGGCTAGAACTTGCAAAGCCTATGTACCCCATTCAAGCTACTCACTGACATTTCCTTCAAGTTTTTTTTTTTTTTTTTTAAATCAGGACACTTTAGGTTGGAAGCAACTAAATATGTGACTGAAAAGAAAGTTCTCTAATTAAGGTTCAATATGATACGTTGCTTTAACGGCCTTACCACAACTTGCCTTCCTCACTGTGCTTCCATAGAGTTATTCCAGTAGCCAAATAACCTTACTAAATGGACCAAATGTAGATCCCACTTATCCCCTTACAGCAGGTTTTAGTTCACAGATTATTTAAACAAGCCAATCACATATTCCTTATGAACCAGGGGAGCACCTCTTCCTCTTGATATTGCAAAGCATGCTACCATTAATCCCTGACTGCTCACTTTGTTCCGAAGTGTAACCCCCTCACATCCATGCATGGCTTGCAGTCTCTGTACCCAAGCTGTGATTATGTGACTAATTAATTGCTATTGATCTCATCTGTCCAGAGTTGGCTGTTATATGTTCAGCCATCTTCATATCCTAGGGTAGGATTCCATCCCAAACCTTCCTTCTTCCTTCATATCCTAGGGTAGGATTCCTTCCCACACCTTCCTTCTCCCCAGTGGGAAGAGGGGATGATTAAAACAATTGCTAACAGTGGCTCGACCAGTAAAAATGTAAAAAATATAGCCATTTCACAAAAGAAGACACTTTTTCTTTTCATGGCTGTTTTACTGTCTCAACACAGGGATCACAGATCTAAGCCCTTTCAAGCATTTTCAAGCATTCGGTTGACTACCCAGGAACTTGCCAAAGCCTCCATTTTCTTTTCTCCCCACCGTGGCTGTCTTTAATTTGAGACATTTTGTATTTAATCTCATTGTTTTGTCAGTGTTGCTCCTGGCATCACCATATTCTCACACAACCACATTCCCGAGTAAAATGCAAATGTGTCTGATGGGAAAGGAATGGCCTTCCTCTTGCATCTTTAACTCAGAAAGGAATATTTGTCTTAGAATTCATCACAATCGCCACCCTAGGGAGAGAGGGCAAATGGCACGTAGGAATTAGGAATAAGTAAGTGATAAATAGGACCTACCGTAATTTAACTGCCTCAAATCTCATGCAGTATGAATTGTATGAATTTGACTCACCATGCAGAAGATGTATCAAATTCACCTTTCTATCAGAGAATTTCCATGTACATGTTTCAGCAGTTGATTTGCGTTTCCTACATCATTTTTAAATACGTTTATGTATTATGTACACATAAATCAATTTATGTACCATTGTTTTCTGAAAATGAAAAAATTATTTTAATTTTTGTTTTTATGGTTTTCAGAGTTAATAAGCGTGAAAATTTTTCACTTATTATATTTCATATCATGATATTCTATTCTGGTCTATTAAAATTCAAGTTATCTTATAATCTACACTTCTTCCTCATTAATAAAATATTTGTTTTTGTTTAAAGTTAAATGCTTTATACTTTTGCTTGATGTTTTATTTTTTAATTAAAATCGGCTACATACTAGATGGGTGAACAGGAGCATATTAACTAAATGTCAGTATGTATCTCTAAGCAATAGATGCATTTTAATATGTAAGTATATATCTTGATTTATAGTAATTTCATTTCTTCTCAAAATTTCATTACTTTTTTTAATTTCATTATTTTTAAAGTATTTATTTATTTATTTTAAATTTGGAGAGAGAGAGAGCATGAGCTCACAGCATGAGGAGGGACCGAGGGAGAAGGAGACAGAAACTCCAAGCAGATTCTGCACTGAGCTCAGAGCCCAAAGCAGGGCTGGATCTTAAGACTCTGAGATGTCGACCTAAGCTGAAACCAAGATCGGATGCCCAACTGACTATACTACCCAGGCACCCCTCAAATTTTTGCTATTCTTCTAAACAGATTTTAGAAGCAGACTATTCACCACAGGTAAATCATAAATGACTGTAGGTTTCATTAATGCAATAGATATCATATGCTAGACCCATAACTATACTGTATTACTTACTAGATTAAATAGGTCCATAGATGCAAAGCCAGGAGAGCTGAGCACTTAGTATCATTTGATAAATGCTAGCTAGTGTAGTAATGAAGATGGAGCACTTAATTTAATCAGTACATAAATCCTATGAGTTAGGTTTAATTTCCCTCATTTTATAAACTGGGAAGCATAAGCACAGAGAAGGTTAAGCAACATTTACCATATTAAAACACCAGTAAGTTTAAGGTAGTATTCAAACGCAAGCCTAGAGCATCCTAAATGGTTTGATCTTTCTTTTTTTTTTAAGACTATCTTCCTTCCTTCCTTCCTTCCTTCCTTCCTTCCTTCCTTCCTTCCTCCCTCCCTCCCTCCCTTCCTTCCTTCCTTCCTTCCTTCCTTCCTTCCTTCCTTCCTTCCTCCTTCTTTCTTTCTTTCTTTCTTTCTTTCTTTCTTTCTTTCTTTCTTTCTTCTTTCTTTCTAACAGAGTGAATGAGATAGAGCACAAGCAGGGGGAGTGGCTGGCAGAGAGAGAGAGGGAGAAACAGGCTCCCTGCATGCAAGGCTGGATCTCAGTACCCTGAGATCATGACCTGGGCCACAGGCAGACCCTTAACCAACTGAGCCACCCAGGGGCCCCTCCCTTGATATTTCTATACAATTAGGAGAGGACCAAGAGCATTCCTGATATTATAATGCAATCTCATCTGTTGGGAGATCACAAAGTGCTTATTTAGCTTATAATGGAATATTCTGGAGAAAAAATATTTTCAGCCTCAACATAAAAAAAATTATCTTCAACCTTATTTTATTCATGTAGAATCCCATGAAATATTCCATTACCAGAAATGGCAAATATTTCCCCTCCATTCATTCTGTTTCTATTCTCACACCTCTTTCTCAGGGGCCCCTAAATGACTTTTTGAAGGATCCTCCTTCCCAAGCCCATATGGCCATGACCCAGAACCATGGGTAATTGGATCAACTGTGCTAATTGGAGTCTCTCTCTGGAATTTGAAGCTGGAACCTATTGTTAGTAGTCCTTCTGGATCAAGCTTGTGAACTATAAAGTCATGTAGATGGAAGGCAGGATGAGGTCTGTAAAGACAGGCTGCTGGAACAGAAGAATGAAGCAGATGATGAGAAATAGAAGAAGCAAGGAAAGAAATCTTACTAATCTAGATACTGAGAGGCAGAGATAATGAGGGAGAAAAAGATCAAGACAAGGAGTGAGAAAAGAGCAATATTCTAGGTTCCTCATGGCTTGCTAGTTCCTGGAGTCAGTCTTTCCAGAAGCCTCACTGCGATTTAAGGCAAGGGGTCTCATTTCTCACTCCAATGAATCCCCTTGGGAAGTTAACCTTACTTGTTTTGTTCTCTTTCTTGGAGCTAAAGGAGTCCCCACGTGAGAAAACAGAGAAGTACAGTGCAAACTAAATTCGGTTATGCAAAACTCAAGGATAAGTGAGTTTTATGTTTTTGGAAATACTAATTTTATTTACACTTAATGCATACTCTATTTTACCACAGATTATACCGGATATATTCTGCTCACTGTGCTTATTTTATATTTCCCAATTGACAAGGGAAAACATCTATGTAGATCCAGCTTATTCACATGTAATCTGGTAATTATAACACCTTAATACAAAATCTGAAATAAATTACAAAAAGCAATTTCCACAATAATTGGAAAAATGCTCATGCATATTTATTACCCTGAATTCTTCAAAGATGATTCTTTTCACATTTTCCCACTTCTTGAAAACCATAAAATTTGAAGAATAAAAAGAAAAACAGCGAGCATGCCAAATGTGTAGTCATGATATAAGTGCTCTCTTCTTTTTTTCTAAGTGCTTCATTTTCAGTCTTTTTCCAGAGAGACAATCAACTGACACATGTAATATGCCCATACATTTTACACACTGAAAAGTTAGAATATTTGGCACTCAGTTCTGTCAAGATTTCACAAGCATCCAGATTTTTAAGCACATTACTGACAAATGATTTTCAGGAAGCATTCCACTCACCTAAATTGTGTTGGTTTAATAGTATATTAAGGAGGGTGAACAGACTTAGGTTTTGGAAACTTTTTCAGGTTCATTTCAATAGATCAACAATTCTTTAATTTAGTTCTTGCTATATATGGTGAAAAGTGCTGAAGACAATATGAAAAAAAAATGGAGATATAAGATCAAGTAATTATGTTATAAATAAACTCCTTACTTCTCTCCTGGAAGTATCAGACCTCAAAAATATAATAAAAATCAGTTATTTTGGGGTTGAAATGAATTATGAGTCAGTTTTATATGATAATACAACACTAAATAGAGCATTTGCTCAAATTGGATGATAGAAAACACCTCTACTGATCAGAACTGCCCATCTCGCCAATATCATTGAATGCAGCTCTCATTCTTCTTTTTTTTTGGGAGGGGGAGAATGCTAACTAGGTTTATTTTATTTTTTTAATAATAAATTTATTTTTTATTGGTGTTCAATTTGCCAACATACAAAATAACACCAGTGCTCATCCCATCAAGTGCCCCCCTCAGTGCCCGCCACCCAGTCACCCCCACTCCCCGCCCTCCTCCCCTTCCACCACCCCTAGTTCGTTTCCCAGAGTTAGGAGTCTTCCATGTTCTGTCTCCCTTTCTGATATTTCCCACTTATTTTTTCTCCTTTCCCCTTTATTCCCTTTCACTCTTATTTATATTCCCCAAATGAATGAGACCATATAATGTTTGTCCTTCTCTGATTGACTTACTTCACTCAGCATAATACCTTCCAGTTCCATCCACGTCAGCTCTCATTCTTAAACATCCTGGTTCTGCTGCCCGGAAAGGCTCAGAATTCCCTATATATACAGCATGCTATTTCAGTCCTGTACCTGTGCTCATATTGCCCTCCTCTGGACAGTCATACAGAAGTCTTTCTTTTTTTATTATTATTTTTAAAGATTTCATTTATTTATTTGACATAAAAAGAGAGAGAGAGAGCACAAGCAAGGGGAGCAGCAGAGGGAGCAGGAGAAGCAGGCTCCCCGCTGAGCAGGGAATCCGACTTGGGGCTCCACCCCAGGACCCTGGGATCATGACTGAAGGCAGGTATGTAAACCACTGAGCCATCCAGGAGCCCGAGAAATCTTTCTTTAATGCAAATCCCAACACTTACCCAGTATGTCATGTCATATATTTTACTTCTCTCCCATAATAATCCTTACCTAGCTTTGTCACATCAGATAATGTATTATAGTAATCTCATTATGCTCCAATTTCACATGAATACCTGGTAGGTCTTTGAAGATATGGGTTATTGTCTGCCCAATCTTGTAATCCCCTGCAGCTCCCTAGGCTTCTAATTTTCCCTGTTGTGTTATCATAGAAATATTGAATCCCCACTTCTCTGCTGTATTACTGGTATAGGTAACAGTTTCCACTATTCCAAAGTCTGCTCCCAGCTGGAGATAAAAGAATATCATCTCTTGCTCTCTTCGCCTGAGGGTAATCATATCAGACAGCACTCCCTTCTTGAGCTTTCTTTCCTCATCACAGGCTTTCTAGGCATGGCTAGCTTAGGTGTATTATGCTTCTACATGCGGACCTC
Organism: Nyctereutes procyonoides; assembly: GCF_905146905.1. Classification (NCBI taxonomy): domain Eukaryota; kingdom Metazoa; phylum Chordata; class Mammalia; order Carnivora; family Canidae; genus Nyctereutes; species Nyctereutes procyonoides. Next base: position 61,002,369 of record NW_026575142.1, on the reverse strand, counting down.
CGAAACACAGCAGAGCACCAATGTAACCAGAGTTACATTGGTCATTTCCAACATAGTTAAATTTACTAGTGACTCCATAAGTATGTGAGGTTTTTAGTCATATATATTGATTAAAGTTCTTTCAAAAATTAAGCTTTCGCTTTACCAGAAAATCTCATTATTTCATGTTTATACTCTCATGTTGGCAGGAAAGGCAAAAAAAGTGAGAGGTTCTTCTACTAGCTTAGCTAGTATTGGAAGATGCACAAAGTCTTCTAGAAAAAATGAAAACATATCTCTGAGGTCCTTCTCAAAACAAAATATGTCAGTGCCTTCACCATTGGCTAGCAGAGTGTGTTGTCATCCACACAATTCTGGGGGGTTATGACTTCTTACTCAGAAACTTCAAATTAAGTGTCTACTCAAAAATACCTCAGGGTCCCAATTGTATTGAATTTTCTTAGTTGACAGATACTACAACATATCTAAGAAACCCCATATATCTTGAGAAGTAGTAAAGATGGAGGAGAAAGAATGGGATAAACCAAAAATGCCCTCTTGGTCGTCTGCCTGAAGAAAGCACTGCTGGAACTACCAGCCTAGTCAAATTAGGGGACTGGTCAATCAGGCAGTTATGTGAGGATCAAAAAGGGATCACTATATTATTCACCTAAAACTAATCAGCACTGGTTGTTAATTATACAGGAAGAAAAGAAAAAAGAGAGAAGAGGAGAAGAGAAGAGAAGAGAGAGAAGAGGAGAAGAGAAGAGAAAGAAGAGAAGAGAAGAGAAGAGAAGAGAAGAGAAGAGAAGAGAAGAGAAGAGAAGAGAAGAGAAGAGAAGAGAAGAGAAGAGAAGAGAAGAAGGGAAGGGAAGGGAAGAGAGAGAAGAGAAGAGAAGAGAAGAGAAGAGAAGAGAAGAGAAGAGAAGAGAAAAGAAGACAAAATGAAAGAGACCATTAGACAAAAGGATCATCAGAAATAAAATGAGATGATTCAATATGGGTATTTTTACCAGATTTTTCTTTCAAAAATAGTGCTACATGGGTTTTGGATTGGCATTCTAATATGCCACTTGGAGTATCAGTGAGGCCCCAATTGTTTTGTGAAAAATGTACCTAAAGAACTCCAACACATTCATCCTGCTATATAGATTACAAAGTTTCAATCCACAGAAAAATTACAGGAGGCAAGATGAAATAGATTAGCCTTCAAAAATACTCAAATCTTTACTACTTAGCAAAGTACTCAAGTGCATAGTAGAATGTCCCTCAATTTGGGTTTATAGTATGTTTTCTTATGATTAGATTGGAACTTTAAACTTTTGGGAAGAATATCTTTCTCATATATCAGACAGTACATGTTACCAGTATGACTTATTATTGGTGATGAAAAGTTTGATCTCTTTGGCTAAGGGACTATCAGGTTTCCCCCACGTAAAATTAAAATTTTCCTCATGCTTTTCTCTATTCTATAGAAGCAAGTCACAAAGGCAGCTTCTACTTACAAGAAGGATAATTAAGCTCTACCTCCTAAAGGAGTCTCAAGGAATTTGAGATATATGTTAACTCTATTATAGTAGAGTAACTAATACAAATTTGGTAGAAGATACTTTGAAACTCTGCAAATATCTTGTTTCTTCTTAAATTTTTGTACACTAGTTTTAGCATTCATCAATGGATTTTATTTTATTTTTTTTTTAATTTTTTATTTATTTATGATAGTCACAGAGAGAGAGAGGCAGAGACACAGGCAGAGGGAGAAGCAGGCTCCATGCACCGGAAGCCCGATGTGGGATTCGATCCCGGGTCTCCAGGATCGCGCCCTGGGCCAAAGGCAGGCGCCAAACCACTGCGCCACCCAGGGATCCCATCATCAATGGATTTTATTGACAGCAATTATTACTGTGTTGTTATAATGTTTTCCACTTACCTCATTCCTTCTATATTTATTAATTAGAATTACTCTGTAAGGGAAGATTTGTGTTTTCACCCTTTTATTTACTTTTATAATTTTTTTAAAAGATTTTATTTATTTATTCATGAGAGACACAGAGAGAGAGAGGCAGAGACACAGGCAGAGGAAGAAGCAGGCTCCATGCAGGGACTCAATCCCAGGACTCCAGGATCACGCCCCGAGCCAAAGGCAGACGCTCAACCACTGAGCCACCCAGGTGCCCCTCACCCTTTTGTATACTTAACCATTTATTTATATCATATGGACTCATTGGCATTTATTTTATTCTTTGGTTTATCAGCCAACACTTTGTTTGTTTATTCATATTGTTTCTGCTTACTCTACTAGATGCTCTTTCATGGATCCCATGTCCTTTTGACATGGTATCATCTGTTTGTTCTCTTGCATGTTTGTTCCGCCCTTACATATTCTGGTAGTACAAAATGCTCCAGGCTTATTTCATATTTCCTCTACTTCAGTCCTAGGATCAAGACTGGGTTCATTTTTCAAAGGAAAATATTAGAAACTACAATCTGGGTACTGGATGTGATTATGGCTATGGAGTGTCCTGTCATGTCCCTTTCAACAGACAAATCCAGGGAATATGTATATATATATATATGTATGTATATATATATATTATATTTATTTTATATAAATATATAAATATATATATTTATTTATGTTTACTTATATGTTCTATATACTTCCTAACTTTGTCTGCTATAAGTAATATATACACATATAAATGAAACCCATGCATACATATGTTTCTGTCTTTATTAGTCTAGCTTTCCTGCCTTGATTATTTTAACTTTTTTTTTTACAGTGAGAAATCTGACTCTCATTCTCTATAATATGCGCACTGCTTTACTCAACCCCACTTTACATATGCAGTTTCAATTGCTAACCTGTACTATTATGAGAAATAAGTTTACCAACTATAGCACAGTGTTTATGTACAGTTTTCTTTTTTTTTGGGGGGGGGGACGGCAGTGCTTATAATATCTGCCAAAACACTGTTTTTTATTTCACTTGAGCTTCCTTTTCCTCACTCTCTTTTATAAGGTTATGCAACACATTTATAATACATTTGGTTTCATGTGTCACAATCTGCCTTCCATGCTGGTTCCTCTCACATTCTGGTTGATTTTTCAAGTATTTGCCTACATTATGGCTTACTCTTTGTAATTTATACTTCTGTGGGTTTTGACAAATGCAAAGAGATATGTGTCTACCACAACTACCTTACAGAACAGTTTCATCAAACTAAAAATCCCCTTGTGTCATCAAGTCCTCCCTCTCCCCCCAACCTCTTACAACCACTGATGTATTTTCTATCCTAGTGGTTTCAACTTTTTCAGAAAGTCATATAAAAAGAATCACATGAGGGGTGTCTGAGTGGCTCAGTCAGTTAAATATCTGACTCTTAATTTTGGTTCAGGTCTTGACCTCAGGATCCTGGGATTGAGCCCCAGGTTGGGCTCCACGCTCTGTGGGTCATCTACTTGAAGATTCTTCCTCTCCCTTTGCCCCTTCCCCTCCTAAAGCAGATACAGACTCTTTCTTGCTCTAATAAATAAATAAATCTTAAAAAAAAAAAAAAAGAATCACAACGGTGTAGCCTCATGGGTCCAGCTTTGTACACTTAGTGAAATGCATTTAAGAATCATACATTCTGTTGCATGAATTAATAATATTTTTTTATTTTTTGTTAAATTATATTTCATTCATTATCTATATTATATTATTCCTAGTTTATTGAGAGTGTTTATCATGACTAGAAGTCAAATGTTTTTTCTGTATCTATTGAGGTGATCATATGGCATTTCTTATTTAGTTTTGTAAATATGGTGAATTATATTCATTTGTTTTTGATTGCTAACTGGCTTTGAATTCTTAGGGTAAACCCACCTGGTCATGTATATCTCACTAAGTGCTCCTAACCTGACTTCAGTTGTTAGTACATTTTATTTTCTTGTGGTTATATTTCTAAGGGCCTAGTTTCTTACTGGCAGTTAGCTGAAGCAGCACTCAGTTTTTACAGACTGTCTACCCTTCCTAGAGGCTGCTTGCAATCTCTTTCCATGTGGGCTTCCTCAACATGATCACTTATTTCAAGCCAGCAAAGAAAGTCTCTGCTAACAAGATAGAAACTGATATAATTTAATCATGAAAGTGACACCCCACCACCTTTTCCATAGTCTCTTGATCAAAGGTAAAATGTAGGTCACACACACACCCCAAGTGAGAGAACACAAGGAAGCCGTAATTATGGAGGTCCCTTGAAAGAGTCCACAACACTCAGTTTGGCTAAAGTTTTATCAGTTTTATCAATCTTCTCAATCTGTTTTTTATTTCATTGATTTTTTTCTATTACTATTGTTTTCTATTTCATTTAATTCTGTTCTAATCTTTATTATTGCCTTCTTTATACTTTCTTTGTATTTTATTTGCTCCTTCTATGGTAGCTTTTTCTTGTCTTCTAATGTAAGCATTTACTGCTATACTTCTCCCTCAAAGTTTCACTTTAGCTACATCTGACAAATTTTAGTTGAAATTTTTTTTGAAATGTATTATTTGATTCATATGAAATGTACAGCTCAGTTTCCAAATATTTGAGAATTTTCCAAGTTATCTTTTTGGTATTGATTTTTATTTGATGCTATTATTGACTGAGAATATATTTGTATTATTTGTGTTATTTTACATTTGTAAAAGTTTAGTTTTTGATCCTGCATATGATCTGATTAGGAAATGTTTCATATACCCTTGGGAAGAATGTATATTTTGTTGTAGTTGGATGGAGTGTTTTATAAATGTCCATTAGGTGAATTTGATTGACATTACAGTTCAGAACACTTTTATACTTACTATCTTTTTTCTTACATGTTCTGTCAATTACTGGTAGAGAAATACCAAAGCCTCCAAATATAACTGAATTTGTCTATTTCTTCTGTGAAATCTATCAGTTACTTCCTTACACATTTTGAAGCTCTGGATTTATATACTATTTTAAAGTCTAGTCTAACCAATCTATAAATTTTTTGGATCTCTATGATGATTTTAAAACTTGATATCTCCTATAATGAAAATGAATATGAACTTCATCTTATTGCTAGTAGAACTAATGTTCAGTTACTTCTTTAAGCCTCAGTCTCCTACCTTAAAACTATTAGGATATTTTTTTGAAAGATTTTTATTTATTCCTGAGAGACACAGAGAAAGAGGCAAAGACACAAGCAGAGAGAGAAGCAGGCTCCCTGCAGTGAGCCCGATGTAGGATGTGTTCCCAGGACCCTGAGAGCACAACCTGAGCCAAAGGGATACACTCAACAAGTGAGCCAGCCAGGCATCCCAAAACTATTAAGATATTAATATTCTCACTGAGAATGAGAAAGGCATTTAGGTCTTGGGGTACTTCTGATGAACCCAATCATCCTTACAGGTCACTAGCCGCAGATAAGGTCACTTTGTAGCAGTGATGAAGAGAATCTAGCATTAGATCCCTCCTTAGTCATACTTGAGAACATATTAAAAACAAGATTGCTATGCAAACTAGGAAAATCACCAAACATGCCTTTCCTAGATAATTTGAGTTACTTCTGCTCTTTACAAGTTGGAACTTTGGCCTCCTTTCACTATTCCAGCTTCTTCAACAAAGTAATCATAGAAATATCTCCATTCTCAATAATACCAATCCTGAGTAACCTTCAGTTCTTTGTCCTTTCCTAAAATCACCTTACACAAGACCAAATCTTCAAACACCTTCTTACTGAGACACTTAATGATTTCCCAAAGGGACCCATTTCCTTGTTGTTGCAAGCATCATGAAACCTAACTTTACTGCTCTTTTCCTGGTGTAATTTGATAGTTTGGGCATCAATGGAAGCAAAATAGAGATATGGTAAAAATTAGTTATGGTAATTAAAAAATGTTCAGCACTGGGTCTACCTATATGATAAACACTCATACTTTAACATAGCTAACTTTCCAGTTGAAACAGTGTTTTTGAGGAAAGCAACTGTGTTCAATTCATTGCTATGTTTCTGTGATACAATAATGTGCTTGAAAAATAATAGATGTTTAATATTTGTTGGATGGATCGAATACTAATATTTAAATATTAATAATTTAAAAATTTAGAAATTATACAAGAACATAATGAAGACTCTGTATATTACATAGAAGAAAGTAGGTAAAGAGTAAGATGGCAAAAAGAGTAAAATCATAGAATAAGATAGATCTTTAAAGTAACTGAAAAAAGAGTATCTAGATACTCTCACTGATATCACTCCAATATATACAAATGAACATTTGTTTTCTGTTTCTTATTTGGTTGAGTGAGCATTGGCTCCAGCATTATACTCTAGAGTCCCTAAAGAACTGGTTTTCATCTCATGCTCAAAACATCCACTCATATTCAATATTAGGCTACTAATTTCTTTCAAGACCTATGGCCTATAAGGAAACCTATGGGTTTCCTTTAAGGCCCTTCATGCTTTATCCCCAGTGCAAGTTTTAACAGAATTTGTGGCTAATGCTCTTCTGGATTCAGCATCATTTTCTCAAGATTCCAGACTAACATTAAATTTGCTAGATTAAACAACTTTCGGCCTCTGGGATAGCATTTGGTACACTAGAGCAGACTTTCTCTATTAAACTAATGATGCACTAAATGGCACGCTGATGACCTGAAAGAATAAATGTGTCTCCTTGAGAACAGGACTTCTAACTAGGGAGAAACTTGGACATTAGGAAAAAATATGGCTCATTAATGCTCAACCATAAACTATATAATCAATAATCCAGGAACCCAGAAGGTCTCTTTACGTAGTGAGGTATTAATATATTATTAATATTCTTTTTAAACATTGATAAGGTGCATCTTGTCAGCTAATTAAAACACTGTTTCTACTAGATAAATACAAAAGAAAGAGCAAATTTCAGTGTATTCCTGTCAATTGATTAGCTTACAGATTGATTTACTAGCATTATATTTAATTAAAGCCCTATTTGGTTTTAATGGAAAGAAGTTATGTTTGCAAACATTACTTTGTTTTTATAATCCTTCTTTCTACCTCAAAATCTCTCTGTATGAAAAGAAGGCCAGTTTCTCTAGCTTTGAAGAGTTTTAGCCATTCAGGTATATTTAAAATTTGTAGTTAAATTTCATGAAACTGCTGAGGGTAGAGTTTTTAAATTTGATTTCTCAATTAAGAAAATAGACTGAAAAAAAAAAAGAAAATAGACTGACCGGGTTATAATAATATCAATTTTATGTCTTATATGTCTGAATTATTTATTTACTCTACTTTTTATTGTGAAGTAATTATAGACCCACAGGAATTTGCAAAAATAATATAAAGATATCTTTGCACCCTTCACTCAGATTCCCACAATGACAACATGTAACTGTAATACAGTATCCAAACCAGGAAACTGACATTGGTATATTGGTATACTGTTTAAACTAGATTACAGACAGTATTCAGTTTCACCATTTTTAAAACGTGCATTCAATTTTATTTGTGGGTGTATATATATAAATAATTCTATCCCACACTTCTATCCGATGTGTTTTGTGTAAACACACTCACAATCAATTTCTTTTGAGAAATGTAGAAAGATTTAATTTCACATGAAAACTAATACTTGTTATGCTAAAACAGTATCTGAAAGACTGAGTTAGGAAAAAGTAAAGCAGCAAGTACTGTGGAAAATCAGTAAGAAGGGATCTTGTAACATACCATTAAGGAAAGAACTAGACTATATGGCAACTATCTCTAATATACCACAGGGAGAATATGCTTGATGACTGTGTTTGACCTCTCTAATATGATAAAAGTATAACAATCAATATCGAAATAAGACTTGCTCTGTATATTGGAAAAAATATTGGTAATGATGTATCACATGTTTACAGTACAAAGTATTAGTGACAAATAATTTTATAACTTTTAATATATTTTATTTAAAAATTTTATTTATTTACTCATAAGACACACAGAGAGAAAGGCAGAGACATAGGTAGAGGGAGAAGCGGGCTCCCTTTTGGGAGCCTGATGTGGGACTCAATCCCAGAACCCCAGGATCATGACCTGACCAAACCACTGAGCAACCCAGGTGCCCCTAATATACTTTATTTCTGAGAATAGTTTAAGGTTCATAGCAAAATTGAGCAGAAGGCAAGAGATTCCTCATATACCTCCTGCCCCTATACATGCATAGCAGCCCCCATTATTAGCATCCTCCACCTGAGTAGTACATTTTTTACAATTGCTGTATCTACATTGACCCACCATTAACCCCAGAATCCATAGCTTATGTTAGATTTTACTCTTGGTGTTATACATCTTATGAATTTGGACCACTCTATAACTTGTATAATGATACATATCACCATTATAATGTGATGTGGAATAGTTTCATTGCCCTAGAAATCCTCTGCTTTCTACCTATCCATCCTTCCCTCCCACCTAGCTCTCCAGCAACCATTGACCTTACTGTTGCCATACATTTGCCTTTTCTAGAAAACCTTGATGACCTTGTGTTTGGCGACAACTTTTTGGATACAACACCAAAGTCACAATTCATGAAAGAAATAATGGATAAACTGGACTTCATCAAAATTAAAAATTTCTACTCTAAGAAAGGCACTGTCCAAAAGAACAAGAGACAAGCCATAGACTGGGAAAAATATTTCCAAAAGACACATCTGATAAAGGACTGTTATCCAAAATGTACTAAAAGCTTTTAAAACTCAGTAATAAGAACACAAACAACCCAACTGAAAAACAGGCCAAAGGCCTTAATTGTCCCCTTACCAAGGAAGATACACAGATGGCAACCAAGCATATGAAAAGATGTTCCATATCATACGTCCTCAGGAAAATGCAAATTAAAACAATGAGATACCACTGCATACCTATTAAGATGGCCAAAATCTGGAACACTGACAACACCCAATTCTGACAAGAATGTAGAGTAACAAGAGTTCTCATATATTGCTGGTAGGAAGGCAAAATGGTACACCCACTTTGGAAGACAGTTTGGTAGTTTCTTGCAAAACTAAACATACTCTTACCACACAATCCAGCAATTGCACTTCTTGGTATTCACCCAAAGGAATAGAACATTCATATTCACACAAAACCTGCACACAGATGTTTATAGAAGCTTTATTCATAATCGCCGAAATGTGAAAGCAACCAAAATGCCTTTGGTAAATAGATAAATAAGCTGTGAATTAGTAAATAAACGATGGTACATTCAGACAATAGAGTACTATTTAGCAATAAAAAGAAATGAGCTATCAAACCATGAAAAGAAATGAAGGAAAGTTAAATGCATATTACAAAGTGAAAAAAGCTAATCTGCAAAATCTCCATGCTCATGAGAGCAACTAAGAAAAGATATTCCTACAGATTAACATACTAGATAAGCCATGGTGGAAATGAGAACGTGAGAAATATTTATCACTCAAGGCTCTAGAATTGTACTTAGCTATTGAAGATTTCAGGAAAATGGATAATGAGGTCTGAGAATAAATGACTCATATAGTAAGCTAGAAATTGAATCAAAATTTTTAGAATTCTGTTGGAAGCTATTAATATAAATAGGTATGGACTTTAAAATAATGGAAAGAAAAGTTTTTCTCTCCTGCCTCCCGAGTTGTTCATACTTGATGCCAACAAGATGTTCTTGGCTGGAACTAATTAAAACTATATATGCCAAAAGACTAAAAATAAAGGTTAAAGCTACCATTATAGAAGAAAAATATCTCTTTAGAAGTGCCATTAAAATAAGAATATCTTACAAAGAAAGCCACATAATCAGGCATCATAAATCAGTTGAATAAGAGGTAAAACAAATCAGTTGGAGTAAGAAGAAACCAGGATTTCTAGAAAGGCTTTATTAGCATGATCTTTTTGTTTTTTTCTAGCTTTCTTAGCCTTCACTATAACTATGGATTATTTCTGTTATAGCTGGATATCATTTTACCTTTATTAGGAATCAAAAAATAGATTTGATATTTAGTTGAGAACCAAAGTAGAGGCATAAAGAGTGTTAAACAGTAAAAGGGAAGATTTTTCTCTAACTTTGGTAGGATTCTGTTCATTGCCTTTAGAGAAAAAGTTTTATATTGTGATGATAAGGTCAATGAGATGTGCATGTGACCACACCCGATTTGGCAGGATGGTTCAGAACAGGCTTTGTTAATTATAGCAAAAGTAGATGTCCCAGCAGGAAAATAAGATCATCTAAACTCCCATTAAACATATTCGCTGACAGTTTTGATTAATATTTTTGAAAGCCATATTCACTCTATAGAACTGCATAACAAATTACCACAGCCTTGGCTTAAAAAAAAAAAAAATGTATTACTTCACAATTTCCAGGAGTCAGAACCCTGCATGTGGGTTAGCTGAGTTATCTGCTCAGCATCTCATCAGCCTGAGGTAGTGCCTGGGGACATATTACCTGATGGCAGCATCCTCTTCCAAACTCAAGGGTTGTTGGCAGAATTTTTTTTCTTGTGGTTGTAAAACTGAAGTCCCTGTTTTCTTTCTAGTTGTTACCTAGAAACCACTCTCAGCAACTCGAGGCCCTCCTGAGTTCCTCAACATATGTCTTCTTTCCAAATATGGTGGTTTGCATTATTCTCCAGACTGTGGGAGAGCACGTCTCATGCTATGCCCTCTTCAAAAGGGCTCATCTGATTAGGTCAGGCTCATATAGGGTAATCATGACCTGACCCAAAGGCAGACTCTTAACTGACTGAGCTACCCAGGTGCCCCAAACGTGATACTTTTTTTTTTAAGATTTTTATTTATTTATTCATGAGAGACACGAGAGAGAGAGAGAGAGAGAGAGAGAGAGACAGACAGACAGAGAGGGGGGGGGCAGATACACAAGCAGAGGGAGAAGCAGCCTCCATGCAGGGAGCCCGATGTGGGACTCGATCCCAGGTCTCCAGGCTCAGGCCCTGGGTTGAAGGCGGTGCTAAACCGCTGAGCCACCTGGGCTGCCCCCAAACATGATACTTTAAAAAATTAAATATTGACAGGATGAACTCAAACTTTGTGGTAGGTTTTTCAGAAAACTCTAAAATCTGGCCATTATTGAACTTTTCCACCAAATCCATTATTCAACTACAGAAATTTTTTGCTTCAAGTAAACCTGTTTATTCTCATTGCTTTTATTTATTTATTTGTTTGTTTATTTATTTATTTATTTATTTATTTATTTTGGTCAGGAACTTATCAGTGCTATTTTATTCGCCAGCTTCTCCAAATAGTCTATGCTAAATTTATTTTAAAACCTTTTTTAAGTACTGCTTGTTTTATAATATTTTATCTCTGTTCTGGAGTAAGTGGATTACCCACTTTTGTATTTATGGCACTTCCTTACACAATGCACACCTTCTTCTCTTTCTAATATTTTATTCATCTTCTTTTATTTTTGAAAGTATTGTATAACTTGTAAACATTGAAATTAGTTACGAACCAGATGTTTGTGTGTATACCCAAAATCTCTATGTTGTAATTCTAATCCCCAAAGTGACAGTATAGGAGGTGGGGCCTTTAAGAAGGGATTAGTTTATTAGGGAGGAGCCCTCATGAATGGGATTAGTGCCTTCTGAAAGTGACCTGAGAAAGCTTTCTAGTCCTTTAAACCATGTGAAGATACAACTAGAAGACTGACCTGAAAGAGCCTCACCCCATCCACTAAAGCTGTGATCTCAGACTTCTAGCTTCCAGACCTGTGAGAAATAAATTTCTGTTGTTGATAAGCTGCCAAATCTATGACATTTTATTATAGCAGTCCAAACACAAAGACATGTGTCCAAGAGATTAGTTAGCAAAACAAATCTAGCAATAATAAAAAGAATAACAAATGTAGAACAAGTAAGTATACCTCCAAATATATAGCACATTTTTTTCTATTTAAAGATCAGCAGTATAATTCACTCTATTAATAGAATAAAGAAGAAAAATTATGTAGTCATCTCAATCATTACAGAAATGGCACTTGGCAAAATTAGACATTGCATTATGATAAAACTTTCAGAAAAAGGAAGAGAAAATTTCTGTGATTTAGTAAAGGGCATCCATGAAAAACATTGAGGTAATGTTATACATAGTAATGAAAATCTTCATGCTTTCCTTTGGAAACTGGAATAAGGCAAGTATTAGTGCTTTCAAAATTCTTTTCAACATTTTATTGACTTCCCAGATAGTATAATACAAAGGAAAAAGAAATAAAAGAATGATTGGGAGGGAAAAAGTAAAAAGTGTACTTATTCATAGGAAACAATGTTGAGCATTAAATATAGCTTGATTGGTTTCCAAAAAGATTAGAATCAGCAAGTGAAATTTGCAGTATCACCATTAGAAATCAATATTCGAAAATACATTGTATTTCTAGTACTATCAATGAACAAGTGGAAAAAGGATTTAAAATTAAAACAAAGCAAGACTATTTACAGTAGCACCCAAATAGTAAATACTTAAGATTAAAAGTAAGCAAATATTTCAAGATCTTTATATTAAATTATTCCATTTTATGTGTTTTTAAAAACATGCTAAATTACTTTCTATGCATGTTTTCCTTTCATCACAATGCCAATCTTTAGGAACTTTCTCATCGTATTTTCAGAATATTTTGCATTCATTTTTAAAATAAATCCTGTCAGGTAATGATTTAGATATTGCTAGGCAAGTCTAGAATGGACCTATTTGTAAAGTCCATTGTCTCTATTTCTATTTCCATATCTATCTATCTATTATCTATCTCTCTATCTAAATATAATCTATTTTCATTTGCTAAATAAATGACTATATTAAACAATCTTAAAATATATTTGCTCTGATGTAATTATTGGTGTCATGAAATATCTATTTTAAATAACTAGAGTTTCTCCAAGTAATTAAACAGCATGATATTATTTATCATCAGTGTGGACTCAACCATTACAAACTATTCCAAACTCACATTCTAATAGAATTAGTTTTTGTGTTTCTCATTTTTATTATATTTAAATTACATTAAAAAAGTAATCAACCAACCCTTATAAACTGCATGTTGATTATAGTAGTCTATTTTAAGTCCTTGGTGTATAATCTCATTGTGTTTTGTGACTATATGATAGATTAACATAAGAGGCATGTTTTGTAATTTCTTTAGTATAGATAAGTATTTCAGAAATCGAGACAAAATCAAATATTTTACCTCAAATGATTGCTTAATCTCTCTCTTTGCTTTTAATAACTTGAGTTCAGAGATCAAAGACAAGACAAATGAATCTTTACAGACAACTGATATTCTTGACAATATTTTATATACTTCTCTGACATTGTCTTTGACAATTTATATACCTATTGTTCCAACAGTTTTATCGCAATAACATCTGCTCTTCACTATGGTGACAACACTCTTATCCATATTCTGAATTTTATCATTACCAGCAGCAATATCTATCTTCCAAAGTCATGAATTAGTACCCACCCTCACCTATCACCCCACCAACCACGTTTTCTGATCCTTCCAGCTTATTTATTCAAAGAGAGCCAACAGATGGTGGTGAAGTGGGAATAAATGCATGATGCTATGGGCCAATGGAGCCCCAATGGCATCAGGAAAGGACATACACAGAGCAGTGCAGCAACCCAGCAGAGCCCTACTGGGGTGGGGAAGGCATTTCTATTAGGAGGCTGATCGTATAGGGTGTCGAAACCTAGGCACAGTGAGGGAGGATGCATGAGGGGAGTCTCAACGGGATGAGAACGATGTGCATACAGGGTGTGGCAAAGTCCTTGTCTAGGTACTAGAGCCAAGTAATATAGCACATTAATATTCATCCTAGTTTTCTCCATTTTCATATTTGTCTCTCCTTTCTGTAAGTAACAAACTTAACTCCCACTTTCCTCAAAATAAGTACATATTTCATCAGTTTCCAAGTATGAAATCAATTTTCTGTAATGAGCATAGAGGAGAAGGGGACTTGTAGAAGACTGAGAAAACAGAACCAGAATTGGGGCTTTGTATAGATACCGACAATGTCTCATAGTTTCACACTAAGGAAATTAGGTAACTCGAATACCTATGTCCTTACATTTCACATATCATGACATGAGCAAGAGGGACCATCCCATCATGACAGCTGAAATAAACAATCATATGTAGGCAGAGCCTGAAAAGCTTGCTTAGAAGTCCTATGTATTGATACACAGGAATAGAGTATATGCACAAAATTTGTGGCAATCTAGAGCAGGATGTCAAAGCCTCAGTGAGGTGAGGAGAGCATGCATACAGGGTATAGACAGACCCAGTGAAGAATAGGGGCCAAGTAGACCTCTAATTATAATATTGACCAATCTTACTAAATGCAAAGTTAATTTTTAAAAGCTTTATTAAAACATAATTCATAGACCATATACTTTACCATTTTAAAATGTGTACCTCAGTGGGTTTCTATTATGTTCACAGAGTTGTGAGACTGGAATAACTATCTAATTCTAGAATATTTTCCTTACCCCAAAAAGAAACTCGCTACCACCTAGCAGTCACTCCCATCTCCGCTTCTTCCTATCAGTCCTAGGTTACCATGAATCTATTTTGTGTCTTTGTGTGCCTGTCAAAAGATACAGGAGCCTACTTGGAGGGGCTCACAATGACTATATTTTAAACAATTTGTGTATCAAGATAAATAACAGTAGTGATGGATTTTAAACATTGTCAGAGCTAGTATATTTTTCTTTCTTTTTAAAGTTTATTTATTATTTATTTATTTATTATTTATTTATTTATTTATTTATTTATTTATTTATTTATTTATGTATGTGATCTCTATACCTAACATGGGGCTCAAAGTCACAACCCAAGACCAAGAGTCAAATGCTCTTCTGACTGAGCCAGCCAGGTACTCCTGCAGTGCCTAGAGTAAAATGAAAATGCAAGGCCTCTTGCTCTCATGGCTGGTAAAAAAGTGCCATTAATAGTGTTAAAATATAAAGCTCTTTCTCACATAGGTATTTTGCTACTTATAAACTCAACAAGAGTAATATTCCTAACTTATAATAATAACAATTACAAGAAAATATCATGTTGCCATCATAATT
Organism: Nyctereutes procyonoides; assembly: GCF_905146905.1. Classification (NCBI taxonomy): domain Eukaryota; kingdom Metazoa; phylum Chordata; class Mammalia; order Carnivora; family Canidae; genus Nyctereutes; species Nyctereutes procyonoides. The sequence goes on along the minus strand of NW_026575142.1, from coordinate 60,987,312 downwards.
TTATTTAATATAATTAAAAAGCCTTTATTAAGGCAATTTCTGGACCATAAGATTTTTCTGCAAATTCATTTATCTATCAAAATTTTCATTTTTCAATTGATATTATTGTAGGCAACATCACTCACTCTTGGCAAGTACAACATTGCAAATAATTTTTCGTAATTTTTCATTTTGAGAAAGATCAAGCTCTCTTTTTGTTGATACAACTTTTAATGGTCTGTTAAGAGTATTTTTATCAGCTGTGAAAGCAGTGGAAAAATTTCTGATACGTTAATTAGAAATACAACTTTTAATACATCTAGAGTTCATATTCTCAAAGAATAACTTTTCTAAAATTATTTAGTTATACATATTAGCTTTGTGCAAGTTTGAATTTAATTTTAAGTGTAAATTTATACCAGACATTCTTATGTTTCCTCTAACATTTCCTGTAACTTGTAGAAGTCATGTAAGGAACTAAAACTGACTCTGTGATTTGTACATAATTCAAAAATCCTGTTTATACATTATCTTCAATTACAAGAAAAAATAATTTAAAAATTTCCTTCCTAATTGGGAAGGCAATTATTGATTCATCCAGGTTTCACATGATTTTTCAATTGTGATGATTTTTCCTTTTTCTTTTCAAGTTTGTATTGAAATTCTACTTAGTAAATATATAATGTAATATTAGTTATAGGAGTAGAATTTAGGGATCCCTGGGTGGCTCAGCAGTTTGGTGCCTGCCTTCGGCCCAGGGCGTGATCCTGGAGTCCCAACATCGAGTCCCACCTCGGGCTCCCTGCATGGAGCCTGCTGCTCCCTCTGCCTGTGTCTCTGCCTCTCTCTCTCTCTCCCTCTCTCTCTCTGTCCCTCATAAATACATAAATAAATAAATCTTTTAAAAAAAAGTAGAATTTAGTGATGAATGTGATGATTTTTAAATCTAGTTTCTAGGGGTGCCTGCGTGATTCAGTCAGTTAAGCATCTGCTTCAGTTCAGGTCATTATCTCAGGGTCCTGGGATCCTGCATTGGGCTCCTGCATTGAGATCCCTGCTCAATGGGGAATTTGCTTCTCCCTCTCCCTCTGGCACTCTCCTTGCTTATGCTGTCTCTCAAATAAATAAATAAAATCTTGTAAAAAATAAAGTATTATATTTAAATGATCATATAAAAGTTTTAAAGAAATATTACTTGGCAGTGATAACAGGAAACATTAGAGGAGAGTAAGACTACAGAGGGAAGATAAATTTTGAAGACTATTGCAGCAATCCTCAGAAAGCCATGGAAAGAAAGTGCATGCAAGACATGTTCTAGTAGATTTAACAAGATGGGGTATCTCTGATTTTGAAAGATGAGCAAGAGTCCAAATAGAATTTTTTTGAAATTTTGAAACTAGTTGAAAAAATAAATTGTGAGACCTATTTCAAAAAAAAAAAAAAAAAAAAGCTGAATTGTAGAGAATAAGTTGATGGCTATTAGAGGAAAGGTGAGTGTGGGGATGGGGGAAATAGGATATGGGGATTAAAGAGTACATTTACCATGATGAAAAACAACAAAATGAAATGAAATGAAACAAACCAACAACAGCAAAAAAAAAACAAACAAACGAACAAATGATGAAGTAAAATGGTAGCGAAATGGCTCATTGGTCAGAGGACATAAGGACATTAAAGTGTTATGTCTGAACTTAAGGTAATGATGAGACATCAGAAATAATTATTCACCAAACAATGGAAAAAGATCATGGAAAAAGGGTCATGCCTAGAAATTGAAGACACAAAAGTAAGGCTGAAGAATTTCCAAATATATTATATATTGTACAAGTGCTAAAATTGTGAATATTCCAATCAAGCTAATTACTTGGAAATTAGCTCTGTAAAAACATATTTTCAAAAACATTATTTATAAAGAAAGACTCTGAGGTTTCTCAGAAGACTCATGAAGGCTCATGAAGACTTTCTAATGCTATAAGAAAATTCTAGAACAGAAACTGAAAATCCACCTTTCTACCATCATGTTTTCTACTGTCCCATCCAAATCATCACCAGGCCCAGAAAGTTTTATAAATGCAGACCTTCATTCATGTATTGTTCATATTTATTTCTCCCTTATGCCACTTAGCACTGTGCATTGCATATAGTAGGCACTCAAATATTCTATGTGGCATTTTTATGAGGATTAAAACATAGAAAAAGAAAAAATATATTGTTACGTAATAGGTAGGGTATAATAGCATTGAAATAATTGCATATCATATGTGGGAAGAGATTCCTAGTTTACATTATACAGGCTAAAACTCTTAAGCAGTATTAAAAACCAAAGATGTAAAATTATTAGACAATTATGGGAATGACTGTGACATTTGTGTAATAAATGAGACACAAGGCAAAAATATACAGAAAATTATAAATTTTATTACACTGAAATATAAAAATTTATTTAGTACAAAAAACATTAAAAACATTAAAACATTCTACAAACTGGGAAGAGATTTTTGCAACTCAATAAACATAAATATTGACATCTATGATATGCAATAATGCTGCTGTTTTGATTCTTAAAACAACAGCGACCAATAAGGATAAATCAAACAACTCAAAAGATAAAAATGAAAAATCCTATCAACATGAAATCCACAGAAAAATAAAAACAGGGGACCCATAAAGCTGTGAAAAAAATGCTTAATTACACTAGTAACCAGAGAATTGCAAACCAACCATCATTTTTTTACAGTTCTTATTTTAGGGATGTCTGGGTGACTCCGTGGTTGAGCTTCGGCTTTTGGCTCAGGGTGTGATCCCAGGGTCTGGGGATCTAGTCCCACATCCGGCTCCCTCTAGGGAGCCTGCATCTCTCTCTGTCTGTGTTTCTGCCTCTCTCTCGGTGTCTCATGAATAAATAAATAAAATCTTTTTTAAAAAGTTCTTGTTTTAATTCCAATTAGTTAGCATATAGTGTCATATTAGTTTCAGGTATACAAGATGGTATTTTAACACTTCCATGCATCAGCTGGCACTCATCATAAGTGTACTCCTTAATACCCAACATCTATTTCATCCATCCTCCCACCCACCAACCATCTGGTAACCATCAGTTTGTTCTCTATTGTTCTTGCCAACCATAATTTTTCATTTTGGCATTTCTAAACTATCATATTGGCAAAAATTAGCATCTGACAGCACTGTTTCCAAGGGTGTGAGCAAACAGGACACCTTACGCATTCCTGGTGTAGGTAGAAGTGTAAATTGTTACCACCACATTGGGAATCAATGTCCTATTTAAGTTTCTAATCACAAAAGAAAAAAAAAAGTTGACATTGTCAAGGTGGGTCACTGTTTACTATTTATAATGATGAAAAAGTAGAAACAAATTCATTAAGGCAATTGATATCTTTTATTCAAATAATGGAGTATTTTCATAGATAATTGTCTACATATATTCACATGAACAAAGCTAAAAAATACATAATGGAGGAAGAAAAAATTGCAAAGATTTGTGTATGGTATGCAGTCATTCAAATACAATGCAAAAGAATGTAATACTTCACTATATGAATGCATTATTATGGGCCCGATTTTTTTTCAAATACATGTGAATAATACACACAAATATCAAACTTCAAAAGAGTGGTTATTTCTAGGAGGGAGAGAAAAGAAATAGGGATGGGCTTTGTAATAACTGCAATTATTTATTTCTGAAGGAGAAAAACAAAACAAGTAAGGCAGAGAACTAAGCCTATGTTTAGTTCGCTTTGTCTTAATAGTGAATACTCAAGTATCTATTATGTTCTTCTGAATATTTCAAAATTAAAATTAATCATTTCAAAATAAATAGTAAAGATGAATATTATCTTTTCTTTAACATTAGGTGAGCTGGATTTAAACATCTTTTCCCTAGAGAAGCTTCAGAAAGTCCAAATTCTTTGTGGATCCAAAGCATGACTAGAGTTTTCGGTATGCAAAACAAGAGAAACCTCCCTGATTAAAAGTAATAAAGTCTCTGAAGAGCAACTACATATAAAATTTCTTTTTGATTCGTCTTTGGCCCAATTAGAATGGGTTGTATTAAAATTTAAGTATGGCTTCTAAGCCATACACATACCATTAAATTTGCAGGAATAATGAAGCCAACCAATTTTATTCCTCTTTAATAATACATTCCTACATTTGCTCTTAAGGTAAGGTTAGCATTTATTTATTGATCATGATGCATTATCTACACAGTGGAAACTACTAAGCAGTTTTCATCTCCTGTGATATTTCTAAATAATTCAGAAACTAATTTCTGTTTTCTTTTTCTCATTAAAGACTGTCTCTTTTAAATGTAGAAAATGTAAGCGACCTATGACTTAGTTTGCTTCTATATTGCCCAGATGGCACAAGCACATAAAGTAGCTAGATAGAATTTGCAGACAAACATATCCCCTATAGCTTCATATTTTTGTGTATTAGTGTCTTTCCTGTCCAAATATTTAGGAACAAAACACAAAATAATAAAAGAACATACTCTTTTTTCAATCTGCCTCTACATCTAAATGCTATAGTCTCCTTCATGCTAGTCATAGCCAGATATTCTTAAGTGTCCTCACTTTATCATTTTCCATAAACTCCTAAAAACTAGAAATCTGGCTTCAGCCTCTATTCTAAATGCATTAAAACTTATCTTGCTATCTATAGTTGTCTTTTGGTATTTATTATCTTATTTGACCTCTGTGTTGAGGAGGATGGTATGGACCATTCTCGTTTCTCCATGGCAATGATTCTTGTGGATGAATTGTGATTTCAAAAGATAGGGATAAAGTACAGAGACAGCAAAATAATATAGATTCATGAGCAGTTGGAAGAATGAGTTTACTGCCCTGTTAATTCCATACTTCACAGCTCATAGTGTGTGAATTACTTCTGCAATTGTGTTTTGGTTTCCTTGAAGTCATTTCCTAAATATAATCTCTTTTCATCTGAATCCACATCTCCACTTGTTTTGTTTTGTTTTATCAGAGCTAATGTAATGGATTTGCCATTGACTAAGCAATGACTTTTGTAGAGTAACCTAACATCTTGATTCCCTAGTTTTCTCAACTATAATATGAGGGTACTAAATGGTACTTATTTACTGTGATGTTGCAGGGATTAAGCTTCTTAAAACCTGTGAAGTAGTTCAAACAATGCATAGACACACTGACCAATGGAATAAAATAAAGTCCAGAAACGGATTCATACATACATTCCCCATTGCCCTATTACAAAGGCAAGAGTGAAGTTGTGTACAGAAATCTTGATCTTTTCAACAAATGACTGGGCTACTTGGATAACCATAAGGAAGGAGGAGGGTGGAATATAGCCTGATTCATACACATCTAACACCATAAGCACAAAATAATTCCAAATATATCGTTCTAAATGGGAAAGGTAAAGCAATAAAGCTTTTAAAATAATACATAGGAGGACACCTTTATGACTTGGATTCAACAAAGATTTTTTAAACACACACAGTACAACCAAAAAACCAAAAGATTAAATCAAGTATACCAAGACTTAAAGAGTAGGTTCATCAAAAGTAGCCAGTAAGAACATGAAAAGCCACCCCAGAGAGTGGGAAAAGATACCCATGACACATATATCAACCCAAAAAAATGTGTATCCAGTATGCATAAATGATTCATACAAATCCATACAACAGATAACGGCCATAGGGAAAAAATGTCAAAAAAATTAGATACGCACTTCATAAAGATGATAGCTAAGCAAAAACTGTTGAAGCTAATTTATACTGTTGGATAGTAATGGTTTATTTTGGGGGTGGGTTTGGGTCATGACAGAAAGGGAAGACAAGTGCAGCTTGTTGGGCCCTGCAGGGTCCTGTCTATCTGAACACTGATTACATTAGTGCCTTTGAGTTTTCAAAAAACATCAAGCTCTAGACTAATGATATGTTCATATATATATATATATATATATATATATATTATATATATATATTTCTTTGTTGATTTTTGCTTTGTTAACATATACTTTTTAATTGGAGTATCAATGTACGGTTTCGGTGTACAATATAATGAATGATTCAATAATTCTATATATTACTCAGTGCTCATCATGATAAGTATACTGCTAATCCCCTTTATCTATATAAAATATTTTATATAAAGTCTCTGGTATATAGTAAATACTATGCAAATGTTAGCTATTGCTATTATTATTTTTACTATTATTACTTAAGCATTGGCCACATTTATATCTTATTATGAACATGGCAGACCATGTTTGCCTTAGAAAACAGTTTTTAGAAGTAAGCTTTTCAACCAATTCTTTTTCAGGGTAATACTCTCCTGTTCCTTATGGTGTAGAATTTTTATAGACGTCATGTTGATTTTTTTCCTGTTTGCCCATCTTTGAACAAAGGAACATCTGCTATGCTGAGCTCTTGCCAACAGCAGGGTGTACCGATTGCACTTGACCCCCACTTACTGTCCACATGAACGTTTGTAGACTTTCCCACATGGATGTAACACAGAGAACAGGTTGACACAGGTCTCAATTGACTTTTTAGAATTTAGCAGAGATTCATGTAGTGCCTTTCTATCAAATTGAAGGGCATCTTTTCCTGCTCTGTTACCCCATTCTCTGAAACACAAGGAAATGAATCTATGTCCTATATCAAAGGCTCCTCAGGGGCAAGTTGAAGCGTCAATTCAAAAGAGGCCCTCAAAAATTCTTTCATATAGATGGGAATTCTGCATACAAATTGATTTGAAAAGAATTAAGGAATATAGCTCCTAAAAATGGTTTCAAAAAATAATCTATAGATAACATAAATTTCCTGTGAACATGAAACCTACAATACCTCCCCATCCACCTCCAAATGCCCCCATACTCAAAGGGTGACTCCCATCATTTTAAAACTATCATTTGGCGAATAAGTATGTTTCCAACTTTATACCTTTTCATCTTCAGATATCCAGTAAGCTGTGGCCTTGAGATAGTTATAACAGGGGAATTAATGCAATCGGCAGGGAAGCTCTTGCCTGGACAGATCAGGAAATTCTTGTGATATGCGGGTGGTAGTCACTCTGCTTTCTGGTTGGCATAGACCCCAGGCTTCTGCAGTGTGGAGAAGAAGTAGGAAGATGGGGGAGGAAAAGGAGAGGAAAAAGAGGACAGAGGGGAGAGGAATTGAAGCTCTATTAGTGATTTAACTATCCAGCGTGGCTAATATGTATTAATTGGTTGTGTCTGGCAGTAGGCTGCCTGCCTTAGACAGATTATCTCAATTATTTTTTCCAAACCCTTATAAGTGTTCTAATCTCCATTTTACATAGAAAGGAACTGAAAATTAGAACTGATAAGGAATTTGCCCAAGACCATACACCAAGAAAGTATGATTAAACTCCAGTATTCATCCAAATGCTTATCTTTTCATGTCTAGTTGTGACTCTTTCAAAATAGAGATTTAAGAATATATAACAGATGTGCTGGCCCCATAGTATTCATGTCAAATAAAACAATATTAGAATTAATACTTCCATAGTTTGAAGACAGTCGTGAAACAGTAAGTCTGTGGAAAAATGTAGGAAAAATGAACGTGACATGTGAATGACCATTTCTTACTTATTTTTTAGTTTTAGCACCCCACACAAGATTTGATCCATAAAATCACTTAATAAGTGTTGAAGAACCGTACCATTTTTAAAAAAGATTTTATTTATTTATTCATGAAAGACACACACACACACAGAGACAGAGACAGAGAGGCAGAGACACAGGCAGAGGGAGAATCAGGCTCCATGTAGGGAGCTTGACATGGGACTTGATCCCTGGTCTCCAGGATCACACCCTTGGCTGAAGGCAGCACTAAACCAGCAAGCCACCCAGGCTGCCCCAACCGTACCATTTTTATTACATGGAGTTTACAAAGTACTCACACATAATGTATCAAGTGATTCTCATACAAACCCTATGAGTCATGTTCAGAAATTTCTACCCAATTGTGAGTTCCTTTTCCTTGAAGTTTTTCCATACACAAATTTATGTTTCTCAAGCTGTTGCTCAACCATCTCAATACTGCTGTCCATAGTCATTATTTTAATAGCTAATTAAAAATAAAGCAACATGAAAAATAAACCAACATCACTCATCATCAGGGAAATACAAATCAAAACCATGATGAGATGCTACCTTGCACCTGTCAGAATGGCTAAAATTAACATACAGGAAACAACAGATGTTGGCAAGGATGGAGAGAAAGGAGAAAACTCTTACATTTTTGGTGGGAATGCAAACTGGTACAGCCACTCTGGAAAACAATATGGAGGTTCCTCAAAATGTTAAAAATAGAACTACTCTAAGACCCAGCAATTGTACTACTAGGTCTTTACCCAAAAGATACAAAATAATATTCAGAGAGGTACAGGTACTCTGATATTTATAGAAGCATTATAAACAATAGCGAAATTATAGAAGGGGCCCAAGTGTCCATTGACTGATGGGTGGATAGAGAAGATGTGGTATATATATGGATATATATATATATATATATATATATATATATATATATATTCCATAATGGAATACTCCCCAGCCATCAAAAAGAATAAAATCTTGCCACTCACAAAGATGTGGATGGAGCTAGAGTGTATTATGCTAAGCAAAATAAGTCAGTCAGAGAAAGATAAATACCATATGATCTCACTCATTTGTGGAACCTAAGCAACAAAACAGATGAGTATAAGGAAAGGAGGGGAAAAAGAGAGAGAGAGGGATACAAACCATAAAAGACTCTTAACAATAGAGAACAAACTAAGGGTTGATGGAGGTGGGTGGGAAATGGACTAAATGGGTGATGGGTATTAAGAAGGGCACTTGTTATGATGAACAGTAAGTGTTACTTGTACATGATGAATCACTAAATTCTATTCCTGAAACTAATATTACACTATGTTACTAGAATTTAAATAACAATTTGAAAAAACTAAAACAGCAGAAGTAAAATAAGTAAATTTCTACACACTTTGTAATGTATTTTAGGCAATTCCATCCATAAAGGACTCAACCAAGTCTAAATGTAATATTTAAGCACAATATAATCCTATAATCCTACACTATGGTTATCACCTTCCATTTCAAATCTGTTCTTCTTTCCACGGTATCAAATAGAGTAAGAATGATCTGAATGATGCTTCCTGTAACATGAAAGTCCTATCTTAATCATATCTAGATAAGTATCCTGAAATCATCTTTACACACTATTCTTTTCACTTATAATTCAATTGCCTACTCATGTCAATTATACATATGCAACAGCTCGGCCACCTGACAACATTACTCTATGGTTCATTTAGCCCAGGCTTTTGCTAGAGCATGCCTGGGTAATAGCTTCCTAAGCTCATCTTAGAAAACTTCTTCCTCTTTTCAGTTCCTGCCCCACGACAGAAGAGTGATTGCAGCACTCAAAAATCTGCAATGCCATGATGGCCAGACCAGAAAATCTAGACTCTCTCCCTTGACTCTAAAGTCTCTTCACAATGTAGTCTTATCAGTTTTATACCTCATTTCTGTTCACCATGCACTTTCACCTCTGGTCAAATCTAACTAATTTCATTTACCATGTGCCATACTATTTCCCAGATGTGAAATTTTGAATATGTGTCATCTTTCTACTTTGAATATCCTTCTTTCAGATACTCACATTTTCATGAGCTCACCTACTTTAGGGAAGAGTTCAATTGCCCTCCATTCCAGTGTCACATTTCCCTCTTCTGAATGTCTGGAGCTTTTCATCTGACCTTTTAAAAAATTTTAATGACACCTGCAATCTGGCAAACTATCTGTTTAGATGCATGTCTTGCTCCAAAAGCAAGATTGACATCAAATACAGCTATGTGTTATCTCCATCTCTTTTTAAATTGCTGTAGGTACCCAGTGTCTTGTAATATTACGTGTTCCAATAGTCATTACTGAATACATTCTCCATAAATATACCAAGGCATCTGATGGACCTGGCATTGAATCTTAGTCTTCATATTTATAGCTGAGCAACCATGGTTATTTATTTAGTCTGTGTCTCCTCATCAAAAATATGGAAATGGGTAACAGGGAGAAATAAATTATGTATGTATCTACCAAGTCTGATGTGCAATAAATACCTAATAACTCTAAATCTTCTAAAACTAAGTTTTCAATACAGATTTCAGGATACTGGGTATATAATAGATCAGAATGTCTTCCCTTCCTTTTGTATATATTGCCTAAATAGCACACTTATTGTTTTTTAATTTATCTTTAAATCTTTCTGATACTCTTGAATTTGCCCTTATCAGTCCCAGAAAAAAAAAAAGCCTCTGAAGTTTTCCTCTTTGGCCAATCTGACCAAAAAGCAAGGATAATTCCAGCAAATCTGGGCCTATAATATTTTCCTTCATTTTTTTCTTTAATAAAACAACAAGTGTAGCTTTTAAAGAAGAAGGACCTCACAAGTCTTCTAAGAGGACAAGAGCATAAAGATGGCTGCTGAAACATTTCCCATGTATCTACAAATTTTTGCACACGGCTTTAGAAAGGTTAGGAGAATGTCTCCTGCACTAAGAAAACTGTATTCCAAAGGGATTATGCTCATGAAATATCCATAAATTCCCTATAAATAGCGTTACAAATTACTTTGTTGAACTATTAGAGTCACAAATTAGTGGTGAGAGGTAATCATTCTGTGATGTGCTTTCTGTGAGAGGACAGTTCTGGGTGCTGAAGGAAGCTGTTGACACCAAAGCTCCTGGTCCTTTTTCATCAGTCCTTCATGTTCCGCTCTCCAGCCTAGATGCAGGTTGGAGGCCCTGACAAGCTCTCAGGGCTCAAGAATAACCCTGGCAACGTGATGGCTGCATCCATCTCAATTTCGGTTTGGCAATCATGACAGTTTCAGCATCTGTAGTTCTGGGGCCAGCAGTTCTGGACTCTGGATGGAATGTGAATGGCTCGTTGCTCTTTCACATTTTAGTGGTTGTTGTGACCATATATAATCTGGAGAGGCATTTCACAAACAACCATTTTGGCAAAGGTACCTCCAAAAGCACTATAAGCCTTCAATACATGGCTTTGTTAACCCTTCTGGGGCATCTAGAGCCAGCAAATGAGCCCTTCTTTATGTTTGCAAGCACAGGTTAGAAAAGACTCATAGCAGTTTTAATGGGAAATGGCAATTTGACAGAAAACTGTAGTGCAAGGGCAAAACCTAGCTTGAAAAGATAATATATAGCCTTCCAACCAAATTTGCCCCAGTGAGGAACCATTTCCTCCCTAGATGTTCACTTTTACAATATGACTTTTTTTACTGTTCATTTTAAAATACTATAAGTTATGGAAACTATAAATAGTTTGTCTTGATATTAATTTAAAATCATGCTCATTTCAATAGTCCACATAGTTATCAATTTAAAATTATTTCTAGACTATAAACCTTTATTGTTCTCAGCATTCAGTTGGCCAGCAGGTATAGTTCAGGCTCTTTTCATTTATTACCTGCATTCCTGTAACTATCCTCTAAATGATGTGTCTCTAGTCTTACATACGCCAAACTTCTTTTATAGTGATATCCCTAAAAGGCACACCTAATGAAGAATTCCTTACTTTAAATCATTTAGTAGCTATTAACTCTTTTCAAGACAAAAATCTAAGATTTTCACCACACTACTAGACCCTTCATGATCTGACACCCATTAACTCTCTTTACCAAGTTCAACATCATCGCCAAAGGGATACCTACTCTCACATAATACTGTAAGTTTCCAGACAGCTTCATCCTTTCTCTTGCCTTGATTTTGTGATAGGTTTTTACTCTACTTAGCATATCCTTGCCCCATTCTCTTCTATAACTGGCTACCTCCTTACTTAATTGTTATGATTCTTCTCCTGGGTTACCTCCATGATGTATTCCCTGACTCGCCCACATATTCAATATATAAATTTTGTACCATTTCTATGACTATGGGTAACTCAGCAATGCAGTGTTGCTAAAGGACTTTGGCTGTTTTTAATCCATTCATTGATTGTGCATCTTCAAATCCATTGAATCACTGGGAGAGAAGTTTTCTGTCTTTTAAGATTCATCTGAATATAAATTGTGAAAATACTTTGATGAGGAACTATTGGTTTTATTCAAGCAGAAGCCAGAAGGTATCAACATCATCATCATCGTCATATCAAATATCATCTTGTAATCATAAGATCAGCCGACCCCAGATTGGCTTTTGTCACTGGATGAATTAAATGTAGAAGATACTAATTTGGTTAGGGAGAGTTTAATACACTCTGGGCATTGTTCTAATAAGCACACATGAATGTATGCTATCAGGTGGATAATATTTTCTCTACTTTATAGAAGTGTAGAGAGGTTAAGTAACTGCCAAATGTTACAAAATGAGTAAATGCAAAGCCAAGATCTAGAAGCATTATATCATTCTGATTTTTAAAACTATTTATTTCTATAATAAGAGCATGTTGAGAATGTATCCTGAAACTGTAAAACACACACACAGCTAATAACATTAATAACAAACATATTATTAAAAGGAAGAAGTGGTATTTTCTAAAATATTAGAAAAGATAATAGTTTCTAAAAGTATCCTACAAATGGTCAGGATAAGTTGATGAAGTGTTTGTTAAATTCTCACAAGTGGAAAGCAGAAATAAAAAGTATTTTGCTGTATCTACAATATTTATAAACATCGTAACAATTATACACCGTGATTTACATGTAAGAATTTTTTAATAAATTATTTTTGTTTTCCTCTGTCAAGATAAAATACTGGCCATTTAATACAATTCAGTGAAGACATTCAGAGTGGTAGATGTTAATATTCAATGATCTCTTAAAGGAGTTCATGTATTGAGGATAGAATTAGACTACATACTTTCTATACTCTTTTCTGAATATCATATACTATGATTTTGCCATGTCTCACTACTTGCTTAAAAGATCTTCCTAAAAGAACAGGCCCTAGGGCTTAAATGAGCATGTGCTTTCAACAAATTACTAGTGATTGGACCCAAAACTGAGTGAGGAGCTCCCAAACCCCACCTCCACCTTAACTCAAACTCTCTTCCTTAAGGATTTCCACTTCAATTCCAGAGTCCACCAACTAGAAATTTGTACTAATGAGGAATTGGTTCCCTGAAAAGCCCTTTGAGACTGGCACATCTCATCGGTAAATTATCTCATATTTTACAAGGCAAAGCTTGCCAGGAAAAGACAGGACATAAAATTAACAAGAGACTGCATGGAGCACAATTCTCTTCCCAGTACTAATTATAAACTTGAGAAAAAAAAAAAAAGGAAGGGAGGGAAGAGGGAGGAAGGAAAAGAAGGGAGAGGAGGGAGGGGGAGAATAACTCTGGTTTCAATTAACTTTACAACCTTAGTTTAGCCGACTGTCCAACTTGGAAATGTTTTATTCTCTTTACAATTTTCTCTCTTTAAAAGTGCTGAGAGCCAGACTTCTTTTTTTTAGACATATCTGTCTGACTCTTATGCTTAGTAGGTATTTGAGATCCATCGATCATGTACAATAAAACTTCCTTCTGCATTTTAATTTCTGGAAGGTTTCCATGTTTAGTGTCAAATCAGCAAAGTTTTTCTCTCAGGCTCCTAGGCAAGCTAGTACTCTGAAATGTGGATGTAATAATTGGACGTGCTCTGATGTAACCTTGATAGTTCTGGATCTCTCAACTATCAGGTGCATGAGAACATCACAGAAGGCTCCTCATGCTTAGCAGTAATGCAGCCACAGTGCACAGATGGCACTAATGCACGGCAGTAGCTGGGAGAAACAGAACCCCAATAGCCAAAGGATATATTCTCTGGTTCCATTAAAATCCTTACACTATGATGCTCGCTTCTTGGACTCAAAGCTTGAGCCTGTAGAATTCTGTTCATTGCCATGGCCAACTCATAGCCTCAGAAAGGTTTTGAAAATTTATGGCAAATAATCTTTGTTTTTAATGGAAGTGCACACTACCTGTACACTCGTGCAATGTGCACTTACATACCTGTCTTCCTTTTCATCTCCCTCACTACTTTTCGGCCTTAAACAATAAATAGATTTTAAGGAAGGTATCTTTCAGCACTTGAATTGTGGCTCATAGCTTCTGTGGACAGTTGTCCTTGAATAATTTTCAAAAGTAGAGTGACTTATAGTTTCAAGGTAATCAATGACAATATTCATTGAATCAATTACCTATCATTTTTCTCTCCTGACGATGCCTCTGTGTCAAGGAAAATATTGTTTACAGCGATATTACATTAAGCTAGACCTGACATGAAAATATGAAAGAGAAAGAACAGAAACATAATGTTAAAAATATTTACAAAGCCATCTTTACATACTGAATACTCTCTTCTGTTCAGACCCTGAAGTTAAATGTCTAAACACACAATAGAGTACTGTAAGTTGTGGTGTTTCAGCATACCTCCTCATTTGCACTATTTGTGCCCTGTGTGTTTATTTACTAAAAGACAATGTATTTTAAGTAAAAAAGATAAAAAGGGTGGTGTGATGCCAGTATATTATTAGCCATGTCAGGGTCTACACTACTTGTGTAGATTATTTGAACATATAAAAAGTCACTTAGAAAAGACCTCACCTGGACTCTATTGCCTGTTTCAGGTAATCCCTTCCAGTGTTTTCTGAAACAAGAGCGTATAACAGCACCCTAGAGGGGTGATTAAAGATACTCGCAAATAGACCCCCACTGAAGACTTTCCTGAACCAGCATTTTTAATCTAGAATTTCTGTTGCTCCTGGAACATCAGCACTGCCTGGAATTCTGCCTAAAATTTCCAATAGAATTCCATATTCAAAAAGATATCCTTGCTGGCTGATTTTTAGAGCACCTCTGCCCCAACCCCAGTGAATCATTCCCTCCTCCCTTGATCACCGCCTGCTGAGTAACCACATCTTCCCAAGTCTTGTGCTTTCTCCACTGAATTCCTAAAACCATAGTTGGGGACCTAATTCCAGGGCAGCCCATCCACACAAGACCAAAATTCAATGTTGTGTACGATCTGAGATTAATCAACATCCTCTCTGGGAAAGTGGAATTGGGAGATGGATCAAGAGAGCTGTAGGTAGCTGAACTGAAGCATCAACAGTCTGGGGCTGCAGAGGCCACAGTGAGGGGCCTGCAGAGGAAACTGCTCCATGGGAAGGAAAATGGAACAGCTCTTACCAGTGTCTGGTATTCATTAAGTTTATGTGGACTCATGTTCATTAATGATAAGAAGTAAGTAGTCCTATGCTATTGAATCCCTCCATTACTGCTACTATTTTAAGCCACAAGGAGTGAGCATTGAGATGCAAAGTCCTGTGGTTATTCCAGAAACCAAACTGGAATATGACCCCTCTTTCTATACATCATCTTAAAATACATGGCTTAGGAAACAAAGGAGAAGATGGGGTGTTTAAGACACAGAAAGATGAGGGAATTTTCTTGTTCCCCAATTTCTATAGCAGAAAGGCCAACAAGCCTGTGGCTCTGTGACTATGAGGAGTCACCCAACCCTAGAACTGAGGGAAGGCAGAGGAAGAGGAAAGTCCTGTGTTTTCTGCTCTGATCACATCCACATAAATAGGCTTCTCTTTTAAGAGCATGACTATCAATCATGCTTGCTTGATTTCACTCCATACAAGTTAGGAAGACATTTAGAAATCCTAACGAGTGTGAACTTTCTCATCAGTGTCATCAATGTCACAGGAAAAATGACAAAGGCATAGCTCCATATAATAGCTCACCAGTTCTAGCTCCCCTCCCCTGGGGGGAGCATATCAGACATAAAAAAATAAATGCTCTGCAGTTGTAATGGATTTAGCTGAGACCGGGCCAATGAACGTACACTATATCTGAAATCAGAAATCGAGATTCCCATTCCAGTTTTGCCATCAAGTGTTTATTTATGAAATTTGATTATCCTCAGAATCTCAGTTTTCACTTTCTTAAAGAGATGAGACATACGCTTGGCTGGGTTGTTGCAACAATTAAGACAGATCATGTTTCTGGACCATTGTAAGTATCCAAAAAAGGTAGTGATTAATATCATCATCACTTCTAATATCTATGCCTCTGCCTGACTCCAAGGTCCCCGAAGACAGAGCACGTGACTTGTTCCTCTTTGTATTTGCAGAATCTCACTCAAGCCCTAGAACCAAGTAGATGCTGCCTAATTATTTGTTGCTTTTAATAGCAACAAAACTGGGACTTAATGTCAGTGAAGTGAGAGTAACAGGCCAGATGGGAGAGGTCTACGAGACCAGGCATGCCGGGGGAATAGCAGCCACACACAAAGTGGCAGGCAAGTACAGGAAATTCACAGGAATGCAGAGCACATGCTATCTAGAGGGAGCCATTCACAGAAAATGGGACGTGATGAACACACATAAATTAGTGAGGACCAGAATGAGGACATTAGGTAAGTGCATTCAACAGCCTGGGAAAGCCTGAGCACTGATAGCCATCAACATGGGATATATATAGGCAAGTAGTGACAGCAGCAGGGAAATCTTTTAGAAGTTAGTATAGAGTTTCCAGGTAAAATACAGGATGCCCAGTTAAATTTTACGTGACAAATACTTATTTTAGTGTAAGTATGTCTCATGCAAAGCATACTCTCTGTTCTTGCAACAATCTTTCCAAGCATATGTAACTACAAGCTTTCTAAAGAAGAGGAAATGGAGATTCTGATATTCCTAGATAATATTTGGGACATACTTATACCAAAAAAAAAAAAAGTCCTAATTTTTGCTTATCTGAAATTCAGATGTAACTAACATCCTGTATCTTATTTGTTCAACTGGTAACCTTAAATTAGTGTGTAAAGGCTAGGATGCCAGGCTATGATGGGACCCACATATAACACCACCCTGGATGACTAGACAGTACAAGGATGGGAAGCAAATGACCAAGATGGAGACCCAGATGTTGGAGTTTGAACTCAATCCAAAAACCAGCTGATTCTTTAGGAAGCAATGTAAAGAATCCCAGAGGTTCCAGTAACTTAATTAAAGCTATGCCCAATGGCTGAGCACATTTTACCTTCAAGAATCCAGAATTTCCTTGTTTCCCTCAGCAGGATCCAGCAGGATCTGGATTAGCACTCACACCTAGCCACCAACAAACCTGGAACTGCAGAAGAGGGAGGGAGCAGGGCCAAGAACACAAGGAGGTTGTTATTTTTTATATTTTCATGTTTCATATTGTTTTAATTCTGTAAACTGCCTAAAATCCATTTAGGACCGAAGCTCAGGTAAATCCTAAACGAATGAATAAGTAAATAAGCAAACTCATGCCCAGCTCAAGGCAATTCCAGGAAAACCAAGATAAGGAACCCAGCCACAATCTAAGAAGCACCTTTCTTTCTTCCTACTTGAGTTAGCAGCCAGAGTCCATTTACCCCTTTAACCCTTTGATGTCCTTGGCAAATTAAATTTGCCATTCCTTTTTGGAGAATTGATTATACCCCGGTGAATAAAAATTCCAGAGACTAGCTTGAGTTACAATTAATAAATCAATTAGATTTGGGAAAAAAAATAGAGCCACTTTTCTGGGAACTATTATTCCATCTTAAAGTTTTTGCTACATTCTCCTTAGTTTTTTTTTTTTTTCGTCTTACATGTTTATCTATAAGAGATAATACGATTGAATGCCCCAACATTTTCTGCAAGTGATGGGGAAGCAATGACTCTAACGGAATATTTTTAAAGAATGTCATTATTTTATAAGGTCCAGGATCTCTTTTAAGGTGACAGGAATGAACTATTATCCACTCCCCAGTGCTATACAGTATAAGCTTGTAACAAATGTTTAATTCAGTTCAATCCATTATGACTCCCCACATCTGTTCACCCCAAATAAAATCATTTATTAATAGTACTTTTGATGATATTTATTATACAATGAGACATTTCTACATTTTTAAAAAATTGTACTAGGTTGCTACATCTGTCACCTGACCACTGTGATAGAGGTCCACCTAAAGATTGGCCTTGGAGACCTGAGGAATGCCTTTTTAATTGAAATGAGAAAGGAGTGTTAATAGCAGATATTTGTTAGCAGAGCTTTCTCTCAGCATCCTTTTAAGGAATGAAAGTAGCCCTAGAGATAACAGTTATGGCTATGAAAACTCAGGATCTTTTACTACCCCAAAATTTAAGTATTAAACTAATTCAAACACTAAAAGTTTGAAAGACATGGCTGATACCCTCTTGACTCTACACTCTGCCTCTGTTCTGTCCATAACTTACTCATTTTGATTTTATAATTCAAATAATTACAACTTTAAATAAAGCTCAGATACTACGATACTTTTCAATAAGATAAAGTCACCCAAATTGCTTGCCTTCCCTGAAAAATTATGAACTGGGAATCCCAAATTCCCCCTTTGCTGTCAGAAAAGAACAGATTCATTTGCAATATGACAAAGGTAAGGAAGAAGAGAGGAAAAGGAGGTATTTGTTTTCATTTGTTCTCCCATGAACAACTCAATTAAGTAATTACTCTAAACATGATTATCTGCGAACCTGGGAGGACTTGGGTACAATGGAGGTAGAGATAATTCGTAAGGATTCAAGATGACAAAACAACTTGCCTCTTCCTTCTGGCATTCTCCAATTGTGTGGACTTGAAAACAAATCTTTTTCACCTCTGACTCAGAAATTTCCCTTTTTCAAGGATAGAAAAATATAAAATATGTAAAATTTTTAAAAGTATTTTCTTATTTGATGTCTTTTTTTTGTATATTTTTATTGGAGTTCAATTTACCAACATATTGTATAACACCCAGTGCTCATCCGGTCAAGTCCCCCCCTCAGTGCCTGTCACTCAGTCACCCCAACCTCCCACCCATCTCCCCTTCCACTACCCCTTGTTCATTTCCCAGAGTTAGGTGTCTCTCCTGTTTTGTCTCCCTTTCTATTTCCCACTCATTTTCTCTCCTTTCCCCTTTAATCCCTTTCACTGTTTTTTATATTCCCTGAATGAATGAGACTGTATGTTTGTCCTTCTCTGATTGACTTACTTCACTCAGCATAATACCCTCCAGTTCCATGCATGTTGAAGCAAATGGTGGGTATTTGTCATTTCTAATGGCTGAGGAATATTCCATTGTATACATAAACCACATCTTCTTTATCCATTCATCTTTTGATGGACACCGAGGCTCCTTCCATAGTTTGGCTATTGTGGACATTGCTGCTAGAAACATCAGGGTGCAGGGGTCCTGCCTTTTCACTGCAATCTGTATCTTTGGGGTAAATCCCCAGCAGTGCAATTGCTGGGTCCTAGGGCAGGTCTATTTTTAACTCTTTGAGGAACCTCCACACAGTTTTCCAGAGTGGCTGCACCAGTTCACATTCCCACCAACAGTGTAAGAAGGTTCCCTTTTCTCCGCATCCTCTCCAACATTTGTGGTTTCCTGCCTTGTTAATTTTCCCCATTTTCACTGGTGTGAGGTGGTATCTCATTGTGGTTTTGATTTGTATTTCCCTGATGGCAAGTGATGCGAAGCATTTTCTCATGTGCATGTTGGCCATGTCTATGTCTTCCTCTGTGAGATTTCTCTTCATGTCTTTTGCCCATTTCATGATTGGATTGTTTGTTTCTTTGCTGTTGAGTTTAAGAAGTTCTTTATAGATCTTGGATACTAGCCCTTTATCTGATATGTCATTTGCAAATATTTTCTACCATTCTGTAGGTTGTCTCTTAGTTTCGTTGACTGTTTCTTTTGCTGTGCAGAAGCTTTTTATCTTAAGTCCAAATAGTTCATTTTCGCTTTGTTTCCCTTGACTTCATAGATGTATCTTGCAAGAAGTTGCTGTGGCCAAGTTCAAAAAGGGGTTGCCTGTGTTCTCCTCTAGGATTTTGATGGATTCTTGTTTCACATTTAGATTTTTCATCCATTTTGAGTTTATCTCTGTGTATGGTATAAGAGAATGGCCTAGTTTCATTCTGCTGCATGTGGATGTCCAATTTTCCCAACACCATCTATTGAAGAGATGTCTTTCTTCCAGTGGATCGTCTTTCCTCCTTTGTCGAATATTAGTTGACCATTAAGTTGAGGGTCCACTCCTGGGTCCTCTATTCTGTTCCATTGATCTATGTGTCTGTTTTTGTGCCAGTACCACACTGTCTTGATGACCACAGCTTTGTAGTACCACCTGAAATCTGGCATTGTGATATTGAATATTATGAATATTCCCCTGGCTATTTGGGGTCTTTTCTAATTCCACCAAACTCTTGAGATGATTTGTTCCAACTGTCTGAAGAAAGTCCATGGTATTTTTTTAAAGATTTTATTTATTTATTCATGAGAGATACACACACAGAGAGAAAGGCAGAGACACAGGCAGAGAGAGAAGCAGGCTCCATGCAGGAAGCCTGATGTGGGACTCGATCCCAGGTCTCCAGGATAAGGCCCTGAACTGAAGGCAGGCGCTAAACCACTGCGTCATTCGGGCTGCCCTGAAGAAAGTCCATGGTATTTTGATAGGGATTGCAGTGAACGTGTAAATTGCCCTGGGTAACATTGACATTTTCACAATATTAATTCTTCCGATCCATGAGCATGGAATATTTTTCCATCTCTTTGTGTCTTCCTCAATTTCTTTCAGAAGTGTTCTGTAGGTTTTAGGGTATAGATCCTTTACCTCTTTTGTTAGGTTTATTCCTAGGTATCTTATCCTTTTGGGTGCAATTGTAAATGGGATTGACTCCTTAATTTCCTTTCTTCAGTCTCATTGTTAGTGTATAGAAATGCCACTGACTTCTGGGCATTGATTTTGTATCCTGCCATATGTCCGAACTGCTGTATGAGTTCTAGCAATCTTGGGATGGAGGCTTTTCAGTTTTCAACGTACAGTATCTTGTTATCTGTGAAGAGGGAGAGTTTGACTTCTTCTTTACCAATTTGAATGCCTTTTATTTATTTTTGTTGCCTGATTGCTGAGGCTAGGACTTCCAGTACTATGTTGAATAGCAGTGGTGAGAGTGGACATCCCTGTCATGTTCCTGATCTTAGGGGAAAGGCTCCCAGTGTTTCCCCACTGAGAATGATATTTGCTGTGGGCTTTTCATAGATGACATTTAAGATGCTGAGGAATGTTCCCTCTATCCCTATACCCTGGAGAGTTTTGATCAGGAATGGAGGTATATTTTGTCAAATGCTTTTGCTGCATCTATCGAGAGGATCATATGGTTCCTGTTTTTTCTCTTGTTGATATGATCTATCACATTGATTGTTTTACGAGTGTTGAACCAGCCTTGCATCCCGGGGACAAGTCCCACTTGGTCATGGTGAATAATCTTCTTAATGACTTTTGGATCCTATTGGCTAGTATCTTGTCGAAAATTTTTGCATCTGTGTTCATCAGGGATATATAATTCTCTTTTTCGGTGGGGCCTTTGCCTGGTTTTGGAATTAAGGTGATGCTGGCCTCATAGAACGAGTAAGGAAGTATTGCATCTCTTTCTATCTTTCGGAACAACTTTAGTAGAATAGGTATTGTTTCTTCTAAAAAGAAGATAGAATTCCCCTGGGAAGCCATCTGGCCCTGGACCTCTGTGTTTTGGGAGGTTTTTGATGATTGCTTCAATTCTCTCCCTGATTATTGGCCTGTTCAGGTTTTCTATTTCTTCCTGCTCCGGTTTTGGTAGTTTGTGGTTTTTCCAGAAATGCATCCATTTCTTCTAGATTGCCTAATTTATTGGTGTATAGCTGCTCATAATATGTTTTTTCTTTTTTTTCAAATCGTTTGTATTTCCTTGGTATTGGTTGTGATCTCTCCTTTTTCATTCGTGATTTTATTAATTTGAGTCTTTTCTCTTTTGTTTTTAATAAGCCTGGCTAATGGTGTATCTATCTTATTAATTCTTTCAAACAACAAACTCCTGGTTTTGTTGATCTGTTCTACAGTTCTTCTGGTCTCTATTTCATTGAGTTCTGCTTGAATCTTAACTCTCTTCTTCTGCTTGGTGTAAGTTTTATTTGCTGTTCTTTCTCCAGTTCCTTTAGGTACAAGGTTAGCTTGTGTATTTGAGTTTTTTTAATTTTTTGAGGGATGCTTGTATTGTAATGTATTTCCCTCTCAGAACTGCTTTTGCTGTATCCCAAAGATTTTGAACGGTTGTATCTTCATTCTCATTAGTTTCCATGAATCTTTTTAATTATTCTCTAGTTTCTAGTTTCAAAGCATTATGGTCTGAAAATACGCAGGGACAATCCCAATCTTTTGGTATCAGTTGAGACCTGATTTGTGACCCAGGATGTGGTCTATTCTGGAGAAAGCTCCATGTGCACTTGAGAAGAATGTGTATTCAGTTGTGTTTTGGTGGAAAGTTCAGTAGATATCTGTGAAATCCATCTGGCACAGTGTATCATTTAAAGCTCTTGTTTCTTTGGAGATGTGATGCTTAGAAGATCAGTCCAAAACCCAGTGTCTTTTGATGGAATCATTAAGCCCATTCACTTTCATAGTAATTATTGAAAGATATGAATTTAGTGCCATTATAATACCTATTCAGTCCCCATTTTTGTGGATTATTTCTTTGGGCTTCCTTTCTTTTACAGGGGCCCCCTTAATATTTCTTGCAGAGCTGGTTTGGTGGTCACATATTCTTTCAGTTTCTGCCTATCCTGGAAGCTCTTTATCTCTCCTTCTATTCTAAATGAGAGCCCTGCCGGATAGAGTATTCTTGGCTGCAGGTTCTTATCATTCAGGACCCTGAATATACCCTGCCAGCCCTTTCTGGCCTGCTAGGTCTCTGTGGAGAGGTCTGCTGTTAATCTAATATTTTTCCCCATATCAGTTAGGAATCTCTTGTCTCTCACTGCTTTAAGGATTTTTTCTTTATCCTTGGAATTTGCAAGTTTCACTATTAAATGTGGAGGTGTTGAATGTTTTTTACTGATTTTGGGAGAGGGGGATCTCTCTATCTCCTGGATCTGAATGCCTGTTCCCCTCCCAAATTAGGGAATTTCTCAGCTATGATTTGTTCAAATATGCTTTCTGTCCCTCTGTCCCTCTTGGTGCTCTCTGTAACCCCAATTATACATAGATTTTTCCTTCTAAGGCTGTCATTTATTTCCCTTAAATTTTCCTCATGGTCTTTTAATTGTTTTTCTCTTTTTTCCTCAGCTTCCTTCCTTGCCATCAATTTGTCTTCTATGTCACTCACTCTTTCTTCTACCTCATTAACCTTCATCATTAGGACCTCCAGGTTGGATTGTATCTCATTTAATTGATTTTTAATTTCAGCCTGATTAGATCTAAATTCTGCAGTCAGGAAGTCTCTTGAATCCTATATGCTTTTTTCCAGAGCAGCCAGTAGCTTTATAATTGTGCTTCTGAATTGGCTTTCTGACATCGAATTGTAATCCAAATTCTTTAACTCTGTGGCAGAGAATATTATTTCTGATTCTTTCTTTTGTGATGAGTTCTTCTTTCTAGTCATTATTCTCAGTGCAGAGTGGCATATGAGTGGGCTGAGTCAAGAATATCAACCATAACCTAAGTAAATTTCACCCTAGATGATTCTGATGAGGTCAGAGACCATAAAATGAAAACAAAGATCAGAACAAAATAAAACAAGAGGACCACTAAAGTGAAAAACAAATTTAAAAAAAAAAAAAGTAGTAAGAAATAAAGGGCAAGAATCCCAAAGGAGAAGAAAAAGAAAAGAATAAAGCAAAAATGAAGAGAAAAAAAGAAAAAATAAAAGGAAGAAAAAAATGGAGGGGACTGCGAGATGGTGGTGGTGATGAAGTTGTAGTGGAAGGAGAATGTAGTCTACTTAAGGGGTCCTAGAGGGTGATTCTCTTGGTTCTGAGTACATTAAGTTCTTTATGTTAGAAGATGCTCAGTCCCAAATTTATATAAACCAGAAATACTTGTAGAGGGCCATAACACTGACCACCAAAACATAAATGAGATAAAAGAGGGAGGCAGAATGGGTATGCGGAATCTCACAGAAAGAACAAGCATGGTATACCACTTGGTACTGTGTGCATGCTGGTCATGTTTTAGAAGGTATTAACTTCTGCCATCATAGAACAAAATGAGGCAGAGAAAACAAAACAAAACAAAATGAAACACAAAACAAAAAACCATATCTTGTATATCTCCCCAAATTAAGTTGAATATGTTGGAGGAAATCTAGAAATGAAAAATATTTATAGGGCCTGTAATTGTAGAAATATTAAAGTCAAAATGGAAGAATCTTAAAAATGAAGAGGTGGTAAAATGTAAAGGTCGGAAAAGAGAAGAAAAAATTGGAAATTTATAATCTGATATAAAAGAAGTTGTACTGGCCAAAGGGGGGGGAGGGGAAGAAGGGGTATCCTCTGGTTCTATACACTGTAAATCCCTTGACTTCCCCTGGAGCTTTCCAGCATTGCTTGGTAGAGAACTTGCTCTTCCCCTATCCTTCCAGCTGGTCTCCTGGGGGAGGGGCCTGCTGTGCTGGTTCTCAGATGTGTGCACCTAGGGGAGCTACCCCGCCCCCCCATCGGGTGCTGGGCTCAGGTGAGCCCTTGACACCATGAGGCCCCTGTTCCCTGGTGACCCCTACCCTCCCAGGAACAGGGTGAGACCAGGAGGAACAGCAACAGTGGCGGTCAGCTCTCTAGCCCTAGAGTCAGCTCCCACAGTAACTACTGCAGCTCCCCGTCCGCAGGGGCCTGGATGCTCCGGGGGCGGTTGGGGGGGGGTGGGGAGGAGCGCTGATCTGCACAGCTCGGGGCCACCCAGCGGCAGGAGGGTCCTCGCCATCCTGGGCCCTCCCCACCTCCATGTGTCCCGGGGGCAGCTCAGGATGGTGGGCTGTGTCCCCCGGCGCCCTGGATCCGGGCCCTGCGCTGCAGGAATCATGCTCCCAGTAGCACCCAAAGGCATCAGGGTGCAGCCCCCTCTGCCCAGAGCCCCAGCCTGACCCACAGGCTTCTCCCGAGGCCCCGCCAGGTGCACCCTGCCCTTTACCGAGCTCAGCCTGTGCTGTGGGTGCGCTCTCCCCCGGGGCGCCCCTCCTCTCCTAGTGACCCCGGGAGACTGGAGGCCGCACTGCTCCTCCTGTGGTCCTGCCCGGTTTCCCTGCTGAGGGCCTTTCCCTCTAGGAAGAATCTGGGGGGGGGGAGTTTTAAAGTTCCTGCGTCTCTGGGGGGGGGGCTTTCTTGTCTGGAGGCCCCCACTGCCCCCCTTAGCCTGGCTCCTCTCAGGGCCCCTCCCCCACTAGATTCTTTTTTATTTTTTCCCTCCTTCCGACCTTGTTAGACATGAAAACTTCTCTCTGTAGTGTCCATCTGTTCTCTCTTTAAATCTCAGGTTGGATTTGTAGGTGTTTGGGATGATTTGAAAGCTAACCAGGTTAAGTTGGTGGGGACAGGTGAGGTGAGGCCCCCAGTCCTCTGCCGTCTGGCCCCGCCTCCCCATTTGATGTCCTCATTGCATTGACTGGTGTTCAGCTTTAAATAAAAATAAATATAAATAAATAAATTCACTCTAGCTAGTACAAGCACAAGGGATCTATTCCAGGTATTAAATTGCTTATAGAATGAATCTGGAGGATGAAGAAAGACTGCACACTAAGCTTTTAGTGATGACTTCAAAAGCTATACTATAGAAGCTGGTTACCAAGGGACCTATGAGTTTCTTCCACAGTCAGGAAGCATCAGATCAGCAAAGATCCAAAATCAGAGAGTTTGCCCTAGAGATGCAAACTCTTCTATGATTGAGTTTACAATAAAAGCTGATGAAGAATTAAAAAAAAAAGAAAGAAAGAAAGAAGAAAGAGAAAGAGAGAAAGAAAGAAGAAAAGAAAGAAGAAGAAGAAGAAAGAAAGAAAGAAAGAAAGAAAGAAAGAAAGAAAGAAAGAAGAAAGAAAGAAAGAAAGAGGAAAGAAAGAAAGAAAGAAAGAAAGAAAGAAAGAAAGAAGAAAGAAAGGAAGGAAGAAAGGAAGAAAGAAAGAAAGAAAGAAAGAAAAGAAAGAAAGAAAGAAAGATGGCTTCCAAATACACTACCTCACACAACTACCTACAATTAGTGAAAATAAATTATCTAGGTGCAGAGCAAATCAGGGAAATGCAGTTTTTAACCTTCAGTACTTTGAAGTCTGGGCAATTCACTAGAAGGAGCTGGTGCCCTCCGCTGTACACAAGCCTGCCCGTCTGGCTTCTAAATATCTATACATACCTTCTTTTTTTTTTTTTTTTTTTTTTTTAAATCAGTTTGTGCTTTTTATTTTTTTTTTAATTTTATTTCTTTATGATAGTCACAGAGAGAGAGAGAGAGAGAGAGAGGCAGAGACATAGGCATAGGGAGAAGCAGGCTCCATGCACCGGGAGCCCGACGTGGGATTCGATCCCAGGTCTCCAGGATCGCGCCCTGGGCCAAAGGCAGGCGCCAAACCGCTGCGCCACCCAGGGATCCCTATACATACCTTCTATCCATGTTTAAGCTTCTGAACAACACTAGGGACAGGAATATGTTACCATTCAACATTATGCAACAATGCTACATCAAAATGAAAACCCTCTACTCCACAAGATAGGATCCAGTATTCCAACAGTCACTGTACTCATTTCTAGGAGATAGTCATCCCTTTTAAAGTTATTATTTCCACCTTTACATCCTGAAACTTATAAACTAAATTTTAAAACTATCCACCAAAACTGTATACTGTGTAAAATATTAAAAAGAGAAAAAAATTAAAACTTTAAACAAGAGAGATATATGAAAGATCAGTGATAGATAACAGACTAAAGAATGCAATATGAATAGCTAGTAAAACCTATGTTTCAGGAACAAACCATAAGCTTGTAGTTGGTATTTATGATTTCTTTCTTTTGTTGCATATTTTAGGTATCCTTTGCCTTAGGTAAAACCTTAGTTGACTGAAATTCTTCAAATGGGATAAACTGGTAATTTATTCATGAATAATTTGAACACCTAGAAGTCTTTTTTTTTTGAACACCTAGAAGATTTAATATTGAATCATAGTTTAATACCAATTTACCCCCAAGAAACATGGAAGTTGGGGCCACTTTGGAGGATTCCATTACACCTAAAGTCCTCTTGAGATTCTAGATCAGTCCCATAACATTTTAGTAAATCCCATATTTACCGTATTTACCTACTGGTTCTGAGTCATGAGGAGCCCAAAATGATCAGGTACATTTTCATTTTTAAGTAGCATGGAATAATCTTTGTGCTGTCTGATAAAAAACAAACAAACAAACAAACAAACAAACAAAAAAACCTTCTTCTCTTAAACTCTAAGACCTCTAAACTATAATAGGTTAAAAGCTGGAAGAAGGGAGCAAACATTTCCCTACTAAGCCATTTAGTATAATTTTGAGAGTTTTTTGAGAGTTGTCCTTCCTGGTCCCACACCCCGTTTTCAGGCTCCATGTATTACAAAGGAAAAATGAAAAAAAAAAAGAATTTTTCAACCCATGGGATAGAAAGCTAAAACAGATGTCTTGTGCAAGTGCACTAGATACCATAAACTTTTTTTTTTAAGATTTTATTTATTTATTCATGAGAGACAGAGAGGCAGAAGCATAGGCAAAGGGAGAAGCAGGCTTCCCACAGGGAGCCCAATATGGGACTTGATCCTGGGACCCCAGGATCACGCCAGAGCAAAAAGCAGATGATGAACCACTGAGTCAGCCAGCCATCCCTAGATACACAAGATGTAAACCCACCAATATTGCATGAGCTTAGTTTTAATGAATGGTAATTTGGTGTTTATTAAAACAAGATTTTGAAATGAATACTTCTGAGAAAAAAGTTTCGGAATGACACATCATCAGAATTCACAGAAACATTGCCTTTTCATAAATTTTCATTTCTAAAAGATATATCTCTCTGAGTTTCAGATTGTTTATATTGAAAGCAAATTGCCAATAGTACAATCTGTTCCCAGCTATGCACTCTCAACATGTCTAGAACCTATGTTCTCTCAAAGCCTATTCCCTTTATGTCAGTACCAGAAATTCCATCCTCAGATATAAACCTGAGGGTCATATTAATGTGTACCTTTCCCTCACTGTTCACTCAGTCAAGATCACAAATTCTGGGTGCTTGGGTGGCTCAGTGGTTGAGCATCTGCCTTGGGCTCAGGTCATGATTCCAGAGTCCTGGGATCGAGTCCCACATTGGGCTCCCCATGGGGAGCCCTGCTTCTTCCTCTGCCTCTCTCTCTGTGTCTTTCATGAATGAATAAGATCTTAAAAAAAAGAAAAAGATCATAAATTCTATTTATATATAACCTAAGACCTTTTGAGCCAACTCTTTCTGGCCACCTTTCCAGCTTTATCTCTTTCTAAAGATCCCACCTCCCATTCTAAATGGCTTTTAGTTTTCTATCAACTTCATATTCATTTTTCCACCTTGTTTCACTTTCCACTTCCATTGTCTAAAACATTCTTCTTCCCTTCCCCGTTGCGATCCCCTCCTACATTCCCTTCACAGAAAACTTTCCCTCCCAGAGACACCCACATACACACTTGACTCATATTATCGTTCAAATCTTTCAAATCCTTCAAAGTAATTTATTTCCTCCAAGCCATCTTCAGTGAACTTTTGCGTTTGGGAGATGGATCCCATTGCATTCTGTCCCTCCACATCATGCCTCTAAATTGTAAAACCCTTTTCACTCAAATTTATGTCTCATACTCTTTCCCATAAGGCTGATAGGACATGCATTAGTCATGTTCATGATGATGATTTAAACCTAATTCAATTATATCAAAACAATATTTTTAAGTGAAAGGAATTTAAAATTAGTATTAATGCCCACGAAGTGTGAACACACAATCTTGATGTATGACAGTGTTTGTCTTCAAGTCAAAAATCTCAAAGGCAGTATTTCATTAAATATAACACTTTCAAAATGCTGTGATATTAATGGGGTGTTTTGGGTAAACTTTGATTGACAACCTAGGCAATCAGTGACAGGGATGGTTACCTGTTTGAATTATAGTGCTTCAAGGCAGAATAGAAACACCCACATCAGAGTAGGTAATTTCCAGCAAGTATCAAAATAAAGTGAAACCCAAGAATTCTTGGTCATATCAAGATTTAGTCAAAACTTTGACTCATTGAGGAAGTTGTAATTTTAATTAGTTGGGTTTTTTTTAAGCATTCAAATGCTTTGAATTGTGGAAAAATATAAGAGCTAAACAATGCAAAATATGTAGAAAGCTTAAGTTGTCTATGTTACATTGAAATTAAAAGATGAATGGAAATAATGATCATTAGGTCTTCCTCTGATAACTTTCATAAAGTTTTAGATAGCTTGAATGTTACTTGAGGGAAAATAATAGATTGAAAATACAACAGGGATTTGATATAAATTTCTATGCATTTCTTAAATTCTGTTTCTTTGATTTGTTAACTAGAACAAGCAATTTTTTTACTAAGTACTTGCATTAAGAAAAAAACTACTCTAGTGATACGTT
Source organism: Nyctereutes procyonoides (assembly GCF_905146905.1). Lineage (NCBI taxonomy): Eukaryota > Metazoa > Chordata > Mammalia > Carnivora > Canidae > Nyctereutes > Nyctereutes procyonoides. The sequence continues at coordinate 60,957,839 of NW_026575142.1, read as the reverse complement.
AAAATAAGAATCAATGTATGCAAAATATGATGACATTATCAAGGAAGCCAAATGGATTTTTATTTTTATTTTTTATTTTTTTTTCCAAATGGATTTTTAAAATAAATTCACATTATAATTATATATGCTATTTGTATAATTACAAATTAATTTTAACTGTATTTTTAAATTTTGTAATAAAAAGACTAATTATAGTGGTGGAGATCAAGAATATTATTTTAGCAAATTTTTTCCACACTAAAATTTATTTTATGCTTAAAAGCTATTCCCAAAGACTGATATGTATTTGATATCATGGACATATATTAAATTATCACTAAAATAAATATGCTCCACACAAGCATTCAAATATATTCTCAAATAGGTATTAACATTTGTTCTTCCATGATTTGAGCTTAGGTTGCAGATGCAAGTCTTGTATGGCTTATTAACTATGAAGTTAATATTATAAATAGTTTATATGTCATTTTTAAGCAATTTATTGCTTTTGCTAAAAAACCGTTCACAGTAAAAATGAATCATAATATTATTCTTGTACCAAAAAAGAAGAAAAGATAAAGAAAGTTGTCATATGTACTCATATTTATGGTTAAGTTATATATTGAGTTAATTTGAAAGTGAGACAAGCACTAAAACAAAAGTCTTTAATACATGTTCTTTGTAACTCAGGGACCATTTGAATTCAGTTGAAAATCAACACTATTATATTACATAAGCTTTTATAATAAAATACTGAAAAATGAATCTTAAAAATACAACCAAAATCAAACCAACTAACAGAAAACAAAATCAAAGAAACAAAATAACCACTTGAGAAAACTGAAAACAAAATGCAACAAAAGAAAAAATGAGGAGTCTACTAAATTAAACAGATATTGACAATATACTTATTTTTTTCTAATGAGAGCTGTACACAGAGAACAGGCAGTTTTCTAAGTAGTATAGTTTGCATTGTTCTAAAAAGAGTGCTCATTACCCAAATATCTCCTTCCTATAGTCAAACCATATCATTAAAGACCTTAATTTTTAAAGAGAAGACTCCATATTAAGCATGAAAACAAATTCATTGGAATGAGGCATTTCAACCTGAAAAAAAAATTAAAAGAACACCTGTGGTAGACTGCTCACACAAGTAGAGGTAGAAGATGTAAGGGTAAAAGAAGAAGGGAGCCCTAATTGGATGGTACAGCTGGAGTGCTTGGCAGGAGGCCTTGAATGGTGCCATTCAAAGACCAACAAAGTACCATACTTCTGGAGAATGTTTCCCCCCAAAAAAGCATAAAATCCAACTTTGCTTATTTCAGTGGATCTTGGGCTTGGCCTTTATTTCCCTTACATCCAAGACACAAAGCTCCAGGCAGAGTCTCTTATATTCAAGGCAAGTGTACAATTAAGAGTTGTGTCCCCGTAACTATCTTTATTATAAGTCCTTTAGGGAAACATCATTAGAACTGAGTCTGTCTCATGATATGCCTTTAAAGTGTTGTATATTTAAAGAAATCACGAGAGAGCCTTATGAACTGACTTTGAATGAAGTCAGAGAGGAGAACATTGAATTTCAAATCAGATAGATACCATTCTGATTCTGCCTCTTAGTAATTGATCTTGTAAAAGTTAACATTTCTGAAACTCAGTTTCCTCATTTGTTAAATGGAGAATGTGATGATTTCCTGGGAGGTTTTCTTTGATTGTTTTATGAGGGTTGAATAATAATAAGATAATTTATTCAAATTGATATACACATAATTCCTCATTCTCACAAATGACAGTATTATTACTATTCATTCAGAATTAAAGATAGAAGCTTAATTAAAGTTCAACAAATGTAGCTTCATCTCCTTTTAATTCATACCTTTGAGTTTCAAACCTTACCCTAAGCATTCTAAGATCCATAGTATCTTACCAGTATTCATGTCAAGCTTCTCACCAAATCAGGCATTTACTGAAGGTAAAGGACACCTTCCTCATCTATGTATTTTACCATCAAGTCTTCTGTCTGTTGTGACAGTATGTTTCCTAAATGGCAGTCAACTCTTACCATGTGTAGGCATCAAGTCTGACCAAATTAGATTTTAGTATTCAGTGTACAAACCTTAGTATTTGGTGCACGTAACAGAGATGTAACAACAACTATAAATTAAGTGAGGTTTGTTTTTAATACCAGGGAAAAAGATAGAGAAAAAAGTGAGAAAAGTATCTCTGATAGGGGACTTTTAATAGAATGTCATTTTAGAGAACATAGAATCCTCACCAAATTTAGAAAGATTAAAAATTCTGATTGACAAAGGTGGCAAAATATAATTAACATAGAAAAAAGAACATGAGTCCAGATATATATGAGGTTATTTTGAGAATAATGATGTGTGTGGTCTGGAAGATACATGAGTGACGGTATAAAGTTAAGACTATAAAAAATGTCTAAGTGAAATCCTCATAGTGCTGTCCAGAAGTTTAGATTACTTAGCTTTTCAACAAACCTCTTTTCTCGATACCCTGAGTACATTTCTGGACCGTGTTTTTCCACCTTTTTTTTTTTTCTTTCTTTCTTTCTTTCTTTCTTTCTTTCTTTCTTTCTTTCTTTCTTTCTTTCTTTTTTTTTTTTTTTACAGCTGGAATGGGTTTGTGATCATAGCCTAGCAAAAAGAACGACTGTGGAACTTAAATATTCCACGTTTAAATTTGTTCAATATAAACCTCATGTACAGCATTATCTCCTCTTCTCCTCCACGGGGGCTGGGTGACTTTGGGAACCAATTTTTTTTTTTAAGATTTTACTTATTTACTTGAGAGAGAGCAAGAGAGTGCAAGCAGGGGAGTGGCAGAGGGAGGAGAAGCCTACTCTGCTGAGCAGGGATCCCAATGTGCAACTCAATCCCAAGGCCCTGGGATCATGACCCAAGCCAAAGGCTGACACTTAACCAACTGAGCCACCCAGGCGCCCCTGGAACCAAGTTTTGAAGTTAGAGAATGTCTATCGTCCTGGGTCCCTGAATTTATTTTGTCAAGCCAGGGAGTGAGAATCTGTTTAGTCAGCCATTAATATTTCAGGGTTTATCTATTATTGTGGCTTGCATTAATTTTAATGCACTGTATTATATTCTGTACTAAGTCATCAGGTACTAGTGACCAGGTAGAGGCACCATTCTGTATTTTGAAAAGACTACTTTGTTGGTGGCATACAGGAAGTGTTTAAAGAAAGGGTCTTTCTTTTTTAAGAAACTTCTAAAATAGAATAAACAATTGATTGGGGAACTTTAAACTAGGGAAAATACAGTGAGAATAAAAAAAAAGGCAATGCATTGACTTGCAATATGAACCCGTTACCTCCAGGATAACTGTTAATTTTTTTTAAATTTTATATTGGAACTTATCTGAGGCCATGTCAATGCTGAAATGAGTAAACTAGCTTCATGTATTGAGGAGAATCTACGTTTAGCCAATAAGAGATATCAATACCTGAAACTTGTAAAACAGCATATTTATTTATTTTCCAAATGGTTTCAAATAAGCAAGATCTGAAAAGAAAGTGTAGAGAGGGATCCCTGGGTGGCGCAGCGGTTTGGCGCCTGTCTTTGGCCCAGGGCGCGATCCTGGAGACCCAGGATCGAATCCCATGTCGGGCTCCCGGTGCATGGAGCCTGCTTCTCCCTCTGCCTATGTCTCTGTCTCTCTCTCTCTCTCTGTCTGTGTGACTATCATAAATAAATAAAAAATTAAAAAAAAAAAGAAAGTGTAGAGAGTTAAGACTATAAGGAAAAAGCAAGTGAGGAAGAAAGAAAAAAGGAAGAGAGGAAGGAAGGAAGGAAGGAAGGAAGGAAGGAAGGAAGGAAGGACGAAGAAAGGAAGAAGGAAGGAAGGAAGAAGGAAGAGAGAGCGAGGGAGAAATGGAAAGGTGTTTTCATTGAAAGTTTAAATTTAAATAGTCTTCTAAAGTGGTGATTCACATATTGAGCCCTTCTGCTTGCCTCCAAAAAGCCAGGTAAAGATTCCCTTTCATGACTCAATGTTCAAACTTGATTCAACTCAGTATCTTGTCTTCTCACTCTCAAATCCCATCTCTTGTACTTTTTGAAGTCAATTTGTTGTATTGAAGTATTAATATTCATACAAAGAAATATACAAATCATAAGTGTATGGCTCAAAGATTTTTTTCCAAAATAAATAGAAAATACAAAAATATGGAATATTTCATAAATATGTGTGTCAGCCTGAAGGGACACACACATTTGGTATCGTTCAAATATACTTGTACATAAAACCAGAATGACTGTCCCTGTGTGGTTTTGTGAAGAGGAAAATAAAACCTCTGAGAATTTAAGAACTGTGCAGGATAAGAGATGGAAGAACAGGGAATTCTTAATAATTAAACAATTACAAATAAGGCTCTAAAATAGAAAAGCTCACCACAAATGTAACCACCATGCTTGTCTTCTCTTTCCTTTAAAATTTTTTTTTACAGTAAATGAAATATGTGTCCTTTTGGGGTGTGGTAGAAAATAAATTTTATTAAGAAATTATTAATCTTTAAACCTGACACTATTGATATCTGGAGACTTCAACATATGGGGAAATTGACTGTTACTTTTGTAATATTCAAATTTCTGACAGCCTGATGGATGAGCATAACAACAGGGCAACATGAAAGAAGACACATATTTGCTTTCTGTCTCTAAGGTAACAATACTGCCAAATCCTCAAAAGCAGCTACTTCTGTTTAAAATTAGTATTTGCCGTTACTAACTACTACTAACTTGCTAGTATATACACATGGTTTTTAACGATCAAGGTTAAAATTAGTTTCCCAAATTATTTAATCACCTCATTAATTAATATATTCCATTAATTGGAATATTACATCCTCTGATATATACTAGAGTTTTTAATTTATATATAATATAAATCTTAAATTTTTAGCTTGAGAAATATGCCACTGTTAGGCATGACTTGGCATTTAATAACTAACTGGCTTAAAAACTCCTGTTTTGAACATCTGAGTATGTTTGCTGCTAGAAATGTCCTTGGGTTATCCCCATCTCAACTATTGTTTTTTAAATAAATATCACCTAACTGTGAGGATTTTTTTAAAGTACAAATACACTATAAGAACTCTAAATAATAATTTCTATATATAATTATTAAAGCTTTTACAATTACAGATATTTCAACATGATGTACATTGTGTATATGAAAGGAATAAATATCAAACGATCCATCATCTGATGTTCTGTGCAAAAATATTTGACCTTATCTCTGACATTATCTTGGAGAATTTTCCCCCTCAAATTGTCCTACAGTGCAGCCAAATTCTAAATCAAATATCATTTGCATTTTTTAGAAAATATTTTATTTATTAGAATTTGTATATCAAAACTTAAAACTAGTACTATTTTGTCCTTATTAATAGCTTAATGCACATAAGACATTTAGTCTTTGTTACACTATTTTATTGAACATTGACCAAGTATTTGCTTTTCCTTGTAATTTCATCATTTAATATTGAAATATGGACCAAATATTCTAAATTGTTTATTACACACACACACACACAATTATGCATTGTTTACATATAATAGACAAAACAATGTCAAGTGTGTTCATAGACCACTATAAGACAAGATACATATTAAAAGAGGAGACACACTATAATATAGTAATTTAATGAGGGGAAAAAAATATCTCTTTTTGGAAGAAACTGAATATTCAAATATTCTTGTTCTTCTCAAGAAGCAATTATTTAGTTTTAAGGAGGTAGAAAAACATATAACTCCAAGGTCCCAGTTCTTCAAATGTTCTCTTTATTTTATTACTTGGCCTCAGGTTCACATATGCCTCAAGAGACTATCAGAGGCAAGAGCACTACCAGATCCCTCTGGAACTTTCTCCCTATGTTTGTTAAAGGAAAAAAAAAAAGGGTTTTGGTATCTAAGCCTTAAGCGAAAGTAACACAATTCAGTTTATAAGTGTGCGGAGAGAAAATGGTAAAAGCATGCAAAACTTGACAGAAGATTTTCTTTTGATTTTTACTAAAGCATGGAATAATCTTTCAGTCTTAATTCTGATAAGATAACCAGTTTTAATGAATTTCTGAAAACACATTCATTCAATCTGTCTGAAAGTTACAAAACTAAAGCAAGAACTAAACAATAAAGCATTTTTAAAAACCTCTTTTGATAATTCTTCCAACAAAGAAAGTTAAATGTGTCCAGTGAAAGTTTTCTATCTCAACACTATTTTCTTACGGGAATAAAACTTCTGTCAGCCAATCTGTGCTAAAAACACTTGCAAGTGACCTTCTAGTCTATCTTATGAAAATACAAAAAGGAATTTTTGTTCCAGAATCACAATAGCCCACCTGGACAATGTCTTTTCTCATTGTTATATCAGTCAAGAACATATAAATATCTTAATAATTACAGATAGGGTTTTCTTCATTAAAATAATAAAAAATGAGATAATCCTCTTCTGATTTATCTAAGACAGTGCTACTGAATTCTTGAAAAGTTAAAGATACATAAAAATTTTTTTAAATGGCCAGAAAATCAAAATACTTGTGGTATTCCATGCAAATACATAAATCTTGTATAACCTGGAGAATTTGTCCAATTTTACAAAGTTTATATTTTTTCAGACGCAATGCATAGATAGCCCTTTTTAATTTTAAATAACAGCTTTATTGAGATATAATGCACACATAATGAACCTTGCCCATGATTACTAGCTGATTGCTCTACTGTTTCATGAACATGCCTTGGTGCATGATTCGCTCCAAATAAAGTTGCTGCCCTCAGGTAGAGCATGGTATTATGAGTCTTTGAGGCTTGCTCCCCTAACATGCTCCCCATCTCCTCCCTTAGAGGGCAAAACAGTTGATCTATGAAGCAGGAGTTGAAGGTGGAATTTATCTTTCACTGCCTGTTACAACAGGATCCTACCGAGTGAGATTGAAATAGCCTTTCCATGTCAAAGATAGGAGCTTCCAATGGGTGGCTGAGTACTCCAGGGTAGCTTTTCCCCAACATAGAGCTGGGGGAAATGGAGACTGCACTCTTTACCAGCTGCCTCGCCAGACTTTCCCTAGAGAGTGGCAATCAGGGTTGGGAAAACAGGACCATTGCCTGGCTACCATCATTCACTCGAAGTAGATCTTTTGCAGGGTAGAGCTGGAGAAGATGGAATCTACCACTATTTTTTGAGCCTGCTGGAATAACTTTTCCACACCAGGGATCTCAGTGGGAGTGAGCCCCCAATTCAAATGCTATTGCCTTTCATTCACATTACTAGGTTTCCAGAGACTTTGTTGAAAAATGCTTCCCAATTTGTTGTAAGTCAATCTCCAGAGACTATGAATGATGTCTTTGCTCATTTTGACCAATTTATAGCTTCTTTTTTGGGTGAGACCTTTTGCCAAGCTGCTCATCCTATCATTCCCTAAGACCCACCTGGGTATTTCTTTCCATATCCAAATGCCAAATTAGATTAAGTTATACATTTAAAATGTCTACAATATACCATAAATAAGAAGAAGAATCACTAACTTTTAAATAATTGGAAGAAGTAGGCAGAGAGGAGATTATAAATAAAGTATAACTTTTTTATGATGGCTAAGCTTTTTCCACAAAAAAATCAGAATCATTCATGAGTTTTTTGTTTTGTTTATATTATATATTATATTATATTATATATATATATATATATCACTTATATATATATCACTTTTCTATAAAATATATCCTTAGTAGGATCATCTAGGAATATCATTATACATTCAGTCTTTTTTTAACTTTGTAATATTATTTTTATTCAATGAAACATAGTTAAAAAATTAACTAGACTTTTGATATCTTCATATTTGAAATTTAAAATAAGGTGATCTTGTTTTTATTGATCATATGGAATTATCTCTATGGTTGAGAGTTTCAGCTCTTTTCATCCTTTTTCACTATTGTAAATAATTCAGAAAATAATTCTACCTTTACTCTTCCATAAGTATATTTTACTTTTAAATTATTGGGTGCATCTATGCACTCTAACTAAGCAATTTAAATTTAAAAAATTCTCACAGAATGTGTATTATGTGGATGTTATAAGCTAATTAAAAAGGAATAAAGTAGAGCTCCAATCCAGTAATTTTCACTACCTAGGGGAAGTACAAAATTTAGTTCAAAATAAAATTGATAGGATAGTGCCAGTGAAGATTGAACACAAAGAACTATGACGGTTAAAAATAAAAGTTACATTAGTTTGGGAGAATCAAGACAAAAAAACTCATAGTGTATAGGACACATGTTTATTTGTTCATAAGTCTCTTCCTACAGAGCAGCAGGGTATAAGATGTAAAATAGAGGGCAGCCCTGGTGGCTCAGCGGTTTAGTGCCGCCTTCGGCCTGGGGTGGGATCCTGGAGTCCCAGGATCCCGTCCCACTTCGGGCTCCCTGCATGGAGCCTGCTTCTCCCTCTGCCTGTGCCCCTGCCCCTCTCTCTCTATGTCTCATGCATAAATAAAATCTTAAAAAAAAAAGAGAGAGATGTAAAATAGAAAGAATAGAAAGATGTGTGTGTGTGTATGTGTGTGTGCATGCATGTGTGTGAGAAGAGAGAAAACAAGTGAGATCATACTTGATACTTCAAAGTAAGAATATTTGGTCATATTTTCATTAGGTTAAATTGAAAGAGAAGAGCTTTGCAGAGAGGAAATTCTTGACAGCATACAAGTTGAGGCACTGAGTCCAGGAAAGGAGTCACAGACCACTATGCCCTCAGAGACCAATGGATTAGTCCAATTAAGTGGAGTGGGCCACATGTAACAATAAGGGAAGTGGACACTGTACCCTGAAAAGAACATAGACTTTGCTCATCTCCAGGCAATTATTTTCATGCAATAAATACATATGGTCAAAAGACACATTATCTGCATATCCTGGTTAATTATCTCTCATTGATCATCTTCAATAGTCAGGAGAGCTTTCACAAAGACACTATTCAGTTGCTTCTATTCATTGGCCCAGAACCAGATAGTCTTCTCTATAAAAATCTATGGTTTTCCATGTCCGTGAGTGTTTTATTATAAATACTTTAGAAAATTCTGTGTTTGCTCCTTCTTCTGATAAAGGATATTCCTAACAAAATTCAGTTCAAATATTTGGGAATTTAAGAAAGAAAAGTTCACTTTTATGTATCACTCATGATGTAAAAAAATAAATCTTATAGTGAATAAATTCCTGATGTGAATGTGGCCTTGTTATAATAGTTTATAAAACACAAGTGCATCTTGAGTTACTATATGTTTAAACTATAGACATTCCACCTTGATTTTCAGTATTTTCATTTTTAAAAAGATGTATTTATTTATCTGATAGAGATAGTATCTGTGCAGGAGCAGAGAGAAGGGTATAGGGAGAGAATCTTTAAGCCAACTCCCCACCGAGTGTGGAGCCACATTCAGGGCTCAATCTCAAAACCCTAAAATCATGACCTGACCGGACTTCAAGAGTGGGGCACAATCAACTGAGCCACCCTGGCACCCTTATTTTCATGAAAAATTTCCAACTGTAATTCTTATGCTTCCACTGCCACAATAAGTAAATTAATTAATTAGTTATTTAATGACACACTGTGTCAAAGATCCTCTGACCATATGTGAGGTTAAATTCTAAAGTGAATTTGTGTCTTTGATACTTTTCCACTACACAAAATATTTAATCAATAATAATCTTATGTTTCATAACTTTTCTTATATTACAAAATTTCAATGATAAAAACTATCTTGATTTTTGTGGTATCAAATATCTAAGTCTCCACTTTGTTGAAAAATTTCAAAATTTATATAAGAGAACAATTTACAATGTAGTCAGTATATTCATGGCAAATGCTCAATTAAAATGACATTATTGATTAATGAATAAGTGAAGAATATATTTGATATTTTATCATCTTGAGGATTTTTTTAAATATCACATATAATTCATATTTGGATAAATCAATGATTCATACAGTGTTCCAATCCAGAAAGATCAAATTATGAAGAAAAACCCTAAGTGTTTCCAATTATAAGAACAAGGTGATATTGGGGAATCTCAGGAAATATCTATTAATTTTCAAAAAATAACTATTAAAATTTATGATGAGTATAGTTAACTTTGTGTAACACCTACACACAATCACAGGTTTGCTACGAAGGAAATTGAACAGGTTTTGCAGTAAAGACTTTAATTCTAGAAGTGGGGAGTGAAGTTGAGTACTTTAAGAAGAAGTGTGAAAGAAACTGTGTCTGTTTTTTTGTAAAAAAAAAAAAAAAGCATGTTATCAAGTTGAACAATACGCTTCAACATGCCTATTTCTAAAAAGAGTGATTTGAAGCTGAGAATAACTACAAGAATGGAACATTAACTATTACATTTAGAGGAGGACTACTGTAGAAAGGTGACATTTCTGCTTCACATATCTTCCAGGGGGAACAATGGATTCCTCGCCTCCTAATGTCATCATGAACATAAAATCGTTATGCCACACTGATTGAAAAATCATTGCCCCCTAGTCTATATTCACTACATTTGCAGTTGCATTCCCGTATCACTATTCTTGAAAGCACCTTCAACTCTATATTATTATCTAACTTATAAAGATAGTTTCATAGTTGCTATTGTTGAGGAAATTCAACTGAAAACAAAATCTTCTTTCAACATAGAATATCCTCTCCACAAAGATAGAGGGGGGAAATTCAGTTTTAGTATTGAATAAGTTTTCACAGGCTGTCTGCTAGGAGGTAGCAAGGATAAAAATAAGCCTCACCGTTTTATAGAGCCTACCAGAAACAATCATTACATACATGCTCTCGAGATGAACCATACCCACCCGGTCCTCAAGGTAGAGAACTTGACAGCACCAACAGTTGCAGCTATTTTATTCTAACTTTACCTGGTAATAGGTGACTACCTGTGTTGGCTGATTGGCTTTACCTAGAGGGAAAACGAATTTCTTACATCTCTGTGACAGAAGTAGTTCTGTAAGATGGAGCAAGGTGCCCACTCCTACCCTCCCACAGAAACTTTGAGATAGAGGGTGCAATTTCCCTTGATGTTTCCAGGTCTTTGAGAAAGACATTATTGGGTTATAAAGCTGACAAGAAGTCTATTTAGTTTTCGGAAAGGCTTACTTATATTTCAAAGAGAGGAGAGACTACTTTCAATTGGAAGTTCTCTAAAGTAAATAAATGGTAAATAAATGCTCTGGAAAAAGGAAGGGAAGGCGATCCCTTTCCTTAATTTCAAGAGCAAGAATTAAGCCTCTTAATTTTAATTTGTCCTTACACTATGTAATAATAAAATACTTTATAAAAATTTCCTACAGGCTTAAATTGTGTGCTTAAATGAAAATTGTGTATCCCATAATTATAGCACGATGCAATGGATGTAATTTCTCTTAAAAATATACGAATAAATATTCTTAAAATATTTCATCTCTTTTCTCCAAGAACTTATTGACATTTACCTATTTACCAAAATTCTTTAAAGGCTTCATGAAATGGGTGTCAACTTTAAACCACACTTTGATGAAATCACTACTATTCTTAGAATCCTGAGAAAGCTCTAAAGATCTGAAAGGTCATTTAAACACCTGGCATTCATAAAAGTAAATTTTTTACCATAGAAATTAAATGAAATTGCATAGTTTTACTTTCTTTTAAAGAATTATATGGCTCAATTAGTCAAAATGTAAAGATAGATGAGCTGTATTATATGTTAAATAGGTTTCCCCTTGACAAAGTGTAATATGGCTTTCAAGAAGAAATGCCATTTTGGAACACATCCCATTTTTTTCAGATGCCAGCTTCTCTTCAGTTACTGACCCATAAGCAGTGAGAAAGGAATGGGGTAGGTAGTACGATGAATGGTTCTTTTCTTTTTTACAACCCTTTCTTATCTCTGGCAAAGTCTAATTTTTAGCACTAGCTAGAAACACACAAGTTATTTTTGCTGTTGTAAAGTTAACCCATTCTTTCTTTTCTAGAGATATTCATTACTTTAAAAGTCTAATGTTTTAAAACTTATTTTTCTATTATTCATTTTAGAAAAACAGACAACAAAAACTATATTATCTTAGGAGCCATTCCTTTTTAGAGTCTGTGCTGTGACTGATCTATTAGGTTGCTTTGTTTCATACTATTCCTATGCCACAGGGGTAGAATGGTATAAAATATTGAATTTAATATGTTCATAAGAGCTTAACTAAATTTGCAGGGCAAATAAAACATTTGTTTTAATGTAATATGCTTTATTAAGAACTTTTATCATGTGAAAATGAAGTGACTGTCAATTTTTAAAAGCATCTTCAACTGCTACAGAACCTTAGTTTGGAATTCTTGAGGCAACTAAATTGGTAAAATAAAATAAAAATTGAGCAATTTTACTAATCTTCTATAGATTGTTCAAGGAGAATTTGATTTTTTGAGAAATTGGTTTTTTTATAGCTTTTATTTATTTATTCATGAGAGACACACACAGAAGAGAGAGAGAGAGAGAGAGAGAGAGAGAGAGAGAGAGGCAGAGAGAAGCAGGCACCATGCAGGGAGCCAGATGTGGGACTTGATCCCCGGGTCTCCAGGATCATGCCCTGGGCCAAAGGCAGTGCTAGCTGAGCCACCCAGGCTGCCCAAGAAATTGATTTTAATCAAGGAAATGGCCACTTAATTGTAACATTCCTATTGTAAGGAGTTAATCCCAATATCCAAAGGCTTACTTTGTTTTTTCGCTTCATGCTATTTCTTCATTTTATTAGAAAGTAGTGAATTTGGTAATGTGCAAAGACTCAGAAATATATTCCATGGAACTTATTACTTTCTTAGCTCTATACTCTCACTTTATGAAATGCATTTCGACAAATGGCCACAGTGGTTTCTAAACAAAGGAAACTTAATATCATTACTTATCAATAGTGGATTACCCATCTCATTCATATTTACTACACTAAGCATATTCTACTGGGGGAATAGTCTAAAAAGTCACAGTAAACCCAATTTTAAAAATTGTATTGAATTTATGTTGAATAAATAGACAATAATTACAAAGAACATTTTGAAGCCTATGTTTTCTTGATTATGAATTTTTTTAATTGTGATATTTAACATTACATCCTATTAATTATTCTTTTGATTCAATTTCCATAAAGTATGTTTATCCATGACATGACATACTACCAGTCATCTGTAGGACCCAAGGAATTTAACAAAAATCCCCCACCCCTGGACAGGCAGAGCAGGACTAACTCCATTTTGTGCTATACCTGCCATCCATGTATGACCCCCACATGACCTGCTTATTGCTTAAGGCATTCCCCCACCCTAGTCAAGCTGCTGAGCACACCCTTACCGGAAACCAGCTCATATAGGAATGTGGAACCCCTAGCCGCCAAAGAATGTAAACCCCGCCCTTTGCCCACCAAACCTGCATGCCAATTCTGACCAGAATGATAGGCCAGTGCAAACGGTCGCAATTGGGTAAATTGTAAATCAATTGGCCACCTGTGTGTGGACCGACATGACTGTGCAACTTTCTGTGTGTTACAATCCCATTGGCCACTGGCCCCTGTAAAACTGCTATGCCTCTTAACCTTGGGGATCAAGTCCCTGCTCGGCTGTGTCGGGTATACTTGGACCCAAGCTCGAGCTTGCAAATAAACCCTCGTGTGTTTGCATCAGTGTCGGCTCCTTGGTGGTTTCTTGGAATGCAATCTTGGGCACAACACATCATTGTCATCTGTTCTCTGAAAGAATTCAAAATGGATTCAGGTTAATTCCTTTCTAAATAGCGTTTGAAGACTCTAATTAAAGTTCAGGGAGAGCAGCTGAAATTTCTGGCATTTGATCTCCAGAAGTACATGTACGTTATTGCTAGGTAAAGGAGTACTAATTCCTTGGATTATAATAAAGATGGTAAGCAAATGAAAACAAAGCCAAACAAGTAGAGGGGATAATCTTATCAAATATTTCTTAAACATTTTTGTTTTATTAATGCAACCATTTTCCTATTTTTCTTATTCCAACAGAAAATTAAGTTCTTAGTCATCTGCATTAATAATACACAGCTAAATTTGAGAACTAATGGCTAAAATGTTTAACCTTGAACTTTAAATGATATGCTTAAGTCTAATGTGAAAACATTAATGTACTATGAACATTAGACTCATGAATATTGTGCTCATTTGGCACCAGTGTCTTATCTGAATGTTTAATTTCCTTATAGAATTGAAGGTAGAAATCCAGAATCTTAAGAAAAGCTAAAAACCTTAAACACAGGCAAACAATCAATCTTTACCTAAGTTTTCAAATGTAAAAACTCTTGTCAAAATATAATTGAGTACTTCTGTCATGGTTAAAAGACAACTCACAATTTCAGAAGCTTGTGTACCTCTCCATTGTTAGTTTTAAATATATGGCTCAGCTGCATTTAGTTTTACGTAAGGAAGATTGGATTAATTATAAAAAAGCAAGTGAAACATTTCAGTCTGAAATAATAGTAAACAGAAATTAATCATATTATTTTAATAAGGAACGACAAATAAAACTCAAAAGTAGTGATTCTGTATTTTATTTTTTCAGCCAGTATTTCTTAGTATTTTTCTCAGTTTTTATTTCTTTGACTTCTGTACTCTTTCCTCTTCAGTCAGATTCCTAAAGCTTTATTCTTCTATTTTCCTACACTTACTCTCTCTGAGGTCACACATTCATTGTTAGAAATAGCACAGCCATTGAGAGTGATCTCCAAGAAACCCAACTGCTTTAAGTCCCCACTTTTGTTTACAGGAATTTCTAGAAAACCAAAAATCATCATTTGGATTTCCCTGTACTTCAAAGACAGCATGAGCAAAACTGAAGAATGTTTCTCAGCAAATCATCTTCTGCCTCAGAATTTCATGATTCTGTAAATGGCATCACCATTCTTTACTATTTGCTCTTTTATAGCTCTCGCTTTTAAAATATTTCATCAAATCTTGTTGATTCTTTCTAATGAATTCATCTGTCAATTTCTCTTTTTACTGCTATCAACCAGCTGTCTGGGTCTGCTGTACCCTCTATTTTCTGAATTGTTTTTCTCAATATTACCTTCCCTCCCTTATTTTATTCTACGAATATTATTTTAAAAACGTTTATAGAACGTTATTGTATTGACTTGTTCTTCTATTCAGAAATTTTAAAAATCATATTAATTATAACAATAAAAATATAATTTATTGAATCATTAAATTTCAGACACTATGGTGGACTTTTAAAGCACATTATCATTGGGGCATCTGGGTGGCTTAGTCGGTTAAGCGGCTGCCTTTGGCTTAAATCATGATCTCAGGGTCCTGTGATCATGCGGCACCCTCTAAGTGGAGGTGTCTCCTTCTCCCTTTCCATCACTCCTCCCCCTTACTTGTACTCTTTCTCTCCTCAAATAAGTAAATAAAATTTTTAAAATATAAAGCATGTAATCATTTAAGTCCAATCTTTTGAACTAAGAATTATTCTTACAATTTACATAGACATTTTTAGCAGCTCAGGGAAGTTAAACAATCTACACACCTTGAGTAGCACGTACCAGGGTCCAGTTAGTAATGTAGGGCTTCTGTTCATTATTCTACTATATCATAATAGTCAAAAAGCTTTTTATTGCCAGCTTTGATAAATTCAGCCTCCTTTTTTTTTTTGGTAATGAATTTCAAAGTAAACATAACTTTTAAGCAAAACCTTTTTTTTAGCTTGTTAATGAGGGAATCAGTAAGATGTCATGACTGGTTCAAAGGGCATCTGAGAAGCTAGGGCATACAGAGGACAAAGAAATGTTACACATTATAATATGTAATTCCTCAATTAGATATCAGACAGTTTAGTGTGCACGAGGCCACATCTTTTTAGGATTCTTTCTTCCACTGAACCAAAATTATTTGCATCTCCATTAGACAAATATCTAGAAGTTAGCAAATAACTTCAAAAATCTAAGACCTTTAACCAGTAGTAATTAATAACATGAACTAAGTACATTCCCCTAAACCAGCACATTGCAATAAAAATATAATGCAAGCTACACACAGAATTTTTATTTTTAGTGGGCTTATTAAAAATAAAGAGATGAAATTAGTTTTAGTATATTTTATTTAACCCAATACACCCCAAAGATTGTCATTTTAATGTCTAATCAATACAATAAAACTAAGGAGCCATTTTGAATTCTTTTCATATTTGTCTTAGGAGCCCAGTTTATATTTTAACTCATAACCCTCTGAATTTAGACAGGTCAAAATTTAAGTGTACAATAGCCTCATATGGCTACTGATATCTTACTGGATAGTGTGGCCCTAAATAATCTTTGGGTTGCTTCCACAAAACGTATGAAATGCTACTCATTTTATGGCCTTAATTATAAGTTTCAGACAGTTTTTCTGAGAGGGTAAATTCCCAGCACTCTCCATGAAGTAGAAAAATCATATCTTCCCAGGAAATAATTACCACTCTTATTTTTTTAAAGATTTTATTTATTTACTCATGGGATACACAGAGAGAGAGACAGAGACACATGCAGAGGGAAAATCAGGCTCCCAGCAGGAAGTCTGATGTGGGGCTTGATTCCCAGTCTGAAGGTAGAGCCACCCAGGCATCCCTAATTACCACTCTTAAAACTTAGGTCTACTTAACACTGACTCATCACACAAGGCTGGCCATTTCTCACTGAACCTTCATTACTCATATGTTGTCCCATTTTACAGTATAAGGTGAATTTCTGTTGAGTGCCAATTGTTCTATGTGCAACATCTTATTTAATCCCTTCAACTATCTCATGAGCTAGGTATAATATTATTCTTATTTTATAGATGAGAAACCCAAGGCATGGAAGGTTAAAAAAACTTGGCCAAGGGTCACAAAGGTAGCAAGTGACAACTGGGATTTCAACCCAGGTCCTGTGTTTGCAAGGCTTTCTTCTGAATTTTTCTATCTCCTTAAAATACTTTCATATACTAGTCCAGCCAAGATTAATAGACAGTTTCTGGGGCTCCTTGTGTGTTTTTAATGAGTACTGCATAATTTAGCACTTACCTTTAGATAATTGTTATAGCTGAACCATTTCTGTTTCTCCTGTTTTATCACAAACTGTATAAGGACTAGGGTTATGATATGTTGTCACCAAGAGCACGCACTGCATAGAGAATTGGCTGGACATGTAAGTGATGCCTATTACGATTACAGACCCTTACTGTCTCCTTTAGAACTAATGTTTATCTTGCCTACATTAAAATGCCAAATAGTCATTTTACACCATGCTAAACTATGATCAGGAAAAATTTACCCTGCAGACAAAATACAATGGATAAGTCAAGCAATGGTCACGAGGTTGTTCCAAAAGATTTTCAGCAAAAGAGAATCAAGAATATTGAGAAAACTAGAACTGATGAGAACATTTTTTCTCCCAGATCTTGGGCCTATATTTAATTTTTATTGGCTAGTGATGGGAAATGGTTATTAAGTGTGGCTTACTTGACAAGGGTGGTGAAGGAAATCAATGACCACGTAAGTAAAGTGATTCACTTGAAACACGTTTTATCATTTACCCATTAACTTTAAGCACCCACATTGCTTCTCTCAGGTTCCACATTTATTTAATGCCTCAGGAGCATTGATTACGTTGTTATAGTATCAATACACTTATCAACAAAAGCAACTCTTTACTTTCCCGGATCTTCTATTGACTTCCAGGAAACTGGTAACAAAAGGAAAATTGTAATATAAAAAGTTTTAGCAAATGCATTTGAGCCAGTTGTACTATGTAAACATAGGATTTCTTGTTTGTTGATATATCTAGGAAAAAAAAATAGTAGAGTAAATACCAAATGATTTACCCTTTGTTATTGCTAATACACAGTAGGTGACCCCATCTAAATATTTCCAGAAATATTTATCTTTTTTTCCTTTTTTTCTTTAAAAAAAAAAAAAAAAAACAAGGTGAGGTTATTCTTAGAAATTTTAAATTTAAATAGGTTTATATATAGGCTTATATAAGTATACTTGCCCAGATTAATCAACAATTTACTAGTCCATGGATGTTTTAAAAGTAAGTTACTGAAGTAAACATTTACTCAATGGTTTTCATTGAAAAATGAATTTCATTAGGGTCCTAGAAAGAAACAAACATTAAAATAAGGCTTTAAATTCTTTTCTAATAAAATTATTTTTCCATTGTCAGATCCTTTGTTCTGCAGGGGCAAAGTAGTTTGTTTTTCAGACTACACTTTTCTAAGTGTGTGACTGTTTAGCTGGCTTCCAAGGCAAGTATATTAATTTTATATTTCTAAATTTTTAACTTACTGCTATATTAAGTTAATGAAATAGTCATTAAAAACTGAATTCACCACATTTTGTTTGATAATAGTTTAAAATATGCCACATTTGTTTAACAATAGTTTAAAATTGGTAGTTATCATGCAGAACAATCCCCTTAACCAAAAGTTTTATTTTCTTCAGCTAACTTTTGTTACTTGGAGAAAACTCCAACTTTTGTGCGAGATACTGGATTGGAGATGATGATGCCAACTGTATTAATAGTTGATCTTCATATTATCATATAAATCTTGGATCATGAAATATTCTTACTTTCCCAGTTCTGAATACTCACTTAATATGGTTCATACAATATCATTTGAAAAGTTTAAGACCTAGATAAAGCAAAAGAATATAGTAGACCAAAAATGAATTATACATCGAAACTTGCTTATTGACTTGAGATTTTTGTGAAGGTTTCCAATGTGACCTTCTCTGTCAATGTAAAAGTAACTCTCACAAATCTGAAATAGTTTTTACCTCAAGGGAAATATTGTCAAAGAATATCATGTGCAAAATTTAGCATGATTTTTGAAAATATTTTAAAGTTTCAAAGTGACAGATTTTATTTCAAGGACTGACCCTTTTTTTTTATCTGCTATTCTTCAATCTGATATATTCTGTTTTTCAACACTGTGCATATACATACCACATGTCAAATTTTATATTTTGGTTAAGGGAATATTCTGATCATTTTGTTTTAATTGCAAAGAATATTTTAACTATGAAAGTTTTATTTAAAAATATATGGCTCTTATTATATTTGCTTCTTTTTTAAAGAAAAATAACTATTTATTATTTATGATCTTTAATATATATATTTCCTAACTCTGTTTTCCAAAAAAAAATGAGAATATAAGAAGCCAAAGGCCCAGTGAACCTAAATTCAATAAAATCAATGTTGTGGGGCACTTGGATGGCTCAGTTGGTTAAGCATTCAACTCTTCATTTTGACTCAGGCCATGATCTCAGGGTCATAAGATCAAGCCCCATGTAGGGCTCCACACTAAGCCTGCTTAAGATTCTCTCTCCCTCTGCCCTTCCCCTCATCTCTCTCTTTCTCATCTCTCTCTCTCTCACTCAAAAAAATAATATATATATATAAAATGATAATAATTAAATAAATGAAATCAATGGTGAACTATAATTCCATTTTTTAAAAAAATGTACCATGACTTAATTCCATTCCATTATGGAATTAGTCCATAATTCCATTATGATGAAGCTTGACCTTTGAAAAAAATACTTTGAAATAACAGTAGTGGTCATAATCCCATGTGGTTATTTTTAAGGTATAATTCTTCCATCTGACAATGCCAATGTATTTACATTTTTTGATATTACAGACACATTCATGGAAGTTATGAATATAAAAGTGAGAAATGTTTTCACTAGATTGTCAATACAACCTTTTATCCTTATTTGAAGTAACCTCTTTCACTATACTTCCACTCTGCACCTGTTGAGAATGTGATTATGCAAGTCCTTGTTTTGCTTACAAGACAAAGTACTAGGCATTGAAGTGAAATGCATTGAAATTTCAAAATTTAAAACTCTTTTAAATTAAAAAAAAAGTATTTAAAATGACTATGCCTTTTTCATAAGTCAAGTTTATGTGTTAGAGATTATGGATAATATTTCTGTGAAAGATCAAAGACATTAAAAATGAGAAATAAGCGTGGCAAGTAAGTTTATACCCACTAGGTGGTATATGCACACATAGGTCCCAGGTACAACAGCTAGTTTCATTTCCATCACTTAAAAGCAAAAAACAAACAAATGAAAGACCAAAACAACAGAAAACATTTTGCATGCATCACAGTGATTAAAACCTGAGTTAATCTATTTTATTTTATTTTTTAATTATTTTTAAAGATTTTTATTTATTTATTCATGAAAGACAGAGAGAGAGAGACAGAGACAGAGACACAGGCAGAGGGATAAGCAGGCTCCATGCAGGGGGCCAGATGTGGGACTCCATCCCAGGTCTCCAGGATCACATCCTAGGCTGAAGGAGGCGCTAAACCGCTGAGCCCCCCGGGCTGCCCAAAACCTGAGTTAATTTATTGTGGGATCTAAGTTGCAGTGTTCAAAATATTTAGAGGAACAATATAAAATAAATTTTAACTCCTAGAAACAATTCAATACCACCACCCCTAACATAGTGGATTAATTGTTACTTGAATAAGTTATATTAGGCTATTGCAACATTTGTAAAGGTTGGCTAAATCTATTATTTCAGATTAAAAAAAAAATAAAGACAAAAAGTCCATCTTGGTTCAAACATATAATTGTTTGTGACCTTGGTTAAGTCAAAGAACATCTTCAGTCTCACTTTTCTCTTAAGGAAAGTGATAATAATAGTTCCACTTATTTGTGATGTATACAGATGTACCTATCAAGCCAGGACCTCCTGGAGAGGCCTGAAAGCACTGTGAGGATCCTTTGCTTCCAAAAATGATTATAGGCATTATAGAATGGCTTTCTATATATATATATAGTTAGTATATATATATATATACTAACTCCGATCTTATTGGGTAGATTTTATTAGTATCTTCATGATATTACACTATGAGAAAACAGAAAGTGGAATTACTGACATTTCGGACCAAATAAGTCTGGTGGGCTGAGCAGTTCCATCCTTAGCCTCTGCTGGGCATAGGATGTTTAGCTCCATCCTTAGCCTCTGCCCACTAGATAGCAGTAGCATGCATCCCTTTGCCCCTACTGCCCTAGTTATGACAACCAAACATGTCTCCAGACATTGCCAAACATCCCCTGGTAGGCAAAATTGCCTCCAGTTGAGACAGGAGTCAACTGCAGTTCTAAAGTGTGCCAGAGCTCTGCTGCATTGCAATAACATAACCTATTAAGATTCTTGACATATTGTCCATTTGATTGTTTAATTTCAATAAAACACAAATAAGAACAAACTTGACAATGATTTTCTTTAAACAAGATGAAAATCACATTGAATAACAATTAGTTATCAGGACACAAAATTGAAAAAATTTTAAAAGAGTGACAAAGAAAATGAGGATTTATAAAAGTCAATCAGGGCAAATTTCATTGGTTCAAAGGATCATGCATGTTACCCCAAACAGCATTTGCCTCAAAGATGTCAAATTGCCCTGCAGAATAACATCTGAGGGCAAAAGTATAGAAGTTGTTTTAGAGACCTGACTAATTTTCTAAGACTGAGGCCCCAAAACTTCCCTGGGCCTAATAATTGCCCACAAATTATATATATATATATATATATATATATATATATATATATATATATGATATATATTCTCAGATGCCAGAGATTTGGATTTCATAGATCTCAAGTGAGACTGACACTTGATCGTACCAGTATCCTAGAAAATTTTGATGCAACTAATCTACCACATTTTCCAAAACTCTGGGATTACATATGAGAAAACTTTGAGCTCAGAATTAACACCACCCCAAAGCTGAAATTGAACCTCTATTTCTCAATATCAAGATGGAGCAGGTGCAGGGTTTTGATCACTCTAACTTCATTTTTTGTTTTTTTGTTTTTTTTTTTAATGAAAAATACTTGATATTATACCAAAATGACATACAATATTAGTTTCAAGTGTACCACTTGGTGACTCAACATCTATTTACATTACAAAACTCTTAGAAAAGGTATGTGAATCTATATGTGTTCTTGTTCTTGTGAATGCTTTGATTCCATACACTTGATTACTTTTGTAGAAAGAAAATTGCTTTTCAATGGAAAAGAATGCGTTTTCTGTAGCATATGCAGTGGATTATCAGATTCCAACTGTGTTGCTTATCTTGGCAATTCTATCCAATATAATATGAATTAACTGAGTCCACCTCCCTTCCTCAATCCTACTTTTCCGTGGAAAATCAGTTTTGTATCCATTTGCAAGTTGTCCAAAATTCCTTTATTTCGTGTGTGTGCTGTTTTGACTTTTCTTTTGAACTGGTTATTACATCTGCCTGGTTTCTCTGTAACAAGTGAGTAAAAGAAATTCCTTAACATGTGTTCATTTTTATATCTATATAGGAATCATGATTTTACCGTTTTTTCTGACCTTTTAACATATTTGAAAATTTTGCTTCATCATTTTGTGATACCATGAATTGAAGTTATTTTATTTCAATATTTGGGACTTCTTCAGATACAAAAGGTGGTTCACAAAAAAGAAACAGATCTTGAGAGAAGAATCCTGTTATTGTCTGTGTTTATTTAATCATAATCTTTAATTTTTGATCTGATCCATAAATTACTTAACAATTTTTATTGGATTTTAGCTAGTAATGTTTAGAGTCTATGGCTTTGAATCAGCATCACCAACTAAATAGAAAGTTAGCATTTTCATATTTTTTAAAAAATAAAAATCAACTGAAATTTTTCTTTTGTAAGAACTTTACAAGAGAATTAGAGACTTTTGTTTAATAGTTTTTTTTAAACTTTAAAAAGAATTTATTTATTTTAGAGAGTGTGCCAGCAGGGGGGGGGAGGGGCAAAGGGGAGAATGAGACAGAGAGAGAGAGAGAGAGAGAGAGAGAGAGAGAAAAGCAGACACCCTGTTGAGTGCAGGGCCCAAAAACCGGGCTCTAATCTCATGACCCTGAGATCACAACCCTGAGTTCATGACCTGAACCAAAATCAAGAGTTGTACACTTAACCTGCTAAACCATGCAGGTGCCCCTGTTTTTTAAAACTTTATTTATTTTAAAGATTTTATTTAATTTTTCAAATTTATTTATTTATTTATTTACTTACTTACTTATTTATGATAGACATAGAGAGAGAGAGAGAGGGAGAGGCAGAGACACAGGCAGAGGGAGAGCCAGGCTCCATGCAGGGAGCTTGACATGGGACTCGATCCCTGGACCCCGGAATCACAACCCAAGCAAAAGGCAGACACTCAACCATTGAGCCACTCAGGTGGAGAACAGATTCATAATTTCTCAAGAATTTGATCAGTGTAATGAATGTCTTTAAAATTAAATGGGGGGGATTATCTAAAAGGGTAACTGTTAAAGAGACTTTTAGTAGTTCCAGGTGGCTGATAATTAGATCATGCATGTAATCTGATTGGGGCACGGGTTTCTTTTCTTTTTTTTCCCCCTGTTGCTTGCTTGCTCTTTCTTTCTCTCATTTTGTCTTTCTCTTTTTCTTCTTTCTTACTCTTTCTCTTTTTTCTTTCTTTCTTTCTTTCTCTTCCTCTTTCCTTTTCTTTCTTCTTTCTCCCTTTTTCTTTCTTTCTCTTTCTTTTTAATGGAAGAAAACATAGTAAAAAAAAAATTACTTTATGTTGTGCAATTTCTTCACATCCATTTCAATTCCTTGCCTATTTTTGAGATACTGCTCCATCTCTCCAGCCTATCGTCATTGTTAAAAAGATGTTTCTCCGTCTCCCAGCTGGCAGGATTGTAATCCTGGTGATGTTATTTTTCTCTCTTTTCCTTCCTAAAAAGCAAACATATAAACAAGCAGACCTACAGTGTTTTTATCTCATGGAAGTTGTATAACAGAACTATAGAAGAGCAAGGAAGAAGAATGCTTACCTTGCTTACTCTCTAAGTATAGTTTTTACTAATCAAAGTCCACAATAGAAGCTATAAACTATTTCATTTGTTTAGAGCTCTCTTTAATAATCTGTCAAAAACAAATTTCCTGGTGGTTGACACTGAATATCCATTTGGAAACCATCAGTGTAAATTGGCAAAATATGTACTCACATGCCCAGGTTAGAGAAAACATGTTTCCTTTTGAATAGAAGTCATAAAGCTTTAAAGTATCTGCTACTGTATCCAATTACCTATAGAACTGAACAAAACAAAACAAAGAAACTTAGTCTTGTCTAAAATGACTGCTGAAAGGAGAGAAATGCATTGGCAAAAAAAAAAAAAAAAGTTTCTGCAATAGCTAAAACTTCATTTCAGCCTGGTTCTCCCAATATTATGTTTATTCATTAAACATAAACATTTAACAATTAGGCATAGACAGAACTAATACTTACTAAAAGGTCAAATGTTTATAATTAATTAGAAACAAAAGTTATGGAAGTATATTTTTGTCATCATTCCTGCGATTGTCAGCTTAATATTCATCAGTTCCTAGTACTCTGCTCAGTCCTATTATTAAAGGAACAACAATATGAAGAAATTGTCTATTTTTGTATTCCCATAAAAAGACAATCTTTTTTTGCATGTTGGAACCAAGTAATCAATTAAATTATATGTTCACTAATTCTGACTGTAGTATGTTTAAATAATAAATATAATTTGTCAGAGTAAAAAAAGCCAAGGGATTAGGAATGTGGTAGCCTAGGTTTTGTATGAGCTTAGATCACACAGTTGTGCCCTCATAGGCAAGCCATTTGATAGTTTTTTCACAAATTACATTTTATTTTCTTTTTCTACCTCATTCTTTCTGCTAACTGAAAAAAGTGAAATGCATCTTACTACTACCTGCCTTTCTGAAGGATCAGCTTAGCCCAAGGCTGCAAGGATTTTTGTTGACTCCAAATGTTAGTTACCAGGATTAGGGCTCATTACTGATCACAAGACCTTTAAATTGTCTACTTCATTATTAACATTACATCAATGAAACATAATATTAAAAGAATATTTTAATACGAAACTTTGTTTTGAAGACAATAACTTTACTACGTGATTGCATTTTTTAATGCAGAAAAAGCCATGTGCTTTTGTGTGAAGATTGTTAACCTAATGGGTAGGTGTTAATGGTAGGGTTAGAAGTAAAGAAAAAGACCAGGAGGTAATGTTTTGGAGAACTTGCAAGTGAACTATCCTGCATTATAGGTTCACATAAGAATGTTTGCAATAATCTACTTAAAATATAAAAGGTTTCACAAAATAAGTAGAGATTTTTAGACTGCTAAGGACAGGAGGATTTAGTACATAAAGATATTTAAAGAATAACTATTAGGACAGGGGATCCCTGGGTGGCTCAGCAGTTTAGTGCCTGCCTTTGGCCCAGGGCGTGACCCTGGAGACCCAGGATCAAGTCCCACGTTAGGCTCCCTGCATGGAGCCTGCTTCTCCTCTGCCTCTCTCTCTCTCTCTCTCTCTCTCTCTGTGTGTGTGTGTATCTCATGAATAAATACATAAATTTTAAAAAAAGGACAGTACTTAGTAATATGAATGTTTGATTTTGTATTTCCTTAGAGGATTGTTACTATTTGACATATAAGTGCATTCAAAGATTATGAGCATTCCAAAAGACAAAAGAAATTGTTTATATTTTTATGAAAAGAAAAATGAAATTTTACAAGAAGGAATTCTTAAAACCAAGAAATTCCTTTATTTTGAAAGATTAATTTCATTTATTAAGGAAAAAATCTCATGAGAAATCTTTAATATATATGCATATATATATATATGTATATATATATATATATATACATATATATATATATAACTGAATCTATATATCCTCTAAAACCTTCCCTAGCTACTTAGGTAAGGATTTAGTGTCTAGAGAAAATTAAATCTGAAAATCAAATTACACGTTTGACTTTTGACAGAAAAAAATTAAATATGAGGTGCGTTATAGAATTGTATGTATCATGAAAAATTAAATAGCTTTAGGGTGCGGCATAATTTGTCATGAGTAGTTGAAAAAACTGCTCGATTTCTATATTCATGGATAAAAGTTTGTGATCTTATTCAATTTAAGGCTCATAGCACTCTAATATTATGGAAGCAGCTATGTATTAAATGCTCACACTATGCTACCTACATGGAAATCCGAATCCCTATATTATATCTATACCTACCTATCTATATCCATCTCTGTGTCTCTATATTAGCCTATAATTTTCAATTAATCTGTAGGACACAGATGTTGTCATAGATTAGGAAATGGATGTTAAGTAAGTGAAGACCTCTTTCCAGGAGCACGCAGTGTATAAAAGACAGAAGCATAATTTGAATCTTAGATCTGTTTGCTTTGGAAATCCTTCATTTGTTCAACACATATTTATTGCATGTCCTCAATGTCTCAGGTGTTTTTTGTTTTAAACCTACCCAGATTTCATGCTCCTTCTCTACCTAGTACTGTGAAGATTTCAGTCAAAATGCACTGTCCAATTTATTTCTTCATTTGTTCCAGTGAGGGCACTCCCGGCTATTGTGCTAAGGACATCTAGCCATGGCAGCTTGTGGCTGAGGCCCATTCCTCCTCATTCCTGACATAGTAGGCTTTTTACCACACCATCAACCAATAATGCAAGCCTTAGTGTGTTTTTTTAATATTCTGTTAATTCACTGAGTATATGATTTAGGCTTCCAAACAGGTACATTTATTCTTTTAAGCCTCTAGGACACCCCTGTGCTGCCTCTCTAATGTGGGGAGAAATAAAGTTTATATCTTAGCACAGCTGTCTTCACAAAGGATACGAATCACTGCTGTCAAATTGTCCTTGTGGCAGCACTCATCGATTTTTAAGACAGTCAAAATAAAGAGATCACCCATGCTGTGCTCAGTTAATTTTGCATGTATAGACACGATGCCTTATAGAACCCAGTGATTAGTTTACAGCTGGTTTAATTAAAGGACAACACATGTAAGAGCAGAGTCCCTACTTGATTCACATTAAAAAAAGAAGACATACAGCTGGTTAAAACATTTCGATATTGCCTGAAATCTCAGTATTATCTCTTGCAAATAAGACAAGGGAAGAAAAACAATGAGCAAAACACTGTGGATAAAGGATTCACCAACACTGGAAAATCTAGTAGTAAGAAATGTTTACATTGATGTTTACTTAATCTAACAATGAGCCTGAAATTCTCTGATAGAATAAATAATATTAGTAATTAGAATCTGTTATGAAAAAAAACAGCTTTAAAAACATGCACCTACTGCATACCTTTTCAGTATTTCAATTTGTTTTTATTTGTATGTTTTAACCTACTTTCCTAACCCTTATACCTTTGCTATTGTAAATTCATGGGGAACAGAATTGGCCGTGAAGTTAAAATGAAGACAGGATATGTAAAAGACCAATGACTCCTATGTAGTGTGCAATTTTATGTTAGAACTTTAAAATTTTCTTTTATCCTTAAATGTTGGCGAGTTTTCTACCTAACTCTTAACAAATTTGATTCATCATGCTATAAAATTTCAAAGCAGGGGGAGTAGAATCACTTAAGGAAAGAGAAAACACCAATCTTCACAGTTTAGGTCAAATTCTAACCAAAAGCAAAATATTTTCATAGGTTATACTATGTGCAGAAAACATGACTAATTCTCAGTAAGAAAGCAGGGATACAAGCATAGCAGTTTAAATGTTTCGCAAGCTATTTTAAAATATAGAATAAAGAAAAATGTGATAGTTTCTATTTCAATAAATCAAAGAGCACATAAAAAATAAAAATGAAATTTGTATATATAATGTAACAAAAAATAATGACCTGCTCTTCAAAGAGTATTTCAATTTTATGACAAGGTAGTTTATTTCAATTAAACAAAGGTAATAGAATACTCCTTTACAAATATGTCAATATTGAGACTGGATAGCATTTATTCTTTTTTTTTAAGATTTTTTTATCTATTTATTCAGAGAGAGAGAGAGAGAGGCAGATACACAGGCAGAGGGAGAAGCAGTTTCCATGCAGGAAGCCTGGCATGGGACTCGATCCTGGGTCTCTAGGACCACACACTGGAGATGACATCTTAGATCTGTTTGCTTTGGAAATCCTTCATTTCCAAAAACCACTGTGCCACCAGGGCTGCCCGATAGCATTTATTCTTCTAGTGAATCTTGAGCTTCCAGTGGGTAGAAACGTTGTATCTGTTGTAGCATGTTTATATAATAATATTTGTAGCTATTTTTCTGTCATGAATTATAGATTGCTTAATTTTATTTCTTAAAAAAAGGTAAGCAGTAATTAATATTTATTCTCCTAGAGATTTATGGGTTTCAGTAGGTAGATTAGTTTACTAGGGCTTGCATACTAAAATACCAGACTGAGTAGCTTGAAGAACAGAAATTTATTTTCCAGAAATTCTGGAGGCTAGAAGTTCAAGATCAAGAGCTGGCAAAGTTAATTTCTTCTAAGGCCTCTCTCCTTAGCTCATAGATGGTCACCTTCTTACAATGTTCTTATGTGGCCTATTTTCTGTGTTCACTCATCCCTGGGGTCTCTTCTTCTTCTGATAAGGATATCAGTCATACAGGATTGGGACCCCACCCTTAAAACCTCATTCCACTTTAATTACCTCTTTAAAAGCCCTACCTCCAAATAGAGTCAGCTTTGGGGTTAGTGCTTTGACATATTAATTGTGGGGGGTGCGCAATTCAGTCCATAACACTAGGGAAGGGAGAAATAATTACATTTTCAAATGCTAATGAGTAGATGTGCAGTAAGAATTATCCTTGGTCAAAGAGAAATGATGCTTGATCAGATCTTAAGAGGTGACTTCTATGCCATTCTAATGCCCTGTATACTAAGAATGTCTTTGTTTACCAGAGGATCTTGGGATGTGGCAGTGTGATCTACGGTGGGGGCCTTTGGCCATGTGGTACTCAGCTTTGGATAGCTCTAGAGGGGTTAGAGACCTAAGATACAAAGAGGTTTAGCCAAACTTGAGATTAAGAGCACAGTCCTACAAACCGCCAAGTCCATCCAAGTCTTCTGCCACAAACTATATGTTTAGGGCTTTCCCAAAACCATATTCAGGTTTAATAATTTGCTAAACTCAACAGAATTCACTGCAAGCTCTTATACTCATGGTCATATTTATTACAGGGAAAAGATACAAATTAGAATCAGTCAAAGGAGACACAAAGGAGACACTTTGGAAAGTGCAAAGTTTCCAAATGTAATCTCCACTTTCCTTAGGAATGATTATTTTCCAAAATCAATGTGTAGCAACACACATGGAGTATTACCGACTCAGGAAACTCACCCAAGCTTCAGTATCCAGTTTTTATTGAGACTTCATTACTTAGATATGATTGATAGATTGGCTGATTGATTGATTTGTCCACATTGTTAAATTTGGTCTAGAGTTCACCCAGCCTCCCCACAGAGGTCAGACTGATTTCGCCTGGCCCAAAGCCCCAGCTGTCTAATCACATAGTTGGTTTTTCTTGCCGGGCCAGCACCCATTCTGACTCATCTGACTCACAGTCAGGTGTGGTCCAAGGAGACAATATGAGTAACAAAGACACTCCTAAAACTCAGGATATTCCAAGGGTTACCTCCTAGAAGCTTGGATAAAGGCAAGACCTCTCTTTGAATATCAGATTCCCTACTACACGTAAGATTAGCCACATGGGCAGTCAGCCCTAAGTGATCAACACAACGCCAGGACCCAAGACTTGGGTAAGCTCTCTTGGTTGGCAATGATCATTGCATGTTGCCAAACATGGCAGTTAGAGAAGTAAGTACTTTCTATCCATTCCACTGGGAGAGAACAATAGGTAAGCCCATGCTTTATTTCTAATAGACTCGGCCTTATGTATCTCTTCCCATTGACTAATGTAATGTGTATTCTTTTTCTTAAAAAAAAAAATGTAATTGTGAATGCAATGACTTTTCTGAGTTCTGTGACTCCTTTCAGTGAATTGTAGAGCCTGAGGATGGTTTTGGAGACCACCCAAACAGAACAGTTGGCATATGTGATCTGAGGAATGTCTTTTCCATTCACTGTTTAGAGGATGGGAAAGATACCGAGAACTATCACTATACAATATTGTTTTGGGTTTGCTCATGGCTCAAAGAAACTATAATTCCACTAATTATTTTATTTCATCATGATGACACAGAAGATAATTCAGAAGATCCTGAATCACTTTGCTAACTCATATCTCCCTTTTAGAGAGATATATGAGAAGAAAATCAATCTGATGAACTACTGTCCAAAGGTGGGACATTTAGTCCTGGCAAACCACAGATGCTACTTGATTTGATCACTGGCCAATGAAATTTAATGACAACAGACATTTGCTACTATTCTTTAGTGCCAACAGAACATTCGAGTCAGAGATATTGTTTTTTTTTTTTTTGTAGATGAATAAACAAATACTTCCTAAGCCATAAACACTGGGGAGAGAGCAAATTTAAGCCTAACTCACAAAATGTGATGGATATGAAGACACAGAAGATGTTTATTTAACTTCAATATCTATAAATGTACATCTAGGTGTACATGAGCGTTTGTATATAAATATATACATATTAGCAAATAGCTATACCCATACACACATGCCTTTTAAGCACTTTACATGTACTAACTCACTTATTCCCACAATAAACCTATGAGTTAAGCTCTATTATTATATGTTTCATGGATAAGGAAATGCAAGCATAGAGGGTAAGTAATGTATTTCATTATTTTATGATAGATGACTTATAAATAGTAATAGTGGGATTCAATTCAAATCTTGCCAGCTTGTCACCATACTATGGTGACTCTCAATAGATTATAGATAGATAGATGATAGATGATAGATAGATAGATAGATAATAGATAGATAGATAGATAGATAGATAGATAGATAGATAGATAGATAATAGATGACAGGTGACAGACAAAATTTTGTCCAGAATCAATGTAGATCAGTTCAGTGTTTAAGAGTAATAATGTGAGAATTGAAATCTTGGCTACCACATTTTGTTCCTGTGTGCTTTGGACATTATGATAACCACACTGTGTCTCTGTTTTCTCAGTAATAAATTAGTGCTGTCATGGTAATTACTTCAAGGTGTGATATAATGATTAAATGAGCAAATGCATGACAAGCACTTAGAAATTTTCTTGCAGCCTAGGAAACACTCAAGTGATTTTATATTTACAGCTTTATAGTTGAAGTTTACAAGTAAATCTTAGGCAATTCTTAGACAAGAATCCAGTATTGAAATTGTGCCTTATACATTTATTCAGGTTTTATAAAGGCAAAATTCAAATGAGAGCATTTGTGAGGACCTCTCTGGTAACATTTGCTTCGACCGGAACTTGAAATATGGACTTAGCATATTAGGAAAGTGTCCAATGCTTGCATTATTTCTGTGTTGTACGGATTACAAATTCTGAGAAAATTTCAGTCACCTGGCTCCAACTGCCAACAAGCATCTCTCTGGATTCAGATAGAATGAGCTCTCAATTCTGCTTCTTACAGTAAATACTGCAAGCGCTACACAAAATTTGACATTCTTAAACTTACACAATTTGGCCCAAAGTATGCCACAAAAATCCAATTCACACAAAAGAAGGTGGCCTCTGGAAGTAAATGACCTTGACTTAAACCTGTGCTCTTCTTTCCTGCTGGGAGTTGTGTTTTGCGGACTGGATGGCAGATTTGAATGAGCAGTTGAGTACTCGGGCATGGTGCTGATGTGTCTCCTGGGATGAAACCTTATCCAAGATAAAAATAGGCCAGAAATTTAGGCTTTCACCTAGTAATAAAGCTTTGTCAGATAAAAGAATTTCTAAGTTCATTGTTTATACAATGCCTGTTTGTTTAAAAAAAAAAAATCTAAAGTGACTTAAAACTAGTGGGATGTGAGGCATTTGTAGACCTTAAAAAATGTGCTTGTAACAGTAAAATAGTAAACTGGGATAAATTAGGACCAGTCAGCTCATGATTCTAATGAGGAAGGAGACATTTTCTGAATCGGCTCATTCGGAAGGATACCCTACTGGCCAAGGAAGTCAGTGATTTTATCAAGTTAGAAGAACACACTTTGGAGGGACACAGCAATTGAGAGAGAGAGAGAGAGAGACAGACAGAAGCACAACGCAGTAACAAGAAATAGGCAATAGCATCGACACTTTCCAGAGGATAACAGATTCACAAAAATCATCATAAGGAGACAAATAATAAAGTTTCTATTTATAAAACATGAACTATTAAGGCCTAAAGCATGAAACTTTGTTCTTTGTTTGAAATTTTAAATGCTGATTCATGGAGGACAGCATTCCAATATATGCCCCCCCCCAAAAAAATATATGAAATATACAAACTGATCGAATAAAAATGTTGCCTGCAACCTCTCATGATCGAGAGTATCTCAAAATTCTCTACAGGTGAGATACAGCCAATCTGAAGTCATTTGAGGCTGTGAAGCATGTTAATGTGACCGAAAAGTTCAATATTGAGCCATTCTGCTTTTCAAAATGGCTTGGTTTTCCCTTAATTAATAAATAGAGCTAACATCAAGGAAAGTTTTAATACTTGGCCAAGAAACTAAACGACACTTTTGTTCAAAAATGCTCCACCTTGTGTGATATTTCCAGACTTGAAGGATTCAGTCTACTGCTGCTATTTCCTAATGTGAAATAGCTTTGCTCCATTGCCTCAGTTTGTCCTCTGCTGTCCTTCTAGTACTCTGCATTTTGCTTGCCCTGTTTTTGCACACCTGATAAGAGACTGCCCACGCATGCTGCTGTCACCTGTCATTGACAGCAATTTAACCCCAAGTAGACAGTTACTAGAAATGCAACTCCACCGCCAGGCGTGTGGCTGCCTTCTCACAAGTGGCGTAATACAGAGAGTGTGCAGGACTTGAAGCAGGATCTCTAAAGATCCTGAAGGCTAAGACTCAACTTAACTGGGTTAAGACTCAATTTCATAGTTTTAACTTCTGTGCCCCTTCCGTCTTGCAATTGCAGGAACACCACCTTAAAAAGTGCTTCAATCAACTGCATGGGGAATGTGCCGTGAAGACCAGTTTCCTGGCCATGAACAACAAATTCTCTGAGGAAGAGTACATATGACATTATCACTCCTCTGTTTTCCTTGAAGCAGCTTCATTTTGATGCTGAAGTTTATCTATAAAGTGTGTGCATTACATTAAAATTCATTGATTGATAGCCTTCTATAAAGATGTTTCCCAAGTAATTGCTACATATTAATAGTGATACTATAATAATCCTGTCAGGTAAGGGCATAAATGATGAACTATTATTGACTTTAATGATACAGCTGGCAGAAACCGTCAACATTTTATTCAGAATCTATGAGCAAGTAGTGTGGTCATTTCTAATTGTTAACCATTTATGAGGTGATAAGGCTTCTCCAGACTGCATTAAATCAATGTTTATACCACAAGTAACTACAAGGTATTAAATAAATGAGCCTGTGGAAACTCCAAAATGCTCTAATCTCCACTGCCAAGTCTTGCCAAGCTGCTGAGGTTTGCACCCATGCAAAAGAGAACTCAATAGTATTCACATGGGAGTCTTTACTCTCAGTTTAGGCAGTGCAAAAAGCTCTAGTGGGTATTTTACTGGTACTTTCACAGGTCAGATGGGTGAATTGCAAAAATTATTCTAAAGCAGAAATACAGAGGGAGGCAACATTTCATGTTGCAATTTTTAGTTCAGGATGGAGAAGGTAATTTCACACAGCCCTATCCCAGATTTAAACAGATCATTCTTAGCTCATAGTCAGTTGTTCGTTTTCATGGGATCCACTTACATGCCAGCGGTTCTATAATTTTGGTTTTCTTCTCTTTGGTTACTTAATGAAGTAACTGTTCATTAATATTATGTCCAAAACTGCTTTTTTTTCCCCATTCATTATAAGTTTGTTTCTTCTGAGGGGAAATATATTTCTATATCAAGAAAGATTTAACTTACAATTTCTATCCCATGAGCACCTCCATGAAGATGATATAAGGGCTTATAGATTAAGGCATTAATTATTTCCAAAAATGCACGTTTTTCATCTAGCCTTTAATAAAAATATACAGGGGGGCTGAAAGAGCTCTCAGATAATTGTGCCACCTATATATTGAAGAAATAAATATATCTCAAAACTAAAAATATTACTGAAGCAAAAAGGAAATCCATCTAAAGAAATATCCTAGCTAAAGAGAAAGGGTTAATGAATTTTTCTATTCAGTGCAATATAAATAATGTTTCAGTCTCCTCAGAAAAATAAAGCAGTTTCTATATAATAATATTCCTTGGGAAACTCTCACTATTTGAAAAGAAAAGATTGGGTTGGGTCTTTGTTTTGTTTTGTTTTAGCTTTGCATCTATTTTCAAAACAATTTACCTTTTTTTTCTACATATGTATTTTTTAAGATTTTATTTATTTATTTATTCATGAGAGATACACATAGAGAGAGGCAGAGACATAGGCAGAGATAGAAGCAGGCTCCATGCAGGGAGCCCAATGAGGGACTAGATCCCAGGACCCCAGGACCACTGCCTGGGCCAAAGGCAGGCACTAACTAAACCACTGAGCCATCCAGGGATCCCCTGTATATATATGTATTTTTATTTCTACTTTTCATTGGTTTAACTGCATACATCTTAAATTAAGTAATTTTACATTTTCCTTTGTGATATTTTTTCTTAGATGATCATCCATAAGCAGAAGTGCTGCTTGGAGTCCTGTGTTAAGAATTTCTGAAGGAGAAGCAAATAGGATTTCCAATACTTGGAAATTGGAAGGCACACATTGAAAAATGAGAAAACTCATAATTTAAATAAACTGAAGGTTCTCTATCTTTCTATTCAATATTTTCTTTGCCAGGAGAGGCATTTGAGCATCAGAGAACTATTTTTTTTTAATGGACTTATAATAGGGCTAGCGTGCTACCATTTACTTCAGAGTACAGTTTGACTTCTAGTGTGGATGAATAATCAGAAGAAGATGGAAATTAGCAACTAGTTCATATATATGTATATTTATATTATGTAAATATTATATGAATATATTATAATATGTAAATATTATATAAATATATATATTTACAGCCTAACTCAGAATTTTCATGTTTGCTGCTGAAGATATACATGTGTGTGTAGATACACACATGATGTTCTTAATGAAGAAAGAAGAGAAAGAATTTCTAATGTTCTAAAAATGGCAGAGCAGGTATTTCATAAAACTAACACCAATGACCTGTTATTAACAACAGGATGTATTGGCATTGCATTATTTTCAGTAATTGATTAACTTGTTATGTATATTTTAAAGCATATTTTAAATTTTGCCAACATGGCTAGAAAGTAAAAACTCAAATATTTTACCCACAGTACCATTAAACTTCTCTCATTTCTAAGTATCTTGAGCAGACTCCATGCTTCTTGATACAATTCATGTCCTAATCACAAAGTAACATGGCCCAAGAGCCATTTTCTTCAGTGACAAATGCAAAATGCCTTATGGTTTTGTATAGTATAAATAAAATGGTTTACCAATGCACACATCATATTAAAGCAATGCAATGCTATTAGCGTGTCACACCTCCACCTTTTTGAGATAAGATCAAACCAACTACAAGAAATAAAACAGAAATCATTTTAATTGAATATATAAAAAAACTTCTTCACAGGAAGGACTTAAGTAATACATGTAGGGAGTTACAAAGTCTTTATTCAATAATAAGTAAATGTTGATACTCAATACAATGCAACTTTTTAAAAAAAATTACATATTAAACTTGGAAATAAATATTTTCATTTTTATAATTAGTTCTCTATTGTTCTCTCTACACATGAAAGCAAGTCTACATATATTTTAAGTACAAGGATTACTAGGAAAGTATATTGAAAACAATTGTTCTAACAGTAAACACTTAATCAGTGAGAAATTATTTGGGGGGTTTAGATTATATTCTTGAAATAAAACAAAATAAAACTCATTCTATAATGTCTCATTGACAATATTCTACTCATATTGGGTGAGTTTTCCAGATTTTACATAATAAATAAATAACCTTTATCTTTCTACTCATCAGCTCACCAGCAGTCTTATTCTTTTTAATGGATACCCTAAGGCAATGAATTCTTTGCAGACATTCTAGTAGACCTGGTCTTTAGGTCACATATTTTTATTAACTAAAACACATACCAATAAACCATGAAGGATTCTTTTCAGTTAATTAACACAAGGGAAAAGGATGACTTTAATTTCTACCAGGCCAGAAACAGAAGGCACAATCCATATATTAGGATTTACCAACATGAATCTATTGCTGGTAAAGTTACCATGTAAATCGACACTACCTTCTCCCCACAACTATTCAATTAATTTTACACCCAAGTAAACAGACACATCAAGTATCTAAGTATGTGCTATTTGAGTATTACAAAATAATTTTAAGATACAGTTACTACCCTTACATTGGTTTATAAAGTCATTAAAAGTGAAACTGTCACAAAGGGAATCTATAATTTAGTGAGCAATATATAGAGTCACATCTACTATGTATTATATTATCTGTTTGGAAGAGAGATTAAAAGACAAATTAGAGACTTTGAAATATTCAAAGACATTAAAACCATTAAAAAATTTTAATCTATCAAAGATTTCTAAGCAGAGAATCCCTATATATAAACAGGACTTTATAGTATTTTAGTGACATATATGCCTATTATTCCAGACACATGTTGAGTTCCTTAAAATCTAATATATATATATATATTACCTAGTAAAATGACAGATGGTAAACATTGATCAAAACCAATATTAATAATTCCTTTTCAGGAAACTGGCACCTGATCCACAGGGGAGCTGCCTGTTAGCCATGTTTATATTATATAATCCATTCGTCACCCCCAACTTTGACCATGGATAAATGGATTTGGGAGTTGGGTTTATACTCATTAGGAAACTACACCAGCGGAATTATTCTCTCTGAAATTTTTAATGAGAATTTGTGGCTAATGGAAGAATTGAGTTTGTGGCAGGGAACTTTGTCGGGGACAGGGGAGAACCTGAGGTGTTATGGGATACTCATATTTCCCTATTAATTCAAGGAGGCAGAGAAAGCAAGTCTGTAGAGAGAAACAGAAAGCAGATGGTGACAACTTTCCAGTTCATAATTCCAGTCTCTTCTTCAAGTCTTGCTGACTGGAAACCTCAGGATCTGCAAGGAATATACACATTTTTAGATTCAGTTCTCCCTTTATCTCAACTATTTATGCTACTTACGACGGTTTACATTGTTGCAAAAAAAAAATCCAACTAATGTTAAGATTATTCAACTGACGAATGAACATTGTGACTTAGGTATCAAAATCTATTAGCATTACACAGTAGTAGATTGGAAGGATGAAAAACAGGATAAATTTAATTACAACTGGGTAAGGAACTAATGAATCTTTTTTATGAAATTCCTATTCTCTCTCTTTTTGTAGGTTCCTACCCCAACAGGAGTCTGTGACTTCTCGATTTGAGTATGGGACATGATTATATTTCCTTAAACTATTTTTAATAGTAAATGATAATCTTTATGTTAAATAAAGCAAATACGACGAGGTTCAATTGCTGCTCTTTCTATTACCTGTAAGCTGTACAACCTTGGGACACTATTTAAATAGCTTGGACATCACATTGCCTAACACTAAAATAAGACATTTGTTTAAAGTGATAGGAGTGGCTTAGAAAATACAGAATTAGTATTGTTGGACCCTGGCTCACGGGTGCCAACGTGGCCCGGTGGACGCCCCAGAGACTCAGACCCCAGACAGGCAGATGCAATTAGCAAGAGGGTTTATTGAACGTTTGCGCAAACGGGCTCTCCGCCTCCGAGGAGGAAAAGAGCCCCGATTAGCAATTACAGGGATCTTTTAAAAGGCAAAAGGAAAGAAACTTCCTAAAGACAAAAGAACCGCGGGAGTCGCATGGCATCCAGGTTGATTTTGGGGAGGGTCAACATGAACCTATTCAGGGACATTCCAATCAGGGTGTGGGGGGGGAAACGGTTTTCTTATTGTAAACAGAATGCTTTTAGTTGCTAAAATTTCAGGAAGAAGACTGGATGGGCTGCCTCTGGATTAGGGCTGGCCCTACTTACAAGGGGAGGGGAGGTTTCTTCAGTATCAGCTAATTATAATAAAGCCAAAGATAGTTATTACTGTGATTATTTTGGAAGATCATTTCTCCACACTTTAAAATAATTAACTTGTTTGCAAATAGAAGTTTTCGTATTACAGAAAAATCAAGCAGAAAGTACAGAGAATTCCTATATATTTCCCCCCCTCTCTGCACGAATTTTCCTATTATTAACATCCTGCATTATTGTGTTACATATATTATATTTGTTGAACCAGTAGTGAACATTATTATTGACAAAAACTCTCAGAATTTACATTAGGACTTACTCTTTGTGTTGTTCAGTTCTAGGAGTTTTGAAACTTTTTAAATGATAACTCCAGGCCAGAGTAAACACTTAATACTCCGGTTTTATTTTTTAAAAATAACATCCATTGACTATTTCAATTCCCCTTCTCTTTTACTATAAGCAGAATTATTCACAATGGGAAATGCTTAAAATGGATATTGGAAGAATCTAGAGACATGTATCTGTGTGTATGTGTGCACATGCATGTGTGTAAAATTCATTACAAAAAAAGCTTTATAAATCTATATTTAGCTTTGTCTAACATAATTTTTATAAATACATTATCTTCTCTATGTCTATTCTTGTACCTATAGAGATCTTTTGAAAAGTGATGCTTTGTAAATTCCAGTAAGAAAATAATATACTGAGTTCTTGAAAATGAAAAATGACAATGGGTAGCAAAGTCTCCTTGGACTATCCCAATGCCCTGTTTCTTTTCAGCCCAGATGACAGAATTGTTCAGAACAAAAACACAACATAGCAAGAAAATCTTTGGTATTTTTAAATTCAGTTATTTTCTGTCACTCTGGGACTTTTTAATGACCCTTGACATTATAGCTTAAAATTCTAAATATCATTATTATTGAATCTTTTGTGAACTATTTAATCTGTTTGAAAGCTCAGACAAATGAGGCCATCAATACTTAAATGATTTCTATTCCACATGGTGATTTCAAAATGAATCTGAGCTTACATTTGAGGATCTGAATAAAGAAACATTTGCCATCACAGGCTCAGCATATCAACAGGGAGGAATGTATCCTTGCATTTGAGATGCATTTGAAATGAGCATAACACAGTGACTCTGGCAAAGAGAATGGAAATTCAGATTTTGAAGAGTGGGGATTATTTGGGATAATTTTAGTTATCCCAGAAGCAGAAGGTACCTTGGAGATTCAATTTATGGTAATTAAGAGACAGTACTTCAAGATGTACTTTAATTTTCTGAGCTAGTTTGTATCTAAAGACTGTTCCTTGGAAGGTAGAACTATCCTTCCCTATGTGTCTCCCAATGTCAGACATTGATAATATTTTTAAGTTTTCAGTTAGAAATTATGAACAGTACACTACTATTCCACGGTCTTTCAGGAAACCATTATGTGAAATGATGCTGTTAGAATCCCCATACTAAAGTCCACATACTTGCAACTTTTTCTACTACTACCTTGCATAAATGTCTGTGGCCTACCTTCTATTAACTAAATTATTCCTAAGTTATTAAGCTCTCTCCTACTACCAAGGTTTCTGTACTTTTCCCCTGGGTTAATTCTAAATGTTGAAAGAGAAATAAATGACAGTTATCTTGCTGTGACTATGTTACTATTTTTCATTATTGATCAAGTAGAGTTTGAGGATTTTTTTTTTCTCTTTGGATAGTTTATCTGGGGAACTTGAAGGAGAATTTTTCTAGAATCAAGATGAAATATTCCCTTTTTCCCTCTCCTTTTTTTTTAACTTTTAAAATTTTTATAGTAAGGCTACATTATAATTAGCTTTATGTTTGAATTATGAATTTATTTTAAAATATTTGTCTCTCTTGAATTTTACATTTTTCATTAAGTATTACATTTTTATTCTTTTTTTAAAAAATAGACACTTTTTTTTTTTGTGGGGGGGACACATCAAGACTCTCCTGGGAACTTTATCCTCCCATTGCTGAAAGTTCATGTTCTCCTGGGTAGGGTTGCTGTTTTCTGGATCTCATGCCTTCCTACTTTTCTGTTTACTTCTTCATTTGGCTAAAGATAGAACTTTCAGCAATTGCCTCAGAAAGGATATAAAGAAGGGAAATATTTTGAGAACTTACATGTTTCGTAATTTTATTTTATATTCTCTCAACACTTTACCTAGATATACACTTCTATATTATAAATATTTCCCCAAAACTTTAAAGACTTTGTTTCCTTGCCTAATTTTGAATCTCCAAGAGCCCTGTTGAGTTTTCTACTTCCTTTTATAGCACAAAAATATAAATACTATATTTCTCAATATTTTGAGTATGTTCATTAAACTTTTTTTTAAGTTTTTTGCTAAATTATTTTTTCTTATAGTGTAATTTTTCTGTTAATTTGTCTTGGTCTTTTTCTTACATATTATTCTATTCATTTTTTGATCATTATTCGATCTTTCATTGTTAAGAGGGAAAAACAAAAGAGCTAGTAGCTGTCCTATGTCATATTATTAGATAGGACTTCTCCACTAGATACTGTAGGGGTAAAAAATTTTCCATTCTAGGTTCGTTGGCTCATCTAATAATTAAATGGACATAAGACTGATTAATAAGAGAAAATGTTTAATTTCCTACATATGAGAACCTCATAAAAGTGTAAGACTCAAAGACAGTCAGGCAATTGAGGTTTAATAGCTTGAGCTAAGGAAAGGAATAGCAGGGGTCTGTGCTTCAAAGGGGAGGAAGGTGAGTCACAGGTAGTTGAGAACAACAGATGTTTGGTAATGAAATCTTTGCTCTGCCATGCAAATAAGTCTTTCAGATTAAAAAAAAAAAGTTACTTCCAGTAATAGCTTTCTTTATAGTATAGGCACCTTATCTAAATTCTTTAAGGTGGTTAAAGGAGAGGGAAATTTTTTACTTGAGTCTTCTGGATCTTGATTCCTTTCAGCTCAAAATAATCCACATGGGGTGGATTGGGGTGGCATATTCTGCTCCCCTTTAATATCTTTTTTTTTTAATTTTTACTTATTTATGATAGTCAGAGAGAGAGAGAGAGAGAGAGGCAGAGACATAGGCAGAGGGAGAAACAGGCTCCATGCACCGGGAGCCCGACGTGGGATTCGATCCCGTGTCTCCAGGATCGCGCCCTGGGCCAAAGGCAGGCGCCAAACCGCTGCGCCACCCAGGGATCCCTCCCCTTTAATATCTTGAGTGGCAGTTATTACTGTGATAAGTGTGTGTTTTGTCAGGACAAATTTCACATTAGGTAGAGTTGAGAGTTAGTGGATTGTCTGGATGAGATTCCTTCAATGCCTAAAGGAGATGTTATTTGGTGGAACTAAATCCTACAATGAAAGATTTACCTTTCCCAGAAAATTCTTTTTTTTTTTTTCCAAAGGGAGTATCCTGTATTTTACTTAGGGATTATAAATTGAATCCCTCTATATTCAGTACACATGCACTAAACTTATTAAATTTTGTACTATGCAATCATCAGAAAACAACCCTCATCCTCTATGCTTCTGAAAAAATAGTTGCAATATCTTAACTGCTGGAGATGCTTTTATTCCCTTAATTATGTTTGCATTTATGAGATTTTCCTTCTGTTCATTCAGTTCTATATTTCAAACAAGTTTTCAGTGAGGCATAGAGTAGACCTGAACATGCACTACTTTTGAATTTTATGTTGATTAAAAAAAATGATACTACTTAATGAAAAACTTTTTTTATTATGAGATTTGATGTATTTTGGATTAGTCAACATACCACACAAAGAAGTTTAATTATAGGAAGTTCTGTTATTCTATATTCTTATTTTTATTATATATGTACTTTGCCAGAAATTTAAATGTTAATGTGTCTGTATCTAAAATTCTCCTGTAGATTATGAGCTCCTTAAGAACAGCAGTCAGATCTTATACTTTTTAATTGTTTTCCAAGTCATACACCATACCTCAGGTGTTGCATTAAATACTGATTTAATGAATTAAGTGCATTACAGTAGTAAGAGTTTATTGATAGCTAACTGGGTAGTTCAATAATATTTTATATTTTGCCCTAAGTTTAGGGGAGGAAAAATAATTGTCCCTTTATCCTTCTAGGGTCTTGGCTGAGGCACCCTTCCACACAGCAATGTAATAAAAGGTTAACAGGAGTGGGAAAAAAGCAATTTTAGTGATGTAAGTACATACATACACAAGTCCCACAGAGATAGGAGACTCATAAGACAGCCAGATGATTGAGGCTTATATACCATTCCGAGCTAATGAAAGGAACAAATAGGAGACTGGGGCCTCAAACAATAGGTAATTCAAGGGAAAGGAAGAAGGGGAAATGTTTCATAAACAAAGGGTGCCCTGCAAATAAGTCTCTCAGATGAGAAATATATCTCTGGTAGTAGCTCTTTTCCTGCTATAGGCCCCCTTTCTAATGCAGATTTTCCTTATAAAAGGAAAACTTCGACTCTATTTTTATGTTTCCTCTGTCTCTGCGGTTTCTCAAAATAATCAACTCAAAATATGCCAAAGAAGCATATTTTGAGGTGGCACATTCTGCTACCCTTTGTAATGATGCAAATAAGTTTTATATATATATATATATATATATATATATATATATATATAATATATATAATATATAATTAAATATATGAACATATAACCTTCAGATTATAGCTAGAAGTCTATAATTATACATAACTAGATCTATATCTACTCCTATTTGTATTTTTTAACTGTTATTTCTATTGCTGATTATTCCTCATATGCAAGGGACATGTGTAATTTTTGTTATGTTGACTTAGAAGTCAGGAGATCTGTGCACTGTTTTTATTTCAATAGCATCCATGTCTTAGATTTACAATTTTCTGACCCTTTTCTATATATAACGCAGGTGACAGACAAGATTTTTTTCCAGAATTTTACTGAGATAATGCAGTATACCTAACCTTTTATAACCTTAGGTGACCTTTTGTAAAAAGTAAAAATCACTTTGGGTTTGATGTAAATTGAGTTCTAGACATTGTAAATTTTGGTAAATATTACTTTCCTTTTATAGTCCACTTTTAAAACACATGAGATAAGAATTGCTGAATCACTATGCTGTATCCCGGAAACTAATATAGCACTGTATGTTAACTGGGATCAAAATAAAAACTTAAAAAAAAAATAAAATACATGATATATCTTTTTAAAAATATGATACCTTTAATATATCTCAATAATTGAACATTTACTCATTATAACCTACATATTTGAGTATCATCTAGCCTGATATTAAAATGTTAAGCCTGTGAATCAAGGAGGTTTGGAGTAATTTGCAATACAGATGTACTTGAGACCTTTTTGTCACAGTAATTAAAAAGAATTTTGTTGTTAGAACTGATGTTTGAAGCAATCACATAGATTTTTAGATATTCTATGAGAGGTTTGTAAAGGGCTACTAATTCAGATTGCATGGTAAATGATACTCTAAGAATGGCCTTTGTGTTGCAATGTAGATCTCCTGCATCACTTACCAAGGACAGCCTAAAATCATGAGTCTCAGAAAGCAGATTCAGAATTTATGATAACTTTTTTCTGTAAAGTAAAATGGAGGCTAAAAGTTAAATAAGGATGT
This sequence comes from Nyctereutes procyonoides, assembly GCF_905146905.1. Taxonomy (NCBI): domain Eukaryota; kingdom Metazoa; phylum Chordata; class Mammalia; order Carnivora; family Canidae; genus Nyctereutes; species Nyctereutes procyonoides. The sequence continues at coordinate 60,914,091 of NW_026575142.1, read as the reverse complement.
AAAAGAATAGGGTGGCATTTAAGCTTGCAGATAATACACTGCTGCCTAAATTACATTGATTTCATTATATCATTGGAATTATCATTGGAATAATTACAATGAAGTAAAACCATTTTTTTTAAGATTTTATTATTTATTTGAGAGAGAGTAGGAGGGTGGGGGGACAGGCAGAGAGAGAGAGAGGGAGAAGCAGGCTCCCTGCTGAGCAGAGAGTCTGATGCAAGGCTGGATCCCAGGACCCCAGGATCAGGACCGGAGTGAAGGCAGATGTTTAACCAACTGAACCACCCAGGTGCCCCAAAAAGCATAACTTCTTTATAAATATTTTAATGAGCACAATGCTTATTTAAAAAATAAGGAAATTAATGTCTTATTTTAATGTTTTGATGTCTTATTACAGGATCATGCATATTGATAAGTACCCATTATCTATTACCAAACCATCATTTAAATATAAGATGATACATAGAGTTTTTATTTTTATAGTTATAAGAAAACAAGAAGCTAGGTGTGTATTTCTTAAATTCTTAATCATGACATGTCATATATTTTGAAGAGCTAACATTGGAAGTAATACAAAGGAAGAGAGGACAAAACAACCAATTTTGAGGCCATTAAGGATTTGGATTCAAGGTCAAACAATGCTTTGGATGCTTAAGAATAAACCAAAGCTGGAGACTCAGGCTTTTAAGAGTCATTAAGTATTTAACAGTTATTAGCCAAAAGCCTCTGGCAATTTTTTTTGATACAAAGAACTTTGCTTCAGGAAGACTCCATATAAAAACATCTTAGGAGTTTTGATTGATTTATTTAGGGTGACTTTAGTTTATTTAGGAAAGATGGTAATATAATATCTGTGTCTAGATTATTGCTTGAATTTATTTGATGTGCAATAATGCTATGGTTTTAAACTGTAGAAATGCACAAATACAGTTAAAGTATATTCCTTCCTATAGGATAGAAATTATTTTTATTACATTGTTTCATCTTATGTCTCATAATCATATAATAAATTTGATGTTAAATGAATTAAAACTATACATTTAAAATCTGTCTCTGAAGCAAAGCTGGCCTGTAGGATGTAGCTCTGAATATGAATAAGGATTACACCAAGTGCATCATTATTCACCACCACACTAACATGGCACTAGTGAAATGAATTCTGACTCAACCAGAAGGCCTTGCCTACTTGGAAATTTCTACCACAACACAAGATATCAACAGAAACAGGACCATTTACACTTTTGCAAAACCAGCTGTATTCTGGAGGTTTACTGACCATTACTTAAAGAACACTAGAGATTGAATTCTGCACATCAACCATTGAATTATCTTCTGGGGATGATAACCTAAATATGGACATAAATAAAATCCATATTACATAAATCCAGATGTGTCTTAGATTAGTCACATAAATCACATTATTTAAGTATATAAATAATATCTGTCAGCTGACTTCACATTAAAATTTTAATCTTACAAAATCACCTATGTAGTTAGTGTCTTTGGCATTTTTAATTTCTATTTATTAAGCTTGGCAGATGTTCTCTAACTACATATTATATTAAAATATATAATATTAATACATCATAAGCATACAATACAGTATGTGCATATATTAATACATGACATATTGTATATACTTGTAGATAAATAAATTACATATTTTAATTAAGCTATATCTTAATTTTATTCTTACTAAATTAAATGAAAGCATCACTTTGGAATCAGTTAAAGGCAACAATATCTAGCAATTATTGTTCTTTTCACTGTTCTTTTCATTGAATCTTATTATTTATTTAAAAGATATCTCTGATCATTTTAATTTTGCTTTAAATTTGATTATTTTAAAAATACTAAAATATACTAGCTTCACCAAAAAGTATTAGCACAAAATAATATGAACTAAGTAGCCCATATGCAAATATTTGCAAATATATTAAGTTACAAGAATAAATATTCCGAGTGAATCAAAATAGACATTGTTAATGATTAGATTATTTCACACTTTAGAGAAAATGACTGTTGCTACAAACTCAGTACAAGTTTCCTTTTCTTTTCTTTTTAATACATAACGTCGCCTTTAGAAATATGAGCTTGTAACAGTACGTCGGAATTGTAGTCAAAATAGCAGTTCATTGATGAAAGTTCATTACGTACTCCACAGCATATCCACATTAAAAGAAGATAGATAATGAAGCATTATCCAAAATAGAGGGGCTTTTTGGTTTTGTTTTGTTTTGTTTTTATTGGTGATATTTATTGTACTCTGACCTTAATGTGAATGTGCCTGTATAATCTTTGGTATATTTCTTTTTTAACATCAAAAAGAATTGCAGAAGAAACCACTTTACCCACTGGGCTGGAGTGGGGTTCATTTCTTTTTCTTCAGGGGATGACTACCTAAATGCTTGGTATGGCAGGAATTTTACGAGTGATTCAAGAAGTTAAGAAAAAAAATATATGTATTTAGGCATCTAAAACACAAGGCACCTCAAATTGAACTAATTATATAACCCCCAAATCCTACCATGTTTTGGGTTTTAGCTCAAATGCCCTGGAATCCCCAGTTGATCTTCTGATTTTTTTCTAATGGATTGAAACTCTCTATGGACCTGCCAAAGAAAATCAGAGCTGGACAGTAAAGTGATAAAAACAGATTTTACTCAGAAACTATTATAATAGAGGGGAAAGACCTCTGTTGAGAACTGGGCTCAGTTTTGAATACAAGACAAAGTGCAGTTTTGGGTGGTCAATGGATGAAAAATTTCCAGCTAAACTAATATAACAGAATTCCTGCTGAAGACAGGCCAGGGTGATGAGATATGACCTGGAGAATGGTGAAAGATGGGGAATTTGATTAAGTATTGAGGCTATTGCATACTGAGATAGGTTGGGAATTTGGTTGGCTAAATGCAATTAGCAGGATCTTAGCCAAAATTGAACAATATAAAGAGAAACACAGAGAGCTCCAAAGCTCAAGGCCTACTTGGAGAGAGGATTCAGAGAAGCCTAACCGTTTGGTCAAGGAGACAATTTTAAGCCCATGGCACTTTATTAATATTGCTCCCGTTGTATTACTCTCAATGATTTTATTATATGCGGTCTTCATCTTGGCAAGACTTAAGACAGGTCAGTGATTCCCAATAGGGGACAATTTTGCCCCCCAGTGGACATTTGAGAATATCTGTATTATTTTTGGTTGTCACAACTCAGGGAGTGCTGCTGGCATCTAGTGGGTAGAGGCCAAGGATGCTGCTAAACATCCAGGACAGTCACCCACAACAAAGAATTATCTGTTTCAATGTGCCAATAATGCTGAAGTTGAAAAACTTTCCTGTAGATCAAGAATTATGTCTCATTGTCATATTTTTGAATGTGTGTTTCATATGAAAACCAAATTTTATACATCAGGCCTTGAGGAAACTAAGCTAAAAGCCTACTAGGTGTAGCTCATGGCTTCTACATACTATAATGCATTTTACATAATAACACTGTTTACTCGTTTATTTGATTATTTTATTATAAAATTTGATAAATATTGTAAAATATATGTATTTATTAATTATGGCACATGCTATATGCTATAACAGAAAGGCTTAAAATATGGGGGTTTTAATACGACATTTTTTTCTTTCTTTAACAGTCCAGACATAAGTAATCCCATAAGTAGGGGGGTCTACATCATTAGTTCAAGGTTTCCTCCATCTAGGATAGCTGCCCTAGATCTCTTTACATCCAGGCAGTTGGAAGGGAGAAAAGCTCGGTGGGAGCACATGCCTTTCTAAATAGAAGCATGCTGACAATCTATTGGACAGAATCAGGGGGCAATTGATTACATTAAAGCTGAGAAATGTCTCTTTATGAAAGGTCATAATGCAAAGCCAAAATTCAGGAGTGATAAAGAAAGGCAGAATTGGTATAAATAGAAACAGGCAATCTTTGCCAAGTAAATTAAGATAAAGTTTCAAAAAATACATAAAGTATAAAATGACTACTTCTAATTTTCAGAATATTGACTACAAGTCTTTTTTTCTCCTATCTTAACAAAATACATAGTATTATATCCTGATATTATCTGATATTTTATCATGGGCAACTCTTTATGTAACTGAATCTTCTTCAAAAAATGAAGGCTCTAATAACTACTAAGTGTTTTATTAGAAAGTTATGGTATATTTTCTCAACCATTAGTTCTTTATAGATGAATCAATAGGTTGTTATGATTCACTGCTACACAAATCATAATGAATGTTCTCTTACACAGATATGTCTACACCTCTATGATTATTCCTCATAGCAATTCTTAGAGGTGGAATTTGTGGATCGAATATTATGAGTCAGCAATTTATAAAAATCTTAAGGCACATTGCCAAATTGCTTTTCAGGATACTTCTACCAATTTACACTCCACCAACAATTCAGGAGGGTGTATATTTGACTAAATCTTTGCCAACAACTGCATAACTCATAAAATGACTGTCAATTTGATAGAAGGAAATAAATTGCCTTTTTTTATCTTTTTGACTTACTCTTTTAAATAATATCATAGTTAATATTTTCATGTACTTAGTGGTCTTAACTGCGGTCCTTTCAAATGATTATTCTTATCTTTCCAGCTAACATTTTTCTCACTGAATGAGGGAAAATATTACTTTTGCTTAAAAAGATTAGTTTTCCTTAACTTTAATCAGTAGACCTCAGGATCAAGAACCTAACTCTAAACTAGTTACCCTCTCATCCCTTTCTTTTCAATTTTTGCTTTTTTCCCCATAACTCCCAAACATTTCTAGCAAATGATGGGACAAAGTTGACAGCGATTGTTCCAATTTTACTACTCTCTCATCAGGGTTTTTCTGTTTTTTTTTTTTTTTTTTTTTTCTAAGCAGCATGCCTCCTGTTCCCTACAAAGGATTACCCAAACTCATCCAAAATAAGGAAAGTTTCTAGATAAGCCAATAGCCAAGAGACAGAGAAACTAAATTAATTCAGTGCAGAATGGATAATGATTGAATGATGGGACTAAAATCATCCGACCAAATCAAAGTGAGATCATTCATAGTAGCATGAGTTTGGGAACAAATCACTAGAAACCCTCACGGGTATGCTCAGTTTGCATTCATGAGATGCTAGGTGGATGCAGCTGGGATGCAACAAGCTGGCTTCAAAATTTTCAGAATAGATTGGGAAACTGATGTCTTAAAGTCATAACTATCAGAAAAATCAGTGTGTTGTAGTTTTAATTAGAGTCATTTATGCTTACTGTTTCCGTAGAACTTTCTCACTGCTAATATATTAACTGATTTAATGTTATAGTTGGTCTATAGTAATACATCCTGTATGCATGCTACATGTGACTACAGTCACATGCTCGTAATAAGAACAATTCCACTAATGAATGAATGTTATATATCACTCTATAGTTCTATCACTTATGCTTACTCTTCATTTTTGGCCTTTTAGGAGTAACGTCTGCTGGAAGTCATGACAATCTCCTGACAAAGTAACAGTTATGGAAACTTTAATTCCTATGAATTCTGATTCGGTGCAAGCACATTCAGAATTTAAAGTCACATTTAGGCACATTACTTACCAAAAAGCCATGAAAATAATATTTAAAGGCAAGCTAGCATGACTTGCAATAAAAGGAATCATTTTTATTTAGCATATTATGAACATAATAGCACTCATTAAAATACATATATCCTTCAGGTCACTTTCTCTTTCTTGAGAGAGAGAAACTGACCTCCCAGTATCCATTTATTAGCATTGGTATTTCTGTAGAAAATCAACTTAATATGTATGTGTGGGTTGTTTTCTAGATTCTCTCTTTTCTTCCTTTGATTTATTTATCTATCCTTTGCAAATGTCTCAACTAGTATAGTATTTCAGTAAGTCCTGAAGTCACTTCATGTACTTTCTCCAATATTGTTCCTTTTTAAAGAAGTTTTGGTGACTATTCTAGGTCCTTTGCATCCCCATATAAATTTAAAAATTAACTTGTCAAGTTCTACAAAAAAGCCTGCCAGAATTTTGACTGGGTTTGAGTTGCTTCAATAGATTACTTTGAAGTAAATTGACATTTTAAGATACTGAGTCTGCCATGTTTTATAGGAGACTTAACACATCTTTTATTTAATGTATTTTTAAGTGTTTTACAGTTTTTTTATATCATTCTTTTTATCTTTTGCTTTTTTTAGAAATATAATTGATTTGAATTTTGTATATTTTATGTGATTTCAAATTTACAGAACAGTTGCAAGAATCATATTAAGAGTTCTTTATTCAGATTCACCAATTCTTTACATTTCCCCCCAATATGTTTTATGAATTTTTTCCAAACCATTTGAGAGTAAATTGGAGATAACTTACCACTTTGCTTTAAAATGGTTCAGTGTGTACTTCCTTTAAACAAGGGCTTTCTTTGACACGGCTGCAGAGCAATTATCAAAATTAGGAATTAACCATAGATACAATGCTATTATCTGAATTCAGTGCATTTGCACATATTGTCCATTGTTCCACTAATGTGCTTAATGGCTATTTGTTTTCCTAGTCAGGATCATGCATTACATTTAGTTGCTATTTAGTTTTAGTCTCATTTAATCTGGAATATTATCTGTATTTCTTGATCTTGACATTTTAACAGGACAGGTTTTTTTTTTTTAATGTTTCTAATAGGTGGCCTTCATTTTTGTTTTCTTTGGTAACTCCTTATGATTGAATTCAGGTTATGTAAATTACAGAAATACTACATAAATGATATTATTTTCTCAGAACACGGTATCAAGATGGCTTGTAGTTGTGTTGGTATAGGTAAAATTAGATTATCTGTTTAAGATGATGTCTGCCAAGTCTCTTTATTGTAAAGTTAATATTATTTTCCCTGGTAATTTATATATTACGTTTTGAGATATTTAAAGAATAAATATGAAATATTTGGAAAGTATGTAAATCTCCTATTTTATGTCCTATTTTTATCATCCACTGGATTTTTTAAGATCCACTGATAACTTTCTAACTTGATTATTCTTTCCACCATTTGACACTCAGTTGTTTTTTTTTTTTTTAAGATTTTATTTATTTATTCATGAGAGACACAGAGAGAGAGGCAGAGACACAGGCTGAGGGAGAAGCAGGCTCCAGCCCGACTTGGAACAGTCCTGAGGTGTGCATGTGTGGGACAGACCTAAATTAGTATAGCAAAGGCTTTGAAGATTGGACTCTGCCCAATCACTGCCCTATTCTCAGAGTAAATTCTGAGTGTCCCATGCATGGGCAGAACAAGAGTAATGTGTGCAAATGTAGGAGAATGAACACAACTTACAGTCGGAAACTAACCACCCTGATCGCCAGCTAAAACAAAGCACGTTCAGAGTATTATTTCATGACTCAGAGTCTATACAATACGACATTCAAATTTCCAAGACACAATCCAGAATCACTCAACATGCACTATTTGAAACATGTAGACACTTCTCAAGGGGAAAGACAATCAATAGATGTCAATTCCAAGATGATGCACCTGTTGGAACTATCAGACATACACTCTAAAGCAGCTGTCAGACCTCTGTTCTATGAGGTAAAAGTAAATGCATTGAAAAATATGCCAAGGTACAAGTTCTCCACAAGGAAATATAAACTATAAAAAAATAACCAAAGGGAAATTTTAGAACTTAATAAATAGAATTTTTAAAATAAAAATAATAACAGTGGAACAGAGATGATTGAGAAAGGAGGCAGTGAATTTGAAGATATATCAAAAGAAACTGAGGAAAAAATAGTCCTCCAGGGACTTTAGAATGATTATTTATAGATCTAATACTTATGTCTTTAGAGTTCTATAAGGGGAGAACAAAGAAGTGGGAGAAAAAAATATTTAAAGAGATATTTGAAAACTTCCAAAGTTTGGTCAAAAATATCATTTTAGAACTAAAAACCTAAGTGACTCTCAAACAGGATAACGTCAAAGAAAATCACCCACAGAAGCGTCATGATTAAACTACTGAAAATTAGAGAGAAAGAAAAAAAACGTCATGTAAGCAGCTAAAGAAAAATGAGTTATTATACAGAGAGAAGCTACAAGGCTGAAAGGACAAAAAAAAATCGTTGTTGTTGGAGGTGTAAAATATTCCAAGAACTTTAGAGAACTCTTTGCCAGTGTCTTATAAATTGAAACTGAATCTACCCTATGAACCAGCAATTCTGGGTATATGTATTTTCCTATTAATAATGAATACATATGACAAGAAACCTCACAGTATTCATTGCAGCCATAGTCCTAATAGCCAACACCTGAAAACAATACAGATAACATCCAACAGCACAGTGGCCAAATAAATCATGTTTATTCAGTGGAATACTTTCACACCCCCAAAAATCAAACTACCATTGCACTCAATAACGTGAGGGAATTTCAAATACGTTATACTAAGCACTAGAAGCCAGAAACAACAGATCACATTCTTTATTACTTATTTATTTATTTATTTATTTATTTATTTATTTATTTATTTATTATTTTTCAATAAGAGAACGGGTAGTATAATACAAGCTATGGAGAGAGAAATCAGAACATGTTTGCTTCTGGGTAAGACCTGTCATTTTGTTAGATGCTAATTATACACCAATACAAAACTAAAGGAATGAACCACAATCAGTTTTGCCACAGTGATGCTATTGTACATTCTTACAGCAGTACATTAAAGTTCCTATTTCTCCATATCTTCATCAACATTTAATGTTGTTAGATCTAAATATTTTTAAAACATATAGTAAATAGTGACATTTCATTTGGCTTCTTAATATTTGCATTTCCCAGATTCATTTCTGTATGCATTTTAGAATTTGTGAATTTCATTTAAAAAAAAAAACCTACTTTTATTGGGATTATACTGAGTCTCTACATACATTTAACAAGTGTAAACTGTGAAAAAAAATAAAACTTCCAACTCATGAACATGATATATTTCTCCAACTATTATTAGAATTCTTTAATATTCCAGAAATGTTTTGAAATTTTTAGAGAATAGGCCTTATCCATGTTTGGTTAGATTCATCGCTAATTTTATGGTTTCCTCAGTGTTTTTAAAACAAAATTTTAAAGTTTTATTTTCCAATTGTTTCCTGCTTTTTTATCATATATCTATCTACCTATTATCAATTAATACATTTTATTTTTGTCACTTGACTCTGTATGCTGAGGCTTTGGTAAATTAACTTATTATTTTTAATCTGTAGTGCTTTAGGTAGGATTTTTTTCTGTATAAATAATCATGCTTTCTGTAAATAAAAAGAGTACCTATTTTTTCTATTTTTATAACTTTTATGTTTTTTCTTGACTTATTTTACTGTTTATAATCTTCTTTAAAATTTTAAAGGTGAGGCCAGAGATGCTTGACTAATAAATCTCATGGAAAAGTATTTAATATTCTGTTATTAATTATAATAGCTCTATAGGCTTTTGTTAGATGTTCATTGGGAGACATAAATTGTTATTTTTTTATTTCTGTTTTTTAGGAATTTAAAAAAAATTAGTGTTACATTTTATCAGACAGTATTTAAAAATCTGTTGAGATGTCAAAGTTTTGGTTTTATTTTTCTCCTTTGTAAGGTGAATTGCATTGATTGATTTTTTTTAAGGTTTTATGTGTTTTCATGAGAGACACAGAGAGAGAAGCAGACACAAGTAGAGGGAGAAACAGCTCCCTCACTGGGAGTTCGATGTGGGGCTTGATCCCAGGACCCGGGATCATGCCCTGAGCCAAAGGCAGATGTTCAACCACTGAGCCACCCAGGTGTCCCGCGTTGATTGATTTTCAATGGATAATCCAAATTTGCATTCTGTGATGCAACCACAGTTAATTATGCTGTTTTATATATTTTGTGTTTAGCTGGGTTATATTTCCTAATATTTTGAAAATTTTTTGGCTTTTATGTTCAAGAGGGATATTGATCTGTGATATATTTTTCTTTTCATGCCTTTGCCAAGTTTTATTCTGTAGGTTAATTTGACTTCATGAAATGAATTGGGTAGTGGTATTTCTTCCTCTATATTCTGGAATAATTTTATCAAAATTAATATTACTTTTTCTTTCACGCCTGATAGTGTTAATCAAATACATATTAGAACCTTTAATTTTCTGCATGGAATGCTTTATGATAATGATTTTAATTTACATTTTAGATATAGGGCTTTTCTGATTATGTTGTCTCGTGTCTGATTTAGTCCTAAATGTTGAATTTATTGGTATAAAGTTGCTCATAATATCACTTAATTATTCTTTTTAAATGTGCAGTGGAATCTTCTCATTCATGATGTTGATAATTTGCATTTTCTTTTTTTCTTGTTAATTCTCACCAGATATTAAAGCATTTAATGATCTTTATAAATAAACAACTTTTGGCTTTGTTAACTTGCTCTATATTTGGCTTGTTTTTTATTTCATTGATTTCTATTCTTATCTGTATTATTTTCTGTATTTAACTTACTTTCAGTTTAATTTATCTTTTTCTAGTTTTTTATGATAGAGCTGGGTCATTTGTGAGTTTTATCTCTGGGTTGCCTTTCTCCTCTCACCTTTTGGACACATTTTCTTGTTTCTTTTACATATCTCATGATTTTATTTTTATTGCATTCAGATATGTGTAGAAAACAATGAAGTTTAAACTAAAATTTTGTTTGCTTGTTTTTCCCACATCATGTAAAGTCTTTCATTTTCTTGATAGTTGGCACAGGTCAGAATCCAGCTGAGTTGGAGGCTGGCCTGCATCTTTGGTCATATGGAGTTTTCTTCTACTTGTATTAACTCTCAGATACCTCCTGTGATCGTGATAGTGTTTAAGCTGGAAGGTATTTGGCAGTAGTTCCTCATGTTTTTGCTGTACATTTAGCTTCGTCTCTGGAAGTGACCAAAAATCCAAGCACCATAATAATGTGATAATGTGAAGATTGAATAAATCTTTCCATTCTCTCTATTGCATCCAATTATTCCATAAATTCCTAAATTGGAAAGGATGAAAAATTTGGAAAAATAATGATGTTTTCTTGTGTTCACAGCACTATTAGATTTCAGCTTGCCCTGTCTACAGTTATAAGTTTCCTGATTTCACTCACACAAAGACCTTTGTCCTATCGTGGACACACTCTTAAACCTGTTTACATCCTAAACATCCTGAATGTATTTTTCCTCGGCTTTTGTCACCATTAAACTAGAAAATTGTGTAGTTTTTTGTAATTCAATTAACTAAGGCTTCCATAATTAAGATCTACCATTTTGATTAGTACTGTAGAAAATATGACTGGATGGTTAGTTTGTGTATTCCATAGAGCAAAAGTCTGTCACATTTTTCTCCATATTAAACAGCATTTGAAGTTCAAAGTTACCTTTACAAGTTAAAACTGACTGCTCATTTTTAGACATTACATTAATACTTAACATAATCACAAAAATCTTACTTTTCTATATTCTATTATCAAGTTCTATGGCTTCTAAGTACAAGTATTGCTATGTGCACATATTGGGACAAATCTCTGAAACAAATATAACACAGGTTTATATAAAACTTCCTGTTTATTTGAATTTTTTCCATAGAAAAGTTTTTTTTTCCATAGAAAAGTTGACTCAAATATTTTCAAAAAGCCAGTTTTACTTTCATTAAGATTTAAAATGGTGTGCATATTCTTTTAATAACTATATTTTCTAAGAGTGTAAGTCTATATTACCAATATCACTTGATCTCAGTTCAAAAACACTCCAACAGAATGGTTTTATAAGATTTGATTTTTAAAAAATATTCTTGCATTTCGAAAAACATATTAGAAATCATCACATTTTGAACATTTAATTCAACTCAATGGAAATAGGAGGTCACTTTACATAATGGAATTTACTGTCATAAATGAAATCAGGAAGATTCAAACATTGAAGTCAACTTCATCTATAAGAGATGCTCTCTAAGGAATTTATGTACACTAAATAATCTGTTAATTCAGTCTTAAACTGATACCTTTCACTAATAAGATTATTTTAAACAGAGAACTGGAAACAACCTTATTCCTTAGCTTTTACACTTTAAAAGTTAGTATTTGTCATAATATCAATAAACAAAAAAAAATGTAATTGATAGTAAAAGTTATAAAACACAGATATTATTGAATATATTCAATATATATTGTATATATGTTGAATAGAGGATCATTAAGCCTGACATTACTTAAGCTCAATTAAAATGAATTTAATATAAATAAATGAACATTTGCTTCTCTTCCATATAGTTTCCTTCATAAGTTCTCAATATTTTTATTTAATATGAAGTTCAACATAATCCATAAAAGCTTATGCTATTCATATAACCGTCCAAATATTCGCATTTTAGCAAGTGTAACACCCTCTCCTGCAGCCATATATCAAATACAAAATTTTAACACTCCAGTATATATATATAATTCTGTGTACACATACAATCTCACATATTCATTCTAGCTCAAATATAGGCTTCTGGGTTTTTTGTTGTTTTCTTTTGACTAGTTGGTTACAAGATCTGTTATTGTTTAAAGGTAATCTCATAAATCTGAAACTTGTTATTTCTACTTAAAAATATGCATTGAACATCTCTAAATAATGTATATGTGAAATTTATTTCCTTGTATATGTCTAATTCATGTGCATATATGTTATACACAGATGATATTTATTAACATAATCATAAATACACATACTGATATTCCATAAAAATGTGTCTGAATACACACAAATATACAAAATTTGGTTTTGGACTCAGAAATTCTCTTGGTCTTTCCTTTACATATTTTACATTATAGTCTTAAGATAATAGCTGAAGCTCTGGGCATAATACTGCAATTCTAAAACAAAGAATAGGAAGGCAAGGTACCAGCATACCTGTCACTTTTATCAGGATAGGAAACAGAAAATATAAATGTAGTATATTTCTGATTTCTTCCATTTATGACTGTATTAAATGGTGACCTACACATGTAAAAGAGCCAGAGAAAGTAAGCTTCTTCAAACCTCTATTGTAAAGATGATGATAATGGTAATGACGAATAGGCTGAGTATTTATTTTAGGCTACCATGTACTAAGAACAGTTTATCATTTAAACACAATATTCTTCCTATTAGATACTGGCATCTCAGTTTTGAAGGTAAACTAGATTAGAGGCTCAGACATGTCAAATGTCTCACCTAATACACAGAATTAATAAATGAGAATAACTGTCATCCAATTATCATTTAAAATTTAAGGCTTTAAAGACTAGAGCACTGATTTTACAAAGGTAATTCAATAAAATATTTTAAAAACACAGTATTTGATGCTCAGACATGTTAAATACCTTGCCCTCTCCCCAAAATTAATACATGGGAATCAACTGTGATTTAATTATCATTCAATCTGGCTCTAAAGACTAGGCATCTGGAATACATACAGTTGATATTTTGCAGTTCATCATTGATTGAATGTATACAGTGTGATCATTTATATCATCTTCACCAACAGAATTGTCAGCTATTGAAAAGTACTGGTTGCAATAATTTTAACTGAATGTGTGAATGATGATGAAAAGAGTTTTTGAGCCATTTTTCTTCAGTGTCAAAGGAAAAGTTATGTTCAGTGTTGGATTGATTTTAATTTCTTTTTTTTAACTTTTTCTCTTTTTTTAAAGATTTTATTTATTTATTCATGAGAAACACAAAGAGAGGCAGAGACATAGGCAGAGGGAAAAGCAGCCTCCCTGTGAGGAGCCTGCTGTGGGACTCAGTCCCAGGACCCCAGGATCGCATCCTGAGCTGAAGGCAGATGCTCAACCACTGAGCCACCCAGGTGCCTCTGACTTTGATCTCTTAAATGTGAATCTATTTTAGTGATATCAGAAACTACCACCAATAGCAACAAATTGCACCTCAGATCCAAAATCAAAAACATGATAGTAATTAGAATCTGGATAAAGATCCTCAGACACTTCCACCACTTCCATTTGCAATAGTAATCATACTATTACTACTAATAATAATGAGTTTCTTTGCCTACTTGCTTTGATAATGATTCTAGTTTAAAACATAAACAATAGAGAGCTCCGACTTTAACACTTTCAGAAGTTATCATCTCTTCTTTATTATTAGAAGGATTCTGAATTTGAGACCCATCTTTATATTTGCATCAATATCCTTTCTGGAGGTTCTTAAGGTACAGCATAAGTGAATTTATCTTGCTTATACAATGTAATAATCAAGACTCTATGGTGATACGAGCTCTGTTGTTCCGCTGCTATGAAGCATAAGTAAACATTTCTTAACAAAAATATTTGTAACATTTGAGATTTTTCTTTGGAGTAATTTCAAGTTCAGTAAAATATTTTGGGGGTTACTAGTAAGATGTTTTTTTGTTTGTTGTGCTATAATCTGCCCTTGTGGAGCAAAAGCAGCTATCCACAATGGTTGTAATTGTGTTCCAGTAAAGCTTTATTTACAAAACACGCTGAATTCTGGGTTTGGCTCGTGGGCCACAGTTGGCCAACCCCTGATGTAGATGATTTGCTTCTACTCACGGTCCATGAGTAGGTACTGGTTGTTGGTTACACAGCAATTTGGGTCAGAACATAGGGTCACCATGTACCTTGGAATATATCCTGGCTGCAGCATTGCATTTTACTTCATTTAAAGCATCTAGGTTCCCCCTTAACTACCGGAACTCATCTGTGTGCCTGTTTCTTTTTACTACAGTTTTCCAGGTTGCCTTTTGAGAGAGAAATTTTCATTTTTGAAAGAGAGCAAGACGGCGGCATTATACAAGTTGGAAAGGCAGTCCTTCTCAAGGTTATTACACAAGAAATCACAGTCTACCCTTTTTAATATATATTTTCTATTTTCCTCTCTTTCCTGCTTTCCCATCTTAAATGTTTCTTTCCCCACAACTTTATTTTTTTTAAGATTTTATTATTTATTTATTCATGAGAAACAGAGAGACAGAGAGGTAGGGACATAGGCAGAGGGAGAAGCAGGCTCCATGCAGGGATCCCGATGTGGGAGTCAATCCCGGGTCTCCAGGATCAGGCCCTGGGCTGAAGGCAGCACTAAACTGCTGAGCTACCCAGGCTGACCTCCCCACAACTTTAAAGCTCTTTTAAATTTGTTCTACCTGAACATGTTTGCATTTTCTCTATTTTATCCTTTGATTATGCATTCGTTTAACAGACTTATTGATTACTGTATCCCAAATATATGACAGTATTTTATACTAACCGTCAATTATATATCACATCTGATATTCTACATTAGTATGCTTATTTAGATGCAGGAAGTAGCCCACTCTTATCTGCAGTTTTGCTTTCCATGGGTTTTCATTACCTCCTGTCAACCCAGTCCCAGAAGCAGATGATTCTCCTTCTGACTTATTGCCAGAAGGTCAGTAATAGCCTAATGCTACATCACAAAGCCTGTGTTATTCCTCTTACTTCATCTCCCCAGGTAGGCATTTTATTATCTCACACCATCAGGAGAAGGATGAGTACAGTATAATAAGATATTTTGGGAGAGAGAGACCATATTCACATAACTATTATTACAGTGCATTATTATATTATTCAATCATTAGTTATTACTGTTAATCTCTTATTGTGCCTAATTTATAAATTAACATTTATCATAGGTATGCATGTATAAGGAATGTATATATATATATGTATATGTATATATATATATATAGCTTGGTACTATTTGTGGTTTCAGGCATCTACTCAGAGTCTTGTAATATATTCCCTCTGAGTAAGGAAGGACTACTATATTTACTAAAAATTGACATAATTTTTAAATTAAAAAAAAGATTTTATTTATTAATTTGAGAGAGCATAAGCCAGAGGGAGGGGCAGAGGGAGAGGCAGAAGTAGGCTCCCTGGGGAGCAGCAATTCCTCCCCCCAAGAGACTGGATCCCAGAACCCTGGGATCTTGACATGAGCCAAAGGCAGATGCTTAACTGACTGGGCCACCCAGGCACTCCCATAATTTTTTAAATTAATTCCATCCTTTGACATGATTTTGGAAAAACTTTCAACACTGGAATTTTAGTTACCAGGTAGGAGATAATATACATGAATACACATTATTTAAAATCAAGGAATGCAAATGGTAAAGAAATCTTGAAATTCATCTTTTCCATATTCATATTTTTTTAAAAGAAAGTAACAAAACTCAGTGGATTATTTTCCATCAAGGTAGATAGAGTTAAAATTGTAACTCATTATGTTAACTTAAGGCAGTAAGGTCTCCACATTTGTCAATATGGTGATTATTTTTGCTATTTTAAAAATTCAATTTTTTTCACATAGAAATCCAAAACCACAGGCATTAATAAAGAAAATCTGTGTTAAAATACAGTTAGGTTTCTATTTATATTAGCAATGGATATTGTCTTTCTTATCCAATATTCATGTAATTTGCTAAATTTTATCTGATTGTTCTCAAGACTAACATGATTTGTAAGTTGTTGGTGATAATAGAGGTTAACTATGTATAACCCCTCATTTCTAAGCCTTAATTTCTCACTTCAAAATTGCTTCCTCTGAGGTTTCTATTTTAAAGGAATGAAGAAATTTATTATCATAGAACAGACATTTTCAATGTCCTTAATCCTCAGTATGACACATAACTTTGTTGATCCTGTAGGATTTTTTCTGAGAAATTACTTTTTTTTTTTTTCAAATGAGGAGTCAGACACAGTTAAAATTTCAGTGCATCGAAGTCCTCCTTGAGGCTTGAAGGATGCATGCAATTATGCTAATGGAACATCAAGTCCCTGTTGCTAAGAAAAAGCTTGAGAGGTATCTCAGGCTGGAATAGGTTGACCTCTTCAGAATAAAAAATGAGGATTTTTTCCCTCATATTTCCCAAAGTAATTAGCAAAGTTGGCAAATCTCATGAATTTGACTTAAACCAAATGATATAGTAAATTCTACTCCAATAAATCTTCATATATTCTTTAACAGAATAGAATATACCGCTTGTATGCTCCAGTATATAATATAAAAGAGAGTAGCATATGGTGGCTTGCTGGAAATATCCCTTAGTGAGCTCCTATAATAGTCATCAGAGTGGGCAGAGATTATTTATTGCAGTAGCAAACATTTAGGGACTTGAAATATAAAGAATATGGAGCCTATAGAGGACTTGAAATCTGTCTAGTGATCCATTTTATTATCTTCTTTATAAAGCATTGTCAGTTTATTATGCTAACAGTGATAGAAGTTACCAGAGTAGGCAGTCACCCATTGGTAGGAAACAGGCTCTTCCTTAAGGACTTAGAATCTAGTCATGGGGGAAAAAATCCATAAATCACCCTGTGCACCTAAATTTTTATAGAAGCTCAGTGGTGAGAAAGAGTACATCTCTCTGGAAACTGGGATTGAGAGGCCTTTGAGTTTAGCTTATCAATAAGTTCTAAAGGCAGTCACAGACCAACACTAAGTTTATTGTCAATACTGAAAGGACAATATTGAATGTCAAAGGACAATATTGGTCATAACATTGTTTTTCTTCCACATCAACCTCAACCTATTTAACAGGTCTCAAAGGGAAAATTATGCCAAAACTTAGATATACGGTAATTAAATTTACATTTATGAGGTTGAATTTAAGTAAGTTCAGATCTTAATTTACAGGGCCTTAATATCTATCCATGGTTATTTTTCTTATTTTCTTTTTTTTCTCTTATTTTCTTATAAAGAAGCAGTGTAGAGGTAAAAGATGTTCCAGCTAATATTTCTTAATAACCATTACAATAAAGAACATTAACTCCATAGATAAATAGATCCAAATGCACAATACCATGCATATTTCAAGATTGGTAAAGAAATCCATGTAACATACTGCATTTACTGTTTATATTATTGTAATAGTCAACTATGCTATCTTAGGTGACATGAAAACGTTATAGAATGATTTCTGCTGAGAGGTAGTCAGCAATTCTAAAGTTGTAGTTATCAATTTCTATAAAGTAACAGTATTCGCTATTTCCAGTTCTTAAACCTATAATCAAATATTTTAATTCATGAGTCATACATTTTCACTACATTGACTCACTTTCTTTAAAACTGATCATTTTAAGTTGTGTTAGTTTTCTGGCTGTTGTAACAATTTACTAAAAACTTAGTGACTTAAAACAACACAAATTAATAATCTTACAGTTCTGAGGTCAGAATTCTAAAATAGGTCTTATTGTGACCAAATTAAGGTATCGAGATAGCTAAATTTCTTCTAGAATCTTTACAGAAATTTTGTTTTCTTGCTTTTCCCATTCTCTAGAGACCACCATATCCCTTGTCTCATGGTCCCATCCTTTTAAAGCAACAATGTGGGGATCCCTGGGTGGCGCAGCGGTTTGGTGGACCAAGTCTTTCTTATGCTATTATCTCTAGGGTTCTCTCTCTCTTCTGCCTCTGCCTTCCACTTCCAAGAGCTTTGTGATAACACTGGGCCTGCCTGGATAAAGCAGGATAATTTTCTCATCTCATGATCAGTTGATTGGCAATTTAATTCTAACTTTCTATTGCCAAACTTAAGTCCCCTTTGCTATGTCATCTAACATATTCAGTTTTGGGAGATTAGGATGTATGCACCTTTGGGGATCTATTATTCTGCCTCATACAAAGATATATATTCTACTTTCATCTCTTCTTATGAAAAAAATACAGATTTTTGGGAAATGAGTTTATGTATAAGCAATAGTAGGGGGGCTCATATAACACATTAGTTTTATCACAAATGTACACCAAATGATAACCTACTAAATCCTAACTCCACACATAAGAAATCAGCCTTCATTATTTGTTTGTTTGTTTGTTTTTATTTATTTAGAGTGTGAGTGGGAAGAGGGAGAGGGAAAGCAGACTCCAACCTGAGTGTAGAGCTGAATGCAGGACCACAGTGCCCAACTTTTGATTTGATCTCAGGACCCTGAGATTATAACCTGAGCTCAAATCAAAAGTTGGGCCCTTAACCTACTGAGCTACCCAGGCGTCCCAAGAAATTGGTCTTTATAAGACCACATTTGAAATTGAGATATCAATTGTAATAGTGACATTTTCATTCACTGTGAAACTGTCCAATTACCACTTAAAAATGAAAATGATGGGGATCCCTGAGTGGCGCAGTGGTTTGGCGCCTGCCTTTGGCCCAGGGCGCGATCCTGGAGACCCGGGATCGAATCCCATATCGGGCTCCCGGTGCATGGAGCCTGCTTCTCCCTCTGCCTGTATCTCTGCCTCTCTCTCTCTCTCTCTCTCTCTCTCTCTCTCTGTGACTATCATAAATAAATAAATTTAAAAAAAAATTTTTTTAAAAAATGAAAATGATGTAATAGGAATGAAAATGTTACTTACTTTTAATTTTTGCATCTTATAAATAATGTGGCCTCTATGGCTTAACAGGGAAAAACACAGAATTAGTGGTATTTAGCAATAGAGTGTTATTTTTATAAATTAGGGACAAGTAAAGGCTACTACAAAAATAAATGAAAATTATCTATCATTATCATTATCTATCTATATCACTGGTGTGCTCCACCTTAAGCATCCTAGGTTATGAAATACATTCACAAAAACTATGCATATCTAAATGTATTCTAATATCTTTAGTGTCATGATCTTTGATCTAGCCGGGGTTTAGATCGCCACAAGATATCCCCTGGCTATTTCTGGGACCCCAAAATAAATCAAAAAAAGCATCTTTTCTTATTCTCCCTTTCTTTCTTGCTGCCATGTGACAACAATGCATAACAATTAGATCAAGACCATGCCAATAGAATATCAGTCAATATCTGTGCCAAAAGGGTTTCTCTAGAATCTTCCCAAACTTCCATTGTTATTTCTCACCTGCAAAGGAAATAATGCCTTTCTCTGAAACTGTGCCACAAACTGCCAAGAATTTCAGAGTCTACATTAAAGTATTCCTCCTCCTTTAGGTACATATTCATTCACTGAGTAGCTTACTATGTTTCCATTAAAATAGTAAGCTTTTAATCTCATAATTTTAAATATGAGGATAAAAACTCAAAGGAGCTAGAAAGAGAAGGGATTTCAACATCCTAGTGTTCTTCTTATTCATCTAGCCTATGGTCCTAGTCACTATTTCTGTCTCCGTTCCTAGTGTGCATTTATGTATTAGTACTGGCAGTACATGAAAAAGAGTTCTTATATCCCAGTTCAGGCAGGAAACAACTTCCCAGTACATATCTCTACCTGTCCCCAAAATCTACATGTACATTCAAGGAGGTGTGGGGGGATGCCTAGACTTATTACTACTTGTTACATCTGAATATTGGCATTAAAGATATTTTTTATTTGTGTATTCATAGGTAATTTCCAAAAATGCACATATTACTTTTTAAAGTAGAACGCAAACATATAATAAATATATGGGAAGAATTTGCACAAATTAGTCAGAATGGAAGACACGGAATTTTGAGATTTGTTGGATGCTTAAACTCTAAAACAACAGTAACAAAAGCTTTGTTCTCTTGTTTTCCCACACCTATCAGCTATAGCAACATTTGATGATGTGAAGACTTACATTCATATGTCTCCTTAGTCATACTTATTTGCCATTGCATGGTCAGCATACACAGGGATAATTAGACCAAATGGTGTTTCAGAGACACAGTCATGTGATGCATTAACAGCATCATCACAGGTCCAGTGAAGTCTTCCTCGGAGTTCTGTTTTAAATAATGTTTTGTATCAAATCCTGGAAGCTTCTCAGACATCCATGCTTACTCTCCATTTTCTTGACCAAAATGAATGTCTTGCAAGCTCAGGATATATTTGATCTGGGGTTGAGTATCCACTTTCATCAGTGTTGACAGAATTGGCCTGGTCTTATTGAAGCGATGATTTCCCAGATCAATTTTTGTACCATAAGCTGCTTAAGATAATCTTGATATAGACGAGGGGCACTTCTAAGTCCATTAGCTTTTGAGAGAGCATTGTCTTCCATATACATATACATATGCATGCACATACATATATATATATATATATATATATATATATATATCTTCAGGTAAGTTTGGTTTTCAGATACTCCCCTTATAATTTTTCCCTTACCTTCTTTTATCTTCTTCCTTATTTTAACCAGTGGAAATAGATTTAATATATCCAGTAATATCCAACTTTATAAATATTTACTAAAGGCTTTTTTTTAAGATTTTATTTATTTATTCATGAGAGGCATGGAGAGAGAGAGGCAGAGTACATAGGCAGAGGGGAGAAGTAGGCTCCATGCTAGGAGCCTGATGTGGGACTCGATCCTGGATCCTGGGATCACGCGCTGAGGCAGATGCAGACACTCAACAGCTGAGATACTCAGGCGTCCCTCACTAAAGGCTTTTGATAGTTTAATTTCCTAATGAATTATAATGTCACAATCACCATTGGACTTGGGTATTAAACATATTTATCAACCACGGCTGTAATAATTGATTCAATGTGGAATGTAAAAGATACAGAAGGAGAAATAGGAAAAGCGCTGATTGAAGAAATAAGAGATACTCTCTTGATATCTAAAAATGTGAATATACTTCAAATAGCTATTATTTTAGATATCATCTAAAAGGAAATAAAAGAAGCATGGGATGATATATGAGAGAAATAGGGAATATTATGTTTTCTTTTGTTTTTAAATAGATAATATTGCTGCTCTATGTGGAGTGATTTTTAAGACCCTTAAATGAGGGAGGAAGTCTGTAATTATGTACCTGACATTTAGCACTATCTCTAACCAACTCTTTATGTCATTCAAAAAATAGACATGGGCTGTTTACAGAGGCATCAGAACAAGAAGACATTAACCAAAACAAGAATTCACATTTCAGGAGCTGAAAATATAAAATATACCTGAGAGTTATTGTCTTCAGTGATTTCTCAGTAAGTTATTACTTTAACATTTTTATTATAGAAATAATTATAGTAACAACCTCTATATCTTAGTGTTCCTAACCAAAAATTAGATTAATAATAATGTCACAGGGTTTTTATTTTTTTATTTTATTTATTATTATTATTATTATTGTCACAGGGTTTTTAAATGATTGAATAGAACAGTCAACAAATATTAGCTCTTATTATTTGAGATACACAGGTCATAGTGCTGATAGGGTTCCAAATAGTTTACAAAATCATAAGCAAAACAAAAAAGAAGAAAAGAATTCTTAAGAAGTTGTCTTAGGAAAAGTATGGGAATATATATGACTATGGCTATTTTAATAGATGAATATACTAGAATAGTATTTCTAAAACTTTTTCTCACAATATGCAAATTAAATGGCATTTCAGTATCTCTAAATTAAACATATGTCATTCATCTGTATAATGAAAAATTTATGTTATAGCTTTAGAATTTAATACTCAAATATTATAGCTATGCATAATTAAACACACATTTTAAATTTTCTGTATCAGGAAAAATAGTTGCATCAGCTACTGTTTCTAAGTCGGGGCACAGTTCTGTCTTGCTCTTTTGTTTGTTTGTTTGTTTGTCTGTCTGAAGTCCACACTGAGTGTGGATCCCAATGTGGGGCTTGAACTCACAACTGTGCTGATATCCAGAGTCAGATACTTAACTAATGGAGCCACCCCGATGCCCTCTCTTGTACTCTTTAGGGGTCTCTTTTGAAAGCAATTCATTTCAGCCTTGACATGACTCTTGAAATCATTAGACGAAAGGAATAGAGGAGATGATGGCAGGTTTAATACTATGTAGCCAAATAGTCTTTCTGCTTTTTTTCTCAACTAATCTTGAATCTTGTGAGAGGTGATTTGGGAGGAGGTGCCATTTGTAACCCCAGAACTGTTTTTGGACCACCTGTCACTTCTGTAATAGCAGTAATAATGGTAATGTGTTCAATAGAATAGCTCACATTTACTGGTGCTCCCAGTGCTAATCTCTTTAACCTACCACTTGTCATTTAAGTTTCACAGTATGTTGGATTACATATGATCACCACTACTTTACTAATGAGGACCCTAAGGCTTATAAAAATTAAGTAATTCACCCAAGGTCCCATAGTAAGTAATTGGCAGAATCAAAATTTAAATTCTGTCAATAAAGCCTGTGCTTCTCCCACTGTGTTATGCTATAGTTGCTGCAAAATGCATTATATCGTGGGGACTGTGATGATGCCACTTCCATTCATCTCTGATAGCAATGAAAAAACCAGAGACATTTATTAAAATAAGAGAATATTTAGTATGGGGAGTTCCTTGATGGTTATGCTCTTCTATTTCATCTCACTGGAAAATTTCAGATTTGTGTTAGAAGTAAAATGGTCAGTATTTTTCATGTTCATAGAGTGTATTCATGCTATTAGAATATGAACATTTTTAAATAAAATTTCCAAGATTATAAAAGATAAAAGATCATAAAAGATAAACATCAAACTTGTTATATACTAGTATAAAGATAAAATTAACAAAAAGGGAGAACGGATTCCAAAACGTACAATTTTTTATTTATTAAAACAAAGAAAAAAGCAAACAAAAAATTAAACTATCAATATATAGTATGCCTTTCTCATAAAAGAATAATTAGGATTACTTGCAAAATCTCTTATAAACAAGTTATTGTTATATACTTTGAAAATGACTGGGACTGACAATTATAGAGAAAGGTTATTAAATAAGATTTTATAAAGTCAATAAATTAATGATAATAGGTATTGTATCAGTTTTCATCTGCTATCATTTACTTATAAAAACTTGCTTTTGTATCCTACCAACTATATTTTAAAACAAAATTAGTCAACACATTTACAAACTGTTATTAATGGTGTTTATAATATATGGCAAAGTAATTTTTTCTTTATTTCTAATTATATACTCAAAGTCTTTTTATTTATATACTTCAGATACTTTTGAATCCATTTTTCCTGGACCTTTCCAAGAAAGAGAAACGTTTAAGAATTTAAATATCTTTTTTTGCGGGAGGGGAGATATAAGGGGCAACAGTGGGAGAGTAATCTTTATTTGGACTCTTTAGTTATTTTAAAATCATCTTCTCCATTAAAAAAGGGGGGGTATATGCCTACAATACCACTCCTTATAACTTCAGGATAAAGCCAATGTATCAACATATTTTATGTAAATAAAGGAGAGTTAAGTTCGGAGGTCTACAGTTACTTTTTCTTAGTGTATTCTGTATTTTAAAAAATTTATTGTAAAAACAAAAATTATCCTATTATATATTTTAACCAATTTACTTTTTAAAATTATTTTTATTGGAATTCAATGTGCCAACATATAGCATATCACCCAGTGCTCATCCCGTCAAGGGTCCCCCTCAGTGCCCGTCACCCAGTCACCCTAACCCCCCGCCCACCTCCCCTTCCACTACCCCTTGTTCGTTTCCCAGAGTTAGGAGTCTCTCATGTTCTGTCTCCCTCTCTGATATTTCCCACTCAACTTTCTCCTTTCCCCTTTATTTCCATTCACTATTTTTATACTCCCCAAATGAATGAGATCCTATACTGTTTGTCCTCCTCTGATTGACTTATTTCACTCAGCATAATACCCTCAGTTCCATCCATGTTGAAGCAAATGGTGGGTATTTGTCGTTTCTGATGGCTGAGGAATATTCCACTGTATATAGAGACCACATCTTCTTCATCCATTCATCTTTCAATGGACATCGAGGCTCCTTCCACAGTTTGGCTATTGTGGACATTGCTGCTATAAACATCGGGGTGCAGGTGTCTTGTGTTTCACTGCATCTGTATCTTTGGGGTAAATCCCCAGCGGTGCAATTGCTGGGTCATAGGGCGGTTCTATTTTAACTCTTTGAGGCAGGTATCTCATTGTGGTTTTGCCTTATATTTCCCTGATGGCAAGTGATGCAGAGCATTTTCTCATGTGCTTGTTGGCCATGTCTATGTCTTCCTCTGTGAAATTCCTGTTCATGTTTTTTGCCCATTTCATGATTAGATTGTTTGTTTCTTTGCTGTTGAGTTTAATAAGTTCTTTATAGATCTTGGAAACTAGCCCTTATCTAATACGTCATTTGCAAATATTTTCTCCCATTCTGTAGGTTGTCTCTTAGTTTTGTTGACTGTTTCTTTTGCTGTGCAGAAGCTTTTTATCTGGATTAAGTCCTAATAGTTCATTTTTGCTTTTGCTTTTCTTGCCTTCATAGATGTATCTTGCAAGAAGTTGCTGTGGACAAGTTCAAAAAGGATGTTGCCAGTGTTCTCCTCTGGGATTTTGATGGATTCTTGTCTCACATTTAGATCTTTTATCCATTTTGAGTTTATCTTTGTGTATGGTGGAAGAGAATGGTCTAGTTTCATTCTTCTGCATGTGGATGTCCAATTTTCCCAGCACCATTTATAGAAGAGGCTGTCTTTTTTCCAGTGGATAGTCTTTTCTGCTTTGTCAAACATTTGTTGAGCATAGAGTTGAAGGCCCATTTCTGAATTCTCTATTCTGTTCCATTGATCTATGTGTCTGTTTTTATGCCAGCACCACACTGTCTTGATGATCACAGCTTGGTAGTACAACCTGAAATCTGGCATTGTGATATTGAATATTTAGAAAATTCCCCTAGCTATTTGGGGTCTTTTCTAATTCCACCAAAATCTTAAGATGATTTGTTCCAACTCTCTGAAGAAAGTCCATGGTATTTTGATAAGGATTGCATTAAACGTGTAAATTGCCCTGGGTAGCATAGACATTTTCACAATATTAATTCTTCTAATCCATGAGCATGGAATATTTTTCCATCTCTTTGTGTCTTCCTCAATTTCTTTCAGAAGTGTTCTGTAGGTTTTAGGGTATAGATCCTTTACGTCTTTGGTTAGGTTTATTCCTACGTATCTTATGCTTTGGGGTGCAATTGTAAATAGGATTGACTCCTTAATTTCTCTTTCTTCAGTCTCATTGTTAGTGTATAGAAATGCCACTGACTTCTGGGCATTGATTTTGTATCCTGACACACTGCCGAATTGCTGTATGAGTTCTAGCAATCTTGGGGTGGAGTCTTTTGGGTTTTCTATGTAGAGTATCATGTCATCGGTGAAGAGGGAGAGTTTGACTCCTTCTTTGCCAATCTGAATGCCTTTAATGTCTTTTTGTTGCCTGATTGCTGAGGCTAGGACTTTTAGTACTATGTTGAATAGCAGCAATGAAAGTAGACATCTTTGTCGTGTTCCTGATCTTAGGGGAAAGGATCCCAGTGTTTCCCCATTGAGAGTGATATTTGCTGTGGGCTTTTCATAGATGGCTTTTAAGATGCTGAAGAATGTTCCCTCTATCCTTACACTCTGAAGATGTTTGATCAGGAATGGATGCTGTATTTTTTCAAGTGCTTTCTCTGCATCTATTGAGAGGATCATATGGTTCTTGTTTTTTCTCTTGTTGATATGATCTATCACATTGATTGTTTTACAAGTGTTGAACCAGCCTTGCATCCCGGGGATAAATCCCACTTGGTCATGGTGAATAATCTTCTTTTTTTTTTTTTTTTGTTTTGTTTTGTTTGTTTGTTTGTTTTTTTTTTAATTTTTATTTATTTATGATAGTCACACACACACAGAGAGAGAGAGGCAGAGACATAGGCAGAGGGAGAAGCAGGCTCCATGCACCAGGAGCCCGACGTGGGATTCGATCCCGGGTCTCCAGGATCGCGCCCTGGGCCAAAGGCAGGCGCCAAATCGCTGCGCCACCCAGGGATCCCCTGAATAATCTTCTTAATGTACTATTAGATCCTATTGGCTAGTATCTTGTTGAGAATTTTGTATCTGTGTTCATTGGGGATATTGGTCTATAATCCTCCTTTTTGGTGGGGTCTTTGTCTGGTTTTCATTGAGTTCTGCTCGAATCTTTATTAACTCTTTTCTGCTGGGTGTAGGTTTTATTTGCTGTTCTTTTTCCAGTTCCTTTAGGTGCAAGGTTAGCTTTTGTATTTGAGTTTTTTCCAATATTTTGAGGGATGCTTGCATTGCAATGTATTTCCAAGGTTAGCTTTTGTATTTGAGTTTTTTCCAATATTTTGAGGGATGCTTGCATTGCAATGTATTTCCATCTCAGGACTGCTTTTGCTGTATCCCAAAGATTTTGAACGGTTGTATCTTCATTCTCATTAGTTTCCATGAATCTTTTTTTAATTCTTCTCTAATTTCCTGGTTGACCCTTTCATCTTTTAGCAGGATGGTCTTTAACCTCCACGTGTTTGAATTTCTTCCAAATTTCTTCTTGTGATTGAGTTCTAGTTTCAAAGCATTATGGTCTGAAAATATGCAGGGGACAATCCCAATCTTTTGAAGCTGGTTAAGACCTGATTTGTGACCCAGTATGTGGTCTATTCTGGAGAAAGTTCCAGGTGCCCTTGAGAAGAATGTGTATTGAGTTGCGTTTGGATGTAAAGTTCTGCAAATATCTGAAATCCATCTGGTCCAGTGTATCATTTAAAGCTCTTGTGTCTTTGGAGATGTTGTGCTTCGAAGGTCTGTCATTTACTGAAAGTGCCGTGTTGAAGTCTCCCAATATAAGTGTATTATTATCTAAGTATGTCTTAACTTTGGTTATTAATTGATTGATATACTTGGCAGCTCCCACATTAGGGGCATAGATATTCATGACTGTTAGGTCCTCTTGTTGGATAGATCCTTTAAGTATGGTATAGAACCAATTTACTGTTATTTTTATTTCTGAATTCCATTTCCCTTTTTGTAATTAAGCTCAACAGAATGTCACTAAATTTAAGATATTTGAACCAAAAATGTCAGAATTTGAGTATACATATCACAGATTGTGCATGTGTGTATATACATATACACACATACATATCATATATATATGGGTTAGACTTCTCATATAATTATATGCAAATGGAAAAAATAAGGTACTATGAACTATGAAATATTTTATACCTGGGTTGGATATTCCATGTTATACATTATAGAGACAAATTTTACCATGATCAGGTCCTAATATTAACCTCACTTGTGACTTTCCTTGGAATTCATATATGTCTAGTGATCTGGATGAAGTCAATTCATGTGAAGTATTAATCTTTTTAAAACTAATAATACTTTTAAAAATATTAGTGGGGAACAAAAAGGGTAATTATTTCATAATTTTCTCAGTAAATATTTCTATAAGTTTATATGATTAAAAGCAAAACATTAAATTTGTGCATAAAATTTTAATTAACATTTAGAAAATAATTATTGACCATATGTTATAAAAGATGACAAAATGAAGTCATTGACATGGCCTTTCACTCCCAATTGTCTGGAGCAATTCTGAGCACAGAATGATATTTTACTATTCAATTATGAGTCATAATTCTCTTACATGGAGTTTCTCAATGTGAAAAAGAAGCAAATTAGAGTCAGCACTTTTTCCTTGTATAATAATAATGTATGCAAGAAATAATATTCAAATACCAAGAACAGCATGAAACAACTATCACACTTTATCAATATTGAAATCAATATTTTAAAATATTTCAATGTAAGGGGCAATTCTGAGCACAGAATCATGTTTTGCTATTCAAATCTGAGTTATAATTCCTCTAGAAGGAAGGTAGAAATGATAAAGAAAGTGTCAATAAAAATAGATACAACAGAATGGTTGAAAGTGAATACCAAGGGAAAGACATTTATCTCCAAATCTGCAAAGCAATTGACACAGCTTTGGTACACAGAGATGTTCACAGATCATTTAGCTTATGGAATAGAAGCTATGTTATTGGAGGTACATTTGAGATTCTGGTGTTGAATGAGTTGAGGAAATTTGTTGAAAATGATGATGCTGTCAATCAGATATGACTATGCCCAGTGGAATTGGAAGTAGCACATTGCCTGTGTTTATTAGGAAATGAGAAAATCTTGTTGAAGTGGTGTTATTACCTAATGGAATATGGCAGGGAATAATGGGAGTCTATGTGCTTAGAAGACGCAGTGCTAAGCACTGGAAGAGGTTATATTTCCCAAGAGATATAGCAGTGCAAAATGGAAGCAAACATAAGTAGAATGGTAATAGTGCCTATGAGCCTCATCTATACTCAGCTTTTATTAAGTTATGCTGTGGTATGCGTTACTCTTAAGATCTTGTGCACTCATAACAGTAAACACTGATTTCTTGTGCACACAGGTCAAAGTTTGACTGTGGCTCTGTTCCAGACTATCCTCTCATTCTAAGACACAGACTGAAAAAGTACTGTTTTTGAGTATTTCATTCCAGTGAGAGGTGGCAGAAGCATAAGACACTAAGCTGACCCATGCAATCATTCTGAAGCTTCTTCTCAGACCTTGCAAAAGTCACATCCAGAAAGATACATCACAGGCCAAATCTGCTAATGATATGGAGAAGTATAGAAAGATGTATAGCCAGAAACAGAGAGTATATTACTCTTGTCAGAAGAGGAAACAGTAATTATGAACAAGAGTACAATTTGCCAAAGGAAGCTTTTAATATTTTTTCTCCTCACATATCTTCTTCTTTTTTTTTTTTTTAAGATTTTATTTTTATTTATTCATGAGAGACACAGAGAGAGGCAGAGACATAGGCAGAGGAAGGAGAAAGAGCCCAATGTGGGACTTGATCCCACAGCTCTGGGATCACATCCTGAGCCAAAGGCGGATACTAAACCATTGAGCCACCCAGGTGTCCCTTCTTACATATCTTCTAAAAGAATTAGGAAAATATGGATCCCCAAATTTATCCCCCAGTTTTTAGGTTGATATCAATATTTTTTATTGTAAAAGCTTAATAATTACTCAAATTATAAAATATAGTTCAGAACAAAGTCAGCATTTTCAAACTAAGCTGATTCTACAATCTTCAGACAGAGTGAGAACTACAGATCTTTCATTTATCACAAAGTACAAAGTTCAACTCTGGATCCTGGATTTCAGAGTCAGTGAAACCTTTCACAAGCAGTGACATACAATTAAGTAGGCAATCAAAACTCCATCCAAACTTCTCTCTAAAAGAAATACACAAAGAGGAAAGCCCTGAAAATAAAAGCTTATGAACATTTTCAAATAATATACTCAAATGTCTTTGAATCACAAAGCACCATAGCTAACAAAAAAGCGAACACAGCAGCCCGGGTGGCTCAGTGGTTTAGTGCCGCCTTCAGCCCAGGATGTGATCCTGGAGACCCAGGATCGAGTCCCCTGTCCGGCTGTCTTGTGGAGCCTGCTTCTCCCTCTGCCTGTGTCTCTGCCTCTCTTTCTCGGTGTGTCTCTCATGAATAAATGAATAAAATATTTTTAAAAATAAAATAAAAATAAAATAAAAATATTTCAGTATCAATATACACTTATGGTGTATACGCTATAAATAACAGATTATTGGTCATGAATGTTTTTTTTTAAATTTTTATTTATTTATGATAGTCAGAGAGAGAGAGAGAGAGACAGACAGACAGACATAGGCAGAGGGACAAGCAGACTCCATGCAGGGAGCCCGACGTGGGACTCGATCCCGGTCTCCAGGATCGCGCCCTGGGCCAAAGGCAGGCGCCAAACCACTGCGCCACCCAGGGATCCCCTGGTCATGAATGTTGACTACTATAAAGTATAAACTCTATGAGGGTTTTATTTTAATATATGTAATATCAATATCTCTTTTACTTCGTGAAAAAGAAATTTTTCACAGAAAGAATATAGCTAAGTAAATGTTATAGTTAATGTTTAAACTATGAAAAGACATATTTAAATTATACTGAAGGCATCTTATACATAAAGAAAACCTAATACACATCACTCTACATGACATGAATATTTCATTCACAATTTATTAAAGTTTTGACGTTATTTATTTATTTTCCTTAAGTATACATAATAGTTTATAATAAACATTTATTTGGCAACTTTTGCTATAGGCCCTATAGGTTAAAGGGGCAAGGCGCTTAATTACATATGGGTTTACTGGTAGATTTTTCTGCTGTTAAGCCACCATCTTTTTTTTCAATAGCTATAGTGACTAATGAGTTTTCTTAAAGTAGGTTGGAAATGTATAAACTTGCAGAGTAATGTGAGTGATGAACCATTTTAGAGCTGAATGACTTTTTTCCTAATCTATTTTCCAAATACATTACATAAAATGTCAAAATGAGAAAGTTTTAAAGAATGATATGTACCATATCATGTAAATGTACCATATCCTATAGATATAAAAATATTAATATTTTGCCACATTTGCTCTAGGTTATTCAGCCATGCTTTTTAGTAACATCTTTAGCTATTACTAATAGTGTTCCCATGAGTAAAAGGGTAAGTTCTGGTTTCCAAAGAGAAATGTGAGTGTATTTTTTAATGAAACCTTTTGATTATCAGTTCTCCTGAATCTTTTACTAAGAAATTACAGAGGAGTTTATTCATAGAATATTTATCAGAAAGATGTCAATAAGAATATTCTAAGAATTGTACAGTTAGCATTTTCATTTACATTAATTTTAAAATAAAAAGAGCTCAAATTTTATGGTATATAGAGGCCTGCTGTGTTTATCAACAATTAAAAATTCCATATATTTGCTAAATATTTTCTATACCCCTAAATTCATAGTATTATGAATAAATATTAACTACTGTAGTCACTGAAAGTAAGAAAAAAATAGCACTTGTAGTTAAACCCTCTTATAGACTTATACTTTATAGGAGTCAACATTTGTGACCAATAACCTATGGCACAAATTAATTCCAGATTGATGTTACCTGACAAGTAGCAGAGAAACTAATAACAGATAATGTCCCAGCATAATATTAAATCAAACCTTTAAAAATATGGGATCCCTGGGTGGCACAGCAGTTTAGCGCCTGCCTTTGGCCCAGGGCGTGATCCTGGAGACCCGGGATCGAATCCCACGTCGGGCTCCCAGTGCATGGAGCCTGCTTCTCCCTCTGCCTATGTCTCTGCCTCTCTCTCTCTCTCACTGTGTGCCTATCATAAATAAATGAATTAAAAAAAATTTAAAAATATACGACCAAATACAAAAAACAAACAAACAAACAAACAAAAACACCCAAATACCTTCTGGGTTTCACTTATTAACTTTTAGACATTTTTCAAACATTTATATTTTATTTATTTAGAAAAGAAAAACTGATAAAACACTGTGTTTTTACCTATGATGTGCAATACATTATTTTCAGGAATAGATTTTTGTTATTTTTAAAAACCTATATATTATTAGGGGAGTTGTAGTGATATTAGCAATGAAATATATTAAGTGTATCTTTTACTAAAATATATTTTTTTTCTCCTTTATAGATTTCTTCTATTTCTCTTCTGTATATATTTGTCAAATTCAAACTTTCATTGTGCTTTCTTTATAGTTAAAGATGCTCAAACCAAAAAAAATGGCATTTATGCAACTAAACATGTGTTTCTAGAGATATTTGGGTAAAGGGCTATCTCACTGCTTATGGATTTTAAGTGTTTAATTACTTTTCTCATGAAGCACCTGTATCATATTTGACACATTTGAGCTACAGTTTTGTGATTCTTTATGATATTTTTGTCATTTTTTTATATGGTCATATTCATTGATAAGGTTTATAGCAGTATTTCTTCTCTGGAAATGCTATTTCAGATATTTTTAAACTATGGAATCAGAGACATATATAGTTTATAATATTCTCTTTTTTCTTTGTTGGCAATTATGTTACCAAGATAATGTATCCTAAAGTTCATAATCCATTCAATTTACAAATCTGGAAAGCTTCATGTATCCAATGAAGTTGCTTTTTATGTAAAATAAAACAAAAACATTCACTTTAAGCATATATTCGGTTAGTATTTTTGAACATTAATGTCAATGGAAAGTTTCAGTTAAAAGTGTGCCAGTTATTATACACATCCACATATCATTATTGCATTTATTATTATCAGACTAAATTGTTTATATATTTAAAAAATAGGTCAAGCATATGATTTATAAGACTATTATTCAGTGAATTCAATGTTTTTCTGAAAACTAAGCCACTAAATTTCTCAAAAAAATTGATAAAGGAAAGACACAGGGGGAAATTTTTTTGTAAAAAGGAGATTTAGAAGCTTAATAATAATAGCTATTGAGCTTTTAATATATGCCAGACACCTTATTGTGAGCATTACATATATTTTTCAGTTTTATAATTTACAAAATGTTTCACCTCCCCCCCAAAAAAAAACACCTGTGAGATAGGTAATAGTATCTCCATTTTTCAGATGAACAAAACTAAAAAGTGATATATGTTGCCTAAGATCACATGGCAGCAATTGTGCAAGGCCAACTCTATCCAGCAGAATGTTTGCCTATATTCAATACTTGTGTACTATTAGATATTTAACTGCTTATTAGTCAGGGTTCTCAAAGAAACAGAACCATTAGGATATATGTATTCATCTGCCTATGCCTTTATATTCTCATTTTAAAAGGAAACTAGAAAAACACATTGTGAAACTCTTAAAATCTAACTTCTTAATGCATGTAAATAACATATATTACACGTATATTATATTATTATTATTACATGTATATATGTGCATATTACATATGTGTGTATATATAATAGATATATACCTATGTGCATACACAGATTTAAGATAAGGATTTGGCTCTCTTGACTGCAGAAGCTGAGATTTTCGTGATCTGCCATCTATAAACTGGAGACCAGAGACAGCTAGTGGTGTAGTTCCAGTCCTAGTCTAAAGGCTGAGAAGCAGGAAAGCCAATGGTATAAGTCTATCAGAGGACAGAAGATCAATGTTTCAGCTCATCAGAAGAAAGAATTAGAAAACGCATCTCTGAAATTGTACATTATATTCTTATAAACTTAAAAAAAACTAAACTCTTAATTCATGTGAATAAACAATGACACAAAAGCATCCAATTAATTTTTTAAGCATGTGAGTTTTTCAGATAAAAGAATACAATTGCATGAATTCCATTAAGACGTTCTGATTATATATAAAGGTGAGTTATATAATTGAGGAAAGCAAGGCTATTATAAATTGAGAATTTACAAATGAGAATTGACAAATTCCTATATCTGAAGTTCAGGTATTAAGAGCAGGGGAAGACGGAAGTTATGGTTCAAAT
This sequence comes from Nyctereutes procyonoides, assembly GCF_905146905.1. Classification (NCBI taxonomy): domain Eukaryota; kingdom Metazoa; phylum Chordata; class Mammalia; order Carnivora; family Canidae; genus Nyctereutes; species Nyctereutes procyonoides. The sequence continues at coordinate 60,879,999 of NW_026575142.1, read as the reverse complement.
AGGCAAGCAGAAAGAGAAAGAATCCCCTCTTTCTTATTTGACTGTTGTTCTGTTTAAGCTTTCAACAGAAAATGCTCAGCCACCTTGAGGAGGGCAATCTACTTTACTGAGTCTACCATTCAAATGCTAATCTCATCTGGAAAAACCCTCACAGAGACACCCAGAAATAATGTTTAACTTGGGCCCTCTGTGGCCCAAATTGACATGTAAAATTAACCATTCTAAATCCATCCCTTGCAAACTTGCCACACATAAGCATCTCTTTAAACCAGACTTAATCTCCAAATAAAGACAATAACAAGGTCGTAATTTCACTTAACACGTTAACAACTATCCTATATAAAACAAAAAATGTACTAACACTTTCCCCAAAAGAGGAAATAAACTTCTTAAGTGATGTTAACTCTTCCTGATAGCCTGTAACTTGAATACTATAGTATAAAAGTCACAATACTTAAATACCACAGTATAAAGTCAGTACATCATATATCACACAATGAGGGAATAAAAGGAAAGAAAACAGAAAGTGAAGATATCTGATATGTGCATCTACATGTACACACACATAAACATATTTATAACACAATAAAAAACAAAAACTGATGAAAATTACAGCTCTCCTTTCTGTAACTGGTCAAACAGCCATAGCTGGTTTTATAACTATCTTCTTATACCACCCACTCTGTGGCCTTTGCCTTCAGCAAAAACCTCTGCTGGTCATGGTTCTTTACCTGGGGAGACTCAAACCTTTATTTCCGAAAGGTCTAAGCCATTACTAATCATGCATGAATTGGAATGTTGTAGTTTCCCATTGACCTTAATCACAGGGCATGGTAATAGTTAAAGACATCCTAAGGGATCTCTTGTATTCTGGATATATTCGTCCTTACTCCACTGTGGAGTAGTAATCTACTTTTCTTTTGGTATTTAGGATCAATCACTCCAGCTGCATCATTACTTCCTCTCTTCCTTGCATGTGATTTAGAGGCATATCAGGAGCCCAAAGTGTCCAACTGACGGTCTTAAATTATAGTTCAATAGAATGGAATTGTGTCTTGATGGAAGCATTCCTTTTTCTGGAACTAAGACCGCTAGGCCAATAGAACGTAAAATCATAGGAACAGAAGGCAAAAATTTTGCTAGTGGGTCATGAGGTGTAATGGTGAGTAATGTCATTCCCGTTTCCACCTAGACCATGAATCCTGACTATGGAAGAAATAGCACCATATATTGGATGCTGACTCAGAACATAAAAGAGCCTTTTGAATAACTCTGCCCCAGCCCTGCAAGGTATTGCCACCTAGCTGGCCCTGTAACTGAGTGTTCAAAGAGCCATTCCACTATTCTTGATGCCAACTGCTTCAGGAGAGTGCAGAACCTGGTAAGACCAGTGAATGATTTCTGTCTTCATGAACCCATTGCCACACTTCATTTGCTGTAAAGTTCCTTGATCAGAACAAGGATGAATGGAATACCATAATGGTGGATAGGCATTCTGTAAGTTCACAGATGACAGTTTTGGCAGAAGCACTGCATGTAAGGAAGGCAAATTATTATTATTATCTTTAAAAGATTTTATTTACTTATTTATTCATTAGAGACACACACAGAGAGAGATACACACAGACAGAGACACAGGCAGAGGGAGAAGAAGGCTGCATGCAGGGAGCCCAACGTGGGACTCGATCCCGGGTCTCTAGGATCAGGCCCTGGACTGAAGGCAGGCGCTAAACCACTGAGCCATCCAGGCTGCCCAAGGAAGGCAAATTATATCCAAAGTGTCTGTTCCAGTAAGGACAAATCACTACTCCTTCCAAGATGGTTGATCATCCCAGGGATGATCAGAGTCTCAGTGTTGGCTTCAGCTACTGACGGATTGAGCACTCTGTGGTGGTCATAGCCAGGTCAATCGTAATAAGTCCATGTTACTGAGCCCACAAATAATTTCCAACCCTGTCACCATGGCAACTTGTTCACGAGCCCATTAGGTGATAATGAGAGTGGCTGTAGAAAGAAGCTGTTATCCACAGAAAGGATCATCCTATCTACTGGATTACTAAAATCTCCTTCCTAAGGTCATGGAATCGAAAGAGTTAATATGAGATCTTAAGCAATAATTGCCCAGGCTCTGATTTTTGCAAACAGAAAACTGAAGCAGTTTGGTATTCAATATCAAAGGGCTAACACACAGGTCATCTGATAGCAATGTTTATAAACCATTTGCAAGTATTCAAATGAAAATGAAAAAACTTACCCCACCAGGCATGTGCTATTTTAGGTAATCTGTGATTTGGAACTATTTATATGCCAATTACTTTTTAAAAGATTTTCACAGAATAGTTTAGTTTGGACTTATCCATATCTAATTTTTTAAGTTTAATAAGGATTCCTAAACACTAAAAACACATATTTGGGGTGCAGAATATTTAACAGTAACAATAAAGCACTTCTCTATTGTCCATATTGTTGATACAGGCAGTCTCTATCTCAAAGCAGGGTTACCAAATAGGCAGAGTGATTATAGATTTTCTATCTTCATGTGATGGTAACAGTTTTTTTTCATACTTCTTTTGACAATCTTCTCTTTTTTTGCTTTTTAAAAGATTTTTATTTATTTGTTTGAGAGAGTGAGCCAGCGAGAGAGAGCACAGAAGCAGAGGGAGAGCCGAGCCAGAGGGAGAAGCTCAGATTCCCTATTGATCAGGAGCCCAACATCGGGCTTGATCCCAGGCCCCTGAGATCATGACCTGAGCCAAGGGTAGTATTTTAACCGACTGAGCCACCCAGTCACCCAGCACTCTTCTTTTTTATCAACACATCCAAGATAGGTTTTTTTTCTTCTGTTTCTTAAAAGGTGGTCAGGGAGCAAAAACAAAAATAAGAGAAAAAATAAATAAATCCACAATATATGCACATTAACATACTGGGAATTGTGTAAGTTTCCCTCTAACTTAATATGGCAATATTCCTGCATTGTCAGCAGGCCTGATACAAAGTCTAACTTCAGGGATCTTGCTTTAGTCATTGTACTGCGTGGTATAAACTGGAGGATAATGTTGCTACAGAAATTTTCTTATAGGAACTGAACTAGAAGTGTTTGGTAGATTGTAAAGTGCTACCTAAATATAAAGAATTATTATTATTGTATTAATAATCCCAAATTCGGAATCAACAGTTCTATTCAGCCATATAAATAATAATGTAACAGTTTACACATTAATGAGAAATAAAATAAAATTCATTTCTTTTACTATAGAAATAAAGGTTTAGAAATAATAATCTCTCAAAGACTGAGGACCACTTGAAAAGTTATAGAGGAGCAACCTAATATTTCACCTTAATTCTTTATTAGCAGAATTTTATATATTTTGTTACCACATGGCTAAATAGCTATAGATTCATTTCTTAAGAACATGTCTTAAATAACTTTTCTGTTGTATTTTCATTCCATATTATGTATCTAAAATATTTTACTGATTTTTTTTCCTTACCAGTTTAAGATTTATTAAAATCAATCTTTTTAGGGTGTCTGGGTGGCTCACTTGGTTAAGTGTCTACCTTCGGCTCAGGATCCTGGGTTCGAGCCCTGAGTCTGGCTGCCTATTCAGGAGGGAGTCACCTTCTCCCTGTCCCTCTGCCCCTCCTCACTCACCCTGCTCGTGCTCTCTCTCTCTCTCAAATTAATAAACACAATATTTAATTTAATTTTCTTAAGAAAGAGAAAGAGTGTGCACTCATGTTGCGTGTGAGTGGTGGGGGCAGGCAGAGGGAGAAGATGGGAGAGAATTTCAAGCAGGTGCTATGCCTAGCACAGACCCCCTCATGGGGCCCAATCTCACAACCCTGAGATTATGACCTGAGCTGAAACCAAGAGTTGGATGATTAACTACCTAGGCATCCCTCATTAAAATAAATTTTATAAATAAATGAAAGAATTTAGGAAGTTTATATGGCAATACTAGAGTATGTACCTGTGCGTTTATACTCATTCCCTCATTTCCTTGTTTTTATTGGTCCAGAGTCAGGTCTAGAACTTCTTTTTTTTTTTTTATTTGAAAAATAATGTTAATTTGATGATGTATATTTGTATGCATAGTGCATACATATATTTATATATATTATATATGTATTGTAACATAACCACATATATTTATATGTATGCATGTGCATTTATATATACATATATAAGTATGTATTTTGTTTTGTCTTATGCAGAGTTACTCATAATACTACCTTGCTTCATATATGCATCAAAAGATAGAAGCTTGATTAAAAAAAAACTGTCAATGTCAAATGCATGCAAAGTGCACTTTAAAAGAGTAACTCTGAAAAAGCACATATTAATAATTGTAATAAATACAATATGTAATATTGAGGTAACTTCACCCAGTGGAGTCCTGGAGACATTAAATAGAATAGCAACTATTTGCAATGAATAATCTTGGGATACTTTGTTGATGACATGGTGACTGCAATAAAATGAGGTTTAAGTAAATTAAAAAATGACACAACACAGAGAAACTATCACAGTAAATATAAGAATGGAAATAACAAAATATTTTCCCAATCTCCTTCCAAATCTACTATCATCCTATCATAAGGATAAACCCAGTAACAAAAGAAATAGAAAATATTTATGATACTAACTGTTCCAGAGAATTCTATTTTTTGATATTCAAAGATCCACAACAGTGCTGCATTGAACATTGTGTTGTAAAGACCCTGAGGTATAAAAATTTTGCCCATTTATAATACCATATTCTTATCAGAGGTTCTTCAGGAAAAGGGGATCATCTAAAAGAATTTAATATAAATGACAGGAACAGAAATAATGTCATTAAGCTAGTGGTTCTGGATTTGCAGTGTGCATACAAATCTCCTTGTATGCCTCTATAAAATGAATGTTTCAGCTGACCACCACAAATGGTGAGATGATTCAGTTGACTTTTGGCATTTGTGAGTCGCAAAACCCAACAATCTGCCAAGAAGCACAGTCATTCCATTGCAGAAATCCAAGGACTACATATTGTGAGAGTCTATACTTTGTGCAAATTCAAAGTCATTCTTTTTTTCTTTTACACATAAAGTCAGATCCAAGGCCCACAATGGAGAGGGATAAAGAACAGGAACCAGGGCAAACTGGTGAGTAACCATTGTCCAAGATTATCTTATATATAATATAAGTCTTCACTACTATGTATTAAAAAAAAAAAAACACACTTTTCTAACTATAGTTAATAGATGGTAGGAAGAAAACCCAAACTGTGTAAGAGAATGGAGAGGGACAGGAGGTGACAGTGAGATAGGATATTCTTCGAAGTCTTCTTAGATAATCTGATTTTGAGAAGTTCTGAATATGTGGAAACTTGATATTCCTGGCAGAGGAAGCATCAAGAAAAGGCTTGAAGCAGTGACATACTTGATATGTTTAAAGAATATCAAGGAGGCTAAAGTGGTGGAAAGGAGCAATCAAAGCAGAGAGAATAAGAGATGATTCCGTTGAGGTAGCCAAAAGCCATATTAATGGAACCTTCAATTCTTGCCTTAGTGATATGAAAAACTATTATACTCCTGTTTTGAACAATAGGATTCCTTTACCCTTTTCCAGTCTCAAGCAGCATGACCCATTCAAACATCTGGGAGAACTCACGGCATATGGGTCACTTCCTGACGCAAATCATACTTCACCAGCCATAAAAACGTACCAAAATAAAGAAGCAATCTCATAAAAATAAAAGGAGATGCAACAAGAATTTTAAAAAAGTAAATAATTTGGGATGCCTGGGTGGGTCAGTGGTTTGAGTGTCTGCCTTCTGCCCAGGGCGTGATCCTGGAGTCTCCGGATCGAGTCCCACAGCGGGCTCCCTGCATGGAGCCTGCTTTTCTCTCTTCCTTTGTTTCTGCCTCTCTCTCTGTGTCTCTCATGAATTAATAAATAAAATATTTTTTAAAAATGTAAATAATTTAAGTGACAAGTCAACGTCAAGTTCCTAATAGAAAATCCAAAGAGAGAATGACATATGGGTGCATGAAACATGTTATGGTCTATTTCCTTATTATGCCAAAGCTCTATGCTAATACAAAGGCAGCACTTTTGGGCTTGATCACATGGTGATTAATATGCATTATATGTGCAAGGCTTTGTAACTTTGGTTACTCTGTGAGGAAGAGACTCTGGTGGGGCTATCGGCAGATGCAGAGAGACTTGCTAGAAAGCAAAAGATGATGGTGACTTAGTTTAAGATGAAAGTGATGAGAGGGTTCAAATTCTATAAATATTTGAAATTAGAGCCCACAGCATTGGTTGACGAATTGCATGTGAAAGATGGTGTGTCTTGTAAATTTCTCTCTCCGTATGTCATATTTTGGGCTGCACAACAAATTGGAGTTCTGGGAAACTGGTGATGCCTGGCTCCTAATAATTTGTCCGTCTTCATCAAAATGATCTCAGGAACTGCTTGCATCTGAAACTACAGGCTGGATAAGCCTTGCTTATCAGGAGGCTGAAGCTAGAGTAAGGAAGTGGGGTATGATGATTAACACAGAGTGGGCACACTTTGTTTTTTTCTGGTACATAGACCAAAATTAGATTCATACCTCCTTTTTAAAAAGACAGTTCATGCCTTTTAAAAACATTTTGGTTAATATACTTAAATTATATCTTTTAGTACTAATTTAAAGAAATCTGTGTGTTCATAGATGCTTTACAGCATTTTACAAAAAATACATGATTTTATTTCAAATTATTAGTTGATTAAAGTGGAGTTTGCTGAACTAAGAAAAACTTTCTTGCAACTTTTGAGAATTGCAAGAGTTGAAAAAAAAGTAATGCATGGATCCTTTTTTCGCCTACTCCTTAGTAAATGTTTTGTAATCCACATAGGAATGTTAAATCTCCTCATATAGGTTTTCTCTCAGTGAATGAAGTTAAAGTATCCATTATTCAATTTTATAGTCTCTTGCATCCAACAAAATATGATGTGTAGGATTGCACCAGACTATTTTATATAGACATACAATTCTGTTTAATTCACTAATTTCTAAAGAATAGTCCAAGAGAAATACTTTATTTGAACTTTTGACAGTGGGAATTTAATCCCCAGTATTAAGCTATATGAAAAATGGTAAAGAAATAAAATTCCCATGGATTTTATTTTGAAAATTATTCTTCATACGGTAAAAAATTCTAACTTTGTGAATCACTTTATATTATTTTTCTTTATAATATCTATATCATCTGCATATAAATTTAAAATGCTATAGTATGTTTAGGAAAAGTATTTCCTACATCCTTACAAATACAAGTACAAAATACAGGCCAGTGCACACATTACAAAATTGTGGTCTGTTACAATTAATAACTTCTACAACATCCAAGAATGAGGCTAATGCTTGTTAAATGTAAATATTTGGATAGATATGGGAATTCATATGAATATTTTTACACCATTAGAATATCTTACTTTCTTGGTGGAATCAGGTTTTGTATATAGGAAATAGCAAGTTTAATTTTTCATATTTTTCAGTTAGTTTCAATACCGTGTACAAAAGAGGTTATTAGAATCCTCATTGAAAATAAAATTCATTTAAGATCAATTTGTATGAAGTTCAGTTCACTCTGAATATTTATACATATTGATATCAACTAAGTTATAAATTAACAATGATAACTCTTTCCCTGATTATACTTGTTTATATCTATGTTAGAATTAATGTAGATATATGGTCTCATTCATTTGGGGAATATAAAAATTAGTGAAAGGGAATAAAGGGGAAAGGAGAGAAAATGAGTGGGAAATATCAGTGAGGGTGACAAAACACGAGAGACTCCTAACTCTGGGAAATGAACAAGGGGTAGTGGAAGAGGAAGTGGATGGGAGGGTTGGGGTGACTGGGTGATGGGCACTGAGGGAGACACTTGGCGGGATGAGCACTGGGTGTTATGCTATATGTTGGCAAATTGAACTCCAATAAAAAATATGAAAAAAAAAGAATTAATGTAGAGCTTTTTTTTTTTAAAGCATATCTATTTGAAGTATCTCAGGAGACAAAATGATGTTGATCAGTCCATTTAAAATGTTTCTTCCAAAATAGCTGTGCTAGTTTTTCATTTAGATAGTTTGTAAACCAGATTTGTACTCTGAATCACTATTAAACTATCAGCAGAACCAGTGTGATGGAATAAAGGTGAAAAGCATACTCTGAGTCAAATTTTTGGGAACTTCTCCCTAAATCAAACGTAATCTTAGATTCTATACAGCCTGATGATATATTTAATTACATTTCGGGTTTATACGGTTCTAATTTCATGAACTCATGAAAGAACATCTGGTTTGCTATACTAAAATCATATTTTTATTTCTCATTTCTTCTGTAATGGATTTGATTTAATGATGGCAGTTTTCACTTTTATGCTGATGGACTCTTTTACCTTGTCATTTGATATACCATATGGTGCCTAGGTGACAATGATGCAATATTTAAAAAATGAATTGTGACAACCATATTGATTTAACATCAGACATCTTAAATTAGATTAGTCAGCACAGAAGCTCTTTTAGAGATCACTTTTCGTAAATTTGATTCCTTATTGACATGTTACTTAAACTTTTCTTTCAGTTTATCTAATCAATTTTTCCTTCACCAATGTGGTAGAGAACCACATGATTTAGTAAGAGTTTCAACCTGATTTTTTATATATGTAAATAACATAGATATTATATAAATTAATGTTTGAAAGCTTTAAAATAAAATGAAAAAATTAATCACAAGGAAAACCTCTAAAATCGTCATAATACCTTACATATTTTTTGATACTTCATATTACATAAACTCATGAATTTACTTAATATTCTGTTCCACATTGAATAGTGTTATAGCTTTGATGCAGCATATTGACAATAGACATTTTGATTTCCCGTTGCAATTAAGACACATAATTCCATAGATCTAAAATGTGAAAATATGTTTTAGTTATTCTTGCACTAATGTAGTTTGTGCTTTATGTTAGTTGCACTTTTTTTTTCCAAATTAGTAGTAATGCTGTACCAATTTATATTCTGATCAACAGTATGCAGGCGTATCCCTTTCTCCACATCCTCATCAGCATTATCTTTTGTCTTTCTGATAATAGCCATTCTACCAGATATGAGGTGATATCTCATTGTGGTTTTGATTTGGATTTCCCTAATGATTAATGATGTTGAGAATCTTTTCATATATCTGTTGGACATTTGAATTTCTTCTTTTGAGAAATGCCTATTCAGGTCTTTTGTTCATTTTTAAATCAGGTTATTTGGTACAGCCATATGAAAAACAACAGTATGGAAGTTCCCCCCAAAATAAAAATAAAATTACTTTATGATTTACCAATCCCTCTTCTGGGAAATGAAATGAAAGGAAATGAAATCAGATCTCAGAGAGATTATCTGCACTTCCATGTTTATCTTAGCATTATTCACAATAGCCACTGTATAGAAGTAAACTAAATGTCCATCAGTGGATGAATGTAGAGAAACCTTTAAAAAGGAAGAAATACAGCCACTTGTAACAACATGGATAAGCCCAGAGAATATCATGCTAAGTGAAATAAACCATATGTAGAAAGACAAATACTGCATGACCTCACTTATATGTGGAATTGAAAAGAGTCTAATCATAGAAGCAAAAAAAAAAAAAAAAAAAAAAGAATGGCAGTTAAGGAAGAACAAGGGAGGTAGGGAAAGGGGAGATGTTGGTCAAGGGGTACAAAGTTTGCTGTGCAACAATATAAATAAGTTTTGAAGACCTGATGTACAACAATGTGTTAAAAATTCTGTATTATATACTTGAAATTTGAATAAAAGTTAGATCTTAAATGTCCTCACCACACACACACACACACACACACACACACGAATAAAAAAGGAAGGAAGGAAGGAAGGAAGGAAGGAAGGAAGGAAGGAAGGAAGGAAGGAAGGAGAAAAAAAACAAAACAATACAACTAGTGAGGTGACATATATTAAGTAGCTTAAATACAGTGATTATTTCACAATGTACATATATATCAAATCATTAAGTTTATACCTTAAATATATATAATTTAAAATTTTCATATCCTTCAATAAAGCTAGAAAATAAAATAAACTAGTAATAATACAAGTCCAATTTCCAAAATTAGTTGATAAATTGATTGAGGAAGAATAAAATTGTAGAGAAAAGAGATTTGTGAATAAAAACATAAAATAAAACACAGAAACAAAGACAAAAGGAAAAATGATAAAGGATTTTTGTGTTTCTGTGTATGTGAATGACAGAGAGAGAGAGAGAGAGAGAGAGAGAGAGAACACTTAAGAAAGGAATTTGAAATAATTGACCAAAAGGAAAAAAAAGAACTGATTTTAATGGAGTGTGCTAGGATTTATATTGAGTTTAAAGTATAGGGTAATATATGTCTGTAGTGATTTAAAAAGTAAGTTGACTTTTTAGCTGAATTATTCATATAGAAGTGTGTGCATTCCTTCAGAATTGGCCCCATTTTAACTATCTTTTAAAAGATTGATTTATTTATTTGAGAGAGAGAGAACTCATGCAAGTGGGGGAAGAGGCAGAGGGAGAGAGAAAGAATCTCAAGCAGACTCCCTGCTGGGCAGGGAGCCTGACAAGGGACTCAATCCCATGACTCTGAGAACATGACCTAAGCTGAATTGAGAGTGGGTTGCTTAACCAACTGAGCCACCCAGGTGCCCCTTAACAGCCTTTTTTTTTTGCGTGTGACTAATGATTTGAGATCATATTTCTAAGTTTCCAGAATAAAATTTAAACCAAACAGATCATTTTCAATTAAATCCCACTATGAATATATTGCAGATGCAATATATAATAGGAACCACTGGAAGTGTCATCTAAAATGGGAACAAAAGTGACTAAAACAGTTACTTCATAAATTAAAGTCTTATATTACAGATATGCATAAAGAGAAACTAATTGTGTTTAGGTATATTTGAGAAGATTTCTATAGGAACTGTCATTTGAAAAAAATATTTAACAGGAGTTTGCAGGATACACATGTATATGCCTGTAAGATGCTTCAACATTTTCAAAAGGGATTATAATGAATAAACAATACCTTCCATGGAAAAGAAAATATGGACATAATAAAATAGATATAAAGAGTATGGTATATAATTGAGACTCAATTAGGCTATTTTGAAAAGTAGTAGAAATTTTTGTTTGGTAAGAAAAGATAAAAATGCTGCCAGATTGAGCAGGTGTCTATTTTTTCCTCTTGTTATTGCAATATTATCCACCTTTTGGTTTCTTTTTCTTTTTATCTTGACCAGCAGGTTTCTTTGCATCAAGACCCACAGTGACAACACTGCAATATCTTCCTCACCAGGGTCCAGCAGCGTTAGTCATTAAATCCATATGTGGTCACTTTATAGGAAATTCCTCCTGAGACCCATTGCTGGAAAGATACATCTCTTCTCCTTTTCTATAGAGGTAATGAAATTCTCTTTTCACAGTACTGCATTACCTAACTAGATATGTAGTGTTAAAAAATCAAACCAAACTCTCCTAAGTCAGAAAGTCTGATGACTAACTTTTTATAGAGATTCAAACAGCCTGGATGCTTTGTTCTGGATAATTTCTCTGAGAAAGAAAATGTTTTCTATAATTCAACAGAGGTACTCAGAGTGAACACGTCCTATTTAACCTAGGACTCTAAAATGAGCATGTGATTGAGTCTAAATTGTCTATTTCCTCTCTGCCTATTTTATCATCTCTGTACCCCCTGGATTTGGAGCACTTTCTTCAGGTCTCAAGGTCCTCCCTGAGGTACAGAGCAACACTGAATAATTTCCCTCAGTGGCTTCACTTGGGATGCACAAGAAGATTTTTTGAGATTCACTTGAAATTTGCTGAATCTTAAGAATCTTTCTTGGTAAGTCCAGGCTATCTGTGTCTATAAAAACATAGGTCATTGGGACTGTATACCTTTGGGGAAAACTCATCAGTTTAGAATTCTTTTTCCTGCTTACTCCTGACTTGAAATGTACTTGTTTACTGTCTTATTACTGCTGGATCCTGCTATTTGCCAAAGCCCATTTGCAGTAAAGATAAATCTGTACCAATGTGTTTCCCCTCTAAGGTAATGCATTAAAAGGCCATTTCTTGGAAACACCCTTAAGAAGTGACATTAGTTGACAGAAATGTAGGCACTGTGGAAATATAGTGAGGCATATTATTTAGGCCAGGTGATTCTTTTAAGGTTCCTGACCACATGGATAGCTATCATTCCATCTTACATAGGCACTAAATAGCTTCCATGTGGAACAATTAAATAGTTTCTTTCTGTCCATGGCATTCAGAAGAAACTCGTGTTAAAACAATTTCCAATATTGCTTTTCAATTTCAAATTCCAGTCAGAGTAAAGGTAGATGATGTGCATCTTCTCAAGCAAAATCATATTGCAAAGTGATTTTCCTGCACAATACTCACAGAAGTATCAATGAGATGAAAATGTGCATGATAAAAAGTTTCTGATAAGAGGAAGCATGGCTTGCACAGCTTAATAATTAATAATTAATATTTGCTAGACAAAACTAGGTAACCTGATAGAGGTTTGAAATGAGAGACTCTCTTAGTAAAATAAACACAACCATATTGAAATTTCTATTTACATCAAATAATTATTTAAAAACTTACATTTGTAGCCAACATGAATTGCTCTACAGTGCCTCTCTAGATTATGAATATAAGATTTCATGCAATTTGGGTTATCCTCCTATTTAGAGTAAACTAAGGAGTAAAAATCTTTCTTCAAGAATAAGAATTTGTTAATTCTGAAGAGAAAAAATTAAAAATGAAGATGACTCATGTATATGCATGTTATTAATCATATTAGAACTTTCAATTGTGTGTAAAAATCGAGATTTTGTGTAGGGCAAACTGTACACAAAAGTATGATGAATATGCTGACTGTTGTACTAATTATCATTATGACAATACAAGTAGCAGATTTTGAAATTTTCAGGGATGAATCTGGAAAGGCATCTTGGAGGAGGGAATTTTAATGTGAGCATCAAATTAGGAATGATGTATATATGGGCAGAAATTTGACATTTGAGACGGAGGACAGTATTGAAGAGATATTAAATGAATCATCACTCCTTCGGAGATGCACCAGTTAGATTTGATATTGGGTATATAAAAGTGAAAGAAGGTATACGGATGGCAAAGAGAAATGCTTAATTTTGATTAGGACGTTGGCTCATGATGCCAAACCAGCCATGGAATATTTAAAATTCTATCTGTCTGAATCATGCAGATTCACTATGCAGTTAAATCATATATTTGGAAAATAGCCTGGGTTCCTTTAGGGTTGAGTCTTATTTCTGCTATTTACTATAGGTGTGAAGTGGCCATATATCTTGGTTTACCTGCCACAATGCTGATGTACAGCAATAGAGTCAGATGATTATTAATAGTTTCTCTTTTTCTCTCAAACATGTGCTGGTTGGGGTGATATGCTCTCCATAGGGTTTGTTTAATTTCTTTAAGTTCAGTCTCCTTACCTTAAAATGTGGATAATTGCCATAACTACTACATGACATTGTTGTGAGAGAAAATAATACAGTGCCTGTATTTAACTCAGTACCTTTCCAGAGCAAACAAATGATAACTGCCAGTTATTACAATTTAATCATTACTAAAAAAAACTATGCCAAATATTCAATTGGATAAAAAGTCAGAACGCTAATCATATGGATGATATGTAAACTTCTAACTGACGAGGATATTGTAATTGTTATAAACTAGTAGTTGTAAGAATTTCTCTCTCATTCACATATACACACAATCTACAAGAACTTATCTTTTTTTTAAAAAAATATTTTATTTATTTATTCATGAAAGACACAGAGAGGCAGAGACATAGGCAGAGGGAAAATCAGGCTCCGCGCAGGAAGCCGGATGTGGGACTCGATCCCAGGACCCTGGGATCTTGACCTGAGCCAAAGGCAGATGCTCAACCAACTGAGCCACCCAGGTGCCCCAAGAACTTATCTTCTAATGACATTATATATTGAATATTATTCAAATAAATGGAAGAGCTTATATTCATCTTCAAATTGAGCACGTAAATGGAGATTGCGCCATGGAAAAATATAGTTCAAGATACATAAACAAGTGATCAAGACGAGAGTGATGTAGCATTTCTATTTCCTCAGACACAAGTGAAACTCTTTGATAAAACCAATATATAGTCTGGAGTGATTTTAAAAGACATTTAATGAATCTTTCCAGTCCCTTTATAAAAGATATCATGCAAAGAGTTTCTGAACCCAAACCCCTAAGATTGTTAGCTTTAGCCTGATACTTTGTATGTTTTAGTACAAAGATGCTGTTTAGATTTGTGAAGACACTAATGTATATCCATTTAGGAACAAACGTTTCCACCCACTAACAAGAACATTAAATTAGAGTAATAAAAATGCTTTGAAATATCTCATATAAAAGTGTTTAAACATCACTTTAATGTTCTAATTCTTTTTTGTTTTGAGCTATTGTTTTAATTAAATGTAACAGTTTCTTGAATATTCAAGAATATTCTGATCTCTGTAATAATTAGAATCCTTGCCACCCCCAATTCTGCTTCTTCATAGGTTTAGTAGATTTTAAATGTTTCTGAAGAAGATTCAAATAATATTCTTAAGAGATAGATGTTGGACAAAAGTTTTGGTTATACTTTTAAATTTATTGCACTGACATTGTTCTTATTAAAATATAGAGGATGAGTCAACATTCCTTTTTAAGGAATCAGAAAAGGTCATGATCATGACATACAGGCAGTGCCTCCTAATTTGGGGGAAGAACCCCAGTACTTCACATACAGCACTCAACTCATAAATCTTTCAAGGTGAAATTTGGTAACAGCCTCACTGGATGGGGTTATGGGCATGCTATCAATCACAACCTAACTGGAAATGTGTAGCTTGAGCCTAAGAGTTCTGCAAAAAAAACTTTTAGTTTCCTTTTCTCCATCTAATTTGCCTAAGTCACTAAAAGAAAGTGAGTGTTTCAAAAATGTAAGCAGAGATAGCTCAAGAGATAATAAACAGAAAAAAACAAAACAAAATCAGGCTGCAGAAAAGAAAGGCAAAATAAATTTTCCCCTTATTTGAGATGTTTTGTGGTCAGGGAAAGAATGTAAATAAGCCCAGCAGGATTAGCTATGGGTATTGACTTTCTTCAACTGACTCTACTTGTGTCAGATTTAAGTCTATTTTAGATTATGATGCCCTTCAGCTCTTTTTGCAAGAACATGAACAAATGTATGAATAATGTTCAAGCTTTACGGAATAGATTATGAGTGTAAATTGGAGTAAAAAAAAAGAAGTCACAGACTTAAATCTGAAGAAACTATGCGGAAACCTTCTTTTGCTTATGTTCATCAGTTGCAACTGGTTTGGCTGAGGCATTTTGTGTCTCAAAGTTTACATTCGTTTTGGGGATCTCTGGTCTAATCCTGGGTATTCATTCTGCTTTAATAAGGCTCAGTGTTTCTACCCAAGCTATGATTATTAAAAGAAGCATTATATGTAATAGAATTACAAGTCCTCACTTGAGGATGTTTCTTCAGAAATGCTGGATTATTGCTGCATAATTTTCTTATTGCTGCTGTAACAAATTACCAAATATTTACCATCTTAAAACAACTCAGATGTATTATCTTATACTTCTGGAAGTCAGAATTCAGATACAGGTCTCACTGGACCAAAATCAAGATGTTGGCAGGGCTGTATTCCTTCTGGATCCCTTCTTCCACTTCCTCTTTCTTTTTCCATTTCCTTGGATTTCCCAGGTTTAAGGGCTGCCTGGAGGAGAAGCCATTCCCTGCCATTCCCAGGTTCTGGGGGCTGCCTGCATTTCTTGGCACATGGCTATTTCTTTCATCTTCAAAGCCACCCATGGCCAGTTGAGGTTTTCTCATATCACAACACTCTAACTTTCACAACCTGCCTTTCTCTCCCACTTTTAAAAGGACCCTTGCAATTGTATCATGCCAGCCTGGATAATCCAGGATACTCTCCTTATTGTAACAAGGTCATCTGATTATCTCATTAGGAAACTTAATTCTATTGGCAACCTTAAATCTTCCCTGTCATGTAACACAACTTTATTCAAAGGTTTCTGGGATTGGAACATGGACATTTTTGAGGAAACATTATTTTGCCTATTACAGTATATTCTCCAGGAATTGTTTTGTTTTGTTTTTTATTCTGCTTTCATTTTTTAAAGATTTTATTTATTTATTCATGAGAAACACACAGAGAGAGGCAGAGCCATAGGCAGAGGAAGGAGCAGTCTCCCTGTGGGGAGCCCGATGTGGGACTCCCAGCACCCTGGGATCACACCCTGAGCTGAAAGCAGACACTCAACCAGAGCCACTCAGGCATCCCTATTCTGCTTTCAATAATAACGTGAGCAAGCTGATAGCCTAATTGAGTGCTTAGGTTGCCCCTGCTGAGCACTTTCCCCTGTCTTAGGAGTGACTAACCTGATTCTGTTCCTTGGCAGGCCTTTGATCCAGGTATACTTCATGTGAAAAATATATCCATAGCCTGGTGAGATATGGGATATAATAACTATTATTCATTCTACAATATTGCTTTGATACATCTTAGTACACATAATAAGGTATTTCCAAGTTAGGGGTGGGAATGTTTCAAGAATGAAAAATAGTCAGTCACACACTAGGTATGAGTCAGTAAATTATAGGAAGATCTAGTAGGAAAAATATGATACTTGCCATGTAACAAGAGATCACCGGCATGTGTATACCATCAGGCAATGTGAGGAGGCCCAACTGAGAGAAATTGGGTGTCTCCATAAAAATCATGGTGTGTGATTTGAAAGTCAAGACCAAAAATGTTAAGAGATTCAATACAAGCCTGACAGGCAGTTGCATCAGAGATATTTATTTGCTCTTAGCAAGATCTATGGATCATAATCTGGTCCATGGTTGGGGAAAATTAGAGGAAGCTGAAAGTTCTAGAGAAAGTGGGTTACTGATAGGCAATCAAAACAGTGTCTGTAGTAGAAGGGTTTTTATTTTCTAGATGGGAGAGTACAGTTTGGGAAAATGGAAAAAATAAAAACCTAAATGTGAAAAGTGAGATCCCTAAGTCAGAACAAGTCTAGCAGCCTACACTGACGGCTGCATCCTGAGTGCTGAGTAAAAGTTAATTAACTTCCTTCTGCTTAAATTGAATACTTTTGAGAGACAGAAGTTAAACTGCGGCTAATTCAAGTAGTCTGAGTGGTGGATTGGGAATATTTAAAAGAGGGGATCTTCTGAGAATGAAAGGCAGTAACTAGTATCTTCAGCAATAATTCCATATTGAGCATGGAATAGTTAATATTATTATTGGTTGTTTATTTATTTTGTTTACAAATTATACCTTTCAGAATAGTAACCAAGCCGTTTTCATCTTAATTTTCTCTTATAGTGCTAGGACAATGTTTATTCAGATAAAATAGATGTTTGCAATTTTTTTCTAGGCTGTCCAATTTGGGAATTTTACCTATTCTGATCACTTTTTGTTTGTTCGTCAGCTATATTAGGTGGTTTATATTTTGGGGACGCCTGGGTGGCTCAGTGGTTGAGCGTCTGCCTTCAGCCTATGGCGTGATCCTGGTGTCCTGGGATTGAGTCCCACATTTGGTTCCCCACAGAAAGCTTGCCTCTCCCTCTGCCTGTGTCTCT
The DNA here is from genome assembly GCF_905146905.1 of Nyctereutes procyonoides. Taxonomy (NCBI): domain Eukaryota; kingdom Metazoa; phylum Chordata; class Mammalia; order Carnivora; family Canidae; genus Nyctereutes; species Nyctereutes procyonoides. The sequence goes on along the minus strand of NW_026575142.1, from coordinate 60,862,250 downwards.
GCCTTTCTCTCTGTATCTCTCATGAATAAATAAATAAAATCTTTTAAAAAAATTTAAAAAGACTTTTGGTATTTGCATATTCATTATTCTTAGGTGATCTCTTATTTCAGCAATTCCTGATGTTTGTTCCTGATGTTAACTACATTTTTCACATTTTATGAACTGTATATATTTACTATCTCCTCTTTTCTAGTCCTCTACTTGTTGCTCTGACTGGTGAGCAGTTTATTCTTTTTGCTTCTCCTTACATGATGTCATATATTTGCTTATCAATTCAATTCTCTTGTTTTTTTTTTCTTAAATAAATACACTTTTACTTGCTCTACTGGGCTTTTTTTTTTTCTGTCATGATACAATTTGATACATCTTAAATATGAACTTTTTGAGTTGAGATTTAATCCGTTTAATTTAGGTGTACAGCATAACGATTTGATATATGTACATATTGTGGAATGATCACCACAACATATTTAATTTGCATCTATCACCACGCGTATTTACAGATTTTTTTCTTTTGATGAGAAGTTTTCAGATCTCTCCTAGTATAGTAAATATTTTAACCTATATCAATGTAAGGTCAATTATTTCTTTTGCACTGGCCTATGATGTCTTGGGTCTTTTATCCATTCTGGACCTAAGATAGGCAGACAGACAGGTAGATTTATTCATTGTATAAATGTACCAAAATCTCCAAAATGTAAAACAACATTTGTGCATATGGACTATCCTATCCCTACTCTATAGGGATTTATAATCTAAACAATATTGGAAAGCATAAAGACACATAAAACAATTATGTGAAAAAGGAAAGCACATAATGAAATACAAATATATTTTTAAATACAAAAGCTTTATTTTTAAAATTTTCAGTTTACCACATATTTGCTTTTGGTATAGGATGTTTGGTCCTCATCATCTTCTGATGTACCATTATTATTTCTTTTTAAGCTGAGATAATGACACCAGCTAGTAAATAGAAGAGATAAAATTCAGACTATTATCTAACTACAAATGTGTCATGTAATTAACTGTGTAGAAGGAAAAAGGTGCATGGAAAGCTCAGAAGGAATTAAGCTTATTTATTTACTAGTGTGGCAGAGAAGACTTCACCAAAGACATGCATCTTGACTTAGGCTTTAAAAAGTGGATGCAACTGAGACTGGGAATTAGGAAGATACGCATTCTAGGTACAGAACAGTATGAGCAAAGGCATGGAGATAAATGTTAGCCCGGTCTGTTACCAACACAGGAAAAATCAAGTGCAAAAGTCTGATCGAATCATTCCACCCCAGATTTGTTCATCTCAGAGTCAATGCTAAACCTTTATCCAATCGGCCTATCAGGTCCAGAATTACTTTCAGAGCTGACAAATTACTTTCACCCAGCATATGGTTTCAGAACTTAATGCCAGGGCAGTTTGTCTTCCTTCATTTGTAAACAATACTGTGTCCTGAGGAAGGAATATTAAATCCACACTTTATATAGGAATATATTAGATTTTTAAATTACATGGTGTTGTATATGTCACACTCCAGCAAGCTCATTCCTAAAAGGATAAAGTTAGCCATGGAGAGAACACTTGCACTAGAAACACAAATGCCTGATGAATATACAAGGCTAAATAAAGTGAAATATGTATTTGCTGAAATGCAGACCGAGCTGAGAATAGACAGCTTCCCAAGGAGACAGAAAAGGCTTCTCAAAATGCATTATTTAATATGGAGCCATCAAATGGTCATCTTTTATTGTATAGCCTAGCATTTCATTTAATTTGTCACAAGGGTGGCCACCAGGCAAAATGTCTGTTTTGACATATACCACTCAAGTGTGAAAGTAACCTTTTGCTTTAATGCTTTATTCAAGAACTAGCCTGGTGTTTTTAATTGGCTAATGCAGCCCTAAAATCTGCAGTCTCCCAAAGAATATAATACTTCCAAAAAAAAATAGCTCCTTTTTTAATTCCTTCCATTTTAACGTAGCTTAATATGAAATCTGTTTTACATTCCAGTTGTAATTAGCGAGGATAATCAGTGTGAAAATTTGAATGGTAGTTGCAGCTGCAGTACGCTAGGTCTGTGAACATTTCCAATATTATAAAAATATTATTCCCAAGTCAAAAAGGAGATGTGGGTTGATATGGGGAAGCCGATTTTGAAAATGTTTCTGGTAACTAGAGTTATTCTAATGTTTATGTGGCTAATTTTTATTTTCCTCCATTTTGTAGTTTCTTCATTCAATTTCGAACAATATAATCAGGTACAAGCAACATGTTTGTGTGTTTGTTTTCTTTTCAGATTTCAAATAAAAACAGTCATGGTACTGATAAGGGAACAAATAATTTAGACATTTAGACAGTTTACATTTTAATCATCTGCCTTTGAAATGAGTAAAATGGACTATAAATTATTTTAAAATTGCAATAAAGTTAAAAGATGCATTTCATTTGAACACTGAGAGAGATGAGGGGAATAATAACAGGAGATGTCCTCAGTATCTGATTCTGTTAGATAGAATTTAGTTTCAGGTAAACCATCTGTCATACCCAGCTATTGTGGATACCCAAGAAAATTATGTATTGTTTTTATTTATTTTAAAATATTAATAAGTTCTCTTATACTTTAGAATCACTCTTTCTACACAGAAGAGGGTTTTTAATAGCTTTAAATTAACTTAAAAGGATAGAAAAAGTAAATGTTTATTTTATATAAAAGTATGAACACTGTGTAGGTACCAAAGGCACTTATAAAATTTTGACATTGAACATCGTAAAGTATTGACAACTTTTGAGTCTCCCAGTCTCGAATTTCCACGTCCCTCTACATCTAAAAGTTAGTTTATGATAGTTATTCAATTAGGTTTGGTAAGATGAGTGATTGTTATAACGACTTGTCTGAACTACTAAGGTAGCTCTTTCATATTTAAAAACATCATTATGTAATTATTGAGTAAGTTCATATTAATAAAAACAATACCTTGAAAAATTGTAATTGTGTACAACAGTAAAGTTTTACTGGATTTTTTTTTTAACTTTCATTGTTAGTTTGCATACTGTTACGGGCTGAGAATTTGTGTTCCACCCCTAAATTCATGTTGAAATTCTAATTTCCAGTACAATGGTATTAGAAGGTGGGGCCTTTGAGAGATAATTAGGTCATGAGTGTGGAGCTCTCATAAATGAGATTAATTCCCTAATAAAAGGGGCCCAAGAGAGAACTCTTTGCTCTCTGACAGGTGAGGATGAAATGAGAGAGTGGCCATCTGCAAATCAGGAAGAGGGCCACAATCAGACACCAAGTTTGCTGGTACCTTGATCCTGGACTTCACAGCCTTTAGATCTGTAAAAATCAGTTTGTTTAAAACACTCAATCTATGGTAATTAGTTACAGGACCCTAAACTAGGATATATCATCTTTGGACATACTTATGAATTTAATATAAAGATACATTTTTGTGACATCTTTAAGTTATAACAATATATAAAACATTTGGAAAGTAGAAGGATACCTGAACATCACATCAAATTAACATAGTCATTGTGGCATCTGTTGAATATTCTTAAAGTTTTTATTTTTAAATTTTTATTTCTGTTATTTTTACAATTGGTTTTATACAGTTCTTTTTATTCTATTTATCAGAATCTCAGCATTTTTTAAGATAAATATTCTTTGAAAAGATAATTTCCAATGGAACATTCTATTAGTGAAAATTAGAAAACTATATAATTATTATAAAAATTAGAGAAATACAAAAATGAAAACAAAATTATTAACAATCTCTAAATTTGCATAAGAAACAAGATTAGCAAGGATGTTGAGAAAAATGAACTTTCATGCACTGTTAGTGGGTGGGAATGCAAATTGGTGCAGCCACTGTGGAAAACAGTATGGAGATTCCTTGAAAAATTAAAAACAGAACTGCTCATATGATCCAGTAATCACACTACTGGGTATTTATCCAACGAATACAAAAACACTAATTCAAAGAATATATGCACCCCTATGTTTATTGCAGCATTATTTACATTATTTATAGTACTTGTTTTACATAGTCAAATTCTGGAACCAGCCCAAGCATCCATCAGTAGATGAATGGATATAGATGTTAGTACATATATGTAATGGAATATTACTTAGCCATAAAAAATAATGAAATCTTGCCATTTGCAACAACATGGATGGAGCTAGAGAGTACAATGCTAAATGAAATAATTCAGTTAGAGAACAATAAATATGTATGATTTCATTCATATGTGGAATTTAAGAAACAAAATAAATGAACAAGAAAAAAAGAGACAAACCAAAGACTCTTAACTATAGAGAACAAACTGATGGTTACCAGAGGGGAGGTGCATGGGATGATGGGTGAAATTAGTGAAGGGGATTAAGGGATGCACTTATCGTAATGAGGACTGATTAATGTGTAATGTACAAAATTGTTGAATCACTATATCATACAAATGGAACCGATTTATACTCTATGTTAACTATACTGAAATTAAAATAAATAATGATAAATTTAGGTCCAGTTAATATTAAATTTGGTATATGAGTGCAAACAGTATAATTTAATGAATGTCAAATATTTTTGAAATCTACTTGCTTGTTCAATTCTATATCACGAGCCTATCATCATGATACTCATCTCTTAAAGCTATATTTTAGTAATCCTATAGTATTTCTTTATTAAGACAAGATATATTTACATATATACATTGTTGCAATTTTATTTTAATAAAGAATAATGTGGAGATTAACATTTCTGCATATAAATGTTTGCTTATAATTATGATTATTTCATTTCAATAATTTTAAGAAGGGGAAATTGTGGGTCAAAATATATAAATTAAGCCTCTAGAAATATGATACCAGTTTGTTTTTCAGAAAAACTTTACCAAATTATACCTTCATCAGCATTGTACTAAGGTACTAAACAAACATTAGAAAGTTTTAATTTTTCCAATGTTTGAGGAAATAAATGATTTTTCATATTAATATAATTTTTTAATTCTGAGATGAAACAAATTATTCATTAACTAATTTACTTCCATATTTAGATATGTCTGGTTATGTGTTTTGTCATAGAGTCTATAGTATCTTCACATCATTATTCAAGCATTTTATATGAGACAAAAATATCAATCCTTTTGTTATCACATTCTCTGCAATTTCTCTCCATTCTAATTGGCATTTTTATCTTATTATTTTTAATATACAGTAAGTTTTCATTTTTATTTAGCAAAATTTTGTATAGTTCTGCTATTTTTTTAAAGATTTCATTTATTTATCTGAGAGTGAGCATGAGCAGTGGGGGAGGGGCCGAGGGAGAAGCAGTCTCTGCTGAGCGGGGAGCCACTTGGGACTTATCCCAAGACCCTGGGATCATGATCTGAGCCAAAGGTAGATGCTTAACTGGCCTTCCAGGCACATTTGTGCCTGGTTTTGCTATATTTGAATTGCCTCAATATTTAAACTTTATCTTTGCCTCTTATTTTTTAAGTATTGTATTTTTTTAAGCTATAATATGGTGCATATGATATAAAGCAAGGATATTTATGTTTTTAATATTCATAATCAGTATTCCCAAAATCAAATTTAAAGATCACTTTTTTATGAGTTTAAGATAAAAAATTAATGGTATATAATAATAATTGGGTATGGTGAATTTCCTGTTTCTCTAATCTATTTTTGTTAGTATTACATAATATTCTTTATTCTGGTTTCTAATAGCATGTTCTAATACTTGTAAGAATAATATCTATTTTTTCTTTTATCAATATTTTGGGAATACTTCCCACTTGTTTTCTATGTAAGGTTCTTAGTATTTGTCAGGTTAAAAGATTATCTCCAAAATTATCTTATTAAAATTAACCAGAACCAAAAGTAATTTTGGAGATACTGATTGCTTTATTTTTTTCATATCATATATGGCTTCCATACATTTGTAATATTTATTCTTATTTTCTATGTTTTTATGCTTATATATGATACACCTATAGAGTACCAGAAACTTCACCAAGTTCTAGATGTATAGAAATAGATACAGATTCAGATATATATATATATAGATATATTCAACATAAAATCACAAATATCTTACAATCTATATTGTCAAGGAATATTCATTCCTGCATGGATGATATACAGATAATATACATGTAAATAAACACAATATTATGTGGTATTACAATAATGAATGAACATGGAAAGTACAGAAATGGTATTATAGATCCATGTTGTATGGCAGACTGTGACAGTCTGAAATCAGTTTCTGAAGTCAGAAAAAAGTTTAAACATTATTCTCTTTACTACATCCCAATTGTGTAATATTAGGTAAATTATTTATTCTTTTAACCCTAGTTTTGTCAGCTAAAATAACATTAGCATAGTAATACGATATATATAATATATATATTATATATATAATGAGCATATATATATAACACTTACTAACATGGTGTTATGGGATGCCTGGGTGGCTCAGTGGTTGAGTGTCTGCCTTCAGCTCAGGGCATGATCCCGGGGTCCTAGGATCAAGTCCCACATTGGGCTCCCTGCAAGGAGCCTTCTTCCCTCTCTCTCTATGTCTCTGCCTCTCTCTCTGTGTCTCTCATAAATAAATAAAATCTTAAAAAAAAAAAAAAGAATGTAAAGGACAGCTGTCTTATACCATACACAAAAATCAACTCAAAATGCATTAAAGACCTAAATGTAAGACCTGAGGGGATAAAACACCTGGAAGAAAACATAGGGGACAAACTCATTGACTTTGGTCTCAGCAATGAAACATTAGATTTGACAGCAAAAGCAAAGGCAACAAAGGCAAACACAAATGAACAGGACTATATCAAATTAAAAAGTTTCTGTACGGCAAAAGTAACGTCCAACAAAATGAAAAGGCAACCTATGGGATGGGAGAAAACATTTGAAAACCATATATCTTATAAGGGGTTAATATGCAAAATATATAAGGAACTCATACAACTTAATATGAAAAAAAAACTAATAAACCAGTTTAAAAATAGGAGACTGTTTAGAGAAAGAGAAAAAAATATTGCAATATAAAAAAGAACAAACTTTCTAAAATTGGCTTATAGGAAATAGAAAGCTGAAAAAAGGATTTTGGATTTTATAACTAGAAGTTATTTAGGAAGAGCGGTGTCAGGGGGATTGGGGAGAAACGAGGGCAGATTCTTTTATGGTGCGTGATTAATGTGAGTAATGATAAGGAAAAATATGTACACAGATTTTTTCTTGAGCATCCTGGATGTTAAAAGGAAAAGAAGAAAACTGATGGGATACTTTGTAATGTGGGAAAAATTTAAGCATGTTTAAAGATGCCTGAATTGAATGTGGCAAAAAAGATAGAAAGGGAGGAGCGGGCAGGGAGAGAGAGAGACATTAAAAATATCACACTGGAAGATTAGTTTAAAATACCAGTGTTGAGGGCACGTTGGTGGCTCAGTCAGTTGAATGGCCAACTCTTGGTTTCAGCTCTGGTGGTGATCTTGGGGCCTAGAGATCAAGTTCTGCATCAGGCTCATGCTCAGTTCTGAATCTGACTGAGATTCTCTCTCTCTACCTCTGCCCCTTCCACTGCTCACATAGGAGCTTGTTCTCTCAATAAATAAATAAATAAATAAATAAACAAACAAACAAATAAATAATAAAATCTTTAAAAGAAAAATAAAATGCCAGTTCCCAATAGCAAAGATTCCAATTTATAATTTCTGGATTGTACTTGAGCAATCTGCATTTAAACCCAAAAAGGGAGGATCCCTGGGTGGCGCAGCGGTTTGGCGCCTGCCTTTGGCCCAGGGCGCGATCCTGGAGACCCGGATCGAATCCCACATCGGGCTCCCGGTGCATGGAGCCTGCTTCTCCCTTTGCCTGTGTCTCTGCCTCTCTCTCTTTCTCTCTCTGTGACTATCATAAATAAATAAAAATTAAAAAAAAATTTTTTAAACTCAAAAAGGGGTATCAGTTTTCAAAATGAACACAATTGTAATATCCAAATTCACTTTTATTATTAATGACAGTAAGGAGGCTTTATCTGTGTTAACTTTTTTTTTAAAGATTTTATTTATTTATTCATGAGAGATACAGAGAGAGAGAAGCAGAGACACAGGCAGAGGGAGAAGCAGGCTCCCCCTGGGGAGTCCAACGTGGGACTTGATCCTGGGACCCCGGATCACGCCCTGAGCCAAAGGCAGACACTCAACCACTGAGCCACCCAGGTGTCCCTGTCTATGTTAACTGTCAAAATTTATTGATATATCTTTCAGGAATACTGAGAATCAGTGTTTATGTGTGTGTGTGTGTATATATATATATATATATATATCAGAATATGTAAATATATATACCAAAATATTCTGATATATACACATATATATAAATATTATAAAAATTCAGTGTAGTGGCTGACTCTGTGTGGAGAGAGATGGGGCAAATGCATGCATATAATATACAGAGAACACAGCATTTCCTGGAATTTTTGTGGTTGTTTATTTTTTTTTATTTTTTTTTTGTGATTGTTTATTAATTTCACAAGCTGGGTTATGGTTCAGGGTCTTGATGGAACTGTTTTCCATTTTCTCAAGATACAGTCATAAAGAGGGATGCCTGGGTGGCTCAGTGGTTGAGCGTCTGCTTTTGGCTCAGGGCGTGATCCCACGGTCCTGGGATCAAGTCCTGCATCAGGCTTCTCACAGGGAACCTGCTTCTCCCTCTGCCTCTGCCTCTCTCCCTCTGTGTCTCTCATGGATAGATAGATAAAATCTTTGAAAAACAAGATATCGTCATAAAGATATAAATATCAATATACCCATAGAGCAAGAACAAAATTAGCTCCTCATCAGAGTTTTGTTTGTTTGAAATCCGCTGAATGCCATTCTGGCTGAATAAAAATGGAATGAAATTTATTAGAGGAGACTAGGAAACTCTCGTAATTGCTGGATGGGTCACAGTATCAGGTTGTGCTTCCAGGAACAACCTTCCAAATCACATCGTGAAGCAGATTTAGTGATGAAAGCCTTGCAGCTGCCAAGCACCAAACAGCAGCTTGAACTGCCAACACAACCAGCCCTGATCACTGCTGCTCCATTGCTCCAGGAAGTTGGCCTTCCTGTAGCTGTTGCCCGAAGGGGATTTTGGCCAACCCCTTGGTTGCATCACCAAGTCCTAATTCAATCTCTGGGTGGGTATTTCATTGTTTCATTGAGCTCACGCCACAGGACTATGTACTAGTTATGAAAAGATAGGAGCTGACATTTTTAAGTTCTTATAATTGGACGCTTTCTCAGCTTTTCACTGAAAAATTATAATGTGGGAATTTCCCCAAAGAAAAGGTGTCCAGACACTAGGCAACCAGAAATAAACAAACAAACAAATAAATAAATAAATGGAGGGGGGCATGGAGGATGGGGAGGGAGAGGAAAGCATTTATTACAAGCTTGTTCATGGTGTGGACACCATCTGGATTTTCAAGAAGAAATTAACTGCCACAGAATTTCTTGTTCTCCCTGTTCATATCTATAAAGCAGAGATGCAATCTTGGCAGTATTGCTATTTTGGGCCAGATGATTATTATAGGATCCATCGTATGCACTGTAGGATGTTGAACAGCATCTCTAGTGTCTACCCGTCTGATGCCAATGGCTGCCCCCACCCCCACCCAGTTGTGACAACCAAAGGTATCTCCATTTTTTCACAAATCTTTTGGTAGGACAAAATTGTTCTGGTTGAGAACCACTGCTATGAAATGATGCTGATACCAATGTCATCAAAACAGATAACACAGTGAGTGTAACATGAAATTCTAGTCTGTAGCACATTGATAAACACATTTTTAATCCATAACTGTATAGTATTCTTGAACAAATGTACTATCATCAAATAGAATTTAAATTCCCTAAGTTAAGAGCATTTATCTTTTTATGGCATGGTCATGAAATATATGCAAGCAACATATAGATAAGTATAATATCCGGGGCAGCCCGGGTGACTCAGTGGTTTGGTGCCACCTTCGGCCCAGGGCCTGACCCTGGACCCGGGATTGAGTCCCACGTCGGGCTTCCTGCATGGAGCCTGCTTCTCCCTCTGCCTGTGTCTCTGCTTCTTTCTCTCTATGTCTCTCGTGCATAAATAAATAAAATCTTAAAAAAAAGAAAACAAACTATAATATCCTATTTGAAGTTTAGGGTTAGATTGCATGCACTTAAATAATGCTTCTTACCTATTATCTGAGTGATGAAGCACAAGTTACTGTGCCTCAGTTTTTTGTTTCTATAAAACTGAGGTTTAAAAATAAATACGTTAAATTCTTATTGTGAGAATTAAAGGAGTTAAGGCATTCATAGAGTACACTGAGCATCCAACAGATAAGAGCTATTATTGAAAGAAAGATTAAATTTGAGGAGCATTTATGTTTTGGAACTGATTTCTTAATCCTCACTATCTCTCTGACCCTAACCTGTTTCTTTCCTTAGGCTTGCCTAATATTTTTCAGAGAACCAGCCTTCTTTCTGTTTTCCAATCAGCCCTGCTACATTACTCAACTCCAGGGGGCACCAGTTATCCTACTTAGAATATGCTTTTAGGCCTTCAGTTGTTCTTCCATCTTCTGAAAGCTGCAGTTTGTTGACTAACTTCTTACCTGTTAATCCAATCGGAGTTTCAATGTTACCTCTCAGAGACTTTCCATCATCACCGAAACATAAATACCTACTGAATATTACATATATCCTACAATTATAGTTTGATTTTATGCATATCACACATTGTATGTTTTTAGTTATGTGTGTATACATCGATTTATCAACGCACTTGTTTATTATCTATGTCCCTGAAGTAGAACTTAAGCTCCCTTAGAGAAGGAAACTGGTCTGGGTTTTTCACATACATCCTAGGTACCTAAGATAGTGTGAGACATAGCTAAGGCTTAATAATGTTTTTTGTTGTTGTTGTTGTTGTTGCTTTAGAGAAAGAATGAAGCTTAAAACTCTCTTGAGGAATTGAGAAGCTTTTAAAGTTACTAAATTCGATATCCCTTATCAGAAAAGATAGTTTTGTTTTGTTTTTGTTTTTTTTTTTCAGAAAAGATAGTTTTATCTACAGGGTAATAGGACAGGTTTTTAACTTGAATAAAAGTTGCCATATAAAGAATTAATCACATTAATGGACAGTTTTCACTTTTTTTTTCTCTTGCTAACCAGTGAAAGCTTATTTAGAGATCAATGAACAAAATTTGCAAAGCATTGATTGATAACAGAGAATAGAGTTCTTTAGTGTAAACTGAGATTTTGCCAATGTCCCCTACCTTTCTTTCCCAGAGCAAGCCAGAGTAAGTGCTTTGCCATGTCTGACTCAGTAGACCAGAGACTTTGTGTCGCCATTTTTATATTTACTGCCTTTGAACTTTGCCTTTCTTATTTTGAATACCTTGGGTTTTGAAGTGTTCCATGTCTGGCCTGACCTGAATTTTACTCTATTCAACCAGTCTTTCCCAATCACTGTTTACAATAATTTCCACAACTACTACTACAAGTTGCCAATGTCATCTCTGCTTTTTGAAAAAGGTGGCCATGAACCTAGCTCTCGAAGGTAATTAGGAAATAATCAGACTTGAGGAAAGAGGTAGATAGATATTCAGTAGGTAGACAGAAGGTAATGATATGAGAAAGACAGAGATGGAACCTAATGAGTCATGTATAGGAAATGACAGACACATTTACGGGGCCAGGGGGAAACAAGCCTTCAGATAACATTTCTATCTTTCCCTTTTATGATGTATATTCTCTGCTCACAAATAAATAAATAGCCTCCACATTCTGATTGTTTTGTGACATAATACTCCAAAATTATTTTCTACATGCAGAAGCTTCCTTCATGTCATCATGCGAGACTGCTTTACACAGTCTACATTTTATACATCACTTGAATATGAGACAATCATTTTTTTTTCCTGAGCTAGCTACAGCAGGTTTCTCCATTCTCATTACAATAATGAGGATTTGAATGATTCGCCTCTCATCATTTAGATAGCATACATGCACATAAGTGGCAGCTGGGCTCCTGCTCTCCAAACTGGAGATGAAATGGATGTTTTTGGTTTGTGATGAATATCACTTATAAATGTTATGTTAACTATTGCTGTAGATGTCACTGTTTCCTTAGCCTCTTGCACAATCAGGAATACTTTTTCCTGGGTTATATATCTGAATATGACTTGCACAAGACTGAGGAAGCAAAAAACCAGAGAACCTATTCATCTTTTATTTTTAGACATACAAAATAATGGTTTTGTTTTCCTACAACAATGCAAATTTTTATTTGAATTCTGAACAAAGATGAAATAACTAAAATAATTTATCTTCCTTCAATATGCACATATGGGTTAGAACTGATTTTAATTTTTTTCAAGATTGCCCAATATACCATTCTTTGCTTTTCTGTGCCATTTTTAAAGCCTATGTTTCTTGAGTGAAGCACCGTTTAACTAAAATCAACAACTCTTCTGATTTCTTTAGTAAAACTATCTTATAAGCACAAGAAGAAACATTTTTGTCAGTGCTGATATTCACTCATTTACCTACCCTAGGTAAAATGAAGGAGTCTTATTCTTTCCTTTATGGCTGTACTGAAATTTGTTTCACAAAAGCTATTTACTCTTTTTATGTAAGCTAATTTACTCTCTAGGTTAATATCATATTGCTACTACAGCTGAACCTGTATTCCAAATGAATTACAGTCTTGTGCTCTTGTAATTTACTTTCATGGCTACATTTCAGCACATTTTCTGTCTTTATACTAATATCTAAACAAAAATGAAAGTATATACATGTAAAATACAATTAAAACAAAATATGAATAACTAGAAATGGAATTAACGTGGTAAAAGTGATGTCTGATGTCATCTTATGACTGAAAGATAATTCAGCACACTCATTCTGATATTAAAAGTTTTATACCATCTAAAGTTTCTCAATGTCATTCTACCAAGTACATCTTTCCAAGTCTTATCCACTTGAGTGATGTCAATATCCACTTCGAATAATCTTACATATCCTAACCTCTTAGATACTTTACCCTTCTAAATACTAATGATTTTTATTTCAACACAATTGCAACCAACTGCCCACATAGGCTATGTTTTGAGTTTCAGGCTAATTAAAAATTGACTTCATCATTATCAAATTCCAATCTATCCCTCTCAGATGACAAGCTTCCTGGTTTCTACCCTTACTTCCCATATTCTCTTCCTTCTCTATTAAACCCCAAATAAAATCAAATGAAAAACTCTGACTCATCATCCTCTAAAATTCTTCAGAATAGCTACTATTCACAATACTTTCTGGAATTTTGATTATTCAGTTCCATTCCTGGAAGGCATCTCTTTTTGATCAATTTTTTTCTTCTCCAAATCTTTCACCACAGTAAGTATAGAGTCATCTTTGTAAAACACCAAACTGATCATGTCAGCTCCTTGATGAAAATCCTTGAATTATTATCCTATTATCCATGTCAATTTATTTCTAAACCTCTTAAAGGATTGTCATGTTTTTCTCTGTAAGTCCTCAGTCTAAAATACAAAGTTTCTCTATCTTTTCATGGCTGACATCAACTCTGTCTTTGCTATGTGAATTTAGATGGAAAATTCTATGGGAATATATTCTGGCCCAGCAAAGCCAGATAGGTTGACACTCAAAGTACCCATAACATTATGTGTCCTATTTTATTGTAGGATTATACATCATTGTTCCACTAAGGTACCTTCATTTTTTATAAATATATGTCCATTTTTGATCTACACTTACCTACATGTTAAATATTCTTTAAAAATATTTTTATTATGGAAAACTTCAAACATATACAAAAGTAAAGAGGGAAGTATAATGAATCCCTATACCTATTATCACACTTCAACTGCTACCAACATTTGCCAATTGTGTTTTACGTTAAGCCTTTCATATATGTAGTATTAAATTGAATATTCAAAATAAATCTCTAAGGTAGATATATTATTCTCTTTTTATTTATTTTTTTACTATAGAAAGTCCAGACCATGGAGAAAATAGGGTATGAATCTTGATATACATATTACGCAGCTTCCACACTTACCAGCACAGGTCTCCTCTGTATCACCTCTGATTACCACATTCACTCCACCAAAAATCCCACTGACTGTATTGAAGCAAAACTTTAACATCATGTCTTTTTATCTGTAAATATTTCAATTTTCTACATGTTAAATCTTAGTTTTATCTTCCTTAATTCATCCTTCAGCTCTGAGGTTAAAAGCCACTTCCTTATAGAAAACTTATTTGGGGATCCCTGGGTGGCTTAGCAGTTTAGTGCCTGTGTTTGGCCCCGGGGCCTGATCCTGGAGTCCGGGCTCCCAGCACGGAGTCTGCTTCTCCCTCTACCTGTGTCTCTGTCTCTCTCTCTTTCTATGTCTATCATGAATAAATAAGTAAAAATTAAAAAAAGAAAAAGAAAAAAGAAAGAAACTTATTTAAACTCCTCAGGCTAGATATGGTATATTTTATAAATATTTTCAAAGCTGAAAGAATTCTACCTCAGCATATTTTTTAAATTATGTCTTTATGTGAATCTGTGTACAAAGATGTCTCCCTGATTGAGGTTTTAAGTTCATCAATGTAGGCATCCCTGGGTGGTGCAGCGGTTAGGCACCTGCCTTTGGCCCAGAGCGCAATCCTGGAGACCCGGGATTGAATCCCACGTCGGGCTCCCAGTGCATGGAGCCTGCTTCTCCGTCTGCCTATGTCTCTGCCTCTCTCTCTCTCTGTGACTATCATAAATAAATAAATAAATAAATAAATAAATAAATAATAATAATAAGTTCATCAGTGTAGGAACCAAGTCCCTTTTGTCAATTATTGTATAGACAACATGTAACACTAATCTGAAAATAATAAAAGGTATGTACTAGCTATTTATTGTATAAGGAAAGTAATCATTTTATTGGGTTTAAAACATAAATATTGTTTTGCAGGCTCAAATTTATTAAATATATGTTAAAAATATCTTTTTATGTCAAGATTCTACTTATGAACAAACATAATGGATCATGACTGGCTAATGTTCTTGTGGCAATTTGTTTCTGATCTAAAAAAAATTGGACATTTCATATGGTTCAACCCAAAAAGATAATATTGTAATGGTAGAGAGTTTTGATGCCATGAGGATTAGATAAGCAAATCTTCAGACAGAAGAGAACTTTTCCAAAAAAAACTGATGCATTCTGTGGGGGGTTCCTTAATTCTTAGAGTGAGTTAAATATTGAGATGTTTCCAGGTTGAAAACATCTGTTAGGAGAAAGAAATCAACCTATAACTTAGTGGTAATGTGAGGCAGACAGGAACAATTAGAAACTAGAAAAAAAGAAAACTCATAGTTTTTCCATTGGATAGTTGTTGAATTTTGATGCTGTACAGGAGACTGGAGAAGTACATTGAAATTTATAAAAGATAAAGTAGATGTTCATCTTGTAGTGCTTCTGGAAAAAAAAAGACCCATTAGGAAGAATATTTGGCTTAAAGCACAATACTTTTCTTTATACTAAGAGGGTCATACCTTAAAAACAAGAATAAAGTTAAGATGGACTTAATGAATTTTACTAAAACTGCAAGATTGCCCAATCCAGCCCAACTTCTGATTACATTATCTAAAAAGATAAAGAGAGATTCATTTCTAGTGTAAGACATCATCTGGAAACTTTTTACACACAATTTTCAACATATAATAGCAATAAAAAATGATGAAGCATGTGAAGAGACAAAACAATAGCTAATAAATAAGAGAAAAAGCAGGCAATATATGTAGAATACATAGATAATTCCAAATGGTTGAATAAGCAGATACAATCTTAGAAATAACTATGTTAAATTTATTAAAGAAAATAGAGGAAAATGGAAAAAAAGTAGAATAAATATTTTCAAAAGATAATTGGAACCTAAATTCCTCAAAAATTAAAAAAATAGAACTACCCTATGATTCAGCAACTGTGCTACTGAATATTTACCCAAAGGATCCAAAATTACTGATTCAAAGGGACAAATACACCCCACTGTTTATAGCAACAAAGTCTACAATAGCTAAATTATGGAAAGAGCCCAGATGTCCATCAACAGATGAATGGCTAGAGAAGTTGTAGTATAGATATATACGAGAATATTACTCAGCTGTCAAAAAGAATGAAATATTCCCACTTGCAAAAACATGGATGAAGCAGAGTTTTTTATACTAAGTCAAATAAGTCAGTCAGAGAAACACAAATAGCGTATGATTTCACACATATGTGGGATTTAAGAAGTGAAATAGATGAACATGGGGGAAAAAAAAAGACAAATAAACCCTAAATGTTGGAGGGGAGGTGGGTGAAGGGCTGGGTTAAATGGGTGGTGGATATTAAGGAGGGCACCTGTGATGAGTGCTGATCGTTCTTTGTAAGTGATGAATCATTAATTCTGCTACTGAAACTATATGTACTATATGTACACTAACTAGAATTTTTTAAGGTTTCTTTTTAAAATATTTTATTTATTTATTCATAGAGACACACACACACACACACACACAAACACACACAGAGAGAGGCAGAGACACAGGCAGAGGGAGAAGCAGGCTCCATGCAGGGAGTCTGACGTGGGACTCAATCCCAGGTCTCCAAGAATCAGGCCCCGGGCTGCAGGCAGCGCTAAACCACTGGGGTTGCCCCTAACTAGAATTTAAATAAAAACTTAAAGGGGCACCTGGGTGCCTTAGTGGGTTAACATCTGACTATTGGTTTCTGCTCAGGTCATGATCTCAAGGTTGTGAGATTGAATCACATCCAGCTCAAGCACTGGGTATGGAGTCTGCTTAAGATTCTCTCCCTCCCCAACTGTCTCCCCCCTGCCAAAGAAGAAATAAATAAATATTTAAATAAATAAATAAAAACTTAAAAAAAAGATAACTGGAACCTATGAAAAAAATTAAATGAGGGGCCCCCGGGTGGTTCAGTGGTTGGGTGTCTGCCTTCAGCTCAAGGCTGATCCCGAGGTCCTGGGATCATGTCCCACATCATGCTCCCTGTGGGAGCCTGCTTCTCCCTCTGTCTATATCTCTGCCTCTCTCTTTGTTTCTCTCATGAATAAATAAATCAAAAAAATAAATAAAAATAAAATGAACATTATAGAACTGAAAAAAAATTAAGATCTTGACAACAAATACAGGATCACTAAACTCAAACAGGTCAATTTAAAAAAGTACTCCAAAAAGGGACTCCTGGAGGGTTCAATGGTTAAGCGTCTGCCCTTGGCTCAGGATGTGATCCCAGGGCCTAGGATCAAGTCCTGCATCAGGCTCCTTGAGGGGGGCCTGCTTCTCTCCCTGCCTGTGTCTCTGCCTCTCTCTCGTCTCTTGTGAATAAATTTTAAAAAATATTTTTAAAAATATACTACCCCCCCAAAAAAAAAACACAGAAAAGATTTTAAATGAAGAGACACATGAATTATAATAAAAATGTCTAACTTGTACGTTACTGAAATCTCAAAAGGAGACAAGAGAAAATACGGGAGAAGGTACCATGACTGAGAATTTTCAAAACTAAAAAGCTATATCAACCCTCAAATTTGAGAAGTTAGTGAACCTTAAAAGCAAGTAAAGCCACATATAGGCATATAAAGTCAACCTTTCAATAATATCAGAAAAATGTTTAAAGCCATCAGAACAAAAAGACACATTACTTTCAAAGGGCCAACAATCCTCACCAGAAACACTGGAAGCTAGAAGGCAATGAAAGACATCTTGAAGGTGATGAAAGGAAGTAAACACAAATCTAGAAATATTTACCCAGTGAAAACATTCTTCAAAAGAGAAATTGAAATAAAAACTTCTCTTATCAAACAATGACCAAACAAATTTATCACCAGCAGGCCTGCACTTAAAGAAAAAAGTAAGCCCAGTTTTTCTGGTAGAAGGAAAATATTTTCACACAAAAACATGACTATTCAGGGAGAAGACCATCAAAGAATGTAAATATAATGTGTAGTCAATCAAATAAATGCCACCTGAACAAAACAATAATTTTAATGTCTTGCAGAGTTCAAACTCTGTTACGAAAAACAATGCATGCCGAAATAAAGAAAAGCGTGATTTGAGGGGAAACGACTTTTAAAGGATCTAATATAAATGAAAGTTCTACAACTCTCTCAGAATTGGTAAAACTAAGAGTTTTTATCAGGCATCAGGAAGTTAAAGATGCATAAACACTAAAAGAATTATAAAAAGTATATAAGTAACAGGGATCCCTGGGTGGCGCAGCGGTTTGGAGCCTGCCTTTGGCCCAGGGCGCGATCCTGGAGACCCGGGATCGAATCCCACGTCAGGCTCTCGGTGCATGGAGCCTGCTTCTCCCTCTGCCTGTGTCTCTGCCTCTCTCTCTCTCTCTGACTGTCATAAATAATAAATAAAAAAAATTAAAAAAAAGTATATAAGTAACAAATAAAAAAAATCAGTAGAAGGAAGACAAAGGATAATACAAATTATTATCCAAATTATCCACATAAAAGAGATAAAATAAATAACACAAGTTATCTCTTCAACACACATAAAGAAAATATTTCTAGATGAGATAATATCCCTGGGATTGCTTCAAAATAATCTAAAGGGGAGAGCTATAGACAAGACAGCGTAAATGAAAGAAGATTGGCCATGAGTTGATAACAGTTGAAGATGAGTAATGAATATATGCACGTTTATATTATTCTGTCTACTTGAATATTGCATAATTAAAAGAATATATATCATGTGTGTATATAAATCAAGTTATAATGCAAAAATACCTGTTAATCTTTACCATATATTATGGTACTTCAAAAAAGTGTCATAACTACATTGCCTAGATATTTACTTTCCATTGCTACTATAAAGGATTAAGAGCAGATTGTAGGATGATAAGGAAGTAAGATTCTGATACCAAAAGTGGGAATGTGAGAATATGAAAATATGTGATATTTTAAAATACAAAAATAATTTATGAGCTTACCTAACTTCTTAATATGGCATTTTTGTTGAAACTAAGTTGAGACCTTTTATGATTGTGGAAACAGGTCATTGTAATTTCAAAAATGGTCTTTTTGCAGAAAAGTATTATCCATAAAAATTTATTTAGACCTATGATTCACAACTTATTTTAGAATTGCCAATTACTTTGCAAATCTCATAGACCAAGAAAATTCACAGAATTTATCACATCGTGTTCTGAGAGTCCCTGCAATTCTTAAACCAAAGATCCCTATGAATTAAACCAGCTATATTTCATTTAATAATACTTGCATTTGGTATTAAAATATGCTTAATGATTCTTATTCCTTTAGCTAGCCCTTCTAGATTTAGTGTTTCTGCTATATTAAAGTACCATCTAACCCATATCATTCTTTGACTCATCTTTTGCTTTTTTGACTAAATTTTGGTGTCATCCATGCTTTCAGCTTCTCAGTCATCACCTCCTTTTAAAACTATCAATTCCCTTTTGGCCCCAAAATTTCATAAGGTACCCACTCCACTGTGTATGGAACATTGGCTGACTTAATGTTTCATAAAATGAACCTAATGGTTCAATGATGATAACAGCAATCCGTATCAGGAAACATTTAGCATTTTCAAATTGTGTTAAAATGAAAATTTGTGCATTAAAGAAAAAAATGGACAGTTCTAACAATTTTTTTCTGCCTAAAAATAAGGTTTACACTACCTAGAGCACATCATTATATTAAATTGTTGTTTTTATGTTTCAATTTTTAGATGAAATTTACTTGACAAATAATTGCCAAGTACTAAAGGCAAACAGTGCACTGAGTATCAGGTACATAGCAATTGACAGGCAAAATAAAGCTTTTCCATTTATAAACCTACTACAGACAGCCCCTGACTTACAAAGGTTTGATATATGATTTTTCACCTTTGTTAAGGTGTGAAAGTGATATGCATTCAGTAGAAACTGTTCTTCGACTTTGAATTCTGATCTTTCCTAGGCTAACGATATACAGTATGATCCTCTCTTGTGATGCCAGGCAGGGGCAACAACCCATAGCTCTCTGGCAGCCATGCAATCACGAGAGTAAACAACCTGTACACTTAGAGCTATTCTTTACCCATACGACCATTCTGTTTTTCGCTTTCAGTACAGTATTCGATACATTACATAAGCTTTTCAACACTTAAGTATCAAATAGACTTTGTGTTCAATGATTCAACTGTAGGCTGACGTGTTACGAGCCGTTTTAGGTAGACTATGCTAAGCTATGATGTTTAGTAGGTTAGGTGAGTTAAATGCATTTCTGACTTACGATATTTTCAATCTATGGTGGATCTATTAGCATATAACCCCACGTATGTAGTTGATTTTAAAAAACTTTGGCTTTCTTAACCTAGTTATGAAATTCTTACTCATTACTTCATATATATTTATATATTTGTATTTCAGATAAATTAGCCTACCTTCTTTCAAAATAAATTAGTCCCTGGTAAAAACTTTAGTTCCATGTCCTACTTTTTCCCCCTATATTAGGATTTTTTTCTGCTGATTTTTATCTGTGATACAGCTAAGAGTTTGATATCTAGACATAGTGATCTTTTGATACATGTTAAATCTGTTTTAGGATTGGGGGCCGAATACTGGAAAGCAAAGGAATAGTACAGAATAAAAACATTCACTAGAACAGAGTCTCATGTAGGAGTATCTATACATAGGATAGTTGAAAAGTCATATATATATAATGTATTAATTATTTTTAAAAATATTTTATTTATTTATTCATGAGAGACATGAAGAGAGAGAGGCAGAGACATAGGTAGAGGGAGAAGCAGGCTCCCCCCAAGGAGCCTGATGTGGGACCTGATCTCGGGACTCCAGGATCATGCCCTGAGCCAAAGGCAGATGTTCAACTGCTGAGCACCCAGGAGTCCCATATAATTATTAATTCTTGATGCTGCCATAACAAATCACCACAAATTTTGCAACATACATTTATTAGCTTATTCTTCTAAGTGTCTGGAGTCCTAATATCAAGGTGTAATCAGGCCTGCATTCCTCATGGATGTCTAAAGTTGAGTCACTTTTCTTGCCTGTGCCAGCTTTCGTAGGCCATCTGCACACCTTGGCTTGTCCCTCTCTTTGTCTTTGAGTCCATCAGTAACATCTTCAAATCTCTCTCCCTGAGAGCTTCTGACCCCAAATCTCTCTCCCTCCATAGTCACCTTGCCTTCTCTAACTGACTCTCCTGTCCCTCTTATAAAGACCTTGGCTATTACCTTGGGCCAACCCAGGTAATCCATAATAATCTTACCATTTCAAAATCTTTAACTTATTGTATCTGAAAAATCCCTTTTGTTGTGTATGGTAATATATTCACAGATTCTGGAAATTAGGATATAACAAATTTGGGAGGCATTTTCCAGCTTACTACAGGTGTTTGCTGTCTCAGCTTCCTCATGTATACTAGAAAGGGATTATAATATGACTTTCTCTAACATTTTTAAAGCTAGGTTGACCATTTTCCAAAAGGGAAAGTTTAAGGTACTCTGAAGATTAAGTCACGATATATAATGATTTCCAATGACTAGAATGAAGGAGCAAAATATATCTAATTCTTTGTTTTTCACCCAGCTTTAAAAATGAAAGCTCTCAATTACAATGTTGTATATTGCTACATCTTTGTATGATAATATCAGAAAGAGTTACTGATTTACATGAATTATTAAAGGCACCGTTAATTTCCCCAATTTGCTGATTAAAACTATGTAAGAAAATAAAATAAAGCAGTTATTGCCATTCCATTAAAAAGGCAAACTAAATATAATTATTCAAAAAATGTATTATAATGTTACACAAATAAAACTCATATTTTTTGTTCATTAAGAAATGAATCTTGGAATAGGATCTCATGAAAGAAATTCATAGTAATTGTCACTAAGGCAGGAAAGCCTATGTTTTGTTCCTTAATTGTAATGCATCAAAATTATATTTAAAATCATGTATATGCTATAAATATTAATTGATGAGTTCAATTTTAAGTACTTTAGTAGCAATAATGTTTAATGTTAATTATAAATCCACAGTATGAAATAACTCATCAAATATACTCACTAGGTGCCTATTGATACCATAGTTACAATGTGATATAACTGGATTACAAATCAAAAGCTGTAGGATGCAGTCACATAGGCCTCAAAAAATGTAATATTCATTTATCTATTCTCGTGGAAAACAGATACATATTAAATATCCTATTTTAAGATGAAGGAATATTACATTTATTAAATTCTAGAGATTTCATGAACTTCTTGTTAAACAAAGCCATAATTCAAATTAAATTACATACATTTATAATTATACACTCAAACATTTCCTAATTTTTTAACTTAATTTTTAATATTATCTATGTTCTTAAATTTATGACTGTAGTGTCTGTGTGGTAGCAGTGCTATTTGACTGGTGTTTCTGAGCATTTCTTCCAAAGTCTGTGTTCATTCTTTTCACTACATCATTTTAATATGTTTTTTAATCCCTAAAGATTAGAAAAAATAAAATCTAATAATTGAGACTTTCCTGTTAGTATTGATTATGTTTATTTTTCTACATCTTTAATGGGTTCCTAACCCCAGTATTTTTTAAAATTCCCCATCTACAGTGTAATATAATTAAATATTAGAATATGCTCATCTATATATACAGTATTTCTTCTTTCAGTCTAGTTAAGGATCTATAGGCATTTACTACAAATTTTCTTCATATTAATACACCTCATTCAGAGAAAAATATATACTTTAACCATTGCTTATGTTCTTATGTTTTGTATTACCTCCTGGATGATTAATGTGACATTTGAATGTGACATTAGGTTATTTTTAATATGAGCATTTACCATTTTAATTTCAGTTACCCCTTGCCAACAGGATTTTTGTGTCTTTGAAAAATAAGTTAGTGCAAGTCAGTTCATCAATTCAGAAAGGACTCTATTTGCCTGCTTGGCTATACTGTGTATATTTTGCAAAAAAAAGAATAATAATTATGTATTAATTATGTATATTAATTTGAATATACACGTAAAAATTATATTCTTGTATTTTGGGTTTTGGACTGTTTATATTCATTTCACACAGAAACAATGCCTCTAATCATATTTAACTATGACTATGTGCCAATGTTATTTTAAAGAATGTGAAGTGTAGTTAGAACTACATTCCTAAAACTACCTTTATTATTTTTATTCAGATTTACAATATGAATGTACTATTGACCAAGAATTGTGCTTAGTGTAAAGAAATATCAGGTGTGACCCCATCCTAAAGGGAATTTAGATAGTGAGCAACATAAAGAAATATTTGACACTGTATACACAAACTTTATTCAAAACAATAATATCAACAAGGTCCACTAGTGATGATGAAATTAGGAAAATTGAAAAGGAAAACAATGTGGGATCACAAGAGGGGACAATAATATGAATATTCAGAAAAGCTGGTAATCTAGAACTTCATATTAAAAAAAAACAAGAGAAAAACAAAAACAACCCTCTGGCTTAATCCATCTAATTATGCCGTTTTTGCAAATGAATAACATTCCAGAATTAGAAACATATATGCATTCAAAGCATTTGTCATCTATTCAAATGGAGTCGTCCCTAGGATAATTATATTAGTAACAGGAAAGTGCATAATATTAGGAATTACTGAGCTATTACAATGGATTAAGTTGTTAAATCTCATGTATTAAAAACTTCAAGGATCTGGGAAATCAAGAGGTTCAGATAATTATTCTATGACTCAAGCAAGTCACTAAAGCCAGGCCAGATTCAAAGAATAGAAACCATATTCTTGTGATAATGGAAATACACATATGGATGAATTTTCCAATTGACCAAGTTCCTCAGTGTCTGCATTGAGCAGATCCTCTAGAAACTGACTTTGGAAATGTATCACAAGTGAGCAACTTAAGTATTGTCTTGTTTGTTTTGTTTTATTGTATTGTTTTGTTAAGTATTGTTTTGTATTGTTAAATAGCAGATTAGGGGTGTAGTTGGTAACTCTGGGTGGCATGATTAGGTTATCATCAAGACTGGTAGGGAGTATTTTTGTTGGATTTGGAAGGCCAGATAGACAAAGTCAGGCAGAGCTAGGCTCCATTACTTCCTTGTGATGAGTGAACATGGGAAGAAAAGAATAAAGGATGCCTCTAGGAGGGTATTGCTAGAGTAGGGGAATGTCTAGGGATATTAAATAAACCATCTGATAGGAATGGAAGCTTCCGGATGTGGATAATTAGTGATAAGAGCTGGAAAGTAGGTTGAGGTCAGATTTTGTTCAACTTTCAAACTGCTGAACTTTAGCTCCAGGAAATAAAAAAGTCATGAGTCTGTTTATATAAAGATGTAACAACACTAGGCACATATGGGAAAACTAGAAAAACAATTTTAATAGAATAAATTATAGAAAGTTATATCTATTTTTATCAGGTTATTTTACCTAGAACCACTTCTCTGGGAAACTATAAATAAGCTTTTGTTCTGTTTTCAGAACAGAAAATTTGTGAGATATTAAAACATGAACTGTTAGACTAAAATAGTTATAAAGAAATTCAGACTTTTTTTAAAGGAAGTACAATATTTGGTTTCATTCAAATGAACTTTCAGACCATGCAGACACAGAAAAGAAAACTTAAGAATTGAGGCAATTTTGTGGTTTGAGGCTTGAATTATCTGGATAATTGCTTCAATTTTCCACCTCACTACCCATGGGAACACACACTGAACATGCACATTCTTATATACTGGGAAAAATCAGTTTTTCTCTTTTATTCATGGAGAAATATAATATAACCAAAAAGTTAAATCTTAATAACATTATTAATATTATGAACAAAATTTAGCCTGTGTGTTTCACAGATTAGTTTTAGGTACATGTTTTAAAACTAACATTCAAATTAAGAATTTTGAATTCAAGGCAATATTTGCCTTAAAAGCAAATGGGTTTAAACCATGCAATCTTCTTTCCTGAATTGAAATGGAAATGGAGCACTGCAATCTGCGGGGAGGTGAAGGAATGCTCATAGTTCATTAAATAATGTGAGTAGTAATGAGGTTTACACAAATCAAACAGTGTGTTAGGTAATTGTAATGTTGCTTTGTGGTGAACCACCTGTCAGGAAGCACTTCCAGCCGAAGGCTCAATCTGCTCTCCTGTTCCCAGATGATTTCTAATTAGTGTAAACTTCATCTGCAGCAGGCTACCAGAAAATAAAGAAAAAGTTATTTGTGGGTCTCTTTCTTTTCTCTGTGATAAAGAAAAATAATTGCTTTACTTCAAGTACTTTAATTTTTCAAGAAGGCATTTGATCTGTAGTGTATAAAAAAGAAAATATAAGTATACAGTCACACATTAAAGATACACAGGGACACACTTAGAAAAAGAATGTTTCAGAATAAAGCAGCACTACAGAGTCCTTCCTTTTCCTTGATCCAGAAGGAGAATGAGAGAGGGGTGGGTGGGGGAAGAAAAGAAGGAGAAAAAAAAAAAGAAAAGAAGGAGGAGGAGAAAAGGGGAGGGAAGGGGGAAAAGAAAGAAGGAAGGAATGAAAAAAGGAAGGAAAGAGGGAAAAGAGACTAGTAAGAATAATATGAATGAACATGAGATCTCAATGCGCATTCTTCTACTTTTCTATTATTTTCAGGATCATTGACATCAGATAAATAAAATTATATTTTCTATTTGTCAAAAAGAAAAGAAAATGTTAAGCTTCTGTAAAATGGCATGCATTTCTGCAGAAAGAAGTATAAAGGTAGGAGAGTGCATTCACAAGAAGTAAACAATAAGCAAAAAACCTACAGGTAGAATTTGCAAAATTTACGTGACTGTAAAATGATCACCAAATTTCAGATTGCATTTCCAAACTAGATATTCTTAGGTAAGTTCAATCAAATACTTTTAGGACAATAGCATCAAAGGTTTAGGTAGATCATTTTACAATTAATTGCAACCACACAGATCCCATGACTTGAACCTTAAAGGAAATAAAATTTAGTTATTTTTTAAAGATTTTATTTATTTATTCATGAGAGACTCAAAGAGAGGCAGAGACGTAGGCAGAAGGAGAAGAAGAGTCCCTGCAGGGAACCCAATGTGGGACTCAATCCCGGGACCCCAGACCACTCCCTGAGCCTAAGGCAGACTCAACCACTGAGCCACCCAGGCATCCCTAAAACTTAGCTATTGAGAGTTGGCCCATTCTAAAATTCATGTATAATCACAAAGGACCACAAACAGCCAAAACAGTCCTGTGAAGGAAGAACAAAGCTGGAGGCCTCATGCTTCTTGATTTCAAAGTATATTATAAAGCTACAGTAATTAGAATGGTAATAACAAAAAGGCAGATATATAGACCAATGGAACAGAACAGAGAGCTCAGAAATAAATCATACATGGTAGTCAACTGATCTTCCACAAGGATGCCAAGGATACACAATGGGAATAGTCTCTTCTACAAATGGTGCTGAGAAAATGGGATATCCACCTGCAAAAGAATGAAATTGGTCCCTTATCCTACACTATACACAAAAATCAATTCAAAAGAAATTAAAGACTTAAAAAGACTTAAACATAAAACTCCAACCTATAAACCTTTTGAAAGAAAAGAGAGGGAAAAGAAACCTACAGAATGGCAGGAAATATTTGCAAACCGTATATCAGATATGGGGTTATTTTCCAAAATATATAAGTGGCTACTTTCCAAAATATTTATGGCTCCTACCATTTATAAGCAAAAAACTAATAATCTAATTGAAAGTAGGCTAAGGACAAAAATAGACATTTCTCCAAAGAAGACATAGCAATGGCCAACAAGTATATGGAAAGTGCTCAACGAGTTACTTATTGTCAGGGAAATGCCAATCAAACCACCTCACACCTGATAGGAAGGCTGTTACCAAAAAACAAAATACAATAAATATTGATGAGGATGTGGAAAAATGGAAACTCTTGTATACTGTTGGGAATGCAGAATGGTACAGCCACTATGAAAACAGTATAGAGGTTCCTCAAAATATTAAAAACAGAACTACTATATGATCCAGCAATCTCACTTCTGGATATTTATTCAAAGAAGTGAAATCAAGATTCAAAGAGATATTAGTACTCCCATGTTCATTTCAGAATTGTTCACAATAGTTGAGATGTGAAAAGAACCTAAGTGGCCATGGACAAATAAATAGATAAATGTAATGTGTGATTTACATAAAATGGAATAATATCCAGTCTTAAAAAAGAAAGAAATCTCTCAATATGTGACAGCACAGTTGAATCTTAAGGATATTATGCTATGTGAAATAACCTAGTCACAGAAGGACAAACCATATACAATCTTCTAATATGAGATATCTAAAATAGCTAAACTCATAGAAGCAGAGCATAACCAGTGGTTGCCAGAGATGAGAATGGAAATGGAGAGTTGTACTTGCTTTTCTAAGCAATTCAACTTGCTCCCCTAACTCTGTCTACAGACATGAGGCCTTAGTCCTTGGCTTTTTGAATGTGCTTACTGGCCACTTCCAATAGTTGAAAATAGTACAGATTACCCTGGACACCCTCTCTTATATTTTCTTCTTTCTCTTTATTTTGTTAACATCAGTGGCCCAATACTACAAGACTTGCCTCCTTTCTTCAGCATAACTTATTATTCAAATTTGGGTTTAAGAGTGTCACTTTTATGGATGGGGCTGTTTCACAGCATAAGGGGTGTGCCATTTGGACCTTAGTAAGAATGAAAAGGAAGACCAAGAAATCTTAGTCTAAAAATGAAGCATCCAAAAAATAATCTTATCACTTAGCACAGAGATGAGCCTCCTCGTAAAATTTCTTCTGTAATTTATGCTAATATAGCACTACATTCTTTGAGTTATATTGGAAAATATTATTTTATTTCCTTTGTATGGGTAGGTATCAAGATGAAGGAGAGATGAATGGTGGTAAGAGAAATCTATCTTAGCTAGATGTGTAAATCAAATAACAAAGGTTGTATATATTAATAATTTAAAGAAGGATAAATGGGGAAAGGAAGTAGGTGATTTGGTTTCCCTGCAAGACACCGAAGACCCCTAGTTCTTCTCAAATATAAGGAGAAAGGAAATTTAGTAATAATGAAATAGTTTTGAAGAACACCATTTGTTTCCTATTGTTTGAAGATAGTGACCACTCTTGCATGCTAAAAGAGGAAAATGTGTGCAGAAGATTAATATTTCTTGAACATTCACTCTGTGTCAGACATTTTTAGATGTCACTACATTTGTTCCTCTCAATAATCATGGGAAATGATACTGATATGACCCTTACGCAAAAAGCAGCCAAGACATCATAAGTAACTTGTACCATTTCTAATAACATTATAACTGGAAAAAAAATAAAACACAGGCCTAGTTTTCCTTACCTTCTATATTTCCAATAAACTCCACTATCTGTACATTTCAGTTTTCCCACACTTCTTTCTGATGAGGAAGGAAGGCAGACCCTAGTAAAAATTCAGCGGAGATATCAAAGTGAGAGCATACGTGAATGAGCCTGCGAAGGCACCATTCCAATTTTGAACTTATACCTAAAATTTGATTATTGAAAAATGGATAAGAAATACAGGAATTTACAGTAGATGAGGACAACTGGACATTGTTTTTGACATAAAGTGACTATAATTTCAAGCTCTCTTCCCTTCAGAATATACAGCAATTGTTATATTTTTCTGTGATTACTGGCTACTAAGAAAATTCACCTTTCTTTACTTATCAAGATAAATTCACCAAATTCTAGATTTCAAGTAGTAAGTGTGACTCTAGTGTGCCAAATATAAAAGTTTTGTAGCTAGTCACATGCAGAGATTTTGAGTAATGTTCATTTAGGGAAAAAATAAATACAGAAGTTATGTTTGTTAAGGAGACTTATATGGATGTCAGTCATATAACTGAAAAATAAGACATTGCTGTCTCTAATGGTGTTAACTCCAGGCAAGTCTGCATATTTCTGAATGTTTTTCTGAGATTAGATATCAGCTAAAGCTTTGAATTTAGGTTACACATTTGACATTGTACACAGTTCGACAGTGTAGCTACAGCTGATATTCACTGGAAGTTCTGAAAAGATTCTTGTTAGCAGGAAAGAAGAAGAGAAGGAAGAGAAAGGAGACAAAAGAGGATATTAGAACAGAAAAAAAGAATAAGACTAAAAAGATAATCATTATATCAAAAATGTTCACTCTACTCTGGGTGGCATAGGATTTGTATTTTGATTGCGGAGCAACACCAGATATCATTCTACATTAAAAATAAGGATGACTGCTAAAGTACCAATTAGTTTATTATTGCAATTTTATTGTATTCATCTTTCTCTGCAAAAGTTCAATGGTAGTAAGCTGGGGTAGACCCATGTAAAATGGCTAATGAAACATAATAAAACAATGGGGTTAGGCAAACCCAGATATTTTCTTATGTAGAGAAATATGTATACACTAAAATTTGCCATGAAACAAACAATATGCTAATTATGGTCTTTAGTCATAACCATAAATAAACACAGAGAATAACAAGGGTTGAAACAATTTTGAAAACATCAGACAATCTTAATCTTTCCCTATTTTCCCTAAAATCTATATCTTGATGACACACACACAAAAATCATACCCATTATGCCTAAGCTAATACCCCATAAAGTTCAAATAGTAAATGGGTTGGTTATGAAAGTTGGGCACTATTTAGCCCTTTTTAAAAAAGACAATTTATTGTTTGTTTAAGTATCAAATTGTGCTTCACTACTTTTTTCCATTATTTAGGAAAAATATTGATAAATTTTAGTAAATCTTGTTTAGAAGCTTATGGAAATGTTGCACAATATCAAGTTTAGAAAGATCTGACTACAGTTATACTGACAAAGCCAATTTTTCATGACAAGTACTTTTTTACATTTTTATCAAGTTTTAGGCTCTTAAATTTAATACAAGTAACATTATTTAATAATTATTTTCAAAACCACATGTTATATGTGTTTATTCTCACCCAAATGCTAAAGTCTTCAAATGCCATAGAAACTTCTGTCTTATTGTTTTGCAGTAATTTAGTGATAATTTCTTATCTCTTCCAGAAAATAACTGATTACTAGGAAATATTTAATGACAACTGACTGTAACCACAAAAAAATCTGGGGTTCTGTATTACTCTGAAAACATTGATCATATTTTGAACATAATTCAGAAGATAGTCTCAGAAATATTGTATTATAGAAAATACTTTTACATAATTTAACTGTTAATCTCTTTACTTAAAACCCATAAGAGGGTTTATTAGCATCATTAAGAATTTTTTTGTGAAGGTAATACATTCTCCAGTGTCTAATGTTTCTAGACCAGTTTCAATGTGAAAGAGAGAAGATGCACACAGATTTTCTCAATAAGAGTACTCAATCATAAGTATTTAAGGATGAGAAAAAAAGAAATTTGTACTCTTAAAGAATGGGTTGATGTTATGTGATATGGTCACTATCAGAAATCTGCTTGTCTTAAAGGGGAAAGTTTTATGTAAATAAATAAAAATAAGTATTTTTCACAGGCAAAAGAAGAAGAGGAGGAGGAGGAGGGGGAGGAGGAGGGGGAAGAGGAGGAGGAGGAAGAAGAGAAGAAGAAGAAGAAGAACAACAACAACAACAACAACAACTTTTTTGTGATCAGATGATCTCATTCATGACCCAATTGTATAAAGAAGCCACAGTGACTTATGCAGAAATGTACTGTAGGTTTCAAGTATTATTCTAATCAAAAATAAAGGTTAACAACAACAACAAACCCTAAGGAAACTAAGCCATGATTTTGAGAATTGGAATTAAATAATAAATATCAAGAGTTAGTTAGTTATTCATAATAATCCTCTTACTCCACGGGTCCTCCTATTACCACTTACTGAATGTCAGGAAAGGTTATTTTAATTGTTGATTTATCTTTTCTTTTCTTTTCCCCAGCCTTAGTGAGACATAACTGGCAGAGAAAATTGTATATATTTAGTATACAATGTGGTGATTTGATATATGTAAACATTGTGAAATTATTTGACAACAATATATTTTTTATATAGATCACATTTCAATCGGCAAGAAATGTTATGTGGAGACATTTAGGGCAGAATGTTTGGAGGGAGCCCAGAGGATTTGACAGAGCAAAATCCATAATAAAATTACTCCAATTTATTCTCTCTCACCCACCCTCAAACTAGTGAGAGACATTATTAAGTACTTACTGTTTAAACTCTCAAAAAGATACTTTATGTCCTTTCCTTTACTCATTTGTGTAAGCAAATAATCTCCAACCCCCCCACATTGATAGAAGCACATGAAAAATATATTAATATTGTTTCTAAAATACTAAGATGAAATATAAAAATGGATTCTAATTATAGATTATATTTGTAATATAATACCGTTAGGTTTAACTGGGTTATGGGAAGCATATTATTTTACTGAAATACTTTCCTTTGTGCTTTGAAAATGTAAGTTTTGAATATGTATTCATATAACAAGTGAACTGGAAATATATTTGAAATGCACAATAGGATAGTATTATGCCTTATATTTTTTAACCAGTGAAGAATTTGAAGGATGGAGCACTTCTCTAAAAGTTATTGGAAAGAGACAGATAACAGAATAATTGAATGTGAATGAATACCTAAGTTAAAAAACAGAAAAAAGAGTGAGGTGGGATTGCATTTGTGATCCATTTCATAAATGGTTGAATTAAAAGAATAGTTCCACACAATATCTTCTATTTAAGTTAAAATACTAGTGGAGGAGTGACCAAAGTCAAATCTAAGTATATAATTTAATACACGTAGATGGGTTCTTTGAAAGATATTTTTAAATATACTCAGTGATTTAGGAAAAGCCTTATTCTAGTGAGACTGTTTTTACACAAAGTAATCAAACTTTGATTTAGAGAAGACAACAGAGGTAACCATCAATAGTTATTGCTATATCTAATTAGGATTTTCTAAGACTCCTAAAGCTTTTATATTCATATTATTAATATAAATCATTAGTCATTAGCAAAATATTTTCTCACTGTGGTAGTTAGTAAATGACTATGAAGATCATAACATGTACATTGAAAATATTTTTAACTGAAGAAATAAAAACAAATGTCTTTTCCAGAAACATTAAAATAGCAACATAATGTATAACTTTACATTATAATTAGTGTTAAAGAGCACCTTTTCTTTCTTCTTAAATCTTATAAACTACTTTTCTGATCAGCTCCAGATTGAACAAATTTTGTATTTCCCATGTTCTTTGAATGAAATGCATTCCCACAGACATACTTCAGATTCAAGTTTTTAAAATTCTCACCTGAACTATTATAAGAACCCTATACCGAATCCATCTTTATTTCTTTATTTCAATCATCCTTCAACAACATTAGCAGATTAATTTTCTGAAAACAGCTCTGATTATGTAAAACCTTTGATCAATTAAGAATAAGCTCCTCATTCTGGCTTTAAAAGTCTTCTATACCATAGCCTCAGTTTTTGAACCTCATCTTTATAGACACTATGTTATAATTAATATAGAGAATATGCTGTTTTCTAAACATTGTAAGCATTTATCGCTAATCTTATACTGTAAAATTAAACTCCACTTCCCTATCTCCAACTTAAATTTTTTTGTATTACTCTACATCTTCTTCCATAAAATATTCCTAAATTCTCTTCTCCTTAAATCCATCTAACACAAAGCTCTATAATCTACATATTGATTGATTATTGTACTAGTTTTTAATATGCCCTAACATTGTGATTTTCATATAAAGTACCCTAGAACTTTATATTCCTCCACAGAATCCTATTTTTGTCATGTTCAGTTAACATCAACTAGGTTAAATAAATAATGTATGCAGTGTTAGACAAGTTGGTAAATATATATATATATTTAACATATAAATATATATATTTCTATATATAAATTTAATATGCTTTTATATATAAAATATATTTAAAAATAATTTTTAATATATAAATATATATTTATATATATATATATATTTTTAGCTCCCCCTTCATTACTAATTGACTTGCTGCTATGAACTTCAGGCCTCCTCCCTCCTCACCACCCCCAAATAAAAGCCTAAGAACTATCGCTGAGCCAAAGCGTGTGATTTGCCACCAAGGATCTTCCAGTAAGTATAGTGTAGTCTTAGTAAAGGGCAGAGCATTCATAGCATTATAAATAAGTATATATAGTATTAGACAAGGTGGTAACACAAACTTCTAATATTTTTACTTTCCATAAAATACTTCCCCAAAAAGGAATTCTTTAAATTGATATTATTTATTCTCATAAGATTTTTGATATTTAAATAAATTAATGTAAACATGTCGTGAAAATAAATTATCATACTTTATGAATACTTATTTGGTTTTTGTTTGTTTTTAACTCATTCTTTTATAGTTATTTTAAATATCAGGGTTTGATATAAATACAAGTTAAGTATTATCAATAATAATAAGGGAACCTGGGCGGCTCAGTCAGTTAAGTGTACACTTTCAGCTCAGGTCTTAGTCCCAGAGTTCAGGGTTCGAGCCCCACATCAGGCTCCCTGCTCAATGAGGAGACCTGCTTCTCCCTCTCCCTGCTGCTACCCCTGCCTGTGCTGTCTCTTTTTCTTAAATAAACAAAATCTTTTTAAAAATAAATTAAATTATTATTAATAAAATATATTTTCCTTTGATTTCTTACTGAAATTCCATTTCTTACAAACCTTACTTTGATCTTTGGTCTTTGGAGTTTTAAATTTCTATACATGGGCAGTCAAAGCCAGCCTCAAGACTTAACAAGATTCAGGAGTTTGGGCAAATAAATACCATGTCTAAATGGGAGAAGTAACAAGTAAATTGTGGCCACTTTTTACCTACATACAGTCCAATCAATGGTGACAAATTATTTATACTCTTCTCATGAGCAAAATATACTCACCTTCCCCAAGATCCCCCAAACTATCAGGACATTATAACACCAGGCTCAGGCTTAAATTCTTGATATGATTAATTCCAATATACAGAGGGAGCATTTAGTCATAACCATAAATAAATACAGAGAATAACAAGGGTTGAAACAATTTTGAAAACATCAGACAATCTTAATCTTTCCCTATTTTCCCTAAAATCTATATCTTGATGACACACAAAAATCATACCCATTATGCCTAAGCTAATACCCCATAAAGTTCAAATAGTAAATGGGTTGGTTATGAAAGTTGGGCACTATTTAGCCCTTTTTAAAAAAGACAATTTATTGTTTGTTTAAGTATCAAATTGTGCTTCACTACTTTTTTCCATTATTTAGGAAAAATATTGATAAATTTTAGTAAATCTTGTTTAGAAGCTTATGGAAATGTTGCACAATATCAAGTTTAGAAAGATCTGACTACAGTTATACTGACAAAGCCAATTTTTCATGACAAGTACTTTTTTACATTTTTATCAAGTTTTAGGCTCTTAAATTTAATACAAGTAACATTATTTAATAATTATTTTCAAAACCACATGTTATATGTGTTTATTCTCACCCAAATGCTAAAGTCTTCAAATGCCATAGAAACTTCTGTCTTATTGTTTTGCAGTAATTTAGTGATAATTTCTTATCTCTTCCAGAAAATAACTGATTACTAGGAAATATTTAATGACAACTGACTGTAACCACAAAAAAATCTGGGGTTCTGTATTACTCTGAAAACATTGATCATATTTTGAACATAATTCAGAAGATAGTCTCAGAAATATTGTATTATAGAAAATACTTTTACATAATTTAACTGTTAATCTCTTTACTTAAAACCCATAAGAGGGTTTATTAGCATCATTAAGAATTTTTTTGTGAAGGTAATACATTCTCCAGTGTCTAATGTTTCTAGACCAGTTTCAATGTGAAAGAGAGAAGATGCACACAGATTTTCTCAATAAGAGTACTCAATCATAAGTATTTAAGGATGAGAAAAAAAGAAATTTGTACTCTTAAAGAATGGGTTGATGTTATGTGATATGGTCACTATCAGAAATCTGCTTGTCTTAAAGGGGAAAGTTTTATGTAAATAAATAAAAATAAGTATTTTTCACAGGCAAAAGAAGAAGAGGAGGAGGAGGAGGGGGAGGAGGAGGAGGAAGAGGAGGAGGAGGAAGAAGAGGAGGAGGAGGAGGGGGAGGAGGAGGAGGAAGAGGAGGAGGAGGAAGAAGAGAAGAAGAAGAAGAAGAACAACAACAACAACAACAACAACTTTTTTGTGATCAGATGATCTCATTCATGACCCAATTGTATAAAGAAGCCACAGTGACTTATGCAGAAATGTACTGTAGGTTTCAAGTATTATTCTAATCAAAAATAAAGGTTAACAACAACAACAAACCCTAAGGAAACTAAGCCATGATTTTGAGAATTGGAATTAAATAATAAATATCAAGAGTTAGTTAGTTATTCATAATAATCCTCTTACTCCACGGGTCCTCCTATTACCACTTACTGAATGTCAGGAAAGGTTATTTTAATTGTTGATTTATCTTTTCTTTTCTTTTCCCCAGCCTTAGTGAGACATAACTGGCAGAGAAAATTGTATATATTTAGTGTACAATGTGGTGATTTGATATATGTAAACATTGTGAAATTATTTGACAACAATATATTTTTTATATAGATCACATTTCAATCGGCAAGAAATGTTATGTGGAGACATTTAGGGCAGAATGTTTGGAGGGAGCCCAGAGGATTTGACAGAGCAAAATCCATAATAAAATTACTCCAATTTATTCTCCTTCACCCACCCTCAAACTAGTGAGAGACATTATTAAGTACTTACTGTTTAAACTCTCAAAAAGATACTTTATGTCCTTTCCTTTACTCATTTGTGTCAGCAAATAATCTCCAACCCCCCCGCATTTTTCTTGTTTTCTTTTTTAAAAAGTATTTATTTATTTGAGTGAGAGAGAGAGAGAGAAAGACAAAGCATGAGCAGGGATGAGAGTCAGAGGGAGAAGGACAAGCAGGCTCCCCATTGAGCAGGGAACTGGACTTGGGACTCCATCCCAGGACCTTGAGATCATGATCTGAGGTGAAGGCAGACACTTAACTGATTGAGCCACCCAGGTGCCCTCATATGGTCATTTTTCTTAGTTAGGTAGAAATGTTCTGTGAAGAAATACATGAGTATATTTGCCTATAATTATTGATTTTGCTCTCCTATCATATTATGAACACATATTTGTGCTATTTTTTAATGTTTACTATGTTGTAAATAACTACACGTTTTAATGTTCTTAAGATATGAAGTAAATTGAGTTAAAAGACAAAGATATATCTAGTTCAACACATATTAAACCAGAGAATGACTAGAGGACTTGTTAAATTTTGCAAATCTGAATTAATTCAGTAACTACTTTAATTCAGTAACTACTTTGATTCACTGAAATGGCGAAAATAATGATCTAGAAATTACATAAAAGTTGCATCCAATGATTTTAAGTTATAGTTTCTTAAATTATGTAAATAATATTAACTGACTTGAAGTTTATACAATGTTTTAATGAATTGTTTAATTACACGTATATTCTGTTAGTATTTCCCATTTCTATGCAATTATATGTTTTATCTCTTATTCTGTTTTTGACCTTTCAATTTCTTTTTTTCCCACATCTGTAAAATACTGTCAGTTTCTTTGGGGTAACTGAAGATCAAAATCACGTCTTCTCTAAATTAATCATTGTACAGAATTTTAGGAATAAATTCTAGGTTTCCCTTTGTGTGAGAGAATAACAATGTTAAGAGAAGCTTTTTTTTTTTTTTCCTGTGAAAAGTAGATATCTTATAAAATACTTAGGGTGAAATAAATTGGTTCCATTAACATGATATTTTAAATGTTTCTCTTGGAAAGTTCGTTTAAAAGACATCCTTTTCTAGTGCCCCAAAATGAAAACTGAACAGCAAAGTTTATAGAAAAAGAGAGTTATAGTTGAGACTCCTAATCAGTCCTGTTTAAATTCCTGAAACATGCAAACTCCTTACTATTATATAGTAGAATATTATTTTTAGAGTATGTATCATATCAAAGCCCAAGTAAAAGTCCTGGTGAAGCAATCATATCTCATTTATTTGCATTTAAATAATATAGTGAGAGTCTGTATAATTGGATCCACCTAGTGGTCATTTAATATATGTTTATACCTTTTGTTGATGAATTTAACAAACTGTTCCTAAAAAGGGAAGAATCAAACTTAGTCTAACTAAACTTATATGATGAAATGTATCAAGCCAATCTTCTCCTGGAAATAATTCAATTTCTTCTTTATTTCCATTAATGGGTATGGGAAGGTTTTGTCACAAACACCTGCCAGAAAAGGACCGAATTTCCTGGTGATTTTTTTTTTTTTTTTTTTTTGTCTAATAAGTATGACAGAGTCCTTAATATCAGGAAGTGTAATGGTCAGTTACCTATTTGTAATTACACGACTGAGAGCTGTGAGCACAAATGTAGGAAGTTGATTTTCAAGGTGCTAATTCATGGACCTCTTTCTAAAGTTCTTAAATATATTTACTGCATATAAGAAAACTGTTCCTCCCTTATTCTCCACAGGTAAAGCTTATTATATTACATCCAATTAAAATAAAGCAGATATAACATGCATTTTTCACTTTTTAAACTATGTCTTCAGACCTAGATAAACCTAACATTCAAACCCAGAAGAACTCATTCCATTTCTGTGACCTTGGGTGTAATTAGCATTTCTCATCTCACTGGTCATCCAAAGAGTTAGAATAATTGCACCACCTTTCATGGCTCTTGTGTGAATTAGATAATAAATGCAAAGCCTTTCATTGTAGACACTCAAATGGTAGGTATTATTTTGCTTTTGATTCAAGTACTTGCCTTTGTCTGTATCATTAAAATAAAATGCCTTCATTGTATAAGTAATTACATGGAAATGTAGCCCGAGAAGTGATGGATTTGTGTTTCAAAATGCTAAAGAATATTAGTGTTTAAAGTATGAATATTTAAAAATTACATTAGTGTAAATCTGTCTTGTTAGAAAAGATGTTATTTTTTTGATTCTATGTTATACCTAAGAAAGCCTAAAATGAGGAACTTCAAAGACTTAGGGTAGTCAGGTTATATTTAGCTTTCCTCACTGATTTCAAATGCACACTGATTGCAGGAACAACAAAAATAATTTCTGCAATTAAATGGGTTGCCTAACTTGATAAGTACCTGTGTACATTTAGCTGAATTCAAGATTCTGGAATAGATTATAGAAACTTTGCTATATAGGAACAGCTAAAAATTGTGTATTTGCAATCAACATCTCTTCTAAATGCTGAAGAGGGAAAATATATCACTTACTGTTTTCCTGAATTTCTAAAGTTTTTTTTTCCCAATATGCTTTGTATGCTTTATATAATGTTACAAGTGTATAGCACTATGCCACCGAAATCATATTTTCTATCAGAAAAAAAAACAAAGGAGAACACATTCTCTATATAATTTTTGTGATTATTTCTATGAGCAGAGTCAGAATGAATCAAATCAATCAGCATCTTTATTTTTGAAGTTTTAAAAATAGATATTAAAGCTAACAATCTAGTTGGGCATTCTCTATAGTAGTAGGTAGCATCCTGAATACCTGTATGCAAATCATAATATATGTTGGTCAGCTACATTCTTTCATAAAAAAAAAAAAAAACAAAAAAAACAAGTAGCCTTATCTTCAGGAACAATATAACAGAAGAGATCAAGTGTTTTTGTCTCTCTCTTGGCACACATCTTTCCTATTTCAAAAAGAACCACTCTTCAAATTAGGATTCAAAATTTGAAAGAAAATATGTCTCTGAAGTTTATAAAGCCACAATATTCCTAAGTGTTAGGCAATACTTCTACATTATTTTCTTATATGCATGGTATAATGGGAAGTCTAAGATAGATCCAGAGCTCAGTTAATGGACTAAGTGGCACATATGCAACCTTAGTAACTTAGAGGGATGGGAACTAATCAAATTCATAATTTTTGACTATTTACCCAGAAAGGTGTGTGGCCATCTGGATGCATAACCATGAGGGAATATGAATATTTTTAACAGATATATCTCTGGAAGTGATTTTATGACCCTAGAGAAGTGATAGATAAACTGATGGAAATTTGACAAATGATTGATAAGATCAATAGAGATTTTTTTTAAAAAGGGAGAGAGGAAAAGAAAAAAGGCAAGGAGGATCAAGAGAGGGAGAAATAAAGGAGGAGGCTTGGTTGTGGAAAGAGATTTCAAAGAGATTCTAACCAACTGGAATTCTTTTTGTTTTTGTATGTTTTTTTTTGTTTCTTATCACTTATTCATAATGATTTTTAATCTCTGATTATGCTTATTATGGTAACTGGCTATGGCTTTCATTTCTTTCTTCTATTATTTTTTAAAAGATTCTATTTACTTATTTGAGAGAGCCAGAGAGAGAGAGAGAGAGAGAACAAGCAGAGCCACAGAGGGAGAGGGAAAAGCAGACTCCTTGCTAGCAGGGTACCTAATGTGGGGCTCAATGCTAGGACCCTGGGATTATGACCAACCTGAGACGGCTAATTGACTAAGCCACCTAGACACCCCTGGCTTTCATTTCTTTCTGAGTTCCTGCTCTGCTATTTTTCCCACAAATCTATTTTGTAGGTCAAGAATTGAATATATCACAATTTCCTGAGGTCTTAGGACCCCAGTTTCATCTTTGCTTGTTTTTCAAATATTGACTTTGCTGAAAGAGGATATAGCAGAAATAGTGATATACAGTATATTTTTATTGACTTTGCTGAAAGAGGATATAGCAGAAATAGTAATATACAGTATATTTTTGTTAACATACATGGAATGTGAAGAGCTAATTAAGATGCTTATTGATCCTAATGTCTTATTGAGCTCATTTCACCTTTAATGTCAATTTGTTATTTGCTCAGAATTGGATCACAGAACAATGGAAAAAAGCAGAGAAATAAAATAAATGATAAAACATCTCAGGATTTATATTATGATAAAGATAAATTTTCAATTTAGTGAAAAAAAGAACTATTCCATAAATTAGTATGCTTTACCAACTGGCTTTTTTTTTTCTAAGATTTTATTTATTTATTCATGAGACACACACACACACACACACACACACACAGAGAGAGAGGCAGAGACACAGGCAGAGGGAGAAGCAGGCTCCATGCAGGGAGCCCAACGTGGGACTCCATCCCGGGTCTCCAGGATCAGGCCCTGGGCTGAAGGCAGCGCTAAACCGCTGAGCCACCTGGGCTCCCCCCAGCTGGCTTTTAATTCAACAAAATTTATTAGTAGAGAAGTTGATATTGGAGTTTAGGCAAGTCTGATTCTAAACTATAGGCTTTTTCTACCTTAAAATTCTCTCTTTAAATAGGAAATTCAATGATGTTTTTGCTTATTTTTAAGACATTTTGGGGGCAATTTATTAAATTTCAAAATTTAAAGTTACCCACATATAGCAGGCCTTAACATAGTGTGATACTTCTTTCCAGTTCTTAATCTTTACACAACCAGCTATATCTTTTATGAAACTGGAATTGTAGCCCATAGAGACATAATTATTAATTTATATTTTTAACTCAACATTCCACTTTGAATTTTTTTCCCTTATATGATAGTTTTAAAAGTTCTTATTTAATCTATGTCATTTATTTCAGAACTTTACAGGATTTATTACTCTCTTCAATTATATCCTGTTATAATTCTTTCTTGGTTTTCCCTCTACCATTCTGAATGTCTATCCTCATTCTCTTTTGCATCCTTTCCCTTCTCAATCAAGTATTATGGGTTTCTTGTTTGTTTCTCTGTTCTTAACATGCTAGAATCTCTCCTTGAATGGCTTTATCCAGCATCTTGTCTTTTATTACCACCTACATGTCAGTGTATAGTCAAACTGCTTCGAGACTAGCTCCATATAGATCTTCTGTGTACCTGTTCAAAAATGAACTCAATTTTCCTGAAAAACAATTACTGTCTTCCTCCAACTTTCCCATTGCTCTATATGCATATTTTCCCATTGCTTTATGAGGTTTGAATTCTTCAGCATGTCATGTGAAGCTCTTCAGAATCTGGTTTTTGCCTGTTTCCCCAATTTTGATTCTTGCCATTCCATTCTCATTCTATGTACATCTTATTATCTTACTTCGAATCCTTGTATTTTTACTTCTCTATATCTTTGTACATTCCTTTTTACACCCTGAAGTGCTCCCCTCCCACCAACTTTGTGCCTAATTAGTTCATTAATGGTGGTATAATAAGTACTTACATACTTATTAGTTGACTCAGAACTAAATATAACAATACTCCAAGATTGAGTTAACACTGATCTTTTCTGCTCACATAATATGCTCCCTTACATTTATCTTAGGGAGTATCATGTTGATAATCATATATTTATCACATTGATGTCATATATTTATTCAGTTGGTGTCCTCATCATCTCAAATTGTAGTTGGCAGAGAATACATAGTCTTTTTGTGGTTTAATGCAGAGATTAATGAATATTGCTTATTTTCCCTAGTCAGAGATGAGTATAATTTTTTAAACTACTGGAAGAAAAAAAGGTTGAATATTGATCATTTTGATTTTAGGTTTATTATTTTGTCAGTGTCCTTCAAAATTTCGTTAAGTTGTAGCTATTAACCCCTTAGAGCAGATTCCTTTTAGGTAAACTTATGTGTGTATAATATGCACCAAAACTATTTCAAAAGTTCATTGAGAAATTAGTTCAGTCAAAATCAGATATTTCAGGGGCTCACTATTCAGATTTTTCAGGTGTCCTGGTGCTGTTACTCTGTGCTTGGCATGTTTTAGGGAATAGAAAGTGAGTAACTTAATCAAATATGTCTTTGTTTGCTAAGGCAATCTCAGTAGTGCTTCCTGTGAAAACTCTTGATTCTGTTTACAATAATATTTATTTTATTTACTGTTAGTTCCACATATGGGACTGGTAGAAATGTTGAGAATGTTTAGAGCAGATAGGGTAACGTGGATCTTATAAATCAGTGCTTAACCAAAGAAGTACTCATCCACTTCCAGTCTATGGTGGAGAAAGCCTGAGAGAGGTTCCAACAAGAGAAATTTATCAGACTTCACATAAAGAGATCAGAACCAGGACAAAAATGGTAAGCAACCGTGTTCCATTTTCCCCTAGGTGCTAGAAAAGATTATAGCACAAATAATTTGAAGTCGTCATAAGGAAGCAATGTTTCATCAATTTGTATAAAAACTAAACCAAGAAAAATTATGGTATACACATAAGTACTGGTGTTTTTAAAAATGAAGTTATTTTAACAATAGGTTTTTCATTTCAATTCAAAAACAAATGAATAGATTAAATTATCACTTTATTTTTGTTACATGTATGAGTTAGCAATCACATAATTCACCATTTAGGCTTATAATTAAATACTGCAGTGGAGTGGAATAAAATTTTAAAGTGAAACTGTTTTCTTTTCTTGCCATGACAAATTACCTTTATTTCTATTAGATTAATAATTCAATTGTATTTCAATCCCAGTCAACATAAACCTCCTCTTACTGTGTTGACTTGGAACAACATTGTGTCAGGCAATGTCTATTCATCTTGAGTTTAAGAAGCTCAGATTCTGGTTAACATTTCTATCATTGGACATGTAAGTTTTCCTGGCTTTTTTATTGTTGGCTTCTATAAGATGAAACTGAACAATGTAATTTTTTATTTCTTTTTCAGCATTAGGATTCTAGCCTATGTAAAATTTTTTTCAAATATACCAATAAAAATTTTAAGAAACCTCAAGAACTTACATTTTAGTGTTTAACACTAAAAAATATATCTCATTTAATCCCGATGACAATTTAATAAGTCATAGGCATCATTACTTCAGTCATCAGGTGGATAAAAAACATCTCAGTGCAGTTAAAAAAAAAAAACTTGCTCTAAATCAAGCAAGTAGTAATGAAATAAATCAGAATTTGAATTAAAGAAACTTGAAACAAAAAATTCATTTTTTTTAGTTTCTAAAACAAAATTATCTCTTTTTCATTCTGTGATTTCATTTTACTCTAATATTTTTTGTCTCTAATTTCATTCTGTTTATTTCTTATGTGAGGATTTCCTATATAAGTAATTTACTATTTTAAAATTTATTGTTAATTTTCTATATGAGTAAATACACATGCTAGAACTTTCCAGCAGGTTTATAAGTAATGCAAGAATATCTGGAAGCTACAAGATTTCTAATTATCTTAGAAATTGCTCATCATGCTCATTCTTAATGCCTGAATTTCTGTTTTTTAACTCCCAATCTT
This sequence comes from Nyctereutes procyonoides, assembly GCF_905146905.1. NCBI lineage: Eukaryota > Metazoa > Chordata > Mammalia > Carnivora > Canidae > Nyctereutes > Nyctereutes procyonoides. The sequence goes on along the minus strand of NW_026575142.1, from coordinate 60,818,829 downwards.
GAGTTTCCTATCTATAAAAAAGTCCTGCTTGTATGTTCAGAATATCCTACTAGCCTTTTCAGTACACACAATTGTTTAAACCTCTACATTAATGTCCAAGGGAAAATAGTTGTTGGAGTCAGCAAGTGCAACTTTTTAATTGTTGTTCATCCAGTATACTTGAATAGAAAACAAATTTCACTTTTTTACTGAAGAAATGAGGAATTTTTCCCCATATCAGTGTAATGCATAAATTATACATGTCATCAAAGGAAGTAAGATATTTTTCATGTGATTATGGAGAATCTTGCCTGCTAAGTGGCTTTTGTCAAAGAATCAATACATTACTGTCTGATGTCCTCTTAATCACCTGTATTCTGTATGCTTGTCCTACACTGTGGATTGCTACAAGTAAGTTCATTGTTTAGATGCCAGAGAACCAGTGTTAGAAGTTTGTCTTTTAAATGGAAATTCTAAATCTTTAAAAAAAAATTTTCAAGAAAAGAAAAATGCATATCATTTTTGAGACCAAACTCAGTAAATTTAGAAATATGTATACTTCAATGATATTGTGCAGAGAATCCCAGCTCAAAATTGATGGAGTAATAAGAAATACATAATATTAGTTAAAAGTGTTTTCAAACTTTACACATTTAAATAAAACTAGTAAGTGTGTGGGGCACTTGAGTGGCTCAGTGGTTGAGCATCTGCCTTTGGCTCAGGTAGTGATCCTGGGGTCCTGGGATCCAGTCTCTTATCAGGTTCCCTGCAGGGAGCCTGCTGCTCCCTCTGCCTGTGTCTCTGCCTCTCTCTGTGTCTCTCATGAATAAATAAATAAAATGTTTTTTTAAAAAACCTAGTGTGTTTAAATAATACTTTGCCTTAGATAAAACTTGGACCCACACATCAGCTTGAGTTTTTTCACTAATGATAAAATAACATTTTTTTAAATACTCTATCTGTCCCAAAAATTAGTTCTTTGGGTTTTTTAGAGGGAAGGGTACAAGTAATATATGTGAAATCAGACAACTTGAAAAAAATATTAGTGGTACACACAAAATATTATCACTTTGTGATTATATCATTGTGATTGGTTCACACAATTAGCTATGTTAATATTCATGTTCCATGATTGTTCCATGATATATTTTAATAGCATTAGATGTAATCTAGAGAGGTAAAAAATTCAAATTTTTAAAAATAAATGCATTTAGGTATTTTGAAATGCACAGTAATTTCACAAAGGCATTTACCTTGATTGCTGGATTCCTTTTTAAAGTTATGAAACTACAGTAAATAAATCCATAAAATAATAAATAATGTAATTTCTTAAACTATTTTTAAAATTTTATTAACCATAGTTCACCATGATATTGAATGGTTTAATAATTTAATATGTATCTTATATATGTAAAACCATATTAATAGGTGAGAGAGCATTTAGAATTAAACCACAAATCATTGTCCTTATAAGAAAACATGCCTGCTGGGGGAAAAAAAAAAAAGAAAAGAAAAAGAAAGCATGCCTAGATTATCATTCATAATCAAATCAAGTTAATATGTATGATATATGTATTTGGGGTAGTTGCTTGTAGATCTTCAAAATCAATAGTTTTAATCTAGCTTAATAGTATTTTAAAGAGTACCTCAAATCTTGAATAATAAATTTGTGGTTTTCCCATATACCACATTTTCCTTTTTTGGAGCACCAATGATAGTATTGCTAAGGTGCTTAAAATCATATATGGACTATAAAGCCATAAAATATGGCAATTTCTAATTAAATATACAAAACCACCACTGATATTTCAGAAAAAATCAGTATGAATTCCAAACTAGGTCATATTTTGAAATGTTGTCTCATTGTGGATTTTTCAACAGTGAGTATATAAAAATTTATTTTAGCCTGCATTTGAATACTTTAATGACCACCAATCCTTTAGGAATTATACAAAACACATATCATTAAGTATTATAAAAAAAATCTTTAAATTGAGAATTTTGTTTTGGTTGCAAATTATTTTGTTCGGATGCATTTTCCTGACAACTCTTAGCTAAATATAGGGCTTTTTTAATCTGCAATTTTCTAAGGATAATTTCAAAGATCTGATAATTTGAAAACACTAAAATCCTTCAGAGGAAAGAATTTACTAAAATTAAATTCTAAAACTCAATACGGGAAACAAAGCATGCTTTTTAATAAATACAAATAATGCTGCCTATAAATGTATATGGTAGGTGGTTGTTTCAAAGTTCATTACACAGCAAATTGGGCTCCCTTATGTTCAACTGTATTTCCATCAGGCAGCAGCAGCTCCAATTTATATGTGAGTTTTTATATTGTTGGTCTTAATAAGCATTATTCACTCCACCTTCGCCAACAGAATATCTTACAAGCTCATAAAATATACATTTTTGAAAAGAGATTGCACTACCTTCTTGTGGCATCCTTTTCAAACTGTGGATAGCTAGAGTCTCAGGAAATATAAGGATGAAATTGGTCTGCTATATTTTCGATGGTATGAAATATTTTTAAAAATGAGCAAATGTCAATGGATTGAATTGAGAAGGTCAAAAGAAAAGGGAAACCAATAATATTAATGAAATATATTATAATTAATTTTTGTAATATATGTTTAGGAGTCAAAGACGTTTCTTACATAGCATATTTTAAAAGAATAAAAATTCCTCTGATGACAAAATTTTTACAACGTGCCTCCCAAGAGATCCCAAATAAAGTCCTTTTGCGTGATGAAGGAGAAACTGAACTCCTTTGTAACCAAATGAAAACAACACCTTGAAGATATTTAGCTTTTATATGCTGAAAAGTGAATGAAGCTCTAAGCATTGGGAGTGGGGGCTTGTGATTTTGGGCTGTACATTAGCATTTATGAACCACTGTGATTAACATTTCCTGTGCTGGAATATGTCATTTACTAAATAGACTGTGAACTGAAAGAGTAAATGCACATCCTAAATGTAAGCTGCTAGTCCCTTCTCACAATTAGGACCAAGAACAGATTAGACACATTTCAACTACTTGAAATTTGCTTTTCATGTTGCACTTTTTTTTGAAAGAGCATTTCATCCTCATCACCTGAATGTAACATTTTTATTTCCCATTTTGAACTTGATCAAGGATGATCAGGTGTTTTCAATCACTATAGAGTTAAAGTAACCTTCTAATAGCAACCAATAGAGTATGAGATGTTACAAACTGGAAAAGTTTTATAGAAGTCTAGTTTACCAATTTCGAGATAAATTCTCTTCCAATAATAATAAAATATGTTTAATGATATTTTCAGCTTTTAATTTCCACTATATAAAGAGAGAACTGAATCTCAACACTCTCCAGTAATCCTGAGACATAATATTTTATCATCATTTACTAAACAGGAAAATAGCTTCTGGTTTTGCACTGATTTTTAACAGACTATATCAAAGAAGGTATACTCTTTGCCACATACATTTCTTGTTATATGTTTATCTCTGTGGTAATCAGAAAAGGCAGAAATAATCTTGAGCATATTCCTTGGCAACCAATTATCTAAAAATACAGAAAAACATTTTTTGTGCAATAGTTTCATCTATTACTTTGAATTGCTGTCTGCTTTAATATTTCATTTCCATGTGAACAAATTTTGAGCATATCAAAATGCTAATCAGTTGCCAGAATAATACCGCATTCCATGCAGAATCCTTTTCTGTGGGAGCAAACAGTAGGATCACCTTACATAACCTAGAATAACATTTTCTTCCTAATTGGCAGAGTGTATCTGTCATTTCCTGGTGTTTTCTTGCTGGTTAATACTAACCTTTGTGGAAAGTTTATTTGATCACTGAGCTCTCTATATGTATGCTTGTGTATTTAAATGATATATCTATAGCTATTATTTTTCAAAATGGATGTGGCTCTGTTAGCACATTTAGAAAAAATTATAAGGTTGGTTGATGATTGTAATGGTCTTATAATCATCCTTTCTATACATGTATAATCAACTAGACCCTAAAAACACAGACACAAGGACTCTGAATAGTTGGATTTTATATTCACAATATTTCTCTGAGTGACAATCACAGAAGTTGTTTGATAAATTAATATTTAAAATGTGTAGACATTTCATACTCATGCTATTTAACTTCTGCTGCTTCCCACAACTGTATTTTCCATCTATTAATTAGGTGTCGTGCTTAGAGTTTTACTTATAATTAAATATGCTTAGTGGAGGAAAAGTATAGAAAAAATGAAATAGAAAAGTTAGATTCTTGGGCAGCCCAGGTGGCTCAGCGATTTAGCGCTGCCTTCAGCCCAGGGCCTAATCCTGGAGACCCAGGATCGAGTCCCGTGTCAGACTCCCTGCTTTCCCTCTGCCTGTGTCTCTGCCTCTCTCTCTCTCTCTCTCTCTCTCTGTGTGTCTCTTATGAATAAATAAACCAAATCTTTTTTTAAAAAAAAGTAAAAAAGAAAAGAACTTTAATTCTTGTCATTTTAAAAACACAATTTTTATTTTTTTATTTTTTTAAAACACAATTTTTAATTTGTCCATTTGTACAAATACCTTTACATTTTCTGTTTAACTTTCACTACAATGTGCATTTGCCATTTTTTTAGAAGTTTCTTCCTAGAATTATCAATTTATCTAAATGTTCTCCTTATGCTCTGTTTATTTATTTACTTACGTATTTAACAAATACTATTTGAGTATTTCATTATGTCAGGCAATGTGTTAGACACTGGACATAGAATATGCCCTTAAGGAGGTGCCTGGGTGGCTCAGTGGATTGAGGCTCAGACTCTTGGGTTTCCACTCTGGTCATAATCTTGGGCTCGTAGGATTGAGCCCTGTGTTGGGTGCTAGGTGTGGAGCCTCCTTAAGATTCTCTCTCTCTCACTTCATCTGCCCCTCCTCTCTCTTCTTCTCTCTCAATCTCTCTCTCTTTCCCCCTTTCAAAAAAAAATTCCCTTGAGGATTACGAGCTATTAATGAAGGAAAAGAAAACAAAGAGAAAACTATAGAATAGTTGTGAAAAATACAGTAGTAGTAGTAGTAGTAGAAATTGTAGTGTGAGAAGGATAATGGCATATGTGAACAGAAGGAAAGGGGAACACACAAGGCATCTACTTGAACTTGGAGAAGTGAGAGAGCACTTCTTAAAGGACATGATCCTTGCAAATCCTGAATTCCAAGTAGAAATTAGCCTGGGGTAAGAGAAAAGACAGACATTCAGGCAGATGGAACCATGTGCAAGTACAACCAAAGCCATGCAGCCTGTGGAAATCCGATATTGGGGTTACTATGGGAGAGAAAGGTTTAGAACAATGTAAGAAAGAAAATTGCAGGCATGAGGAAGGCCAGATAATGAAGGGCATAACAAACAAAATTATGGAGTTTGTACTTTATCTTGAAGGAACGGGAGCCTCGCTCAGGATTCAATGTGGAAATGGCATCAGGGAGCAATGAATCATGACAGGATGACCAGTTTGAAGACTATCAAAACTCAGGCTCTAGTATTATAAATGTCTTATTACACAAATTAACCTATTGGAGTTTGTTTCCTCATCTAAAACAGGGTTAATAATAACACTTTCCATAAAATTTTGTTAGAATGAGTAAATGAGATGATTATCTTTAAAGAATTCAAATCAGTCAGGTATAGAGTAGACACTGTATAAATGGAAGATTGTAGATTAAAGGATTAAATAGAAATTAAAAATTTCAATGTTTGAGAAAATTATTAACTTTTCTACTCTACCCACATTGTTTGCAAAATTTGTTAATATTCTAAGTACTATTTATAATCTGACATCTGGAAATCCCAGTCTAGAAGCTTCACAAAGTCAACATGTTTGTTTCATGAACATCAGGTCATATACCCATTTGTTTTATTTTAGCTAACTATATCAATAGTTTTCTGGTTTTCCTCAAAATTCTAAAATAATTTTTAACACTCGTTTGTCAAATAGTGTTTAGTGTGTGACTATTATATTATACAATATATCTTTCATCAGAAACTTCTCATGTCTGATCTAAGACCCCAGAGAAAATGTATTACAAGTCTTATAATTAATATTATTTGTTTCTTTAAGTTTTCCTGTTTCATGAGGGAATTCGTTACTTTGCTTCCATAGCATGGTTCACTTCCTTTGAACTTTTATTTTTTTTACATATTTGCTAATGATTCTGTATTTTCTAATCTTCAAAAAAAAAGGATCTATGTTTGTACATTATTAGGATTACAATAGAAAATTCTATGTGAATTTATTCAAGATATTTACCCTCCAAAATAAAAGTGGCAACCAAAACTTACCTAATTTTGGTTTGTTCAATCAAGGTTTACTTGCCCATGGGACATAAAGCCTGAGCAATTAGGAAGCCAGTTCTCCAAAAGCCGTTATTCTGGCTTCCTGGGTGGTTTCTTTTAAGACACATTATGTAAAGTATTTTAAGAACCATTCCCAAATAAAACTTGGGAATGATTTATTCCTTCAGATCATCCCAAGTGCTATCTTCACCATCAGTTTTTGATCCCCCGGGGCCAAAATAACAATTTCCGTTGGAAGGTAGAGAAGTAGACACAAGGAAAATCATTTCATGGTTGAAGAAACATCTTATACCAAGAAATTTGGTAGTTTTTTAATTTGTTTTGTTTGAAGCAGCCTATAAATAGCTGTGGCCCTTCCTTCTTTATTATTATTGTTGTTGCTACTGTTGCTGCTATATTTTTCAATGCCTTATTTTACTTTTTCTTAAATTTTACTCACAAAGCTAATGGGGATGGTAGCTTTTGGCTTAATAACTTTACTGGATTATATTAAACATACAAATCCCTGTAAATATTCTAACTGTAAAATTTGATGTTTTGAAATATGTATAAACCATGAAACCATTGCTAAATTCACTATAATAAATATGTCCTACACCCCCCAAAGTTCCCTCACATTTCTGTAATCCTTCTTAACCCCTCTCTACTGTTCTTTCAACTCTCCAGTCCTAGATAACCAACAATCACTGATGTGCTTTCTGTAACTATACATTGTTTTGTATTTTCTAGAGTTTTATATACATGGAATCACATGGTATGTAATCTTTTTCTTTTTTCTTTTAAGGGGGAAGGCTGAACTACTTTCCTCAGGGTAATTATTCCGAGATTTATCCATGTTGTTTCATGTATCAATAGTTCATTTCTTTGCTGTGCAGTATCCCATTGTGTGTGTGTGTGTGTGTGCGTGTGTGTGTGTGTGTATCACCCTGTGTTTATATTTTTACTGATAGATGGACATTTTGGTTTCCAGTTTGGGGCTAATGCAAATGAAATTGCAATGAACACTCATACACAAGTGTTTGAATGGATATATGCTTTAATTTGTCTTGGAGAAACCCTAGGTGTGCAATCATATGGATTTTATGATAGGTGGATTTTTGAAATTTTACCCAAAGTGGTAGTATCATTTTATATTCCCGCTCCATTACATGGCAATAGCTGTTACTTCACAGTACTGCCAGTACTTGTGATGAAGTCTTTAAGACAAGCTAGTAGGTATTTACTGTTGATATATTGTGATTTTAATTTATATTTTCTTAATGCTAATAATGCTGAATATATTTTTATGAGTTTTTCATCTTTCATAAATTGTTCAAATTTTATCCACTTACTTGAGTTTTCTTATTACTGAGTTTAGGGAGTACCCTGTATATTCTAGATACAAGTTTGGATAAGATACGACTTGCAAATATTTTTTCCCAGTCTTTCTTTTGAAGACCAATATTTTTAATTTTCATGAAGTTAAATTATCAAATTTTCATTTGTGGATTATGTTTTTGATGACATAGCTAAGATTCCTTGGACTAAAAGTCAAAAAAAATGTTTTCTTCCAAAAGTTTTATAGCTTTGGATTTCACATTTGGGTTTATCATCCATTTAATAATTATTTATTATTCATATGTAGTATGAGGTGTATGTCAAAGTTTATTTTTTACATGGATGTCCAATTATTCCAGCACTATTTGTTGAAATGACTATTTTTTTTCTACACTGAACTGACTTCGCATCTTCGTGAAAATCATTTGTCCTTATAGAAGTCTATTATTGGACTCTATTTTGTTCTATTGCTGTAGTCATCTAGACAGACTTATGTATGTCATCTAGAAAATTAAAATACTCTATTTTTTTTAATAGGTCTTTATTTTATTTATTTATGATAGTCACACACACACAGAGAGAGAGAGAGAGAGAGAGAGAGAGAGAGAGGCAGAGACATAGGCAGAGGGAGAAGCAGGCTCCATGCAGAGAGCCCAACGTGGGATTCGATCCTGGGTCTCCAGGATCGCGCCCTGGGCCAAAGGCAGGCGCTAAACCGCTGTGCCACCCAGGGATCCCAAAATACTCTATTTTAAATATGCAAAGTCATTGTATAGTTTCTACCAATTTATCAAGTATGCTCATTACCATTATAAGATACTATTGAAATTTTAGTTAGAAATAAAATAATAGTGTTTGCAGCAATGTCCAGTAACAACTTTAAAATGTTGAGACAACTATATTTGTTAAAAATCTACATATTCAAGTTTTTTTTCCTCCCTATGATTTTCCATGTAATTTCTAGTTTACTTCATACAAAATTCAGGAGCTCTCATTCTTCCTGGCAATTTTATTCCTGTTTTACTGAACAGAAACTCTCTAAAAGATTTTGCATTGATTTTTAAATGATTTTACTCTCATAGAAGATCCTTAATGGCTATGGCCTGGTGCTTTCACGGAAGACCTTTCATCACCTTATGTACCTTGTTGTTCACTTAGATCTGAATCTGCTGATTTTTTAATGTGTTCTAATCATAACCTTCAGGCAATGTGAGCAAAAATGTTTGGTAATTAGGTCCCTCAATAGGAAGTAAGTTCCATGCTGAACTTCCAAATGACTACCCTATTATAATTTTGTAAAGCTTGCTTGAAATAATATGTTAGTAAGTAACACTTTAAACTATATTTTGCTTTCAAAGATTTAAATTTAGATTAAAAATACTCAATATATTTTGAATCTCACCATGCCAAAACATTCAGTTTAGATAGTTGAGGGCTAAAGTTAATAATTTTATATTGTGATATTTCACATGTATGTAGTAAATGGCACCATGGCAATATAATAACAATAATATATTCCCATGAGAAAAGACAGGAAATAATCATTACTTTTGATTTCTCTCTTATGCTGGTAACACAAATTACTCATAATGTAAACAAGTTATATGAATATATACATATTGATGCCATCATTAGTTTTGTAACTTTCTTAGGAAACATTCCCTATTTTTAAGTAACAGAAAGAACACCCAGATAGAAATAAGATTTTAAAGGACTTGTTTTTGTTATATTTTAAGAATCTTTTGATTAATTTTAATGACAATTAACATGGATTTGATGATGAAATTAGCTGTGTGTGTATAATTCAAGAGGGTATTTTACTTTCTTGCAATTACATTTTTATTTAAATATGTATAAATATAGATGTATTCTTTTTATCTATCAAAGTCTCTCCTTTAGTGCAAAAAGCTATCATTTCATTTAATAGCTGGAAATATTACTAATTATCATTCAAAAAACAATTTGCAGTTAAGTATCTACACTTAGAAATTACATATATAGATATTTTCTACATTTGTCAAATAAGTATAACTCTAAGATCACTACAACCAAAATATATCCATTGTTAAATTAAGAATTATGATTTTAAAGCACTAGAAAACTGAGGTCAACAGTTCACACTTGGTTCAACAACTATAAGCTTTTTGAGCCAAGGTAGCTCACTTTCTTTTTCACTGTTTCTGTTTCAGTAAGGCTGCTTATATGTAAGTAAGGCTGAAATGTAAAGTCCTCAGGATTTGTAAGTCACTAATTAAAATTTTGTTTCTTGTTATTTTTCCCATTGCTTCTAACAATATGTTGAGAACACAAAGGTGTGCATATGACAGTTTCTGAAACCAAAAATAGAAACAGAGCCTCTAAAACTCTTATGGTCAAGTTATGAATGTAGATGATGCTGAATAAGAAGTTTCATCCTGATATTTTGACTGATCTTTAGTTTCAATTTGTAAAGTTTTCTCCCTCATATGCAAAACTGCTTCTTAAAATTTATGTAAAATATCTGAAACTTGAAGATATATCACCTAATATGTCTAAATAAAGATTAATAATTTTAATGCACTTGGATTATTCTTAAGTTTTCTTAGAATTTTGGTTCTAGAGGTTGCAAGCTACTCTAGTCTATCAGAAAAAGTACCTAAAATGTAAGGAATTCAGGTCTCTTAGATCATATTTCACTTGTGGAAATGACTAATGTATTAGATAAAACATGAGAGGTGTTAGTTTCAATGGCTTTAATGAAACAGATGATTTTTCTCAATTTGTTGAGAGAAATAAATTCTTCTTCTTCTTACATTATTCTGGATGCACACTATACTGTAGTGAGAAGTTAATGAACAGGTTGGAAGGAGAGGTAGGAAAGGTCAATAGATATAGGTATAGTTTGCTTTTGCAGAAATTTAAGAATAATTCCAACTCAGAGCATGAGATTTTATCTTATTGATGATGTTTGTCTTTCTGTTTGTTTTGCTTTTTCACTGAACAACTTCAAACAAATTGATTTCAATTAAAATAACTTGAAAGTTATTTATGAAAGAGAGCAATGCTTAAAGTGTGTTGTTATAATATGGCATATTAGCTGATTCTTTAACTGAACAGAAATAAGTGAAAAATGAGGTTCTTGACTTCGCAATTTGGCAGTAAACATCTCTCAAGATTACATTTCAGACAAAAAGTAGTAATATCTGAATTATTACTGTCATAATTCAAATTCAAATATATTTCCAACATTTTCAGCACTTTTGTTTTTATGTTTCTAAGTAGTTCCATAAGAATAGAAAAAGACATGCAAGGTGAAAAAATATAGCTGCTCATCAAAGTTCTATTTTAGTACAAGTTAACAACTTAAACTTACTCCTAATGTTGCAATTTATACTTATTAATAGATACACTTATTTCAAACCATGACAAAATGTTAGTGTATGGTTTTATAACTTCTATTTTAATATTTCACCACGATAATTTTTATTTGCTCCAGTATAGTAAAAATTATTTGGAGAGGATTAGCTTCAAATTATATAAATTATATAACATCTACTTTTGCCACATTGAATTAAATGCATGTTTAAGTTTAGAAATCAAGAAATACTTACTAGGCCAAGAATTAAATCACCCTCTTATTCCTGTGTGTGATTCTGCTAACTAAATAAATGGGTCAGATGTGCTTTCCCTTAGGGTTGTTATCCTTGCTTGTCTACTTAACATCCATGCGATAACCTGGGGCTTGGTGTATTACTTTAAAAAGTATAATGCCATTTCTTGACTTTTTCCCATAATATTATGCTTAAATACTCCCCAGTTCTGTTCATTTTGAAATTGCTTTTTATTAAAAGCACAATGAAATTCAAAAAATACTTTTTTTAATTTGACTTCATACTTTTAAAATAACAGTGACAACAATATAATATACCGGGGAAAAGTTAATATGTCCAAAGATGTGCATCTTTTTCTCTATAAGAGAAATTATTTTATAGAGAATTTATGCCCAATAGTACATGTTTATAATTTTACCTTGGGTGAAAAAAAGAAAAATCACCATAAAAGAATACTGTAATGGAGTGCCTCGGTGGCTCAGTCAGTTAAGTGTTTCTCTTTGGCTCAGGTTATGATTCCAGGGGCCTGGGATGAGCCCTGCATCAGGCTTCCTGCTCAGCAGTGAGTCTGCTCCTCTGTCCCCTTCTAACTGCTGCTTCCTCTGCTTGCTCTCTCTCTTAAATAAATAAATAAAATCTCTAACCAAAAAAAAAAAAAATCCTGTAATAATCCATATAAGGTACAATATAGCTATAGGAGAATTCTAAGCATGTACTAAAAAAATATATATTTATATAGATATATAGACATATATGTGCCCAAAAGCCACTATAACTTTGTAAACTGATAAACAATAGTACCATGCTCATAACTAGATGTAGCATATTATATGTCACTATCTGTCAGCTATATATGGATAAAAAGTTAATGAAAATAAATACAACTCATAGAACTTCCTGAATTATTCAGAATTAACTGAGAAGATGCAAACTGCGAAGTGCTTTCCCTGGTGTGGATAATGCATCATGATCAATAAGCAAACACTGTCTTTAACTTAAAACCAAATTTAAGAATGCATTATTAAAGAAGCATAAAATATGCAAACATGCACGTCTGATGACATTTGCATTGTGATAGGAAATGTAGCTTTTTAATTCCACAATTTTAGGCAATGTAATGCTTGAAATATTGTATGTGGAGGACCCCTGTCATAAGAGAAAAGTAAATATAGGGCAACTGAGTGGCTCAGTCAATTAAGTGTCCAACTCTTGACTTCCATTCAGGTAATGATCTCAGGGTTGTGAGATTGAGCCCCACGTTAGGCTCCACACTGGGCATGGTTTCTCTGCTTAGGATTCTTTCTCTCTCTCTTTCCCTCCTCTCCCACCTTCCTATGTTCCCCTCCCTGCCACTCACATGCTCTCTCTCTGTCAAAAGGAAAGAAAGAAGAAAGAAAGAAAAAGAAAGAAAGAAGAAAGAAAGAAAGAAGAAAGAAAGAAAGAAGAAAGAAAGAAAGAAAGAAAGAAAGAAGAAAGAAAGAAAGAAAGAAAGAAAGAAAGAAAGAAAGAAAGAAAGAAAGAAAGAAGAAAGGTAAATAATTTAACTATTTGACAATAGGATCACAGAGCTAAGATTCAATATCTGATCTGGTTTCTTACTTTCATCAAGCCTATTCAGTAAAAAAATAAACAAAAAAACAATGAGCATTTAATTCTATACCAAGTATCCATAATGGAAAGCTCACCACCAATCTTAACAATTTACACAGATTTCTAAAACTAAATTTATTTAATTAATCTTTGTTCATTAAACTTTCTTGATTAGTCTCCATATCTACTGTTTAAAACTTTAAAGTTATATTTTTATAACTTATATTTGGCATCCATTTTTAAAGAGACTGGAAAATGCAAACTCATATTTTATGTACACTTCATAATTTACATCACTTTGAATATTTAAAATTGGATTAGAATGTATGTATGAAAATAGGTTTAATTAAATTTTAAAATTCCTTAATTTTTTCCTTTGATATAAAAATTTTACTAGTTGCAGTTTATCTTAGTTTAATGAAACAAATTTACAAGAGATATTAATTCATTTTCAGTAAAAATCAAATTACTAATGTACCAATTAAAAGCATAGAAATATCTTCGTTTTCCAAAATAGAAATCTAAGAAAGGAAAAAAATATATTTCATTTAAATGTAGACAATAGAAAATTGGTTGCACCTATTTGCAAAGGATCATTTCCCTCATTCCGTGAATACTTTGGTTCTTGACTTACTGTTCCTCTCTCCAGTCTACTGATTACTATTATTAGAATTTTGATTTCCTTGCAGGTGTTCTTTCCAATGACCTTAAGCTTCTCTCCTCCAATGAATTTATTCTCCATCTTGACTTGGTTACTAATTTCCATGGATATTCCACTGATCTTCTCATTATTACCTACAGCTCAATAACCTTAATTTTGAATCCCATACCACATACTATCTCTTTGCATCTCACTGCCTATACTAACCCTAGTTTTATGCCTGCAGGGATTTCAGTCCAATTTTCCCCACCATCCGGAAACCTATTTCCCTTCTTATCTAACTGAAAGTCCAGGTCCCTTCATTATAATCATTCTCCGACAGGTGTTCTCAATTCCTTTGCCCTCTTCCCCAATTTGCCTAGAAATAACTGGGCCTGGTTCTTCAAACTTTCTGCTTTCTTTATGATGTTAATGCACAGATAGTGTGGTTGGAGAGAAACATATAGTCATATTGACTATTGCCCCTTTAAATTTAAAGGGCTTCATTTGAGCCCTCTTAATGTTTTTTATGAATCATACTGTATTTCCTTTATTCATTCACAGTCCCACTCCCCCTCTAAATCTCAAATCTTTTATCTACAAGCCAAAGTCAAAAGGCTGAGGAAAACAGAAGATTTTTATATCTCATCTGATTATGTAACTTGACCTGACCTGACCTGACCAATTCATTTGGCTAAAACTTTACTTGAAATTGACGTACATGTATAGCTATTTATGTTTTTTTTATCCTAATTAGTGCAAATATTCCTTTATTTCCCTACAGGTATATTAATGTTTTGATTACTAGGTATTACTTAAGACTCACTGGGGTTTTTGGGCAGCCCCGGTGGCGCAGAGATCCTGGAGACCTGGGATCGAGTCCAGCGTTGGGCTCCCTGCGTGGAGCCTGCTTCTCCCTCTGCCTATGTCTCTGCCTCTGTGTGTGTGTGTGTGTGTGTGTGTGTGTCTATCATGAACAAATAAATAAATCTTAAAAAACAAGACTTACTGGGGTTTTTCCTAATACATAAAGAATATATGACAGTATTACCTGTCCATAACCAAGAAAGTTCATGTTTTATGACTTATATGACTACAAAGGTCTTGGATAATAGTTATGGATCTTCTGTTTCTTTCCACATTACATTCTATCTCTATGAAGGAAATTATGACCATATATAAGATCTATATTCTTCTTGCATAGTATAAAGAAAAGATAAACTAAAAATAAGAGGCTTAATTCTTCCTTTAAAAATAAGGGAAGAAACCTCTGCACCCCTTAACCCTTTCACATTTTCTTATAAGGCTTACTGTAGAAAACTTGCATCTTTTTCCTTTGTTTCCTTAAAATGTATGTAAATCTTTTAAAAAGCTGAATAATCCAATTGCCAGCAGCTGTATGACACTATAATGTCTTTCTCAAGGACCCGGGGGCCATCTCTCTGAAATGTAATCATCAAGAAAGATAGCATCCCTTTCTCCTGGTTTCTGTTGGAGGGTAGGGGTCTTAAGTCAGTGGGTACCCAATACGTTGCCAAAGTACCTCTTATCATAAAAATATTAAAGTTCATTTTTTTCTTTGGAAAAAAACAATTAGCAAGCACAGATGGCTACCCCAATTATCAGGTGAATCTAGGAAGAATGAAGTGCGATAAATGGTGCTGTCAAGTCCTCTTATTTAAGGACTAGTTATTGTTTATCATGAGAACATCTATGCCATAGGGGTTGTATCTGCTTGACAATATAAAAAGGTAAGATTTCTTTCTGGTTTAAAGCCCATTCTTTAACAAAGCTATTTTCTTTCTCTTCTACTTTTGTGGAAAGGTTTTCTGAGGTGGCTGAAGATCTTTTTTTTAATGATATTCCCCAACACTACTAACTCTGTCTAACTTGCTGATTCAAAGACACTGCCCCCAGAAATTCTTCTCTCTTTCATGCCTTTTAAAACATTTTTCCTTAATTGATCTTTCTCATTAGCTGGAGTTTCTTCTATCCTGACTTTACACCCCTTCAAAAATGATTCTGTCTTTCTACTCTTATCTTCTCTCAAAATAGGACAAGCTCCTCCTGTATGTCATTTCTGATAGACACTCTCATTAGGCTTTTGACTTCACTACTAACTAAAATTGTTTTGGTTAGTGTCAGCCACAACCTCCAATGACAAAACTTTATAGTCTTCACATTTCTTCACTATCTTTGACAGCAGTGATCACTCCCTCTAGTTTGAAACCTTGTCTTCTTACTTCTGGGACACGACCTCACTTATTTCTACTACTGGCTCACTGTCTGGTGCTTTTTATTCTTCTTTATATATTCCTCCTTTTCTCTCAAACTCGAAACCATGGAGTGCCCCTGGGATCAGCCCTAACTTTCTTATCACCTTGATCTACGTCAACTTTGCTGGTGGTTGCATTCAAGCTCATAGCTTTATATATAACCTCATAATGATGTTTCCCAAAAATATCTCTCCTGTTTGGATTGCTCTCATAAAATCCAGACACATTTCCATATGCTTATTTGACATCGCTTAAAGGAGCAAATCTTGTGAACATAAAATCCAGACACATTTCCATATGCTTATTTGACATCTCTTAAAGGAGCAAATCTTGTGAACTATATACCTAAATCTAAATATCTAAAACCTAAATTGTATATCTAGTAAATACACCTAAAATCTATGAAACTGCATTTCCAAAATCTAGAATCTAACCATTTTCACCACCTCTGTTTAGTCATCATCCTGCACCAAGTTATCATCATCTCTGAAGTGGCTCGGTGCTTCCACTATGTCCTTCCACAGCCTATCCACAGCGCATACCAATCCTTCGCTTTAACCTACATGATAATCTCTGTATTCCCCTCAGAGTAAAATACATAGTTCTTACAAAGACCTACAAGGCCTTATAATATTTTGCACTCTACTAACATTCTGAAATTGTCACTGATGATTTCCCCCCCACACTGACTTTCTTACCTGCTCTTTAAACACATCAGACATTTCACACCACTGACTTCAATGGTTTTTCCTCGGATCTAGAATACCCTTCCTTTGGATTACTGCTTGTCTTATTCTTTAACCTTTGCCAGGGCTTTATAAAAATGGTATATATTTAGGAAAGACTTTCCAGAATGCTACATACAAAACTATGCATGTTTCATCAGGTGTGGCATTTCTGGTCTCTCCCCCTCTCCTTCCATCTCTCTCTCTCTCACTCTGTGTGTATATATACATGTATGATGTCTATATATCATATATATAGAGAAATGTCCATATTAATAGAAATGTCCATTTCTATAGTTCACACGCTATAAAATTTGTGTATGTGTATGTATGTATGTATGTATGTATGTATAATGTAGTTTCAGAATCACTGACACCATACATGGAAATCAACTAAGTGACATTCAGTATTTTAATAGTAGTTTTAGTTTAAATATACAGTGAAATGTACAAATATTATTTTTACAGTTTGATAAGTTTTGACAAATGCATACACCTGTGTAATCAGACCCTATTAAGATATAGAACAAAGCCATAATCGCAGAAAGTTCCTTCATTCTCTTCCTAATCAATGCTCTTATGTCCAAAACAACCAGTTTGCTGTTTTTTTTACCATATTAGTTACCATATATTAGATATATTAAAAATGACACTTTTATGGGTATATACTTTCATTTCTCTTGGATAAATACCTAGAAGTAGAATCTATATGCCATAGAACAGCTATATGGTTGTCTTTTTCATACAATGCCAAAGCACTATCCATTGTCCTATATCAGTTTACACACCCATTACACACAAACTCTTCCTACTTGCCACCATTTTCATATCTAGACTTTTAAATTTCCACCAAACTTCTAGTTCTGTAGAGCAATTTTATCAGGGTTTAAACTTGAATTTCCTTTATGACAAATGTTCATTTTCTTGTTTGTTTTTCTCTCTTTTTCTTAACTCCCATTGTATATCTCCCTTTGTGAAATGTCTATTCAAGAGTTTTGCTCATTTTCTAATATGCAATGTTTCATGAATTTGCATATCATCCTTGCACAGAGGCCATGCTAATCTTCTGTATATTGTTCCAATTTTAATATATGTGCTGCCAAAGTGGGCACTTGCTCTCTCTCTCTCTCTCTCTCTCTCTCTCTCTTTTTTAAGATTTTATCTATTTATTTTAGAGGCAGAGAGAGCAAGTGGCTGGAGGAGGAGGAAGAGAGACAGCAGACTCTGCACTGAGCACAGAGCCCCATGTGAGGGCTCCATCCCACAACCCTGAAATCATGACCAGAGCTGAAATCAAGAGTCAGACTCTTATCCACTCAACCTGCTGAACCACCCAGGTGCCCTAGCACTTGCTTTAAAAAAAAAAAAAAATACTGGCTTATTTGTCATTTTATTGTCACATGGGATTTTTATGTATTTGATTTGTTTTTATTTTTTTATTTTTTATTTTTTTGATTTGTTTTTATTTTTTAACCTATACATTTTAAAAATAATTTCTTCTAGGTTGTGGCTTATTTACTGATTTTTCTTTAACAGTGTTACTTGGCAAGTAGCATTTTTTTAAAAATTTAATGATGTCTGATATTTTTATTTACTTGCTTAAATTTTTTAAGGTGTTTTTTACTCTTGTCTAAGAAATATTTGCCTGTCTCCAAGTCATGGAGATATTATCCTCTGTTTTATGAGATTTATAGTTTTTGCTTTTTATGTTTAGGTGTATCATTTATCACAACTTTTATACATGGTGTGAGGTAGGGTTAATATTCTTTGTGGCACAGATATATAATATTCTAAATATTTGTTGAAAGGCCTTATTTACTGAATAGCTTTGGCAACTGTCAAAAATAATTGACTAAATGTGAGTGGGTATATTTCCAGACTGTCTATTCTGTGCTTTTGATTTTTTTTTTCTATCATCATGTCAGTATGGCTATAGTATTACTATTCTAGTTGTGTAATAGTTTTGTAAAGTGAGATTTTTTTAAGATCGGTTTTTCTTTTTAAAGTCTTTGTACTTCCATACAGTATGTCAATTTTAGAGAAATTCTGATAGAATTATGACTGTGATTACTTTGAATCTATAAATTAATTTTGAAAAAAAACTGTCATTTTTCACACTATTGTCCCCTCAAAACCATAGGTATGGCATTTATATCTCTAATTATTTAGCTTTCTTTTCCTCATAAATATTTTGTAGCTTTGCATCTTTCACTTATTTTATTCAATGTATTTCTAAGTATTTTATTGATTCAATAGTGTTAAAATTAATTTTAAAGTTTTTGTTTTGAAATAATTATAAACTCACAAGAAATGTCAGAAATAATGAAACAAAAAAAAAGAAATAATGCAACATATGTAGCTTCCTCTAATGGTGACACATTTTATAACTGCAATACAACACTGAAATCAAGAAAAATAATGTTAGTATAACATTGTTAACTAGACTACAGACCATATCCAACTTTTACTGTTTTTAACTTACATTTGTGTCTGTGGATGTGTATAGTTCTAGACAATTTCATTCCATGTAATGATTTGTTTAATCACCACAAAAATTAACTGTTCTAAGCTGTTCTATGACTACAAAAAAACTACTGTATTCCATTCCTGTCCCATGGCAGCCACTAATCTATTTTCCACCTCTATAGCTCTGTCCTTTTGAAAATGTTATATAAATGAAATTATACATAATGCCATGTTTTTTAATTACTTCAAAAGAATCTTGGGAATCGGTGGAAGTGGGTGGGAGTACAGATGAAAAATTTAACCATGAGTTGGTAATTGTCAAAGCTTGGTGATAATCTATAAGGGTTCATTATATTCCCTACTTTGACATACTTTTAATATTCCCTTGATCATAATAAAAAGTAAGGGCTATTAAAGAAGAGACAAAATATTTAGGTAGAGGATATTTAGAATAGAAAAAAGGGAGAAGAATGCTGTCTAAAGTTGGAAAATACATTAGAGAGAAAAATAACTGGGAATGTCAAAAGCTAGATAGAAGAAAAAAAGAAGAAGAAAAAAGCCAGATAGAATATAACCAGAGAAATTAAGTAAGGTTGACTGAGATAGCAGTAATAGGCATTATGATTAACTTCATGTAGTTGTTTTAGAAATGAGAAAAAAAAAATCAATGATATAATGTCCTCAAAGTCCATGCACATTATTGCAAATGTCAGGATTTTCCTCTGTCTCATGAAGAGATTTCATCATTATTCAGGTGATAAAAAGAAAGATATATAATATTCCAGTGTGTGTGTGTGTGTATAAATTCCCATCATCAAAAAAATAGAGAAGATAGATTATACATTCATATCTAGTCATAAATGACAACTCAAAGAATACAAAAAGATAGCTTCCATTCCTAAATAATAATACAAACAATAAAAAGATGGCTTCCAGTCTCAAATGTTAACATAGGTGATAGAAAAAATATGACTTCAAGTCATAATTGCTAATGCAAGACTTAGAGAAAAACTGTTTCCTGTCATAAATGAGAACTCAGATGAGAGAAAACAAAAAGTTTCAGTCATGAATTATAACTCAGGTTCTAGAAAAAGAAGTTTTCCAGTCATGAAAAGTCAGAGAGTAAAGAAAAAAGATTTCCATCATAAATGGTAACTCGGGCAATTGAGAAAGATATTTTCTAATAATTAACAATAACTCAGCTGATAAAGAATGAAAAGTCTCCAGTCATAAATGATAACACACAAGATAGGAAAGAATGTTTCCCAGTCATCAGTTATAGCTCAGGTAAAGTAGAAATAAAGTTCTCAGTCATAAACAGAAATCACATAATAGAGACAGAAAGACTTTCAGTCATAAATGACAATTCAGGTGGTAGAGAATGAAAGTTTTCCAATCACAAATGATAAATTAGGAGATAGGGAAATAAAAGTTTCCAATGATAAATGATAAGTGAGGTGACAAAGAAGAGTTTCCAGTTATAAATGGTAATACAGGTGATAGAGAAAGGTTTCCAGTCATTACTGAAAACTCACATGATAGACGCTTTTCAATGATAACTAATAACTCAGATGACCGAGATAGACTGTTTACAGTGATAGATGGTGACTCGTGTCATAGAGATAGGGGAATTTCAGTCATAAATGATAATTCAGGTGATAGAGAATGAAAGTTTCCATGACAAATGATAACGTAGTTAATAAAAAAATGTTTTCCGTGCATAGTAATAGAGAAAAGAGTTTTTCAGTCACAAGTGGTACGTCACGTGCCAGAGAAAGACCAGTTTCCAGCCATTAATGATAACTCAGGATATAGGGAAAGGTTTCCAGTCATAAACAAGCCAGGTGATAGCAAAAGGTTTCCAATCATAAATGATGACATGTTATAGAGAAAGAACTTTTCCAGTTATTTTTGATAACTCATATGATAGAGAAAAAGATTGCTAGACAAAAATAATAACTCACATGATAGGGAAAAAGGGTTTCCAATTATAAATAGTGACTCATCTGCTAGAGAAAGGTTTTCAGTCATAAATAATAACTTATATGATAGAAAAAAAGGTTTACATTCATAAATAATAAGTCAGGTTCTAGAGAAAGTTTGAAGTCATGAATGATAACCCAGATGCTAGAGAAAGATTTCTAGTCTTAAACAATAAGTTAGGTAAGAGAGAAAGAATGTTTCCAGTCTTATATCATTATTCAGGTGATAAAAAAACAAGATTTCTAGTGAAATATAATTTTAAGTAATAGAGAGAGAAGGTTTCCGGTCATAAATAATAACCCAGATGATTAAAAAAGTGAAAGAAAATAATTATACATTGCAATGTGTATGGAAAGCAAGCAAAATATATTAAATAAACTGAATTGGTGATCCTAAAGAAATACATGCAAAAAAAAAAAAAAAACAACTTGATTTATCACATGCATGTCATAGATTCCAAGCTTTTCCATGCGAAGATGAGTTAAAAGTAGTATTACAATTGAATTTACTCTTTATACAGTAGTTAGTATAGATAAGGGAACAATTTAAATAAATAATACTAGATTATGATACAGGAAATATATAGGGAAAAATTAGCCAATATGGAGGAGTCTTGAAAATGGACCAAGGTGATTTAAAAATATTACTCTCTTTAAGGGCAGCTTCAAGCAAAATGGACAGGAATTTTCAGATTAGGATGGCAGCTACTGTGTGGATTTGTGACTCACTGGAACCAAACAGAGGGGAAAAATTTCGTTTAGTGTCATATTCCAGAGCAGCTCACTCCAGTAGAACTTCCTGCAATTTTCTATGTCTGGGCTGCCCAGTATCTTAGCCACTAGACACATGTGATTACTGAGCACTTGAAATGCTGGCTAGCATGACTGAGGAACTGAATTCTTAATTTAGTTTGTTTAACTAATTTGAATTTAAATAGCTACATGGAGCTAACAGAATATTGGACAACACTGGTCTAGAGAAATCAATAAATTACCTCCTTTCAATCAACCTATTTCAACCATCCAGATTTTGGAATTAGTTATGGATCTAACTGGATTTTCTGTTCCTTAGGAATTGTCAACTCAAAGAGATTATTATATAAGACTTGTTCTTATTTTCCCTCCCAGGGGCCCAAATATACATGTATTTGTATTTATACTTATGTAAATATTTATATCACCAGTTATTGCCTAAAAGACATATTTATGGCCAAATCAATATAGGTGGGCCCCTATGTTACATACAATCATAAGAAAAAATATATAAGAAACACAACTTCACTTGAGTCTTTTCTTGAAGGGGAAATAATATCCACGCTGATTTTGAACAATCAAGTAAAACATATATACATATATCTTACGTAAAAACAATTAAGTAAGGAATATACATATAATCTAATATGTGTATTAGATTGACTTTGAATAATGATTCTGGCATCTAAGTTGATAAATTGACTCACATCCTTTAGTTATATATTAGCGTAGTCTTAAAACAAAACAAATAAAAAAAAAAAGATCCAATTTGGCTGAAGGAAGACACTAAACCCATGGGGATTTTGAAATAGCTTAAGCAAGCAAAACTTACATTCTGCTATTATCTGCATTTTAAAATGTGCTCATTACTTAGCTTCTGGGCAGATATAAGAGGCTAATTACAATACTTAAAGGAACATACAGTTACGTTTCAACTTTCCCATCTACCTGCATCATCAGGCAAAAACCTGATTAAACAGATGGGCCTCACCCCATGACCCTGAAAATCAGTACTGAGATTTTGGAGAAACAAGAAAAGAAAGTGCCAAACGGTGTTTATTCTTCATGGAAAAAGCCCTAAGGCATCTAAATATGCTAATGCTGAATCAGCATTACACTTTGAACTTAGCAAAATCAAAAAATAAACACCACCACAAAACAGCTTTATTGTGATTCCTTAAATCATGAGATATGAGAATTATTACTATGTATTTAAATACACTAATTATTCACATTTAAGAATCTATGGACCTGCATTTCCCTAAAAGGCTATTTCAGTATTGAGTTCTATTACAAACCAAGATGAGACATAGACAAGAATCACGTTGAAAGTAACAATTTGAAAACCTGAAGACACCTTATAGAAAGTAAACAGCAAAACTACCATACACGTATGATCCTGAGTCTCAGTTTATACATGGCTTAAAATTTACATTAATAGTAGCTTAATTACATTTGGTTAAACATTTCACAAAATAGGAGTACACCTTCTGATTATTATCAGTTTCCAAAACTAAACTTGAAATTATACCTTCTCAGAAGAGCTTAAGGAACTAAAAAACAATTAACTTAAGCCTAGTTATGCAAGCTTTTCAGAATTAACATTTAGCAAATTCTCAACAATTTTTATTTAAGAAATCCCAGATTAGATCCACACCAACCTTATAGCCTTTTTATTTAGATATCAACCTCCAAACTTATACACATGCATATAATCAATTCATGAACTCATTTATTTAATACATGATCATTAAATATTTTCTGTGTCAGCTATAGAGAGGGTAAGCCCTATGAATAGAAAAAATAAAAGTTATACTCTTTGTACTAAGGAGGCAGTCAACTTACTATAAACAGAATGATGTGTAAGATACCCAGGAGGATAAAAAGAAAAATGTAGTATGTATTTTATGTATTTTCTTCTTAACAGAAAAAAATTATGATAATTAAATTGCTTAGATGAACTTTTCATTGCTCTTTTAAAATATAACTTTTATGAGCTTTCAAGTTACATTTGAGTCTAATTAGATGTCACTGCAATATAAAATGTGATATCTTAAAACAAAAGTACTATATAGTGTCTCTATACAAGGAACAGAATAATGATATAGAAGTCACTTAATACTCCTATTTAATTCCTTAAGCATTTTTCCTCTTTCTATTCTTATGTTTTTTTGTTGTTGTTGTTTTTGCAGTAAATGTAGAAAAGTAAATGCAGAAAATGTAGAAAAATAACAGACATTTATAAAATAACTATTCGATTCAGAAATGGATCAAGCATTCTTCATCTTATATCCTGCACTGGCCAGTTGATTGGGTTGTCAGATGTCAAATATTCAATGTTGTGATCAAGAACAGGTCTTACCTCTGATAGAAGCGGATAGAAAGGTATGACTAACATAGTAGCTTGATTGTGTTTCTTACTACCTCTTAGTACTTCACCCACGATAGAGGCCCAGTAGAATGGCAAGATAATGTTAGTCAATATAATGTTTGTCATAGCTTTTGGCCATTACCCCAATGCATTCTTAGTTACCTAAGTTGCAGAGAATTTGAGATATAAGGTGTAGGGGAGGTAGAATTTCCCTCTACCCTCTTAAGATTTTTTGACTAGGCCTGCGAATTAAACTGCCATAAAACACTTTAACAGGAGGAAAGCACAGAAATTTATATAAGTTTCATGTGCCACAGGAGCCCTCATAAAGAAATGAAGACTGAAAACAATGGTGAAACCTACTTACTTTTATATTAGGTTGAACAAGGAGAAGCAATTATGGAAAAGTAAACTACATGGGAAGGCTAAAGGAAGATAAAAGTTATTGGAGCAAGATTTATTTGCATAGAATTCTCATGGCTTTGACTTACTCATTTCTTTTCTCCTGATACAGGATAGGCATCTTTCACATGGGAGTTTTTATCTTCTGTTTTGGGGGAAAAAAAATGAGAGATTAAAATGTCTCCCTTACACCTGCTGTTTCTTAAGTGCTTTTAGCACAAGATCATCCTTATGTCAACGTGGCATATTCTCACATGCTTCAAAGATTTTTCACTCCCTCTCCCTCTCCCTCCCCTACCCTATCCTCTCTTCTCTTCCCCTTCCTTCTTTTGTTTTCTCTTTTCCTTTCTCTCCTCCTCTTTTCCTTTCTCTTCTTTTCTTTTCTAGAATAAGCCAGAAATGTGGCCTAGTCTAAAATCGAACTCAATAGCCCACTTTTACCTCATAAATTGGGATCACAATCCAGCATCAAATCTGTATTCACTCATGAATTCAACCAATTTTTTAAGCCCTACTATTTATTGCTCCAGGCACTGAGGATACAGGTCAATGACCCTCACATCTTGTATTTATTTAGACTCTGCTACTCAAAATGGCAATATGAAAACAAAAAGACAAACTTAAAAAATTTCACTTGGAACTACAGGAGATCTGCCTTTCAAGGAAGAGAAAGTTTAGCTTCCCCTTATCCCACCAACTTTGAAATATGAACTAACATCGCAGTAAAACAAATCCAAAGGGATTCCAACCTTTTTTTAGGATTCTCAAGATAATAAACCAAAGTTGAAATTGTTTTACTTGCTACTTAAACAGTGCTACTGTTTCTACTTTTCTTTCTTTGTTTAGGGACTCCTATAGCCTCTAAAGCTCTATCGAAATTTTTAGTAAAGAATGACTTAATCAAAGACAAGTTAATAAAATACATTAATATAGATTTCAGATAATGTATGAGCATTCTAAAAATGCTGTCTGTTTACACACTAATATTCACCACATCTATTTTTAGTTGCTTTTTTTTTCAAATAGTTTTACTAAATGAAAAAGGACTAGTAATTCCAATATGATAGTTTCAATATGGTATAAGGAAGTTCAATACAATAAACATTTTATGAGATAACTATCAGACTACTTAAAGTATAAGAATGTTCAATATTAAAATTTATAATGTAGTTTGTTCTACGAATAAAATTATCTTTCCTGATAATTAGCCACTCCCACCCAGAGATGGAACTGATAGATATGATCGACATCATTAAGAAACACAATACTTGAGTGAATTTCTTAGAAAGAAAAAATAACCCAAAAGCCAAAGACTTCCCTTGAATTCTAATGTAGTTTTCAGTTCAATATATTCTACTTGCTTGGAGTTATGACCCTTAGATATTAGTCCTTTGAATGGCATAAGAAATGAATATTAGAAGGACTGATTTAAATCTACTTTCTCACGTAGTCTCCACTGGATTGACATGAAACATCAATATGTTCTCAGGCTTGCAGAGGAAGAGTTCAAGAAAGAACTGCCTTTTAAGAGTGAAATTCCCATTTGAATTCTCTTCTACATAGATACATTAAGAGAAAGGTACTGGATACATGACTTGATTAAATCTAACAATGCAGGCATGCCGGACTCAGAATTCTCAGGGGACTAAACTGAATAGAGAAAATAAATGCAACATATTATTAATTCAACCTCCTGCCAAAATATAAAAGGTAGTAGATTAATGTGTATAGAACTATATAAAGAATTACAGTTCAAACTAATTAAGTTAAGAAAGCAAGTGATTTGTTATTTCTTAATTAATGCAACTAAGCCCATATTGCCCTTTTCATGCTCTCCTAGCACTAAAAACCTCCCTTTTCACTGAAAATATTTCTATGTTGATTTCTAAGTTTCAGTTTTATTTACTTAACACATTCTTTTTCTAGACTCAATGTTAAGTTCTTTGCGGGCAGGACAATATATTTTCACATTTGCCAATGTACACTATAAATGACCCAAGCCCTTTCCACCTATTGTCAAAGGTTGCTTATCACCAATGATCCAAATGCTTGACTCTTGCATGTTCCCCTGGAGAAAAGCACATTCTATCCCACAACTCACGAGTTCTGTTCTTTTAGAGCCTTTATATTTATGCCAATGCTCCTTCATAAATGCTTCAGATTTCAGTGAAAGTGGTAAATAAACTCAAAATATATTTTCAGTATCTAGTAGTTGTCCTTATAGACATTGGGTGGAGAAAAAAAAGTTAACTAAGATAAAGTTTAGAAATCACCTGAAGATCTGTTTATTTCAGGCTCTTGTTCACATAAATGAATAATTCAAAGAGAAACCAGAGAGAAGACTCCCAATCTCTCCATATCATAAACAAGGCTCGTGATACCCATCAGATCTCCATTAAGGAATTTTACAAATGCAGGCTCATTTCAACCAAACTACCTAGAGTAAAATCATATGGAGAGCAATATAACTTGGCATTTTTAAGAGTAACTTCTCAGGTACAATGCTACTTGGGCAAAATCTACTTTGATTTGTGTTAAGAAATGGAGTTAGATAAGACACTTCAGAGTTTCTAAGACATAGGAGATTTGGAAATGTTTCAGCATGAGGAAGAAAAATAACAAAATAAGGTAATAGGAACAAGAAAAGAAGATAGGCACGGGCTACAAAAATTTTAGATCCTGAGAAATATTAAGAAAGAGAAGGGGAAAGTGGCTGAAATCAGGGCAGCAGGGCCTAAATGAGCCAGAGAGTGTCATAAGATTGGCACAAAGCCACACACTCTGATACTTTAGTAGAAAAATGATCATTTTAAATCAACATGTGTAAAGAACCAAATCTGCCAGGCACTAAGTTATTGTCTCTCAGGCCCAAAACCACCTGTACACATTTTGCTTTGAGTATTGAGGCTAGCACTCCATAAACATTTCTCCCTTGCCAATAGGGAGTTAGAAGGAGTTGGCACACTTTTACTTGAAAGAGCTGGGGAGTAAATAGTTTAGGGTTTGTGGGCCATCTGCTCTCTGTTGCAACTGCTCAACTCTATCTCCGTAGCATGAATGTGATACAGAAGAGCTTGGTTCCTGTCTCACGGAGTCAAATAATGAATCTTGGGGACAACAGAGAGTGAGCAAAGTGATAGAAGTTTATTAAGCAGAGATACAGAGAAAGCTCTCAGAAGTGAGAGGGGTCCCCACAGGCTTGTCACTGAGGGCTTTTATGGTCTGTTTTTTTTTTATAGGAAACTGTCCAGGGAACTGGGTAAATTTCTTGTCAAGATCAGTGGCTATTTAGAACAAACATGGTGGACTTATAACTATCATAATAACAAACAAGATGTTTTGTAAATGTCAGGAGCCCAAACAAGGTGTTCCTTTCTCTCAGGTTAATATCTCTTCCATAACATTTCTCTATATCTGGGATTTCTGTGAGCCTAGTCAGGTAACCCATTGGCCTTGAGATTCTTGGGCCATCTTGGTTTGAGCAGGAACTACTGATAACACCTTATTGCTATATTTCTTTGTGGTCTGGTAGCCATTAAGGGGGGATACTCCCTAACATTTGGACTTAGGGAGCCAGGTTTATTTTTCCTGTTTTTACTGTCTTAATCTGTTTCCTTGTGAAGGGTAGGAGTCTGACTCTGGGGCCTTTCCCTTATCTTTTCGTGCCTAGCCCCATCTGCCCCTAACTTGTTCCACATCAAATATACCCAGTAAGTCAACAAATGAACATGGATGTGTTATAGCCAATCTTTAGAGACACTGAAATTTTAATTACATATAATTTTCACCTGTCAAAAATCTTTTAAAGTTTAAAATATGTTATATATATATATATATATGAACTCCATAAAGTATATTATATATATATATATATATATATATATATATATATATATATATATATTAACTCACCAGACTACAAAAACATGAGGCAGGTGAGGTTTGGCCCACAGGCTATAATTTGCCACTCTCTGCACTGGGGCAAGATGGAGGGAGAGGAGAAGGAACTGGCTTCTGTGTGTCTGCCTTCCAGGCTGCATTACTCCCACAATCATGCTTCACCCTTTCAGGAGTGGACCAATGCCACTCTCCAGTCATTTGCTTGCCCTTGCTCTCTGGGAACCAGCTTCACCATGCTCTCTTAGATCTACCTGAACCAATCTAGCTGCATTAGAACCCTCACTCCAGGGATCCCTGGGTGGCGCAGCGGTTTGGCGCCTGCCTTTGGCCCAGGGCGCAATTCTGGAGACCCCGGATCGAATCCCACATCGGGCTCCCGGTGCATGGAGCCTGCTTCTCCCTCTGCCTATCTCTCTGCCTCTCTCTCTCTCTCTCTCTCTCTCTCTCTCTCTGACTATCATAAAATAAATAAAAATTAAAAAAAAAAGAAAGAACCCTCACTCCACAGTGCCCCTCCTTGGAGTTCTTAAAGAGGAGCACCAGGTGCTGCTGCTTCCTCCTCAGAGTTCTGGCCCATAGCTCTGTGGGACCCTTCTCCATGGTCCCAGGAAACCTGCATTCCATTTTAAGCACTACCTCCTCTAAGGTCTGAGTTCCAAGTCTGCATGATTCTTTTCAGAGTCTAGATTCTGAGACCCCTAAACACTCCCTTTGAAGTAGCAAGAATAGTTTCTATTTTCCTGACCGGATACTGACACAAGAATAGGCCTCTTCCGGCTCTACAGCCTGCAGTACTCAGGGAGCAATTACTGAATACTAGTTTGAGAGTGGGGGGTGGGGTGGGGGGCTGTTGTCATTATCTTCCAGCTTTGATTATTTGCTTTCCTTCCAAAAGTTTCTGCCCCAGGAAACTAAAAACAGGCTCACATACAATCTTTGAGGCCTGTTCCTAGTTCCTAAGAGGTGCTCTCAATTCAGTTTCTCTCTCACACTATGGCAAGTTAACTAGATTATCCCAGCCACACAATATTCAATGATTTCTTTTAAAGTTCCCAGGCATAATTACCTCTCTAATTATACAAAACAGAAAATTTCAAGTGTTTTGTAACATAACAACCACTAACATTTACTCACTTACTATTTTCCAAACATGATGTTCAACGAAGAACATATTTTTAATTAAAATCTTATAGTAATCTGTCATATAGCTAATATTAATTTGCCTTATGTAGATTCCTTAGCATATAGTTAGCAATTTTTTCAATCACACATATAATAAATATCAAAATCATCAACTAAATCCAAATACTTTGACTCCAGATTTCTGCTTTTTAATCACTGTGATGTATTATTTCCCAGTGTAATGCCTGTTGTGCATCATCCAGGGTCCCTTTTAAGATTGTAAAACTGATTCCCTTAGCTGTGGGGACTATTGCCCATTTTCTGGAAATTGCTCTGGGATTGAAAGAACTGTTTCACTCAAGGTCATACTGCCTTCCAGAGGCAACTGGTATTCAGTGTCATATTCAGCTGCTTCATCATACTCAGGGACAACTGTGAAGGACTATCTCAGTATTTAGCTCTGCATGGGGTCAAATGGGACACCGAAGCCCAATTTATCCCTCTATTCAACCCTATTTCCTTCCCTTTTCCACACCAGTTAAACTGAAGAGCTTAATAATAAATCTATTACATGATAGTCCAGTCTCAAAGTTGGCTTCCTAGGGAACAAGACTTCCAAAACCCAAGTAATTTAAATAAAACCAAATTTGTTTAACATAATTTCATACCGAGAGAAGGTTTATGGACCAAGGAATGAAAATCTTACTATGAACACTTAAAATAAATAATATCTTTAAAGTGCTAACCTTAAGTTAGTTATTAAGTTTGACAGTAAACATATTTTCTCTAATATAATCATAAAATAGAGCATCTTCTAGTTTCAGAAGAGGGTAATTAACTTGCCTAAGGTTACAGTTATTGGTCTGGATGTGAACCAACATCTCTTAACTCCAAAATCTATTATACTTCTTAATGTATACTCTAACTATAAACTAGCTTGGTAAAGAAAGATGACCATCTGTTTATAAAAGTTAAGTTGAACAAACTCAAAATTCAAACTCAGGGGAACCCTGGGTGGCGCAGCAGTTTAGCGCCTGCCTTTGGCCCAGGGCGCGATCCTGGAGACCCGGGATCGAATCCCACGTCGGGCTCCCGGTGCATGGAGCCTGCTTCTCCCTCTGCCTATGTCTCTGCCTCTCTCTCTCTCTCTCTCTCTCTCTCTCTCTCCTACCATAAATAAATAAATTTAAAAAAAAATTCAAACTCAAATGGTTATTTGAATACCATTCAAATCGGGTGGGTTTCATATGGCAGCACTGTAGATTAAACTTACTTAATAAGACCACTATTAAAAAGAAAAACAAAAAAAAACAAAAAAAAACAAAGTTATATAAGACTTTTTATTTTGTTAATTTGTTTTCCAGAAATTAGAAAAATGAGTTTAAAAATCAGATTGTTAACTTGTTAATTTGGCAATGCATTCTGTGGTGGGTATATTGCTATACAAATGAGTTGCAGGTGTGAGTGATTTCTTTAACATATTGAAATATAACAAAATATTTCCACATTTTTTTTCTAAATGCAGTGCATGGTCTCCATTTTTCTTCTGGATTTCAGTCACCGTTCTTTAATTTAATCTGCCATCAGCCTTACTTTCATTAGTAAATAGGGTTCTAGTTTGGAATTCTGACTGTAAGAACCTAAAGTCAGTAGCTGCTACCAAGCCCTATAGCTCAAATACTTGACAGGGTTTCCAGTGAGGATATTAACAGTAGTTGGAATAAGTATCATTCCCTATCATTTTCTGCTCCACAACAACTCCACTATCCTCCCATCCAATTGTGCTTAATTGTCTAAGGATCTCTGGAATGTGTTTAGTTAATGTTAACTATTCTTGCCATTGTCTCCGTTCTTTCCAACATGTAAGCTACTTCCTTAACGTAATTAGCGATATCCTCAGCCTTACTCCATAAAGTCAGGTTAATGAGAAAACATTAATTTCTTTAGGCTAAGAATAATAAAGTCTCTATTGGGTCAATGGCTAGAATTAAAAGGAACTTTAAAAAAAGGTGTAGAGATTTATATTGAAGCTGACTTCTTGAATATTTTATTTGTTCTGTGTAAAAATGCAAATAAAATATATATTAGGTTAGCTTTTGTCAAAGAGATTATCCTTTTGAAAAGTGGATACTAAAAGAATATAAGTGAGAAAGTACATCTAAAAGAGCCCCCAAGCAAGAAAATAAAGTCCACCTGAATTGCCCTGGCCTATCTTAGATAAGATAATATGTTTCTCAAAGGCAATTCATCACTGCCATCATTTGGTATAAAATTAAAGTAGATATTAGATCCATGCTTATTTATCTATATTACTATTTGGAATTCTATTAGAGTATTTGACAGCAGAAAGAGCCATGTATTCACTCCATATGTATTCACTGAGCAATTGCACAAAACACTAGAATGGAAACTGTGGCAAAAGAAGATGAAGAAGATCCAGGCAATTTGCTTACTAAATTTAGGAAAAACAAAACAAAACAACAACTTCAATAGAAGCATCTTCTATTACAAATATATGTAATAGAAGATGCTTCAAATGAGTGCCAAGAAATGCTCCTCTCATATGCCACAGGAACACCCAGGAACTTGATCATGAATCCAATCTCTTCATTTTATCGATTAAGGAAAATAATTGGAAAAGATATGTGGAATCCCCTAAGCTCCCAGTTAATTGAGCAAGTTTCCAAGTTATTTGAGCAAGACTAAAATCTAAGAATCCCCTGTCTATCTTGTAATATGTGTGTATTATGAATAGTTAAAACTCCTTGCACAGCATATGATAATGGAGAAGCTTCTGTTTTCACTTGAATAGAGATTGGGCTGAAGCTTCACCAACATAGTCCCTCAACCATCTGTCTTACCTGAAGCTAACAGCTTTTCATTGTTTTCCAAAACTCAGAGTTTAATAGGAAGCAATTATCTCATTAGCCTTATTTGGGGTCAGAAAGAGAGAGAAATGTATACCCACAATGGGGACAAATGTAATCATGGGAAAAATTGTCATACGAACATTTGTGTCAGAGATTTACTTTTTGAAAGTTGTGATAAATAGAATGATGTAGCAGAAAGAATTACATTTTCTAAGAACTGAGTTCAGCCATGTATATTATATTACTGTATATATTATTATATTGAGACTCTATTATTGTATATGTAAAGCTGTAAAACAGCTTTTACAACAGCTGCCAAATATTACAAATCAACAAAATACACATGTGCTTTTTTGCTCAGAAGAGTCTGAGTAGATTTCTGATCTGGGAGGATGGGGGGCCGGTTGTGGTACGTGTGCCACATGTTCCATGAAGGTATTGAAGGACCCAGGCTAGGGCAGGAGCAGTCTTGATTATGTGACTTCCAGTATAACCCATTCCAATCACCTGAGTAAGGAAAATGGTACAGCATAAGTAGGATATTTTAGAGGCAGACCTGAAAGTGGCACAGTCACTTTGTTCATTATTCCGTAGGCTAAAATTTGGTGGCAACACCTAAATAAAAGAGAATGTGGGAAGATTGTAGGCCTATTTGTCAAAGTGAAAGGGAAGAATGGGTTTAAAGGTCAGTTAGCACTCTGTAACACAATCGGATATTTTCCCCACTAAATATCCATGTCACCCTTTTCCCTACACTTAGAATTTACTCAGTCCCTTTCAAAACATGACAACCTAAACTCCCATCTAGTTACCACATCAAGATCAAGGCTCAGGATCTGTGGTCTGGATGCAACTTCCTGTAAAATCCAGCAATTTATAAATTCATAAATGAATAAATAAATATCTCTTGATCCTCCAACTACACACACACACACACACACACACACACACACACACACAATAATTGTGGAGAATAAAACAGGTATCTGCATTATAAACCTCCCATTTGGACCAAGAGAAAAGCAGTGCAATTATCATTTGACAGAAATGATGAAATCCTCTTGAGATAGTAGTGTGAAGCTCCTTTACTAGCAGTGATCTATTCTCAGGAAGGGAACTCCCTTACCATTTTCTATGATCCCTGGTTCCAACCTCTGGAAAGTCCTTTCTTAACTAGCATCCCCCACAGCTACAACTGATCAGGGTTATGGCAGGTATGTCCTCCATGAGTGTTATACATTTTAAGCCTTGCCCAAAGGGCATTAACCCGGCTCACAGAGTCCAATGATTTCTTAGGCCATACTCATGATTTCTTTAGTCATATATATATTTTTTAAGACTTTATTTGTTTATTCATGAGAGACATACAGGGAGAGGCATAAACATAGGCAGAGGGAGAAGCAGGCTCCTCACAGGAAGCCCGGTGTGGGACTCAATCCAGGAACTCCAGGATCATGCCCTGAGCCAAAGGCAGATGCTCAACAGCTGAGCCACCCAGGCGCCCGTAGTCACATAATTTCCAGTTAACTTTTTATACTCCCACACTACTACATTTCCTCAAATATATCTTTCTTTGTATGACATCATTATTTTATGTACCATAGTTTACTTAGCTCTCTAAATGCTTACTTGATATACATTGAAATAGACCTTTAATCTTAGACGTAGATATTTAATCCTAGGTCAGTGGTTCTCAAACTTTATCCTGTGTCGAAAACACCTGGATGCCTTGCTGGAACATAGATTGCTGGGCTCCATCTCCAGTTTCTGATTCAGTAAGTCTGGGTATGGCCTGAGAATTTGTATTTCTAATAAGCCTCTGGTGATATATATGTAGCTAGCGTAGGAACCACACTTTGAGAACCACTGTCATTGTCATTCCTGTGCATATATAGAAAAAGGAAATATAAACAAACATGTTAAAGTATTCCTGAATCTGCCCTCACATGCAGAATCTAACTTTTAGAACTATTTCTCAACTCAGAGTCATTGATGCTGATGTTTTTCAACACAGTATCATCCTCTATGTCATCAGGAGCAATAGAGAACAAATCTATAAAATAATTTAACGCCACTGGTACTAGGTTCTCAAACTGGCTTTGTGTTAAAGCACAGGTAGTCTACTTCCCCCACTTACGGACTATTTATCCACCACTTCTCCCTCTCTCTAAAAAAGCCAAACAACAACAAAAATCCCAAATATGTTCCTATAGTTTAAGCAAGTGTTCTGCTGTTTACTTCTAGATTATTTTAGTGACTGTAACACTCCACTGATTTCATGACAAATCTCAATTTCAGAGATGTTAAAATATGAAAGAAAAGAGCATCTTAGAATCACAAAATAAGATGTTTGGTTCCAGGGTACTTCTTAAGTTAATTACAACCCAAATCTTTTGCTACCTAGTTCATAAATGTGCTGTATCTTCCACCACCCATTTAATGTTGACTATGTTAATACCATCTGAAACAATAAATTTTTTAGGAGGTAACAACCTTCACCTGATTGTTGCAAAAAGACTGAGTCTTTGTTAACCGAGAGGTCTTTGAATCATTGTCTTTTTAAACACATTTTAATCCTACTTCCTACTTTTTATGGTCCAGAAGCACTTAGTGTCCAATAATGTGAATTTTTTAAATCTCTGCTTAGAAATAAGTCATTTTTTTTATTTCTAAGCCCATTTATTTTTCTGTAATAACTTGCTAAAAGCAGCAAATAATCATAAACACAAATTAAAACTTTAGCTTTTTCCAATTCCTCAGCCTAGAGATATAGGAGTGTGGGCTCTTGACTGGTCTTTCAAGTTACAACAAGTGACAGTTTTACCACAATGTTTTGCCACAGCATATAACACAGCTCTCAGATTTTCAATTGACAATATCCTTCCTTGATTTTAACTGCTAAACTGCCAATTCAATGTCACATCTATTATTTTTTGTTAGAGCATTGTTCCATTATAGAGTACTAATGGGTATATTACATTGCATTGATTTGTTCTTAATCAGCTTGAATAATGTCTTGATACAATAAATGTTTACCCTTTGATTACAAGAGTTCAAGGTGGCTTCAGATTGGTTGGGCAGGATATAACCTGAAGGCTAGAGTAGTAGGCTGCTCCACAGTGATTCTGTGATCCAGGAAGATAGAGACTCTTAAGATACCCAATACACAGTTAGAGAGCCTCCCTGTGCATTGCCATTCCAGACCATTGGATGAGGATATGGAGATGGAGAAGTAGACATGGGAAGTTTTATGGAATTTGCACACACATCATCTCTACTCATATTCCACTGGTTAGAATTCAGTCAAGTTAGATTATAAGGAAGTCTATCATATGAGGTCTGTGTTCTTAAGAAGAAAGGAAGAAATCCAATGGACAGCCACCAGCATTTACAAGGAATATCAATTTGTTATCTATTACTTGATAGACTGAGACTTAATTGTCCCAGTGTAACTTTTATAGTTGTAATGATTAAAAATGATAATATATGTCTTAGAGTTCTTTGTAAGCCATAAAGTATCAACCAATGTTAGGTATTAGTACATAATGGCCATATCACAGAATTATATAGTTGCAAAGAAGTTACAACTGTACAAATTTGCTTTTGTAGATTAGTGTCGTCTCTTATCAAGGACACCAAAATTCTCTGAGAATCTTAAATAGAGCCTTCAATTATATTATTTATTTAATTTTTCAAATCAATGAGGTTATCCCTGACAAGCTTTGAAGAAGTTTTCTCTATCTTTACCAACAATGCATTAAAAAAAATACAACCATATATGCTTTTTTAAGTTTGCCAGAGTAGGAACTACACAAGAATTTTATGTTTCCACATGGCTGCTAATTTCTGCTTTCAGAGAAAATGGACAAGCACTTATCTTTTTCAAATACAGCCAGCAAAAATATTTCTCTCAGCACTGGAAACTTTTCAGAGACTATCAGGATCTTTCTCCTTGCAGAATGGTGGCACTCAAACAATACTGACACTAAAGTCTTTTTTTTAAAGATTTTATTTATTTATTCATGAGAGACACAGACAAAGAGAGAGAGAGAGAGAGAGAGAGAGAATGAGAGGCAGAGACACAGGCAGAGGGAGAAGCAGGCTCCATGCAGGGAGCCTGACATAGGACTGGATCCTGGGTCTCCACGATCCCACTCTGGGCTGAATGTGGTGCTAACCCGCTGAGCCACCTGGGCTGCCACACAATAAGGTGTTTAATTGAAAAAAAATCTACCTCATTGTAGCAATAAAAGTCTTTCAATTGATTTTGAATGTCAAATATCCATTTGACATAAACTATTCTAGTAGTCAATGTTAAAGCTTCTGAGCTAAGATTTCTTTTACTCACAAAAAAAATAAAATATTTGTGCATAAATTGAATCAGGAGTGCTCAAGCCCAAACCCTGAAATCCAGCAGTCATCTATAATACTGACAACTACCTGTTCCGCTCTCTTTGTTTAACAAAACCTCTTGAAACAGTATGGTTCAAAGGCTCAGCTGAGAAGGAGACAATTATCTATTCAGATTTTCTGAAAGAGTCTTCAACATCAATGAATTCCCACATAGAAAACAATGAGTCATAGGTATATACAAAGATTTTTTTCTAGTCCAAACACCAAAATTAGGTATTTCTAAGCAATAGAGAGGTTCAACCTTTGGAGAGAATATCAAGATTTACTTTCCCATGGCAATTTTTCTGGCAAGGACATATTTTCTTATTTGGAAGACAAAGACATCCCTTAACATTTATATGAATCGCTGTATACTTCATATGATTCATTGGACCAAAAACAGGCCAAAAATCCAAGTGTAGCTGCAATGCCAGACATCAAATGGTTTTATCTAGCTGTACTTTAAAGGCAAATCTAGCAGTTGCCAGAAACTACTTCAAAATATTAAAATAAATATATATATTGAAATAATGCTATTGATAGATTCACTGAAGCAATGACTTACTTTTCTAAGATAAAAAAGAATCCATGATATTCAAAATTTCTTTTTTCCAAGTTAAGCCAATGAATGCTTTCTTTTACTTGGCAATGCAGAAAGCAATTTTTAAGATGCTTTTATGTTCAAGGTTTTTATGCTGAAGACAAATTCAAGATTTTTTAAGTTCTAACATTTGAAAAATAAGTCACGTGTTTATGATGCACTTTACCATCAATACCATTTTGATATAGACATTAGGCGATTTTGTTCCGCTTATACTAGCAGGAGCCTTGCCATACAAGAGTGACTGGGTCCTATGTGTCTTTTTAACATCAGCACTGGGGATCCCTGGGTGGCGCAGCGGTTTGGCGCTTGCCTTTGGCCCAGGGCGCGATCCTGGAGACCCGGAATCGAGTCCCACGTCGGGCTCCCGGTGCATGGAGCCTGCTTCTCCCTCTGCCTGTGTCTCTGCCTCTCTCTCTCTCACTGTGTGACTATCATAAATAAATAAAAATTAAAAAAAAAAAAAAAAAAACATCAGCACTGAAGGGCAGCCCTGGTGGTGCAGCGGTTTAGCACTGCCTACAGCCTAGGGTGTGATCCTGGAGACCCTGGATCAAGTCCCACATCAGGCTCTCTGCATGGAGCCTGCTTCTCCCTCTGCCTGTGTCTCTGACTCTCTCTCTGTCTCTATGAATAAATAAATAAATAAAAATCTTAAAAAAAAATCAGCACTGAAAAGAAAATAAAGTCTAAGAAACTTTATTGTCTTTCCATTTGTGACATTTTCCCAATATCAGGGACTATATATAAGGAATAGCAAATACTCATTGTCAAGGAAGCACTACACTTTGCTTAATTTCTATCAATAAGAAACTCTGAGCATAATGTCTATTGTACGCCACCTCAAAGTAGTTTACAGTAAAATAACTACATAATCTGACATATCCATAGTTGTTTTAATGCAGAAAATTATCAAAAAAGGACTTGAGAGAAAAATTTTTGTGACTGTTTTATAAAGAAACAAAACTAACACAAATAGAAATTTCATAATTTGTCCTCTGGATATCAAAAAGTATCAAAAACATAAACTTTGAGGACGTGTACTTTCTTAGAGAAACTAAGATATTTCTTTAAAATACCTAAAATTAGCAGCAGAAATCTTGAACATTTTAGAAATTATTTTTCCTCTTATTTTAATGAATAATTAATCTTCCTATATTTATAACTACCCAAAGTGCAGACATTAAGAAAAGATAACATTTGAGAACTCTTATCAGGCCATCTGAGATTTCTCAGAACGACAATGATCTTACAGTTTTTAAAAAGTGCCTCAATCAAATCTTTTGTTGTTGCTTTATCAGCTTTTACTTTTAAATGTGGCATTTCTTCAATTGCTAATGTGCTTTTGGCAAATATGTACAAATGATTTTCTTTAATGGTATGAGTACTGGGATTTTAATATTCTAAAATTAGTTTAAGTATTTCCTTTACAGACTATTATTACTCTTCCATTTAGAAGAAAATTTCTTCTCTAGGATTTATAAATGTAGCTTATCTTGATGAATTCTTTACATATTATAGAAAAGAATGGCTATAGGCATGCTAGGGATGAAATCCACATCCTTTAGTTTTGAGTTATTTGCTGAAATACACATTTCATAAACCCATGGGGGAAACCATGTCCTTTTTTCTTCCATCTCTAGTAATACAGTTTTGGGATGTGTGTATAAAATGTATTTAGTAAGCACACTTATTTTATGCTTATCTGATTATTTAGTTGTCACTTTCCATTCCTGGTCTTGAATCCTTTAGAACCATTACATCTTCTAAAATGGCAATTTTGCAACTGTCCAATTTTCAAATTAAGATAAAAGATAAATACGTAGTATATTTATATAGGAGTCATTACAAGTGACTATTCAAAATATGGACTTGGTATAAAATAAGACAGTTGCATTATGGGAAGACTACATAGCTTGGAGTTACAGGGCTTGGGCCTAAATCCCATCCATCCCCTCACTAACTCTAATCACTAGAAGATAAGTAAGAAAGAGTTGAGTTCGACGTGTTTAAGGAAGGGAAAGGGTATTGCTGTTTGGTTTAATATACCAAAAAAGACCGAAGGCACAAAATTGAAGAACTTGAAAGAACATACCACTCTGGGGCTTATGTATTATTGAAAGATTTCTGGATTTAACTTCAGTGCAGTGAGATGCCAGCAAATAATTTCAGGTGAGTAAATGATATAATGTGATTTGTATTTGAAGGTTTCCTTGCCAATAAATATAAAATGGACTGTAGGAAAGCAAAGAGAGAAGAAAGTTAGAATGCTATTTCACCAGGTCTCATAGTGACCTGGACCAAGATGCTAGCAGTAGAGATAGAGTAAACTGGATTTGTTTATGGATTAGTAAAAGAGAATAGGTGAAAGGGAGAAATAAAAGACAATTCCTAGGTTCCCACCATGAGACATCTGGATGAATGGCAAGGTCACTCACTTCATTCACTGAGGTGGGAAAGAGCTGGTGATGGAGTAGAGATATATTTGGATTGGAAAAGCTAGTCATATTAAGTATAATTCCAAAAAGAGCTTTCATTTATGTAGTTAAATA
This sequence comes from Nyctereutes procyonoides, assembly GCF_905146905.1. Lineage (NCBI taxonomy): Eukaryota > Metazoa > Chordata > Mammalia > Carnivora > Canidae > Nyctereutes > Nyctereutes procyonoides. The sequence goes on along the minus strand of NW_026575142.1, from coordinate 60,778,977 downwards.
TTTTCCTTGAGCATAGAGTTTACAGTGACTTTATATTCATAGATTATTCCTAAATTAATATCTGGTGAGTTCCTCACATTTCTTATTATATTTCAAAGAAACTGTATGAAAAAAAAAGGGCGGGATCATTCAAGAGAATGCTTGTAATATTCCGGGGTATAAATACTACTTATTTAAAAATTTTATATGAAGGAGTTTTACACAGTATAACAGGATTCCTGAAACTTTTGTTTTATACCCATACTTGATTCTAAATTTGCCTGTGATTTTAATGTTATTTTATCTATATCATTTTTTTAAATTCCCAAATTGAGGCATTTTGTCCTCAAGGTATTACAGCTCTCTTGCCTTCCTGTTCTGCATATCTATCTTCTCATCTGTCTATCTACTCACACACACACACACATACACACACACACTCACTTCCAATGTACTATATGGTTATAGTGTGTAAATCACATGAACTATGTGATTAGTACATGGGTAGTGTTCTTAGTATTCTAAGTGCAAAATTTGGTATAAAGTAAATACATTTGAGACTTGGACAAAGAAGTCTAAGAACAACAAATATCAAGCTTGCCAATATCAGTTAATTTCAATTAGGAAGGTTAGAGAAGTCAAGTAACTCATCTAACATTACGTAAATTACAGAAAAAGGATTATCTTTGATCAATTTAATTCTAAAATTTATGGTATTAATCATTATACGCCACAAAAACTGATTATAGTAATCAGATATGGAGCTAGATCTGCAGTGATTTCTAATTTTCTATTATACTGACATATGTGTCTATATGTATATGTTCTTATAATTTCTGGATTAAAATATTTTCTTTGAGAGAGCCAAGTATTTGAACATAAGCATTCTTCATCATGGATTGCTGAATAGGTCATTAATTAACTTGTTTTCAGATTATTTTTTTCAGCATTATAAGAAAGACATTAGCTAAATATAAACTATGAGTATGCCATTAGAGAAGGTTTGCCTTGTAATAGCAAGAAAACCAGTGGCATAGAAATAAGCACATTTTCAGTGATGGTACTGTGTGAACCAAAAGTCATATAAGTGTGCTGAAAAAATCTACACTAAAGTTTTATAAATGCAGAAACTAAAATGTCACTGAATTATCTACTTATTACATTTTTAAATGTTGCATTGCATGAACTAAAACTTATTCTGAAAAATGTAGACCATATCTTCACGTCTATGGCATATCACTGATATTAAATCTACTAGAAGACTTTTCTCTCTTATCCTTCCGCCAGAGATAATATAGTTATATCTACTTTATTCATAGTATGTTTACTTAATATTCTTTAGAATTATTCTCCCAAATACATTTATTTAAATATAATGTGCTTTCATTTTGTGAAATGCCTATATTTCATTTTAAAATACATGACACAAAGTTTCTAATCTTGAATCTTGGACTCCAATTAATGTGGAACTCATCTGAATTAAACTGGTTAAGTGATGAGAAGGACAGAGAATAGTCTCTAAAGTGCCTAAGAAAAAAGTCCCTACAATTTAATGGCATAGATAAGGTTTAAGGGCTTATCTTTACTTCTTCTTGTAAGATACATATTAAAGAATGTTCATCTCCTTAAGAGATAAAAGGTTGGTTATCATCCTTTGTTAATTGCAACCGTTGCTCTTTTCTATAAAGGTTCATTTACAGCTAACTGCATGCATTTGTCTCCTAATTTAGAGTTGTCAAAACACAGGGAAGATTTATTACTTTCTATCTGACCAGAAAACAAAAAGTAACTTTTCTATCTTTTCTTAAATTATATATGGTAATAGTACCACAAGGAAGGGAAGGGCTACCGACAGTAATTGAGAGCCTATTTTGTATAAGACACTCTGCTAGAAACTTTCACAGTTCTTTTAATAAACCAGTGAAGTGGGTTTTTAAATACAAATGTTATGACAATGAAATCTGGAGTGAGAATGGGAAACTTTCCCAAGATCATACGGGTAATATAAGAACATGGTTTCCTGATTTCAAAGCCATTTTTTCCCATTATATCTCATTGCCTCTCTATGTTTTTGTGGCAATTTGTTCAAATAGTAAGAAATTAGTCATAAATTACTCATGTTAAAAGATACATACCTTTTATCAATTTACCTCCATGATAGCCCTTGTAACTCTCTTCTGTATCCAATGGTTAACTAGTCTTTCAGTACCAAATTTTTGGCTTTCTGAAGTTAGAGAGTAGAATCCTGAGTATCCAAGACAGAGTTACTCCACAGTGATGCTCATTTTTAAACAGTAAATGAAGTATTATCATTTTTTAAAAGTAAAGGATGATGATAACTAGATATTAAATTTAATTAATAAAACTATATTCACAACATTCATAATTAGTGCCTATTTTGACTTTCAAAAATTTAGAAGATAAATTGTATAGTTATCTTAGCTACAGTAGAGGTCTGCCCCAGTGCTACAGCTAAGAGAACAGCAACAAGAAAACCAAACTATGGATCAAGAAAAGCTTTCAAAATGCACTGCCATCTTTATTTAACAGGTAAAAAAAATCAAAATTAATACAAATTATTTGTTTTCCCCAATGTGACAAGTGGAGTCTTCATTTGAATCTAAGCCTTTAAAATGTATACAGTATTGTTCTTTATCGTATGTAAAGACTGAAGATTTTTAGTACAGGGTATTATTGAAGACTGCAAAGCTCAGCTAGTTCCTATACTGGAAGAGAGTATTCAAAAAGAATATGCTAGAGTAAACTAAAGCGTTAAAACCTCATTAATTAGCCCCATTGATTCAATTTCTGTAATAGTTCCTGCAAGAATACATTTGCAATTTAATCTTTACATAGTTTAAAGAACTATTTATCTGTATCATGCTTCACATGATGGTTTGTTTTTGTTACTTTATTTTTTTTTAAATACAGGTTTTGAACCCATCACCCTGAGATCAAACCTGAGCTGATATCAAGAGTCAGACGCTTAACAAACTGAGCCACCCAGGTGCTCCTACATGATATCTTGGATAACGTTCAGCAGGAATCAATTGGGTCCTATACTGCTGAATTATACCAAGCTTCCCTGGCCATTGTCAATTCCATTAGCAGTGGTCAATGGAGAACCTTGTACAGCTCTAGGTAATTTTACCAGTTTTCCAACAAGGGTCAAAATCGAATCCCATGTACCAGTTCAAACACTAGAACTACCTACTTCCACTCAATATTGATGGCACTGCATCTAGTCAGAGAGGGCTCATAAACCTAGAGCAACACTCACCTTTCCAAAGTCAATCTTTTTGCTTCAATTGCCAGATATCAAGAGAAAACTCTAGATTCCCACTTCTATTTCTTTCATTTCATTCTTTTTGCCTCAGTTAAAACACAGCTCTGGTTAAATCTAATTCTCTAGTTACAGCACACTTGCACCAAGCACGAAATCAAACTGTTAACAAAACAATATGTAAAGCAAAGTCTAAAGCTGGATTGGAAAGTCATTTGTTTAAGATCATCAAATAGTTTTCATTTAGATACAAAAGAGAGCTGAAGTAGTATAAGCAAAGCAGTGGATGATAGATGAGGTCAGACATAACAGAAGGCTCAATTGTCAAAGCATCTTAGACTTAAAGAACTTTTGCTCAACTACAATGACCTCCTGGCTGATTTTAAAATACACCGGGTATTGTTTCATCTTTGAACAGATTGTCCCACTTTTTACAGTGCTTTTTCCAAGGAGATGGAGGCCAGTCCCATTTAAATTTGCATGTAAGCTATCTAGGGAATTACAGAATAAAAATGAACAATAGCCCTATGGTTGGGTTCCATTCACATGCCACTTCAAAACCTTGTGATAACAGATTAATCTTTTCTAATGGCATTGGATGGTATTTTTTTTATGGCACATTTTGTGGTATCTGTTATATGTTTCCATCTTTTTGGTAGCTCATATTTGTGTCAGGTAATATAGTATTTATTCTGTAAAAATGGTAGCAAAATATCAAGATGTTAACAGTATTTAATTTTAGATGGAAGGAATACAGATGATTATTTTATTATTTTCAATGTTATTTAAAATGCCAAAATAATTGCAAAATATCATGTGACCATATGAGTGTTCAAATATATTTTGTTAATTTTAATTCTTGTGTTCTTGTCCTAATTATGTGACATTATGCATGACTAATCTTTAGGAGTCATTCCAAATTTCCTGGGAAACCTTTCCTCACCTGCAAAATGAGGTGTTTTATTGATGCTTTCTTGAGTCTCCTCTAGTTCTGGTCTCTGAGCTCAGAATCTTGCTAGAGGCACTGCACGTAAGTAAAACTATAAATAAAGGTGAATAATTTTAAATTTTGAACATGTTTGTTAGTAAATGAGCTTGATCTCTACTGATAATTACTCTAATTTACTGGGGATTTTCTCAATAAGCATTTTGACCACTTGTAAGGAATTATTAGAAAGTGACAGACTCCAACACCTAGAGGGGCTAGAGGGTGGGTGATTGAGGACAGAAAGTAATGCATTTCTATCATTCTTAATTTTACAAAACCAAGCCAAAAGTGAAAAAACAATCTAATACCACAGCTAATGCCTATAACACCAAAAAGCTTTACTTAATACCTGCCAGGAGAGTTATATTTTCCCATTTCTCCTTATTAATTGCTCCTCTAGTGAACTATTATGAATAAAAAAGAGAGAGGAAAGTACAAAAATACTACTTTGAAATAAGCTAAAAAAAAAATTCCCCACACTCAGGTGAGATTTCTGTTTGCTTGTTTCTATGTGTTTTTGTAATTGTTTTTCCAATCAGCAAATTTCCAAGGAGACAAGAAATCTGAACCCATATTCCTATTTTCATTTTCTATTGCCAAGTAGCAAACAAAGCAACACACACGATTTCAGTTTTGTGGGTCAGAAGTCCGGGCATGGTTTAGCAGGAACCTCTGCTCAAGGTCTCAACAAGGTTGTAATTAAGATGTCAACCGGACTGCATTCTCATCTCGCTTGATTAGTGAAGAATCCCCTTCTAAGCTCATTGAGGTTGTTAGCAGAATGCCTTTCCCTTCCATTATGTGACTGAGAGCCCAGCTTCTTACTGACTATAGGAAAAGAACTGTCTTCAGGTCATAGAGCCACCTAACATTCTCTGCCACGTGATCCTCTTCATGACAATGTCACAACATAACTTTTTGCTTCTTCAAGGCCAATAGGGAGAATGTCACCTTCCAGCTAAAAAAAATGAAGTCTTATACAATGTAATCTAATCATGGAAGTGATATCCTATCGTCTTTACCATTTTCTGTTGCTTAAAGATGGGTCATAGATTCCACGTGCACTCAACAGGGAGGAAATTACACAAGAGTCTGAAACATTGGAGAGTCACCAGGGTATATGTTCACCGCAATCTCCCAAGATGTGTCAGACCATAGTTTGAGTTTGGAGAATACTAGAGAATTAAAAAGATGAGGACTTTACAGATCATCTAGTCTAAATGCTAATATTTCAGAAATTGGAAAACAGACTCAAGGAAATAAACAATAGTCTGAAATATAATGTATTGGGTGGCAGAGCTGATTTGAAATCATAGTTGTCCTGAATCCCCTGTCCAACCCTTAGATGAAGGCAGGGACTACAGTATGTCATTGAATCAGTGTATTTTCTTTGGTAATGCATCACTAATTTTTCAACATATACTACCACTAGAAAAAAATCAGGTTTCTATATATAGTAATTTACTTCTAAACAAATTTTGGAATACAGAATATAAATCAGTCATTTGTATTGCTGAAGGATTTTATTCTCATCTGAAACTGAGCAGTGACCATTTTAGCCATGTATTATTTATTCTACTCTTTTGGAACACAGAGCTTAAGTGCTGAAAGTAATCATAGTTTAGTCCTTCCTCATTTGATCTTGGATAAATAGATGCTCATTATTTAAATATAATGCTGTAATAAGTAAATAAATTTATTCCACGGGAAGTATATTGCTAAAGGAACTAAGGTTTTTGTTTATGCATTTAAATTTTGATATTTACACCTTTTGAAATAGGAGTCACTTATAATTTTCAACAAGCGATTAAGATGATGACTTTAACACTGATTATACCAGCTAAAAGATAATCATTTCATTTCTCCAATGTTCTTGATTTCTCTCAAAAGCTGTTTGTTTTATATTAACTGTTGTGCAACAGGACAAGACCAGGCTACCCCAGTAATTTAGTCTGTGAGAAACAGCTTTACTCTGCAGTACAACAGAAAAACCAACCTTCATAACAGGAAACCAGCACATTATAAAATGAACAAGCAATACATAATATTAAACACAGTCAAATTTAGGTTTCCGTATATCAACAAGTCATATGACTTGTTGAAATTTAGAGATATCCATAACCTACACTATTGTCTCTACTAAAAAAGAAATATGGACTTGTCTAGTTCATTGTCATCTGGAGAAGTTCTATATTCACTAAGGTTCTATAGTAACTATTTTATCAAATAGTGGAAATGCACAAAATCTGAACTTCTCTTTTTTCTGCATGGCTTTGGAGAATTAAATTTATGTTGAAATTCTCTATTTGAGGAATGAAGAAGTAATATCCTTTTTGTTTTATCTTCCAGACACGGACACATTTTGAGAACCAGTAGTGGTTCTTCAATTTTTATTTTTAGAGCTAAGCAAATTTGTCTTTCCTTTTTTTCATAGTTTCTGCTATAGCATGATGGAAAAAAAGAAAAACTTGGATCAACATTTCTAAATATGGTAAATGTTCTACATGTCTTCATATTATTATGCCTTCTTTTTAAAAATGTATCTGTGAGCATCAGTGGTGAGTTATGTTTAATTTACTCAGGTACCTGTCTTTACTAGATGATATTCAGGGTAATTTAACCTGTCATGTCCCTTGCCTTCAATCATATTCCAGAAGAACTATTAAAATCCATGTAGCAGATTCAAACAATTCTTATAATAAAATAAGAAAAGGAAAATTAGCTTGAAAAATGTTCGAGAGATGTCAAAAATAACAGCTATACACTCTGATTTAGGATTTAATGGTAAATTTAGCATGAGTAGAGAATTTTTATGATTCATTTCATTGGGATTGATTTGAATATTTGAACACCTTTTCTCCTTTAGTGGAAGTTATTGGTTCTGAGTACCCTCACAAAAACAATTAGCTAGTATGATTGCAAAGCATATGTTTACTGACAGATGCTGAGACTTTAATATATCAATGTAAATAAATAAGAAAAATTATAATTTTATTATAATTCTAAATCTGAAAATAATTGATTGAGTTCTATGGCTCATTAGTGGTGTTATCAATTTAATTTTCATATTAAGAACTATAAATAAAAGTAAGCTATTAAAAGTGGGCCAAAATGAAGTTTTGTTTTGTTTTGTTTTGTTTTGTTTTGTTTTGTTTGAGAGAGAAAAAGAGAGAGAGAGAAGCAGAGACACAGGCAGAGGGAGAAGCAAGGTCCGTGCACGGAGCCTGATGTGGGACTCGATTCCGGGACTCCAGGATCACACTCTGAGCGGAAGGCAGGCACTAAACCGCTGAGCGACCCAGGCATCCCCCAAAATGAAGTTTTTATGTAATATTTCATATCATTAGACTAAAAATAGCAACTATTTTATCAAAATATCCAAAAGTCTCAATATTCAATTACTCATGAATTTTTAATAATACCCTTGCATCATAAAAATTGGTTTTCAGTATAATATTGTAAAACACATATATTCTAGGAAGTGAACTAAAGCATAAGAAGGATGTATAAAACAAAACTATTCACTGCCATCCTGTACCCTATCATCTCTATTTCCAGCCCCTGATTTAACCAACTTTATATCATCTAGTGCATATTTTTTTTACAATTTTGTTTTCAGCTGTATGTATATGGGTGTGAACGTGCACACACACATATATAACTTAGAAGTTGTCTTTAATTAATAGATAACTGCCATGGACTCTTATTTCCTCTCTCATGGGTAAATTCCTATATGCATATAATTTCTATATTTTAAAGTAATAAAAATATATGATAAAAATATAAATGAAAATTAAATTTGATTTAAAAAATGCTAAGGTAGTATTAGCTAAGATTTTTTCAAAGTAGTTAACAATACCTTAATTTTAGCAGTATTAACAATGTTTATCTGTTCAAGACATAGATTGACATATCAAATTTGATTATCGAGGAAATTTTTGTGTCTTCCTTCTTGTGATTGATTTGATCTTCAGATTTTGTATAAAAAAGAAACAGTTAAGAAGGGAACAAATAGATAAATAATAGATATAATTTTGTCTTTTTTTAGAGATATGATACAATATTTCTTAGAAATATAGGGAAATTAAATTGAAAAGAACTGCTACTTCAAATTAAGTCACAACTTAAAAAATACTTTCAATAAAAATGAAGTCGCTTACATTTTATAAAAATGTAATTTTTTAAATAGATGGTTACTCATTTCAAAGTTCAACTGACTTTCAATCAGAATGATTTTATAGTCAACAATCATGTTGACTACATGAAAAGCAAACAAAATCATTTCTAAAGCCTATTCTAGACACAGACTGCTATAAATAAGTGGGACTAGTTCTATAAGGATTGAAAACAGCCTGAACTGTACAATTTTACCCTCAAAAGGAAGCAATAGCCAATATTCTAAATTTCAAGTAAAAATGAGCTTCAAGAATCAAACCATAAATGAAAAATGAATGTTTGCTGTCTCCAAAGAGTAATATCTGGATAGGGTTGAGGTTTATTCCACAAAATGTTAGGATTTACTTCTCAGTGGCATGACCAGAAAGCACAAAAATAATGAATGTAAAAACAGACCTAGAAGCAGAGATAGCTGGTGGCAATAAGAAAAAAGGAAAGAACTATAAGAACCTGTGTCATATTCAGAGAAAGAGATCCTCATTACTAACCACATATAGAAAAGGACCACTCACAAATATTTATAAGTACTGCTTTACACACAGAAGGAAGGGACTGAGTAAATCCTGAGGAGGTGAGATAGATGACTTTGTCACCAGATGGTTTATTCCAGGTGGCTATTACTTAGCAGTACTGAGCAGAATTGCCTGGCAGTTCCATCCCCTAAGACAGAGTAGGAAGGACCATTTCAAATTTCCAGAACAGCTGGAAGATCATCAGCTGCTCATTCCAACCAAATTACCTAATGCTGGAACTGGGATAAATTCTTATACAGGAAGCAAAAGGAAGAAAGTAGAAGAAATGAAAACAATGCCTTGGTATACACAAGCTTAATGATGGTATTGGAATGAATTCCTGCATATTACACATTGCACCTCCTTCTCCAGTCCCTGGTTAAGTGACCATGTGTTCATTCGGGCATATTGTACCAAATGTACCTGGTGGAGGCAGCCCAGGTGGCCCAGTGGTTTAGCACTGCCTTCGGCCCAGGGCCTGATCCTGGAGTCCCGGAATCGAGTCCCATGTCCGGCTCCCTGCATGGAGCCTGCTTCTCCCTCGGCCTGTGTCTCTGCCTTTCTCTCTCTCTTCTCTCATGAATAAATAAAATCTTAAAAAAAAATAAATGTACCGGGTGGAATTTATAATGACCAGTTGGAATACTATTTATTTATGTTATTTTTCTAGTAAATCCCCAGCATAATTTCAAGTAAGCAATATTATTAAATGTTGTTCAAGGATGGGGTCAGTTAAAACCTTGTGTCAGTTAACAAACAAAATTTTGATGAAGGTCATTAATCTACAAAAATATTAACAGAGTTCTATTAATATATTATTATATGTTTAAAGAAAAATTATCTGTTAAAATATGCAAATAACAATTGAGAAAATATGATAACTGACTTTTAAACCAAACATAACATAAATAATAATAGTAGTGTAATTATTAAAAAAAAAATTTCAGGCTAGACAAGACCAGAAAACGTCATAGACAGAATGATGATCCATACTCGTTTAAATTGTGAAAAGGATGCACACATGGTTTTCCCTTCTGCTTGTTCTTGAACCAACAAAGGAATTGCGCAAAGAGCATAACTGGGAACACTGAAGCATAACTGAAGAATATAGAAATCATAAGCAACTATATCTTTTTTCACAGCCCCTTTACAATTTATCCCTTGAATGACATATTTCTCTTGACTCCAAATCAACTTTTCAGGAAGCTTCAAAATTATGGCAGGTACTTTAATATAATCAAAAGTCCTACAATCACATTAATTAACAAACACAGACTCAATTTGATCTCTAAACAGCAGCAACTTGCTTTCACCATTTTTAATATGAATCTCCCAGGCAAAAGTCTAGCACTTGTCCACTGAGTTCTCTAATCTCAGACCAAGGTTTCTGGGTAGTCTCACTGTAGCCCACTTCTCAAAGGAGCACCAGCACTCCTTTTTGAGTGAAGTGGTGTTTACTATGTAGCTTTTTCTAAATGAGATCTCTCCACTCTTTAGGCACCTGGGTGGTTCAGTCAGTTAAGCATCTACCTTCTCAAGTCATGATCCAGAAGTCTCAGGATTGAGCCCCGCATTGGGCTCCCCACTCAGCGAGAAGTCTGCCTCTGCCTCTGCTCCTTTCTCTTACTCAAGTAAATAAATAAAATCTTAAAAATAAATAAGCAAGCTCTCTCAAAAAATCCCAACAATCTTACCTTTTTATAGTCAGTAGAAGTGACAAGTTCAAGCCTCGTATTTTTGCAATCTCCTTTTAGAAGGGTCTGCAGATCAGGTGGTCAAACACCTCACTTGTACCTTGGTACTTCTATAACCATTCCAATGCCCATTACATATTAGTAAATTGATGCAGCTTTCTTATTCCTTCCTTAATCTCTTCAAATCTTCAAGTGCTTCCACCTGCTCCAAACAAAGCAGGTCAAAAGCTATAAGCAAGGTGATAAAAGAATGCAAGGGGAGAAAAAGGTGATCACATTTTTTCCTTACCTATAGACAACCCATCTATACCACAGGAATATAACAAGGAATAAGTGTGAACTTGAAATGAAGTTGGAAGCTGTGCCTATTTGCTAGAACCTGACGTACTAATTACAAGGTGGAAATTGTATTTTGTGACTAAAAATGACCATTTTCAGTCATTTTTTTATTTTATAAATGTTATAAAATTTTCTTGCCTTTGAAAAAGGCATATTGTAAGCAAATAAATAGAAATACTTGCCAGAAAGAAAAATCATTACTCTTTGGAAACACTTCAGTATTTCTTACTAAAATATACTTATTTCATAATTCTACTTTTTTATTCTTAGTATATATTATATTTATTAATGGTATATATAAGGTATCTTTATTTTAGGAGGACAAAAATGTACAAGAAAGGTAAAGTGATGAATAAATTAAATAAATATGTTAAAGTATAAAATATGTATATATAAAGTATATATAATATATATAAATATATTTAAAATATATAATATATATAAAATATATATAAACATATATAAAACATATATAAAATAAAATAAATTAAATAAATAAATTAAATGAATAAATTAAATAAATTAAAAGTCTGAATTGAAATAAACTAGATGGAGTCACTAAAAAACACCATCTATTTGGGGTGCGAATACATTTATAAGCACAGCAATGAAGGTGTTCTCCTTTTCAGTCATGAATTCTATAAATTATGTTCTGTTCTTCCTCAACTTTCTGAAGCTTTTTTCCCCCGCTATCAGGTGTCCCTCTAAATAGGCTTCACCTGCATTGTGTATTCCTCTATGGTGGAGTGGTTATTATACTGTATTATTATACAGTATAAAGCTATATACTTTATAAAGTATAAAAAAGCTCATAATATATATGTATATACATATTCATGTATATCTGAGCTTTTTTCCTCAATAGTTGTAGCACTGCCATTTTGGGGGCCTTATCATCTATTAGCCTATTAAATAAATCAGAGTTTTTAAATGACTATTTTTTAACTGAATTAGAGTTTTACCATGGCAATATATTCTCAAAAACTATAAACTTTTTTTTTAACTGATAATGTAGATTCACATTGGTTTTACTTGGAATTTTTAATTAAAATTCTTCTTTACCAAAAAAAAAAAAATCTTCTTTACCCTCATGAATGGATTACATTTGAAAAGAAATATGACCTATGTTGTTAATTAAGTATTCTTGAAAGTGATTACTAAAAGTGATTTCTTCATTATTTAAGAAAAGTGAAACTTCTGTTGCAACATATCTTTACTAAAGGAAAGAGTTTATCTAGTCTTAATTTACTGACTGCTCTCAGTTCCATGTATGGAGGTATATGGTAATATAGTCACCTCAACTTCAAAAGAGAAAACTGTCAGGTCTAAAACAAAGATTTTAACAAGTTGCAGGAAGAAGAATGTGCAACCTACTGGTGTTATTACTGTAAGACACAAAGGAAAGGGCAAATGGATGAGAGGATTTTTGCCTGAAGAAGAGTATTTATTTTTTTTTTAATTTAAATTTTGTTAGTTAACACACAGTGCAATATTGGATTCTGGAGTAGAATTTAGTGATACATCACTTACTTACACACAACACTCAGTGCTCATCACAACAAGTGCTCTCCTTAATCCCCATCATTCATCTAACCAGCCCCCCACCCACCTCCCTCCATCAACCCTCAGTTTGTTCTCTCAGCTTGTTTCCCTCTCTCCTTTTTTTCCATTCCCCCTTCCCACATGTTCATCTGTTCTTTCTCTTTCTTTCTTTCCACATGTGAGTGGGATTATATGGTATTTGTCTTTCTCTGACTTATTTCACTTAGCAAAATATACTCTAGCTCCATCCATGTTGTTGCAAATCACAAGATTTCATTCTTTTCCATGGCTGAATAATATTTCACTATTTATTTATTTTATTTAGTTAGTTATCACTTCTTCTTTATCTATTCACATTCAATGGACATTTGGGTTCTCTCCATAGTTTGGCTACTGTTGATAATGCTGCTATAAATATCAGGTGCATGCACCCCTTCAAACCTGCATTTTTTTTTCCTGTGGGTAAATACTAGAAGTGCAATTGCTGGATGCTAGGGTAATTCTATGTTTAACCTTTTTCAGGATCCTCCATACTCTTCTCCAGAGTAGCTGCATCAGTTTGTAGTCCCACCAACAGTGAAAGAGGGTTCCCCTTTCTCCACATCTTTTCCCAACCTGTTGTTTCCTGAGTTATTAATTTTAGCCATTCTAACAGGTGTGAAGTGGTATCTCATCATGGTTCTGACTTACATCTCCCTGATGATGAGTAGATGTTGAGCATCTGTGTCTATCGGCCATCTGGATATCTTCTTTGGAAAGAGTCTATTCATGTTTTCTGCTCATTTCTTAACTGAATTATTTGGTTTTGTTGGATATTGAGTTTGATAAGTTCTTTATGGATTTTGGATACTAACCCTTTATCAGATATGTCATTTGCAAATATCTTCTCCCATTTTGCAGGCTGCCTTTTAGTTTAGTTTTGCTTTGCTATGCAGAACATTTTTATCTTGATAAAGGCCCAATAGTTCATTTTTGCTGTTGTTTCCCTTGCCTCTGGTGATATGTCTAATAAGAATTTACTATGGCTGAGGTCAAAAAAGTTTCTGCCTATGTAGTCCAGGATTTTGATGGTTTCTTGCCTCGCATTTAGGTATTTCATTCATTTTGAATTTAGTTTTGTGTATAGTGTAAGAAAGTGGTCCAGTTTCATTATTTTGCATGTTGCTGTTGAAGAAGAGTATTTAAATTAACTTGTGCATAACTTGTGACAAGATAGGAATGAGTGAACAAAAGAGATAAAAATAACATTGTAACCCAGAAGGCTGAAATTTTATGCCTCAAATCCACTTGATTATATGTACTTAGCATAATGATTAAAATGAATTCATTAAAGATTGACAATGGTAAGCTTCTAATATATCACCATAAAACCTTAACCATTAATTTCAAAGAAGTTCTAGTTATAATTTGAATTAATTTTAATCATATTTTAATTCATCTTACTAAGACAGTTGTTGCCTGTGGGAGGCTGAATTATTATTTTAACCTAGATTCTGGAATATTGAGACAAAATGGAAATATTAAAAGAGTAGATGGTTCTCTGTCATGAAGGAAATGTTTACTCAATATTTTTAATATGACTACAAATAATACATTTAGTTTTGTCAAAATGAACTGTTTTGGGGGTTAGTGAATTATTTCTGTTCTTATAAAAATGATATTGATTAGGTAATAATCACATAGTATATGCATTTAAATGAGAGACCAAATATAGATTATAGGACAAGAAATAACCTATTGATGCCTAATATGAACTTAAAAATTTTAAATGTTAATCATTTTTCAAAGAGCATACATGTTTGCAGATTTTATCCAAAGTGCTATGAATTGTCACTCTACTATATCATAAATTACACAAAACATGAAATGTAAAGGTGGTTAAGAGGTCCTAATATGTATCACTAATCAGCAAATTATGTTTTTCCCCTTTGCATGAAAACAATCCTTAGTTTAGAAACTTATTAGGAAACTATAGTCTCATACTTTTTGTATATCCCTACGACATACTTTTAGTGACCCTATTATCTGCACATCAGCTTGTTTAATAAATTATTTTATGTGCTGTTGATGGTCAATCTATTTCATTCTAATGGCCTCCCATTGCTGCCTCATTAAAATATAGCATTACAGATCCATTATATTCCAATGGCCAGTCATTGATTTCCTTCTTTTATTAAAACCACTCAGCCTCAACAGGAAACCTAATCAGGATGAATCATCTCATCCTCACAAAATGGAATGGAATATTCCTAAATTTATTTTTGCACTTTGAGAACACCATGTACCTTTTAATGGACTTGAAGTAAAATGTTTTTCCTCTTTGTAAAAATATATGCTTCTTGGTATGAACACACCGTTGCATAATAATGGTTCCCCTCTGCCCCTTATAAACTTGGTCTTATTCTTATGGCTGATAAAAACAGAGATTACAGATTTTACTACTGTGTGTAGAATACATTCTAATTCCTGTTTTTGCAGAATATTTACTTCATAGTTTATGTAGTTAAAACCAATACTTTGTTGCTTTAACTCAGAATACTCTTCTTCTAACCACTTTTTATATATACATTGGGCGGGGGAGAAATGTGGATGTCTAAATACACACCCACACACCCATATACTCTAAAAAGTTCTCTCAATCATCATACAAAGCCCATCCATTCATAAGCACCCCCAGCAATCTAAAATTCCAGTTTATGAAAAATAAACTGTCAGTTTTCCACCTAATTTTGGAAACTATCTATAGCTAGAGGTACTTCATGGGATCTTTACTATTTCTTCATAAACTTTGATCTATAGCATACAAAGGTAAAAATATATTTTTTAAGAGAAATAGATGACCAGATAATATATCTTAAATGAAAAATGAATTTTACTTGATATTTGTTACTATACATTCAGGTTATGCACAATCAAATATGTGATAAACCATGTAAAACTATCATATAATAACTAATAAAATTCTAAATACTAATAGGTAGGGTTTTTTTTGCCTCTTTCTCCTTTAGCAATTAGTTGAGTCAGTAAAAGTCTTTGTACCTCAGGCCATGTTGAAACCAGATGTCTTTACAGAGCTTTTTAATATTTGATCAGTTTCTCTGTTCAATATTTTAATTTTAATTTGATACCAACTCCAATGTGTATGTTTTCCCACATTATCAAGTAATCAAATCAGTTCTGATACTGTCTACTTGGAGACAGTATCAGATCCCAGAGGTAAAGGCTTCAATCCTACAAGACTAAGTCTGTAAGAGATACATTACTTAGTGAAGAGTAGATTTGTTAAATTGATTTGGGAAAAAAAAAGACTGTGGACATACCACATCATTCGACAATGAACAGAGAATTTTTACATGTACCACAACAGAAATAAATTTCAACAAAAAACTTGCAGTGAGTATCCCGAGTTTCTTTTTCAGTGTTCTGAAGGCATCTCAGTTCGATTTGAGAGAGCTTCCAAATTGTTCCTATGCCTTCAGTCCTTTACAGATTGTTCTCCCCATGTCCATGTTCCATATGGCAGCCATAAATTTAGTTGTGTTACTCTCCCGCTTGAAATGTTTGCTTGTTTTTCAGCTGTTTATAGATGAAGCCAGACTCTTCTCTAATTTCCCCCAACCTCCATATGTTTATCTTCTGCTCTAGCATTGCCAAACTAATTTTGAATTCCACAGTGGTAGCTGGCTCACAAACATCTCAGCTGCTGTTCCTTTCCTATCTGACTTCCCTACTTCCCAAACAAGTGTCTCCTGCACTTGCCATATAACTCACTTGCACTGGAACACTTAGAGCTTGCTTCTGCTTTTTTACTACACTTTTCCCTTCCACCCTCTGTCTGCTTCAAAGACTGATCTTTCTAGGCTGAGTTAAAATTTCTTTCCCTTCTGTACTTTAGCCCTGAACCAACCCTAGTTGTTTGTTTAGCTTCTTTTCCCCATTAGACCACTTTTTTTCTGGTTTGAAATTTTTTTTTCTTAATTCTAATGGTATAAACTTCTCCATAGATATTAAACTCAACAAAGTCTTAAAGTTGAGTGAGATCTTAGCCTGCTGGGATCCCTGGGTGGCTCAGCGGTTCAGTGCCTGCCTTTGGCCCAGGGCTTGATCCTGGAGTCCAGGGATCAAGTCCCACAACGGGCTCCCAGCATGGAGCCTGCTTCTCCCTCTGCCTGTGTCTCTGCCTCTCTCTCTCTCTCTCTCTCTCTGTCTGTCTCTGTCTCTATCATAAATAAATAAATAAATAAATAAATAAATAAATAAATAAATAAATAATAAATAAAATCTTTTAAAAAAAAATCTTAGCCTGCCAATGACAATAAAAGAGTTTTAAATAGTTTAGCTCCAATCTTTTCCCTCCCAATTTAAATAATATTATAGAGATATTGATAGTTCTACATCTATATGGGATATTAACATATGATAAAGATAGCAATGAAACAAATTATGCATCACTGAGAAATGTTTACCAAATGAAATAAAACTGATGAGAAAGAAAGAAAACAGCAGCCATTGACATTCCAGAGCCAGTTCTTGATGTTGGTGAGAGCTGGCCTTTCACTCAGGGTTTGGTGTTGATGTTATGTTGAAAATAAACAATTTAACAGAATGCCAAGGTCAGGAAAGGTTATTCTATGACCATAATGAGTTAAGACAAAAGGAAGATCCTGCCATAATAATGTGTGAATGTCATCAGCTAGACCTCAAGACCTGACCTTTAATGCTCACCTGCTTGTATCCAGTGACCTTTGTCCCACATCTTTCTGTAAGCTCTTCTTTCTAGCTTATCTCTTAACTCAGGCAAAAGACCTGAAGGGCATATAGCATTCCATGATGGAAAGCGTAACTACCCCTCAAGCAATTAACTGCCCAGACAAAGAGTTCTGGCTAGCCAGACCACTCAGTTAAGTTTGAACTTAACCCCTGACTCATGCCTGTGCAGATGGACCATAGTGACCCATGGAGTAACCAACAGTTTTACCTCATTATACTACTAAAATCTCCACCAAAGGAGGAGCACAAGCCTTATTTACATATCATAAAAGGTATGTATAGGCAAGTTTCCTTAAGGCACATGTGCCACCTTATGCCTGCCTCTGCATATGATGACAAAACTCCCCTATCTAAATATTCATCCTAGCCCTAAATCAAAGGAACCTAATCACCCTTGCTCAAAGAGTCACAGCTTTGGAAGTTATTACCCATGATCAAAGTTTTCTTTGTGTGACAATTCACGTGGTGTAGATTTTATCTGCAACTCACCAAGAAGCAAACTCACATTAGTTTGGTTACATGAACATAGACAATAATGTGGACATTTTTAAAACCATAAAAATTACTTTCTTCCTTTCCTGGTTAAAATGAAAATTACTGACTTTCTTCCTTTCCTGGTTAAAATGAGTGATCTCTGTTTTGTTTGGTTTGCAAATTATGGTTTCAGCCTTGCTTCATTCTTCATACGTTGTAGTTAGATTTGGTATAATACCAAATCATAGTATTATCACAGCTTCCTGACAGCACATAATCCAGAGCAAAGACTCGATCCAATTGCACCTTCTCTGAAATTATCTAAAAGATGTCCAAATTTTATAAGTCCTTTCTAATACCTTTTTACTGAGATGCCCCACTATTTTCCATAGTGAGCTGTGTCACAGATTTCAGCAACCTAATAATACAAAAACAAGACGAAATCGTTTCTGCTACACTGATTGGTTTTTCTAATATTTTCTTCTTTTTCTTTCTTAGAATGCCTATCACTCCATTCCTCGTTTCTTGCATATTATCATTTTTCCACTAGTATTTAACATATTTACCATAGTTATTTTGAATTCCTTTTTTGATAACTTCAACATTCGTGTCATGTTTGAGTCTGGTTCTTGCTTTGCTTCTTCAGACTGTGTGTTTAATTGACTTTGTCATGCCTTGCAGTTCTTTATTGTGTTTTTTTTTTATTTTTTTTTCTTTATTGTGTTTTAAAAACAAAATTCAACTGAGTAAATAAGAAGATCTAATTGAGTTTATTTGACGATTCATGAATTGTGCTGCATCCCATCTAGAAAATAGAAAGAAGCTCTGAAGAGCTGCGCAAATGGAAGATTTGTATAGAAAGAAAGGTTGAGACAAAGAAAGTATTATTTCAGGCAAGTCATCTCCCTTTGGGGAAAGACTGGGGTCTAGCAGGCAGATTACCTCACTAGTGCTGTCCAGATTGACTGGTTAAAGGTCACATTCCTGGAGAAACTGAAACTGCAATAGGTTAGGTATTAAGTCTTGGTTTGCTGGCATGGGGCTTAGCACAAGAGACTTCATTTGGGAACTATTATTTCTTTTTGTAACCAAGGAATAGGGTAAAAGTAACTGAGGTAAATAGGTCTTTTGTGTGAAGTTTTATGTAACTCTATCTAGTAGTTGGGTTGTATTTAATGCTTGCTATAGGCATGTGGGTAGTTTTCTTTTTGTTTTCCCCTCCTCTATTGACTTTAGGCTAAGTAGTCCTCCTCAGAGAGAGTGTGTGTTTTACAGCTCTTTCAAATGAAGCCCTATTGGTGTGGTGGTAATGTGTGGTAACTGGAAGCATTTAATATTCCTATGAGTAAATAACCCTAGGCTTTGATCTTCACTAGTGTTCCTTAGCTTCCCCTCCTTCCACGCCCTTAAGGTGAGACAAGAAGGCTGGAGGGGAGAAATGTCATTTCTGCTGGTGGAATAAGGCTCTAATAGTCTTTCCCTGGAAAATAGGCCTTTGTTATGGAGACCCCTGCAGACATATTTAACAAAGTTCATCTTCCCCTCCCTGTGTGGAGCCACCAGAGGATCTTTTTCTTTTTTTTTACTATTCCCTGTGAGAACATGGGGGGATTCTTGGAGGTAAAACCCATTAAATTGTAGAAGACTTTGGAAGACTGTGGATGCCAGGAGTTTCTCACCTCATGTTAGTCTTCATTTAGCCTCCAGCAAGTCATTAAAATTGCCATTTATGTTTTCCTACCGGTTTATGGTTCCAGTAGCTTTTGCTCCAGGTGAGCAGATCTTGATTCTCTAGATTTGCCTATTTCCCCAGATTTTGAGATGGCTATTTGCCCTGTATCTCCAGTTCTCTGGTGAGTCAAAAAAGTCATTGCTTTTTGGTTTCTTCAGCTTTCTTTTGTTCTAAGGACAAGAATGACAACTTTGAAGCTTTTTACACATTAGAGCTAAAACTGGAAGTCACATTTAAATACATTTTAAGCATCCATTTCTCTCTGTCAAATCATCCTTTTTTAGAGCCTTTTCTGTCTTCTTCAGTCAATTTTAAATAATCAAAATAGGTAACTGAAATGAACTCTGTGCAAATACTTAAGTGAGAAATAAAAAACTTTTTCTTTCTTTTCTTCAGAAAAATGAATAAAATATTCCAAATTAGGAGTAAAAACATAGTTTGGATTTCTTTCTGAATTATAAATAGATACAAGCAAAAAAAATATTTGTCTTTCCATAGTTCTAATGAACTACTGTCTATTTGTAAATTTAATGTCAATAACAGTTGCCTTTACTGTATTAACTAATGGGCATACGGTAAGTAGCAGAGAATGTGCTTATTTGCCGAAGAATGTTTTCTTGTTAATGTGACTACTGCGTGGAGTATCTGAGGTACCTCAGAAACTATAGAATTAAAAAAAAAAGAAGAAGAAAAAAGGAGAAGAATCCTTTTCAATTTTAAAATTTTGAAACTTTCTATCAATCCTTTTTTTTTAATTTTTATTTATTTATGATAGTCACAGAGAGAGAAAGAGAGAGAGGCAGAGACATAGGCAGATGGAGAAGCAGGCTCCATGCACTGGGAGCCCGATGTGGGATTCGATTCCGGGTCTCCAGGATCGCGCCCTGGGCCAAAGGCAGGCGCCAAACCGCTGCGCCACCCAGGGATCCCTCTATCAAACCTTTTAAATGTTTAGATAGATTAAGTAGATAAATATTTCTGAACATTTGAAAATCAACATTAGGACCCAAAAATAGTGACCATAACCACAATAAATGTGTTTTTATCATTAAACTATGGAAGAGTAAATAAGTTAAAAATTTATTTTTCTATATTTTGCCAAAATCAATTTCAAGCAATTGAAATTTGATTCAACTATAAATCAGTGGTTCATAGTATTTACAAGTATGAAGACCTACATAAAAGCACTTATGAAAAAAACAAATAAAATAATGAAATAATAAAAGCATTTGTGGACACCTCAGAATTATGGTTTTAGTAACCAGTATCTAGGACAATATAAAACAAAAGTTTTCTATGAATTCAATAACCCTTCTACAGGATTTTGGTTTTTTATTACCCCACAACAACAAATACATATATTAAAAATAACATCACATAAAAGAGCTTTATTTTTCCTCTCAGTCTACAAGCACAGTGGGGGATAGTACTATAATTGTTGATAATAACAGTTTTTCTTTTCACTTAAACTTAAATAGTTTATTATATTTTCCTATGTTAGCAAATTATTTAAACTTCCTTGTAAGTGCTTAATGCTTATTCTACTTATAAGGCCTTGTATACCTCAATAGCTATTCAGAATCATTTATTTTAAAAAATGTTTTTAAGCTTCTACTATATGGTGGGCATAGGTGCAGAAAATGCAGCAGTAAATTTAGAGATAGAAATTCCTGTGCTCAGAGCTTACATTCTAATCAGATAACAGAAATAATATTTAAAGAATTAATACCAAAAAAAAAAAAAAAAAGAAAAGAAAACCATTAACTAAGTACTAGGATTTAGAAATATTGAAAGGAGTGTAACTTTCTAGATAGGCTGTTCAAGAAGGACCTTATTAGAGGGGCACCTGGGTGGCTCAGTGGTTGAGCTTCTGCCTTTGGTTCAGGTTGTGATCCCGGGGTCCTAGGATGGAGTTCCACATCGGGCTCCCCACAGGGAGCCTGCTTCTCCCTCTGCCTGCATCTCTGCCTCTCTCTGTGTGTCTCATGAATAAATGAAAATAAAATCTTAGAAAAAAGAAGGAAAGAGAAAGAAAGAAGAAAGAAAGAAAGAAAGAAAGAAAGAAAGAAAGAAAGAAAGAAAAGAAAGAGAAAGAAAGAAAGAAGAAAGAAAGAAAGAAAAGAAAGAAGAAAGAAGAAAGAAAGAAAGAAGAAAGAAAGAAAGAAAGAAAAGAAAGAAAGAAAGAAGAAGAAAGAAAGAAAGAAAAGAAAGAAGAAAGAAAGAAAGAAAGAAAGAAAGAAAAAGAAAGAAAGAAAGAAAAAAAGAAAGAAAAAAAGAAAGAAAAAAGAAAGAAGAAAAAGAAAGAAAGAAGAAAGAAAGAAAGAGAAAGAAAGAAAGAAAGAAAGAAGAAAGAAAGAAAGAAAGAAAGAAAGAAAGAAAAAAAGACCTTATTAGGGACAACATCTGAGTATATTTCCAAGGGGAGTTGGGAGATAAGTCATGTAGCTCCTAAGCAGGGGAAAGGAGTTCAAAATTCCTGAGACGGAAAAGTTCCTAGAAGTCCTGGGACTGATCACATAACTCTGTGGCGGGATTGGAGGAAAAAACAGGAAACAGCAGAATAAAAGATCTGAGTGGAGAGAGGAACATAGAACTTCTAGAATAGTGCTAATATTTAGCGTGTGGACTCCAGCCTATCCTGGTCCAGGAACAATTTGTCACTAGTCACAAGGAAACAGACACAAGAAATTAAGAAACTTTTATAACAATTTGATCGAGTACCATAATAGCGTTTTTTCAATTTGATAGAGTACCATAATAGCATTTTGTATATTAAAATTAATATTAAAATATGATATGTCCTAGTGTTCTTCACTTTTCTAATACCTCATTTTTACTTATAATATTTTACAAAATGTTACCAATAATATTTTACAAAATTATTGGGCCATGATAGAGTGGAAATAAAAAATAAATTAAAAAGATTTTCACCACTAATAGTTGAAGAAGTTCGGTCTAATCTAGGGCATTTTGAACATAGTAAAGACACTGGCTTTTATTATGAGTGAGATGGGAAGAGAATGGCTTTTGTTTAGAAAAATGGAATGACCAGTTCTAGATTTTTAACAAAACCATTATGGTTGCTGGGCTCAAAATAAACTAGAGGTAGAGGCAGAAGTGGAGAAGTGAAAAAAAAAAAAATGCCCAGAGGGTATGAAAAATTGTAAAATTCTAGATATTTTAGATGTATAGTCAACAAGACTTGGTGACAGATTGGAAAGAGTGTACGAAAGAAAGAGAAGAGTCAAGAATAAATCTAGTTTGGGGGCTTAGGAAGAAGTAGAATAGAACTGCCATTAATCAAGATAAAAAAGGCAGGATGATGGTGAGGAGAAACATCACAGGTTTGTTTTTGGTATGTGAAATGTGAGAAACCTACTAAATATTTAAGTAGAATCATCTTAATATGGGGTTTGATTAAGACTCTGGTGTTGAAGACAACTTATATGAGCTTGAGAAATTAATCTGGCAGTCATGAGCATAAAAATGGTAATTAAAGCTTTGAGACTTGAACTCACTGAGACAGTGAGTAATGATGGAAAAGGTCAAAGAGATGAGCTCTATGTCATGCCAGTGTTTCTAGACTAACAGAGAGGAAGAACCAATGGAGGAGACTGAAGTAAAGTGGGAGTGGCCAGAGAGGAAGAAGGGAGAATGATTTCACAGAGTGGCAAGTGAAGGAAGTATTTGAAGGAGAACAGGGATTACAGACCTTCAACTCTGTAAGAAAGGAAATGAGAACTGAATGGGATAAGGGACAATGAAAGGAAGTATAAGCAAATCAAGTGAAGGGTTTCCTAGATTCAGGAATTGTTGGTGTAGTGATACAAAAGGGAGAGAACTGGAGAAATAAAAGGTTATAGTCAGGGTTGGAATGCTTGAATTCGAGAGGAAGGAGGATTTGTAGTTAAAGTTTAGGACGAAGTCAGCATATGGTGGTGACCAAGTAAAGTGGCTAGGGTGGGAAAAAAAGACCAGATAATTGGAATGTAGATAGAGTTTAGATAACAAGGAATAAGAAAAATTATCTACACTAATATTGAGATTACCAATTAGTATGGTAGGATTGATATGGGAAAAAGAAACTGTCTTTTAGAGTTGTTATTACAGAATAAAACTCCAGACTAGATTTGCATATCACATATCTAAGTATAGGCAATCTTTTACTTTCTTCCCAGAGGTTTTGAATTTTGTGGTAGTAATTTTGAAGTAGGACTCTGAAATTTATAATTAAAAAAACAATAACTCTGGGTTATGTTGGTGCCCTGACCTCTGCCTTAGACACTCTCAAATATAGAATGTTAACACACACTACAGATTTCAAGTATGATATTTAAATTTTTTCTTCAAATACTTAAAAAATATCAGCTTCAACTCATTTGATAACTACTATAGCAAGCAAGTTTCTTAATATCATTTCAATTTTATAGATTAACCTTTGTACAGGTCAGTTTACATTATGAATTGATAATAATGAATATATAATGACTTCATAAGAATCCTTTTAATAAATGAAACCAATGTTTATAATCAAGTTTCTTTCTCTTAAAATATTTATCTTCGATTCTCTTATGCTGTATATTTAAAATATAACAATAAACTTCCAAGAAGTTTTACTTTCAATTGCAATTAGTTTTAACTTTTAACTATGATTTTTCTTTCATTTTAAATCAAATGTAATGGCAATTTAAACTTTTTCCTCTACTCTTTTTTTTTTGTTTTCTACCTCATTTATTAAAAATATAGAATGTCAAGTACTATTCAAGGCAATAAGGAGAATTTTTAAATGTAATATTTGAACATAGGTTCTTCATCTGAGAGCTCTATAATTTAATTGAAATGAGAGGTGTAAAAACAAACAATTGCAGTGTTGGAGTATGTTTCCTAGCTAAGGCATTTGTAAGGCCATGGGAGAAAACTTCTAATTGCCTAATGATGGCATGAGGGGTTTCCTGGAGGAGACAGTGTTTGATTTAAAAATTAAGACTGAGGAGAAATCAATGTCCTACATGTGACTAGGTAAGATACATCAGAAGGACCAAAGTGGAATATCACATGCAAAGGTATAAAAAGCAATAAAACATGTCCCTTTTTTGAAAGTTATTTTATTGGGTATGACATAAAACAAGGGGCTTTATGGCGAGAGCAAGAAAAGAAGCTAGAAAAGTAGATAGTTTTGGAGCACAAAGGTCCATTTGAAGAAACTTAGATTTTTCCTTAGGTTTAATATATTTAATCAAGAACGGCATATTATTTGATTTTTACATGAGACACACAACATTTCATTGAAATGTATTCAACACTGTTAGGTTCTATACTGTCAAGTTTTTTCAAAGAGTAATCTAGTTGGGACCATCATGTACCACAGAGAAAACAAACTATGGTCTCATTGACAATAAATTAAAATTATGGTTATTCTTGTAGTTTTTTTTATATGCCTTATTTTCCCTATGACACATTTTTTTTTTAAAGATTGATTGATTGATTTGAAAGAGACAGGGATGGGCAGAGGGAGAGGAAGAGAGAATCTTAAGCAGAGTCCACACTGAGTGTGGAGCCAACTCGGCAGTGTGGGGAGGAGAGAAATACTTAATCTAATGACCCTGAGATCATTACCCTAGGATCACAACCTGAGCTAAAACCAAGAGTCAGATGCTCAACCAATTGCATCACTCAGGTGCCCCTTTATGACACGTTTCTTGCCACGGTTTTCAAAGTCTCACACCAATACATCAGATTGGCATAGCCTAAAGGTGACAAATGCTAACAAAGGGCATGAAAAAGTGATAAGACAAAATTCAATAATAAAGAGAAGTCTAGTTTTTAATTCTCATTACAATATTCAGAAGCCAGAGGGCAACATTCTGAATCCTGGAATATAGGACACTGGTCACTGTGATTTTCAAATCTTCACTAAATTTTTATGTTCATTAAATCATATAAATACAAATTGTTTAGGTTCATTAAATCATCTATATGTATATATATGATTTATGTATATACATGATTTACATATATATGTAATATTAATAAGCGTCAAATCTTTAGCATGCTAGCTGTAAGAATTACTTCCAAATCTGTATTGACAAAATAGAAACTGTTATCATTTACTTTGTAAGTAGTAATTAGTATAACTCGTTAAATTAATCCTAAAATATGAAATGATGTTTAAATATTTCTAAGGAGATAATCTTCCTAGGGAAACTAATATCATATTTAAAGCTTATAAAATAGCAATTTACCCACAGTAACACTAATACAGCACTGCTATGAACCTGTAATAAGAAAAGAGAAAAAAATCTCATTGAGGGAAATGTACTTATGGGTAATCAATAATTTGATCCAATACAAACAAATCATCTTTGGATTACAATTATTCAATGAAAGGGAACAAGTGAAACAATTTAATTTGGCTTTCTAACTGTAACACTCTTTCCTAGTCCATAAGTTCGTGTAGTGTGTGAGCTTATATGTGAGGATCCTTTCAGGTTGAAAGAAACAGATATTATTAGTGGGACTGACGTTGATACTGGCTCATGTTGGTATTATCTGGAAAGTGGAATTATCTCAGGAAAGAAACTATCAGAACTCATGAAGTGACCATTCAGTATTGATACTACATCACTCACATCGCTGTAAATGACTTTCTGCTTTTCTCTCCCACCCACTATACTCTCCTCTACCTTAATACCTCTCTGTAATTCCTACGGATTCTGCTTACATCTGTCCTCTGCCTCCTAATACATGCTGTCAAGCCTTATTTTAATATATTTCCCAGTTTCCAATCGATCCGCTATTATTTCTTTGTCCTTCATGCAAATTTGTGTGACTTACTTAGTCACAATTCAAAATAATGTATGCAACATGCCAGATTTCTAATATGCCTTTACCAGCAGTGGAAAATACAAGCAACTCATTTTATTTTTCCATCACTGATTCCTGTTATAATCAGCTGCAGCTCAGTCAGTAAGTCCACGCTAAACAAACAAACAAACAAACAAAACAAACTATTCTGTCCAGTAGTGGGCCACTGGAAACATCAGATAAATTTAAAATGAACCCTCTGTTTACTACTTGGACTCAGCAATTTCTAGGAGCCAGTGTGTTCAATTTGTTCATTTATTTTCGCAGATTCAACCTAGATTTGTATGTTTGTTTTTATGAATTCAATATTATACCATCATGTATTCTTAAAAGCATGACTTTTAACAAATACATAATAGTTGCATAGCACATGTTTTATTTATCTTTAGAGTACTGCTAGGAACTCAAGTGATTTACACATATTTGCTCTAAAAATTGCTTTATAGTTGATCCTTAATTATTTTTGTCCATTTCACTATGGCCACCACACTTGTTTAATTTCCCTACTCTTGCAGTGATGAGTCACTCGTCCCTGGTTCTATTCCTTTTCAGAGACCTGATGTCATTCTGATCACTGGAGTTCAACTGACATCTCCTGTCAAAAATAAACAAAGCCAGACACTAGTTAAAGTGGTATGGACAGATTTTAATCAATACTAAACTATTGCAATAGAGAAAGAAATCCACCATGAGCTGAACTCAATTTTCTATTTGCAGGAAGGTGACTGAGTCAAAAGCAAAATGAAGGAATAAGGAAGAGTGTGTGCAGCAGCTCCATAGAGTCAGGGAAGTGAAAATTTACAAAAATCAAGAAGGGAGGTTGAGCCATGTAAAACTCTGGGTTTGCTAACAGGTGCTTGTTAAAGTTAGGCTCTTACTATCCCACAGAAGATGAGAAATAGGGGCCTTATCTTCAGATGTTGGCTGGAAGGAACAGTAAATTCCTTTGGCAGTACTGAGTTTTCTCAGTCAGGCATTGTAAGGGTTGCTAGAGGTAATCCTAGGTATGGGGACCTTGAGCTTTTAGAAACCATGCTAGAGAGTTTGTTCAAGTCTTTATAGATCAAGGTTAAGTCTAGTCAAGAAGAGTGCTCAAGGGAGCCTGGCTAGAGTTTGGTAAAAAAGAGAATCTTTGTTAGTTCTTTCCAACATAATGTTTTGTCCTTTTCTGCTTAAACAAAGTTGAGATAATTATTGATATCACAGTGGAAAGAATCCTAAATAAAAAGTTAATATTTGCCTTGTACAACAGTGGTTTTCCATATACTTGATTATTTACTTGGAATAATTTTCTAAAAGTAGAATAAACATATTTTAAAACATATTTTTAAAAGTCAGTCTCGTGTAATATGTTGCTACATATCTTCCCAATTAGCATTTCTACAAGCTATTGATAATCATAACCTAATGGATATGATCACAAAAATAAAAGTTCTAATCAGTTAATTTGGGGGTTTTAAGGGTGTATCGTTGCTATAATCATGACCATAATTTGTATTTTTTTTTCTTTTTGGTTAATTAATTTGCAAATTATTCCATTTTTTCTCCTATAAGCTGTTTATATTATTCAACCATGTTTCTAGTTAAGGGCATTGTTTTTTATGTATAAGGACTTTATATTTCTATTTTGGATTTTTATTATTCAACTGTGTGATTTTAAATATTATAAGCCTTTTAATAAACTCTCATTATGAATAATTTGAAACATGAAACCTCAGGTGTTGTGTGGAAGTGTTGAATCACTATATTGTATACCTAAAACGAGTATTACATTGTATGTTAACTAAGTGGAATTTCAGTAAAAACCTAAAAAAACAAGATAACTATTTTAAAATATAACTACAACGTCATTATCACACTTAAATTATTAAAAATAACTAATATAATCAAACACTACCTACTGTTCAATTTTCAACAATTCAAAAATGTCACAGTTTTGTATGTTAATTTTTGAAACAGAACTCAAATAAGATGTCCATACTTTGAGTAGTTGATACATATTTTAAGTCTTTTTCAACTGTAGTTTCCCTGTCTTTCTTTTTAAGTTTCTTTCTCTTAAATACATACACACACAACCACACAGAAGTTGCTCAAAATTAAGTTATTTTCCTATAAAACCTTGCTACTCAAAATATTTTCCAAGGACCCGCAACACAGAAAACTTTAATTAAATGAACAAACTTAGAGCTTATTAGAAATGTAGAATTTGGGGCTCCACCTGAACCACTGAACCAGGATCTGCATAAAAAAACAAACAGGTAACTTTTATACATATTAAACACTGCTTTTGATATTTCAGTCTACATTTCACTAGTAGGTTGTTGGATCTAATGGCTTTACATGACACACAGTATGTGTATGTATGTGGTATAAATGTAGAGTTCATGGGTCACAACTTTTCCTCTTCCATCTTGTCTCTCTTGTAGTAATGATAAATCCTATGTAGATCAATTAGTTCATTAGGGGTTGTGAAATGGAAAAATAATTCTCACATTTACCTTCTGCACTGACTAGTTGGGATACTCTTCCTAAGAAGAAGTTGCATCTCATATATCCTTAGGTTACTCTGTTACACATTTTGTTCATAAAAGGCAAGATACATACGCGATTATTTTATTTACCAATTTTGAAAATAATGTTATTACCCTAACATTTACCAATAAGAGTCAGTTAGGTGTTTTTATTTCTTTGTTTTACTGGGGAGGATGTTAACACTTCACATGTAGCAAAAAATTATTGCTCCTGTGTAGAGACTATTCCATTGCTGTTATGCTTTTCAAACTGCCCCAAGTAGAAATCACCTATTTTAACTATATATTACTTAGATATCCATGTTCCACATTTATATTTTTTAAAGTTAAAACTGGAATTGAAAATAATATATATGATACTGGGAACATGAAGAGAGTATAGGAAAAGCTTAGTTCCTAACACATCCAAAACCTGAGTCTGGGTGGAAAGTTTGATTTTGGCCAGTGGCAACCCAAAGGCAGAACAAGAACTTTTGGGCTTAATCTAAATCTCTCTCTCTCTTTTTTAAGATTTTATTTATTTATTCATGAGAGACACAGAGAGAGAGAGGCAGAGACATAGGCAGAGGGAAGAGCAGGCTCCCCACTGGAAGCCCAATGTGGACTTGATCCCAGGACCCCAGTATCATGACCTGAGCCGAAGGCAGATGCTCAACCGCTGAGCCACCCTGGTGCCACTAAATCTTTATTTTTTAATTAGTGAACTTTATCACTTTATTTTTATAGTATTTAAACTCATGTCATTTAAAAAATGCCTTTCAATTTTTATTATTTTCCTTCTTTTCTTTCTAGCGGTATTTTGCCATATGCATCATGTTTTGTTGTTTAAGTACTTTTTATAATTTTTTAATAAAATAATACAACTCTCTGGGAGGCATTAAAATTACTCCTTTTTTTTTCATCTTTTCAAATATCAAATGCAATTTACTGCCCTTAGTGTACCTTTGATGTTTGTGTTAAATATTCAGTATTATTGAAGCTTTATTTTCCATCTGGTGAATTTATATTTTCAAAACAAATAGCTTCAGAAAATATATTGTACTTTGCTATTATAGTTTATCCAGCAAAGAAAGCATTTCATACAATATATAAACTATATATAAATAATACTTCATAGGCTAAACAATTCTTTAGTTTGAAAGAAATATCATAATGCATTTGCATAAATGAACCTAAATATATACCTAATATACACTGGGAACATGATATTTTCATGTTACTTCCTGATATTTCATGATATTTTCATATCATATTTTCATATCATATGGAAATTTTCATATCATATTTTCAGAGAGAAACTGACAATAAATGTATGACTCTGATTTTTCATTTGAATTCTGTAAGTTGCACAGTACTCCAGAATATTATTTTTAAGTAAATGAAAAGCCTACACTGTATAAATATTTAAATTCAAGAACTGGGCCATTTCTAGATCTGTTTTTACTGGTCAATTTTTCCTTCTTTTTCTTGTCTATTTGTATGCTTGGTAATCTTATTGGAAGACGTTTTGTATTAAAATAAAAATGGCGTGCTGTCAGATAATGGGATTTTCTTCCAGAGAGGGATAGTCTTATTTTCTGATTGGTGGATTAAGGGGTGGTGGTGGTGCTGCTGGTATATTACTTTGATTCAATCAAGAATGGCTTGACTTGAGGTTGGGCTGTCAGTTTTATTAATTATAAACTCAATTAATGAAACTATTTTCTCAATATAACAAACATTCTTCATTAAAATAGCATTCTTTAAGGGAATGGTTTTTGCTGAGTTTTTTGCTGTCCAAGATAATATTGATATGTTTCTTTCAAGAGCAAAAATTTGGTAGGTTTGCTAACAGACCCCTTATAAGACTGGCAGGTTTCTAACCTAAGCTCAGGGTTTCTCCTTCATGACACAAACTTCCAAGGACCTGATTTTACACTCCCCCCATGGGCCTCGAGGAGACCCTAGAACCAATGCAAACATGCTGCCTGCAGGGCTGTGAGTAATAAAGTCCTTTGCTTCTGACTGAGGAGTCTCGTGTGTGTGTGTGTGAAACTGGAGCAGGCTACCTTGTGAGGTAAAACCTTATACCCTTCACATTTCTTACATTCCTAACTGTAAGTCTTCACAGGTCCCAAGTGAGAATTTGGCATATTTAGTAGAGGCCTTTCTCCCGATCTCTATTTTTTTATTTTCTTAGCAGCAAGACTGAAGAAAATTTTGTTCTGCTTTTCATTGACTTTCTGTTTATCTTCTTAACCTCTGGCCTTCAGCATCTTAAGAAATCAGCTAATGATTTGAGGGGTAAATCCCACTGAGAAAAAGGTTCCTCTCTTCTCTCTTGGTCTTATGCCCTCCAGTCCTATTACCTGAAAATCTCAAAAATCCAATTTTTGTTATGAACTTTAAGTCATCTTGGCTTATCTATCTTTAAAGTGTAATCTTCTACCTGAGTTTTCTGACTTGTACCTTGCTCAAAATTAAGCACAATCCCTGAGGAAAGAAGCTTCTCCTAGGATGTTGGTTTACAGCTCTGCGTTTCCTTCTCTCCAGTCTCTAGGCTCCTTCAAGTCCTGGTTGCCTCAGTAGTTATGAGATGTCTTCAAAACAAGAGTTGTTTTTTTTTTTTTTTTTTTTTTCTTTTTTTCTCTGTTTTGGTCTTTTTTTTCTCTCTCCTTTGCTCCTGACACCTCCCCTTTCCTCTCTTTCTTCCTTATGGCTTTTCTAGTCATCCCCAGGAATTTTGAGCTGCCACAGCTTCTCCATTAGGGCCAGCTGGCTAGATGCACAACACTGATAGAGCTTAGATACAATTTAATCAAAAAACTGTATTGAATGAGCATTTGAGGTACTTTGGTCAGTGTGCCTCTGTAGAGCTAATTTGCTATGTCAATAGTGTAGGCAGACTTCAATATCAACGGGCTGCTTCCACGACATGAATACTTTCTTATGAAACATGTGGAGCAGAGTCAACATTCTATAGACTGTAACAGTGCAAATAGAAACTTTACAAAATTCTACTCAGCTAATCAGCCCCCTTGCTGATATTACAAAAATGTGATCTTGCCAATTCAAGGCAATCAATCATTTCAACTACAGACTTGGATTTAGGAAATGATGGGAGGCTTAAAAGCAGCTTTCTCCCATTAGGTGTTCTCTCTGTGTTCCCTAGCTTTCATATGTACTATGGATTCTTCCTCATTTGGTGTCCACTACAGGGACATAATGTGCTAATGATTATAATAATTACCATAGCTCTTCCTTTAGCATAGGCAATACACAAAGATGAAATCTGGAGAGTTGACAGGTCATTCTTCCTGACTGCGCTTTCACCTCCACCTCCTAGTATCACTGCAAATCTTTGAATTTGCTCTTTTATTTTCTGTTCTCAGATCGAGGGGTTCCTTGCCATTTGCTACTACAGCTCCTTGGTAAACACCCAGTTCTCAATTCTGAGCAGTCTTTTATGCCCCATTTGGGCATGTCTTTTCTCTCCCCCGTGGGGGCTGAGGAAACATTTGGAAATATGAGGCAAGGCTGGGTATATGATTTCCTCTCTCTACCTATATTATTGGGGTAATCTTATCTGGGATGGGTAATCTGAAATTGCTTCCTGCCAGAAACTCAAATTGGTAATGGGGAATAAATCCCTGTATGATTTCAGAATAATCTGGAGGTTTTTATTAATTGTCTTTGGTTTGTTTTCTAAAAAGAGGTCAGGGACTTATATTTGTTCTCTTCTCCCAATCATATTATATCTCAGAATAAGTTCTTGCTCTGTTGTTGTAGGGTGGAAAAATAGTTTATGCCATCACATTCTTGATGCTACGCTATGTCGTATGATATCAAGTTTGTGCTTCAATGCCCTCAAGCTTTGATTTGGATATGCAAGGCTAAATTTTTTATTTCAGATAACTTTTTCTCTCTCATTGTGCTGTGTTCTAAACATAAAAGTGCTTCTGATTTTAACCTATGATCACCATTATGAGTTTAAAAAATAACTTCAATATTCAATTAACTGCTTTCTTTTGGACCCTATCTGCCCTCTCCTAAAGCAATAAATGCTATTCTGACCTGGTGGCAAGCTGTAGTATGCCAAAATTTATGTTCCACAGGGGGACCAAGAGGAAAACACCATCCATAAAGTCTAGCAGAACTGCGCTGGTGAGATGGACGATACCATTGTTAGGAAGCTCTCTGTAAGTCATGGCTCATGGTAGATAAGGCCATGAATATCAGTGGGGTTGGAGAGACTCCATATTAGTAGGAGCCAAGGGCTAATGCTGAACCATCAGAATTCAGGAGATCATAATTACTATAACCAAATGTATAGCTAAGGGAGTGATCAAGAGTAAGCTGTGGAGCTGGTTAATATGACATCGTGTCTCAGAGGCAAAAGAGTAGTGCAGGCAAGAGAATTCTGGAAAAGTGGTGGAGTAGTACCCACCGAGAATGTCTCTCCGCCTAGACAACACTTGCAGGGGCAAAAATCTGTTGGGTATAACTATTTTGGATCTCTGAAGTTTATCAAAGGCCTGCAACTCCCAGGGGAAGCCTTGGACAGTAAATTGTGATTGATTTCAGTCAATTCAGGTCTTAGTTCCACAACAACTACCCATCCCCCAACACCCAGTCCCTAGTAGGCAGTTGGCACACCACCTACAAGGAGCCAAAGTGGGCAATAAGCATCCTGTCCTCCAAAAGTTGAAAATGTGTGCTCAGATTGCTAATTGCTATTTCTGACCAGAGAGGCAGACACAGAAGCAGACAACCAGAGTCCTGAATCTAGTAAATCTGCTGTAAATTGGCCAGTGTCCTGGCTAAACTTCAGTTCATCAGTAGGTTGACTAAAAACATGGACCCACACAGTGGCTATTTCTCCAATCTGTGACATATATATGGAACTGATATACTTGAATGTTATTATATTCACATTAGGTCCCTGATCTAATGTGGGATATACCTATCATAGTGGGAAAGACCCAGTAGAAGTCTCTAAAAGGCACATGCTCATGCCTCTCTCTTGCTCTGTCTCTCTGTCTCTCTCTCACACATACACACACACATGGAGCTAAGATAATAAACCAGAAGCAGTGCTGTTTTTAGGGGAGATAATAATAATAATAATAATAATAATAATAATAATAATGGCTTAAATAATGAAGAAGTGGTAGTCTCTATTTTTATCTGCATTTAATCTGCCGGAACGGCCTCTGCAGAAATAATATGTATCCTGTAGAATGACTGTAGATTATGGCAGACTCATTCAAATAGTGATTCCAATATCAACTGGTATCAATGCAACAGTAATGAATAGGGCCATAAGTGCATATTCCACGGCCAATTTGGCAAATGGATTTTTTCCCATTTCAATTAGAAAAGAGAATCAGAAACAATACATTCATAGGGGATGGACAGCAATATTGACAGTTTTTCCTGAGAATATGTTAATTCTCTTCCCCCACCATTAAAATGTAGTTTAAAGAGTCTAGATCACCTGGACATCCAAGATTGCACTGATATACTGATTGGGCAGGACAAGTAAAAGCTGGTTAGGACACTGGGTGCCTTGAGAAAACACATGTGCTCCAGGAAATGTAAGATAAACCCTACAGTGAGTCAGGAACCTGACAGATCTGTGAAATATTTTGGAGTTTAACCTTCAGGAATAGGACAGGTATTAGATATCAAGATAAAATAAAAGGCAGATTTCTGCATCTGGAAACACAGACTACAAAATATGAAGAAGAGTAACTGATAGGCCTCTTTCTGTTCTGGAGGCATCACATTCAACATCTGGAAGACTAATCTGGCCCAGAAACCACAGAAGGCTGCCAGCTATAAGGAGGAGCAGAGAGCAAGGGGTTCTGCAGCAAATCCTAATTGCTCTCTTCCCTGCCCCACAAATATTGCTCAAAATATAGATATGATCACTTGCTTTACACAGTATTCAAAATAAATGTAAATCTTTCACATCACTTTAAGACCTGGTTCCCATATCTCTCCAGAATTATCTCTTAACTACTCTCACTTCCTATCCTGTACCTGTGAGCAAGCCACACTCACATACTCTTTACCCACACTCAGCTATTGGTTTTCTTAGTATGACATGCTGCTTGTGAGAGGGTTAGTTCTTTTATTTGCAATTCATTTTAACTGACATTATTCTCATTCCCCAGTCTTCTGAAAAATTCCCTATCTTGTATTCCCAGGTCAAAATCAGGTCACTTCTTTTTTGATAAACTTCTCTAAACTCTCATTCTAACATTTTCCATCTTCCTTCACTCAAAGCTCAATCCAGTTAACTTATGTCCTCCTCTATCTCTCATTAAATATGCCTGAAGCATCTATCATGTACTATGTTAATTGGTTCTTTTTATATTTTTGTCTCTTTATATTTTTGTCTCTTTATATTTTTGTCCCTTAAAGGTAGAGATAATGATATAAAGTGGCTACACTTTATATTTCCAGCACTTCTCATGGTGCTTGCTACCTGGGAGAAACAATATTACTTTCTAAATGATTTAATGAATCATAAATTATCCCCTAACTTGTCCTAATATTTTGTGATAAAATTCTTTCTTTTAGCCAATTCCCTTCACCTTAACCTCTTTTCAAAACCTACTGTCTCCCTCATCTTAGTTGAAATTGCATGTTACATCAAGGACACCACTCCCTTAGTAGCCCCTCTACGAAGGGTAAATTTTTAACCACATGCCACAGGATGCTGGCATATTCTGAACGTTTTTCTCATTTTTTCGACTTTTTAGATGATAAATATTCTAACAGCTGACATGCCTCTTCTCCTCTAAATCTTAAAGCATATTGCTAAATAACTTCTGCTTCTCTCTGTTGTAGATTTTTACTGATCTTTAAGTTACAACCTCCCATTGAACCAAAAATGAATTTTCCTATAACTGCAACTAAAATGGCAATTCTAGTGTCCATATGAATGACAAATCAAAGAGCTTAACCTCGATTTTCATTGACTCAATTCAAATATCTTTAATTTATATTCCATTTTAGCTACGTCCTCTGATGTCCATTTCTCATAATCCAGGGGTATTCCATATCATAAATATTAATTTAAAGATCAACATCTCTGATTTTAATCCCCTGTCCTTTCAGTACTTTCATATTCCTACTTCCAGTAGCTGTACTCCTTGATCTTATTATGTTCCTGACTTCTTTTTCCTTTCCATTTGAACCTGCCAGCTATATTTGAACCTGGTTTATCGAAATTCCTTTTAGATTTATTAATTTTGAGAGCAGGCCTGAAGACATAATGAATAACTGCATTGGTCAGGAATTTTCATTTGTAATACTGGAAATGTATAATAGAGGATTTAAACCAAAGCAGGAATTTATTTAATTATCTGTAGGTAGCTCATGAAGGACTAGAAATGGAGAGGCAGGTTCCATGGGCATTCATGACTACAGCAAATATTATCCCACAAGCATGCTCACTGATGACTCCTTTGGTAGCATTAATAACTACCACATGAATTGGCATGCACCACAAACAAAGCTTAAATGTGCACTAAATAACGATAAGTACATTTTTGTCCTTATGTGCTATAATTTGATTTTTTTTAATACTTCTGCCACTGCAAGAGTTTTTCTACTGTTTCCTAGTCAATTTTGTTATCAAAATCAAAATCCAGGATAGGTATACTCAATTGGATGGGAATGGGTGACTTGTTCATGCCCATAAAAAAAGTAGTGGGGATATTGAGTAATAACTGTTTTCAGCTGGCACAGTGGGAGCTGGTTTTCATCTCTCATTAAGGCTCATAAATTGGCTCACCCAGTACAATATGTCTAAACAGGCCAGTTGCCAGGTTCAACTTCCATTGCAAAGGAATCTCTTGCGTTCCTCTCTGAAACCATTTTGCTCTTGAGCTTAAAACTTCTCAAGTAGTAAAGGTCCCAAATATGGAGACAAGGCAATTCTTTTACAAGTTGAAAATTTTAAGGAAAACACTCATAGGTAACTTTTCATCCTCTTCACTTTAGTTTTTTAGCAGTGAACTTAGTTCATATTTTTATAACCCAAGTTTAAAGATTTTTGTAAATAATTCTCTGATTTTATTCCTTCCAAGTACTTATCTTTTTAAACCACTTGATTTTAAACCACTTGATACCACCCATGAATTATCACTGACCACCAGTATTAGTTCAGGATATGCTACAATATGCTAAAGACAAAGCAATCTTACTGTCTCGATTACTTAACAAAGCAAATATCTCCTTTTTATTCCCATTATAGGTACACAGCTTGGTAGGGTGGAGGGATCAGAACGGGCTCTGCTCTAAAAATCACTTAAAATTACACTTGATGGAATCTTCACTTTCTAATAGCTGCACCATTTGGAACATGAGTCTTGCTCAGTTTCTAAGCAAGGGAAGAAAAAGCTCAAGGGCAATGCTGACATTCATTACTTTCTCTTATAATCTGTTTAGCCAGATATCATCATATCACATCGTCTTAACTCCCTAACTACAAGAGGGTGAGAAAATGTAGAACAGACAAAATGTTTAGAAAGCACCAATCTGTTATAAGATTTATTATCTTAGACAAAGGAAAAAACCTCTAAAAATTCGGTTGCTGAATGCTTTCTCATTTCTATGATGCTTCAGAAAAAAAACCCACCCACAGGTGAATGTGATAGCAGTTCAAGTTCTACTGGTGCCAGGTTATCTTGAGGAGCCATCTCTTTGGAAGGGTTAACTTTTTTTCTCTTAAGACAATGGGTCATAGGATATTTTTTACAAGGAAGTGACAACACTGACAAAATAGGCACACAGGGAATGTGAAAACACTTGCTGGTGAGTTTATTTGTGTTACTGTGGCCCCTGGAGGGAATTCCTTGACGTTCCAAAGAACACTGGAGCCCCTAGTGACTTCTGGGAACTGGTTGTTCTGTGAACTATGTTGGAGCAAAGCTCCCACCCTCTGGCATAAATAAAACTTACAAAAGAATCTAAGCTATCTGCTTTGTCAGTTTTCTAGGTCCTAATAGCCTCTGGGCCCTTGGGATGCTGCCCTGTTCACTGAAGTCTGGAGACTTTTTTTTATTGTAGCATATTCTCTCAGCATTGTCACTCTGTAGAAAAGGAGAAAAAAAAAAACACAAAAAAAACCCACAAAAAACAAAACAAAACAAAACAAAAAAAAAACAACAACAAAAAACAAAAAACAACACCATTTTAAGATACCAGTTGTCTATTAATCAAAATATTTCTTCATGCTTTGGTGAATGGAGTATTTTCAGGACATCCTCAGATGTCCTGGAACCTGAAAATAATTAGGGAGTGAGGGTTTGGGTCCCATATAATAGACCCACACTGACCTGCCTATCTACCTCACTCATTGAATATCTTCCTCAATAGGAACTTCCGGTTATCAGAGAGAACAACACAGAGAGAACAATCCATAGCTCCTATCATAGATAGGAGCAGAAGACCTGCTGCGGCCTATGTGTAAGTCCCAGTTCTGCTGCTTACTGTATCAATTTCCCTACCTTCCTTTTCCCCATCTGTGTAATGAAGGATGCTAATCCTATTTTCCTCATATAGATGTTGTAATAAATAAATGAATTAACCCATGTATAACAATTAAAGCTGACCCTGGAATATACAAAAAAAATCAATGAAAATAAAAGTTAATATTCAAATTTATCAGAAGCCACTATTGAGCCCATAATTTATGCAAACAGCTGAGCAAGAAATTAGAAAGACCTGAAATTGCCCAAGTTAGTTGTTACCCTTCAGACACAAGATGGATTCCCTCACACATACACCTGGAATTTGGTTTGAATGTCAAGACTGAAGATGATGATACACAAGTATGAGGAAGAGATTATGCTTTTGGAGAGTAGAAAAGGCTCCAAAGCAAGTCCATAAATGGTTTGAGGGAGCAGAGTGGCAATTGGTTTGAAGTTTTAGGATTAGACAATTAGGTTGCAATAAGGGTTCCTGTCACATGACTAGGATTTACATGGATTGAACAGTCTGCCAGGCCCAAGGAGGGAGCATCAAGGCTTTCTTTCTTTCTTTCTTTCTTTCTTTCTTTCTTTCTTTCTTTCTTTCTTTCTTTCTTTCTTTCTTTCTTTTTTTCTTCCTTCCTTCCTTCCTTCCTTCCTTCTTCCTTCCTTCCTTCCTTCTTTCTTCTTCTTTTTCTTTCTTTCTTTCTTCTTTTTTTTTTTTTTTAAAGATTATTTATTTATTCATGAGAGACACAGAAAGGCAGAGTCAGGCAGAGGGAGAAGCACGCTCCACACAGGGAGCCTGATGAGGGACTTGATCCCATGACCTTGGGATCACAACCTGAGCCAAAGGCAGAGAGGCTCAACCACTGAGCCACCCAGGTGCTCCACATCTGGGCTTTCTTATCAGTATTCCCACATGTAGGGCAAGAATGAAACTGGGAAGAGTAGTAATTGAAAACTGTCAACAGTCAAACATCAAAAACAAAGTCAGACTCTTCATGATATTAGTACAATGAATTTAGGACTTTATGTAAGTACACCAGTATCAATAAATTTTTACCAATATAAATGTTCTCCACAGCTTATTACGATATAAAAAATAATAATAATACCATTTATTAAGTACCTATTTTGTCTCAGGTACTGTGCTCTTAAAGAAATTCAATAAAGTGACACATATAATAGACATGGAAAGCAAGGTGTTGAGAAATAAAACCATTCGCCTGAACTAATAATACCTAAAAGCGTCAATGACTGAAGATGAATGTGGAACGAAGTGATCTGTCAGATTTCAAAGCCTCTAACCTTGTCATTGTGACATACTGTTTTTCTGAACATGCTACACACTACAAAATCATGAAAGTATAATCCAGAAAAAAAAATTTGGCTAGGACAGCCAAAAATAACTGAGATTAGTAAAGGGAACCAATAGGTAATATTTCTATTTGCATTCAAGTTTGAATGAAAATAATAATTATTAACTGTGGGTCACAGTAATAGTAGTGATCACTTGGGTTGACAAATTAGGGATTTTACATTTAAATCCTATGTGTTGACTTAGAAATAGCCCTTATCACCGCCAGAAAGAAACCAATGCATACATAAAACAAACTTTCAACATCATATCAATTCTCTTATAGATGGTTATGTTTCAAATATTTAATATAAGTATCACATACTTATTTAAGAGTGTAACATTTTTTCCTCCAGCAGAGTTATATTTGTCAAGATTCAGCTTTCTGCACTCTATGTAAAAAATTTAATCTGAAGTAAAATATATCAAATAAAAAACCATCCAAATGTATCTTATTTAAAATTAAATGTTCTTTTATTATAGGAAAAAAATCATAACCCCTAAATTGTCAAAATTCCTCTTCTAAAATTGTTTAATATATTATAGCGGCAATGACATGCAACTAATAATAATGAAACTCCATAAAAGGGATCTCTGAATTCATGAATTGCCCAACAGAATCTATCATTTTGATAGGATTCTAGGAACAGTTTCTAAAGTAATTTCACACTATGATGCACAGTTTCTTACCAAGTTTGTAAATTGCCTTATAAGACAATATAATGAAGAAGGAAACATAAACAGCTAAATCATTTATAAAGACTGAGAAGGTATTTCAGTCACTGCTTAACAACATATATGATTGTTGTTTAAATGTGACAAAGATGGAAATAACCCCAACTGTGGGGTCAGCTGATGGTATGAATTGTTTATAATTCATGCTTTCTCTTTCTTTGTATTGTAAATATTGAAAGTATTATTTTGTATTTTAAAATGTCAAGTACAATTCCACAAAGATTTATCATTTTTTTTGCATATAGGTCATTATTTGAACTAAGTTTTCATACCTAAAAAATACATCTAAAATAGTATTGAAAAATAAATAAATAAAATATTATTGATTTAATGTTTTCAAAACATGTGATCTTAATCTGTTTTTCATCCTGCTTCAAATTATATTTAACATTTTAAACAAAGAACATACTAATTTATAAGCATTATTCTTTTTTATTTGTGTTATAACAATGAATATTTATATGTCCAATTTAGTTAACTTGTAAACTCTCCAGAAATACTATATTATATAGAATATGAAAATGCACACTGTGATTATTGACATTATTTTGAAAACTTATGAAACAGAAGTTTATATATCTTTTATCATTTGCATATTATGAGGCTTAATTATGAGGCATAATTGATAAATTCATAGTCAATTATAAATTGAGGAAATATGTAAATAAGGATTGCAAAACAATTCAAAAAAATACCCTGAAGTAATTTTTTTGCTGGTTTAATAATATAAATTAATCTGAAGGTAAAATTATTGCTGAATAGTTTCTGTTGAGAAGTAAAAGAAGTATTATACTCAAAGAAATTAGAATATATGCTCATTTATTTTGATACTAAAACTTTAAGCAGATTAGAACAGATAATTACAAGAGTAAATGATTAACTTCAGTCACAATCATTTATTTAATATGTAGAATTTTTAAGCTTTTACTCAAGCCATTTGGCTTAGAGCAGATTTGATATAGTAATTATACATTTAAAAAATAATGTCTAACATACCAAGAGATTTGAGAAATTAAATAATTGTATCGGTAACTTCTTTAAAAAAAAAGAGAGAGAGAGAAAACAAACTAAACTTAATGAGGGAGTATTCTTAGCTACAAAAATACCTAGCTAAATTTAGGTTATAAGACATTTATTTCTACCTTAATTCAGTTCAAAATTTTTGTTTTTTATTAGTTATAAGTGGTAAGTAAAAATGTAGGAAAAAGTTAAAATGTGGTGAGAAAATAAGGTTTCTAACTCTTATCATATGCTACCAAAGGGTTCTAATTCTTTTGCTACACTACCAAGAAGGCAACTTACCTGGTTTTTCTGAACCTCGTGTTTCCAATTTGTAAACTTGGTTTATTGAAAGAAATAATCTCTAAGTTCATTTTAAGGTTTAAATTTTGTAATTTAATTGCCAAACTATGAATTTTACAGAGATTATTAATAAATTCTAAGGCTACTTTCCTAAAGACCTAAATATATAGTCTATATTTATATAATGTTTAATATTTACATTTATTAATTTTTAAAAAATAAAACTTCCTGAAGAAACAAAACAAGTGAGATCTAAAAAATCCTTTGATTCAAAATGGTAGCCGCAGTTCAGCAAGCATAGTTTGCATGTTCTCTAGCATAGTGTATAGATGCAAAAGTTTGGGATGGGGTCAAATTAATGCAACTTCCCTCCTTCACTAGTCCTTAATTATTTCATCCATGAAACAGCGTTTATTGTTGACCACTCACTGTGCTTGACATCCATGATAAAAGAAGAAAAGTAAGTTTATGTAATCAAGGTAAGAAGTATGGATACAATGTCACTTGGGAATTGTAAATCAGGGTTGGAGGACTTTGCCTAATGGATGAGCTAACCTTCTTTCAGGTGTGGCTTAATATTATTTCAAGAAGATGTCCACATCCTAACCCCTGGAACATGTGAATATATTATGTTCTGCTGCAAAAGTGAATTAGTTGCAGATGGAGTTAAGATCGCTAATCAGGGGATCCCTGGGTGGTGCAGCGGTTTGGCGCCTGCCTTTGGCTCAGGGCACGATCCTGGAGACCCAGGATCGAATCCCATATCGGGCTCCCGGTGCATGGAGCCTGCTTCTCCCTCTGCCTATGTCTCTGCCTCTCTCTCTCTCTCTGTGACTATCATAAATAAATAAATTTAAAAAAAAATTAAAAAAAAAAAAGATCGCTAATCAGGTGACAATAAAAATAGTGAAATTATCCTGGACTATCTGGGTGGGCCCACTGTAATCAGAAGAGCCCTTACAAATGGAACCAGGAGGCAGAAGCAGAGGCAGAGTTCAAGTAATGGGTGTGAAAAGCCTTGGCCAACCATTGCTGGCTCTGAAAATGGAAGGGGGCCATGGACTAAGGAATACAGATGGCTTCTAGAACTGTAAAGAGCAAGGAGGATATTCTTCCTTAGACTCTTCAGAAGGAAAGAGGCCCTGCCAATTCCCTAATTTTTGCTAACTAGGGCTCATTCTAGATTACTGATCTAGTCTAGAACTATAAGGTAATAAACTCTGTTGTTTTTCTGCAAGTGAATTTTTGGTAATTTGTTATAAGAGCTATAGAAAACTGGTACATATTTTGTTACCAGACCTGGGATACTGCTAAGATATATAAAAAAATATGCACATGGCTTTGGAATTGGGCAATGGGCAGCTGCTGGTCAAATTTCAAAGAGATTGAAAGAAAAGTCCTAGATTCTGTAGAGGTAGAGACGTCAAGGACTATTTTCTAGTGAGGACAGAGAAGAAAGTGAGGAGTATGGTAGAGAAAACACATATTGTCTTAGAAAATACTTATATCATCATAAGCCAACTACTAGTAGAAATACAGACATTGAAGGTACTGCTGGTGAGAGATAAGATGGAATTGAGAAATTAGAGGAGAGGAGATCCTTGTTACGTAGTGGAAGAATAGTTGGCAGAATTTTGTCTTGTAGTTATGTGGAAAGAAGAACTTACAAATGATGAGACTGGACATTTAGCTGAGAAGACTTCCAGTGTTGAAGGTAAGCCTGGTTTCTTCTTTAGGTTATGGTAAAATTTCAATGGAAAGAGATAAATTGAGAAAGAAATTGTTAAGGGAAAATATGGCTTGATGAGTTGGGAAATTCTCATTCTATCTAGATTATAAGAGTCTAAAATTAAGATATTCACCATCTGGAGAACATATTCTACAGAAGAGTCCACTGATGTGGCTGGAAAGTCCTTTGCTAATATCTTAGAAAGATAAAAGATCAGAATATTCAGTCACCGAAGAAACTCTTTGAAAAGACTAAGCATGTGACTCAGAGATCCTCTCAACCATCTTAATAGAAGCCAAAATATAAATGGGATTATCTAGGAGCAAATGTCTAAATGGAGTGAATTTCTGTGACAATATAAAAAAGTTATGAGGTTCTTGAGAATGTTATATAAGCAAAAACTCCAATTTAAACTGAAAAGTACAGCGATGGGACACAATGAAAGGAGCCTGTCAGACATTCACAATTCTACAGTCAAGAACATGTTGATAAAACTACTCAGTTGCTAGCATGCCACCTCTTAAGAATGTAGGATAACTTAAAGGATGGAGCCTTTACCCCACAGCTTTAGCCACAACACACCAAGGGTCATCCTCTGGCCTTAAAACTGGATGGAGTTTCCCTAGCTGGCTTTCAAAATTGCTTGGGACAGTTGACTCCTCTTTGCCTTCCATTTTCTCATTTTTGAAAAGGGATGTTTATAATTTGTTCCTACGCTTGTTCCACAATTGTATTTTAGAAGTAGGTAGCTTGTTTCTCGTATTTTATGATTCACAGATGAAGGGAAATTTCGCCCCCAAATGGAGCATATCCATACTCTCACCTATATTTGATTTAGATGATGAAATCTGGGATTTGGGGGCTGATAATTTACATGAAATTTGCGATTTAGAGTTGCTGCTGTAAAGAGATGAGATCTTTGGGGATGTTGGTAGGTGGTGAACATATTTTGCCTATGGAAAGGATATGAATCTTTGGAGGCCAGAGAGTAGACTGGTGGACAGAATTATTGTCTCACAGAAATGTCCACACCTTAGTCCTCAGAATCTGTGATATATGTTATTGTACATGGCAAAGGGGAACTAAGGATCCATATGCAATTAAGGTTCTGATCAGCTGACCTTAAGGTAGGAAAATTATTCTGAGCCAAGTAATGCTGCCAGCCTCAAAAAGATGGAAAAAGCAAGGAAATACATTCTTACCTTTAGCCTCTAGAAAGAAATGCAGCCCAGATGACATCTTTATTTGAGCCTAATGAGGCATATTTCTTATTTCTGCACCTCCCCTCAATGTCTATTGTTTTAAGCAGGTAGTTTGTGGACATTTGTTACAACAGTCACAGAATTCAAGTATGACATTTTACCTCAAACAAAATTTCTTCAAGAAGTTAAAACTATAGTTCTTTATTTTTAAAATAAATGACTTAAAGCTGAATTTATTATATTATGTTTAGTTGAGAAATAG
Source organism: Nyctereutes procyonoides (assembly GCF_905146905.1). Classification (NCBI taxonomy): domain Eukaryota; kingdom Metazoa; phylum Chordata; class Mammalia; order Carnivora; family Canidae; genus Nyctereutes; species Nyctereutes procyonoides. Next base: position 60,734,039 of record NW_026575142.1, on the reverse strand, counting down.
AACACATTTATTTACCATTAGTTACTTAGAGAAATATCTCCTTAAGTTTTAAGTATAAAATTCAATTAACATTTTTTTCTGTAGTTCTTTCACACACAAGCCATAGAAACTACTAACCATATATTAATCATCCTAAATTTTAGTTCACTGGTTTACAGACTGGTTAACTGGTGTATCTGTGAGATGAGTTTCCATAGAAAAAAAGGTAAAAAAAAAGGCTGATACTGGGAATGCACTAAGTTTACTGTTATTTTGTTTAAGGAGATATCAAAAGGTAAGATTAATAAAGCAGAGAAATAAAGAAGCAGAATATTTTTATAAGCCTATTGAGTTTTACAAATAGCACTAGGTTCTTTGTGTACTCTAAGTAAACATGCTACATTCCTACCACTAGGAACTTGCAGCTTAAATAAAATAGCAAATAAATAACCAACTACATTTAATACAAAAAGGACTATAGTTACTGGTATAATAAAAGTGTTAACAAAAGCCTTTGGAGACCTAAAGAAACGAAGGATAACTATTTAGAATATAGAGATTTAGGAATTTATGTTAAATTCACATAGATTACTTAATTTCTATAAGTACATATAGATATATAGGGAAGAACTCTTTTTAATGAAATAGATAAAAATGTTGATTTTAAAAATCTATCATTTGGAAATATTAGATTATTTCTTACATTTTAAAATAAATAGCTAGAATACCCTCCTCCACATCCTCTTACTCATTTTTTTTTTTGCATTTATTAACTGCTGCATATCTTTCAAGGACCTATCAATTAAGTTTTCATTTCCGCCAGGAAGCTTTCCCACAACCCTTTATGGATAACCACTGGGACATCCAGACACCACTCAATCAATCAATTAAATTCCCTTCCTGGGGCATGGCCTATGGACCTCATTCTGGACTACCCTGCATTGGATTCATGGCTAACCCTCAACCAATAATTTGTAAAGCTCAGGAACAAAATATTGCTCGAAGAGCTCACTTAGGGACAGATTTCAACAGTCCAACACTGCATTTTATTTTTAGAACTCTAGAATACTTCATTGATGTTGTGTCATAAATATCACCATCGAGTGAAAGACTCATTTTGATTTTAGCTGTCTACAGGTAACCAAGAATCAGAAGAAGGGAGGTATCAGGAGTTATACAACTACACTGAAGATATCAAAATCTGTACACCTCTCCCCTGCTCTTACATGCTAACATTCTCAGATGATTGGGACTTCCAGATTTCATGTCTTGCCGGGAAGTAGATGGAATCTGACCTTGGCACCAGCACCGCAGTTGACTGTCAGTGGCTTATCACAGTGGGGCATTTCCCTTATCTTCATCTTGCCTCATTAAAATTCATTTGAATAAAATTCACATTCAATAAAATATATAGATCTTAGGTATAATTTGGATACATTTGACAAATATAGATATCCATATATCAAAAACCCTAATCAACTCTAGAAAACATTTTCCGCTTTCTTCTAGAATTTTTATTTTCTATTCTAAATATAAGCTTTTACATTAAGGACTTTGGCCCACCTTGAATTAACTTTTGCATACCGTATGAGTGAATCAAAGTTATTTTCTCCCATATACTTAACTAATTTGTTTTAAAAATTTCTCTTCTGCATTGGATTACCTTGAGATCTTGTTGAAAATCAATTGACCAAATAAATATGGATCTTTTTCTCTATTCTATAATCTGTTCCATTGACCTTGTTATCTTTCCATAAGCCAAAACTTTACAATCTTTATTAATACAATTTTATAGAAAGACAGAAATTCAATAATGAGTCCTCCATTATTCCTTGTTCCTTTGGTGGTGGTGATTGTTTTTCAAGATTGTATAAACTTTACATAGATCCTTGGGCTTTTTAGGAATTTTTAAGCCATCTTTAACATTTCTATAAAAGAAAAAAATGTCTTTTGAGATTTTGATTGTAGTTGTTTTGGATATATAGATCAAAGTACGGAAAATTGGCATCTAAGTAATATTGAGCCTTTGGATCTATGACTATATCTATCCATGACTGTATGACTGTATCTGTGATATAGCTATCCATTTACTTAATTCTTTAATTTCCTTTAACAATGTTTTGTAGTTTATTATGAAGCAGTCTTACACATCTTTTGTTGAATTAATTCCTAAGAACTATATTTTTATATAATTAATGGTATTTTTTTTTCTAAATTTCATTCCTGAATTATTTGGTGATTATATATAAGACTAAAATCACTTTTTCCAATTTCATTAAGATATAATTGGCATACAACATTGTGTAAGTTTAAAGTGTACAGCATAATTATATATATTGATATATGTGTATATTGTGAAATGATTACTATGTTTGTACGTTTTCACCAATTTTACCCAATTCTCTCAACCCCTTCCCCTTGCCTCACAATCACAAACCTGATCTCTATTTCTATGAGTTGTTTGGTTTTTTTTTTTAGATTCCACATAAATGAAGTCATATAATAATTGTCTTTTTCCATCTGACTTATTTCACTTAGTATAATGCCTTTAAGATCCATTCATGTTCTTGCAAATGGCAGAATTTCATTCTTTTTTATGGTGGAACAGCATCCCATTGTGTGTGTGTATGTGTGTGTGTGTGTATTACATTTTCTTTAACTATTCAACTGCCAATATATAATATATAAGTCATTTCCATGTCTTGGAAATTGTAAGTAATGCTGTGATGAGCATGGGGTGCAGATATCTATTTTAGAGATTGACTCGTTGCTTTCAGATATATACACAGAATCAGAATTACTGGACAATATAGTAATCCTATTTTTAATTTTTTGAGGAACCTCCATGCTGTTCTGCATCAATTCACATTTTTACCAACAGAACATAAGAGTTCCCTATTCTCTACATCCTCACCTACATTTGTTAGCTCTTGTCTTTTTGATGATAGCCATTCTAAGAGACATGAGGTGATAGCTAATTGTGGTTTTGATTAGTGATATTGAGTACAGCTGGCCTTTTGGATATCTTTGGAAAAATGTTCATTGAGTTGCTCGGCCCATTTTAAAATCATATCTATCTATCTATCCATCTATCTATCTATCTATCTATCTATCATCTATCATCTATCATCTATCTATGGAGTTATATAAGTTCTTTGTATACCTTGGATATTAACCTCTTATCAGATGTGTCGTTTTCTTCCATTCTGTAGGTTGCTTTTTAATATAGCTGACCATTTCTTTTACTGTATCCTTTTTAGTTTGATGTACTCCCATTTGTATAAGTTTTATTTTGTTGCTTGTGCTTTAGGTATCATATCAAAAAAATTACTGCCAAGACCCATGTCAAGATTTTCCTATGCTTTCTTCTAGACATTTTATGGATTTTGGTCTTAAGTTTTATGTTTTTAATTGACATCAGGGTAATTTTTGTGAGTGGTATAGAATGGGGATAGAGTTTCATTTTTTTAAATGCGAATATCCAATTTTCCCAGTACTATTTATTAAAAAGATTGATACAAGAAATTGGTGGCATTGATAAAAATTAAGGCTTTACAACTTCATGAGAATCCTCAGGTTGCCCTGATTGCTTTCAACATTATCAAGAACCATTTTTGTGGGGAAGAAGGAAGTGCTACAATATTACCAGCCCTGGACCAAGATCAAGAATTCTTAAACCACTTAACAAAAATACTAAGTCCCACAACTTCTAAACCAAGAATCAAACCCTAACAAGTAACTTCTTTAAGAACCTTCTGTGTCTTGGCATGGCACAGATATAAAGCTTTTTAAACAAAATGTTAATAAAATTTTCAACACATTATAAAAATGTCTTTTTTCCATTGAGTATTCTTGAGGCTTCTTTGTCAAATATTAACTGACCATATATGCATGGGTTTATTTATGGGTTCTCAATTCTGTTCCATTGGTCTTTTTTTTTCTCTTTAATGCCAGCACCATGTTATTTTGATTAAAATAACTTTGGAATGTAGTTGGTAAGCAAGAAGTATAATGCCTCTAGCTTCATTATTCCTTCTTTTTTTTAAGATTTTATTTATTTATTCATGAGAGACAGAAAGAGAGAGAGAGAGGCAGAGACACAGGCAGAGGGAGAAGCAGGCTCTACTCAGGGAGCCTGATCCCAGGACCCCGGGATCTCGCCCTGAGCCGAAGGCTGATGCTCAACCGCTGAGCCACCCAGGCGTCCCTTCATTATTCCTTCTTAGGATAGTTTTGGCTATTTGGGGTCTTTAATGGTTCCATAGGAATTTTTGGATTGTTTGTTCTACTTCAGTAAAAAATGCCACTAGAATCATGATAAAGACATTTCAATAATATTAATTCTTGCAAGCCATGAACACAAATATTTTACATTTATTTGTGTCTTCTTCAATTTCTATCATCATTGTCTTATAGTTTCTAGTGTAGAGATCTTTTACCTCCTTGGTGAAATATGTTCATAAATATTTTACTGTTTTTGAAGCTACTGTAAATAAGACTGTTAGCTTTGCTTCCCTGCTTTCCAGTATCACTGCTTAAATTCACATGTTTTCCTGATTCAAGTGATGTAGGTGGCTAATATTGCACAGAGGTTCTACTTTGGGCTGAGAGAGTTTGACTAAGGAATAAATTTACTTCTCTTGAGACAACTGATCTTCTGTAGAGCTCCATGGAAACCTCCTACAGCCTGATGCTTAGGGCAGTTAACTCCAGTAGAATGCTGTGGTGGGGAATTAGTCTCCTTTCCCACTACATCATATGCTGCAAGAATAAGGATTCAACCTTAGCTTTTCAATTATAGGAGAGAAAGGGCTGGTATTCCCCAATTATGAATGCTGAGTTTGCAGGAAAGCATAGCTGGAGACCAAAGACCTCCCTGCTAATTGCTGTAGATAATATCCATGGAGGGGTAAATGCTTCCTCCTTTTCTATGCATTTTAAAAGCCTGGCAATTAAAGGACCAATATACCTTGCTGGATTCTAATGTCTGGTCCTGCCATTGTCTGGTCCTGTGATTACCTGCAATGTTAAAACATTGCACTTACTTCTGCCACAGTCTATGCTTCTTTACTGACAAAAACTTAAATCCACCTAGCCTCTGAGTGGCCTGCTAAGTCACTCATTGCCATTTGCCTGATAAAAACTTTGGTTATTACACTAAAATGTTCTTTTATGTTAATTTCAGAAAGTTAAATAAAAGTGATGTATATTTAGTTGAGTTTTTAATTTCCCCTACTCCCAATCTTAAATAATATAGATCACACATGTTAAAATAGATGGCATCATAAAACAAAGGGATAGAATGTAATGCAATATTTTGAATAATTAAAACAACATACTCATTTTTATCATCAAAAAACATCAAATAAGATTCACAGGGCATCTACCCTATATATCAAGTGAATCCCTGAGGGAACCATGGCCATTGCTTAAGAAAAAGTGGTTTAAACACAATTCCTTTTTTTCTATGAATCATAAATGATACCTGACAGTCTATGATAATCATTATGTTTTATACTGTTGAGTACAATTTTATCACATTTTGAAAGAATATTTGTCCTGAACACAGAACACATTTTTTCCCCTTCTAATGGCTATTTTTGCTTGGAAAGTTAGTCATCACACTTCTTTAAGGAAAATTATTGTTTCAAATTCCTTTTTTATACCATAATGCTTGATAGAAACATAAATGTCAAGAATATTACAGAACTACCTCATACTTGCTTCAGCTCTATGGTTAGCTATTCACAAAATTATGACTATATCAGTCATAAAAATTCTCCCCGTTTCTTATATAAACTCTTAAATGTGTAGTAAGGTAGGCAGCTTTGGCTTTTACAATGCAGGTTTATTCTGTGCCTGTGGATAAACATAGAACCTACTACCCGCACTATGACTTATCATTTAATCAGCCTGATAGCATAGGTAGGGGCTCCTTCTACTTTTACTATCAAAAAGCTTAAAAAATTATAATATCGTTGTAATAATAACTGAGCCACTTTTACTGTTTAACTGTTTAAACATGTTTCCTGTCATTAAAAGTTATAAAACATTAATAGAAATAGACAACAGAAAGTGAAGTGTAGTATGTAAAACAACTCTGAATAGCTAATACAATATGCAAATAGATTCCACATGAAAATATTATCATGTATAAGAATTCAGAGGGTGAGAGTAAAATTTAGCATTTAAGTAAAAATATTTTTAGCTGCTGTGGTTGTGCTGGTGGGTGGGATCAGCGCCTGGTGTTGCTGGCTGAGAGGCTTGGCCACAACTGTTGCAAGCGTGCTGTGGTATGTATACACAAATCCACACATGCACTTACAATGGAATATTACTCAGCCATAAAAAGAATGAAATCTTGCCATTGGCAACAATGTGGATGGACCTAGAGGACATTATGCTAAGTAAAATAAGTCTGTCAAATACCATACGATTTCATTTATATGTGAAATCTAAAAAAAAATGAAACCAATAAACAAATAAACAAACAAAAAAACCCAAACAGAAACAGACTTATAAATACGGAGAACAAAGTGGTGATTTCTAGATGGAAGAGTATGGGGGGAGGGCAAAACAAGTGAAGGAGATAAAGAGGTACAAACTTCCTGTTAAAAATAAGTCATTGAAGCTTGCTTACAAGGCTCAGTTGGTTAAGTGTCTGCCTTTAGCTCAGGTCATGATCCCAGGGTCCTGGTATGGAGCCAAATGTTGGTTCTTTGCTCAGTGGGGAGCCTGCTTCTCCCTCTCCCTCTGCTTGCTGCTCCCTCTGCTCATCAAATAAATAAATAAAATCTTTTTTAAAAGTAAGGATTGAGGGGCACCTGGGTGACTCAGTTGAATAAGCATCTGACTCTTGATCTTAGGTCATGTCTTAATCTCAGGGTTGTGAGTTCAAGCCCCACATTGGGCTCTGCACTGGGAATAGAACCTACTTAAAAAAAAAAAAAGTCAGGGCATCTGCGTGGCTCAGTGGTTGAGCATCTGACTTTGGCTTAGGGTGTGATACCGGAGTTCTGGGATTAAGTCTCACATAAGGCTCCCTGCAGGGACCCTGCTTCTCCCTCTGCCTATGTCTCTGCCTCTCTCTGTGTCTCTCATGAATAAATTAATAAAATCTCTAAAAATTAGAAGTCCTTGGGATGAAAAGTATAGCATAGAAAGAAATACAGTCAATATGATTGTACTATATATGGTAACTATACTTATTATGGTGAGCATTTCATAATTTATATAATTGTCCATGCACTGTGTTATATGCCTGACACTATGTTGTACAGTATAAGTCAACTATATTTCAATCTAAAAAACCAACTTACTATAAAAATTTAACACAAATGTCATAGCAGTATTATTCATAATAGCCAAAAGTGAAAACCCAAATGTCCACCGAGTAATAAATAGATAACTAAAATGTGGTATATTCATACAATGGAATAGTATTTTGCAATAAATATGAATTAAGCACTCACACATGCTACAACATAGATGAACCTTAAAAACATTATGCTAACTGAAAGGTTCTAGACACAAAAGGCAACGTAATATATAATTTCATTTATATGAAATGTCCAGAATAGGGAATCCACGGTGACAGAAGGTAGATTAGTATTTGCCTGAGGCTGAGAAAGGAGTGTGGAGAGAATGGTAAGTGACGGCTAATTGGTATGGGGCTTCTTTTTTAGGATGATGAAAATGTTCTAAAAAAAAGTATTTAATTTAGAATATTGTAAATGACCTAATTGAAGACAGTACTATTTCCATATGTCATTCATGGACATGAGTATGCACCCTTACCAAATTTACTGCCTTTTTTTTTTTTTTTCTAGAGACTTCAATGAGGTTAGTTTAAGATGTATCCATATACAGATGTATGCACTCCTCATGGCTCTCAGGCAACACAAACCACCTAGACTCACGGAGTCAAGTAATTCAGCACTCGCCAAATAGGAAAGCCCTTTCTTTCCATTCTGCCTCATCTCAGCTCGAGGAGGATTAATTTTAAATTAATAAAGAATTACAATTTACTGTTCAGTTTTTATAATTGTCAAACTGTAAAGCACATATATGTATGACCAAAGGCTTTCTGATCATGACCTTTCTGGAAACAAAGCTGATATTTAATTATATAGTGAGTCTAAAAGCCTACAGGTTAATTTCTACTATTTCCTTCTGTACTGGTTTATAGATGATCTGACTTACAAGGAACATTTAATTAAAGGTTGCTTAGATTTCTTGTTTTATCAATTCAATTATATTCAAATTTTCTTAAAGTACTCGTTAAAAAAACCTATGGTTTGGTCTTTCTGGTAATCCAGGAGCCCACTAAGAGTTACCTCCTTAGAACAAGAGACATTCTTACGACCCTAGGAAATTACAAAGGTTTTAGGAGCTCTGTGCCAGGAACTAGAGGCAGAGGCCAATATATTTTCTATTTTAGCACATAGGTATAATAAACTCTCAATATATCATCCTTAAATGAATGAGATCATAATACCATAGTACCAGTGTCACATAAACATTTTTAGTGCTCTGCTAATAAAAGAGACTTGGCAATAAAATAGGAATGTCTTCTTACTCTTCAGTTTCAGTATTCATCAGTGATCTTCCTATTATAGGAACTCTCTTCCTACTATCCCACCAATGAACTTCTAGAACATCTTGGAACCCAGAGGGACCACATCATATAGATAAAAATATTAATTTAGAACTCTTGAATAGTAAAGATTCTAATGTATCACTAAATTTTCATTTTTACGTAATGAAAACAGTATTAAACTATGCACTTGAACATTTTTAAAATATGTTGAACAGGCTTGAGTAATTATATAACTGCAAACAGCTATTCTTAGCTACTTCTTTCATCTTCCCTAATCATAATAGGTATTGCAAATCATTACAACCAGACAACTTGCTAACACCTGTAAGGGGAGGTGTTTCTACTACTTTATAAGCACAATTTGACAAAAAGATGAACAGAGATACAAGGAAAGACATAACCAGTTGACCTTTTCTACTACAATTCATCTCGTCCTATATTTAATATTGTTTACTTTGTAATGGCTCTTAAAGGCATTGCACTTACTGTTTTGAGTTAGATATTAGCTCTATAAAGGAATACACATACATGATCTGCAGCATACTGATTTCCTGTTGCAGCATGGTTTTGTAAATGCAAAAGTAAACAAGGTAAAGTTTAAAGATTATTGGATATGGATCCTAAGCTCTTGATTATTCAGTCTTGAGAACCATAGAGAAAAAAGTATAAATTTAGAAACTTACAGTTTTAAGTTATATTCCCAAGGAGCCAAATATTAAATCAGTAATTACTAATACATATATCTTTTTTTGTGTGAAAAAGCTTAAACTATTTTTTTTCTAGACATTTGTTCATTTTAGGAATACATAGTTCTGCTGACCCTGAAGACCCTCACAATTGTCTTGGGATGACTCCTTCTGTACTCATACCCTTGTTTCTCTGATTTGCCACTTCCCAACGTATGAAACAAAAGGGTGAAACCAGTCAAGGTAGTGTGTACATAATTTGAATTCGGTACTGACTTTAAAAGGTGTCTAAAGTGACTAAAATTGGAAAAATAAATGGAGTGGATATGGGAGATGTTCTAAGCAAAAGACACACTATCAGGGAAGAATCTCAGACAGTATGAGTATGATCAGATGAGAGAACACTGATCTATTTTATTAACACAGGGTTTACATTGAAGATCGGTGAGAAATAACACAAAGGTGTGTATGATCCAAGATCTGGTTGACTTTGAAGTAGAACTTTAGATATGGTATGGAAAGAAAAAAAAAAAAGCAGCTCCAAAAGGAAATGGAGGTTATTGCTAAAAACTGAAAGCTAACACTACAAATGTTAAGTCATTTTTCTAAGGTTCTGTAATTATTCTGTGCTGCACATCCCTCTGTCATCCTATCCATGGGAAGAATAAGGATGTAGTAAGAATATACAGGCATTAAGCAATCCAGATTTGAATATTTCTTCCAACACTGGATTTTTTTTTTAATTTTGTAAGGCCAATTTGTTGACTCAGTTTCCTCAGTAAAATATGATGTTATCTATACACATGATTGTATTGGTATTAAACTAATAATATTTTAAATTACCTATTCAAAGCTAGGTACATAATCAGATTTCCATGATGATAAGTTCTTATCTTTCCTGAGACTTAGATATTTTGCTAAGTTTTTTCATAATATCCTAAACTTTATTTTAGACCTTTGGGTTTTCCACAAAAGCATTCATTTACTCATTCATGCATTTATTTCAGTCTCATTAATATACAATAAATGGCATCTCACTTTAATAGGGCCCAATAATAGAAGCATTTATGATAGAAAGGGAAGAAATAATTTATTGTTGTAGGTGTTACTTTTGATCATTTTTTCCCCTCAAATTGGATATTGAAATTAGAAAACTTTAAAATATTGAAAGCTTTAAAAGTAGGGTACATGCTATTTATCTTTGAATCTTTAGCACTTACTATACTTGGTTCTCAGTTAAAAAACAAAACAAAACAAAAAAATAAAATAAAAACAAAACACAAAACTGTTGAATAAATGAATGACTGAATGAATGAAATAATAGTTTGGTTGTCTGCCTTGAATGATTAGATTTAATAGGACTGGATAAACCAGAGTAGGAAAGAAAAAGAAAAAGAGAGTTGAGAACCACTAGCTTATTTGTATTCATTATCTTGTTTTTTTAAGTAAATGAACTTAATATCATATAACACTGAGATTGAAGATGATATATGAAACAAGTATGAACATGTTAAGGTTATGGATTTGTTCACAATGTCTGTTCAAGTCAAATAAAACTCGGTTCTTGGTTATTTTAAAACTCAAAGTCATTCAGACAACCTGCTCTTCTGGTACTAATGTGGGCAAGAAGCTCTTCTTACTGACCCACCACATTAGATATTGCCTATGTCAAAGACAAAAGGTGCAGCATAGACTTGATGATGGGATATCACTAGCTAATCAGACTAAAGATACTCCAGTTTTATTGCTCAGGTGCATGGTGGTGCATTCCTTTTCTTTTTTTGACCTAGTTCTTGATTGCAGACCAAGCACCTTCCCAGTTAATCCATATTTTTTCTGGTGGATCAACAGGAAAAAATCAAAACAGGATATATTGAACTTAATTCCTTTTTAAAGATACTTGTTTAAAAATCAGACCAGAGCCTAAATTTGAATCCTCAGTTTAAAAAATCATTCAAAGTGCAAGTTTTAGTATATCCAAACCTATTTTATGATGCAGCCTCAGCTCATGTGGTAGTAGAGAGAGTGGCAGTTTTAAAGGGCCCAGTGCCCTTTAGCCTGTGGTCCTCATGGGGAGGGAAGAGAGATCAGCATTACAAAGGGCATTAAGGTATTCGTTGTTTGGTCACAAGTAGCCTCAGGTGTTCTACTATTTGGCGATATAGTTCTCATATGATGCAAGTTTAGAGATGCTGGCTCTAAGGGGTCCTGAAGAAAATGTTTTAGATTTTCACTTGAGAGCCAAAGGCCATGTCTTAAGCAGGTGTCTGGGTGAGCACTATATTCTTTTCCATTGTTTAAATATACTTATAACTTCTCAAATAATTTCTCAAGGCCAGAGCTCTATGGAAAACAAGATACACATAATCTCCATATTGGCATGTCTTACAAATATCTGAAATTTAATTTCTCCAAAATTGAGCTCTGTTTTCTAAATCTAGCATTATATCTGCCCCTCTCTCCATGTTCCTCAGGCCAGCAAATGGCCTCTCTATGCATACTCTTGTGTAGGCCAAATGCCTGGATATTGGAGATGGGTGAGGAAGAGGAGTTGTCAAGGATGAATGCCAATCAGTACAAGTTGTCAATTTTATCTACAAAATATATCTCTTTCATTTGATCCTTCTCCATTTCCCTTTTGGCACACTTCTCATCTGGCCTCTACAAGGGCTTTCTTACTAATATCTCTGGTCCCTCTTTTGCCTTCAGATTAACAATATCTCCAATCTATTTTGCCATATTGGTATGTCCAAAGTTAAATCACATCATGCCACTTATATAGTTAGATTCTTTCACCTAGTTCTTATTGCTCTTATTTTAGGGCCCAAATCCCTAACTAGACATGGAAGATAAAAGGAAAGAAGAGAAAAAGGAATGGAAGGAGGGAGAGCAGGAGAAAGGGCTTACATGATTTTGACCATAGTGACCAAAACAATCCCATCTTCTGTTCATCTCACTTGTGCTCAGGTTGTTTAAGCCACATTCGTTTTATCTAATTTCTTCTGGGCTTCATTACTGTTCTAATTAGAATACATTGTTCTTTCCTCAGATTTTAGAATAGAACAATACATGTTTCTGATTGAATACTTGTCTCTCTCTTCAACTGGATTACTTTTATACCCTTAGATTCTTAGAAAGAACAACTTGCCTTCCCAAATCTTATTCCTTTACATGACATCAGAGTACCATGTCTACTTTTCATGAATAGTACTTATCACTATGATATTTTATATCAAATACACGATTATTTGCTTATGTTTGTTTCTCACACAAGATTGTAATCTATATGAGGACAGGGACATTGTATGTTTACCTTACTTTCTTCCAGATTTTACTGATGCCTCATGCACAGGAGACTCTGAATACATACGATCATTGCCTTATTTATAGTAGAGATAGCAGTGACAGAGTGAGGGGGGAGAGAAGGGATATTGGAGAAAGGTGGTCAAAAGGCACACACACGCACAAAAAAAGGCACAAACTTCCAGGTAGGAAATCAGTAAGTACAAGGGATGTAATGTATAATATGACTATATCCAACACCGCTGTATGATACATAGAAAATTCTTAGGAGCATAAATCTGAAAAGTTCTCATTGCAAGGAGAATATACTTTTCTTCTTTTAAAATCTGTTCTTTTCCTTCTATCTCTATGAGAGGGCAAATGTTTGCTAAACCTACTGTGGTAATCATTTCACAAACTTATACAATGATGCGATGTCGATTATTTCCCAATAAAACAGGAAAAAATAAGCAGGATTTTCTTGTAAAGAAAAATAAAACATGCCAGTACATGGAGTCACAGTGATTGGCCGCAAATAGGTGAAAAACTACACTTAAAAATAAAGATGGTAAAAGTGGCAGGGGAGAGAATCCCAAACCCAAGCTTATTTTTCTGTAGATAAGCCAAGAGATAGATATCAAATGCTGGTATCCTTTATTATGCAGCAAAGTTCCTCAAACAATTACTAGGGAATGATTCAACATGCTACAGAAGTTTACACTCTAAAGATAGATTAAGCAATGATTATCCCTTAAAAAATCCAAATGTCAAAATAATATGCAACATATTATATCTTATAACTGTGCTCCTCAAATTCCGGTCTCTATATCACCTGAATCGGGATCACCTGTAGTGCTTGATAAAACATAGATCACAAACTTATTTGATGGGACTCTCAAGGAGAGGGAAGCAAATACATTTTTTAGAGGAAATAACGCAAATGATTCTTATGTTTCAGTGCTTGAGAAAAGAGTAATTGTTTGCAATAGTTGAGGACTGACCAATTAGAAAACGTCTATGTAACCAACATGTAACTATTAGTTAATGAAAACTTGAATACTCACTACTTATCCACAAAAGAATGGAAATGACGTCGACTGACAAAAAAGAAAGTTACTGAAGCTCCTTTAGAGAATGCTATCATGCCATAAGTGGGAGTACTGTGGTAGAAAAGAAATTATAAAATATTGATGGACTATTGACTGGAGGTGGCAGAGGAAGGTAAAAGCAAATTATCTGAAAGCACAGAGAAAGTGCCTGTCTCCGTGTCATGGAAAAGAGCTTCAATATTAATAACATTAATGAATGATCAACTCAAATGCCTTTTCCTCTTTACCATATCAGAATTATATTCATTTCAGTTTCAGAGAGATGATAGTTTTTCCCCCTTTCATCATTATATTTTCTAGAAAGCAAGAAAAGTGCACTTTAGCAAGGCAATTTATTTATTTTTATTCTTTCAAGTTTTATTTATTTATTCATGAGAGACACACACAGAGAGAGGCAGAGACATAGGCAGAGGGAGAGGCAGGCTCCCTGTGGGAAACCCGATGTGGGACTTGATCCCGAGACTCCAGGATCACGCCTTGAGCCAAAGGCAGGTGCCTAATCTCTGAAACACCCAGGCATCCTGGCAACTTTAAATATAGACCTTGTGATCCTTAAAGGCTGTGGTACTATGGCTACTCTCATGAAACAGTCCAACACTTGAGTTGTTTCGGAGTTCTCTTGGTTTAGATTTAAACTCCAAATCAGTAACAAGTTTCAACTGTCCAAATATTGTTCGAGATAGAATATGTTGGTAACATTTAAACATTTCCATTTTAGGCTCCTGCACTTAGTAGCTGAGTTGCTGGAGAAATTTACCCTGCAATAAAAATTGGTGGCATGACAAATGTATGGTTTCTGACTTAAGGGAGAATCCTAGATTGATCAACAAATTACTTTCATGACTTTCCACCTCAAAAAATAATAAGAGCATTATGTACAACAGCCAAATTAAGGAAACAGTCCAAGTGTCCATTGACTGATGAATGGATAAAGAAGTGGGAGATATAAACTTTTTTTATCCATTCTTTTGGAATGGAATTATTACTCAGCCATAAAAAAAGAATGAAATTTTGCCATTTGCAATGACATGAATGCAGCTAGAGTGTTATGCTAAGTGAATAAGTCAGAGAAATACAAATACCATATGATTTCACTTGTATGTAGAATTTAAGAAATAAAACAAGCAAAGGAGAAGAAAAAGAGAGAAAGAGAGAGAGAGAGAGAGAAACCAAGAAATAGACGCTTAACTACAGACAACAAATTTATGGTTACTGGAGGGGAGATGGGTGGGGGATGGATAAAACAGGTGATTGGAATGAAGGAGGGGCACTTGTTGCAAGGAACACCTGGTGTTCTATGGAAGTGTTGAACCACTATATTGTATCTGTGAAACTAATATTACACTGTATGTTAACCAATTGGAATTTAAATAAAAAACTTAAATAATAGCTGTCCACACACATATTTTAACTCGGACCAGGTGCAGCATGCTGGTCTTGACTGGAGAGACTTGACAGGATGATAATTACAGAACAGTGAGCTTTGTCAACGCCTCGTTCCAACAAATAATACTAATTGAGGAGTCAAAAATTTGGAAGCAGCACTTTCCTAGTTTTCGTTGAATCTTCCCTTTAGAACCACCATCTGCCTGCCTAGGCTGTAGATAAAATTTAAACTAAAATCTTTCTAAGTCGTGACCCTCAAACACTATTTTTGATACAACAGATATTTTTAAGACAACTTTTCTATGAATACCGGGGCTCCTGATTTCCAAGTTTCTGAAAAGGACCTGAGGTAAAACAGATGTCTTGACTATTTTAGAGGATCTTTTTGAATGTTTTTTTTTTCTCCCTCTGACTGTTTAATATTGGTAAAAGTATAAACAATAAATTGACATCAAAAAAATAAGAAAATCGGGCAGCCTGGGTGGCTCAGCGGTTTAGAGCCACCTTCAGCCCGGGGCATGATCCTGGAGACCCAGGATCCAATCCCACATCGGGCTCCGTGCATGGAGCCTGCTTCTCCCTCTGCCTGTGTCTCTGCCTCTCTCTCTCTCTCTGTCTCTCATGAATAAATAAATAAATAATCTTTTTTAAAAACATGAAAATAAATACAAGATATATCAGAAAATAAACAAAAAAGATGTGTAGTCATGCCCACAGTATTATTTGTGAAAGCTCTTTTATCCACTTCCTGTAACCCAAAGAATTTCTCTTTTTCTTTCAAGATCAGGCTCAAATATTATGTGTTCAATTAAATTTATCTTATCTTGATTATCCTAATCTTCTCCCTCCTTTAAACTCATAGTTGAACTTTTTATTTATGTGTGTTCATAACATGTTCTACATGTTTCTACTTATACTTTAACTTGATATCTTTAAGTGAGAGCACATAATCTTTCTTACTAGTCTTTGAGATCTCAAGATCGGGAGTATTTTATGAGTCACGTTTCTGTTTTCATGGCCTTATGTTGTGAAACCCAGATGGTTCAGTATCTGGCTGTGTATCTTGCTGGAATAGGGATTAGGTAAATGTTCCAAACATACATGAAATATTAATACAAGTGCACCAGGGCATGTTTAAGTAGCATTATAATTGTAAAGAAAATAAAATTGGGTGAGGCTAAATAATTATAGAGACAGTTTGACTACCTAATTATGTTTATACCTTACTCTCCTTTCTCCTATAATTTTCTGATTGAAAATATTCTGGTATCCATGCTGAGGTTTTAATAAAGGAGTGCTATATCTGTTTCATCAGGCAAATTTCTGGTATATCTTTGAATTGGATATTAACAAAATAGAAAAAAAATATTATTTGGTCGGTAATTATCCCCTGAAGTTCATTTCATAAAATAGTGCAAGATGCCTGGTCGATGCAAGTCTTCTTATAATTTCATTACAAAAGAATTTGAAATAAATTTATACAGTAAATTGACATTTTCATCATTAATTTGAATTATGTTTCACATTATCTTTTTTAGAGGTTAATTGTGAAAATAGTGAAATTGTAATAATGACTTGCATGAAAATTTCACTAGCAAAAAATATAGGTCAAAATATGTATGGCAGGATGTCCAGTGTTTAAAGCTCAAAGACTGTGATTTACTTATTACAATATTATAAGCCAAAACCCAAGATAATATCAATGATTTTTAAGAAGCAAACTTACATTCTAGATTATCCGCTATGTATTACTACTTGAAGTTACTACCATGAGAAAAAGAGAATAAGAAAAAAAAAATTAAGTGACAAGCATACTGCATTTGACTCCAAATCACATTAGATATATTAAAGACATACCTATATAATTTTACCTAATTTATGATATTTATATGATCAATTCTTTAATATATGTGTCCATGACACACAAACACACACACAGAAATGCTTATACACACATTAGGTAAATATAGAGAGACTCAACAACTTAATAGTGTATTTCATTAACTTTGGTTATATACACTACCTAATTATTCATAAAAAATGATCTCTTACTTCAGTTACAAAAATGTCAGGATTTTATTAAGTTACAAATGCATATAGTTTTTATTCAATCTTATTCATTATTTTAGCATAAAGAAAGTTGACTCTTATCTCTTTGATAATTTTCTTTGCCTTTCTCTGAATTGTTTCAAGAAATAACTCCTATTCAGTTCTTCAGTTTCACACCTTTTCTCCCTTGATAAAATGCAAATTCTACTAAGTTGAGTTTCCTGATACAGATAATTTTCTTGTCCAGGACTTGAGTCCATCTTAGTTTTACCAACGCTGATACAATGGTATTACCTACAAACAAATGTCACAGAATGAAAGAATAATATCTTTAAAGGAAAAGTAGAAAAAAAGGGAAATGATAACTATGGAAAGCATGTCTAGAGTAGAATCACAGCTGTCACTGGACAAAAGGAAAACATATTTTACTTGATTCATGGATGAATGGGAACCAGAGGAGAGTGGCATAATCATAATCATAATATTTCATGAGAAATAACTTGGGAACTCCTTTTTAGACAACTGATTCGGAGACAGACCAGGGAAGGGGATTAGTATTCATATGGAATATTTGATCAAGGTCTGGATTACTTTGTGTAATGGAAGAAAAATAACAATTGGCTGGAGATTTTAATGAGGGGAGAGAGTACATTGTACTAATGCATGTACATTACCAAATAATACATCTTTATTGCCTTGGCCATAGGCCAGTCGCTCTATGATTCTGAATCCATGCTAAATTGGGTCTTTAGAAAACTCTTGATACAGATTTTTGAATATAACTTAGGAATATGACAATATGACAAAGAAGAATGTGTTTGGAAGCACACATTGGAAAGATATTTTCCAAGCACTGGAGAAAAATAATTTCAGCAGAACACATTGTGAAATTATACTGAAGGAATTTTGGGCATATCAATAAAGGTATAAAACTATCAAACTACTCTAGGCAATTTTTAGGCTCTGTTTATTTTCTATATTCATAGCATTCTAACAGACTTTTCCTAATTTCTGCCTCCTCATATTACCTTTGTCATTTTTTAAAAATAATAATTACCAATATGGAGGTATTTTCTTACCAATATAACTCAAGCATGTAAAAGACTACTTTACAGGATAAGATAGTTGCTTTATAAATATTGTTGAACACATGAATAGTTTTTACAATACCTTATACATTAGAATTATATCTGTTAAAATATAAAGTATTTCTTGCTTCTTGTCACCATAGAAAATCTTTGCTGACACTTGAGCCCATCATAAAAAAATATTCTAAATTGCATCTTAATGAAGCAAAGGAATAAATGAAGAGCAATTCAATTGTCTCTTAAATTTATACATTGCATGTTAATAACAGATATTCTTTTATTTCATCAGGGATGTGTTGTAGTTAGTATTTAAGCAAGGGACCCTCAATCTATTATGGGCCTTGCTTCCTACATAGCCTAATGCAAATCTTATTCCTTTAAGTGAGTCATCCTAAAATGCCTGGATCTCTCAGGTAGTTGCCTCCCTCAGAGGAGAAGATGACTGAGGAAAACAAACACAATGTACACAACATTGAGGAATCAAACCACCAGGAGCATCTAAGGAAGATCAGTGCACTCCTTTGTTATAAAATATTAAGAAACCTCAAGATCACAGGATATACAAGAAAACAAAGAAAATAAAGAAATTAATGCCAGAGGAAAACAGGTAATTTTAAAAAAGCATAATTCAAAAAAGAAATAAAATTCTTACTCTGTGAAAGCTCAATTTCCAGATTATATAACAAAATGGACAACGTAAAGGTTTAGTAGTTACCCACCATTCATTATTTCAGTCTTTCAGTTTAAATGAGTTAATAGTTAAGGAAATAAGATTTCTTAAACATATAATAGAAACACTCATCGTATCTTTGATTTTTATTAGTTTTACTACATTAGTAAGTACAACTAATAACTTCTTTTAAAAATCTTTTTAATACTATATATAGAAAGATATATTTCATGTTACTTTAAAAGAGATTTGCTAGAGTTAAAATATTCAATGTTGAATAAAGTAGTCAGCATCAATGCATCAAGGAGTTGACTTAGTAATCAAAAAGGCATTTAGAAGTTAAGAAATCATAGCAATGAATATAAGTTCTCCTTAAGAACAGGTATAAAAATGATGCTTATGTAAGAATATGGACAAAAATAAGAAGTCATGAATACTATGCAATAACTGATATTGGCCAGTAATTTGGTGTAGCAAGTATTTATTCTTGATTTACGACAATTGGCAACTAATTCATTTTGAGTCTACTCTGTCTAATAGGCAATGTCTATTTTCTTCTTCAAACTTACTTTCCACAATTCAGTCATAGTCAACAAATTCAATATGATCTATGATATGTAATAGAGAAAAAAGAGTGTGATGTGATATTAGGAAATGTAGAGTCTAGTGTTTGATACGGAAATGAATTGTGACATTTTTGCACTTTTGCACAACACCTAATACCTCATTAATGGCTAAATTCAGAGTGTTAGTAGAAGTACTAGGAAGAGCCTTTCTCAGACTTAAGGAGTTACATAAGGTTTCAGAGAACAGCTAAACCTAAGATGATTTCTCAGTAGGGATTAGATGCTATCTAGTTTAGGATCTGTTTGGTGGGGGCAGGAGGGCATATTCAGAGGAAGTACCTGGAAAGAGGAAGAGATGAGTTGAAAATGACAAATTTAGACAAATGCATTTAGACAAATTTCATGCAGGAACATAAAATGTTTCTCAGGTTGTTATGAAAGGGAGAGGGAGAAGGAAGAACTAAAAGCTGGATGTACTGAGGTAAGGAAGAAACGAAAGGTCACAGAAGGATTTTCTATGTCATATCCGTTTTATAGCAGTTCCAGTCAGCAGTTTGCCCTGAGGGCAGCTGAGAGCCTATTCAATAATTTTTAAAGACACAATCATATTTAAACAATATTTAAAAATATAATGTGGATATATAATCAACAAACTTGGGAGAGAAACTACACTTAAAGGATTACCAGTTATGAGACTCTTAACATAAGTCAAATGAGAGATACTATCAGGTAGACCAAAGATAATAGTAGTAAGATGAGAAACAAAAACAAAAACAAATACCAACCCCAAATTTTGAGGAATATCAAAGAAAAAAAAATCAATGGGCCCTAATGTTTGATTTAGTACAAGGTGAGGGTAGAGGTGGTAGGGGCGACTGGATAACAAATTAATTCTTAAATATCCGCACTGGTAAAACTGATCACCCGAGCAAATAGGAGGGGCACAAAGGTCACCACATATGGGGACTAAACATGGTCCCAGGCAGAGGAGGACATGACAAGGCAGCTGTAGTAAGGAGCCCTACCTGGATCATCTGATCCTCAGGAGCATGAGCTAAACAAATACTTACTGTTACATGTGGCTGAGTTTGTTATTCAGGGATAACTAACTGATACACATATTTGGGAGATTTTTTTCCCATATTAAAACAAAATGCCACGTAAAAATGGCAAGGTCTTGAGTTTTTACGTTTCTCACTGAAAACAAGAGAAGTCTGGTGTTTAGACAGAATGTCTCTGTCTAATGTTCTCTAATGTAGAAAATTTAAAAGTTCCCTCTCCTACCTAACTCAATATTCCTGTCACATACTCAACTATGGGAGTTGTGTAAGTGGGTCAAGTGAAAGGGAAAAAAATAGTACTATGTTTAGACACCTAGCATCTATCCAATTATATAAAAAGGGAATATTGAATGGAATCACCCAGATCTTCTCAAAATCACATGAGTAAGTCTATAAACCTCGTGGAGTCCCTTGGGATACCATACTTTGAGACTTATTATGCAAAGTGACAAAAACATATTTTTACAAAAAAAAAAAAACAAGAAAAAAGCCAAGTGTAAATTTACACCATGTTGCTACTTTTCTTTTTCCTCATAAAACCCCATATGAAATGTATTGATATGGATTCAAGCACACAGTAATTGTCAGCAAATAATCATTGCATATTTGAGAATACCGAGAGAGAGAGAGAGAGAGAGAGAGAGAGAGAGAGGTCACATCAAGGTAAAATGTGTGAAAAATATTACATTAAACAAGAAGTAAAAAATAAGTAATGGAAAAATATAAATGTCAAGGATAAAAGTGAGTAGTGCCATTGTTATATGTTTAGTTTATTGTAGAGAGATAATGCATTTTAAACTGTACATGATATATAATTGGAGCTGGAATAGTTATGTAATTAAGATGGCTTGCTGCCTTCTATTATAATCCCCACCCACTAGAGAGATGACAGATGGGTAATTTTAAGCTTTTAGCTGCAGAGAGGGAATGGGCTTATTGCTTCATCTGTCAGGTAAGGCATTTTGCAGTCATCTTCAACTTCATTAAAGCTTCCCCATCTTAGAAGAAATACATTTCAATATGGAAAATAGGTTGTTTGGGGATATTTATGCTTCACCTCTCTCATTGCTTCAGCTGTCCTATGTCAAATTTGTACTCAGAACTCTTCTACAAAGTCAATGATAAATTTGGCACTAGTCCTGCAACCCACAGAAACAAGATAATTAGGCCTGGAACTTCAATCCGCTTTCCATATCTAAACATTTTCTTTTCTTCCAAGCTGACCCTAAACAAAATACAAATTAACGTTTTCACCCTCTTTCTCCTTTCATTAACTGACAATAAAATTTCTCTTCTAATATTATATCATTTACTGGTTGACTGTACTACAAGTTTAGGACTAGTACACTGGGCACTGAATGCATTTATAATGTTGTGGTCCCAGTTTTCAGAGCATGCCAATTTTACTCAAATTAAATTTAAAGCATAATTATACTAACTATATAACTATGTCATAAAGCATAATTAACTGTAAGGCACCACAACTTATTTTAAATTTCTTTATACTGGAAAGCACTTCAGCATTTTATACTGAAAAAATGACAGGTGATTTGAATACTTTTTAAAGGGTGAGCCATGTCCTATGGATATGAAAATAATAAATTGTAGAAGAATATTTCAGAACTAGAGGAAGGAAACCCCTATAATTATCACATGCCAAGAAATCTATTTATTCAATTAACAAATTGAATAAAGTATATGAGAAGCCTAAGACAGTTTGTTTCTTTGTTTAAGAGGAATTAGTTATGGACTATGCTTACAGTCATTATTTGTAATTAAAGCAGGTGAGGGAATCTGGTGAGAACAGTTTTATGTATATTTAAATATAGTAAGCGCATTATGTAAATTCTGTCAGCAGTCTCTACGAGAAGTTTTCAGATGTGCTTGTTATTTAATGTACCACAATTTTTTAAAATTCACCAAATGATAATAAAATGATCTAGAGTTGATGTCTTAAGTTTTAAGTACCATAGCATATCAATAAATTCCTATTTTTTCCCTCAGATCTAAGACATAGTATCTTGTTAAGCTAATCATGAAAACAGGAAGACATTTCACTAAGTTAAGAAGTGTCCTGTAACTCAAATCCTGACCACCAAAAATGATAAAAAACAGTTTTTCAATTTTTTAAAAAAGATTTTATTTACTCATTTTAGAGAGAGAGAGATAGCATGCAAGCAGGGAGGGGGCAGAGGGAGAGGAAGAGGGAGAAAGACTCTGAAGCTGACTGCAATGAGTGCAGAGCCAATGTGGGGCTTGATCCCACAACCAGGAGATCCTGATTTGAGCCAAAACCGAGAGTCAGATGCTTAACTGACTTAGCCACCCAGGCTCCCCATAAAAATTGTTTTTAAGTTTTATAAATCAAGTAATTTATATTTCTACATATATTAGCTACTCAACTGGTTAAACTCAATTGTTTGTACAAGTGTGTGAATTGGGGGGGTATCTAGAACAGTACCCAATAAACACTATTTCTAGCATTCATAGCTTGGGATATGTAACAGCCAATTTGTTTCTTTCCCTCAACTAATACAACACATTTCCATTTAATTAAAGCCTCAAATATTGCTTGATTTCACATTAGAATTGTGATGTTCGTTAAATGAATACATGGATTTGCTGGCATCTAAACATAACAATATATTGCACACTGAGTTTCCTATTGGCAAAAATCCCTGGAATTTCAAGACATTCATTCATATACTTAAATGTAAATTGCTGATTTAAATAAAGAGTAAAAATGAAATGGACCAACAGTCTTGTTCCACTTTTTTATTTCATTTAAATAAGATATAACATGAGTTTCCAAGTTCTAATTGCCATTATAGCATATTCCCTGGGAAAACAACATAGGCCTACGCAAAACCAAAGCTGGAGTTTTTACATTTTAGAAAAGTTATTGTAAAGTCATATTTTTAGTTTCTGGAGTTTTTAATCTGTACTTAACATTACAACTATTATATTTGAATACATGTGTGCCAGAAATGGAATACTCACTAAAAATTATTTATATGTTTGTTTTCTATTATACTCACATTTGTAGGCTGATTTTAAATTTATTATTATACTATGAATCTAGCAAACCTAACATTTTTAAAAAAGAGAAAATTCTTGGCCTAGTTATGAATAAAGAAAAGTAAAAATAACAAGCAGTGAGCAACATATTTAACCATAAAAAAGAAGAAAATTGCTTCTTCTCTCAAATGAATTAGAACGTGGAGATGAAACTAAAGACATGATAGCATTTTCCTGAATTTAATTTGGTAAACTTAATTTTAGTAACAATTGATGAAGAATATTATGTAAATTAATTATTCTGCAATCTGGGATGCCTGGGTGGGTCAGTGGTTAGCACCTGCCTTCAGCTCAGGGCATGATCCTGGAGTTCCGGGATCGAGTCCCACTCGGGCTCCCTGTATGGAGCCTGCTTCTCCCTCTGCCTGTGTCTCTGCCTCTTTCTCTCTCTCTCTCTCTCTGTGTCTCTCATGAATAAAAAAATAAAACCTTTAAAAAAATATTCTGCAATCCTTCACATGAAAAGTAAAAAGAATCAAAACAAAACTTTTCATTAACTTAAACTAGGAATAGATTAACCAGATCCCATAGGCATCAGAAGATATGGGTTAAATGCAGCATAGTTTGAAACAAGAAAAAGGAGTTGAGGACACTCACATCAGGTTTATCTGCTGTACTTACAGCACGGTATAGTAAAGAATGAAGGGAGGTGGTTTCAAAGGATCAAAACTTTCATTCATTATGGAGGAGGAATACAGGAAGTGCAGTCAGAACATAGAAAGAATACAGAACAAGAAAACTATAAACCTATTTTATCTACCAACCATACCAAATTTTAGAAATAGCAATGGTTCATGTAAAAATGAGAAAAAAAAGTTTTAAAAGCCATATGTATTTATTTACATATAAATACAAATATATGTCATTGAAAGTTTAGAGTAAATATTTATATACATTATATACTTTATTTATACTTATACAGTAAGTGTATACCAAATATATATAATATAGATACATTTACTCTGTAATTATATGTTACACACATACATATGCACACACAGTTTATTTGCTCTAACTTGGTATCTTCATCAGAAAAACATCAAAAGGGATGCCTGGGTGGCTCAGCAGTTGAGCGTCTGCCTTTAGCTCAGAGCGTGATTCTGGTCCTGGGATCGAGTCCCACATCGGGCTCCCTGCATGGAGCCTACTTCTCCCTCTGTCTATCTCTCTATCCTCTGTCTGTGTGCCTCTCATGAATAAATAAATCTTTTTTTTTAAAGATTTCATTTATTTATTCATGAGAGACACACAGAGAGAGAGAGAGGCAGAGACACAGGCAGAGGGAGAAGCAGGCTCCATGCAGGAAGCCCGATATGGGACTCGATCCTGGGTCTCCAGGATCACGCCCTGGGCTGAAGGCGGCGCTAAACCGCTGAGCCACGGGGGCTGCCCATGAATAAATAAATCTTAAAAAAAATTTAATTCTGTCCTGTGATCTTTATTAAAAAAAGATAAACATCAAAAGATTATTAAGGCTCAGACATGAAGGGGAAAAATACACACTGAATCATAAACAAATAGTCCAGAATTCAGTCTAACCTAATAAACAATGAAATAAATTCATGTAGAAAAATTGTACAATCTCCAGTACAAGGATTTCCTCCAATAACGAAGGCCATATCTTTACAATCTTGTGAACCATTAGTAGCACAGGAATTGAAACAAACTGAAACAGGTTGGAAAAACACTTCAAAAATCAGATACCCATAGCTGTTAATCTATATTTATCCTTCTCCTCTGAGAAGGAGATTAATAACAAATGTTCTTTTGTAATTCTCCAAAGAGACCACCAAATGACTTCCTGAGAAAACAATTCCACCTACAGTGGTTTTAGCTGCCTGATGTCACAAATTGGCCAAGTAAATAGCAAATTCCTCAGACCCAGAACAAAATTCAAATGACCAGTGCTTTCACATTTCTACCAAAGAAGAAAAACTCTAAGGACATAAAAGAAAAGGGATATATTTTTAAAATATATATTCATATAAAATCAGAAAAGAGTAAAATTCAATATGATTATCATGCAAGAAAACTAAACAAGACACAAATTATGAAATATAAGAGAAGTTGAAAATGAGATAAATTGAAGAAGTTTGAAAAACTGAATTTAAGGAAAAAATGGCATTGCGTAACTTAAAACTAAGTAAATGAAAGAAAATAATCACACTTGAACTGTTTTTATTTCAAGTAATCATCATGGAGGAAAGTTCAAAATATTATGGCCCATTAAGAAACAATAGAAGATAACAGATTGAATAGCTAGCCAAAGGGGATGCCACAAAAAATCCTGTCTAGCCATGTCAGAGGATTTTACATGGGATGAAACCATCCCACTGAAAACAACTATGACATCTGTATAATATGTAGGAATGCCTGATTAAAGGAATTTCTGAGAAATCAATAGATGAAACATTTGAGAGACTGATACTGAAAAGATAATGAAATCACAAGAAAGTGAACATCACCTTACCATTGTATTTTGCCTGAGGCCACTGATCAACTGCTAAGTGGTAATATAGGTCTTGGCAGCTACACTGGGCAGGAGCCGAAGACTGGATTAGTCAGAGTGGCTAGGAATAGAGGGGAAAGTCTGAAGAAAAGAGAAAATCATGAGAGTGATCACAAAAATCTATAAGCTTCCTTTGAAGAAACTGTCTGCTGCAAAAGCAAGAGAGGCTAAAAAAACTGAAATTTTAGCAGATATTCACTGCTAAAGGAGCTAAGAAGTTGGAATTTAATGCCAATGTGGATTGGTTGTGGTAAATACCCTAGGTTTTTATTTAATTTTTTAAGAAGATTTTATTTATTTATTTGAGAGAGAAAGTGACCACAAGCAGGGGTGAGGGGCCGAGGGAGAGGGAGAAGCAGACTCCCTGCTGAACAGGAAGCCAGATGCAGCACTTGACTCCAGAACCCTGAGATCATGACCTGAGCCCAAGGCAGCCACTTAACTAAGCCTCCCAGATGCCTTAAAAAAAAAAAAAAAAAAAAGTTTACAGATTTTCAAAGAGAAATCATGGAAGCCAAAGGCTAATGGAATAAAATCTTGAAAATACTGAAAAATGCTGGATGCCAGGGTGCTTGAACCACATGTGCTTGCTTTGACTTGGGGGGTGGTCTCATGCATTATGGGATCCAACCCAGGTAGGGCTCCATGCTCTGCTCAGAGTCTGCTTGGGATCTTTCCCTCTTCCTCTCCCTTCCTCTCTGTGCCTCTCCCAGGTTCATTGTCTCCCCCTCTCCTTCTGTCTCAAATAAATAAATAAACCTTTAAATAATGCTGAAGGATTTTTTTTTGATGCCAGCTCAGAATGCTGTAATAGATATAGCATTTGATGCCAACTCAGAATGCTATAACAGAATGCTATAACCTTCAAAATAATGGTGAAATAAAGATATTTTTAGACAGACAAAAAAAAGGGGAGTTCAAAACCAACAGATCTGCACAGAAAGAAGAAAAATAATATGTGACTGGAAATAAAACGAGGGTTGACAAGGTAAATAATGACACCCAGCCATCATTTAAATGACTGTTAAAATGACATTATTATAATACTGGCTTCAAAATACATGCAGAGATTACATATATGAAAATAATAGCAGAAAAGATGGGTGCAGGCTATAACATTTAAATATATGTAAGGTTTTCTCATATTTATAAAAATGGTAAAAATACTATTTTTTTTAAAAATCGTCAAGTACTTGGTAAACAATACACTTAAAAAGGACCCAAATTTAAATATAAGGAATCATTATGGAAATCAGAAAAATATTGATCTAAAAGTTAATGAAAATAGGACTTTCAAAATGTATAAATTGCAACTAAAGCCAGAATTAAAGAGATTGGCACATCTAAATGCGTGTATTAAAAAAATCAGTGATCTAAGCTTTCATGTCTTATGACTAGAAATAATAACAAAAAAGTAAAGCCAATGACTAGACAGAAGAAGATAATAAAATTCAGTGAGATAGCCAACTACAAAGGTTGGGTAAGAGTCAATACATTTCTCTGAAGTAGCTTATAATCAATTAAAAATCATTAAGAAAACTCTTAATTGAAACATAAGCTGTATCTACTTGGAATAACCTTTATAATGGAAATAAATTTTCTGAAGAAAACACAATTTTAAATGAAAAAAAAGTATAAACTTGAAAAACATTGTTCTATTTGGTCAATTATTTAAAATTTAAGAGAAAACTGGATCATGGGCTCTTGGGACAATAGAATGCTCATGCTGCTGCATCTAGGGGTTGGGTGGGGATAAGGAGGGCTGGTCCTCTTGACTATGCCTACCCCACAGCATCAGGTTAGAACATATGAGAAACAACACTGGCAGCCTGGCCCTCCCGAGAGAGAGAGTCACTTCAGACTGGGTTCCAGGAAGACAGATCCTGCACCTGCCTGGAGTTGAGCATACTGGGTACAGAGCTATAGTAACAAGGAGCTGAGGGAGTGGGTGGGATAAGGTAGCAGGTTGTAATTCAAATACCACAGACTGTTGCTATTCTTACCAACAAGTAGCAGATTTTCTTAAGTGAAGACTTCTCCATTTTCTGTATGCCCTTAGGACAGATTCCAGAGACTATAACTATTTAAAAAAATTTTTTTTCACAGTTAAAACTGTGTTGCTCAGGAGAGGATCCACTGAACTCCTTACCTGCCCAGAAGCCACCCACTAAAATATATTCCTAAAACTCCATCATGACACTTGAGTAAAACTACTGGAAACAGGAAAAACAATGAGCAAAATAGAAAAGTCAAATTAGATTCAACAGTATGAGTTTTTATGTGATAGTGATATTTCAAATTGGTGAAAAGTTTGTTAAAAATTGTTTTTGGTAACTTATTAAAAAAATTCTAGTTTTTCTTATGTTTACTAACGTAAGTTCCAGATTAGAATCTTGGCCCCAGTATTTTAAGTCACTGTCACTACTGGATTAAAAAGAAAACTAAATTGTTATATTGTGATATTCTTTAATATTTCACCTTCTTTTGTCTGTTGATTCAGTAAAAGTCTTTAAGGTTCTAGGCTAAGGCAGAGCCTTTAGAGAGAAGGAGTCTGGGTTTCTAGATGCCTGCATGGAGCAGAGTGCTCCAGACAATTTACAATGATAATAATGTGAATAAAAAATAAACTGCTGTTATATTATGTAACACAGAAAGGCAGACAATTTATTATTCATTCTAAAGCAACAGTGATATTCAGCATCCATAGGCAGCAGCTACAACGCCCATGATTAAGGGACCTCACAGGTGTAGCTTTGGCTGCAATTCTGACTTCCTAACTTCCCTTTGTTCTGGATTTTTTTTTCTCTAAGATTTCTGAAATACATAATATTCTCTACATAAATCTTTTTCTAAGTTGCACAGAGATGATTCCTAGGATTTACACTTAAAAATCTTAACAGTGACATCTTTTTTATATTTAAAACTCTTCTTATAAATCAATAGGAAGAATAAATGATTTGACAAGACACATTATAGAGATTATGTATTAAGTCTCTTTGGTCTTCAACTGCTTTCGAGGTGGAGAAGAAACAAGAGAAAATATAAAAATTATTAGAATAAAAATTAAAAGAAAAGATTATGTCAAAGAAGTGAACTTCAAAAAAGCAAGCAATGCTCAAACATGATAAAGTTGCAAACACCATAGAGATGAAAATGAAATAATCATTTTAAATTTGGCAAGAAAGCATCATTAGTAAAAATCTTGGGATTATTTTATTTTAAGGATTTTGTTTATTTATTTGAGAGAGAGAGTGAGGGGATCCCTGGGTGGCACAGCGGTTTAGTGCCTGCCTTTGGCCCAGGGCGCAATCCTGGAGACCCGGGATCGAATCCCACGTCAGGCTCCCAGTGCATGGAGCCTGCTTCTCCCTCTGCCTGTGTCTCTGCCTCTCTCTCTCTCTCTCTCTCTCTCTCTCTCTGTGACTGTCATAAATAAATAAAAAATTAAAAGAAAAAGAAAAAAAGAGAGAGAGAGAGAGAGAGTGAGGAAGTGAGAGAGAGAGTGCAAGCCAGGAAAGAGTCAGGGGAAGAGGAAGAAAAAGACTCCCTGCTGAGCAGAGAGCCTGATCTGGGGCTTGACCCCAAACCCTGGGATGATGACCTGAGCTGAAGGCAGACACTTAACCCACTGAGCCACCCAGATGCCCCTTTTATATGAGACACAGGATCTAGTAAAGACTTAGCTATACTTTGGTTATAACTTAAAAAAATGAATAGTCACTAGATATTAAATGACAGGAAGATACATCAAATGCACATCTATTGTAATAAGAGATTATTGAAATTTAATATCCTTTTCCTATGCTTGTGTAAGATCTGACAGTAGATGGACATGATCTACACATTTTTGAAGTGTTAAGGATATATATGTTGGAAGGGAATTTTTTAAAATTTTATTATATGAAGTCCCTAGGTGTGAGTACTAGTTCCCTAAACGTTCTTATGAAAGCAAATAGTTGGGGGCAACTACAGTGCCTCCTCAGAATCATGATCTTTATTGGAGTTGTCCCGTGGTAGAAAAATGTTCCCTTCCAGGCAGAATGGATAATAGGATTGGGGTGAAAAGTCAGAGTTAAAAACATTCCTGGGGCTGAGTGGAGAATACTATATAAAGACTGAGGATTTTGCTCTGTGAGGAGAAATCTTCATTTATTCAGTAAACAGCCTCATTGCTTGGTCTTTCTGTATTCTGAGCCAGCTGAATTCTACAAGTGAGAAGTTTCAGAGGAAACTAATCTAAGTTAAAGTTGTAAGCATTTCTGGAAAAGTTGATGTCACTGAAAGCAATGGATATGGAAAAAGAGCTTAGCTTCTCCTAGAAACACCGCATTATCACACACACAAAAAAATGTCTTTAGTTTTCCATGGATGAAAAGGACACTAATTAGGAAAAGATATCAGGAGACATCGATAATAAGCACTATAGATCTAGAAAATCATGGCTACTTAAAAAAATTATTTTATTTAATAATCACACTAGACTTTAGTTCCGTACGTTGTCTATGATTTAAAGAAAAGATACTGAGGCCCAAGAAAGAAAAATGCTATATGAAAATTTCACACCATGGTAGAGGATCTAGGTTCAATCAGGCAAAGCTGGGTTTTTATTATTCAGAGATTCAGCTTAGATGACAAGACTACAATGGGAAATAAGTAAATATTATCTTAAAATTTGAGCTAGCCATTATCTGTGAGACTAGAAAGTTTTATTTGGTTAAAAAAACTAATCTAGGAGCTTCTGAGGTTATAGTAATTTTCTGATTTTGACCTGGAGAGTGATTAGGTGGTTGCTCATTTTCCAATTATTTATTATATAAGGTATTTTTGTTTTGTATTTTTTTTCTGTGTATGCTATGTTTAATGACACAAAGCAAAAAATGATTTGGGGGACCTTATTATGATGTTATTGGGTGGTCATTAAGGGCTTGCTTTGTGAAAGATCACTTTACTACAGTATGAGGAATGGAGAGAAGGGAGGGCTAAACAGAAGGTGAAGTAAACTACTGCAGTGATAGCCAAGATCCAATCTATAGGAAGATTTAAAAGAGATCTTAGAAATGGATTTTGCAGAGGTAATGATTTAATTAGGTATGTGATGTAGTGAGAAGAATGAAGAAAATTTTGAAAGGGTAGGCTTAAGTAGACATAACCTAGGCCTCCAGCTTTTCCTAAGATAATGGATTGAAACATTGTGGCAGGGGGAGGGGCTGCTGAGTTCATTGATAAAACAGAATGATGAGGGGAGTATCAGAGAAGTGACTTCCAACATCACTTCATGGTATTTTCTCACTAACATACAGGTATATGATAGAGAGAAAGGTGAAGAGATAGATACATAGGTAAGAACCTCAAGTGTTATAGAGATTTAGATGGAGAAGAAAAAAAACCTTGTTCTTGTTGTTGTTGTTGTTGTTTCCGCCACAATAAAGAATTGCAGGACAGGGAAACAAAAGTAAAGCAAAACAAAGTTTTATTAAATTACAATCCCAGGGAGCTGCTGGCCAGACTAGAGAGAAAATGTCTGTAGAAATTCCAGGGTGTGGGCTTATATCAATTATTTTTCTTTTTGGCAGGTCCTAAGGTCTCATTATTTGAGTGACAGGCCTGCATATGTAATAATTAGCCAACTATGCAGGTTCTTTCCCATGATGCATTTGAAATGCCTCAAGGCAGGAAACTGCAACATTATTTGTATTCTACTGGCAAGGGTCAAATAAGGGCTAGAGGCTGCTTGCTGCATAAGTGCAACAAGCACAACAAATTGAACTCTTCCTCTGCCTAGACTTTAACCACCAACAGATTGCTGGAGGAGTAGAATGGGGTAGTCCCTGGGATGTTCTCATGTGGGGCTCTTACTAGGCCATTTAAGGCCCATGCTCCTGTCACTAATGCCTAGCTTCCTGCCTAACATAAGTATGTAATTCTGAAGAGAGATGTGCAGAAACTATAGAAAGTCTATTCTGATCTTCCAGCTTTTCTAGCTTCATGGTCTACTACTCTTCTACATATTTTAATAGGGTCAGCAAATGGTGTATAGATTTTAAATGTGATTCATTTTCTGGGCTGGTGCTATACCTGTTGCCTAAAATAATCTTCCTGGAGCACCCGGGTGGCACAGTTGGTTGAGTCTCCAACTCTTGGTTTCCAATGGGATCCTAACCTCAGGGGTATTGGATTGAGCCTGGGATGGGCTCCATGCTCAGCACCGGGTCTGCTTGGGACTCTCTCTGTCTGTCCCTCCCTATACCCTCTCTCCCTCTCTCTTTCTCGCAAATAAATAAATAAATCTTAAAACAAAACAAAATAATCTTCCTCACTTATTTCATACTATACTACATTGTAAAATTTGGCATAATGGTACATATTTCTGGAAATATTTTCTAATCCTAAAATTGATTTACTTACTATATTTCTTGGAATTTATCCATTATGTTCTTATCTCACTATACTATCCAGAACAGTAACTCCATCAACTTCCTTCAACAATGATGTCTACAGTATAAAAATAGAGAGCTTCCTTTCTTAATTTTATATCATAGGCATGCACTGGGCATTCAATGAATGTTTGTAGAATTACTAATTTTTAAAATAAAAAATGTACCCCATCTTATTCTTGAATTTAAAAATAATATAATTGTAGCCAAAGGGAATTAGACAGTTTAGGATTTATAATTTTAAACTGGCAATATAGAATCAAGATATAAATATTTCTGGGTTTAAAAAAAAAGTCTTCCTTGAACAAAAATACAAATACCACCAAAATCTGATACAGATAAACTCCACAGATGTTCCTAGAATATTTTTTGTTCCAAATTAATTCTATAGCTTTATTTGAATGAATTTCTAAATAATCTTCCCTATATAACACCATGACAGTACAATGTAAAATTATAGTATAAAAATTTAATGTTATTCACCTGCACTTAAGTATGTGTTCAATTTCTAGAGAAATAATTCAAATCTACAGCATGTCTTAACAGAGAATGAAAATCAATAGATCCTTATTAACTTTACAAATCATGTGAATATATAGGTTATTAAGCATTAACTGAGACATTCTTTGGTGTAAGTATAGGTCACTGTCTGCCATATTTCACAGCACCAGTCTGGTAAAACATTCCTGAATTTTTACCAGCATATTCACTAATATCTAATATAACAGACTTCAAGAATGGGTGGAAATAAGAAAGAATAACATAGAAATCCAAAAATATCCCTAGAAGAAAGTTGACTTTAAAAAGCAGAAATCCTATATTTAGATAATGTTTCACACTTTTTCTAAAAAAAAAGAACATCATGAATCTTTCCAATCTCATCCATGTGCATTAAAGAATATATTTTAAAAATCACACTTATATATAACATAGTGAAATTGCACATCAAGTATAAAGAAATATTTTGTAAAAGATCCATAGGCAAAAGAGAAATTAACCACAAAAGAATACCAATTTGTCTGACAACAAGTATCCTCAAAAACATGTGTAAAAATCATAATCAACTTAGTTTTCTATACCCAGATAAACCATACATTTTTAAAAGACTTATTTATTTATTTATTTGAGAGACAGAGAGGGAGATCACTAGCAAAGGGAGTAGGGAAAGGGATAGAGAATCTCAAGCAGACTCCCCACTAAGTGTGGAACCCGATGCAGGCTTGATCCCAGGACTCTGAGATCATGACCTGAGCTGAAATCAAGAGGTGGGTGTTTAATTGACTGAGCATCCCAGGTGCTCCAGATAAACTATATTTTGATATAAATGTGAAAGTTTGAATGATAAATGAAGTTGGATGATGTGTACATATCAGTGTATTACTCTTCAAAAATATTAAATATTAAAATAAAGATTTTAAATACAGTAAGAAAGAAATAACTTTTAATTATTTTTAAATATTTTATTTATTTATTTATGAGAGACACACAGAGAGAGAGGTAGAGACACAGGGAGAGGGAGAAGCAGCCTCCCTCCCAGGAGCCTGATGTGGGACTCGATCCCAGGACCCTGGGATCACTACCTGAGTCAAAGGCAGATGCTCAACAACTGAAGCCACCCAGGTACTCCAGAGATAAGTCATTTTTAGAAATTAAATAGTATAAGGGCTTCCTACTTGCCAACCCTACCTACTAAGATACTACTATAGCAAGAAGACAATTAACTCCATGGAAGTAATGGGTTGAAATAAGCAATGGTAGAGAGTATTATTGATAAAATACAATGGTAAGTTAAACACGAGTATAAGCAAGAAGAGCGAAAGAATAGCAACACTTCTTTTCTTAAAATTAAAAATATTTCTGGCAATTTTATCTGAGTATAGTGAGAAAAATTTGAGCAAAGTATACTAACCCACAACTTGTTGAGAAAAGGTATAAATCTATCAATAACTGTATTTTGTTTAATATTTTGTATTTAAATGTAAAAAAAAAATCATAAAACACAGGCCATAGGCTCAAAATCAATAAAGATGATATAAACGTAACAGAATTTCATCAGTCAAAATAGGAAAGTAAGGAGGAAAACATGAAGCAAAAACAAATCATGGCATGACCAACAAGAGCAACAAACCCCTAAGCAAGCATGCATGTACTTAAATATCTAACATGACCAAATACATATTTCCCAATATTAGAAAAAAATTTAAATCTTCAAATGTAATGGCCTTCTCCAAATAACTGCGAATAGCAAGGTAAACTCAGGATAGGCTAGAGTAGGATAAATGCATGTATATTTATAATCTGTATGTCTTACAATGTAAGCTTCATGAAAGTAAGGAGTTGTTCTTGTTCACTGTTGCATCATTGGTGTCTTGAACAATGTATATAGTACAGAACAGATACCCAATAAATATCTTCTGAAAAAAAGTTAGAAAAGAAAATAAAATCCAATAGATGTCCTCATGTAAACTAGAAGTGATATGGTGATAAGTTCCTGAAACTGCAGGACTGAGCTGTGGTAATCAATATAAAACAAAAACACAAACAAAATATTGTACCAAATTGCCAAATTTTGACAGCCCTCTTTTTAAATTTTGCTACTGTTTTAACATTTAGCTATTTTGAATTTACGTACTTAAATATTTTATTCCTTTACTAAATCAATTTTCCTTTAGAGGTCACGCTGACCTGTTAGCCCATATTTTATTAATTTTTACTTATGTTTTTATTAGACTCCTCATTTTTTATTCTTTAAATCTTTGTATCATCTGGGATTTAGCATAACAGTCAATTTTTACTTTTTGGGTTTATAAACGTTGGAATGTTGCTTAATAAAAATTCCTTTTTTAAAATTGACTTGAAATATCACCTCATTATGTACCTCTTTGTTTTTTTATATTTTACATGTTTTGATTTTCCCTTGCCTTTCTTATGTTTTTTTTTTGTCATCAACCAGTTAAAGTCTCAACATGTTAGCTTAATATGGATTCATTTTCTTTTCTTTTCTTTTTTTCTTTTCTTTTCTTTTTTTTATTTTTTATTTTATTTTATTTTTTATTTTATGAGAGAGAGAGGGAGAGAGAGAGGCAGAGACATAGGCAGAGGGAGAAGCAGGATCCCTGCAGGAAGCCTGATGTGGGACTCCATCCTTGGATCCCAGGATCACGCTCTGGGGCTGAAGGCAGACACTCAATGGCTGAGCCACCCAGGTGTCCCTGGATTAAATTTTGTTACATGAAACATGAATCCAGAATTTAAGAAAAAAATATTGGCAGTATAAATGACAGGATATTGTTGATATCCTTAGTATACAAAGGAAAACGTTTTAGCTTGTCCCATCAATTTCACTTGAAGGACCTTTTCATATTTGCAAGCATATTCCAAAAGATGTTCATCTTGATTTTGAACTTTTCCTTTTCAATCACCAAAAACATAATTTAAAGATTAACAGATTGTATCTATATTGAAGAAAAACTAATGGGGAATCATTAAAATATGCATGTGTGGTAGAGGAAATGCTTTTAAAACATCTAAGAATTTATATCAAGACTATTATATACACCATTTATTTCCCTAGTACAATAATGCTGAAGTCAACATCTGCCCCAATTTGTCTGCAAAAAGGTGGTTTTTCCTGCCTACACAAAATTACAATAATATGCTAACATTTTTGAGCTATATACAAATGATTATATATCTTGGTTATTTTGCTATTTTTTTCCTATGGCTGCACATGAAACTAGACAAGAATGAGCCCCCTTTCCTGTTATCTGCTTTTTAAAATGGCCAGAGGCAGACGTCATCAATTTCAAGACAATGAGAGATTCCACTAAGCTATAACATGATTTGAAATTCATGAATGTGCAAGTTTCGTGCACCAGAGGTCATTGTTCCACCCACCAAATGGACAGAATCAGCAATTTCAAGCTACCTGTTCTGAAGAATTATAGATTCAAAAAAGTCCATACTTTGCCATTTAAAATTAATGATGGTTCTCCCTTTGTGAGGACAGGATTATTTTCTAACCTTTTTTTTTTCTTAAATTTCAGAATTGCCCTTATAGAAAATAAGAGCTTTTTTTTTTTTTTTTTTTTGGTTTAGCTGACATATAAAACAATTCTAATTTATTTCAGTTAGTATGATAAATGGCAACAAGTGGACAAAATAAATATATTTACTAGTTATTCTCACAACTGAAAGCAGAAAATACAGAGAAATCTAGTTGGTTGAATATGAAATAAAAAAGAAAACTAGTTTGATTATTTTAATTTTCTAACTGTTAACATCTTGATGAGAAGGCTGAGGAAGACTCTAAATCTGGAATCATCTCATAACCACTTTCCAAGAATTGGAGAAGAAAGCTGGACAAAATTATCTAAGTTATGCCTGAGATGTGATTGCATACTGAAATGATCATGCTATCTGAAGTGAGAACGTGGATGATACATAAAACAAAATGGAAAAGCACGGAAGCAGAAGAACAGATATAAACAAATAAAAGAGAAAATTAAAATAATATTTAGGAGTGAATGTAATCTTTAATGTTTTTATTATTTTGAATTAAAACAAATTCCAAAGTCTTCTGTGTGCACTAAAGGACAATTACCATTTAAATGTAAAAGATGATGCTAAATAGCTGCAAACAGATGAAAATGAAGTTTTCATTAGAGAATTATATTAGAAACATAAATTTATATTAGAAACATAAATTCAGATTCTTTAATAAATATATACTACTATTCCCCCGTGATAGCCAAGTAACACTTAATATTCATTTAAGTCTTGACTAGTTAATTTTCTAATCCTTTACAAAACATAAAAGTGATTATTTGAGAATGATCAAGTTCAATTTAAGAAATGAAAATTACCTACAATTGTATTAGATTTAGGCAAAAACAACAAATAGGCAAACCAGAAACATCATACGTAAGGTTCTGATGCAAAATTTTATCCTTCTCCCTTAAAACAAACAAACAAACAAACAAACAAACAAACAAACAAACAAGAACCTAGTAAAAATCCTCCTCCATATAAGGGGAGATCAGCAATATTTTTGTGAACCTGATGGATTCCTTTCTGCTTTGCATAGCCCTAGACCTTGCAGATCTGGTTCCCTGCTAGGCTGGGCTAGACAGCTGGCTCCTCCTTATACTTAGTCCCCCAAACCCAGTTTGATTGCTTTCTTGTTCAAAGATTATGTTTTATTTGCAATTTTATCAACTAGAAAACAAAATGTTCCTTCATTCCAATGTGCTATAGTAATGTTGCCTGCTTTACATGGCTTCTCGGTGTGCTTGGTTGAGGTTGCTGTTTTGCTTTCACAATGAGAATGCTGTAAACCTCTTTGCTTGAAGTCTCCACTAAAAACAGATTTCTCCCATTAGACAGAAACATATGCAAGAGTAAAAAAGTTGCTCAGTTTCGATCTTCAGATTCTCATCTCCCCTCTATCTTCACAACAGCTCAGATTCTGTTCCTGTTGAGCCCCATAGCACATGGTGTTATGAATAGTCAGGATTAGACAGTGCTTGCACATTAATCCTGTTTCCACCTCTTACTTGCTTTGCAACCTTGGGCATATTATTTAATCTCCATGATGCTGTTTCCTCATCTCTAAAACAGATAATTATAGTATCTATTTATAAATTTGTTTTAAGGAGAATATGAATTAATGCTCAGAAAGAGTGCAGAAGTATACTGGCACATTATCAATATGGCTATTTCTTGGACACTTCCACAAAGCACAATAATCAATCTAGACAATAATTTATGTTAAAAAAACAATTATAATATGAAAAGGTACTATAATTATTTAAGTTGCCATTGTGATTTAAACATTTTTATATATAAGCTTTTGCAGAAATTACATATGGTTTATTTTGATAACTATGTGTCAGCCTCAGATTTGTTCAAATGCAATGGGGACTAAACTTTTACTTTGTAAATTTCATAAGGAAAAAAACCTGTCACTTCATGAAATTTTATAAATGACAAATTTCAAATCTTAATGTTACCAACTCTATCAGTAAGACTCCAAGTTCGACATATTTTTAAACATCTGAAATACACACTGTATAAATCAATTCAGGACAGGCAAAGTGACAGTGCTTGTGGAATTCACTGCCTGTCTTCCTTTGGTAATAAGACTGACTGATAATTCTTCTATGCTCCAAATAACCAAACTTCACTAATGTGAACCCAGGTCTGTAAATTATATTTTATATGTAGCTGACTAGTAAGCAAATTTGATTTCATGCAAATATTTTGAAGTGGATTAGTCAATGGAGAAACCACATCTGAATGCTAATAACATGCCTCTATATATACACAGGATAAAAACTCCTTCAATCCACAGGAAAGTGTCAGCATTAATAAAGCAATGTCATGCTATACCTCCCCCATAGCTGGCCTATATTGACATGAAAAATTGTAATGTTAGAAATATAGAACTTTTCAGATATAAATAACCTTACTGTGTTATGAAATTTTTATCAGGAAGGGATAACTAAAGAGAAGGAAGAAATCAACTGCAAAGAATATTATTGCCATCTATTGACAATGGGATTTGTGATAAAATGTAAAATCTATTTTCATTATATAATTTTGGATGTCCTACTTATTAAATAATGGCATATCAGTGCGCAGAAAAAGAATTCTGAATTGGAAGGCATATATTTGGAAATAATAAATGGGTGTTTACACCATCTCTTTAACATTTTAAGACTACTTTAGTATGCTATTTCCCCATTGGTAACATATAATCTCAACATTTTATAGCATAATTGACAAAGGTTTTTAAAAAAGGGTTGGCATTTTTTGTTGTTGTTGAGGGTTACTGTTCACATCTCCAAACACTGACTATTATAAATTATTTGCTCAGATAGTTATACTAGGTAGGAAGTGATAGTTTACTATTTGTTGAATTCCCAAGATGTGTTTGTCTGTTTTATAAACTAAGTGATTTGATTTTAATTAAAGGCTCTAAAGTATGTGTGTATGCCTCTGTGAACAGGTCAAGTACCTCCACAACAAGGATCACAAAAACCCAGCCTAACCAGGAGTTTTTCAGAAAATTCATGCTATTGCCATGTGGCAGTCTACTTAATCTTGCTAAAAATAATCTTCTGTATCCATGAAGGATATTTTAAATATGTTGCTAAGTCTCTTATCTTTGCATTGGCGTGGCCTTCATTTACCACTGTCATCAGCTCCAGTACCTAGTCTTTCATTCTACTGATAGATATTGATAATATGTTTGATACATATTGATAAATTAATCATGATATATACATGATTAATTTCAATAAACTCAAATACCTACGTGCAAGATACATACATTCCCATAAACAAAATTATAAAAGGGAACAAAAGGGAGAGCTATAAATTAGCTTTAAACATAAAATCTGACTTTCACTTGGTCTACTTGGGTACTTTAAAATCCTTGGCACACGGCTTGGACCATATTTTTTTGCTATAAAGAACTAAGACAGAACATGATGCTCTAGGACCATTGCTTTTTCCAAATATGTACATGTATGGCTAATGAAATAGCCTTATCTACTTATTCAACTTCATTACATATTTCTAAAATAAGGGAAAATAATTACATACAATGAATTATTTTATTTATTTATTTATTTATTTATTTATTTATTTATTTATTATAGTCACAGAGAGAGAGAGAGAGAGGCAGAGACACAGGCAGAGGGAGAAGCAGGCTCCATGCAGGGAGCCCGACGTGGGATTT
This sequence comes from Nyctereutes procyonoides, assembly GCF_905146905.1. Lineage (NCBI taxonomy): Eukaryota > Metazoa > Chordata > Mammalia > Carnivora > Canidae > Nyctereutes > Nyctereutes procyonoides. The sequence continues at coordinate 60,693,799 of NW_026575142.1, read as the reverse complement.
GATCCCGGGTCTCCAGGATCGTGCCCTGGGCCAAAGGCAGGCGCCAGACCGCTGCGCCACCCAGGGATCCCCAATGAATTATTTTAAATAGAGTGGCTGTTACCCAGAACATTGGACTGAATCCCTTTCATAATACATGTGTATATATTACCTTCCTCTCATACTTCAATTTTAAAGATAGTGCTGGTTTCCTATACATTGTGATGTGTCCTATTATGCTGTTAAGGGAGCTGTAATTGTTAGCCTAGGTGGAGTGATAAGTAATTGTGGAAACAGATGATGATTGTAAGCCATTCTAAACCTATTACAACAAAACCATTTAAAGTAAACTCTAGCAGCAAGATTAAATTCCTCTCAGACCTAGGTTAAGACCAAAGACAGGCAATTGAAATTGTACCTATTTTGTAACTGGATGTGTATAAACTCTAAACTACAAAAAAAGTTTCACTGTGTAGAAGATGGTTTTTGTTTTTTATGACATCTTATAGTACAGTTCAATTAGTATTTTTCCTTTGATCAAGTTATGAATATTTTTATAAGACTGTGTTAAGGTCTAATAAAATTAAATAAAAATGCAAAAATCAGGGGTTTTTGTGGTAATAGGTCTGATATACATGAGAAGAAAGCACACAGATATATGTGTGTATGTGTGCATGTGTGTCTATTTGGTATCCATTTCTTCCTAGGCATAGAAAGGCAGGTTTTTAATTAAGTCCTCATCAAAAAGGAAATGGTATATATGGCCTTATTCATCACATTAATTTAGTATGGGAAATTCTATAAGGAGACATATGAATATACAATGCACAACTTTTAAAGATATTATTTATTTGAGTATCATCAATGTGCCAGGCACTATGTTAAGTATAAAAAGATATGATAAAGATTTTACAAAGAAAGAAAATAAAGCTCAGAAATGTTGAGTAACTTGATCAAAGACAGCTATAAAAGAGAAGTCCATTATCAAAGTCAAATAATTCCAAATTTTTTATGCTCTTAACTATTAGTCTTTGTATAAGACATTTCATATACCTAGAGTTATCAAAGCAACACGTTATCTGTAACAAGAAGGAGTCAAGAGTATATTCTTGGAAGGAGTGACATTTAATCCACATGAAGTTCAAGAAAAGCTACAGACAATGGAAGAGGTAGTTCTAAAAAGAAGGAAGTTAATGAATGGTAGTGTAGATTCCACACAAGGCATGGGAGTTCAGACAGCTCAACGACTGAGGTGCCTGGGTGGCTCAGTCAGTTAAATGTCTGACTCTTGATTTCAGGTCAGGTCATGATCTCGTGAGATTGAGCCCCGAGTTTGGCTCTGAAATGGGTGTGGAGCCTGCTTAAGATTCTCTCTCTCCCTACTCTGCCCCTCTCTCTACCACTCTGGAAAAAAAAAGGGGGGGGGGAGAAGAAAAAAGGAAAGAAAGGAAAAAGAGAAAAAAGAAAACTCAATAACGAATTTTAGGCAATTTGAATTGATAAGTGACTGTAGTCACAGGCACAGATGCATAAATGGCTTGGCCAAATTTTGGAAACTTTGAATAATTTGACTAGAAGATTGGACTTATTCTATAAACAAAGAAAGTGTACTAAGTATGTTTAAATTTCAGTTAGAATTGCTTTAGGGAATATTAATTTCTTAGTGGTATGCAGGATGGTTCTTGAGAAGGCCTATACAAAAAACTTAAACCTACTTAAAACCTCTCTATGTAGACATGACTCATTAGCACTGTTCAAATCATTAACTAAATTAGTTTACCATGCTTCTTATATCACTAACAATGTGACATGTCACAGGGTTGGGGAGGAGGAGAGGAGGGTTGGAAGTGCTAAGGAATGGGATCTGGACAGGTTTTGGCTAAGAACTTGAAAAGCCTAGGCCCAGTGATTTTTATTATGTTTTTCCCAAGGCAAAATCAGCAAACCATCATGATTCTTTTAAGTTCTATTCCTTTCTCAGAGAAAACACCCTAATAACTTCAAGAAACATCATAATAGATGGAATCATGATTATCCATGGTACTAGTCAAGGATATGACAGGTATTCTTTCAAGAGATTTGTGGTTTTGCTCAGATAAGCAAAGAGCAATGAGTATATATGGCTGTTGTTAGAGTTCAGAAGGAAAGAAAGAAGGAAAGAAGGAAAGAAGGAAAGAAAGAAAGAGAGACAAGACCTGCTACTCCTCTCCAGCTTGTTTACTCTCAGCTTCCTTGCTCTTCCTCAAGGACCTTAGCACTCACTGTGCTTTCTACATGGAATTCTCTTCTTCCAGATGGCTTTCACTTTATTAGAGAGGATAACCTATAATTTGCTACTTCTTATTGTTTGGTTTATTAATTATTTTTTATTTGTCTATAGACTCTCTTCCCTACAAATATATAAAAATTAGATAATATATATTGGGATTACTATGTGCCAGGCATACTGGAATATATGTCTAACTTGACGGGATGAGCACTGGGTGTTATTCTATATAATGACAAATTGAACACCAATTAAAAATAAATTTAAAAAAGGTATATATGTCTATATTTATGATTTCTTATGTATATAATATATATACACATTTGATCAATTGTTTAATTTTTGTATATAGTTAAGTGTATCATGGTACTCAATTTCAGTATTTTTTTTTTAATTTCAGAAACAAATATTCAGTCCTAAAAAAAATTGATCAGTTATTTTAAGGAGAGTAATTGAGCAAGGACAAACCAAATATATTTAAAGTCATGTTTACCCTGCTCATAAGACACATTTCATTTATATGCAAGATGGTTTGTTTCTGATCAATCTTAGACATCTTACCCTTAGACAGACATTGCATTTTTCAGTTTACAGTAGAGAAAAAACTTTTTACCCAAAGACACCCAATGTCTTTCAAGTGAGATTACATTAAAATTTTAATATACATATAACAACTTATATATATATATATATAATAAGTGATACATATATGCATATATACATCCAAATGGTATTATTTCTGTACTTAAAAGATTCAGATTTGGGAAAAATAGCCAAAGAAAATAGAAGTAACATGAGCGACTCTTAATTCTGGGAAACAAACTGAAGGTTGCTGAAGGGGAGATGGGGGGGATGGGGTAACTGGGTAATGGGCATTGAGGAAGGCATGTGATACGATGAGCACCAGATATTATATGCAACTGATGAATTATTGAAAACTACATCTGAAACTAATGATGTACTATATGTTGGCTAATTGAATTTAACAACAACAAAAAAGATGACTAAATACATTAAATATTTTTGTTAAATATCATGAGAGTCTGTATCAAAGACAGTGATGTTTTTAAGGGATAAATGTCATGTAGGAGTCAATTTACTGAGCCCTATTTCAATTAAGTAAATTACTATTAACTAGGACCTACTGAGCCCACTGAAAATGAAAATTTATTATTAAATACTTATAAAGTTTGTGTCCCTGAACCTGGAACTTTTATCCACAGCTGAAAGTTACCAAACTTCATGCAAAGGTTTAAGGCATTCTGAAAAATAACAACGGTGTCTAGAATATATGGTTACATATTTTATTTTTGATTAACATAAAACTTTCAGATTACTGCACAATTATCAGGTACTACCTTCACAAGGAATGGTGCCTGCAGGAAGCTGTCTTCTGTGATAGAATTTCTGAGACCCTTAAGTTTTAAAATATAGAGATCTTAAATATAAGGCTTGGCTTTTTCAATAGAGAGAGGAAATTTTACTGTTTAGATACTAGGCTTAAGAGTAAAGCACATTATTTAGGGATCCTGGTGATAGAAACATGAGTGGAGTCACCAAGATCAATATAAGGTAGTAAGTGAAATAATGCCATAAAAACTAAGGTAGAGAAACCATTTCTAAAAAGATATTATCAGCTATAGAGCTAATGTATTAAAGTTGTGTGACTATAGCTGGCTGGCATTTGGGAATTGGGGTGAAGATAATAAACTATACTTAGAGGAGGCACTTTGTTTTAAGAATAACATTTTCCAAACTGTGTATTTTAATATATGTCTTTTCTTCTTCCTTAGGGGTAACAAAAGCTCTTTGAAAATTCAGACTGTGTACCATGCTCCCAGCAAAATATCTAATTTATTAGAAAAAAGACAAAATATGTTTTAAGCAAAAATACAACACTTCCTTTTTGAGCTGTTCTTATTTAACTGTGTACCTTACCATTAAAAACAATAGCAGTTTTTTTTTATTACAAGCTATGTATATGAGCAAGTAAGATTTAAGAATATACTGAAATAATTCAGTAAAGATTTTGATGTCTTTTATTTTGTTTGTCTCAGCAATAACTTATGATAGGGAAAAAAAGGATATAAAAAAATTACAGAAGGGTTAGGAGACAAATGTTCTTCACTTCTTCCCCTGGATCTAAACTAATTTACTTTTTGACTTTCTGCAAATAACTTTGCATTTGTAGACCAAAGAGTTTTTTATCTTTTAAATGGGTATACATTAAAAAATCAAAACAACAACAATAGAAAACTATTTCAAGGGGCTATTGTTTTAGGTATTAAACTTAAAGTGGTTAAAAATGTTTATTCCCATTTTATTGTATATTTTTACATATTTTCAAGCAATCCCTGGAAATCAATCTGCATCTTTTAAAATAACATCTCTGCAATATCTTTTTTTATCGTTCCACCTGACACTTCCATCATATTTTTGCCAATTCTGCTCCCTAATAATTCTCTAGGTGAACACATTTCCTATTTCAGTTAGTCTCCCACTTTAAAAATTAATCTACAGTAATGATTAAATGATATTAAGCCTCTGCTTAAAACGTGTCCATGATTCCTTCTTTTACAAAAAGAACAGTGAACTTTTTATAACAACAGTTTGTTCAACATCTGTTTCCAGCTTTTAAGTTAAGTCAGTACATTTCATTTCTGCTGATGCTAGAATGTGAAAAGGAACAAGTAGCAAGGCCACTCACACTGGGGTAAGGAAGCTGCTGACTTACAATGGGAATCTCAGAGATTGGATCTTGGAGTCTTCCCTAATACCTAATGTTAACATCTCTGTGTGCTTGAGACACAAGGAGGACTTCCTCTCTCTCCCTATAGTCCATGGGATGATCCATCTATCAACCCTGTGACCCTTATAATTTCCAGCTCAGTTTTTCATCCAAGTCATGTTCTCTACTAGGAATGCCATTTGAATTATCCCAGTATCAAGAAAGATAAGGCAAGGGAAGATAAGAAGTTGTTTTTCCATGAATCATTTTCAAAAACTCCTGTTTGGAATTAATCTCCCCTCTGTACTCCCTTACCACTTTGTTTTATGGAAGGTACTATTGTCTTATATTCTGACTATTCAGTGATTTTTTTTATGTTTGTCTCTCTCTTCCTATTAAGAGAAATCTAAAGCAGGACTTATGTTTTATTCATCTTCTAATCTCACAGAATACTTGGAATTGTGTCACTTTATGACATTAACAGTATACATTCTGTTCAATTATCTGGAAGGCAGAGTAAACAAGCTTGTACACAGAATTGCCATGTAGAATTCTTAGATCAAAATAAGTTTTAAATATCTATAGGAAACTTTACTTTCTGACTTTGCTCTTGTGCTATTACTTTATTTTCCATTCATTCTAGAAGTTTCACAATAATCTTCATTAATTAATTTTCATTAATTTTTGGGAAGCCAAGGAGAATTATTGATTTATACATAGGTCTTTTTCAGTTTATGAACTTTTTTTTTCTGTTCAACTTTGAATGCTACATATGCTCTGAATTTATTGAATATTAATTATTCATATATTTCCTGTGTCTAGAATCTATTTCTGTCATATCCAAATTCTCCAATGTCACTGCCATTGCTTATCAGAGTTTACTGCACATGGTAAATGCTCAAACAGAATCAATGAATAAATTGTATACAATTAAGATATTTTGAAATCTTTAAAGAAATGGAACAGACTGAAGGAGATAAAAGTTATTTCTAAAAATATTTAAACCTATTTATGATAGCCCCATCGATTCAGTTTTCTCAGAAAAAGTCAGGAAACATTAATTTTAAATGATTCACCTTTCAAATTATTCAAAACAATAAAATATGTATATTTCTAAAATACCCAACATTAGTCAAGTAAAAACTATGTTTCTAAAATTGTTCAATCTACATTACCACAACTTGGCATAAGCATTTATTGGAAAGTAGAACAATTTATGGCTCTTAAGTACTGTTAATAAGTTTCACTAATAGGAGAGTCATTCCAATATAAATTATTAAGATATTTATCACTCTTACATCTATCAGCTATTGTAGCAGCTAACTTGAAATGAATTGGTTCATCTCAACTTTGTTACTAAAGCTAGAAAATCATAGCATCATAAATATTACCATTATTAAAACTCCTACTGGCAGTATCAGCAGGGAGAGCCTGAGAGGCCAAAGGACTCTAAAATAACTCACTCCAAGAGAAACTGTTCTTAGATTCCTTAGGCATGTAGACAAATACTAAGTCGGGATGCTGCTCTGGTCCATAGCAAAATCTGATGTGCTTATGGTTATTTTTCAGTTTGACAAGATACACTGATAATGCATTCTTAAAAATAATTGAAAACAGCATAGGGCATATTAGTTACTTATTGCTGCATTAAAAAAATCACTCCAACACTTATTGAATTAAAATAGGAACATTTAATTTGCTGTGATTTTGTGGGTCAAAAATGGGATTGGACTCAGCTGAGCAGTTCTTTTGCAGGCAACATCTTGCTAGAGATCCCATCAGTCTATTGGTTTAAGGATCCTTGGTGTCAGGAACCTTAGCTGGCACTACTTCTCCATGACTTATGCTTCATGGGTCTCATCTTCCAGTAGGCATCTGAGGCCTCCTCAAATGGAGTTTAGGAAACAATAAAGGATTAGCCCCAATGCACAAAGAACACTGTCTTATTGGCTAATATAAATCACATATCTAGGCCAGAGTCAATGTTGGAAGATGGTATATTATTGCATTACACAGGGAGATGTGATCTGTTCGCCATTACTCTAACAACCTGCTACCTACAGTAAGTTATAAGTGAACTCGGAATATCCTACATTTTAAGAATTTTAGATATCATCTTTTATTTTGAAAGTTACATTGGAATCATTACAGATTATTTGCCAGAAGTGCAAACTTAAAAAAAAAAAAGCAAAATTGATATGCATATTTGAAATTGTATTCTGCAGATGTTTTTTTAGCAAAATAGTCTTTAAATATACAAAACAAAGTCTTTGAATCATATATCAGAATTTAAGCACAATCTATTGGCATTTATTGCAAAAGACAGTAAAGATCAGATACACATATTTACAAGTAACTGTCTCAAAAATGAATGCTTCAATTTTGGTTAACTTTTAACAAACTTTTAAAAAAGGTTATTTAAGACAAATAATCTCAACAATAAATTTAGGATTAATTTTTCTTTGTTCTTTTTATTTATTTATTTGTTTTATTTTTTTTTTTGGAAGATTTATTTATTTATTCATGATAGACACACACAAAGAGAGAGAGAGGGGCAGAGACACAGAGGAGGTGGGAGAAGCAGGCTCCATGCCGGGAGCCGGACGCGGGACTCGATTCCGGGACTCGAGGAACGTGCCCTGGGCCAAAGGCAGGCACTAAACCGCCGAGCCACCCAGGGATCCCTAATTTTTATTTTTTAAAAAGGATTTATTACTTTATTTGAGATGGACAAAGAGAGAGACTGAGAGAGAGAGAGAGAGTCCTTAGGCAGAGTCCCCCATGAGCACAGAGCCTGATGCAGGGCTCTATCCTAGGACCCTGAGATCATGACCTGAACTGAAATCAAGAGTTGACCACTTCACCAACTAAGCCACCCAATGCCACCAGGATTAATTTTTCTTTGGGTCTAAAGCAAATTATCAAAATATTAGATACATATAATGAAATACCTGAAATTTGACTAAAAACTTGTTTTCTGCAGTTTCAAACAAGTACTTCACACCTCAGGTAGATGTGCCAGATAAAATACAGGATGTGCATTGAAATTTGAATTTCAGATAAATAATGAATAATTTTTTAGTATTAGATTGTCCTCAACATTACCGTATTAACCGGACATCTTTTATTTTTATTTGCTAAATCTGGCAACCCTTATCTCAAGGCATTAGTCTTAAAAGGTTTCATTCATCATTTTCTAAAGAGAGGATATAATGAAAAGTCATAAGTCAGGCATACTTGATAAAGGAGACCTAGCCTTGGGAAAATCAGGTATCTTTATGTTTCAGAACTCCATTAATTGTATTTTGACAGGGCATGAGACTACAGAGGAGACAGACATGTGTGTGAATAAGATTTTTGTCGGATAATATGTTTTTCTAGGTAGGGCTGATCTGTTCATACTACAATTTTTTTTCCATAACTGGAGGTAAATCTTCTAAATGCCTCATATCTACTGATATTTTACATATTTATGGTTATGAAAACCATCTAGAAATTTTGTAATATTGTCTCATTTTAAAATGCAAATTTATTTGAAATATTAAACTCCTTAATAATCAACTCACATATCTGTCTAAGAAATAGAGTGTTTGAAGTTAAAATGGTATCATAAAATATGATTTTTTTAAGGAATATGTAATCTTCCTCTAGTAGATAAATGATCACAGGTGACAGGAAAGGAAATGAAGGATTAGATCTGTCTCATCAATCAGATTGTAACTAGAAAGCAATAAGTGTTTAAAACACTAACCTCAAAATATCTCTCCCTCTCTCTCTCTCTCCATCTCATATGTACAGATATTATAATATATATTAAACACATATCACGTGTATATTATTAAAATACCAAGAATGCAGGGTAATTAATCCTTTAAAATGAGTAACAACAAGGAAATTTTTATGTGAGTATATTGGTGATTATTTTTTACAATATAGGAAAAAGCTGCATTTAGATAACAAGCTTATATTAATTTGTATATTTGACCTGAATTACCTCACCACACCCAAAACAAATACAAGTCTACAAACAAAATCATGATAACTTGCAATGCGCTTTTCCTCAGACTTATCTCACAGATTCAGAAATACACTCCTTAATAAATTTGAAATATATCAGAGACTCTGACTAAAATAAAAATTTTTTGAAATGTGTATTAGTTAGCTCAGGACACCATGACAAAATACTATAGACTGGGTGGCTTAAACAATTTTCTCATGGTTGTATAGGTTGGAAGTCTAAGATCAGAGTGCTAGCATGGTCACGTTTTGGTATGAGCTCTTTCCAGCCTGGAGATGCCCAACTTCCTGTTGTGTCTTCACATGGCAGAAAGAGCAAGCTCTCAAGTATCTCTACTTCAGTGTCTCTACTTTTTGTAAGGACACTGATCCCATAAGACCAGAGTCCCACCCTCATGATCTTATCTAACCCTAATTACCTCTCTAAAGCCCCATCTCTAAATGCCATTATACTGCAGATCAGGACTTCAGTCTATGAATTTTGTAGAGACATAAACACTAAATCTATAACAAAATGCTTCTTCCAGAATCCTATTTTACAAAAAGCTTTCATTTGTACTCTTATAAGCATTTCGTGTACATAATACATCACATAATAAACACTAGATTTACTGTTAAATTAGGTTTTTCCTTTTGAATTTTATTTTCAAAGGAGAAAAAAATTAAATTGTGGGAGAGTTCATGATGTGTAGAACTGTAGACTTATCCCTACAGTGAACAACCTCAATAGAGAGAAAGTTAATTCTTTCCATATAACCTCAAGAAAAGGTTAGGTCATGTGTCTGAATTTGAACTAATTTCTTGGTCTATGTGAAAACTGTGCAATGATGGTCAAGGACTATGTCCTCTGTCTACTCTCTTGCCACAAGAGGATGAAATATTTCCACTAAAACAATGGGAGACAAGTATTCTGTTATTAGAAGAAAGCAATAGTTTGGGTGGTTAGAACAGAGATCTCTTATATATGGGGAAATATCATATGTTAATTGAATCATCTTAGACCTTCCCAAACTTAGCAAATAAATGGAATTCTTTAATGTTTAATTTTATTTTTCTCTCAATAAGAAAAATTAAGATCCTATAGTATTTAATATTATTGACTGTTTGCCTTATAAGTGTATTAATTCCTTCTTTGAAAGTATATTTACTTTGGTAGATGGGACATTCAGTAGACAAAATAAAAGTGAAATGTTCAAAATTATTAGAAAACAGGGGAAAAAGAATCCCTTTATGCCACTTGATTCATGGCATCACAGCAACATGTCAAAAAGCAATATAAAACTACCCATAGAGGTTCTCTGAGTCAAGAATATAAAGAGGGTGTTTATTCATCTGGATGCTCTGAAGATTGAAGCAGAAAATATTTAGTATCCTATGAGTTCCATACTAGGATTATTTCTAGCTTTTGGGATTGAACATGTAAGTTTCTAACTCTTGTTTCTACCACTAGCAAATGGTATTAAGTTAGTAAGTTACTTCTTTTGTACATCAAGAATTAAATATATCCTTTTATACATCAAATATTTACCTGGAAATGGGAGAATTTTAATTTAATAATCTGAGATTTTTTTTCCAGGACTAACTTTATGTAATTTTAATTTTAGTGCTATACAGGGATAGTGAGAAAAAAATTCCTTACAAACCTGACACTAGGAAGAATTGAGATAGTAAAAGATTGAGCAAATGTTGTTGGATATTCATGCTGTGCCAAGCACATTCATATGTGATTGTTACTGCAGGGGAGGCAGTTATAAACTTGTGCTTGTTTCTTCCTACACTTCTCCTCAATATAATGAATTCAAGTCATGGTTTTCAGTGCTAAAATAATTTTAATTAGAAACTCACCACACCATATTAAATAGTACACTAAAATCCTTCCGTTTTTTTTTATTTCAATATTCTTTTTTTTTCTTTTATTTGAATACTCTTAACAGGAATCCCTCCCTCAAAAAAAAAAATGAGACCTACTTTCATAATTGAATTACCACATTGGGTAATTGGACATTTGTCAAGTTAATTTCGACAATATTTAGATATGAAGAAGGAGGGGATGGTCAAATCCTTTGAAAATTTACATAGACTCAGCATTATAGGTGGTGCCTTGCTAATCTGCAGATGCTGATATCTACATAAGAAGATCATCAGCTATTCCATTTATCTTTGGTCACGATTTGACTTTACGATTGCAGATAGCAACCAAAATATAGATAACACAAATCAGACTGCTTTCTTGTTTAGTTAAATAATGAGAATACATAAGCATATTTTTATTTATAATGTATATGAGCAATACAGGGTACAGACAGAAATTCTTATTTGTTAGTCTATGCATGTGTTCTAGCACTTAAATGATTTAGAATATACTTTAGAGCCTGATTATCTGTATTCAAATCTTGACTCTTCTGTCTGTTAATTATAAAATGGGTAATTTATTTAACTTCTTACTTCAATTTTCTCATCAATGAAAATACAGAGGGTTATAATAGCACCTCCACTAATATAGCTGACGTGAGAATTCAATGAAATAGCCTAAGTAATACTTTCAAACCAATGGCCCAAACATAGTAAATATGGCATGTATTACCATTATCATTTTTATCAGTGGTAGTGACAACATCATCATCATTGTCATCCAGTTTATTTTTTTTAAGATTTATTTATTTATTCATGAGAGACAGAGAGAGAGAGAGAGAGAAAGAGAAAGAGAGAGAGGTGCAGAGACATAAGCAGAGGGAGAAGCAGGCTCCATACAGGGAGCCCAACGTGGATCTCGATCCTGGATCCTGGATCCCAAGATCATGCCCTGAGCCAAAGGCAGATGCTCAACCACTGAGCCACCCAGGTGTCCCCATCGTCGTCCAGTTTAACCATGAGAGATGAAACATCCTAGTGTTTGAGAGCATGTGTGTTTTTGAATCAGACTACCTGTCTGATACCCCATTAAACATATATGATCTTGATAAAATAACTGAATCTCTCTAAGCCTCAGCTTCTTCTTCAGGAAAATACTTTTTTAAAAATTACCTTATATTTCACTCATGGTCAGTGACATAATTTGCAAGTCTCATTATAAAATAAAAACACGGAGTCACTTTTTCAAAAGCAGAAGAAAACTGCTATTACAGGTATTAAAATTCTTCCTTTTCTCTGCAGTCTTTCTCAACTTTGCCATTGTGTTTTTGATTGGTATTTAATTTTCCCCAAAGTAAAGAGAAATTAAAAACTTAAGTAATTAGCCTAAGCTTTATCTTTATATTGTACAATGACAGTTTCAAATGTGAATATCAGAGTATTTAACATATATATGGGATCATCGAAATTATACAATCCATATTTCTATCCACAGGGTGCCTTGGACTGACCAGAATAAACAAACAAAACCTAATTTCAGGAAGTTTGAAAGGAGAAGTGTTCCCTCTAGATACTGAGAGAGACAGAGGAAGAGCCTTCCTGGGCACTAGATATTCATGGGAAAGTCTAGACCCTGGGAGTAGGCATGAGGAGGCCAGAGGCACATGCATATTCTGATTTGAAGGTCAGCAAGCTCACCTCCTGTGATACAAGGAAATGAAGGAATAGACAGTTAAGAATCCCTCCCAGGGAGACAGAAAGGCTGTGGAAAGAGTCCACACATTAGCCCAAGCTCCAAGAACCAATCCCATGCTCCACTGTTCCATCACATCTTACTTGGGATATACAAATTCAAAAATATCAATATCTTAAACAATCAATTTATGTGACACATTAACAAAATCAAGTATAAAAACAACACAATCATCTCAATAGAGGCAGAGAAAGTGTTTTACAAAATTCAACATACTTTTTCGATTAAAAAAAATTGTCAACAAACTAGGTATGGAAGGAATTTGTCTCAGTGTAATAAAGTCCATACAATAAAAGTCCACAGTTAAGATCCTACTCAATGACATTGAACTGAAAGTTTTTCCTCTAAGATCAAAACAAGGCAAGAATGCCCACTCTTACCACTTATACTCAACAGAATACTGGAAGTCTTAGACCAGTCACACACATAAACACACAAACACACACATACAGGCATGAAGGAAAGAAATAAAAGGCATGTAAGAAAAAAAGTAAAATTATCTCTGCTTGCATATATGATTTCATATGTAGAAAATCATAAATTCCACAAAAAAACTTCTAGAACTAATAAACATATTCAGTAAAGTCACAGAACATAAAATCAAAAGTCATTTGCATTTCTATATACTAAAAATGAACTGTCTGAAAAGAAAACTTACCACTTAAAAAGAAAACAATTCCATTTACAGTGGCATCAAAAAGAATAAAATACCTAGGAATAAATAACCAATGAATTGAAAGACTTGTACTTTGAAAACTACAAAACAGTGATGAAAGAAATTAAAGATGTGAAAACATCCCAAGTTCATAGATTGGAAGATTTGATATTATTAAAATATCCATACTACTCATAGCAGCTTCAGCCTGTGCCTGTGAGTTCTAGCCTGCTTATGATCCCCACTTCCTGGTGGCCCTCTCTATGGCTTTCAGACTTGCCTATCCAGCCCCAACAATTTTGTAAACCAGTTCCTTATAATAAATCTCTCAATGTTTATAAAAAATTCCATCCAACTCAAAGCAATCCAAAGATTCAGTGCACTACTTATCAAAATCCCAATGGCATTTTACATAAATAGAAAAAACAATGCTAAAATTCATATGGAACCACAAGAGACTCAGAATAGCCAAAGCAATAGGAAGAAAGAAGTACAAAGATTAAGGCATCACATTTCCCGATTTAAAAATATATTGTAAAGACACAGCAACCAAAATAGTATGATATTGGCATAAAAATAGACATATAGACCAATGGAACAGAACAAAAAGTCCAGAATCAAATCCATGCATCTGGAGTCAACTGATATGAATGTCAAAAATACACAGTGAGGGAAGGATAGTCTCTTTAATGAATAGTGTTAAGAAAACTGGATATCCACAGGAAAATAATGAAATTGGTCCTTTATCTTATATCATACATAAATATGACTCAAAATAGATTATAGAATAAAACATAAGACCCAAAATTTTAGGGCTGCTGGGGTGGCTCAGCAGTTGAGCATCTGCCTTCTGCTCAGGGCATGGTCCTAGGGTCTGGGATTGAGTCCTGAATCAGGCTCCCTGCAGGGAGCCTGCTTCTCCCTCTGCTTGTGTCTCTGCCTCTCTCTCTCTCTCTGTGTCTCATGAATAAATAAAATCTTTTTTTTTTAAAGACCCAAAATTATAAAATGCCTGAAAGAAAACTTAGGGGAAAAGCTTTATAACTTTGGTCTGGGCAATGATTTCTTAGATAGGACACCAAAAGCACAAGTAACAAAAACAAAACCAGATAAATGGGACTGCATCAAACTGAAAACCTTCTTCACATAGTAGGAAACCATCAACAAAATACAAAGGCAACCTACAGAATGGGAGAATAAATTTGCAAACCAAAAATCTGATAAGGGATTAATATTCAAAAAATATATGAAATTCCCATACTCATTGGTAAAAATAAATCAATCACTAAGCTACCCAATTAAAAAATGGACAAAGAACTTGAATAGAGTGGCACCTGGGTGGCTTAGTGGTTGAGTGTCTACCTTTGGCTCAGGTCGGGATCCCAGGGTCTTGGAATTGAGTTCTGTATCAGGCTTACTGTGGGAAGCCTGCTTCTCCCACTGCTATGTCTCTACCTCTCTCTCTGTGTGTGTCTTTCATGAATAAATAAATAAAATCTTTAAAAAAGAACCTGAATAGATATTTCTCAAAAGAAAACATACAATGGCCAATAGGCATATGAAGAGATGTTCAGCAGTACAAATCCTACCATAAGGAAATATCACCTCACACTTGTTAGGATAGCTATCATTAAACAACAACAACAATAACAACAAAACACACAAGTATTGATGAAGATGTGGAGAAATTGGAACTCTTTACACTCTAGGAGTTGGGGAAGCAGAATTCCTCAGAAGGAGAAGCACATCTGCAATGAAGTTGCAGCAAAAGCCTCTTCAGTGGATTCAGGGGGAATCTCTCCAACTCACCAGCTCCTTGAGAATTGGCTTGCATCAAGGCAAGACGGCTGCCTTATGGCACAGGCATCAGATAAAGGCCACTCCTAGGAGAAAGCGTGATCTTGGGGAAGGCTGTCCCTTTTCAGAGGGAAATTCCTAGCAGGGGACTCATCTGTGAGTAGACAATACTCTTGGCAGCTAAGGGAATGAATGTGTCTTGGTCTTAAATATGGTTCTATGTGGTACATAACTCATGACAGGTATTTCAAACAATTCTGAAATTTCTGGGTCAAGATAACTATTGACTGCCTAAATTTATTTCTTTTTTCCTAAGCCTCATTAAAATGAAGAGAATACATGTTATGAAAAACTGAAACCTGTCTTCACTATTGTCAAGGGAGAATCAGAAAAATTATACTTGGGGACTCAGACATAAATATTTGAGGATCCTGGATGGCTCAAAAGGTAATGCCTGGGTCTTTAAAAACTAAATATAATCACAAAATAGCAGTCAGCTTTTAACATAATCTAGCCAGAATTTCTTTTTTCTATAAAATAGGTACAAAGTTACAAAATGTCTCTAAGAGTTTCTTGGTAAAGAATTCTTAGAGACTTACGGTACATTGTGATTTTAAGAAAAAAATATTCCTTTTGGCAAATTATATTTGTCCCCTAGTAACTTAGGAGAAAATAAACTGAGTCTTCTTATGAAGATAGACACAGAACTGTACTTGAAGCTTCATGATGTTTATACCTGCTTGGGGGTGGGGGGGGCATGAGCTCATGCCGCTTAAAGCCGCTGGAAACTTGAAATCAATACGGTTCCACTGATACGCAGCCATGCTCTGAAACAGCTAAATATTCAAGCCACAAGAAGAGGATATAATATAGTGTCTCAATAGGCAGGGAAGAAAACAGGAAATAGAGGGTTTTAATGAATATGGCATGGGCCTTAAGTGAGAATTAAATCAGGACACTGAGTGAAATAAATGAAAGAGGGACAGTGAATTATTCTTCAAAAAGTAAGAAAGGTGAAATTTGAATGTACTTATTCAACAATTATGAAAGATGGCTTTTGACAACTGTGATGCAGGAAAGATTCCAGCTGGGTCAAGGGACATCAGATCTCATCGTCCTCCTCCCCTTTGACCTTTCCATGAAGCCCCTCGATAAAATGGTTTTGATCCCTCACCCAAAAAAATCATGAAAGATGAAAAATAATCTTTGAAGCAGCATTCAGTTCAAGAAACTGGGGGTGGGGGCACCAGTCTTATCCTGAATAAAGAACTAATAATACCTTATCCTAAAGAAAGAACTGATAAAGATAAAACCTGAAATTAATAAAATAGAATAAAAATAAAAGTTATTTGCCAAATTGTCATGTGCAAAATCTTTAACAAAAATATGGTCTTATGGGTAATGAGATTATGATACAAAAATGTTGAAGGAGAAGGAAGAGGAAGAAAAGGAGAGAGAGGAGGATGGATACAAAGTATATGAGTGCCCTGCCCCCTCACTGGACAACTGGTATCTCAGGATAGTAATCCTTAAGAGAGAAAAAATAAATAAAAATTAAAAAAAAAAAAAAAGGTGATCCTATAGACTGTCCCAGCTCAATTCTTGAAGAAAGTTCCAGGCAGAAATTCAGGCACAGAATGTGCAAATGGAGCCTGCTGATCTTCCTGGGGTGAGAAGAAACACAGGGTAGAGTTCAGGAAGACCAAGTTGGCTAGAGTTCATGATGTAGAATGCTAGATAAGAGAGGGAGTTGTTGGGACACCTGGGTGGCTCAGTGGTTGAGCATCTGTCTTGGGCTTAGGGCATGATCCTGGAGTCCCAGGATCAAGTTCCACATGGGGCTCCCCACAGGAAGCCTGCTTCTCCCTCTGCCTCTGTCTCTGTGTGTCTCTCATGAATGAATGAATGAATGAATGAATGAATGAATAAAATATTTTTTCTAAAAAAGAGAGGTAGTTCTTGAAACATGCAGAGGATTTTTCTCATAACTTCATCTGAGTATTGATTGGCACCTACTTATGAGGAATCATCTCACAACCAGAGAAAGACTATTGGAAAGAAACCGGCAGACCAAATGCAAGAGAGCTCACAGAGCTGAGACTAGTTCCTGTTCTGAACAAGTAGAGTGGAAAGTCCTTCTAATATATCGGCCATCAAGTAAAATCCTTAGTAGTGGTAGGAAAGTGACCATAGTTTAAAGGCTGTCTGGGCTCATCCAACAAAACATAAAAGCAAGCATTAAAAGCATCAGATTGTTTCCAAATAATTAAATGAATTCAGAAACAAAATCCAAAACTATTTAAGAGAACACAAGAACTCTTAGAGCCAATAACATAAAATTTATAATGTCTGATATTCAATCAAAAAATACCTGGCATGTACAAAAGCATGGAAATATGAATATTAATGAGAAAAAATCAATAAAAACAGATCCAGAAATGATTCACATAATAGATTTAGTAATAGTAGTAGCAATAAAATAAGAATAAAAATGATAATGAATTACCTTTGAGTATTAAACATGTACCAGCATTAGGCTAAGTGACTATCACCCATCACTCAGTATAATCATTTTTTTAAAAAACTCCTTCTAGAAGGCAGCCTGAGTGGCTCAGCGGTTTAGCACTGTCTTTAGCTCAGGGGTGATCCTGGAAACCTGGGATCGAGTCCCACATCGGGCTCCCTGCATGGAGCCTGCTTCTCCCTCTGCCTGCTTCTCCCTCTGCCTGTGTCTCTGCCTCTCTCTCTGTTTCTCTAATAAATAAATAAAATATTTTTTTAAAAAATGTCCTTCTAGAAAGCAATTATTTTCCCATTTTAAATGTTGTAGAAAACCTGGCCAACAAAACACAAATACAGCATGGCTGAAATGAGACTAAGTCTCAAGTTTAGCTCACTGAAATGTCTACATATGCTCTTAACTACTTACCTATATTATTGTTATTTCAAGTTACAGAGCTATGTAAAAAAAGTTGCAGAGCTATTCATGAATATTGAATACTTCCTACAGTAATTTACATGAATGGAAGTAAATAATAGTATTTCACAAGGTCTGCCACCATTCTGAAGTAATGTTTAAAGGCTGATTTGAAACTTTAGTTTCATTAAATTCAAAATAAGTATCCCAAATATCCAATAACAACTCTATTGGGGAAATTAATGAGCAAGATGTTTTTTATTTAAATATCTTCTTCAAAATATCAAAAAGAGGGCAGCCCGGGTAGCTCAGGGGTTTAGCACTGCCTTCAGCCTAGGGCCTGGTCCTGGAGACCCAGGATTGAGTCCCACATTGGGATCCCTGCATGGAGCCTGCTTCTCCCTCTGCCTGCGTCTCTGCCTCTCTCTCCTTCTCTCTGTTTCGCATGAATAAACAAATAAAATCTTAAAAAAAATAAAAAAGAATACAATTAACTATACGTAATTAGCTGACACAGTTTCACAGCAGATACCACATGTGAATAGGAAGATATGCTACTAGCACTTTAAGAGAAGCCTGGTTTTCAGTCTTGACTTTACCTCTTTAAAATATGTCTTGCTTCTTTTGTTAGACTTTATAGCTTCCAGTGGTTTCTCTGGGAATAAAACCTGGAAATTAGCCTTCTGCATTCCCATTCCAAATCAAGACTACTAAAATGTCAAGATTATCAAGATTAAATTTAGAATTTTGGCATTATTAACAATTTGGCCAAAGGCCAAGATATATGAACAAATAAGTTTATTATAATAATAAAGCTAATGATTCATTAGGAAAAAGCTGTGAATAGTATTATATAACATTGAGAAGCTGAAAGTCAAACAATTCTTATACTGAAAGAATTTAGATTAGGGACAAAGAAAAGCTGAGGATGCCAGTAATTATTGTCTGTAGTTTTTGAACCATCTATGTGTTCAAAAAGGTATCCATACAAAAACATATGCCATTTCATATATTCATAGAAATAAAAAGAATGAAACAGATTAGATGGTATAGTTTAATTGATTTACAATTTATTCAACAGTTTGAATAGCTAAATTTTACATTACATTATGCATATATACATCACATCATAAAAGCTTTTAGAGTATCAGAAGAGGTACTAGAAATATCTAGTTATGAAAGAAAATATCTAGTATCTGGTAAATTCTTAACACCAATCTAGGTTCATTTAAAAATTCTAACACATCTATCATTTGGTTCACTTCAAAACTCTCCAGTCACTCATCTCACTTGCGTAATTTAAATAGTTCTACTAAAGAATGAATACACATATTTGGGTTTCAATTGATATAT
This sequence comes from Nyctereutes procyonoides, assembly GCF_905146905.1. NCBI lineage: Eukaryota > Metazoa > Chordata > Mammalia > Carnivora > Canidae > Nyctereutes > Nyctereutes procyonoides. The sequence goes on along the minus strand of NW_026575142.1, from coordinate 60,674,483 downwards.
AACTTAAAAGATAATAATAAAATAGAATTGTAGGTTAAGAGATCATTGAGATTAAAAGACAGTAATTCCATGTAATATATTTTAATTTCCTAGAAGACTATGTATTTACTTTCACCTTCTATCAAAAGCAAATTTGCTTCCAATAAAAATAACTAAGATTATTCCCCTTGTAGAAATCATCTATGAACCATTAAAATAATGAAGGTGACTTTCTAAGTGAAGGATTCAAAGATCAAGGAATTTTTTTTTCAAAGAAATAAGGCTGCATTTATATTATAGTGTAGACTATTCTATACTTGGAGATAGTTGAAATGAATTAGGAAATGTATTTTCATTGCTTATTTTTGTTGACAGATCTTAGTACTGAAACAAGGGGCTAACTAATCTCTTTTCCTCAAATGCAGATATATCTTTTTTAAGGTTTAACAATCAGCATGGGCCATTGGCACTTTCATCTTCCTGAGCCTTAGTGATTATAGGCAACTGACTTCCTATTGTATGATTTGAAAAATAAAAAAAAAATAGAAAGACAAAAAAAGCCTTTAACGATAAGTTAGAAGTTAGTAGTGAAGAGAGTGGGTTTGTCACACCCTCAAAAAAAAAAAAAAAAAAAAAAGAAAAAAGAAACAACACCAACATCAACAACCAAATATCTTTATTTTTTAACCTTTATTGTTTTTTAATAAAGCTTTCTCAGAGTACAAGTATTAGCCGGTACACTAGTGTTTTTGTATGTGGCAACACACAAAAGAGGCCACGTTTACCATAAACTTTATAAGCCTAACAGTTTGCACACGAATTACATAGCAACTTAGCTACAGCATGTAAAATTTCTATCCTTGATTAAAGGATAAAGCTCTTGCTGCGTGAACATGGATAGATTAAGCATACCCCAATACCCAGCTGAACAGATATTTAAGTTTGAGATAAGTATCAAATATCAAATATATCAAATATATCTCACCAGACGACTTTTTTTAGTTTTCAACAATCACCAGAGAGTATTAAACTTCCTGGAAGTTCACCAGGATCTGGTGTACGTTCTGCAAGACACGATCAATAAAAATTAAATGCTGCAGCCTTCTTAAATCACAGAGTTTAGATTACTATTTATTCCTATTACTTAAAGGTATTTTATTGAGGCCATTTTTGAACTAAGCTTTGGACAGTTGAGGGAATGGTTTTGAGGAAGCAAAAGAGAAAAAATTACTTCATTCAGGGGCACAGCACAAATAAAGTTCATGAAGAAGTACAGGGCATGCACCAAAATCATAGAATAAACCAGATGGGTGCAGAAACAGCCTTGCTGAGGAGACACAGGAAAAAGTTTGGATGCCTTCCAAACTGTTACTCTTCCTCCCTCATGTTTCTTCTTCTCCTTGTTCAGCTCCCATTCAAAGCAGCAACTTGTAATTTTCTTCCACTTTTCTCCTTTATCCCTTATTTTAAAAACTCCTGACCATTCAACCTAATTATTACAGAGTTTGCCTATTGGGTCAAAGTTAAAATGATCATATAAGTTATATTCAAAATAATGAAATTTGAGAGAGAAAGGGAGTGGTACTGATAATTATGTCATGACATAGGTATGAACCAGGTTGGTCCAGGTAAGAGTACATATAGATACTCCATTCATCTTGGGTGTCATAAAAACTGGCCCACCAAATTGGCTTCAACCATTTGTCTTCCATGTTCAAACATAAATGACAATAGATATTCCCTGGATCTTGCCATTATCCAAAACAGTATCACACCCCAAACTTTAATTGCCAGTATGATACCTGCATCTCCTATTCATCTGATCTCTCACTCCCATGCCATCTGCTGTCTGAACATCTTAAATCTAGTAATCACTATAACTACTTTCCCTTATTGTAATTCCTTCATCAGAGTCATTTTTTTCCCTGTCCAGCAGTAGTTGATCACTCAAAACTTCAACACTTTCTACCTAACCCCTTTTCCTCTTAGATTTCAGCCTTTAAATTACAGACCCTCTATTTTGGCTTATCTCTATCCCTTGGCCTTACTGTTGTAACATATTTCTAAATATGTTGGATACATTTTCTGGTAAAGAGCTCTAGATAAATTGACCTCCTTTTCTTTTTATATTATTTTCATTTGCATGTACTCTTATCTCACATATTAGATTTCAAATTCCAAAGCAAGGATATGTTAATGGTGTGCGTGTGTATGTATGTGCATGTTTGTGTATTTATTTCTACATATATGTGTGTGTATATGTATATATAAACTATGTATGTTGGGATGCCTGGTTGGCTCAATGGTTGAGCGTCTGCCTTTGGCTCCGGGCCTGATCCTGGGATCCGGGATCAAGTCTCACAGCGGGCTCCCTGAATGGAGCCTGCTTCTCCCTCTGCCTGTGTCTCTGCCTCTCTCTGTGTGTGTCTCATGAATAAATAAATAAAATCTTAAAAAACTATACATGTATAAAATATTAATGTATGTATATATGTATATTTTTATAAAAGTCATAGTTTAGTCCAATGCACAACAAACATTTAATAAATAGATTTACAGACTACTTTAAGTTCATATATTCTTTAAAGCAAACACTGGATATGCTGAATAAAAATCAGATGAAACATACAAAAACACCAAACACTAACATTTACTCGGTATTGACTCTTTTATCAGTCCCTAAACACAGATTACCTAATCAATCAAATATACATCTCCACCTTTCACCTTCTTAATCCAAATCCAGAACCTCAACTTCTCAAAAGAATCCATTCCATCATTTTTCTTTGCCTGACCCAGCCAGTCTTTGAATTTACTGTTACCATTATATCCAGGGAACAGTAAAGATGATCTAGTAGATGTGTGTGTGTGTGTGTGTGTGTGTGTGTGTGTGTGTGTGCGGTATGTGTGAAAAGGAGAAAGATGATTGTATTTGTTTGATTTCATTGATCAACATAATTGTTTTACCTATTGAGACTACCACTATGAATAAGAATAGTCATTATGATGCATTATTTTATCTTTAAAACAATTCTTTGAGAGAAGCACTATAATTTATTCTGAAACAACAGAGTGATTTTTAGGCTTAAATGGGCTATAAAACTTTTTATGTGTTAAGTGAAATTGATTCCTTTTTAAAAATAAACTTATAATTTTAGAATAATTTTAGATTTAAAGAAAAGTTGCAAGATTTGTTCCTATATTTCCCACACCCAATTGTCTCTATAATCAACATTTTATATTTGTATGTACCTGTGTCACAGTTAATGAATCAATAGTGAAACAATATTATTAACCAAAGTTCACATTTATTCAAATTTCTCTGGTTTTTACTTAATGCTCTTTTTTTGTTGTTGGTCCAAGTTCCCATATGGATGCTACATCTCATTTAGTTGTCACATCTACTTAAGCTCCCCTTGGCTATGACAATGTTTCCATTGGCAATTTTGAAGAGTATCGATCAGATATTTTGTAAAATATTACACAGTTGGGATCTGTCGGATGTTTTATCATAGGTAGACTCGGGTTATAGGTTTTTGGAAAACAACAGAGGTAAAGAGTCATTTTTATCACAGTATTATACCACATGCTGTCAATATGATTTACATTTAATCCATCCAACCACCCTCCTCTTCAATAACCCTCAGTTTGTTCTTTGTAATTGTGGGTCTGTTTCCTGTTTGCCTCTCTTTTCTTCCCCCAACGTTCATCTATTTTGTTAGTTAAATTCCATGTATGAGTGAAATCCTATAATACCCATTCATTTCAGAAGTTACTTGGTTCAACACCTTTTCTCCTCCTCCCCTTCAGTAAGCTTATTTTGTACATTTGTACAGATTCCTTTCTAAAATTTTTTATTTATTGGGACGCCTGGGTGGCTCATAGGTGATCCCAGTCCTGGGATTGAGTCCCACTTTGAGCCCCTTGAGATGAGCCTGTTTCTCCCTCTGCCTGAGTCTCTGCCTCTCTTTGTGTATCTCTCATGAATAAATAAATAAAATCTTTAAATATATATATGTACATATATATGTGTGTGTATTTATTTATTTATTTATTTATTTATTTATGAAAAACTCAGAGAGAGGGAGCACACGCAAGCAGGGGGAGGGAGAGCAACAGTCTCCCACTGAGCTCGAGCCATGGGGCTCAATCTCAGGACCCTGAAATCATGACCTGAGCTGAAATCAAGAGTGGAAACCTTAGCTGACTGAGCTACCTAGATGCCCCTACCCCTTGTTTGTTTGTTTTTTTAAATCTTATACATTTGAGTTTACTCTTTATGGTATGAACTTAAAAAAAACAAAACACTGGTGTCATGTATTCAGCATTGCAGTTTTGTTAAGAATAGTTTTATTGCTCTAAAATATCCTCTGTGTGCTATTTTTCAACCCATCACAGTCCCCGAAGTCCTGGCAAGAATACAGAAATCACAAGAGGAATTCAGCTATATACAAAATTATTTCCCAGTGGAAAATTCTTTTTTCCAAAAAGACTGGCTATAAGACAAACTAAAGTATGTATATCTCCACTTATGTTACAAAGTAAAACTAAAGAATCACATTTGATGTCTATGGACGTATGCATTTTTAAACTTTGTTTGCAGGTGATTATTTTTATTGATTTAATCAGCATTAGGAGAGAATGTCTTAATTTAATCCTAACCTTAGGAAACAAGTAATTTCATGTTCAAATTAACGTAAATTTCACCCATTATATTGATCATGTTAGTGTTAGTAGCAAATTCAATTGTGTATTATAAAAAGAAGTCATTTTAATTACAGAGGTTAATGTAATGAGTGTTAGCATCCTAGATAAAAACCTTCAATTGTTCAGTTCAACGTATGATACTCTATATTGCTTTTGTGTGCATCCATCTATGTAATTTCTATTCCATCTTTTCAGAGAAAATCAGGTTTTCTGCACATGATCAGGAAAATAACTCCTTAAGAATATTTTGATTTAACAATAAAGCATTTTATTTAACAATATAATTCCTTCCAGTTCAATACATATTGATTAAAAATCTACTATGAACCCAAAATATCAGCAGATCTTGTGTTATCTGGTGATATAAAAGAAGTATAAAATAATCTAAAGGAAAACCAAAAATCTAATTAGGGAAAAGTCATGAACATTATCTATCTATCCATCCATCCATCTATATACATATATTTACATATAGTCTTTCTCTTTTTCAATCCATTTCCTATACATTTACAAATAAAATACTTGAAACCATCACATTATTTTCATTTTGAAAATTCTGTGGTGCTTTCATTACCAATAAGTTAAAGTCTATATACAATAAGCCCATTAAATTTTAAATGTTATCTACAATTACTCTCAGGTGCTAAACTTTTATTTTTACTAAACTGGTCTTCCTGTTGATATCAAACATTGTGGATTCACTTTTTTTTTTCTTTTTACAACGCACAAAGAAATCCTGACCACACATTCAAATAAGTGCGTTAGACAATAATTTTGGAGGATTTCACTGAAGTTCCATCTACTTAAATCAAGATAGTTACATGTGACTTCATGAGTAGTTCAAACAGTGGTTGGAAGTAAAGGATAGATAGAACAGTAGTAATTGACATGTTGCAAACCAACATTTTCATAGCAAATTTTACCTCCTTACTCTCTCATATTTATATTTTAACGAGGATTTCAAAAAGAAACTTTACTTTTCAAAAGTTTTGTGTTTCTTATCAAAAGCTTTGTGAGGTTACAAGGTATTAACGAAATATTTAAAATCTGGAGCTTGGTTGGTCTAAAGAAAGGAAAACTGAGCTTTCTTTTATTTTTTTACAATATTCAAATTAATATTGTTCTTTTCCATTAGCAATAACTACTTGTCTTTAAACAAATTCTTAAAATTTTAAATTAACTTTGATATTAAAAAACTAACAAAACTTTTTTTCAAAGGCACAGAGTCGATTAGTATTATAAACCTTTCTGAATAGTATAGAGCCTCCCTAGATTCAGGAGGCTTGGCAGTGTGCTACCATACTGATGAATCCAGTCCCTTCATTTTTATTACTTATGGACACAACTGTTAATCCAACTCTGTGAAGCTACATGAATGAGAGAAACCATGCAGAAAATATAATGAAAATTCAAGTACCATCATGAAAGTCTTTGAAACCTTGCTTTACCCCCATATCCAATATCTTAGTTTATTTTAAACACATTGAGTCGATAGTAACTAATATGATAAAAGTAAGCTTTAATTCTGTCATTTTTGTTGTTCCATTATTAAATGTGCTAAAAATGATGCCATAAAATAGGTAAAGAATATTACCATTTTTCTTGGGAATTATCTTAATTGTTAAAAATAAGTATTTATAAAATAAAGAAATTGGTGCTATATACATTTTAACCAGGAGCTGGATTTTCAACCATTGAGATAGTGGAGTAGCTGTATGGGTAAAAAAAAAATAGTAATAACATCTCTATGCACAAGTGCGCTTTATGACTTTAGGTGTACTTCATTCTTCAATTAATTTATTTCCTGAAATTTAGTTACACCATTTAGCTATTCTTGCAATTTAATTTGCTGCCACCAGGTGGAGAAAGTGTGCCAAAGCTAAACCAGGGGTCTGCAAACGATGGCCTTCAGGATTATTTTTTTAAGTATTGTTGTAATGCAACCACTCCCATCTCTTTATGTGTTAGCTATGGCTGCTTTTGCATTACAATGGCAGAATGGAGCAGCTGTGACATAGACTGTTTGTCACACAAATCCTAAATATTTATTATCTAACCCTTTAAAAAATGTTTGCTAAACCAAAGTCCAGGTAGTAAATCTTATTATTTAAATTGCAAAATAGCTGCTCTCTGTTTACTTCTACCATATTCAATCATAAATTATTATTCCTTTATTTTTGGTTTATGTTAAAAGAATTCTAGGATACTAATAAGGATAATATTATACAAGCCCCTGTAATAACAACAAAAATTCTGTATTTTAGAGGTATAACAAATAGTTTATTTCTTGCCCATATAATAGTTTATTGATAGTGTTGCTGTTTGGAAGTAGATTTTTTTTCCAAGTATTAAGCAAGGATTCTTTCCATACTGCAGTACCAAGTCCACAAGTCTTGGGTCCTTTGCATCCAAACAAAAGGAAAAAAAAAAAGGTTGGAGAAGGCCCACCCACTTCTACAAAAACAACAGAGGTCCAGGAGGAATGAAGACTTCATTACTGAGCTCACAGTCCACTGGCAAGAAATAATCTGATGGTCCCACCAAAATGCCAGACTGTTAGGAAACAAAGTTCCTGAATGACAGCCACTTCACAGAAATATTTCTACTCTATGAAAAGGACAGCGTGGATCATTGTGAGGCTGCTAGCAGTCTTTGCCACTCTGGATTTCTTGATGTCAGTTTTTGTCATTTGAAGTCAACTTATAGATACTGTAGCTTGAGTGAACATTTCTATTTTACATTTTTTTCTACATTCTGCTTTTGTAATGATTACTTTTTAAGTCTAACTAATCTTTATGTCATTTTTTTGGACGTGGAGAAATATAGAAAGAAGGAAAACCAGTTGTATTACATGCCAACCATTGTGTCTGATTATAAGTAATTATTTAAGTAGTATCTACCCCAATATCTGTTTTTTTTGATTTATAGACCATTGAAACTCCTTGTTTATATCCAAAATATTATAACTCCCTCATCACATTTTGTCCCTCTTTGTACACTAATTATGTATTTGTTTTATTCTACTTTGCTTAATTGTGAGTTCACATGTGCATTTCCCACACTCAGTCTTGAATTCTTGAAAATGTGCTTATCTGAGAAATTTCCATAGAATCTGCATATTGCTATAGACTATATGGTTAATAGGTTTGTTGAAAAAGAGATTATCATGAAAGACCTACTTTTTCTTCCTTTTGTTCATTTTATATTGTTTTTACAAGGAAGACCAAATACTTAACATAGTATATATGTATATATAATATTTATAGATGTATATTGTATATAACATTGGTTGAAAGACTAAAAGGGTTTTTTTTTTCTAGTGGTTGTTAAAAACAATTTAAGTTTTGTTTATAACCATTTGACAAGCACAGAAAATAAACATAATCCCTAGTGAAATAGGTTCCCAAAGCAATTTAGAGAGTCTTAATGTGAAATTATTTAAAATGTAGTAAGTTAATTTTCTGTGATGTTTTTCTAGGACTGTATTACTTTTTAATTTCCCTTGATCCTATTGATTCTAAAAATACCAGAATTTCAGGTATCCTGTGATGCTAACACATGCTAGTTGAGTTAATTAATGAAGTAGAGAGATGTTTATTATTCTTGGATAACTAATTTAATTTTTTGTAATGTTGTACAATATGGAACTTGGACAGAAAATGTTTCAATGAAAAATTGATGTTCATTTCTTTCTATGATAGAATTTCTAATTTTCAGAATTTCAAATGAAAATTGCAAATATTTGTACAATCAATTCTTTTAAGATAAAATAATAATTCTCTAAAACAAATCTCAGTTTATATTTATTCACTGGTGGAAATTCAAGGATTAGAGGGTTAGCAGAGAATGTTGAAGACTTTCCTTGAACATTCCCACACTGTGTAGTAAATTAGTTTCTGGAATTTCTACAAAAGGTTGAATTGTCTTCCACTGGGATACACATTAGTGAACTACAATAAATTACCACCCTACTTTCTGTTTCAATTGACTTTGAAGTGCACCAATATATCTTTTATCAGGTTGCATATAAGGAAATTATATGTTTATCAAAGAAACCTGAAAGTATTTTCACATTCAAATCTGTTTTTTTTTATCTATAACAAAGCATATTCAAGTTTATTTTAATATGAAATAAACATGTCATATTATTAGGGAGAAAATATATTACAAACTATATCTATGTTAATATATTGGCACTAAAGTATTTCTATACCATGATTTTTATATACATAATGATTAGGAATGTTAGGATATACTTAGAGAAAAAAAATCGTTTTTGACAGAGACAGAGCTCTCTGTGTGCACAAGTTCCAGCGAAGCTAGGGAGAAAAGCAGGGGAGAGGAAGAAAGAGACTCTAAAGCAGACTTCACATTCAACAGAGAGCCCCATAAGGAGCTATATCTCACCACCCTGAGACCATGACTTGAGCTGAAATCAATAATTGGCCTTTTAATCAACTGAGCCACCCAGCTGCCCCAATTATAGTAAAAATTTGGAGGCAGAATTAGAATCCTGGAAAATGTGACACCTTTCTATATATGTGACTGATACCAGGACATGACTGACTTTGTAATAATTGGCAAAAAAGAGAGACAATAATTGCCACACATGTTCGGGGTTAGGTAAAATATGTACTACTCTATAGCACAGGAAGTGAAATTTTGAAAGCTTTTCTCATTTGTTTGCCAGTCATTAAGTTTCTGGCCATGTTATTTCAGATTATAGTTCTGATTATACTGTTTGCCTCACATATTACAAGTCTGTTCATGTTTGAATGAATTTTCATTTGCATGATGAGCATAGCAGGTAAGAGAGAATGTTAAAAAGCACAATAAATCAATTAATATACTCAAGGAAAAGCCAAAAGTCATTAATAAGAAGAAACCTTTTAAAATTAAAATTACTATTGTCAAAATAAAAATGAAACTGGAAGATATATTCTAAAATACACGATTAAAAAGTGGAAAGGAAAATAAAAAAATAAATAAAAGTCATAAAGAATAATACAAGATGCTCAAATCTAATTAATGGGTATTCAAAAAATAATTTAGAGGAAGATTACTAACAAAATAGCAACTGTTTTGAGAATATTTAGAAAATAATTACTATGAGTATAATGATAATAATAATAATAATAATAATAAAAATCTAACACTGATTTCAAGAGTAGAAAGAAGACCCAAAATCTTCACACTGAAACAATTTTCTAAGGGCGAATGCAACAAATGTAAAAATGTCCCATATGTCTAGAAACGTAATTGTAAATTTTCCCAACCCCAAGAGTGAAGAGATGACCCTAGAATTCTTCAAGAGAAGGAAGAAAGCTCATCTACAAAAATCGGTTATCAGATATCTTCTAAGAAGTCGTCTACATACTCAAGCACAAAGAAAAACAAAGGAACAGAGAGTCTCCAAGAAGTACTGGTCTTAATTCTTAAGCAGGTGATTATGCAGCAGTAACAGAAAGCAAGCTCTCTGAAGTACCCAGGTAGTCTGAGCACTGTGGATGGAGGCAGGAGGTGATATCAGAGGAAATTGAATTGCTCCATGTCAAAATATGAAAAGAGCATAGAAACAAAAGTAAGACTAAGTAAAACATGATGGTAAAGTTTCATATCCTTAATTATGACTTCAAAGTCTCTTCTAATGATAGATATGAGAATGAGAGGAATTCTTCAGTGAATTCAATCATCAAAAATTTAATAAATAATTCTTAAGCAAATTAATTCAGAAACGGAGGTAATAGAAAACTTACAGAGATAAACAGAATAAGAAATAATTAGGATAGTTCTTAAAATCCTTACCTCAGGGGATGGTACAGAGTAAAGAATGGGAAAATGAGAGGGAAGTCTCTTATTTTTCTTTTTACTGTACCCTTTATTTTTTTTTAAGGTTTTATTTATTTATTGATGAGAGAGAGAGAGAGGCAGAGACATAGGCAGAGAGGGAAGCAGGCTCCATGCAGGGAGCTTGATGTGGGACTCAATCATGAGACTTCAGGATCACGCCCTGGGGTGAAGGCAGGCGCTCAACCGCTGAGCCACCCAGGCGTCCCATACTGTACCATTTAAAGTTGTGATTTTTTTTTTTACCATGTGCATATACTGTTTTTATAATTTATTCAGAAATATTTATTTAATACTTACTATTTGAAAGATAGCAATACAAGTGTGGAGTAATATAATAGCAAGAACAAAATATTATTTGTCTATGTGTGTATGCACTTAAAATATCATGTTAAGAGACGTGCACAAAGAACCTCAGATTTTTCTGAGTACAAAATAGTATTCATTCCTTTAAATAAAAACAATAGTGGACCCAGAGCCTCTTGCCTCGCACAATTCCACTGGTCTCCACTGGTATTATATGCTACATCTTGGTCAGAGGCTGAAGGGAGTTCGAGAGAGGTTACTTCCTTTGAGAAATGTAGTAAGGTGGGCTGCTAATCTTAATGTGGTAAATGGGGTAGATTTTAAGTAGGTATATAGTATTTCTAGGTTGCTATCGAAGTAAAGATTAGCACATGTTTCTTAATTAGAGTTTCAATTAGATAAATAGAGTAATGGAAGTTGTGTCATTGCCTGCAGTAATTCACATCACTGAGTTTTCTTAACTGATGAAAGTTAAAGACTTCCACTTAGGTTTCTTTAAAAGCAGGCCTGAAAATAACCTTTGAAACTCATTTTAAATCATAAAAGTGTATGTAAAAATGTTCAAAATAATAGTTTTCTTTAAATTTTAATAGAAAGGGCATTATCTTCACATTAAGTGACATGAGATAAAGCTCTGGATACCTTGATATCCAGCTGATTCCTGCAGTGTATTCTCAAGTCAACTGAACAATCAAGATTTTCTGAATCACCCTGAGTTAATGTAAAAATGATTTCCTAACATACCGCAGTGAATTCGAATCCAAATGTAATAGAGTCCTCCAGTAAAAAGTCCCAAGACAAGATGAAACTAAAGAAGTTGTCTCACATTTCTCTCAAACTTTACGTATTCTGAAAAAAAGTAGAAAATGAAGTCAAAATGAATATTCATCTCATCTTTTATTTATTTTATTAGAATGTGACTAACATGAAGATAGATATAGCTTCACATTTTATTTACAAAATTAGAAAATTTCATTTCTTTTCACTTCATCTGCAGAAAAGAACACTATCTGGAGCATAGTTCTCTTTTTTTATGTTTGCCCCATTCCCTTAACATCTGTAACTTTTCTTTCTGGAGTGATCAGAAAAGATGTAATGATGATTAACATGGCGCAGGCAAGGAAAATATGCTCCTGTTATGACTGTTTTATGCAGTTCCTGTAAATTGGAGTAACAAATGACATCCTCCTTTAGCTGAATCTGAGATAATCAGACAGCATCTGCCTTCTGTTCTCTAACTCCATTTGTAGAAAGGAAATGCTAACTTTAAAATCATGCATCTTTTGAAGTGCTAACTCCTTCTATTCCTTCCAAATCTCCTCTGCTTGTTTCAATGTTCATTTTTGAGGTATCTTCTTTTGACCACGCAATACTCTCAAATCTAACACAGTTCTTTATTTGGTGTTTCTGAATGGAAAACTGCTTTTTAATATTTTTATGTTTTAGGGTAGCCCCGGTGGCCCAGCGGTTTAGCGCCACCTGCAGCCCAGGGCGTGATCCTGGAGACCCTGGATTGAGTCCCACGTCGGGCTCCCTGCATGGAGCCTGCTTCTCCCTCTGCCTGTGTCTCTGCCTCTCTCTCTGTCTCTATGAATAAATAAAGAAAATCTTTAAAAAATATATTTTTATGCTTTAAAAGCCTGAACTTTTTGCTTAGTATAAAAAAAATTTTCAGCTACAAAACTGATAAACAAAACAAAATAAACACTAATTGTTTATTCACATCTCTAAAATCATCCTTCACATCTCTAAAATCATTCATGCTTCTGTTTCAATCCAGACAATACTTTGTGGCCTTGAAAATAACATCTTAATTTTTTTTTAATTTTCTTTAAATTTTAATAGAAATTAAATTTATTAAATTTAAGGTGATGTAACTCATCTTAATTTTTTTTTTCATCGTCTGGTGTTTTGAACCCATTCAGGAACCTGTGGCTCTCCCTCTGTCTGTTTGGGTCAGTCTCATCAGGGTGTAGTAAGAGGTAGCAAAGGTTGCTCAGTATGGTATAGCAAAGGCTTGAATCCAGACCTACACTCTGTTACTGACTTATTCTATGGTTTTGGTCATCTGGAGGTATTATTGTTTGTCAACTACAAAGCTAATGAGTTGAATAAGGTGATATTTGGACACCCTATAAGACTTAAATAATTTATAATTTGAAATCATTTTGGGAAACCATTATCCAACCCACTCTAATCCTCTATTATGCACTGGTTATATACAACAAGTCCTATAATATTAATCTTTGAACACAAAGATTTCCATTCCTCACTTAATAGCTCAACTCCTCTAGGTAAGATTTCAATACAATATATTTCTAGTGCTTCAGAGAATATGTAGGTTCTATCATAATAGGGTTTGAGTATATCATATAATGTGCAAACATTTGGTTTTTTTTTGCTATTGTTGCTTTATATATATTTTATGTCACCTATTCAAATAATCATAGATAATCTTATAGAATTAAAACATAATCATAGCTTTCAAGAAGTTTATAACTTTGAAAGTTTGAGTAAGACAGATACAGACTTAACTGAAGTATATAAAGTTTTACATTGCTGTGTAATAAGTTACCAAAACTCAATGGCTTAAAACAAAAATTATTTTCTTATAGTTTCCACTGTTCCAGAGTCTGGGTATAGGTTAGCTGGGTCCTCTGCTAAGGGTCTCACCAGGCTAAAAGCAAGGGGCCAGCTAGGGCCGCAGTCTCACTGAAGGGTTAGTGTCCTATTCCTAGCTCATGGATTATTCATAGAATTCAGTTCTTTATGACTGTAAGACAGAGATTTTTGCTTTCTTGCTAGTTGGCAACAGGAAGCCATTCTCATCTACTAAAGGATATCCACCATTTCTTGCGTGTCCCTCTCCAAGGCTGCAAGGCTGGCAGGAGAATTTCCCATGATTTAAATGTCCTAAGAAAGGTGCTAATCTCTTTCAAGGGTTCATCTTATTAGTCAGGTCCACCTAGAATAATATCCCTTTTGATTAACTGAAAATTGACTGAATACATTTAGAAAATCCCTTTCCCATATAAGATGTATAATCATAGGAGTGATGTACCATCATATTCACTGTTCTTGCTTATAGTCAAAAGCAAAGGAATTACACAAGGCATGCACATTTGGGGAGAGAGAAGGGACATTAGGGGCCATCTTAGAATTCTGACTACCACAAGTACAAGCTGGAATAAGTGTCTAAATAAGACAGAGTCATATTTACAGAAATTGAATTTATCCGTACTATATAAACATTGAGGAAAAAATATAGATGAGAAATGGTAAAGCAAGTCTCAAAGCATATATACTTTTTCAGGTGGTAGAGATGTGCCAAAGGAAGAAAGACAGTGTTTTCAATAAAGAATGAGACATATACTATAGTGAAATATGAAAATATGGAGACTTCCTACAGCTCAATTTGGCCAAAAAATATAATAAAGCTAATAGGAAAGATTTAGGTCATTCAGTGCAACGCTTTAAACACTGTTTATTATAGTAGGCAATGAAAAGCTATTTAAGAGGATTGAATTGAACTACTTGCCCTTTCAGATACATTCTCTGCCCTACATCTATCTGGACCACATTCATGAGATCCTTTGCCTTTAGGCTTCCAGTTGGGTTTACCCATTCGGAACCACTGGCAGGATATCTGGAAGGTGGAAGGACAGTGCGGTAGGTTATATTCCTAAATTGTCTTCCTGTGAGGTTGGCTTCCTCCTTAAAGACAGATGGCCTCTCTACATAGTCCTTTATATCTTTGGGTTCCAACAACCACTTCCTTATCTCTCTTTTCTTCAGGTATAATGACAGGAAAAATACAGGGTGTGAACCCCAAGGTATGGTATTATCCCTTGTGTTCTCTCTTCACTCATCTAGCACCTTTTAAAATTCTATTAAACTCTCGGGATCCCTGGGTGGCGCAGCGGTTTGGCACCTGCCTTTGGCCCAGGGCGCGATCCTGGAGACCCGGGATCGAATCCCACATCGGGCTCCCGGTGCATGGAGCCTGCTTCTCCCTCTGCCTGTGTCTCTGCCTCTCTCTCTCTCTCTCTCTCCATGACTATCATAAATAAATTAAAAAAAATTTTTTTTTAAAAAATAAAATAAAATTCTATTAAACTCTCTTAAAATTACCCAATTGAATGTGCCATCTGTTTGCCACTGGGACTTTACTGAAATGGGGACTATATATCTGAAATTCTTGTGGGAAGGTTAGTGTGACAGTGATGAATAGATGCTGTAGACAGGGAAGATACTGAATATGCTTGTCTAGTTAGGAGTAATAATGAAAGCATGAACTAAGTAGTGAGCATGAGAATACAGGATAGATGATGAAAGAAATAATATGGAGGTAGACTACATAGTATTCAGCATCTGACTAAAGGTAGGGGATGAAGAAAAGAGTATTAAAGGTAGTTCAAGGATAAAACTTGGTAATTCATCGAATTGTCATTCCATTATTGGAAACATCAGTGTCAGAATGAGATCTCTATTTAAGGGCTACTAGGAATAAGAAGTTTGTTTCAGAACTAGTATACATAAACATGGGAGACATTCAAGTAGAGAAAACGAATCAGTGATTGGAAAGGAAGATTTGGCATTTCAGAGGGTAGTTAAAGCTAAAACTATAGACTCAAGAACTATATGAAAGATGTTATAACTGACTTCATAAGAATTATTATGTCTTGAGAAAAATCAAAGGGAATAAAATGTACATCCAAGGATAAAACCTTAAGGCACCTATTCAATAAGGAAATTGGGAGGAAATTTTTCAAAAAGGAAAGTGTCTCTTCTCTTTCACTTCAGAGACACAGATAGAAAAGTGTCAATGATGTGAAAAAAAATGTCAAGAGATACAAGAAAAAAATATATATATAGAAGGGTTTTTAGGAAGCAGGTAATGATTGGATAATGCCAGCTTTGGTGCCTGACTGGCAACACCCCAACCTAATCAACACAGTCTCATCCACAGCCATCATTTCATAGTATTTTCATTTATTTTGCCATGTGGTCATGTCATATGACTTAAGCTGTTTGGACCAGGAATAGACATCTTATCTCCATAAGAACACTTGCATCATACATGATACAATAAATTTGGCCAAAGAAAGTCTTGCTTTAATGAAGTATATTGGGAAACTCAGGCTGATTGAGCAAGTGGATGGCATAGCTAATAGTGACTAACAGAGGTATAGTAATATTTCAATGACAATAAGGGATCATGTATAAGACAAAATTAAGAAGCAACAGTAGCAAATAGCAATAAAAGGTAGTCAATTGCCATAGGTACACACATGGACAAAAATAGGAATCATATCCACAGTGTTGGTTATAGATCAGTGACTCACTGCTGAGGCCAAGAGAAATGCATTGACTCAAGAGCCATCATCCACTCTCTTTGAGGCTTAGCTCACTTAAAAGTCATTCTTAGATTTCTCTTTGTTCTGACCACATATCCCATATAGTTTTTCTTTAAGATTTTATTTATTTATTCATGAGAGACACAGAGAGAGATTGAGAGGCAGGCAGACAGAGGCAGAGGGAGAAGAAGGCTTCCCACGGAGCAGGAAGCCTGATGTGAGCCTCGATCCCAGGACCCTGGGATCACGACCCGAGCTGAAGGCAGATGCTTTGCTGCTTAGCCACCCAGGTACCCCCATATCCAATACAAAATTATACTTGTGCTAGCATGAGGGTCTACCTGTTTACCTGTTCCTAATAATCAAACAGGCCTAAAAGAGAGACAGAGAGGGAGAGGGAGAGAGAGGGAGAGAGAGAGAATCCTTAAATATTCTATTTCTGATATTTATTATCTATCTCCATAATCATATATATGACAATTACATTTATATATACATATATATGTATATATACATATATAGAAATGGAAATCAAGAAACTAATTACCAGAAGGACACAGGCAATGACAGGAATTTCTATGTCACTGCTTAGATGAACTAAATCTTTATAAACTCTAGGACACCAAGTTAGCAGTTTGCAACTGGTAAAATTTTTAATGAAGCTCTCCAATGCAAAGCAGGGGATACTGATAAGCAAAGAATAGAATGTGCCAAAAATGATAACTACTGTCCTAGAAATAAAACTGAACTATCTTTAGCCTCTGCTTCCCAAGTGCCATGTTTTGTGCCATCTGAATGCCACCTTACCCTTTAACTAATACCGTATATATACATGACCAAGAATAACAGTTAATTTGCTGATTAGCAACTTATTAAGTGCCTTCCTAGAAAAAATATGAACTAACCAACCAGAGGATCACTACCAGGAGATGAAACTAAGAATCAGAGAATCTGATCTAATCACTAGGTAGAATTTGACTTTAAAAATATGAGGCATAATTGGAACCAGAGCGATCATGATGACTCCTGTTTAAAATAAATTATATGATGAAGCTTGTCATATTAATGTAATGTAAGAATAAAAATATGCAAACTCCTTCCACTTGTTGAGGTCCTTAAAACTACTTTGGAAACAGTATAGTCTTTAAGCTCTATGTTTAATGAGCTTTACCATCATTGTAATGTCTCTTTTGAGATTTGCTGACAAAATGTCAGACATCCTAACCATATTCTTCCTTTGTAAGCTAAATGAGACAAACAAACAAAAAAGTAGTTTCTAGTGCAAAACAGTAGAGATTGAGAAAAATAAGGAAATTGAAAGTGTATCTTGTATTTGGGAAGAAGAAACTCATTAATGACCTTTGAGAGAGCAATTTCAGTAGAGAGGTAGAAAAAAAGGAGCAATTTTAAGGCATGAAGACTGAAGGCATAAATGGATAATAGGAGCTGAGAGGAAATGGCTTTAGAGCAATATAAATGAAGATAGCTTTTGAAGAGAAGAGGTTAGGTCAAAGAATAATAGGGCACTGTTGGATCAAGAAAAAAGTCTTTTCTGTTACACTGCTTTGCCTTGAAGTATTGGGGAAACCAGAGAATATTTTTAAGCAGCAGAGTAAAGTCAGTAGAAAGGATTAAATCCTAAGGTCCTAGATAAGTGAGATCTTTTTACTGTTCAAATATTTTCCAGCAGCTATAAAATTAAGTAATGTACTTGCATTATTTGTCCCCAAACTCCTTTTTAAGAAATTCTTTTAAAGGTTCTCCAAAAAGGAAAAATATTGAGAAATTACCTGGTTTAATTCCTCTTTTTGATTAGTAAAACCATTCAATGACCCACTGCCTAAATCCAGTGATTGAACTGTAAAAAGTTGGAAATCCTGATGATTCAACCAAAATTTTGATACTTTGCTTTCCCATTACTTGTGTTCCCAAATGATTAAACAATTAGTCTTTCTGTAATTTATAACTTTAGCTCAAATACAAATGTAACGATACATGGCAATATAAGAAAAAAGTGGTAAAAGACTGTTGGTAAATTCTGAGTTTTATATATGCTTTGTCCACAGTAGATAATAGATCCAAGTATTATGAAGAGATTATAATCTATGTTCTCTATATTTTAATTAATTTTATTTAAATAACTATTTGGGAAAAGATATGAATTAAAATGTAGTAACTTTTGTTAAGATTTATTTGCTTGAGACAGAGAGAGAGCAAGCAAGTGGAAAGGTGGAGGGAGAAGGAGAAAGAGAATCCTCAAGCAGACTCCCCACTGAACATGGAGCCAGAGGCAGGGCCCTGATCTCAAGACCCTGAGATCACGACCTGAGCTGAAATCAAGAGTTGGCTTCTTAACTGACTGAGTCACCCAGGTGATTTTGGTTTTGGCTTCATTTTTGGTTTTTATTTATTTGGTTTTGGCTTCATTTTTTGTTTTGTTTTGTTTTGCTTTGTTATTGATTGATTTTGGTTTTTATTTATTTGGTTTTGGCTTCATTTTTTGTTTTGTTTTGTTTTGCTTTGTTTGTTTGATTGATTGGTTGATTGACTGATTTTAGTTTTGTTTTGTTTTTTTAAACTGGAAAATAAATTAGAATTGATGTAATGACTGTGAAACATGTGTCCTAACTATAGGAGGGAACACAGAAAGGGTAGACAGAGGTCACACAAAGAGGGGATAGAGATGCCACTGAGGTTAGTTACATGTTCAGTTCCACTCAGGCCTAGAATGTCATCGTGGTGACACCTAAGAAAATGGCATAAAAATTTCCGTATTAAAAATAAATTGATAAAAATGTGAGGGAAATATCAAGCTCTATAAGTAATGCATATTAAAATCATATTAACTGCTAATATTCAATTCTAAAGTGGAAATGTATTAACTAGGTTATCACAAAGATAAGTTGAATGCAATATGCATGTAACATGTTGAATATGATAACAAGAAATGAATTTTTTAAATGAGTGTCTAGATGCAATTGAAATATGAAGAAATAGTCGGGTCAAAAATAATTTTGAAAAGAGTATATTAACATTCATATTTAACTATTCAAAGCTTATTCATTTATTCAATAGCTATTTTAAATCAAGTATTTTCAAAAGCACTAGAAATTCAAAAATGAACATGGCAAGATCCTGTTTTCAATATGCCCCTAGATAACTGAAATTATATAAACCATGTCCTACCATATTTCAAGAACTGGATATTTAAATTTGTAAGTTCAAAGTATCTTTATTTATAAGATGTACATGAGAGCCATGTAGAAATAGTGTGGCTCTCATTTCTAAAATGGTTTAGGTACCCATTTACTCCACCAATAAAAATGATGCCTGAATGATATTTCATTTTAAGTTGTATTTTTTTCAGCTTTATGGAGATATAATTGGCATATAACTTTGTTTGTTTTAAAGTATACAACTTCTTGATTTGAAGCACTCACATCTTGCAATATGACTACTACCATAGTGTTAGCTAATACCTCATCACATCTCATTTTAAAGTTTAAAATTTATTTATTTATTTATTTATTTATTTATTTATTTATTTATTTATTTATTTTTAAGATTTTATTTATTTATTCATGAGAGACACAAGAGAGAGGCAGAGACACAGGCAGAGGGAGAAGCAGGCTTCATGCAAGGAGCCTGATGTGGGACTCGATCCCAGAAATCCAGGATCATGCCCTGGACCAAAGGCAGATGCTCAACTGCTGAGGCACCCAGGCGTCCCTAAATTTTAAAATTTAAACTTTATCTTTCATTGTTATTTTGTTACTGCAAACACATATTAATTAGGAAAAATAACGAATAATTTTCTAAATTTTATTCTTAAAATGTTTAAATGCATGTGTCTTCAATGCCCTCTGAAGTGTGGAGGGCTTTCGACTTAAATAGAAATAAATGGATAGAATAGCAAATATAGTAGGTTTATCAAATTTCACCTTATAATTTTACATAAAATGTCTTATGAGTTCATAATTTTGATGAAAGAAAACTGAATAGTCCATCAAAAATTTTGATTTTCTTATTTTATAAAATCCAGACATTTTAGGGAGGAAAGGGAGACTAAAAACAAATAATTTATAGTACTTTAACTCATCTGTACTGAGTTTGCATGTCAGCTTGACATGTTTCTGTATCTTTGTGTTTCTGTATGTGTGATATCTATTATATAATGAAACTGTGAAAATACTTATTTTCCAAAAATGCTCATTTTCAAATTGATTGTATCTTAGTATTTTAGAGCAAAGCAGAATAATAAAAGTGGTAGATGCCTGATTTTGGCATAGTTGCTCTCCTTTCTCTCTTATTCAACCATTTAAATATTTCCTTCATTTGCCTACATACAGTGCCTTCCTAATATATACAATTTGTTACATCACAGAGGAAAGCAACCTAAGAAACACATTCATGGTAAGATTGTAGGAGTTATTTATACAATTCATTACAGACATATTTGCATTTTAATGAGCAGAGAGTTAATGCTCATGCTGGCTAAACATTTTGCTTCTAGATTCGGAAAGAAATGGTTTCAAATCCTGACTCCATTACCATGAAGGTACCATGAGCAACTAAGCAAATCTTTAAAATTTAGTTTCCTGTTAAATGGAAATAATAAAATTCACCACATATAATTCATACAATAAGAAAATGTATGTAAAGTATTTAGCACAGTCTCTGCCTAATAATGCATGTTTTATAAAGTTCAGTTAAGGATATAACTAAAATTGATTGAACACATTCTCTTTGAAAAGTATAAAATAAATTATACTTAATAAACTGATAGAGTTCTACAGTTTAAGCACACTTAATATGTACAGGCATTATGCTCAATGAAATAAAGTATTATATGGGCTTACTTTAACTATAAATGTATTTATTTATATATGGGTGACATTCCCATAACCTCTCTGAGAGATAAGGATAAAACGTCACCTTGGCTCAACATAACTACTAGACTTAGTCTCCTGAGTGCCTCCTCTTGGTTTTGCAAGTGAGTATTACTTTATGACAACTAAAGTCCTAGAGTAAAGGAAGAGATTTGAGTGCAACTAGGCTTATTTTGGAGGTATATGAATGTTGAATGTCTTTATCTCTGCTCTTAATAATCCTAGTATTTTTGGTAACACAGACAGCTCTGCCTGTGTAGAAGTACACATTTTCTCTGTTTAAGTTAATAGGCAAGGGAGTGTATGAAAAGAACTGGTATTGGCACTGTGCATGGTAGGTAGCAAGGAGGCTGATCTAGGACATGAGAGGGGCAGTCATAGACTCAACAGTGGAAGTCTGTGAGGCTGTGGATAGAGTTATCATCACTGGCACCAAGTGACAAAGGCCAAAGTTTAATACTGTGAGTGAATTACACTCTGATTTTCTCTCTGTGTGTCTAGTTTGGAAGCAGGTATGATACCTTTTGGAATGAATAAGCCCCAGATATTCTCAATTTGGTCGAATGTGAAAAAGGAAGAACTCTGAGGGAAAGAAGCGGGATTTGAAGCAAATATAGACAATTCCAGAAACTGACTATAAGAACTAAAGATGCATAATTGTAATTATGTTATAAGCTACTAAAACTGGATCAGAATAGGAATACATACAAATGGATATATGTATGTAATTTAAAAAGAGAGATGGTGGAGAAATAGTAATTATATATAATTTATCAAATATATGCAATAAGTAAATGGTCAAATAGGCCTTGTAATCTAATCACTCTCCTTACAAGCCATCATACCAATGCAGACCTTCCGCTTAACAAATTAAATGGTCCTTATTTATAAAATGCCTTGAGCAGTGTGCATATGAAAAATATCATATAAACAGTGTAACTATCCATTATAAAACTGAGATGTTTCATGAGTTAAATGGTTCTTCCCATATAAGTGAAGTGACTATATATCTAACTTAGAAACCTCACACATTACCTCACACATATGCCAGAGCATGTTTAAAGCAGGAAGGAAGACTCTGGGGAGTGGTGAGGGGTGTTGGTGGTCTCAAACTTTCCTCGTACCTTGCAAATATTTCTACCTTTTCTATTAATAAAATTAAATGGTAGGTATATAGGTACATAACATAATACATAAGTAAGTTATATACACAAATGTTGTCGCTCTTAAGAATAAGAAAGAAATGACCCTTTTTCTAAGCTCACAGTTTAAAAAATAACAACACTAATTATCTCCATCTATGGAATCTCAGATATGTGCTCAACATTTTGCATACATTATTGATTCTTAAGAAAAAAATTAATGACATTATTTTCATTTTTTTAAATTTTCATTTTAATTAAGAAAACACAGTTAAAATTTAAAAACACAAAGTAAAATTTTAAAGAAATTAGAAATAAAAATTCCCAAAGTCCCAAAACTAATTAAAAAGTCAAGCTGGTATTTATTTGACCCTGTCAGAAGCTGATTCAAAATACTACCTTTACACTACTGAGGTACAGGTAATTAAGTAAAAACTAAAAAGGAAAACAATAAATCTTATAACAGAGGGATGTGGAAGCACAGGCAAAAGTAGTTTGAGCCTAAGAACTAGCACAAATGAGATTATGAGGACTGGCTTTAAAGAGTAATAAAAGTTTACTAGGGTAGATAAGGGTAGAGAATGGCCTACCAGACTGAGAGAACTTAGAAAAATCTATATATTGATGCATAGGAAATGATCAATAATTATTGTGGGGAAGGGTTTTTAATTTTCTTTTTTCCCCCTAATACCCTTCAAATTAAATTGTGAGCTCCTTCTGCCTATAAGTAGGTCTAGAGCATAGTCTAAGCCAGTTTTCAGAAATTGAGATATTTCCGTGCATATGCTGGAGGCTCAGTCTATTGTTTTGGCCCAAGGAAGGAAAGGTGTGATGTAATAAACAATACTGCAATAAAATAAGTTTTTCTGTGCACCCTATTGCAACTGTGACTCCAGAAGTTTCGTGTTTTTTTGTTTTTTTGTTTTAATTTTTGAAGTTCTTATGTTGTGAAATATCTTGATACTGAGTGCGTATTTTCTGTCTTCAGTCTTTTGTTAATAAAATAAAATTAAATTAAAATGCATTAGGCTATATCACTTCTGACAAACAGGTTAAACAATGATCATGGTTCATGCAGGATGCTCAACAATTGTGAGTAAAGAAGGTCAAGAACCCCTATATTCCTTATGAGTTAGCCCAACAATGAACCACAGTCATGACCAGGAGGGGAAAAAAAAAGGAACAAAGTCATGTGGCTTTCTATTTAAATAGAAAACTAGCCAATCATTCTTCCTGGGTTTTCTCTTGAACTTGCCTTTTATTGAGCTGGTAAAAATTCTCCCTGAAAGGTCATGGAATCAGTGAATGATAAGCTGCTGTAGCTGCCTCTAGAAAGTGCCATTTGGCCCTGTTTTACTCTGACAACTGAACTGCCAGTCAAACATCTAGTATACCTTAATAAAATACAAAGATAAGCAAACCCTTACTTGCCCCCTCATCAGTTCTATCTTTGTAAATGAGAGTGAGGAAATATCCAAAGTCATTCCAAGGGACAGTAAAAGTCTCTAGAGATAATATGCTTATAGGATTACCAAATGAAAAGAGTAAAAGGATTTATTTGAAAAGATTACAGGGAGGGAGACTAAAGCAAATAACATCAACAAAAACAAAGACATCTAAACTTAAAAGTTGTGAAAAATATGGATTTAAATTATGCTTTTTACTCTGTTAAAAATACACTAAAGAATTATACACATTTTCTGAGCATTAGGCTGAGGGAGCAATTTGCGGAATAGCACTATGACTGAGTGGAGCAATGTGGATTCCGAAATGGATGTGAAACAAGAAAAATAGGTTGAAGACTGACTTGCTTTTCAAGGGCAAATGAATGCATAATACTGAATTAGGGAGAGAGATTAACGAAAAGATGAAAAATGAGAAAATATTGGTTTATACATAATCCAGTTTTGAGAATAATCTCAGAGGTACATGCTCACTGCTTTGAGGAAATTGAGCACCTTCATAACATTTAACTTCTTAAGGTTATAATTATCTTTCATGGAATTAAAAAAGAACCTGAAGAAAAATAGGAACATCTAGGCTACGGATTTGTTCAATATTTGTAATAATTTATACACATATTTTTAATAATTTATACACATATTCTTTTTTTATTAGAGAAGGAAAATGTTAAAAACTATATTCTTCCAATGTGACAGTTTCTTCAAACTGATAATTTTACATTGGCCTTATTACCTCTACAGATGAAAGAAACAGCATCCATAAGGATTACGTAAGTGTCAATAATCATATATAGTTCCCTACTAATGGGTCACAAATAGCTTTGTTGTTATAGAAGTTTAAAGCTATGATAAGACATAAAATACTCATTCAGTGGTTTCAAGTATACTCTAAAGGTGTGGTTGGATTTTTACTTAAAGCTATGAAAGAGTAACTGATACCAGACTTACTCTTCCAACAAAAACATTTCTTTATAGGTGGCTGGCCACATGTCCCTGGAGAGAGGCTGAGTGCCTGAGCTTCAGCCCAAGGCATCAGGTCTTTATTAGTCTGGGCCACTCTCTGGGCTGTGAGGAAGAAGTAGCTGTAGGCCACCTGGGCTGTCCTTACTCTTACACCTGCAGCAGTGAACCAGATAAAATAACTTCTTAAAGATAAGCCTGAACACTAGGGTCTCAAAGTTGGTGTCCCAACCAGGGGCTCTAATGACTTCTGTTATACTCTAGAATACAGAGAATATGAAAAGGAGATTCTGATGAAAAAGTTGTTCAAGATGGAGTCAGAAAAGAATGTTCATCAAAAAGAAAGAGCAGCTCACACTTTGAGGAATAGAAATGGACTATGCTAAAGATAAATTATCCAGTGGGATATTGGTTTCCGTAACCCAAACATCAAAGGAATATATAGCTGCAGAGAAAGCTTTTATACTTGACTCTCTAGCTATAAGCTTCAGGAAAACTCGTGGAAGTCCTACGCTTACTGAAGAAGTTATGTGACTGTCACATACTTAAGGTTTAAAATGTATGAAAAAAAGTGATTCATTTTATAGATGAAAAAAACCCTACAATTACTTATAAAATTAGATAATATATTAGGCAAAAGTTTTCAGGCATTGACCAATAGGCAAGTCATGACTGTGCTCCTTGAAAGAAGGTAAACTCATGTGGAAAGTACCATGATCCTCTTAGGTTTCTGCCTCTGGACACTTTTCTGCCAATGTCCATGAAATGGTGCCAAATAGGACTGTAGTCTCACTAAGCAAAGAAAATATATATATTGGAGTTGCTGGTTGCTAGGAGAGCAGAAATTTGCAAAATACGGTTTGAAAAGAAAGCATTGCATGGGAGAAGTGGAGTCTGTGTAGGATTCACAAGAGGTACTTGACCAAGGTCTGGGCAACTCATGCTCAGAGTTCAACTATAAGAGGTACTGCAAAGATCACCTGCTACAGACTTGAAAGATGAATGGGGATAGCAAAGATTATGCAGTGTGGTGAACACTAAATTTATAACCCAGCAAGATTAGAGAAACTTCAGGGAATCTCTTGGTAAGATCCAATAAAGGACAAGCCTTCAGAGTGAATACCACACCACAGAGCAATTGCCCCAAGCTAACGTAAATACATGAACTAGGTAGGCCAGCCTGCTCTAATAGAATTAAATGAAGTTTGATAGAACCAGGAAAATGCAGCAGTAATTTCTTATCAGTATACATAAAATATTCACCAAATAAGGTTATACACTGGGCTGTAAAGTAAATCTCAAAACTTTGAAATCATTGATCTTGCAGAATATTCTGTAATTCTCTGACTAAAACTAAATTATATTAGCACTCAGTAGAGAACCAATAGAAAAAGAGAGAATGGAAATTCTTAAACTATTTAAAAATTAAATAGCACACCAATAAACCCATTACTCAAGAAATCACAAAAGAAATTAGAAAATATTGCAAACCAAATGATAATAAAAATATAAATTAAAATCTTTGGAGTCCAATAACACAATAATGTGAGAGAAATTTACAGCCTTCTAATGTTTCTGGTAGGAAAAGTACAGAAGTTGAAAATAAAGGGATTTGCTTCCTCCATAATAGGAACAAAAAAAAAAAAAACAAAATAAAACAAAAAATAGGGCAAATTTGAAACAAAAAAAGTAAACAGGAGAAAAAGGAAGAGCTGAATTCAATGAAATAAAAAAAAACTAATAAAAGAAAAAATTAATATAACCTGCCGGTTTTTTGAAAACATTAATAAAATAGCTAAGAAGCTAATGATTTAGCAAGAGCTAGCTCAAAATTTTTAAAAAGACTGATCAAGAAAGAAAGAAAAATCTTTTCACAATCAATTACAAGAATGAATGAATGGATATCATTGCAGGTCCCAGATATATTAAAAGACAAATATTATGGAATATTTTAGCAACTTTATGCCAATAAATTCAACTCAACTGACACAAAAAGAAATAAAAATCTGTCATATCATATCTATATTTTATATAAGGACTTTAAAAAATGTGCATCAATGATGAAAGCACATGAAAGGGGACTTGATTTTGGAAAACACAAATTAAAATAGTGAGATACCACTTAACTCTCTCTAGAATGATCATAATGTCTAGAATAAGACAGTCAATGTGAAGTGTTGGTTCATATGTGGAACAACTATAATACTCAGACATTTTTGATGGCTGTGTAATCTGGCAAATCCAGTTTGGGAAAGAGGTTAGCAGCATCTTAGTGAGTTAAATAACTACCTATGGCCCAGCAATTCAACTCTAGTTATTTATTCAAGGTAATGGGAACACAGTTTCACAAAATACTTATTCAAGACTACAACAACGATTCATAGTAGCCCCAAACCAGAAACACTGAAATATCCATCAATAGAAGATTGGATAAACAAATTGCGTTATAATTTTAGAATAATATACACTTTAGCAATAATAGAGGACCACTAATTTCACAAACAACATGGACAAGTCCCTAAAACATTATGTTCAACAGTAAATGAACCAGACACAGAAGACTTTACTCAATGAAATGTGAGAAAAGACAAGACTAATCTATGCTGACAGGAATCAAAATATGGGTTGTTTATTGGGAATGAGTATTGACTAGAAGGGGTAAATGGAATTTACTAGGAAGGTGGAAATTATGTGTTTTGATAGAAGTTAAGAATGTACATCTCTGTCAAATCTTCTCAAATTGTATACTTAATATTTCTGTATTTCACTCTGTAAAATTCACATCATTTAAAAATGCTTGCATAAACCAAGGATTAGGAAAAAGGATAGTTTACAGAGACAACCCTGGCAGTTTTCAGTTATTCAATCCTCAAATGCTCAAAATGACCATCCAGGAGATTAAACTTCTAGCCCATATTTTAGTCATTATTAGGAAAAATATACATATATCTTTGTTCATATATGTGCTGTACATGTGTATGTTTTATACAAACATGTATACACATATAATACTGAAGGTAATTCACAATATAGTCAGTTTGTTAATATCCACATTGCTTATTATTTAAGATTCCTTTGTGTAACTAAAAATCAACCTTATATTTACAAATACTTAGCTGATAATTTTCTTAAAAAGATTTATTTATTTAATTTAGGGAAGGGAGGGACAGAGAGAGAAACCCAAGCAGACCTCCATGATAGGAACCTGCGATCATGACCTGAGCTGAAACCAAGAATCTGACACTTACAGAGTTGCACCACCCGGGTGCTTCTAGCTGATAAACATTTTAAACTAATTGATGTTTTCTTGTAAAGTTTTAGGTACTCTTATTTTTCCTTTACTTTAACCTTTCTAAAAATTGTATACAATTTGTTCCTGATGTACATGCAACAAAATAGATGTTTAAATAAACATGAGAAAAAAGAAAAAAATTATTTTTGTTTTGTTAATATTTGAATAGTAAAAATACATCATAGTATTAAGGATTTTAGCCACATGCTTTCCAACAGTGATATGTTAAATGAAATATACATACACAAATATATACATATGTAATCATATACATGCATATATTTTGAAGCCTTTACTGTAGTTAAGACAAAAGCTACCATGATTCAAATGACCTATCCTCTATATGTGTTTGTTTTTTGTATATTAGAATATTTTAATAAAAAATACATGAACATTGGGACGCCTGGGTGGCTCAGCAGATGAGTGTTTGCCTTCAGCCCAGGACGTGATCCTGGAGACCCAGGATGGAGTCCCACATCGGGCTCCCTTCATGGAGCCTGCTTCTCCCTCTGCCTGTGTCTCTGCCTCTCTCATGAATAAATAAATAAAATCTTAAAAAAAAATACATGAACCTTGAAATCACCTTAAAATTGATAAAGTATATTAACAGATTAAATAAAGTTACTTTCTGCCAAATATTACCAACATGAAGAAGTGCCATAAGAAGATGACACAGTTTAAATAACTGGGATATATAGATCATAGGAATAGGAATGATGGTAAAATGAGAGTAGAGAAGAAAAATGAATGATTTATATATAATGTATGTAAATCTCATATGTATAATTTGTAAAACACACATAAAGTGTAATCTATAATATATATAAATATACATATAATATATAAATATACAAATTTGTATAAAATTTAAATATATAACCAAAATGTTAGGACTAGTTAAGTCTGGGTTATGGATATTAGAGTTAAGGTTGTGAGACTAAGCCCACATGGGGCTCTGATTTCAGCACAGAGTCTGCTTCAAACTCTCTCTCTTCCTATCCCTCTCCCCCTCCCCCTGCTTGCACCTTCTCTCTAAAATAAATAAATATAATCTTCAAGAAAAAATTAATTTTAAAAGATCCAAAAAACCAAAAACGAAATCTTAGGACTCCAATCTTGACGTGAGGATCCGGGAAGGTTCTGCTCCCCACCATTCCCCAAAATCTTCTCTCAACCCAGAAAACTTCTTCAAAAAGATCACAAAGAAAGCAAACATTATTGAGTAAGCAATAAACCAGAATATATCCTAGTGATCAAGCCAGAAATCTAAAAATGTTTCTCTGTATCTTTTCGTCTCCTTCTCCCTAGTGCCAATTACTAAACCAATTCTGTGCGAGCTTAAACAGCTGTCTCCTTTTTTTTGAAATCCCTACTGCTACCTCCTAAATTCAATAAATCATCATCTTTGGATTAGTAAAGCAGTCTCAAAAACTGTCTCCCTACTCACCAAGCCTATTGTACATAGATACTTTTCAGTACAAACTGGAATTATGATTCCGAGATAAAAATAAATGTTTCTTAAATGTTACATTTAGTATGATTTTAAGACATCCCACATTTCTTTCTGTTCTTAAATTGTTTCTTCTACCGGGTACATGTGCTTTCTACATGTGCTTTCTTCTCTTTCTACCACTTTTCTGTTATTTTTATTGTATACTTCCTGAGTAGACCTTTATTCTGAAATTACAGGGCTTCCGTGCCCAGTGCCTCTCTAACCTCCCAGGGTTCACATGAGTTACTGCAACACTCTGCATTTATTATATCAAACTTACACTGCCTTGAAATTAACTGAACTTTGGCTATTCACTAAAAGCTCAATGAATACAAGGAATACATTTATCCTTTGCCTGCTTCAGCCACGTATTATATACCTAGTGACTATTAGTGTCTGCCTGGAAAAACCTCATAAATATCTGTTGATTTATAGTAAATACTTAAGATAGTAAATGGTTAAACAACTATAATTAGGTTCCGAGTCTTCAATCACATTTCTGTAAGGAAAAAAATGAACTTTGGTACATGATAGTTCATTAGCCATCACTGGAAGTTAACAAAGGGAAACAAATATCTGACACATACGCTCTGAAGAACAAACTTTGATGAACAGAAGAAAGACAGCTAAAGAAAAATTAAAACCATTTAAAGAGAAGTGACTTAGCCATATGTTCAAGATCATGACATTAAATCCATGCTTTTGGAAGATAATATGCTTTTTAGGGACCCACTTTTGACCCCTACTTGGTATTTTCTTTTCACATATTGCCTACTGTTTAT
The DNA here is from genome assembly GCF_905146905.1 of Nyctereutes procyonoides. Classification (NCBI taxonomy): domain Eukaryota; kingdom Metazoa; phylum Chordata; class Mammalia; order Carnivora; family Canidae; genus Nyctereutes; species Nyctereutes procyonoides. The sequence goes on along the minus strand of NW_026575142.1, from coordinate 60,644,267 downwards.
CTTACACTCTCTCAGATTAGTATAATGTCTCCCAAAATAGGGCATGATGGACAAAACTGGTCAAAAGGTTTGAAATCTTAAAAGTAACCTTTTGGAGTAGAATGGATTTTTTTAATCTCTATTTTATGGATGAGCAAAGTGATCTTCAAAGCGATTGAAGCCACAGGCCCGAGATCACATATTTAGTAGCAACAAAACTTATGATTCAAATCCAAGGATGTATTTTAATTGCTACTACCCTTGAATCTCTACTTTTCATAAGTAAGCTTTATTATTTTTCACATTCTATAATTATATTTCATGTAGAAGCAGAAACTTTTAAAACCATGTGAATCCATCATATATTTATTTATTCTTAGCAGCTCCATTTCAAACACCCATTTTAGAATTAAAATAAATATACTATATTATCTTCTCTTTCAAAGCTATTAATGTTTAATTATGAAGATAGCTATTAGAATATTTTATATAAGTATCTCAAAATATATTGATGAAAGCTATATTAAAAATTAATTGTAAAATTAAAATTTTAAACTGTCTAATGTGGATGAATAAAACCTGAAGATTATAAATGCCTAAGATGTACAATAAACATGGCATTGCATATCAAAAGGAAAAATATCTCCACTTTATATCAAAATTCCTGTTAAATCAAACATTTAAAATTAAAAATTAGAAGCCATAAAAGTATAAGAAAAAACAGGAAGTTATGTACTATATACCATATATATATGTTTTGTACGAGTAGTACATGTGTTCATTAGTACAAAAAATTCTTTCCGCTTGGAAACCATACATAGAAACAAAATACTCAATAATTTCTCCAAGGCAAAAATCATCCACTATAAATAAAACTGAAATTAAAGTGAAAACACCGCAGGGGGAGGGTGGAGTATTTGTAAAACTTACAGATAAATGGATGTAATAGAAAAAAGAAAAACCCCCTTGAAAAATATGAAAAGGGTATAAACCTACAGTTTGGAGAAAAGTAATTTAAATAGATTTTAAACAGGGACACCTGGGTGGCTCAGTGGTTGAGCATCTGCCTTTGGCTCAGGTCATGATCTCTGTCTGGGTCCTGGCAACAAGTCTCACATCAGACTCCCCAGGGGAAGCCTGCTTCTCCTTCTGCCAATGTCCCTGCCACTCTCTCTGTGTCTCTCATGAATATATAAAATCTTTAAAAATTAAAAATAAAAAATAGATTTTAAACAGGAGGATAAAGAACATATCCTATAATTAAATAAATTTACAAGACTTTATTTTTTCATTTCTCAGAATAAAGATCAAGATTAATAATATACACTATGTAATAGTGTATAGAACCAGATATTCTCCTAATTCTTTAAAAATGAGAATATAAATTGTTTGGACTCCAAAAAGGGTATTTAGGCATTATTTATCAAATTTAAAATGAGCATAATTTTGTAACTGATGTAGGAATGAGTTAGGGGCAGATGGGGCTAGGCAGGGAAAGATAAGGGAAAGGCCCAGAGTCAGGCACCCAGAAATCTGTGGGCTCCCATAAACCCCAAGGGCTCCGATATGCCCAGAGTCAGGCTCCTATCCATCCCACGAAAACAGATATAAGACAATAAAAACAGAGAAAAATAATAAACTTGGCTCCCTAGCTCCAAAATATTAGGCGGCATCCCCCTTTAATGGCTACTAATCACAGAAACTCCCCAGACCACAAAGAAATATGTCATTTAGGTGTTATCAATAGTCCCTGCTCAAACCAAGACTGCAGAAGAATCTCAAGGCCATGGGCTCCTTGGTTAGGTTCTCAATAAAAGACAGACCATAAAAGCCCTCAGGGGCAACCCTGTGGGGACCCCTCTCACTTCCGAGAGCTTTCTCTGTATCTCTGCTTAACAAACTTCTATCACTTTGCTCACTCTCTGTTGTCCGGGAGATTCATTCTTCGGCTTCGTGAGACAGGAACCAAGCTCTCCTGTATCATCACAGTATACTCCTTTATAAGAATTTTTCCTACTGCTACTGTAAACTTGCACAAAATATTGTATGTTAAGGGACATTCAATATGGCACTCTTCGTAATGAAGAAAGATTAGATTTGATGCCAACATAAGTGTATTATTAAATAATGAAGCATCAAATAAATTATAGGACTTTAATATGATGGTAGCTATGTAGCTACCTCAAAAGAATGAGACTTTTCTTTTTCCTTCCATATATAAGTGGAAAATATATCAAAGATATGCCTAAGTGGAGAAAAGAAAAAAAAGTGCCAAAGTATGTGCACCTATGTTTAGGAATGACAATATAAATATATTCATAAATGTTGTCATATGCATGGAATGCTTTGCATGGATACGGAACACCCCACAGGGGCATTGCTATCCCAGACCTGAGCAACCGGGCCCTGTCTCAGCTCCTCTCTGCTTCTTGGGGCTAGCTCCCAGGAGGAGACTGAGAACCACATGAGCCCTGGCGGTCTTTTTCAGCTGGATATGCTCCAACCCTCGGCTCTGCATGGGATTGCCTTGATGGATGCCCTGAGAATGTGGGGGACTTGCTGTGTGTGCTCCTCCCTGGTCACCGGCCCCAGATCCCACATAACTAATTGTAGGATCTATGAGGCCTTTCTTTCCTAGGATCACTTTAGAATGGGTTGCCAGGATGGCGTTAAAATGATAGTTCTGATGAACTCTCCAGCAGGAGGAGGAGTTTTGGACACGAAAGGAGTCAGGAGTTGTAGACACAGGAGTACTTTTAGCAGAATGCCTACACACATTTGCCGACCTTCAGACTGGAGCACCGAGTGGGTCTCTGCCCCGGTTTTCACCTGAACTCTGGAGGGAGCCACTCACAGCTGCTGGTGTCCTTTGAGGCTTTGTCTGAAGAGGAACGGATGCTCCTTGTACTTGAAGAGGCCACTCTGCCTGCCCCATTTATGGGCTCTTGCCTATCCTTTCAATTGCATTCAGTGGAGACGGGGATTGAATTAACATGAAAGTCCTCACATGCAACCTCTTGAGAAGTTAAAGGGAAGACCTTGTAGGATGATACCTTGTTTTGCATGTAAGCTACAAACTTCTAAATGGTAAATTTAGCATGGCTGGAAAGTGAATGATTGCTCCTTCATTGCCTGAAAATTCTGGGCAAGACTTGCATCTGTGGTCATCATCAGGAGAACTCAGTAACAACCTCTGATAGAGTAAATGGAAGCCAGTATTCACATATGTCACGATGGATAATGAAAAGTCATTAATGATGCAACCAGATATAAATAAATAAGAAGGAACCTCAGATGCAAGAAGTTCTATGTAGAAAAAGCTCCAAATGGCCATGCATTGTAACAGCATTGCTACATTTTTCTTTAGGTGGGATGTATAAAATTAGCCAGGAATGACCATTTGACAATAAAGAACACCAAGAAATAGCTACTGGACCTGAACAGCAAGAGATGGTGCTTAGAAAGAATCTTCATATGCATTGATTGGCAAAATCAAGTATCTAAGTTGTTCTTCATTCATTATTCTAATTTTTTTAAAAAAATAAGAATGTTCCTTTCTCCCACCCCTCACTGGGGGGAAAAATAGAATACCATACAAATTCTTCATCTAGCCTTTTTTTACTCAATGTCTAAATCAGAAATAATTCTTAATCAATATATACACACACTCTGATAACCATCAGTTTGTTCTCTATAGTTAAGAGTCTGTTTCTTGGGCAGCCCCGGTAGCTCAGTGGTTTAGTGCTGCCTTCAGCCCAGGGCATGATCCTGGAGACCTGGGATCAAGTCCCACGTCGGGCTCCCTGCCTGGAGCCTGCTTCTTCCTCTGTCTGTGTCTCTGCCTCTCTCTTTCTCTCTCTCTCTGTCTCTCATGAATAAATAAATAAAATCTGAAAAAAAAAGAGTCTGTTTCTTGGTTTCTCTCCCTCATTTCTGTCCTTTGCTCATTTGTTTTGTTTCCTAAATTCCACATATGAATGAGAGCACATGATATTTGTCTTTCTCTGACTGACTTATTTTGCTTAGTGTTATACTCTCTATCTTTGTTGTAAATAGCAAGATTTCATTCTTTTTAATGGCTGAATAATATTCCATTGTGTGTATATACCACATCTTCTTTATCCATTTATCTATGGATGGATATTTGGCCTGCTTTCATAGTTTGGCTATTGTAAATAATGTTGCAATAAACAGGGGTACATATAGGTTTGTTTTGTTTTGTTTCAAATTTTTGAATCATCTATTATTTTCCAGAGTGGCTGTACCAGTTTGCAGTCCTACTAACAGCACACAAAGGTTCCTTTTTCTCCACATCCTTGCTAACACTTGTTTCTTCTGGTTTTGATTTTAGCCATTTTGACAGTGTGAGGTGCTATTTCATTGTAGTTTTTTTTTTAATTTTTATTTATTTATTTATTTATTTATTATTTATTTAATTTTTTCATTGTAGTTTTGATTAGCATTTCTCTAATGATGAATGATGTTGATCATCTTTGCATGTGTCTGTTTGCCATCTGTATGTTTTCTTTGGAAAATGCCTATTCATGTTTTCTGCCCATTTTTTAATTGTATTATTTGGGTTTTTTGGTGTTGAGTTGTATCAGTTCTTTATATATTTTTGATACTAATCTCTTATTAGGGTTAGTTTCCAAAATAGATTTTCCATTTGCAAAGATCTCTCATTTAGTAGGTTGTCTTTTAGTTTTGTTGATTGTTTCCTTTATTGTGCAAAAAATTTTTATTTTGATGTAGTCCCAATAGTTTTACTTTTATTTTCCTTGCCTCAGAAGAGTTATCTTGAAAGATGTTGCTATGGTTAACGTCAGAAAAATCTTCTAGGATTCTTATGGTTTCCTGTCTCACATTTAGGTCTCTCATTCATTTGGAATTTATCTGTGTATGGTGTAAGAAAGTGGTGCAGCTTCATTCTTCTGGATGTTGCTGTCCAGTTTTCCCAACACCATTTGTTGAAGAGACTTTTTCCCATTGCATATTCATTCTTTCTTTGTCAAAGATTAAGTGACATATAATTATGGGTTTATTTCTGGGGTTTCCATTCTATTCCATTGATCCATGTGTCTATTTTTATGCCAGTTCCATACTGTTTTAATTACTACTGCATTTTAATGTAACTTGAAATCTGGAATTGTGATATCTCCAGTTTTGCTTTTCTTTTTCAAAATCACTTTGGCTATTTAAGGCCTTTTGTGGTTCCATAAAACTTTTAGGAATGTTTGTTCTAATTCTGTTAAAAATGCTGTTGGTATTTTAATAAGGATTGAATTAAAGTCTATAGATTGCTTAATCAATAAATCATTATTACCTCACATGGACCTAACAATTTTGAGATATTTTGAAGACATATTCAATAAAAAAATATTTTCCCCACATATCCTAGAGGTTGCACTAAGCATAGGAATAGGACAGACTGGTAGAGTAAAAATGGCAAACTTCCCTTACCTCTCTATCTTTTGAACATTTTGCTTTTTTTTCTTCTCATGTATAGGTATTTCTTATTCAAAAATAAACATCTATTTATATGAATAAATACACTGAAAAATAATTTGGTTGTATAAATTAATATGTCTGTGTACATATGTATACACACAGTTTTGAATAACTGTTGAAAATTTTCTGAAAAAATATAAATCATCAAGGTTGATAAAAAAGAGAGAATACATAAATAGACCAGTGAATCAAATAAATTGGAGCAGTGTGTAATAAATCTCACTATCTTAAAACCTCTCAAAATGTTGAGACTTGATATTTGTACAATTAATCAACCTTTAGGTGAATCTATAACCACTTTTATGTTAAAAATATTTGATAATAAATTTGGCCCACTCATATTTTAAAGCTAGTATGATCTGAAATAATACCAAAAGAAGAGAAAAAAAAAAAACAGCCAAGAGAACGAAAATTATGTGTGAAGGTTTCTGTGAACACAGACGCACCTATTATAAATAGTGACTAAAAAGTAGATAAATAGCATTAACACATTTAATAATAATAATATGAAATAACAATATGCGGTGACTATGTAGGATTTATTTACCAGGATGTAAAGATGATCCATATTAGCCTACTAAAATGGGGAATGAGAGAAGGCCATTTCCAAAGATGCAAAAATAATTCAATAAGTGGATATGAGTATAGAAAATATCCTGTTTAGGGACACCTGGGTGGCTCAGTTGGTTAAGCATTTGCCTTTGGCTCAGGTCATGATCCCAGAGTGCTGGGATTGAGTCCCACATCAGGCCCCCTGCTCAGCAGGAAGTCTGCTTCTCCCTCTACCCCTCTCCAGTGCTCTGATCTCGCCCTCATTCTCTCTTTCTCTCTCAAACAAATAAATAAAAAATAATAAAATATGTTGTTTAATGAATTTGGATGTAATCCAAAATGTGAAATAATAAGAAGTTTTTGTTCTTGCTCTATAATGTCAAACATTTAGAATTTGACTACAGTAAAACAGTAAAATTATTTAATGTTAATATTTGCCTTCAACTTTGTGTTTAGTTAGCCATAAGTATTTATAAGAGAAAGTATGTGTATATACATAATATAAACACATACACAACAGAGATTAGAGTGATAGAAATGTATAAAAATTAAACCATTCTATGTATGCAATTTTCAATTATTATTATTATTTTAATATTAATCCATTCTAGAATCTTAACATAACTGTCCTCGTCATGGCTATAAAATCTAAAGCCTTATTTTAACATTTTTCCTAGACTGAATATGTGCTCTATTGCAATGATATACCATGTACACCAGCCTGATATTTCAGAGAAGAACCAGAAATTATCTTCCCTCTAGATTAGTGCTATAGGTTTCATGATATAATCTTCAAGATAGTGTACATAAAGTACGGTTGTTAAGCATATAAACTTCCATTTCAGAGAAGCATGGCTTCAAATACTATCTTAGGATATTATTTATCCTCTCTAAATATGATTTTTCTTGTGTATAAAATGGTGAGTACATATGCAACATAAATGTGATGGGATTATTAGCAAGAATAATGCATCTCAAGTGCTCATAAAATACAAGTGTTAAATATATGCAGCATTTTAATATTAGGAATTGGGTCAACTGGGTGGCTTAGTTGGTTAAGTAGCTGACTCTTGATTTTGACTCAGTTCATGATATCAGGATTCTAGGATGGAGCCCAGGGTCAGACTCCACACTCAGCAGGGACTCTGCTTGAGATTCTGTCTTTTTCTCTCTTTGCCCCTCCCCCTACTGGCTCTCTCTCTCTCTCTCCCTCTTTATCTTAACTAAATACATCTTTAAAAGATGTATAATGAATTATTTTATAGCCCTCAAAATGTTTTTATTAGAAATTGAGATTTTTTAAGGCAACTTCAAAGTACACAAATCAAGATGAGATCTTTGCTCTGGTTCATTTTAAGTGTGTGATACTTCTTTTCAACGAGACCAGGGTTGGGCCAAATAGGATTCCAAGATCCAAATAGGATTCCAGGCCAAAGAGGATTTGGTACTTTGTTGTACTACCAGAGGGTACAGTAGTAGAACAAAGTACCAAAATTATGGATTTTTTTTTCCTGGTGATTCCCCAAAAAGAGAAATGTGGAAAACACCAAATGTTAGGTAATAACTATGTCAAAAGGACCAAAAGAGGTCACAACTAAGTGAGGTGAGAAATAAAGAGAAATATTATAAATTATGCAAGAATCAAAACCACCACCACAAATTAGTCTGTAAGACATCCAGCTGTTACTATAAATATCTCGTTTTTCTGGATTAACTCTTTCTATGGACACTTCTATTTATAAGATGTTTTTAAAAAAGAACATACAGTTGTTTTTTTCCTTAGATCCTTAAGAGTTTCTAAAGCAAATAATCTTCACAAAAGTTTCTACTTCTGTTTCATCTTCAGCATATCTTTTCTAATTTTTAATTTTTCTCTTTAAGTTTGGTACATTTTCCAACAATCTTTAATTACTAAACTCATTTTACCTCATTTGATTTGGTATAACCCAGCAAATGAACTTTGTTGTTACTGTTTTTAAAGAAGCAAAAATTTTTAAAATTATTTTTAAATATGTAATGTTTTCCCATCATGGTTTAAGTAGAGCAATAGGTAGATTTATTTAGAGTAATAATCTACACTTAAATTTTTTTCGGGACGCCTGGGTGGCTCAGCAGTTGACCATCTGCCTTTGGCTCAGGGCGTGATCCCGAGGTCCTGGGATAGAATTCTGCTATCGGGCTCCCAGCATGGAGCCTGCTTCTCCCTCTGCCTGTGTCTGTGCCTCTCTGTCTCTGTCTTTCATGAATAAATAAATAAAATCTTTAAAAAAATAAAATATTTTTTGTCAACTTAACAGAGAAGAATATAGTAGCTAAAGTTGTTTTACTAAGATAGAATTTATCAGTAAAATGAACCATACAGATCAATTCAATGAATATTAATTAATATTGAAAATTAGAATATTAAATAATCAAATAATGTTTACAAAAAACCTTTGCCAGTTTAGAAATAGGTCATAATTATCATTAATTATGATAATATTAGTACTCCTTATACTTAGCTCTTTATATTGGTTTCTAAGATTCCATAATTACTTTTTCCTGAAAGAAAACAATGATTTTTAATTTTTGAGATATGATTCATTCAGCAACTTCTTCAGTAACTCTAGAGAAGAAGAAATCAATAAACCAGTTAGTTAATTGTACAAAATGACTCCTCATGGAAAATTTTTTTAAATTTCTCAACTAGAGAATAGTTGTGCTGCATATTGAGTATTGATAGTTTTATTGGTGCTATAATTAACCAACATTTTAATCTTTTTTGATGAGGCATAGGGAGAGTACAGCCTGTTACCTTGTTAATTGAGATCAATGTTCTGGAAACAGTGAGAACTAATAGGCACATTCATACTCTTTTCCCCATATCCTGCAATATCAAGACTAACAACATGTCAAAATTCAATGTCTATAAAATCAGAGAAAAAAAAACATATGAAAAAGCAAATAAAAATACTGAAGAAATAACGAAAACTAACAATCATAGAAACTACCCATAAATATTTATTTGAAATAAGATAAAAATATCATTTATCACCTCAAATGTAACAATAGTGAAATGCGTTTTGATCACCCCTAATATTATGGGGAAAGCACTGGCAAAGATTAAAACATGTATTTTCAAGAAGCCTCAGCCTTTGTAATGCTGAGAACATGTACAATCCCCTGAAACTAAATTTTAGATGTTAAGATAGCAAACCCATTACAATAGATAGCAGTTATATAATAATATTTCTATGCTTTCACTAACTTGAAAGTTCCTTTGCTCACCTGCTATTCTGACATCCAGTTATTATTTTTCCCCACTCCCACCTCTGCACTCCCAATCTTCATTCCTACATTAAAAGAGGTACCAAATCCTTTCTCTCAAATCTTTCTGCTTCTTCCTATCTCCCTAGCTAATACCTAGATTCTGGCCACTATAACCCCTCATACTGTAAATGAATTTCTGTATCAAACTCTTAAACCACGTCCAGTAGTCCAATCTAACAACATTCAATTCATTCTCCACACTGCAGCTAGGATACTCTTTCTAAAATACAAATGTGATAATATCAGTACTGCTTAAAAATCAGTGTACATTTCAGTACCATTGCTTCTTAGGTAAGTCCTAAAGCATTTTAAAATAGCCCAAGAATCTTACAATCTGATCCCAACTGATATATAGAACTGCTTCACCTCCCACAGACACCCTCAGCTCCAGTCATACCAAATGCTCTTAATTTTCCAAATGCACAATGTTTAGGGACCATATTCTTTTTTTTTTCTCCAAGCCTTTCTTTCTCTTCCATGTCCTATTCTTTCCCCCTTTCTGTACTTAACTAGACACAATTCATTCAATTTTTACTTTTTTAGCCAGCTTGTTCTGACCTTTTGAGAACTTAGAACTATATGTTCCTGTCTGATCTCAGTTTCATTCCTTTCCCAGCACTTTTCCATAGAATAGTGTACTAAGATTCGAGTATACTGATGTTAGTTAGAGACTCTGTTGTCTTGTTTATTTGTTTTGTTACAAAATTTGTTTTTCTTTTGGTTTTCTTTGGCTTCTGATGTTTTTTTTTTTTTCGTTTTTTTTTTTTTTTATGTATTCACTGGACCAAGCTCAGAACTTTGAATTTAGTCAGAATTCAATAAATATTTATTGCATAAAGCCAGAGCAATTGCAAGCTCCTCAACGATAAACCATGTGCAAGGAAGAAGGATGATATAACCCTCAATTCACACTGCATTGTTGTTGGATGAGTCCATATATTTTTCTTCTCAAAATTCCTAAAATTCTCTCCTAAATTTATTGTAAGATGTATCTAAATAAACAGCTCTTCCTCTAAATGATCGGCAGATGCAGTAAAGGGATGCTAGGGTCAATAGAGGATAACTGATCTGTTTCCATTTCACCTATTCAGATCATACTGATGGTGTTTAAAGAGGTACTAGGTCCTACATTCAAGAGCCTTCCAATTTCTTAACACCTCTCAAGCAAAAAGGTGATTTCAAAAAAGCTATTTCAGTAAACACTCTTCCAACAAATATTCGTTTTATGGGAGATATTTAAAATTTTTATTTTGCTTTATTTTAAGTAGCTCCTCTGTGGTTAATAGGTTGACATTCAATATATACATAATGAGATTTAATTTTCTTCACAGTGAGAAATATATATTTTTTAAATTTCTGGTCTACAACCTCAGTTTGATTTTTGAGGCTATTTGACAATTTCTTTTTTTTAAGATTTTATTTATTTATTCATGAGATACACACAGAGAGAGAAAGAGAGAGTAGAGAGAGAGACGCAGAGACACAGGCAGAGGGAGAAGCAGGCTCCATGCAGGAAGCCTGAAGTGGGACTCGATCCTGGGTCTCAAGGATCACGCCCTGGGCTGAAGGCAGGCGCTAAAACACTGAGCAACCCAGACATCCCTGACAATTTCTTTTTTATTCTTGGTAAACTCCTTAGTCATATTTCTAAAAACAAATCACTCTAGTCAGGGTTCAACCCATCCTTACAGCCTTCGTTTTCAAGGCAAAGAAGAAAAACCCAAACAGAATTCTACTTCAGGTAACACCTAAGCTTATCAAATCTGAGTGATTCAGCATCTCAATTACCCACTCCACCCCCCAAATTCAAATTTATATAAATTAGTCCTTGTTTTAATCTTTTCTTAGTCTCAGGGAAGGAGAGTTACTTGTCCTAATCAAATGCAATCCCTCTACATCGATCTCAATTCTTTCCCCACTGCCTTTCCTCTGGACCTTGCCCTGTCAGTCATCATGTATCACATCTATATTGTCAGCTTCCCTTCTCTACCGCTCCTTTGCCTTCACTTGTAACAGGCTTATATTTTGCTCTTTGGGTTCTCTTTGTGTTCTCATCTGGAAATTAGTGTTCTCCAAACTTATTCAGGTTGCTTGCTGTCAGAATTTAGTTCCTCCCTGCCTGTTGGTCAAGGCTACTCTCAGCTCCTTGAGACTACCACAATTCTGGTCATTAACTCTATCTTCAAGGCCAGAAATGAAGAATTTCTTTTGCGTTGAGTCACGCATCATATGCTGGTCACCTCTCCAGAAATAGCCTAGTCTCTTTAAGGCCTTATCCAGTTAGGTTAGTTCCATTGAGAACACTTTCTCTAATCTTAAAGTCAGCTGGGTTAGGACCCTAATACTTTAGTTACATGTGCAAAATCCCCTCACAGCAGCATGTTAGTATTTGAGTAACTGGAAGAAGGTCAAGGATGGGGAATCTTGGGGGTTATCTTAGGATTCAGCCTACCATACTCATTTTTACACTTCTTCCATTTTGTTCTTACTTATCTATTTGCTTTACATGTTTTGCTATATAGTGTATGGATTATTGCCTAGTATTTTTGAGTTTGTCTTTTTGACTCCTTTCAGCAATAGGAATGCTATATTTCCTTCTTAGCAAAAACAATGATGGCTATAAAGTGTTTACTTGATTTAGCTCCATTGAGGCTTATTTTCTGGTCTACATTTGTCAGGTTTGTGTGTATAAGTTATAAAGAAGATGTTTACATGTTTTTACCTTTTATTCTGTCTCCAGTTTTAAAAATAGCCTTTTATCTAATAATATTTTATGAAATAGTACAGTATTATTGGTAATTAAACACTCTAAAAGATATATAAATGAGTTTTACAGTTTATTTATGTATTATTATTAAGCTTATATCATTATTAACTGAGAACATTTTGAATGCCTGATAAAGTATATTTCTACTAAGGAATTAAGATGTGCCTATCACTGTGGACATTCTCATCTCTGACTCTAATACTACAGTTAACTGCTCTCAGTCTTAAAGTGCTGAGATATTAGAGGAACATCACAAACAATAAATGGAAAGACATTTTAATAGCCTTTGTCCCTGGCAAGGTCTATCGTCTTGATGTAAGATTGGCCTTATCCTGCTGTGAGAGACATAGAAGATCTTTCTTTAGGTTCAATGGTCGTTCAGTGGCCTGCTGTGATTTCCTCCAAGTCAATAGTTGTCATCCAGTCTGTTGACTATCATTTGAGATAATAAATCTTGATCTTCGCCATAGTAGAAGTCAATATCCACTTAAGTTAAGAAAATCACAGTGTTTTCTTTTATTGTAAAACAGGAATTGCCTAGACCTGGCTTGACCTAATCAACTAATCTATTTCCTGTGGTGAAACCCATTCTAACATGTCTTGATTGGGTGAAAGTGTACTATAGACAGTCACTAAAATGTCAAGGTGCTGTGATGTACCTTTCAAAATACTGTTTGCAATTTAGATGTGGAAATTCTTGCAATGAAAGTTACAAACTCAGATTTACTGGCTTTACTATTGTCTATCAACTTGTGTGAAGCAAAGTATTTATTTATTTGCTAGTATTTTAATTTACCTTTAAAATATAATTCTACTTTGATTTAACTTTTAATAATTCTTCACTTTTTATTTACTATTTTGCCATGAGCATAATATTTAAAACCTAACCTTTCTGAGAAACAATTTCTTCATCTGCAAATTAGTACTAATTATACTGTTACTGTGGAAATTAAACATATTATTTCTAAATAATTTTTGGCATAGAATTCCATAGAAGGCATATCATAAAAATAGGTTTGTTTTTATCTGGCTTAAATTCCTCATTGACTTACTGTGTACAAATAGAGTTGAGACAGGTAGTGTCCCTTACCTGACATTCCAGATAAACCAATAATGAGGTTCTCATATCAGAGTATTTTCTCGATATCCATCATCTCATTAATCACTAATTCCAAACTAGCCAAGGAGTGACTGATAATTTTTTTCTTTTGTTTAAGTTATCTCATTTCAGACAACATTGTATGTTCTGGCCATAGTTTTTTTTTTTTCTCTAATTGTTGTAATATATTGAAACTTTTACTCTGCCCTGGGGCATCACTACCCTCAGCTTCCATTTCATACATTTAGCCAGAGCAATATTTCAAAACCACAATAATCTAGGTTTTCTAGGTTTTCATAATCCAGGTTTTCAATAGTGGCTGCACAAATCCATTAGCCCTCCACACACAAAAGACACACATATAGAGCAAAGATGATAAGTCAAACTACTCATAGCTTACACTTATGTTGATAGTAGGAAAATAGTCTAGAGACCATTCTTGACATGGATTAGGTGGAAACTTCATAGGAAATAGGAGGATTTGCTGAGCATGATATTTTGAGGGTTGAGATCCATATTAAATTATCTGCAGAACAAGAAGAGTACCATGTAAATATTTGGAATAGATATAGTATGTAGAGGTTCAGATATTGACAATTAGGGAATCAAAAGAAAGGAACTGAGTTTGAAATGTAGGAAGGCATTACCTCCAGAGAATTGGGTTTACTTGAATAGGGAATGTGTCCTTTGTAGGTTTGATGGCAAAAGAAAAGAAGGAAACAAAAGCTGAGAATGAAGAATCAGGCAGAAACAAAATTTAAAAATATAATACAAAATCAGAAAATATACAAATTCAATTCTTCAAAATGGCACAGTTGATTAAAGAACCTGTACTTCACTTTGCCAACAAAAGAGAGCACACTTAAATTAAGAAATACAATTAGCAATCCTACTAAGAATCTTATTACTGTTAGTTCAGAGAATAATGTCTCCGTTATTTTTCAGTCACATCTTTATTTCTTTCATGGACCAAGATGTTCCATGCTAATCTTGTATTTTTCCTGCCCAAGCCCAGGAGTTAGCCACTTCTCTTGGGTTAAAAATTATCCCTAAAGAGCAACCAAGAGCAAACAAAAACTGAAACAATATTAGTGCAATCTAAATTACATCTCTTTAAACAGCCATTTATACCTAGGCAAAAATACTTCAAACTGGAAATTCAAAAACTTTAAAAAGATATGTACAAAACAAAACAAAAAAAAAATTAATGTGAGTTAAATAAATTAAAAAAATAAAAAAACAAAATCAAATCAGAAATAAATGGTGAATTTCAGGTTTCTTAAGAGAAAACAGATCAGACTAAAATTATAAAAATAAAAAATGTAAAAATAATTAAAACAAGATTAAAAAGTGAAAGATGTCATACAGAAAGTGATAGATAATGCAAGCTAAAATATCTAGTATATGTATAATTGGAGTATCTGATAGAAATATGTTTTTAAAAATTACTGCTTATCTCAAAATTGGCCCAGATGGTCAACTGTCAGGCCTATACTAGCTGAACTATTAGATGTTAAAGATAAAGATGAAATTCTTTGATCTTAGGCTCCAGGTAAAATATATTGTCTAATGAAGAACAGAATATCCTGTTTATCCTCAGTTTCCTCTTCCACAAGACATAAGTGGATAAATATTTTTATGAAACTCAATGAAAGGAAACAAAAGCAAAAATAAACTATAGGGATTTTATCAAGATAAAAAACTTCTGTACAGTGAACAATGAACAAAACTAAAAGGCAGCCTACAGGACAGGAGAATATATTTGCAAATTACATAACTGATAAAGGGTTAGTATACAAAATCTATAAAGAATTTAGCAAAACCAACTTAGTCAACACCAAAAAAAAAAAAAACCAAATAATCTAGTTAAGGAAAGGGAAGAAGACATGAATATACATTTTTCAAAGAAGACATCCAGATGGCTAATAGACACAGGAAAAGATACTCAACATTTCTCACCATCAGGGAAAAAGAAATCAAAACAGCAATGAGATACCATCTCACACCTGTCAGAATGACTGAACTTAACTAACATAGGAAATGACAGATATTGTTTCACACTGTTGGGAATGCAAACTGGTGTAGCTACCCTGGAAAACAGTATGAAGTTTCCTCAAAAAGTTAAAAATAGAACAACATGGAAACAAAGATGTAAAAATATTGTGTAAATGCTATGATGCTATGACATATTAGAATATAAAATTCCACTAAAAATTAAGAAAATGAGAGAGAAAAAAGGAAAAATGGAAAAGAGTTAGACTAATGTAGAAGTACTAAATTAAATTCAAAATATATCATTTAATATTGACAAAAGATTTGAAGTTTAAGAAAAGTAAAAGAGGACTAGAACTTTGTAAAAGGTATTATTATAAATATAACTAGTAGATAAAAAGTCTTCCAATATCAAAGCAAAATTTAAAATAATATTAACAAAAGACGTAGAGAAAGAATAAATATAAGCTTAGCAAATGAAGCATAAGCCATATAAAAATATAAGAGAATAGGAACCAATCATTCTCCTGTTATTAATACATATATAAAATACATAAATGGATTTGATTCTCCTATTAAATGAAAACAATAAGATTAAATAGCAAAATCCAATTGTTTTCTGTAAAAAAGTTTGGAGGGATGATTCATACAAGATTAAGAATAAATGGTAAGCAATGTAAACAATAAAAAAGAAGGGATTGTGATTCTGTTATTTAGTTTGAATTCAAATTAAAAAGAAGCTAGCTGAACAAAGATGGGAGCTTCATCATACTAATGGTTTTATTTGATAATAAAAACATAACAATTAAGAAATCTGTGTAGTGGGCACCTAGGTGGCTTCTGCCTTTGGCTCAGCTCATGATCCCTGAGACCAAGTCTCACTCATTTCTCTCTCTGCTTATGTCTCTGCCTCTCTCTGTGTCTCTCATGAATACAAAATAAAATCTTTTTTTTTTAATTTTTATTTACTTATGATAGTCACACACAGAGAGAGAGAGAGAGAGAGAGGCAGAGGGAGAAGCAGGCTCCATGCACTGGGAGCCCGACATAGGATTAGATCCCGGGTCTCCAGGATCGCGCCCTGGGCCAAAGGCAGGCGCTAAAACCACTGCGCCACCCAGGGATCCAAAATAAAATCTTAAAAGATAATAAAATCAAAAGAAATCTGTAGCAAATAAATTAATAATATCCATAAATCAGAAATTTTTTAAATGTAAGGAGAAATGAACAAAATTATAAATAATTGAAAAATTCAACTCATAATTCTAAATACAAGTTATATTAATTAGATGAAGAAAAACAAATCTATAAAAGACCTAACAACATAAATAATAAATTTTATAGATAATGAAGATTACAGCTTCTTTTAAAAAACATGTGGAATAGCTAAAATAATTTGTCATATAAGCCACATGTAAAAATATAAATTAATTTGGCAAAATAATATGAACAACCACCTTTAATCACCATGCAATAAAACTAAAAATTAATTGCCATATTGAAAAAAACAGTCTTTCTATTTGAAAACTAATATAAAACATATACACATATACTTATTTACATATAAATTATTTATATATGCCTTTTAAAATTTTTCTTGAGTGATAGGGATATACACTGATAAGTTATATAATTTCTAAAAATAAAGACAATGAAAACACCGTATAGCATTATCTTTGGGACATAGTTAAGACAATGATTAGACAATAATACATAGCTATTTCTTAGATTGAACCATGGTCAACAATTATTTTTCACCCCTCCTGTGTCCATGCCCTTTGCCATGTAACTTTATGATGCCTTCTCACTTTAGGAGAATCAATTCATTCTACCTCGGAAGACTGGGCTTTATTTTATGACTTGTTTTTGATATTGAAATCATAGCTTGTATAATGCAAGAAGCTTAGAAAGCACTTGCAAATGTGGGCTTGTTCTCTTTTTTTTTGCTTTTATCATTGTCATAGATCATTCTTAGACTAGCTTGGGTGAGGAAGAGAAATGCGTGGAAAAAGAGTCAACCAAGTTGGACCAGTTAGCCTAAGGCCCCCTGAAGACATGGCTGACTCCAGAGCTCGGAAAGGAAAAATACAAGATAAGCCTGGAACATCTTGTTTACCAGAAAGTAAAGAAACTATAAAAAATGATGGAGACATGCATTATGTTAGACTTGGCTTATACTGACTTGTGAGAGTAGGTTTTATGTATCTTCCCAATTTTATTTATAGGCCACTTATAATGGGAGACTGTAAATCTGTCTTTCCAAGCTCATGCTTAGTGATGGTAGATTAAAACCATCAATGGTAGGAATATTTACACCATTAAAATCAGCAAATATTTTAAATAAAGCCCCTCCCACCCTCTTTTTAGAGCCAATGTATAAGCATAGCACTAAAGGTTTCTCAAAATGGCACACCACCCATTTTGATAGATCTCCTAGTGAATAAATCTGAACTATTATCAAAACTAAAAAATGATCATAACACATTAAAACTAATTAAATGAAATATGAAGTCATGAGTCCATAAATGCATAGGTTAGTAGATAATTAGAGGATAAAGGAAACATCATCGAGTGGGATGCCAAAGAAAAATACAATGAAAGACATAGTAAATCACTACTTGGAATCCTTAATTAAAAAAATTGATTCAGCAAGGGCCATCAATGGATGCAGTAACAAGTGGATGAAAGCTTGATGGAAAACAACATAATTTATAAAGCCACAAGGTAGTCCCACAAGTTACTTATAAGTCATAAAGGAAAAAGCAGTATAGTGGAGAAGCATATAACCAAAGTGAGTACCACTAGCAGTGGGAAAGAACAGCATCACATGACCCTAGATAGGTGCACTGAGAAGAATACAGAATGACATCTGTGGAACTGCAACATCAGACCACCCCAAACTGAGCTTTATTCTACAATTATTTTTTGCTTTTTTTTAAAGATTTTATTTGCTTATTTTAGAGAGAGAACATACACATGAGCAGAAGGAGGGGTGGAGGGAGTGGGAGAGGAAAAAAATCCCAAGGGGACTGCATTCAGAATCTGATGTTGGGCTCAATCCTACCACCCTGAGATCATGACCCCAGCTGAAATCAAGACTAAAATTGAACTAAATGAACCACTCAGGAGCCCTGCAGTCTTACATTCTTTAAAAAAATGTCAGTATCAGGGTTATATTAGTAACCTATAAGGGTTACTTGGGTTCTTATAGGTTACTTAATAACCTTATAGGTTATTAGTAACCTATAAGGGTTCCTATAAGCAAGTTCATGAAAGACAAACACATTAAACTACAGCAATATGTCAACTAAATGTAATATGCGATCCCAAGGTAAAAAATTCATAGATTTTTTTTTTAAAGATCACTATTGGTACATATGGTGAAATCTGATTAAATTCTGTAAATTAGATAATAGTAATGCATCAGATCAGGAAATTTTTATCAGTTGGCCACAGTTACATAAGAGAATCTGTTTTCTTGAAATGCACTGAAGTTTGAGGGCCATCATCTTTGTAACTTGTTCTCAAATGTTTCAGAAAAAATAATAGGAGTTATATATATAGAGAGAACTGCAAAGCATATTAGTAAAATGTTAACAATTGGGGAATTCTAGTGAAAACTATAAGAGGGTTCTTTGTATACTGTCCTTTGTATTCTTAGGAGACACATATTATTTAGAGATTTAGTTTGTAAAGGTTAAATGGCACAGGGTTTGAATATGTTTTAAAATAATTCTTCAAAAGAGGAAGATGTGTAACTATATGCACACATATGTAAATATGTTATATATACATATATTTTTATATGCATACACCAATACATAAATACTTGAAACAAATAAATAAGAGAAAATAAGTGTGGCCAAACATGAACAAGGAGTGAATATAGGTAAGAATATAGAAATACACAATATTTATTGCACTAAACTTAAAACATTTCTCCATTTGAAATTTCTCAAAATTAAAGACTAAATAAATGGAATTATCAACTTTAGGATTTGTCCAAAGCCCTTTAGAAATTTCTTACAGTCTTTAGGATGTGTACAGCCTCCACACATTGCTACCCATCATTCCAATTTTAGGTTAGAAGTCACCTCCTCTAGGAACTCTGTCCTGACCTTAAACTTGATTAACTGCTTTTCTGCTGTGGTCCTATATATTCTGTTTTCTTTTACATTTCAATAGATCAATCGATAGATGAGCAACTGATAGATAAGTCAATAAATGGATAGAAAGATAAATGAATAATCGCTAGGTGACAGGGAGAAAGAGAGGGAGAGAAAAAGAGGTAATGTCTATCTGTCTCTCCTACTAGATATTAAGCTATCTATGTTTGGAACAATGTATTCATTTTCTCTATTCCCAAGATCTAGCAAACTGCTTAAGATCAAGAAGTGTTAGCAAATAATTTTATAAATGAATAAACTTATTTATGCACATATGTGTATATATACACATATATAGATAAATATAAAGTGGTTGAATGCCATCTGAAATATTTTTGATATTACATAATTTTATGTAAGTAGATCTTAGGGTTCTTGAAGACATGTCTCACCTCATAGGGTGAACTAGATGTAGAGGAAATTTTAGGAGGCCAAGTATAGAGATTTCCATATCCCAGGCCATATTTTATTGAAAAAAAATTAGGTTTTTATATTAATACTCCTTCATTTGAAAAAAAGGAAAACAACAAACAAAACTTCTTCCATGGATAAATAAAACAGAAATGTCTTTGTGCTTCAGTATTTTTCTTCTTTATAAAGGTAAAGTAAAATACACAACATTAATTGAACCTTTAATATAAGGCCATAGTCATATACTTCATGTGAAAATATTCCTTCAATCCTCATTTTCACTCTAAGAACTAGGCCTTTGTGGGATTTTCTCTTCCAGTTGAAAGAATTAAGATTCAGAAATAGTAAGTGATTTGCCTAATTATTTGAAGTGAAAAAAAATACTGGATTTGAACCCAGATTCCTGACTCCAATTCACAGCAACTTAAACAGCAATTTCTAAGGTTATTATAGTGACAGGAGGAGTCCCCAAATCTCTAGGAAACGCAGAACTCCCATTCTAAAAAACAGACCACTGACTCAAACTCCTTGACCAGAAAGCTGACACAGTATATAACAGTTGCTAGCTGCTTCGAATAAGAAAATAAATTAGAGGTGCAGTATTGAGGAGAAGGATTGTTAATTAGCTTTCAGCAGAAATTAATGGGGGAAGGAATTTCCTGGAAAAGGAAAGGAAGAAATGGGACAGATTTTATATATAAGGCTAAAAAGCTAAGTGATAATAGAACACTTTCTAACAAGTGGATGAAAGTTTTTCAATTAAGTTGAAGAAGGAGAATAAAAAACAAGTCACTAAAAAGAGTAAAGAAGGGGCATTCTTAGGTGAGTAACAAGATGAGATGAATATGAAGAAGAGACAAGGAAAATTTTTGCTTCTGAATATTCAGTCTAAGCAGCACATAAAAGCATATTTGTGTACTTTATAAGGTTTTAAATGGCATTTCTATAAATTCTCTTATTTGATCTCTATAACAGTGATATTAGGGGGTGAGGAAAATAAAGACATCATCCTTATTCTTCATGAAAAGAACTATTAAGACTCTATATATCACATTTAAAAAGATTTCTTAGTAGAGAAGCAATAAGGCACCGTATTACTCAGAAAGCCAGTGATAGGTCAGGCCGGCGCCAAAATTACTGTCCAGATTGCCAAAGCACGAGGGCAGAAGGACTGTATAGGATTCATGCAGTGGAAGATTTCATACAGATGAGATTAGAGACAAAAAAAAGTCCAGTTAAGAATAAAAGAGGGCCTGAAATGAAATAAAGGGGAGATGTCAGAGTAACCCTAGAAATGACATTTTAGAATTTTCCTAACCGAGTGAATGATCAGACATTGAGAAAAGTAATAATATGAAGACCGGATTGTGTGGGAAAGAAAGTTTATTACAGCTGTATCTGATATGCTGAATTTGAGTTTTCCTTCTGAATTAGACTTCAGTGTTTTTGAAGAACAGGAGTGGAGTCATGGACATTTGCACATACCTTTGCAGTTAAAAGTAAAATTTAAGAGTTGGAATTCGAGAACCTGACCCACTGGCTCAAATACCAGCACCATGACTTCATGTTTTGCGCAGGTCTCAATTTCTCAATGCATGTTTCCTCATACGTATAATAGGCTATTAAAGTATCTTTTGTATAATATCTAATGTATGGTGTTAAATGTTAATATATTTTATTTGCTATTTTTATAGACATTATTTTGTGGGGTTTCTTTTGGCTGAAATACAAGGTTTTATAAATGACAAGTGAAACTCTGAAAAATAAGAATTAGGGGCAGCCCACGTGGCTCAGTGGTTTAGGGCCGCCTTCAGCCCAGGGCATGATCCTGGAGACCCAGGATCGAGTCCCACGTCGGACTCCCTGCATGGAGCCTGCTTCTCCCTCTGCCTGTGATTCTGCCTCTCTCTCTCTCTCTCTCAGTCTCTCTCTCTTTCTCTCTGTGTCTCTCATGAATAAATAAATAAAATCTTTAAAAAAAAAAGAATTAGTAAGCATCGTTTAAAAAAACATTAAGATAACAGTGGGAAAGAAGTATTAAATTCAGAGCATTCTTTGCAGTGTCATGAAAAAGAAAGATGAATAATAATAACTCAGCTTTAAAGTTGTTAGAAATAGCACTATAGATAACTATATTTTCAGGTTTGAAAAGAAAGAAAAGAATGTTGACCTGAGAATGAACCACATCTGTTAGAGTACCTTGTTCACAACTGGAGAGGGTTCCATAGGGCAGAAGGAAGCAGGCTGGAGGCAAAGAAATGTGAACAAAGAAAGGTGTGAGATATGAAATCATTGAAGTAGTGGAAACTGGAGGAGAGTAAGAGAGACACAATAATGGCATCAGTAATCGGTTGCAAAATGCACCTAGCACTTTACCACTCCTCTGGCCCCACAGGTAAAGGAGTCTGGAGGAATCTTTGTGTGACACGGTAACATTGGAGGACAGCAGGATCCAATGGTTTCCTGGAGGGGACACTGATAAACTCAGAAGAGAGGCAAATGCTCCACAACAAAAAGTTGTTCATTTTTCTTTCAAAAGAACATTTGAAAACAATGCATTAAATCAATTGAAGAGGGATCCCTGGGTGGCGCAGCGGTTTGGCGCCTGCCTTTGGCCCAGGGCGCGATCCTGGAGACCCAGGATGGAATCCCACATCGGGCTCCCGGTGCATGGAGCCTGCTTCTCCCTCTGCCTATGTCTCTGCCTCTCTCTCTCTCTCTCTCTCTCTGTGTGTGTAACTATCATAAATAAATAAAAATTAAAAAAAAAGATAAATAAATCAATTGAATAATTTGGGGTGCCTGGGTGGTTCAGTCAGTTAAGCATCTGACTCTTGATTTCAGCTCAGGCCATGATCTCAGGGTCCTGGGATGGAGCCTCATGTCAGGTGCCATGCTGGGCATGGAGTCTGCATGAAATTGTTCCTCTCCCTTTGCCCCTCCTTCCACTCTCTCTCTCCCCCTCTCAATAATAATAATAATTAATAATAATAATATAAATTAATTAAACAACTCTAATTTTCCCCAGCTGATAAATTTCAGTAGAGTACAACATAACTCTGTTTAGCCTTGCCAGAATAACCTTCATTAAATTAAAACAACAATAACAATAGTGAAGTGGAAATAAAGAATCCAAATTACTTGTGATATTTGAACCATGAGATTTTTAATTCAAGTTTTTAAAGGATCAGTAATAATTGCCAAAGACATTTTGGAAATTGTATGACCTAATCGTATGACCTTGGTATTACTTTTGTTAAGACCTCCATTTCCTTCAGGTAATCTTTCTAACTGAACTAACCTGAGTCTGCTCCTGGGTGAGTTAGAGAGAGGGACTACACCAGGCAGAGTTGTCACACAAAGGAAATTTTACTCGCAGCAAATGAGGAGATCACAAGGAATAACTCCCAAAGTTGTGACTCCCTGAGCAGAAGTGAGTGATTGTTTTTATTTAGGGTTTAGGATGAAGATTCAGAAAGGGGAGCTTTGTGTGTGCATGTAAAGGCAGGCATCCTTAGAAAACAAACCTATCTGTGCAGTCAATGCTATGTTACTGAAGCCAGTGCTCCTCTTTGGACCAAAACTTGAACATTATAGGGAGGCAGAGGAACTATGGGACTAGGGGAAGGAGCTATGGGCCAGCCTAAACTATGGGTGGGGGCCTGGACGCTTTATCTCTGGTGAGGAATGCAGGGTCTTGCTTTCTTTTGAAAATGCACTAGATGGTTGTGTGTTTTTTGTTTTGTTTTGTTTTTTTAATAATTTATTTATTACTGAGATGGAGACACAGGGAGAGGGAGGAGGGGAGGGGCAAAGGGAGATGGAGAGAGAAACCCAAGCAGACTCTGAGGTGAGTGCAGAGCACAACACAGAGCTTGGTCTTACTGTCCTGAGATCCTAAACCCAAGAGTTGGTGGCTCAACCTTGGACTGTAATACCCAGAGTCCCCAGCACTGGGGGTTTTACCAATGATTTATTGTCTCTGATATGGTTAGGCTATTTCCTGGCCTGGTAGAGACTGTTAGTTTTGGCAATCCCTTTGTTCTTTTAAAATCCTTCCATACGGAAAATTTTGCATTTCTTTCATTCATATATATATATATATATATATATATATATATATATGAATTTCATTTATTCATTTGACAGAGAGAGAGAGAGAGTAAGAGAGCACAAGCAAAGGGAGCTGCAGAGGGAGAAGCAGGATGAGACTCCCCACTGAGCAGTGAGCTGGACACAGGCTTGATCCCAGGGTCCTGGGATCATGACCTGAGCAGAAGTCAGGTGCTTAATGGACTAAGCCACCCAGATGCCTCTGAGGTTTTTGCATTTCTTTGTAATTCTGACACCTCCTAGGAATTTCTACAATGTGCTTGGGCAAGTAGAACAGGTAGGGCATAGATCAGAAAAGAGTGGAAATAGGGTGGGGGTGTGGTGCAAAAATTGACTTCACTTGTGCCAAAAAGCTATGTCTGCTCTTAACTTTTTCTGCTTACATCATCTATGCAATAAGGTTCAAGTATCCACAGTTCCACCCTCCCCTCACCCCAACTTCTGGCAAACAGTAATCTTTTCTCCTTTACCATAGTTTTGTCCTTTAGAAAACATCATAAAAGTCAAATTATAAAGTACATAACCTTTCCAGGCCAGCTTGTTTCACTCAGGATAATGCCCTTGAGATTCATCTCAATATTTTGTGTTCATCAATAGTTCAGTCATTTTTTTGGACAAATAGAATTTTATTGTAAGGCTGAATTGGGAGATTATTAAATATTCCTATAAAAAAGGAGTATGTAGGTTTTTGTGAAAATTACATTTTCAATTTTGTATGGTAAATACCTAAAAGTGACATGAAGGGGTCATATCGTAAGTTTAAGTTTCATTTTATTAGCAAATGCCAGACTGTTTTCTAGAGTGGCTGTGCCATTTTGCATTCTCAGTAGTAATACAAGAGAGATTCATTTGCTCCACATTCTTGTCAGCATTTGATATTGATAGTATTTCTTCTTTTACTTCTTCAACACATAGGTGGTAACAATGCACCATAGTTTTATTTTGCATTCCCTAATGGCTGATAATGTGGACTCTATTTTCATATTATCAATTAAAATATAATGTTATTGATATTAATATATCTTTTATAGTGAAGCAACCATTCAAGTTTTTTGCCCATTTATAAGTTAGTTTTTTTTTTTTTTTCTGTTGAGTGTAAAGAGTTCTTTATGTATTCTGGATAAAAATCCTTTGTCACATATGTGCTTTGTCTGGTGTTTTCTAACCAGGCCATGGCTTGTCTTTCCA
Source organism: Nyctereutes procyonoides (assembly GCF_905146905.1). NCBI lineage: Eukaryota > Metazoa > Chordata > Mammalia > Carnivora > Canidae > Nyctereutes > Nyctereutes procyonoides. The sequence goes on along the minus strand of NW_026575142.1, from coordinate 60,619,183 downwards.
TTCTTTTTTTTTAAAGATTTATTTATTTACTGAGAGAGAGAGAGAGAGAGAGAGAGAGAGAGCAAGAGCAGGAGGAGGGGCAGAGGGAGAGAGAAAGAGAAATTCCTCAAGCAGACTCCTCACTGAGCATGGAGCCAATGCAGGGCACAAGAGGACCCTCAGATCAGGACTTGAGCTGAAATCAAGAGTCAGCCACTTAGCCAACTGAGCCACCCAGGCACCCCTGTCTTTTCATTCTTTAAGAGTTTTATGCAGTGTTTTTGTTTTTTTAATTTTGATGGAGTCCAATTTATTGTTTGCTTTTATGCATATCATTCTACTATGAGTGTGCTTCTGGTGTCATGTCTAACTCTAAGCTCAAGTCACAAATATTTTTGTTTTCTTCTAAAGTCTTTCTAGTTATACATTTTACATTTAGACTTATGACCCATTTTTTTAATCATTTTCTGTCAGGTATGAAGTTTAGGTTAAGATCCATATCTTTGGAAGTGTATTTCTATTTTTTAAAAAAATCCTTTTTCATTTATTCGCTTTGTACCTTTGTCAAAACTCGATTCACCAATTTTGTGTGGGTCTATTTCTGGACTCTCTTTTCTATTCCATCAATCTATGTGTGTCTCTCTCTTCACTAAAAAGTAACTTAAAATCAGATGCTGATTTTAGAAAATTTCTTCTTCTTTTTTCAAAAATTTTTGACCATTCTAATTCCTTTACCTTTTTGTATAACTTAAAATCAGCTTGCCTTTATCTATGATAACTTCTGCTGGAATTTTGATTGGGAATGTGTTAAATCTATAGGTCAATTTAGACAGAATTGTAATCTTTACCATCTCAGTCTTCCAATCCAAGAACAGAGTAACTTGCTAGTTTTTAAAGCAACTTTTTATTTTACTGAGCATATATACATATAATGAATTTATATAAATCTGTAGAACATGTAAATAATATTATGTGTTATATATATCATACTAGCAATCTGATAGCAAATTTAAGAGTGGAACAAAAATACAGGTATTCATGATAATAACAGTGTAAACTATATTCTGTAAATAATTGGATATACTTACTAGTTGCTTAGTTTGTGTTTTTAAAAATGTTGATCAATGCATTTAAAAGCAAAAATTAGTTTAAAAAAATGAAAAGAAGAAAAAAGGGGCTGGATCAGCCTGAACACAGCTAAATATTAACCCTTGAGTATGTATGCAGAAAACTTCAGTATACTAAGATTCAAAGAAATCTTAATGCAGATTCCCCTTTTTAAAGATGACCTAAAAAACAGGATGCCTGAGTGACTCAGCAATTGAACATCTGCCTCTAGCTCAGGGCGTCATCCCGGGATCTGGGATCGAGTCCCACATCGGGCTCTCTGTGAGGAGCCTGCTTCTCCCTCTGCCTATGTCTCTGCCTCTCTTTCTGTGTATCTTTCATGAATAGATAAATAAAATATTTTTTTAAAGGATGACCTAAAAAACAGATAAATGACTTCTCTAAAGACAATCACAATCCATTTTAAGAACTAGAAACAACCTTCAATTTTCATTACTGTCAGTCTCACTAAACATTACACACACTTCTCTATTTCACAGATTGTGTGAAAACAAAACCACACATATAAGAAATATTCTAAACCCCACAACAAAGTGAATATTGGAAAAATTCATAAAAATGTAACATATTTATGTTATGGGGCTAGACAAAATAGGTGAAGGGGAGTATGAGGTATAAAATTCCAGTTGTAAAATAAGTAAGTCATGAAGACAAAAAGTACAGAATAGGGGATATAGTCAATAATATTGTAATAATTGTATTACAGATGGTGACTATATTTATTGTGGCAACCATTCTGTAATGTATAGCATTGTCAAATCAGTATGCTGTACACTTGTATGTCAACTGATATAACATTGTATGTCAACTATACTTCAGCAATTTAAAAAGTTTCTTTTTAATACATAAAGTATTAATTTTAAGGTGGCTTTAAAAATACTCGGTGACCATAGGAGCATAGTTAAATAGCTTAAATTGCTGTGCAAAGAATCATTGCTCCGTTGAAAGTATTTGGTCTTTATGAAGATAAATGAGACATCTAATTTTTCTAGGCTGCCATGGGGTGAGGCAATTTAAATTCACCCTACAAAAATCAACAGAACTTTTCCATTTTAGAAAAAGTGACTTTTTAATTAGGGTAGTTTTAATCTGTAGTTTGTTTTCATACATTTTCTAGTATAAAGTCACCTCTTAATTTCGAGAAGGACATAGAAACTTAAAAGACAAAAATTAAAGAGCTAGAAAACAGGAGCTATTCCAAGCCTTAGTTTATATTCCTAAATACTTTCCACATTTTGCGAAACATTGACCAAAATCCATATGCTGTTGAATTACGGCAATTTTGCAATACATATTACATTCTAAAGAGGCAAAATGAGTTTTGAAGTTCTGAATATCGAAGATTATGCAGTGACATTGCTATATCAATTCACCATGCTGGGAATCTTCCATTTTTCCCTAATCCTGAACCCTTGACTCCAAGCATACTATACCTTTCCCCTGCTTGGTCTGTTTCTGAGAAACTGGGTTATGTAATCTACATGACAGGGATTCCCTTGTCCCTTCTCATCATGGATCTAAACAACACAGAGTGGAGGGAGGGAAAATGAAGTCAGGAAACTTATTCCTCTGATTCATTTCCTGAGAAGGTGCTGTAGGCTGGCCATACCTTTCCCTGGATGTTCTTTTTTTTTTTTTAATTTTTTTTATTTATTTATGATAGTCACAGAGAGAGAGAGGCAGGCGCAGAGACATAGGCAGAGGGAGAAGCAGGCTCCATGCACCGGGAGCCCGATGTGGGACTCGATCCCGGGTCTCCAGGATCGCGGCCTGGGCCAAAGGCAGGCGCCAAACCGCTGCGCCACCCAGGGATCCCTGGATGTTCTTATATGTCAGGTAATACTCTTCACACAGACTGGTCTTGTCTACCGAATGTGGTAACCATTCCCTCTCTTCATACCTTCAAGTCTAGAAACCATACCTGAGGAATTCCAATATTATTTAGGGTTTTCCTACTGCCCGAATTTTGTAGGTATTACCCTTATTAAACTGTCCCTAAGGGCACCCTGGGTGGCTCAGCGGTCTAGCGCTGCCTTCAGCCCAGGGTGTGATCCTGGAGACCTGGGATCGAGTCCCACATCGGGCTCCCTGCATGGAGCCTGCTTCTCCCTCTGCCTGTGTCTCTGCCTCTCTCTGTATCTCATGAATAAATAAAAACCAAACCAAACCAAACCAAACAAACAAACAAACAAAAAAACCTGACTCTAAATTGTACTGATCTAAGTATGTCATCTCTGTCTGCTGGGACCTTGACTGATACAATGTCAATTTCAATTATCATATAAAATTTTATATATACAAAAGTCCTATATGCAACCTATATGAAACATTTATTTAATGTTGGATGAGACATTAGGATATGGGATAAACAATAAAAATGTAAATAAAACAAATACTCTACTGTAATAAATTAAAGACTTCTTCCTTTGTGCTATTTCACCTATTATTCAGGGGAAGATTGCAATTCCAGGGAAATACAGGTAAGTAGAAATATAATGGAAGATATTGCCACTTAATAGGTACAGTGGGAATGACTAAGTGATTTTAGGTAATCTAATGGATAAAAATTCCTAGTACTTGGTAGTTGGGGAGACTATTTTTCATAATTTTCTTCTAGAGCTTGTTATGATATTGGTCCAAAGAAGAGATTAATACAAAAATTATTGCTAAATACCTACAATTTTAACTTCTTACATCATAAAATGGGAAATTTCTAAAATAAAATATAGAAGAATACATGAACAATTTATTTATCTACCATAAAATAATCCATTTATTTTTCAAATGCATCTATAAAAAGCCACATTTTGGTAGTATGCTACACAGAGATAGACATCTTTCTGGTCAAAATAGCTACTGAATGTCTGTAAGGGAAGGAATCTTTTACGTTCCAATTGTTCAAGAAATTGGGTTAGAAGTGAATTGAAAGCAATGGCATATATGTTGTTTTTTAGTTTATTTCAGTGTATGAGAAACTACATTAGCTAGATTATTGCTTATATGTATTGCTTATGTGACAGGAATTGGGATTTTACACTTCGGGCCTACAATATAAAATGTTTTATATTTCTCAATTTGTTCAGCAAAATAAAGGAAAAGGACAAGGAAGATGATATAACACATGCAGGATGAATTTGGTTTGCAAACAAAAATATAATGAAGCTTAATTAAGATATATATATTTATATATATATAATTGGTAACTATACAGCTTATAGCAATGTAATTAATTATCTAATTTGTATTGTACATGATAATGAGGTTAGCTCTATTGGTAGTGAGGTCACACAGCTGCCTGTCTTATGATCTGAGAATTAATGACAGTTCCTCTCTCCTTCCAAGTATATCACTCACTGACTACTCCGATCCATGATAGCTCAATGATATAGATTCATTCCTACAGGAAATACAATTCTTCCAGAAGCTTGTTGCTACCTCCTTGTATTTGAAGTAGGAACTGAAGCTCTCTGCATGGCCTGTATTGCAGCATTTATCATATGATTTGTGGCATAACAAATAGACATTAGTTGTCTATAGCCGCATTAGACTATAAATGCTACAAGAAGATAATATACTTATTGAGTTATTCAGTTAATAAATATTTATTAAGCACCTATACAAAACCAGGCACTGTTTTAGACACTGGAAATATTGCAATAGTTCAGAGCTATAAAGTTTTTACCTTCAAAAGGCAATCTAGTGAATGGCAGAAGATATGTCCTACAAGGGGTTAATATCCAAAATATATAGAAGATTTCTACAATAAAAAGTCAATTTGATTAAAAATGGGTAGAGAACCTGAAGAGACATTTTTCCAAAGTACAGATGGCAAACAGGCACATAAAAAGATGCTCAACAGCACCAATCATCAGGGAACTGCAAATTGAAAACCACAATGAGATATCACTTCACACCTGTCAGAATGGCACAGTAAAAAACACAAGAAACAACAAGTATTGGTGAGGATGTGAAGAAAAGGAACACTTGTGCATTGCTGGTATGAATATAAATTGGTACAGCCACTGTGGAAAACAGTATGGAGGTTCCTGAAAAAATTTGACATAGAAATACCATATGATCCAGTAATTCCACTACTAGATATTTACCCAAAGAAAACCAAACAGAAATTCAAAAAGATATATGCACTCTTCTACTTATTGTAGCATTATTTACAGTGCTGGATATGGAAGCAGCCCAAGTGTGGTATATACATAGAATGTAATATTACTCAGCTGGAAAAAGAAGATCTTGCTATTTGTGACAACATGACTGGACCTAGAGTATTATGCAAATGAAATAAGTCAGACAAAGGCAAACACCATATGACTTCACTTATATGTAGAACCTAAAAACCAAAACAAACAAAAGCAGAAACAGACTCCTAAATAGAGACGATAAACTGATGGTTTACTAGAAGAGATGGGCAAAGTAGGTGAAGGGGAGTGGGAGGTACAGGCGTCCAGGTATGGAATGAATAAGTCACAGGGATAAAAGGCACAGCATAAGGAATACGGTCAATGGTACTGCAATAGTATTTTATGGTGACGTAGGATAAAATATTGACTTTTCAGATCACTATATTGCATACCTGAAGCTAGTGTAACATTATGTGTCGACTATACTTCAATGATTAAAAAAAAAGTAAATAAATAAATTAATCTGTTCCAGATCTTAAAACGAGTATTTGTTGTTCATGCGAAATTCAATTTTAATTGGTGGTCATGTATTTTTATCTTCTAAATATGGCAACTTTATGACTAGAGCATGCCATTTTACCTTTGTGTTGAAATACTTAGTATATATCAAACACTTTTTTTTAAGATTTTGTTTATTTATTCATGAGAGACACAGAATGAGAGAGAGAGAGAGAGAGAGAGAGAGGCAGAGACACAGGCAGAGGGAGAAGCAGGCTCCATGCAGGGAGCCCGATGTGGGACTGGATCCCGGGTCTCCAGGATCAGGCCCTGGGCTGAAGGTGGCGCCAAGCCACTGAGCCACCCCGGCTGCCCACAAACACTTCTTCAATGTGAGTAAACCACATGCTGTGTCTGAAAGAAAATGATAACATATTCAAGGAGGTAGTCAGAGGCTTAGAACGTACTGGAAGGGTAATAATAGGAATCAGAGAAGTCAAGAAGTAGAAAAGAGGGCCAGGGGGTTGGAGGACATTAAAATTCATATCTGCATATTTTAAATGCTGTGGAATATTGATCTTGAGTATCAATAGTCAGTAAGTACTGAACTAGAAAGCACTTTTTCTGGATATTTTTCTTAGATTATTATATTTATTTATCATCTCAATATTATCCCAAATTATTTAATGTAAATCATATTGAGGAGAAGATTCAGTAATTTTGGACTTTTACCCTTATTTTTCTGCATACTACAGATATTTCTATATAACAGACATAGCATAGGTCTGCACAATATGCTGGCTCAAAATTATTTATATCTGGATGAGACATAAAATTCAGGCATATATAAATTAAAAGTCCATTTATTTTGATGCCTTTTTGCCAAGTTATACATACTAAAATGACTATCTTTCTGGCAAATTATCTTTAGTGTGTACTAAAGCTCACATTTGAAAAGAAAACCAAAGAAATGTGTATGGCAATTCACTTAAAATATCACAAAGCAGCTGTTTTCTATATGTGCTGATGCACTTGATAAAATGAAAATTGGGAATTGTCACTATTGATTGATGGTCAGGCTATCAAGCCCCTGGCAAGCTACATCAATGTTAAATATTTTGAACTTTTCATAGTGCTCTGGAGGAGAACAGCAAAAACAAAACAAAATAATGACAACAACAACAAAAACCTGGTACTTTAAACAAGTGCCTTAGGACAAAAAACCTCCTGCAAAGTTTAAATTTGGTAGCTTACAGTCTGGACATGATGAGAGCTACAGCAGTTTTTTTGTTTTGTTTTGTTTTGTTTTTTTTTACAGCAAAATTTAAGCCCTTTTATATTTCTTTAGAACAAAGCTTCTCAACTGTGGACAGCAGACCCTTCCATTTTAACAGGGTTTCATAGAAGCGTGAGCCTAGAGTCTGTTGGAACACAACCTCTAATCCCATTGCCTTCCCCAAAACAATAAAATTTAGAATAACTTTGGTGTGAAATTAATGAGTTTTATGAATACTGATTTAGTTTGTGGCTTTTAACCTACACAAACCTAGGGCTTATATATATGTTCGGATATTTTTTCATGTGAAACATGTCATATCATTTTCCTTAAAATCACTACTTTACAATTTAGACTGAGAAATGTAAAACTGGCTCTTAAGTGTAACAAAAGAATCATAAGGGCCTCACGTCCTCAAAACATCTTTTCAACCCTTTTGTCAACGTTAATGACTCAATACATTTATTTTTATGATGTTGGGTCAAAATAAGAAAAATTATGATTGCTCTGAGATGAAAATAGTATTGACATTGTTAAGCTTTATCAGTAAATCATAACTTATTGGGAGCTAATGTTTCACATTATTTCTAGGAAACAATTTTTAAGTAAAAATCGAGGTCAGGACCATTGCAACAAGATGACAAAGGATAAGAATGGAGGACAGAGGATAAGGAGTAAGAAATAGGAAACTACAGACGCAAACAATTTGACCGAATTAACAATTCTGATATAAACTGCATATGATATTTTACTTATATCTATGCCATTCCTTCTTATATCTGAACATCAAGACTGTTTCTGCAGTGCATATAAAGGGTGACAGAAATCAATTCCTACAGTTCTTATATAGTTTATGTAACCCCAAAAATAGGCCTCAGTGCCAATTCAAACTACCCAGGAGAAAACTACCATACTTGGTTAAATGTTCCCATTGGGAACAATTAGATAATGCTAAAGATGATCCTACTGTCATGATATTGAAGGTAGTGGAACAGTTAACAGTGAACAAGGAGCCTGGACAAACTTCTAGTTCTTTTGCTGTGTAAGCATGTGTGCACACACCACCCCCCTTTTTTTCCTTACGTTCAATTCCAAACAAAGTCCAATAACTCATCTAATAGCCAGAAATGTATCCATCTCTTTCCCAAAAGAATATAGCCTATAGTATTATGTGATACTCTAAATTGATGTTGGTAGTATGATAGACTGGAGCAATTTTTCTAAGTTCTCTAAGAAGGTAAAAGTTTGCATGTACAGGGATCCCGGGGTGGCTCAACGGTTTAGTGCCTGCCTTCCATCCAGGGTGTGATCCTGGAGTTCCAGGATCAAGTCCCACATTGGGTTCCCTGCATGGAGCCTGTTTCTCCCTCTACTTGTGTCTCTGAGTCTCTCTCTCTCTCTCTCTCTCTCTCTCATTCTCTCTCTCTCTGTCTCTGTGTGTGTCTCTCATGAATAGATAAAAATCTTTAAAAAACAATTTTGCATGTACTTTAGAGAACTATTTGTCAGTATCTACTAAATCTAGACGGATATATCCGAATCCAAAATAGTTTACTTTTAGGTATATATCCAATAAAAATGAAACCAAAAGACACATACAGATGTTTAGAATAGTATTATCCATATGATAGAATATTGGGAACCACCAACTACTAATCAACAACAGAATGAATATATTGAACAATATGAATATAATGAAATAATATTTCACAACGCAAATTTACAAACTACTATATACAACAATGATAAATTTCATGAGCTTTACATTGGCAAAATAATTAAGACACAAGAATGGATATGGTATTTATAAACTATACATAGCTTGAAAGAGTAAAACTAATGCAAAGATCAGAATAGTGGGAAGGAAGAAAAGACAATAGCCATAAGACATGCTTTTTGTGCTTAATTTTGGTCTATTCTATGCAAGAAAGAGAAAAGCAGGCCTTAACTTCCAGGCCAGCACTCGTACTATCAGCTTTTAATTGTTTAGATCAAATAAAAGACCCTGATATGCACTCAGTAAAGTTACACCAAAAGCATCACGTTTGAAGGGATATGTAATGTTAAAATAAAAAATAAACCAATTATGTGAATGTTTAGGTTATGCCTTAAAATATATCAAGAAACTTTCCAAAACTACACCATTCATAATAACGCCTTTAATCAAATATTACATTGTTCTGTAATCCTCATCTCATCAGTGTGATTTTATAGGCAAAACCTTTAGTGAGATAAGTTTATAATCACTACTACCATTTTCAAAAAGTAAACATACAGGGTAGTAGGTTGTTAGAAACAGATCTTTTAAATGCATATGAAAGCATTATACCTTTTTTTTTTCCAGAGCTACAAAAGACTTAGGTCATAACAAATAAACTAACACATTAGTTTGGGAAATAATGTCAAGATTTTAGGTAAAAGCACATGATGTAACAAAAGAAAAGTCTTGGAAAAGGCATGAGACCTGAGTGCATTGGCAGAAGAAAGATTTTCAACAAAACTATAAAGAGGTCTCTACGCCCAGAAAGACCATCAGTAGAAATTCTCCAAACTATTTACAGTGGTGTACATGAAAAAAAAATGAAGCCTTTTGAAAATAAAAATCTATTGGCTCATCATACCCCCTGAGGGAAGTAATGCATATTGGAGAATTAGGACATCAAATGGAGGAAGGGCATTTATGGGAAAGGGCAGCATAAGGCTTGGAAAATAATACAGTATCATGTCAGAGACATAACTGATTTCTTTCAAATGCATTCACTAGAAAATTTCAAAATAAACATAAAAATTCCACTCAGAGGCGTGCTCTCTCTCGCTCTCTTTCACTCTGAGTGAATTACAAGTGAGAAGGAAGGTAGGAAGTAGCATTCTAGCTGATTCTCACCCTTGCATAACTAGAACATATGTAATATTTTAATATTAAACTTAAAATTCTACTATGTGAATGCTTAGATACTAAGCAAAACAAAAAATGAAAACAAAGATTTCTTGACATAACATTGGATTGAAATACATAAAACTCAGTTGATTTAAAATGGACCTATCAAGTGCTCTGCAGGTTCAAAGGAAGATGATTTTTCAGAATGTATAAATTGGAGTTAAAAGAGTAGAAGATACAACAATCAAAATAGACTATTTGTTAAAAGAGTGTGTTTTTTCTTTTCCCAATTTCCTAATTGTGCACCACTCTTTTGTCAATAAAACAGGATCCATACTATGTAGTCAAAGTACAGGTTGTCTAAACACAGGAATTAGAAATGTTCTAGAATTTGGAGCAAAGTTCAGAGAAGCCTTTATAGGTCTCAGCCTTTATAGGTCACAGAATCAACTAATGCTCAAGAAGTTCACCTACTTAACATCACATCCGCCATCGTTCTGTCCATCCATGTGGCTCTCTGCAGCCACTCAAGAAAATAATGATCTTTCACTGGCAGGTTCTTACTAGGACCTAACAGAAAAAGAGTCTGGAAAGTAAAAGCTCTTGGTCCTGCTTTTTCCTCTGTGATGTAGAAAAACCAGAGAATGAGTGTCAATGATGCCAATGTGACTAAAGGCAACACTACATAAACAACGCTGGTTAATAAATATTGTTCTATAATTCCAAGTGGTTTAAGGCAATTTAAGGGAAAAAGACTTAGACTGTGGAAATCATCAACCTTGGAGTCCCTGTTGTCAGACTGATATCATTGTGAAAAATGGTTCTAATACCCTAACACTACAGGCAATTTGGAACTAATCACTAATTTATCAAATAGAGAGAACTTTTATGGCTTTTCCTTTTTTTTTTTTGGTAAAATATCAAAGTTCATCATCATGGCTAACAATCACTGAATGTAAGACATGCCATTAGTTTATGTAAAAATGAGGAAAAATTGTCAATACAATAATGATGCACCATTCATGATTAGATGCTATCTAATGCTAAATTCAGAGCATTTAAAGGTGAAGAAGACACTCACTTCAGGATCAGTGGAATTCAGTATAATTATTCTAAATTTAAACATAACAAACAGTAAATATATATACCACTGTTACCTTGATGGTTTAGTAATGTGGTGAGATATTTTATGTATTTAAACAACTAAGACCAAGACAGTATGCTAGTTTCTTTCCTGAAAGGCATAGTCAAACTCAATTCTTAATGGTCCTTCATTACTGACTTGAGCGGTCCTTGTCCAGTATGTTATGTCAAACATCATTTTAATTCCATTACTAATTCAGAGCATATTACTTTTTGGTATTTTAGATTTCTGCTGTTAATTTATTTTTATTTATTTTGGAGGGGAGGGGCAGAGGGAGAGTGAGAGCAAGGGAGAGAGAAAATCTTAAGCAGGCACCATGCCCAGTGTGGAGCCCAACTCAGAGCTTGATCTCACAACCCTGAGATCATGACCTGAGCCAAAATGAAGATTTGGACATTTAACCAACTGAGTCACGCTGGTAGGCATCCTTCTGTTGTTAATTTAGTGATGAGTGCTAATTAATATGCAATATATACAAAAATTCTAACTTGTAAATTTCTAAATATTTATCAAGGATTTACTATGCATAAAACACTTGCTATGTGCTATAAGAAATACAAAAATGAATAGGATATGACCTCCCTCTCAGGGAACTTACAACAGAATAATTTGAATAGTGGTTCTTAATAAACTATTAGACTAAGCATGATTTCTGCACCAAGAGAATTACAAAATATTGGAGGACTACACTGACACAAATAAATCTGTATTAGGAAACATTCCAATGGCTAACTGTTTTTGTTTTATTTTTCTAGGTCAATGACATTAAAATATTCAAAGAAATAAATTGTATTAAAATAAAATTGGGCAATATAGAATGGCATGGGAAAATACTTCTCAAATAATAACGGTGTGGTTTTTGCCAAGAAATTTCATCTTTCTGTGCTTCAGAATTTTTACTGCCATACTAGGGAAAGTAGCCAAGCAAATAAATTCACAGAATTGATCTAAGTTGCCATTAAGAAGCTTTAAAGCCATATTATCACTGTTTGTAAATATAAAGAGCATGTATTATCATTCCTTTTGTGTTTTACAACTTTTATGTCTCTTTATTTCCTTTGAGCTTCCCTGACCTTGCTTTTTTTCCTTCAATGTTAATCTGTAGATATCTGATGCCAAAATATGAAATTCTTGAGAGTTTAGGCCTACCTAAACTTCTGATAAAATCAATACAAACAAGACAAGAATCAAGCTCCTTCTATTCTGAAGATGCAGAAAATAAGATATTATTCAGTATAATTTTTTAAAAAAATTTCCCTTGAAAATATTTTCACAAAAATCTTAAAACATATTTCATAAATTATTGCTATATTCCTTGTGAATATAACATTTTACCTCTAATATTCTATGATTCTCTTTGGTGAATTATATACCAAGTTTCCATATATGAGTGTTGCCATTTCCAAGCTCTGTATTATATTGATCTTTTTGGCTGTCACTATAAAAACCACAATTTTTAAAATACTATACCTTTATGTTAAGTCAGTATTTTGAAGATGAGTCCTTCCCTTATTCTTCTACAAACTGGTTTGGCTTTACTTGCTTTCATGCCAATCACATGAAATTTTAACATTAGCTTGTTGAGTTTGGGGAAAATTCTCACTGCAGTTTTGACTATATTTGAACTTCAGTAAGATTATTTGGGAAGAATAGTCATTATTATGGTATTATCATTTTTACTCTCGAAGTTACAATTCTTTATTTTTTATATATTCCAGATGAGTTGGAAAGGAACTCCATGAGGGAAGTTCAGATTGTTTAGCAATTTAACTATCTATATGAAAGCCAGATGTATTTCTCGTCCATACTAGAGCACAAATTTCACAAGGATTAATGATCTAAGAATTAAAAAAATTTTTAAGAAGAAAATGTAATTGAATATCTTTATAGCATTGAGAAAGAACCATGTTAAAAGTAGTAAATAATCACAAAATAAGCAAAAATACATTGATAAACTTCTTTTTACAAGAATAAAGCATCAACAATCAACAAAGGAAAGATAAGTCACAGAGAGAAAAATAAAAAATTAAATAAAAAAAATAAAAATAATATTTGGTGAAAATTATTTAGATTCGTATAAGCTATAATTGTGTTTGTAAGGAACCCTCATGGAGAGAAATGAAATAATACTGTGATCACAATCACATTGTTGATTTTACGAAGTATTCTGATATAATGCAGTTTCATAAGATTAAGAAGAGTCTTCAAAATATTTATATTCTTTTGATCACAAGAATGTGAAAAGCAGTAAGATCTTTGTGTCATTTTAGTAAAGACAGGATAGGTACAGCTGGTTCATCCTTAAGCAAGTGTTTCATGGGAACTGGGGTAGGAATGTATAATGATATCACAGGGGGATTTGGGGACTTCCCATAAAAGACAATTTTTGTTGTAACATTTTTAGGCTGTTAAAAACTTATTTTTACAATTTTTATTTCAGTTGGAGAACATTCATCTCTATAATTGAACTTGGTATCTATTTTACTGCTTATTTTATCATATTTGAGAATCTTTCTATGCAGATCATTCTTAATAAGAGCTTGTTCACTTGTTCTTTGCTTTCCTTCCTCTTCTCCTTCTCATACCTTTCATTTGTTCACTCTGAGACCTAGTATCACAGTGATTATTTGAAGTTTGCCTCCTGAAGTGATAGTAAAGACATGTTACATATAATTTCTAACTTCTATTTTCAGGATTCATCTTTTGACAAGGGATACTTTTTCTATTCCTATTATGTGCAGTGAGAATGACTCTGATGTTCCACTGAAAGCTCAGAACAAGTCAATGCGTAACCAGAATATTCATTTCTGTCAACTTCTTTTGAACTGAATCACATCAAATTTGTCGCTTCACTTCAATTTCTCCACTTTATTTCTATAGAACATTTGGATCATGAATTTTTTTGGCGTCATTTTAGTTTTCAGATATGCTTTTTCAGCTGTTATTGTTGATGTCGTTTGTAACATTTCAATGTGTTTGGAGCAGGCAGTGTAAGTACATATGGGAATCATCTTCACCAAAGTCTGATCAAATATACTTCTAAAGAACTGTGTGTATAGTTTTTAAAAAATGATTATCTGTTTTTATGCATTGGAGTTTTAAAATAAATGTTCCTATATCTAATGACTAATTCTGAGAACATTTTTGGAGGAAAACCTACCTGAACAATTTGTATTTTTAATAAAATAAATGACTAATCAAGTCTGTCTAATATTATACTTATAAATTATAATATTGGGGATCCCTGGGTGGCTCGGTGGTTTGGTGCCTGCCTTTGGCCCAGGGCGCGATCTTGGAGTCCCGGGATCGAGTTCCGCTTCGGGCTCCCAGCATGGAGCCTGCTTCTCCCTCCTCCTGTGTGTGCCTCTCTCTCTCTCTCTCTCTCTGTCTATCATAAATAAATAAATAAATAAAATAAATAAATAAATAAATAAATAAATAAATAAATAAATCTTTAAATATAATAAAATAAATTATAATATTATTTGATTGGTGTGCTTTCTTTTCTCAAGAATTTAAATTTAAATAACAATAAAGAATCAAGTAGTTAAACTAAATACATTTGGAAAGCAGTACAAAATGGTTAAAAGTAATTTAAAGTGTATGAAATTTAGGATACCTGATAATATCATTAAGTTCTTCTAGAGCTTTCAATAAATCTATGAATCTTTAGTGTTTCATGCTGTTAATTTGCTCTTATTTATTTTTCACTTGATTATTCTCACCAACATTATATTTACCTCTCTGGTCTTTCCAAAATATTAGCTTTTGGCAAATGTTGATATTCTTTATTGTATCTTTGTTCTCAAGATTATTAAGTTCTGATCTTTAATATTTTCATTGTTTGTGTGTGTGTATATGTGTGTGTGTGTGTGTGTGAGTTCTAGACTTTTGGCTCTATTCCAAATTTTTCCAACTTCTTTAGTTGGAACTATGAATCATCATTCTCTAATTATTATATTAAAAAATAAATGAGCAAAGTTATATGTTTATCTTTAGGGGCTACTTTAGAATGTAACAAAAAATGATAGTGGATCATTAAGTTTATTAATTACTGGGAAGTTTATATACATATATATTCTAACACACATATACAAACATACATACATTTCTTTGTATACACAGGTATAAGCATGCTTATTGAATTGCTGTTCATTATAGCAAAAGTTATGCAGCAACCCAAATAAATAAATCATTTCAAATTATTATACATTTAGCCAAGGAGTAATATGCAGCTGCTAAGAAAAATCTTATAAAGTTATATGGCTTTTTGGCATGCTTTCCCAAAATGTATGAGCTGTAAAAGCAAGAAACAAGGACTCAATAGTAAGAATCGATTTTAAGTTCCCTTAGTGCTGAGTTTATCATATGCTATTCTCTTAATAATAAAATAGTATATCCTGAATATAATTTTTTAAATATTTAATTTATTTATTCATGAGAGACAGAGAGAGAGAGAGAGAGAGAGAGAGAGAGAAGCAAAGACACAGACAGAGGGAGAAGCAGGCTCCATGCAGGGAGCCTGACGTGGGACTGGATCCCTGGTCTCCAGGATCAGGCCCTGGGCTGAAGATGGCGCTAAACCGCTAAGCCACCTGGGCTGCCCCTGAGTATAACTTAAAACAGGAAAACAAATGATAAATATTTTATTTTGCAGCCATAATAATTAGCATTTTTACATAATGAAATTCATCACTTGCAGTGCCAAGAGCAAAACTGTATTATGGAGGGGCACTTGGCTGGCTCAGTCAGTAGAGCATGTGACCTTGATCTCTCAGTGTCCTGTGTTTGAGCACCATGTTGGGTGTAGAGATTGTTTTAAAAAATTTTGTAATTAACTTATAGAGCATTAACTTTTAGCAATATTTTGAAAATAATTTGGTAAAATGTTTCCCTTTCATAAGCCTCATCTGTGGCACAGCAGTATCCCACCTGAGAAAAAATTATTTTACAAATATAATTATAATAAATAAAAACATTTGTACACAATGTGTAGTGCATTATTATTTGAAAACACATGAGAGTAAACTAACCAAAACTTTAAACATTAGCAGAATACTTAAACAAACTGTGTATTATCAAATTAATTTTATACAGTTTCTAAATATTTGAATTTGATGTGACAGGATATGGTAGGACTAGAAAACATTTGTGAGATAACTAGAATTGAGAAAATAGATACTGATAATTTTTGACTAAGATATTTGAAAGAATAAACAACAATATGAACACAAGGAAAGGAATAGAGAAATAGTTTTACAAGAATGTTTTTGTCTTTTTCTTTTAAAAAATATTCTTGTGTGATAGGATTCAGCAACATAATTGCATTTCTTGTAGTTATTAAGCTGTTTCTAGTGCAGTGTGGTTGTACTCTTTTCAAAATTAAGTAAAGCTACTCAAATGTGACTTAAAGTACTGGCGGTGGAGGATATTTCTATTTCAGAAAGATGTGCTCTGGTATTTTCCTGGAGAAAAACAAAGTAAGACATACAGAAGGGGCCAAGAAACTTAAATTCCCATTGAAGCCATTATTTTGTATTATATTATTGTCCATGAATTTTCCTTGATATTTTTCTGGTTATAATTTTTTTATTATAGTCAGATCTGAAGTTATTGTTAAGTAGTTGAATCACTCTTAATAATCTTAATGTACATTACATTATACATGTACAAGGACATCTACTATACCTCATTTTATTGAGCTTCATTTTATTGCTTTGCATTATTGCATTCTTGCAAATTGAAGGTTTATAGCAACCTCGTGTTGAGCAAGTCTATTTGCACCATTTTTAAATTGTGTTTGCTCACTTCATGTCTCTGTGTCACATGT
Organism: Nyctereutes procyonoides; assembly: GCF_905146905.1. NCBI lineage: Eukaryota > Metazoa > Chordata > Mammalia > Carnivora > Canidae > Nyctereutes > Nyctereutes procyonoides. The sequence goes on along the minus strand of NW_026575142.1, from coordinate 60,602,314 downwards.
TGATAGTTCTTGCAATATTTTGAACTTTTACAATTATTATTATATTTGTTATAGTGATCTATAGTAAGAGATCTTTGATGTTATTATTGTATTGTTTTTGGATGCCATGAACCATGCCATTATCTAATAAACATAATAAACAAATCCTGTATGTATTCTGATTCTTCCACCCACTAGCTTCCTTTGTCTCTCTCCTTCTCAGGTCTTCTTAGTCCTGGAGACACAACATTGAAATTAGGCCAATTAAGGGGCTCAGTTGGTTAAGGGTCTGCCATCAGGTGATGATCTCAGGGTCCTGGGATCCAGCCCTGCATCTGGCTCCCCACTCAGTGGGGAGTCTGCTTCTCCCTCTTCCTCGGCCCCTCTCCCCCTACACATGTCCTTGCTCACTCTGCTCTATTTCTCAAATAAATAAATAAATCTTTCAAAAAAGAAATTAGGCCAATTAAGAACCATACTATGGATAAAGAAGATGCAGTATACATATGCAATGGAATAATGCTCAGTCATAGAAAAGAATGAAGTCTTATTTGCAATGACATAGATGGAGCTTTAGAGTATTATGCTAAGTGAATAAGTCAGTGAGAGAAAGACAAATACCATATGATTTCATTCATATGCAGAATTTAAGAAACAAACAAATAAGCTAGGAAAATAAAACTAGAGAGAGGCCAACCAAGAAAAACTCTTATCTATAGGGAACAAACTGATGGCTGACAGAGGGGAGGTGGCTGGGGGGATGGGTGAAATAGATGATGAGGATTAAGGAGGGCACTTATGATGAGCGCTGGGTGTTTATGAAAGTGTTGAATCATTACAGAAATTGGTCAGATGATAATACAAGAAATGGCTATTATAGTAACAATGAAATATCATTTGATTGACTTAAAATTTAGCAAAAATTAGGAAAACAAAAGTAATGTCTCAGGCTAACCTGAGCATAGAAAAAATGTCAGGTTCATAGAATATGGCCAATCAATTGGATCATTTGGTAATATATTTAAAAAATTAAAAATAAATAGATAAATTGATAAAATTGCATTCCTAGGTGACAAATTCCTTTTCTGTTAAGGAGAAGATTAAATATTCTTAATTAAATACTAATTAATTCTATTAAATACATAAATGCTAGAATACACATTTACAATAAGCTTAATTCTAACAGCACAACTTGAAACTAACATTCAACGTATGATATTTGCTGAATGATTAATGGTTCATTGGACTTGTGGAACCCTTAAGTCACTAAACCATTTTGAAAAATGCATTTATAGACCCCAAAAGTTCATAAAGATTTTAAATACAGAGATGAGGCTATAGAACAAGGTGCATATTAACTCCAAATATATTCACATTAAGTGGAAAACACTTGAAGAGTTTATACAAATTATTTCAAATATGATTGGGACTAATGTTATAGATAATTCTATTTCTCCCTTTTTCTTATTTATTTATTTATTTATTTTAAAGATTTTATTTATTTATTCATAGAGATGGAAAGAGAGAGCGGCAGAGACACAGGAAGAGGGAGAAGCAGGCTCCATGCAGGAAGCCTGATGCGGGACTCAATCCCGGGACTCCAGGACCACTCCAGGTCCCAAGGCAGGCACTAAACTGGTGAGCCATCCAGGGATCCCCCTTTTTCACTTTTTAATCTTATGTTTCATGCATTTAAAAAAAATGTTACATTGAAAGACAGAGAAACTGCCAATGACTATACACCAAGGTGAATAATCAAAACAGCAGGCTACTGTGATTTCCAAAATTCAAATCAATTTTCAAAGACCAATTATCATGAGAAAGAACTTCATTTCAACCACTTGTGCTGCTTTTCTTGGTAGCTACTGGGTGGAACTAGTGATGCAAAATAGCAGATAATTTTAATAGAATCACTCTGATAAGTCAGCAATACCTAAGAGTCTCCATGTATGCATGTATATTCATGAGGGCATTGTCTTTTATTTAAAGTCCCAAAATTTCTCTGTGGTATCATTACCGTATTCCCTCTCCAATTCCCATGAAATACATCCTTAAGGATGAACCAGCTATACCTATTCTCCCTCTTAAATGGCATAAAAATTTTCATTGCTTTCCTCATTCTTGTGGTCCAAAGAATATAACTGTTTTGAAGACTCTTCTTGATTTTTTAAAAAGATTTATTTGTCTACTTGACAGAGAGAGAGCACCTGCAGGGGAAGCAGGAGAGGGAGAAGCAGGCTCCCCACTGAGCAGGGATATGGTGCTCCATCCCAGGATCCTGGGGTGATGACCTGAGCCAAAGGTAGATGCTTAACTGACTGAGCCACCCAAGTGCCCTGACTCCTTAATCTTATGAAACTGCATTATATCAGAATACTTCTTAAAATCCTCAACATGATTCTGATCACACTATTATTTCATTTCTCTCCATGACGGTTCTTTATAAATACAATTGTAATTCATATGAATCTGAATAATTTTCACTAAATATTGCTGATGTTTGTTTAATTAATCACAATATATTCTCCTTCTTATTAGAAAAATATCAAACCAGTTGCTGTAGCCTGTTTGTATTTTCTCATGATATGCTTACTTATAATTATTGTTACATTTACAGAAATGGAAATTAAGCAGTAGGTAATCATAAACAGGAGGTGTAGCAATGGCTATTGATGTGCTGGGATTATTAGTAGGGAAATTCTGAAAAACAACTGAATGGTTCAGTTTTATATCGAAGTCATCAGATTTTCAAATAGAAAAATCCATTGGGTTAGTTCTAGTACTGATCTGACGATTTCATCCAATATATGGAATCAAAATAAAGTCTGAAAGTTTGTTATGTTGAAGGTAAAGCATAACAATAGCATTGTACATGACATAATAAATTTGGTTTAGATGTTTAATATTAAATACAAAATTAAAAGTGTAAAAATTGGGATGCCTGGGTGGCTCAGTGGTTGAGTGTCTGTCTTTGGCTCAGGTCATGATCCCGAGGTCCTGGGATCAAGTCCCACATTGGGCTCCCTGTAGGGACGCTGCTTCTCTCTCTGCTCATGTCTTTGTCTCTCTGTGTGTCTGTTATGAATAAATAAATAAAATCTTAAAACAAAAAAGGCTTACAGAAAATAGATAAAAGTGTCACCAATTACAATTTTTTTAGATTAATAAACCTTAAAACTAACAAAAAATATTGCAGGCAATTCTACTAAATAAGTTAAAATAAGCTTATACTCTAAGGAATTATTCTTCAAAAAATACCAATGCCATAGACTTAGAACTATATGGGACTTAATAACGGAAGTATATGAATATACACCAAACATAATTCTTTTTAACTTTTGCTTTAATATATACATATGTTTTTTGATTATTTAAAAATAGTATCTGGATAGTATTACTTTACCAACCTATTAATATAATAAATATTTTGGTTAGCCAATAATAAATATCTGAAAATTTATACTATTTTAATTGTTTTGCTCCTCATTTTACTCTCAAAATTTTCTTAATTTAATGATTAATTACATATTCAAACTTAGACAAGATAGAATGGCATTCTTCTTCTTTAATTTATACATTTAGATTACTATCCAAATCTCTGGAACAGTGGTAGATAACATATATTATGCCAAGGTAACTATAATGATTTTCTGATGACCAAGGATATTATTATCTTTAAAGCTTGTTGGATTCTTTTTTCAGTGTAAATAATACTCCTCTGAGGGCTCAGATTGTTTCTGTCTCTATACTTCCCCCAAGATGCATTTTTTTCTCTACCTATCATTTAAATTTATTCATCTGGAAATAGGAATTTCCATAAAATGTGTATCCACTAGACAACATTTGCACCAGGCAATCTCCTTGGTGCTTTTTGTTGCATTGTTTATTTTAATTTAATCACATCCACAACATGCATTGCAAAGTCTAGGACTCTGAACCTCAGAAAGAATTAATATGTCAAGAGACACAGTAAGAAATAAGTTGTGAAAGTTTGGGGTTATGTTCCAAAATATAATGAATTTATATTTCTGTATCGACTAAAAATAAATCTAGGGTATGAAATAGATGTGCTAATAAGAAAAAATAATTTTAAGAAGGGATATGTCATATTCTCATTATCACATGATACATGTATCTTAAGAACAAGAGCAGAAAAGAGGTAAGATATAGACAACTTGAATAGGAACTGTATGAAAATGGAATTAAACCCATTTATGGTGGGCAAATAAATGTCAAACTGCAATCAGCAAAATAAGATATAAACCCCCCCCCCAGAAGCTGATTCAGAACAGAATCTGGGAAATCATTGTTATAATTGAAAACAAAAAAATCGAAGAAATAAAATGAGATGACAAAATATTAAACATTTTCCAAGTGAAGGAACTATGAATGAAAGAACAAAAGCCATAATCAAAAACATCCTAGAATGAAGGTTTTCTTGCCCAGCTAACAAAAAAGTGTAAAAATCGAGCGTGTTCAACCTATTTTGATACAATTCATTGAGAATAGTTATATACATACAAATCTAATAGTGGAAAGCTATAAAGATAGATTAGTTAAAAGAAATCGTACCATTTTTCATGTTACTGAAATATACTTATTAACTAATAACATTAAATGTTAAAAGTTAAATATCTCAAAGTTGAAAATGCAAAAACATCAAAGTTTTTGAGGACAAGATCTCTAAATTAGCACCCTTAACTAAAAAAAAAAAAAAAAAGGCAACTAAGAATAGAATCAAGCAAATAGTAGTCACACCACAAATGTTTCCATCTAGATGGGTGGATGGATGGCTAAACACACAACACGTATATGAAAATCTTGGCACTGTAGGTAAATATATGTCCTCAATGCCTGTGTTGGCATCAGCCCCTCAATATGCAAGTACAAAATCACATCATATTAAAAATAGAGAAAATACCATGTCATTGATTCCACCCTTCAACCCCACAAAATGTTCACCTCTAAGTGAAATTTACTACTACCCCTCTACACCCATTCTAAAAGCCTGGGAGTTGTTCAATTCTCTATTCAGTCTCTGACACTCTCCTTTTCTAGATATATATCTATTTATGCATATATAATCTCATACATATATAAATTGTTCAAAAAATAAACTATTCATACTAAATTCATATGCATATATAAACACAATTAGTCATTCAGCAGATAATTTGATATAGAGCCTCACAGAATTGTTGTTATGAACACAGACTTTGGAGTCAATCTGTGTTCAGATTTTGACATCATCACTTATTAGTAAGTTGGGTCATCTTAGGTATGATATTGATTTTTTGCCAATTGTATGAAATATGATATCTTTTTCAAGTTTGAAACTTGTACTTAAAATTTGTGTAAGTTAGTCTTCCTTGAACAAAATCTAATTTTAATAAGTCAAACTCATCAGTAGTGTATTATTTAGAGTCAATGATTTTTTTATCTTGATTTAAAAAAACCAAAATATTTCCTACTCCACTATCTTGAGATATTCACCATATTTTTCCAAAGTCACATTTTTCATTTTGATATTTAGTGTATTTATGTATCAATATTATGTATATGTATTATATATTATATTATGTATTTAATCTATATTTTATATATATACATATATATATGATGATAGGTGAGAAGCCAATATCTTTTTGAGAAACCAATATCTTCTTTTATATAGTAAATTATTTTTTCCAGCTCTCTGTTTGAAAATATCCTTCCTTCACTACTTAGCCAAAATTGTATCCAAGTATAGGTATAACCAGGGCTTTCTTTTTTCGATTGTCATTTTGTTTATCCATTCACAAATACTAAACTAATTCACTATTGCTTCAAAATACATACTACATAATTTAGGCCAAATCTGCTCTCCTTGTTCTTCTTCAGATATTTGATGGTTATGTTTTGACCCTTTAAGAATTTTGGTTTTATTTGGAAGGCACAAAATAGTAAAGTGATTAAATGGTCCAACCCCCTTCAGTGCAATGAATCCATGGGACTAAGTTCTTGATAAAGGGATCAATGGGAAGTGTTGTGTGTAAGCTGCTCAGCTTTGAGTACATTACTGCTAATAAAAATCTCACGTAGCCTAGCACTTTAATTTGTCATGGGCATATATGGAGATGTTCAAGATTAATAAATTAACAGTGTAAACATCATTTCCTAAAAATACCTTCTCCTCACATAGTCCTTCTCCCCCAGGTTAGTTTAATCCCCTTCTTTTATGCATTAATAGTGCCCAAGCACTTTGCATTTAAAGAGTTTTCACAAACAAATAAAGTATTTATAAAAATAAAAAATAAACTTTTCACAAATATATTAATAAATCACTTGATTTTCTAAAAATATTTATCTTCTACTATACAGTATGATCAACTTGAGGACAGTTCCATGTCCCTGTCTGGTTCGTTATTAGACTATTATACTCACAGTAATAGCATTGTACTTGACACACAGTATATGTGGAAAATATCAACCACCCATTTTTTTCCTAAGGAAATGAGAATCAAGAGTGAGGTGTAGGGGTGAAGGCTATAAATTTAAATAGGGGGACAATAACTAATCATAAGGATAAATAAATGTGACATTTGATCAAATTCTTGAAAGAGATGAAGTTAGCTCTTGAAGATTCTTGGGTAGAGCATGTTAGGCACCTAGTATATAGAGTCAGTTAACAAATCCCAAAGTGAAAGTAAGCCTTGAATATTTGAGGAAAAGCAAGTAGACAGCATTGTGAGACCTGAAAAAACCAGCATGAAATAAGTGGGAAATGATTAGAGAGTAATTATACTTAGGGCACAGTTGAAGAGCATATTGGCAAAGTTCAAGACATTTTTACTTTGAAGTTTATCCTTTTGGATTAATTTCCCAGAGGACAAGAACAGAGTGACATTAGGTTCCTTCTACTGAATTCAGCAATTCTGGAAAATATTTGAACAAAAACATATATATAAAAGAGTGAGGTTACTTATTTTTCCGAACACAGGCACGTTATTAATCATGTAAATTTAAGTTAGAAGAAATATGGAATATAATTGCTTTCATTTCATTGTGTATATTTTAATATTTACCAATAGTTGATATGTGAGATTTGTTTTTGGTCAGAAAATATGTTAATGTTTTCTAAATAGAAATCATATTTACAAATAAAAATTACAGCTAATTTGTCCAGTGGGTAATCTAAGTTATAAAATGTTGAGTCATCATCAATAGTAAAATGCAATAAAATCTTGTAATTAGTAATAAAACCAAGCAGAAGGTTATATAGTCCACAGACTACAGGGAAATAAAGTTAAAAGGTCAACGTGGTACAGTTGTAACAGAGATGAATTTTAATAAACTCTATAATATGGAACTCTTAATGCAGAGAAAATATGTTAGGAGAATTTCATATTTCCCTTCATCGCAATACTTTATTTTGGTCTGGCAAATGTAAAATATAGCTAGACACAGAAAAAAAAGAAAAAAATCCTCAATATTTTCTTTAAAAAACAAAAAAATATTTACACTTTCTGGGAATGATTTCATAATGACATGCTCTTCAATGTTCCATTTGGTGAGTAGTTGCATAAAGTTTAATTACAGAATAAAAGGGAATATACATTTTAATTTGATTTACCTACTGAATATTGCATGGCAATATATGTCATTCTACCAATTGATACATATTTTTGAGATACAATTGACAGATATTAATCAATTACATTATAAACTATAATATATATTATATACATTATGGTATACATATAAAACCATATTACATAACCATAATATAATGCTTCTAAAAAGACTGCATTTTTTTGTTTCAGATTTTTATTATTTTATTATTATTATTTTTAAATCTGTAATAATTGCCAGTTTTATTCCTCTGGCTAAGAGATCCAGAGGTAACTTGGGGTTTATATATTTTTAATACTTCATCCATCAAGAGTTTAGGTGCCACCATTGCCCTTCTAAGCTAGTTGCAAATTATTTAACTCTTACTTATAAAACTTTAATTCTTTTTGTGTGTGTGACATGTGTTCTTGAAAAAAAAATACATATAAACAAAAAGAAAAAAACTCACGCCACACAGAAATAAGCAGTTAAGTTTTTGATATATGTATGTATGTCTATATACACACACACAGGCACACAAATTTGGGATTTAATCCTACATGTGAACTGATACTAAATGTACTGCTTTGTAACTTGCTATGTTTTACTTTACAATATAGAATGAATATATTTTCATGTAAATATGTGAAACTTTCCAATTGAAAAACAGACCTCTGGAATGGGTCAAAATACAAAATCCAGTGAGATGCTGGTAACAAGGAAGCTGCCTTAAACAAAATTCCACAGATGACTAAAGGTAAAACGAAAATCAGAGATACATCAGAAAACGCTAACAGAAAGAAAGCAGGAGCCAGATTTAATATCAGACAAAAAAAGAATTCAAGGCCTAAAGCACACAGGTTAAGGATGGCTACGTGAATGTCTTTGATTCCAATGCATCATCACAAACTCGTTTCTTACTCTTCTTATCTCTTCCCTAAGCCTTTCCAACTCATCTACTCCTCTTATCATTTCTTCAGGGTCCAAATGCCTCACAGGAATGTCCTCTTTAAACCCCAGGCCAAGTTGGGTCAGCCCTCCTCTAAGATTTCCTCCTACTTCTTGGCTTACACCTTCTTCAGAAGGTTGAGGATTTCCTTCTCCCTCCTATGGTACATCTTCTGAAGGGCGGTCTGCCTCGATCTTTGGCATGTTCTGTGGTTTTCCTTCATTTTCTTCACGAGACTTTTTCATGTTGAATATTTTTCTGTTATTACTTTTGAATAATCCTGAAAGGACATGGGGCACTTTTCTCCTCCAGTAATACGGAGCAAGATTTTTATTATTTGAAAGGCGACAGGAATTATGTGGATGTATAGAATTCCTCATCAGAAAATTCAAGAGACATGTAAAAGTCCACTGGGGTTCTGATCTTAAGGAAGTAGAACCTTTCTGACTGGTTGTATACTTAGATTAGAAAATATACTTAAAAAAAGCATTAGAAAATGATTAGATTATTATTTCATTCTAAGTAGTCATTTTTTATCTACTACCCTATTCACAGATAAATATTTAGTAATATTCCAGGTTGTTGATTTTGTCTCTTACCACTATGGTTATAGTTCATGTAGAATTGCATATCTAAGGAAAGCAAAAATACTTGCAAATGATTCAGAGAGTTAATACCTGTTTATTTCATAGTCCTTAGTATTCTCTAAACAACACAGCTTTTGACTCTGAAACATGAGTAATTCTATATAGTGACACAATTTGCCATATGGGAAAGAGTTGCTTATTCAGGTAATTTATGCTAATTAGTACCAAGAGAGAAAATAGATTTTTTCCTGTGATCTAAGTGTATACATTAATCAGAAAACAAAATTCACATTTGCATTAAATCCTGCACCAATAAACCTTGATTTAATATTTAGTTTTCATTAAAAGTGAATACCTAGATTAATCATACAATTCTTTTGGTTACAAATGCTGAATTACTAACTTAAAAAAAGATTCCAGTTTCTAATTTCTTGGATAAACTTTTTTCCCTAACAAGCAATTATCATTTCCTTGCTGTTCTTAGAGTTGCTCTATGATGAAGAGGTAAGCAAAAGATAGTTTCCAAACACACTAGGAAAGCAAAGTGGTACAAACAATTCATGGCTGGTGATGGTGAGGAGTGAGGAGGAATTACATTAGGTATGATTTAAGGGAAAAGATGACAATTTCATACCATGTGTCTAATCCTGTGCATCGAATACTTGAAGACCTTAGGTCAGTGGGATCTTTTGAAACAGACACTGAAAATTATAAAAGATGTATTGATGGTAAATTTTGTGAAAGATGGAAGAGGAAGTAGGATTAGGCAGCGGAAGCAGATCTGATACCTGTGTAAAGGATTTGGCAGGGATGGTCTCATAGACACTGGTTCTCTCATTAATAACATAATGGTAAACTTAACTATCTCTAATTACTAGATTTTTGTTCTTGTCTCTATAAAGATTGTGTATGTGCATTTGTGCAATATATGTTTATGTTTATCACTGAGTCTTTTTTTTAAACTGGACTCCTAAATTCATTCATTTAATTAGATTTTCTAAATTTATTACTCTCTTAATTTCTCAGTCCTATCTGGACATCAAAGGCTATATCACTTTCACTGGCTTTAGTAATATAACTTTTTTTTTACCATATAATTCTATACCAAAGAAATTCCCAATGTGTTCTGGAGTAGGACTCCTAAATTTTCCATGATTAGCTCTAAAGGAGAATGTGAAATAGAATTTCATTCCTTTATTCCCAGAAAGCAATATAAGTGTCGATTTGCTATCTCTAGTCGGATTTCAAAATGTATATTCTTGGGGAAGAAATGTTACAGTTATCATTAATAATGTATTCTGGGTATGTCCTAGGACAAATAGGGAAATAGGGTATTTTAGATAATACTAGCTGTATGCCTCACTGGGAGGTACAATAATACTCTTAAGTGCTCTGCCTTTGGTAGTTAACATTTCAGATTCCACCTACCTATTCCCATCTATCTGATCTTAAACAGTCTGAGTTTCTACATCTCTAAAATAATAATATCAACTAACACATAGGGTAGTTATACAGAAAAATTAAGATAATGCCTATGAAGTAGTTTCCACACTATCTCTCCTCTTAATAAATTATAAATCTTTATTATTTATCAGATACAACTTCTATTGTTAGAAAATGGGTTTTTTAATTTTAAAAGGTAGTTGAAATAAACCTTTTAATATTATTAATTTATAGATGGAAGACTACTTCATCGTTACTATGTTTCTTTTTTTAAATAACAAATGAACTGGTCTTATGTTTTAACCCAGTTTTCATGTGAAAACACAGAAGAATTAATAATACTTGCCATCAAGGTATTTTTTTATTTTTGTATTTTAACTCAAGGAACAGAATATATGTAATCATTCTTCCTTATAAAACTCTATGAGAAATATTCTATAAGCATGTACTTTACAGTGTCCAAACTTACTTATGTTCATTGTGAAGGTTCTTTCAACAGTATTATAAATTCCCTGGGTATTATTTTTTATTAACATACAGTCCTAAAAAGAAGCATAGATTACCCCAAGGATTATGTCTTTTCAAAAATGTATATTTTATTGTTAAACATACATTGCATGCTGAGCTATAATAAAATCCAGCATTATTCTTTACAACTTACCAGGGAAAGGCTGTTCACTAAAATTGGATAGAATTTAGAGAGGGTCTTAGGAATTAACATATTATGTATTATGTTTCGGGTAAAAGAGAAGTAAATCAGTCTTACAGAACATTGGGTTGTACTACTGTGATTATCTATTGAATCTTTGTTTCATTTTAGATTCTTCTGAACAACTGGGGCAAGAGAAGTACAAATTGGAAAATAAAGGGTCTTTTAAAATTTTTTTTCAAAAACTATTAAAAAATTCTCACGGGACAGTTTTTCTGATGCATAATACTACCTAAAAGTGGGAATCATTATGTTTTTAAATGCCCTAATTCTCTATATGCATTTTTTTTCAAAATATAATGTTTGCAAAAAAGACATACAATGAAAATCTTCCAAGCTGTATGCATGTAAAAGTTTGGTTACAAATGATTGTTTCCATAAAAACACAAGGTTAAAAACAAGCTTTATTATTATTATTATTATTATTATTATTATTATTAATTATTATTTAGAGAAAACATGATAGGGTGTTTAAGTTTCTGGCTTTCTGGCCCATTGTGGTGTTTATCATTTTACTTTTTTGAGATTTTATTTATTTATTCATGAGAGACACAGAGAGAGAGAGGCAGAGACATAGCAGAGGGAGAAGCAGGCTCCCTGAAGGAAGCCCGACAAGGGACTCAATCCCAAGACTCCTGGATCATGCCCTGAGCCACAGGCAGATGCTCAACCACTGAGCCACCCAGGTGTCCCTTGTGGTGTTTATCATTGAGCAGATTACCTAACACCTTATTTCAGTAACCCAGAAAAACTGATTTATTACTTGCACCTGGCATGAGGGAAGCTGGATGAGTCCCAAAGGAAAATTACCTAGTTTCTTCCCCGTGATCTTAAGAATTCCTCTTTTAGCTGCACAAAAAAAAAGTGACAAGAACATACAGGGACACATAGGAGAGTTGTTGATAATAAAGCAAATATTCACTAACGACAACACTTTGCAAGTTTGATCAGATAATCAAAAGCTTCCTAAAATGATTATTCATATGAAACAAAATATTCACATTTGGCTTTATCAATGAAATAAAGAGAAAAAAATATCTAAGTCAGAAACTTAACCTATCACAGTCCTAATCAGAGACAACACTGACAGACAGGACTGACTATATAATCATGGAGCCCAGTGCATAATAAAAATGCAGTGTCCCTTTTTCAAATAGGGTTAAGAAATTTAAGATGGCAATAACAGAGTTTTAAACTAAGCCCAGAGCACTTTTTAAGCATGGGGCCTTTGTGACTGCACAAGTCACAAGTCTCTGAGAACTTCTGTCCTAGTACGGATTTCAATAAGCCTCAGAGGAGGATCCGATTTGAGGATCTTCAATCAACTGGAGCTCAGTGAACCTACAAGATTATTGAATATTGGCTGTCTCAAAATGCCATTAAAATACACTGTTGATGAGAAAAAGCTGAGAGTATTCTTATTGAGGCATGGGGCAGTACTACCTTGAGATAGTCTTGGTTGTATTGAAGGGGGAAAAAATGAAGTTGGAATACTTATGTGTTTTGGAGTCTAGTTTAGGACTTTCATGCAAGGTCTTTATTGAGTTTAGTGGTAATTATCATGATATTTGAAATTATGATAAATGAAGATTTTAAGGTGAGGATTCTGAAGAGTCTTGGATAATCTACAGTCTTTTAATGTTATCAGTTGAAGAGATGAACATTTCATTATTCATTTAAATGAGTTTTTCAGCAAGTTCCAGGAATGAACAATAAAATTATTATAACTTCTCTCTTCCTGGACAAGAGTCTCCTTTAACAATAAAAACATGGTGATGGGGACAGAAATACAGTGGAATATAGACTAATATTAATGTAGTTATCTGTGCAGATAGGTTTGGTTTTCAAGGATGAAGTCTATTTTACTAAAAAAATGTTATTAAACAGCAATTTCTTAAAATATGGGTAAGTGATAGTTTCTTGTCTCAAAAATCAATGTTGGGAAAGTATAAAAATGAAAGGGAAACATAGTTTCCAAGAGCTAGTCTAAAGAGAGAGGAGAGAGAGGGAAAGAGAGCGAAAAAATAGGAGAGAGAGGAGAGGAGGGAGGAGGAGGGGAGGGGAGGGGAGGAGAGGAGAGGAGAAGATGGGGAGGGGAGGGAGAGGAGAGGAGAGGAGAAGATGGGGAGGGGAGGGGAGGGGAGGGGAGGGGAGAGGAGAGGAGAGGAGAGGAGAGGAGAGGAGAGGAGAGGAGAGGAGAGGAGAGGAGAGGAGAGGAGAGGAGAGGAGAGGAGAGGAGAGGAGAGAACCCCACCGGACAGAATATTTGCCTTGCCCTTGATTTGGCTGAAAATAATCATTGCCTGTCCCTTCATTGTAGCAAAATAGCAGTAGCCACGAACACCCCTATGTTATAAGAACAAGTCATCATAGTTCTCCTACAGTGAGGGTTTAATTAGCATATATGCAGACTAACAAGCTACATTTGAGCCTTTACCTATAACCATTTTCAGTCCCAAGTTCCTGTGTTGGTTAATTTTAATCTTTTAAGACTGTCTCTCTCCATTCCTGTTTTGTGCTAAAGTAAAGATTTAAGGGAGAAATCTTGACCAGCAGAATTTGTGCTGTCATGGCCCTGAGTGAGAGTAATTAACGGTCTTTCTCTGGTGTCTGAGCCTCTTTCTAGATTTATCAGGACCAATACAGAATTATGTATTGCCTTGGCCTTTCTCTATTATAAATTGTTTTTTTAAATATTTTATTTATTTACTCATGAGAGACACAGAATGAGAGAGAGAGAGAGAGAGAGAGAGAGAGATAGCGAGAGAGGCAGAGACACAGGCAGAGGGAGAAGCAGGCTCCATGCAGGGAGCCCAGTGTGGGGACTCCATCCCAGGTCTCCAGGATCGCGCCCTGGGCTGAAGGCGGTGCTAAACCGCTGAGCCACCCGGGCTGCCCATCTATTATAAATTGTTACAGAGTAGTTAATATCTCCAGAGAAAATGAGCTCATAACTACCTTAAAAGAAAGACACCAAACTGAAATATATATATATATGTATACATGTAAATATATACATAAATATGTGTACATATATTTCAGCATGAAATACACAGTTATAGGAAGGAACATGGTAACAACATGAACCAAAAACCATTCAAAAGGAACCATATGGAACTTTTACTTAATAATACCCATAAAGGTTAAAAAAAACAAAAACAAAACAGAAGATGGAATACATGTTACCAAAGATATTTAAATGTTGAAGGCAGAATGGAAAGATAAAAAAAAAATAGACAATAAAAAAAAAAGAAATTCTAAGATCAAGAGTATGGAAATATAAGAGCCAATGTTGGGATAACAGAAAGCACATAAGTAGAAAAGAATTCAAATAGGAAAAAATATTTGAAGGAAATATTGAAGAAACGTGATTCAGAAATAAGAATTCTGTTTGAAAGGGTCTATCAAATGTTAAACAGTTAATAAAATAAATAACCATGACCTGGATATACTATAGTGAAATTTGAAAAAGTCTGAACAGAAGGGAAAATGTAAAAGTATCCATATAGAAGTTTGACTCAAAGGAAAAGAATAAATTTAAAATAGGTTTTCTTGTCAAAAACATTGTACTCAAGAAGATAATGAAGTATTAAAATGTAGTTAATGGAAGAAAATTATTTTGAACTCACAATGTTACAGCCAGACAAATTTGTATTCAAATATGAGTTATGAATATAGTCTTACACATGTAATCCACATTGCTCATAATAAAAACAATTTTAGCTACTAAAGTATTATAATAATAAAAACCAAATATATGATTTGTTACAAAATACTTGGGAAGTAAAAAGAATACAATACCTGAATATTTATAATCAAAGACAGACTAAAGTAAAGGAGAAGAGAAAAATAAATATATGGATAAAACTCAGAACTAAATCCCAGGTATCATCTAAATAATGGGAAGACGGAGTGCAATACAAAAATACATGAATACATGTTTTTTATAAAGGAATTAAATAATAATTTAGAAATCAAATGGGAAAGTAATATAAATATGTATGTAGAGTGTGGGAAAGCACCATAAAATAAAACTGGCACAGCCAGTTTCTCATATAACTGGTGATAACAGATGTATGTATGTGCATCAAACCTACCAGTTAGAAAACTTTCGCATAGTATGTAAAAACAATGCATAGTTTTATTTTGTCTATAGGAGATCTTTTTAACACACACACAAAAAACGTACAGAGAGCTTGAAAATAGATTGAGAACATGAGAGACACCTAACTCTGGGATATGAACAAGGGGTAGTGGAAAGGGAGGTGGGTGGGGGGTTGGGGTGACTGGGTGATGGGCACTGAGGGGGGCACTTGGCAGGATGAGAACTAGGTGTTAGGCAATATGTTGGCAAATTGAACTCCAATTAAAAAAAATAAAGAAAATAGACTGATGAAATAAAGCACCCTAGGCAATTATAGACCAAAACTTTTGAGGTATTAAGTTTAACATCTATAAAAAATAGAATTATAGTTCAAAATGTCATAAGGTACAAAAATAATATATGCACATAATATATATAAAACTAGAAGCTATGTTCATTACTATTAAATATGCATATTCTAACACACCTTAAAATATATCAAGTGATAAATAATAGAAATACAAGAGAAATGATAAATCAGCATTGCAATTAGTAATTTTAACACACCATCCCCAGAAGTCTTAAATAGACAAAGCACACTGATAATAGCTCTAAATACTATTCACTAGACTGATTTATTAGATATACTTAGATTTCAATACAAACTGTGTATATCAATACACATTTTTTCCAAATACACAGGAAATCTTATAAAAGTAGATTCTGTATCAAGCCAAAAATTAAGCATCAGATACTCCAAAGGATTAATGTCTCATTTATTACTTTCTAGGACAATAATGCAATAAAGTTAAAATAGCAGCAAAAGTATACCTTAACAACAATTCAGTGGATATTGAAAAGAAGTATCTGTATGTTAAAAGGAAATATTTTTTAAATAAAAAAAATTATAAATGTACCATCTTAAAGTTGGATAAATACTTATAAAACTATCAGAAAAACAGTGTGTAGGTCATGATAAGGGGAATGAAAACCAGCCATGATTATAAATTATTCATATTGGAAAACATTTATGTTTATATTTGAAAATTTGAAAATATAGACAAGATTTTTTTTCTTTTTAAAATATTATATATATGTTTTTTTTTTCTTTTGGAGAACTAAGCTAAAAATCAATCTCTGTGGGTCCTTGGAGGATAAATGGAGGTTCTAAAATGTAAACCTTTTTTTTTTTTTTTAAGAGTTTATTTATTCGTGAGAGACAGAGAGAGACCGAGGGAGAAACAGGCTCCATTCAGGGAGCCCGATGTGGGACTTGACCCCAGGTCTCCAGGATCACACCTTGGGCCGAAGGTGGTGCTAAACGCTGAGCCACCTGGACTGCCTATGTAAAACTTTTTTTTTTTAATTTTTATTTATTTATGATAGAGAGAGAGAGAGGCAGAGACACAGGCAGAGGGAGAAGCAGACTCCATGCACCGGGAGCCCGACGTGGGATTCGATCCCGGGTCTCCAGGATCGCGCCCTGGGCCAAAGGCAGGCGCCAAACCGCTGCGCCACCCAGGGATCCCCATGTAAAACTTTTTAAGTACACACTTCTTGATCTCTCCACACTTCCTCAAGCTAATCCAAGAATAGAATTCTTCTATTACTCCACTGTGCTAATGACAACAAGAAATCAAAAAAGTGGAGGTTGAGCCAGGAACAAGTGTTCTAAGTGTAAATGGTACAAATCAAAACATTTGCCATTGCACAGAGAGCAAAGTTCAAGGATTGTCATTGTGATGTGATGTTTGTAGCGTAAAAATAAGTTTTTTCCTTCCCTCACTCACTCTAGGAGAATTATAAACTTAACTAATTTATATTCTCTTTACAAGCAAAAAAAATGGAGATTGACATATACATACCAATGATTATCTGAGCTTTACAAGTTGTTATTCCTCACTTGGATGTTAATAGGAGTCTTGTACATAATGCACTGCTTTGGACACTAAACAGAGGTAAGATAAACCTCTCCCTCAAAATTTAGTTCAGATCAATGTCAAGGATTTTACACATGCACCAAGAAACTATGAAAAGTTCTATATTCATAATGAGGCTTTCTATGGAGAGATAAAACTAACTTGGTGTTTTATGGTAGTTTTGGAGAAGAGCTGGGGCAAAGATTTCTATGCAGAATAGCCAAGGCTTTCATAATTTGAACCTCTTACCAGTGCCAAAGGAGGGAGCATTCAGGCAGGCCTTCCCAGATGTGGGGCAGAAGAGAAAGGGGTCATTGTAGGGCTTGAAATCTGTCAGCCAACAAACATCAAATAAGGAGTTGAACTCTATTACATGCCCATGTGTAATTACAAAAATTCTGACATGAACAATGTCAAATGGATTTCTTAATTTGTTATATGCAATATCATTTAGAAATGCCTACAGTGGGAGACAGTTACTGCCTTTCCCAAATACATACAGCGTAGTATATTTTCTTTACTTATTTAAACTTCTAATTCAGTATAAATACAAAAGGATTAAGTTTAGTTTTCTCCCTTTATAGCAGAACATAAAGCGTACAGGGAATAGGGTGATTAGTATTGAGGATAGAGTTAATTCTTAGCACTGTGTGATTTTTGACAAGTTCCAAGAGCTAAGACAGCCTCTCTTCTCTAATTTGGAAGTGATCTTTGCTGGTAGTTACTTCCCTTTATTATATTGAGCTTCAAATATCCATGTGAAACTATTTTTAAAATGTAACATGTGGCATAAATAAAAATGAGGTCCCCTTTATACAATTTTAACATATCTGTAAATTTCTTAAATGTTCATAGGCTAATTTTGTCTTCAAAATATTTGGTAGAACTAAGGAAAAAGAACCCAGGAAGAATTTGTTCATTTTGCATTTACTCTACCTTTATTTTGTTTATCTTAAATGTAGCCATCAGAACATTTTCAAACATAAAATAATCAGAATTATATACCTAGACATTCAGCTACTGGAACAAGAAGTATGATAGAAGCCTATAGGCATAGATAAGTTCACTATAGGTGTTCATTAATCATGTTAAAAAAATAAGAAACAAGCAAATCTCAAAAGCTAGACTACTCTTATACATGAATCAACACTTAAGACTACCAATAATTATATCATACCATGGGCTATTCTTGATTAGTTATTCTAACACTCAAAGAGAAAATTTTATAACTTGAAAGAATAGGAAAATGCTGTTTACTAATCCTAAACTGAATAATTACAATTTTTTTATATAATTTAAAATATGTAGTTGAGTATTGTGCAAGGGGGAGACATTCTCCCTGGGAAGGGACTATCCAACATGTTCTACTTACGATCCATAAGGTGCTGTTTGTATGAGTTAAGTTACATACTAGGACAAGTATCTTCTTTTTTTTTTTTTTTTAGATTTTATTTATTTATTTGAGAGAGAGACTGAGAGAGAGAGAGCATGAGCAGAGGGAGGGGCAGAGGGAGAGGAAGAAGCAGACTATCTGCTGAGTCAGGAGCCCACATGAGGCTGGGTCCCAGGAACCTGGGATTATAACCTGAGCCAAAGGCAGACGCTTAACTGACTGAGCCACCCTGGAGCCCCAAGGAAAAGTAACTTCTCATAAGACTGCAACACTCATTTAATGAGCCTGCTATTATTTGTCCAACTTTGTCCATATACTTAAGTAAAAAAAGTATGTTTCCGAATTAGTAATATCTGTGAAACTGTAAAAGATAAACTATAATAACTGTCAACAGGTGTTAAAATAATATATTGTTTTATTGCTAAAAGGACAAAGTGCTTATTTGAAAATGCTAATACTTAAAAAGAATGATTTCAGATATTTTGAAGGTTATGTAGCTTGAGGAGAATCTATTATAATGCGCCATCTTATGAAATCATTCATTTTCATAACACACTTGTACTTAAATACAGAATTTGAATAATTACTATTTGAAAAGCTTAAAATGCTATTATATGAATTTTACTTGCAGTATATGGTTATGGTACACAATGAATGCTATTGCGAATGTTCTATGCATTTAAACATTCAGTAAAAATATCTGCTCAACTGTTTAAATTACAAGTATAAACAGTATTCAAATATCCGTATGTTTATATACTGTATAGTCAGTACATATACTTAAAGCAACTAAATTGTTCTTGCTTAGCATTTCCCCTTATTTTTGAAATTGATTTTCTTTGCAAAGAAAAAATGTGAAGCTCACTTGGAGAAAATCTATGCCTTGGGGGCATTTTATAATGAATGACTTGGCTTTTTTTGTGAAAGTGCTTGTACTATTTTGAGAAATGGATATACAGTAGGATGGTTACCAGCAGTTTGCTTTGTTGTAATTTCTTAAAAGCAGCTTGCTGTGTTTTAGAGAATAATTGATTTTTTAAAATAGTACTCTCTTAGCTAAGGACTCATTTTATATCATTTTTCTTATTGCTTTAAAAAAAACCCAGATGTTTAATTACATATTGCAGCAGTATGCACAATTAAATTACACAGATGTATTTTTTCATTTTAGTTTAATATTCTTTTAAAATTAGGAGAAAATCAATTAATGATGAATATCTTTAGACTAGATTAAAATATTCAAGCCAAGTATTCTCAGTTACAATGTACTATAAAAAAGGTAAATAAACATACATGAAGCTCTGTGTCATTATTATTCTGAAAATACTTATGAATATTTCCCTGACTACCTACATCAGTTACTGAAAACCAAAGGTTTCATTAATTATTCTTCCTGCCATTACTGCCTCCATTTCTCTCTCTCTCTCTCTCTCTCTCTCTCTTTTTACCATTCTTGTTTGTTTGTTTTCCTATCCCTCTCCTATTCATTTTTCACCAATTAATTTGTCTGATAGACAAATCTTTATTTCTGTTGTGTTTTCATCAAGCCATATACCAAAAATACAGGCATTAGCACCAAAAACTACTTATTTATGTTTTAAGGTTTCATTTATTTATTCACAGGCGACACATAGAAGCAGAGACATAGGCAGAAGGAGAAGCAGGCTCCCTGCAGGGAGCCCAATGAAGGACTCACTCCCAGGACCCCTGGATCAAGACCTGAATGCCAAAGGCAGATGCTCAACCACTGAGCCCCCCAGGTGCCCTTCTCCAAAAACTATTTCTAGGAGAAAAATTAGTTTAATTAGTGAAACTTGTGTCCATAAAAATCACCAACTCATAGAATTAAAGTAATTCCCTCAACGTCATCTCTCTTTTCCTGAGGATTACTACTTTTTTTACCCATAATTAATAATTTCATTTAACTAATTTTCTATACTAGGCTTCATCTCTAATGGAGTCTTAGAAAAATATTATTTGATTCATATTTATGGACACCTTTCTCTTATTTCATGATTTTTGTGGGATTATAGAAGTTGCTATTTTGGTCAAGTTATCCTATCACAAATGAAAATATTCTCATTTATAATGTACTCTAGAATTTATAATGGATAAATGTACTTTTTGGTTGTTATTATAAAATTTCCATTAGTTTTAACATTACTTCAGGGTCTATTCCAGAGTTAGCCCTTGTTTGATGGCATATAATTCTGTTAGGTAGTTATGTGAAACAACTGATCACAATACTATATCAACCTCTAACATCAATATATCACAATTTCTAAAAAAAATAAAATAAAATAACACAATTTCTACCTTTAATTACATTTATAGTCCTCAAGATATACTTACATACTTTACACATATTAAAAAAAGATTTGTTGACCTTGCTGCATTCAACTTTTATGTATAGTCGACTATGTCATCTCTTTGATATAGTTTATTCAATATAAGTAATCATATTATTAATTCTAAAATTTGGAGATTATAAGGATCAAAAGGTTTTACTCCATTAGCTAATACCCAAAGGATATTAGGAATCTTTTACAGAGAGTTCATGGTAGTCCAACTAAGTCTTTGTGCAGATAAGGAGAATGAAGGGTAAGTGAGATTAAATGATTTCAATAGGATGTTTTAAAATCTACATTAATTTCTAACTCTATGGACAACTAAGTACACATTTCATTTATCTTCATGAATATCTAGAAAACAAATAAACATTAGAATGCATTGTCATCAAAATTGGGTTTCTGACAGATATTTACATAAATAATTATTACTGTCCTACAAAATATATAATTCTAAACATTGTTTTCTGGAAGGTGTTGAATTGTTTTTTATTTATAATCTTCTTATACAACCGATGCTGGTTTATAAATATTTAAAAAAAATTTTCTCTAGGGATTTATATTTTTAAAACATTTTAGTGGTATCTTCCTCACTGTACAGATAAAGAATATAAACAACAAAATACTTTAAAAATATATCTCCATGACAGGAAATAATAATCAGTGTCTCTCTTATAATCCACCATACTCTCTGCAGTGCATTGTGCACATAAATAATTCAGAAAATGTAAGCTATTCTATTTGTGATTTTTAAAGTATTATTGTATTTTTATTAATATTCACTAAAAATTAAAGCTTCCATCTTTGCTTCTGATAGTTTTCAGTCACTCTTATTTACCACGGTAAGTTTTCCACACTAAAATCTACACATAAAATAACAGCCTGTGGGACCAAAATTTAACCCCCTTTAAAAAAAGAAAACACTGGATAGTTCAGGAAAAATGGTAGTATAGGAAGTGCCAAGAATTTGTTTCCTCACCTAGACAAAAATTTCACTGGTGAAATATGCTTGATGTACATCTGTTGGAACTCTGGAATGTATTGAAGGTTTGCAACTTCCAAAGAGAGACTTGGATGGTAAATAGTGGTCAATTTGTAAAGTTGAATCAATTTTAGCTCTTAGCACAGTAGTGGCTTCCTTTCCCCAAACCCCATTGCAATGGCAGACATATTTCTGGAGCACCCAGACCATAACTTGAAGGAGCCAATGTGGGTTAAAATGATCCTGTCCTTCAAATCCAGAGATCTGTGCTCTGATCATCCATTGCTGATTCTGGTTGCAGAAATGCAGACAAAAAAAAAAAAAAAAAGAAAGAAAGAAAAAGAAAAGAAATGCAGACAAAGAGCCTGGTGGCCTTTTTTGTTATACCTCCCCTGCAGTTGTTTGTAAGCCAGATCCTCTTTTGGCTGAAATCACTTGCAGGGTACTTAAGGGTCAGCACCCTTGCCTCCCCTTTTATTTATCTGTTTTTCCCCATTTGGGGAGCCAGAAATTAAGGACTTAGACATAAAAAACAAATGCATACATGAGGAAAATTAGAAAGTGAATCACAATGTCCTGGAAAAGAGTCAGGAAAGACCTGAAGAGACCTTAAATTTATACCCCAGGCTGATCCTCAGCACAGTGATGGCCTACAAGAATCAGAAAAACAAAACAACATTAAAAGGGAAAAATGATGGGGAAGGCAGAGAATCTAATTTCCGGAGTTACCAAATTATTACATTCAAATGTCTATTTTTCAGCAATGACAACAACAAAATCACAAGGGAATAGGAAAAAACAAAACAAAAAATAGAAACAGGAAACTATAGCATATTCAAAGGAAAAAAAATCAACAGAAATAGTCCTTGAAAAGGCCCTGCAGGCAGATTTGTTAGACGAACACTTAAAACAAAGCTTTAAATATGCTCAAAGAACTAAAGTAAGAAGTGGAAAAAGTTAAGAAAATGATATATGAATAAACTGAAAATATCAAGAGGTTAAAAAACAAAAAAACTAAAAAGAGGCCAAAAATAGAGTCTAGAGTTGAAATACATAGTAACTGAAATGAAGAATTCAAAGGTACATTTGAGCAAGCAGAAGAATCAGTGAATTTGAAAATAGGACAATGGAGATAATCCAGGTTGAGGAATAGAAAAATAAAAGACTGAAGAAAGCCTAACAACCCAAGGAACCTGTGAAACCCTAGGTACTTTGCTCTTGAACTCTCATAAAGGCAGAGCTCTCCGTGCATTAGCACACTCTCTGTCTCTACTTTCAATCTGCCTGTATGGCCCTTGGGCATGGCATGTATCCTCCAGGACTTGTGGTTAATTAACCCTGTTTCTTTAAAGTTCCTTAATGGTTGTTGCCAAGGTGCATCTTGCAATCATAAGAACCACAAAGGCCAGTCCTTCCACAACTGGTCTTGGTTGAGGAAATGTCTGTAGGGGCTGCCCCAAGTAGTACCAGCCCTAGCTGACAGGATTCCTAGCTGACAGGATTCCTAGCTGATAGCATTCCTAAGTATAGGCTGACACCAATACAATCACACTTGGGGTTTTCAAGCATAGATATGCAATTCCTCAGACCTCAGTGCAGGGAAATGTGGGGAAGTGCAAATTTAATATTGTAATATACATATAATGTTACAAATTACACATGAACTGATATAATATAAATTTGACATGGATTGTAATGAGTTAAAGTGCTATATGGTAAACTCAAGGCTGACAACTAATGAAAAAGAGAACCATAATTAGTAAGTCAATTAAGAGATAGAAATGGAAAGCCAGAAACTTCTCAACTAATCCAAAATACAAAATGAAGAAATAAGAAATATGGAAGAGAATAAAGAAAAAAAGTCAAAAGTTGATATATTCAAACAACCATATTGAACATTGCTTTATTGATCATTATATTAAATATAAATTCATAAACCAATTAAGATGTGGAGATTTTCATGGTGGATAAAAAAGCAAAACATCTATATTTTGTATACAAATTGGTTGATAAAGTTATTCGGGTTTTCTCTTAAGCATTAAGATATGCTTTTTTGACTGCTTCTTCAATTAATTACTGAGAAAGGAATGATAAAATCACCAATCACAATTTTAAAGTCTTATTTTCCTTTTATTTGTGTGAGTTTTGCTTCCCTTATTTTAAATATTTGTTCACAAGTGTATACATATGCATATACATACACTTATACAATTGTTTATTGATGAATGCACTTTTTGTCATTGTAATGTTATTTCCTAAATATTACTTTGTCTAATATTTATAAAGCCCTTTCAGTTTTCTTACCATTATTATTTAGTATTTGCATTTTCCATCTCTTCACTTATTTATCTTTTTATAAATTGGTTTGTTAAAATTTGTATTATTGACCAACTCTACTGTTTTGTTCAGTTTTATTTCATTAGATTATCTCTTTGTTTAATTTTCAATCTTTTTTCCCAGTAAAATCATTAGTGGAATGTACTGTGGTATTTTAAATTTATATCCCAAGACAATACGAATGGCTTCAACATATAAAAACCTTTTACAAATAATGAAAATATATGCAAACCGACATTACATGGGAATAAGTTAATTTCTTTAAAAAGAAAAAAATACATACTATGAGTTATAGAGAAGGAATAACCTTTTTAGTATTAAAATATACAAATTAAGCAATAATGAGATGATATTCTCTCCCTACTTGACTTGAAAGAATATTGAATAAAGACAATACTTCAAGGAAATGAGCTATACATATGGCTACACTGATCCCACAATTCGAGAGCATTAATCGGCAATGCTCCAATTACCAAAAGATCTAAAATTAAACATGTACTTTATATCAATAATATCCATTTCATGAATCCAAAAATAAAATAAATAAAATAAAATAAGAAAGCTGTGAACAATGGTTGGACCAAAATAAATTCATTTTTAATTGTTTATATTGCTACTTTGGACACAAACTAAATGGCTAACATCAAGAAAACACCTGATCAGCTTACAGTATCTTATAAAATGGTATGTATTTAGTCTGCAAAATACTGTCGTTAGTATAATTCTGAAATAATTTAAAGTCATCATTATAGAAGTGGAATATTAATGTTCTAGAACAGCTTATAGAGGGTATTCTAATTTTATTTATTTTTTCTAACTTTAGAAATACATTTATTCTAATATATTTATATGACCAGAAGTAATATGTAGATCAAAATAAAAATATTAACCAAAATATTATTGTGGTTGTTGTTGGGGTCAAAATTCATTTTAATTTTCATTTATTTGTTCGTTTTCTTCTTCTTTCTATATAAATAGTAGCTATTTAAATTTGTTTGACAGCAAATAAAACCACACACAAATTGTTAAAATAATTAACAGAAGTTGATGTATGTATGCCATAGTACAACTCAAACAGTATTAAGTAGCGTCGCTGTAGCATACACAAAAAGCCAAAATTTAAATCAACAGAAAAAGATCACCTGGATGACTCAGTAGTTGAGCAGCTGCCTTTGGCTCAGGTCATGATCCTGGGGTCCTGGGATCGAGTTCCGTATCAGGCTCACTGTGGGAAGCCTGCTTTTCCCTCTGCCCAGGTCTCTGTCTCTCGATCTCACTCTCTGTCTCATGAATAAACATATAAAATCTTAAAAAAAATAAATCAACAGAATTACTTTAAAAATATTCCAAATGAAATACAAGTTTGTTTCCAAGTCTCCCAGATATAACAGACAGTACTTGTTAATATCTTAATAATATTCTTTTATTTATTCTTACAAGGGATTGACCTAAATCTGTTGGTATAATTTTTAAACTTTTAATACTAATAATTTTGGTTTCACTATGTGATTTCATATTCTTCTTGATATAAGCTGTTAAATATTGTAGCTTAGTTCAGTATTTATTCCTTTTGTACAATGAATCCTTCTACGTGGCTATGGAAATACTTAAGGAATATAATTTTTTTGTTCTGTTTTGAATTATTGTAAGGATTATGAGTACTGTGGTTGTGATCACTGAAATTTGGGGAAAAAAACGCTAAAAGAAAGTTTCTTATTTAATGTTGATCATTATAGTTTATATCAAGTCAAATTCTGGGTAGATATTCAGAGATGGGTAATATGTGACTGGTACTCTTTAGATCCCTGAATCTTGCATACAAACTTGTCATATATTTGTGGCATAAATTTTTAAATACATACACACATAATAAATTCATTTTAAAAATCAAAGGATTTGAAAAGACAAATAAGTAATTCTCAAATCCTTTGATTTAGAAGTTCTCCTTACCAATAGATTCTGTATATATTTAGAAGACAATTACGCGTGTATACACACACAAAATAACTTTCCATTTTCTTATATAACATTTCAGATTAAGTGTACGGCAAATTATTTTCTAACTAGGAAACAAAGCCTCAAGATCATAAAACTCACTGCTAGCCAGTAAATTTCCTCAATAAAGAATGCCAGATTGAATTTCTGCTGCACGAGGGCAGCCCTGGTGGCACAGCGGTTTAGCGCCGCCTGCAGCCCGGGATGTGATCCTGGAGATCCGGGATCGAGTCCCACATCAGGCTTCCTGCATGGAGCCTGCTTCTCCCTCTGCCTCTCTCTGACTCTCTCTGGATAGATAGATAGATAGATAGATAGATAGATAGATAAATAAATAAATAAATAAATAAATAAACAAACTATCTTTAAAAAAAAAAGAATTTCTACTGCATGATTCTGAAAATATAGGACCTTGGTTTTAGAAACGGATTCCACAAAGTAAAATTATGGTACAATGTAGTAGAAAGCCATAGTCCTTTTTAAAAAATTACTTGAGAAATAAGGCATTTTTAATACATATAAATGAGGATATCAATTTGATGTTAAGAAAGAAAATATTTTGATGAAAGTGGTTCAGATAAATTTTGTATAAAAATGATAATAGGAATTGTAATCATGGTAGATAACTCAATTACCTAAAAATATACACATTGAATAACTGGAATAAGAGTGATAAAATTTGGCATATATTTCTTCTTTAAATTCCATGCACATGTTTAACTGTTTTTGTCAGAATCACTGAAACTCCCAAATCAGGCCTAATGCAACCTCATATATTAGTGCATTCTACCATTGTCCATCTATATACTACCTGAATTTAATAATTTAGAACTTTTTTTTCAAAAAAATCATAATTTAAATGGGCTTATTTTAAAAAAATCCTATTATTTGGATCTTGAGTAACAACCACATATATAATGATAAGGAACTGTGAATAAAATCTTCAATCAATATGATATAACTTGGAAAATGATTTACAGTTTGCATTAATCTCAAACTTGAGATATTCAAGTTGTTTAGCCATGTACTTATCACTTACTTTGGTGTCCTGATAAAAATGAAAACTTAACTATATATTTATCTGCTGCCTAAACTCTTTTCCCTCCATCCCAACAAATACCATCACTTTGAGATTCGGATATAGCTGATAAAAATATGGGCATCTGAAATAGGCTATCCCCACTTCTGGTTTCTGCTTCAAATATAAAGAGCTCTGAAGTTGTCACTCCCAAACTTAAAATAAGCAAAAGGCTGAACAAATTAAAATACAACTCTTCTTATATGCAACAGAGAACTGAGGTGACAGGGTAAACTGATGTCCTAAAAACTGAAAAAAAAAATTCAAATACAGAGAATCACAGCATACCTGGAGTAGAAGCCACTAGAGTCAGTAACAGGTAAGAAAAATTCAGTAATTGACTGATATATGGATGGTGAGGCTGAACTAGCTTGAGAGTTAAAAACTCCTAGAGGAATAGACATTTGGTTGCTTCCATATTTTCATTGAAGCTAAGAGCCCATCAGCTTCTTATTTTGATACTAGAGAAATATTCCCTCTTGCTTTTAGAAAGTAAATGAAAAAAGTAACCATATTGATATATGGCCAGAACATTCTTTTCTCAATAGCAAAGTCCTGCCCTCAGAGGAAGCTACTTCATCAGAATCTAATATATTGTAGAGGAAGGGCAATTAATAACTTGAGCCTTTCTAACCACTCTGTCACACATATGGAGAGGAAAAAATGGTAAGAAACTCTTCTAAAGATCACAGCCTAGGGACTCTTGGTCATTAAAAACTAGGACCTAACCATGTACTTATAGAATACTTCCTCTCCCTAATACTTTGACACGTATCAACAGTACTCCAATATAACAATGGATTACAACTGAGAGAGCTGTTAGAAACAGATTTTAAGAAGTTTCTAAAGAGACCCAAAGGGAACAATGGAACCATAAATAAAGACATTAAAGGAAATGAAACCCTTGACACCTACAGCTACATTAAACATAGCCCAACTCAATATATTTATATATTAAAAATAAATATAAAACTTCACATTGAAAAGTTATTTATCTCCCTTTACAGTAACCAATATCATGTCCAAATTTCAACAAAAAATTACAAGGCATGGTAAAATCCAAGGAAAACACAATCAAAAGAGATAAAGCAAGCATTAGAAACACACTAACATGTGGCAGAAATCTTTAAAGTTATCAGAGCTGAAATTGAAAATAGCAATGATAATAGGCTATACTCTCTACTGGAAATAGTGGATGACTTTCAAGAACAGATGTGCAGTGTAAGCAGAGTAAAGGAAACTTTGATAACAAATCAAAAGCGAATGTTAGAGACCAAACACTGTAAAAGAAATGAAGAATTGCTTTGATTGGCTCCTCAGTTGACAAGACACAGCTGTGGAAAGAATAAGTGAATTTGAAGATATGTCCATAAAAGCTTCCAAAACTGACAGGCAAAAATAAAAATAAGAATGAAAGATTAAAAATTTTTTAATAAAAGAATAAAATGTAAAATATGGAATATTCAAGAAGCATGAGAAAAATTACAAAATGTATTACATACATGTAACAGAAATAATAAAGATGAAGAGAGAATGGAGTAACAAGTATTTACAGTAATAATTGTCAAGAAATTTCCAAAATTGTAAAACATACTAAAGTTCAAATTCAGGAACTTAGATGAAATACAGCAGAATTAAGAACCAAAAATCTACACTAGGCATATCATAATCAAACTTCAGAAAACCAAAGACAAAAAGAAAATCTTGAAAGATGCTGGTGATCTGGGAGAGATCTTACCTAGAGAAGATGATAATAATTACATTGTCTCTTCAAATGTCATGCAAGTAAAAAGAGTGGAATAAACTAAAGTGTTGAAAGAAGAAAACTCATCACTTTAGAATTTTATATGCAGTGAAATTATCCTTCAAAAGTAAAGGAGAAAAATACTTTGTCAGACAAACAAAAAAAATGAGGGAACTTAATGCCAGTAGACCAGACATGCAAAAATATTAAAATAAGTAAGGAAAATCTGTCAGAAATTCATATCTAAGTAAAAAATGAGATCATTAGAGAAGAAATAAATATAAGTAAGATACTTTTAAAATTTTTCTTCTAAGCTGCTCAAATGGATAACAATTCAAAATGATAATAAAACAATAGATTAGGTGATTTTTAACTGATAGATGAGTGAAATGAATGACATCTAGTGAGTAAGATATGGAAGCATTCAGTTATAAGCTACCTATAGTCCCTGTGACGTGATACAGTGCTATTTGGAAGTGGATTTAGATTACTTGTAGACATGTATTGCAATATTTAGACAATCATTTAAATTATATATATATATATATATTTTTAAAGATTTTATTTATTTATTCATGATAGTTACACAGAGAGAGAGAGAGAGGCAGAAACACAGGCAGAGGGAGAAGCAGGCTCCATGCACCGGGAGCCTGACATGGGATTCGATCCCAGGTCTCCAGGATCGCACCCCGGGCCAAAGGCAGGCGCCAAACCGCTGCGCCACCCAGGGATCCCTAAATTATATTTTAAAATATATTTAATATGCTAAGACAGAAGAGAAAATAAAATCATATAAAACAGTTAAAACAAGAGAAAAAAAGCAAAAAAAAAAAACAAATTCAATAGGTAGGAAATGGTTACAAACATGGTAGATAGTAATCCAGCAAATAGACACTTTATTATTTTTTTCATATTTTTATTTAATTCGAGTTAGTTAACATATAGTGTAATATTTGTTTCAGGAGTAGATTGTAGTGATCCATCATTTAAATATAACACTGAGCGCTCAACACAACAAATACCCTCCTAAATACCTATCTCTCAGCGCATCCCCTGCTCATATCCTCTCCATCAACCCTCAGTTTATTCTATAGAGCTAAGTGTCTCTTATGGTTTGCTTTCCTATTTCTTTCTCTCTCTCTTTTTCCCCCTTCCCATATGTTCATATATTTTGTTTCTAACATTCCACATAGGAGAGAAATCATATGATATTCTTCTTTCTCTGACTGACTTATTTTGCTTATCATACTACACTCTAGCTCCAACCACATTGTTGTAAATGGCAAGACTCCCTTCTTTTTGATGGATGAGTAATATTACATATATACATTCTGCTTCTTCTTTATCCATTCATCAGTTGATGGACACTTAAGGTTTTTCCAAAATTTGGCTATTGTTGATAATGCTGCTATAAACATCAGGGTAAATGGGCCCCTTCAAATCAGAATTTTGTATCCTCTGAGTAAACACCTAGTAGTACAATTGTTGGGTCATGGGGTAGTTTTATTTTTAACTTTCCTCAGAAAGTTAAATTTCTCATACCATTTTCCAAAGTGGTTACACCACTTTCTATTCCCACAAACAGTGCAAGAAGGTTCTCCTTTTTCTGCATCCTTGTCAACACCTGTTGTTTGTTGTGTTACTAATATTAGCCATTCTGACAGGGGTGAGATGGTATCTTATTGTGGTTTTGATTTGTATTTCTCTGATGCCAAGTGATGTGAGCATTTTTTTTATGTGTCTACTGGCCATTTGTGTCTTCTTTGGAGCAATGTCTGTTCATGTCTTCTGCTCATTTCTTGACTGCATTATTTATTTTTTGGGTGTTGAGTTTGATACATCCTTTATAGATCTTGGATATTAGTCCTCTGTCTTACATGCCATTTGCAAATCTCATCACCCATTTCATTGGTTGCCTTTTAGTTTTGTTGACAGTTTTCTTCACCATGCAGATGCTTTTAATCTTAACGAAGTTCCAATAGTTCAGTTTTGCTTTTGTTTTCCTTGCCTTTGGAAACATGTCTGGCAAGAAGTTGCTGTGGCCGAGGTCGAAGAGGTTGCTGCCAAAATCCTCTAGTATTTTGATGGATTCCTGTCTCACACTTAGGTCTTTCATCCATTTTGAGTTTATCTTTGTGTAAGGTACAAGAAAATGGTCCAGTTTCATTCTTCCACATGTGGCTGTCCAATTTTCCCAATACTATTTATTGAAGAGTCTGTCTTTTCCATTGGGTATTCTTTCTTGCTTTGTGGAAGATTAGTTGACCATAGAGTTAAAGATACATTTCTGGGTTTTCTATTCTGTTGCATTGATCTGTGTGTCTGTTTTTGTGCCGGTACCACACTGTCTTGATGACTACAGTTTTGTAATATAGCTGGAATTGTGATGCCCCCTTTCCATTTTGTATTCAAGTTTGTGTTTGAGGGATGAGGCAAACATAAGGTTCTCCTACTACTCTGCCTTCTTAATGCCTCCAGGTCAAAAATCACTTTAGATGTAAATGGTCTAAATTCACCAATTAAAAAAATAGTGGACAAAAGAATAAGACCCAACTACTGGTGTCTGTAAGACACCCACTTTACTTTTTTTAAGTTTTTAGTTAAATTCCAGTTTGTTAACGTAAAGTATAATGTTAGTTTAAGGCATACAATATAGTGATTCAACAATTCCATATAACACTTGATTCTTCTCACAATATAGCGATTCAACAATTCCATATAACGCTTGATTCTTCTCACAACAAATACACTCCTTAATCCTCATCACCTATTTAACCCCCCCCACCGTAACCATTAGTTTGTTCTCTATAGTTAAGAGTATATGACACCTGTTTTAAATATAGAGACAGTGATACATTAAAAGTAAAGGAATAGACAACTATATGGCATTCTAATATTAACCATAAGAAATCTGAAGTTAGCTATATTAATTTCAGACAAAAGAGGGAGACTTCACAAAAACAAAAATTATCAGGGGTAAAGAGAAACATTGCATAATCAGAAAAGGACTGGTTTTGCAAGACATACCAATCTTTAATGTGTATGCATCTAACAACGGAGCATGAGAATATTGGGGTAAAAACTGATAGAGTTATGATGTGATCTAAACTGTACCCCCAATTCATATGTTCAAGTCTTTACCCCCAGTACCTTAGAATGTAACTATAGTTGATGAGAAGGTCTTCAAAGATGTAATTGCTACATTACAATGAATTCATTAGTGTGGGCTCTAATCCAATAGAACTCGGGTCTTTATAGGGAGATTAGGACACAAACACACACAAAGGAAAGACCATGTGAAGACCATGTGAAGATACAGGGAGAAGATAGCCACCTGTATGCCAAGGATATAGGCCACAGGAAAACAAACTAACAAACAAGACTGCCAATACCTTGGTATCAGACTTTTAGCTCCAGGATTGTGAGAAAGTAAATTTCTCTTGTTTAAGCCACTTACCTCTATGGCACTTTGTTATGGTAGCCCAAACAAACTAATGCAAACTGCAAGGAGAAATAGTTAAATCCACTATTATAGTTGGAAACTTTAACAGCCCTCTTTCAGTAATTGACAGATTCAGCAGGCGGAAAATCAGTGAGGATATAGTTGAACTGAACAGCGACCATCAATCAACTGGACCTAATTGACATTTATAGAACATTTTGTCCAACAATAGAACACACATTCTTCTCAGGCTTATGAGAAATATCCACCAGAATAAACTACATTCTGGCCCTTAAATATGTCTTAACAAATTAAAAAAGAAATAGAAACCCTATAAAGAATACTCTCAGAACACAGTGGAATTAAAGTAGAAGTCAATAGCAAGAAAGATACCTGAAAAAACCTAAAATACTTGGAGACTAAACAACTCACTCCTAAATTACATAAAAATAAAAGAAGTCTGGAAAGAAACTAAGAAATAGACAGTCACAAGTCCAGACTACCAGTTTTACCAAGTATGGCATGGATAATCTACGTAAATTAGTGGTTCCTCAATTTCCATAATTGAAAAAAGAAATTACATATTCTTTCAGGTTGGTAGAGGTAATTAGACATAATGAAATTAATTCAACTTAAGGTAGAATTCTTTTTATTTATTTTTATTATTTTTTAAAAGATTTTTTAAAATTTAGTTTTGAGAGAGAGAGAGAGACAGAGCTGCAGCAGGAGGAGAGGCAGAGGGAAAAACAGGTTCTCTGTTGAGGCTCAATCACAGGGCCCTGGGATCAGGACCTGAGCTGAAGGCAGATGTTTAATAGACTGAGCCATCTGGGTGTCCTGAATTCTTTTTAGATAGCCAATCAACAGCAGCTTTTATTAATGTAATACTTTACATATACTATTGGCTTATTATTTTTTAAATTTAAATTCAACTAGCCAACAGAAAGTACATACTTAGTTTCAGATGTAGTGTGCAATGATTTATCAGTTGCATATAACAACCAGTGTTCATCACATCACATGCCCTCCTTAATGTCCATCACCAAATTACGCATCCCCCCACCCTCTTCCCCTCCAGCAATCCTCATTTTGCTTCCTACATTTAAAGTCTCTCTTGGGTTTCCTTCCTCTGATGACTTCCCATTGAGTTTTCCCTTCCTTACCCTATGATCCTCTGCACTATTTCTTATGTTCCACATGAGTGAAACCATATAATTGTCTTTCTCTGATTGACTTCTTTAACTCAGCATAATACCCTCCAGTTCCATCCACATCAATGTAAATGGTAAATATTCACCTTTTTTTTTTGTGGCTGAGTAACATTCCATTGTATATCTATACCACATTCTCTTTATCCATTCATCTGTTAATAGACATATCAGCACTTTCCACAATTTGGCTATTGTGGACATTGCTGCTATGAACATTTGGGTGCAGGTGCACCCTCAGATCACTACATTCGTATCTTTGCGGTAAATACCTAGTAGTGCAATTGCTGGGTTGTAGGATAGCTCTATTTTTAACTTCTTGAGGAAACTCCATATCATTTTCCAGAGTGGCTGCACCAGCTCATATTCTCACTAACAGTGTACAAGGCTTCACCTTTTTCAGCATCCTCACCAACATTTTTTGTTTCCTGTCTTGTTGATTTTAGCCATTCTGACTGATATAAAGTGGTATCTCATTGTGGTTTGGGCTTGTATTTCCCTGATGCCAAGTAATGTGGAGCATTTTTTCATGTCTACTAGCCATTTGTCTCTTCTTTGGAGCAATGTCTGTTCATGTCTTCTGCTCATTTTTTGACCGCATTATTTGTTTTTTTGGGTGTTGAGTTTGATAAATTCTTTATAGATCTTAGATACTAGCCCTTTATCTAACATGTCATTTGTGAATATCTTCTCCTATTTCATTGGTTGCCTTTTAGTTTTGTTGACTGTTTCCTTCACTATGCAGAAGCTTTTAATCTTGATGAAGCCCCAATGAACTATTGTGGCTGGCAAGAAGTGGCTATGGCCGAGGTCGAAGAGGTTGCTGGAAAAATCCTCTAGGATTTTGATGGATTCCTGTCTCACACTTAGGTCTTCCATTTTGAGTTTATCTTTGTATAAGGCATGAGAAAATGGTCCAGTTTCATTCTTATACATGTGGCTGTCCAATTTTCCCAACACCATTATTTTTTATTTTTAATATTTTATTTTTCATTTATTCATGAGAGACACAGAGAGAGAGAGAGAGAGAGAGAGTGAGAGAGAGAGGCAGAGGCACAGGGAGAAGCAGGCTCCATTCAGGGAGCCCCACATGGGACTCAATCCTGGGTCTCCAGGATCACACCCTGGGCTGAAGTTGGCACTAAACCGCTGAGCCACCTGGGCTGCCCCCCAACACCATTTATTGAATAGACTGTCTTTTCCATTGGATATTCTTTCTTGCTTTGTGGAAGATTAGTTGACCATAGAGTTGAGAGTCCATTTCTGGGTTTTCTATTCTGTTGCATTTTTCTGTGTGTCTGTTTTTGTGCTGATACCATAGTATCTTGATGACTACAGCTTTGTAATATAGCTTGAAGTCTGGCATTGTGATTTCACTATCTTTGGTTTTCTTTTTTAACATTCTTCTGGCTACTGGGGTTATTTACTTATACATGACGGAGAAGACAATCATGAGAACCTCCAATTTGTGGCCAAGTCAGACAAAAATGTAGATAATCTGGGATTCACTATTTGTGATAGGTATCGAAAGTAGGAGCCAGTTTTATGGAGCTGAGCCCTTAATCTGTGTGGTTTGTGCCAACACAGATTGCCCATAATTGAATTATAGGGCACTCTGTTGGTATCTGGAGAGTTAGAGCCTTGTTTGGTATGGAAGTTGTTGGCATTTGGTGTCATAAGTGAAATATTCTCTGAGTATAGAACGAAACAGGCAGGTTTTTTCCATGTAGTAGCACAGTATTTGGCTAATAATAGGCATTCAATAAATGCCAAAGGGATGTTGAATTAATAAATTAAAAATGTACTTCTTGCATCTCAGGTTTCTGTAAAGCTGAAAATTTTGAAAAAAAATATTTCTATTGAGGTTCATAATACAATGGAAGAAAGTCATTATCCAATTTACCAACATAATAAATGCCCCATCCCTTTCATTGATTTATGCCCTACTTTAGGCACTGGGAGAGCAGTGAACAAATTATTGAAATTCTTGCCCTCATGGAAATTATATTCTTATTCATAGACACACATCTAGTAAATCCCTATATGACATAAAGTTAAGTGGTTTCATGTGCTACTGAAATGTTAATACCTAACAGAATTCTTGCCTGACCCTTAAATTGAGGTCTCTATTATATGCTGTCAAATAATACTGCATAGCTTTTCTTCTTAACTTTTACCAAATTACATTTATACTTGTGTAATTATTTTAATATATGCTTCACCTGTTAAATTTTAGTCTCCATGAGAGCAGAAGTCAAAAATGTCACTTAAAAAATATTTTATGCTCATGTCCAGCAATGTCTCTCATACAGTAACAACCAAAGGAACATTCATTCAAGAAGTGAATGAATGAATGTATTAATTGGTGGCTTTATTTATAGTCTTCAACTCTGTGAACTTAGAATAATTAATGATATTGCATATGGTAGAGCCAAGATTAAAAAAAAAATAAACAACTTGTTCAAATAATTTGCATGATAGCATTAAGAAGAAAACTTGGCCCTTCTGAATATAAATACAACTAATTTTTTCCCATACCATGTAGACCCACTGTGTTAAAGAAATGCCAAAATTTAAATCAAATTCTAACAAACTGTATTATGCATATTATGTGCAGGTTAAAGCAGTAGAAAAACAATGAACTACACAGTTCTTGTGCTTGGCTCAAGATCACTGTTCTTGGGTGGCTCAGTTTTTTAAATGTCTAATAGTTACTAATAGTTATTAATTTCAACTGAGGTCATGATCTCAGGGTGGTGAGATCAAGTCCTGTGTCAGGCTCCACAGTTGGCAGGTAGTCTGTTTGAGATTCCCTCCCTCTACCTCTCCCACTCTCCCAACTCCCATGCACACACTCTCTCAGTCTAAAATAAATAAATATATCTAAAAAAAACCCTGTTCTTAGAAGGTTATAACATACTATCAGCATCCTCCCTAAAAACTCTATCATAGTATTTATTAAAATGCATTATGTCGGGCAGCGCCAGTAGCTCAGTGGTTTAGCGCCACCTTCAGCCCAGGGTGTGATCCTGGAGACCCAGGATCAAGTCCCACATTGGGCTCCCTGCATGGAGCCTGCTTTTCCCTCTGCGTGTGTCTCTGCCTCTCTCTCTCTGTGTGTGTCTCATGAATAAATAAATAAATAAATAAATAAATAAATAAATAAATAATAAATAAATAAATTGCAAAGAGGTTTTAAAAAAAGGTATTATGTCAATAGTATCTTAAATATATCAATAGGTTTGAAAATATTTACCCAGAAAAGGACACTTCAGTTCCCACCATACACACTTACCCTCCAAAGCAGTGAAAAACTGTGAAAATGTTAAAATAACTTTAAATTTCAAGTTCCATGTAAAATGCAAGATAATGCTATTCTGATAATTTTATGCATATAAACCTTTTATGCAAATGAGATACAGTCCAAGAGAGTTAATCATCTTCAGTTTCCATTGCCTGAATTTATACTTTTATTTTCTACTTGCTATCATCACAGGATGTCATTCTTTCCATTCTTCTCTTGGTATATTGTTTGGTCTATTTTTAATCTGGTCTTGGCTATCTCAAATTTATAACTTTATGCATATAAAGAATAAGTAAAGCTGAATATATTTATGATTTCCCTTGAGTGAAAGCATGACAATTAATTTCAATATTATTATGTCCTAGGAATTTCAGATTTATTGGTTAATCCAGTATTTATACCAAAATATCCCTTATCTATGAACTATATAGCAAGCATACTGTCAATATTAATAAAATCTGAAAACCATTTTGAATTACATGAGGAAACCAGATATTATTTTTGGTGATATTTCATATAATATTTTTGGTAATTATGGTTACTAACATATTTATGAAATATAGATTGATAGAAATGCAAACATTTCCTCTGCAAAATTTGCAAAGCAAAACAGACTGTTTTGTCTGTTTCATTCCACCAGAGTGTGGACTACGGGAGAGCAAGGATATTTTCTGTTTCATTTACTCTTCTAGCATTGAGAACAATGCCAAGCATGTGAGAGGTACTACATTTTTTTTGTTCTTTTTAGTGAAAGACCATTAGATAATTTCCTATAGCTTAGTAACACTAAGAGTAATTTGTATAGCCATTGTTTTAGCTAAAACAAACAAAATAATGATAGAATACACTTCTTGAGAATTCATCATTGTATGAATTAAGAAGTGAAATTCTGTAAATCCACATTTTAATTCATCACAACTGAATAACACAATGTGTCTGTGTGTTTTGGCAAGCTAAAATACAAGAATTTAGGTTCACCTGCTTGCTAATGAGGTGTTCTGCAAAGAACGCAGCAGGTTGCAGGATGTGTATTAACCAGGGAACTAAAAAAAAAAAAAAGCAACTTTAATGTTTTAATTAGATTGAGAAGATAGAGACTGAGATTAATTTACAATATACTCTATTATTTGTCATGAGTGACATATTTTTATTGTTGTTCTGTTTGCTGACAATTCAATTTAAAGAAATAAAGGCCCTTAGTGTCACTATTTTACAATTGAGCTTTTTACCCATATGAAAAGTAACCTTTTTGTCGGTTTGAACATCCTGAGAAATGTTATAAATATAGCTGTGAAAAATCATTAAATTTGGATGAAGTTTAATGTAGGAAAGAAGGAATTCTCATTAACTGTACCTAGTGGTAGATTTACTGTGAAGCTTGAAGGTCAAGGCCCTTCACTTGCTTGAGCCAAGCCCAAGGCCCTGAGAGGGGCCCTAGTGATATATCCACATGGTCATCTGCTTTTGGAGTTAGGAAAAGGTATTTCATTTTAATCCTGTAGATCTAACGTTTTTGCAGCAATAATCTGAAAACATCTTTATGGTAAAAATATTTCCAAGATAATTTCTATGGCATTATAATTATCATGAAGATACCACTGTCACTGATGTGTGTGGGTTTGAAACTTTACATATATTTTATATATAAGTTGGCTTTGCACATCATATCATATAATACACACAGAATCATATGTGTGTATCATATAAAAATATCTATAAAGTTATCCACCAATAGCTTTATTATAGATCTTGCTTGTATTGTTTTTGGAAATGGACACCACAGTTTGGAGACTTCTGCCATTTTTCATTTGCTCCTCAGGGGCTTTAAATAAGATTTATATAATTTTCAAAGTTGGAAATATCCGCACAAGTCTAGTTGTACAAGCTTGAGTTTTCCATTTTTCACAGGAATTTTTTTTCTCATCTATCTAGAATCCTTGGCAGAGATGGGTTTTCTTTTTCCCTGTGTTATAACTGAAGATTTTTCATTTCCAAATCACAGTCTTTTGCTGAGAAAGTAGCCTCCCAGAATACCAGTTTAAGAGAAATCCTTACTTCCTTCTCTCTGCTTCACATGGGACAAGGTCAGGTTTCTTACCCTTGCATGAGAGGGACAATCTCAGTATCTGTTTATTTTGTTTGAATTTATCTCCTGATAATTGATGGAATTCAAATGAGTCAACAGATTATACATAAAAATCACTTTCTATTTAGCAAAAAAATCCCACCCAACTATAAGATTATGCATGTGTGAATATGTATGATGTATACACACACACAATATTACTTTTCACTTTATATTATACTTTATAGATTAGAGTGATAATGATTTATTACATAAGTTTTGGTCTTTTTTATTTTTTAAGTTTTTTTTCAAGATTTTATTTTTATTTGAGAGAGAGAGAGAGAGAGTACAGCAGGGGGAGCAGTAGACAGAGGGAGAAGCAGGCTCCTCGGTGATCAGGGACCCTGCTGTTGGGCTTGAACCCAGAACTCCAGGATCATGACCTGAACCAAAGGCAGGTTTAATTGACTGAGCCACCCAGGTGCCCTTTGGTCATTTTAAATCAAGCTGTTTTTTAGATGTAAGAAACATTTGTATGTGTGTCTGATGCATACTTTTTCAATGTTGTATTTACAAAGATGATCAAAGTTTTTCGAGTTTTGAAAATAAAGAGTGGACTTTGTGTTGTTTTGGATCAAAGATTTGATTTGCATTTAACTGTAAGTTATTTTTCCATCCTTTATACAAACATAGATTAGACTTTCAAATGAAAGTGAAGAGAAAAAAACAAAATCCATAATATATCTTTCAGTTAAGTAGAAATACTTGAAAGAACTATCTATTCATTAATGATATTATAAGTAAAAACATCTGTGATAAGATATATTATTGTGGTTGATTTAGCCTAACATTATGTAGAACGCAACTACTTATAGAATGAAAATAAAATTTAACTATGTGTTTCTGAGCTCCAAAAATGCTACCTTCAACTAATAATACTTGCTTTTAAAAATTATTTTTTTACTTTTTGTGAAAATAATTAATATTCAACTGTAACATAGAGGTTCATAGAATTATTTAATAAGCTTAAAATTCATGAAATTTCCTTGAATAATGGCTTTTCATTAAAAGGCTATTAGAAGTTTGAAAACAGGAAGGATTCAGAGAATATTTGGATAGAATTCTGAGTGCTATAAGTAATTGGTTAGGGAGAAATGGTTCTTGCCAAATAAGAATGACTTGATTCTGTCATTCCATCCTTATTTATCTTTTCTTTTCTTTTTTTTTTAACTGTCTTCCTAGTTAATTGGGCCTCAGAGTGCCTTCGTACTTTGAGTTTCACTGTTATAATATACTTAGTGTTTCAATCACCTCTTCCTCTTATTATTACCCACCTCAGTTTGTCCTTTGTCACATTCCTTCAGGCTTGTTGAATAGTAGGCTGCTTAATCTCGTAAAACTGACCAAATGACAGAGTTATGCTTGACAGACATGATATCTATTTTTTTTAAATAATAAATTTCAGGTTGTAAAACTGGATGATATAAGTTGTTTGGGATTTAGAAGAAAGGAATAACAGAATGAAAGTATTCAGAAAGGAAGATACTGTCAAATTCTGGACATTACAAGGTAGGTTATTAACAGTCCACTTACTCTAACTATGTATCAGCTTTGTAGAAAACATTTTCCTTCTTGAGTTTCCAATTAAATAATTTTATTATATCAGAATATTTACCTACAAATAACAGAAAACCTTAACTATCTCTAATAATGATGAATATTTTTTTCATAATAAAAATGAGTTATTCAGAAGTTTGTATTTCGACACACATCCATTTCTAAATTGATCAATGTCATGGGGAATGAGATGACTTAAGTGCTTGTCTAGTCGTGATTCACTTTTTACAGCTGTTTTGGGGACCCATCTCATCTGAAGACTGTAACAGATATCTGAACAAAATTGATATTACTTTACTTAAAAGGATAGCAATTGTTGGCTTAGCAACCATGATCTAAAGGAACCTCTCCTTCTTTTATCCTTCTCCCTTTTTAATACTAAAAATACAAGCAAGTAAGCCAACAAAAAGTTATGTTTACAATTTTTATAGCCATTCTTCACTTTTAGCCAGTCCTTTGCCCATTATTTTTTTATTTTTTTTCCTTTGCACATTAAATGGTAAAAAGTATAAAACAAAATATATCTGCCCATCTGTCCATCCATGTCAGAAAATGTGTAGATTCAATTAAATATTAGGAGCAATAAGATGATAGATAATTCCTTTGATTATGGCTCCATGTTTATTTAGTGTGAATCAATGGTTGTGTCATACATGCTACATAGAAGCCCCATTTTGTATAAAATCATGAGAAAATCACGATGCCCTACATATTAACTATTCTTTTCCCTTTTACCCTTCTCTCACCTTATCAAGCAAAATTATAGTGAGTACATTAATAAAATCTACATTAATTCTGTTATCTCCAATATTTTAACTAACTAATAAGGCTCTATAATATCAAAATTGTATGATCTTCACAACTGATTTTAATTCAATAAAAATCAATCTGCATGTGTTGTGTGCAAGTTTCCATGCAAGTACCACAGGAAATGCAAATTAAATGAGTCACAATTGGTATTTTTCACTATATATCTGTTAGATATACTGCACTGAAGTGGAGACATGTACACATATGAATAAATAAAAATGCAAGCGCTTTGTGAAATAGGCTGTAATAAAAGTTGAGATATGTACAAAGGAAAAAACCTTAGCACTTTTAACGATGGAATTTAAGAAGATATATAAATTGTTTTATTTTTAAAATTGGAAGTGGAGGATATATAAATTTGATTACAACCTTAAGTTGAGATATTGATAGATACATTTGTGAGAAATCTATGCATTTTTAAATAAATGCAAGCACATTGATTATACATTGTGTTAATATAAATACATATATGTGATTCTGTCAAGAAAACATTGAACCCAGACAAAATATTTTCCTCATCTAATTTTCTCATTAAAATGTATACAAATGTCATTCTGAAATAACTTACAAGGTTAGTGCACTTAGATCACTTTTCATTAATTCATTTAGCACCCTTTCTTAGTTTGATAAATTTCTTACACTTTTATAAGATTGGTGGGTGTAAAGGGAGTGGTAGTTGAAGATCTCAGTAGTTGAGGCCTAGGGTTTAGTTGAAAAATAGGCTTAGGTGAAAAAGGAAGCTGGAGAAAGAAGCTTCTATAACATATAGGTAGGTAAAAACCGGCAAAACATGCTGGTGTATTGGAATTCAAAGGTTAAGGAAGAAAAAAAAATTCAGCCCTGAGTTTTAGGTCAGCAAGAATGAATGGTGGTACCACATTACTGAGACATGGAAGATCTGATATCAGGTACTACATGAAGAGTTTTATTTATCGAATATGACAAATAGTTTAATAAAATGGTGTTTAGAGAACTTCAGTATATAAATATAAATTCAACAGCCTTTTTTTTTTTAAGTAGTCTTCTTTTTCTATGTTATATGTAAAGCGAGGGGACTGAATCAGACCATTTAGAGGAGAGACATCAAAAGACAAAATTAGGAAATCAAGAGACAAACTCTATGGAGAACCAATACATGGGAGTTGGGTGGGGGAATCTAGAAAATAACCAGCATAATCTAGGAGGAAAGATTATTTCAAAGAGTAGAAAGTTTTCAAATCTGTAAAATGCTGCTTTGTGAGTAAAATGAGGGCATAAAAATGGATAAGACTAAAAAGAAAAGCGAAAGGAGAGAAGGCACTCAAATACAAAATTCTAAACAAAATAAGACTATACATAAAAATGATTTTAGGTGATAAATAAACGTATGAAAAAGCTGTAAGAAAATACATTTGAAAAATTAGATGGAGTAAATTAATTTCTGGAAATATATAAAATGCCACAGGTGGTGCAAAAGGAATGAGCAAACTTGAAGATACATAAACTCCTCATGAAAATAAAGGTCTAATCAAAGATCACAATCTCAAATAAACTCTAGGTATGTTTTACTAAATTTTAATTAAACTGAAAATCTCTATATTATATGAGTTGTTTGTAAAGACAGAAAAACAAGAAAAGCTGTCAGTCATTTTAGGTTAGGATATAGACATGATTCCAAAATCAGTCAAAAGTAATACAAACCATGATGATTACAATAATTTATCTTAACTCTCAACAATGTAATAAAATATGAAGAAGAAACAGTGGATTCAGTGTTTAAAAGGAAAAATCATAATATCATTATTTGGAGATATAATGATCAACTACTTAGAAAAACTAACACATTAAACCATTTGAATTGAGAAGATTGACTATAAAATCCTCAATAAATAAGCCACGATTTACAGCTTATACAGTAAAAATTATAAACTGCAGGTGGAATTTAAAACTCATGAATAAAATAGCTCCTTAAAAAACATTTTTTCTACCTATATACACTCAGAAAACTCTCATGATGTTCCATATCAGAGCGTTTATGATGTTTTTCCTAGTGCTGTCACATGAGCATGGAAATGGAGGCAACCTTGCAGACCACCACTGGTGAAGTGTGAAGATGGCAGTGTGGATTGCAGTGCAGTTAGTAACAGCAAATGAAATGGACATATAGCAACATGTTTAGAACTTTAATAAATGTAGAGTACAAAAATTAAGAAATGGAAGGAAGTCTATAGCATGCTACTGTTATTCAGCTAAAATATACAAAAGAAATTGCACATTCAGGGATCCCTGGGTGGCGCAGTGGTTTGGCGCCTGCCTTTGGCCCAGGGCGCGATCCTGGAGACCCGGGATGGAATCCCACGTCGGGCTCCCTGCATGAAGCCTGCTTCTCCCTCTGCCTGTGTCTCTGCTTCTCTCTCTCTCTGTGACTATCATAAATAAATAAAAATTAAAAAAAAGAAATT
The DNA here is from genome assembly GCF_905146905.1 of Nyctereutes procyonoides. Classification (NCBI taxonomy): domain Eukaryota; kingdom Metazoa; phylum Chordata; class Mammalia; order Carnivora; family Canidae; genus Nyctereutes; species Nyctereutes procyonoides. Next base: position 60,558,290 of record NW_026575142.1, on the reverse strand, counting down.
GCACATCCATATAATGGCATTTAAAGCTAATAAACTAGGTGTATGTAGGTTGGTATGGCTGCAGAGGTAAAAGGGAAAAGCATATGAAGCAGAAGAGTGAACCAGCATAGTCCAATGCTAATTATATGCCACGTAGTGTGGAATAAGAAGGATCATTGGAGGGATAATTTAAAATAAGAAAGGTAAAACAGAACAATACTGGCTTAGAAAATGTAACTGAGGGATCCCTGGGTGGCGCAGCAGTTTGGCGCCTGCCTTTGGCCCAGGGCGCGATCCTGGAGACCCGGGATCGAATCCCACATCGGGCTCCCGGTGCATGGAGCCTGCTTCTCCCTCTGCCTATATCTCTGCGCCTCTCTCTCTCTCTCTCTCTGTGACTATCATAAATAAATAAAAATTTAAAGAAAATTTCATTTAAAATAAGAAAGGTAAAACAGAACAATACTGGCTTAGAAAATGTAACTGAAGTAACTGAGCTTGAAAATCATGGCTCTACTGGAATGACTGTGAAGTCAGGATAAATCAGGATAGTGAGTCAATATATGCAAGGAACGTGCAGAGAGAATGTGTTGACACTGACAAATTTTGTTGTGTGGGAACTAGAAAACAATCGAGTGGACATTTATATGGGTATAGAGTGGGTTGCTGCAGTTGCTGTTACTTGGGGAAATTTAGAAGATTATTTGGGAAACAGCATTTTTTAAACATTAACATTAAATGTTAATGTTGGTAGAGAGTTACTGATGTTTAAAAAAAGAGCATGTCTGGAGGAGGAATGAAAATAGGGATACCTATGTGGTTCAGTGGTTGAAAGTCTGCCTTCAGCTCAGGGTGTGATGCTGGGGTCCTGGGATGGAGTCTCATATCATGCTCTCCGCAGGGAGCCTGCTACTCTCTCTGCCTATGTCTCTGCCTCTCTCTCTGTCTCTCATGAGTAAATAAATAAAATCTTAGGAAAAAAAAAAAGGTTAATGAAAATAGAATCCAAGGTACACTTAATGGTATTTCCATTTGACAATAAAAGGGAGACAACCTTGGTTAGAAAAAGGACAGCCTTCATTAAAATTTGAAGATCTATGGGTAGAAACATAGGGATTCAATTTTCTTGTGCTTCCTATTTTATCATTTGAACATTAAATCATTCTATTCGCTTTGGTGGGAAGGAAGGAAGTTTGAGTGTGGAAAATATAAGATGCAGCAGTTTAAAGAGTAGGAGAGTATTTTTTTTAAAAGATTTTATTTATTTATTCATGAGAGACACACACACACAGAGGCAGAGACACAGGTAGAGAGAGAAGCAGGCTCCATGCAGGGAGCCTGACGTGGGACTCGATCCCAGGTCTCCAGGCTCAGGCCCTGGGCTGAAGGTGGTGCTAAACCACTGAGCCACCCAGGCTGCCCAGGAGAGTAAACTTACTAAAGGAACCTAGTACACTGGCCAGGCAAAATTCAGATGGTATTTTATCCTTCAGATAATAAAATCAAGGATATTTTGTAAGAACAAGTATTATGGAAAAACAGAAGGAGGAAAACTAAATAAAACAATGATTGTGAAAGACCATGGAATCTAATGTACATAAGAAGGAAGTGGGAAGAATAAAGGAGCTTAAAATGATGAGAAAAAGGTCAGATCTTCAAAGAATGGTTAGCTGCAAAATGATGTGATTTTAATTATGAATATTTGAGTAGGGAAGCTGTCTAAGGGGCTGTTAATGTCCATGGGCATTATTTGCGTTCAAGGCTTTTGAAGAGGGGCAGTCTGGGATTAAAGCATGGTCCAGTGTAGGGCTCAGGGAAATGAGGTATTCAGGTAGAATGGGAGAAAATATTACCCAGTCATCCAGGTGCATGGAAATGTTATCAAGAATTATGGATGAAATAATGTAGAAATGACAGGAAAAAAAACAGTAAAATACTTGATAAATAAGAAGGGCAAGAACATTGGTAGATAGCAAGAAGTATAAACTAGTAAGGATGAAAACTCCACCTGATGTGAATGAACCACAGGGAACAGGGTAGAGCTTAAAAGATGAGAAAATAAGTACACAGATTGTCTACAAATTACAGCATAGATTTTTGAAGTATAATTTACCCAGCATATTTTTCCTTTCCTCAAACTTTATTTATATAACTTAAACTAGTTTTACTAAATTGGTATTTACTTGGTCCGGGTTGCAATTGAAATGATTAGTTAATTAGAGTGTTACTCATTTTCTCAATATTCCAAAATAGTAGGGATAAACATCACATTTTTAAGAATAACTTCTCAAGAATATCTTCATATCGTCAAAATGACTATTTTATTTGATTAAGAAACAGACAAAAACCCAAAAACTCTTATTTATGAGTCTGTTAGAGGAAGAAATGTGAATACAAAGTTCATGAAAAGAAGCACAATACGATATATTGATGTGGCTGGCAAAGGGAACTCAGTGGTGGAATTGAACATAATTAAATGTTAAATAATGAACCAATATTTATGATAACTTTATAGTGGGCCATGGTTGGACTATTCAGTGTTAAGTATTTTACATTAGAAAGGAATTAGGAGGTTAGGACTGAACACTCGGAAGAAGAGATTGCTAAGAATAACCTGAGAGTTCAGGAAGGACAAGTTCTGGATTTCTAACACCAGGAGAAATCAGCATTTTGTTGTTATAATTGACAGTATCAGGGTGTTCCACCTAACAGTTCAGCTTTATAAATTAATAAAATTCATCTGCTCTCTCGGGGGAAAGAAGCCTCGTAAGGGCCAAGAGGAGCATTTTTTCTTTGAGCTCTAAAAATTTTTTAATTACAATACAAATAAATAGCATTGAAATTATTTCATTTGAGAGAAGACATTAACTAATTATGGCTAACCTGACACTCCAATTATGAGTATTACTGGCATCTAATAAAAACCATTGTTCAGATTGCCTTATGCATGAGTTTTTCTGGAGTCAGACCATTTTCTGTTTTAGCTTGTATTCCACCAATTTTTCTGAAATAATTTTGAGACCTTAAAAAAGAAACTTAGGAGAATTTTTGGGGAACCTATTTTTATTCCTGCAACCTAAATTCCACTTATCTTTGTAAAGTGGAAATATAGTAGTATATTTCTTACCATGTATTCTTTATAGAAGTAAATCTCTAAAATAGTTTAAGAGGTTAGTATGAGAGTACTCTTCAAATTAATCAGGTAGGATTTTAATATTTTCAATCCCCTCTACACCAAATGTTATGAATTTAAATGCTAACTTGAAAGTCTGGCATTTTATGATATTTAACATTTTGCTTTCTTTCACATAATTTTAGTGTAAAATTATTGCTACAGTTGACATTTTAATTTAAAATGCCAGTAAGTACTGTGGAATTGAGGAATGTGAAAGATATGTGCTCAAACTTAATTTCATAAATATACGTGGGGGTTGGTGGTGGTGGCATTTTCCCTAAAAGTTAAGTGCCACTTTTAATGACAATAATCTACATTGGAGAGATGCTCTCGTCCAAGCTGTTTGAGAAGTCCCAGCGTTCTGGTTAATAGTGGTCATATCTGAATACATTAGCAAGGTAAACTACATGAATTTACAATTACAAATCTTAAATTGAGTCATTTCCTTGCTAAGGAGGCCCTTACTGTCTCAACTCAGATGAAATACTGGTTACATCTATTGACAGTAAAGAGCATCACTTCATTTGGCAAGAATTAAGTTGAGACACATATTCCTTGTGATAGTTTTGGCCTCATTGCTTTGCTTTATCTAAAACACATCCTATCTGGTTAAACTCTCCTTCCAGTGTCTTGACCACATTATTTAGGGGGAAAACTCTCCACATTGGAAATATTTCTAAAGGGATCTCATTCGAACTTCTCTCAAATTGACTTTCTCCAGACTAAAACCCACTCTTCAACCCTGTTCCTAAAAATGTTTCCTAAGAAAATTTTCTCTTCTCACATTTTCATACTCTCTCAAATGCTTAATGCAAGGGAGAGTATATTTGGTATCAATCTTTTTCTCAAATGTGTATTTCAGGTCATAATTCTGATATCATTTTGCAATGTACCAACTGCAATCTGCTTACACTACTCTTTCCCAATTCACCTGTCATCCTTGAAAAAAGTCTTGGCAGTATCAGAAGTCCTTCACATATTTCTCTTCATCGTATCCCATGATACTATTTTTGTGTATGTCAATCTGACATCAATATAAGTATTTTAACATAGTCCCTGACACTTTGAACTCCACTGGCATCTATTCTTCAATATTCTGTAATCTGTCTTCAAGATTTTCAAATTTCCATTTCAATTTATGTGCTGGAATCACATCTTCTAAAAGAACCTTAACCCAAAAGCCAGATTTTAAAAAATGATAAATTTCGAGCTATTCTGAGTCACTGAGTTAGGCTCAGAACATAAGATGGTGTCCTCCCTTCTCTGCTGCAGCTGGTCTTTCTTCCCAGGGTCTTCCAGTGTCATCAGTCACAACTTGAGTGTGGTGCTGGGTTCTGCTTTTCAAAAGCTTACCCTTTACTCCCTGCTCAAATGATATTATTTTATTGGCTTTTTTTTGATCGGAATAAAATATTTTCACTGATTTATTCTCATAAATTTTAATCTTTGTAGACTTTACATTTTTTGCATACATAATAATTGTGTATGTTTCTTTTCCTTTTGTTGTATTTTTTAAATGTCTAGAGTAGGATCATATCTTAATTTTTACATCCCATCTAAAAATGACTAACATTTTACTTAATGCAATTGAGAATCCATAAATTTGATGAAATAATAAAATTCTGACTTAGGAAGAATATCCACAATGAGAAAGATAAAAAAAAAATTGCTTTTGAATCATTGGAAGAATTTTTACAGGGCTGAAATACAGTGAAATGAAGGAGACACATGTTTTAGGCACACAATATAAGGACCTGAAAACAAGCATGTTAAGTTACACTTTGCCAACCAAATGTGAAGCAAAAATCTATGATGAACAAATATCAAAATTTTAAATAAAGTTAGGATTATTGATTTTTCCTTTTGCCTTCATCTCCAGCATGACTCAGTATTGCACTGGATGGGAATAAGAAGGCCATGAGGTAAATATCCAGGAATAATGGTCAAAAAGAATAGGTACCATGACTGGTAATCAATATAGAGATATAAGAACCATGCACAGGAAAGAACAAATATTACACAACTTACTTTTTTCTCCAATTGTGCTAAGTGGAGCAGCTCTCATTGCTAGCACAGAGTGAACATAACAATTTTATTTTGTGTCATTGTTTTGCAAAGAAACAGAGAAAGTGAGACTGTGATAGACCTAGAGCAAAAAATCAGGTTCATGGTATCACAGAGTTTACAAAATGGGGAGAGAAATTTCTTAGAGTAATAAGATTCCTTTGAAAAGTTTTTCCACTTTGTCACTGCAGATTTAATGTATTTCATTCATATAAAAATCCCCTCTCCTACTACTCAGTGCTGTTGTCTTTAGTTACTTTTGATTAATGGTGTTTTCAGAAAGCCATGAGCATGTATTGAAAGTTCACATAGATGGAATGGATGTTTTCTGCAATCCTAAAATAGTAAAATTATTAGAGCAGTTTATTAATGGTATAGAGTAAGTTTCTTCTCCTTTGACTAAAATAACTACTCTCTTATTTTGGGAAAACCAAGCAAGCATTAGAGCAGATAATGGACTGCATTTGCAGTCCCTAAACTACTCAGTAATGTGTGGGGGAAAAACAAAATATTATTTTAATTTCTCAATACTTCAATTCCTAGTGAATAGAAAGTTATCATTGCTTTCTCTTATCAGGGTGGAATTTCTAAAACAATCAGAGAAATATGGTTGCTCACTTGAATTATTGGGTCCTATAAGAATTTATTGTGTTTCACAAGTGGAAAATACTAGCTTTAGAGCTGAGAGACATAAATCACGACTGGTTCTGTTTATATGTGATTGCAGGTAAGTAATTTCACACTTCCAGGGTTAAGCTTCTTTACCTGTCAAGTGAAGGGTTTGGGGTATGTTCTAATTTTCTAAGAGATATATAACATTTTATAAAACCAGGAAGTATTACCTTTCTCTGAAACTCCAGATACTATCACTTTTATTGTTGAGGTAGTTAAAAAATAAATAAACAAATGATAAATAAATAAATAAATATCTATGTAATCATTAGCTTCCTTAGCTTTGTGTACTCAGTGATATATCTCCAGAGCACCAGAGTGTGTGACCATGTAGCCACATGTAAGCTTACTCAGCTGCCTTCTTAAACAAAGCTCACCTTTCTCTCCACAAAAGACAGAGAAACCCAATTTCAGGAAAGTCTCTCTCTCTCTGTTTAAACTGAAATGTAATTGACATATAACATTGTGTCCACTTATATACAATGTGTTGAGATCTATATTGCAATATGATTATTACCTAGCTTTAGCTAACACTTCTATCATGCCACAGAATTATTATTTCTTTTCTATGGTGGGAACAATTATCTAATCTCCCAGGAACTTTAAAGTTTATAAAACAGGATTTTTTTTTTTTTGGTGGGGGGGAGGTCCCTGGGTGGCTTCAGTGGTTTAGCGCCTGCCTTCAGCCCAGGGCATGACTGGAGAGCCGGGATCGAGTCCCACATCAGGCTCCCTGCATGGAGCCTGCTTCTCCCTCTGCCTGTGTCTCTCCTCTCTAATGAATAAATAAATAAAATCTTAAAAAAAAAAATCCTGTTTTTGTTTTGTTTTGTTTTGTTTTTTAAGAAGGCTAGGCATGGAGTCTAATAAGGGGCTTGAAATCAGGACCCTGAGGCCAATACCAGAGCTGAGATCAAGAGTCTGATGCTTGGGATCCCTGGGTGGCGCAGCGGTTTAGCGCCTGCCTTTGGCTCAGGGCGCGATCCTGGAGACCCGGGATCGAATCCCACGTCGGGCTCCCGGTGCATGGAGCCTGCTTCTCCCTCTGCCTATGTCTCTGCCCTTCTCTCTCTCATTCTGTGTGACTGTCATAAATAAATAAAAAATTTTAAAAAAAGGAAAAAAAAAGAGTCTGATGCTTAATTGACTGAGCCACCCAGGTGCCCCTACACTACAGTAATTTTTAGTACAACCGCTAAACTGTATTAGCTCCTCAGGATATATTTATCTACTAGCTCCCTAAGCTAGTCCCTTAAACAATGTCCTCAGTTCCTCCATACCCCAGCCTCTGATACCATTCTACTCTGTTTTTAGGAGTTTGGCATTCTTTTTTTTGATTCAACATATAAATGATACAATATAGCATTTGTCTTTCTCTGACTGACTTGTATCACTTACATAATTCCCTCAGGTTCCATCCATGTTGTTGTTAATGGCAAGATTTCCTTCTTTCTTATGGCTGAACACATTCCATTGTAGGTACGTAATATATATATATATATATATATATATATATATATATATATATATCACATCTTCTTTATCCACTGACAGAAACTTAAGTTACTTCCATTTCTTGACTATTGTGAAATTGCTGCAATGAATATGGAAGTACAGAAACCTCTTCAAACTCTCATTTTCATTTCCTTTGAATATATACCTCAAAGTGGAATTTTTTTTTCAAAGTGGAATTGATGATAGTTCTATTTTTAATTTTTAAGGAACTTCCATACTGTAATTCACAGTGGCTGAATTAGGACTCTGTGTGTGTGTGTGTTTTTTAAGATTTTATTTATTTATTAATGAGAGACAGAGAGAGGGAAAGAGACAGAGAGAGAGAGAGAGAGAGAGAGAGAGAGAGAGGCAGAGACACAGGCAGAGGGAGAAGCAGGGCTGGGCTGAAGGCAGGCGCTAAACCGCTGAGCCACCCAGGGTTCCCCAGGACTCTGTTCTTTAACTGCTTTTCTTAGTCTGCAAAAATATCTAGTCCTGTGCAGTAACTACGTTATCAACCCTGTTCCTACATTTATATTTTTCTAATTTTTGGAAAACAATAAAGCCTATATTGAACATTTTCGGAGCCTTATTACAATTAATGATCCATGATAGTTCTTTGGTATAAAAAAAACAAATTAAGACATAGTCTCTTTTCTCAAAGAACTTCCAGTCTTGTAAAGCATCTGTGTATCTTTTTATCATAGCACCCTTTCCTGTAACATTTACCAAACTGAAATGAAAGATATATATCTATTTGCAAATATGATATTATGAATGTTTTAACTTTTCATAACAGTTTACCCCCTTTTGGTTCATTCCCTAAATCAGTAAGTTTTCTCTCTTTTTCTACAGAAATTTATCATATTAAAGTTTGCAAATAGTTGTTCTTCAATCTTTTTTTTTTTTCCTCATATATCATCATTCAGTTTATTTTTGCACAGAGCTGATACTTGAGAGAGTTGTCACTACGTGGTGGGTTTCCCTATTATGAAACTCAGGATGACACTTTAATTTCCGAAAAGTCCTTTCAGCTTTAGCTGCCTGCTGGTGAAATGTAGCCCCTCTTTTATTTCCTGAGTAACAGTGACCATCTATGCAAAAGATAACTTTAATTTCTTTCAAAGGCTTAGTGAATTTCCTATCCCTTCTGCCACTTTGGATTTCACAAGACAATGTAAACATTTGTGCTCTGACAGATGACCTATTTTCTGGAGTGGGTTTGAATTTATACCTTTCAAAAGATGTTTAAGTTATGTAACTTCAGAAGTAAGAGGAAATTCATTCTTTCCAAAAAAATATAAAAAACTGTTCTGCTCATAGTAACTCTCAATTAATGTTGCTGACTAAAAGTTATTTTTTATAGATTCTCTCTTAGTAATATATGATCATCCTGTATTTCTAAATGATTTCTAAAATGTGCCCAGTTTTTTTAAAAAATGCGTTGGCATTTTGTAGATTCTAATTGTTATAATTAAAAAGGTGATGTTTTGAATCTGTAAAAATAACAATAAAAGCTGGCATTCAACGGACTGCACATGGAAACACATGTATCTAATGAAAAAAATTCATTTTAACTTTTTGCATATGCATATCATTGCACTGCACCGTGTAATTTTCGCCAACACCACTTGAGCTTCAAACAAGTCATCTATGTACATGCATATCTAAATGATTCTGTTCTGAATGAGATCATGATTCAGTGACCTCATTTTATACACAGCTTATGGATTCCACAGCTCACAGCTTGACTAGTTCTTATGCTTAGAACAGTTTGCTTTTTTTCTGGTGGCTTAGCAACTCACTGGTGCGGTCGTTGGCTTGCCTTTTATCATCTGCTTAAATATAAAAATCTCAGCCTGTACGTAAAATCTCAGTATGCATGGGAGCTTTAAATGCAAGCATGAGGATGAAGTACTTACAAAACCTTAAATTTCTGGTAACCTACTTTTCAAATCTTCCTTTAAAACATCATTTTTAAAGTATAAAATTTATCCTAAATGGACAGATTACTGAAGAAATGTCATCAACATTTAATACTTTAACCAAACAACCAGCAAAAGGAACATATGGATTATAATCACTAAGAAAAACAATACGCACTCATGTACAAAATATTTCAGCTCACAGGATTTAAAAGCAATAAATCTAGGATTGGCAACAGAGAAATTTCAAATTCATATTTTAGAATTTATATTTTAATATCTTAGCTATGAATACTACAAATACGTGGTTGGGAACTACATCACCCCTGAATAGTTTTCTATTTTGATGGTGGATAAACCATGAAAAGAAGATTATATAATCAAAGTATAAGATTATTCAGAAACTAGGACTACAACAAGGGATGTAATCAAACCTTCCACTGAATTTCCTCGCTGCTTTCTCATTTCACTGAAGCAATTCAGTTCATTGAGTGTCATTAAGGAAAATGGAGCTCAAAAGTCAGAGCAATTACAAGAGGGAAATGTTGAGAAGATTTAAATGTGTCCTAACATGAGACCCTGGTCCTGATGTTACACTGTATGTCAATTTAATGTCTCCATTTGAGCAGCTGCCCCTCAGCAAACACAGAATGTAAAATCAACTGGTTTGCTTTTAGTTTTTAGCACAACTCCTGACAATCATTTTATTTCATCTGTGTTGGAGGTACTTTGACAGTGTACATCGAAGTCCAGAGCCGCCTGGAGTTTAATCATATGGATTTTAAGCAACTCTCATGTAGGTCTAGCATCTAATCTTTTTAAATCACTTGTTTCCTCTTAAGACTTTACCCCAAGCATCATGATTAACCCTGAAGTCCAGGTGTCTATTTCAATTCTCCACTTGGTCTCTTATTATACCAGGGCTTTGTATGTGTCTAAATGTAAGTATGTATGTACATTGTAAACAGTAAATTGTTCTCAGCGGTTGTGAGCAGGTGGTAAGAAATTCAAAGGATAAAGCTACTGGGACATTAGCCTTTAATGGAACTTCAAAGACAATTGCTACTGAAAATTAACTAGAAGAACCAAAGAAAATTCTCATCTTCTTTACTCATCTTAGCAATGGTCAAGACTATTAAGGTCACTCAAAGACACTTATTGTTATGTTATTTCTTTAATCTGTTTTATGTCACTTATTACAGTTACTTAGATTTCTGGTTCTAAATCTGGTTGCTCATAAGTTTTCTTTTAGATTACATTTTGAAATATAGTTATCTGACTCTTATTCCCAGAGGTTCTGCTTCAATTTTGGAAATCAACAGCATGGAATACCAAACAAATAAGACACATGGTTTTCATGCACTTTGTACTTTTTACAAAAAGTAATTGACAAATTCTAATAGTTTTTGAATATGACTTCTTTTTTTTTTAAGATTCTATTGATTTATTCATGAGAGACGAAGTGAGAGAGCCAGAGACAAGGGCAGAAGGAAAAGCGGGCTCCCTGCCTGGAGCCTGATGCAGGACTCAATCCCAGGACCCTGGGATCATGACCTGAGTCAAAGTGGTTGACCTAATGTTCAACCACTGAGCCACCCAGGTGCCCTATGACTTCTCTTCTTAACATATATTCCCTATCTGTTAACCTTAAAAGTGTATATTCATCCTTCAAGTACTAGGCCAAATATACTTTTTTTCCCTAAAAGCTTTCTCTAAAATATCCATGGAAGCCTTATATGTTTCTATTATGCTTTCATTCACTTGAAACACACTGGATATATGATTATTAAGTTTTAATATATGTGTCCATCTCAGAAAAAGACCATGTGGAAGTGATTCTAATTTTTTGTCTTTTTGTTTTTTTTTTTCACAATACCAGAATCCAGTGTCCTGTGTGATAAATAACCTTTGAATAAATCAGTGAATGATGGCAAGGAAAAATTCACTTATCTTCAACACCCATTCCAGAAATATGTGCTTCCATTCTCTAAATGCTTATAAATCGACTATAGATAAATCACAAAAGTTCTATCACTAACTTTGAATAATATAAAATAAATGATGCACTCTGCTCAATGTGGCTGTGTAAATACTCAGGCAAGTGCACTGTATGTTATTACTTTTGTATTTGATTACATGGAAAATCATGTAGTTGCTATGAATGTAGTAACCATTACCAGTGATCTCTAAAACATTCCACGATCAAGAATTGGAAGAACAAATATTGTTAAAGTGTCTATACTATCCAAAGCAATGTACACATTCAATGCAAAATGTGGATAAATAATGTATAAAGAAGGTGTGTATACACACACACACACACACACACACACATATATAATGGAATATTACACAGCCATAAAAAGGAATGAAATCTTACCACTTGCAACAACATGGATGGAGCTAGAAAGTATTATTCTAAGCAAAATAAGTCTGTAAGAGAAAGACAAATACCATATGATTTCACTCATATGTAGGAATTTAAGAAACAAAAGAAACAAAGGGGGAAAATAGGGAGGCAAACCAAGGTACAAACCAACCAACTCTTAACCATAAAGAACAAACTGATGGTTACCAGAAGAGAAGTGGATGGGGGTATGGGTGAAATAGGTGATGGGGATTAAGTAGTACACTTGCAGAGATGAGAACCAGGTGATATATAGAAATGTTGAATACACTACCTTATATAACTGAAACTAACATTACACTGTATATTCACTAACTGGAATTTAAATAAAAACTTACCCCCCCTCAAAAAAAACCCAATGTACTTCTGATTACAACAGTCTAATTTCCATTAGTATAACCACTTTCACATTTTTTTCTCTTGGCTAAATGATGCAACTTGGCCATTGTGAAATTCTATGAAGCTTTTTCCAAAGGTAATAACTCCTGTTAACCTGTACCTACAGAGGACAGTCACTACTGAGATTCTCAAAAAGAAGGTTGTGAGTCCCACCAGTGAATTCTTACAGCTTTAATGAAAGGTGTACTCTATGATCTCCTAGGGAATATGGCCCAGTGTGCATTCTCTGGACATAAGCTATAACTATCCTAAGACTTCGATCTTTTCCTCTCAGGCCTTCTAACACTTTCCTGAGCACTTTTCAAAGCATCACCAGAATTCTTACCTCATCTATAATTGACTCTCTTTGACTACAAGTTTTAAGGAATCATTTTCAGCAACAATTTTATATTGACTCCAGAAGTTCCTGCTAGGATGTTGAAACAAGTCATGAGATAATATTCTAATGTCAATAATTTATCTCCTGTCCAACAAATAAATGGTAAAAAAAAGGCCAACCTCATAATCAACTCTAAGCATATCTACCAGTTATTGCTGAACTGCATTAGACAAGTCTTGCAATCCTTTCAACATGTACTCTTTTCCTCCTTAGAGCACAAAGCATAAGCTATATTGAGACCTGATCATTGGCATGCAGACAATAAGGGGAAATGCTGATGAATCTTGAGGTAACAGACAAATCATTGCACAAAATAAAAAATCTACACACATATCCCAGTATATATGAATATTTAGCATTTGATAAAGGTGGCACTTCAAATTACTGGAACAAAACTTGACTCAGAAATGGGAAATTAAAATTAAAATTTAATTCATATCTGTTATCATAGACAAGAAAAATTTAAATAGATTGGAAATTTAAATATGAAATTAAACAACTACCAGAAGAAAACACTGGGGAGAGACTTCTATGTATGATTTAAATTTTTGAGGCATTAAAGAAAAAGAGTAATAACTGTAAGAAAACTAAACTTATTGACAAGAAGCATGAAGAATCAAAAGGCAGATGATAAAGTGGAATATACTATTTATAACATAGCACAGACAAATGGTTAATATGCTCAAGGCTTAAAAGCCTAAGAAAAAGGGGTCAAAAACCTGGCCATAAAAAAGTGAAATTAGTCTAAAATATATGTGAATAAGTAAATTTAACCATAAGTGAAATGCAAAATTAAATGACATAAAGATTTGATTTCTCACCAATTAGGCAAAATTTGAAGTATTACAACATATACTTTTGCAAGACCATAGGTAAAAGACATTCATTTGCATTGCTAAAGGGAATGAAAAAAGATACAAACTCATTTTTTTTTCTTAAATAAAAATAAGCCAGACGGTGCTTTCCATTATACATTGCTAAGTGAAAAGCTATTGGAAAAGACTTTCTACAGTAAGCCCTTCTTTATGTTAAAAACAAAACAAAACAAAACCAAAGACAAAAAAGGATGTGGCAGTTAAAAAAAATGATTCATTTTTGAATGTTTAAACATAAATATTTAAACATAAGCAAGAGCTTACATTTACATAGTAAGAATAATCAGAAACAAATGAAATATTTACCTATAGGGGTATGTGGGGCTAGATTGAAGGAAAGAAAAGAATAGGTGTCACGTGAAGTCTACCATAATTTTAGTTAATAATGTTAGTATAATTTTGATTTTTGAAATCATATGATTTACATAAGTAATCAATGGGTATGGAAAAGAAGGAAAACCTCATATGGATTACAAAAACAAAAATGTTACACCAAAAACTAATGTAATATACTATATATTCAACTATAATTCAACTATATATTCAACTATATATTCATATTAAAATATTTTAATATAATTTTACGTAAAATTTTAACATAACCACAGAGTTTTAAAAAAGAACAATTTAAGAAATTAAATAATTTTCTAACAGCATTTTAATGCTATATTTTTAGCAGTTTATATTCTCAGAGGAAAAATTAAAATACTACAAAAATATTTTGCACCTTAGTAACTTGTTTGTTTTTTTTTAAAAATGTGGTATCCCAATCAGTTTTTTTTTTAAAGATTTTATTTCTTCATGAAAGACACAGAGAAAGAGGCAGAAACATAGGCAGAGAGAGAAGCACGCTTCCTGGGGGGGGGAATCCAATGTGGGACTTGATCCCAGGACCCCAGGATCATGACCTGAGCCATTCACCTGCTGAAGTACCTCTTGGTTGCATCCATATTTTGGCTCTTATGAATAAAGTTGGGATCCCTGGGTGGCTCAGTGGTTTAGGGTCTGCCTTCGGCCCAGGGCGTGATCCTGGAGTCCTGGGATCAAGTCCCGCATCGGGCTCCCGGCATGGTATGCTTCTCCCTCCTCCTGTGTCTCTGCTTCTCTCTCTCTCTCTCTCTCTCTCTCTCTCTCTCTCTCTCTCTCTCTCAAATAAATAGATAAAACCTTAAAAAAAAAGAATAAAGTTACTATAAACATCCATCTTCAGGTTTCTGTGTGGACACGCTTTCAATTCCATTGGGTAAATAGAAAAGAGTGTGGATGGTGGATCATACTGTGAAAGTATGTTTAGTTTTGTAAATAACCACCAAACTATTTCCCAAAATGGCCATACTATTTTGTATTCCACCAGCAATGAATGAGAGTCTCTGATCATCCACATCTTTGTCAGCATTTAGTATTGTCAGTGTTTCAGATTCTGGCCATTCTAATAGGTTTAAAACAGTATCCCATTGTTTTAGATTGCATTTCCCTGATGACATATGATGTGGAATATCTTTTCATATGCTTATTTGCCTCTGTATATCTTATTTAGTATATAGTGTGTGTTCAGGTCTTTGTCAATTTTTCATTTTTTTCCCTATTGTTAAGTTTTAAGAGTATTTTGTATCTTGAATACCATGCATTTATCGGGTAAGTTTTTTTTAGAGCATTTACACCCAGTCTGGGTTGTGGTGTCTAATTTCCTTATTGTCTTTGCAGAGCAAAAGTTTATAATTTTAATATTCAGTTTATCACTTAATTTTTCTTATGGAATGGTCTTTGATGTTGTGTCTATAAAGGTGCCACCATAGGTTTTTGGATATCATTTTCCCTCAGACTTCTATAGTTTTGTATTTTACATATAGGTCTGTGATCCATTTTGAGTAAATTTTGTGAAAGTATAAGGTCTGTGTCTAGTTCCATTATTTGCATATGGATGTCCAGTTTTTCCAGTACCACTTGTCAAAGAGACTGTCATTTCTCCATTGTATTGCCTTTGTTCTTTTGACAAAGATAAGTTGGCTATACTTACATGGGTCTATTTCTGGCTCTCTATACTGTTCTATAGATCTGTCTTTCTCTTTGTCAATGCCACAGTCTTGATTACTGTGGTTTAATAGTAAGTTTGGAAGTCTAGCAGGGTCATTCTTCCATTTTTTCCCTTCAATATTGTATTGGCTATTCTATGTCTTTTGCCTCACCATATAAACTTTAGAATCTCTTTGTTGATATCCATAAAATAACTTGCTAGGATTTTTACTGGAATGACATTGATCTATGGATCAAGTTAGGAGGAACTGACATCTTGTCAACACAATCTTTTCATGCATGCACATGGAATGTCTCTCCATTTATTTAGTTCTTTGAATTTCTTCATCAGAGTTTTGTAGGTATCTTCATTTAGATTTTGTAAATATCTTGTTAGATTTATACTTTCAGTATTTCAGTTTTGGATGCTAATATAAATAATATTTTTTAATCTTTATTTCCACTTGTTCATTTTTGCTTTATGGGAAATCAATGGACTTTTGTACATTAACCTTTTATTCTTCAACCTTGCTATAATATTTTATTAGTTCTGGAAGTTTTATGTCCATTCTTCTGGATTTTCTACTTAGACAATCATGCCATCTGCATTAAAAAATGATGTTTTACTTACCAGTGCATCTTTTATTTACATTTCTTGCCTTCTTGTTTTAGCAAAAACTTCCAGTATAATGTCAAATAGGATTGGTAAGAAGGGACTTTCATGCACCTGCTTTTAATGGGAAAAGTTAGAGTGTCACAAAAGCATTCTCATATGTCATCTTCAGAGGTTTTTTTTTTAAGATTTATTTATTTATTTATTTATTTATTTATTTATTTATTTATTTATTTATGATAAATAAATAGAATTTATGACATAGAATGAGAGAGAGGCAGAGACACAGGAGGACGGAGAAGCAGGCTCCATGCAGGAAGCCTGATGTGGAATTAAATCCTGGGACTCCAGGATTGCGCCCTGGGCCAAAGGCAGGTGTTAAACCACTGAGCCACCCAGGGATCCCCTCTTTAGAGGTTTTATCTATTATATATACATTTACAACCCCATGGGTTGTAATATAATGGGAAACTCAAACTTTTCCCATTATAGATTTCCTGTAGATAGTCTTTATTATGTTGAGGAAGTTCCCTTCTATTTCTAAATTACTGAGAGTTTCTATCATGAATGGGTAATGGATTTTGCCAAATGCTTTTCTTTGCATATATTAATATGATAATGTGATTTTTATTTTTAACCTGTTGATGTGATAGACTGCACTAATTATGTTTTTTTTTAATGTTAAACCAGTTTTAGTATCTGGGATAAATCTGTTGGATCAATTAAGAATTAAAAAAAAAAACAAGGTTTTTATTTTACCATCATTTATTCCTTCCTGACACTCTTTCTTTCTTTATGTAGACCTGAGTTTCTGACCTACCTATATATATTTTTGGTCTCTCCAAAGAAAACATGTTTTTCAAGTCAAATCTATTGGTAACAAAATTCCTCAATTTTCTTTGTCAGAGAAAATCTTCATTCATCTTTCATTTTTTCAGGGTTAGAGTTTTCTAGATCTAGATTTTTCACTAACCACTTTCAGTATTTTACTTCACTTTCTTCTTGCTTGCATGGTTTCTGAAGAGAAATCCTAAGTAATTCCTGCATTTGTTAGATTTGGTGTCTGACATTAATTTGAGGGAGTTCTCAGTCTTTCTTGTTTCAAATATTTCTTCTGTTCTTTCCTCTCTTCTCCTTCTGATATTCCATTATGTATATGTATATGTATACCTTCTTGTCCCACAGTCCTTGGATATTCTGTTCTGATTTTTCCAGTCTCTGTTCCTTTGCTTTTGGGCTTTTAAGGATTCTATCCACTAGAACTCTTAGCATATTAATCATAGTTATTTTAATACCTAATATGATTTTCCAATATCACTGCCATGACTGCCATAAGATTATTGTAAGAACTGAATAAATTAAATCAGAATAAATTAATCATCCCCTCAAATTTAAAATATATGATAGTCATAGTCAGCACTATGCCCACTTAAGTGGGCAACAAATTTGACCTAATTCCTATTTCCTGTCTAGTGGCTCCTCAAAGGTAGGTAGTTATAAATATAGCTACTCACATGATTTGAGGCTATTACCAAATAAAAATTTGTTTTTATCCCCTGATTTCTCAAGGAGTAAAGATATAGTAAAGTTTAGCTCTTTCTCTACATATACATAAAATAATTAAGAAGGAAAAATTAAAACTGTCATAATGCACTGGAGGCATAATAGTATATGACAAAATGCAAAGAACTACAAAATAACAACTAGAATTAACAAATGAATTAACTAAAATCACTAGATACATCAATATAAAAATATTATATTTCTATATAATAGCATCAAACATTTTGAAAGTAACATTAGAATGATGTAAATTATAATATCACTAAAATGGTTATGTATAAACTATACATAGCTATAACATCTGCATAACAAAATATAACTATGTATAACTATAGTTATGCATAAAAGCTAAGCAAAATATGCATAAAGTCTATACAAAAACACTGAAATATTATAGACACATAGTAAAAAGATCTGAGTAAAAAGAAAGCCATAACTTTGGTGAATTGGAAAACTCAATATTGTTTAAAAAAAGAGAGAGAAAAAGAAAAAAGTAAATTTGCAATTTATCCCTTTTTTTTAAGTTGGCTGTTGACATTGACATTCTAATTCAAAAAATTTTATAACAATCTAAAAGATAAAGCATAGCCAAGAGAAAATGAAGGAAATAAATAAAGTTGAAGGATTACGCTATTAAATATTGAGACATTATGAAGTTATAGTAATTAAGGTAATGCAGAATTGGCACAAAGACAGAAAGGTATATTAAAGTAATTACATTAAAAGTTCAGAAATCAACCCTAAATATGTGGACACATGACTTATGTCAATGTGGTACAAAAAGTAAAGAGTAAAGGACTCCATTTTAAATAAATGGTGCCAAGTCAACTGGCTATTCTTATGAAAATCAATGTAACGTGAAGCTGATTTCACATCATACATAAAAAATGAAATCCATTGGATTGTAAATGTGTATATAATAGATAAAACCTCTGAAGATGAATATGAGAATGTTTTTGTGACACTGAAATAGTTTATTTTTTTAACAGAACAAAAAATCACTAACCATTAAGAAAAATGATAATTTATTTGACAAATTAAAAGACTGTGTCTTAAAAAAAAAACAAAAAAGAAAAAAAGTGACTTAAGAAAGTAAAAATGCAAAACGCAATATGGGAGAATGTATTTGTAATAAATACAATAAAGGATTAATATCTGTGAATATTAAAATGCTAAGGCAAAGACCTACTGTCCAATACAAAATGTGGGGAACACCTTAAACAGGCACTTCACATTATAGGATATACAAGTGCCCAGTAAGCTTAGAAAAATTTGTTCAACTTTAATAGCATCAGAAAAATGCAAACTGAAACCACAGTGAAATGTCATGACATCCTACCAGAGTTTCTAAAATGAAAATGCAGTTCAAAAGGTTGTTGGGTAAATGCTACTGTCATAGATTACTGGTGGGAGTGTACATGAATGCAAACATTCTGAAAAACATTTGGCATGATTTGCTGTTTCTAGATACAGCATATCCTTTGACAAAACAATTCCATTACCAGGTACGTAATGAATAGGGGTAGGGGAGCATGTAGATGTTTACTAAAAGCTATGTAGAAGAATGCCCATAGCAACATAATAACACACAAAGAAAACATCCATCAAGAGTAGAATAGGCATTGGGATGCCTGGGTGGCTCAGCGGTTGGGCTCCTGCCTTTGGCTCAGGTCGTGATCCCAGGATCCGGGATTAAGTCCCACATTGGGCTCCCTGTGAGGAGCCTGCTTCTCCCTCTGCTTAAGTCTCTGCCTCTCTCTCTCAGTCTGTGTCTCTCATGAATAAATAAATAAATCTTTAAAAAAAAGAGTAGAATAGACAAATTTATATATAAGAATATAATGGACAACAAATAACAACATGAATGGATATTGAAAACATAATATTGAACAAAAGTTGCTAAATATGAAGAATTCGCATTGTTTGATTCCAATCATATAAGGTTCAAGAACAGGCAAAGAACCTTTGGTATGCTAAGTTAGGACAATGGCTGACTTTGGCAGGAAAAGGAAATCCAATGACTAAGAATGAGGCATTGGGTGGAGGTTCTCAAACATTGGTAGTGTTCTATTTTTTTATCTGTTTGGTAGCTAAAATGATGTGTTCACATTGTTATAATTCACTGAACTCTGTACTTATGAATTGTGTACTATTCTGTATTTTTCTTATATTTAAAAATAATATTTATTTTAAAATATTATTACTTAGAAGTCAACATCCAAATTTTTTTGAGTACAGTTGACACATAATGTTACATTAGTTCCAGGTGTACAACATAGTGATTCAGCTGTATTCACCGCAACTGTAGCTACCATCTTTCACCAATGGATAAGGAAGATGTGATATGTATATGTGCAATGTGTGTGTATGTGTGTAATGGAATATTACACAGTTATAAAAAAGGGTGAGATGCATTAAATATAATGAGGGTATTAGATTGTTTTGCACCACTGTTGTCCAACAATGGCTTTAAAATTATACATTCTATTAGCATTATTTTAATGTTTTTATTTAAATAATTATAGTGTCTTTAAATAAAGCATAATGGTTCCATTATATAATCTCTGAGAAAAAAAAAGTTTAAGACAAGTTACTTCATATCTACCAACTTCATTTAGATGTTGCTAAATATTTATCAGTTTGATTCTCCTTCTTTTTGCTTGTTTTTTAGATTCCACATATAAATGACATCATGTGGTTATTGTTTTGATCAGTCTAATTTATTTCATTTCACAGAGTAGCCTCTAGTTCCATCCATAATTTGCAAATGTACCATAATAATTCAAAATGCTAATAATAGGGAAAACTGTGTGGGGAGAAGAGGTAAGAGAACGCATGAAAGTTCTGTACTTTCAGCTCAATTTTTTTCTGTAAAACTATAACTCTTCTAGGGATGCCTGGGTGCTCAGCGGTTTGGCGCCTGCCTTCTGCCCAGGGCATGATCCTGGAGACCCGGGATCGAGTCCCACATCAGGCTCCCTGCATGGATCCTGCTTCTCTCTCTCTCTGCTTCTCTCTCTGCCTGTGTCTCTGCCTCTCTCTCTGCATCTCTCATTAATAAATAAAATCTTAAAAAAAACTAAAACTCTTCTAAAAATAATAAGGTCTGTAAATTTAAAAAATCATATATATAAAATGTATAATAGAAAACAAAGCAAGTGTAACTGTATCAATATCAGACAAAATGGGATTTTAAAACATAATGCATTTTTAGGGGATAGAATGACTACACAATGAGAAAATTTTAATTTACTGTCTACAATTATTTTTACTTACAGAATTGCCTCAAAACCCATAGCATAAACATTATCATATCATGTAATGACTTTATATATACACCATTTTAAACGAAGATTTAAAAACAGGTTTTTAATTTGTTCATAAAACTACAGGCAAAACATACACATAGTGAAGATTTGAACAACACATACAGAGATATAATTTTTAAAAATACATAAATTTTGGCACAACCAAATTAAAGAAAATAGATGACTAAAAAGCCACACAGAACATTTTAGTCAAAGACAAGACCATCAAACAAGGCTCTACAATTTTCAAATGCCTAGTATTATGTAGATGATGTTCTATGCAAAAGAGCAATTAAATTTGTAATAAATTAGAAATACATACCCATTTGTCTAGAGGTTAATGAAATCATTTCCAAATAACTCAAGAGTATAAGAAAAAATATAATTGAAATTTTAAAGTTCAATCATGGAAATACTGGGCCAAAATAAATAATATTGTAATATAAATTGGGATTAAATTATAGCAGAGATAATGTTAGTAAAATAATACTATAAATTTATATATATATATATATATGAATACTTATTCTAAATTGATAGGTTCTTGGGAAAGTTCTAGCAATATTAACTCAAGCAGAAATACATAGCTTGATTTTTTTCTTTAACCATTAAGCAGGGAAATAAGTACTTTTAAATGTTCCCACAAAGAATCCCAGGTTATATAGCTTCTTGGGTAAATTCCTGAATATTCAAGAAATCAAATCATCTGACTCAAATATAAATTATTCAGCACATTCTAAAAAAGAGGAATATTTCTTATATCTCCTTCATGAGGCAAAATAATTTTGATGATATAATGAGAAAGAATATATATATATATATAATGATGATATAATGAGAAAGAAAAATTGCAGGCCTTAAAGACATTTAAAAAATATTAATATAATATGGGGTGCTTTGGTGGCTCAGTCAGTTGAGTGGCCTAATCTTGATTTCTGCTCAGGTCATCATCTCAGGATCCTGGGATCAAGCTCTATGTTGGACTCCATGCTCAACAGTGAGTTTGCTTGATATTCTCTCCCCCTCCCTACACCCCTCCCTTGCTAACATGTGCTCTCTCCTACTCCTTCTCTTTAAAGAAATAAAGCTTAAAAAGATAAAATATTAATATAATATTAACTAAAAACATCTAGCTGAAGATTACGTATATTTCATTCTATAAAAATATAACAAATTTGGGTTTATTCTGGTAGGAAGAGACTGGCCTAAAATGAACATTTTATAAATTTTATTTGGTTCTTCAACAAATAAATGAAAAAAAAATCATTTCAAAATAATGGAGGAAATTTATTTGTAAAATTTATACCAGAAACCATTTGGGAAATGAGGAATAAAAGAAAACTTGTGAATATGATAAAGGGTACCTTTAAACAAATTGATAGCAAATACCATTCTTAAAGATGGAATATTAGAAGCATTCCCTTTCAATTTAGGAGCAAGATTTGCATTTGAGGTTGTACACTGGAAACTATTCAGTTCGTATAAAAGAATAAACTCCACAACAACCAGAAAAGGAAAAATCAGAACGGCCAGTATTCTCTGATTATATAATTGCATATATAAGCTGAAATAATCTAAAGATTAATGTATAAAACAAGTGACTTTGCAATTAAATCCAAAATAGTTAAAACTGTAATTGAAAATGGTAATACTTATAATAATACCAAATGTTAAGGCACTTAGTAACATAAAAGGAAATGTGTTTGTCCTTATTAGAAAAAAAAAGTAATGCATCATTAAAACCATTAAAAAAAAGCCTAAATAAATGAGATACACAGTACTTGTGGATTTTTTCCACATAATTAATTTATAAATTCACTGTGATTCCAAGAAAAACCTCAAATCTCAGACAATGGAATCTAAAATGTATATGAAAAAATAAAAGGGCAAAAAGATAAATGAGAAAAACAATGCTTGGCTGGAGGTGGGGTGGGACTATTTATACTTGTTATTAATTCTTACTTATTATTGGGCTAAAACTAATTAAGACCATGTGGCATTAACCCAAGTATATGCAATTGACCAAAAGAACTAACAACCTAGGAAAAAACTCTGAAAATTGGTTTATGATTAAGCAATGCAGATCATGGGGAAAAGTAGAGACTAACAGATAAATGCTCTGAGACAACTTGTTATGCCTTGGAAAAGTAAAATAAGAGATTTATCTCACACTGTATATAAATATTAATTTTCAATAGATTAAGCAATTACACATAAAAGGCAATTTAAAAAATAATATATAACACATCTTTAAAACAAATATAGAGGGGAGTGTTTTTTAAGTACTCCAAAGCACTAATCATAAAGAAAAAGACTGAATTATTCAAACTAATTAAAATGAAAAACTACTTGTAATTAAAACACACTTTAAAGAGAATGAAAGGAAAAAAAAATAAAGAGAATGAAAAGAAAATACACATGTTGAGTGAAGATATTTGCAGGATATATAACTAACATTAGTCGAGCACACAGAGCTTATCATTAGATGATAATACATCTACAAATAGCAACCAAATAGAAAACCAGGTAAATAACATGAACAGGAATTTTACAAAAAGAGTTAGGAAAAGTACCCACATGATAAAATGTTCAGCTACATTGGTAATTATATAAATGCAAATTCATATCACAATTAGATAACATTATATATCTACTAGATTGGTCCAAATTAAAGTCTGATAATGACACATGTTGGTGAGGAAGTTGGTCAATTTTTATACACTGCTAGTGAGAATGCTTACTTGATATCACAACTTTAAAAAATGTGGTCACTTAAACTATGCCTCCAGTAACTAAGTTATAAAAGAATAAAAAGCATAAAATTCAGTATATCTTTGATCTCAACAAATTCAGGAAAATGGAATAAGGGATAAGGCAGATTCAAATTATATATGGTGTTAACCTTTTGAATTTTAGTGGTTCATTCATGTTTTCCCTTTTTTGTTTGTTTCTTTTGTCCTTTGTGTCATACTTCATAACTTACAAACACAGTAGTATCCTTTGAATGTATTAATAGTATCAAATAAGTGAATAAGAAATTTTAAATTTCAATTAAGTATATTGTCTTAGAAAGACTTTGAAAGAACATTAGAAAAAAATCAGATGAACACACAAAAGCCTACAGTGCCTAGTAAAAATGATTGATGCCATAAAAGAGTAGCAAAATTTTTTCTGTAAATTCTCAGAAAAAAAGAAGCTAATACGAGTCAGAATATCTATTTGGAAGAAGCAAGGACATCACACTGGTCTTGAAAAATACATGTGATTTGAATATTAGAAAATAGGAGTGTCAAATGTGTGTGTTGCAGTTGCGGAAGTGTCTTAAGATTGTATTTTGGCTCATCCTAATACATCATTTGTTGGACTATTTTGCAGATTGTGTTGTAATTTTAAAAAATACAGAATTGGGAAGTTTCTGGTTAAGATGGTGATGTAAGAAGACTCTGAACTTACCTTCTCCATGGAGCACATCAAATTACACCAATTAAGAAAATAATTCTTCCTGAAGAAGAACTGAGGGCTGACTGAGCAGCTACTGAACAACTAAAGACCGAGAAAATGTCAGGAGAATAGCAAGAGAGACAGAGGCATGGCCATGTTTAAAAGAGTAATGAGTATATACAGCCATAGCTCCAGCCAGCCAGAAAAAGTCACCAAGCACACATTGTCTGCAAACCAGACAACATACACAAGACCACTCTTCCGAGTATAAGTGGTCATTTCACCTAATTGACAGAAACAAACCAGAAAGCAAAAGCAGATTGAGGAGATAGAGTAATATGCTTCAAAAGAAAGAATGAGATAAAAACCTCAGAAAAAGGACTAAATGAAATAGGGATAAGCAATATACCTGATAAAGAATTTTAAATAATGATCATAAAGACACTGGAATGGAGGAAAAAGTGAGAGAACTCAGTAAGACCTTAATAAAGAGAAAAAAATATATTTAAAAGAACCAGCCAGAGTTGAAGAATACAGTAACTGAAATAACAACAACCCAAAAAACACAACACTAGGAAGAATCAACAGTAGATCAGAGGATTCAGAAGACCGCATCAGCAATCTGAAGACAGAGTAACAGAAAGCAAACAGCTGAATAGCAAAAAGAGAAAAATAATTTTAAATGAGGATAGAAAAGAGATCTCTTGGACAACATTAAGTGAGCAAACATTCACATTATAAGGGTCCCAGAAGAAGAAGAGAAAGAAAACTGTTGAAAGTGTGTTTGAAGAAATAATAACAGAACATTTTTAACCGGAGGCGGGGAGGGGAGAGGGTGGAGCATAGTAAAAGACATTCAGGTCCAAGAAGCATCGAGAATTCCAAATACAATGAACACAAGGATGTTCAAACCAGGCACATAATAATTAAAATAATTTAAAGATAAAGAGAGAATCTCAAAAGCAGCAAGAGAGAAACAAATATTTATATACATGGGAAAACATATTAGCCTGTCAACCAATGTTTTCAGCAGAAACATTGGAAGCCAAAAGAAAATGGCATGATACATACAAAGAAATGTAAGAAAAAAAAAAAACTACAACCAATACTCTACAGGGCATAATTATCATTTTGATTTGAAGAACAGATACAGTGTCCTAGATAAAGAAATAAAGAGCTTCCCAGACAGACAAACCACTACATCAGGCTTGTAAGAAATGTTAAAGGGACTTCTTTAAGTGAAAAAGAAATAGCCATAATTAGACATAAGAAAAATATGAATAAAAAGATGTAAAACATGACAACATATACATAAAGTGTGGAGAAAGGAGTAAAAAGGGAAGAGAAGGAGGAAAAGGAAAAAAATACAAGAAGATTTTTTTAGGATGCATTTGAACTTAAATGACCATCAAATTAATATGGGCTGCCATTTAAATTAGGATGTTATATATGAGACTCATAATAATCATAAACCCTAAACCTATGATAGACACACAAAAAGTAGAGAAAGAAAGCCAAATAAGACACTATAGATATTCATTGATCACAGAGAAAGAGCAAGAGAAGGGACAAAGAAGAAGTATAATACAAAAACATAAACATAAACAGAGAAAAAATAAAAAATGGCCATAAGTACATAGCTATCAATAATTACTTTAAATGAAAATACTTTATTTTTTCTTTAAAGATTTTATATATTTATTCATGAGAAACAGAGAGAGAGAGAGGCAGAGACACAGGAAGAAGCAGGTCTCCGGGATCATGACCTGGGCGGAAGGTGGCGCTAAACTGCTGAGTCACCCAGGCTGCCCTAAAAATACATTCTATGAGGATGGCATTACCCTGAAACAAAAAAGAAAGACACCACAAAAAAGATAATGACAGTCCAATATCCCCGGTAAACAAAGATGTAAAACTCCTCAACAAAATATTAGCAAATCACATACAACAATGCATTAAAAAGATTATTCACCAAGATCAGGTGGGATTTATTTCTGGGATGCAAAGATGGTTTAACATTTGCAAATTAATCAATGTCATATCTCATATCAACGAAAAAAAAGGATAAAAATTTTACGATCACCTCAACAGATGCAGAGAAATTATTTGATGAGATTCAATGTCAATTTATGATAGAAACTCTCAATGATTTGGGATTAGAGGAAACGTACCTCAACATAATAAAGGCCAAATATGAAAAGCTCAGAGCTAATATCTTACTCAATGTTGTAAACCTGAAAACTTTCCCTCAAAAGCAGCAAGAGAGAAACAAAATGTTATATACTTCCATATATATACTTCTATATATAAGACTTCACCAAAAAACTACTAGCGCTGATAAATAAATTCAGTAAAAGTAACAGGATACAAAATTAAGATCATGAAACAAGTAGCATTTCTATATACCAACAATGAAATCACAGAAAAAAAAACACCATTTATAATTATAGCAAAAAAGAATAAAATACCTAGGAGTAAACTTAACCAAAGAGGCGAAAGACTTGTACTCTGAAAATTATAAAACACTAATGAAAGAAATTGAAGATGACACAAACTTGGAAAGATACTGTATATGCATGGATTGGAAGATGAATACTGTCAAAATGTCCATATTACCTAAAGCAATGTACAGATTCAATGCGATCCCTATCAAAACACCAATCACATTTTTCACTAAACTAGAACAAATAATACTAAAATTAGTATGGAACCACAGAAGACCACAAACAACCAAAGAATTCCTGAGAAAGAATGAAGCTGAATTATATCAATTCCAGATTTCAAGATATATTACAAAGCTGTAGTAATCAAAATGGTAATGTCCTGGCACAAAACGGACACATAGATCAATGGACCAGAGTAGAGGCTCCTGAAATAAATCCACATTTATATAGTCAACCTATGACAACAGAGGCAAGAATATACAATGAGGAAAATATAGTCTTTTCAATAAATAGTTTTGGGGAAATGGACAGTTACATGGAAAAGAATAAGACTACTCTCTAACAACATATACAAACAAAATAAAAAAATAAATAAAAAATCCCCCAGAATCGAGCGGTACAGAATTAATGAAATTGGAAACTGCATATTTTATGGAAATGTATTACTTTGAGAAACCATTGTTTCTTACAGCTCATCATTTTTAAAAAATTATTTCTGTAAAGAAAGAATATGCAGGTAAAAAAGCAGTGAAAACCGATATAAATTTTCAAAAATTATTACTGAATCAAAGATGAGGATTTCATTCTTCTAATTTATTTTCCTCCTCCTGAAACGTGTTTTTAAAACCACCAAATCCTCTTTCTTCACTATTGCTATTTAGTGATCTCAGATTCAGTGTGCCTTTTGAAACACTACCTTTGGCCTCTTTATCATGAGTTCAATGAACCACAGATATTTTTTCATCATTTAAATGTACTTCTTCAATAGCAAGTATCATTATAGCATACTGCCTGCATTAGGTATTTCTATTAAGTGTTACTTCCTAGAAAATCTACATATATTATTCACCAGATGATGTTTATTTAAAAATATCTTACTGACATTCAATTTGATCTATCCTCATCAATTGATTTTTAAAAGATTTCAAGAGGGGCACCAGGCTGGCTCAGTTGGTAAAGGATAAGGCTCTTGATCTTAGGGTCATGAGTTCAAGCCCCATGTTGGGAGTAGTGCTTACTTAAAAAACAAAATAAAACTTCAAAAAATATATAAAAGATTTTATGTTTTATTATTCTTTAAAATAATTTCTGTTAGAAATAAGTTTAAAATATAGATTAATGACACTTATTTTCAAATAATTTAAAATAAACTCTAATGAGGTTTTATGTTTTAATTTATCTGGTAAATAAATATATTTCATTAAAACTAATCTGGAAGGTAGTATTATTAATAAAAACTTTCTAGCCATATGTTCTATTTCTTTGTGAAAATAACATAACTTTACAGCCAAGAAATAATTTTAATAACTTAAGATAAACCTATTTATTGCTGCAATGATAGAACCAGTCAGATTACCTCTTCTATTTTATGAAATCATACGAATTAGTAGTTCTATTTCTTTTACACTTAAACTCACAGTTACTTGATTTTCTAACATTTGCTAGAGAAGAGTTTTGCAAGCTCCTCCAAAACCAGTTCATTCTCATTGGTGAAAACTTCGTAGGAGCTAAGGTATGTTTATAAATTACTTTCTTGAAAAATCCAAGTGGGCCTCTTCAGATTCAAGATGATCTTTATCCTCTCATTGGCTTAAAACTTTTGGATGCCATGTCTCATTTTTGAAATGTCAGTTACTTATCAGATACAGCACACCTCAGTAAACTGCTTATACTCACAACATTATTTTATCCTTTATAATAAATGTAGTGATAGGTAGGCATCTCCTTTGCAATGTTCACTAGGAATAATTCATTTAAAGTGTGATCTTGATTCTTAAATTATGCATGTGTGTGATGCTTCAATACTCTACTGATCCTTCTTAGTGTTCTTAGGAAACACTCTCTACAGCCCTACCCCCCTCACCTTTTTCTTTTAGTCAATTTGCGGACAGAATGTTTTAGCCTACTTTTGTCCTATTATGAAATAGATTTGAAATAGTTATCTCTGGTCTGGTGCTTGTGATCCAGATTCACTTTAGAATAATTTGTTACCATATTATCGACAGGAGAATGGATATCCACTTCATCTTAAACATTCTCCTCAAGCAGAGCAAACCACTGTCCTCTCAATTTTATTTCAGTTGTTATCTTACTGTTTACTGAGAGGTGTTTGTTTTGAGGAGGGAGGAAGGTTCTGTTGTCATGGCATTGATATCATTAGAACTTCTATATTCCAAGTATCTATTTCTGAGATAAAAGTAAGTGAAGCTACCAGTGGATTAAATATTTACAACATGCCTAACATCTCTACTTTTTTTTCCCAAAGATTTTATTATCTTCATGTATACTACATGCTTTGCTAACTTTTAATATTTGTTCTTTACTGTCTATCTCCTCTTGCCATCTGCCTGTCCTGTTCTTTCATTATATGAGATGGAAGCATCATCCTTTACTTTGCTCATAGATGTGTCCCATGCATACAGATAGGGTAGAGGCTGAATAAATATGTGAGGGATTATGAGGATAGCAGGAATGCTTGGGGAAAAGGACTCTACTCTCAGCTGATATATTCAGACTTTCATTATCTTAAATGTCATCAAAACCTAATAGTATATCTGAAAATAAATTTACACACATACTTTAGAGGAGAAATGGGGGAATATATTTTAAAGAAAAAGTTCTTGGCATTTTTTTTTCTGACGTTATCAAAAACGTCATCAAAAGAGATATTGAGATTGATTTCATTTTATTTGCAAGTGGCATATCTGTGCTTCTCCATTGTTCCCTTCTTCTTCTCCTTCTCCTTCTCCTTCTTCCTCCTTCTCCTTCTCCTTTTTGTTTTTCAGGGCACTAAAATGCTGAGATAGGTATTATTCACCAAACTCCAGACATATTCAGGGTAGTCTTAAATATTCTATCCACATCAAATAGAATGTTACATTCTCAATGGATTTTATAGTTTTCAATTTTCCTTCACAAGTCCTAAGTAATCTCCATTTCTCAAAGCCTAATGTATTCCCATGTATGCCACGTGTAACTCAATTTCTCTTTCTTCAAAATTGCTGAGGTCTACTTAAATCCCAGTATCTTTGCAACTGCTGAAATTTTTCTTCAATCTTGCTATCATTTTACACTCACAATTTCAACCCTGAAAGGATAATACGTTTTAGCTAAAATATGCTGTGACTCTTGCCACTGTCGTAATTCTGTTTCAATCTGTTTCTTCCCCTTTTTATTTCTGTTTTAATTTTATAAACTATATAAAGTAGATAAGAGGTCACAGAGAAAACATTTAAGATTTGTTAGTACCTAAAACTACTCTCCAACCATAGTCTTCAATAAAGCATATTCCTTAATTCTTATGTTTTGAGTTTCATTAAGGAAATGAGCCAGATAAGGGAAGAATGGTGAGGGATAAAAACAAGTAGGAATTTTAGATTTTCACTGTCTCATATAAAAAAAACACAATACTTTTAACCCATATGTTAAGCAGAGTTATTATTTCACATAGATCTTAGTATGTATTTTGAATATAGAACTAGATTGAAATTAAACTTTATTTTCACAACATAATATTTAGGCATAAAAAGAAAAATACTATCTTTTCTTTCACTACCTCATCCTCTCAGCTAAACTATGAAGTATTCTTAATGAATAGGATAAATAAATACTTCAGGGGATATTCTACAAAGAATTAAGTAAAAGAGTTATTTACAGTAGTTAAGTCATATAAAAAACAGGGGTTAACCCTTACCATATTTATGCTAATTTTCAGTAGAGTTGAATGATAGCCAAATTTTCCAAAAGAAACAACTGTGTGAACTGAAATTCTCATTTAGTAATTTGCAGTCTGGAGAAAAGCACAGGGCATCTTTTTTAAGACCCTTACAAAATAAAAGATGGTTATGAGGGTGTAAGGCTAATGCACAAATGCATATGATGTGACAAAATAATGTAACTAAAAAACAAAGGTAACAAAGGGAAAAACAGGGAAGAAGAGTAATTTCAGTTTTCAGAAGCAGAACACTTCAAAACTGAGCACTGACATCTTGATGAGAAATCATGTAGTGACTGAAGGGAGTTTAATATAAAAATTTCACAGGAAACTAATGTTTCTTAGAACCTCTAGTTTTATTAATGTCACTGTATCTTCTAAACAAATATATATAAAATTGAACATCTACAAAGAGAAGGTAGTTGTAGTTATAAACTGTATTATTTCACACTATGACTCTAGCACAAATAACGTGTATTCAACTTTAAGGATTTAAACAAAGATCTTTTTTCTTCTCACATAACAAAAACGACTCTTCAGGAAGGTGGTCTAGAGCTGGTGGGAAGCTTCTCAATGTTGCAAATATTACAGCCTCCTATCACTGTTTTGCTCTAAGATTCTTAACTGTGCCATTTATTTCTATGAAAGGCTCCTGCAGCTTCAGGTTTCTCATTTCAAAAAAGTAAAATGTAAGATGTTTAAAAAAAGAATTATTAGGCTTTTTCCTTCAAAAAATTAAAAGAGGGATCCCTGGGTGGCGCAGCGGTTTGGCGCCTGCCTTTGGCCCGGGGCGCGATCCTGGAGACCCGGGATCGAGTCCCACGTCGGGCTCCCGGTGCATGGAGCCTGCTTCTCCCTCTGCCTGTGTCTCTGCCTCTCTCTCTCTCTCTCTCTGTGTGACTATCGTAGATAAATAAATAAATAAAATTTAAAAAAAAAAATTAAAAGAAAAAAATTCTACAACAGCAGTAAGAATGATATCTTAAAAATCCCATACAAAATTGCCTTATAACCTACTGACTATATTGAGTCATAGGATCACCACAGGGCTAGGCCATCAGCAATGTTTGCCATAAAGGATATCTTCTTTTTGTTGATAAGGAAGTATATTTTCAAACAGCAGAAATTAAGGTTGATATACAGCTACTACATCTATTTTATTGATTACATCTATGTCTTTTTTAACCTTTGCTAATATTTGCTGTTACAATTCACTTGATTTTTCTTAGTATATTTCCTAGTATTAGTATATTTTTCATATGTTACAGTGCATCTTTTGTAGTTTTTCCTTCACAGAGTTAAATTCTAGGTAATTCTATCCATAAATATTGATGGACATTAAATTTTCATTGTGAATTATGAGTTTAAGCATTAAAATGTGCTTTTGTTTTAACATTTAATACATTTTGATTGAATTTTATTTTATTTATTTTTAAAGATTGTATTTATTTTAGAGAGAGGGGTACAGTGGGGGGAGGCACAGAGAGAAAAGGACAAGCAGACTCCACACTAAGTGGGGAGCCCCATGCCAGGCTCGGTTTCACAACCTTGAGCTGAAATCAAGAGTCAACACTTAACCACCTGAGCCACCCAGGTGTCCCTATACTTTATTTTAAATATTAAGTTCAGTAGCCCTACTTTTGTTGGTTTCCATATTTCATGTATACCTTTGGCCACTCTTTAATTTTAGCATTTATGATTCTTTCTGAATATATATATATATATATATATATATATATATATATAGTTACATTTTGTTTTATGAGCCCAATTAAAATTGCTTTAAAATTTTTTTTAGTTGTGACTTATGGAAATGCATGTTTATTGATATGACTAATAAATTTGGTTTCCACTCCATCATATTATTTTATATAATATACTATATGTGGGCAGCCCGGGTGGCTCAGTGGTTTAGTGCCGCCTTCAGCCCAGGGCCTGATCCTGGAGACCCGGGATCGAGTCCCATGTTGGGCTCCCTGCATGGAGCCTGCTTCTCCCTCTGCCTGTGTCTCTGCCTCTCTCTCTCTCTCTCTCTCTCTCTCTGAATAAATAAATAAAATCTTTTAAAAATATATAGTATATGTGCTTTACTTCTTTCTTTACTGGATTTTTATTATATTCTCTTTTATTAAAGATTTTTTTAAAAGATTTTATTTATTTATTTATTTGTGAGAGGCACACAGAGAAGGCAGGGACAAAAGCAAAAGGAGAAACATGCTCCCTGCAGGAAGCGGGATGCAGGACATGGTCCCAGGACCCTGGGATCACACCCTGAACCAAAGGCAGACACTCAACCATTGAGCCACCCAGGTGTTCCTTTTTTAAAGATATTTAAAAAGATTTGTATTTTTGTTTCAGTGGTTACCTTTGCAATTATATCTTAAGACACCAAATTCTCTCTTTTGATTTTAATCATTTTGGCATTTTTAAATGGTGCCTTTTTTTTTTTTTTAAGTAGACTCCATGCCCAGCATGGGGCCCAATGCAGGACTTGAGCTCAGGACCCTGAGATCAAGACCTGAGCCAAGGTAAAGAGTTGGTCACTTAACCCACTGAGCCCAAGGCTTCCCTAAATGGCACATTTTAAATCTCATTTTCTTCCTATACAGAAACCAATGAAATTATTCTTCTTTCCTGTTTTTCTCTTCATTACCTTTGTTTTTTAGTTATATTATTTGGTCACATCATATACAATTGTTTGCATTCGTCTTACAGCCTCATAACCATCTTTTATTTAGTCTGAGATATACTAATATACAAATATTAAGTGCTCACAACAGTTCTTTTGTCAGAGCTTTTCCAGTCCTGTCTTGGTTGGGAGAAGAGCAACCTGCAGTAGATTTCTCAAGAAAGTCTTATAGGTATAGAATTCCTCAATTCTTATATGTTTACTGTCATTCTATTTTATTCTTGTATGTTATTTGATTTTTGCCTAGAGAACTGAGAATTATTTTTCTTTATTCTAAAATCTAATATTTTCTCTTTTTTTCTAGGTTAAAAACTATAGATGATTGTTCTAGGACAATATTCCCAGGTGACTCCTAAGTTTTTTCAATATCAAGATTCAAGTCTTTCATTTCTGAAAATCTGTTTGGATTACAGTTTCAGACATTAGTTTTTCTCTAATGGTTATTTTTTGCCCACCCTCCCTGACCTTTCCTAGGACATGAATTATGCAAATTTTACTTCCTCTTTTATTGTTTACCTTTTCTACCTAATTTTCAGAAATATTTAAAACTTTTTTATTGTTATTGTATTATTTTTTATTAATACCTCATTTTATTCTTTCTCTTTTACTTTTACCCTATATTCTTCATCAAATTTTAATTCCTCCTTAGTCAGCTTATTATTTTCTATTTGAGTTGTCTTTTTTCATTATTGTCTGAGATTAATAAGGTTTCATTTTCTTGGGTGTGTATTTTGATCATTTCTGTTCTGAGTTTAAAATAATCCTGTAAGGGTGTGTTTTTCATATCTACAAATGCTGGCTTGAGAATAATCAGTGTAAAGTGTTATGTTACGGAGTTTTTCTGTTTCATTATAGATTTTGGCAAAAAATTTTCATCAGATAAAGTGTGTGGATCTCATATTCTGACTTTTTATATAAGAAATTTGTGTAGTTTCTTTTTCTCCAAATTTTGGTCCATTCTGAGGATTTGTGGTCATTGTAATATTTCTTTCAATATTAACTTTTAAAAATCAGTTTAGTAAAGTATACATTCTTATTGGGTCTTCTTTTTTTGGTAGTGAGGGGAAGCATTTTGTTTCCTAAAAATTTTCATTTTCTTTGATCTTATTTGACCCTAATTTTCTCCATCTTACATTTTTTACACAAATACCAATATCAAATGGTATTACTCTTCCAACTATATACATAGTATGTATATTTATATAGATATAAGATATATAGATATATTCTCTAGATATATATCTATATATCTGTATATCTATATATCTATAGATATCCTCTAGAATCTATGCCTTTAAATATCTATGACATCAAATCATAACATTCTCCTTCAATCACTGTTTCTCAACAGCAGGACTATTGCCATTTTATAATTCCTTTGTTGTAGGGGACTGCCTTATACCCTGTAGGATATGTCAGCATCTCTGGATTTTACTCGATAGATACCAAAAAGAAGCACTTATCCAGTGTGTGACAACTAAAAATGTCTCCAGATATTGCTAAATTTCCTCTGATGAAGTAAGCTATTAAAATTGAAAACCAGTGTTCTGGTTTACCAGGAAACTATTTCTGCGACCTTGGTTGTGATATCTCTCCTCTCTCATTCATGCTTTTCTTTATTTGGTTCCTTTCTCTTCTCTTTTTGATAAGTCTGGCTAGAGATTTATCAATTTTATAAGTTTTTTTTTCAAAGAACCAGTTCCTGGTTTCATTGATCTGTTCTGTTTTTCGTTTGCTTGTTTGTTTGTTTGTTCTTTGAAGATCCATCTATTTTTTTTCATGAGAGACACAGAAAGAGAGGCAGAGACATAGGCAGAGGGAGAAGCAGGCTCTGTGAGAAGAGCCTGATGTGGGACTTGATCCCAGGACCCTGGAATCATGACCTGAGCCAAAGGCAGATGCTCAACCACTGAGCCACCAGGTGCCCCGTTTGCTTATTTCTCTATCATTTATTTCTTCTCTAATTATTTCCCTTCTTCAGCTGGCTTAGGCTTCATCTGCTGTTCTTTTTCTAGTTCCTTTATGTCTAAGTGTAGGTTGGGTATTTGACATTTTTCTTGCTTCTTGAGGAAGAGCCTGTATTGCTATGTACTTCCCTCTTAGACTGCTTTTGCTGCATCCCAAAGGTTTTGGATCCTCATGTTTTCATTTTCATTTGTTTCCATGTTTGTTTGTTTGTTTGTTTGTTTTCTTCTTTCATTTCCTGGTTAACTCATTCATTCGGTAGAAGGATGTTCTAGCTTTTAGGTCCTTTATATCCATGGTAAGGGACTCCCTCGTGTCTTCCATGCTTTTCTCAAGCCCAGATGGTATCCTTATGATTATTGTTTTAAATTCTGGATCAGGCATATCACTTGTATCTGTTTCAAATAGAGCTCTGGCTGTGACCTTTTCTTGTTCTTTCTTCTGAGATGAATTCCTCCAATTTGGCATTTTGTTTAAGTCTCTGTCTTCTCCTGACTGCTATGAAAACCTGTTATGTTTCCTGCTTCTGAGCATAATGGCTTTATTAAGAAGCAGTCATGTACTGGCCAGGGCAGGTGCATCAGGAAGCGTTTCTGGTATTTGCTGTGTGCACTCTACTCTGTTTTGGCTACCGTTTCCCTCGGGTCAGTCCTCTGCAGAATTTCTCCTTGTCTGCAGTGGGCAGTATTTGGACCTTGTCCAGCACATGGCAAGTTTTAACTGGGTGTGCTCTGGTCTGCTGATGAAAAGAGGCCTGATCCTATTTCCTCCAGAGCTGAAGCTTTCCAGCACTTGATGGTTGGTAGATATAGTGTGTGTGTGTGGTGGGGGGGGGGGTTGGGCTGATTTTTCTGGGGGAGAAGCCCACTGCTTTGGTCCTCAGGGATACTTGCCCTAGTAAACAAACACCTATAGAGTGCGGGGTTGGTATAGGTGTTGTAGGCCTCCACTGTGGGTAATATGCTGCTCACTGAAGTCAGTCGGTTCTGATGGGCCATGAAGAAAAATGGTGCCTGCACCTCTCCCTCATCGCTGTTGAGGGGAATTCATGCCCACCATCTTGAAACCCCTCATAGATGAGTGTGTGTCTCAAATGTCCTTCAGATCCTCATGTTTCTCTGATGTCCTTCAGATCCTCATGTTTCTCTGATGTCTTTCAGATCCCTGCCTTTATCGAGTCTGTGTCTGGACCATTTGCCTGCCAGAAGCCCAGTGCACCTGTGTATTATCTCAGGCATGCTGGTTGAATTTGAAAACTTCAAACATTAGGGACCCACCATGGAGGGGACCAGTGCTGATACTCCGGGGGAGGATCTCACCACCCAGGAGCTAGTGCGAGTTTCTCCGAGAAGGACAGTTGCACCAACCTGTAGGAGCTTGGAGTTTAAAGTGTAATGAAGAGCTGGCATCCAGGTCTGCTTGTCCTGTGCTAAGGAACACAGTAGCTCAACGGTGTCTGCTGATTCTTTTGTCCCCTGAAAGTCAGTGCCACCTCTCAAATGCTCTCCAAGAAGGGAAACTGTCTCTTCCAGTGTGACCCAGGGCATCCTCAGAATGTGCCATCTCCTTCGGGGCCTCCATCCTCCTTCTCTGCAGGATCAGTGCTCTGCTCACTGGCTCCACCCCGCCCACAGTGGGGACTTCTAAAACTTCAATCTTTGAGCTCCACTGGTTGAAAAACTCACAACAATTAGCCCCTCTCATTTTTCCAGTCAATGGTTTTGGGGAAGTATTTTTCTTGTGTCATCCCCTGTGTGCTCCTCACCCTCTCTCTCTCCGTACCAGGAAACTTTAAAGAAATTTTACTCTTAGGATAAACTTATTCTTAGAAACTGGGGTTTTAGATAAACCTAGATTCCCCCCACTCTTTTCTATAAAATTTTTAGTAAGACTAACTTTGCTTATCACACAAGTTTGCTACGGGGTTGAGTCCAAGAGATTGTTCATTGAGATATAATGCTTTCTTTTTGGTTATTTATGCTACTTTGAGTTTGGGTAGTCTTCATCTTCAGGTTGTGCAGATAGTGAATTTTTGTGTAGTTTTATTCCCTCTTCTTATTTTGCAATTTTGGAGGAAATATTAGAAGATTTAGGTTTTTTTTCTTCTGTGTAAATGTGAAAATGTAATGTTTATATGTACTATCAATAGGAAAGCTATATTATTGGAAAATATACAAATCATTTGAGTTGACGAATAACTTCTTTTTTTTCAAGGAGAAGATTTTTTTTCATTGATAGATTTCCATATACAAATGTGGAAATTGTAGTTCCACATATAATTCAGGAATAATGATCAATTTTGAGCTGTAGGACGTAATAAAAACATTGATGCGTTATCAGACTAGTTAGGTAGACGAGCTTCATGGTGATGAAATTTCTCAAAATAAAATTCTTGCTACTGAAAGGCTTCTGGATTTTCCAGGATCTAAGAAACGCTTAGTCATTTAACACAAAATTTCTAGCACGCATCCTTTATCTTAGTTTACATATGAAGGCTTTCATTTTTTTTGTTTTGCTTTGTAAATAGGACAGTTCACCAGTTTACAAATTAAATGCTTAGAATTCATAATTGGGAGAGAAAAATCTATCTTTATTTTTTCCCTAACCAGCCATCAAGTTTAACTAACCACATATACATATTATATTATGGTTAGATAAGATCTGCAGGAGTAAAAATATATATATATATATATATATATATATATATATATATATAATTTGAAAACAGACCCAAAGCACATTACATTGAGCAGGATAAGAATAAATTTAAGTATTTAGGTAAGAATCACATTTCTTTTTTTTTTTTTAAGATTTTATTTATTTATTCATGAGAGACACAGAGAGAAAGAGAGGCAGAGACAAAGGCAGATGGAGAAGCAGGCTCCGTGCAGGGAGCCCAACGTGGGACTTGATCCCAGGTCTCCAGGATGAGGCCCTGGGCTGAAGGCAGCACTAAACCCCCGAGCCACCCGAGCTGCCCAAGAATCACATTTCTTACAAAAAAGTGGTTAAATGATAATAAAAATAAAAGCAAGACAAAGAAAGTGTGTATAGAATGTACATGTGAGGAAATAAGGGTTAAAGTATAAGAAATAAGAGTTAAATGTAAAATACAAGAAATATCTTGAAAGTGGTAATAATGATAATTATACTATTTGCATTCTATTAACATAATTACTTATATGCAATATTTACCAGACACTATAACAAGCATTTAATTCTCACCAATACTTTTATCAATGACGGCATGATTACATCCATTTATAAATGAACAAATAACCAAAAAGACTAAGTTAATTTCCCAAGTTTACACAACTAATGCAGCCAGAGTTTTAATTCATGCAGTCTAACACAAAAACTTTCGTTTTAAATAACCTTTTAATTTTTAATTCTCTGTGTTTTCAGTTTACCGAAACATTTTATCTAGAATCTCAATTGGAGAGCATTATGTGGGGGTTACTTGGCATTTAGAAAGATTAAAGATTTCTGACTAATACTCTTAACATTTACTGTTTAGAGAACAAATAAAACATAATTTTCTGCTTATCATAAACTAATCTCAGTTAGAACATATATTATTCCTCAAAACCATAGGTAATAGCCCTTAAAAAATACAATGAAAGAAAAAGAAATATTTTTAAAACCATATTTCAGAATGTGACTAGTCTACTGACATCCCCATGAAAGGGCTTTCTTTCTTCTTCACTTCACTACAAGTGGATATTTATTTATCTTTACCATTGTTTTTCTTCTTTGTAATTTAATGACAATGAAGAGATAAGCATTAAAGTAGGTAACTTTAATAAGAAAAATACAGCATTATCAGACTGTACATAACGATCTAAAATTTCTGCATAGGAATGAATATGAATTTATTTTCTTTTAAAAAGCTATTATTGTGTGGATTTCATGATAATAATAGTATTTAGCACATATTAATAAAAACCACATATATGTTTACATGTAGCAAAATATAGTAATGATCTTCATTCCAAATATTTCTTATGAATTTGCACTGACTTGTCTTCTCAATTTATATCACTCTAAATATTCCCTGTCACTACTGTGAACAGTAGTGACCTATATGTAGTGATCTATATTCATAGACCTATTGAAAAGAAACCTCAGTTTACTAATGCACACTATTTGAATACAAAATATCTGTATAATGTGTACTATATACAAGGTACATCCCTATTGAATGTTCAATCTCTATTTCTAGTTATCCAAATTATGCCAAGTATGTGTGTGTGTATGAGAGAGAGAGGAGAGAGAGAGAGAGAGAGAGTATTTAGCATTTGGTTCTGCATCCTAAATTATCGCCACAACTATACTCTACTAGCTATGATTTGGCTCACACCACGGAATCAATTGATGTTTTACAGTTCAATTCATAGATTGTAGAAAGTGCAGCAAACTAAAATATAAAATAAATCTCATAAATATATTCTGTGAATTTAGATTTTATGGCATGTATATGAAGAGGAAGTATATTTATAAGGAAAATAGGCATTGCATCCTTGTTTCCAAGTGTGACACAGCGATTTCCTCCATGGTAACTTTAATACAACATTTTCAGAAGATCTCATACTGCCAAACATATGTTTTAAATCTTCAATAAATTATAATTTGTTCCATCACTTTTCTAGACATAATATTGTAACTTGTTAAAAAGTCTGTGGAGATTAATAGGAGCTTATGTCATGGAAAATAAAGTTATGTATATAACTCACTAAACAAAATCAACCAAAGTATACACATTTAAGAAGTATGGATTATGGAGCTGTTTTACTATAAAAAATGAGAAATGTGAAAATTGTCATTGTGAAGAAAATGCAATATTTAGTTATTTTAGTCTTTTGTAAAGGTGTAAAGCTTAACATTCATATGATTAAGACTACAACTTTTGGCCAAATAGACTGAGGTGTAGCACTTGGGCACAATCCATTACTGTATAAAATTAGATGCTCTGCAAAGATATTACACTCCAGTGATTTCAATAAATTTTCCTATTAGGCCCCCAAGCCTATTTCAGCATTTTATTGCTTTATTTTAAAATGTTAACATTAAAACTTTTAACCTTCCAAAAGTCAACTTCCAAAGGTTTTCCATAAATTAATATTGCATTCATATGTTTAACCATAGACTCATAAATGAGCCATATAAAACTATAGTACAACACATTAAAATATCAAAGTTTTACTTAATTTTCTGGTTATGGGTAACTTTAATAAACAGATATAAAAGATACAGAGATAGGAAGGTAGATAGGTAGGTAGGTAGATAGATAGATAGATAGATAGATAGATAGATATAGATAGACAAATAGACAGACAGATATATATACAAAATGCATCACACAAGGCCAATCCATTATACCAAACATTCATGCGTCAAAATCCTTTAATCCTCTTAAAAACCTTTTGGGGTAAGTGTTATTGTAGCAGGCTGAACAATGCACCCACCTTACCAAAAATAGCCACATTCTAATCCTGGAAAACTGTTGATTATGTTAGTTTACATGGCAAAAGGGATTTTGCAGATGTAATTAGGTTAAGGTTCTTGTGACAGGGAGATTACCCAGATGTTACAAATGTAATCACAAGGTTATTTATGAGAAGGGCAAGTGAGTGAGGTCAGGCAAAGAGATGTGATGACAAGAGCAGAAGGAGATTTGAAGTTGCTCTTCTGGGGGAAGAGGCCATAAAGCAAGGAATGCAAGTGGTTTCTAGAAGCTTAAATGTATTCTCCTGTAGCATTTCTAGAAGAAACTCTGCCAACACTTTGTTTGACTTCTGACCTCCAGACCTGTAATATAATAAGTCTGTGGCTTTATCCACTAAATTTATGGTAATTGGTGAGAACAGCAATGGGAAATTAATAGTTATTATTTGAAGTTATTTTTACAAAATTCTAATGTAGTTATGAACTTACCCAAGGTATCACAAGGAATACATGGTAAACATAGAATCAGAACCTGTGTCTGACATTTCAGAAGCCACACTTTTCCCACAGAGTAATGATTTCTTAGAAGTATTAAGATTTGTTTTTTAAAAACTAGATTTATAACATACCAAAAAAAAGTTCAACAGAAAAGAGCATACGTCATTAATTGCAACTTATTATCTGACAAGAAAGCTATGACTGTCGAACATCTACATGTCTTATGTTGTGCTAGATGCTTGGGATATAACAAACCAAATTGAGTGCCTTACCTAATGAAGACCACATGCTTCTTTCAATAGTTAATTGTTCTCCTCAGGCAACATAGCATAGAGGAAAAGTTTTAATAGCAACAGGAGTTAATAAACTCAACTACCTTACAGTCAAACTGTCTTTGGCAGGAGGCTTAGTTTTCCCAAGAAGATAATGGTAAATGCATAAGCATGATGAACTGGTACATCATTTCAGGTTTATTCAAGTGTTCTTGAGCTAAGAAACCAATAGTAATTGTTTTTCTTTTGCATAAATATGAAACCAGAATATTTACTATCACCACCTATGTAAATAGATAATAGTTTTCTTTGAAAAAATACAATGTATTGGAATTATACACGCAACATACCTAAATGGAGGAGAATTTCTTCTTTTTGTCTTTTTTTTAATTGGAGTTCAATTTGCCAACACATAGCATAACACCCATGATAATTTCTTTAATAAACCATGTCAGTCTATACATCATTTTTTCTTAGTTTTTCTCTAGTTATTGAGTAAATGGAAATATTAAAATATGTGAATTTCATGTCCCTGGTTTTACACATATATTGCAATTCTATAAATATTTATCTATGCACAGAAATGCTACAG
Source organism: Nyctereutes procyonoides (assembly GCF_905146905.1). Lineage (NCBI taxonomy): Eukaryota > Metazoa > Chordata > Mammalia > Carnivora > Canidae > Nyctereutes > Nyctereutes procyonoides. Next base: position 60,516,144 of record NW_026575142.1, on the reverse strand, counting down.
ATAAATGTTAACAGAACCATTTAACCCACAGAGGAAAAAAGAGTGAAATTTCTTTCATTAAAATGCTTTTTAAAAAAATATTTTTGATGATGGTTCTGTGCTCATTCTTTTAATTTGCAAATCCCTAATACATATATAATGAAGATCTTTTCACATGTTTATTTGTCACCTATATATTCTAATTGATGAATATATATTAATCAATATTCATATTGATATGAATTCATATATTTGTCACTGAATATATATGAATTCAAAAATTCATATATTTGTCACCTATATATTCTAATTGATGAGTTGGACAGGTTTCTTGTCCATTTTTCAATATAGTTATTTTCTCATCCTTGATTTTTAATAGTTTTTGCATATTTTGGATCACAGTTCTTTATCCAATAACGTGTTTTGCAAATATTTTTCCCAATCTGTGGCTTGTGTCTTGACACAGTCTTTTCTGAGCAGAAGTTTTAATTTAATTTTTATTTATTTTATTATTTTTAAAGACTTAATTGTTTGTTCATGAGAAACACACAGAGAGGCAGAGACAGAGGTAGAGGGAGAAGCAGGCTCCCTGCAAGAAGCCTGATGCGGGACTTGATCCCAGGAACGCAGGATTACACCCTGAGCTGACACTCCAGGCATCCCTAACTTTTAATTTTAATGAAGTCCAGTTTATCAATTCTTTATTTCACAGATCATGCCTTTGGTATTGCCTCTAAAAAGGCACCACCGTGCCCAAGGCCATCTAGAGTTTATTCTGTGTTGTCTTCTAGGAGTTTTATAGTTTTGTGTTTTTTATTCAGATTTATGAGCCATTTGGAGAGAATTATTATAAACGGTGTAAAGCTGTGTCTTGATTTGCTTTTTTGCATGCATGTTTTGTTCTAGCAAAATTTATTGAAAAGAATACCTCTGTTCCTTTGCTCCTTTGTCCAAAGATCATGGACTATATTTATGTAGGTTTATTTCTGGTCTCTATTCTGTTTCATTGATATTTCCCTCTATTCTTTTGACAATTCCACAATGTCTTGATTCCTGTGGCTTTATAGATGATATTAGAGGACCTTTGTAGGTGATTTATTAGGTCATTATGATGCAGCTCTCATAAATTGGATTAGTGCCCTTAAAAAAGAGGCTAGAGTCCTAGTCCTTTCCACCATGTGAGGGCACAGCAAAAAGTTGACCATCTGCAATACAGAAGAGGGCCTTCACTAGAAGAACCTGGTTGTGCTAGCATCCTGATCTCAGACCTCAATCCTCTAGAACGGTGAGGAGAAATTTCTGTTTATATAAGCCACCCAGTCTGTGGTATTTTGTTACAGCAGCCAAAACTGACTAAGATAGAGATATAATGAATTCTCTCCTTTGTAAGTATGGTATAATAATGAATGTCCCTAGTTCAGTTCTGTGCTTCTTAGGGACACACCTGCCTACAAAGAACAAGTTTTATTCTTAATCTTCTCTGTGTTGTAAAGTGTGCAAAGGTTCTGATTCAACTCTGTATGAGCTGGGCTGGGTATATCTGTCTAAATCTAGAATTCTGTTAGACAATTTGGCTCTTGCACTACGTAACATCCTCCAACTTAGCTTTAACTGGTAATAAGGGCAGCAATTTTATTCTTTATATTTACTCTGTTTTAAATTAATTTAAGTGGATATCACTCTATGTGTCTAGTGGCTACTGTAATTAGATAGCACATGTGTAAGGCTCCTGTATAAGTTATATAGAAGAGGTAAAAACGAGCCTGCTTTTCTGTTTTATTATCTCAAGGAGGAAAGCTTTCAATAATTCATGATTGAATCTGATGTTTGCTCTAAGTTTTTAATAGGTATCATTTATCTGATTAACATAATTCCCTATAATTAATAATTATTTAGAACAGGGTCAGTAAACTATGGCCTGTTTTCATAAATAAATTTGTATATATAACAGTGACTATTTGTATGTTTTCTGAGCTATTTTATTCTACAGTGTCAGTATTGAGTAGTTGTGACTGAGACTATGTGGCCTACAAAACAAAAATATTTATATCTTGTCCCTCAAGAAAGAATTTGCTGGGGATCCCTGGGTAGCTCAGCGGTTCAGCGCCTGCCTTTGGCCCAGGGGGTGATCCTGGAGTCCCAGGATCCAGTCCCACGTCAGGCTTCCTGCATGGAGCCTGCTTCTCCCTCTGCCTGTGTCTCTGCCTCTCTCTCTCTCTCTCTCTCTCTCTCTCATGAATAAATTTTTAAAAAATCTTTTAAAAAATAAATAATTTGCTGATCTTCAATGTAGATTTTGTATTATAAATAAATGTTAAATTTTTTCAAACTATTTATACAATAGGAATTTATCTGGGAATTTATTTCCTCTAATTTTTCAAATGTATTGGCAACAAATTTGTTCAAAACATCCTCTTATAACTCTGTTTATTCTTAGTAGGAACTGTAAGTGATGTCCTTTGAAAAAACAATAATAATATTGACAGTGTGGATATTCTCTATTTTCTCTCTCTCTCTCTCTCTCTCTCTTTTTCTAAATCAGTTCTGCTAGGTCTTTATTAAAAGTATTAATGTTTTCAAAGAACCAGAATTGATTTTCTTCATTCTCTTTATTGTCCTTCCCTTGATTTCATCATTTCTGTTTTTAACATATATTTTTGCTATTTTCTCAGACTTTTTTTTTGTCCTGAAATGTCTTTATTATGCCTTCAATTTGAATTATATTCTCACCAGGTGTCTGATTTTTTCTTCTCTACTTCCTGCCTTTGTCTTAATTCTTTGTTCTCTTGGTAGTTCTCTGGTTATCTCCAAGATGTTTTCTTTGTATTTATCCTGCCTGAATTTTGTTTCTTAGCTCTGTGACCTAATGTTTTAATTGACTTGGAAAACTGTTATCCACTATCATTTCATGTATTGCTTTTGTATATTTTTCTATCTTCCTTCCTTTTGGATCTTCAGTGAAATTATGTGAGATGTTTTATAGCTGAGTAATATTTCATTGTATAAAACATCCTATATATAATCTGCTGCTTTCCCCCACTTATCTCCCTCTCTGTTTCTATTTAATATATTCTAATGATTTACTGTTACTTTACTAATCCTCTTCTCTACCATGTCTAACCTGTTGTTAAAACATATTTTGAATTCTTAATTTTAGTAATTTTATTTTTCAGTTTTACCATTTCTATTTGATTTTTAAAAAAATACTACATTCTTCTCTTAAAATTCTCTAGATTGTTTTCAATTCCTGAATAACACCAACATTTGGATTGCTTATGAGATTATTTTCTTTTTTCCCCATCTCTCAATTTTGGTAATTTGGTCCTGTTTTCTATTTTTCTAAGTTATTTTTGGTTAAAAGTTGGGCATAGAACCTGAAAAATTATAGAGATAATTTGAGGATTCTGAAAGGAAAATTTACTTTTGCTTCTGGAAAGCAATTAGGACAGTTAGTGGGAATTTAGAAGGGCCTCCTATGGTAGTGAATTTATAGGAAGATTTTGGTCAATATAGCTATGACAGGACATCACAGTGTGATGTCTATTGTTCTCCAACATCTTCCTGGTGAGTGTTACCTAACAGCGTTTGTGGTGAAATGGCTGTTATTGGACTGATAAAGGAACAGCACTCTGCAATCCCTTTGAGAAAGATGGACAAATTTACATAACCACATCTGGAAACTCTTATCTATAAAATCCTCTACTGTGATATCTGAATCAGTATTTACGAAAAGAGGATGAGAATCTGAAATCTACTAAAGAATGGCTTCTATTGGGATCCCTGGGTGGTGCAGCGGTTTGGCACCTGCCTTTGGCCCAGGGTGCGATCCTGAAGACCCGGGATCGAATCCCACGTCGGGCTCCGGGTGCGTGGAACCTGCTTCTCCCTCTACCTGTGTCTCTGCCTCTCTCTCTCTCTCTCTGTGACTATCATAAAAAAAAAAAAGAATGGCTTCTATTCACCACCCTGTTTATTGAGAACATATGATACACAGAAAAATAATTTCTGTTGTTATAAAACAGAAAATACTACAACTTTTAATTGATGTATAGTGTGTCAGACATTAATATCTATGCTATATCTACATGGTGTTATAAAGGTCTATAAGTGTTTTGACAGAATTAAATGAAAGCCAAACATATGTTTTGTTGTTTGCAAATAACTGCCTTGTGTATTTTGTCCAGAGTATATAATTGTCATGAACAGATGGATTAGTATGGATATATGTTAATCTGTCTTTACCGGAACTATTTTATCAATATTCTTAAAAGACAATTTCACAAAATATCAAAATTAGGAGGCCAGACTATTGAAAACATGCCAGGCTCTTCCATACCCCCTTTGTTGTTATTGAGAAATTAGTTGTGAATATATTGGAATTATTTGTAAGTAGTCTGTTTTTCCTTTTGTCTTCCTTTTTAAGAGGTTTTCTTTGGTTTTGTGTTATTCATTTTCACTATTACATAACTGACTTTTTTTTTTTGGCTTTTCAGAATTGAGTTTTCTCCAGCAATTCTGGGGAAAAAAAATCTCAATTATTATGGCTTTGACTATTTTAACTTTCATAATTTAACATGACAGCCCATCTGAAGACTAAAAAAATGAAAGTTATATCTTTTTATTCTAATTGCTATATGTCTTGATCTTTTGTATTTCCTATGTCTTTGTTTATCTGAATTAAATTCTGGGTAATTGATTCATATCTGATATATAACCTCTATATACTAGACCTCTTCATTTTGGTCTAATGTGTAGTTTAATTCATTCATTTAAATTTTAATTTTAGTAATTTCTATGTTCTAAAATTTCTAACCTTTAAAAAATTCTTATTTTTATTGACCTCTATTCTTTTCTCATATATTCAATTTTGTTACTTATTTCCTATAACAAATGATATAACACTTTTGGGTATGAGAGTACCACTATGAGAGTATTTTTAGCTCTTATTCTGGTCACAATTGTTTCTTTTGGCTCAGTCTCATGATGCTTCTTTCTTTACGGTGTTGTGACTTTTCATTGAATTATTAATTCATGGAAATGTTTACAGCTGAGTTAAATTTTATCACTCCAAAACGTTTGCCTTTGCCTCTGCCAGACAGATGGAAACAGAAACTACTATAGGCCATGGTATATTAAAGTTATCTGCTTGGATTTCCGATCTCACCACCTCTGTGGTGAAACTTGTGTGAGAGCCAGCTTATGATCATGGATTCTTAGTGGAGAATCATCTCCCTCAAGCCAATATTAAGGTCAATGTAAGCAAGTTTCTTGCCTTCTTTTCACCTATAAAATTAAGGTATATCGTTTTTGGAGTTTCTGCGTTTTTGGAGTTTCTGCGGAGTTTCTGGGGTGTCCTATTAGCCCTCTCACATGGGCTACATACCAGACTTTTTATTTCTTCAATATACTTAAGATTCATCAATGTTGTCAGGGTGGAACAGGCATTTACATTTCACCAATTCCCAAGCCTTTCACTTTCATCTCATTTGGGCTCTTATTTTCTGAGTGTATAGATGATTTAAAATTTTTTTAAGACTTTATTTATTTATTCATGAGACACACACACACACACACACACAGAGGCACAGACACAGGCAGAGGGAGAAGCAGGCTCCATGCAGGGAGCCTGACACGGAATTCGATCTCAGGTCTCCAGGATCAGGCCCTAGGCTGAAGGCAGCGCTAAACCACTGAGCCACCCGGGCTGCCCTGATTTAAAATTTTTTAAATCCATGCTGCATTTAAATTTCAATTGGCAGGTGTGTTCTGAGCATCTAGTATACCACACAACGGGAGATAAAAATATTCCTTTCAATTCCTCTTCTTTTGTAGCTCAAATGGTTATACAAAGGACATGTAAAATTCATGTATGTTTGAGGATATGTGTATGTATATATGTATGTATGTACACACACATATTAAGAACTTATTTTAACTAGGTCACACAGAGGAGTCAATATAAAAATATATTGTTTCTCATTACAATTTACAAATGTATGTCAAAATTAAATACATAAGAATATGAATGATGAATAATACTTCAGTAGGGAACAAATATTTGACTGGTGTTTCAACATTTCAAAGGAGATAGCATGTCCAACATGCTATGAGAAATATAAACATTTTCTACGAACCATCAAGCACAAGCTGTTTTGTACTATGCTGAATATTTATTAAATTTTGAATCAAATAGTCTTCACTCTGTATATCAATAGAATGAAACTCGACATGCTTTTATAATACCCAAAAGACTTACCTTGTATGAAAAAGTTTATGTCCTCATAACCATATAACTACAAAAGAAAAGTAAATTAGACCCAACAGAAAGCTCATGAAACAAGTGATTATTTTGATAAAAATATGTCCACATGGAATAAAGATGAAAATCTAGACCAATAACTATAGAAACTATTCATTCTATTATGCAAATATTAAATGTGAACAGCTGGTGGAGTGATGAAATTGCCATGCTTGATAGTTAATAGTCAAGTTGTTATATAAACACCTTTCTTAATGTGGGAAAGTAATTTCCTTAAACCAAATGCTTCAATCAACCTTCATAAGATTGTGTCATGTTTCTACAAGCAAAGAGACTATTGTTTTCCTCCATTTCCTATTTAGACCAAAAGATAATTAAATCTGCTCCCATAAATATTAAAAAAAAGTTTTCTAGTCATTATGAAAAGCATGATATTATAATGATACTTAGAAAATATATCGTTGATAAGAAAATAGTCTTGTAAAAAGATATAATATTTTAATTTAGAGGCACGAAAGCAACATTAATGCAATTAACATGACACTTGGAGATTTGTGAAAAGGAGAAAAGGGGGAAATTGTCATTTATTGATTGTCTATAAAGTGCTAAACTCTGTGGTAGAGATTTTAGATACATCACCTAGTTGAACTAGCTCAGTAGCACTGGAAGTAGATATTGTTATTTTTGTTATATATGAGGAAAGCCAGCCTCAAAATATAAATGGCCTGCATAAAGCTATAGAGCTACACAGTGGCATCCCATGTTGCCAGCTGAAATCTCTCAACAAAGTTTTCAATCCTGATTGTTTCATCAATTGAATGATGAATTTATTTTGCAACATCATGAAAATCAAGTTATTATGAAAGTGTACTTTTAGAGACATATAACACTTTTTTAAAGGTGATTACAGAAGTAATAAAAAAATACTGTTTCTGAATAAAATAGAGGCAGTAAACCATTTAATTTTCCAATAAATAGATCACAATTTGACTCTTGCCATGTTTCAAAATTAGCGATTTTTACATAAACTTTAACTTAACAGTTGCAATGCTGGTGTTTGATTAATGATATTCTTGGTGGCATTCCCTAACGTGTAAAAACCAAAATTTGTTTTAATAAATGCATTTTTATTTAAATGCATAAGTGAAAGCCTGAGAATGCAGGTTCAAGGTGGCAAAAGACACACAATTTAGCTTCCATATTTTAGTAAATAACAATGAGGACTTCAAGAAGGCAAAATGAAGAAGAAAAACAGGAAAAAAAATGAGGCAAGTGGAGCCAGAGAGAGTGGGAAATGGACAAAGGGAAGGAGAAGAGGTAAGAGATGTGGCGGAGCCCAGCTAATGTAAATCACTTAGATCGACAGAAAACCTTTCAGTAGCATTCTGAAAAAAAGACAGAAGTCCAAAAGTGGAATTTGATCCAATCAGTGACAAATCCTGTCATCTTTTCAAAGGAACACTCTGAATATTGTATCATGAATAGACTGTGAGCATAAATAGCAGATAAATGGCAGCAAGAGCATTCAGAAAGCTTTTACAATAATTGAGGCTGGAGAGAAATTAATAGATGTGGAGGTGATCTATGTCAGAAATGGATGGACTCTGAACACATTTTGAAAATGGAATTAACAGGATTGGTTGATGGATTCCATGTGTGATATTAAAAAAGGAAAGTATTGAAGATGACTTCAAAGATTTTGATCTGAGCAAATTGGTGATAATCTTGAAAATATAGGGAAGACAATCAACAAGAAAATAAAAAGGCAATTAGATCTCTCAGGTAGTATATATATTAGGCATATTGATCATATATAGTCATATTTTATATATTTTTCAGGTAGTCATAGTCTAATAAGAAAGCACAGTAAAAATTGGCATGATCTTGAATAAAACTTGTAGCAAAAAAAGACATTTTTGACCTAACAAGTATAAAATGTATTTTAAAATAGAAATATATATATTGAAAAATATATTTGAAAAATTGATATATAGTACCTATACATACATGCATACTAATGTAAGTGGTACATGCCAATTATCAAACTATAGATGTAATAATAATAACTTGTGGTTGTAGAAGAGAATTTTGCATTTTGCTCAATTTATTATGTTTGAAATGTTGCCTCATAATAGGTTACCTTTAACAACAAATATAAATGTAGTTACAGGAGAGTTTAAGAGGTATAAGAGGATTTCATGTGGAAAAAGTCAAAGGTCTAAATGAAAGTTATAACCATAAGATAGAAAACTGAAAACAAGTAACAAAAAAGTAAATAAATTGGACTCAATCAAAATTAAAAACTACTGTGCCTCAACAGAGATGATCAAGAAAGTGAAAAGACTATCCACAAACTGGGAGAAAAGAACTATTACAACTCAACAATGAAAATCTGAATAACACAATTAATGGATGGTTAAATTATCTGAATACATATTTTTCCAAAAAAGATAGACACATAGCCAATAAGCACATGAAAATATATTCAATATCATTACTCATTAGGGAAATTCACATCAAAACACAACGATATACCACTTCTTATTCTTTGGCATGGCTTTAGAAAAAGGCAATTTCAAGTGTTAGTGACAATAAGGAGAAATTGAAACACTCATACATTTCTGGTTAGTAATTAAAATGGGGGCAGCCTGGATGGCTCAGCGGTTTAGCGCCTGCTTTCAGTCCAGGTCCTGATCCCGGAGACCCAGGATCGAATCCCATATCGGGCTCCCTGCATGGAGCCTGCTTCACCCTTCTCCGATGCCTCCGCCTCTCTCTCTCTCTCCCCGGGTCTCTCAGAATAAATAAATAAAAATTAAAAAAAACACCACAACCTTGTATATACTACAACATGATTCAACCATACAAAGCAATGGAGTACCGCTACATGTTACAACATAGATGAAGATTTGAAAGAAGTGTGAAAGAAGCCAAACACAAAAGGCCACATATTCATGATTTCATTTATATGAAATGTCAAGAATAAGCCAATGTAGGGAGAAAGAAAGAAAATTAGTGACTTTCATAGATTGTAGGTGGAGGAAATAAAGAGTGGCTGCTAATGGCTACTGGCTTTGTTTTGTTTTGGATGATGAAAATATTATGAAATTATTTTGTGGGGTTGGTTGTACAATTCTGTGAATACACTGTAAACAACTACATTTTGTACCTTGAAATGATGAATTTTATGGCTTGTGAATTAGATCTCTAGAAGGAAGAAAATTAAAATAGAAAATTAAAATCTATTATTTTAAATGTTGAAGTTTATATCTCATTTTACATTTCCAAATTCTAAAACTGAATGAACAGAAGATGTATAAACTTAGATAAAAGAACATAAAAGAGACAATTCTATAATTTAAAAAAGTGGATGTAACCAATAATTTTGTATTGAAAACTCAGGGGCCATTCTTAATGTATGACTCTGAGAAATTCTTTAAAGTCTCTGGTTTACAGTTTGACAACCAAAGACATGAAACAATGCCTTACTCACATGATGGCTATCAGTACTGAAAATTCAGATATGATAAAGCTCTTCAAAAGGTATTTTGTCTGACTTATTATGGTTAATATGGGTTTAAAGTCATTTTAATACATAGCACATAGCATGACCAGACCATGCTAGTTTAGACCCTCCTTGAGTCAAACTTTGAGAATCTTTAAATTTTCTTCTCACTTCAAAACTACTATGCTTTTTTACGAGTCCTTCACTTGAGTTCTAAAGATCATAAATAGCTGGAGGCGCATCTTCTATCCTTCCTCCTCTGCACACTATTGCATTATGGTGTTTTCACACCACTCTACCATAAAGTGCTTCTGGATGTCCATCTCCAAATGGACATCACTCCCTGCATTAACATTTTCCTCTACACTAAAGGGGATACAAGTTACATTCCCCTAGAAATTTCTCACCAGGTTCTTTTATTTTAAAATCATTTTACTGTTTATACCATAATCACATTAAAATTGGCAGAACTCCCATGACAAGCAGGACAGAGACCTGTCATGCAAGGAAAAATAGTGAGGGTTTCATAAACTTGAGAGAAGCACCAGGGTTACACAGGGCAGCTGCAACAGGTTCTTCCCTAGTCACTAGAATACCAGAGTGGGCCTGCAGATTTCTCAGCTTAACAAACATGTAGCTGTAATGCCAATCTCTCTTTCTGGAACACATTGCCAGTCTCCTGGAGTTTACTTAGAGCCTCATTATTGTTCCAGTCTTGTTCCATTCTTTGCTTAATTTACTTTGATAAATGGAGGTATTGGGAAAGCTAGGATGGTGCTCTTTGGTGGCAACATGACTTTTTAATTCACCAAAAGTCATGAACAGAGTAGTCCAAACAATTGAATTTCTCTTTTAACCTAGATATTTAGTGCCTTTTTGCTATTAACTATGAGTGATAATCACCAGTTAAAATCCTTTACATTATTATTGCAATTATTAATATATAAAATGTGTATATATTATATAACTTAATTTTAATAAATTATAAACCCTCAATATATAATTATTATACAATTAAATTATTGTAATATTATTTCCTACACTGGTATGCATTTTTTTCTACTCTATGTACCAAGTAGTTTCTTAATTTATCAGTTGGCAAGTCTGTTTTTGATATAAAAGAACAGCATTTATTGATATAAAAGACTTCCTACTTCAGAAAAGAGTGTTATTAATACGCTTAGCTACTTGAACAAGCAGTCCATGAGAACCCACTTTCGACCACAGAATATGTGTATTCACAATGCACCCAGCCAGGAAACATCATACAGAGAACTAAATGTGGGACATACTTTGGTCAGGAAGTATCAAGAATTATTGGTTAGTTTTTTCATACAGGGACTTTATGATAGAAATAAAAGAAAATGACATCGCTAGAAAAAAGCACTTTTTAAAGCAATATACAGGTACTTTAATGTGATTGCTTTTGAAATATGTTTTTACCCAGATAAAACTTAATAATTTTAAAATTAAATAAAATTTAATAGAAGAAATATATTTACATGCCAAATATCCTTATTTTTTTCAACGATTTTATTATTCATTCATGAGAGACACAGAGAGAGAGGCAGAGCCACAGAGAGAGGGATAAGCAGGCTTCCTGCAGGAAGCCTGATGTGGGACTCGGTCCCAAGACCCTGAGCAAAAGGCAGAGGCTCAACCACTGAGCCACCCAGGTGTCCCTATCCTTAACTGTTTTTTGTTTTTTTTTTTAAAGACAATTCAAAAATCATTCACTTGAGTATCAAGCATATGGTCACTTAGAATCTTCTTTTCTGTTGCTGAACCTATATTGTAGCATGGCTTTTTTAGAACTCAGCTAGCAATTACTGATACTATTTCTTAATATAAATAACAGATATTCAATTACTAGGAGTATATATATTTATATAAACCACATATATTTATAATGTATTATTATAGGTAATATGTATATGTATTATATAATACATATTTATGTAAATATTTTTATGTTATATATGTGTTTCTTTGGTTATTTCTCAAAAACATTAGACTGAACACATTCTTTCAGTAACTTTAAAAGTCACCTTGAGCAAGCTAAAAAGTAGAAAATTGAGTTGAAAACAAAACAATCTATATTGTTTTATTTATTAATTTTTTAAAGATTTATTTATTTACTGGGGGAGGGGCGGGCAGAGGGAGAGGGAGAGAGAACCTAAGCAGGCTCCTCTAAACAGATTCCTCACTGAGCATGAAGCTAGACAGAGGACTCTATCTCACAACACTGAGGTCATGACCTGAACCAAAACGAGAGTCGGAGGCATAACTGTGCCACCAGGTGCCCCGACAATCTATTTTAGAAGTGAATTACCTTAAAGTCTTCTGTTGACTGTGGACCTAAAAATTTGAATTCCGCTTTTTTGTATTTATAAACATGTGCACACACACACAAAACACATGACTTTGGAAAGCATATTTTATTTTTAATTCCTGTATAGTTTACATGCCAAATTGATTGGAAAAGATAAATGTACTATGATTTCAGAAAGAAAGAAAACACACTTATCTTGTAAATATTATGAAGTATCTAGAAATTTGCACTGATCACTATCTAAATTACTATCTACTATAATAAGCAGTGGACATATAAATCATAACTCATTTTTGTTAGAATAGCTTTTATATAATTCCACTCATTACAAAATATTTGAGTTAATGATTAAAATAGATAGTATTCAAATAATAGATGCTATAGATAAATAGATAATGGGGCCACACTTTTCAGATAAAGCCTCAAAAATCCTTTGAATAGTGTATGTAAAACTCATGAAGTAACTGATATTTCTAACAATTTAAACACCATTAAGGAACATCAAATGTTATTAACATCAAATTTTATGCAAAATAAAGTTATTCTATAATATAAATTTGTAGATAATTGCAACTGTAAGTTAATATACTTACTAAAGCATATGTACATATGTCTGAATTAAAGCTAACTCTTTTTAAGAACAACACATAAGGATTTTTCAAATTGAAAAAAATTAAATAAGTACCTCTACAGAAATTATTTTACTTGGGTTCAGAAACATTACACTTAAATTATTTTGAAAAATTTACATCTTGTAAAAGTAAATCCTGAACTGCACTACAGCTACAATTTATATAGGGTAAGGGTTCTGACAATTCTAGGAGAATGAAATAAAGTTAGGTGAAGATTGATTACAGCATGAGCAAGAATTAAGGTATGAGCAGGTCAAGGTAAGAATGATTGCTGATTATGTATAAGCCTAACAGCATCTTAGGAATATAGACAAAATGTATTAAGAAAACAAGTTTTAGCTCAAGAATGACTAATATTTTTAGCCTTGAGAGTAAAGCTAATGTCTGAGTTAAAGAGACAGATTGTTAGTGCAGTTGTCAGCATAGTCATCCATCTGGAATTGTTTTTTCCCTCTTGTTTTTCAGTTTTTCTATTAAAATAATTCTCTCTTTGTTGAACAAAATGAAAAGTAACATGCAATTAACATGAATATGCTCCCAGATTATTTTTTGGTATTAGAATTGTGTCTGACATTTAAGCAAATCACCCAATTAGTCCCTGTCTACATTCATCAACATGTGAAGCAGATTTTAAAGACTTTATATTCCTGATTAACAAAATTGGTAAATTTTAACGTGTTTAATGTTAAAATAATTTTTATAGTATATTATCTTTATAAAATGTGAGAATTCTTACTATTTTATTTTTATCAACTTAAAGAATGTTAATTGAAATATTTGAGTCATTCTGTTTGAGATCAACACAAAAAGGGGTTTGGAAGTTATGAAGAGTAATACAAAGTGGAAAGCTTAGCCAGTCAAGAAATTTTTGTAGGTTTGCCTTTGAAGAACAAAAGAAAAGTAATGCAATATAAACCAAAGCGTTAAAACTCCCCACTCCCTCTACCCCTCCTCAACCCCCTACTTGTGGTCTCTCTCTCTCTCTAATAAATAGAACCTTAAAAAAAAAAGCCTTCTAGAAGGTCTGTGACTCCCAAGATGGAATGCAGAATGTGACAAAAGGATCTAACTGTAAGGGCACCTGGGTGGCTCAGTTGGTTAAGTGTCAACTCTTGGCTTCAGCTCAGGTTGTGATCTCTCAGTTGTGGGATTGAGCCTATTCAGGAATTCAAAATAAAATATGCTATCCAAAGTCATGTGTTTTGTGTGTTTGTGCACATGTTTATAAATACAAAAAAGCGGAATTCAAATTTTTAGGTCCACAGTCAACAGAAGACTTTAAGGTAATTCACTTCTAAAATAGATTGTAGGGGCACCTGGTGGCACAGTTATGCCTCCGACTCTCGTTTTGGTTCAGGTCATGACCTCAGTGTTGTGAGATAGAGTCCTCTGTCTAGCTTCATGCTCAGTGAGGAATCTGTTTAGAGGAGCCTGCTTAGGTTTCTCTCTCCCTCTCTCTCTGCCCGCCCCTCCCCCAGTAAATAAATAAATCTTTAAAAAATTAATAAAATAAAACAATATAGATTGTTTTGTTTTCAACTCAATTTTCTACTTTTTAGCTTGCTCAAAGTGACTTTTAAAGTTACTGAAAGAATGTGTTCAGTCTAATGTTTTTGAGAAATAACCAAAGAAACACATATATAACATAAAAATATTTACATAAATATGTATTATATAATACATATACATATTACAGGGCTCTGTGTTCAGTGCAGAGTCTGCTTCAGATTCTCTCTCCCTCTCCCTTTCCTTTTTGCTCTCACTCTCTTTCAAATGAATAAATAAAATCTTAAAAAATACTAACTGTATTCAAATGTATAAAGAAGTCTCCCTAAAGGGAGAAGGAAAACAAGATGCCGACCTAAGTAATTTTGGAAATGAGTGAGTACTGTACTGTAGTTGATTAGTATTTCTCATGTGAGTAAAAGTTAAAGATTCTGAAATCACTATACATACGTTTTGGAATTGAGCAATAAAATAAATGGATGTCAGATGGTGGGAGTGCTATCTCATAATCAAACTGGGGAGTTGTAGATCAGTTATAGACCAAGGAAAAGAGGCTAGATTGATCCATGTGATTGTGGATTAGAGTTGGAGATACCAGTATATTTAGTATATTATAAATGTAGCTCGTAACATACAGGGATATTTATAGATATACATATATACACTGGTTATATATACGCAGGTATTTTCCTTCTCTGTCTCCTCAGAGAGCCTAGAAGCAATCGCAGCATCAAAGAGCACACGTAGTGCCCAGATCTTGGTTTCTAATACCATTTTTTCAATAAAAGAAACCAGTGTTCCTTGGAAAGATGACTGATTCCACCTCTGAGTAAGAGGTAGATTCAATGAGTCTGGAGCATCTCGTAGTGAATGAAAGTAAAGTTCTCAAACAAACAAACAGAAAAAAAAGAAAAAGAAAACCCAAAACCTAAAACAAAACAAAACAAAAAGCTAAAAGCAAACAGATGGAGATATCAAGGACTCGAGAGATAAGTGAAGAGGCTCTCAACAGAGCAACAAAATAAAGTAGTACTGGATTATAATTCAAAATCCAAAATAAATTTCCATTAGTTCATACTGATATTAATATTTAAATAAATGAATAAAAGAAAAGAGTTACTATGTCAAATACTTCAAAAAATTATATAGATATTACACTCCCAAAAAAGTGGAGCATAACTCCCTGCTCTTCAAATGTGGACTGCACATAATGACATCCCTCCAAAGAGTTGAGTATGTACAAGGTGAACAGCAGAGTAAACATAGAGTACCAAAGCTGAAAACCGCCACCTTAGCCAAGTGATCAAGGTTAACAACAGCAGTAATGAGTGTCATTTGGTAATATAAATTATATGACAAGAGATGCACTTGGTTTCTGTGGTCTTGTCTAAAACATATACTCAGGCTAATCACTGAAAAAGCATCCGACAAATGTCAACTGAGAGACATTCCACAAAATACCTGAGTATATATTCCTCAAATACATCAAAACTGTCAAGGTCAGGGTCTTCAATAACAAGGAATTTCTGAGAAATTGTAAAAGCCAGATCCTAAGGAGATATGATAATGTAACGTCTCCTGGATGAAATGTTGCAACAGAAAAAATTAGAACTAAGGAAGTAAGAATAAAATGTGGATTTTGATTAATCATAATGTATCAATATTGGTTAATTAATTGTGAGAAATGTACCTTACCACAGTATTATGTTAATCATATATGAAAACTGGGTGTGGGGGGATCCCTGGGTGACGCAGCGGTTTAGCGCCTGACTTTAGCCCAGGGCGCGATCCTGGAGACCCGGGTTCGAATCCCACGTCCGGCTCCCGGTGCATGGAGCCTGCTTCTCTGCCTCTCTCTCTCTCTCTCTCTCTCTCTCTCTCTCTCTCTCATAAATAAATAAAAATTAAAAAAAAAGAAAACTGGGTGTGGGGTATGAGGAACCTCTCTGTACTATTCTTACAATTTTCCTGTAAACCTCAAATTATTCTAAAAGGAGAAAAATATTTTAAGGTACACTGGATTGAGGTAGAGGTGGAGAAGAATGGCATTGATATTTCCCAACAACATAAATATTATATCAGAGAACCATTTATTGGGCAAAATAATTACAGCTATATCTGCTCTTACCTTTCATAAAGCCCGATATTGGACTTTAACATACACGCATGTCAGTTTCTATTTCAAGGAGCAGGGTAATTAAAATATTCATGACACT
Organism: Nyctereutes procyonoides; assembly: GCF_905146905.1. Taxonomy (NCBI): domain Eukaryota; kingdom Metazoa; phylum Chordata; class Mammalia; order Carnivora; family Canidae; genus Nyctereutes; species Nyctereutes procyonoides. The sequence continues at coordinate 60,499,715 of NW_026575142.1, read as the reverse complement.
GATTACTTGAAACTGAATTAAAACTCATCTCCTTACTACCCATGACAAAACAAAGAAACAAACAAACAAAAAAAAAAAACCACAATAATACAGAAAGACCAAAAAAATAAATAAAGTACTTTACGAGCCAGGTGGTATCCTGTTAAAGAGCTCTCTGTATTAAATGTTTTTAATTCTAAATCTAAACAGATTTAGAATTTAAAAGATGAATTCTATCATCTTTTCCTGATAGAATGATGACTATTTTGTGTTTACTTTGGAAATGATTCTAGAGAGAGAGAAAGGAGCATTGCGGGTATGATATTCCATGAACTTAAAGAAATTACACGGCGGTGATGTGTTCTAAAACACACGTAATAACAAGTAAGAGCCGAGTTTAGGTAAAGATGAGGGCTTGTCATGTAAGCAAGGGATGAGTGTCCCATGGGCTTTTAGTAGGTTCTAAGTTAAGTAGTAGCTAAATTAATATATGGAATAATATGAAAAGCCGCAGAGATTTCCTGTTAAAGGTATCACGCAGTTTTCTGCTAATAGTGCTTAAATAAATATGGAGAGTATATTCATTCTGAGGGGCTAGCAAAAGAACAGAGTAAGTGCTTATTTCTACTTGTAGAAGGAAGAGTCTTTGCGCCTGGTGATACTCTTCTTTCCATCTGTCTGACTAGCCAATTGTTGAACTGAAGAGACATTTACTCGGGGAGATCTAATCCCACAATTTACTTTTAAAGCACGTGGAACCAACTTCCCAGCAACTCATACATTTTGCTGCTGAAAATCTTCCCAAAGATGACCTGGTAGGTCAAACAGCAGAGTATCAAGTCGTATATTCTAGCCAGGTAAATTACTTTCTTTCCCTCAGACGAATATCCCTCTTAATCTTCCCAACACTCTGTATTTCTTTTCCCAAAACCTTAATTTATCTTGTTTAGATTATAATTTATATTTGAAAACCATTGTGAGTCAATGGTAATACAGGGCTAGCTAAAGCCGAACCACCATAGTTAGAAGATTTCTCTCCTTATTTTCAGATTTCAGATTTCAGATTTTCAGGCTTCTTTAAGATAACGAAGAAATCTTATATTTATTTCTGCTAAACAAGTTTACAACCTCACATTAATAACTAGTCACTGTGTGCAGGGCTAATTTTGACATAGGTCTTTTTTTTTTTTTTAGTTCAGTAATTAAAGTCATTTAAAAGTTTTAATTAGAAAGTACACTTTATGACCAGTAATAGAGAAAGGAAGATGCTGCTTCGAGAGACATTCTTTTCTACAGTGCTCCTACTGTGTCAGAAAATTACAGTATGTCCATCTTTTAATTTGGCTCAGTAATGATAGATTTCCACTTACACATATAATGTTTTCCCAATTTTTTTAAAAGCCTGATGCTTCAAAGGAAATATGTGATATGCTGCTGTGATAGTGTTTTGCTATAAAATAGTATTAAGTTGGTATAGAGAAGCCCAAGAAATGTTAGAACAGGAGGAGGCCAGGAAACTGTCCACGAGTCTATTGTAGTTAAGATAGAGTCACAATTGTCTGGTGTCAGGGTTTGTCTTTTAACTGCAGTAGTTGGCTAATTGCTTTTTGAGATCTGTTTACTCTAGTTTTTCTGAATGGGTAATTTAGTTTTCTATTAACTACTTGGAGAACTGCACCACTTTAATTTTTTTTTAATTCTGTGCTTCCCGAATTTCAAATTCTTAATGCTTCTTTGTAAGATTTTTTTTTAAATATTTTATTTATTCATGAGAGGAAAGAGAAAGAAAGAAGAAAGAAAGAAAGAAAGAAAGAAGAAAGAAAGAAAGAAAGAAAGAAAGAAAGAAAGAAAGAAAGAAAGAAAGAAAGAGAGGCAGAGACACAGGCAGAGGGAGAAGCAGGCTCCATGCAGGGAGCCCAACACGGACTCAATCCTGGGTATCTAGGATCATGCCCTGGGCCGAAGGCAGGTGCTAAACCACTGAGCCACCCAGGGATCCCATCTACTATTTCCACCGTAATCTGAGTCTCCTCCTACCCCCATCTATGCATAACATAGCTCTCCGAGTAATCTATTAAAACTAAAACCCAGATGAAAGCTCTGCTTTTCTCAAAATTGTGTGGTGGTTCCCATTTATTGAGTGAAAGCTGAAGTCCTCACAACTGGCCCCACGTCATTTAGTTCCCAGGCAGGCCCTCTTTATGCACAGGTATCTCCTACTATTTTCCTTATCCATTCCTCTCACCTCACATGGGTCTTCTCATTCTCTTTGTCAGTTCTCCTAACTGACAGTTTATTCCCGCAGCCTGCATCATTTTCTCCCCAGATATCCAAATTGCTACCTGCACTGCCACCTTCAAGTCTCTGCTCAAATCTCTACCCTCTCTGGGTACCTAGGGGGTTCAGTGGGCTAGGCCGCAGACACTTGGTTTAGGTTCAGGTCAGGATCTCAGGGTCCTGGAATCCAGCCCCCTCCGTCAGGCTCTGCATTGACCTGGGAATCTGCTTCTCTCCTATTCTCTCTACCCCTCCCCCTGCTCTCTCTCATAAAACAAACACAACAAACAAAAACGCCTTGACCTTATTAAAATGATCCTCAATGTTATTTAACACTCCTGCCACTCCTCATCCATCAGACAGCACTGCTAATTCCTCTTTTTCTGCTTCTTTTGCACTTATCTCCTTCTGGTGTGTTCTTTTACTTGCTTCTTTGCTGTGTTTATCAGCTCTTTGTTTATTATTTGTCACTGTGCCAGTATGTAACTCCACAAAGGAAGGACCCTTGATTTGTTTATCTCAAGGTTTGTCTCTGGTAAACTTATATAGAATTTTATAATTGATTTGTGATGATATTTCCAAAAGCTATATTATAAGTATTTATGCTAATAAGCCAAGTAAATATTCAGTTCCTGGAAAGAAAGAAGGAAGCAAAAAAGGAAGGAAGAAATGTGTTCAGTTTGCATTTTTTCAATACCGGTACAAACTCAACCTCATTTTTTATAATTTTGATTTTTATTTCCTTCCTAAGATTTGAGTATTTGTAAAACAATAGTAGGCAAAAAATGATTACCCCCCCAAAAAAATGTCCAAACAGGATAATATCAAGAGACTACATGCAATTAATCTGTTGTTATGAAATTTTAGGAGGTTATCCATAATTTCCCTTTACTCAAATAATTTGCCCAATTGCATTCTTTTCCTCATTGCATTTTAATATTATCACAGTGTACTTAGTAATTTGGTTATAAATGATATGCTTTTTTTTTTCCAGATAAAATCTCTCTGGACCAACCTTTATGATAATTAGAACTATGGTGTTAGAGTTTAACCTTTATCAATATTGTACACATCTTCAATATCCTTAGAAAAATTTTTGGTTTTAAGTGACTGCTTTCATACTATTTTATTATTAGCCTTTCATTTTGTCTAAAACATCAAGAATGTCTGAATATGTATTAAATCTATAGGGGAGGTAACAGTTGAAACTAAGACTACATAATTATGCATACATAAACAGCTTCATAACATGCACACTTAACATATAAGGCAATATTGATTTCAAATAGCTTCAAAATTATAAATATTTTGCGATCCAGTCATGGAACTTTATTGACAAATGTGATTGATGGTGTCTTTACCTCTTCCTACTTAATGACTAGATGTATGGGCTGGAATTGTTAACTGCTGGGATTTGTGAGAGAAGGTGGTTAAAAGCATATGTTATGATCAGAACATTAGTATAGATGAGAAACAAAACAGATATTCATAATATCCCCTGCCCGCTTTTTCTCATTTAACAAGTTACAAAGAAATACAAGAAACAGATGGAGTAAATGTATTAACAACCACTGAACCAAAACTTTCTTTTCTCATTTGCAACAGGCTGTTCGTATTTCTTTTACATAAGATCCTATTTTTAATCTAACTGTGCTTTTTAATAAAATCTTATGTTTGTTAGTATAATTAACATAATCACTTCACAATAAACGTGATCACTCATTTATTCTTAGAATAAATATTTACAAGCAGTATTTCTTTTTTAAAAAATCAAATATCTTATTCTTTATACATAATATCAACATGCCCTCTAGAAAAAAAATCATTAATTTATAATTCTACCATTAGTACATCAGATGGCTTGAATCCTTAAATATGGACATTGAGTATTTTTGAATACTTTCTAAAGATAAAAATACTACACTTACTCTGCATTTCTCTGTTAGTAAATGTGACCATCTTTTCATATACTTAACACAAATTTGTATTTATTTTGTCTCACTGCAGCTTTCAATTTTTATCATGTGAGTAATCTGACTTTAGTGACATCTTCAGTAAATCATATCTATTGAAATACGTGTGGGGGGACAGCCAGGAACCCTTGAAAAAACTACAGGTCATATATAGAACGTTTCTAGGACCTCAGAATATTCTTTTTTAATATCTCCTCACGAATACTTCCCTGAGGTTACCACTATTCTGATTTCTCTCACCATTAACTATTTTAACACATTCTTGAATGTGGTAAAATGAGACTATACCTTTTGCTACATATTAATTTGCATATGACTTCTTTTGTTCAACACAATGTTTCTTTTACTTGCTTTCCAGTTGTGGAAGTTTCTATTTTCATATCCTCAAATTTAGAGATTCTTAGTCAACTAAGGAGTCCATCAAAGGCATGTATTTCTAGGTTAGAGTTGTCTGGTTTTTTTAATCTCTAGAATTTCTTTTTTATTCTTTTTTAGAATTTCCATTTCTCTGCTTACATTTTCTATCTGTACTTGCATGTTAGTTGATTTAAATTTTGATACTTGGCTACGTCTCTTTAAGCTGTGTTTTACTTTTTATTTTGCCTTCTAATATCCTGTTGAAACATAGATATGATACAGGTTAAAGGGAACTGTAGTAAATAGGCCTTTAATAATATAATGGTAAGGTTCAGGGGGAGGGAATTGTTCTAAGGGGCTATGATTAGGTCTCAGTCTTGATGAACCTGTGCCTGAGACTGTGAACTTCGCTGGCACTCTCAGCCTCCCCCCCCCCCGCCCCCTTCTCATTTTCTTCATCCCTTTAGGTGGGACAAGATGGTAGAGGATAGCCTGGAGTTGGCTATTTCCCTTCGCCCTGGCTGATTATGCTCTAATAAAACCTTAATAGAGTAGGCCGTGATAAAATAGTTTTGTCTGGAGGGTAGGCCTTTTTTTGGGGGGCGGGGGGTAGGCCTTTTTAAGAATGGAATGCTCAAGCATATTTCAAATTGGCTACTTTTGCCCAATCCCGGACAAAAGCTGGAGGGTTTTTTCCTTAATCTTCTCTGTGAAAACCCGGGACAGGTCCTGGAGATAAAACCCACAAAAGTGTGATAGCTCCTCTCTGGGTCCCACTAGAGTTTTGAACTCTCAGACTTGACTGCTGAGCTCTTAGCAAGTCTCAATTATAGCTCAAGTTTTCCTGCTTTGATGTTGATTCCTGTGGTGGTTTCTGCACGGAGATATGCCTATGATTCTTTGCATCTGCCTGTCTCTCTCCAGATCAGGGAGCAGTGTTTTGCTCTGTGACCTTAACTTCTCCAGCAGATAGAAGAAGAGTTGTTGATTTTTCAGTTTGATTTTTTAGTTTAGCTCTATACTTGTCATGAAGACAGAGTGATGACTTCTAGGCCCCTGACATGACCATGGACCAGAAACTGGAAGGCATCTGCAATACATTGTGGATCATCATAAAGTGCCCTGAGCAGTCCAAAAGACACATGGTTGCTACAACAATTCTAAAGCTCTAGTGTGGTAAGAGTTGGCCTTAAGCACCGTGCCACCAACAGCCAAAGATCATTCTGTTGGCTCTAGTTTATGCTTGCAGTGTACATTCAGCTAAGTAAAAAGCTGAAAAGATATATTTTAACTGCACTTCAGCGCCTTCAACTGAAAAACATAAGAATCGTAATTGATCTGAAGATATTACTTATAGCTCCAAATAATCCACCATTTTCTAAATCTATTAAATACTTGAGTGGCTAGATTGAGTGGCTAGACCTATATGGAAGGGAAGGAATTATTTTACTGAAACGGCAATAGACACATATGTCTTTTGCATCAGCTTTCTGGCAATTTTATGCCAATCACCTGCTTTTCTTTGAAACACAGCCGAGATTTTCAGAGGTGGCTTCCTGTGATTCTGGTCTTTCATGATTTTCTGAAGGATCAGTTTCTCTTTGACACATTCTAATGGTGTTGTAAGCAACTAATTTGTGATACTGAATCATTTCCTGCTGAAATATGTGATTTATACGTATGTGATGAAGCAGTAACTGCTACTCTTTTAGCATGCTACAGAATAGGAGATGCCCACAGAAATGCTAATCTGAGCAGTATGAAAGATCCAATCATCGTGCAGTTATCACATACTGAGGGAAGAAAATTCTGAAAGCCACTTTCTCTTTTCCATTTTGCATTCCAGAACCTAATAAATCAGAGAGCTGAAAGACTAACAACATGACAAGAAAAGGTTGAGAGTGAGAAATTGAGAGAAAAAGATTTTTAAAAGGCCAAGGAGAGAGGAGGACACACGGCGTCCAGGAGACTGCAGAACAGGAGTGAACAGCCACTTAGAGATCACTGGGGTGGGGAATTGAGTCCTTGTCATCATAAGATTTTGAGGGAAGAAAATGTTGTTGAATAAGAAAGAAGACACATGTTCAAACCGTTCAACATTCCTCTGCAGAATAGGCGAGAAAACCCAAATTAAAGCATTTTTATTTTTTTATTTTTTAAACATTTCATTCTTTTTTTTTTAAGATTTTATTTATTTATTCATGAGAGATACAGAGAGAGACACGGAGACATAGGCAGAAGGAGAAGTAGGCTCCTCTAGGGGAGCCTGATATAGGACTCGATCCTGGGACTCTGGGATCATGCCCTGAGCTGAAGGCAGATGCTCAACCTCTGAGCCACCCAGGCATCCCCAAATTAAAGCTTTAGTAATATGTTTTATAAATTCTTTTCTCAACTGTGGTGCTCTAGATACATAGGTAACTCTTCGTAAATAGGGCATTAGTTCAAGACTATGTTAGTTGTTAGAGTTAATAATCCCTTAGTGTAGTTTAACCTTCTAGAGTTCTGTATGGAGTTTTAGGGGGATGCTTACTTGCCTTGCATCATTTACTTCTCACTGAAACATGTTAATTTCCAGTCCTCTTATTTATAGAAACAATATTAGTCTGTAATTGACAATAAAACTGAAAAAAAATGTGTGTAAAGTTTATTTGTGAACTTTAAAGCATCCTATGCATGTTTTGCTACCTATATGAATTCTTTATGGGCAAGCCTGTTTTAGTGTCCATAGCATTTTTTATATATACATACAGTGAGTGCTGTTAAAGATGTGATAATAAATAAATAAATAAATAAATAAATAAATAAATAAATAATAAATGCATGCTCTAAACACAACTCTCTTGTGAAAAAGCCTGTGAAGGCAGATTTACACATGCTCTTCACACTTCCAGAGTTTTAGGCTGAAAACATATTTCTTCTAACACCATAGATAATACTCATTTCTTCATGATTCATAGAAATTTTTCAAATTAAAAACCATGATATTTCAGTACTCCTTGAGCCTTAGTGATCATTAAAAGAACAGCACAGAAATATATGATATGGCAGGTGCTACATTTCAAATAGTGTGGCTTGAGATGAATTTTTGAGATCAGAAAATATAGTCTTCTGGTGGATTTTATGTTTGTTAATCTAGAGCAATTTATCCATATAGCTATGTCTACTTCCATACATAAATATATGCAAAGACTCATGTATTTAATATATTTGTTCTTAAGAGTACATCCACTCTTATGTTCAAATACATTTTATGCAAAAGAAGGAATTGTTCTGTACTACATATTCAATCACTTCAAGACTTTTTTATAGATAAAAGCTGCACAACCTTTAAAGAAAACAAACTTGCAGACTTAATTTTTCACAGTGATAGGGCATGAAAATAAACCTAATGAAGATAATGGAAATGATCATATTAATACATGAGCATGAAGAAAATAAACATCTAATGTCAGCTACTTTAAATTGAAATATAATTGTCAGGCAATGACACATAGACACAATCCTAAATATTTCATGCTTATCAACAAAGATACAAATACCTCATCCAATACATATCCCCAACACATTTAAAAGAGCCATTTCGAAACTGCATCATGCTGAAGCTCAGGAAAAAGAGTGATTTTGTAGCAAATAATACATTATGGCTCTTTTTGAGCTCCCATCATACATCGCATTATGACATTTTACACAAGTTCTTTTAAATATGTGGCTGGAGACTCAAAAGAATTCCAGAGCTGCTGGTTCCCCTGAGCTTTGAAAGTCTAGGGAAAGGTGCCTCTGGAGGTTTTAGGTAAACACAACTAAAACAAATAAGGCAAAAGAAATTCTCATGATACAAGTACATATTCTCAAATGGGGGCATTTACTTGTTCAGGTTCGAGGAAATATTATTAAGCATCTATCCTGAACAAGGCACAGTCCTAGGCACTGGAGCAAGGCAAGAATGGTTTTATTAATAGAAAATATTATTCTCTACATTCAAAAAAGTATATCTTGCTCTCTAATATAGGATTAAAGTTGAGTAAATATGATATAGTAACACAAGAAAGAGATTAACAACCCAATAAAATAATACAGGTAACCATTATGATCACCAAGAAAATAATTATTTAAATCCTTATAAGAGTTAGGTAAGACGATACAGATGTGAGATTGGCCTGACTGCTGAAGAATACTGAAGTAATTCTAAAAAGGCAGAAGAGTAAAAGTAAAAATTTTAGTTACCCAGTAAAATTGAGATAGTTCATCAAATAATTCTCCTTTACAAATGTTTTCTCATGAAAGTAATTCAATATTGTGAAAAAAAGTACTTAATCATGCTAAAGTATAATGTATCTTCCACTCAATTCTTCATTATTTCTTCAACAAGAAGATCCAAAACATGAGGTGTTTGTTCATTATGAATATACAAACACTCAACAATGAGGATGAGAGGGGCACCTGGGTGGCTTAGTTGGTTAAGCATTTGCCTTCATCATCTGCCTTCAACTCAGGTCCTGATCCTAGGGTCCTGGGATTGAGCCCCGTGTCCTCTGGCTCCTTACTCAGCCAGCAGCCTGCTTCTCCTTCCCTATTCATGCTCTCTTTTACTATCTCTACCTCTCTCTCTCTCAAATAAATAAATAAAATCTAAAAAAAAAAAATAGAATGAGGATGAGAATCCTGGATCTTTTTCTCATCCCATTTCCCATATATATTTCTATATATAAATCTTATGTACATAAATATATAATTCTTTGAATATATTGCTTTGGAAAATAATTTTTTAAAACTCTTTAAAATGGGATCCCTGGGTGGCACAGCGGTTTGGCGCCTGCCTTTGGCCCAGGGCGCGATCCTGGAGACCCAGGATCGAATCCCACATCGGGCTCCCGGTGCATGGAGCCTGCTTCTCCCTCTGCCTATGTCTCTGCGCCTCTCTCTCTCTCTGTGTGTGACTATCATAAAAAAAATAAAATAAAAAAAAAAACTCTTTAAAATGACACATAAAATAGGTATCAAAATTAGCATGGATTGAGTATTTCCAGTACATAGACAAATGTATTATATATAAATACAGACTTTATTAACAGTATTCTCTGAGACTACTTTGAAAAATAAATCTTGCCTACACTCAGTTATTTGCAGTAAAGTATAACTGATTCTTAGAGTAGACATGTAAGACATGTTTTGAAGTAGAGAAGGTGCAGTTAGACTGATGACTGATGAAACCACTTGTTCGGGGTTGCACAAGTAAGTAAAGGCTGCTGAAGTGAAAATTCAGGCTGGTTTGCTTCAAACATCTGGGCTTTCCATCACATAATGCTTTGCCAAGACTCACATCTTAGTCCAATGCAGTAACAAAATACCGTAGACAGTATTTGGTTGGCTTATATAGCAGACATTTATTTCTCACAGTTCAGGAAGATCAAAAGATATCTGATTACTGGTGAGGGACTGCAGATGACCTCCATCTCTCTGTGTCCTCACTTGATGGAGAGAGAGCACTCTGGCCTCTCCTTCTCTTCTTCTGAGGGTACTAATCCCATAATGGAGCCCTACCCTCATTACCTCAACTTCCCAACGATCCATCTCCAAATACCATACCATCATGTGTTGGTGGTTAGGCCTTCACATATGAGTTTTGGGAGAACATAACATTCAGTCCACAAGAATTAATTTGCTTCATTTGTAAACAGCAAACTTTAAAGTTTGTCTTGCTTAAATTATATGGCTGTGGCGAAGTCAAATTACACATATTCATACACACACACACATACACATATCCACAGAAAGCTGCTATAATTTATACACTGGTATATTATGAAAAGATGTATTTTATTTTTATAAAGCTGTTATAAAGCATTTTAGAATATAATTTTAAACACAATAGATTGTTTTAGGAGTGTGTTTTGAAAACATATCTGCAGTGTTGAGCTATAAAATACACATATAAGAAATTTAAGTGGAAATCTGTATAGTTTGTCAGTTGTTATAGACACCTGGAATTGTCTATCCAGTACCACTTCCCTTAGTACAGCCAACCCACCTCCCCCCATTCAAATATAATTCTGGGGCAGCCCTGGTGGCTTGGCGGTTTAGCATCGCCTTTGGCCCAGGGCGTGATCCTGGAGACCTGGGATGGAGTCCCACTTCAGGCTCCCTGCATGGAGCCTGCTTCTCCCTCTGCCTGTGTTCTGCCTCTCTCTCTCTTTCTGTGTTTCTCATGAATAAACAAATAAAATCTTTAAACAAAAACAAATATTAATGCTGGATCCATTATATAACTACAATATGATTTTTACCTTCTGGTTCAACTTATTATGCCTTTAGGTTGTCCAACTCAAGCTAGGGAACTCCCAGAATTTTATTCCTCTGGATTGTGGACATAATGATATTGTTCAAAGAAAATTTTCTGAGAAATACTTTAGGAAGTCAGATTGACTCAACTAGGAACTAGTTTTGCTGTCATGGAAGAGTCAAACACCGAATAAAATACATGGTACTCAAAATTACCCAACAATCCCTGACCAATAGTATATGTAATGATTCATGGATAAGTGAATAAGATTCCCCCCTTTTCTCTTGTCAGGTAAGGATTACACTTTGGATATCTTGGCTTCTCTTTTGTTTGTTTATTTTTTTTAAAGATTTGATTTATTTATTTGAGAGAGAATGCAGTGGGGAGGGACTGAGGGCAGAGGGAGCAGAAGAAGCAGACTGATCAGGGAGCCCAATGTGGGCTGAGCTGAAGGCAAACCATTAACTGACTGAACTTAATTTAAAAAATTAAGTATGTTTATTTTTAGAGCTTTAATGAGAAAGTATAATTGACATATAAATAAAATGCACACAAAACACAATTACAAGTTTTGATAAATGTATATATTTGTGAGACAGATGATCCATACCCCTTTAATCCAACTCTTATCACCACATTCTAGCCACCACTTACTACCGTACACATCTAAAAACTGGTTAGTGATGTTTCTGTCGCTATAAATTAGTTTGCATTTGTTAATATTTCATATATCTAGAGTCATCCTTTTTATCTGGCTTCTTTTATTCAGCATAATTATTTTGAGACCTACCCACATTATTTCATGTATAAATAGTTCATTCCTACTTATTGCTGAGTATGTGTACACTACAATTTGTTCATCTATTAACCAGTTTGTTTTTCTTTCCAATTTGGGGAATCTCACAAGTTAAACTTCTGGGAAAATTTGTTTTCAAGTAATCTCTACACCCAAAGTGGGGCTCTAACTCAAAACCCAAGATGAAAAGCCATGGGTGAATTTGTTTTAAAATTGTTGTGTGAATATATGCTGTGCTAGGCAGAACAGTGGCTCCCACAAGACATCCATGTCCTAATTCCTGAGATCTGGAATATGTTACCTTACTTGGCAATGGGAAGTGACGACTGCAGATGCAATTAAGGTAGCTAATAAACCTACCTTGACATGGGGAGATTATAGAGAGTTATCTGACAAGTTCCAATCTAATTACATGCATCCTTATAAGTAGAAACAGAAAAAAGAATCAGACAGATGTGATATGAAAACGACTTGACTGCTATTGCCTGATTTGAAGATCAAAGAAGGAGACTAAAAGTCAAAGAATGTGAAAAGAATTTAGAAGCTATAAAGACAAGGAAACAGATACTCTCTGAAGGTTCCAGAAAGACAGTCTTACCAATGCTCTATTTTTGTGTCAAGGGTTGACTTTCTGAATTAAGAATTATAAGATAATGCATTTATACTGGTTTTTTATTTTATTTTATTTTTTTGACTTTTTATTTCAATCTCAGCTAGTTAACACAGTGTTATATAATAGGTTTCAGGTGTATGATATACTGAGTCAACAGTTCCATACATTACCCAGTGCTCATCATGACAAGTGCACTCCTTAATTCCCATTACATATCTCACCCATCCCCCTAGCCCTCCTCCCCTCTGATTACTTAATTTTTTAATAGCAATAGAAAAACCAGTACAGGGGTACCTAAGTGGCTCTGCTGGTTGAGCATCCTAATCTTCATTTTGGCTCAGGTCCTGAGATTGAGCTCCAAGTTAGGGTCAATCCTGAGTGGGGTGTCTGCTTGAGCTTCTCTCTCTCTCTCCCTCTGACCATGCCCCATCCCTGCTCTCTCTTTCATAAAATAAATCAATTAATCTTTTTTAAAAAAGGAAAACCAATACAAACAACTTCATTTATCTTGCATAAATATCTAGGTGTGGAATGTCTGAACTATATAGTAGATATATGGTTAAATTTCTTTTTTTTAAGATTTTATTTATTTATTCACAAGAGTGTGTACACAGAGAGAAAGAGAGGCAGAGACACAAACAGAGGGAGTGAGCAGACTCCTTGCAGGGAGCCTAATGTGGGACTTGATCCCGGGTCTCCAGGGTCACTCCCTGGGCTGAAGGCTACACTAAACCACTGAGCCACCAGGCTGCCCTGCCTTATGGTTAAATTTCTAGGAAACTGCCAAAATGTTGGCAAAAGTGGTCGTACCATTTTACATTCCCATCAAAAATTAATGAGACTTTCAGTTGCTCTACATTCTCATCAACAATTGAAATGGTTAGTCTTTTAAATTTTAAACATTCTAATAGGGGGAGAGTAGTCTTTCATTTTGTATTTAATTTACTTTTGCCAAACAACTGATACTGAGCATTGATAAATGTGCTACATTTCTATCCATATGACTTCTTTTTAAAAATGTCTGTTCAAATCTTTGCCTATGTATTTACTAGATTGTTTCCTTACTGTTAAGTTTTGAGAATTCTTATATATTCTGGATATTAATCCTTTTATCAGATACATGATTTGTGAATATTTTCTTCCAGTATGTGCTTATTTTTCATTCTCTTAAGCATGTTTTACAAAGAGTAAAAGTTTTAAATTTTGACAAAGTCCAATTTATCCACTTTCTTCTTTCATGAATCATCCTTTTTATGGTGTATCTATTAAAAAGCTTTGCCTAAAAAAAAAAAAAAAAGGCTTTGCCTACTCCAAGATCTCAATGATTTTTCTCCTATGTTCCTATTACAGTTTCATTGTTTTTGGTTTAACACATAAGCTTATGATTAATTTTATATATGATATGAGGTACAGGTCAAAGTTAACATTTTCCTTACAATATAATTATCCATTACTTTAAAAACCACTTATTGAAAGGCTGTCCTTTTTCCAATGAAATGCATTTGTATCTCTGTCAAAGAAAAAGTTGCACATTCATTGATATATTGGAGTTTATTCTGTTCTATTGAAATATTTGTCATTTTTATGCTAATAACACACTGAATTACATTGAGTATCTCCAAATTAAATCCTGATATTTCATAACTTTCAGCTCTCTTCCATCTTTGTGTACCTTTAGTATGTTGCTGACTATTCTAGAATATGTTTGAATATGAAATCTATGGATTTCAGAAACAGCTTGCAATAGCCATCGCCCCACCCCCAAAAAAGGCTTGTTTATTATTGATTGCAATTGTGTTGAATCTATAGATCAATTAGGGGAGGATTGGCATTTAAAAGATATTAAGTCTTCTAACTCATGAACATCTATCTATTTATTTAGATTTTCTTTAATTTCTCTCAGAAATCTTTTTCTTTTTTAGTGTAGATTATGGTACATTTCAGTCAGATTTATTACTAATTATTTCATTCATTCTGATGCTGTCATATTTGATATTTTTTATTTAAGAAAAAATGTCTGAGGGCAGTATATAGAAATACAATGGAGTTTTTGTAGTTCTTATTCCATGCAGTCATGCTAAATTCATTAACCATAAGTTTTTTAAAAAAAATTTAATTCATATTTTTATTACAATGTTTTATAAATTCTCTGTATATTATCATACTACTAGTGAATACAAATATTTGTATTTCTTCGTTTTTGCTGGATTCCTTTTATTTACTTCCCTTGCTTTTTATTGGCTAGAACTGTCCAGTACAATGTTGAATAGAAAGGATAAGAATGGACATTCTTGCCTATTCTAGCTTTGGAGGGAAAAGCATTCAATCTTTCACCATTAGGTATGATGTTAGACATAGATTTTTCACTGATGGTCCTTATCCAGTTGAGGGAGGTCCTTTCTACTCCTGGTTCACTGAGAGGTTATTATTATTATTTTTCTAGGCATGGATATTGGATTTTGCCCAAATATTCTTCTGCAGGTATGGACATAGTATATATTTTTTTCTAATTATTAGCATGGTTAATTAGTGTTTTAATACAATTTAATATAAAATAAAATATTATTTTAATATAATTTTAGATTTCCAGAATAATTATGAAGATAACAGAGTTCTCATATATCCCACAATCAATTTATTCTGCATTATTAGCAACTTAAATTGCTATGGTACATTTGTTACAATTAATGAATGAATATGGACATTTTATTATTAACTGAAGTTCATACTTTAAATTTTTTTTCTTCATTTTTAACCTAATGTCTTTTTCTGTTCATGGATCCCATCCAGGATACCATATTATATTTATCTGTCATGTCTCCATAGGCTCCTCTTGGCTGTAACAATTTTTTAGACTTTCCTTATTTTTTAGACCTTGACAATTTTGAAGAGTACTGGTCAGGGATATTATAGAATGTCCATCAACTGGGATTTGTCTGATGTTTTTCTCACTATTAGACTGGGTATATGGATTTTGGAAAACCACAGAAATAAAGTGCCAATTTTATCACATCATATCAAAGGTACATACTATCAACAAGATTTATCACTGTGGATATTGACCTTGATTCCACAGATGAGGTAATGTTTGTTAGGTTTCTCTACCAGAAGGTTACTCTTTTTCACCCTTTCCATGCTGTAATCTTTGGAAGGAAGTGACTCTGCAGATCCTACCTTTGAGGAGTGGAAAGTTACATTCTACCTTTTTGGGAGTAAAGTATCTAAATAAGTTGTTCAGAATTCTGAATAGGAGATTTTTCTACCCTCTAAATGAATATAAAAATAAATACATATTTGTTTAGTTAATAATTTATTCTTTTATGTAAGACTCAAATATTTATTTTCTCCTTTGGGTGATAATCCAATTACTACTTTATTTATTTTGTTGCCCAAATTGTCCAGCTTTGACTGTTTGAAGCTGTTTCAATTGGTTTCTTTGTCCCTTTGACATATTCAAATTATTGGAGAGTTCTTTAACTAATCCCTTTCTTACTTTATGGCTCTGTAAGATAAAGCAGGCACCTACTGCCTTAATCCTAAAAGTGGCCACTTCTCCAAGAAGCCCTAATTCCTGTTATTGGAGATAAATATTAGAAACCAAGATGTGGGCGCCAGGTGTACACATTACTGCTAGAGTGTCATTACTTCTTGGTCTTCTCAGCTGACAGATCAAGGATATCTCTCTGTGTACACTAACCCATGTGTACACAGATCTCTACATTTTTTTTTCAATACATTTGCATTTATGGTAGGTTAAACATGCCTTCGTTGCTGATGTCTCCAACTCTAATCCTTCCCACATAGATCATTCTGCCTCCTTCCTTTCTAATCTGTAACCAGTCCCTTCAGTAAGAAATCTGGCTCCCACTTGCCACCATCCATTATTTGATTTTAGTGTACAGGTATAGCAGCTTTAGAATTGTTAGCCTAGGAATAGGAAACAATTAAACAACTTTATCAACCAAAGTACAGTTCATTTTACTTTTAATCTTCTAGACTGCATTCATTTCCAAAGTTACTTTGGTCATAGTGTTTATATCAATCCTTTTCTTGAGGAGATTTCACACATTTGTAATACAATCAGTTTATTTTGTTATGGTTTTCATTGTGTGCCGGGATCTCTTTACTTTCTAAATGCTTTAGATAATTTGCATATATTAAAGTTTATTTATTTTTTGTTGTAAAGATCTATGAAGATATCCAAATGAATAGTGCCATGCAACCACTATCAGAGTGTCATACCGAATTAGAATGCTTTCACATCCCTGTCACCATTCAACCCTTCCCTATCAATAAACCCCTGACAAACAATGATATGTTTACTATCTCTACATTTTTGCTTTTCCCAGAATATCATGTAATTCAAATCACAGAGTATATGGCATTTTCAGACTGGATTCTTTTATTTTTTTTAAGATTTTTAAAAAAAATTTATTTATGAGAAATACAGAGAGAGAGAGAGAGAGAGAGAGGCAGAGACACAGGCAGAGGGAGAAGCAAGTGCCAGGCTGTAAACAGTTTTGAGTTGGGCTTGTTTGTTTGTTTTTTGAAGTCCTGTATATGTATGTAGTAGTTTGGGTGTGTATATATAGTAGCATTTCAAAATGGATATACTGGTTTAACCTCCTATCATTGGAAAACAGATGGCTCTCCATCTTGTTACACGTATGTTAGACAAGTAGCGAGCTGCTCTGCTATATGCCTTAAGCCAATATTTACTCAATAGGTCATTATTTTTTCAATGGCCGTGGAATAAACCACTTTTACAAAAATAAAAATAAACAAAAAAAGTGAGGTGTTTTGGTATAATACCTTTTCAGGTGTGTGTATACATGGATGCATGATGGGGGGTGGGGGGGCGCATCTCAGGGTCTTCTGTGACCTCACAGAACTGTCAAACTGTACAGTTTTCCATCTTGCCATATAAATGATGGGTTTGCATTTTAGTTGCAACTAAATATTAGTTCCAAAGTATTTATCCATTTTAATGTGTTCCTCTAACTATTGCAAGGTAAGATGCGAATTTTAAAGGTGGGGTTGGGGGCTTAGGCACGATGGCACATCCACAGTCATATCACTAGGACACTGTAAAGGGACAGGCCTGAAATCACAGCCCCCACCACCATGTATTACAGTCTACAGGACAGGCTGTGTTAGGAGAAGTAAGGCTCTGTGACCAGTGAGAAGCCTTTGTGAGAAGATTACCTGAGATGTTCCCCATCAGGTAAGCACACCCCTGATCCTGTACTCTTTGTCGATTCAGAGTAGGTGGGAAATGGTCAGGTGGGGGTTTTTCTCTTCCATAGCTGTGAGCAACATCTGAATCTCCTTGTCAAAAACAGATTTGTCCAGCCCAAGCTGCTGCAGGGCACAGTCCAGGTGGTTCAGGGCTTCGCACAGCACCACCACCCCATCATGGTTCAAGCTAATCCAGTGCAAATTCAAACGCTTCAGTGATGTGCAGACAGTGAATGCCGAGGCCAGTGCCTCACAATAGGCAGTGGTGAGCTGCCACATATCCAGCCCAAGATGCTCTACTTTGCAGTCTGGATGCTTCAGAGCTTCACATAACTGCTTGACACCAACATCTTGTATGTCATTGCTCCCTAGTCTCAGGATCTTTAGTTTTTCATTGCAAGCAAGAACAGCAGAGAGGTTCTTACAACAAAGAGAAGTGAGGCAATAATCTGCCAACCACAACTGCTTGATGTGGCAATTTGGGAACTTCAGTGGCCTCACAAAGAGATGTCACTGCATCATCTTCCAGGAAATTTGACTGCAGATCGAGAAGGGACAGGGATTTGCTGCACAAAAGGACTTGGGAGATGTGGTCACAGGCCACAGAGGTGAGGCAGCAGCACATCAGCGGCAATGTCTCCAGCACACAGACTGGGCGCTTCAGGGCGTCACACAGCATCAGCATGCCTTCGTTCCTCAGGGGGTTTTCTACCAGAGAGAGAAGCTTCAGCTTCTTGTTGCAGACAAGGACAGAGGCAATTTCTTCACAAGCTTCTGCTGTGATGTCACACATTCCCAACATCAGCTCTTCTATGCTGCATGCCCGGTGCTTCAGCATCTCCCACATCGGTCTGACATCCACGTGGGAGAGGCTAGAGCCCTGCAGGTTCAGGTGTTTTAGATGAGGGGTATGAGGAATGGCCTTATGCAAGGCTAGGCTACTTCCAAAGTCAGAAGCAAAATTATACACTTAGTAATGAACACTGATGAGGTTGCAGTCGGCCAGGTGGGTCAGCAGCCCGTCCAGGCTCCCCCGTCTACCTTGACCTGGCCTCTCTGTCCAGCGGGAGCAGTGCCCGGCTAGTGGACGAGGAATCCTTCCCGTGAGTGCGTGCACTCTGCTACGTCATCAGTGGCCAGGACCAGCGCAAGGAAGAGCGCATGAGGTCCATCCTGGGTGCACTGCTGCCGGGCAAGCACAGTGGGACCATGACCTCCAGGTGACCCTGATCCCCAGCTTTGATTCAGGGGTAATGCACGAGGGGTACGAGGAGATGCACGCTCGGCACCAGGCGCTGGGCATCACCCTGCTGGGCAGCAATAGCACCGTCTCCATGCAGGGCGAGGCCTTCCCCGCCTGCAAGGTGGAGTTCTAGCTCCGTCCCAGACACCCACACCCTCAGCCCGGAATCTATCTGCTACTGTCCCGAGATTCCCCTGCATCAGAAATAAACCAGGTACTCAAAAAAAAAAAAAAAAAAGAGTGAGAGAGAGAGAGAGAGAGAGAGAGAGAGAGAGAGCTAGCTCCCTGCAGGAGCCCGACGTGGGACTCGATCCCAGGTCTCCAGGATCACGCCCCAGACTGAAGGTGGCGCTAAACCACTGGGCCACCTGAGATGCCCTGAATTCTTTTAAATAGCCTTACGTATTTAGGATTCATCCATGTTTTTGCAGGGCTCACTAGTTTGTTCCCTCTTGCTGTGTAGTATTATATTTTAATGACTTATTACAGTTTGTTTAAGCATTACTCCATTGAGGGACATCTTCCAATTCATGGTGATTGAGAACAGAGCTATTATAAGCATTCATGTGAATATTTTTGCTTGGATATGTTTTCAAACCATCTGGGCTTGTACCTAGGAATGTGATTTCTTGGTCATATGGAATCTGCCCACATGGCTTGACCATGTTGCATTCCTACTAGCACTGACTTAGAGTTCTTGTTGTTTGGACTTTGACTGAGTTCTAAATGTTAGCCAAACTTTCATTCTTGGAATAAAGTCCACTTCATCATGAAGTATGATTCTTTTTATACAATTTTGCATTTTATTTACTAAAATAACTTTAGAAAATCGTGTACCTATATTCATGAAGGATTTTAGATTCTAGCTTTCTTTTCTTTTAATCTCCTTGTCCGAATTTGATTTTAGAATAATGATTCATAAAATGTCCTCACAGGATGAGTTGAGAAGCATATTATCACCTTTAATTTTCTAGAAAAAATATCTAGCATTGATATTATTTCTTCATAAATGTTTTGAAGAATTCATCAGTGAAGACATGTGGACCTGGAGTCTTCTTTGTGAAATGACTTTTGACTGAGAATTTAATTTCTTTCACAATGTCCACTGCCCGTTTGTTACTCTCTGCTTAATCTTAACCACACTTTAATCAACTTTTCTCCTTCTCACAGGCTCCTGAACTCTTGTCCCCAAGTCTAAGAAAACTATAAAAAGTAAGACATTCCTCATTATTCTGAGATCAACTGACCACAGAGAGACACTTTTCCTGTAGGATCCCACTAGCCCTTTCCTCTTGTTGCTCAACTTTCCTTTAAAAGATCTGGTTTGGCTTTGCTTATCCCTCCTTACCCTATTACAGAAGAATCTTTTCCTGTTCAATTCTGTGTTGCTTCCAGTTTTCTGAAATCACAGTATTCCCCCTATTGCAATAACCTTTCTTTTGAGGAAAAAGAAAAATCTCTCCCTAAGTTTAGATCTGTTTGACAATGTATTTATTCACAATATATTTTTAGTGAGTTTAATAGTTTGTGTCCTTTAACTGTTACATCCATTTCATTAAAGTTCTGGAATTTATTTGCATAATATTCATATTATACAAATGATAGCTTCCTGTGTAATATTTCCATATTTTCAAGATCAGTAGTATCTGTAATGATTTCACCTCTCTCATTTCTTATATTTCTTATAATTTTTCTAATCTTTCTTATTACTCTGGTCAGAGGTTTATCCTTTACATCAATCTCCTCAAAAATCCAGCTTTTGATTGTGACTTTTTCTATTCTTTTTCTATTTTCTAGTTCATCTATTGCCGTGATGTTTTCCTTCCTTTTTTCCTTCCTTCCTTCCTTCCTTCCTTCCTTCCTTCCTTCCTTCCTTCCTTTCTTCCCTTTTTTCTTGTCCTATTTTGAGTTTATTTTCCCTATTTTGAAAAAAATTATTTAAAGGGAATCTGACTTTGTTGATATGAAGCCATTCTTCTCTTTCTTCCTTTTTAATAAAGGTTAAATGCTGCAAAATTTCCCTCTAAGTACTGCTTCACTGCCTCCCATGACTTTTGATGCACTGTGTTTTCATTCATATTTTCCTACTTGTGCATCAATCACAGTGCTGCCTCACTTATATTTAGTTCTACTGTATCTTAAAAAGAACAGTAATAGAGCAACTAAAATAATAATAATGCAACCAACACAAATTTGGACAAAGTAGTAGAAAAGGGTAGATGGGCTACTTTAAAGTAATTGAACATAATTGAAAATAATGCCTATAGCCAATAAATATATAATATTTGTTTAATTATGGTATTTGTAATTGATAAGTTGGTGAAAGACCTAGAAAGTGGCTTCCTCGGTTAGCAGAATTGGAAGTTTTCTGTATTTCAAGTTAGATCGAGAACAATGTATTTTTTCATGAAAGAAAAGTTTCAAGAAAACATGTGGAATACTTAAAATCACTGATGAAATAATGCTCAGTTGTATATGATCCCTAATATATAAAAACATCTATTTACTTTTTCAAATTGAAATCAAGATTGCAAAAATTGACACTTAGCTCATTTATAATATTTTTTCTCTCCTAATCCATTTGAATATGCTGATTTAAGTATATATGTTCTAAATAACAAGTAATTCAAAGCCTATTATCTATAAGATACTAAATTGTATGTCTTTTTAACCTAAAACTTAACTCTCTAAGGCATTCAATTTACAGATAATATCTGCTCTATTTGATGAATGCCTGAAAGGGCCAAGAAATAACAAAGCAATGGTTAAAAAGTATTAGCATTTCAACTTTAAGGAGCTAAGGAAATGAGATACTCACAGGAATTAGAAATCATTAATTTTTTTATAATAAAGAAAATAAATGAAATATCAGATTGTCTAAGATACTGCACTGCATTATAAGCTTTTACTATTATTGTTTCCTTGCATATTACTTTTTGCTACTTAACATTTGAAAAAAGTTTGACTGAAAATAACATTTGTTGGGTCTAATTAGTGAATACATATAGCTAAATTGGATTACACATTTCACCTTAAACTGTAGTTGTGATACAGCTAAATTTATGGGGTTTTAAAAAATTTCAGTAAAATCAACTTCTACTTAAGACAGCTTCTGAAGTCAACACAATTAAACATTACTAATAGTGTCCAACACAGTAGAAAATACAAATATTATACAATAGAAATGTAATTCTTTTTTTGATATTTCAAAACACAAATCATTATCATTTACTAATAATTGCTGTTGGCATTTAGATTACATGCTATATTCCTTGCTAAATAGGATATATTAGGAACTGCTGAACAGAACACTGGGAGAACAGGAACTCCTAGACAGTCAGAAAAGAGAAGTGATTTGATTTTACATTACACCTTAGGATAGAAATGTGGGTACCAAGCAAAACATAAAGATTCAGTTTAGACATAAATGCGTATATTTAACCTTAATCTCTTCATAAAGACATACATTCAAAAAAGTAATTGTACTGGAATTCCTAACAAAGAGAGGTCTTATGCAAAGACCCTTATGTAATTTACTGTTAGAAATTATGCTTCTTCTTGGTATTATTTCTTCAAAAACAATATTTATCTGTGTGGCATAGCTTCTAAAGGAAAATGTGATGACAATAGTAATGTAAATGTTAGGTCCACAGCAATACCCCAGAAAACCAGATGGAGGAATCAATTCTGAGAGGCTGATCAACTTACACTTTAAGTAACATAAGTAAACATGTAACAGACCTGGAATTTGGATAAAGGCCTCAGACATCAAATCTCAAACACTTTCCACACAACTGCCTTTCTTGTTCAAAGTTCCTTTTTGTTTGTAATAAAATAAAATTAAAAAAAATTCTCAGAGACAGGAAAGTTGATTTGTTTCAAATCACATCAAAAAGCATTCAGCTACCTCAGCTGTCACTAATAATGAGATCTATGAAGTCAGTTGAAATTATGGATTGTAATTTTCTTTCCTCTCATTTCTGCTCTCCACCATCTGGTGGAAATATAAAGAGAAATCCTCACAAATGTTTGGGTGTTTTTATAGGAGTATGGGATTTTTTCAAGTTTGCCTTTCACCAACTTTGATTTATACCCAATTTTAAAACATATTAAGTCTTATTCTCCCTCACTAGCAGGAGGAAGTAGCTGCCATAAATCCTTGATACTGCTGCTTACACAAAGGAAAGGATTGTCCTGGATTGCATGACATATATAATACCAGCTGAGGGACAAAGAAAATGTGACAGGAGAAGCATTCTCTAATGTCCTCTAGGCACAGAAAGGTATGGAGCAGGCCTTTCATTATCAGGGAAAAATTAAGCTAATTCATTTGTAGTACTAACACTTCATAAAAGAAAAATTGTTTTCTTTCAAAGATCTAGTCATAAACAAAACAAATGGCATCTTCTTACCAATAAAATCCAAGTACCATCAATTATAACTGCTGGAGACAATTATTCTAACAATTAAGTAATACACTATGATGATGGGTATCAGTTTTTCTCATCCATATCAAAGAAATAAGTAGTCTGCTTTTTCCAAAGCATGCAAAAAATTGAATTTGAAAATGAAAACCAAGCCTGAAATTTAAATTAAAAACTGAAGGTCTGATAAGTATGATTTAGAACACATTTGAAATATCATTATGTTTTATGAGAAAACACAGAATATAGAGCTTTATCATGAAATGCTATAAAGTTTTCTAAACACATCTGATGATTTTTATTCCTCCAGAAGTAGCAAGAATCATATGCAGACCAATGCTTACCAATGTTAATTTTGGATTCTAAATAATTTGATTTAGAGGATTATGTAGCCATCATAAATCGTTTTATTTTAGATAGAAAAATATATTAAAATTATGTTATATGAAAATGTGTAGATTGTTTCAGACATACTCAAAGACCCTAGAAAACACAATTACATTAATAATCCATGATATTCAGTGGTTTAATTTATAGAACTTATTTTTTAAATAGAGCCACTGAAGGGCAGACAATGAGAAAAATAAAAATTTGAAAATATATTAAGCTCTGCTCTAGTCTCATTTAAATTCTGAGAAATAATCAATAATGAGTAAAGGAAAAATGAATTCAGTCACTCATTCTTTCATATTTTCTATTCTCCTTTAGTTTTAGTTGTGAATTTTAATTTTATCAGGTTTTTAGGCTAATTCTCTAATAACCGACTTAGCTGGAAATCCTCTCAGGCAGAAGATACATGATTAGAAAACAAATTTGTAACATAACTGAAAGAAGTTGATTTCCAAGTGGTTTTTACCAGGCATCTTGTGATACCTAGGATGCCCATTATACTGATAGAGTAGGCAGTTAGCTAGTTAGGAGCAGGGAATGGGACTGCCCAGCTGCTGGAAAAATAAACCACCAACCACCTCCAGAGCAAAAACAGCTCGGAGATACACTGGGGTCGCAAGGGTGCCCTTCCCTATAACCGCTGCCCTCCAGTAACCTGTAGCTTCATTATAATACATTCACATTCCAATTTTGACTCCCCTTGCAGGGGATGGGTGCCATGACCGTTCCAACAAGGACCATATGGGGCCAAAACCTTTCTCTCCCTACTGGTAGGAGGAGTTCCTTAGATGATTGGAGGCAACCTCAGTCAGAGACCACCCTACCTATGGCCCATAATCCAGGCAAGTATAAAAAAGGCAGCCCCCACCCTCAGCACAGCTGCCACTTCTGGGCCCACATGCTCTCCCACCTAGTGGGTGTACTTTCACTTTGATCACTATTAACCACTCAGTGTGACTCTGAATTCTTTCTTGACTGAACTAAAGAACCAAGGCTGGGAAACAGGACTCGCCTCTAACAGTATCATTACTATTTTTTCTAGCAAACCTGAATTCAACATTATAAAAATGTGAATAAAGCAAGTAAAAAATATACCAATTTTAAAGACATTCTAATGGCTCTGTATTGACTGCTCATGTCCGCTTTAATCCATTCAGGATGAGCCTTAATGGCAATGATTGAAAGTAATATGTAATGACAAAAAAAAAGACATCACGTATACAAAAGATGGAACTATTTTGGGGTATTACAGGATCAACACAGAGAAATACATTACATAATCATATCAAATGAAGTAGACAGGTTCTTTCCTTCATTTTTCAAAAAGATGTATTTATTTGAGAGAGAAAGAGAGCAAGCAAGCATGCAAGGAGGAGGGGCATAGAGAGGGAATCTCAAACCTACCCCGAGCTGAGCACAGAGCCCACCCAGGCCTCTCAGGATTCTGAGATCATGACCTGAGATGAAACCAGGAGTCCCATGCTTAACTGACCTAGCCATCCAGGAGCCCATTTTCCTTCATTTTTTATAGCTACTGTGCTATAACTGTTTTTATGTTGTTTTGTTTTTGATGGCAATGCAGGAATATGTAATCTTACAAGATAGGAGAAATAAACAGCAAGGATCTAAACAGTCACAAACTTGCTCTTAAAATCATGTAGTTGAATGTGTGATTGTGTTGGAGGCTAACCCTAAGAGAGTTCTCCAAATTAACTTTCCAGTAGAACATAATATTTATTAAAAGAAAAGTGAGAAAATACACTTATTTGAAGCTAACATATATAATCAATGTCACCTGTAATTATAACAATTGTTAAGAACCTAGACTAGAAAAAGTTTGGGGGGAACTATATTTGAATCTCTGATTTTCTTGAAAATTGCTGGTATAGAGGTAAATAAAAAAAAACCTCTTGAGTCTTTTTGTATTATAATTTAAAGGTCATGAATAGACAATGCACATACTTATTGCCTGCATGTAAGTCAAATATCCCTGACACTTCATTCTTGCTACGCCACTGTTAATACTTGAACTGTGTTTTGAAATGTGCTTATGTGATGAAATTTCAATACGGGGATTTTATTATCTCATGCATTCTGTCTCATTTTATAAAATAGGTATTTATTGACACAACACTTCTAATTAAGATCCTACTTATTGTGAGAACATATGTGAAATAAAATGGCTTCTGTCTTTATATATCACTTAAATACACACTTACTCAGTGTAAGTAGATGTAAGCATATGATTATTCTGTCTTCTAGTTTAGTTGTGTCCAAACATTTACATATCGTGCTGGACATTATCATTTGTCTCTCTCAGCTTTCATTTTTTTTTTCATTTTAGGTGACATTTTAGGTGAGGAGTTGGGAATTTAAAGGCAACATTTCACAGATAACCTCATGCTGGTTCCCTTTTGTCTTTATCTAGTGACAAGTGCAGTTGTGCAAATGAGAGAGTTCTCTGCAAAAACACTACAATTCCTATACTTCAAGGTCCTAATGATAAAAAGTATTTTGGTGTTGATGGTGGTGTTTTCTTTTTTGTTGTTTGTTTTTTTTTCCAATATGGCTTCTCAACCTGGGTAAGAGATAGGGGCGTCCATTCTCTAGATTGTGGAGTAACTAGAAGTTGTAGCCTTAGTACTGTCATGGTTGCGTTTCAGTGTGATTTCATCAGTGGCCAACGAGATAAACTGATCTTAGTTCAGTTCTGCATTGTCCTACTGTCTTTTCTGGAGTCCAAGTCTAGACTTTCTCCTTCAACTTTTCAATATTTTTATAGATGTCAATATTTACATTACATCACTGATGCTTAAGATATCTTAGGTGGTTTCTGTTTCTTAACTATAACTGATGTGTGGCTATTTAAGTGTTCTGCTATAATTACTATATATGCTTTTTCTGTAACAGCTCATTTTGTATAAAATCATGCACCAGGAACAGAGCTTTGGGGAAGATTAGATCAGGAAAAAAACTACCAAAAACACTTTATACAACTTTGTGACAAGAATACTAGTGAAAGCAGGACCAAGACTAATAAAGTACCAATATTATTTAAAAGAAGGTATATATCGCATTCCTAATAAACACAGAAGTGCCATAAAAAGTAGAAGACTTTATCTTTTTTCTTTAAATTTTATTTATTTATTAATGAGACACAGAGAGAGGCAGAGACACAGGCAGAGGGAGAAGCAGCTTGCCTGCGGGGAGCCCGACATGGGACTCAATCCCATGACCCCAGGATCACTCCCTGAGCTAAAGGTAGGTGCTCAATCATTGAGTCACCCAGGTCCCTCAAAGTCTTTACCTTCTATTGCAAACAGCAAACTTAGCTCGTAGGAAACTCTGAAAAGGTGGATGGCATTTCGTTGCAGAAATGAGGACAGAGGCAATTTTGTCACATACTATAATGATTTTTTTTTCGTTTTTCTGCTCTTTATTCATTTATCCTTAATGATATATTCTGATTATACTCTACATTTTTATCACAGGAACAGTTTTTCCTTTCTTTACATTTATTACTATAGGGTTTTGCTATTAGATTAGGTTATTGTGCCCTTGGTCATTCAAGTAGGTTCTTGCAGTTCCTGGGAATACAATATGGAAAACAAAATGCCCATCTGTTTTCCTTTACTTCTTGCTAGATGCACTGCATTTGGCATTCCAGATGGCTATACAACATCTATTATCCTTTAGGCTGTCAAGAGTTTTTTGCCATGTTTATTATCCCACAGGGAAATATGCAATTCCTGTGTTTTATTTTTCTTTGTATTATTTACTACCACTTTTCTTCAGCTAAGTTTGTCAACCAGCATTCAGCATCATATATCACAAGAAGAAGAACAGAGACATTAAATAGAAGCTTTCATTCTAGGAAAGAAATTTGATTTCTGGAATCACAGTCAGTTTGCTTTTTTTGTTGTTGTTCTCCAAATTCTTGTTTTTATTAAAATTACTTATTAAATTTCAGGGTATAGTGGCCTAAAAAAAATCAGTGGACCTGTATCAAAATTGTAATTTTATCACTTAGCTTGCTACGTAATGTTGGATAAAGTCACTAAGGTCTAAATTTCTAATTTCTCATCCATAAAATTAAAGAGTTGATAAAGGAGAGGTAAAGCACATATATTTGGTTTGTTTGTT
Organism: Nyctereutes procyonoides; assembly: GCF_905146905.1. Taxonomy (NCBI): domain Eukaryota; kingdom Metazoa; phylum Chordata; class Mammalia; order Carnivora; family Canidae; genus Nyctereutes; species Nyctereutes procyonoides. Next base: position 60,471,999 of record NW_026575142.1, on the reverse strand, counting down.
TTGGTTTAGACAATCTTTTTACTGAAAGGAATGTTCTTTAAGTTGCAAATACCTTTGCCTGAATACAGAGATAACTATCAATCAACCAAAAATATATTTAACAAACATCCCACACCCGGTATTGTATTAATGAAGTGACAGAAGCAGTGCAAGACATACCTTGAATAGTTCAAACTACATAAAGTCTCACAGACAAGAGAAATCAACCTAATTGTCATAACAGATTGTGCATATTAATTGCCAAACATAGTGGACTTAAATTGAAAATAACAGGTGTTCAGGGAAAAGAGTGAATGATGTGGCTGGAATAATCTGAGGAATAACTTGTAGAGAATATAATACTTTAAGGTAGACTCAAAGGACATGAAAGAATTTAATAAGGGGCATAGATCTAGGTTACAATTATTTTATATTTTATACATATGCCCAATTATTGTACATATGTTTGGTTTGTGCGTTAGTATTGGAATCTTAAATAGGTAGTTGCTATTGTCTGGATCAAAGTCTATTTATTTTTTCCTATTTTAAATTTTGTTTTAAATTAGCCATTATTGGGCAGCCTGGGTGGCTCAGCGGTTTAGCGTCGCCTTCAGCCCAGGGCGCATCCTGGAGACCCAGGATCGAGTCCCACGTCGGGCTCCCTGCATGGAGCCTGCTTCTCCCTCTACCTGTGTCTCTGCCTCCCTCTCTCCCTCTCTCCCTCTCTCTTTCTTTCTCTGTGTCTCTCATTAATAAATAAAATCTTAAAAAATAATAAAAAAATTAGCCATTGTTGGGACGCCTGAATGGCTCAGTGGTTGAATATCTGCCTTCGGCTCAGGGCATGTTCCTGGAGTCACGGGATTGAGTCCCACATTGGGCTCCCCTTGAGGAGGCTGTTTCTCCCTCTGCCTATGTCTTTGCCTCTCTCTCTGTCTCTCATGAATAAATAAATAAAAATCTTTAAAAAATTAAAATAAATAAGCTATTGTTACACATTTACATTTTCCTGATTAATAAGATTAATTAAATTTAATTGTTTATAGTCACTTTTACATTTTATTTTGTGGCATGGCTATTCAACTCTTGCTTATTTTTCTACTGAGTGATTTCTCTAAAATCAGATAATCTTTCCTTTGACTTTTGAGATAATCCTTCTAGATTTGATGTAAGAATTGTAGAAGTAATTAGTGAACTGTTTAGAATAACAAGAACTTTAAATTTATCAAGATCCCACAGAAGTGATGAATAGTTATCATTTTACTTCCCTTTCATTCATCCTGTCAACTATTACATCCAAAGTTTTTGAAACAATAGTACCTCATTTATCAAAATCAGTATGCTTTAAATATTTACTTGGAAGAATATGTTAACTTAAAAATGAAATATATTTTTATTTTTTTAAGATTTATTTATTTATTTTAGAGAGAGAGAGGAAGAGAGTGTGGGGGAAAAGTGCAGAAACAGAAGGAGAGAGAGAATCTCAAGCAGATTTCTTTCTCTTTTTTTATTGGAGTTCAATTTGCCAACATATAGCATAACATACAGTGTTCATCCCGTCAAGTGCGCCCCCCAGTGCCCATCACCCAGTCACCCCCACCCCCACCCACCTCGCTTTCCACCACCCCTTGTTCGTTTTCCAGAGTTAGGAGTTGCTCATGTTCTGTCTCCCTCTCTGATATTTCCCACTCATTTTCTCTCCTTTCCCCTTTATTCCCTTTCAATATTTTTTATATTCCCCATAAGAATGAGACCATATAATGTTTGTCCTTCTCTGATTGACTTATTTCACCCAACATAATACCCTCCAGTTCCATCCACATCGAAGTAAATGGTGGATATTTGTCGTTTAATGGCTGAGTAATATTCCATTGTATACATAGACCACAGCTTCTTTATCCATTCATCTTTCGATGGACACCGAGGCTCCTTCCACACTTGGGCTACTGTGGACATTGCTGCATGAACATCGGGGTGCAGGTGTCCCGCTGTTTCACTGCATCTGTATGTTTGGGGTAAATCCCTAGCAGGGCAATTGCTGGGTCATAGAGTAGCTCTATTTTTAACTCTTTGAGGAACCTCCACACAGTTTTCCAGAGTGGCTGCACCAGTTCACATTCTCACCAACAGTGCAAGAGGGTTCCCCTTTCTCCGCATCCTCTCCAACATTTGTGGTTTCCTGCCTTGTTAATTTTCCCCATTCTCATTGCTGTGAGGTGGTATTTCATTGTGCTTTTGATTTGTATTTCCCTGATGGCAAGTGATGTGGAGCATTTTCTCACGTGCTTGTTGGCCATGTCTATGTCTTCCTCTGTGGAGATTTCTCTTCATGTCCTTTGCCCATTTCATGATTGGATTGTTTGTTTCTTTGGTGTTGAGTTTAAGAAGTTCTTTATAGATCTTGGAAACTAGCCCTTTATCTGATACATCATTTGCAAATATCTTCTCCCATTCTGTAGGTTGTCTTGTAGTTTTGTTGACTGTTTCTTTTGCTGTGCAAAAGCTTCTTCTCTTGATGAAGTCCCAATAGTTCATTTTGCTTTGGTTTCTCTTGCCTTCATGGATGTATCTTGCAAGAAGTTCCTGTGGCCAAGTTCAAAAAGGGTGTTGCCTGTGTTCTCCTCTAGGATTTTGATGGAATCTTGTCTCACATTAAGATCTTTCAACCATTTATCTTTGTGTCTGGTGTAAGAGAATGGTCCAGTTTCATTCTTCTGCATGTGGATGTCCAATGTTTCCAGCACCACTTATTGAAGAGACTGTCTTTTTCCCAGTGGATAGTCTTTCCTCCTTTGTCGAATATTTGTTGACCATAAAGTTGAGGGTCCACTTCTGGATTTTCTATTCTGTTCCATTGACCTATGTGTTTGTTTTTGTGCCAATACCACACTGTCTTGATGACCACAGCTTTGTAGTACAACCTGAAATCTGGCATTGTGATGCCCCCAGCTATAGTTTTCTTTTTTAATATTCCCCGCGCTATTCCGGGTCTTTTCTGATTCCACACAAATCTTAAGATGATTCGTTCCAACTCTCTGAAGAAAGTCCATGGTATTTTGATAGGGATTGCATTAAATGTGTAAATTGCCCTGGGTAACATTGACATTTTCACAATATTAATTCTTCCAATCCTTGAGCATGGAATATTTTTCCATCTCTTTGTGTCTTCCTCAATTTCTTTCAGAAGTGTTCTGTAGTTTTTAAGGTATAGATCCTTTACCTCTTTGGTTAGGTTTATTCCTAAGTATCTTATGCTTTTGGGTGCAACTGTAAATGGGATTGACTCCTTAATTTCTCTTTCTTCAGTCTCATTGTTCGTGTATAGAAATGCCACTGATTTCTGGGCATTGATTTTGTATCCTGCCACACTGCCCAATTGCTGTATGAGTTCTAGCAATCTTGGGGTGGAGTCTTTTGGGTTTTCTATGTACAGTATCATGTCATCTGTGAAGAGGGAGAGTTTGACTTCTTCTTTGCCAATTTGAATGCCTTTTATTTCTTTTTGTTGCCTGATTGCTGAAGCTAGGACTTCCAGTACTATGTTGAATAGCAGTGGTGAGAGTGGACATCCCTGTCATGTTCCTGATCTTAGGAGAAAGGCTCCCAGTGTTTCCCCATTGAGAATAATATTTGCTGTGGGCTTTCATAGATGGCTTTTAAAATGCTGAGGAATGTTCCCTCTATCCCTACACTCTGAAGGGTTTTGATCAGGAATGGATGCTGTATTTTGTCAAATGCTTTCTCTGCATCTATTGAAAGGATCATATGTTTTTTTTTTTTTCTCTTTCTGATGTGATCAATCACATTGATTGCTTTACGAGTGTTGAACCAGCCTTGCATCCCGGGGATAATTCCCATTTGGTCATGGTGAATAATCTTCTTAATGTACTATTGGATCCTATTGGCTAGTATCTTGTTGAGAATTTGTGCATCCATGTTCATCAAGGATATTGGTCTATAATTCTTTTTGGTGGGGTCTTTGTCTGGTTTTGGAATTAAGGTGATGCTGGCCTCATAGAACAATTTGGAAGTATTCCATCTCTTTCTATCTTTCTGAACAGCTTTAGTAGATTAGGTATGGTTTCTTCTTTAAAAGTTTAATAGCAAAAAAAAAAAAGTTTAATAGCATTCCCTTGGGAAGCCATCTGGCCTTGGACATTTGTGTCTTGGGAGGTTTGATGACTGCTTCAATTTCCTCCCTGGTTATTGGCCTGATCAGGTTTTCTATTTCTTCCTGTTCCAGTTTTGGTGGTTTGTGATTTTCCAGAAATGTGTCCATTTCTTCTAGGTTGCCTAATTTATTGGTGTATAGCTGCTCATAATATGTTTTTCAAATTGTTTGTATTTCCTTGGTGTTGGTCGTGATCTCTCCTTTCTTACTCATGATTTTATTAATTTGAGTCTTCTCTCTCTTCTTTTTAATAAGACTGGCCAATAGTTTATCTATCTTATTAATTCTTTCAAATAACCAACTCCTGATTTTGTTAATCTGTTCCACAGTTCTTCTGGTCTCTATTTCATTGAGCTCTGCTCGAATCTTTATTAACTCTCTTCTTCTGTTGAGTGTAGGATCTATTTGCTGTTTTTTCTCTAGCTCCTTTAGGTGCAAGGTTAGCTTTTGTATTTGAATTCTTTCCAGTTTTTGGATGGATGCTTGTATTGCAATGAATTTCCCCCTCAGGACTGCTTTTGCTATATCCCAAAGATTTTGAACGGTTGTATTTTCATTCTCTTTAGTTTCCATGAATCATTTTAATTCTCCTCTAATTTCCTGGTTGACCCTTTCATCTTTCAGCAGGATGGTCCTTATCCTCCACGTGTTTGAAATCTTTCCATACTTCTTGTGATTTAGTTCTAATTTCAAAGCATTATGGTATGAAAATATGCAAGGGGCGATCCCAATCTTTTGGTATCAGTTAAGACCTGATTTGTGACCCAGGATGTGGTCTATTCTGGAGAAAGTTCCATGTGCACTTGAGAAGAATGTGTATTCAGTTGAGTTTGGATGTAAAGTTCTGTAAATATCTGTGAAATCTATCTAGTCCAGTGTCATTTAAAGCTCTTGTTTCTTTGGAGATGTAGTGCTTAGAATACCTGTCGATTGTGGAAAGTGCTACATTCAAGTCACCAAGATAAGTATATTATTATCTAAGTATGTCTTAACTTTGGTTATTAATTGATTGATATACTTGGCAGCTCCCACATTCGGGGCATAAATACTGATGATTGTTAAGTCATCTTGTTGGATATATCCATTAAGTATGATATAGTGTCCTTCTTCATCTCTCACTACAGTCTTCAGGATAAACTTTAGTTTATCTGATATAAGGATGGCTACCCCTGCTTTCTTTTGAGGACCATTTGAATGGTAAATGGTTCTCCAACCTTTTATTTCCAGGCTGTAGGTGTCCTTATGTCTAATATGAGTCTCTTGTAGACAGCAAATAGATTGGTTTTGCTTTTTTATCAGTCATAAACCCTATGCCTTTTAATGGGGTCATTAAGCCCATTCACATTCAGAGCTACTATTGAAAGATATGAATTTAGTGTCATCATGATACCTATCCAGTCCCTGTTTTTGTGGATTGTCCCTTGGACTTGCTCTTTCTTTTACAGAGTCCCCCTTAATATTTCTTGGAGAACTGGTTTAGTGGCCACATATTCTTTCAGTTTCTGCCTACCTTGGAAGCTCTTTATCTCTCCTATTCTGAATGAGAGCCTTGCTGGATAAAGTATTCCTGGCTGCATGTTCTTCTCATTTAGGACCCTGAATATATCCTGCCAGCCCTTTCTGGCCTGCCAAGTCTCTATGGAGAGGTCTTCTGTTAATCTAATATTTCTCCCCATAAAAGTTAGAGATTTCTTGTCTCTAGCTGCTTTAAGGATCTTCTCTTCATCTTTGGAATTTGCAAGCTTCACTATTAAATGTCGAGGTGTTAAGCGGTTTTTATTGATTTTAGGGGGGGATCTCTCTATTTCCTGGATCTGAATGCCTGTTTCCCTTCCCAGATTAGGAAAGTTTTCAGCTATGATTTGTTCAAATACACTTTCTGGACCTCTGTCCCTTTCGGCGCCTTGGGAACCCCAATTAAACATAAATTTTTCTTTCTGAGGCTGTCATTTATTTCCCTTAACCTATCCTCATGATCTTTTAATTGTTTTTCTCTTTTTTCCTCAGTTTCCCTCTTTGCCATCAACTTGTCTTCTATGTCACTCACTCGTTTTTCTACCTCATTAACCCTCATCGTTAGGACCTCTAGTTGGATTGCATCTCATTTAATTGATTTCTAATTTCTGCCTGATTAGATCTAAATTCTGCTGTCATGAAGTCTCTTGAGTCGTTTATGCTTTTTTCTAGAGCCACCAGTAGCTGTATAATAGTGCTTCTGAATTGGCTTTCTGACATTGAATCGTAATCCAGATTTTGTAACTCTGTGGGAGAGAGGACTGTTTCTGAGTCTTTCTTTTGAGGTGAGTTTTTCCTTCTAGTCATTTTGCTCAGTGCAGAGTGACCAAAAACAAGTTGTACTTGATAGAAGCATGAACTTTTCTCACTTTAGCATTCCAGCTGTTCTCTCTTTAAATCTCAGGCTGAATCCATAGGTTTTCAGGATGATTTGAAAGTTATTGAGGTAATTTGGTGGGGACAGGTGACTTGGGGACCCTACTGTTTTGCCATCTTGCCCCTCCTCCTCAAGCAGATTTCCACTAAGGGAGAAGCCTGAACGCAGGGCTTGATTCCATGACCCTGAGCTGAGCTGAAATCAAGAGTTGCATCCTCAACCAATTAAGCCACCCAGGTGCCCCAAAAATGAAAGATATTAAATTAAATGAATAGACAAAGCGAATGAGAGAAGACATGTTTTTTAGTCATTCTATAATTATTAATATAATAATAATGATAATGATAATGATAATAATTAAGGTGAATCATGTCACAAGAAAACCATGTTATAAAAAGTCAACCTGGATTTTAGGCTACATTTTGTCTCATAGTAAATGTGTGAAACTGGGAAAATAAGTACTTTGAGGCTGTTTGCTCCCTTATAAAATGAGAATTATTAATTGTCAAGATTAAATTAGGTAGTAGAGGTGATAGCTTTGTCCTTAAAACTGTTAGTAATATTCAAGTACCACAGCTTCATAGTTTAGTCAATAACGAATGGGAATATAGACAGGATAAAATATAAATGATATTTTTTCTCAAGGATTAGTGACTAGAATTAGAATTGTATACGTTAAGATGTAGAGAAATAAAATGATCTTGGTGCAAACTCGATTTCCTACTAATACAAGGGAATCACTCAAAAGGTAAGTATTTAGTGCAAAAATAGCCTAACCTCAAATTCCAAACCTCAAATTTTTATATTACATTAATATATAGAGTTTTGTTTAAGTAAAAATTAGTGATACAACTAAATTCTATATGTGAGAAGAGGGGTGAGTTTTGTTTCTCAGCTGAAACTAGGTATATATTCATGGAAGAGATAGTATTTGATTTGTAATCTTAAAAATGGATGAAATTAGGATATACTTCACTTAGAAGAGGCTGAAACACACTTTATTCTATGGAAAATACTCAGGTTAAACTGGTAAGACAGAAAAAATGTAGTAGTGTATGTTCAGGTAGACTGAATGGGCAGAAATAAATAAAAATATGATTCAAAGATTTTGCTAGAGACAGTAGGCAACTAGGGCATTAAAGTTCATGGAAGTTGGGGTGCCTAGGTGACTCAATCAGCTGAGTAATAGACTCTTGATCTCAGCTCAGGTCATGATCTCAGGGTCCTGAGACCAAGCCCCATGTGGGGTTCTGTGCTCAGCTGGGAATTCTGCTCAGATTCTCTCTCCTTCTGCCCCTCCCCCCTTTCATGCACACACATGCTTGTTCTTTCTCCCTCGAAACAAAAAAATCTTTTAATTAAAAAATTTAAAAAAATAAAATTCATGTAAGAGTTTAAGATAATGTCCAACCACAAATTAAATAATAGTATTTTTGTTTTGTTTTTATTTTTAAAATAAAATAGTATTATTGTTTTGTAAAATAGTAAAATTGTTTTGTAAAACAATTTGTAAAATAGTATTTTTACAAATTGTAAATACAAATACAAAATACAAATGCAAATAGTATTTTACAATTGTAAAATAGTATTGTTGTTTTGTTTGTTTTTTATTCATGAGAGACACACACACACACAGAGAGAGAGAGAGAGAGAGAGAGAGAGAGAGAATGAGAGAGGCAGAGACACAGGCAGAGGGAGAAGTAGGCTCCACACAGGGAGCCTGATGTGGAACTCGATCCCAGGACTCCAGGATTACACCCCTGACACCCCTGGGCCAAAGGCAGTGTTAAACCACTGAGCCACCTGGGCTGCCCTAAATAATAGTATTGTATATGAATTTCTAGAAAAACAAAATATTGGTACCTAAAATTTAATATAAATACTAAGTTATATATCATAATGCTTAATTATGACTTTGAAAGGACATAATTGAAAACTTCTGAATGATTGAAAGTTTAAAAAGATAAGGCAGTTGGCAACTAATAATTAAAACATATGCTCAGGGATCCTTGGGTGGCTCAGCAGTTGAGCATCTGCCTTTGGCTCAGGGCATGATCCTGGAGTCCCCGGATCGAGTCCCACATTGGGCTCCTGGCATGGAGCCTGCTTCTCCCTCTACCTGTGTCTCTGCCTGTCTCTCTCTCTGTATCTCTCATGAATAAATGAATAAAATCTTTAAAAAATTAAACATATGCTCAGGGTATGTTAACAGGATCTGAAAGAGTATAGTAATTTCAGAAATAATATTTGAAAATGCTTAAATATATATACACTTATAAATACTGCAATATATAGTCTGTTTACATCTTAACCATAATGGTATCCATTGGGCTACCACTTGGGAAAGAATATGATCTTTGGTTTGAAATGATACAAACCACCCTTTTATCTATTCATCAGACTATTCATATTTTAAGGAAAAATGCCAAATTGATTAGTCATTTAGAATGTATGGGCTTTCTTAAATATAATAGTTCTAACCTGTCATTGTGGAAATTGTAATTATAAATCAGTGGGCAAATATAACAATCAGCAGAGATTATTTTTCATATGCAATTTGATATAGAATAACATGTAACACTTCAGGTTAATTATATAATAAAAAATTTCCTAATGTAATAAATAATATAATAAGAAACTCACTGATTTAAGAAATGTTTTCAAATCTGTCACTGTATGTGGGAATCTGAAATGTTTAATAGGATATTTTAAGGCTGAAGGATATCAGTCACCTGCTAGGCATTATATAAATGGATTTGGTACTTGGCCCAGTTGGAGTATCAATTACAAAATAGTGGGTATTATTGGCTATTCTAAGATTAATTACTTTTAGACTCATAAAAGGGTGAGCATGGTAGCCAGGAGATTAGATGTTTGTTTCAAGTTTTTCTAATGTACACAGATGTTGAGAATATCTGGAAAGTTACATGTGTGCTTGGCCAGGGGCTAGATTCAAAGTCTGATCTCAATTAAGAATGTTGACATATTCAGCTTGATTTATTTTCACTTTCTTTACTACTTAATCAGAAAATGAAGAAAAGAAAGGTTACACCAACTAAAGATACTAGTAAGTATACGGAAAGGGATTTCTGAGTTCTTCTAAGTTCTCACAAGTAAAATCACAAATGTTGGGAGCCACATGAAGAGATGTGATCATAGTTAAGAGTAACAAATTAATCCCTGGCTATTGTCTGGGATAACATGAGGTTTGAGAAAGATCTCAAACATTTCAGATCTGATACAGTATCTGCTTTACAATAAATAGACAGATGATAGTAGAAATAAGCTTTGAAATAAAATGTATTTGTAAAATACCCTCATTTACACACATATATCTAATAATCAGTATTTTTAAACTATAATGTAAAGGGAGAAATAAAACCGATTGAAATAAAACTATATGCATCATCTGCACTGCAGTAACGAAAATTAACTCAGGTGTAATTAATAATATAACACTCAATATAACAAATATTCTAGGCAAATTAAAGGTTTGTACCTTCAAATAATAAAATAAATAAAGATAAAATATATGAACTCTCTGCAAGCCATAGAGTAGTGTACACAATAATCATTTACTCCATAGTCATCTACTTGGCTCAGTTTTGCCACAAGCTCTATCTTGGAAAACTTTATCAATAAAAATAATACAATGTGAACCTGAGTTTTCTATCTGGTGCATCTCATCATTTTGTGAAAACCCTCCAGCTGCTTTTCTACCTAAATCTGATGATGATGGTAATAGAAGTAATAAACGTAAACAAACATTTATTTTGCAGCATGTTATAAAATAGTGAAATTGGTCCTTTAAATCAGCGGGCTCCTCTTTTCAAACCAATTCATTCATATATGAGGTGATGATGGAGATTATGGGTAAGCTCTCTATACCATGTCTGTGTTTTTCTTTTTTCGGGGGCTAGGATAAAGCATCCTTATTTTTTTCACAGGCTGAAATAAAGCTATTGGCTACAATTTGAATCAAAGTTATGGTTGTCCCAGGGATGCCTGGAATGTGGAAAAGAGGCAACCCATACTTAACCCCTCACAGAAGGATAGAAATGCTTCTTGACTCTTATTTAAACATTGTCTCTGATAAACTCTTAAGAAAATCAAGCTTTTAATTTTATTAAATCAACAAGGAACTATCTGGAGAAAAACAACAAAATGCCGTAGCTTATGTAGCCTTGATTGTGTTCCATGACTTAGCGTGATTTGATTAGCATGATTCGTTTTAATGAGACCTCATGCCAAATTCATTGGCTCTAGAGAACTATGTCACATACTAGCATCGATAGAATACTGTAAATTCTTTTGCTAATATTTACAGAGTACTTCTAGGCTTTGCTTTGAATTACAGAATGATCTCCCTAACCTCAAAATCTCATTGAAGTTATAAAGCTACATCATTTTTCAGTATCTAAGCTTCTGCAAATTAGTCTCAGGATTAGTCTCAGGAATGTAGTTTCTTCTGCATTTTGTCATTGCCAAGGCAAGCATACTCTTTTTGGTATTTGTAACGATATATGTAATACTGCTCCTTTTTTTTTTCCATTTCCACTATCTCTAAGTACTAATGACATTTATTTTCAAGTCTGAAGTTATAATTGATATTTGGACATATATTGGAAAACCCATTTTTCATAACAAATGTTAGCAAGATTTAATTTCTTATTGTTGTTGTCTTATTGGATGATAGGTCAGGAAAACAAAAACAAAAAACAAAATTATATCCTCATCACCATTCCTCTCTAAGCACATCTTCAGCATTTGCATTCGAGGAAACAACTGTTTGCATTACCAGAGTTTCAACAGAATTGTAAGGCTTAAAAAAAAAAAAAAAGGAGGGAAGGAGGGAGGGATATTGAAAACTATCATCAATACACTAACTAAACCAGAAGATGTAAGCAATTTACAAACTGCTGGATTTTGAATATCACGTAGAAAGCTTTAAATCATTATACATTAATTAAACAAACATGTGCTTGGTGTGTAGTATGTATCAGGCTGGCCCCACCTTTTTCCAAAATTAGGGAAACTTAGAATCATAATATTTTTTAAGCGCCTAGCCCAAGACACCCTTTTATTTTTGCAAACCGGAGACATTTTTAGGTGTTTTTATTTGGTTTAAACTTTGTTGCATATAAACCAACATTAACTTTTTTTTAAAGATTTTATTTATTTATTCATGAGAATACACAGAGATGAGAGAAAGAGGCAGAGACACAGACAGAGGAAGAAGCAGGCTCCATACAGGGAACCCGACGTGGGACTCGATCCTGGGTCTCTAGGATCAGGCCCCGGGCAGCAGACGGCGCTCAAACCGCTGAGCCACCAGGGCTGCCCTCAACTTTAACTTTTTATTCCTATTTAATTCAAGGAAACATGTTAGCCTTCTCTAAATACAGTTTGATAAGATTCTTTCTAAGTCTTAACTCCCTCAAACTCCGCAATCTTAACATTTGCTCTTTTGAACTATCCAGAAGGCTACTCATTTTTTCCTTTGTTTTTGTCTTAGTAAGATGGCATTTTTAACCAATAAAATACTTGGATCCTATCTAAGATATATTAAAAAGGTTTCACAGCAGAAATAAGTTCAGTGATACTAAGTCTCCTTGTTCATATGATAATATAACATATCTGTTGATTCCTATTACCTTGCAAAATCAGCAAGCACTCCAATATATCTTTAATCTCAAATCCAGCTGACAAACAAATATATATATATATTTTTGCTAGAAATTGGAGGAACACTGCTATAATTCTCTCAGACTGGATAATTATGAAGCCACTAAGGAAAAGTGACAGCTTTCCAGCTATGGTCCATCTATCAAGCTAAAGCACAGTGGGAAGGCTGAATCAGAGTCTACAGTTTCATATGTCACCAGTAGACCAGTACTTTCTGGTTTTCCTTCTTGGATGTATTCAGTCAAATTTTTGGACCTATACTCAAATGAAAACTGATAGAAGAGGATTCCTAGGGAAGAAAAAAGCTATGACCTTACCTATGACTAACACTTTATTTCTGGTTTTAATTAACTCATTTTGTTAAAAAAGAACTGAAGGAAATGACAACGTGTTACTCCAAGATATGCCTCCTCAACATGCTATTTTGAGCTGAAGGCAAGGAAAGCTCTCTCTACTCCCTCTTCTACCGAAAGGCAGGATTTGAATTCTTCTTTACTGGGACAACTCCAGACTCTTCTTCCAGAGACAGCACCAAAGGAATCTACAAACAAAACTTACTTTGCCACTTTCCTCCTATACAATTAACTTTCCCTTAGTTTGCTGCCCTTGGCAACCTAACTTGGCTTTTCTTTATCCTTTCACTCCTTTATATATTTATTTTTCTTTGTTGAAGATGTTATAAGCTGGAATTCTAGGCCATATTTTTGAGTAAATCTTTCTCTAAGTCTCTCCCAAGTTAAAAAAAAAAAAATCACCAAAAAAAAAACCAAACCAAAAAACAACAAAAACAACTTGTGTTTGTTTTTCTCTTATTAATTAATTATTAATTAATTGTCTTTTGTTACAGAAATCCAGGCTGAGAAGTTAGAAGGGTAGAAGAAAATCTATTTTTCCTTTCCCTTTAAGGCGTTGCATCTCCTTTTATTGAGGCTTTTATTTTTTGAAATCTAAGAAATTGGAAAGGACACAATCTGAAAACAGCAACAACAACAAAAACACCACAAAAACAAAAGCAAAGAAACTTGAGTCTTTATAATCAAATTACCTGATTGGTGAGAAATAATTTTGTTTTAAAGATTTTATTTATTTATTTATGAGAGACAAACTGAGAGAGGCAGAGACACAGGCAGAGGGAGAAGCAGGCTCCAGGCAGGGAGCCCGACGTGGGACTCGATCCCGGGTCTCCAGGATCAGGCCCTGGGCTGAAGGCGGCGCTAAACCGCTGAGCCACCCGGGCTGCCCAAAATAATATTTTTTAATAAGAATCTATCATCAAACAAATTAATTCCATATCCACTTCAAGACTCAAGAGAAAATTCTGTATTTCCAAAAAGTAAAGCTAATTACAATTCCTTCTTTTTTCTAATTAGAAAAAATGTTTTAAAGTTGATAAATCAAGAGATGACATTTAAGGATACTTAAAAAATGCATGAATCCTAAACTTATTCAACCCCATTTCCTGTTTGCCCTGTGAGTGTTTCCCTTGTATGTAAAATACCTCCTCTTGCTGGATTTTCTTGTTCCCTTTTCTTTTTTTTTTTTTTTAAGGTTTTATTTATTTATTCATGAGAGACACACACAGAGAGAGAGAGAGAGAGGCAGAGACACAGGCAGAGGGAGAAGCAGGCTCCATGCAGGGAGCCCGATGTGGGACTCAATCCTGGGTCTCCAGGATCATGCCCTGGGCTGAAGGCAGTCTCTAAACCGCTGAGCCACCCAGGGATCCCTTGTTCCTTTTTCATAATGTGGAGCATCGTCAAATGTTTGCTGATTTTGGACTGTGCCCTAATTTTTAAGTTAAATGCTCATCTTTTTGTCCAGCCTGCCACAGGGAGAGTGAGTGTGAGGTATTGATTGGACCTACCACATAGATTCTGGAACACAAGCTTATTTCATGGCTCCAATAGAAAGGATGGAAGGGTGAAGGGGCAGGACAAGCCATTTGACAGAGTTCTTTTAGGGGTACTCTTCCTTCTTAATGAGCAATACCAGCTAACTGAGACATTGGTTTATCACACCAGTCTAAACTGTATTGCTGCTGGCCAGAATCAAATACCTTTTATTTATTGCTTTATGCTGAATTTTTGGAGTTGTGTTGGAGATAGGCTCTTTTAGCTTATACCACTCCAATTAATCACACAAGATGTCCATATTTTGCTTTCAGCTTTTCTCACCTCTCCATGTAGCTCTTATAATTCTTTTGCTCTCATCCATTCTGGCCAATAGATCCAGCTTCAGCAAGAATTTCATTATGTGCATTTGTTACAAAGTTCTCCATTGTCTAAGATACTGAAGATATTCATCTTCCTATATTTGACTAGAATTTGTATGTGTTCATGTCTAGGACAAAACTTGTATCTCAGTTCTCCACCCACTAATTGTCCCACTACCATGAATTTTGTCTTTTGTATCCCTTTACTTTGTAAAGATATAAAATATGCCTATATATTTGATATATTTTTTTTTTACTTGTTTGTACTTTCTCTGTTGTTCATTTAATTGTTTTAAAAATGAACATTTGGTTCAGGATAAAGATCTGAGAGATGTGTTGATCTGGCTATGGCAAAAGGGGAGAGGGAAAATAATCATTGTGAAATACACCCAAGTTCTTGGTAACAAAAGTCTACTCCCCGGGGGATAAAAATCGCCATAGCCTTATCTCTGCTGGAAGTATGACTTCCTCCCAATACAGTCCTCTGCAGTCTTCTTATTTCACCTCAGGATAAAAACACAGCTAACAAGCCAGAGAGCTTCAAGGAAATGGATAGAGAACACTGTAGCCAGGGATAGGCGTAGGAGAAAAGAGGAAGAGCTGGAGACTGTACCACTGAGGAAACACTATAGACTCTGCGGTTTCATCAAAAATAATGAGATACACAAGAGCCTCCCTCTCCCCTCAGATATCACCACCACACCAAGAGGGCTCCAGTGACAGTGAATCGAACCTAAAGCAGCTGGAAATTGGAACCTTCAGACATTCTTGGTGGAAATATCAAATGGGGTAGCCAGAGTAGAAAACAGCCTGGTGGTTCCCCAAAATAGTAAATACAAAGTTACCACATGACCTTGCAATTCTCTTCCTAAGTATATCCCTAAAAGCATTTATAACATTTGGTCACAAGAAAACTTGTACATGAATGTCCATATTGGCATTGGTCAGAATAGCGAAAACAGTGGAAATAACTAAAATGTCCATTAACTGATGAATGGGTAAATAAAATGTGTTATGTTGTAGAAATGCAATACCATTCAGTCATAAAAAGGAATGAAGTACTGATACGTGCTACAACATAGATGAACCTTGAAGACATTAAACTGAACAAAGCCAGATACAAGGGGCCTCATATTGTAAAATTTCATTTATATAAAATTTCTAGAATAGCTAAATGGGAAGACACAGAAAGTAGATCAGTGATTGCTAGGGGACGTGGGGTAGAGCAAATTGGTTGTAACCACTAATGAATACGGGTTTCTTCTCAGTGTAATGGAAATGTCCTGAAATTAAATAGTGGTGATGGTGTCACAATATTGTGAATATACTAAAAAACCACTGAATCATACATTTTGAATTGATGAAATTTAGTAATAACATACATTTTTTCCTCAATAAAATGTTTTCAAATCTCTAAGAATTGAGATTTCTCAGCCAGGTGATAAAAGTTGATATTAACAGTGATGTCATGTTGGTAGAATGCATACTTGATATAAGAATAGCATTTTACCTCTATGGTCTTTGTCCCTAAAACCCATATTCGTTATAATGATGAGAAAAACATTAAAATGCATTTCAATTGAGAAAAATACCATAAAACTCCTGACCAGCACTCCTCAAAACCTTCACAGCCAAAATATAAGTCTAAAAATAAGGAATACCTGAATAACTGCCAGAGCCAAGAGGATCCTCAGGATATATGATGACTAACTGTTAATGTGTTGTCCTGATGGAATTCTGGAAAAGGAAAAGGACGTTAGGTAAAAACTAAGGAAATCTGAATAACATGCAGAGTTTTGCTAAAATAATGCACCACTACAAGTTTATTAGTGGTGACAAATATACCATGCTAATGTAAGATGTTCACTATAGGGAGGAGTGGGTTTTGGGTATATAGGAACTCTCTGTACAATCTTCATAATTTTCCTGCAAATATAGAACTAGTCTAGAAGTTTATAAAAATATGTATTACACTATTTACTATGCTCTTAAATGCTTTATTTGTATTCCTTTTGTATTCAGAAACCCATTGGCAGCATTAGCAACCTAATTGTAAACTTGTACTTAATATGGAGGGATCTAGAGCTGCTTGTTAGAACAGCTTATACAAGAATCTCATTTGATTCACAACTCTGAAAACCAAACTTGCTGAGGTAAACATGAAAGGCAGGCCAATCATCAGGATAGCCCATAAGGTAGATACATATATATGAACACATAGATAACATATAGATACATTCCATAATTAAAGGATATTTGGAAGATTGATCTGGATACTAATGGTGGATTTAGGCCCCAAAGCTTCATTTCTCCGTTTGCTGTCAAAGCTAATTTTGACAGTATGTAAGTTATATAGCTTTATGTAAATGATTTCCAGCAGCTACCATCAGCAATTTAAGTACTTGCTTATTCAGCAAGTGGTTTTGTTATATAGATATCTAGTACCAAATGACAGTTTATATAATTTTAAATTAGATTTTAATGTTTAATTTCTCTTGACATTTTAAGGAATTTGTATTTTCCTTGCATTCACTATGATAGCTCGTGGAAGACAAGAAAATTCTTACTTAAAAATATTTCAAAAAGTTTAATTTTTTGAAAATATATTGTCATGTAACTATTAACTTTTGCAGCAATGCTGCAGATATTCTCTTACACATTTAATTGAAACCCATGAGTTTTTAGTTCGGTTCCCCAAAAGCAAACACTGAAAAAAGGAATTATGAACTAGTAGTGCATGGGGTAATCCTACAAAGAACCAGGAGAGGAGTGGGGAATTGAGATTAGAGAGAAGGGAAGAATTAAAGATACGTTATTAAATAGGGAACCATTTCACACAACTAGAACTCAGGGAGACTGTGTAGAACACATTTTAAAATTTTCCTAAGCAAAAGGATAAAAAAAAAAAAAAAGCAAGATAGTCAGTTGGCAGTGAGATTAGGGTGAGTATTTGGAAATCTGAGGAAACTTGATAAGATATTTCAAAAGTACATACATTTCTTGTAGAGTAGGAAGACAGATCTATTACACACATGGATAGTGTGTAGGATAGTCAAGCTGAAGCCATTAATAATGATTAAGTGGAGTTATATAATATTAAAGCTAACTTTTTTAGTATATGATATACAATTTAATTTTTCTGGATGTCTTTGAATCATCTTTAAGGGCATCAGTTATGGCATATGGGCATATGACTCACAATTAATGTTCTATGGATTCTCAAAGTACGAGTTATATATGAACAATAAGTTTATTTTAATATTAATCTCATAATACACTCAGTATATTTAAGTTTGAGAATCTTTTATCCCTGAAATAGGAAATTAACTTATTTTATCTGTCATGAATTTAACTAAAGTTTATTTCTCCTGATGAATAGTTATACTTTTGTAGCAATCAACCATGGTGCATTATGTTTCCTCTTTTTTTTTTTTCTAGTTGTTTAGGATTATTTTCTCTTTTGTTGTCTCTGTAGTAACATGTTGGAGAGAAAGCTAGTGAGTGCAGTTTCATTTTAAAATAGTATGTATGGCTTTCTGACAAAAAACAGAATGAGAGCAATACTTAACTCTAACTTTTTTAAAAATATTTTATTGGGTTTTCTGTAATTATCAAGTTTATCATCATTAGTTCAGGTTAGACTTCAGTTATTTTCATATTTTGTGTTTAGCACATTTGTGATTTTTTTTGGTAGTCTATAGCTCACAATTTAATTTGGACAGGTAATGCTAAGGCTGACTTCATTTTGAACTATTTTGTTTCCTTAGTTAATGTTATCATTTATTTAGTTTATCCTGATCCATCAGCCCCCAACTATAATAAAACTTGAGATATGGACAGAGCTTTCTTTGGATCTCTCAGAAGTCTTTTATTTTTTCAACTTTTAAGTTGATCTTTAATTCCTTCTTGATATTTTATATTTCTCCCAAATGAATACTCCAAAAGCAACCTATGATACATTTTTCTTCAAATTCTGACATCTAAAGTGCATTTTTATTGTCAGTATTATGGATTTGCTTTATATATGTAGATAGGTGCAAAATACATACCCTAAACTTGTATGAGGACATGAGTTAAATATAACTTGTTCCTATACAGAATCAAGAAGTATGCTTTTTTTCTTCTCCTGCTTCATTTGTTTTCCCAATCAATAAACTATATAAAAGTGTTGAGAAAGTGTTGGAGGGAACAGTGTGGAATGAATTGTTGGGTTCCTGTGGCTTCCCATTTATTCAAACAGAAAAGCCACAGGACCAATGGGCTTTCCTGTGAGACCACTGAAACACTCTATGAAAGGTACTGAAGCCCAAGAGGCAGTAAAAATCTTTCTTTTGTTGTTATTAAAAGAATGCTGGCTAAAGTCTTTGCACTTTAGCAAGATGACAGTGTGAAATGTTCAAGGTGATTATATATACATGGAACAAATAGAGAGACTACAAAGTTATGAGATTATTCATTGAACCCCTAAAATATTATGTAAGGCTATTGAATTAAAAACTGTAATCCCTACCCTCATAAAGCTCTCCTTAAGTGCCAATTATTGAGCTAAGTATTTTTACTATGTTTTCTTTTTTTTTTTAATTTTTTTTTTTTATTTATTTAGTTGAGGAGGGAGGAGGGCAGATGGAGAGGGAGAGAATCTCAAGAAGTCTCCATTCTCAGCACAAAGTCCAAGGTGGGGCTGATTTCATGACTCTGAGATTATGACTTGAGGCAAAATGAAAAGTCAGATGCTCAACCAATTGAGTAAAAATGAAGAGTCCAATGCTTAACCAACTGAGTCAACCAGGCCCGCTGAGTGTTTTTACTATATTTTCTAATTTAATTTACAACAGATTCTTTTGAGAAACACTGTAATTATATAGTTAAAAAATGCAGTGCACAGAAAGAAAAATAATTTGCTCAAATTTATAATTGTGGAAGCAGAAAATCTAATCCAGGTTTATAAGGTTATCGAACAGATATTACAAGGCTCCCATCTCATTTTCCCTCTTACTTTCAGATATTTTTTAATCAAATTAAAGTAAATAATGACATTTTAAACACACTGCAGAGTTTTTCTCATGTTGTGTTCTGAGTATTTAAAGTGACAAACTATCCTAGATGTACGTTTTCAGTAAGGCTTATGATAAACTTGAAATTAAAGTCGTGAAAACAGAACTGTCTTACAATAATTTATCTAATATTGTGGAACATTGGAATTTGAATCAAAAATCAGAGAATGGTTGTAGTTCATAAAGTTATTGATATCTTAATTTAATCAAAGGTATTTTATCTTTTATATTAACTACAGAGGTTTTCAAAACAAGATTTAAACAAAGATATTTTAGAAATTTTTAAAGAATAGAGTTGTTATACTCTGATCTTTGAAACTGGCCCACAATTTTAAGTTTTAGGAAATCAAAAGCTTCCTATTTCTACTCCTCAGACAAGGGAGAGACACACTAATAAACTTTATAATAATTATAACAAAAAAGGAACACCTGGGTGGCTCAGCAGTTGAGGTCTGCCTTTTGGTTCAGGATGTGATCCCTGGGTCCTGGGATCGAGTCCCACATCAGGCTCTCCACAGGGAGCCTGCTTCTCCCTCTGCCTGTATCTCTGCCTCTCTCTGTGTGTCTCTCATGAATAAAACATAAAACCTTAAAAAAAAAGAGACATACAGAGAGAATTTCTACAAAAAAATACATATATAGAAAAAATAATGTTGTTTCTATGACAAATGAATGGCTCTGTTTTCCAAACTCTAAATACATTATGTGGCCACAGGAAGTAAACTATGAGAGTTAAATGCAAATTTTATTCTAAACATAGTACTTAGCAAAATGTAGATATGGTGTGCTTTTTATACATATAAATCAATGAAAATTAAAATCTTGACTATCACTTTTTTAATGTTAATAGGAGAGGAACTGATGTGATTAATATATTCAGGTAAGCTCAAATCAATCTTTAAAATTTTTGTTACATTTATTAGTTTTGTGTGATGTAAAGTTCCCTTTGGCACTTTATAAACTATAGGTAAATGAGTAAAAGAATGGATATCTCACAAGTTACAGAGTCTAGTACAGTAAGTAGAAAACTGGTCTGGTGATCAGAACACTTTGTTTCTATCACTAACACTTGTTCTTGTGTAGGATCTGAGGAAGTCACATCACATGACATTCTCCCCCTGATCTGGGCCTAACATACGTCTGGGGACCTAACATACTCTTGTGAAAGGTGCAGTAAAAAGGGATGACTGATGTTGAAGGATCTACAGGGGACATTTATAAGAATCAGTGTTCTTGAATAAGTGACAAGGAAGCTCAAGTTCGAATGGAAGGGTTGATGATGGATTGAACGGTGAGAACAGTGTAACAGAGAAGAAGGTAGGAGTGTGGAATCAGACACAGGAAGAATGGTCGAAGTGAACTTTGAGAATTTGACTGACTACTGTAGTTTTGGAAAAGCAACCCAGGGGATTCTAGTTGCACAATCATTGCTGGGAACCAGAACTGGATTATGGGATGAGAGACTGAGAGTGGGATCAGAGGGCAGCATCAAGGATTTAGAAAATGAAGAATGGCTGAACTATTGACATGTTTAGAAATTATGGAAAGATTTATAGTAGAAAGATATATGATGATCCATGTGCTGGCAAGAGTTGCTATATTGTCTAAAGGCACGAACTTCAAAAGCAAATCATTTTGAGGAGGTTAGGGGTAGTCACCAGTCAGGAAGCAGCTGCCAGGAGCAAGGCAGGGAGAAAGTAGAAGAAACTGCTTTTTAATCTGTAAGGATAGAAGCAAATGTCGATAGTTATGATGTCAGCTTCCTGTCTGTATATTGGGACTGCAATAATTAACACGCAATGTCTTTTAATCTTTAAGATTCTACCGTTGTTATTTAGCTTTGGAACTTTCTAATTTCCTTTCCCATTATCGCTTCTACCTTGTGACTGACCCTATTTTAAACACCACAAATAGGTTTAGTGTTCACTTCACAATTTCCGTGCAATACTTGCCCTAGCTTACTTAGATTATAAACTTTGAAATTGGCTTCACATTATAAAAACTTACGGAATTTAAAATAATAATAACAAGTAGCTAGTGTTCTCCCCCAAATGTGCTTCTAAGTGACCCGTTACAGGGTTCATTCTAGGTATTCCTAAAACATCTTTCTGTGAGTCTGAGATGATGCTAGGTAGAAAAACCTAGCCCAAGGCAAAGGAAACACAAAGCATCATTAGCACATTAGCTAAAAGCCAACAAATACACAAATAAGCAAACAAAAAACAAGCTATCAGGTGGCTCTTCTGTGGTTTTCCTCTATCACATGCCAACACAAAAATCAGAAAACAGGGCATTTAGGGCTGTTACTAATTTTTAAAATTTTTTCCTTTTCCTCTATTTTCTGGCCCCTTCTGTTTTTCATCCTTGTCAGATATTATTGCTAACACTTCTGCAGACCACATTTTGGATAATTCTTGGATTATTGTGAAGTATTCTTCTACTCATCCTTTAAAAAAAAATATGGGGAATCCCTGGGTGGCTCAGTGGTTTAGTGCCTGCCTTTGGCCCAGGGCATGATCCGGGAGTCCTGGGATCGAGTCACATCGTCAGGCTCCCTGCATGGAGCCTGCTTCTCTCTCTGCCTGTGTCTCTGCCTCTCTCTCTCTCTCTCTCTCTCTCTCTCTCTCTCTCTCTCCTCTGTGTCATTCATGTATAAGTAAATAAAATCTTTTTAAAAATTATATATTTACTTGACACAGAGAGAGCGAGCACAAGCAGGGGGAGCAGCAGAGAGAGAAGCAGCCTCCACACGGAGCAAGGAGTTGGATGCAGGGCTGGATCCCAGGACCCTGGGATCATGATCTGAACCAAAGGCAGACAGATAACTGACTGAGCCACCCACTCCCCCTTTATACTCATCTTTTGCCTACCCTTTATCCCTCTCTCTAATTCCTTCCTTCCTTTTTTTTTTTTTCTATGTGCTGCAGGAAAACTCCTCAATATTAAGATTAAGATAATTTAAATTATCAACAACACTCATGTAAGTCATAAAGACCTGAAAGTATGCTCTTTTTCAATACTTCTGTCGCCTTTTATTTTCATTTTTTAAAATATTTTATTTTTTCAAGAGATACACAGAGAGAGGCAGAGACACAGGCGGAGGGAGAAGCAGGCTCCCTGCAGAGAGCTTAATGCAGGACCAATCCAGGACCCCAGAATCAGGATCTAAGCCAAAGGCAGATGTTCAACCACTGAGCCACTCAGGTGCTCCCTTCTGTCCCCTTTGAGACTAATAGCGCATACCATTAGGCATTCTGATCCTAATTCTTCTGTCTGGCCTTCCTAACTGTATCCTAAATACTTGATTTTTCATATAGACTTTTAATTCAACCTAAAGAAATCAAATCAGGTTATACTTAAGTATGTCACATTTTTAAGCACTCATGTAAAATCAATTTATTCTACCTTAAGTGTATTTTGTTTGGCACAAAGCTTTGATTGTTGCATATGAAAAATGACCAGACTCTCAGTAATTTAAAAGCATTCACTGAAAATCTCCTTTAAAATATTTTACATTAAAAAAACTCACTTGCGTCATTTCACGTTGCAATTATCACTTAGGAAAAATGTATGAAAACTAATCATTTTAGTTATGTTTGAGTTTTGAATATCCAAGAGCAATGAAAATATCATTACTCATTTTACATCAGCTAACATCAAAATGAGTTTTCAAATATTCCCTCCATGCCATGGAAACACCTAGAGCAAGAGTGCTCAAACTGTGCTGTTGGGAGCCAAGTTTGTTTTCTTTGTTTGTTTGCTTTCCCCACTAGAATTCTTTAGAGAAAGGAGAGGAAGGCTTTGCCATGCTCTGGCCCATCTATGGCTCATAAGCTCACCTCTTATCAGAGAACCAGAGATGCCAGTGTACAGCCCACTTGACATTTACGCAATCTACACTTAATATTTTATTCTTGAGTAAAGGGTTTTGTTGTTATTAAAAAAAAAAAAAAGTCGAAGGTCACTGGCCTAGAGGCCAAGAACATAGTTCTTGAAGAGTTTGCTGAGTATTAATAGATCTGTGAGGGGGTGGGTGTGTAGTCTTAAATTACAATACTTCTATTATGAGTTCTAGGAATATGTTGCAGTCCATCACCTTCTTTATAAAAAGCAGAAGGATAAGGCTATCCAAGAAGGAAGCAGAGAGAAAAAAAGTTAAATGCTTAAATCACAGTGTTAACTTGAGGAACTGGCCAAAGTACTTAGTTTCTCATAAAGCATCTTTCATGGAAAGCAACAGGGAAACAATTTATATTTGATGATGGATACTGCTGAGAGTACTGGATGTATTCTCTTGGACGTCATGCTGATGATCCAAACAAGTAGCATTCATTTTCAAAATAAAAAAAACAAAAACAAAATTTTGCCATGGACTTTTGAAACACTGTTGAATCTATTATTCTGATAGTAATTGAAACTGATTTGACAGCAGATACAAAGTTAATATAAAGTTAGTACTAACTTGATAGAGAATAGAAAGGTAGGAGATTAAAGAAGCCACCAAGAGTTTCAGATATTTCAGGAAAAAAAATAGCTCAGGCTCAGATGTTTTTTGTTCATCTGTATACAAGCAGTATTTGAGTTCAAGAAAAGAACACTTTTGATCATTGAAAAACTTCTAAAAGGGGAAAGTTCTCTAAACATTTGTGTTTAAGATTACTGTTATTTGGGGCACGTGGGTGGCTCAGCTGGTTAGGTGTCCATCTTGGGCTCAGGTCATGTCATGATCCCCGGGTCCTGGAATTGGATCCTACATCAGGCTCCCTGCTCAGCTCGGCAGGGAGTCTGCTTCTCCCTCTCCTTCTGCACCTCCTCCTGCTTGTGTTCTCTTGCTTTCTCTCTTTCTGTCAGATAAATAATAAAATGTTTTTTTTAAAAGATTACTATTATTTATAACATGTACACCTGTCCAATTATGAAGCAGCTTTGGAGTCCACATTAACTTTTCACTATCCAGTAGGTTCCTGAATATTTCTTTTTTTGCATTAAGTAAAATGTCTACCTGGAGGTGAAAAATCTTTGGGGGATTAATGTAGAAAGACTGGATAAGAAGTGAAATATTATAGTGATAATTATTCTATACAATGGCATATATATTATTATAGAGACCTGGCTGGGGCAACTGGGTGGCTCTTTCAGTTAATTAAGTGTCTGCCTTCTGCTCAGGTCATGGGATCAAGTCTCGCATTGGTCCCCCTACTGAGTGGTGAGCCTGCTTCTCCCTTTTCTCTCATCCTGCTTTTGCATATGTATGCTCTCTCTCACTCTTTTTTTCAGATAAGTCAAATGTTAAAACAAAACAAAGAAATAAGAAAACCTTGGCAAATGCTGATTTATCATTCACAGCTTGCAAGTAAGTACAAAAGTCATTGATATGTGGTTATTTTAAGTTTTTTTATAGAAGGCTTGTGTATGAGAATGAACTACTGGGCAAAGGGTGGGGACAACTCAGTTGCTAACAGCCACCTTACAATGCATGTTAATATGGTTTCCTCCTTTGTTTCTGCTTTTTCTAAACCTCTTGTGATTAGACTTAAATGAGTTTTCTTATTGCAAATGAAACAAAAGGGAATCCAAGTGAAGGGCTGCTTATGTTGGTGAAGAGGTTTCAGAAGTGGAAAGTTTTATGCAAGGTTGGATAAATTTAAATGCAAGAGTTGAATTGTACAACAGTATATGGATTTGTTATACACACAAAAAACCACAATTTTAGATAAGTATAGCATAGTATAGATAAGTATAGCATTGTTCTTCCACTCATAGGCAAAACAAGTGTAAACTGATTGACTCATTCCTTTAATGTCAGAAGATATTCATAAGAAACATGAGATTTTCATAGAAACACAATTCTGGGTAAAAATCAAACTTCTATATATTGAATAAATGAAGGAGATGACATTTAGGGCACATATGCTTGCAAGAACTGACATGAATATATGATCAGGAATTAAAATAAAACTTTCTGTGTATAACAGGAAATGAAGAAAAAAAGGAATAATATGCTCATATTTTCAAAAGAATTATTCTAATGCATTGAAGAATCTCCTAGAGAGAAGTGTAATAGGACATAATATATATATATACTGGATGATAAAACTTTCTCAAGCATGCACACCTAAGGATAGGCATCTCAAGGGCAGATCGTCTGATCAGTTTATGGGCAGTAAGCCTGAAACTTAGATTAAAAGAAGCTTACTATATGAAGCTTACTATATTTTCTACAAACCAGAGGTGATTAAGGAGTCATGAATAGTGTGACCTGTCATATGCTGGAAGCCTAATAAAATGAATGACTAGCTACAAGTGCAATTAACTTTCTAGTCTCCTTTAATTGCTCAGGGATAAAAGCAGAAAAATATTTCTATTCATTCAACAAATAATAGATATTATACAGGGTCATCTGTAAGCCACATGTATGTCTTAATGTTCGGATATTTATTGTTCTCCTTATCATATATCTCTAGCCTCTTGACCAGGACATAGTACAAATATTCAACATATTGTACAAGGATCACATTTAATCTTTGAATATAGAGCATGATGTGAGGAGATACTGAATAAAAATACATAATAAAGAAGTATTAGATCAAGGGAGTCTTGAACAACAAGTGATTTTGAGGAGCTCTGTGAAAAGAAATAAAATTATTTCAAGGGATAATAACATCTTAAAAATAAAATATGCTTTTCTAAAGCAGATGGTAAAATTACTGAGTACAATGTTTAAACTGAATTGGAAGAGCTGATTTAAAGGAAACAAAAGAGGAGCTGTTGGAAGATCCAGGAAATGTGGTTAAAATTGTCAAAAAAGACAAAATTGCAACATTGAAAAACTAAAAGAAGATATTTGAGAATTTATATGATGTAGTAAACATTTCTAATAAAATGTGCTGCTAAGCTGCTAACCAGCAGGTCATCAGTTGGCATCACCAAAGTAACACAAGCACATAGACCCTTGATATTATATAAGAAATAAATTTCTCTTTCTTACTCTTTTAAATAGTTGCTAATCATATGCTGTTAAGAATAAAATTTACCCCTGATAGCCTCCTTTTCAACCATCTCCCAAATAATTTCTACTATCTACTTCATTCATTTATTTGTACAGGATGAAGCAGTCACTTATAAGAATACCAAGAGAAGATTTGATTTATCCTACTATCTATCCACTATTTTTTTGGTAATTTTTCATCAACTATAGGTATATTTACTGAAAGATCCACAGGAAAAAGAGTTCTTTTACTTTCATCCCCAAAGTATCCCAAGCACAGTAACCTAACACAGATTTCAACATAGAGTAAATATTTTTAAAAAAATTCCTGGATAAATAAACCACTGTACATAACTACTTACTACATGTAGCCATTACCATTTTTTTTATTTCTCAGTTTTAACATTATCAACAATACTTATGCTTCCCTGTATTTATTGCGCCATGATTTTTTTAATTTTTTAAATATTTATTTATTTATTATTTATGATAGACATAGAGAGAGAGACACAGGAGGAGGGAGAAGCAGGCTCCATACCAGGAGCCAGACGCGGGAGTCGATCCCGGGACTCCAGGATCGCGCCCTGGGCCAAAGGCAGGCGCTAAACCACTGAGCCACCCAGGGATCCCCTGCACCATAATTTATAGTAATCAACACACAGAAGCAGTCTAAGTGTCCATCAATAGATAAATGCATAAGGAAGATGTAGACACACACACACACACACACACACACACACACACACACTGGAATATTCCTCAGCCACAAGAAAGAATGTGATCTTGCCATTTGTGACATGGATGGACCTAAAGGGTATTAGGCTAAATGAAATGAGTCAGAGTGAGAAAGACAAATACCATATGAATTCACTCATATGTTAAATCTAAAATACAAAACAAAACAAGTGAATAAACAAACAAAAGGCAGACCTATAAATATAAAGAACTGATGGTTGCCAGAGGGAAGGGAAGGTGGGGGTGTGGGCAAAATTGGTGAAGGGGAGAGAGGGAGATACAGGCTTCCAGTTATGTAATTAACAAGTCATGGGAAAAAAAGGTACAGCATAGTGAATATAGTCAATATTTTAGTAGTGTTTATGTTGATGGACAGTAATTAACCTTGGGATGAGCATAGCATAATATGTAGAGAAGCTGAATCACTGTATTGTACACCTGATACTAGTGTAACATTGTGTGTCAAATATGCTCAGATAAAATTTTTTTAAATGATCCCCATGCTTCAGTTTAATGGACTGAAGAAACCTTGTTCATACTGTTGCAGTGAAGAATGTTTTTTTTTTTGTTTTTTTTTTTAAAGACTTTATTTATTCATTCATGAGAGACACAGAGATAGAGAGAGGTAGAGGGAGAAGCAGACTCCACGCAGGGAGCCCGATGTGGGACTCGATCCCGGGACTCCCGGATCAGGCCCTGGGCTGAAGGCAGGCGCTAAACCGCTGAGCCACCCAGGCATCCCATGCAGTGAAGAATGTTACCACCATGTTGGGAGATGTAAAAAGTTGACATATACATTCTTTTTTTCTCCTAAGTTATTAATACTACTAACTATTGTTGACCTATTACAATTACTATTACTACTTAATCCTATTTCCTCCTTATATCTCTCTGGCCCTTTAATTTTATAGTAATGAGGCTCAGTAGTTTGACTTCCTTCATTTTGTATTTGTATTAATTTCCTTGTCATCCTGTCTTACAAACCATATACTATATGTGTGTGTGTGTGTGTGTGTAAAATCTATGTAATATTTACTAGAATTGACTTTCAAAACTATCTTATTGTATGCTGTTTAATTAAGCATGTGGGTTGATTTTTGTATAATTATTTTTTAAATTAAAATCATCAGATTACTACCTGTACTTTTTTATTCTTTCCTCCATAATGCTGTACATTTACATATATTTCCATGATTATTTTATTCACATGTATCTCTCTTACTAGACAGTATGCATCAAGGATTTGGCATCAGGTCTATTATTATTCACCAGTGTCTACAGTACATAATTGATAGATTAAAATATTTTTTTAAAATAATTGAATACAGTGATATGAAGAGAATAATGATCTGATTTGCAGTATTTTCTATATAATTAAAAATCCACCTATCAAATTATATATATATTTTCTAAAATTAAAAAATAATTCATTTACAGAAAAACTATATTTAGAATCATCTGTAATTCCACAGAAATCAGAAAGCTGTTCCATTAAAAAAAAAAACCTTAAATGTATCTCTCAGTGCCCACTTAAAAAATAAATCCTTGTTCCACATTAATTATATTAAAGAAACAAAGACCAAAATAAAAATGTCTAGTTGATTATATACTTGCCAATTTTTCTGCATTTCATTAAAAAAAAAAGAGTCAAAAAGTTAAGAGGAAAATCTATGGACCTTGAACCTAACCAAATACAGTTTCAAGTATTTGCTTTCATGGCTAAATATCTCATGACAATATCTTTTTGAAAATAAATTCCAACATTAGCAAAGTAGTCAAAATTTAAAATTCCTCATAAGATTGCTGGGATGATTTAATAATATATCATGTAGGTTGAGCGCAAAGCAGATATACAAACAAAACAAAACAACTTTACTTTTCTATAGTCCAAGTTCTATTTTTATTCTATTCCCTAAGATTTAGAAAAATATCATTAAGTACATGTGAGGATTTGATTCTCAGAACAGACACTATTAGGAGTTATTTGTGAATCATGGAAGTTGACTCGTGATATATGCTGGAAAAACGAGATGGAAAGAAGTGGAAACATAGTTTTGGTGACCATGCATTGAAATTGATCTCTAGTGAATCTGTTTTGCTCCATATGGCCTATTTCTAACATGGAGCTCAGGATCACAGAAATGATTCTGCTTAACTCTAGGTAACACTACTATACTGGACTCTGTATAATAATCCAAAATATTTCTAAACATGATATGTGTAATGAGTCCTAATCCAGGGGCACCCAGGTGGCTCAGTCAATTAAGTATCTGACACTTGGTTTCAGCTCAGGTCATGATCTCCTTGGTGGTAAAATGGAGCCCTATGATGGCTCCATGCTCAGCATGGGAATCTGCTTGAGATTTTCTCCCTCTACCCCTCTCCCCACTCAGGAAAGCACGTGCATACATGCTGTCTCTTTCTCTCTCACAAATAAATAAAAAAAATCTTTAAAAAAATAGTCCTAATCCAAAAATAGTCATAAAACAATTTTCTTAAAATGTTTTTAAAATATTTTTAAATATTCATCCTCTAAAGCACTGGTTTATTACAAATCACACTAATTTAAACTACATTATTTACTTTATTAATTAAAAGATTCAGCACACTATAAATTTAGTGCTGCTGAAATCTACATTTTGACATATTAATGGTTTATGATTTTAATACCATTTGTAATTGAATGCATAGACATTTACAATCCCAATGTTTGTAAAATGTAATATATATGTGTGTGCACACGTGTATGCACACTTTATCTTAACTGTCAACTTGCTTTAATCATGCTTTATGATATTATGGTTAGTTGGAGGTGACCCTAATGTAAAAGAATAAGCCAATATTACTAAATTCTATGTGTTTATGCCTTCTGAGACTCTTTAAAAAATAGAGCATATATACTTTCAAGAGCTGAGTTGGCTGTAGAACTTATGCTCAGAAAGATTTCTTTTCATAATTGTCATGTCAGAAAAAAATAGAAAAATGAATTCTGCATTCAGTCTTTGTTCTTCTCCATTTGGTCGTGCAATACATATGTGTAAGTACTAGTGATAGAGCATTTATTCTTCAACTTCTGCAACTCTGCATCAATTATTTTACTTCTGTTTTTCTATATGTTGTTTTCAATTCTGTGCTGTTAACAAATTCACAATGCAAACTTAGTCTTTGTCTAATTCTAGCTATTTTAAAACTATCAGAATAGTCACATGTTACTTCAAATTCATGAGACTCATATAGAACTCCTTATCTAAAAAGCTTTTTGTGATCATTAGCGTCTTTATTTTGATTACTTTAATTGAAAGAGAAAATAAACTTATATTTGGTGTTTTGATATTGTTAGGAAGCTAATTTCAGGTTATAATGATAAACTATAACACTACATGTATATTTAGAGAAATATATAAATAGTTCATTTTTGGTTGTATTTACATGGAAAGCATAAACTGACACATTAAAGGCATTGGAAGATATCTACATTTCTAAGTCATGATGTTCATTTAATTAAAAAACTTCTGCATTATATTATTCTAACTGTAGTGAAGCTATAATTTCATTGGGGAGTACATTAAATAACCCAAAACAATATATTCCATGATGCTGATTTAGTTTCTTTTATATATAATTTGACTTTTCTAATCTAACTCTAAATTACAGAAAGCAATTTATAGATAATTTAAAAAGAGAAGTAGATACTACAATGACAACAGTTATCAGGTCTATTAAGGATAATGTTAATAAGCAACAAATATATTTGGGGTTATTTATATGCATCAGTAAATCAGATAAAATAACCAAGAATAATCATGTTTCCCCTTCAAAAAAAAATCCTGTCAGCTATTATTCTTCCTAATTTAGACACCATGGTTTGATAAAAGACAAGTAATCTATTGACAGTATCTGGGCTTGTGAGACAATAACTGGAATTTGAATTCATTTGTCAGATCCAGACTCTAGTACTTTCCATTATATATATACATATATATATATATATACACATATATATATATATATACACACAATAAAATTATTTGATTCTCATTTCTTTATTTCATGTTTCCACATAAACAATGTACTATAAAATGAATCACTGCTCTGGTGACATGAAGACCAGTAGAGAATAAAACATTTAATATACCTTAGTTCAAATGTTCTCTTCTTCACATGTTCCATTTTTTATCTTTCCTAAGAATTATAAATGTTGAAATGAATTTTAAAAAAAGATTTTTATTCATTTATTTATGAGAGACACAGAGAGAGGCAGAGACACAGGCAGAGGGAGAAGCAGACTCCCTAATGGGAGCCCAATGCAGGACCTGATTCTGGGATCCTGGGATCAGGACCTGAGTCAAAGGCAGTTGCTCAACCACTGAGCCCCCCAGGCATCTCTGAAAGGAATTTTTATTAGTGTAAATTATTTGTGAAAATTTCTGAGAATATGTTTTGACTTGTTTTTTGTTTAAAATCAAAAAGTAAGGGGTGCCTGGCGGGCTTCAGTTGGTAGAACATGTGACTCTTGATCTCCGGATTGTAAATTTGAGCCCCATGCTGGGGGTAAAGATTACATAACAATAGACCCTAAAAAAAAAGAAAAAGAAAGAAAAGAAAAGAAAGAAAAGAAAAGAAAAAAGAAAAGAAAAGAAAAGAAGAAACTTAAAAAGAAGGAAGATATATTGTTACTTTCTATAATTTGTTAACAACTCAATCTTCATGATCATTTATTACTAAGTGGGTATTTAATGTTAGATGCATTGTATAGCTTGTGTAGAAATCTATGCTGTAGTCTAAATTTGAATCTTTATGTCTAAAACTCAAATTTTTGGGGGGGTACCATATATATATATATGGATATCACTTTGGGATGTACGATATAGGTCTGTGGTTTAGGTATAAATCAGGAGGAAAAATTATTAAATACAGAAGCATACTAATGTTTCAAATCATGTTTATGCTGTGAATAGTACAATAAAATATTCAAATAGTTAAAAATGATCAAACTTAGGGGTGACTGGGTGGCTCAGTTGGTTAAGCCTCTGACTCTTAGTTTAGCTCAGGTCATAGTCCTAGGGTCCTGGAATCAAGGCTCTTCTGGGGCTCCATGCTCAGTGGGGAGTCTCCTTGAGATTCTCTGTCTCCTCTCTGTCTGCTACCGCCCTCCCACTTCTAAATGTGTGTGTATTCTCTCTCTCAAAGAAATAAATCTTTAAAAAATTATCAAACTTATGGTACAATCTAAGAAAAATTGTGATGTCTTTCAATGCATTGATTGATAAAAAGTAAATAGGCATCAATTCCCTTAGTGAGATTTATCATTTTAAAAAGGCACTTTTTTTTTTAATTTTTTTTGTTTGTTTTATTTATTTATGATAGGCACACAGTGAGAGAGAGAGAGGCAGAGACATAGGCAGAGGGAGAAGCAGGCTCCATACACCGGGAGCCCGACGTGGGATTCGATCCCCGGTCTCCAGGATCGCGCCCTGGGCCAAAGGCTAAACCGCTGCCTATGGGATCCCTGGGTGGCGCAGCGGTTTGGCGCCTGCCTTTGGCCCAGGGCACGATCCTGGAGACCGGGGATCGAATCCCACGTCGGGCTCCCGGTGTATGGAGCCTGCTTCTCCCTCTGCCTATGTCTCTGCCTTGAATTTATTTTAATTTTTGACTCTAAACCATATAGAAACACATATTATACTCATTTCAATATTTAACTTTTGCCAAGTAAAAATATTATAGAAAAATATAGCTGTTGAAGTCTATTTAAATCATGCTTTTTCTACATAGGAGGAAAACATTTCCACACATGGACAAATGTACCAGAATAATTTCTCTTCCTCCCCATCTGTGTGAGTGTGCAGTGTGTGTAAAAAAGTTTTGTTGTTGCTGTTTATAAAAAAGCTTCATTTCTAGAGGTGAAGGTAAAACTAGCATTCCCCAGATTGCCACAGAGAGTCATTCCAGTAGTTAATTTGCTTTTATTGACTTCCAAGGTTTCCTACTGAGAAATTTCCTGGCTGGTGCTCTTAAAATTGTAGTAAATGTCTTCATCTTTGCTCATTCCTCTGAACTTAAAATATGGTTTTCAATCTCCTCCTCGAGATTTATCAATTTGTTATATTTCTCATAAGCACAAAGTATGTTCATTCAACACTTCCAAAATGCTAAATGCATTTTCCCTGGCCTGAAGCCATTTGGGACAATCTATGTTAATATACACAAACTATACACGCCCATACGGGGACACCCATACACCCACACTTATATTTAAAAATAAATTGATAATCACCATTTTTTTTTGTTTACTTCTCTATGAAAGGTTCTAGATACTAGATTTAGGGACATCATTGCCTTATTATTGACACCTGAAAACAGGCTGCTGTTTCAGCACTGAGAAATCTGTGTGTAAAGAAAATTTTAACAAAATCAACAGTGGTAAAAGATCAGAAAGAGGCAAGAAGGTAGACATCACCTTCATTATTTTAGCTAGGTAGCTGTCATTAAAAATAAATTCTGTACATTTCTCATTGGCAAATATTTGATAATAAATATATTAAAATTTCTTTTATTGATAAATATAATGTAAAGAAAATTAGGAATATAGAATCTATACAAATTGTAATTATAATTTTTATTTATTTATTTTTTTTATGATAGTCAGAGAGAGAGAGAGAGAGAGAGAGAGAGAGGCAGAGACATAGGCAGAGGGAGAAGCAGGCTCCATGCACCAGGAGCCCGACGTGGGATTCGATCCCGGGTCTCCAGGATCGCGCCCTGGGCCAAAGGCAGGCGCTAAACCGCTGCGCCACCCAGGGATCCCCAAATTGTAATTATAATGCTGTCTGTCTCTTCCCCTTGGAGACTTTAAATTTTGGAATAGATTGTGTGAGACACATGATTAGGGAAAGTGGATCTTTTAATAGAGTTTCAACTGACACTTGAAATTACTATAGTTCTCTCTGTTTTCATTTCGGTAAGTAGCAATGATTAAAAATAATAGGACAGACTTCCAATCCTGGGAAGCTGGAGTAGATGTAAGTTTCCCTGTTTTTCAGGAATAATTACAAATAAATCTCAAAAGACTCTGACAAGCAGTCAGACTGACTAGGGCCCTAAGGACCCAAGGAATGACTTGGTGGAGTGTTCCCTGGTTTTCCTTATGCTTACAAACCTCAGAGATGGAGCTGAAGAAGCCAATCACCTAGAGAATAGCAATGGGTGCAGAGAAAAACCAAAAATGAACAAACAACAAATAAAACAAACCCCCAAAACCCATTAAAAGCCTGCTCTGTCTAATCTAAGAACCAGGAAAGGTGAAGCCTATCATGAGAAAAAACATTTGGAAAATAACTGTCCTGCTCCAATATTGGTAATCTGAACTATAGTAGAGTATTGTAAAGAATTTTAAAATCGTATTTATAGTATATTAATCACTTAGTTACAAGTAATGTTTCCCTATGTAACTACATAATTATTTTAGAAAGTTCGATGATATATTTTACCTGGTAATATGGTATTAATTTTTCAAAGCAGTCTAAATTATCATAAATAACTTCCTGAACCATTCCATATTAATGTTTCTATTTCATTGACGGATTTCTTTGCCGCTGACAGTTCATTTCTCTAGGATCAACAGCTTGTAGAAAAAAAGAACATTATTCGAACATTATTCTCCCTGCACTATCAGGTGCCTAAGTAAGATGTCAAATGCAGTGAACACTTCTCTATCTTAAAGTATTGAATGTTAAGTCATATAGATATTTTTCGGATTATTATTTTACTACCAAAGGTAATCTCTCAATTATATGCTTAACCTATGAACTCAGTAGAAATATTATAGAGGCAGCTCACTCGGAAAATATTTTAGTTGCTAACTTTCTTGATGTTATTGCAATATTTATGATACATAAGATATAAGAATGATATATAAGAATGCAAGTTTCACTTATTTTGATTCACTCACTTGTAACATTTCTGGAATCTGTGGAATTTATGGGACCTGATCGACTGAGGAAAATTAATGAAAACCACTGAACACAAATGGTTGTTGGAATACTTTTCTGCTTAACGAGTCTTTTTCTTAACTTCTATATTTTAAAAGTATCCCAGAATATACAAGTAGGCAGGACAATAGGCCCTATCCCAACCCCTAAATTCAATAGTTATCAACATTATGCCAGATTTGCTTATTATTTCCTTCCTTCCTTCTTGTCTTCCTTCCTCCTTTTTTCCCTTGACTTCTCTTTCAATTGTAAAATGGCTACATCATCTTTTCAACCTTTCGAAACCCATTTCATAATCCTTCTCATCAAGAGGTCAATTCTATTTCTTTGCACCTTGAATCTGGGGGTGGTCAGTGACTTGCTTTGCCCAATGGGACATGAGCAAACATAACTCAAGCAAAGTCTTTACAAGAGCTTGTGTGCTGGACTCTGTCTTCTCTTGCTGTAATTTGAACCCTAAAACCACCATGCAGACAAAATTGGGCTGAACCTGATGGAGGATGAGGGGCTAAATGCAAGAATATCAAGACCAACAAATAGCCTGCAACTTGCAGAACAAGTGAAACCATCCTAGATCATCCAGCCCTTAGCAGAACTGTAGCCAACTACAGACATATCATCAAATTTAAGCTGAGATGGTCCAGACAACAGCAGAGCTAATCTACACATTTGTAAGCAAACTCAAGAAGCTGCTGTTGTAAACTATTCAATGATTATTCTTTTCTTCCTTTCTTCTTTCTTTTCCCTTCCTTTATCTTTCCTTACATTGTGTTATCCTTCTTATTTACTTCCTTTTATGTTGCTGTAATATTTTTTAAACTACTAAATCATGTTATTTTTCTCTTAAATGCTTCTGTACATATCTAAATAAGGGCATTTTATTTTTTAATTTATTTTTAAAGATTTTATTTATTTTTAGAGAGAGAGAAAGAAGAGAGGGAAGGGAGTAGGGAAAGAAAGAGAGAATTTCAAGAAGGCTTGCATCTAGCATGGAGCCCAAGGTGGGGCTCAATCCCACAACCCTGACATCACCACCAGAGCTGAAATTAAGAGTCATGCTTAACCAACTGAGCACTCAGGTGCCCCCAAATAAGGGCATTTTAACAACAACAACAATACCATTATCTCAGTATCATTAATATTATTAATAATAATTTCCTAACAACTAATACCCAATCAATATTTAATGTTTTCCAGTTGTTTTAAATTACATGTTATCGCTTTTCATTAATACATTATGATCGTGTTTTAAATAATAAATTATTTTGGAAAATTAATTGCTCTAACTACATCAGAAGTCCAGAGTCTCTTCAGTTTTGTATTATCTCTGAAATCCTTGTTCATTTCTCATTCACCAGCACCTGTTCTTCTCCTTGTACATCTGTTGTTCAAAATTCAGGTAAACATTTGAGAGGAACCCTTGAGCAGATTACCAGGGCTCTTTATCTGTTATTCCCTCATTCCTTGTCTCTGGTCCTACCCCAGAAATTCCAGCCCCCTTAGTAAGACAGTTGCTCTCAATTTGACTTTATTTATCTGAATAACAATTTGGAAAATACCCCCTTAATAGGCCAAATTATGGAGTTTAGTCCATGTTCAAGAATGATCCTATTTATGTATTTATGCATTTATGTATGTGTGTATTATTTATTTATTTATTTATTTATTTATTTATTTATTTATTTTAAGATTTTATTTATTTATCCATGAGAGACACACACACACAGAGAGGGAGAGAGAGAGGCAGAGACACAGGCAGAAGAAGAAGCAGGCTCCATGCAGGGAGCCTGATGTGGGACTCGATCCCAGGACTTCGGGATCATGCCCTAGGCCAAAGGCAGGTGCTAAACTGCTGAGCCACCCAGGGATCCCCCAAAATGATCATATTAAAAAATATAGACTTCTCTTCAATGTTATTTGTTCTTTGCTTTACTATCAAATGTCTTGGTCAAGGTCATACATTGTTTAACTGTGTTTTATCTTATTTTTAAAAATATTTTACTTATTTGAGAGAGAATGCATGAGCAGGGAGGGACAGAGAGACAGAATTGCAAGTAGACTCTGCACTGAGCCCAGGGCCCTACACCGGGTTCAATCTCAAACGTCCCATGAAATCATGACCCAAGCTGAAACCAAGAGTCAGATGCTCAACAAACTGAGCCACCCAGGCATCCCTGTTTACTGTGTTTATAAGGAGGCAAGATCCTCTCACCTGTAACTGCTCTGTTAGGCCTGTGAGTTTCCATTTATGTCAGTTTAGGGTATTTGTATGGTCAGATATGGCCAACACTGACAACAATGTGCAGGTGTATATAATTACATGCATACATACATTAGATTTTGACTACAGATTAAAAAAAATTTTTATATATTTGAAAGAGAGTGATTGAGAACATGAACAGTGGGGAGGGACAGAGGCAGAGTGAGAAACAGAATCCCTGCTGAAAAGGGAGCCCAGTGTGGAACTCAATCAATCCCAGGGACCTTGGGATCATGACCTGAGCCAAAGGTAGACACTTCTGACTGAGCCACACAGGTGCCCTACAAAAAAATTTTTTGCTTTAATTTTCTCTGACAAATGATGACCTTATTACTTGACACTGGGTTAGTTTAGACAGGGTGTGAATTAGTTACAATGTTCAATGTACATATATTACAATTATTTTTGCTATTGTAGTAGAACCAGAATCAATATATTCCACATAAAACATTAATGCAAATGAGTGAATTACTATTCTGGGATCTTAACCATAGACATTCAGATTAGTATTTGCAGGAAAATTTTATAAACAAAACCACAGACTAATTATTTATACCCTGTGAAGTAGTGTATTCTAGTCAATTTTTCAGTTTTAATTTTGTCATTAATATTTTCCAAAATAAATTGGTAGAAATAGCTTATGAAAGATCCATAGTTTAACCTGAAGAATTAACCAGCATTTCTAAGTCATTATTCCCTTTAAAAAAATCCACTTAAATAGAGTAAATTCTCTATTTAATTCTCATAGCATTAAGATTTGAGAAATAGTAGAATGTTGAAAAATGTTGATTAATAAGCCAAATTGTGGATGTTTAATTGCTATATAAAATGCATATAGAAAAAAAAACAAAAAACAAAAAATGCACATAGATTTTATTTTAAAAATATACATTTATGGTTAAAATTAATAGTATTCTTTTAAGATTTTATTTATATATTTGAGAGAGAGAGAGAGAGTGAGAGAAAGAGAGAGCGGGTGGGGGGGGAGGGATAGAGGAAAAGGGAGAAGCAGATTCCTTGCAGAGCAGGGAGCCAGAAGTGGGACTTGATCACAGGACCCTGGGACCATGACTTGAGCCAAAGGCAGATACTTAACTGACTGAGCCACCTAGGCATCCTAAAACTAATAGTATTTGTTTATCGTATCTGCACTTAATGAATGCCAGATATAATATGCCAATATAAAAATTTTATTTTATGCTGAAGAGCCATTATAAATTGATTGAACAAACTAATTTCCTTGATGGAATTGGTTTAACACGAAATAATTATTTCAAATTTTCCAAGTTTTATATATATATATATATATATATATATAATTTATATAAATATATGTATTTGTATTACATATATATTTTTGAGAGAGAGAGGGAGGGAGGGAGGGAAGAAGAGAGAGGGAGAGGGAGAGTGAGAGTGAGAGGGAGAGGGAGAGGGAGAGGGAGAGGGAGAGGGAGAGGGAGAGGGAGAGGGAGAGGGAGAAAGAAAATCTTAAGCAGGCTACAGGCCCAGCACAGAGTTCGATGCAGGGATCATGACCTGAGCCAAAATCAAGAGTTGGATGCTTAACTGACTGAGCCACACAGGCATTCCTAAGTAATATATTATTAAATATGAACAGTAGCCCTTACATAACTAGTATGCCTGCGTGACTAACTAACCATGAGTACTTCAGAATGTGACTCTATTTAGATATAGAGTCTTCAAAGAAGTAATTAAGTTAAAATGAGGCCATTAGAATGGGTTCTAATTTAATCTGGAATATTTATAAGAAGAGATGAGGACATACAGAGAGAGATACCAGGGTATATATATATATATATATATATATACACAGGAGAATGACCATATGAAGAAGTAGCAAGAGGGCAATATCTGCAAATGAAAGGGAGAGGCCTCTGAGGAAACCAACCCTACAGTACTTTGATCTTGCACTTCCAATCTCTAGAACTGTGAGAAGATAAATTACTGTTTTTAAGGTCCCAGTCTGTGGTATGTTGTTATGGCAACCCTACCAAACTAATATATCACCTTTTTGGATTACCATAAGTATTAGATTTTGCAGTAAGAAAACTCAGTAATATTTAAAATAACAGAAAGATCTGGATGCATATATCTCTTTGAGTTAGTGTTTTGTTTTCCTTGGGTAGATACCCAATAGTGGAATTAATTGATCGTATGCTACTTCTATTTTTAATACTTTGAAGAACCTCCATATGTTAACCACAGTGGCTATACCAATTTACATTACTATCAACAGCGCATGAGAGTTCCTTTTGCTTCACATCCTTACTAACACTTTTTTTCTTGTTGATTTTAGCCATTCTGACAGATGTAAAGTGCTATCTCATTGTAGTAGTTTTGATTTGTCTTTCCTGATGATTAGTATGTATACATTTGTCATGGCATTATTTGTAATATCCAAGATATGGAAGAAGCCCAAGTGTCCAACAACAGATGAATGGATAAACAGGATGTGGTATATATACAATGAAATATTATGCAACCATAAAAAAGGATGAGATCTTGCCATTTTTGACATCATGAATGGACTAGAGGGTATTATGTAAGTGAAATAATTCAGAAGAGAAAGATAAATATCATAAGATTTCACTTATATGTGGAATTAAAACTAATACAAAACAAATGAATAAATGAACTAACAAAAAAGTAGAAACAGATCCATAAATACTGAGAACAAATTGATGGTTTCCAGACAGGAAGAGGGTGAGATGGGCAAAATAGCTGAAGGGGTGTGGAAGATATTGGTTTCTAAAATACAGAATGAATAAATCATTGAAATAAAATGTACACCATGGGGAATAGTCAATGGTATTGTAATTGTAATTGTATACAGTGACAGATGGTATCTATGCTTGTCTTGAGCATAGCATAAAGTAGCATAATGTATAAATTTGTTGAATTATTGTGCTGTATATCTGAAACTAATACAACATTGTGTGCCAACTATACTCAAATTAAAAAAAAAAAAAGTTAGGGGCAGGAAGCCCGGGTGGCTCAGCGGTTTAGCGCCGCCTTCAGCGCAGGGCGTGATCCTGGAGACCCGGGATCGAGTCCCACATCAGGCTCCCTGCATGGAGCCTGCTTCTCCCTCTGCCTGGGTCTCTGCCTGTCTCTCTGCCTCTCTCTCTCTGTCTTTCATGAATAAATAAAATATTTAAAAAAAAATAAGAGGAAAGTGAAAGGGTTATAGGTCGGCAAAACAAAGACAGCAGAAGATATAGCTAAAATTCTCTTAACTAAAAATAAAGAAAGCACTAAAAGAATAATAGAAAGATCATAATACCTATAGATCAGGATATACTGGAAATAGAAGTAGGAAGACACTGAAAGAGAGAATACATCTGGAAATAGTATAACTAGTTACAAGCTTTTAAGAGCTTCCTATTATACAGAATACAGTCCTTCTGACCCCATCTCTAGGTTTGTGCATTTAATTAACAAATATTAGCACTTAGTTTTTTGAAGCGTGCAAAGTAAGTATATTTGTCTCATCCATTTAGCTGATCAAATATGCCTCAGAAAAGCAATGAAAGGTCTTATTTGGTGGATGAAGAAAAGTTGAACAGAAATATCAAAAAATGTCAGTAGTGGAAAAAAGGGAAAAATTGTAAAAACTAAAATTTATATTCCATATTATTTTCTAACATTGAGTCACAAAATCTTTTAAATAAAAACTATTTCTTTGGGTTTTTTTTACTTTTTTTGTATATTTTTTTATTGGAGTTCAATTTGTCAACATATAGCATAATACCCAGTGCTCATCGTGTCAAGTGTCTCCCTCAGTGCCCGTCACCCAGTCACCCCAACCACCCACCCACCTCC
Organism: Nyctereutes procyonoides; assembly: GCF_905146905.1. Classification (NCBI taxonomy): domain Eukaryota; kingdom Metazoa; phylum Chordata; class Mammalia; order Carnivora; family Canidae; genus Nyctereutes; species Nyctereutes procyonoides. The sequence goes on along the minus strand of NW_026575142.1, from coordinate 60,430,689 downwards.
CTTTCCACTACACCTTGTTCGTTTCCCAGAGTTAGGAGTCTCTCATGTTCAGTCTCCCTCTCTGATATTTCCCACTCATTTTCTCTCCTTTCCCCTTTATTCCCTTTCACTATTTTTTATATTCCCCAAATGAATGAGACCATATAATGTTTGTCCTTTTCCGACTGACTTCACTCAGCATAATACCGTCCAGTTCCATCCACGTTGAAGCAAATGGTGGGTATTTGTCATTTCTGATGGCTGAGTAATATTCCATTGTATACATAGACCACAGCTTCTTTATCCATTCATCTTTCGATGGACACCGAGGCTCCTTCCACAGTTGGGGTATTATGGACATTGCTGCTGTGAACATTGGGGTGCAGGTGTCCTGCATTTTCACTGCATCTGCATCTTTGGGGTAAATCCCCAGCAGTGCAATTTCTGGGTCACAGGGCAGTTCTATTTTTAACTCTTTAACTCCTCCACACAGTTTTCCAGAGGTGCTGCACCAGTTCACATTCCCACCAACAGTGCAGGAGGGTTCCCCTCTCTCCACATCCTCACCATTTGTTGTTTCCTGTCTTGTTAATTTTCCCCATTCTCACTGGTGTGAGGTGGTATCTCATTGTGGTTTTGATTTGTATTTCCCTGATGGCCAGTGACGCAGAGCATTTTCTCATGTGCTTGTTGGCCAAGTCTATGTCTTCCTCTGTGAGTTTTCTGTTCATGTCTTTTGCCCATTTCATGATTGGGTTGTTTGTTTCTTTGGTGTTGAGTTTAATAAGTTCTTTATAGATCTTGGATACTAGCCCTTTATCTGATATGTTGTTTGCAAATATCTTCTCCCATTCTGTAGGTTGTCTTTTAGTTTTGTTGACTGTTTCTTTAGCTGTGCAGAAGCTTTTTACTGGAAAAAGGACAGTCTCTTCAATAAATGGTGCTGGGAAAATTGGACAGCCACATGCAGAAGAATGAAACTGGACCATTCTCTTACACCAACACAAAGATAAACTCAAAATGGATGAAAGATCTAAATATGAGACAAGAATCCATCAAAATCCTAGAGGAGAACACAGGCAACACCCTTTTTGAACTTGATCACAGCAACTTCTTGCAAGACACATCTTGAAGGCAAGGGAAACAAAAGAAAAAATGAATTATCGGGACTTAATCAGGATTTTTTTTTTACTTTTGAAATAAATAATATATCTTTCCCTATCAAGTTTTAAGACTGTTGATAAAATATTCTGGATACAAGTCCTTTGCCAGATATATCATTTATAAATATGTCCCAGTCCATAACTATTTTAATTTCTTTCAACAATATCTTTCATACAGCAAATTTTTAAAAAATTATGAAGTCCAATTATCTTTTTTTTTCTTTTACAGATTGTGCTGTTAGTATCATGTCCAAGATCTCTTGACTAACCCCTGGTCACAAAGGCATTATGAGTGACAGGAACCAGTTTCAAAAGGTTACGTAGTGTTTAATCCCCTTTATATGACATTCTTGAGAAGACAGAACTATAGTGACAAAGAAAGGATCAATGATTGCCAGTTGTCAGGAACTGTGTGACCATATGAGGCGTTTTATGGAGTGTTGGAAATGTTATATATTGTGATGATGGTTAAAGAAATCCATACATTGTTAAAATTCATGCAATTGCTCTTTCTCCAAAAATGTGTTTTATGCATATTAAATAAAAAACAAAAATACACAAATAAAAAATAAAAAGGTATCTTTTAACTACATGTAAGTATATTTCACAGTAGATATTCCTGAAAAGTATATGAATGACAACTGTCAACAAGAAGACACAGTGGTTGCAAATTTAAATCAAACAGATCAGGTCACAGACTCTTATAAAAGCATCAATTAAGAATTTTGGTTCTCAAGAGTTGGGTCTTATATATTAGTAAGTTCAGTCATAAATTTAGGAAATTAACAAATATAATGTAAATACTAAGCACATTTTTTTATTGCCTCACCAAGTGTAGCTAATAGAAATGTTCATAGAAAAGAAAATAGTACTGGCATCAGAGTTTCTCACGTAATTTCTTTAAGAAGCAACAGTAAGAACAAACATGCAAGACTGTGAATATAAAAGGAAAAAATCCAAAAATGTGAGTTGAGACATAATCATCCCCTATAACAGTTAATTAAATGGTTAGGAATTATTCTCTTCATTTATTTCATAATTGGCTAGTAGTCAAATTTATTGTTAAGCAAGAAGGAGAATGATACTTTATTTAATATTTTAAAGATTTTATTAATTTACAGAGGGAGGGAGGGCATGAGCTGGAGAAGGGGCAGTGAGAGAAGGAAAAAGAAACTCCCCACTGAGCAGGGACCCTGACCCAGGGCTAGATCTGATGACCTTGAAATCACAGTCTGAGCTGAAGTTGGACGCTTAAATCAACTTAGCCACACATGCGCCTAAAGAATGATGCTTTGGAAAGTAGGTATATCTTGTATATTGTAGCTGGTTCCTGAGCGTTCAATAACTTACAGGTTCTTGGGGGAGCAAATCACACAGTCGACAGATATTTATTCAGTTGTTTATCTAGCTCTTTATTTATTCAATATAGATTGAACCAATCATAAACCTAGATTAGACCTAAAATTATTTTTCCTTACTGCCATTTGTACATCTTTCATTTTCTTTATTTGCTTATGTTTGGTTTTCACAAATAATGGAGTCAGTGAATCTGTGCAGACAATCCTTAAATGATAATGAACTGTCTGTTAAAGGAGCACATAAATCCCTCACCTTCATTTTTTTTTTTCTCAGTTGCTGTTTGGTCACTGCTATAAATAAAAAGATATTTTTACTAAGGATTCTTTGAAATTTTTAAGGTTAAAAAAGCTGCATTCTTCAAACAGCAAAGGAAATAGGCAAAAATGCTTCTTCCGAGGATGAAATAAATAAAAGAAGCAAAAAGTTTTATGTTGGCAAGATCGTTAAAAAAAATGTGAACTGTTTTGAATTCATTAGGGGATAAGCAGTGATACAAAAATAGGCTGCTAATTAATAAGGAGGGGCTAGGAATTAATGAGTCCAAAGTGGCTGAGTTACTGAAACTGTTTGTACAAACATTTTTAATAAGACAAATGAGAGAAATTTTAGGAAATAGTGACGACTTTGCAAAAATTGCTATTGACAAAACACAGGAAGAGGAATACATGAATTTATGAACATACCCAAATCAGCAAATTTGGATGACTTGTTTCCAAGGACATAAAACAAGTTAGTTGCATAATACCAACCACTGAATCAACAATAAATAAAGATGTAAAAGTTATGTCAAAATATCTATATATTTAGATATTGTCTTTGAACCACATTTTCTCAATTGTATTAGAGTCTACTCTTGATATAGTATGTTTTTCAATGTAATAAAGTCTTTCTAAAATCCAAAATGAATTGGGTACTTTTGTTTTTTTCCAGTTTGTCAAAAGTTTGGTACTTGGAAAATGAAAAATACTTTGACTTTAAAGAATTGGATGCTGATGAGAAAGAGATTAAAAAAAAAACAGAATTGACAGTATTGGGTGTGTCTTTTTAGTGGGGTTCCTCTCTACTGAAATAGCAGGAAACTACTTTGGAGTGGATGACATTTAATCAGAAACTTACAAAATGAGAAGTATCCAACCATATGAAGTATTGAGAAGAGACCATTCTGGAAGCTAACAGTGTATCTAAAACTTGGGTGAAAAGCTTTTAAGTTCTAAGGAAAGAAAGAAGGTCTTCTTGGTTGGATTTTAGTGTCTGGGGTGACACTGACAGGAAGTAAGAGAAATAACTGGGGCAGGATTGTGGATGGTCATAAGAAATCTGAATGGGAAAAAAGCATAAGTTAAATGTGTGATGTAAATATATAATCATCCTTAAATGAAAATCATTCCAGGTTCTCTTCCCATTACAAGAAAATCTAGTGACTGAATAAGTTATATTAACATGACAAAATGGGTTTTATGAATGAAAAAAAATATGGAAATAGAGTAAAGCCAAAGGAAGTAACATATACAAATAACCTACATCCCTAAGTAGCAGAATAAACAGATCTGCAATGAGAAATTGGATGAATTCTCCTATGACAACTGTTGTCACAAATCATAGTGCACATTCTTTTTCTTTTATATGCTCTATAATTCACCTATGATGAATAGAAATGTGTTTTTTTTTCTATTTTGCAGGGAACTTAAGGGCTTTTTTTTTAAGTAGCATGCTCTTTTCATTTCATTATTATTGTGATAAATATTTTATAGAACCATAAAAATGGAGTTGAATTCTAGCCAGCAGTCAGCTTTAGTAGATCTTATTTCACTCTGAATCAAAAAATATAAACATTTCAGTAACTCCTATATGGAAATATGCTTATCAACCCATTATTTACATTGAATGCCAATCAAGTTAGGTCAGATGTTATTTTTAAAAGCCCAATCCTTGTCTCAAAGAATATTATTCACAGAAATGTTAACTCTGCAACTTTTACAGATACCCAATACACATTAGCCCAATAATGAGTGTGATAAATATATTTTTTAAGTTGTGCAGTATTTTCATATTGGTTCTTTTACTGCCTCTTCTTTTGTCTCATTTAAATAGCAAACATCACTAACAGTATTTCAGGAATGGAAGACATAATGAAAAAAGAGCTAGGCAAAGATTGAGCAGTGTGACCTCTAGGACTAATATTTTGCCCTTAAACAGTTAATTGAGCATAAGAAAGTCACAGAGTAGCAGAAGCTCCATGCATGAAATAAAAATCATCATGATCAAAAGACACAGCAGGTACTTTGTAATCAGGAACACATTATTGTTTTTTTCTAAATTATTAACTCTGCTCCTTATTAGCTCTAAGATCCTGGATAGTTATTTTGTCCATAAACTATGTTTTCTTCATCAGGAAAATAAGGAAAGGAATTAATTCTCTAAATATTTGAGATAATATGTGATAAAGTGTACTATAACTATATCTCTATATCCATAGAGAGGAGGTCATTATTTTCATTGAAAATAAATGTACTGCAAAGACTCTACCATTCATCATACACTGAAGCTTTCTTTAAATGAGAGGCCAGAAATAATAATATTAGAACTCAGAGCAAATGCCTCCATACAAAAATCAACCAAACAAAAACAAACCAAATAGCTATTGGAATCCCATAAATACACTCTGATAAACGGCTTAGTTCCATCCTTTACTTCTATCCTAGTTATCAACTACCCCTCAACTCCAAATCCACTTTTTTTCCCCTGCTTTGTGATACCAGAGCTGAATCACTTAAATCTCTTATTTTGCGGGCTGCCACAATGTTAGGTTCTGTCGGTAGAGAGCAGTGGAGGGACACTTCAAAAGGAAGGGCTTTCTCCCTGGGTCTAGGCTTTCCTGTTTTCTCCTACAGTGTGACAGACATTCAGCTGCTGGCTTCCCAGCAAATCTCACTGGGAGACACCTGGGTGCTTCCCAGAGATTTCAGCAGCACCCCACATAGGAGTTCCTTGCTTGTTAAACCTGACTTGCTGCAGCTTGCCAAAACTCTCTATTTTCCAGTGAGCCAGGGCCCCACCCTCTCCAGAGGCTTCTGTGCTTGTGTGTGTGTATGTCTGTGTGTAGAGAAAGACTTTCTTTCAAGTTTGCTTCTTTCTTTGCTATTCTCTCTAAGCCTTAGAAATTGTGGCTGATTCCCCTACTTCTATTCCTCTCTTTAGGGTTCTCTCTAGTCTCTTAATAGCTATTTCCCTGTTACTAGTTAATAATTCTTTATGTAAAAATTAGCCTCTTCAGGTTACTGGTATGGACTCTTGAATGGACTCTCACTGCTACACCTTTTCATACTCGAGATTAAAGACATTAAGTATAATTTAAACTTGGCATTCTGGAGCAAGTGACTAAAGCACACAGAATTTTACAAATCAGTGATTATAGTTCTAAATACTAAACATAGCTTCAAACAAAATGAGTTTTACTGGATAAAAGTAAATTTGAGGTTTATGACAGATTTCAAAACCATTTCACAATACACTGGAAAACAGCAGTGCGATGTAAAATCTTTGAATGAGTTAGAAATACTGAAAAAAACAGAGAAGGGTATACAAAAAGAATACAAATTCTGTTGGAGTTGATGTCTCAGTTGTACTGTATAATACAAAGATTTTTTTGTCTATTTTTTGTTTAATTTTCAAAGGTTAATCACAAATAAACCTAGTAATTTTCATATATAGCTAGTATTTAAACCTACACACATAGGCTTGATCCTATTCATATTTTCTGATTCTCTACCAGGCTCTCTAAACCTCTTGACAAACTAATCAAATATCCTTTAAATTGATTTATAATATTTTAAATGTGTGTTCCACAGTAATTTTCCATATGTCTCTCATCCTGCACAGAAACTAATTCCTCTTCGATTGTCTCATTGTGCTCACCAAATGCTAACTCAATTTAATTATTATTCTTTTATCTTTTATACCGCTAATGTAAGAAGTTGGTAATTAGAATAAATTAATTTTCTGCTTCTAAAACGAAGAAAATTGGCTAAATTGCTTTGTTCTGAGCATTTGAAAACTACTTAGTATAAATATACATAGTTACTGATAACAAATGCAAGGACTTAACTCCCTGGCAGCTTCCCCTGAACCTCAGACACAATGTATTGTCACAGTGCAGTATTAATGAACACAGCAATGACATATGCAAATTTTGTTTCCATTTCAAGATTAGTCCATTTCTTTAAAATCCATTCAGTTTATGGTATTTTCATTTATGTATTGAAATATAAACATTTAAGAAATAATAATTTGTCCAGTCTTGTTTTAGGATTTAAGAAGACTCCAGATGAATACTCAATGGGCATGTTCTTTGAGTTCCATATTATTTTTCTTCCACTGAGAGTAGGAAATGTTTTATATGAGAAAAAAGACATTATAGTATTATCTTACAGTATCTCTCAGTATGAAAATATTCTCCAGCTGACCACTCAATAGAAATGGCAAATTTTAGAGAATGGGTTTTACTTCTAGATCAGGGTTCTGACTCTCTCATTTATCCTGTATATACACATAATTTAAGTACATATATATCAGACATATACTGAAACAACATAATTTTCCCCCCAGAAGACATGTCCTCTTGCTTTTTGGCTAACAGCTGATGTACAGAGACTATATAAAGGTGTAAAAAATATTTTAAAAATATTTTTATACTGAAATACAGTGGTTTAACATGTAATTATTTTATTTTACTTACTCATTTTTTTTTTGCTAAAAGTGAAGATTCTTCTAATTTTTTTTAGAAAGAAGTTACTTAGAGGAGGAACAGTGCTTAAAATTTCACAGAACTAAGGCTAAGTGGGGACCATGACCAAATAAATACGTAACAAGGACATGTTTTGATACTCTTTAAGGTGCTATTTTGAGTCAGAAAAATACCCAAAGAAAGATGATTCTTCTTGACGTGCTTCTCACAGAATAAGACCTTTATGCACCTTTGTATCAAATGTCTAGTCCAGGTATTTGAACTCCAAAATAATTTAATGCAACTCACAAATGACACTTTTTCATATATAACCCTTTCATATGAAACTAGATTTTGATGCCTTTAAATTCATGATTCCCATGAACATTTCATTTATGATAAATTACAAAATGGCAAGAAAGATTCTTTGAAATCTCAAAGGAAGAAAAAACCTTGAGGAGAGTATGTATTAAAAAAGGCTTCACAAATATGAAGCACAATTATCAGAATCTTGATAAAAAGCAAATTTTTTAAAGTTCAAGGTCCAAGTCTGAATCCTTGAACTTTTCAATGTCAGCAAGACACCGTTTGTGAATATTCTTTTTAAAAAGCTCCAATGAGCTCTTATCATGTTAGGAGCAGGTGCCTCTCAGCCAGCACTGGACTGAAGAGGACTGTGATATTTGCACTGAATCCAAACTCACTACACTGTCAGCTGTTTCCCTGGGTTCACTTGCAATGGGCAATGCACCAGGTTTTGAACCTTCTCCAGTCCAGCTGTAGTGAAAAGTGTGTTCAGCTCATCTTGTGTAAAGAAGTAAACTTTAGTACCATTACCTCTCACATAGAAGTTTTCAAACAGACACTGACCTTTTTTTTTTTTTTTTTTTTTTTAAAGTGGAAGCTGAGCCGAATCGTAGAGGCCATGTTCTTGCAGAAGCAATATCCCTCTGAGTTTCAGAAGCCTGCTCAGCCTGTGGATAATAGCCTTCTGCATCTTGTCAGGAACAACTACTCAAGTATTCAAGGATCCTGGGAACTCATCAGCACAGATTTCCAGGTGACTGAGTTTCTGAGTTACATTTTCTTCCACAGGAGGCATCTGTGTGTGGTTTATGTCCAAGGCTACTGAAGAACATTTGTGCTGTTCTTCTATTTTTACACCAGGTCCATCCTCACTGCTCCTGCATTCAGGTACTTGACTCTTCTTGTTCTCTGACAGCAAATCCTTCAAGTGATTTTGGTTTGGGCTAGATGCCAGCTCTGGGAATTTGGTAAAAAAAAAAGCCAATGTCTGTCCTTAAAAACCTGTTTTTGTGAATTTCGTAGAAGTCATTCTTGTATATGTGGTCACTGATTTCATGATCAACTCGCCTCTCCTGGCATAGCCACTAGGTACTGTTCTCCCAGACTATCATCTTCACCACCATCTTCTGCTCTTCTGCTCACTCCACATCATCTGGATTACTCAGGAACTGACTTCGAAACTGTAGCCAGCATGCATTCAGGGTAGGGGCAGCCATGACACTGAAGCTGAGTATGTATGTATACAGTTATTTTAAAGACTTTATATTCACATGGAAATGTGCTCATAGTCTATAGATAAGCTAAAAATATTTAAAAGTGGCTATTATATGATCATACACATTTTAAATAACAGTAGATATTTAGAGGGATAATCACCAAAACCCATAACAATTATCTCTAAGAGGTGGTATTTCCTATTTGACATGTTATATAGGCATGATAAAATAACGTAAAAAATTATTTCGATTTTGAATAAAAACTAAAAATGCCAACATCAATAGTGTTGTATACTTATAGCATGTTCTCAAAGAAGTAATCAACGATACTCATTTTTAAAGTTAATAGATTCATAGCTTATTTAATCAGTTATAGATACCATCTATAATGGCTTTTTATAGTTTTTATCATTTTTGTAGAAACTATATTGTATTATACTGGTATACATATTATATTACTTTAATATATAATATGTTTAAAAGTTTATAAATTATAAAAAAGTTTCCCTCAAATCTAGTAGATAATGTATCTTTTTTTCTTTTGATTTTTTTTTTTTGGCCTGAAAAATTCCTCAGAATTTTCCCTTGACAGTAATGCACAGCACTGAAGTAGATATTAGGGGATTTAATAAACATCCATTAAATACTTCCTACCTCCTGAAATTTTGTAGGATAGCCAAAATATATAGGCTTGCATACCATATAACATGATCTAACTAACAAAAAGAATGATTCAAACAGTGGTACATGAGCTGTAGATACAAAGAAGAATTAAAAATTGAGTTGGCATCTCGAGTAGGTATTACAGGATTTCTGTAGATGGTGTTAGAAATAGATGGCATTCATAAAGAGAAAATGATGGAAAGTTGAACAAAGAGGAGGAGGCAAAGAGCCAACAGGTACCTTTGGAGCAGTGAAAATACATCAAATTTGCTAAAGCTGACCACAGGAATTAATAAAAAGGCTGGAAAGAAGGTCTTGGATGCTAGTTGAATGGTTTGGACTTTATCTCAGTCAGTGAGGGTGTCTTGGAACCAACTGGGAAGTGCTCTGTATGATCAAAGTGATGCCTGGAACATCAATCTGATGCTCCTATGCACAAAGAGAAAGGAGGAGGATTAGACGAGGAGACCTATTAGATTTTGTGGGTATTCCAGGAATTCATGAGTGCCTATACTACGGTGTGAATTGTACAAATGAAAAATAAAAGGATATAAGTGAAAGATAACACATGAAGACTGCACAGAGCTTGGCAACAGATTGGATGTGAGGAGAAAGGAAGGCATTAAAAATAACTATTGACACTGGATAAACAGGGATATAGAAGAACAGAAACCAGAAGGTCAAAGGAGAAGCTAGGTTATGAGAGAAAAACGTAGGTCAGTATCAGTCATGTCAAACTTGACATGTTTGCAAAATGGCAAAAGGTGAAAGTAAATGTAGAAATGGATGACTTGAGCTTGGAATTGAGGCCATGACCATTTGTGTCATTTGTGGAATCATTTAGTTAGACTCTGGCTCCTTGGTGGTGGCAATAGTGGAGGGCACCCCGGTCACAGGTTTCTTATTTTGATGGATTTTATCAATGTAATCAGTGTATATAATATATAAATATGTTTTTATTATGTAAATAGTATACTTATATGTTTATACAGAAAGTTTCTTGAAGAACCACCTCCTTACAGGTTTTTCAATTTCATTTATGAAATAAAACACCAGGAAATAAAATCATACAAAAATAATTTCAGAATTGAGGTCAACTCAGATATATCCCAACTATTCCCCCAAGATCAACTGCTTTAAGGAAACTAAAATGTTCTAATTAATTGTACTCTCATATAGTGAAGATGATAAATATACTCCAGTTCTGTGCAAATTTCAACAAAATCAGGTGGTTAAAATACATACAATTAATGTCACATTTTCTGCTATGCTGTTATTTTTTGGAAAAGTTATGTTGAATTTATCTCTTATCTAAACTGCTTGTATAAGAAGCAAAAGTAAAAAGAAAAGTGAGAGGAGTTATTGGTGGATATTGTAAAAATGGCTTTGCTGAGACCCAATATTCCTCTTTTTAATTCATTAATAACTCTTCCTGAAATGATGCTGAATAAATTAGGCATGTGCAAAAACATTCTCATTTAATCTTTATTGTTTAAAATCCTTTCTTGCATGAAATATTCATTTTTAAATGTTCTTAAATTATACTTGAGTATATTTTAAAGAAAAGTTATCAAGCCAAAGAATAAGACTGGAACTCTAATTTTGATCCAGATTAATAAAATATCATAGCATACTAATATAGAAATGACCCTGAGACAATACTAAAACAATCAATTTTCAACAATGATCAACTTGAAAGTGGTGAAAAAAATTAGTAACTTAGAAGAGCTATAATTTCAGTGTAGTATTTTTAGAAAAAGTATTTTCAAGAAGAATATAACAGTGTGACAGTAAATCTTACCACCAGAAATAGCTACTATTGATATTTTGGTTAATATCCATGAAAATATCAATATTCATGGACATACCAAGATATCAATTTGTATCAATCAATTTGATCAACTAATATACTTTTTTCTGTAACTATTTTGTCTAAATAACATCTTTAATGGCTACCATGTGTGTGTGTCTGTGTGTGTGTGTGTGTACAGTTTATAAACATGTACACACACACAGAAAGAGAATTTAGTGGCTGCCCATCTCATATGATTGTTCTTAGGAGATCAAATGAGACAGTAAATAATAAAATACTTGAAATATTGTCTGACTCATAATAAATGCTAAAACATATCACATTAGTAATATTATCACCATCTTTGTCTTGATTATTCATTGCCTTGCACTGTTTGATGTTTGAGTTATTTCAATTTTTTTAAACATTAAAATGATATTCTGATAAAACATTTCTATGTATCAATCTGCTCATACTTTTCTGATTATCTCTTTGTTATAAACACAGTAAGAAGAACCAATAGACATAAGGGTATACCAACTCCACATTTTAATAGCTACTGTCAAGCTCTACTCTTAAAAAAAATATGGATCTTTCTCCAAGAAAGTGTGTGAGCTGTCTCGCATAACAGGGTATTTTTAATCTCTATCTTTATCAACCTGATAGGCACAAAAAGTACATGACTGTTGTTTTTATGTGCATTTCTTTGGTTATTGGACATTGTTTATTGGGAATACTTATTTTTCTCTTGTTAATTCTATTGATGTAATTTGATTTTTTAATATGAATGTGATCTTGCTTATTTTGATTTTATATTTTTTGTATTAGGGAAATGAAACATTTCTGATATGTATTATATAATTTTCTTGTTTAGTCTTTCAATTGCTTACTGCATTCTTAATGTTATTTAAAATTTGTATTATTTGCATTATGTATAGAAAGCATACACATAGAGGTACCTTATATTGTTTACTAACTTATTTTGTATTTTTATTTTCACATTTAATTATTTATTATCTCATGATTGTGTGTGTGTGTGTGTGTGTGTGTGTGTGTGTGGAGCATATAAGGACCTAAGGATGCAATTTTTGTGTGACCTGAAAGTCTGTGTGAATATGCTTACCAAATGATGCACCAATTAATCCTATATTATTTATTAACCCATCCATGTTTTGCTTCATTTTGTTGTCAATGCTATCATTATCATACATGTGAGACTATTCCTGAATTCTTCATTTGTTCTATTTGACTACCTCTTCTTACACCAGCCTGTCTTTTAAATTATTGCTCTACTCATATTGTTATCTAATGTAACTGTGGATCAACCTTTACCTCAACCAGTGATCCATTAATCTTGTTGTTGTTTTTTTTTTCTAAGTTTTCAGGCTATCATTGCATAAGTATTATTATTCTACATTGTTATATATACTTCATAATTGTTTTGTCAAGTTACAAATAAAACCATTTGGAGCAAATACATAGATTAATTTTGTCATCACTAACACCTTTAAAATAATGATTGTATAATTGCCATAATAAAAATGAGACATATAATTTTGTTATATGATTTGTATTAGAGATTAGACAAATAAAATCAAAGACTGTGAACATTGCTTAATTGGAAAAATTTAACTTGGAGTTGTCTTTGTTTAGCTCACACAGAAAACCCTCATAGATAACAAATGAACACTTTATAAGAATAGGGATAGATGGTAAGAGAGTGAGGATTAAATATGAAAAAATACTATAAGCACACACACACATATTTGCTATTCTCAATTTTAGTGACAATTACCTATGTCTGAAAATCTCTGAAAATAAGTCTAAATGTCCATAGATACATAAATACATTATATACACTACATATATAGATTTATAAGTATGTATGTATATGCACTTGAATATGTAATACGAGTACATAAGTGCATGTATATGTGAATATGAGAATATACACACACATATATATACACATATATAAACACATATGCACATTTTAGAGAGAGAATTAGAGAGAGAGAGAGAGGGAGACATCTTTTCTTAGACGAGGTGAAATGAGAAATGAGAATGACTTCCTTTCAGGACACTGTTCATTATTCATGCAACTCATGTTGTGTTTATGGTATAAAATGTGCAATGTCTCCAATTTTGTATATGAGTATAATACAGATCAAAAGAAAAAAAAAAACAAAGTAATTCTGGGCTCCTACTCCAATTCTTATAACCATCAATTGGCTTTTTAGATCTCTGGCTATTTTATAGTTTCCAGAACAAGCTGGAGAAATGCACTCAGACTTACTTTCTGTTTTTAAACTTCTCAATGTAATAAGGCATATATTTTAGCATTTTAGAGGATGTGTAAAAAATTACTGAGTTCTGACATCAGACTATCAGGCATACTAGATACACTCTCAGGCAAGTTACTTAACCTCTTCCTGACATTTTCCCCATATGTAAAGTTAGGGTTATAAGAGCTAGCCTTTGTAATTACAATTGTAGACACTGAAAAGGATGAAAACCAACTTTGATTTTTTGTAATATATGTCAACAACTTCAAAGGAAAAAGAACATTCTGAATCTCTTTTTTTCCTTCCAACCTGACAATATTCTATAATTTTATGAAATAATTCATATTATTTAAATAAACAAGGAAGATGAACTCAGATTATTTATGTTACCATATTTAGCTATTTATTGTAGAATATACCAAGAAAATATTAAATTACTTAAAAATTTTATAATCGGAACCGTGGTAAAAGAAAAAACAAAAGTTTAAAGTTGTACCACAATTACTATATTTTTTTCCTTAAATACTTTTTGCTGAAGTTTCATGTGAAAACAATGTTTAGAATCTGTTCTTCCCCAAGTTATCTAGCAAACTGATTTCATCCTGGTGAGCAACTGATGTGAGCATGAAGTGATTTTTCCCAGGCATTTTCTATCCCAAAATCTCTCCTGCTGAAACTATGTAAGTATTTTTTCAGTCTGCACATATTCTAAAGTGTTGTGTGTACTTTATGTAGATTTTTGAAAAATTAAAGTTCTCTGTTTCTGCCATAAAAATCAACAATAAAGTAGAAATAAAAACGACAATAAATTAGTCAAAATAGGGACTCCTGGATGGCTCAGCAGTTGAGCGTCTGCCTTTGGCTCAGGGCATGATCCTAGGCCTGGGAATCTAGTCCTGCATCGGGTTCCCTGTGAGGAGCCTGCTTCTCCCTCTGCCTATGTTTCTGCTTCTCTGTGTCTGTCATGAATAAATAAATAAAAATCTTTTAAAAAAATTATCAAAATAACATTTGAATTTTGACTATTTTAAACAGTAAAACTACTATTTTTTTAATCAATAGAAGCATTATATATGATATTCAATATCAGAAAGGAAGACAGAACATGAGAGACTCCTAACTCTGGGAAACGAACTAGGGGTGGTGGAAGGGGAGGAGGGCGGGGGGTGGGGGTGAATGGGTGACGGGCACTGAGGGGGGCACTTGATGGGATGAGCACTGGGTGTTATTCTGTATGTTGGTAAATTGAACACCAATAAAAAAATAAATTTATTAAAAAAAGAAATGTTAAAAAAGTAACATTAAATATATAATACCTTCTGGAAAGGAGGTTTCTAAAAATAGAAAATTTTATTTCAGGAAAATTGTAGACTTAAAGAAATCAGAAAACTACAATGCTTTAAAAAATAAAGTTCAGGGTACCTGAGTGGCTCAGTCAGTTAAGCCTCAGACTTTTGGTTTTGGCTCATTCATGATCTCAGGGTTCTGGGATCAAGCCCCATGTTGGGCTCTGCACTTAGCACAGAGTCTGCTTGCCTCTCTCCCTCCTCCTCTGCTTGCATGTGTTCTTGCTGTCTCTCAAACAAATAAACAAAACCTTTAAAAATAAATAAGTAAAATTCAAGTAAAACAAAGTAAGTAATCATTAACCAGAAGAAAGATAAGAAAGTAAAGGAGACAGTAAAAGAAAAAAAACAATCTAGCAAAACAAAATGCTATGAAAAGGTGAACTCAAAAGTGAATACAATAGCTGTTTCAAAGTCAAGAGAAGGATGAAACACATGGTATAAGAAACTGTTTAATAAAATAGCTTGTAGTAGCCATTAAGTACTACATGTATAAAAGAATGACAATCAAACACACCCAAAATCAGTTAATTTGCTAATGTAATATTAGCATCCTTTGGGGAAAGCAGATGTACCATCATTCCATGCTTGGTGACACTGTACAAAATTGCATCATTGATTAAGAAAATGACATCAAGAGGATAGAGAATGAGATGAGCCTATTACCATTAGACTTTACTCCAAATCTGAATATTGAGATTTTTTTCTTTTTTCTTTTATCCAATATTATAGTTTAGGATACAAGCCCTTCGCCTGCAACTGAGATCTAGGATAACTTATGTATGTATGTATGTACGTACGTATGTTATTTTAAGTATTTATTTATTTTTTAATATTTTATTTATTTATTCATGAGAGACACAAAGAGAAGCAGAAACACAGGCAGAGGGAGAGGCAGGCTCCATGCAGGGAGCCTGCTGTGGGACTTGATCCTGGAACTCCAGGATCACGCCCTGAGCCAAAGGCAGGTGCTAAACTGCTGAGCCACCCAGGGATCCCTAGGATAACTTTATATGAAGCATATCTCTGCTATATTTTAAGGAAAAGACTAAAAACTTACCAGTGGAATTTTCTATGTTTCACATATGGGAGGCCAAGAAATCTTGGAGACAAAAATGAGATATTCACAAATTAGGTACTGTCTTTTCCACTTGAAAGCATGGGATTTTTTAATATATTCACAGGATCCTGGGATTATGACCTGAGCCAAAGGCAGACGCTTAACCGACTGAGCCACCTAAGTGCCCCTATTCACACAATTTTAAAAGAATCAATATTCACATATTCTTTAAAATTGAACATTTATCCAGATTTTAAGAGAAGCCAGGGAGATGGGAAGAGACAGAAGAATGGAAAGTCTAAGGCAGAAGGAAACATGATGCAGATGGGAAGGAATTCCAGCTTTATAAATCAGTATTCGAATAGGAGACATAACTCTGTGAAAGATAAGAAATCAATATAAGAATATGCTTCTGCCTTTTGAAGACTTTTGGTTTTTCATGGCCAGCTGATGTGGAAATAGAAAAGACTAAAAGATGTTCATGAAAGGCACAAATAAGTACTTTTCTATGTTGACCTATAGTTTTTTCCCAATATTGAATTTCATTTCTAAAATTCTCACTTTTTTAAAAAAAGATTTTATTTATTTATTCATGAGAGACACAGAGAGAGAGGCAGAGACAGGCAGAGGGAGAAGCAGACTCCATGCAGGGAGCCGGATGCGGGACTAGATCCCGAGACTCCAGGATCACGTCCTGGGCCAAAGGCAGACGCTTAACACTCTGAGCTACCCAGGCGTCCCATCATTTCTAAAATTCTCATTATGAGTGCACAGTGGGTCCAGTTACACCTGTGCGATATTTCTAGGATCATTGTACATCAGCTGGCACTGAAAAGTGAGGTGAAATGAAATGTGCAGGAATTAAAGATGGGCTAAATGAGCTACATGTGGAGACAGATATGCTGGTTTGGTTACCCAGTGCCCAGGCCTGTATGCCCTTTGACTAAATCATGTAAGTAAGAAGGTCATGAAAATTACAACCTCATTTATTCCAGCCCTAAAGATCTAGGTCTTGGAGTGAGGAAAATACTTATGATAAGGTAGGACAGTCAGCAATCATCTCGTGGAATACGACTACCTTTGCTCTCTCCCTTTTGCCTCATGTTTTAAGGGGGGAAACACTTTCGATCTCCACCTAAGCAAGAGGAATCTCGCAACCTCAGTAAATTCACATATTTAGTAAGCAAATGATCCTTCTCTGTTTGAGTTTAGAACAGATTTGAAAAGTAAAATGTGAGCACTTGCTGCATGCTTTATGCCTAATATATGTTTTCATGCAATCTTCAAAGTAAATCCTAAGAATAGTTGCCCACATTTTTCAATTAAGGAAACTGAGGCTTAGGGAAATGATAGCATTGCTTGAAATACTGAATTGGAAAGTCAGTTTTTGAATTTGAGCCTGTTTGACTGCAAAAGTCACGGTATTTTGCACTCTACTGTGATGTACATTCAGCAAGGAGTTAATTAAAACAAAGGCTAAAAAATGTAATTAATTGTAAAGCAACTTCGGTTGTTACTGGTGAAAATCATCTGATTTAATCTATTTTTCCAATGTTGCTTGCTATAGCTGAACAATTTTTTAACTTTACTAGAATTCCAGTTCTAGGAAATATTTGAGAATAATAAGCTGGAAACTACTACTTGTAATGACATAAGATATTAATATTTATAGACTTTCTCCCTATAACTCACCACCAGTGCTGCTTAATGAACAATAGAAAAATTGGATGAGTGCATCCAAGATTCAAATGATATCCATTTTTCTACGGTGGGATCTCTAAGGCACTCCAAGTCACTGTAACTCTATATCATTACTGCATCCCAGGCAAAGAAGTTCCAAATTAGCACAGCCAATGCATCACAAATGTGCCTTCAGGTCACCTTCTTCACCACGATAGCAGTATGAATCAGGGTGACGCTGCCACAGACACAAAATGCTTGGAAAAAAATGTTTCATTCTCACAATCCCTGTTCTTCATCATGATACAGTCTAGCACACCAACCTGCTTCCAGCCTCTCACTCTCTCGCCTTCTTCTGTTTTTGTTTTTGTTTCTGTTTTTATTCCAACAATGCACTAGAAGATATAAAAATAATATTTCCATATGCAATCATATCCCTAGGAAACTCATTATTTACTCCCTTGGATGAAAGTGACAACAATACAAGTTTGTTTCAGAGACTTGGACCCAGGGTTAGACATTGGTAATCTCAAGCAATTATCTGCAACATTTGAGATTATAAACTGGGGACTTCAATGATTCAGAGCGATAAGAAATTATAAAGTTTATCTATGCGAATTATTTAACTTTTAATTATATAATATGATATACATAATATAATTATAATTTTTATATGATTACTTTCAGTCTTAATACTGGAACAGTCCTGGGTCAATCTGATGATTGGTCACCCTCTTACTGATTAGGAATTAGTAATAAAGTATTTTATTGTGGAAATTCAAGATGACAGATACACTATTTTCTGCGTTTGTAGCATTTATAAATATTAATTGTCCCATGTTGATTATTTGTCGGTTCTATAAGGGATGATCTCATTAGCTTTTGAGAGGCAGACTGGTTCCAAAGACTTCCAACTCAGTGGGACTCTGATCTCCAGGGAAGTTTCTGTATTTTAGAGTTGTGACAGAAATATGGAGGTCAGTTAATTCTACTTCTCGCAGGATCCTGTCCCATTTCCACTAATCTCCTTAGGAAACTCATTGAATCCACTTTTCATGTGATGCTAATAATAAATAACAATAAATTTTCTGAGTTTATGTGGTTTTGTGTTATTCATTTTTACAGATATTATTTAAGACTAATTTATTCATCCAGTTTGTCATTAATTCTAATTGAAACATGATTTATATCTCCCTCACCCAAAAATACAGTGTAACAATACAAATCAAGCACAAAATTAAAAAAGACCAATTGAATTAAAACAATGTCAAATAGTCAAACAAAGAAACACAGCTTCCCCACACTACTCCTTCACAGCTCCACCCCACTTCTTCATAATTCCCTCTCTTATACTTTTTTTGGCCCAGATTCTTAAAAGAATTATCAATGTTACTTAGCAATTTATTTTAACCAATAAAATTCAGGGTTTTATCTTTTGCGGGGGAGACAGGGGCTTACTCTTTACAATCTTTGCTATTTCTTTCTCAAAATAGCGAGATTTCTCTCTTGTCAAATTCAGTGGATATCTTGAATTTGAAGGAAGAAAGGAAAACAAATACCATTAAATTGCAGGAAACTGCAAGAACTCCTTTCATGAGAAAGGCAGTTGATACAAAACTCTTATTTAAGGTGAATCAATCGGTCTTTAAAGAAAAAATCTACAGGTCCATCTGTAGTAAAATAAAAGGTAATACTCATTCCAGATCACTCAAATTTAGAAACATGCAAGGAAGATTTACGTTGAAATGAGAAGCAGTCTGAAGGCAAAATACACTGTATCTGAAGAGTAAAACTTAGTGCAGTATGTTTACCTCACTTTAAAAAATGAGAATATAAACAACCAATGAGTAAGACTGCTTTGGATATCTGCCTTGTTGGAAGTTCCTAAATCTTCCGAAAGAACTTCTTGAGAAGCAACTGAGATAGTCCTAAAAGAACAGAGATTAATATTACTTCCAAAGTTTGCTTTGCAGTAGGTTTTAAGTAGTTGCAAAGATTTTGGTAAAAATAATATTAAGGGACCAACTTCAAATTAGAGACTTTGAGCATTTTCCAAAACTGGATCATTTAGGGCTGCAAATTAGAGAAAAAGAACAGAAATTCAAACCAAGAAAATTCTAGTTCTGAAGGTAAGAGTCACTACTATTTAGAAGTGATAATTTGTTCCTAGATATAGTTAAGAGGCAGCGCCTCCATATGTTTTCAGTGCTTCAGTGAAATAACAGAAAATTCACTCTTTACAATGAATAAAAGAGACACATCCACAAAACATTAAAAATAATCGTATCTATTAGATTGAAAAATAAAGTATTGCTTAATTGTCAGTCCTTCCTTTGCAACAAATGACAAGGTAGACGTTTCATTCTTTGTGGAAAGTTAACCCTTTCTTATGATTATGAATAATAATACACCTATCGACCTCAATGAATACCTGCTGAGTTATGGAAAGACAGATGTGACGTACTGCTTCTGCTACATATGCACACACACATGGGCACATTCACACACACACACATTGCCAGTTGTCATGAAATGCTGGCATGATCCCAGATACTATAGTAGATGGCATAACAGCCCCCTCAAATGTTTCTGACTTAATCCTTACAATCCTAACAGGTTACTTCATACCAAAAGGAAATTTGCAAATGTGATTAAGAATTATGGGAGATTATCCTGAATCATCTGAGTGGATGTGATGTGAAACCACTGTGATCACAATGGGTTTCAAAAAAACAAAAACAAAAACAAAGCAAAATACAGAAACCAAAAACAAGCATGTCAGAGTCAGAAAAAAGTAGTTATGACAAAGGAGGCAAAGGCTGGAAGGATAGAGTATGAAGATAGAGGAAGGGGTCAGGAACCAAGGAATACAAGTAGCTTCTGAACCCTAATTTTCTGCTGGATCTTTTAGAAAGAATGCAGCCCAGCCAACATCTTGATTTTAGCTCCATAAGACTCATCTCTGACTTCTGACCTCAAGATCTGTAAGACAATATTTTTGTGTTATTTTAAGCCACTAACTTTGCCATAATTTGTTAGAACAGAAATAAGAAGCTAATACAAATATAAAATAAATGGTACTATTAAAAAACCAATACAAAACAGATTTTTAAAATAGAACTATACAGTTCCTTTTGAGAAAGTTTTCTAGTTTCCTCTCTTGGTAATATCACTGCTAAAGGAGATGCTTCTTACAGTTTTCCTATATTAGCTTTTACATAAAATGTGAAGAACATGAATCTACTTGATAACTTATACCTACAATCCATTTTATAAAACTAGTTTTAAAATAGCAAAAAAATTATGATTAGTATGTAATCTACATAGATATCAATGTTTTTTTTCTTGTTTAAATGGTCAGATTCAAAACATACTAAAAGGATTTTGTATGCAGGGAAGCACAGTATATAAGATCTCTTCTATTCTTGTCATCATAGTACTAGGCAAATGCCAATGATAAGACTAACTTTTTTTTAACAAAATAAGAGAAGATAAACTCTAGACTGTTTAAAAGAAATTTCATTACTGATATTGTTGATTGTATCTGTTGCCTTTGGTATTGAGAATTGATGATTACCTGGTTAGGTCTTAATTCATAGTAAGAAAATGGGCTCTATTGTTTGTCAAACGGCTACAAACCTATCTACTATCTTCACAGTAATGAATGTAATTTATGTGCTGGCAAAGCCTCACACTTAATACACAGAGAAGGAAATGATGGCATGAAATATGCATATGCTATTCAGTAGATAGCTCCAATTATAATCTATTGACTACAGTAACAGTGAGTATCTGAAACCAGAAGTCTACTCAGACTATCTAATACTTGGCTATAAATATTCATTGAAATTTCCACAACAGATTATTTATCTCAGTTGCTGCCACGACGCTGGCATTAAAAATTAAAACAATTCTGTATCTGGCGATAAGGATTTTCTGGAAAGTGTTATTAGGATGCATTCTCTTTATTCATAGAAATTGATTTTTTATATGCTTATCAGAAGCAAAGTAAAGCAGGTTTAAAAATTTGAGGGTCTCAACTCTACTAACTCATTTTAAAAGTAATTTCCTCTATTTACTGGTCCTAAAATGTGATTTAACCAAGTTCTTCAGGTCTATCTATCTATTCCATGATTTTGTCTTCCTTTTTCTCAAATCACCATCTCAGGCACATGTGATTTAACATTTTCTTTGTTAAGTAAATTTAAACTTTCCCAATTTTGAATCTTCCAAATACTACATATGTAAAATATTTTCCATCCTGACTAGACTATCACAAATCTCTTCAAGTCAGGTTTAGACTTGAATATTAAAGAGCTCTTGAAATACCTTCAGGTATTTCACAAATCTCAGAAAGTTGTTTTAGATCAAATACTCATCTACCACCTTGGATAACCTGCATACAGATTTATTCTATTTCTTCCGATCTATCTCCTTAAGGAAAATAAAATCATCTGGCAAAATACTTTGGATTTTATTTGCCATATAAAATTAGTCACTACTAGGGGCAATATAAAATAAAACAATAAAATAGATTATCTTTCTATAAGTATCATATGATCTTAAAGGAATAGCATTTGACTAAAATTAATGTTGCATTTACATGAGGGATTTAATAAAATAGGTGAATCTATACATAGGTAATATAAGAATGAAGAAAAGAGAACTGATAGAGCCAGCGACACCAAAGAGGCAGCCAAAAGAGCAGCAGAGGAGACAGATAAATTGATAAACCCAAAGTTCATCAGAGGTAGACTACATTTAGAATCACCACCTAAAGATAACTAAAACAGTAATTCAAAAAATATTCATTTCTATGCTTATTGCAGCATCATTTACAATAGCCAAGATATGGAAGTAATCTAAGTGTCCATCCATAAATGACTGGATAATGAAGATGTGGTATATATACAATGGAATATTACTCAGCCATTAAAGAAAATGAAATCTTGCCATTTGCAACAACATGGATGGACCTAGGGCATATTATACTAAGCAAAATAAGTCAGACAAAGACAAATACCTTTTGAGTCCACTAATATGTGGAATCTAAAAAAAAAAATTCAAACAAATGAACAAAGAGAAAGAGACTCATAAGTACAGTGAACAAACTAGTGGTTGCCAGAGAAGAGGAGAGTAGGAGGATGGGTGAAACAGGTGAAGGGGATTAAGAGTTACACACTTTCAGTTATAAAATAAGTAAGTCATGGAGATGAAGAATACTGCATGACTATAGTCAATAATATTTTAATAAATGTATCTGATGACAAGTGGTAACCACATGGTAAGAATTTATAATATATATAATTGTCAAATCACTTTGTTATACACCTGAAACTAATACAATATTATATGTCAATTATGCTCAACTTAAAAAAATCTCCAAGAAAAATTTGCCAACAACGATGTAGGGAATATTTCAAAATATAGCAAACTGGTGTGTTCTCCACACATTATGGGACAAACCAGATGTTTAGGCAGAAGGGTTACACTCACACAAAAAATAAAGAATTCCAGATAAAATGTAACACACATTCATTAGTCATCTGAAATCTCAAAAAAGTAGACGTCTAACTGAAGGTGTGGTAAGCGCTTGGTGGGCAATGGCCAGGAATGATAGTGTTTAAGCTATGCACGGGGCAGTTAAGAAAACTGTAAAATTGTCCCCTCTATTTATAATCTTGAACCTATTCAGAAAAACTGATTGAGAAAAGTAGATCTGTCCTACAGTGTAGAGTACATTGGTGAAATGAATGTTGGTAAGTTTAAAAATGCACATGTGCACATGTTCTTATGACTTAACAATTAACACTCATAGATACATACCTTAGAGAAACTCTTGCACTTGGGAACAAAGAGATGATACGAAAAAAAAAAAAAAGAGTCCATATCAACATCATTTATATTAGAGGAAAACTAGAAATAACCTAAATGCCTCTCAACAGAGGTATAAGTAAATAATCTGTAGTGTGTTCAAAAAATAGAATCCTCAGGAAAAATGAAAATGAATACATTATATATATATATATATATATATATATACACACACACACATAAATAAGTTACATATATAGAAGGGAGGGCTAAAATCATAGAACATATGTGAAGTTTAAAAAAGTTTAAAAATTGTATAAATGTTATAAATATATATTAAAATATAGATAAATAATAAACACCCAGTTCATATTAAGAATGCTTCTTGGGAGGGGTGCACAAGGATATACCAGCAGGAAGACATGTACAGTGGACATTAACAGTAACTATAATATTTTATTTTCTAAAACTTAGATTTCCTGGTCCTAGATTCTACATCTTCAATGTTAATTAAATTCAACAAGATTCTAAATATCCTTTCTTCTAGGCTAGTTTGAAATTCAATCACTGTCATTGCAGTATCACTTTTTCCAAGGTTAGTAGCCCAATCTGTTGCAAAGGCTACAAGTCTTCAGAGAAATCGACACCCCCATTACCTGTCCAACTTTACTTTTAACCACTCTCTTGTTCACTCAGGTCTGATGTGTAGGCCTCATACACATTCTTCATATCTACCAGGGAAGCCTCTGCTGAAGTAACTTTGTATTTGATGTTCTCTCTAGAAACATCTGATCCTAGAGTTTATGCATGACTTCTACCTCACCTTCTTCAACTGTTTTGCTTTCCATGTTACCTTAGAGAAGATTTCTTTAATCCATCTGCTAAAAAGCCAATTTCCCACATCTATCCTTCCTATCACTCTTTATTCTTTTAACTCTTTTCTTCACTAGACTTAGCATCTAACACCTCACATAGCTTACTGATCGATTTATTGTTCCCAGCCCTTTAAGACAAAACAAAATTTTTGTGCATTTTTCTTAGTGCTTTGACAAATGGTAGGTACTTGGTATATTTTTTAAGTGAAACAAAGGGCTTCTAACTCTAGCAAGCCCTACATGTTTGATACTTAGTTATATGTTCTAGAAGCCTAAAAACTCTTGACAAACCTTCAATTCTGTTGCTTTCACGTGTGTTGAGTTGAAAGGAAGTACACATCAAGGCACAGAGACAACTGCCCAGGATCCAGTGTCACAAGGCCTCTCCTGCAGCTTCCTCACTGAGTTTTGTTTTTTAATCTGTTAGAAGTCTTTCAGTGAACCTTCATCTTCCTACCTCTCATGCATTCAATCATCCATTTAAACCGCTGAGCCACGCAGACTGCCCAAGCATCTGCCTTTGGCTCAGGTCATGATCCCAGGGACTGAGTCCCACATGGGGCTCCGTGCCCAGCAGGGAATCTGCTTCTTCCTCTCCCTCTAACACTCTCCCCTGCTCATGCTCCCTCTCTTATGTTCTCTCTCTCAAATAAAATATTTAAGCAAAATAAAAAATATACAATTATTTAAAGCTGTCTGAACAATTGAATTAAGCAAAATACAGCCAATTATATTCAAATGTAAAAGGCTAATAACCTAATTATGTGTGTCAATATAAATATTAAAAGAAAAACAACTGACAATATTTAAGAAATGTTATACAGAATAGTTCAATTTTAAATGAAAAGCAACATTTTACATGTGAATGATATGAGAAATTTCTTTTCTAGTTTCAAATTTAAATACTTGCTTCTGTACAATACAAAAAATAAGAGATTCAAATTCAATTACATGCTTTGTTCATCATTTTTATGCTATAGTAGGTATCTTAACAATAGAAGAATATTTGAAATCATCATTGCAGTGTCCTGCTTTTGTTTCAAGAGTATTAATTATTCGAGTAGGTGGAGGAAAAGCTAAGGCATGATGATTATAGTAGTCTCCCAATCAATTGATTATCCAGAGTTCACATCACTTAATTATAGGTTATAAAAAAGAGAAAAGTGAATGACTTTTTCTGCTTGCATTATTTGTTCGAATTTATCATGGATTTTAGTAGTCTTTTTTTTCTTCAGAGGAAAATACTTCTACTTATATTTAGTCGAAATGATTTTTTTAATTCTATCAATGGCTTGACATATCTAATGTGTGATTCTGACAGGAAAAATATACCTTCTTTCAAGAGATAAAAACAAGTTAAGTACTATGATAAATATATATTACTTCTAGGCAGTTCAATCATATTATCAAAGTGTTCTCTAAAATAGAGGGTTAGAAACTCTAACATTTTATCCTCAGTTTCCTTCAATATGTTGTCAAAGGAAGGGTAACAATTTGAGTCCTATGGTGAAAATGATGTGGTCAAATGATCAGGAGAATCTAAGTAGAAGCTGGGGTCATATTTTAGCAAAAAGGAAAGTCAGTCAGACTAAATTTGTACTGTTAAGGAAAAGAGGAAATTAATATATTTAATGAAAGGTCATGAATACAATAGACTTCAGAGGTTGTTTTTAATATTCACAGAGATGTATTTGACATTTTGCATATAAACATTCACAAGTCCTCACTTAAGTATACATCTCATGGGTTAGGAAAAGAAGAACAAACTTACCCCAAAGTTAGCAGAAGCAGGAAATAAGTATTAGAGAAGAAACAAATAGAATAAAGAATGGAAAAACAAAAGTAAGAACAATATTAACAATATTTAAAAATCAGCAAAACTGATTTGTTTTTTGAAAAGATAAAGCAATAAACCCTTAATACACTAAGAAGAAAAGAGAGAAGATTCAAATAAATAATTTAGGTATTAAAAACATTATAATTGAAGACTCAGGAAATAAAAGACCTTAAAGGACTAGTATGAGCTATTATTATGCCAACTAACAACCGGATAAACTAGATATAATGCATAAATTCCTAGAAACATGCAATCTACCAATCTTGAATCAAGAAGGAATAGAAAGCCTGAACAGAACAATAACAAATAGTAGCACTGAATCAGTAATCAAAAACTACCCCCCAAAAAAGTCCAGGATCAGATATCTTTACAGGGAAATTCTACCAAACATTCAAATAATTAATGCCAATCCACCTTAACCTTTTCCAAATAACAAAAAAAGAGAGAACAGTTTCAAACTCATTTTATGAGGCCAGCATTACCCTTATACCAAAACCAGGAAAAGACAACACAAGAAAAGCAAACTACAGGGCAATACCCCTGATGCACACTAATACAAAAATCCTAATTTATAGCACTTTAAAAAGATCACACAACATGAATAACATCCTTATCCTAAAGATGCAAAAATAATTCAACATACACAAATCAATCAATGTGATACGCTACATTAAGAAAATGAAAGAAAAAAATGCATATGATCATCTAGATAGTTGCAGAAAAAGCATTTAGATGTGGAGAAACTGAACTTTGTACACAGCTGATGAGAATGGCAACTGGTACAGCCATTATGGAAACAGTATGAAGTTTTCTCAAAAAAATTAGAAACATTACTACTAGATGATACAGCAATCCTACTTCTGGGTTTACAACCAAAATAAATTAAATCAGTATCTCAAAGATTTACCTGCACTCTCATGTTCACTGCAGTGTTATTGACAATAACCAAATATGGAAACAAATTAAATGGCCATCAATTAATCTCTGTCTCATACACACATGCACTTGAATATTATTCAGGCTGAAAAAGAAGTAAATCCTGCTTTTTGCAACATGAATAAACCTGGGGACAATACACTAAAAAAAAAAAAAAAAAAAAGCCAGACACAGAAAGATAATACTGCAATAATTACACTTCTATGCAGAATCTAAAACAGTCATTTTCATAGAACAAAGAGTAGAACAGTGGAAGCCAGGGGTTGGGGAGGATGGAGAAATGGGGAGATGTTGATCAAGGAGGACAAAATTTCAGTAATGCAAGATGAAGTTCTGGAGAACAAGGCATAGTGATGCGACTTTAATTAACAATACTGTACTGTATATCTGGAATTTGCTAAGAAGATAGATCCAAAGTGTTCTCACCCACTCCCCCGCCTCCCAAAAAAGAAAAGAAATGATAACTATGTGAGGTGACGGATATATTAACTAAATTGATTGTGGTGACTACAACACAATACACATGTACATCAAATAATCAACTTAAACAATTTAATAGATACAATTTTTGTTTGTCAGTTATACTATGTTCAGTAGGCCTAATCTATATTGTGGCCTATTTTTGTACTACTTGAGAGCTAGGAAAGTGTGTGCGTTTTCTTAAAGGATATATTTATTTATTTATTTGAGAGAGAGAAAGAGAGAGTGGGGAGGGAAGGGTAGAGGGATAAGAAGACGCAGAATCTTAAGCAGACTCCCAGCTCAGCATGGAGCTCAATGCAGGGCAGATCCCAGGATCCTGCGATCATGACCCAAGCCAAAACAAGAGTCAGATGCTCAACCGACTGAGTCACTCGGGCACCACAGAATGTTTTTTACATGTTAAAAAGAAATAGTGCCTCCATAAGCAGACCTATTTATATGTGGCCAATTTATTCTGAGACAAGGTACAACACCAATTCACAAGCGGAGGCATTTAGAACATATGATTTGTGGAACAATTATTCACATTCTAAAAAATAAGCCATAATCAATACTTCTTATTATAGACAAAAGTAACTCAGAATTGATCAGAGATTTATACATAAAACTATACAAGTTTTAGAAGGAAATGTAGGGAAAAATCTTTTTGATCTTGTGTTTATTTTTTTCTTCTTGTGTTTAGAAAATTTTCTCAGATATGACATCAAAGGCATAATTCATAAGAGAAAAATTAATACATTGGACTTTATCAAAATTAAGCACTTCTTGTTCTTTAAAACACTATGTTAAGGAAATAAAAGAAAAGCCAGAGACTGGGAGAAAATATTTCTAAATCATATATCTGATATGTGTCTTGATCCTAGAATATATTATTAGGTCAAACACAAATAACCCAATTAAAAAATGGGCAACTACTTTGGAGAAATGTATTACCAAATAAGGAAATAAAATAATCCCTAATTAATCACTAGGGAAATTCAAATTAAACCACAGTTAGATACCACTATATGCCTCTTATATGTTATAAAAACCAAAAAGCAAACCTGATATACCAACTATCAGTGAAAGTAATCTGAGAGCTTGTTAAAATACTGATTCCTGGCCTTCAGCTGAAATTCTGATTCAGACATAGGTGGAGATCAAGAATTTCCATTTCTAATAAGCACTCATAAAACAATGATGCTTACTACGCAAGGTAAATTGTTGGAGTCCTCACTGATCTACAGGTAACCTTGAGGAATTTTATTACCTGTAGCCATAATATGAAAATACCATTAAGTAGAGGACTTCAGGCAGCAACTGAAACATCATCTCCACAACTGTCCTGATTTCTGTAGTAATGGAACTTTTTATACATTTCCTAAAGTTCTTATTACTTAGCTTTGTAGTATACATATTTTTGCATGTTTTCCTAATATTTTTGACACATTAGTTGCAAATTAAATAAACACATTTTATGTGGATCATAAGTAACGTTTTGTACCAAAAAGTTTAAATTGCTTTCAGAATCAAAGTTTCAAGGATCCAGATTAGTTTGAATGAATTTGAATCTATTGCTTGACAAATTTGTCTTTCTCAGTTACTCACTGTTTCTCAGCAACACATTTCTCCATGATTTTACACTTTAGTGCACATGTTGAAATACTGCTAACATTTTCCTCTTTGAAAATAAAAAGATTATTCTACCAGCTTGTGAGAGTTCTACTGACCAATGTCCTCAGCCAACATTGACATTTTCCTCAGCTGGAAAGAATCACTCACCTAATTAATTCACGGAGAAGCTTCCACTGAATAGCTTTGAGAAGGGTTAGAGAGCCACGGCCTCTTTACTTCACCCTTGAACAGCTCTGTAAGAATATTGTATGTTCAGATGTTCCTGTGGGGTGAACTGAGGTCTTCACTCAGATGGCATGATAGCCCAATCTTTCCGTCTGCCCCAAACTACTTTCTTTTCTTATGCTACATATGGTCACTAATATAACTATTTTGTTAGACTAAAAAGCACCCCCTCTCATATTCACTTCATAATCCCTAGACCAGACCCTGGAATATTAACTTACATGGCAAGATTAGATATTATTTTCTATGCCAAAGTTGTAATTAAATTAAAGCTCTTGAGAGGAGGGGTTTATCGTGCATTATCTGGGTGGGTCATAAATGCTACCCCATGTATCCTTGAAAGAGTTATGTTTTTAAAAAGTCACTATGTGAGGTGATGGATGTGTTAATTAACCTTATTGTGGTAACTGTTTCACAATATATACATATATCAATCCTTATGTTATATATCTTAAATTTATGCAACGCTAGATGTCATTTATATCTCAATAGAGCTGAGAGAAAAGAAGTACAGAGACTTTTGTCAGAGGCAGAAATAGAAAAGGTAATATAAAGATAAAGCAGAGAGATGTAACCATAATGCCAATGCCCATCAAAAACTGGAAGAGGCAAGGAAAGGAGAGTCCTTTAGAGCCAGGAACCCTGGAGGGAACACAGCTCAACCTACAGCTAGATTTTAGATCTCTGGCCTTCCAAACTTGAGAGAATACATTTCTGTCGTTTTTAGGCTTTTTGGTTTGTGGTCACAAAACAACCAAAAACATATCTCTCTTTATGCTACTTAATATCTTTGGGTCTTCTTCCAGGTAACCCAAACTGGGGTTCTGGAATCACAACTCACATCTCCACAAATAAAAATGAAAGGATTCTTTTCTATCACTGCACTAATTCCTAGGGAAGTTTTCTTTTTTTTGTTTCTTTTCCTGTCAGAAAATTAGTCTCAGAACTCAGCCACTTGATATATCAAAAGTATATGGTATGCATTTGTTATGTGCTTACTCTAATTTATAAAACTAATTTATACCAGTGGAACAGGCACTAATACAAATAGAACCCCCAAAACCATATGAGTAAGCAGGATACAAAAGACCCATATGTTACCCTAAGAAGAAGAGGGAAATGGACCATGGGGTAAACAACACAAATATCCTTTGGTACATCCTTCCTTACAACAAATCCCTGTATCAGATTGTAAACCATAAGTAATGAATTTTTCTTATACATGGCACCTATTTAATAGTAGTAAAATCCTAATATACTTTGCCCAACTTCATTAATATACATTCTAGTTAAAATAACAAAACCTAATAACTCTGGTTACCTATTAAGGGATGAACTGTGTTTGCCTCAAATTGATATGATCAGGTTCTGATCCCCAGTGCCTGAAATTGTGACTAATTTTGGAGATAAGTCCTTTAGAGAGGTAATTAGATTAAAATGAAGTCATTAGGGTTAGCCCTAATCCAATGTGACTAGTATCTTTATAAAAGGAAGCGATCAAGAAACAGACATATTAAGGAGAAAGATCATGTGGAAACACTGGAATAAAATGGACCTACAAGCCAAGGAGAGAGACCTGTAGAATGAAACCAATCCTGTTGACATCTGGATCTTGGGCTTACAGGCTTCACGATGTGAGGATCAACTCTGTGTTGATTAAGACACTCAGTCTGCGGTATTTGTTACGGCAGCTCTAGCAAACTAATTCATTACTGGAAGATAATATTTATAATATATCAAGCTTAAATGTAAATAATAATTTAAAAATAAATAAAAATAATCATTAGCAATATCGAGTGCTTTCACATATAGAAAATCTCATGAGTAATATCATCAAGATATATATTATGATTTATATGGCTATTTATAAATGCTTCACTAGCCTTGCTATCTAAGGTAAAGGGGAGGGTGTTTATTATGATAAAAAAATCAATCGTATTCATCATATTTGTACACAGTAATGATTGATTTATATGCATGAATATAACCATTTCAGAATCCACTCAACTAGAAAACTCCTGCTTATCTTCTGTATAATTAAATATTACATTAAACAGTATTCAGTTATAAGTCAATCAAAATCATTAACATTTAACTTTACATTTTTGTCATAATGTAAAAAAGGAACAGTAACTGCTTTTTTCAAAACTTCATTATTTTTAATGCATAAGGAATAAAACTCAGTGAAGACCATTGATTTTAGTTAAGTGTACTGAAGGACACACATAAGCTATTAGAGCACTATGAAGATGATATCATAATATTCTAAGGAAGAAAGACACTCAATGTTCAGAAAAAGACTGTGGTAGTTATGTTTTTTAAACATATGCTTTAACATATTCTATCTTGAATCACTAAGAGTGCTGCAATTTTGTTACCATAGTATAACCTAGCCCCTTCAGATTGGCATGCATATTATCAGTGATGGGCTACTGATAAAACAAAATATAAAGCTATGTGGTATTATCTTAACATTTAGTGGCTAGCAGCATAGGAATAATTGCCTGGTGTTGGTAAAATGATAATCCATTATATGCAACAGCAATTTTCTGAATACAAATGTTGCTTTATGTTACGTAGACCACATAGGGTAAAGCCTGCAGCTCTAGGAGAATGGCTGGTAATCAAGTTAATAGCTGCATATAATAGTTACTGTTGGCTTCACTTAGTAAGATTTTGCCAAGAAAAGTATGAGTTCAAAATAACTGATGAATCACTTACTAGTCAGAATGCAAACAATAAGGAAGGATTAGTACTCTCATCATAAAAAATGACTAAAAGATTTAAAAAAAATATGTGTGTAAGTGTATTGAACTTTCATTAAGGTTAAATGTTCTCTTTTTCTCTAACAATGCTTTCTTTTAACTGTAAGAATTTCAGACATAGAGAAAAGTTTTGAGAAAAATCAAAGGATTAATATATTTTTTACCTAGATTTCTAAAATGGTTACTATTTTAAATTAGTTTCATGTCTTACATATATACACACACATTTGGATTTTTAAATGTTACCTCACTTTTAGATTCCAGTTATGCACTTTTGGTCAATAATATGAAAGTAAGATTATAAACCATAAACTAGCAGTGAAGGCATTTCTTATACTATGGCACTGAAGAAACCTCCCCCCTTGTAAGTAGGGCCAGCCCTAACCCAGAGGCAGCCCATCCAGGCGCCTTCCTGAATTTTTAGCAACTGAAAGCATTCTGTTCACAATAAGAAAACCATTTCCCCCCACACCCTGATTGGAATGTCCCCGAATAGGTTCATGTTGACCCTCTGTGAAATCAACCTGGATGCCTTGTGACTCCCGCGGTTCTTTTGCCTTTAGGCGGTTTCTTTCCTTTTGCCTTTAAAAGATCCCTGTAATTGCTAATCGGGGCTCTTTTCCTCCTCGGAGGCAGAGAGCCCGTTTGCGCAAACGTTCAATAAACCCTCTTGCTGACTGCATCTGCCTGTCTGGGGTCTGAGTCTCTGGGGCGTCCACCGGGACACGTTGGCACCCGTGAGCCAGGGTCCAACAGCACCTATCTCATATTAAGAAAATCGCAATATAGGTTTGCTCAATCTCATTAATATGAATTTTAGTTCAATGTATATTCCTTTTTCTAAAAGTGCATCATGTCAGGAAACTCATGGAATTTGTATAATTCAGTACTGGTGATGTTAATTTTATTCACATGATTAAGGTAAGGCCTGGGAGTTTTCTTTAATGGAGACTTACTATTTGTTTCTTTTGTATTTCACAACTATTTTTGGACAAGATGCTTTAATCCTATACAGATAAACTGATACTCTTCAAACTTTCACACTATAATTTTAGTATTCATGATGATTCTTGGTTAAACAAATTATTACAAGTGTATAAAAAGTAGTGATTTCTTAATTAGTTCTTTCAAAAATTTCTTATTTATGTTTGCCTTTCTACTGTGAAGAAGAGCTTTCCTTTCTCATCATTTCTTTATATCATGGTGGACTCAGAGATTTCTAAATTATTCAGTGCATCATAGGCCTTTATTTGTGGCACAATTCCCCATACTGATGGGAAGAACCTTCAAGCTGGTTATTTTATCTTTTGGCTTGTCCCTTTTATTTCAGCACTTTCTTACTTTCCAGATAAGATATTCCAGATTCATTTTGAACTTTTGCTGCTCTAGGCCTGTAATCTGGCCTTTCCCCAAGGAGTAACAGTTCTTTTCAGCAATGAATAAAATGTACCAACTATGACTTGGGCATGAGTTGAGTTCATAGACACTGGAAAATCATTGGTGTAGGCTGCATATATATTTACCTGTCTGCATATATGTGTACACATACATGCATATATGTGTACATCTGAATCTATGCATCAATCTATATTTAAAACTGTATGTATCTATATTTACGCCTAGACACATTTGTATCTGAATATGTATCAGTATGTGTTTCTGCATAACCACATGAGATCACACTGACACCTCCCATTCCAATCCAGCAGCAGAAGCTCATTCTACCCTTCTCCTGTTCTATATTTATAGCTTCCATCTCCACAGTGAGAAACCAAGCTCCAATTACCCACAATACATTTACATAATCACTCAATCTTTGAATATCCAAAAAGTAGTTTCAGAATTTCTAACTATGACTCTGTGTATTAAGTATAGGGTTCAACATTTTTAGAGTTCATTTTTCTTAGCCTGAGGATATACCATCCAAGCTGATTAAAAATCATTTGGGTTAATACTCTTCCATGAATTTTATGGTGGTTATGTAATTTACTTGAAATACAGTTTACTTCATTTGTTTCTGTTTGTATTCTATTTTGCAGTTTCCACTATTCTATTTGTTTTTTGTGTGTAAACACTAACAGGTTCTAGAGTCATAATTACACAGAAAGATGCATTTTCTAAGGAAGTATTAAGATACAGAAGAAAGGATCTCATTGCTTCTGCAAATATTAATAAGGACATTAATGTGGATGAATATATTAAGGAGTTAAATAAATTTCCTATTAAATATATCACATAATATTGCAGAGGTTCTATGATAAGGACTTTAAGAACTAGCTTTAATGGGATGCCTGGGTGGCTCAGCAGTTGAGGGTCTGCCTTCAGCTCAAGGCTGATCCTAGGATCCGCGATCAAGTCCCACTTCCGGCTCCTTGGAGGGAGCCTGCTTCTCCCTCTGCCTGTGTCTCTGCCTCTCTCTTCTCTGTGTCTCTCATGAATAAATAAAATCTTAAAAAAAAAAAAAAAAAAAGGAAAAAAAAGAACTAGCCATGTTAAAACATTTGATTCCAAACCTTAGCCCCTACAGCATGACAACCACCTGTAGGATTTTCCTCCTTTGGTAGTTTTAACAATAGAAGTGTTCCAGTATTTTGTCCATCCTCAAGATATTATGATGGGTTCTCTCTACACATTTACATAATTCAGCAATTTCTTATTTCCACCTATCACATTCTTAAAATGTAAATCTAAATAATTAAAGACAAATGCAGTGGGCGATAATTAAAATTCTAAGCAGAAAAAGGAAACCTTTTTTTGAGGTGACTGAAATTATGAAGAATAACTTTATTATCTAAATAATATGAAATTGGCTTATGGCTAAAGGAATAAGGGAGTGCTATGCTTCAGAAGAGTTTGGTTATTAGCCTTTATTGGTTAAAGTAAATGAAGAGAGGATGTAGAAAGTTAAAAAAATGTATTTTCTTATTGATGAAGCAATTCTTTGAAATATCAAATAATTCTATTATATATCTATGAACATCCCACTTATATTTCATGGCTAATTAGATATAGTTCGTGCAATTTGTAAAGTGACTAGAACTGAGAATGTGCAAAACAACTCCATTGTGTTGATATTACATAGGCCTAATATTTTATCATTAAATCTACATAAAATTGGAGGACAATGATCTAGTATTATTTTTAAATTTTATTTATTTATTCATGAGAGACACAGAAAGAGAGAGAGGGAGAGAGAGAGAGGCAGAGACACAGGCAGAGGGAGAAGCAGGCTCCATGCAGGGAGCCCGACGTGGGACTTGATCCCGGGACTTCAGGATCACGCCCTGGGCTGAAGGCAGCCCTAAACCGCTGAGCCCCCCCGGGCTGCCCCAATGATCTAGTTTAATTGAGTAGTAACCTATGTTTAACATAAAAACATACATTATATACTTTTCCGTCTTTTTTTTTTTTAAACAATGTTTTTTTTTTTTAATTTTTATTTATTTATGATAGTCACAGAGAGAGAGAGAGGCAGAGACACAGGCAGAGGGAGAAGCAGGCTCCATGCACCGGAAGCCCGATGTGGGATTCGATCCCGGGTCTCCAGGATCGCGCCCTGGGCCAAAGGCAGGCGCCAAACCGCTGCGCCACCCAGGGATCCCTTTTCCCTGTCTTAAGAGAGATGAAAGATAATAGTTTTGGACAATCAAATATAAAAGCCATTTTTTAAAGATTTATTTATTTATTTTAGAGAGAGCATGCACACGAGTTGGGGGAGAAGCAGAGGGAGAGAGAGAGAATATCAAGCAGACTTCATGCTGGGCACTGAGATGGATGGGGGGGGGGGCTCTATCTCATGGTCATGAGATCAGGTTTTTGGCCTGAGCCAAAACCAAGAGTCAGATGCTTAACTGACTGTGCCACCCTGGCACCCTAATAAGCCATTCTTTGTGTTTTGATTCATGTACTCACAGGTTAAAATACTTAATAATTATATTTATTTTTAATCTTAAAATATTGAGTTATAAAAATGATATGGTAATAGATGATACATAATATTGTTACCAAATACTATGTAGTATGTATTATCAAATTATGTATATAATTTATTATGTTGTATATATGTGCATAAATGTATACCGATGTCTATATCTCTATTTATATGTGTGTGTGTGCATGTGGAGAGAGAGAAAGAGAGAGAGACAGAGGGCATCTTGTTAAGCAACATATTTGATAGCTATTGAATCCTCTTTCTCAAGATGAGGATGAGAACAAAAGAGACAGAGAAGGAGGATTCAAGTATCGGATAACAAGAGATATCAAAACAAAATGATGCAATTCACTAAAACATTATGTTTTGATTTTAAAAGTAAATGCTGTTTAAAAAGTAAAAATATGTGCATTATTTTTATGCATTTTCTACAAAGGCCATGACAGTAATTACTGATAAAATGCTGTTGATTGTCATTCTAATGTCTTTGAGAAAATCTTGCATTTAAAAGAAAAACAAAAAACAGGACAAACTGATAATCATGTAATAGCTCTCTTAGTTTCCCAGACAGGTAGTTTCTCTCTGAAATGAAATGATTAGAATATGTAAGTCATTTTATACTATGTTTTTTGTTTTTTTCCAATAGAAATTTAATGAATTGTATATACCAAAGTTCTCAAACTTCTACTCGCACGAAGTGAGAAACATGTCAAGTATGTGGAAGCTTAGATATTCTCATAAACAACATCTCTTCTTTTTTTTAACAACATATCTTCTAAAGATAAATTAAAAATTGCATATTATAACATTTCTAAGAAAATATATGAGAAAGCTGAATACTGAGTCAACAAAATTATCAAAATTTTTATACTCATAATCTTCATTTTTTCAATAAATTATAATTTCTATCCACTTTCACCCTATCATAGAACAAATATTAAGTATTTGAAAACAAGAATAAATGTGGAAGGAAGATCGTGAGTTTTGGATGAAACCCAAAGAAAGGAAATTTAAAATTAGCTTATACGACTAGATTGAATTGCAATAATTATAGTATCCATATCAATAGTAATAACTTAAAAAGAACTGTCAAATTACTTCTTGATTTATGAGCACCATCTAATTACTTGAGTTTTACTCAAGCTATGAGGAATTATACAGCAAAGATAAATAATAACTACTCTTTTAAAAATATATATATAAACACAGTTAGAAAATTAGTCAAAATTAGACACCTGATATAAGCACAAATTCAATTTTCTACATCTTAAATTAATTCAGACATTTTTAGTAATTAATTTTTCTACAAATATCTAGTTAGCACCTACTGTGTGCTGCAGTGATATTGCAGATAAAAATTCCTGTCCTCTGTGGCTATAGTTGAGTAAGGCTGTGATAGTGATAGCAAAATTCTAAAAAATATTTAAATGACATGATAGGTTAGAAGATAAATTCTATGAACAAAATGAATAAAAAGGAAGGGAGGACAGGAAAATGTTTAGGGATGGGGTTATAATTTTAAGTTGCATGTTTACAGAAAGTACATTAGTCAGGTAGGAGAAGGTGCAGTAAAAAAAATACTTAGCTCATAAGTTTTAATTGATTTAGCATATGAATGTGTCTTCTTGTGTAAATTTCTTTGTGGATCTGGCAGCTCTCTATGGCAATTTCTTCCTAAGTGGTGACACAGGGATCCAAATTTTGGCTTCATCATAACAAAATAAGACTTTCCTGTTTGCTGTAATGGATATGGGCAAGTGGCCATATTGATTATGGGTTACTGGTTACCGTCTGTGATATGACTGCTTCTAGACACGACACTCTTCATTTCTTCTCAGTCACTAGCCAAAAATCATTGTATCATCACACACAACTGTAACTGAATTGGGTACTGTGGTTTTCTATGCATTCAAGGAAATAAGGGAGTTTACATATTTGTGAACACTAATAGTATCACTATAAAAGCTTTTCTAGAAAAGTGACATTCAAGTAAAGACTTGAGAGAAGTGAAAGATTAATACATTTATATACCAAGGAGTGGATAATCCAGATAGAGGGAAGAACAAATTCTGATGTCCTGGGTAGTTTCTTGTCACACTGGATCAAGGAAATTGTTATGAAGAAC
Organism: Nyctereutes procyonoides; assembly: GCF_905146905.1. Classification (NCBI taxonomy): domain Eukaryota; kingdom Metazoa; phylum Chordata; class Mammalia; order Carnivora; family Canidae; genus Nyctereutes; species Nyctereutes procyonoides. The sequence goes on along the minus strand of NW_026575142.1, from coordinate 60,392,511 downwards.
GCTACGCCTACAGGTAGGGTTAGACTGTCCCTGAGATAAGAGAAGGTTAAAAACATACTCAATTTAGAATAATGGTAAAGGTATGCTAATTTTGAGATTGATTAGGATTACCCTTGTGCTTCCTTAGAGCTCTTAGAGATATTGCTGGAGACGTGGAGACATCAAGGTATCCCAGGGTATCAAAACTACAAATTAGGGATCTCTGGGTGGCGCAGCGGTTTGGCGCCTGCATTTGGCCTAGGGCGCGATCCTGGAGACCCGGAATCGAATCCCACATCGGGCTCCCGGTGCATGGAGCCTGCTTCTCCCTCTGCCTGTGTCTCTGCCTCTCTCTCTCTCTCTCTCTCTGTGACTATCATAAGTAAATAAAAATTTAAAAAAATTAAAAAAAAACAACTACAAATTATATGCCCCAATGTGGAAAAATAGGAACGAAAGCCTCAGATCAAATCGACTATGGTATCCAGGTTGACCAAAGACCAGAAAGAGCTCTCCTGTGTATAAACTGCAATGTTTTGGCTCAGTAGGTGGATTATTGGTGGGAACCTCAGTGATGAATGAAATTCTATGTCTTATTTGCCAAAAAGGATAGTGACCTAAGAAGGTCATATGTTATAATTACACTATTTGGTTTCAAACAATGGGAACCAACTGGATTTAGAAATCAGGTCATTAAGTCCTCAAGGAAATCTGTGTGGCTATATTGGTTATGTCCTCACTGTAAAGCAATTTCTCTTTGAGTAGTTTATACACCGTTTCAATTAAAAATTGTGTATGAACACAACTGTGTTGTCTTTTGAGGGCACAATGAAATATAACTTTGTATCCTTCCTAACCTGGGGTTGATGTTTCTGTACTCTTCACATAATCAACACAGAAACTAGTGTGTTTTACCTTAGGCAATCCACCTTCATGACTTTCTCTCTCCAACTCGCCTGACCATTGATAATCTATAATTACTTTTCGAAATGATGAATTGCTGGGTCAAAAGTTATGCCTCTTATAAAGCTTTTAATTCATTTGCCAAAATTCCTTTCAAAAAGATTGCATTATATGATATTTCAACCCTATCTGGAGTTTGGAAGAAAAATCATGCCAATTTTAGAAGGAAAAAGCCATATCTTCTTTACAAGCATACCATCTTGACAATAAAAACCTAATTATTTGAAAAGTCTAATACAGATGTCCTTACTTCATATTTTCTTGTGATTCTTCACAAGCATAATCATATATAGTTAGTATGCAGATTTCTTGGGGTTGAATCTTGGCAGAACAATTTACTCCCTGTGACATCTTGGGCAAATAACTCAATGCCTCAGCTTCTCATCTGTATTACAGGATGATACTACAAGCAACTCCAAAGACTGTTTTGAAAAATTAGTTGAGATAATGTACATAACAATTTAGAAGAATGATTTACCAATATATAGGCTGGAAAAATGTTATTCTTTTATAAAATTTTTACAAAAAATAGTAAACTTATGTGATTTTTGAAGTAAAAAATACAAATGTGACTGATAGAATCCTTTAAGTTACACTTTCTACTAAATTAATTAGAAAGTGTTTTTTAATTAGAAAGTTTTGGGGATCCCTGGGTGGCTCAGTGGTTTAGAGCCTGCCTTTGGCCCAGGGCGTGATTCTGGAGACCCAGGATTGAGTCCCACATCGGGCTCCCTGCATGGAGCCTGTTTCTCCGTCTGCCTGTGTCTCTGCCTCTCACACTCTCTCTCTGTGTCTCTCATGAATAAATAAAATCTTTAAAAAAAAAAAAGTTTTTATTTAAAACTAATTTCTAACAAACTCACTATTTTCTAATTCACTATAAAACTTAGTTGAAGAATTTACTTTGGGCATATTTTCATGTAAAAGCATTTATTGTTTACATGATTCTTATAACACAGCCAAATTTAAATGTGCCGTCTGATTTTGTGCCAGAGGACAATGAACTTTATACTGCTTTTAGTACAGCTCTCAAATTGATTGCTAAAATGAAAGGAAGTGGTGAAAACCCACCTACATTGTTTGGCAAATGCATGTTGTCTTTGTAGGTGAAATAACTCATTTTACTGAACAACACTCTCTTTGCCAGGCCCTCGCTTACTCTGCAGAGGTCAATCAAGGACTCCTCAAAGTGGCAGGTACAATTTTTGAACACTATGACAAATTCTTATTGTTTATTAATATGGTTATAATTACACTTATGAGTTTAATTTATTATTTGGAAAATGTTGAAGTTAGTATTTATGAAGTAAAAAAGACAGCATTTGCAAAAATAATTGCAAATTTCTTCAGTAATTGCCACTGGCAAAAATTCTGAAATAGGATTGTTACAAGTACCCTGACTTTTCATTTAAAACATAATTACGATCAATTGAGATGCTATGAAAAGTTTTGAAAGACTGAACTCATTTTCTTAAAGATTTATTGATTTATTTTAGAAAGAGAAAAAGGGAGCAAGTGGTGGGGGGAAAGGGGTAGGGAGGGAGTAAGCTTCCCACCCAGTGAAGAGCCTGACCCAGGGCTCCATATCATGACCCTGAGATCACGACCTGAGCCAAAACCAAGAGTCGGATGCTCAACCAGCTAAGCCACTCAAGTGCCCTTGAACTCATTGTTAAAACTAACAACTTGGTAGATTCATGTGTTTGAATTACACTTATTGTGTTGTTGACAATCCAAACATTCAGGTGCTTGAATTTGTAAACTGCTAGCAAGCAAAAGAAGAGTTGATGAATAAGAGATTTATTTGTTAAATATATGTTTCAGATACCTCAGTCCAAAACGATCCTGTATTAGGAGAGAAATATTAATAAATGTGGTATTTAGCAGGAAGTAACTATACTGAGCACAGATTTCCCAGTGAAATTAGAGGTCTATTTCTTGAATTTTACCAGTGGTTTATATAAAGAATTTCATATAGTGCTCTACAATTAGTACTGATTTGATGTTTTGTAGTTTACAAGCTTATCTGAAATCACATTCTCATTTAACCGGAAAGGAAGAAAAATAAAATAAATATTTTGGCAAATTCTCTAATGATGTAACTGAATTTCAAATATCTCTATGAATTTTCCCAAGGCCAATACCCAGTGAATATAAGGCATTACAACAAGCATAGTGATTGCTCTTGTAAAATCACCACCACTGCCAGTATAATCTTTTAAAACATATCAGGTCATGCCTGCCCTCCAATAGTTTCTATCTCACTCAGATTAAAATAGAAAATCCTCAAGACTGTAAGTTTCCCATAAATCAATTCCCTATCTTTATGATCTCTTGCATATTTCTCTAGTTCTTTTCTCTGCCCTGATCATACTGCTCTCGTTTTTGTTCCTCAATCAAAGCAAGCATACTGCTGTTCCAGAATCTTTGCACTTGTTCCCTCTCTGCCTGGAACACTCTTCCCTAGATAGTCACCTCATTAAATTCACTTTATTTTGGTCTCTTACTGAAAGTTACCACTACAGAGAGGCCTTCTATAGAAACAACCCTGCAAATTTAATCCTACCTATCTTTTCTTCCTAGTACTTATTGTTGGTCATTCATTGTTATATAATTATGCTCAAAAGTCTGTATTATAGACTTTGGGTTCCTGGAAGGCAAATGCTTTGCCTCAAATATTGGAAATTAGTTATTAGCCGTTGGTTCTTCTGCTGCCATTTACTTTGCCAGGATACTTCCAGAAATACAAATGTCCTAGAACATGGTGACAGTGCTGACACAACTCAACCAAAGGACATTATGATTTAAACATGTCACCACCATGCACCTAGCATCATCTCAGATATTTATAATTTACCAATAATCAATTAAAATCATTAGAATTGTTTTGAAGACAGCATTTTTAAAATTAGTTCTCCTCTGGGCACTCAGTATGTGAATTGTCAATAGGAACATATTGATTTTTTCATCTCTGGGCCACACCCAATTGAACCCTCCATGAGGCCAACCTAATGAGTACCTGATGAAACAGATACTAAGGTTAGATCTTGAGCTCAATTGCCACTGAAGCACTCATAAGACACACCTCTACCTGCAGAGTTAACTAGTTACCACTTAAACAGTCTAGTTTCTCCTTATCCACACATGGCTCATACCTACATTCTAGATGCGACAGCCTCTACCCCTTTCAAGGTTTTGTTTTACATATATACATAAACACCACTAAGAGAGTACTCCAGACCTTCCATTTGACCAACCCTGGCATATTTGGCTCTAGGTATTCCTGAATAACACCTGTTTGTGCTCACTTCGGCAGCACATATACTAAAACTGAGTAACACTTCTTTATGTAACACTACTAATTACTTATTATTCATATTTGAGAGGGAGGTAGGGTTAACTTTTTCAGTATCATATCCATGGAGTCCCTGAATAGGAATATGTAAAAAAAAAAACTATTATTATTTATGCTAAAAAGTGTTTGGAGCTGGATGTAATGGAAGCAACATATTTCAATGATTAAAAGATACAATGTTAAAACTTGTAAAATACATGTTCAACATACAAAAACATATTCAACTCCCATTCTCCAAAGATAATAGTTAAACTACCAATGTTCTATTACAAAGTATAATTATTTTTCCAGTATTCAAGAGGGGAATGTGACACTACAAGTGTGACTTTTAATAACATCATAAGACAGGGAACATCTATTCAGTCTTCCTCTCTATGTCTCACAGGGACACTACCACAGACACTGTCATTGACCATCCAGATGCCCTCAGATCTCATCTATAAATTCTGTTCTTTGCTTCTCATGGTTGATACCTGCAATCATCTCCATAGATTTGTCATTTAGTCCTGGAACTCCTTCTCCCTCAGCAGGAGAGAGCTGGAAGTGCCTGAGAGTTACATCCACTCAGGTGTAAACGACTTATTGATAGGGCAATCTGAAATCTTAACTCTCTTTCTAGAAGTTGGAAGAACTCTAAGATGTGATTTATGATGCAGAATTCACTATGAAATCAGGCTGGGGCTGGGAATGATTCTGAATTCTTTATCCTTCCCCATCTTGCTTGCCCCTCTGCTCACCAGTTACTTTTTTATTTTTAAAGTATTTATTTAAATTCCAGTTAGTTAAAAGTGTAATATTTGTTTCAGGTATACAATATAGTGATTCATCACTCTGTACAACACTTTGCCCTCATCACAGCAAGTGCTGCCCTTAATCTTCATCACATATTTAACCCATCCTCTCACCCATCTCCCCTCTGGTAACTATCAGTTTGTTCTCTCTAGTTAAGTCTGTTTCTGGGTTGGCCTCTCTCTCTCTCTCTCACCCCCTCCCCAAGCACTTCTTTAAGAAATTAGTTGCATATGGGTTCATGTCTCAAGGGCTTCTTACTGGAAACCTAACCTAGCAGTATTTCAGTGTTTCATTTGTCTACTTCAATCATTAGTAAGGTCACACTGAACTCTGGTTATCCAAATGCCAAGACAGCTGTGTCCTCACCTCAAAGAATTCAGTGTCTCAGAATCTTCAAAACCCTGTCTGCTCAGGCCCAAACCCTTAAAAGTCCACTTTGAAAAACTATGTTATTTAAGACATTGACATAAGCAAATGGGTTTCTATGATATTGACTAGTACAAATTTTACTTTGTTCTTGTTTTTTGAGTTATTTCAACAATTTAGTAAATTTGAATATGGACTGTTGATTAGGTAATATTGCTGTACCAAATTAAATTTCCTGATTTGAAAATTTGAAAACAGAAATTTTATAAAAAAATGTTCTTGTTTTTAGAAAATACATACCAAAGAATGTAGACAATATGGTCATCATTTCCCAAATTATTTTCAAATATTTCAGAAAAATTGATATTTCTCTATCTCTATTTATCTATATAACTCTTGATATTGATGTAATACAAGTGTTGACATACAAAAATGTATCAAAAGACAAAATTATAAAGAATACAGAACAAATGTAAATAGTCGATAAATGCTAGTGGAAAGCATAGGAAAATTTATTGAGTTATTTTAAAGTTTTTTCTTAGTTTGAAATTATTTTAAATCAAAAAGTAACAGAAGTTTAAACATCAACTTTTAAGATATTAATAGGGGAAGTTCTGATAATGTCAAATTTAGTGTTTCTTCACTTACAAACACTGGAATTCTGGACTTCCTTTGTGATGTGTACAGATTACATAGTTAAGTTTTGAGTGACACTTGTTCACATATTTTTTCAAAAGAAGCCTTCATTCCCCAAATGTATTTCAAATGGAGAATACTTAAATATATGTTGACTTAATATAAAAATTCATGGATGAAAATGAAGAACTAAAAAAATCATGGTAGCAATTCCAATAGTGAGTACAGCCTCCCTTTTATATTTACAGAAATCATCCCTTTTAGTTAAACTTAGTTTCACTTTGGTATTTTAGCAGCTTTTCTCAAGTGTAAAATTTTGCTCTTTTTGTTTCAAAATTGACTATATATTTAAAGGAAAGTAAATGTTTTTGGTAGTTCAAGATGTAGAGACCAAAATAGATCCCTTTAAAAATGGTTGTGTGTACAGCTATGGAACCTAGAAGGGAAACAGAGTCTAGGATAACTAGGATAATGGGACTTATTCTACATTTAATCTGAACTGACACTACCTTCCCTGGTAACACAAAGGTCAATTTTTCTAAAATAAACCATGTTCTTATCTTCATTTTCTCTAAAATATGATTTACTATACATTTTTATTTTTTTTTGTCTGAAAGCATACATTATGTGAATATTAAAAAAAATAATTGCTCTTTTCTAAACTACTCTCAGGAAATGGTTAGAAATTCTTTTTTAATTACTTTGTCAAAAGTCACTATAACTAAGTGTTTTAAGTACTTTTCTATTTCAAAACACTTGCCATATTTTATGTAATAATACATACACATGTGCATTGCTTAAATCAAGACTAAAAGATACATTTTAAATAGCAAAGTTAAATTTATAGATGTTTTAAAATGATATAAAAATGGATAACATTTAATTATTGCTGAGTACATGATTATATGTGACCCATCCTTTTAATCAGTGACTTTAAACCCTTGCTTTGGCCACCTTTCTCTAGTATTTATAACCACTTCCTCTGCACCCAATTCAAGCTGTTATTTCTGGATTTGCCTCAGCGTCTGAAAGGCACAGACTGCATCCTAGTTCTTATGCTTTCTGTTATGAGTTGAATATGTAACCGCAAATTTCATATTGGGAAGTCCTAACTCCTAGTACCTCAGACTTTATTTGGAAATAAGGTCAGGGCAAATACAATGAGTTGAGATGAAGTCATCCTGTAAAAGGTGTGTCCCTAATCCAATTTGATTGATGTCCTTATAAAAAGGAGAGATTTGGACACAGATAAGATACAGGGAAATACATGAAGACTGTAGTTATACTGCCACAAGCCAAGGAATGACCAGAAGATAAAAGAGAGTTCTGAAACAGATCCCTCTCTAGTGTCTTGAGAAAGGAGCATACCTGCTGACACTCTGATCTCAGACTTCTAGTCTCCAGAAATTGTGAGAAAATTAATTTCTGTTGTTTAAGCCACCAAGTGTTTGGTAGTTACCAATGTTAATACTAATACTAATACTGGTAATCTTGTGTTGTATTCATCCATTTGGACATAATTTTCTGGTTTGAGTTTAAATGATTTGCCCTAGAAAATATTAATAATCATGTATCACCCTTAATTGCCATAACAACAAATAACAGAATATCTGGTATCCCTAGGTAAAGTCCTAGGCAAGTGGACTTTTAAGAGGTTGTGATCTCTAAATATTACAAAACCTGGACAATTAGTTTCTCTTATAAGCAAGAAGGTACTAACTACTTCATTAAAGTTTTTCGGTCCTTTATCATCTTGTTTGTTTTACTCATACTTATTTTATAACCCCTTTTGATGAAGGTCTCTGAGGAGGATTTCTATATTTCTTGCATCTGTGTTATGCTAGACTTTGTGCTACATGCTTCTAAATGCTTTTTATTTTGGTTAAAGAAAGTCAACAATCTGCTGAGAGAACATGGTTAGTTACTGCTTGAAGGGGCACAAGAGTGAAAGGCTGGCAGGAGAAATTGGTGCAGGAAGATGGGTACTGATAATCGTATGAAACTGAAATGAAAAACTTAGGTCTACACATAATGTAAATGTTAAGGCGTGGAGCAATAAAGGTAATTTTAAACAGGAGAAAATGAATTAGATGGCAGTCAGAATGGCTTGGGATGAATCTTAGGTCTTCTCACTCTAAGATTTTCTTTTCTTTTTCTTTTCTTTTCTTTTCTTTTCTTTTCTTTTCTTTTCTTTTCTTTTTCTTTTCTTTCTTTTCTTTTCTTTTTTTTTTAAGCAGATATAATGCAATATAATTCAGAATGAATCAATTTACCTACTTAAGGGCAGCCCTGGTGGCTCAGCGGTTTAGCACTGCCTTCAGCCCAGGACCTGATCCTGGAGACCTGGGATGGAGTCCTGTGTCGGGCTCCCTGCATGGAGCCTGCTTCTCCCTCTGCCTGTGTCTCTGCCTCTCTCTCTCTCTCTCTGTCTCTCATTAATAAATAAATTTTTAAAAATTACCTACTTAAAATTACAATTAATTTTTTTAATATGTTCACAGCATAGCACAACTAGCCTCACAATCTAATTTTAGAACATTTTCATCTCCCCTACAAAAACCATATCCATTACCAACTACTCTCCAAATTCTCTACGCACCTGCCCTAGTGAAGCACTAAACTATTTCCTGTTTCTATGTGTTGGCCTATTTGGGACATTTCCTAAATGTATTCATATGGTATGTGGCCTTTCAGACTGGCTTTTTTCTTTCTTTTTTTTTAAATTATTTTAAATATTTTAAAATATTTTATTTATTTATTCATGAGAGACACGGAGAGAGAGAGGCAGAGACACAGGCAGAGGGAGAAGCAGGCTCCCTACTGGGAGCCAGATGCAGGACTCAGTCCCAGGACCCTGGGATCATTACCTGACCCGAAGATAGATGCTCAATCACTGAGCCACCCAGGTGTCCCGAGACTGGATTCTTTCACTTATAGCACAATATTTTCAAAGTTTATTCATGTTAGAGCATGTATCAGTACTTCAGTCGTTCTATTGCTGAATGGTGAACCATTGTATGGACTGACATTTGTTTATCCACTCACTAGTAATAAACATTTGAATTGTTTCTACTTCTTGGCTATTAGGAAAAATGTTGTCATAAATGCCCATGCCCAAGTTTTTATGTGCACACATGTTTTCATTTCAAGTGGTATATACATAGGAATGGAATTGCTGGGTCATAGGGTAACTGCATTTAACAGCTGGAGCAGATTCATTATACCTTCCCACTGGCAGGGTATAAAAACTCCCATTTCATTCTTTCTTTCTTTTTATTTTTTTCTTCCAAGTTTTTATTTAAAATTCAGTTAGTTAACATACAGTGTAATATTAGTTTCAGGTATAGGATTTAGTAATTCATCAGTTGCATATAACACACAGTGTTAATCACCGCAAGCACCCTCTTTAATACCCACTACCCATTTAACCCATCCACCCCCCCATCCTCCCTCCAGCAACCCTCAGTGTATTCTCTATGGTTAAGAGTCTGTTTTATGATCGACCTCTATGCTCATCTGTTATGTGTGAAATTAAATACGTGTGAAATCAAACGTATTTACCTTTCTCTGACTGACCTATTTTTAATGATTTGCCTCTATTTCCCCCCATGTTCATCTGCTACGTTTCTTAAATCCCACATATGTGTGAAATCATATGGTATTGGCCTTTCTCTAACTGATGTATTTTACTATATCTAGTTGGTGTTAGTACTCTCTACCTCCAACCACGTCATTGCAAATGGCAAGATTTCATTCCTTGTGATAACTGAGTAATACTCCATTGTGTATGTGTGCAGGTATATATAAAAGATATATATATATATATATATACACACACACACACACACACACAGGTTTTTAAAAAGATTTTATTTATTTATTCACGAGGGACACAGAGAGGGAGGCAGAGACGTAGGCAGAGGGAGTAGTAGGTTCCCCGCAGCGAGCTCGATGCAGGACTCAATCCCAAGCCCCCAGGATCACATCTGAGCCAAAGGCAGATGCTCAACTGCTGAGACCCCACACCACTTCTTCATTCATTCATCACTCCATAGACATTTAGGCTCTTTCCATAATTTGACTATTGTTGATAGTGTTGCTGTAAAAATTGGGGATAATGCAGCTATAAACATGTATTCCTTTGAATCAGTATTGCCCTAGATTTTTGGTAAATACCTAATTGGGCAATTGCTGGGTCATAGGATAGTTCCATTTTTAACTTTTTGAGGAACCTCCATACTGTTTTCCAGAATGGCTGCACCACTTTGCATTTCCATCAAGAGTGTAAGAGGGTTCCCCTTCCTCCACAGCCTGGCCAATGTCTATTGTTTCCTGTGTTGTTAATTTTAACCATTCTGACATGTGTGAGGTGATAGATATCTCATTGTAGTCTTGATTTGTAGTTCCTAGTGATGAGTGATGTTAATCATCTTTTTTATGTGTCTGTAGCTATCTCTATGTCTTCTTTGGAAAAATACCTATTCATGTCTCCTGCTCATTTTTTAACAGGATTACTTGTTTGGGGGATGTTGAGTTTGATAAATTCTCTATAGATTTTGGATACTAATCCTTTATCATTTGCAAATATGTTCTCCCATTCTGCAGGCTGCCATTTAGTTTTGTTGATTGCTTCCTTCACTGTGCAGAGCTTTTAATCTTGATGAAGTCCCATTGGTTCATTTTTGCTTTTGTTTTGCTTTCCTCAAGTGATGAATCTGGTAACAAGCTGCTATGGCTTATGTCAAAGAGATTACTGCCTGTGTTCTCTTCTAGAATTTTGATGGATTCCTGTCTCATATATGTGTCTTTCATCCAATTTGAATTTATTTTTGTGAATGATATAAGAAAGGAGTCCAGTTTCATTCTTCTGCAAGTTGCTGTTCATTTTTCCCATCACCATTTTTTTTTTATAATTTTTTTTTAATTTTATTTATTTATGATAGTCACAGAGAGAGAGAGAGAGAGAGAGAGAGAGAGACAGAGACACAGGCAGAGGGAGAAGCAGGCTCCATGCACCGGGAGCCCGACGTGGGATTCGATCCCGGGTCTCCAGGATCGCGCCCTGGGCCAAAGGCAGGCGCCAAACCGCTGCGCCACCCAGGGATCCCCCATCACCATTTTTTAAAGATTTTATTTATTTATTCATGAGAGACACACACACACACACACAGAGAGAGAGAGAGAGAGAGAGAGAGAGAGAGAGAGAGGCAGAGACACAGGCAGAGGGAGAAGCACGCTCCATGCAGGGAGCCTGATGTGGGACTCTATCCCCCGGACTCCAGGACCACACCCTGGGCTGAAGGTGGCGTTAAACCGCTGAGCCACCCTGGCTCCCCTGTTGGGAGATTTCTGATTACTGGTTCAATTTCTTTGTTAGTTATGGGTCTGTTCAAATTTTCTGTTTCTTCCTGTTTCAGTTTTCATAGTTTATAGTAGTTTCTAAGAAATTATGCATTAAGATTAATCTGTTGGCACATAGTTTCATAGTATTTTCTCATAATTGTTTGTATTTCTGTGGAGTTGGTTGTGATTTCTCCTTCTTATTTGTGATTTTACCTCTGGTCTTTTTTCTTTTTGATGAGTCTGACTAGCAGTTTTATCAACTTTATTAATTTTTCTCAAAGAACCAATTCCTGGTTTTATTGCTTTAATATACTGGTTTTGCTTGTTTTTTTTTTTCTATATCATTTATTTCTGCTCTAATTTTTATAATTTTCCTTCTTCTGCTGACTTTAGGCTTCAATTGTTCTTTTTCTAGCTCCTTTCAGTGTAAGATTACCTTGTTTATCTGAGATTTTTCTTGCTTCTTGAGATAGACCTGTGTTGCTATCTGTACTTTCCCTCTTCCGACTGCTTCTGCTGCATTCCCAACGGTGTTTCCACCCCCCCCCTTTAAAAAAAAAATCTTTATTTTCTTGATTGACCCATTCATTCTTTAGTAGGATGTTCTTTAACATCCATGTATTTGTGATCTTTCCAATATTTTTCTTGTGGTTAACTTCAAGTTACATAGCCTTGTGATCAGAAAGTATGCATGGTATGATATGAATATTTTTGTACTTGCTGAGGCTTGATTTGTGACCTAGTATGTGATCTATTCTGGGTAATGGCCCATGTGCACTTGAAAAGAATGTGTATTTTACTGCTTTAGGATGAAATGTTCTGAATATATCTATTAAGTCCACCTGGTCCAGTGTGTCCTTTAAAGCTACTGGTTCCTTGTTGATTTTCTGCTTAGATGATCTGTCCATCGGTGTAAATGAATGTTCAAGACTTGAATACAATACTATCATTGTATTATCATCAATGTGTTCCTTAATGTTTGTTATTAATAGTTTTATGTGTCTACAATTGTTAGATTATCTTGTTGGACAGACCCCTTTATTATGATGTAGTGTCCTTCTTCATCTCTTATTACAGTTTTTGGTTTAAAATCTAGTTTGTCTGATACAAATATTGTTACTTTGGCTTTCTTTAGACATCAATTTGCATGATAAATGGTTCTACAACACTTCCTTTCAATCTGCAGGTATCTTTAAGTCTAAAATGTCTCTTGTAGGGTCTTTTTTTTTTTTTAATCCATTTGACACCCTATGTCTTTTGATTGGAACATTGAGTCCATTTACATTCAGAGTAATTATTGATAGATATGAATTTGGTGCCATTGTATTACTTGTTTTGTTGTTGTTTCTGGAGATTTTCTTTGTTCCTTTCTAGTCTTTGTCACTTTTGGTCTTTTCTTTCCCCTCAAACAATCCCCTTTAATCTTCCTTGCAGGGCTGGCTATGTCATCGCAAACTCCCATAGTTTTTGTTTGTCTGGGAAACTCTTTATTTATCTTTCTATTCTGAATGATAGCCTTGCTGGATAGAGTATTCTTGGCTGCAAATTTTTCCCATTCAGCATTTTGAATATATCCTGCCACATGCTTCTGGCTTGCCAAGTGTTTGTGGAGAGATCAGCTGCTAACTTTATTTGTCTCCTCTTACAAGTTAGGGACTTCTTTGGTCTCATCTGCTCTTAGGATTTTTTTCTTTATTTCTTTATTCTGCAAATTTAACTATGGTATGTCTTGGTGATGCCTGTTTTATTTTATTTTGATGCGAATTTTCTGTGCCTCCTGGATTTGGAAGTGTCTTCTGTAATCTGAGTTAGGGAATTTTCACCTATAATTTCCTCAAATAAACCTTCTGTCCCCTTTTCTCTCTCTTCTGGGACTCCTTTGACATGAATGTTAAAACTCCCATTTCCCTGCATCCTTGTCAATACTTGTTATTATTGTCCTTTCAATTATAGTATTATAGTAAAAGTGAAATAATACCTAATTGTGGTTTTAATAAATTACAACTCTCCAAAAACTAAGCGTTAAGCATCTTGTCATGTGCTTATGGTCATTTGTATATATGCTTGGGAGAAATATCTGTTCAAATTATTTTCCCACACTGTAATTGGCTTATCTTTTTATTGTTGAGTTGTGAGAGTTCTTTATATAGTCTGGATTTCAATCCATTATCAGATATAGAAAATGCAGCCATGTTCCAAATAAAGTCAGTACTGTAAGGTAGAACTATGGAGTTCTTCAATCTTATGTCCTCTCTTCTAAATAAACAGTGGAAATCCTCACCTCCTTGGAATAACATGCATATGCTAGCATCCTGGGGAACAGACTTTCTGGTCTTCTAGGGTGTGCCTTCCTGCATGGAAACTTCATCCTATGAGCAAGCTGAGGATGGGTGATCAAGCTACCCATATTTTTGGCCTTCTTTTCCAGGAGTAGAGCTTCTGTACTGCACATGGGAGCTAGGTGAGGGCAAAGGGACCCAGTTCTCTCTGTTTCTTGGAATAGACTTTCTATAATAAGGACTAGGGACAAAGGTGAATGAGAAAACTGGGACTTTGCCCCTCCAGGGGTAAAACTGCAGCACAGTTAGGAGCTGTGGGGAGAGGGAACCACCATTTTCTTGGCTGCCCCTTCTTAGATCAGAGTGACCGAGGTAGAGCTTCCATAGCACAAAGTTGTAAGGAAGAGGATGATGTGTCATACCCTAATGTGTCACAGATTCTTACTGCTCATATGCGAATTTAATAGATTTACTTGAACAAATGTTTCTTTTTTTTTTGAACAAATGTTTCTTCTAATTTATACCATTAGAACAATTTCTGAAGGCATTAAATAATTGCATTCAATATATTGTTTTACCAGTTAAATTGTTGTTTTGCTGAGGAGATAATCCACTGGATCCTTACTCTGACATTCTTCAAGTCCCATTTCTTTACGGCTTTGAACTTCATGGGTTTAATTTGTTTATTTGTTTGTGTTTTAGACCTGAGCTGAGACACTTAACTGACTAACCTACTCAGGTGATTGTGTTTTATCGTTTAAATTATGGTTGTGAAATGGAAATAAAAATGTGATGAGGCCCACAGCCATGAGATTATCTTTGATTTGGAACCAGAGGGCAAGAATGAAGAAAAAAAGTAATTGAAACTTGAAATGATTATGTTGTCTTTTTTTAGTCTTGGAGTGCCTAGGTGTCTTAGTTGGTTAAGCATCTGACTCTTGGTTTTGGCTCAGGTCATGATCTCATGGGCTGTGAAATTGACCCTGCATTAAGCTCCCAGATCAGTGGTCAATCTGCTTGAAGATTCTCTCCCTCTGCTCCTGACTCGACTCATACACACTCTTTCTCTCTAAAATAAATAAATAAACAAATAAATAAATAATAGTAACAAAAAAGGAGAGTCTTGGTGTGCCTAGTTGGTTCAGTTGGTTAAGTGTCTGATTCTTGATCTCAGCTCAGGTATTGATCTCAGAGTGGGGAGTTCAAGCCTAACATTTAAAAAAAAAAGAAAGAAAAAGAAAAGAAGGAAAGAAAATGGAGTCTTACTCTTGGACATAAATGGGTTTTTGCTTAGAAACAAAGATCTATCTAAATGTATTTTTATACATCTACAAAATAGACAAAAACTAATTCATAGAATAAAAAATTTCAGAGCCTGTGTTTCTAAGGAATTCAATTATTCTTAGTATGAATGTTAAATATTAATTTATGGTATAGAAAGCAGTATTTCTGCAAGTTGTATTCCATTGATAAAAACACATTGTTTTTCCATTTATTGATTTAGTTGGTCTAAGGACTGAATATTTTAGCTAATAGGGAATTGGCATTTCTGTATTTTGGTGTTACGTGCATGTGTGCAATATTCTGTTGATATTTATATTACACTATTGATTTTAGTTGGATGACTTAGTATTTTTAGGGCCACTATAACAAATTACCACAAACTGAGTGGCTTAAAAATAACAGAAATTTATTCCCTCACAATTTTAAGGGTTAAAAGTCCAATATCAGGAATCAAAGGGGCCATGCTCTCTCCAGGGATTTTAGGGAATAATGCTTACTTTGACTCTTCTAACTTCTAGTGGTTCTTGGTCTTCCTTGACTTATAAATGAATCACTTTAATCTCTGCATCTGTCTTCACATGAAATTTTTCTCTCTGTGTGTCTGTGTCTGAATTTCCTTTCCCTTATAAGGACATTAGTCATTAGATCTAGGGATCACTCTAATTCAATATAAATTTATCTTAATTTGATTACATCTGCAAGACCCTATTTCCAAATAAGCTCACATTCATAGGTTCCAGTAAACATGACTTTTTAAGGTATATTGTTCAACCATACTACATAGGGCTTGTATGATAACAGCAAGTTATTATTAGTGTGATATGTTATGAGTGGCATTTATCTTGGAATATTAGATAAATTCACTATAATACTTTAAGGGAGCAAATACCTCCCCAAATGGAAAACAAGGATTTGAGTGGTAAGTATTAGCTGTTACTCTCTTTAATTCATTTCTTTGCTTATCAGGGGATTTGGAGACATGGTAGTGAGGTAAAAGAATTCTGCTTAATGAAATATTTTGGAGGGAGCTAAACTCAGCCTGCAATATCATGAAAGAGGAGGGGGCAAGGAAAGATCCATGCATTTAAGTATCCTGGTGGAAGGACTTTGTTCTCCTGATCTGTGAAAGTAAACTCTTTTTATGTGAGTTATTATATCCTTTTAATTGTAGTTCTTTCACTCATAAGTTATAAATTCTTGATAAATGTAGTTGCCTAGTGTCAACCAGTACAAGTACTGATAGGAGTCCTAGAGCTCAAAAAGTATATACTACTGTGGGTACTAAAGGGCAAACCCTGAGATAACTTGGACCAGAGACTATAGAAAGTGACCTCTAAATAAGCATGGTTAAGTTCTTGCAGGGGAGAACCCACAAGGCAGAGATCTTGGTAGGTGATTAATGAACAGGTGTTTTTTTTTTTTTTTATTCTGTGGCAATTGCTAAACTTGCCACACCTACAGCATACTCTCATTTATTATTTAGTATTCCTAATATTGCTGTCTCTTCTACTAAACATGAGCAACACTACAATTCTGCTGACTTTCTGTCATAGGAAAATCAATAACTTGTGTAGTGAGCTCTGAAGGGTCTACTAACTCTTCTGCTTACATTCTCTTTGGTCTACTCATATGGGAGTTTTAAGTAATTTCATAGGGATCTAGGAGTTCAAAAAATAAATTATAATACTTTTGCTCTATAATTTACCTCTTCATAAATATGAAAAATAACTATAGTGACTGCCTTTTTGGATAATTATGTACTCAAAACTGTACAAATGGTAAGCCAATGGTAGCAATGAAATATATTAAGTTATTTAATTTCTTTGATGTTTTGCTTGCTTGGTGTTCTCTGAGCTTCTTGGATTTGTGGTTTTCAACTCTGATTCAATAGTATTATATTGTAGCCTGGTTGGTGTGCTGGTAAAATGTGGGGAAGGGAAGATATTCTATAATTTGATGAAATCTCAGGCTTTTTGCATCCTGTCTTCTGTCTGTGATTTCAACAATTGTTTCTCAAGTGGTAGAGTTTTTTTTTTTTTCCTCAATTGTCTCTTACTCTCTTCTGTATCATCAGTGATCCAAATATATCTTCTTGAAGCCATGATTCCTGTGGAACATTTTTCCCTCATCAGGTAAGACAGGAAGATTAGATGGATCCGGAATGAGACAATTCCCTCCCTCAACTTGGAGACATCTATAGCAATTTTTTTTTTCCTACTGAAGACTTGGACTTTTTATAGAGAAGACTCTGGGAATATTTAACAGTGATTTATCTTTTCCTTTCAGTGGCAGAGCCATGAAAGGATCCTTCCTGCATCTTCACTGGGGGGACCAGTGACAATCTTCACATGAGGACCCAGTGGAGGAGTTCCTGGAGATTAAAACCATAAATATGTTTGGGCTCTTCTAAAAATATGGCTCCAGAATTTTCTCACTCTCATGCTAGGCCACACTGAGTCACTAGCAGGATTTCATAATTACTGTTTAAGTTTCCCTACCAGTTACTGAATCCAGAAGTTTCTATTTTAGGTAAACAGATCTTAGCTGTGTCTCTCTGGATATATTAGTAAATCTCTCTAGATTTTAGGTTAGCAGTTTGCCCTGGATCTCAGTTCTCTTATTAGTTCAAAAAAGGTATTGCTTTTAAATTTGTGTTAAAAATATTTGTTTTTGTTATGTTTCATTTTTGTAAAGACATGAGTAATGACTTTCCCTCATTAAATGTGAAGGCTGAAATACGAGGGTTTTTTTAAAATTAAAAAAATATATATTTAAAAAATAATTTCAGGGGCACCTGAGTGGCTCAGTGGTTGAGTATCTGCCTTTGGCTTAAATGGCGATCCCAGGGTCCTGGGTCCCACATTGGATCCCATCCCTGCAGGGAGCCTGCTTCTCCCTCTGCCTATGTCTCTCTCTCTTTCTCATAATAAATAAATAAAATCTTAAAAAAATAAAATAAAAAAATAATTTCAGTCACGAGTTGCAAAATAGATCTGTGTGACTATCACAATAATTAGTATACAGAACTTCCATCACCACAGAGAAACCCCCAATGTTACCACTGTCTTCCACTTAGTGCTAACCACTATAATTCATTTTGAGAGTGTTACATAAATAAAATCATGTAGCATGCAATCTTTGAAAATTTTTTTACTTAGCATAATGCTTTTGAGATCCATCCAAATAGTTACATGTGTTAATAGTTTGTTGCTTTTTATTGCTGAGTAGTATTCCATTGTATGAATGCCTGACTTTGTTCATATCCTCATAAAAGAGCATTTGTATTATTTTTAGTTCTTCATTATTACAAGTAAAACTGTTATGAACATGTACATGAAGAAATGAAAACATATTCATTTTTTATAACTATGCTAACACACATTACTAAGCTATATGGAAAGTATGTTTAACTTTAAGAATATGCTAAATTGCTTTCTGGAGTGGCTGTAACATTCCTACCAGGGAGTCTGAGATCCCTGGTAGGAATTGTTCGACATCTTCACTAGTACTTGGTGCTGCCCATAAGGTTTTAGTTTTTTTTTTTCTTTTTTCTTTTTTCTTTTTTCTTTTTTTTTTTTTTTACCCTTCTTTTAGAGTGTAGTGATATCTCATTATGGCTTTAATTTATATATTTGGTGTATTTTCTGTTTTGGGGGTTGGGTTTTGAATATTCATCTAACTTTAAGTGACCTGATAACCTCTCTCTCTCTCTCTCTCTCTCTCTCTCTCTCTCTTTCTCTTTTTTTTTTCAGATTTTAATTTATTTATTTCAGAGAGAGAGAGAGAGAGCCACTGAGAAAGAGCATGAATGAGGAGAACTGCAGAGGGAGAAGCGGGCTCCCCATTCAGCAGGGGATGCGGGGGCTTGATCCCAGGATTCCAGGATCATGACCTGAGCTGAAAGCAGATTATCAACGGACTGAGCCACCTAGGTGACCTGTTGATGCCTCTCCTATTTCAAATGTACTGTTCAGCTGGTCTAGTAAATCCTTTATTTCAATTTTTGTCCTTTGCACCTCCATAATTTCCACTTGACACTTTTTTATCATTTCAATTTTCAATTGACATTTCTAATTTGACTGAGTTTTTATCATCATATTCCTCTTGAATTCTTTGAATATATTACCCATTAGCTATTTAAACATATGTATCCCCAAGATTTTTCTTTGAAATCTAATCCCACACAGAGTTTCTTTGTATTACCTGATTTCTTTTTTTTTCTTAATAGTGTGGGTCACAATTTGATACTTCTATGCATGTCTACTTCAATTTGGCTGAAAATCAGATATTTAGATAATATACTACAGCAAATGTGGATTATATTTTCTTTTTCTGAGTTTTGTTTGGTTTAGTAACCTGAAATAAAATTTAGTCTTTGATATCTCTGCCTAATTCCTTTTCTTGTTGTTTTTGTCTCCTCCTCTTCTTCATTTTGTTTATATTTATCTTTGAGCCTAGTTCCTTAGGTCTTTTTCACAGGCATAGCTTAATGCCAAGCCAATGATTTGAATAGAAGTTGTACTCCAATACTTCAAGTGTGTAAGTCTTCCAAACTCTGCTGACTGATCTGTGTATTGGTGAGGGAATAAATGGAAAGTTGTGGTCATTTCTCAAGTTTCTTCTGTTTTCACATTTTTGCCAGACTCTTTAGTCTCTAGGAACTTGCATAGTTTCTTTGTCATCGAGTGATGTGTGGAGAACTTATGTCAGGACTTCCTCTACTGTGCCAATTCCACGGCCTCCTTAGGAATGATCTATCACTTGCCTCAAAGTAAGCCTGAAAACTTAGGTTAGCAAATCTACTATTTTATTCTGTCCATTCCCAATTGTTATCATGTGAAACCACACTTTTTTTGTCTCACTCTCTGCCCTGAATTAAAATCACCTTCTCAGGAAGTAAAGCTACTATTTTTCATGGCTAGCACAAGGTCGGTAAAAGCTCCGGTTCTCATCAACTACTATGGGTGGCAATATAAACAATAGGTCTAGGTAAGGAGGCACAGATATTGGTGCCTCCTAACAAATTCTAGAAGGTTTTTGAGAACAAATTCTTCTCCATTTGTTGTCTGATATTGATGAGTTTCCAAATCCCTGAAATGATTGTTTTTGAGAATTGTGTCCAGTTTTGAAATTTTTACTTGTGAAAGGGAGTTGCGATTTTCATGACACCATTAGCGCCAGAACTAATATTTTATTCTTTGGTACCCAAATATATTTTGTACAACACCAAAATGTCAAAATAATAATTGTTATTCAGACTCTGAAAGGTAAGTAAATCACATAAACACTACTTCCTTTTATCCTTCCACAACACTTGAAATATATTACAGTCATGTTGTTAATCCCATATTCTGGTTGAAGAAATTGAAATTAAGGCAGATTTAATGATTCTTCTACTTGTGATTATACAATGATTATATTTCAGAGCTATCACTTAAACCTGGGTAAGTTGTCTTCTCCTGGTATGTACTATTATTTGAAATTAACTTAATCTTAAGAGAACTTAGGGCAGAGACTATGTCCCACTTGAGATTTTATTTCCACTTATGAGGAATTCAATGTATATATACTTGTAGATACAGATAGAATTTTATTTTATAAACAGGAAATTGATCTGAATATTTAGTTCAAGGAACAAATGAACTTTTATCTATTTTGGCATTCTTATAAATGTCCATCTATTGCATGTTTCTTATTAAACATTCCCTCAGTTTCAACAGGAGATTCAACTTGAAATCCACCCCCCCCCCCAGTTCACTTCTTACTTAGGATCTAATTGATCATCTTTCTCTAGGATCCTTGTCACCTCTTTTTTTTTTCCCTCAACCTCTTTTACATACGTATGTTTAGTGTTGTCATATGTTTAATACTAGTTTGTCAAAAGAAACTAGATTGTTATAATGATATTATTTTAGATGTATATTTTATTTTGGTGGTTTATCTGTATATGATCATCTAACATGCCATCACCTTAAAATTGAATCTATTAACACACACATATACCTTTATATTCTAAAGCTATGGCTATGCCATTTTAATGTTTTTTGCCTATTAGACACTACATTTTTTTTTAAATTACGGCTTACTATTTTATTGATTAAATGAGTTCCTAAGAACTCTTTCATGATACGATTTTGATATTCTCCTATATTGGTATTTCAAACAAATGCAACCCTGGTCACCTGAAATCTAAAGAAGAATAAGGTTAAATTATGCTATGTTTTGGGTAACGGAAGAATGAAGATATTCTGAGCAATTAGAGTTGTCAGCACTTCAAAACAATTATTTGGAAAATAGAAGAGACCTTGGGCGCTAGTTCATCTGGATGTTAATGGGTATGGTGGTTTGAAAGGGGAATTAGTGTGTGTTTTGAAGCTAATTAAGGCACAGTTGTTAAATGTCACATCTGTTGTTAATAAAGCATATGGTTTTAAGATTTAATCTTGCACAGATCTGGCATTTTAACCAATATCTGCTTATCTTTGGATCAGAGATGATGTGATCCTTTTGTGGTTTATTGGAATTCAATATTCAGGGTTAGATTTCAAAAGAGAACCTTTAGAATATTTTAGAGGAAATTTTCAAATTATGATATATTCTATGACTCAAAAATAATATTATTTGTGTCTTAATTAAAAATTATAATGTAAAATAATAGTATAAGAATTAGAAAATATTTCAATCATTGTATAAGTAGATATTCTAGGCAAAGAATTAGGGATCACTTTAATTGCAGCATTTATAATTTTTATTATTGATGAATATTATTTTTTATCCTCATGTATCTATTTAACATGGATTTCACTTTACAGTGTCTTGGCTTTCAAGTACATGAGAATTAACAATATGAATCTCACACAATATGAAATGCATAACATTTCAGTTGAAATATATAAACATTATAAAAGTTTTCCTGAAAATTTTAATTGAAGGTCTATTTTAGGGCAACACAATTTATGTTCAATTAATACTATCTTTCATTGTAAAAAGATAATTTATCTTATTTTCATGTCTACAATCTAGAAAGGTAAAACAAGGAGGAAATTACAATCCTCTACTTGACCTCTTTTCACATCTAATTTGAGAGCATTGTTTCTGTGGAGATAACAGTCTCCATGGTTACTGGTTACACAGACTTTTAAAATGTTTTAACAATGTTGTAGGGACCCACAGGGCTGTTGCTTTGCATTTCAGCAAATAAGAACATTGGTCCTCTGAGACTGCACCTCTGAAATAATAAGTGTGGATTAGATGAAGTTCACTGTAATGTTAATAACATATCTGTGGCTTATAAATGTATTTATATGAGGGGAATATCCAGCATATATGGAATATCCTCCTACAATTACCCAAAACCATAATTTGTCAAAGTAAATGCCTAATAATAGGTAGAGTTGGATTCAAGTGTCTGGATGGATCAATGTCGCCAACTGTTCAAATAACATAAAGACAACTCTCTATTTGGGGATTCAGTCTTGTTATCTTTGAATATGGCAGGAAATGTCATAATCGCAGGGGAAGCAGAGATGTCATTTAAAAAAACAGATGGTATTTTACAGAGAATAAACATTTATACAAATAGTCTAAAAAGCCTCAGTTAAATGAATACAACTGTATGTTTTCTTTCAGTAATTTTTTGAAGACAACAACAGGAGAAGGAGGAGGAGGTAAAGCATTTACACATTTTGACATCTTGACCATTTAATCCACTATGATTTTTTTCCTAAAATGATCTATTTCTCAAGATGCCAGTCCTATATGCATATATTTATATGCCATATAAATGTATAAAAGGTAATTCTACATGTTTGCCGTTATTAAGCATTGTGGGTTTTTTTCCAGCCATATAAAATATTCTAAAGATTTTAACTGTATAAGTCATGTAAGTGATTAGTACATAAAAATGTATCTTTCATTCCCCTTCAGTATAGTTGACTTGTGAAATCCTGAGCATTTCATGTTAATAAGAAGCCAGAAATTATTCAATTTTAATATACTCTTTTTTTTTAGTTTGACACATTTTAGTCAATTCATTTGGACTACCTACTGACTGTATCTGTATTACAATGATAGACCACAGAAACAAACTGAAAGAAATAGAGCATGGAAGTAATCCTCTGGA
Source organism: Nyctereutes procyonoides (assembly GCF_905146905.1). Taxonomy (NCBI): domain Eukaryota; kingdom Metazoa; phylum Chordata; class Mammalia; order Carnivora; family Canidae; genus Nyctereutes; species Nyctereutes procyonoides. The sequence goes on along the minus strand of NW_026575142.1, from coordinate 60,369,392 downwards.
GTGTTGGTATTTTGTTTGAGAAGATTTATTCTATGCTCTGTTTCACCCATCCTCAGAGTCAGTCATGTTAATTCAAGAGCTTTGTGTTGCAGACTTAAAAAAAAATGTTTTCTCTATTAAAATTTAGCTACTTTAATCCCAAAGTTTGGTCCTGGCTTCTTTTTCCTCCTTTCTAAAATTTATAGTCATATTTTAATATAAATTGTTTCATAAGGAAATATCAATGAAACCAATTTAAAATTATTTTGACTATATTTTTAATGTCTTAAACACATAAATATTAAAGGAAAAGAGCAAATCAACAAACACCTTTAACTCGCTGAAAGGTATTATCACAGTTTCATGTGTATGCTGTTTTATATTTTGTATTGGAGACGCGAAAATTATTATCTGACCTATGATATGTTCTTAAGAAGGAATTAAGTAGGAATTAAAAATTGTGCCCATCCAAGTATTTATTTTGTAAAAAACAAAAACTCCTATCTACAATTAAAATTATACAAAAAATATAAAATATGCAGAATTAAAAAAAAACAAATCTATGCATATTCACTCTTGCACAACTTAAAAGGACTTCCATCATCTTTTCCATGTGTTCTTTACTATGTACTTGGAAGATATTGTCATTTTCTTGTTGTTCTCATTAACATATCAGTAAAACTAATTAGGCTAGATTTTAGAGAAAAGGACAATGTGATATACCAGATTTACCATGTAAATACATCTGAGTCAATGAAACTGTGAAGTGACATTGCATTTATCTGAAAATGTATAAAATAAACAGAAAATGTTTAAACCATAAAGACCATATTACACTAATGATTATTTATGATTCTTAACCTACAATGTTATATAGATTAATCTATAGAAGGTAAGATTATAAACTATTTCAAAGGGTCTTTATTCATAATTTTAATTTTTAAAACTTAATTTAATTTCTTAAAAGTTTTTGGAACTCTATCAGAGATGTTTGTGCAGAATTACCCATCTCAAGTATATGTCAATAACAAAAGAACAAATATCTGAAATATCCACTTATCTACCTATGATATTTTGGTGAGGTCATTTGGTTTCTCTTTAAGATGACATGAAATCTACAGCTAGAAGATTCTAAAAAAAAATGTGATTTGCCAAAAACGATATACTACATAAATATTAGTTGTTGCTACTGCTGTAGTTTTACTAAGCTCAGGAAGAAATACTCTCTGGATCAGAAAGAAAGGAACTTAAATCTACTTAGTGTAGACAATGAGCCAGAATTTTACCAGATGATTTATAATTGTTTTGCAGGGACTTTTTCCTGTTCTCATATTATCAATTCTTTCATATTTGTCATATTTTCTTTTGTTCATTATTTTTTATTATCTTTCCTTATGCCCTTCTTTATCTTTTATTTTCATGTTTTCCCTCACCTTTTTTCTTTCTTTTCCTGTTTTTTTTTAATAACTAACCATCTGAGGATATATGTGAGAACTATTAAATTTATAGTAGGAATCTAAGCCACTAATAAGTTTGGATTTGATAGATCCTCTAGCCTTTCCCATAAATTCTATTAGCATGGGTACAAACTAAGCAAATATGCCCTTCTTCATAAGTCCTATAAGACTTCACACATGTTCTTCATAAGAACACACAATGTGCTAAATATATTTTTGCTTATATATTATATGTCTTGGTAAATTTCCCAATACCAATAGTTTGCAAATAAGTGTTATTGCTTCGGATTTTCTATTAACTAGATCTCAACTTTGGACAAAACGTATCACATTAGTGAGACTGCTCATTTTAATATAATAATATGGTTGGGATAAATATTTTCTAATGTATGTTAATGTTTTACATAGTTGTTATTCTCTATGATTTCGGTAGAAGACATCTATAAAACTGAGTCCAACTTATAGTGGAGAAATCAGGCATTGGGATGCAAATTTATAAATAGATAAAAATATAGAATGTAATCCAAAGTTTAGATACAAGGCTTATATTCTTCCTGTATTGTTATACCATCTAGTAATCCACATATTCAAATAATTTCACATGTTAACAATAATGTCTCGTTTTTCCTAATATTTCACACAAGCTTTTTCCATATTAATGTATCTATTACGTGTTAGACAAGATTGTGTCTGATGGACATAGGATTATTAAAAAGTCATGAGGTATTCATTCATTTATTCATTTACTCAAAAGATATTTGAATTGTACTATGTTCCTGGCACTGTGAGAAGCACTAGTAATAGGACAAACAATATAGGTCTCCACAAGCATGGAGAGTAATTAATAAAGAATAAGTTATAATGTGCTTAAAAATGGCCTGAAGATGATGTTATGATAGAGGATGAGAGGGAAGGATTCTTGGACAACGTGTTTATTGAGGAGCTGCCTGCTAATGATGGACATGATTCAGTAAAGAGAAAACTCCAATACCCTATGGTAATTATCTTGAGCAATGAACAGGCATAGTCTATCATGAGCACACAGAATAAAAGTGTTCTCTGGCACAGAGCTGGAGATTGAAGCAAGGAAGGCTTCCTGGATGAGATAAGACATGAACAACAACAACAAAAAAAGACATGAACAAAATTCTGTGGTCTAAGCCCATATTTACAGGATAGAGAGAAGGTAGGAAAGAGTAGGAATAAAGGGATCCAAAAGCAACAAGTTTATGGAAAGAGAGCCATGATAAGAGACTGAATTCATTAGGAATCATAGTTATTCATATTTTGGCAAGTTTAGGTTGCTCATTATGATTTTCTTCTATCATGACATACATAGGACTGCCTCCACTTTTATGTAATTACAACATAAAAGCTTCATTTTACTTTTTAATATAGTCTTAAGCAGTAGAAACACATTTTCCATCTTATTTGTTAGTACTGTGCCATTTGAATCATTCCTATCTCAGGATAGTGTTGATAATTCTGTTTCTGGGCCAATATCAGTATGTTTGAATCAGTCAAAGGAGTCAGGTCAACAGCCTCTATTCCTGCATTTCTGTACTGATACTTTCTTAATCCCAAGCACTTACAACTTGTGGCACAGATTTAGATAGCTACTCTCAAAGGCTTTAGCTATAAATTCTCTTTTGAACTGGTTCTGTCATTAATCACATAGGATATGTGCTGTTTTGCTTCTTTTAAACAATATAACTGAGAACTTCATGGTGTCAGATAAGCTAAAGACAAACTGATTTTTATTTTTCTTCATTTATTTGCCAGAAAAAAAGCCTGTTTCTTAATAAAATATTACTAAAAATGAAAGCTCCAAAGAAAGGTAAATGTCACTATAGCAAGACAATAGAATTTTATTCTTATATAAATCACCCAAAGTTCATATGATGCCTTCTCTATGCCATCTATTAGTGACATCAATAATGTCATCCTGGGGATCTGAAGGACATACAGGGATGAAATAACTTCATTTTAAATAAAAATTGTATTTCTTAAATACAACAAATATACTAATCCTCATAATTACTATAGTATGTAATATATTTCAAGTATTTAAAAATCTACCTTATTGAAATATGATTTACAAAAAGCTTAATTTTAAGTCTATAGCATGAATTGTCTAGTTTAATTTAAAATTTTGATTGGACATTTTGATGCCTTTTGACAAGTATACACCTATATGACCACCATCATAACCAAAATATAGACGATGGTGATGCTGTAACCATAATTTTCACAGATCTTATCATTGAAAGTCAGATGGATCTCTGCTAAAGAGGTCATGCTATTGATATTTAATGTAACATGCAACTAATTAAAATGCAATTAATATGTAATAACAATATTATGTAAGATCTCTGAGGGCACATATTTTTGTCAGATTTTTTCAATGCCATACATTCCAGTGACATTTCAGCAACATTAGATTTATGTTGAATAGATGAGCTAGGAATAAATTGCTTACCTGAATGACTATTTTTTATTACTATTTGTAGTGTTTCAAATTCCTTACCACCTTCAATTATAATAATACAAAACTAATTTTCATCCAATTTCCCTGTACTCAAATTTTCATTTGATTATGTTGTAGACTTACATTTTGCAATGAGGAATAATATATATCAGTAATAATAAAATGTTGTGATATATTAGCTCTTATAAAAACATATAATTTAACCTAAATTTTATCCTCTCTAAATGTTACCCCTCTAACCTCAGTATCATTTTCTTTTTTAAAAAATATTTTATTTATTTATTCATAGAGACAGAGAAAGGGAGAGGCAGAGACACAGGCAGAGGGAGAAGCAGGCTCCATGCAGGGAGCCCGACATGGAACTCCATCCAGGGTCTCCAGGATCACGCCCTGGGTTGCAGGCGGCGCCAGACCGCTGTGCCACCAGGGCTGCCCCTCAGTATCATTTTCTTAAAGATATTATTTATCTAACTAATCAGAGCAATTTCATTTGATAAACTACATAATTCTCACACCATCCGTTCAGTTTTATGATGGTAATGGATACACCAGTTTATATGATTACTGCAAACTATTATTATTTAGAAACATTGAAAACAGGTGGTCATTAAAAACAACAACAACAACAACAGTAACCCAAATTGAGATTATTGACCCGATAACTTTTTAGCAAACAGTAAAACCTGCTAGATTGCTAAGCAAACTTTACATTCAGACATAAGCAATTGTCTTTGGCGACAGTAACATATTAACAAGCAATGATCCAAACTGTTCTTAACTCTACAAAAAGAGTCCTTTCATTCCTGGACGGTTGCAGTTCTCCATAACAACAGTAATTTTCAGTGCCTGGAAAATCTATTTGACATACTAGGGCCAGGAGTTGTTATTACCAGTAACAGCAGGTGCTTCTAATTTCATGACAGCAGAAAAGGTCTCACCGATTATGATTATTATAAAATTTTCGACAATAGATATTTTCATTCTTTAGCAACACCATTCTCCTCATAAAATAGCTTATTGTATTCTTTGATACCATTCTTCTTATGAAATTGCATACTCTTTCTTTCCTACAGCAAATGTTCTGGATAGTTCTCTTCCATTCACCCTTGGCCCTTCTCACAAGGTTTGGCTTTTCTAACGGCTATGCCATTGCTCAGCTCTATCACAACAGATGCTGCTTCTTTTTCAGCTTCTACACCACTTATAGCCAAGTTCAAATGTTCACCTGGCAGCCTTCAGCTTTTCATGCTATGCTATGTATTCATTTCAGTGGAGGGTATGCCTGGCCAAGATACTTTGCAACAGGAAACAAAATGAAAAAGTATCATCAGCAAAATTAACAAAAGAGCATAATTATGGGTTAAATATGTACTAAATGGCTACCCTGCAATGGTAATGAATGATATCTTCTTCTCTGAAAGAAAAACAAATAAAGGCAAATAAACCAACCGAACTACAGTAGCAGATGGTTTCAAAAATCATGAAAGAAAATAATTTCTTTTAGACTGAAGTACAATCCAATCCTTTTAGAAACCGTACCCCTGGGGTTTGGGAATAATTTTAGTAGTTTTTTAAAGATCGCTCTATAGTCCTCAGTCAGGTACAACCCGATTTAGAGGCATCCAGCAATTGCAGTTAAACTTCACTGCACTGGGAAATCTCTTTGGGAACACAGGTGTTTCCAGCATTCACTTTAAAAGTATATTCAACTAAAGAGATGAGTCATAGATCTAAAACTTCTATCTTTACTTCATGGTTATAAAGGATGTCATACAGAGTTGATCAGGCTAATGAATAAAAAGAGTATTGATGGTCACAGCAAAGCTGTGTTCCACAACAATGACATAATGTTCCACAACAATGACAAGAGCAACAATTACAAAAATATTAGTCCAGACATTTTGCTGAGTAAGTTATACATCTTCCAAATGTATATGAAATATACAGAAAGACATGAAGGCATTAGTTTGTTTGCTTTAATGTATGTTTTCACATTCCAAATACCATAGAAGAGAGAACGAAATGCTGGTCTTTTATTCCTATGTCTATTTCTTTCATCAATTATTGCTAATATATCTATGTTTCATTATCACTTATGATGATGAACAGTTATAATTAATTACAAAGTATAACATATATTTATTTAAAAAATTATTTATTCATTTGAGAGAGAGAAATAGAGCAAGAGAATAGGGCAGGGGCAGAGGGAGAGAAATCCTCAAGCAGACTTCCCACCCAGGGCAGGCCCAACCCGGGGCTCAGTCCCGGGACCCTGAGCTCATGACCTGAGCCACAATCAAGAGTTGGATTTTTTTTTTTTAAGAGTTGGATTCTTAGCCTACTGAACCAACATGATGCCCCCCAAAACTATATATATATATATATATATATATATGTTTTTTTTTAATTTAAAGACCTAGTTACTGAGGTGCCTGGATGGTTCAGTGGGTTAAGCATCTGCCTTTGGCTCAGGTCATAATCCCAGGACCATGGGATCTAGCAATGCATCATCCTCCCTACTCAGCAGGGAATCTGCATCTGTCTCTCCCTCTGCCTGTTGCTCCACTGACTCGGGCTGTCTCCCTCTTTGCCAAATAAATAAATAAAATCTTAAAAAAAATAAAGACCTAGGTACTTACTATAGTTTATCTTACTTTGTTTTTGAGAGAGAAAGTGCATGTGCACATGTGTGTGTGTTGGGGGTGCTGTGGGGAGAGGCAGTGGGAGAAGGAGAGAGAGAATCTTAAGTAGGTTGCACACCCAGCACCCAGCCCAATAAAGTCCTCAATCTCATGACCCTGAGATCATGAACTGAAACAAATTCAAGAGTTAGACTCTTAACCTACTAAACCACCCAGGCACCCCTTTCTTACTTTTATGAAAAACAAAAACAGAAAAACAAAAAACAAACAAAAAATCCCATGGACTTCCTGCTAGGAGAAATGCAAAAATAATATAAATAATCCAGAGTTAAGAGTAACGTACAAAATGAAAAACTTTACTTCATAGTAAGAAATATGCTGGGGGTGGGGGGAAGCCTATAAAACAATAAAATTGGCCAAATGAATATTAAGATTTCCTATAAAGACAATTAAGAGTGGGCACCGAGGTGGCTCAGTTGGGTAAGTGGCTGATTCTTGATTTCCCCTCAGGTCATGATCTCAGGGTCCTGGGATTGAGTCACACAGATCTCCGTCCTCAGCAGGGAGTCAGCTTGAGATTCTCCCTCTCCCTCTGCCCCTCCTTCTGCTCTGTACCTCACTCTCTTTCTCTCTCTTTCACAAATGAGTAAAAAAAATCTTTAGAAAAAATTGAGAGTGTGATTATTATGGTCAAAATATTTCTACCTACCACCTGTAGTTTAAAAGAAAGTACATGATTGTAGGACCTCATGTGTACTTAGAGCAGAGTTTCACAAGAAGTACTGAGTATATCTTTGAGTGAATAAATGTACAGTGTATAAGCACTTAAAAATTAGGTAGCCCATTATTTGTTCATTAAAGAAAAAGTTATGCCTGATAATTGGTATTTCATTTTAGATAGGGTCATTGATTATAAAGTAGCTTGCAAACAGACAGGAGAACCTCAAGCTAGAAAATAGTACAATTAACTAGATTCAATCTTTGAGCAGATCCAATTAAAGCTTTAATCTGGACAAACTTTGCTTGTAATATTCACTGGTGGCCTTTTTTGACAGTTTCCTATTAAATTGTTTTACCTTATTGTAGGTGATAATATAAAGGGTAGGATGATCAAATATGTGATTAGTATAGAGTAAGGAGAAGTTATTAGGTAGACTGGTAGATTTATGTGTAAGGTTTTTTAATAGGCTAAAGTAATAGAAAAAAGATTAATCTTGAGATAAAGTTTATGAATTTAATTTATGAAAACTTAGTCATACAGATTAAATATGGAGAACTGGCTTATTATAAAGTCATGTGAGAAGTATTAGTAAAAATTTAGTTGAATAAAAGCCAAATAAGCAGTATTTTGTTAATGCAAGATAAACCTAATGTAATATTGTTTTTTCTTCATCAGTTTATAATGCCTATTACTTACATATGTATATATGACACTGACATGGACATATACTATTGATAGAAGTGTGCATATGATTTCTTCGTCTTCCACATGGCATTCAATTTGACACTATTTGTCATGTTATTTAGATTTCACAACTGTCCTGTTTAAGAAGTATATGATATGTTCAAGAGAGATTTCCAGGAAAAAAACGAGTTTATTTTTTCCAAATATATTTCTGATTATCTCATTTTATATTTATAGAAATGCCTAATTAGATAACTCTAATCCAGGCCAACCCAAATCATGGCTAAGATATAGTAGAACTTAATTTGAGGGTGTTTCAGTATATTAACAAATACTTTATTTTAACTTACTGTGTGTTGAGTGGGTGTTGAAATTATATTTAAACACTTCTCAAATTACGTTTTCAAAATGTCTAATTTAATTCTAGTGTAAAAATGATATACACAAGAAAGCGATAGGGATATATTGCTGTATATATTTGTGTGAATGTTTTTATGGTCTCTGAATTGTATGCCATGGATAAGTCTAGATAGAATCCTATAAGCTGAATCATAGTATCCAATTAAATATGTTTTTTTATATAAATTTTTATTTATTTACGATAGTCACACACAGAGAGAGAGAGAGAGAGAGGCAGAGACACAGGCAGAGGGAGAAGCAGGCTCCATGCACCGGGAGCCCGACGTGGGATTCGATCCCGGGTCTTCAGGATCGTGCCCTGGGCGAAAGGCAGGCGCCAAACCGCTGCGCCACCCAGGGATCCCTTAAATATGTTAAATAAGAAATATTCGTTTTAAATATTTAAGTCTAACTTTTAGTTCCAGAGAATCATTAAATACAGTTTCAAAAATACAGCTGGTAATTGATTAACTCTAATAATGGTTCTGAGTTCTTTCCTTTCTATTGGTACAAAAGGTTTTTAAAGTCTATATATGTCTACTATCCTTCATGAATAATTCTCTCATTTTCTTTTTTAAATTTTTCTTAAAATCTAGTTGACATGCAGTGTAACATTGGTTTCAAGTGTACAATATAGTGATTCAATACTTCCACACATCACTTGGTGCTCATCACAAGTGTCCTCCTTAATCCCCATCACCTATCTCACCCATCCCCTGCCCAACTCCCCTCAGGCAGCCATCAGTTTTTTCTCTATAGTTAAGAGTATGTTTCTTGGTTTGCCTCCTTCTCTTTGTTCTTTTCTCTTTTGCTTGTTTGTTTTGTTTCTTAAATTCACACAAGTGAGATCATATGGCATTTGTCTTTCTCTGATTTACTTCACTTTGTGTTGTACATTCTATCTCCATACATATTGCAAATGGCAGGATTTCTTTTCTTTTTTTTTTATGATTGAGTGTTTGACTTTCCTCCTTCCATAACTGTGAATGAGGGAAATGTAGAGGTCTGAGGATTGAATTATAGAACACTAGAACACTCCAGTGTTGGGAACTAGGGAGAATCAGCAGACGAGAAAGAAAGGCACCCAGTAAATTAGAAGTTAAACCAGGAGAGTGTAATATTCTATTAGCTAAGAAAAGAGCTTCAAGGGGAAAAGACTGAATTACTATTTCAAATGCTGCTAAATCTAGTTAGATACAGAATGGGAATTAATCAATAGGCACAGAAAAAAATGGAGATTAGTTTTAGTGGAATGACAAACACCAATTCTTGATCTTTAAGAAAGAATGAGTATGAAAAGAGAAATGAGGTAACTCTGGAAGCGGGCTTTTTTTTTTTAGGTTTTATTTAAATACCAGTTAGTTAACATACAGTGTAATATTAATTTCAAGAGTAGACTTTAGTGATTCAACACTAGAAGTGGGCTTTTTAAAGGGAAAATGTCAAAACATGTTTGTAAGCTGATCCTATTGATCAAGGAAGCAGAGAGAGAATTCATAATGTAGGAGAGAGGTGAAAATTGCTGGGGTATTGCATTAAGAAAAAAAGTTTTGAATCTTTGAATGCAAAAAAAAATGTTTTGGATAAGAACTTGGACTATTCACCCAAACTAATAAATGTGAAGTTAGACATGAAAGTATATAGAAGTAAATTGTTAGATACAGTAGTAATTGAGAAAATTTCCTTCTAATTCTTTCTTTTATTCCACATTGGAGAATAAGAAACAAAATTTTCAGCTGAGCCACAGGTGAAAAGAGATGATGGAAATTTGAAGAAAGGAAAAAATAAAAAAGAAGGTATAAACTTATCTTGAAGAGTAGGGTGGGAAAAGACTAGGAAACTGTCATGATAGTAAGGCAGTATCAACTTTTGAATCTGGTGATTTTAGGTTTAAAGGGTTACCATTCAACAGGCTCCTGTGTTTATTATCTCTAGCCATGTTCAGCTTCAGGAATTCATGTGATGAGTAGACAGCACTAGATTCAAACACATTCATGGCAGGAAAAACACAGGAAAATGGCATGTTGAATTGAATTTAAGTCATTACTGCAAATTCACTTTCCAAGACTGTAAAACAAAAAATGTAGATTTTAAAAAAAAGATTTTATTTATTCATTAGAGAGAGAGAAAGAGAGAGAGAGAGAGAGAGAGAGAGAGAGAGAGAGAGGCAGAGACACAGGCAGAGGGAAAAGCAGGCTCCATGCAGGGAGCCCAACATGGGACTGGATCCCTGGACTCCAGGAACAAGCCCTGGGCTGAAGGTGGCGCAAAACCGCTGAGCCACCTGGGCTGCCCTGTAGATTTTTTTTTTTTAAAGGACCAAACTTTAATATTTCAAAGACATCTCAAGTGAGTTACAGAAGCTTCCACTCATGCCACACAGGAAGAGTCAAGAATTCTGAAAGTTGAAGCAGTACCTCTTTGTATACATAATATATTAAAGCAGGTCAAAAAGTGCAAAAAGGGAGGCATTCAGCAGAGCAAAAACAAACAACAGGCTAATTGTCTTAACAGAAGCTCCTTCTAAAACTCAGTCAGGGTTATTTTCATTTTGCTTTGCTCTATCATGACACATGGAGTATGAAATATTAGGGATTCAGTTCATACAGTGCAGAAGGAAGGAAAGAGGGAAGGAAGGAAGGAAGGAAGGAAGGAAGGAAGGAAGGAAGGAAGGAAGAATTTGACAGTTCTAAGTACCTACTGGGTAGTTAAATAAATGTAGAATAAATTCTCACTCCAAAACTATTCTGGGAACACGGATATTTTATTTAAATGCCTTCAGTATAAGTTCCTTTGGTCATTGATTTTAATTTTAAGTTTGAATTGAAAATGCAATGAGATGATAATATGAAATATTTAGCATGCTTTTGCTGAGATTAAATGATCAATTCTTTAAAGTTTATTACAATTATGACTATTTCATGTTTTTCTAATTACCTCCAATCTTATTTATACCTTTGCTGTATGTTCTCTCAATCATCAAATAATCTGCACTACAGAATTGCCTGATTAACATTTGACCCATGATTTTATGATATACCATTAGCTGCCCCTTGCTCTTTTGACATCTAGCTAAATTCATCTTGGTGACATTCAGATGCTATTTCCTAATAGAATAACAAAGGTCAGAGGACTCTTTCCTAACTTAGCCATTCTGAAATACGAAATGTTTCTAAAAGAAATTAATTTCTCAACAAATACTTAGTTGTATTTTTCCTGCACATTTTAAATGCATATATTATTACACAAGTTTATTCACTGTCATCTTACACAGATCTTTCACTTTTGCATATTCTATAAGAAATTTATAAGACTAATTTCAAATGTAAAATCACATAAAATCATTCACTAAAATTTTCAAAGTAAATATCAGTAAACTTGTCATTAATTTAGAGACAAACCAATTTACCTGTAAGTTAATAAAAATATGTGTGTGAGTCTACCAGCTGAAAGTGACATTTGTAGATATTGCCAGAAGATATTATATTAATTTTAATTAAAATTATTTTCATATTGCAGAATATTTTGAAAAATCTGAATAACAACAGGATAGTTGCTGACTTAAAGTTAAATGTCACTTGATTTTTTTTTGGAACTTATGAGGCTGAATAAAATTTATTTTATTTCCTTTTTATTCACAGGAATACTCTAAGCCACTGATGCCCTGTGATCTTCCCAGGGGATTCCATTTTATTAGTCCTGTCCTAAGCCAGCATCGCATCTAAGAGTGCTACTGAGGACCATCTGCTGCTTGCTCCAGAGTACTGTGAGAGGAAGCACAGTACCCCCAAGCTCTGGTACTTGAGGCAGATACTGGCAAAGGACTTTGTTCTGGAAGAGGAGGAAAGAAAGCAATAGGAGGATGATAAAAAGCAGGCAGCTTCAGGCTAGATTTATCCTCATCAACAGAGTTGAGCACTATGGGTCAGATGAGGAGAGTTAGGTCTTTCATCTGATCCCCTTGAAAAACCAAAGTAGATTAAAGCAAGTATACCTACAGGGTCAGGCATGCACATAATATTATTTCTGGGACAAGAGACATCCATTTTTCCTTTAAAAAAATCCGTATCTCTGTTCCCAGATGCTTACAGTAATTTTCAGTGAAAAATATAAGGACTTTTAAAGACACTATGTTAAAAATAAAAAGCTTAACCTTAAAATTCCCCATTTCTAAAACAACCTATTTTAATTAGAAGGGGATGGAGGGTGTTGTTGCCAAAAACTGGAAATGAAAGGATTATGTGCAATGGGAGAGATAAGCCACCTGGGAAAGGTCTCTGTGTGCTGCACAATGTTGCTTAGATCGCACTTGTTTATTTCATGTCTATGTTGACAAAAAGGTTTAGGTCCGGCCCAATTGCACTGAGGCTCAGCCTTATGACAGCTCTGTCTAGAAGTATCTCCCAAGTAATTAAAACTATAATAAAGTGTCACCCTTGTGAAAATCTATAATGTTTACAAACTCTTTCTCCTGAGGGTACTTAAAATACTTTATTAATTATGCAATTAAGACTGACAATTCTGAAATTAAGAAACACTTGTATGTACTTCAAAAGCATTAGGAAAATATTATTCTGGGTATTTTCTGATTTCCCTTAAAACTTTGTCTTCGAAGATTTTTCTCTTTTGGTGACCGTGGCAATGGTCTTGACATACAACCTTTCACTGTGAAATGAGGAGGGCTGACCTGGCTGAGCTTCCTTAAAAGAAAGGACAGGCAGGTTCCCTTCTTCTACTTTTACTTTTCTAACTATTAATTTTAGATAACTGAGTGTTGAAGAGGAAGGGAGCAGAGGAATGTAGGAAAGTCTGGTTGGCTTAAATGCTTACGTTCAGTGATTTGCTTGGCTTATAGGACTGCTTTCTGGTGCAGTACTTGTGGTTTGTTCCTTTTCTTGCATACACTCAAGTGACAGGTGTCAAAGAGAATCACATCTGAAATAGTTAAACAAGCAAGGAAAGCTATTTGAGATTCTTCCAATAGTGGAACTCAGCTCTTCTGAAACAACAGGCCAAGGGAATTTTAAATGCATGGAAAAGTACAGGAACAGGGTAGAGGGTAGGTTGGTCAATCTGATACAGCCATGGGTTTGCAAAGTGTTGCTTATTGAAGTTAGGCCCCTACCCTCCCACAGAGACCAGGGAAAGAGGCTGTATCCTTAGATGATTGCATTTCAAAGGGATGGCTCCCAGGACCTCAAGAAAGACATTCTTGGATTATAAAACAAGAGACTGAGATAATTACATTTCAGAGGAACACAGAAAGAATTTGCAATTCCAAGTTTTCTAAAGCAAATGCTCTAAGAAAAGGGAGACCTGTGGTTTAGCCAGAAAGAAGCCTGTCTTAACCTTTAGTCAAGCTGAGGAGAACTTTCAGGCCATTGTAGCCAGAGGCTTAGCTTGGGACACATTAGCATTTTAGGTCTGAGCAAAAGGGTCACTGACCTAGGTCTTATGCTTAAGAAAACTCCATTCAGGCCTATATAGCTCTAAACCTTCCATAGCTTGAAGAGCACCCTGGAGCTGACACCTCTTCTAGTCTATGTTCTGGATACCTGGTACCTGGTTTCCTACCCAAACAGCTCCAAGTTCTGGTCCAAAGCCTGCATAACACTACTAGGGATTGCATGATGCTACCTGAGTCCACATTCTTAAGTGTATGTGGTGGCAAAAACATGACTATTTTTAGGAATGTGGATGGAGCTTGGATGCATAGGCTTGGGTGCTCATGTATGGTTTTGGTATTTGTAAAAGTTGTAAACACACAACAAAAAAAATGATATGAATATGTGATAACAATCCTAGGTGGACCTCAAAGCCTAAGATATTTATGATCTGATCCAATACGGAAAAGATTTGCTGACCTCTAGTCGTTTTGTTTATTTAGCACTTCCTTGGTGGTGATATTTTTTAGACATGAGTATGTGATAACAAAATTTTCATACTTTTTGCCATTTTCATATCTGCATACTCATGATCTACCCTAGATTGTGTTTTTCCTGTGATATTCTAGGTTTTTTTTTTTTTTTTCTTTCCATAGTCTTGACCAGGCAAGGCCATTTACCACTATCCAGGAATGTGTATATATTTTACCTCAGGCCACTTCTAAAGTGGATGATGGGATGCACTGCTCTCAGCTCTGCCCAATAGGATGATTTTCCCTGTGTCTTTCAGGACCATCTCTGGATGTGCTTATGAGGCCGTTGCTGTGCATTTTGAGTTTACCCATACCTAGCAAGCCAAGTCATCCAGAACCTAGCTCAGGCTTTTCTTCCACCCTGAGCTGGTCAGATGGAACACCCCAGGTGGCACTTGGGTGCACTTGTGTGGAGGTCTTGACTACCAGCTCACACAGCTTAATCGTGCCCTCTGGTCCTGTTCATACTTGATCCTGGTTGTAACACTTCCATCTGCTGCTGGCTTGTTAGACACTGATTTGGCAGGTCATTAGTAGCCAGTGCATAATGGGTAATTCTGACACATGTTCATTTGGTGTCCATGGTTAAATTAAACATTTCATCTACAACGATCATGATCTACAACGATCATGCAGTTATTTGTGAGGTCTCTCTTGTTTCTAAGAAACTGGAGTGATTCCTCAAAGTTTCTGTGTCTTTTGTGACCTTTATGTTTCTGAAGAACACAGGTCATTTATATTGTAGGATGTTCCTCACTGATGTTTCTTCATGATTAGATTTAGGTTGTGCAGTTTAGGCTGGAATAGTATTAATGTGATGTGTCCTTCTCAGTGTATCATATCAAGAGGTAACTGATACCAATTTGTCCCAAAGTTGGTGATGTTTAATACAATCACTTGGTTAAGATTTGCCATCATCATTCTTTAGCACTTCCTTACTTTCTCTACACCTGCCTCAGCATTAGATTCAGTACATTCTTAAAGAAGCAAAAAAAGAGGAAGAAGAAGAAGAAGAAGGAAGAAGAAGAAGAAGAAGAAGAAGAAGAAGAAGAAGAAGAAGAAGAAGAAGAAGAAGAAGAAGAAGAAGAAAAAGGAAGAAGCCTTGTTTCCTTTTAGCGTGAGGTGGTATTTGGAGACCAAAATCTGCATACTAAGTATGGCCGAGAATATCTTAGGTCCTTGATTTTAGACCCTCTTATCAGAAAAATTCAAAAAATAAATAAAACATGAGTTCTGAAATTTTACTCTAGTTATACATTAAGAAGTTAGTCTGCAGGGATCCCTGGGTGGCGCAGTGGTTTGGCGCCTGCCTTTGACCCAGGGCGCGATCCTGGAGACCCGGGATCGAATCCCACGTCGGGCTCCTGGTGCATGGAGCCTGCTTCTCCCTCTGCCTGTGTCTCTGCCTCTCTCTCTCTCATTCTATGTGACTATCATAAATAAATAAAAATTAAAAAAAATAAGTTAGTCTGCAGAAGTTCATAGAAACAGGCAAAAGACACAGAATTATCAGATCAGAGACTTTATTCTGCAGGGCACAGAGGCATCAGGAGCTTCATGCTCCCATCTGCTTCAGTTGTCCCCAAACTCTATAGGGATAATTTGGTGATGAGTCCATGTAGATGTTGTCCACACAGTTAAGTTTTGTCACAAATGAGGAAATATGACCTGAGGAAACTCCCACTATTATAATGGAGTTGCTAGCAAATCTGCCCAAACTGCCCTGGAATGAGACTTTACTACTCTGATCGGAAGCATATCTGCTCTCTGTCTCAGAGGGAGTCAGGGAGGTAATGTTTGTCTATCCAAACTGGATACTATAAGAACACTTTTGGGAAGCTATCTGGAACAAATACTTTCAATCCTTTTACTCAAAAAATCAGCAAAAACAGAGGAGACTCATGGAGAATTGCCTCCCACCAAGTGTGTGTGTGTGTGTGTGTGTGTGTGCACTCATGCATGCACACATGTGTGTCGTGAGTTCATATGGATAACTCTGATTCGAGTCTATACATTCTAATCTTCTTTCCATATTTCTCTTTTTTCTTCCCTATTATTTTTCCATGTAGTAGTATTATCTTAATGCCTTGAGTATACAGAAAATACTGTCATGTTTTCCAGCTTTATACTGCAGAAAAAGTAAAGATACTAAATACAATTCAATGTTTTTATAGTTATTTATAAAGTAATATTTATGTACTTTCACTGTATACATCTTAAATGTACAATTTCATGTTCAATGAGTACATACCTTTGTACTTCATACAATGTTAATATATAGAACATTTCCATCACTCCAGAAAGTTCTCTTGAAACCATTCTTAATCAACCACTTCATCTTCTGCTATGTTTATCATATGATGTGTGTGTCTGCTTTAGAACTTCATATAAAAACGAATAATATGTATATTTATTATATGACTTTTTCACTAATTTCTGTGATATTCATCCAAATTACTGTATGCATTAGAAGTTTGTTGACTGACATTTTATTTCCTTGTGTGGAAAAACCTAGTATGATTATCCATTCTCCTACAGGTGGACATTTGGATCATTTCTGGGTTTGGGTTTTTTTGTTATTGCTTCGGTTTTTTGTTTTGTTTTTGTTTTTTGGATATCTAAACAATGCTGCAATGAGCATTCATGCATGGGTCTTTTTGTAGACATATGTTTTATTTGTCCAGAGTAAAATCTTAAGAGTGGAACTGTACTTAACAAAGATATCTTATTTCTTGTTATTTTCATCTTACTCAATTTTTAGATTTCTTTTTGACTTTTCCTTCAAACTTTTAAAATTCATATAATTCAAGAGAATGACAGGTAAACATCATATATACATTTATATAAAAATTTGCTGTGAATAGAGAAATAAATAATTATGTGGGGAAGAAATGCCAACTAATTACAAATAAAATAATCAGGAAAGGCAATGTGGAGTAGTTGGCTTTTGGAGACATGTCTTGATGGGCAGTAGAGGTTTTTATGAATTTGGGGAAATGTGGTTCAAGGGCTTTCCATGCTTCAGTAACAGGATAAATAAAAGTTTGGGACATGTAAGGCCACAGTACATTTAAAAAGAAGGCATAGTTTAGGGCAGGAATGCATGATGCAAAAGAATGAGGTAATATATAACAATGAAAAGATACATGTAGACTAGATTGGCAGATTTTAAAATATCATTTTCACACTTTCCATGCCTTTATTTCTATAAGCATAGTTGTTTGTTTGTTTTGCCTTTTCCTTTCCTCTTGCTTTTATCTCATATTAAACTAATATTCCTAAGGAATAATCTATACCTTCACAAAGAAAATGAGCTAATTTCTAGTTTTGAAATATTTTCTAGTCAGATTTGAATAATAATCCCATGCCAATAAGCACTAAATTATGCCATTTATTTTTAATATGTAGATTTCTACCTATACTAATTGCAATACACAAACATGTACATCTCTACTCTATATCCTATCTGCTTAACATATATAAAACATGCTATGGGATTTATATTATTTATAGTATTTTCTACAAAAGTACATGAAAACCAATGCATATGAATATATTCCAAAAGTTTTTTATCCTTGATAACAATGAAATCTTAAGCTTTTAAAAATATTTTGGAACTTTAACTTTGGAAAATATGCTCTTATTAAGTGAGGCTTCTGCTTTTATATTCAGTGTGGCCTAGGAAAGTGCTCCACTTCAAAGTTTTCATAGAACCATATTAAAATATTGTATGGGTAAAGGAGTATTAAGTCCCAAACTGTTTATTTTCTCTCTAAAATCTTTTCAATCTGAATTCTTCATTTATGTTCAATACCTTCCTTGTTTTGTCTTAATTTGTCTCAAACACTGATCATTTTTACCAACCCTTCCAAAGTTAATATTTTGTCCATGTGAATCCTGTAATGTCCCTCTATAATATTTTACACATATCTTAATGGAAATATACATATAAATCCATTTCATGCTAAATCAACAAAATGTAAAAAACTCAATTCTTCTTTTTCAACTCTATTTTAAGTTAGTATCCAATTTCTTAAATCCCCTTCTCATCTCCATGTCTTTAGACAATATAAGGTCATACACATTTATGTAAAACTATTTAAATAGCCATTTTTTTTCATCACACATTTTTACTTGATGGTTTTGTCATATCTCTGTTTAGGTTCATCCATCAATCATTCTCCAGAAGAGAAAACAAACAAAACTATTTGTTAAATTAGTTTATCTAGATAACATGTTGCATCTCTCAACTAATTAAAAGTAGCATGTTACCATAAATAACAATCAGCTAACCATTTTCCATAATGCGAAAAATTTCAAGGTGTCTCATTCACACAGCCTCATAAATGATTCTCTTAGTAATCTTAAATAACCACATTTTCATTTTGAAGAGCAGGATACTAAGAAAAAAAAATGAAAATGCTAAGTGAAAGAAACTTTCCTAAAGCCATTAAAAAGATATATCCACAGTGAATTACTAAACTTTAATTTTAAACACTGGTGAATCTGAAATTGCTACTTTTATGATAGGTTCCTTGCAGGTTTCTATTTCCAGTGACAGCTATACTTCAGTAATCATGTAACTATTTGCTACTGCTATAAAGCTCTTGCTTAGCCAGGATCGCATACTGTTTCAATTTTCTAGCACAAAATCAGATATAATGTTTCTGTTCAGTCATTTACAATACTCCTTTTAAGGGCCATAGGAATCCAAAAGCAGATAGGATTGAAAAAGGTGAAACCAAGACACATATTTTTTTTATTAAAAATAATTTGAAGCAGTTTTAAATCCATTTCTTCTATCATTATGTCTTTTAAAGTTAACTGGCAACATTTCTATACTTTATAGCATAATTAAAGCAGCCACTGAATTATTAAAGGTGATTATGTATAGAACATTTTCTGTTTACCTGCCATATTAATAATATACTAAATAGCAATATAAAAAACACTAGCTGTCTTTTATTTGTGCATCACCGTTTGTGCAAAGCTCAATGTTATTAATTTAAGTGAAACTCAAACGCATGCATACATTTTAATTTTTGAAAACTGACTTGAATAAGTGAAATGAAATAATCTTTAGAAAAACCAATACATGAAACAGCATAGTTTGACAAACTGTTAGGTGACTAGATATGGAGATACATATAAAGAAAGTGGTTTAACCACTGCCCCTAAGACAATCCAGTTAGGTAACCTATAATATAGAGAAAGAGAAAAATTCCAGAGGAGTTTATGCAGACCCTAGGTTGTTCTGGGGGCAGTGTCTAGATGGAAACTCCTCCATGGTCCCAGGACTTGGACCACAGAAATATATGGGGCCACAATTCATGTAGCGTGCTAATGCTCCAGGACAGCTAGTGTTCATTCCTTTGTATGCACACCTTTAACAATCTCTTGACCTCCACAACTGAGTTTAATTTTTTTCCTGTTTGCTTCTTACTTTTTTCTTTCTCCTTTTTTGTTTTGGTTGTTCTTCCATCATCTTTTTTTTTTTTTTAACTCCTTTCCACCTCCTAACTTTGTATAGCTAAATTAACAAGCCCACTATTTGGCTTTCCATATTGTTTTCCCTAGGATGATCTACTGTTGCTCTGATAAGAAATACTTTTTTGTTTGTTTAATGATTTTATTTATTTATTCATGAGAGACACAGAGGAAGAGGCAGAGACATAGGCAGAGTGAGAAGAAGGTTCCCTGTGGGGAACCTGATATGGGCCTGGATCACAGGACCCTAGGATCATGACCTGATTCAAAGGCAGATGCTCAACCACTGAGCAACCCAGGTGTCCCTGATAAGAAATGAATCTTGAGCCTGGTGTGAGTGGTAGGCAGCAGAATTCTGGAAGTATTAGGAAAGGTTTTGTTTTACAGTGTTCTAAATCTTAACCTAGGTCTAGATGGTGGCATCCATCTTTACATTTTAAATTATCTACTCAGTTTCCATTTCTTTCCCCTTTCTCATTTCTACTTTTAAATTTTAAATCATTACTTTTTAGTTCGTAAGAGTCCCCCTGAAGTTCTTCAACTCCCAGCTTTCCAATAATTATTGGCACATATGAACAACACCAACTGCATGAATTTATGTATAGTTATATTATTCTTTTGTCAAATTGCATATTAATAGTAAGTGAATATAATTTTACAAACATTATTTGAAAGATTATGAGAGATAATTAAGCAAACAGATCCTTTTTTTTTCCAGATCCTTTTCTTATATAAAAATATTGTAAAATTCATGGGACCTCGGAGGATGAAAACAATTCTGACCTTGATTTGATAAGAAGATCATGAAAGTTTTCCTCAGGGAGGAGGAAATGACACCAGAGTGGGTAATGATTTGGCAACAGTTAGCATTAATTACTTGAGATCATCGCAGAAAGCTGAAATAATGTGTGCATTGACTTTGGTAGCAAACCTGCAGTGGTACAGAAAACAGTTGGTTCAGTTTCATAAGAGTCAATGGGCAATGATGGGGGTATTGAAATGTTAAACTACTAAAGGCAAGAATTTCCTGGGAGTTCACCTGTTTCTCCATTTATTAGGATGCACTCAATGAAGGAGACATAATAGAAAGAAATGCAGGTTCATGATAGTGGGATAAGAATACTTAATTAGTAAAATAGAGATAATGGATTTGTATAGTTTGGAAAAAAATAACTAAAAGAAGTCAGGAGTTTCATTTCAGTTTTGAGATTTGATCAAGTCATTGAACATCCTAGGATTGCATTTCTTCAACTTTGAAATTGAAGTGGCAGTATCAATACAGTCTGATTGCTTTATAGACACATGATAAGGATTAAAGTATCACATATATAAGCATATTTTTATGTAAAGCTACTAAAAACAATAAACATCATGTGAGAGGAAGGGTTTTCAGTGGCTTAGAACTGGTATGCAGAGCACAGAGAATGCTAATATTTCCTTCTTCTAGCGGATCAATATCCAAACATATTTCACAAATGAATAAAAACCAATATATACAATATATAAGTAAATTAAAGAGATGAGCAGGTGATTCACAACCAAAAAAATAATAAAATGAGGTTTTTAAACATTAAATATTTAACATCACCTACCACTGAAGAATAAAGATTAAAGCATGGGTTTCTTTTTTCATCTACTAAATAAGCAAAATCAGTAAGTTGAAATAATAATAATGAAAGTGTAGACAAGTGAAGACCTACAGTGCATGTGAATGGTGTTAAACAATATAGATCATTTGCATGGCAATCCAAAATTTAATTGCATATGCCTTTCAAGCCAATTCACCATTTAAGGAATTGCACAAGAAACTGTGGACTGTCCTCAGGGAAACTGGGCTAGATTTAGAAGTGGGAGCTTTTCCTTCTCTCTTTATTAAACTTTTACTATGTGCATGTGTCAATTTTATAACAAAATAATATTTTTGAATCAGAAAAAAAGAATAGGTGCTAAATCTAGAATTCCATAATGTAAATTTTGGTTGTTTTATTTTGCTCTTCTTAATAGAATATATGCAGGCCATTCTTTTTTTTTTTAATTTGATCTAATTCACTAGGTGGTTATTTTCTCTGTGAGTCCAGTTCCATTAAATTGAGCTTTATAGACAATCATCTGTCTTCCTACATTTATTACTGGTCATTTTGAATCTCACTGTTGGTTCTGATGAATTTCACCTAAGAGGGAAATAATTCTAGCACTAAGCTTGATTCACCCACCCTCACTCCCCACTCAATAGGAAAAATACCACAGTTTCTGACAAGAAGCAATCATAAGTGATAATATCAGTTGGCTTAATTATCATGACTGTTGCATGCTGTGATGCAAATTAGAGATATCAATTTTAGTAACATGCTGAGTCTATCTTTAGTGATTGTTTACATCTTAAGATGAATCCAGATATCTAAGTATCCATGGATACATGGAAATATAATTTATCAAATACATTTGATGTCTTACCTAAAAATCATTTATAACTTGGCCAATAATTCTAATCACAATCCTTTACTAGCTGTACTATAGACTTTCTAAAATCTAAGTAAAAGAATTGCCCAATAAGTTGCCTTCTTCTAAGTTCCTGGATATTTGTTCTTCTCAAAATTGTTTGAGAGAAATTAGCTATTTTATAGTTTTATTTTCTTTCAATTTTCAGAGAATTCTGTATACATTTTCATCAATGAGCAACACAGGGAAGCCACCGTCATTAAATGGAGAAGTTGAGGAGAACAAGGGCATATATAACTTTTCCTGTCTTCTTAATACAGACCTTGGATACAGATTCTGTGTTTTCAAGTCAATGTTCATTCCAATTCAATTCAGTTATCTATTTATCCTGAAGACAGTGTGTTTGCTTAGAAATGTTAAGATAGGAACGCCTGGCTGGCTCAGTCAGTTGAGCATGAGAGTTTTGGTTTCAGCTCAGGTCATGATCTCATGGGTCCACCTTGGGCTCCATGTTCAATGAAGGAGTCTGCTTGAAGATTCTCCCCCTCTCTGCTTTCTGCTCCCCCCCTAAAATAAATAAATAAATCTTATAAAGGGGGAAATGTTAAGATATATTAAAATGGGATTAATCTGTACTAAGGGCTTTTTTATACTAGATGTTGTCAGTTCCAAGTACATATCCCCTTGGTCATTATTTTTGGGTACATCAGTTGAAATTCCAACTGGTGGCAGCCACATCCCTTTAACTGAAAACCTTTTTTTCTGGCAGCTGGACCCCAATTTGTCCATACAAATGGCAATCCAGAATTGCTGTGGAATTAACACCACACTACCCAAACAATGACTGACAAGAAGTGGTCAATAAATATTCTAGCTACTTTTGGTGACTTATCTGAAGACTTATCTGTGTTCCATACTGGCTTTCCAAATTCCTAGTGGGATTAAACTATATTGCCTCCAATGGTAACTTGCTTATTAATGCAATTTTGTTGGCCATCCTCCCCACTCACCCAATTACAATCTTTCCCTTGTATCGGGGTTTCTAGAGATCATTTCTGAATTAAATTACTCACATCTGATACTTTATTTTTTCACATCTGATACTTTAAAATGAATGCATCAACTATTATACAGAACTGATAAATCATTGAACACTATATCTGAAACTAAGTATGTATTTTATGTTGGCTAATTGAATTTAAAAGTGAATGCATCAAGTTTTAAACTATTTCTGATTCAGGTGCTGAAAATGAATATTATTCAAGAACACTAAGGATTTTGAGAGTGAAATGTTAGTAAAGTGCAAAAGACTGCAAAATATAAGAAATAGTGGAGATAAACAGAGAGGACCCCTTTAATTAGTCCATTCTAACAAATTCATAACTTATTAAGTACCAATATGCTGCAAAGATAACCAGACCATGACCTCAAGAGGAAGAAACCATTGCTTTACACTTCATTTCATATGATTATCACTGCTCCATAATCCTTTGCTTTTCCCTTCGTGAGTCCATATGTAGGAATGAGAATAGTTTCTTGGAGTATTTGAGATTATGGAAAAGAGGAGAATGACTTTACCAACAGAGTAGTACAAGGCATATGCAACATTCTGACTGAAACATGGCCCTAGGCACACCATTTTTTTATAGCGTGATACTTTCATTTAAACACATATTTTCAAACATACCATTTTCCATATTAGATAGTTTGCAATGTTAAAAGCTGATATTCCCTTGCTAAGATACTTTTAATGAGGGACACCTGAGTGGCTCAGTGTTGAGCATCTGCCTTCGGTTTGGGTCATGGTCCCGGGGTCCTGAAATCGATTCCCGGATCAGGCTCCCTGCAGGGGGCCTACTTCTCCCTCTGCCTATGTCTCTGCCTCTCTGTGTCTATCATGAAAAAATAAATAAAATATGCAAAAAAGAAGTAGAGTGTGCATATATATCGTGTGTGTGTATATGTGTGTGTGTATATATATATACTTTTTATAATATATATATTTTTTATATAATATATATATATATTTGCCTGCACACATACACAGTAGAGTATCACTCAGCTATCACAAGTAATGAAATCTTACCATTTGCAATGATGTGGATGGAGCTAGAAAGTATTATGCTAAAGTAAAACACATCAGTCAGAGAAGGGCAAATACCATATGATTTCATACATATGTCGAATTTTCCTGCCAACCTACACCATTTCCTTCCTATATATTTAGCTCATTGAAGTATATGTTACTGGACTTTAAATATCGCAAAGAAAATAATACTAAGCTATACTCTACCTCCCCTCAATACCCATTTCCACTTATTTAAACTAAGTGAACTTTCTTCGATTAGCTATACAAGGAAGTAAGGATCAGTATTCAATTATGACATTTTAATAAAAAAAATACAAAGTAGCATTCAAGAATCTGAAATCCTCTGATGATATTTCAGTTATAGAATTAAGTTTGGGAAACACTGTATTACAAGAAGAAAAGCCATTGAAGATTCTCCTAAGAAACTCTATTTCTCCCAAAAGACTGAAAATAAAAGGCTCTGAAAAACACAAATTGCTAGAAGAACAGATTGCTCTGCACTTTTCTCTATAGAGGTCCACCTTTACACAGGACTGCTCACCCCACTCCCTATTGAGATAGAAAGCAAAGTTATGTGCAATAGTGTTCTCAGTCTTCTAAAGTACAGAATGTTTTTGTCAGAAGCTCCAGGAGGCAATGATGACCTACAATATCCTGCTCTATAGTCCTCTCAGAGTGTTAAACTCCCTATTTTTTAAGAGTCAAGAACCTTGCTTAAGGCTTATCTGGTAGCCTTTGTGGTGGGCATATTATGAAAATAGTAATGTATTTCCAAGGAAAATTACAGAATAGCAAACTGTCTGGAAAAAGTCTTTTTTTTTAATTTTAATTTATTCATGAGAGACAGAGAGAAAGAGAGAGAGGCAGAGACACAGGCAGAGGGAGAAGCAGGCTCCATGCAGGGAGCCTGATGTGGGACTCGATCCCCGGTCTCCAGGATCAGGCCCTGGGCTGAAGGCAGGTGCTAAACCACTGAGCCACCCAGGGATCCCCTGGAAAAAGTCTTTGTAAATTAAAATTCCAAGTGTCATGTGTCAGGCAATCTAAAAAAAAGTGTCCCAGCATGATCAGTACAGTCATGTATACACTAGATAGCCTAAAGATGGGGATGTTCACCATCTGTAATTTGCAAAAGAGGCCACCTAAGGCAAAACTAGTGTGTTAAAGATTTCAAGTTTCACTGGCCTCCCAAAATATGACTGTGGGACATTTGACTGGAAAGGAGACCACTCTCTGGGCTCTTCAATTTTTAATCTGTGAGAGTTGGATTATGGATTATATAGTATATAGGTCTTTAAAAAGTAGTACAAAGATGACTAAACATGAAGATGAGGGAATACAATGTATTTCTATTTAAATTAATAGAGAAAATATTTAAAATGAAAGAGAAAAGAAAACTTTATTCAGTAGAAAGGGAGGAAAGTAAGGAGAGAAAGAGTAGAAATCAAATAAGTAAAAAAAAATAATGATTATTTTACAGCAGATATCTCAACTCCACAATTGATCAATGTACTCAGGCTATTAAAAAGACAAAGTATAAAGTCTGGTAATAGCACTACTCATTTCTGTAAGAATATGAGAAACACCTGGGCAAATGTTGTGATAATTTTCTCTAGCTCATTAGAAAAACATCATTTATCCATACAAGACAACAGATGATACTTTTCTATACACAGGGAAAGTACTTAACAGTAATTATAAGGATGTCTCACTATTATTGTTCAATATTTGATAATTATATTCAGTTTCAAGGACTGAATGAGACTTAGATCCTCATCATTTAGTGAAATTAGGTAACACTAATTAGGGATTTAAGTGAAAAAAAATATAACTAAAGAAGAGTGAAGAAAAACATTCTTTACTGAAGAAATAGAGATTGACTTATAATATAGTATGTTACAGATTTAGCAAATCAAATCTATCCCACTATCTGATTATGCAATCAATTCCAAATTTTTAATTCTTTTATTCTTAACGCATGGACACTTCATTTCTTTCTTCCCTTCTTTCTGATGACTTTTTCTTGAGATATTGGTACAACTCTTTTTCTCTTTTCAGTTTTCCGGTCAGTTTACCTCTTCATAGAAGCCCTTGATATTACATGAAAAACAGGAGCTTACATTTCCTTGCCTTACTCTTTCTTTTTTTTTCTTTGCATAAACTGTCTTCTGGTGTTTGTTAAAATTTTGTTAAGTACTTAATACTCAGACTAGACCAGACATTGGCATACTGTAGCCGTGGACCAAATTTAGCCCACTACCTGTTTCTGTACATAAAGTTTTATTGGCAACAGCCATGTTCATTCATTAAGTAGTGTGTTTGTTTGTTTTGGCTACTATCCTGCTATAACAGCAGAGTTGAATGTTGCAACAGAGACCAAATGGCTCACAAAACCTAAAAGTATTTACTATCTGGCCTCTAGTAGAAGGTTGCTGACTCACTGTCTATACTATGACACACTAATGACAGAAACTTGCTGTTTGTAATCACTGGTGTGTTTCCAAGGCATATGATAGGTCGGTACTTAATTGGTGCTGAAACTGTATTGAAAAATAAATAAATTATTAAATAAATGAGTATACAAATAGGTCTAAAAAAATGCCTGACATGTATAGATACCCAACAAACATTTGTGTAATAAAATGAAATAATTACTAAACTATGAATGTGAGAATCGCAGTTTGCAGAACAGTAGATATAATGATTATATATGTTTATAAAATCTTTAATATATGTATATATAATATATATCTGTATATATTATGCAGAATATATACAGTCTATATGTACAGACTATATATCTATATATACATGTATATATATGTATCTGTCTGTAAAGGCTATGTATATATATAGACGATGTATGTGTACGTACACTCTCTCTATATATGTATATAACTATACATATATTAATACATTAGAATGATTATCTCTGTGCTGCTCATTTTCCATACTTTTTAAAAAACTTCCTTAATGATCATGATTGCTTCAGGAATATAAGAAAACCATAATTTTACCTTAGAGTTATTATATATGTTTATTTTTATTTTTAAAGATTTTATTTATTTATTCATGAGAGACACACAGAGAGAGGCAGACACATAGACGGAGGGACAAGCAGGCTCCTCACAGGGAGTCTGAGGTGGGATCCGATTCCCAGACCCTAGGATCATGCCCTGAGCTGAAGGCAGACACTCAACCGTTGAGCCACCCAGGTGTCCTGAGACATTTTAAAACAACTTTTTTTTCTGGCTTGATTCTAGATTTTTATATATTGACATAACTTAAATACCTAGTATTTTGCTATGCATCTTTGAAAAGGGACTCTTACTATCATTTGGGCTTAGTCTAATTTTTCAGTATCAAATTTTCCCTGTTTTATATAATTTAAGAAGAGTATTAAATTATAGTAGTCTTGTTATTGAGAAAGTTTGCATAATTTTATGGCTCTTCTTGAATGTATTATATTTTTATCTTTAGTAACTTCTAAAATGTGACTGTAGATGAAATCTGGTATTATATTTTAGAAAAGCTTTGTAGAAGAGAGTGAGAAATATGTTTTTCACAGCCCTAAATATATGGAATGGAAGATGTCATTCATTTACCCATTTTCCCCTTTATAATGATTTAAAGGTAATCTTTCCACAAATATTTATATTCCCTTACATTTCGCCAATTGTCCATAGTGTTCAAAAGTCACTGCTTTAAGATGCTCTGAGAATAATGGGAAATAAATATATGTTTGTGTGTGTGTGTATCCATATACATACCTAGGTCCTGCAATAGAGTCCCTCTACCAACTGGGAGAAAGAGAGAAAGGACCACAGAGCATATAGGAAACACCAGGGTTGCAGCAAGAAAAGTTAGGAAGAAGGAAGTTTGAAAGTTAAAAGAGTTAGGAAGAGATTTGAATTACATGTTCAGGGGTTTTATTTCATTTGTAGAGGATAAGAAGAAGTAGAAGGCTTGTAAGGAACATGGCAAGAAAATGAGATTTGTGTTTTTTCCAGAGGACAGAGTATGGAACAAAGTGAAAGAAAGCAGTGGTAAGGACTAGAGTTTGCAATCTATCCAAATACTCTCTCTAGACTGAACAGAATTTAATTTGATCTAAAATAATGATGATTAATAAAAACTGTAAGGAAAAGCTTCATAGAAACATAAAATGCTACCTAATACTTAGGAAAAATGATAGGAGGAAAAACAAAAAGGAGCAAAAACAAGGGTGAGCATGGGAGGATTGGAAAGGCTCCACTCTTCCCAAGTAAGTGGAGCAAATCCTATTCTCTCTCTTTCTCTTTCCCTCTCTCTCTTTCCCCCTCTATCTGCCCGAAGGCTAAAAGTCATAAAACTTCAGAGCTGAAACAAAAAATCTGAGCTTTAAAGTTCTTGCTACATTTAAAAATACCACTAATAAATCCACTACCACTTTAAATTTTTTTGCTTGTTATATTCTTTTTCTTTCATAGTAGAAATAAGGGTCACACTGTTTTTATTCATGTGGATCCACACTTGTGTTTTTTTCTTGTGTTTACTCAGGATGTGAAGTATGTCAACAATAAACATCAGAACAAGACTCAGTTTAAAATTTTATGCAAAATACAGCAGGGTGTACTTTGAATAAATAAATGTTTAAAGTCCAAATGAAGAACAGGCTCTTTTGTAGACCTCATGCTAGATTCAAAAATAAACTTAGAATTTATTTTACTGTAGTGAGAGCCTAATACGCTATTGTCTCCTAAGTTTTAAATAAACAGCTCTAGAACAGATTTAGAGACTGTCATTCATTCGGGATTCCCCTTCACTCAAGACTCCCTGCTTGGGGCTGCTTGTCCAGTAGCCTCATCATTTATGGCTGCTTAGGGTCGGAGAGCTAGTTTTGGTGTAGTTGATCTATCACAGATGGCAGAGGCAGTTCCTAACGTGTGTCTATTTAGACCATTTTTAAAAGGTAAATGTCTTTTTGAGTTATACAAATTAATAGTTGAGTTTTGTTTTAGTCACTCTACTGTGTTTTTAAAATAATGATGGATTCCTCATGTATATACACACATTATGCTATATATATAGGCAGAGTGATAAAGGAAATGGATAAGAAAGAGCAAACTAAAGTACTACATAAAATCCCATTGTGTGTTAACAATTATCTGTTTCCTTTGGATGGAATTTTAGATTGTTTAAATCAGACTGAATTACAAACACTTACTAGGCTCTTTCTTGTATATGTCCCCTTGTGCGTGTGAACAAGTTGTTTCTCCATTGTATATCCAGGAATTACCAAGTCATAAGGTATGGGCATTAAATTTCTATTGGATCATTTTAAATTACTCCTAAAAGTAACTGTTCCAATTTACATTCCCACTAGAAATGACTGTATTGTATACACTTTCTGTGCTCTTGCTTAACGTTGAGTTAATAGCATTTTCCTTTTACTCTAGAGCCACCTTTTATTCCTGTTCTGATTTAAATGTTTTATAATCTACAGTTCTATTATTTAAGTCATTAGCCTTAAGTTTGTAACATGTATATTTTTAGCCAAGTCTTAATTTATTCATATCTTTAGTCTAGTCCTGAATAGGACAAGTTACAAGCAGATTTTCATTTCCATCTGAAAAGCTCATTCCTAAATTCCAAGGCATTTTGTCAAAATTTTTAATTATAACTGCATTTAAATATATATAAAATTAGTGTTATTATCTTATCACAGTCATATTTTTCTGGATTGGCTGAAATGTCTTATTGATATACTTTTTCATTTTACTATAGTTTGGATTCATTTTTTTCTCTTTGAAACATATTGTTTATAATTTTCCTGTGCATATCAAGGCTTCAACTTTTTCATTTAACAGACCTGAAAATATGAAAATTTTTGGAAAACTACATAACTTTATTTTTAAATTGTTTTAGATTAATTTGTTAGACATAAAGGTCTAATTTCAATTTCCCTTTAGAATTTTGAGTTATTCTTCACTGAAGTTTGTTATCTATTGTTGCTAAAAGTTTATAATTCTTTTTCTTTAAATATTTATTTGGGAGAGAGAGTGAGAGAGAGAGAGCATAAGTGGAGGGGGGGCGAGGGAGAGGGAGAAGGAGATTCCCCACTGAACAGAGTGCCCAACGACACTGCGCTCCATCCCAGGACTCTGAGATTGTGACCTGACCCAAAGGTAGACACCTAACTGACTGAGCCACCCAGGCACCCCTCTTTTTCTCTAATGAATTTCAATTTTAAAGTAACATTTATCAATGCTGGTCTTTAAAATGAATTCTGCTAACATTTGATGGTATTTTTCTTTCTGTGGACCAGACCTTTCTACACTTCAGGAAAATTCTTGGATGGTATCTCTAAACCAATTCTTATCCATTATATTGCAGTAGCACTCAAATGAACAATGAAGGCTAATATAGAAAAGATAATGTACATAACCTAGGATTATTTCCATCCAGAAAAGGGCACAATTTTAGTTTTTTCAGGAGCTCAATAATTATTACATACTGCATAACAGATGTTTCTTTTTTCCATTATTGAGGTATAGTTGACACACAATGTTACATTGGTTTCAGGTGTACCACACAGTGATTCCACAACTCTGTATGTTATGCTGTGCTCACCACAAGTGTAGCTACAATCTGTCACCATACAATGCTATTATAATATCTTTGACAACTATATTCCCTGTGTTGTACCTTTTATCCCTGTGACTTATTCATTCCATAACAGAAATAATAGTATAAATTTCACTTTAAAAATCCACATCTATTTAGCATTTGGTAGTAAGAATACTACTTCAAAAAATTGTAAAAGAATAGGAAAAATAGCATAATTAATTTATTATTAGTTTGGGTTTATCTTAGAAATTAGAATCTGCATCTTGGTTTTGCAGGCAGGTAATTCATTTGGGGACTTGATCCCAGAGACCAGAATTGGGCAGACTAGAGAAGAAAGGAAAGCCAAACAATAGGTAAATAATAGGTTAGTTTCTTCTATGGAAACAAGGGGTCAGTGTTGCTAGAGATGGCCTAAGGAATCTTACATCATGCCTTTCAGAATTGTCCATCTGGGACACAAATGAGGGGAATATGTACCTATAGCCCTTTGCTGCTCATTATTCAAATATTGGCCCAGAGCTGTTACATCCTTCTTATTTCCAGGATATGCAAAAATGCAAAAATTTCCCCAATTTGAATATTTGAGTAGATTAAACACTCACAGAGCATACTCATCTAACGCTTTTATTTAAAGGCAACTGATGTGGTCCATCAAGAATGCAGGGAAGTATCAGGCATCCCAGAGACATTCTCAGAGGACCTTATTCACAGACATGGACCATGCTCTCTCTTCAGCTCAAACCACTGACATCTATGTGAGGAAGCTTGCATTTGAGTAAACTCAAAGTAATGCTCGCTTCGGGAGCACATCTACTAAGAATAAGAAAACTCAAAGCAGAAGTTCCTAGAGAAGGTTTTAAACACCCCACTTAATCAAGAAAACCTGACTTAACTGATTAGACCAGTAGCAAACCATCAGTAATGAACTGATTTGGGGGTCACTAGGAGAGTTTCATTATAAAACTTCACATCACAAAATTGTCTTGTCCTATCTTAGCCAAGAGTCAAAACCCAGACATCCAAGACAGAGATAAAGATTTTTTAGCCCAGTTGTAAATCAACTTTACATGTACCAGATGGTTGAGCAGGTTCCTACAGTCATCCACACAGTGGAAGGAGAAGATGAAGGCATAAACCAAACATATGGGATGTAGCTGAGCAAGGTGTTTTCAGAATATATCTTCTGTTACTGCCATAGTAATAATGAATGAAAAAAATATGGGTGAAAATAAGTAAGGTACAAAAGATATTCAACACATAAAAAGGGCACAATGCCATTTATTGGCTTATGGCTTTTAGACTATGTTACTTGTACTTAATACCTAAAAACTTAATATTTGTTTATAGGTAGTTTTTCACATACCTTAGTAAAACAAATCTGAAGGTGGTTAAGTGTCATATCTTGTCAATATCACTGTATCATTTCTAAGTTCTTTGGAGAGATTGCTTATTTTTCACTTAGGGGAGACTCATAGCATCACTCTGAACCAAAATAATATTAGTAATAATGATAAATTTATTTTTTTAATGTCATGTTCACAATTTGAAAAAGAAGCATTAACATTACATATTTATAAAATTATAGTATAGTCCCAACATGAACATAAGTTGGCAAATAATGATAAAAATATACCATCAAGGGAAAATCATTATGACTAGTTTTTACATTTATTTGAGGATTTAGTTCTATTAATATTAGCATTTCTAAGCACACAGAATAGGTTTGATATATAATGAGAAGTCATGAAGATCAGAAATAATTTTTAAGGCAAATACAATTTAATATTTTCAAAAACCTACAATCGGTTAGTTGAGGATTGTCAGAAGATTCATTGGGTGAATCTGAGTTAGAAAAAAAAAACCCAGAGGCTCCAAAAGCTTTAATAAAATTAAAAAGACTGATTTGGAGTGATATTTATCAAATTATATAAATATATATGAAATATCAGCAATTTTTAGAAAAAGAAGATGCCATTTTATTAGAAATAGTAGTAGGATTAATAACTTCCCTTTTATATATAGGACAGAGACTTCATTTCTTAACTTGCAAAATTCACTCTCCACATCAAAAAAACAAATTTTTGTCCATAAAGAACAATTACCGGCAAAGTTGATATAGTATATGTTTCATTCTTTCCCTTCCAGAGAATTATATGCAAGAAGGACTACATATTATAGAATTATACAAAATGGGAATATTTTTGTAGTAAACAAATTATTACATAAGTGAGTTTATAAAGAACTTTATTTACAGTAAAGGTCAAATCTCCCTTATAATCAGTTTATTATTCTATATAGGATCAATTTTGAAAGCCTTAGCATTGTTATTCCAATGTATACAAAATATAAAAATATATATTAAGAATCATCAGAAGTAACTAAGAATACCAAATGACAGGTTATAATATAAAGATATGAATAGAAGTGATTTATTTATTCTTTTTAAGATTTTATTTATTTATTCATAGAGACACACACACACAGAGAGAGAGAGAGAGAGAGAGAGAGAGACAGGGACACAGGCAGAGGGAGAAGCAGGCTCCATGCAGGGAACCTGATGTGGGACTCGATCCTGGGACTCCAGGATCATGCCCTGGACTGAAGGCTGCGCTAAAACACTGAGCCACCCAGGCTGCCCAAGTGATTTAAAAGAAGATAAGCAATACTTGTAAATGGTGTCAGTGAATACTAGAGATTATAAAGAATGGTATCTATTATTAGGATCTAACTAGGGCAATACAATCACAAATAATATGAAATAGAAACTTGGATATCAGTAATTATTAATGATAATAGGTGATTAATTATAAAAAGGTAACAAAAACTCTAAAAATAATCTAGGTCTGAGAGAGATTATTCAAGAAAAGAATAAATTTGGCAGAGTCTTTTCCAAGGTTGGGATTCAGATAGCAGGTGAATGTGTGGTTGGAATTCACAGGATGGAGGAGAAATCTTGAGTTGTCCTGTCAGAGTTGGCCTAAAGTCAGTAGGCCAAGACTGACACATAAGAAACTGCAGACCAAGACTGGAGAGCTTAAAGCCTCTCACAGAGGTATCTGTGAGTGTAAGCTGGTGAGCAGAAAGTATTTGTTGGATCCAATAAGGCAAATAAATTACGAACTACTTATGAAAAGAATGAAATATTTAACTATATTGGATTAAATATTTCAATCCATCAAGAGACATCATTAAAAGTAAAATCATAAGCCAAGGGAAAAACATTTATCACACATTTTTTAAAAGAGCTTATTATCAAGAATATGTAAACAAGCCTTATAAATCAATGAGGAAAATATAAATAATAGAAACATGGGCAAAAAGTTATGGAAGCTTGTTTACCTTACATCATACACAAAAATCAATTCTAAATGGATTAAAGAAAAATAAAACATTAGTTCAAAAACATATATGCACCCTTATGTTTATTGAAGGATTATTTACAATAGCCAATATGTGGAAGCAACTCAACTTTTCCATCCATAAAGGAATGGATAAAGATGTGAGGTTCATGTGCACGTGCGCGCGCGTGCACACACACACACACACACACACACACACAAACACAGTGGAATATTACTCAGCCAAAAAAGGATGAACTTGCCATTTGCAACAATGTGGATGGATCTAGAGGATATTTCCAAAGTGAAATAAGTCAGAGAAAGACAAATACCATTTTATTCCACTTAAATGTGAAACAAAAGCAGAATCAGACCTATAAATACAGTGAACAAACTCATAGTTGCCAGAGGAAGGGGAAGGAATGGGCAAAATGGGAGATAAGTGGAAGAGATACAAGTTTCCAGTTATTGAATGAATAAGTCATGGGAATAGATGATAAAGCACAGAGAATATAGTCAATGGTATTTATTTTTTAATATTTTATTTATTTATTCATGATAGACATAGAGAGAGAGAGAGGGGCAGAGACACAGGCAGAGGGAGAAGCAGGCTCCATGCAGGAAGCCTAACATGGGATTAGATCCTGGGACTCCAGGATCAGGCCCTGAGCTGAAGGTGACGCTAAACCTCTGAGCCCCCTGGGCTGCCCTAGTAATTTGAAGAAATGTTAGTCTGGATCCTCGAAAGCTGACATCAAGGGAAGATTTAACATGAAAAAAAAATTGTTAGAGCAAATGCTTATATGGGAGAAAACAGGAAGTCCTTGAGCCAAACTGGATCATCTGAAGAAGCTCACCTTTTCTAGAAACAAGCCTGCATAGATGTTCATGCTGATATACTCCATCAGTGGCTGGGAACAGTCCACAGAAAGCATAGCAAGTAAACATGGGGTCAGATCTTAGAGACCATCTACTTATTCAATTATATTCCCCATAGTTGGAGCTCTATAGGGCATTTTAATGACTACCACAGTCCACTACTGTGCCACACAAATCTATTTCCCATAAAAGGTTCAGGGTATAGTTCTTCCATGGGCCTTTTTGCCTGAATCACAGTCCCATCATGTCAGCTGATCTCTGCACTATAGTTAGTCTTGATCATCTCCTCCCAACCACTATGCATTCTAATTTCCCTCTACAGTGAAGGGTGACTTAGGCAGGTCGGTCTGGTCTGTGTTCCACACCTCCATTGCTGAAACCTCAATACTCATCACCTGCTCAGGTCAGGTTGCTGTATAAGTCCCCTCACAATTAAAATAAATATGGGAGCATCAAGAGGCACTTAAGTGGATTATCTGGGTTGCACACATATTCCTTCTAGTCTCCATGTAGGAAAGCAGCCCTACCTCCTTCTTTGCCAGTGTGGTGACTCTTTTCTTCACCTACCAGCACATGGGCAAAGTTCAAACTGTTTTTGCTGTGCCTGTAACAGGCAATCCCTGATATCCTGTGTGTGTGTGTGTGTGTGTGTGTGTGTGTGTGTGTCTTGGCAAGAGTGCGTCCCTCTGTGAGGATCAGTACTTCTGAATATTCAGAGCCCAGATTTGTGGTAATAGAGAACCCAGTTACTTACTTGAGTCACTGCAAGTGATAGTGATCAGAGCCATTCTTACTTCAGATCAAGGGTCAAGGGCCCACACAACCTTCCTTTGAGAACATAGCACCATATTAGGGTTTCTGGATGGTGCAATACACGGTCCAATAGATCCTATGGTTGTACCCATCCTTGTATACTGTTCTTCATGAAGCAGGATTCCACGCTGGAGATCATGTGTGGGAGATTCACTGTTTATGTATCTGGCATTACAAAAGCCCGAAAGATGTATACCTGAGACCTTATTAATGTAATGTAATACTGATCAAAATACCAGACATAGAGCTGAAATCAGGCTTACTCCTTGGTAAGTTTGGGTGATACATACATTTTTCCCCCTGGACTCATCTGGTTTCTCCAAAAGCCAGACTGGTGAATTAAACAGAAATGTGATAGAAACCAGCATTTCTCTTATTTTTTTTTTTTTTAGAATGTACCTCAATGTAACCTTGTTGAGGTATTTTCTCATGATTATTGATTGTGGAGTTCGGGGTTTGGGGAAGAATCCTAGAGAGATGATGATGAGATGCTCTCCTCATCTCATCAGATAATGGGGAATGTAATACCAACATGGTTTATGATTCATGACATTAATCTGAAATATTTGGATAAGGTGATGTCTGACAAATCTATCTACAGTAAAATTACTATTTTTCTCTTTTCATACTTTGTTGCTATAATCAAGTCGCTAAAACAAGGCTACAGGAAAGAAATTATACTCCATATCTTGGAGGGAAGAGTATCAAAGACTGCAGACATACGTTACAATCAATACAGTAATTAATAAGTAATTAAGATGAGATAGCTTGAAGCTATGCAAATATTCTGTTTTTTTCTCAAAGTTTAGCATGCTGATTTTATCATTCAATGGATGTTGTATATAGAAATTATTTTTGTAGTGTTAATGGTGACTTTCTATTTCCTACATTCTTTTTACATTTACAATTCAGAATTCCGTTGGGAAGATTTGTTTCTTCTCTTCCATTCGCTCATTTAATCACTTTTATTGATATAATACTATAATCATTTTTTTATTACTGAATAGAACATGACTACAAATTTAAGTTTAAAGCAACATATATTTATGGGCTCATGGATTTGTAGGCCAGAAGTCTGGCAAGGTATGACTGGGTTCTCTATCCAGAGAACTACAGGATCAAAATCAAGATGTCAACCAAGCTAAACTCTCCTGGTAACAAGAGGGAAACAAAAGCAAAACAAAACCAAACAAACAAACAAACAAACAAACAAAAAAACACCTTTCTAAACTCATTCCTCTTGTTAAAAGAATCTAAAATGGAAGTCTCCCTTTCTTTGGTGGTTGTCACATGAAGGCTATTCTCCTCTAGTCACCACTCTCAGATCCTACTGACATGACCCCCAATAAGCAGTTCACAGTGTGAATGTTTGCTTTCTTCTAGATAGGTTTCTCAGACTTTCCCTTCAGTGCCCAGTGACTGAGCACTCTTTAAGGGGCTTCTAAATATTTCAGGGAAATGTATAGAAAATACTATCTTCTCTCTGTTGAACTGACAATCACAATCTGGTCCAAAATCAGTTGGCTATGTTTGTGTGCATCTCTTCCTGTGTTCTCCATCTGTTCCATTAACTTATGGGTCTATTCTTTCCCACTACATTCCCTCAATTACTGTGGATTGATAGCAATTCCATCATTCTGGCAGTGTGAATATTCCAACTCTGTTCTTCCTCTATTTCTCCTTCTTCTCTCCTCTCTTTCTTCTTTCTTTTTAAATGATTCTGGCTATTTGAGTCCTGCTGCCTTTTCATATTAATATTACAACATTTTATCGATACCTGTAACTAGCCGGTTGGGATTTTCATTGAGATTGTCTTGAATTTATAGATCAAATTGGAAGGAACTGAAATCTTAACAAAACTGAACCTTCTAATCCATAAATGGGGTATCTCTTCCTTCATTTAAATCTTTTATTCTTTTTCATCAGTGTTTTCCATATATACAACCTACACATAACTTGTTAGGCTAAAACCTATATATTGCATTTTTGTTCTTGCTATGTAAATGGTATTTTAAATTTAAAATTTTGTTTTTCGGGATCCCTGGGTGGCGCAGCGGTTTGGCGCCTGCTTTTGGCCCAGGGCGCGATCCTGGAGACCCAGGATCGAATCCCACCTCGGGCTGCCGGTGCATGGAGCCTGCTTCTCCCTCTGCCTATGTCTCTGCCTCTCTCTCTCTCTCTCTCTCTCTCTCTCTCTGTGTGTGTGTGACTATCATAAATAATATATATATATATATATATAAATAAATAAAATTTTGTTTTTCACGCTGGTATATAAGAAAATAATTGATTTGTATAATGATACTTCTACCTTTCTCCATTGTGATACTGGTAGTTCTAGGGGATTTTTGGAGATTCTTTGAAATTTTCTACATAGGCAACAATGCCATCTGGAAATAGAGTTCTGTTTGTTTCTAATATAGATACATTTTAGTTCTTTTTTCTTGTCTCATTTGGCCACTCATTATAACTTCTAGTAAGATATTGAATAGTTGTGCTAAGATACCCTAGCCTTGCTGTTGATCTTAAGAGAAAAATACTCAATATCCCACCATTAATTATGATGTTAGCTGAATTTCTTGTAGACATTATTTACCAAGTCGAGGAAGTTTCCTATTATAGTTTTCTGAAGGTTTATGTCGTGTGTATGTGTTAGCCAATGGTGTTTTCTGCATTGCTTGATATTATGTTATTTTTTCTTTAGACTTATGTTTTAGTGGATTATTATGATTGAATTTCAAATGCTGAACTAGCTTTGCTTAGCCATAAAAAAAAAATCACTTGGTTGTGGTACATATCTCTTTAAACATTGTTAAATTTGTTTTGTACCTATATATCATGAGAAATACTAGTCTTTAGTTTTCATGACTATTTGGTTTTGGTATTAGAGTAATACCTCATAGAATAATTTAGGAAGTGTTCTTTCTGCTTCTATTTTCTGAAAGAGATTATGGGAACTGGTACTGCTTAGCTTTATGCTTTCTGTTTTAGAAGGCTTTCTTGATTCCAATTATTATTTTGTTTAAGATGTTGTTTATTTGAGAGAGAGAGCACGAGTGGGGGGGGGCAGGGGGAGAGGGAGGAAGAGAATCTTGAGCAGAATCCACACTGAGCTTGGTGCTAGATATGTGGCTCAATTCCAGGACACTGAGATCATGACCTGAGCCAAAACCAAGAGTTGGACACTTAAAGCACAGAGCCACCCAGGTGCCCAGATTCCATTTCTTTAATAGATATAAGGGTAAGTGGTATTTTTCTCCATCCTTTTATTTTTAACTTATTTATATATATTTAAAATTTGTTTCTAATAAATAGAATATTTTTGGGGTTTGCTTCTCACAACTTTTTACTGATATGCTAACCTAATTACTTTTAAAGAGATCATATCATCTTTCTAGCTTTCTATTTGCTCCATTTATTCTGTTTCCTTTTCCTATTTTTCTGCCTTCTCTGGATTTAACTGATTAATTTTATTACTCTATTTTATCTCCTTTATTGAGTTATTATTTATACCTATGTTTAAAAACTTTTGTAATTGCCTTAGGATTTATAATATATATTTTAATTGTTCTAAGGCTAGCTTCAAATAATATTAACCTGCTTCACACATAGTCTAAAAACCTTATATTCCAAAATCCTACTTTCTTTATTTTATTTTTTTTATTTTTCAAAATCCTACTTTCTATCCTTGTTATCTTCATTTCCCTATTAATTGCTATAATAATTATAGCAATTATTAATTAATCAATTAATTAAAATTTAAAAATCAATTAATTAACGCTAGAAGTGCCTGGGTGGGTCATTAGGTTAAGCATTCAAATATTTTTTTCCTTTCTTTTTAAATAATAAATTTATGTTCTATCGGTGTTTAATTTGCCAACATACAGAATAACACCCAGTGCTCATCCTGTCAAGTGTCCGTCACCCATTCACCCCCACCCCCCGCCCTCCTCCCCTTCCACCACCCCTAGTTAGTTTCCCAGAGTTAGGAGTCTTCATGTTCTGTCTCCCTTTCTGATATTTCCTACCCATTTCTTCTCCCTTCCCTTCTCTTCCCTTTCCCTATTCCCCAAATGAATGAGACCATATAATGTTTGTCCTTCTCCGATTGACTTATTTCACTCAGCATAATATCCTCCAGTTCCATACACGTTGAAGCAAATGGTGGGTATTTGTCGTTTCTAATGGCTAGGTAATATTCCATTGTATACATAAACCACATCTTCTTTATCCATTCATCTTTTGATGGACACCGAGGCTCCTTCCACAGTTTGGCTATTGTGGACATTGCTGCTAGAAACATCGGGGTGGAGGTGTCCTGGGGTTTCATTGCATCTGCATCTTTGGGGTAAATCCCCAGCAGTGCAATTGCTGGGTCGTAGGGCAGGTCTATTTTTAACTCTTTGAGGAACCTCCACACAGTTTTCCAGAGTGGCTGCACCAGTTCACATTCCCACCAACAGTGTAAGAGGGTTCCCTTTTCTCCGCATCCTCTCCAACATTTTTGGTTTCCTGCCTTGTTAATTTTCCCCATTCTCACTGGTGTGAGGTGGTATCTCATTGTGGTTTTGATTTGTATTTCCCTGATGGCAAGTGATGCAGAGCATTTGCTCATGTGCATGTTGGCCATGTCTATGTCTTCCTCTGTGAGATTTCTCTTCATGTCTTTTGCCCATTTCATGATTGGATTGTTTGTTTCTTTGGTGTTGAGTTTAATAAGTTCTTTATAGATTTTGGAAACTAGCCCTTTATCTGATATGTCATTTGCAAATATCTTCTCCCATTCTGTAGGTTGTCTTTTAGTTTTGTTGACTGTATCCTTTGCTGTGCAAAAGCTTCTTATCTTGATGAAGTCCCAATAGTTCATTTTTGCTTTTGTTTCTTTTGCCTTCGTGGATGTATCTTGCAAGAAGTTACTGTGGCCAAGTTCAAAGAGGGTGTTGCTTGTGTTCTCCTCTAGGATTTTGATGGAATCTTGTCTCACATTTAAATCTTTCATCCATTTTGAGTTTATCTCTGTGTATGGTGCAAGAGAGTGGTCTAGTTTCATTCTTCTGCATGTGGATGTCCAATTTTCCCAGCACCATTTACTGAAGAGTGTCTTTCTTCCAGTGGATCATCTTTCCTCCTTTGTCGAATATTAGTTGACCATAAAGTTCAGGGTCCACTTCTGGGTTCTCTATTCTGTTCCATTGATCTATGTGTCTGTTTTTGTGCCAGTACCACACTGTCTTGATGACCACAGCTTTGTAGTACAACCTGAAATCTGGCATTGTGATGCCCCCAGATATGGTTTTCTTTTTTAAAATTCCCCTGGCTATTCGGGGTCTTCTCTGATTCCACACAAATCTTAAAATAATTTGTTCTAACTCTCTGAAGAAAGTCCATGGTATTTTGATAGGGATTGCATTAAACATGTAAATTGCCCTGGGTAACATTGACATTTTCATAATATTAGTTCAACTCTTGATTTTAGATCAGGTCATGATCTCGGGGTCACAAGATGGAACCTCACTTGATCAGCTCTGTGCTCAGCAGGAAGCCTGCTTCTCTCTCTCTCCCTCTGCCCCTACCCCTGCTCGTGCTCTCTCTCTCTAAAATAAATAAATAAATCTTTAAAGAAAACTAAAACATAAAAAAATAACACAATACACTGTTATTTCAGATATTTTTAGTAACTAATACATTGTCTTTTTGTCCCCATTTCGGTTAGGTTCTTACAACTCTGTCATTCCCCAAAGAGGAACTATTTCTAGCCTTATTAGCTGCATTCCATTGTTATCTTTATTAAAAGTTTATTCGGATTGTGTTTTGGCTGGGGGGAGGAAAAGGCTGGGGTTTTCCATTTGGACCTCAAGCTTCCTAGGTACTGTGAATTCAAATATCAAGTGTACACCTTTCACAAATATTACTGTCCTTCCTCTACCTTTAACACTGCACCCAGCATATATCCTTCCCCTTTTCCAAGCTGCAGTGGATATCTACTCGGCACCCAGGCTACCATTTTTTTGTTTGTTTGTTTGTTTGTTTTTGCTGCCTGTCTGCTCATTAAGGCTTTCCTCAATGAAACAAGGGAAGATGGGTTCAGGCAGTCTTATGGTTATAATACTGGGGAACATTTATAATAGTAGAAATTTAAATTTGTAACAAGTAATGCTTTCTAGCCATTAGATTAAAACTGTAGGTTGCAGTACTGAGTACAAGGGCTATTTTATGAAGCTATAAATCCAGGAATTAATAAACAAGATAATGTTTACTACTAATGGTCAATTAGCATATTATTTTCCCCAGCAAGTTAATGGCTAAAACAAATGTAACTTATTGTTTCTTTTTGTCCTTATAAAATAATAATAATCTCTAAAGACAGAAATTAGTCAAGGCATAAGTACATCCTTTATAGGTGTAAATTTTCAGTTTCATGGCATTTGAGTTAAAAATGAACAAGTAAGACCAATCATCTTGTTACGAGAAAAAATTGTTCCCCCACGTACTAGTTGAAGTCAAGAACTGCAATAGTTTATCTTAATACATTTATAATACACATCTTGAGATGTAACTGTTTTTCATTGTTTTTATTAATTCATACTTAACTTTTCTAATTTTATAGAGATTAAAAAGGAAATTTAAAAATTCCTAAATGTTGATGCAATTAGAATGACATATTATTTATTCTATTGTAGAAGTGGCCTCTCATTATAAATAATAGACTACTTATGATACACTGGAAGAAAGACAAATAGGTGGCAGCAAAATGACAAGATGTCAACAGATGACACTTATTTTCAAGACAGAGTTGAAGTAACTAGGTAAAATATTTGACAGCTTAAAGAACAATTGTATAAAGAATTTCTTTGGAGAGGTTTGTTTTTTTTTTTCTTTTCCCCCTACTAACAATGAATTTTATCAAAATCTTGAAAAATGAGGATAGATTTTTTTCTCCTTATTGTTGGAAGAAGAAGTATTGATTTTTCCAAGTATCATAAAGTTAATGAAAATGACAATTTAAAGGTTCTACTCATATATGTATCCAAAAGCTTTTAGTAAATTTTTCCATATGTGATGGTGGTCTTTTACGACTTGTGTTGAATTTGTTAAGCTTTGTTCACAGCCTAACAGTGCAAAGAGAGTGAACAATAACAAAGTGGCACACAGGCTATCAATGTGATACTTTATAAATTATAATGGAATAAAAAAAGAACTCTTGTCTTGCCTAATAAGATAAAATGTCTATCTGAAAATAGAGAACACTGCGATGTTCTATTTTCCTTTAATAAATCCAGCGATCCTTACATAATAAAGCTTGTTTTCTAAAAACACACTACTTTTGCCTTGGGTATTGAAAGACAGATGTTTATAATAAAGAATTTGCAGTGTTTTGCAAAACAACATATTAAATGATTTGAATCCTAGAGCAACTCATTTCCTTTATGTGACAGGCAGAGATCAGCAAATGTTAAACTTTTTTCTTACCAACAAGCCATCTTACTGCTTATCTTTACAATTTTCTGCCTCATATACTTCCGTAAAAACTTGATAAAGCGTTTTATCAGTGATTCACATTACTTGTCAATA
Source organism: Nyctereutes procyonoides (assembly GCF_905146905.1). Classification (NCBI taxonomy): domain Eukaryota; kingdom Metazoa; phylum Chordata; class Mammalia; order Carnivora; family Canidae; genus Nyctereutes; species Nyctereutes procyonoides. The sequence goes on along the minus strand of NW_026575142.1, from coordinate 60,325,879 downwards.
TGAGAAACTACTATTGTTAGGCATCTTCAAGTAAGGCTAATGTAGTTTTGATTTTGTTTTTTTTAATTGGGTTTTGTATATTTAGTATATTTATTCAAGGTGTAAAATAGTAATTCTATTGTAATAATGAAGCCATATTGGCTAAAGTGTGACAAAGTTCGTTTTGAGAACATGTGATATAATCAAATAAGAATTTCACTTTAAAAAAAAAGAATTTCACTTTAAATAATCTCTTTTTCCATTGGTAATACTTATTTGTAATTCTGTTTTCTTTAATCAGAAACAAGGTCTCTTCTTTAAAGGCTATTTTAAAATTTTGTAAGTACACATAAAAAAGAAGTAATACTGTAAGATCTCCTTTACTAACCCTAGCATTTCTCATAGTTTGATTACATATAAAGCATGACTATGTTTTTTTCTCCTTTTAAAAAAATGAAAAGAGGAATGGACTGAATTTTTTAAATAGCAAAAAGTGCATTTTGGGGGGCAAGAATCCTTTTTGTGGAAAAATCAAATTCCACTGTGTTCAATGATCTTCTATGTTCCATTGTGTTATGGAATTTAAAGCAACTAACCTGAGATGTAGAAAATTGATAGCTAGGACATCCTGCCATATGACAGATTGAACTTATGACAGAATGGCCCCCTCCCGGGCATATTAAAAATACATAAAAATTTTAGGTAAAACTTTAAAAAAGTAACTTGTCATACACACATACAGAGAGGAGAGAGAAACCCTTAGCTTCTAAAACTGAAGATAAAAGGCAAAAATTGTGAGGTAAGCAAGAACAAAATTATAGTGGACTCTGGTATCAGATATAATTGAGAGGTCAAGTACTGCTTTTTAACTGGAGGATGGTGACCTACTGAAATCTATCTGGTGGGTTGTATCACAAAAAAATATATGAATATTAAAATTATGCAAAAATATGTAGATTACTCTCACTACTGTGCTCAGATTGAAAATTTGTTGAGATTTTATTGACTGGGTTATTTTCTAATAGAATATCTGCATAGAAGTTAACTTGTAGATTTTTATTTGGGAAAGATAGGAATAATTGATTCCACTAGATATAATGACATCAGGAGTTACATTCTGTTCCCATTAGGTCACTAATCAATTTGTATCTTATCCTGTGATTCTATCCTAACATTCCTTTATAAAAATTCATATTTATAGTTTCTAAAATTCTTGTTTAAACCTGTATGTTTAATTTGAGACTTATTTATTTATTTGAGAGAGAAGGCATGCAGGAGGAGGGCAGAGGGGCAAGAGGAGCTCCCCTGGGCAAGGAGCCTGACTTGGAGCTCCATTCCAGAATCTTGAAGAACATGATGACCTGAGCCTAAGGCAGTTGCTTAACCAACTGAGCCACCCATACTCCCCTATACCTGTCTTAATAGCTTACTAGCTCCCTTATAAATGGTATAAATAAAATCACTGAAGCATGATCATTTTTTGTTTGAATGACCACTATTTTTGTTCACCTTTTGGAAATTATATTTGAAGAGCTTTAAGTAGCATTAATCAGAATGAATATCCTATAACAAAGTAAGTTTTATTTTTAGAAACGTAGTTTGTGTGTGTTTGTGTACCAGATTATAATACAAATGAGAATTTTTTTCTTTTTCCTTTTTTTTTTTTTTTTTTTGGAAAGCTACTGTTCTATTGTCTAGGGTTTATGTTGTTAATATCCATGAAAATATTCTTTAAAATGTTGGCAGAGGCTGAAAACTAAGCTCCTTGCCAAAACCTAGAAACATAAAAAAGTTGTATTTTTTGTGAAACCAAACCTAGAAAAATCTCTTCCTAAATTGTCCCAACAAAGCAAAGATGTACTGCTTAATCCAAGTTATGGGTAGGGAAAAAGAGTCACTAAAGAAAGATTTAGGGATCCTTGGGTGGCTCAGTGGTTTGGCGCCTGCCTTCCACCCAGAGTATGATCCTGGAGTCCCAGGATCGAGTCCCACATCAGGCTCCCTGCATGGAGCCTGCTTCTCCCTCTGCCTGCGTCTCTGCCTCTCTCTTTGTGTCTCTCATGAAAAAAATAAATAAAATCTTTAAAAAAAAAGGAAAAATTTAAAACACAAGCTTAAATTATGAAAGTACATGGCGGGTTCTAAATTTTTGCTACATGCTTATGCAGGAACCCAACCACAGAAATCAACATATACTGGATTTGGTCTTGAAACATCCCCTGCAAAAGCAAATTCAAAACGACCTTGCTGGCATATATCCATAAGAGCCTAACCCAGATAACAAAAACAGTTTAGAATAGAAATGTTAAAACTACTTCCTAAACAAATTATTAAAAGAAATTTCAATATTAAAAACAAGTTTCTTTAAAAATAAGACTGGGTTCATTATGTAAAATTAAGGCATTGTTTTGTAGAAACACCTGTAATTAGAATTAAACAAATCTATATTACCTTGTATCATCATTTTGTGCAAATGGTATCCTTTTGCAAACACAAATACTCTATCTTAAATTCTAGAATAAAGAAAACATGTTACACTTTAACAGTCTACAATTGCTGAAGTGCTTAAAGCTAATGGTATATTTGTACTAGCTTGCTTGACCCACTAAGAAGCATTTTCTAACTAATGATCTGAAGAGTAAACATATGTCAATATAAAATCATTATTTTCTTACTTCACTTAAAAGACCATTTTCTTTGACAATCACAATATCTGGGCTTACAAAAAAAATGAATGCAACATGTTTTTCTTATTTTTTAATACTAAAAAATACGAGGAAGTAGTTCATGTCCCACAGACTGAATTCTGGTGATTACTATCTATGACAATATCAAATCTTTCAAGTGCCTGCATCAATTTATGTTTTTGCTTTATATTTATATGAGAAGCATGTGGAGGAGCATTTGGTTTCTCTATATTGAATCATCTCTAGGAATTTAGACCTATTAAGCACTATTTAGTGTTACTAATTTCACATTTCATCCTAAAAATATGTCTTTACTCAAAATAATAGTTTATATTGGAGGATACAAACAAAGTGAATATAAATTACTTCATCTTTTCAACAATTTTTTTCATTGTAATATTCATGTGAAAAAAGGAAAAGAAAAATAACAAGAATAACAGCATTAAATACAATTTTATTATTTTATTATTATTATTATTATTTTTACTTAGTCCTTCTTGGTATGACAATCACTAGGTAAGTGCATAGAAATATGCAAATGAACCAATCTTGGTTTTAAGGCAAAATATGATTATGCAAATATTAATTATAATGTTAGAAGTCTTCTCTAAACTTCAAAGTTTTACTTTAGGTATAAATTGGGCAGTGTATTTATCAGACCAGCCAAAGAATGCTTAAGCTGAATCTTCTGTGAATTATCATGACTGAAATTACAAGAACCTTACTGCTGTGTTGATATAACCTTAATAAAACCTTCTGATAAAATAAATCTTCCAAGACAACTATAATAAAAAAAGGCAATCCTATTGTAAATATCTTGAAGATAAAATTATTTAAATTAGCCCTGGACTCTTAGATGTTAGCATCTGTTGTCACCAAATACTAAGATAAAGTAGCCACAAAGAGTAAGACTATGTTTGAGGTCATTGCCCTAGTTCTGCTGTCACAGGTAGGGGTGAACTCTTTCAGGTATATGACTCGCAGTGGGTGCCAGATTTTAGGAGGCATCATAATCTTAAGGATTATATACAGAGTTGCTATTTCACCTGAAGAATGAGGGGAAGAAAGAATAGGGAACAAGTTTGATATGATAACCTTAAAATAGACTGATTAGAAAGTCTAGGAATCAAGTTCAGAGGATAAATATGAAAGCAGAAGTCAGGACCAAAGAAAGCAACAGAAAAAAAATCTTACAAATAACTGGGGAATACTGTCTCTTCTGGCAAAATATCCTGCACTGACCTCAATTGCCAGAGTGATGTTGTTCCATTGTGATAAAAAAAAGAGATATGAAATAAATATAAATGTTTTACATACTTATTCAGAAAATAAATTTATATGGAACTTAAAACTTCCTTGATTTTTGGGAAAATAAATTATGAGATTTAAGATTCAGAGTAAGATTAAGATGAGCAACCTGAAGGCACTCATTCTTGAATGAAAATAGTAGGAAAGGGATCACACAAAGGAATTTTTTGGAGAGATGAAATTGTTCTATACTCTAACTGGTGTAGTTACCTGTGTTAAAATCCATTGTAATGTACACAAAACAATCAATATTATAGTATATTACTTTAAAACATAAAATACAAAGCAGATGAAGAAATATGTTACATTATCTCCAATGTAGTAACAGTAAGAATGAAACAATACATTTTCTTAATAGAAATACTGGATCCTAGCATAAAAGGGAATGGCATCTTTAAAAATTATCATGCCATGTTCTTGATTGTTCTGCTCTGGCTTAATTTTTTTTCTTTACATTTAAGTTTGGTAGGCTTCTGTTGACATATATTCAAGTTTACTGATTTTTCCTCAGCCGTGTCCAGTCTACTATCTAGCCCTTCGAAGGCATTCTTCATTTCTATCACAGTGTTTTTAATTTCTAGCATTTCCTTTGAATTTTTCCCTAGAGTTTCCATATCTATATCTATACTTACCATCTCTTCTTGCATGATCGAACTTTTTCATTATAGCTTTTAGCATAATATCCATGGTTATTTTAACTTCCCTATCTACAAATTCCAAAATCTCTCTCATATCTGAGTCTTATTCTGATGATTTGTCTCTCCAAATTGTATTTTTTCTTGCCTTTTTATATACATTTTAATATTCTTACTGAAAAACAAACATATTGTATTGAGTGATAGGGATTGATGTGTATAGGTCTTTAGTATGAGAATTTATGTTAATTGGGCTAGAAGTTGAGAGTTGTTTAATATTTTCCACAGCTATCTGTGCCAGGGTTTCAAGCTCTCCTAGTGTCTTTGTTTTTTATCTTCCATTTTGACTTTGGCTCTTTCCTATGTACTCCTTCTTCTAGAGAGTTTATGTCTAGCACCTCTTTCTGCTATAACCCATTGTTATACTGCAGATTGTGTTATAATAGTACGGTGCAGGTAGAAGAGGTATTCTATATTTGTCTCAATACTTCTCAGCCTTTTAGTGAGTCTTAGGAGTGTAGTCCTCACAAGTGCTACTTTCCTTTATCTAGAAGCATAGCTTTTTACCCCGGAGTTCTACTCCTTTCCCTGGCTGCAGCATCCCTAATCTATTTCTCAGAATAGTGTAATTAAGTTGCAAATCAATAATAAAAAGGTTATTAAGATCTCTAAAAAAATTAAAATCCAATGTAACATATCAAAACCTGAGAAATTCAGTTAAAACAGTCTTCAAAGGAAATATACAATTTTTGGGGCACCTGGGTAGCTCAGTCAGTTAAGCACCTAACTTCAACTTCAGGTCATGATCTCAGGGTCCTGGGAGGGAGGCCCATTTTGGGTTCCATGGTCAGTGAGGAGTCAGCTTCTCCCTCTCCCTCTGCTCCTCACCCTACTCATGCTCTCTCACTCTCAAATAAGTAAATAAAATCCTAAAAAATAGGGTAGCCTGGGTGGCTCAGTGGTTTAGCGTTGCCTCGGCCCAGGGTGTCATCCTCGAGACCCGGGATGAGTACCGCGTCAGGCTTCATGCGCGGAGCCTGCTTCTCCCCCTGCCTGCTTCTCCCTCTGCCTGTGTCTCTGCCTCTCTCTCTCTCTCTCTCTCTCTGTGTCTCTCATGAATAAATAAATGAAATCCTTAAAAAATAAATAAATAAAAAGTCAATAGAAGATACATGATTTTTTAAATACAATTTAAACTAGTATAGAACGTTTCTACCTAATGATATTGAGCAAGTATTTTAAGAAAATTAAAAATACCTCCTCAAAGAATGTAAGAAAAAATTGTTTCACTGCATAGAACTTAAAAAGACTGGGAAAATTGTTATTTTTAAACCAAATCTAATTTTATTAAAGATTTATTGATTTATTTTGGAGTGATAAGGGCAGAGGGAAAGGAGAATGTTTTTTTCAAGCAGATTCTGAGCTGAGCAGAGCCCAACCTGGGGCTGATCTCACAACCTTACAATCATGACCTAAGCTGAAACCAAGAGTTGGTCACTCAACTGACTGCACCACTCATGTTCCCCCAAATCTAATTTTTTATTGTTCTGATATTAGTGAAGATTCAACTAAAGAAAAAAGGATAGAATAAACATGTATATAAAATACACTTTAAAAAATAAATAGTAGGGGATCCCTGGGTGGCGCAGCGGTTTGGCGCCTGCCTTTGGCCCAGGGCGCGATCCTGGAGACCCGGGATCGAATCCCACGTCGGGTTCCCGGTGCATGGAGCCTGCTTCTCCCTCTGCCTATGTCTCTGCCTCTCTCTCTCTCTCTCTCTCTCTCTCTCTCTCTCTTTGTGACTATCATAAATAAAAAAAAATAAAAAAAAATAAAAAAAAATAGTATAAATACCTTAAATGGAAGTCCTACATGTCAAATGGAATGCAATTTGTCAGATTATTCATGGCTAAATTCAAAGTAACAGGCCATGGCCTTTAGAAACTGACAATTTCAAAATATATTTCTTAAAAAAACACCAAATTTTAACCAAGAAAAACAACAAAAAATTATTAACTTTATAGAAGTTATCTTTAATAATTATCTGATTAGCTTTTTATCTTCTAGGGAGTAAGACTTCCCTTTGGCAGTACAGGGATAAACAATAAAATAGACCCCTATTTTTTGGCGCCTATTGCTGACATTTTATAGGAGCTCAAGGAGCTCTCTCTACTTGTAAAGGCAAAGGCTATTAAAATTGAGTAATGTTGGTAACTCTTATGAAATTACTGAGAACTAATGTTAGCATGGTAGTATTTTAAAATGAAATTCTAGAAGACTAAATTTGAATAAGTCAATGGTCATATCTGTGTTCAGTTTTTAATTTTCTGACAGGTATATGAAAACTTTTCTGAAATTTCTTTAGAAACAGGCATGGAAACCATAATCTGTCTTCTTCAATTAGTGGAAAATACAGTATAAACAGAAAATTGTTTCTAATGTATGTTTTTATTTGAAAAGTGCTTGTAATTGTATTAGCTTTCCAATGGATTTCAAGGAGGTTGTAAAAGTACCTTAGATGGAAGCGACTATGTATATTAATCTTGGCGCAAAGTACATAATACATATTTATATTTAATATTATTTTTGATTTGGCATTTCAACCTACATAAATTCTTAGTAGGTGAAAATACCAGGGGAGCCACCTACTGGTAAAAATTGGACGTGTTCATGACTTTATTTCTCTTATTACTTAAGGAATCATACCTTATTTATTATCCAAAGTTTATTCAGAGGTTATTCAGAGCAATAATAATGTAACAGCAATGGTAAAGCAAAGAATACTGAGTAAATAAAATGTGATGACAATAGTATATATCACATTTTTTCCTAACTTTTAAAGGTATTAACATTTTCCTTTTCTATTTACAAACAATACATTTTTTATAAATTTATTTTTTATTGATGTTCAATTTGCCAACATATAGAACAACACCCAGTTCTCATCCTGTCAAGTGCCCACCTCAGCGCCCATCACCTAGTCACCCCCCCCCCCCACCTCCCCTTTCACCACCCCCAGTTCGCCTACCAGAGTTAGGAGTCCCTCGTTTTCTGTCTCCCTCCCTGATATTTCCCACTCATTTTTTCTCCTTTCCCCTTTATTCCCTTCACTATTTTTATATTCCCCAAATGAATGAGACCATATAATGTTTGTCCCTCTCCGACTGACTTATTTCACTCAGCATAATACCCTCCAGTTCCATCCACGTCGAAGCAAATGGTGAGTATTTGTCATCTCTAATGGCTGAGGAATATTCCACTGTATACATAGACCACATCTTCTTTATCCATTCATCTTTCGATGGACACCGAGGCTCCTTCCACAGTTTGGCTATTGTGGACATTGCTGCTATAAACATTGGGGTGCAGGTGTCCCTGCGTTTCATTGGATCTGTATCTTTGGGGTAATTGCACTGCTGGGGATTTACCCCAAACAATACATTTCTGATATTATGTGTAAAGTTAAATCCTTGTAGTCACCAAATCCTAAGTAGATAAGGGTTCCTCCAACTGAATATGCTATTAATTCTGTGAAAATATTGGTAATATATAAATAGAAACTCCCAAGTTGTGTCCAAATTTTCAAGTCATCATCTCAGTCTAGATTTTAATAACTACCAATTTTAGAGCATATTAATGATACTTTGACTTAAAATATTGAATTAATGTTCACTGTTGAAAATGTTCATTTTTGACCATTTAATACCAGCACATTTAACCATAGCAAAATACTACTTTTTTTTGAGAAGCTTTGCATCACTATAATTTTGGAACTGGACAGCAGTGTTTATTTCCTTGTGGTGTCTTTGTTTAAAAGAAGATTAATCACTAGCAGAAATTTTTTTCTTGAACACCTTGTAAGCTCATGATTATAGTTCTATTTAAAATAATTTTTAAATTTCAATTATTAGTTATTAAAATTAATGAAACATATTGAGGTTAGGGAATAATTTATTAACATACTTTGAATCTTGTAAGGAAAAAATGGCATGTAAAAATGTCCAATGATGCTAGTAGTACTCTACAATACTGTGTCAGAAAATGGATTGAATTTAACAAGTTTGTTTGGTAAAACATAACATTTGAATTTTTTTATAGAAAACATTTTTTTTCTGAGTTTGACAATTAGACTATGTAGAGAAGATGTGAATACATGTCAATCATTAATTTTAGTCACTACTCATTTATGTATTTGTTTTTTCTTTAAGAATTATCAAGTAGATGGTCAAATAAACAAGCAATTGGTGACTACATGTTTGGTATCTTTTTTGTATTCATTAAAGTCTGATTGCTTTTCTAAAACTGATGCTTTATTACATTGAAAACTGAACTTTGTTTTTCATTTTAATTACATGATCATTCTGGACCCATATAAATTTTAATAGACCAATGAAGACTGAAGTGTTCATCATAAACCTTAACTATAAATGTTGGATTAAGACATAAGAAATACACTTTGTTCAAAAATATGTCTATAGATAAGTATAATGAGAACAAGCCAAAAAATTCATATTGCTATGATAAACCACTGCATGGAAAGCATCAGACCAGCGTACCAGAAAATGCCTGCAAGCAGCAATTCTGGATGCTCATATTAGGAGAGTTACTGCAGGTGACATCTATTCCACACTCAAATGTCATAAAGACAATGGTGCAAAGGGAGAGTCAGCACTGGGTCAGCAGATACTGAAAAGTAGATTTAGAAGATGTCAGCATAAATGTAGTTGTAAAACTCATGAGCATGAATGATGGTGCCCTCAAGAAGCATATAAAGAGATACACATTCAAGTGGAATTCTGAATGATCCCTGTGTGATTCCCTGAATAACCTGGGCAATACTAGTTTAATACAGACACGTGACACTTGTGGAAACTAAAACTCATTATAGGCTATAGCTATCTGAAATTTCATATAAAAACAAGTACTTTGAAATCAAACAGACAGCAGAAATAACTATGCCTGAAACTTGTGATGGGGAATGATTTATCAAAATTTAAAAGATAAGACTGTATTTGTTTTTTTATTTTGCTAATAAGTATTTATATATTTATTATAAGATACATATAGTTTTAAGTTGTTTACAGATATTTATTTATTTATTTTAGAATATATTTAAAAATATTTTATTTATTTATTCATGAGAGACACAAAGATAGAGAGAGAAAGGCATTCAGGCAGAGACATAGGCAGAGGGAGAAGGAGATTCCCTGCAGGAAGTCTGATGCAGGACTGGATCCTGGACCTGGGATCACGCCCTGCACTGAAGGCAGATGCTCAACCCTTGAGCTACCCAGGTGTCCCCAGATACTAACACATTTAAAATGTACCATAAATACATGTAACTCATGTGTTACCAATGAAGACACTTAGACATTCTGCCACTTTTCCAAAATCTCATAACTCATCAATGAAGGAGCTGGGTTTAAGCACTCAAGGTTTTGCTATACTCGGTAGAAGAGAATAATTGATCATGAAATTGACAGTATCTGACAGTAAATGTTTTTTAAAAAGTGAATTATTATTTGTTCTAAAAAAGTACTTGTAATGTTCTTCATGGAAAGAAGCAAGGACTGAGGATAAATTTTTATTGGGATTTGTTTTCTGGCACATGACATTGGCATAAAACAGAAATAATAAGAACCAAAATATTGGAAGTCCCCATGATTTTCCCATTTTATGTTGGTAGACTCTCACTTTAGATAAGCCAACTCATTAGCCAAGTACCTTTCTGGCTGTAGCATTCTGAGAACTTAACTCACAAATCTCCCACAAATAGGGACAGTTAATCACTCTCTCTTCAGAGTCAAACAGAACAGACATGGGCTCTGTGTAACTTGTTGGTAAAAACCACTATGAAGTCATTAAGATATTTGCATCAACGTGGATGGAACTGGAGGGTATTATGCTGAGTGAAATAAGTCAATCGGAGAAGGACAAACTATATGGTCTCATTCATTTGGGGAATATAAAAAATAGTGAAAGGGAATAAAGAGGAAAGGAGAAAAAATGAGTGGGAAATATCAGAAAGGGAGACAGAACATGAGAGACTCCTAACTCTGGGAAACGAACTAGGGTGGTGGAAGGGGAGGTGGGTGGGGGTGACTAGGTGACGGGTACTGAGGGGGGGCACTTGATGGGATGGGCACTGGGTGTTATTCTATATGTTGGCAAATTGAACACCAATAAAAAATAAATTTATAAAAAAAAGATGTTTGCATCTGTTACCAAATTTTCTGGATGCTTATCTATATTTTTCACTTTAGAAAATTTGGTGATACTTCTGCTATAGCACATAATGGAAAAATTTGTGAATCTCTCCCAGAAAAAAAAAAAAAACTAGAAAAGATGCATTAAGAAATCAGAGAAATATTGAAGCCTTTGATAGAGAGGGGCCAAATTTCTGGTGAAGAGATAATGCCAGAGAACAGAAATGACAGAACAGAAATGACATTCTGAAGTAACTTGTTTTCCACAGAGGCACTTGCCAATCTGGGCTTAAAACACAGAAAAGGGTTTCTTATGGGTATAGAGAAAGCAGAAAGATACAGATATTTATTTGGGGCTGAAGTAAAAAATTATAGAATAAAGGCCAAAATCCTGATGAGAAGAAAGATGTAGAAAATTGTTAATCAGACTACCCACCTCTCTCTGTCGATAGATGATAGATAATAGATAGATAGATAGATGATAGATAGATAGATAGATAGATAGATAGATAGATAGATAGACACACAGAGATTGCATAGCATTAGATCTCAAGAAAAACAAGCAGAATGCCTCTGGAAAAGAGATTAGCATCTGCAATCCCACTGAGCCAAGAAGGGAAGAATTAGAGATGAGAACCCTCTACTTCAGGGCCTAGAAGGGTACGCCTTACGAGTAGACTCATCAGAGATAGACATAGTCTAACCAAATATGAGAGATGCATGGAGGAAGGTATCCCAACAACCATTTTAGAATACAGCAATAAATACTGGATGTTATATCCACAGAGAGGTAGTTCAGTTCAATAAAGACTGAAGCAGCAAAACAAAACAAAACAAAACAAAAACAAAAAACAAAAACAAAAAAACAAAAACAAAAACAAAAAACAAAGCAAAACAAAACAAAAAAAAGACTGAAGCAATTTGCAACTTAGGAAGATAAACATATTACAAGAACCCAAGAAAGTTTAGCTATAATTGAGGTGTACTTTTTCTTTTCCTGTCTCGAGTTTAGATGACTTCCTAATTAATACAGCTATGTATGAGCATAACGTGAGCTCAATACATTGAAACCTAGTGTAAAATGCTACCTTGTTAACCCTAGAACAATCCGTATTTGGAACAGTTCTCTTTTGTTTTTCTTCCTGTTGCACAGGGCATTAATTTTCTTTTAATACATTTCTGTGAGATTTATATTTGAACTGAAAATGTTGCTGTGGGCAGAAGTGCTGAGTTTACATTGATGTGGTATTCATTATTCCTTAAGATTGTGGACCATCATTTTATGCTCACTTGCTAGGCTTAAAAAAAAAAAGTTTTCACAGATAACAAAATAACTTCATTACTACAAATGGCAAAATTAATCCCAAGTTACCTAGTTTCTATTTTTTTAAATGTGCTGGTCGTAGTAATTTTTACAATATTGTGCTGTAAAGTAGTGTTTACTTACCCCGTGATTAATTCAATTAAATATTTATGAGCAAATTCTATGTATCAGAAACTTTTAAAAAATGATTTCCATTTTCAACAAAATCATTTACATAATGATGATCACTGCTTTGTTGCAAACCCTTCTGCGGATTAATAACTGAAGCAGCACTGTCCCTTCATAATGTGTGGCTTTCATTTTCTCTCACTCCCCCTCTCACTCTCTGGCTCTTTCTGTCTCTCTCTTTTGGAACATGTCACCATCAGGGCTACTTGATACCTAGCCTGCTGACCTCCTACAAAAATCAACATGTTTTCTAAAGCAAATGTAATGATGAGATACATCATAACACTGTGACAGACAACCAGAAAACAACCAGAACCAATTGGTCTCATAGAAAAAAAAAATGGTTTGGAAGCAAAGTGAAACAAAATTGCTTGTTACCTCATCATCCACGGTGAAATGAGCTCTTGCTTCAGGGTACCTACCTCAGGCCCCAAGGAGTTGTTTCTCTTTCAGATGGGAATTCAGAACTTGGATGAAAGCATCTGCCTGTGACACATATTAACCAAAAAGATATTTCAGTAGTGACTTTTTGTTAAAAGTTGTGTGACAATTTAAGCACTAGAAATAAATAGCTTAGTGTCTTGGAGCAATTGCTGTAATTTTTTCCCTCTCTCTCAGAGATTGTTTTTAAAGACAACAATTCATAACTAGAACAAGCATCGCTTGAACTGTAGTCGATAACAACTAAGAAGATTATTTGCATCAAATCTCTATAAAACTATAACTCAGCAGTTTAAGACCATTGATCTGTCAAAAATCATTTTCTATGCAATCTCAACTGTGACTTTATAAATGTGTAAAATGTAATAATTACACAATTTCCAGAAATATTTTGAAAATAAAAACCACTCTGGAAACATAAATGATCCAATATCAGATTAGCATAAACCCTTGAGAAAAGTTTCAAAATATCGTACTTTTTTGATATTTGAAGGTTATCACGAGAACATTAAATATTAGCTATTTTACTTTTAACACTTTCTACTTGATTTCCATGTTAAATATATAGTCAAATAAAACTGACCTTTATCTTATAAATATCCCATTTTAAAGTGTACATCAATTGGGAGAATGTTTGTTAAATACAAAACCATATAAGAATGCAAATGTCATAAACTTTTAAGTGCTTTTAGGTAGCATTTTCTAAACTATCCAGAATAAGTGCAGAAGATACAATTTATGTCTATTAAATGTTTTTAAATAGACATATAACATATAGGTAAGCATGAAATGATGAAATTTTGTTACTCTTGAATAATATCAAACTTACAAGTAAGTCATTATTCTGACCCACAACTCTCTTCTACAATTCCTTTGGGGAGGTGCCTTCTTTCTACTCATTGTAATTTACCTTTCTAGAATACTTTCCGTCCACCCATCCTAGAATATTCTCTTTCCTCATAAGACTATACAATTGGTGATTTCTCCTTGTTGTAATTTTCTATTGATTCCCGAGTTACTGCCTAGAATTCCTTGTAGGTCTCTGTTGCTACTTTAAGCATTACTTCTGTTGTATATCTTAGGAATTTCAAGATCCAAAAAAAATAGTCCTTTCAGTAACTGTCACCTCAATTTTGCTACAAATTTTATCTCCTTCATCACCTCAATTTCCAGCACTCAATTCTTTACTAATATTTTCTAAATTTCAAGTCATTGTCAAATCACTTTTTACCTAAGATTTTTATCCATTGGTCTTCTTTAAATTTTTATTGTTTCTATCTAATATATTTATCCTTCTTTCTAGACTAAATGCTGTGGGGAATCACTAGGAGAATCATTAAAATTATTTCTTTCCATCACTTCTTTTATACTTCCAACTGAATTCTACTTCTATGCTTAGCAGCTCCACAACACTATGAACTGGGGAAGGAGGGCACAATTTAGTCCATCACATCCACTATTGGAATTAGAGATTTTCCTTTCAAAACTTTACATTTATCAAATATGTAGAGTTTCTTAAGTACTATAGTACCTAAAATGAGACTTTGTGCATTTTAGAGTTAATATGATGCAAAAGGTTAGTTTACTTTTGAAAACAAAATACAAATATACTTCATATGATTAATTATTTTGTGCAAAATTGTGTCAAATATGCCTATAAAATGGACAGTTGAGACTCTACACTACATAAAATTTTTAGTGTTATAAACATAATATGACACTAATGACATCAGAACCAAGTGGAAATTGCAACTTTAGAAATTAGATGAGAATTATAGAAATGGAAGACATGAAAAACCTTATTGATTAAATTGTCTTTTTTAAGCAAAATTACTCTCATACCAAACTCAGACAAACCATTACAAGGCAAAAAAACTACAGATAATATTTCTCATTAACATGGATGCCTATATTCCTAACAACATTTACTCAGATTATTAATCCAATGATGTATAAAAAGATAGATACATCATTAACAAGCAAATTTTATCCTAGGAATATAATGTTGCATTAAAAACTAATAAATGCAGTTCTCCATATTAACAGACTCAAAAAGGAGAGGGGGAGGATAAAAGCATGTGTTCATCTCAGTAGAAACAGAAAACATCTGAAATTAGCCGACATATTTTATTGGAAATTAATTTATTGGAAATTAAAAAAAGATTATAATATAATATATATATATATATATATATATATATCTGCCAACAAGAAATAGAGGAGATTTCCCAAACCTGATAAAAGGGATCTATGATGGGATCCCTGGGTGGCGCAGCGGTTTGGCGCCTGCCTTTGGCCCAGGGCACGATCCTGGAGACCCGGGATCGAGTCCCACGTCGGGCTCCTGGTGCATGGAGCCTGCTTCTCCCTCTGCCTGTGTCTCTGCCTCTCTCTCTGTGTGTCACTATCATAAATAAATTAAAAAAAAATAAAAAATAAAAGGGATCTATGAAAACTAGATCTAGTAAAATTCCTTCTCTCAAGATCAGAAACAAAGTAAGAATGCCCTTTGTCACCGTTTACATTCAACAACATACTGAAGATTTTAGTCAGTGCAACTTACTAAATAATGTAACCAGATTGCAAATGATGAAATTAAATTTGTTTTATTTGTAGAATATGTACTATGTCTGTGTACATAGAAAATCCTATGGAATATGCAAAAAAAGAATGCTGCCAGGATTAATAAGTGAATTAGCAAGTCTGCAGGATACTGCACTCATACAGAAAATCAACTGTTTTTTATACACAAGAATAATCTGGTCTTCATAAAGTACAATATCATAAAAATTTTGGAATATTTTAGAATAAATCAGATAGTATATATAAAAACTATACATTATGATGACAAACCACTGTTGAGAAAAATGGACAAGTATCAAAATAAATGGAGATACACATAAAGTCTATTAGTTTAGAGACACAATATTGCTAAGATATTAAGTCTTTTTTAAAGATTTTAAGATATTAATTCTTCTCATATTCATCTGTAGAGTTAATCCCACCAAACTTCAAGCAAGTTTTTTTTTTTAACACTGACAAGTTAATTCTAGAATTTATATGAAAATACAAAGAACTTTGATGAGCCAAAATAAGTTTGAAGAACTCATCTGGAAAGTACTATCCCTAATTCCAAGATTTATTACAAAACTACACTAATTAAGAATAAAATCTTGCCATTTACAATGATGGGAATGGAACTAGAGGATATCATGCTAAGTGAAATAAGTCAGTCTGAGAAAGACAAATACCATATGATTCCACTCATATGTGGAATTTAAACAGATGAATATAGGGGAAGGGAAGGAAAAATAAGATGAAAACTGAGACGGAGGTAAACGATAAAAGACATTGAACTCTAGAAAACAAACTGAGGGTTGTTGGAGGGAGGTGGGTGGGAGGAGGGTGTCACTGGGTAATGGGCATTAGGAAGGGCACTTGATATAGTGAGCGCTGGGTGTTATATGCAACTGATGAATCACTAAATTCTACCTCTGAAACTAATAAAAAAAGCTACACTAATTATTTCAGCATGGTATTGCCATAAAAGTAAACAATGGAACAGAACCACAAAAGGGAACAGAACAGGGCAGAAGAGAACAAAGACAACTGAACAATGAAATAGATCAATAGAACGGAACAAAGGATTCAGAAAGATATACATATGCATATATATGCATGTGTGCACATGCACATGTGTGTGTAAACTTGGGACACTGATGTGTTTACCAAACATATAAATGGATTCATGAGTGCATACATGTTAAAAATTATCAAATAACATCGTCTAAATATGTTCAGTTTTTATATATTAGGTATATCTTAATAAATCTGTTAAGAATAAAAAATAATAAAATAAACCTGTTAAAAGCTAACATTTGAGAATATTATAATGGAAAACAACAGAAAGAAAGATTCATAAAGAGTGGTTGATGAAGTTCTTAAAGGAGATTGGAAAATCAGTGACACTAATCATTAGTGAATTTCCTTTTTACTATTTACTATTAGTGAACTTTCTATTAAAATGCACAATGGTTTATCCTAAGTTTTGTGCTTTTCCTCTTTATGGAAAAATAGTATGAGAAAGATACCATCTATATTAGTTGTATTGATTAGTTCACTTACATACTTTTTTCTTTTTTCCTATTATTTCAATGTACCATTCTGTAAAATTCAGATAGTATAATAGAAAGCAACTATATTTCAAGAAACTTTCTATATCTATGTGCCAGAAAAGATTTAGGGGATATAATGGCACACATAGAAATTACTATACCAAAGATTAACTTCATCTTTCACTTTAATTCTAAAATAAACTCCGATCAGAAATATCAGGGCTTGGAAACTGAATTTTCACACTTTGACTAGATGTAAATGTTTAGGGACAGAATCCGATAAAAAATATATATGTATGTGTGTGTGTGTGTATGTATATATATATATATATATATATATATATATATATATATATATAAATTTATTTTTTATTGGTGTTCAGTTTGTCAACATACAAAATAACACCCAGTGCTCATCCCGTCAAGTGCCCTCCTCAGTGCCCATCACCCATTCACCCCCACCCCCCGCCCTCCTCCCCTTCCATCACCCCTAGTTTGTTTCCCAGTGTTAGGAGTCTTTCATGTTCTGTCTCCCTTTCTGATATTTCCCACTTATTTTTCTCCTTTCCCCTTTATTCCCTTTCACTATTTTTTATATTCCCCAAATGAATGAGAACATATAATGTTTGTCCTTCTCCGATTGACTTATTTCACTCAGCACAATACCCTCCAGTTCCATCCACGTCGAATGGTGGGTATTTGTCATTTCTAATGGCTGAGGAATACTCCATTGTGTGTGTGTGTATATATATATATATACGATATATATTTTTAAAGATTTTTTTTATTCATAGAGATGCAGAGAGAGAGAAAGAGAGAGAGAGAGAGGCAGAGAGGCAGAGAGACAGAGACACAGGCAGAGGGAGAAGCAGGCTCCATGCAGGGAGCACGACGTGGGACTCGATCCAGGGTCTCCAGGATCACGCCTTAGGCTGCAGGCGGCGCTAAACCGCTGCGCCACCGGGGCTGCCCGAGAAAGGCATGTTTTATGCAAGGGATGCATTCATGAATACCACATAAGGGAAACTTGCATAAAACCATGATTAATTCTAAGATAAACATATAGTAGAAAAATTGTCTCTGAGAGCTGTAGAGTTTTTAACATTTTTAAGTACAATTTTATCCTGTCTTTCACTACATAATAGCTTTAAGCAAATTCTAAAAGAATATTGGTGCCATGATAGAGGTTTTTTTTTTTTTTGTCATTATAGTCACATAGCTATTTTTTTTATTTGAGTCAAGTTGACACATAATATTACATTAGCTTCAGGTGTACAACATAGTGATTCAAATTCTGCATATGTTGTGATTTTCACAGCAAGTGTAGCTACAATCTAGCACCATACAACCCTACTACAGTATCATTGACTATATTTCCTCTGCTGTCTTTTATTCCTGTGCCTTACTCATTCCATAGTTGGAAGCCTGTATCTCCCATTCTCCTTCATTCATTTTGCCCATCTCCTGTACCCCTTCTCGCTCACAGCTATCAGTAAATTCTCTGTATGAGAGTATTTTTTTTACATTGTCCTATATACATGACCATATTTACAGACACTTTCTAAATGAGTTTTTTTCCCCCTTGATTAGAAACCAATGTAAATATCTTGAAGGTTGCAGACTTAATATATCCTAAACCACCAAGTTTACATACTTATTGTATATCTTCTTTGGTGAGATGTTTGTTCAGATTCTACCCATGTTTTTTTCTATGTGTTTTGTTCTTGCACTTTATATTTAGATCTATGAACCATTTTGTGTTAACTTATTTGTAAGGGGATGAAGTCTTTGGGTAGGTTTTTCTTTGCTTTTTTTGTTTTGTTTTGTTTTTGCATATGAATGTATCATTATTCCAGCACTACTTATTAAAAAAACTGTAATTTTCAACTTAATTTTTTCTTTGTCTTTGTCAAAGGTCACTTGACTATTTTGGTGTAGGTTCATTTCAGGGCTCCCTAATCTATTATTATTATTTACTTGTCTATTATTTACAAATGCTATCTTGTCTTACTGTACATTTACAGTAAATCTTGAAATCAAGAAGTCTGAGTCTTCTAATTTTTGGATTGGATTCACCTAGGTCTGTTTACTTCCTTTATAATATTTAGAATAAGTTTGTCAGTGTTTACATAATAGCTTTCTGAAATTTTGATAGGAATTGGCATTGAATCTATAGATCAAACTGTGAAGAATTGATATCCTAGCATTTTCGTTTAGTCCTCTATTATATGAACATGGAATATCTCTTATCTGAATCTTTTTGATTTCTTTCATCAGAGTTTATACTTTTCCCTATACAAATCCTGCATATATTTTATTAAATTCATAACAATCTCCTTTTGGGGTAATTATTATAAAGATTATTTTTATCCCACTTACACATTGCAGGTATATAAGAAAGCACTTATTTTTTTTTTTCACTATTAGCATTGTAACTTGTGACCTGGCTATAATCACTCACAATTTTCAGGAATTTTCCTAGAAAGTTATTGGGATTTCCTACACCACGATGTCATCTGTGCATAAAATCGCTTTAAAAAAAAACTGTATATATTTATATATTTTTCTTGTCATATATCACTAGCTAAGAACTTTCATATAATATTGAATAAGAGTGGTGAGAAGAAACTTTTGCCTTGTATCTGTTCTTAGGAGAAAATGGATAGTATCTCAATATTATATATGATGTTAGCTTTTGCTGTTTTTGTAGATTTTTAAAAATCAAATTGAGGAAGTTCCTCTTTATTTCTATTTGTTGAGAATTTTTTTATAAATTTATTTTTTATTGGTGTTCAATTTGCCAACATATAGAATAACACCCAGTGTTCATCCCGTCAAGTGCCCACCTCAGTGCCTGTCACCCAGTCACCCCCACCCCCCGCCCACCTCCCTTCCCCCACCCCTAGTTGGTTTCCCAGAGTTAGGGGTCTCTCATGTTCTGTCTCTCTCCCTGATATTTCCCACTCATTTTTTCTCCTTTCCCCTTTCACTATTTTTTATATTCTCCAAATGAATGAGACCATATAATGTTTGTCCTTCTCCGATCAACTTATTTCACTCAGCATAATACCCTCCAGTTCCATCCATGTCGAAGCAAATGGTGGGTATTTGTCATTTCTAATGTCTGAGTAATATTCCATTGTATACATAAACCACATCTTCTTTATCCATTCATCTCTCGATGGACACCGAGGCTCCTTCCACAGTTTGGCTATTGTGGACATTGCTGCTAGAAACATCGGGGTGCAGGTGTCCCGGCGTTTCATTGCATCTGATTATAAATAGTTCTTAGTTTTTGGCAAATGATTTTTCTTCATGAGTTGTTATTATCATTTGTTCCCCCTTACGTTAATATGGTCGATTACATGGAATGATTTTAAATGTGGAATCAGTCTCGCATATCTTGAATAAATCTCACTTGGTCACTGTGTGTATGTGTGTATACATATACATGTATATATATATATATATATATATATACACACACATACATGTGTGTATACATACATATGTGTGTATGTATATATATAATTAATTGCTGAATTCAATTTGCTAATATTTTCTTGAGGAATTCTACACTTATGTCCATGAAAGATACTGATCTGTAGTTGTTCTTTTGTTTTTCTTTTAATGTTTCATATGTGTTTGGTATTAGGGTAATGTTGGACTTGTAGGATGGGTTAAAAGTGTTTCTTCTTTTACCTTACAGAAAACTTGTGAAGAATTAGTAAAATTTCCTTACATGTTTGTTATATTTATTACTAAAATCATCTTTATGCTTTCTTCTTTCAAATGTTATTCACTATTCAGTTTCTGTAATAGAGAGGCCTACTTAAGGTTATCAGTTTTTCTTTATATAAGTTTTAGTAGTATCAATATTTAAAGGAATGTATCTATTTCAAGCAATTTATAAAAATTGTGGGCAAATATTTGTTTTTTTATTATCGTTTTAATGTATAATAAATCAAAATAATGACCATTCTTTCCTTTTCATATTAGCAATTTGAATTTTATCTTTTTTTTCCAGCACAGGTAGAAATTTTGAAATTTCATTAATTTTTTTAAAAGAACCAGCTTTTAATATCTTTTTCTCTATTATCTCCTATTTGCATTTTCATTGTTTTCTGCTTTTATTATTTATTTTCATTAGCTTTCTTTAAACTTAAATTGAACTTGTTCTGTGCTTGCTTCCCTAAGATAGAAACTTAAGTTATTTATTTTAGATAGTTTATATTTTTCTAATACATGTATTTAATGTAATAAATTTTCTCTGAATACTTTTTAGACTGTATCCTGCAAATTTGATTAAGTTGCATTTTCATTAATTTTGTTCAAAATTTTAAAATTTCTCTCACATTTTGTTCAACTGATACGTTGTTTAGACATTAACTGTGTGTTTGTTCTAATAGTTTAGTCGTGGCTCCACAGATTATTCTATACACACAATCAAATAATTTATAAAGATAGTTTTACTCTTCTTGTCCAACCCTGTTTCTTTTTCAAGATTAATGCTGAATAGAAGCTCAAGAGTGATTGATTATTCTTTATTTCTAATATTAATACATTAGTATAAATTCTTTCAATATTAAGTATGATGTTAGCTGTGAGATTTTGTAGATGCCCTTTTCCTTATTAAGAAGTTTTCTGAGTGTTTTTTTTATTTGTTTGTTTTTAACATGAAAGGGTGTTGGATTTTATTTTGGTTTTTGGATTTTGATTTTGATTTTGTAAAATGTCCTACCCACATCTAATTTGATGCTCTGTAGTTAGATATATACAAGTTTAGAATTGCTGTGTTTTCCTGGAGCATTATCAATACAATGCTCTTCTTTATGCCTATTTTTTTTTGTAAAATCACTTTTGTTTAAAATCAGTATATATTATCTTTCCTATGATTAATGTTGGCATGATGTATCTTTTCCCAACCTTCTTTTAACCTATTTGGTTATTTATACTTAAATTTGTTTTTTAAACACTACATATAGCTGATTCTTGCTTCTTCCACTACATATAGCTTATTCTGTCAATGTCTGCTTTTAAGCTTTTAAGTTGATGTTTAATTTTTCACTGTCATTTTTTCTTTCACCTAGTGTGTGCACTAGAGTGTAATTTAATGTTGAAAGCTCTGGCCATTGTTCTAATGATCCTTTTGTTATTTACAACTGATTTAAGTTTCCAGTCATCAAGGAGCCATATAAATCATTTCTAAATTTATTGAAACATTCCTTATGATTCATAATATGATCTATCCTGGTAAATGGCACATGTGCCTTTGAAAAGCACTTACATGCTTCAATAGTCTTTTTTATTCATGTTGTTTAATGTGTATTTTGAGTTTTTTCTATCACTTAAAAAGAGAGTTGTTTAGAAACATCAAAATATACTTACAGATTTGTCTCTACTTTCACTTTTAACTGCTTCACTCTATATACTTTATTATTATATATGACAATTATGTTGCTAATTGCACATATTTTGAACTGTTACATACTCCTGTTGAAATGATCCTTTCATAACTATAATCTCTATTTCTCATTTGATTTTTGTTTTAAGGTTAACTTTATGTCATATTAACATAGTTGTAATAGCTCTATTAGTAAATGTTTAAAAGGTGTAACTTTTCCCTATGCTTTTACTTTTCAAACATTTTCTGTTCTTATAAAGATTGTCCTTAAAAAGAAACACGTAAGTAAGCTTTTCTCTTTATCTACATTGACCATCTTTGTTTAATTGGGGTCTATAATACTTTATAATAAGTATAATTACTGCTATAATTGGGTTTAAGCCAGTGATATACTGGCAAATGTTTAGCAAGTTTGCCTTAAGCTAACAATTAATATTGTTATAGCTAAAACAATTAATATTTTATTGTTTCTGGGACCGTATTCCCTAACCATATCCTTGCCATCACTGTTTTCTCAGATATCTGGGGATAAGATACTGAGGTTGGTTAACACTTCTGCTCTCATATTGGGATCTCCTTTGTTGATCCTTTTTTTTTTTTTAAAGATTCTATACATTTATTCATGAAAAACAGAGAAACAGGGAGAGACACGCAGAGGGAAAAGCAGGTTCCACACAGAGACCCCCATGCAGGACTTGATCCTGGCATGCCAGGACCACGCCCTGAGCCAAAGGCAGACGCTAAAGGCATCCCCTTTGTTAATCTTTCTTATGCTCCATCATGGGACTTGTTTGCAAAGACATTGCCAAGTACTAGGCCTATCAATTGGAAAATATTTAGCCTCTGATTCCACTGTGTAGATCCTGTCTACAGTAAGAAGAAAAGCAAAAGCTTATAAAAAAAAAAGCCAAATGTTTTTTTAGTCCAGAATCGTTTACTCTTTGATCACTGTTATTTTGTGTATGTTCTGGTTTTAATGGAGTACTCTCATCAAATCTATTTAGCTATAGCACTGCTGGGACAGGTCTGTATTACTGATTATATATATATATTTATCTCTTCGGATTTATTCTCCCCTTATTGGCTGAGGTGAACAAACATTTATGCTTTTCCCATTTGTTTTCAAGGAAATTAAGTAGTAGAGAAAAGTAGGAATGAGGTTTGATTTTTGTCAGCTTGATTTTAGAAAAATGACTGGGTCCAAATTTGCCCCTTCATATACTATTTAAAATTATCCTTGTCTATTTTTCTCATTGACCACACTTTCAATAGCAATGATTTTTATACTCAAGGACTCTGGAAACAGCGTACACTATTTGAGTCTCATTCTCTAGGGAGACGATCAGTTTAATTTTCAAAATTTAGCATAATATACAAGCATTCCATAACTTCTTCTTTTTCTTATTCTCTGGCAACTCTTAAATCCTTTCTTCTGCTGTACTACACAATCAATAAGCCATGACTCTACTCCATGGCCACAGTAGTAGGATGATATAGTGGTTGAGAGAAGAGAGTATGAATCAAAGCATTCTAAGTAACTATTATTATGTCTACTCACTATTGTCTGTGTGAACTTGGGAAAATTAATTAATATTTCTGTATTTTAGTTTTAAGAAACTATATAAACTTTATATTTAAAATAAATCTAGGGACACCTGGTGGCTCAGTGGTTGAGTGTCTACCTTTGGCTCAGGGAGTGATCCCATGGTTCCAGGATTGAGTCCCACATCGGGCTCCCCAAGAGAAGCTTGTTTCTCCCTCTGCCTGTGTCTCTGCCTCTCTCTGTTGTGTCTCTATGAATGAATAAATAAAATCTTTAAAAAATAAAATAAATCTAAGATTTGCTTATTTTCTTTAATTACATTTAGATTTACATATAAATCAGATGAATTTAAACTTTAAATACCAAATACTAGAATACTTATTAAAACAACATTCCTCATTTAAATTTAAAGGACTGATGTAAAACATTTACCATTTTGTGGCTACCTCAAACTCTTCAATCTGAAAAAAGAAGCTTGTATATGTTAGAATGATACAAGACACAATTAACAGAAAACTGTGTGTCTAATACACATCAATAATAATTAGACTTGTCATATCACATCAACTATACTCCAGAGATCTCACTGAAGGGCAATTCAGTGATTTAATGATGTCATGTCCTTTCCATCTTTCTGCAGTGCCATCTTGTGTATAAGTGTTGCCTTCAAATGACTCTAATGATAGGAATAATATAGTCAACGATAATTCTTTATTAAAAAGATTACTTAAATGGGATGCCTGAGTGGCTCAGCGTTTGAGCATCTGCCTTAGGCCCAGGGCATGATCCTGGAGTCCCGGGATGGAGTCCCACATTGGGCTCCCTGCATGGAGCCTGCTTTTCTCTCTGTCTGTGTTTCTGCCTCTCTCTCTCAGTGTCTCTCATGAATAAATAAATAAAATATTAAAAAAAAGATTTACTTATTTATTTTAGGCATGAAAATGCAAGCAAGCAGGAAGAGGGGCAGAGGGAGAAAGAGAATCCTGAAACAGACTGGATGGAAGGACTCTGAGATCACAACCTGAGCAGAAACCAAGAGCTGGCTGTTTAACCGACTACTCCACTAGGGTACCTCATAGTCACATTAATTCTTGATAACAGATATGAAAATGCCATGCCTATACATAAATCAATTGCTGGCAAGACCATGGAATCTCCAGTTATCTTAGATTGTCCACTTTGAGTGGAACAAATGCTGAGAAGTAAACAAAGTAAACCAAGACAGTGTTTATTTCCATGAAAATACAGATATGGGTGCCTTGTTTCCATATGCCTAAGGTGGGTGGGGGGCATCCTTCATGATTAATAGGATTTTCTTTAACATTCTTTTGAATGTCTTCTAGAAGTTTATAATATTCAAGTGAAAATAATTAAAATTTTAGAGACAAAAGAGACCTAGAAATTTTGAGCTACTTCATTTTGTAAATAAGGTGACTGTCTTACATTATGCAATTGGTCTAAACAATGATCAATTTCTTACAATAATTAAACCTTAGAGTAAGGATGCCCGCACCAAAGGCTTAAATACAAGCCTCAAAATGATCAACTCTACCATTAGTAAACAAACTTCCAGACAGTAAAAAAAAAAAAAAAAAAAAAAAAAACAACCAACCAACCCTCAACATTCCTTCAAAGATCACTGCAAAATTCACAATTTCTGTTGTCCTCTATGCCTAGAATACAAAACCAGCAATTACTTAACATGTTAAGAAGCAGAAAAATGTGACAATTATAAATTAATTTAAAAACCTCCAAAATGACCCAGGTATTGGAGAGGCCCCGGAAGCTGGAAAGGCCATTGAAGTGGCTGTTACAAATATGTTCAAGGACTTAAAAGCAAATATGGTTATTATAATGAATGAACATACAAGGAATTTTAGGAAACTGAACTATAAAAATAAGCAAATAAAATTTTAGAACTGAAAAGTACAATATTTGTAACAGAAACTAAAATAGACAGGATTGGCATTTGATTTAAAATGGTAGAAGTGGTCAGTGAATTTGAGATGGAATGATAGAAAGTATCTATCCGACATTAAAACAAAAACAAAGAAAAGAAGCAGGGCCTCAGTGATTGTTTGGATATTATTAAGTTATCTGCATGAAACTGAATTCTCAAGAATAGAGGACTGTGGAGAAAAATATGTAAAAGCATATTTGAGGAAGTAATGACAGTAAGATTTAGATATTGGTAAAAATATAACCTAACATATTCCAGAATCTTAGCAAATAGAAAGCAGAATAAATTAAAAAGTGTGTATTAGGTAACTAATATCAAGTTTTTGAAAATCAACTGATAAGGAGAAAAGCTCAACAGAAAGTTGAGAATAAAGACATTACATATAAGGGAAGGATGACATGAATAATGGATGACTTTTCATCACAAAAAGTTAAGGACCATAAGTTTGCATTTCTGTAGGAAAAAAAAAAAGCCAACCCAGAAATCTATATCCAGGAAAAAACAAAAAAACAAAACAAAACAAAAAGAAACACCTTAAAACATGGAGATTAAATTAAAAAATAATCAGGAAAACAAGAATAGAGAGTATTTATTGCTAGACTTGCACATGGGTAATAAAGAAAGTCTCTGACTATAGTGATCATTGATACCAAAAGGAAACTAAGAACCACAAGAACTACTAAAAAATGGCTGTAATAGCAAATGTTTTGGTAAATACAAAATACTGTTTTATTAGTTATTTACTTTCTTTAAAAATATATGGCTATGTAAAGCAAAAATGGTAATACTATATTAGTGGGTTTACAATGTACGTATGTGTAATATTCATGAAAACAGCAGCAGCTCTGAGGAGTGAAAATGTGAACAGACAGCCACTAGGTCCTTAAGTTATACATAAAATGATACAATATTAACTCAAAGTAGGTTTTAATAAGTTAAAAATACATGTTGATATCTCTAGAAAAATGAATTTTAATTTGATTCAAAGAGCTACAGCTTAAAAGGACTGAAGGAGTAAAATTAAAATTATGCTACATTTCGATTTCTGGACAGTAAAGAGAGATTCTGACACTTTCACTGATAATGCCAGGCTGGCTGAGCCTCTTCCATTTTAAAGCCCCAGTCACTGTAGTAGAATTTAGGAGATGTGATGAATCACGGAGGTGATGCACACGCCATTGATCAAAATCATTTAAACATATCTAGCAACAACTGGCTAGGAAGAAAAAAAAAGAAAAAGAAAAAACATACATATAGTGCCTGAGAGGAGGAAAATGAGAAATATCTTGAAGGAAAATTGAGGGCTATCATTGTTCCCACCTGAAAGATAACCAAATCATAGTTCCAATATTCTGTTACAAATTTTACCAATTGTAGTAAGTAGAGTAACTGACCTGTTAACATGTAAGTAACTTTATAAGAGAAAAGGGTCTATGCAGACGTGTTTGAATGAAGATACTGAGATGATAAATGAATTGAGAGATTACTTGTATTTTCCAGATTGCAATCACAAGTAGAGGGAAGTAAAACACATTTTGTAAAACAGGGAAAGGCTTTGAGATAAGAAAGGCATAGACTGGAATGGTGTGGCCATAGTGAAAGATTAGGCAGCCACCAGATGCTAAAGAAGATAAGAAACTGATTTTTTTTTATAGAGTCGATTTATTTATTTGACACAGAGAGAGAGCATAAGCATTTGGAGCAGCAGGCAGATAGAGAGGGAGAAGCAGGCTCCTGAGCAAGGAGCCTGATGTGGGGTTTGATCCCAGGACTCTGGGATCATGACCTGAGCTGAAGGCAGACACTTAACTGATTGAGCCACCCACATGCCCCAAAACTGATTTTCTCTCAGAACTTTCAACACAATCTTGCTGACATCTCAATTTCAACCAAATGAAGTTATTTTGGACATTTGGCCTCTAGAACCGTGAAAGAATAAATTTCTGTTGTTTTAAGTTATTATAGTAATTTGTTACAGGAGCCATAGGAAACTAATTCACCAATTTCTCCTAAAATATTTTGCTAATTAATTTCTTTCTGCAACTTTACCAAAATACTGTATATTGCATTTAATTGGGTTTGAAATATTAAATATATTCCTTAATTTGCATTTCATAAATTTTAAGATGATACTTTATGATCTTTTTCCCCCAATTGCTCTTTTTCTTACATTGGTTGTATTCCAAAGAGAGACTCAATTCACGTAAATTTGATTTCTACATTCAGATCACTCTGACAAAATAAGTCAAGATATTAAACAAACATAATTTATATGCAACCAGTAAGTAAATCATCTTTTTTTTTTTCGGAAAGAAACTGCTTCTACTTTAGCATTTTCTGATAAATGATGACAGTTTCAAAATTATTTATGAACATGTTTTATTGATAAGCCAGGAACTGAATAACTACCCTGAAGGTATTTCCTAGAACAATCAATGTGACAAAAAATAACATAGTCATAACTTTAGAGCTATGTTAATTTTTGAGCAGTCACTCTGATTCTATAGACATCTATTATGTGATCCATCTATGATGAAATGTTAGCAAA
This sequence comes from Nyctereutes procyonoides, assembly GCF_905146905.1. NCBI lineage: Eukaryota > Metazoa > Chordata > Mammalia > Carnivora > Canidae > Nyctereutes > Nyctereutes procyonoides. The sequence continues at coordinate 60,297,561 of NW_026575142.1, read as the reverse complement.
ATACTGGGAGATTCTGAATGTAAGACACACACAGAGATCAGGGGTAGCAGGTTTCCAAGGTTAAATAACTATTCTCACCAGCAACATATTAATGTCACAGTTTTTCCACATCCTCTCCAAAATTGCCTTGTTGGTTTTTTCTAATTTTACCTCTTCTTCAAATGTAACAGTTTCGCATTTTGGTTTAGTTTCCATTTCTCTAATGATTGATGATATTGAGCATATTTTCACGGGCTTATTCTATTTTTCTACCTTCATGTATATAGTATCTCTTCAAATCTTTGTCCATTATTAATTGATTTGTTTTCTTATTATTGATTTATGATTCTTTTTTATAGTCCTTTGCAGAACATGTCTTTTGCCACAAATGAATTTAAAATTCTTCTTCTAGTATGTTGCTTGATTTCTCAGCTTATTAAAGTGTTTTTCAAAGACATTTTTTCCAAAAATTATGGCTCATATTATTTTTCTGTCCTAAGAAATTTTTGCTTACCTCAACATTGTAAGAATTCCGCTCATCTTTTCCTTTAGAAATTTTTGTAGTTTTAATTTTTTATTCAGGTCATAATCCATTTCTTTTTTTTTAATTTTATTTATCTATTCATGAGAGACACAGAGAGAGAGGCAGAGACGCAGGCAGAGGGAGAAGCAGGCTCCATGCGGGGAGCCTGATACGGGACTCAATCCCGGGACTCAGGACCACGACTTGAGCACAGGCAGAGGCTCAACCATTGAGCCCCACCAGGGGCCCCATCTTTTTTTTTTTTCTTTAGTGTTTTTGATACGAGGTTAATAGACAAATTTCATTTTTTAAGTATGGACCCACTTGTTCCCATACCATATTTTTTTTCCATGCCATATTTTTCATATTGAATTTTCTTTTCCATTTTGTTGAAAATCAACGGATTATATATTTATTGGTTTATTTTTCAACTCTCTATTCATTCCGTTAATCTCTATGTCTGTCCTTATTCTAGTATCACATTATTACAATTCTGTTAGCTTGTTAGTCTTGAGATCATGTGAAAATCTTCCACAGTTTTTCTTACTATAAATTGCATATGCTATTTTAATTTTTTTGCATATCCTAATGATTTTAGATACAGCATGTCCATGTTTACAGAAGAGTCTACCAGAATTTTGATTGGGATTACATTGAATATACAGAATATAAATGGCACTATTAATATCAATTCTTCCAATCATGAGCATTGTATACCCTGCTTAATTTAGACATTGCATTTTTTTTTTGTTAAATCTGTCCCTGAGGATTTCATAGTTTTGATGCTATTGTAAAATTTGTCTTTACAATCTTATGTTCCAATTGGTTATTTATAGAATATAAAAATGCCATTATTTTTGGGCTTCAAGTTTATTATGCAAACTTTCTGAAACTTAACCTGATCTGGAAATTTTTAATAATTCCCTTTAAAATTTTCTATATCACATACATGCTTTGTGGATTATAAACAAATTCCATTTAACATTTCTCATTTGAATATTTTTCTTTGACAGAATTAAAATGCCTTATTCTTAAAGTGAACTTTTTAGTAACAATATAAGGTAAAAGCAACGTTAACATAATCATATTTAACAATTTCCCTCCAAAGTTCTATTATTTGTGAGAAATATTTTTGAAATATGAATTTGCTTTTATTGCTCATAATGATAAATAGTGCCATAAGATCATAGCAGATTATCCCTGATATATTAAAATTACATTATAATGAAATATACCAATTTATAATTAATTAAGTAACCATATATTTGAAGTGCAGGCTTGAAGTGTTTCTTTGTTCTTGTTTTGTCTTCTTTAATGAAGAAAAATATGTAACCATTGCCCTGAATATGAGAGTATGAAGCACCACATTGGAAGCCTGTGTATTAATAAAACATTTTCTCTGCCTATTCATAAATTCCACATATGTTGGCTACACTCATGGTGAGTATAACATAGTGTATAGAATTGTCAAATCACTAACCTGTACACCTGAATTTAATATAACATTGTGTGTCATCTACTCAAATTTAAAAAAAAAAGAATGTCAAATCCCAGTATTTATATTTATTTATTTATAAATTTGATACTCATACCTGGCAGCTAAAATCTGTAAATAGATATCCCTAAAACTTTCATTTTTTTCTTCAAAAATGTCCCTTTGAAAACAAACAAGAAAAAAAAAACTGACAGAGATATTTAATGTAGGTAACCCACAAAAGTAAATTACCAGATGATAGATATACTCTCTTTGCAACAGAGTTTATCTAATATTGATCAGTGCACATTCCCTCTGGATCACCATACAGCAGAGTTGTATTTCCAAGTAAGGGAAAGTTTATCTAGCCTAGAAACCTTGGGATTTTCAAATGATGTATGAGGGAAAACACCAGCTCAAAGCCTGTTGTGATAAAAACCTGAAATACACCAGTTAAGATTGTTTTGAAGAATCAGGCCTTCTGCCCTGTACTGCTTGCTACCTTGTGTCAATTAGGAAGCACAAGCTACTGACCTGCTATTGGTTAGAGCCAAGATTGGAAGATTCTGGATACTGTAACAAACACGATAGAATATCTGCCTCACTTGAATGTTTGTGACTGAGGAAAAATTAGCCCTGCCCAAGATGTGTCCAGGGCTATTTGATCTAAGGTTTCTGGTACTAGCTTTTTGATATAGGCAATCAGGGATCTTTGGGACTGATTAGCTGTCTCCTCACTCTATTAGGATGGATGACCTTAAATTTCTACAAGTTCTAACGGGAAGCTGTGAAGAAGACAGTGCTCTGAGAGGCAATACTGCAGGGGAACAGTCCAATTAGCCTTTACTTCTTGGTAGATTAATTTTTTAAGATAACTTGTCTTTGTAATTCATAACTATGCATTTCCTTTTGTTTAAGATTTTATTTATTTATTCATGAGACACACACAGAGAGAGAGAGAGAGAGAGAGAGAGAGAGAGAGAGAGAGGCAGAGACACAGGCAGAGGGAGAAGCAGGCTCCATGCAGGGAGCCTGACGTGGGACTCCGTCCCGGGTCTCCAGGATCAGGCCCTGGGCTGAAGGTGGTGGTAAACCGCTGAGCCACTCGGGGTTGCCCCATCACTTTGCATTTCAAAGGATATGAAATGAAAACTATATTGTTATCTTTTAAAGTATTTGTACTACTAGGGAAGCTAGATTAGTTACCTTGATTGTCTATTTTTTAAAAATAAGTTTGCTTAGCATTTTCAAATGCAAATCCAAATAGCCAATACTTCTATAACATTGCTTGTCAGGAAAGATTCACAAAAGCTCTAGTCAGCAGAAATAACAATAATGGTACATATGGTAATAATATTAATTATAACCTACGAGAACAAATTCCTAAAAAGAATATTATAACATTCAAACTAATTCTCTTTACTTGAGTAATGATTTTCTTTTTCATCACCCAATTCTGCTTAAGCCCCTAGGATCACTGTTGCAAGAATTTCTAAGTAGTTTCCTTGTTTTTGAATTTATTACTTCTGTGCATTACTTAATAACCCAAACCCCAAACTTTCATTTTATGGTCACCAGTTTTCATCCTTCCCCTTCCTAGTCTGCAGGCTTGCCCATGGATTCCAGCTTCCATGTTTCTAGTGCTTATCATTACTGCTACTTCTCTTCTCTTCCTTGAAAACATGGAAAAAAGTACTACCCAGTACCCTCCAGTTAAATGGTCTGGGCATGAAGTATATATCACTTTGGTGTTGAAATATTAATAAGCATTGTGTAGTTATTTATGCTTTTTTCTCTTGGAGAAAGAAAGGCTGAAGCCTGTGTTAAGCTTGCAGTATTATTAGAAGGTGAATCTCTTGTCGACCTTGCTTCAGGGTACAAGGGGACTGGAACTCAGTCCATTTGCAGACCCATGTAACAAAGAGAAGATATTGGTTTGGTGTTTTACAAAACACTCACAATTTTGTGTTGGGGGAGAGGTTTTTGTTGCTGTTTTTAACTCTATAGTATCATAATCTGGTAAGTACAGAATTTCATTCCAATTTCAATTTTCTAAGCATATTCCACCAAGACCTGTATATCATGTATATAGTAAATGTCTCTGTTGTTATTTAGTTACTTTCCCTTCATCTTTCCCTAGGACAATTACTTGGCTTCTTTCTTTCTCTGATAATCATATTTTTATTGCTGGGCACTTTTCCTGAAGTTTGTGTCTCAACCTTGCCAACAATTCAGTCTCTATTGTAATCCAGGGAACTTCATTTCAGCCAAAAGCCAAGAACAGATTTACAGCTCTAGTACTTTACTTTCCCACTCTTTTTTTTTCAAGTATTTATTCATGAAAGACACACAGAGAGAGGCAGAGACATAGGCAGAGGGAGAAGTAGACTCCCTGCGGGGGACTCAATCAGGACTCAATCCCTGCGCCCCTCCAGGATCATGACCTAAACAAAAGACTGAGATTCAACCACTGAACCACCCAGATGTCCCATTCTCCCACTTTCATATTTTTAGCAGCTAAAATATAAGCAGGGCCTGAGAAAATCTCAGCTAGTTCCACTCGAAACACAAGAATCCTCAAAGAATCTTGCACCAGAGAATAAGTCCTCCTGCTGTTGAATATTCTGGATAAGTAGAATGCTTTAAAATAGAATGGAATAAAAAAATGGAATATGGGACACCTGGGTGGCTCAGTGGTTGAGGGACAGCCTTTGGGCTCAGGGCATGATCCTGGAGTCCCAGGATCGAGTCCCATATTGGGATCAAGTCCCACATTGAGCTCCCTGCATGTAGCCTGCTTCTCCCTCTGCTTTGGTCTCTGCCTCTCTTTCTGTCTCTTGTGAATATATATATAAATAAAATCTTAAAAAATGAAATAAAATAGCATGGAATACACAGGTTTAGCACTGCCTTAAGCCCGGGGCGTGGTCCTGGAGACCCGGGATCAAGTCCCACTTCGGGCTTCCTGCATGGAGCATGCTGTAAGGAGCAGTTGGGACCTTCTTAATAAGGCTGACAAATGATATATTAACTATATTTTTAAAGGTTTTAAATTCTGACAGAATTTATAATTAGGAAATTCGGAAAAACTACTATTATAAATTAAGAATAAAAATAAGAGTAAGGATTTTTGACTTCAGAAAGTAGAAACAGACAATTATTATTGGATAATAAACACAAAATGAGCTGATCATGTAAATTTTGATAGTAAGCCTATTATATTACAGGTGAAGAAATTTAAGGGGCCTCTAAATATATGATGATGTTATTTACATATAAATCAAATATAACTTTTTTGTTCACTAAATGTAATTAAATCAGTCTTATGTTTCCTTTGGGTTTTTCTACAATTTGTTTCCATAATTTTATAATAACGGTTTCCTATAAAATTTCACTTAAATAGCTAATGATCTGTATTATAAGGGCAATGGTGTTTACTATTTATTTTTCTGTAGTATTGCAAAATGAAAGACATGTAGACTTAAAATCCCAGGCTACCAATTCCTACCCTGAATAACAAAAGGGTAAACAAATTTTGGCATGCAATTTTGAGCTTTTGAAATCTTGAAATAAGGTGCTTGCATCAGCAGCACTTATACTAAAATTGGAACAAAATATGATTTGCAACACATACATACATATATATATATATAAGGTGAGAGAGAGAATTTGTTTATGAAGTCCTAATGTTTGAATGAAATTTTCTTTCATCGATAAGCAATGCTGCCTAAACCACGAATTTGACAACTTTGTCATCTGTAATTTTTCTTCTCTCTAGCCCTTAGTTTTTGACGACCTACACCCTAGTGTTAAATCTATTACTATTGATTCATGATTTTTCCCCCACTGCAACTAAACTGTATGCTTATTGAGTACAGTTACTGACATAGTTTTCTTCCTTTATTTCCTTTTCCTTTTTTTTTTTTTTTTGCTATTTAGATAATCTGGCTAATGTGGATTAATATAAGTCCATCAAAATACAACCTAATTCCATTTGTAGCATATATTATAGTTACTTTCCTAGTCCATCCTCTGGAATTCTAGAAGAGTTGTGCAATTTGAATAGGTTTAATCTTGTTTCCAAAAGAATGATGTCTCTAGATTAGCTTATATTAGAAGCTACAGCAAGTCCAACACCTCTTGCTGGGTGCTCCGTTCAGGTTACTGCATGAAATCCAGTTAGAACCAAAGCAAAACCATCCCTCTGCTATAGTGATTGGTTCAGTTCAGTGATGGGAAGTACGCTGGATGATATAATCAGAGTAAAGTTCAGGAAATCCATGTTTGATTTGGAAGAGACTTTCACTCTACTCTCTAGATATCAATGAGTAACTATAAATGTGGACTTGTCAATTTAATTAATAAAAATACAGAATATCTAGTTAAATTTAATTGCAGAGAAAAAATATACTTTTAATATTTGTATGTCCTATATTTCCCATAAGAATACTTTTAACAAAAAAAGTTTATACGAAGTACAAATTTAATGTAGCATTTTGTATTTCATCTGACAACCTATACATTAATTTGAAAAACATCATAGAGATGATGGCCAAAATACCTAAGTGATTATACTTATAAATAAGTATCACCTATATAATATATATATATATATATATATATATATATATATATATAGCATTCTATAATTCTGTGATATGTCTACAATTTTCATTCACACTTATTACTAAATTTTTATCTTCTTTTTTGTTGTTGTCAAATTATTTTTATTTGATCTTGCTAGTTTGAGCCATGGTATGTGAATCAACATAAAAATATCTGAGTAAAGAGAACTCCAACCAGAAGAAAACGCAGATTTAAAAATCTATAACAAAAGTAGTTTTGGCAGGTTGAAGGAAGAGCAATCATTTTAGCACACCTGGCATATAGTGAACAGGAGAATAATGTTGAGGAATGAGGTTAAAGAAGAAACCTACATCAAGAACAGTTAAGACTTGTATGTCTTAGGATGTTAGAATTTTATTCTCAGTATAATGCAATACCATGGAAATATTGACAAGAAGGTTGTGAAAGATACCAATATTGAGCCAGGAAGAAATAGAAAATTTGAATAGACACATAATCAGTAAAGAAACTGAATCAGTAATCAAAAACCTTCCAACAAACAAAATTCTAAGGCCAGGTGGCTTCCCAAGGGAATTGTTCCAAACATTTAAAGAATACTTAACTATTCTCTTCAAACTGTTCCAAAAAAGAGAACTAAAAGCAAAATTTGCAAACCCATTCTGAGGCAAGCATTACCTTGATTCAAAAGCCAGAGAAAGACCCCACTAAAAAGGAGAATTATAGGCCAATATCCTTGATGAACATGGATTCGAAAATTCTTTTTTTATTGGAGTTCAATTTGCAAACATATATAGTATAACACCTAGTGCTCATCCCATCGAGTGCCCCCCTTAGTGCCCATCACCCAGTCACCCCAACCCCCACCCACCTCCCTTTCCACTATCCCTTGTTCATTTCCCAGAGTTAGGAGTCTCTCATGTTCTGTCTCCCTCACTGATATCTCCCACTCATTTTCTCTCCTTTCCCCTTTAATCCCTTTCACTATTTTTTATATTCCCCAATGAATGAGACCATATAATGTTTGTCCTTCTCCAATTGACTTATTTCACTCAGCATAATACCCTCCAGTTCCATCCACGTTGAAGCAAATGGTGGGTATTTGTCATTTCTAATGGCTGAGGAATATTCATTGTATACATAAACCACATCTTTATCCATTCATCTTTCGATGGACACCAAGGCTCCTTCCACAGTTTGGCTATTGTGGACATTATTTCTGTGAACATTGGGGTGCAGGTGTCCTGCCTTTTCACTGTATCTGTATCTTTGGGGTAAATCCCCAGCAGTGCAATTGCTGGGTAATAGGGTAGCTCTATTTTTAACTCTTTGAGGAACCTCCACAGTTTTCCAGAGTGGCTGTACCAGTTCACATTCCCACCAACAGTGGAAGAGGGTTCCCCTTTCTCCACATCCTCTCCAAAATTTGTTGTTTCTTGTCTTGCAAATTTTCACCATTCTCACTGGTGTGGGTTGGTATCTCATTGTGGTTTGGATTTGTATTTCCCTGATGACAAGTGATGCAGAGCATTTGCTCATGTGCATGTTGGCCATGTCTATGTCTTCCTCTGTGAGATTTCTGTTCATGTCTTTTGCCCATTTCATGAGAAGGTTGTTTGTTTTTTGGGTGTTGAGCTTAATAAGTTCTTTATAGATCTTGGCTACTAGCCCTTTATCTGATAGGTCATTTGCGAATATCTTCTCCCATTCTGTAGGTTGTCATTTAGTTTTGTTGACTGTTTATTTGGCTGTGCTGAAGCTTTTTATCTTGATTAAGTCCCAATAATTCATTTTTGCTTCTGTTTCCCTTGCCTTCAGAGATGTATCTTGCAAGAAGTTGCTGTGGCCAAGTTCAAAAAGGATGTTGCCTGTGTTCTCCTCTGGGATTTTGATGGATTCTTGTCTCACATTTAGATCTTTCATCCATTTTAAGTTTATCTTTGGGTATGGTGTAAGAGAATAGTCCAGTTTCATTGTTCTGCATGTGGCTGTCCAATTTTCCTGGCACCATTTATTGAAGAGACTGTCTTTTTTCCAGTGGATAGTCTTTCCTGCTTTGTCAAATATTTTATAACCACAGAGTTGAGGGCCCATTTCTGGATTCTCTATTCTGTTCCACTGATCTGTGTGTGGGTTTTTGTGCCAGTACCACACTATCTTGTTGATCACAGCTTTGTAGTACAACCTGAAATCCGACATGGTGATGCCCCCAGCTCTGGTTTTCTTTTTCAATATTCCCCTGGCTATTTGGGGTCTTTTCTGATTCCACACAAATCTTAAGATCATTTATCCTAACTCTCTGAAGAAAGTCGATGGTATTTTGATAGAGATTGCACCGAACGAGTAAATGACTCAGGGTAGCATATACATTTTCACAAAATAATTCTTCTAATCCATGAGCATGGAATATTTTTCCATCTCTTGTGTCTTCTTCAATTTCCTTCAGAAGTGTTCTGTAGTTTTTAGGGTATAGATCCTTTACCTCTTTGGTTAGGTTTATTCCTAGGTATTTTATGCTTTTGGGTGCAATTGTAAATGGGATTGACTCCTTAATTTCTCTTTCTTCAGTCTCATTGTTAGTGTATAGAAATGCCACTGATTTCTGGGCATCAATTTTGTATCCTGCCACAATGCCGAATTGCTGTATGAGTTCTAGCAATCTTGGGGTGGAGTCTTTTGGGTTTTCTATGTACTGTATCATGTTATCTACAAAGAGGGAGAGTTTGACTTCTTCTTTGCCAATTTGAATGCCTTTAATGTCTTTTTGTTGTCTGATTGCTGAGGCTAGGACTTCCAATACTGTGTTGAATAGCAGTGGTGAGAGTGGACATCCCTGTCTTGTTCCTGATCTTAGGGGAAAGGCTCCCAGTGTTTCCCCATTGAGAATGATATTTGCTGTGGGCTTTCATAGATGGCTTTTAAGGTACTAAGGAGGGACCCCTGGGTGGCGCAGCGGTTTGGCACCTGCCTTTGGCCCAGGGCGCGATCCTGGAGACCCGGGATCGAATCCCACATCGGGCTCCCGGTGCATGGAGCCTGCTTCTCCTTCTGCCTGTGTCTCTGCCTCTCTCTCTCTCTCTGTGACTATCATAAATAAAAAAAAAAATAAGATATTGAGGAATGTTCCCTCCATCCCTACACTCTGAAGAGTTTTGATCAGGAATGGATGGTGTATTTTGTCAAATGCTTTCTCTGCATCTATTGAGAGGATCATAAGGTTCTTGTTTTTTCTCTTGTTGATATGATCTATCACGTTGATTGCTTTAGAAGTGTTGAACCAGCCTTTCATCCTGTGGATAAATCCCATTTGGTCATGGTGAATAATCTTCTTAATGTACTGTTGGATCCTATTGGCTAGTATCTTGTTGAGAATTTTTGCATCTGTGTTCATCAGGGATATTGGTCTATAATTCTTCTTTTTGGTGGGGTCTTTGTCTGGTTTTGGAATTAAGGTGATGCTGGCCTCATAGAATGAGTTTGGAAGTATTCCATATCTTTGTATCTTTTGGAAGAAGTTTAGTAGAATAGGTATTGATTCTTCTTTAAACGTTTGATAGCATTCCCCTGGGAAGCCATCTGGCCCTGAACTTTTGTGTTTTGGGAGATTTTTGACGACTGCTTCAATTTCCTCCCTGGTTATTGGCCTGTTCAGTTTTCTATTTCTTCCAGTTCCAGTTTTGGTAGTTTGTGGTTTTCCAGAAATGCATCCATTTCTTCTAGATTGCCTAATTTATTGGTGTATAGCTGCTCATAATATGTTTTTAAAATCGTTTGTATTTCCTTGGTATTGGTGGTGATCTCTCCTTTTTCATTCGTGATTCTATTAATTTGAGTCTCTTCTCTTTTGTTTTTAATAAGCCTGGCTAATGGTTTATCTATCTTATTAATTCTTTCAAAGAACCAACTCCTGGTTTTGTTCATCTATTCCACAGTTCTTCTGGTCTCAATTTCATTGAGTCTGCTCGAATCTTTACTAAGTCTCTTCTGCTGGGTGTAGGTTATTTGCTGTTCTTTCTCCAGTTCCTTTAGGTGCAAGTTTTTTTGAGAGATTTTTTTTCTTTTTTTGAGAGATGCTTGTATTGCAATGTATTTCCCTCTCAGGACTGCTTTTGCTGTATCCCAAAGATTTTGAATGGTTGCATCTTCATTTTCATTAGTTTCCATGAATCTTTTTAATTCTTCTCTATTTTGTTGGTTGACCTTTTCATCTTTTAGCAGGATGGTCTTCAACTTCCACATGTTTGAATTTCTTCCAAATTTCTTCTTGTGATTGAGTTCTAGTTTCAAAGCTTTATAGTCTGAAAATTTGCAGGGGACAACCCCAATCTTTTGGTATCGGTTAAGACCTCATTTGTGATCCAGTATGTGGTCTATTCTGGAGATAGTTACATGTGCATTTGAGAAGAATGTGTATTCAGTTGCGTTTGGATGTAAAGTTCTATAAATATCTGTGAAATCCATCTGGTCCAGTGTATCATTTAAAGTTCTTGTTTCTTTGGAGATGTTGTGCTTAGAAGATCTGTCATTTACAGAATGCGCCATGTTGAGGTCTCCCAGTATAAGTGTATTATTATCTAAGTATGTCTTATCTTTGGTTATTAATTGATTGATATACTTGGCAGCTCCCACATTCGGGGCATAAATATTCATGATTGTTAGGTCCTCTTGTTGGATAGATCCTTTAAGTATGGTATAGTGTCCCTCTTCATCTCTTACTACAGTCTTTGGGATAAACTTTAATTTATCTGATATGAGGATTGCTACCCATGCTTTCTTTTGAGGACCATTTGTATGGTAAATGGTTCTCCAACCTTTTATTTTCAGACTGTAGGTGTCCTTAGGTCTAAAATGAGTCTCTTGTAGACAGCAAATAGATGGGTCTTGCTTTCTTATCCAGTCTGAAACCCTGCCTCTTTTGATGAGATCATTAAGCCCATTCACGTTCAGAGTTACTATTGAAAGATATGAATTTAGTGTCACCGTAATACGTATTCAGTCCCTGTTTTTGTGGATTGTTTCTTTGGACTTCCTCTTTCTTTTACAGAGTCCCCCTTAATATTTCTTGCAGAGCTGGTTTGGTGGTCACATATTCTTTCAGTTTCTGCCTATCTTGGAAACTCTTTAACTCTCCTTCTATTCTGAATGAGAGCCTTGCTGGATAAAGTATTCCTGGCTGCAGGTTCTTCTCATTTAGGACCCTGAATATATCCTGCCAGCCCTTTCTGGCCTGCCAGGTCTCTGTGGACAGGTCTGCTGTTAACCTAATACCTCTCCCCATATAAGTTAGGGATCTTTGTCTCTTGCTGCTTTAAGGATCTTTATCTTTGGAATTTGCAAGTTTCACTATTAAATGTCGGGGTGTGGAAGGTTTTTATTGATTTTAGGGGGTATCTCTCTATCTCCTGGATCCGAATGCCTGTTTCCCTCCTCAAGTTAGGGAATTTCTCAGCTATGATTTGTTCAAATACACTTTCTGGTCCTCTGTCCCTTTCGGTGCCCTTTGGAACCCTAATTAAACATAGATTTTTCCTTCTGAGGCTGTCATTTATTTCTCTTTACCTTTCCTCATGATCTTTTAATAGTTTTTTTTTTTTCCCTCAGCTTCCTTCCTTGCCATCAACTTGACATCTTCTATGTCACTCACTCGTTCTTCTACCTCATTAACCCTCATCGTTAGGACCTCCAGTTTGGATTGCATCTCATTTAATTGATTTTTAATTTTGGCCTGATTAGATCTAAATTCTGCAGTCATGAAGTCTCTTAAATCCTTTATGCTTTTTTCCAGAGCCACCAGTAGCTTTATAATTGTGCTTCTGAATTGGCTTTCTGACATCAAATGGTAATCCAAATTCTGTAACTCTGTGGGAGACAGTACTATTTCTGATTCTTTCTTTTGTAGTGAGTTCTTCTTTCTAGTCATTTTGGTCAGTGCACAGTGGCTAAAAACAAGTTGTACTGGGAAAAGGAAGGAAACAAAAGAGAAAAAAGGAGGAAAAAACAAAGAACTAAATTTGTTTTCCCCTAAGGTCAGGAACAAGCCAGGGTTGTCCACACTCATCACTGTTATTTAACATAGTATTGGAGGTCCTAACCTTAGTTTTCAGACAACAGAAAGAAATAAAAGGCATCCAAATTGTCAAGGAAGAAGTCAAACTTTCCTATTTGCAGATGACATGATACTGTATAATGAAAACCCAAAAGACTCTACCAAAAAATTCCTAGAACTGATACATGAATTCAGCAAAGTCATAGGATACAATATCAACATATAGAAATCTGTTGCATTTCTATACACCAATAATGAGGCAGAAAAAAAATCAAAGAATTGATCACATTTACAATTGCAACAAAAACCATATGATACCTAGGAATAAATATAACCCAAGAGGTAAAATATCTGTACTCTGAAAACTATAGAGTATTCATGAAAGAAATTAAAGATGACACAGAGAAATGGAAAAAAAAATCCTAAGCTCATGGATTGGAAGAACAAACATTGTTTAAATGTCTATGCTACCCAAAGAAATCTACACATTCAATGCAATCCCTATCAAAATAACATTTTTCATAGAGCCGGAACAAACAACACTAAAATTAGTATAGAACTAGAAAAGACCCTGAATAGACAAAGGAATGTTGAAAAAGAAAACCAAAGCTGGAGGGATAACAATTCCAGACCATCAAGACAATATGGTACTGGCACTAAACAGGCACACAGATTGATGGAACAGAATAGAGAACCCAGAAATGAACCCTCAACTCTATGGTCAACTAATCTTCAATAAAGCAGGAAAGAATATCTAAAGGAAAAAAAGTCCCTTCAACAAATGGTGTTGGGAAAATTGGACAGCCACACACAGAAGGATGAAACTAGAGCACTTTCTTAGACCATACACAAAAATAAACTCAAAATGAATGTACGATCTAAATATGAGACAGGAATCCATCAAAATCCTAGAGGAGAATACAGGCAGCAACCTCTTTGACCTCAGCCACATTGACCTCTTACATCTTCAAAGGCAAGGGAAACAAAAGCAAAAATGAACTATTGGGATTTCAGGATAAAAAGCTTTTTCACAGCAAAGGACATGATCAACAAAACTAAAGGAAACCTATGGAAAGGGAGAAGACATTTGCAAATGTCTTATCAGATAAAGGGCCAGTATCCAAAATCTATAAGGAACTTACCAAACTCAACATGCAAAAGAAACAAAAAATAGTGGCAAGTAATGGGCAGAAGATATGAACAGACCTTCTGCAAAGACGACATACATACAAATAGGCAGCAGATTCATGAAAAACTGCTCAACATCACTAGGCATCAAGGAAATACAAATCAAAACCACAATGAGATATCACCTCACACCTGTCGGAATGGCTAACATTAACAACACAGGAAACAGCAGATGTTGGCCAAGGGTATGGAGAAAGGTGAACCCTCGTACACACTTGGTGGGAATGCAGAGTGGTGTAGCCACTCTGGAGTACAGTATGGTGATTCCTCAGAAAGTTAAAAATAGAACTACTCTATCACCCAGCAATTGCACTATTATTTACCCAAAGGATACAAAAATAATGATTCAAAGGGGTACATGCATCCCGATGTTCATAGTATCATTATCAACAACAGCCTATGGAAAAAGCCTAGAATGTCCTATGAATGCTGAATGGATAAAAAAGAAGTGATATGTATATAATGGAATATTACTCAGCCATTAAAAGAATTAAATCTTGCCATTTCCAAGGACATGTATAAACATAGGGGAAAGAAAAAAAAGAGAGGGAGGCAAACCATAAAAGAGACTCTTAACTATACAGAATAAATTGAGGGTTGTTGGAGGAGAGGTGGACAGGAGAATAGGCTAAGTGGGTAATGTGTATTGGAGGGCACTTGTGATGAACACTGGGCATTATGTGTAAGTAATGAATCACTAAGTTCTACTACTGAAAGAAATATTACACTATATGTTAACTAGCTAGAATTTAAATAAAAACTTGAAACATTAAAAAAAAGAATCAGCTATTTCAGAACAAATCATCTTTAAAATATTAATTCATAAGCATTTGATAGAGATAAAATTAGAAATGGAGTTAAAAGAAAGTAATTACACTTAAAGTATTTGCCATAAATTATAAATACTAGAAATGAATAAATATATTAACAACACAAGCACTTTAGATATTAAAAAAATAAGAGGCTACTAGGAAAAAATAAATACTATAAAAGTAGCCAATGGAAACATGGGTTTTTCTTGTCTGAGGTGCAATTTCCGATTCTGTTCAAAAGAAAAACACAACCAAAACTATCATGTCTTCCATGGGTTAAGAAGATCACTGTAATAAAAATGCTCTCTTGACTATGAGCTGTATCCAAGTAAGATATATGACATTTATTAACATTCTACAAAGCACTTAGATCAAAAATAACATGGAAATATCTTAAATTTTACAGTAAGTAATGCAAAAAGTCATGATTGTTCTCAAGCATTATGTAATTTGAAGTTGGGATGTGGGTTATTGTGTCCTGTGCATGAATAGGTACATATAAGTGAAAAAGAGTGAATGAGACAGTGACAGAGACAGAGCAATTTCTCTGACATAGCATATTTTGAAAGGAAAAAAAAACTAAATTTTCTATTTGTTTCTAGTACGTTACCAAAGGCCAGGGATAAGGTAGTTGTAATATGTTAAAGATATTAAGGATAATAAAAATCTGAAGCTGAAACCCTTAATTTTTCAATAATATTTTAACTGTAGAAATCTGATTAAAGTTCAATTCATATGAAAGATGGGTCCATTTAGAAAAATGCATTAAGGTCTAAGTCTTTCATTATACTCTTTTTAATGTTTTGAAATCCAATTCCTAAGTAACTAATAGATTTATGACTATACACTAAGCTTTATAATTAAAATAAATGTTCAAACTGTGGATACTGATATTGTTTTAAAGTTTGTGTCCGAGATGCTTTGCCATTTGATTTGTGGGCAGTGCTCAGACCCATCACGGCCCATTTATGATTTCATAGACAGATATTGTTTTAGAGTGATGATATGTTTTTTAATCCAAAGGATTAAAGGATGAAAGTTTTTTCCTCTTTTTATCTACCTTTTTTGCATTTCGAGAAATATTTCAGCCTCATACTCTTCAATGTGGTGTATGACCACAAAATGAGCTTCTGGAGTATTAATGTGGTGTTAAATTTAACTTTGTTTGTACCTTCATCACTTTAATGATTCCACAAATATTTATTTACTGAGGGACTTCTGTACTTGAAAAACATCAATGTGTAATACAGACACAGAACTTGCCCTCGGAAAGCCTCCATTCTAGTGAAGAGCAAGCAAAGTGGTTGATTCCTTTTTCTACCAGATAGTACCATCCCAAATGAAACCAAAATTGTAATTTCTATAGAATCCTTTGATTCACTATTCTCCAAAGTATTTCTATCACTCTGAGCCATGGCATTTATTTAATTTATTTATTGACCCAGGATTTGTGATTTTTTTCTGCTTTACTCCTAACAGTAATTTAAAATTAAAAAAAGTTAAAATCCTAATCAGGGCTAATTCTAGAACTTTGTATAAATGAACTTGGAACCATAAATTTCAAAGAATATCTCTTATTTTCAGCAGCTTATTTAACTGTCCACCTAGACATGCTTATCCTGGCCTCTTTTATGCATGCATATAACATTCCTGAAAGCCAAGGATTTGGGGAAACTTTAGCCCTTCTCTACCTCTTTTCCCAAGATAACATTGGTTCTCTGGAACGCCAAGTTAACCACACACCCTCAGGCCAACAAAGCTACAAATTGTCCAAGTCTTAACCACTCTTAACACTTCTATGTGACAAAGCCACACGTTTTACCTGTTCCTCCCCTCAACCTCAACCATGTCTCCTCCTTCTCACAGCAAAGCTGCTGGCTTTCATAGCCAACTTCCCCTATGCAAACCCTTGCTTTCAGCATACCTTGGGTGAGGGAGAAGGTGTTAAGGGACCAGCATATTCTATAAGACAACTGTTCCAAGTTCACAAAAAGTCGGTATCATGAAAATAAAAGGTTGGAGCAACTTCACCTGTAATTATATTCACAATGTCACATAACCACCACTGCTATCTGTTTCCAAAATTTTCATTATTCAAAACAGAAACCCCACACCCACAAAGCAGTAACTACTGATTCTTTCTTCTCCCAAGCCCTTGATAACCTCTAGTCTACTTTTTGTCTGTACTATTTTGCCTATTCTAAATAACATATAAGTGGCAGCATACAATATTTGTTTTATGTCTCGATTATTCACTTAGCATAATATTTTCAATACTATGTATTTCCCTTCCTTTTTTATGGCCGAATACTATTCCATTTTTTCCAAATACTATTCCATTAATATTATACCACATTTTGTTCATCCATTTATCTATTGATGGACAGATACATGGATTGTTTTCACTTTTTAGTTACTGTAAATAATGCTCCAATAAACATCATATATACTTAAGTGTTTGAGTTTGTTTTCAGTGTATTTGGATATATACCTGGGAGTGGAATTTTAGAATCATATGGTAAATAAACAAATAAATAAGTTGTGTCTTTCAGAAGTGCTCTTCCTTTTCTCTCTTTTCAAGGACTACAAATTTCAAAATAACTGTTTATTCTTTTTTAAGATTTTTATTCATGAAAGACACACACACAGAGAGAGAGAGAGAGAGAGGCAGAGACACAGGCAAAGGGAGAAGCAGGCTCCATGCAGGGATCCCGATGTGGGACTCGATCCCAGGTCCCCAGGATCTGGCCCTGGGCTGAACGCGGTGCTAAACTGCTGAGCCACCCGGGCTGCCCTCAAAATAACTGTTTAAATCATAGCTGTTGTTTTCTATTCATTTTTCACAAAATTTTGTTAACACTTTTGGTTCTATAATCACTCATTACCTTTGATCATGTCATAGTTCATAGGTGATGTATTTATCTTATATATGGGAAATCATATTTTAGATTCAAACGACATGGCATGAAAGTGTAGTAAACTTTGAACTGACAGTAAAATAATGAAAGTTTGGAAGCAGTACTAGTTGGGAAATGCCTCCAGTGAGTAAAGATCCAGCTTCTAAAATATTCAGTCCTTATATGTTTACTACTAATTACAACCAAAAATTACACAGAAATATGATGACCTTCTAGGATGGCATTCAGAAATATAATAAATGTAACCAGAAATAAATTTGTAAAATAATCTGCCATCTTGAAACTCTATTTTATTAATGTTACATCAAAATACAAATTTGACTTAAAGTGAATTATATTTGTACCACCTACGATTTGCATTTTTTACTGTTGTCATACTATGATTGATTAACTCTGCTGGAAGATATTAACAGCCCGGTCTGTTGAATTTTCACTTTTCAGCTCTGCTGCACTTCACACTTCTAAGCTTGTTATTATATTTCTTCAAAAATGTATTTGCCTTTGAAGTCTAAAATATCCAACTGCCAGAAAGCACAGGCATTTGGTAATTAATTTAATACCAAATCGGACATCTGTCAAATCAATGGATAGAAATAATAGGATATGTATTTTCTACTACCTGTTATACTTCAAGTACAGGCTAAAATTTTCTTGAAAAATGCATATTTGATAATTTTTAAAGCATGTAATCAATGTATCATATATCAATAATCAATAGAAGACTTTTTTACTTTTTCCTTTTTTGAATTGATTTTTTTTTATTTATTCATGATAGGCACACAGTGAGAGAGAGAGAGAGAGAGAGAGAGAGAGAGGCAGAGACACATGCAGAGGGAGAAGCAGGCTCCATGCACCGGGAGCCCGACGTGGGATTCGATCCCGGGTCTCCAGGATCGCGCCCTGGGCCAAAGGCAGGCGCCAAACCGCTGTGCCACCCAGGGATCCCTTTGAATTGATTCTGATTGAAAATGTCAATGCCAATATTTCAAATTCATGTATCCTGTTACCTGTTGTAGACAGATAAATACTTCAAACTCATGATGATGCAGAGCAAAATTTATGCCCATATTAGTTTCTAGAACAAATATACATAAAGAAATAATTCTGTGAATTATTTTTTGGCATATCTATGATCCGAGAAATTCAGATGAGAAAGGGAAGTTATGATGATAAACATATAGTGATTTTATGTATCAATCATATGTTACAGGGTCTCAATTTAGAAGAGGTAAACATTTCACAATATAAAACTTTAAGCCTTGCAGAATTATGCTCACTTAATTATGATATATGAAAGCCTATATATGGTAAATAGCATCTAATAACAAAGTTATTATCATGTAAATTAAAAGGCCTTTTTAATTTCCGTTAGACATACTTAAAACCACTACTCAAACAGTCCTTATTTGCTTAATGTTAAAATATAGCTGATGAAATATTTATAATCTTTCTGTAGATAGCCTGATGTAAAATCTGTTGAGAAAATCATGGGTGTCTTTTTTAGTACTTGGCAGGTGAGGAATGAGACAACAGTGAATTATGGAGAATCTACACTTTTCTACACATCATTATCTTCCCAGTTTTAGTGAATGTCTCTGATAAATGACCAAATATAATAGTTTAAAATACACTAAAACATCACATTCTAACTGAACAGCCATCATATTTAGTCATCCTATCTGTAAACATTTATAAAGGTTCTAAGACTGAAATTATTACTGCCATTGATGACATTAATCCTAAATATTTCATTTAAAGAATCAATTAACATATTAAGATTAAAGAATCTTAATATGTTTCCATTTACATTTGCACTAGTTTGCAACTGAACCATTTACAATAGTGCCAAAAAGATACCTAAGAAAATATTTAACCAAGGAGGTGAAAGACCTACACTCTAAAACTATAAGAAATTGACTAAATAAATTTAAGATAATATATATATCATGCTTGTGGATTTGAAAAAAAAATTTGTTGTTAAAATTTCCATACTACCCAAAGTAATGCATAGTTTCAATGTAATCCCTATCAAAATACCAATAACATTTTTTTTTACAGAAGTAGGACAAATAATTCTAAAATTTGTATGGAACCATAAAAGATCTTGAATAGCCAAAGCAATCTCGAGAAAGAAGAAAGCTGGAGGTATCACAATTTCAGATTTCAAGATCTACTACCCAGCTATTGTAATAAAAAGAGTGTGGTACTGGTACAAAATAGACACATAGATCAAAAGAAGAGAATGTAGAGTTCAGATATACACCCACACTTATATGGTCAATTAATCTACAACAAAGGAGACAAGAATATACAATGGGAAAAAGACTGTCTTTTCAGTAAATGGTGTTGGGAAAACTGACCAGAAACATGCAAAAAAAAAAATGAAACTGGACCACTTTCTTATACCATACACAAAAATGAAATCAAATTTAAGGCCTAAATTTGACACTTGAAACCATAAAAATCCTAGGAGAGAGCATAGGCAGAAATGTCTCCGACATTGGCCATAGCAACATTTTTCTAGATATGTCTCCCTAGGCAAGAGAAACAAAAGCAAAAATAAACTATTGAGACTACACAAAAACAAAAAGCTTTGGCACAGCAAAAGAAACCATCAACAAAATAAAAAGGCAAACTAGTTGAATGGGAGAAAATATTTGCAAAGGATATATCCTACAAAGAGTTAATATCCAAACTATATAAAGAACTTACACAACTCAACACCAAAAATAAAATAATTTAACACAAACACAAGGATTGAAATATAGGCAGAGGATCTGAATAGACTTTTTTCCCCAAAGAAGACATACAGATGACCACTAGATACATGAAGTGATGTTCAGCATCACTAATCATCTGGCAAATGCAATTAAAAAACACAATTAGATACCACCTCAAACTAGTCAGAATGACTGTATTAAAAGGACAAGAAATAACAAATATTGGTGAAGGTGTGGAGGAAAAGAGGCCTTGTGCACTGCTGGTGGGAATGTAAATTGGTGCAGCCATTGTGGAAAACAGTATGGAGGTTGCTCAAAAAAATAAAAATAGAAATATCATATAATCTAGTAATTCTACTACTGTGTTTACCCAAAGTAAATCAAAACACTAATTCAAAAATATATAAGATATGTGCAACATTATTTACAATAGCCAACATATGGAAGCAAACCAAGAGTCTAACTTCTATAGATGAATAGATAAAGTAGGGATCTAATACACACACACACACACACACACACACACACACAACGGAAAATTACTCATCCATCCACAAAACAAAAAATGAGCTCTTGATATTTGCAACAACATGGATGGATCTAGAGGGTATTATGCTCAGTGAAACAAGTCAGATGGAAAAAGACAAATGCCATGTGATTCCTCCATCTACTTCGGAATCTGGAAAACAAAACATGAACAAATAGAAAAAATAAGCATACTCTTGGATACAGAGACTATACTGGTGGTTGCCAGAGGAGACAGGATATGGATGAAATGGATGAGGATGATTAAGAGGTATAAGCTTCCAGTTGTAAGGTAAATAGGTCACAGAGATAGAAAGCACAGCACAGGGAATATAGCGAATGGCATTATAACATTGTATGGTGGCAGACAGTGTATTCACACATTCATGGTGAGCAATTTATAACATAAAATTGTTGAATCAATGTATTGTACAGCTGAAACTAATATAAATTTCATGTCAATTATAATTCATTAAAATAATAATAATTTGCTGGTTTCCTTGGCTTTCTAATACTAGAACATTTACATAGGTGAACTGAGTATATTAAAAATGAGATGAAAGTCTGGAAATATAAACTAGCAAAATTTTTTGATAGCCTAAGTATTTAAGGAAAATGAAGTTAGATAAAAATTATTTATAAAAAATAGATGTAAACAATTTTAGAATTAAGCAATCAGTGTATTTGAGAAATGGTTATATGTATTTAAAAATAATGTATTCAGTATTTATAATTGATTTTATATTTATATGATTAAGTGATGCAGCATGTTAACATTTTTACCAAAGACAAATGGTTATATATTAAAATTAGTACTGAGAAAATTCCAGACCAATGACAAATATTGCTAAAATAAAATGAGATAAAGAATTAAATCTAAAAATTGAAAACTTACATTAACAAATTATTATAGAAGTTGTTGCAGTCAGATTTTTAAATTTTTTTTTTTAAATTTATTTATGATAGTCACACAGAGAGAGAGAGAGAGGCAGAGACATAGGCAGAGGGAGAAGCAGGCTCCATGTACCGGGAGCCCGACGTGGGATTCGATCCCGGGTCTCCAGGACCACGCCCTGGGCCAAAGGCAGGCGCCAAACCGCTGCGCCACCCAGGGATCCCCTGCAGTCAGATTTTTAAAGGGAAATTATTTCTCAGCATTGGCAGATCTTACATTATGCATCAGATCACAACATTCTAAATAATAATTATTTTTTTTTCCCTAGGATTTTATTTACTTATTCGTGAGAGACAGAGAGAGAGGCAGAGACACAGGCAGAGGGAGAAGGAGAAGCAGGCTCCATACAAGAACCCTGATGTGGAACTCGATCCCAGGACTCTGGGATCACACCTAGAGCCAAAGGCAGACGCTCAACTGCTGAGCCACCCAGGCGTTCCAAAGTATCTCACTTTCAACTGAGGGTTATGGAGAATCACACTGGATTTTGGTCAGCTCTAAAGTCGTGGTAGCCACTTCACTTTTTTTTTTTTTTAATTTTCTAATAACAAATGAGTTTTTCAAAGATATCTCTTTTTTCCACATTTGGACTGAAAGATTCCATTAGTTGTAGTGAAGCAGACTGATTTAGTTAATCTTACAAAGTGAAACTGTTTACAGTTTAAGGAAGCTACTTCCTGAGCATTTTAAAAATTGAATTAGAATTGTTACCCTCATCATATGTTTTATTTCTACTTGTTTTCATATACCTGCTGCTTGATTAAAACTAATCCGTACAATAAGAATCAAGAAATGTAGCAACAGAAGGATATAATTGGTTTTCAAAACAGACCAACAATCTGAATTTCTATTTACATCTTTTATTTTACACGTGTTGTTTGTAAAATGTGCATAAAATGTTAAGCATTCTTTACAGTAAATACAAATTAGAGTCACCTTGCCTGTCAAAGAGCACATTCAGCAAAATATCCATGAATACTTCTTGTAAAATAAAATGTGTTGACAGTTTGGATTATAACCTTGCAAAGTAGAATATTTGGTCTTTTTGTACAAGTAGAAATTTTAGATGAATTTTTTGGATGTTGATGGAACTGTAATGCTGATTTTCTCGCAACTTCTATTATAAAAACATTCTATACTTTCAGAGATTAAAATATTTAAAATAACTCTATACTTTCAGAGATTGCAGAGCTAACTTTGTGCCTTATTTATGGACTGTCTCTTTTTTTCTCTCTCTTTTTTTAAAGATTTTATTTATTTATTCATGAGAGACACAGAGAGAGAGGCAGAGACACAGGCCGAGGGAGAAGCAGGCTCCATGCAGGGAGCCTGACGTGGGACTTGATCCCAGGTCTCCAGGATCACGCCCTGGGCTGAAGACAGGCGCTAAACTGCTGAGCCACCCGGGCTGCCCTCTTTTTCTCTTTTATTCATTTTAGATCGCTTAGAATTCAGGTATAGATTCCATGATAGTCCATTCCAAAATACTGTATTTATACTCTTAATTTTTCCAAAACTTATTTTTATAAATTATTTTATAAATAATTTTTGATATATGACACAATAGAATTTCACTCATTACATGTTGTCTCCTTAGTTCAGACTGTGAAGCTGCTCCAATTTTATTTCACGACATTGACTTCTTATGAATTAAAGACAGTTGTCTCATGCATTCTTCTCCTATATTTATCTTATCTCTTCTCCTTGTTTGTTCCCTGTAATCTGGAAGTAAGATTTAGAGGGTTAATTATATCTAGATTAAATATTTTAGTAAATGTACTTCATAATATGTTATATCAGAAACACCATACTTAATTGCTTTTTCAGTTCACTTCAACATCATGTATTTTTGTGACAAGGCCCCTTTTGTTTTCCATTTTTATTGAGATGTAGTTGGAAAGGGAGTAGATATTAAAAGTTCTCATCACAAGAAAAAAATTGTAATAATGTGACAATGCTGTTTTAATATCACTTTTCACCAGTGTCTTATCTTTGGCTGAAGAAACACAATGAAAATGGCCCTTCCTCTTTCTTACATTCAATAATACTGTAACATTTGGCTATGTTTTCATTACAAACAAAGGGTTAACAAAATATTAAATTTTTGCAATCCCTAACTTACATGATAGACTTCATCATATGTGTTCCATGGACTTTAACATTTTTAAAACTCAAATTCCTTTACAAATATCTGGAATTGAATATATAGGTACTAGCAGTAATTTTATAAATAAGCTATGTTCATGGTATTTATGATTGATTCTAATTAGAAATGAAAATAGTAAGAATTCACAATTGATAGTCAATAACACGCAAGATAAGCATGATATGATATGATACTGGGATAACCATGTAATACAAGCTTTTAAATACTGACTGAAACCAAATTATAGTCTAAAGCTGTGACCTGATTTATCCCTAACAAATGAATGCATACACAAATGCAAAAATTTGGGGATCCCTGGGTGGCTCAGCAGTTTAGCACCTGTCTTTGGCCCAGGGCATGATCCTGGAGTCCCAGGATCGAGTCCCACATCAGGCTCCCTGCATGGAGCCTGCTTCTCTCTCTGCCTCTCTCTCTCTCTCTCTCTCTCTCTCTCTCTCTCTCTGTCTCTCATGAATAAA
This sequence comes from Nyctereutes procyonoides, assembly GCF_905146905.1. Taxonomy (NCBI): domain Eukaryota; kingdom Metazoa; phylum Chordata; class Mammalia; order Carnivora; family Canidae; genus Nyctereutes; species Nyctereutes procyonoides. Next base: position 60,273,212 of record NW_026575142.1, on the reverse strand, counting down.
TAAATAAAGTCTTTAAAAAAATGCAAAAATGAATAGTTCCTTACAAAAGAATGAAACCAGAAATAAAAACCTCTCCCTATCCTGAATCCAATTACAGTTTCCACTGTATAAGTATCAAGAAAGTATTACCAAAATAATAATGTAAAATAAATTACCTCATAATTCTGTATTTTTAAATGGGAATCATTCATTTTCACTTGCCATTTGTAGGTAAGTTTATTTAGGGTGGGTTCATCTGGGCTTGGCTTCCAGCTAGAGATTGCAAGTCTGTTCCATTTTCCCCCCATCCTCTGTATCAGCAGGCTAGCAGAGACATCTTTCCATGACAATGTAAGAACTGTGGAAAGTTAAGTCCAAACATGCAAGCCTATTTTAAGCCTCTGTTTGCACATAGTTTAACAGCATCTGTTGAATCAGAAGTAAACCACATGAACTAGTCCAAAGACAAAGGGCAGAAAAATAACCTGTGCCTCCAATGGGAGATAATGCCGGGTTACAGGAAAGGACATTGATAAAGAAGAAAACCATTTGGTCCAATTACTTAATTTACCATATATCCTATGCATCTTCTATTATGGACTCATCAAATATAATACGTATTTTTTAAGCTTTCTATAAACTTTTCAGGTGTTGGACATTTAATTTTACTTGCTAATTATTTACCTTCAGTTTCCACTCTTTTCCCCGTTGTCTTTCTATGTCTCTCTCTTAGTCTATGAAAGCTTAACATACAGTGTATATTTTCACAGTGAGTTCTTTTTCAAACATCCCACCTGCACACCAGATCAGGGATAGTTATTCTTTCTCTAGTATATAATCAACATTCATTATACCTCATTTTAGTCTAGCATTTCATTATGCTTGTTACTACTTTTACACATGAAAGACAATTCTAAATTTTGTCGGATAAATTAAATAAGAAACACCAAAAAAAAAAAAAAAGAAGAAAACCCACAACAACCTATAATCTCAAAAATAAATTCAAAGTGACTTAAATCTCAAATTATACTTTATTTATGGAAAATTTTCAATAAAATCATTTTAAATTTAAAATATTAATATACATATCATGGTGCTAATGTCCTTTTTAGAAATATATCTATTACAGAAAATATGAGATACATGGAAGTCTATTTAATAATGCTCCTGGTTAAGGGTATTTGAAATGTACTAATATTATTCAGAAAACAAAGAACTCTACTTTTCCAAAAATATTTTTTTCTGTGAATATCATTCATTTTTTGCAGAGTTTCATAGTTTTCAGGTATCTGTCACAGTTTATACAGAGAGAACCAAGCCTTGACCTACTCTAATTTCTTTTATCACCCTAATACTGTTCTCATATATGGCATCGTTAATATGTCTAATTATTTTAGTATTTGATAGTTTTGTATGTCTTGACTCTCTCATTAGACTGTTAAGTACTCAATTGTCTTCTCGTACCCTCAGCTTCCTGGGTATATTTGATACTGGAAAGCTTGGTTCTTATCTCACCAAGTCGAAAAATGAATCTGCGGACAACAGAGTGAGCAAGGCGATAGAAGTTTATCAAGCAGAGATACAGACAAAGCTCTCAGAAGTGAGAGGGGTCCGGACAGGATTACCACTGTCTGGTATGTCTTATGGTCTGTGTTCTATAGGGAACTGACCAGGGAACTTAGTAAATTTCTTATCAATATCAGGGTGGATTTTTAGAACAAACATGGTGGACTTGTAACTATCATAATAACAAATAAGATGTTTTTGTAAATATCATGAGTCCAAACAAGATGTTCCCTTCTCTCTGGTTAGTATCTCCTCCATAATATTTCTCTATATCTGGGATTTCTATGATTACTTAGTAGCCATTAAAAGAGGGATACTCCCTAATATTTTGGAGGTAGGGAGCCAGATATTTTGTTGTTACAGTCTTATCTCTGTTTTCTTGGGATGGGTAGGAGCCTGACTCTGGGGCCTTTCCCTTATCTTTCCCTGCCTAGCCCTGTCTGCCCCTAACTCATTCCTACATCATATTCACAAAATGCAAAAAGAATCTGTGCTAAATTATGCTAGTTGAACAACTAATTAAAATAAAAACTTCCAGTCTTTTTAAGGCTTACATACTTTAAGATTAAAATAGTAACAGCAGATTTAAGTCTTGCTTCCTGAGACCATGAAAATCAATTGGCAACCTTATAAACACCTTTACAAAGAGACTACTTTTATCATTATACTCTAATTACCATGTTTACTTTGATAAAGTGTATAAACTTAGTTTATGTTCTCAATTCTAAATGGCTACCATGATAATACTTTCAAATAGCAATTTGAATTCTATATTAAAAATAGAGAAAGCTAAGAGAAAGGTCTCTTAGAAAACTAACAGACCATATGTAATATCCTCCTTATAAATTATGCTTATTTTAATGTGGATATGCTATAATTATATGATTTTAACAAATTTCTAATATATATTTCCAGTATATATCAGAAATTCTAATATGTATTTACAAATACAATTCTAGTGTGTCGGAGAACTATGATTCTAATACTCATTCTAAATATAACATATATGATTCTAATATCTTAATGAAAACCCTTAAGACCCTAACTTCTATAGTCCAACTCCTTCCATTTGCCCCCCGCACCACATTTCTTCTCACTAGGACTGCACAAACCCATAGAATTTCTACTTTCATGGAACAGAAGAACAAAGTCTTCAAATTCATGAAGTGGAGGATTCACATTCTGGGAACTTGACTTGGAAGGCAAATACAACAGCTTTGCAGTGAAATTGGTCATGTTAAGAGCAATGCATATACTTTCTTTGGAAGATCTTAGCTCTCAATCCTCCCTTGATGTTCCACAGCAGCCTGTAACAGAGCTAGCTGGTGGACCTCATCAGAACTACAAATGACCTGCCTGAATGTGAGGGGCTCTCTCTGTTCAGCAACTACATTGTATTGCACTGAGAAGCCAGAGCAGCAAGGGAGTAGCCAATTCCTGCATTTTTAAAATTTGGGTATGGAAGAGAGATTGATCCTCTTTCAGAAAGACTGAATGCCTGGCTTCCTAGAAAATACAGAGTGTGAGGCCAATTTCAAAAGGAGGTTCCTAATTTCATGTTAATAATTTCCATAAGATTTTTGTGATTTATTAGAACAAATATAGCACTATAAAAACATAAAAAGTATGTTTACGGTAAAATTCTTAATCAGTTAATTTGTTTCACTTCCTAAATATTCATCTTTGATTTTAACAAAAAGAGAACAGTCTTCTTAGTGCTTGATCTGGAGTCCTGTACCAAAAGGATTTTAGGGATCATGATCTTACATAATCTTATTTATATAAGTAAGAACATATTACAACCCAACTTCAACAAAACAATGGAAAACAATTATGTATGAAGTTATAGTGTATTCTTTAAAGTATAAAGAAAATCTCTAATTTTACTGTTATATCAAAATTCTGTTAACTGTTATAGTATTTACCTACCCCTTTCATGGTCATTTTAGTGAGAAACCTCAAGCTCTTAGGAATATTTTTTTAATTGACCTATCAATTAATCATAGATATCAGTTAATTATACTACAAGATCTAGCTATTAAATAAATTTTGGTTACAAATTAATTTGTTTTTTGATTTTAATAAAATTATTTACTTATTTTTAAAGATTTTATTTTTTTGAGAAAGAGAGAGAAAGTAATAAGAGCATAAGTGGGGTGGAGGGGCAGAGGGAGAAGCAGATTCCCCTGATGAACAGGGAGCCCAACATGGGGCTTGAACCTAGGACCCTGCGATCATGACCTAAGCAGAAGGCAGTCACTTAACAAACTTAACCACCCAAGCGCTACAATATTGTTTATTTTTATAGGAATTCTTTCTTGGTTGTGAATTTGCCATACACTTAATTGCATGTAAAAATCTAGAATTAAAATTATCCCATCACTTTTGGAAACCATTTTGCAGTTAAACACAGAGCTATTGTATGATCTAGGCATTTCACTCCCAGGCAATTATTCAATACAAATCTATACATATGCCTATATAAAAATGTGCCCAGAAATCTTCATAGAAGCTTTATATGTAAGCCAAAAACCAGAAACAACCCAACTGTTCAACAGGTGGATGGATTAAACAACTCTGGTATATCTACACAGAATATTCACCAATTAATATGTTGATTCACCTAATAATGTGAATGTATCTCAAAATAACTTTGCTAGTGAAAAAAGAAAAACAATAAAAAGTAGTACACATTGTATGGTTCAATTTTTATATGACTAGGAAATACAAACTCATCTAAATATAGCAATAGAACACAGACCAATGTTGTAAGAGAAAGAAGACTGTATGGAGGAGTTACAAAGAAATATAAAGAAACTTTTAATTGATGAATAAATAGATATATGAAAGCATTCCAAACTGTACTCTTTAAACATGTGCAGTTTGAGGGATCCCTGGGTGGCGCAGCGGTTTGGCGCCTGCCTTTGGCCCAGGGTGCGATCCTGGAGACCCGGGATCGAATCCCACGTCGGGCTCCCGGTGCATGGAGCCTGCTTCTCCCTCTGCCTGTGTCTCTACCTCTCTCTCTCTCTCTCTCTGTGTGTGTGTGACTATCATAAATAAATAAAAATTAAAAAAAAAAACATGTGCAGTTTGAAATGACAGATAGGTATGTCAATTACACCTCAATAGAGCTGTTTAAAAATAAATGAAAATTAACTAGCTGTAAGTCACAGAATCATTTCTCCCAGGACCTACAGGTAATATGAAGAAGCATTTCATAGTTGTTAAGTTTTGTTGTTGTTGTTTTGTGAACACATTGAGCACATTTTGGATACATGCAGAGAAAAGTAATTTCATTCCTTTTCTGCCTTAACTCTGTGTCTGGGACACAAAGAGCAAAGAGATGAAAAAAATGAAATTATATTTCAGGAGAAAATTAAACTAATGAAGAGAATGACAGTAAACAAAATAATCTTGATTACCTGCTCACCTTGGCAAACAAGTGACAAATGAGAGCATATGTGCAGTGTTACCTATTAACTAGATCCCAGCTTCCTTGCATATGTATAACTGTACAGAATATCTGCACTCAAACTCTCCCCATCAATGCTATTAATACAAAATGTGTTGTAATTACAATACAATATCTACCACCAGAGTTGCTGAGAGGCTAATTAAGTAATTTCTACAAATTACTTTCAGATGTTGCAAGGAAGGTAGTTTATGAATGTCAATTATTGTTTTGTGGTATCTGCTAATTATTGTCTAGAAAAATGAGTACTCCCACCTTTGTCTAAGGTGTTGACTACTTATCCCTGTTTGTATACTGTTTTGACAATTTTCTCTATTTTCTCTACCAGAGAATAAATAAAATTTTGTTCAAATAAATTGTAAACATAGATATTTTCAAACAAGTCAATGGAAAATTGCATTAATAGAAGCTAATAAAAATAATCAAATAAAACAAATCACATATGATTTTATTTAATCAAAATAATCGTGAAATATCAAAATATTGTAGTGAAATATTGAAGAAATTTTGAGTAGAACTTTGCGTGTCATAGCAATCTCCTGAACATTAACCTTAGTAATATTTTTTCTGGATCTGTTTCCTCAGGTAAGGGAAACAAAAGGAAAAATAAACAAGTGGGACTACATTAAACTAAAAACTTCTCCACAGTGAAAAAAAAATCATCAACAAACTGAAATGGCAACTTAATGAATGGGGGAAAATATTTGCAAAAGATAAATCCAATAAGGGGTTAATATTCAAAATACATAAAGAACTTACACAACTAAACACCAAAAAAAAAAAAAAACAAATAATCCAGTTAAAACATGGACAGAAGAGCTGAATAGTTATTTTTCCAAAGAAGACATACAAACGTGCATCTAACACATGAAAAGATGCTCAACATCATTTCCTGATGCTAATCATCAAAAAATGCAAATAAAAACCCACAATGAAATATCACTTCACACCAGTTGGAATGGCTAGTATCAAAAAGACAAGAAATACCAAGTGTTGGTAATGATTTGGAAAAGGAACCCTGTGCACTAAAGGAAATTTAAGTTGGTGCAGCGAATATAGAAAACAGTATGAAGTTTCTTCAAAAAACTAAAACTAGAAGTACTATATGATCCAGTACCATATGATGCAGTAGTTCCACTTCTAGGTATTTACCTAAAGAAGATGAAGACAGTAATTCTGTCTTCAGACAATAAAGAATACATATATGTAGATTGCATAGCTATATACAGGCACCTCTATGTTTATTACAGTGTTATTTACATTAGCCAAGGTACAGAAACAACCCAAGTATCTATCAATGGAAGAATGGATAAAGAAGATGTGATTATATATGTATACACACACACACACACACACACACACACTAAAATATTACTTGGCTATAAAAAATCTTGTTATTCACAGCAACATGGATGGACCAAGAGGGTATTTTGATAAGTGAAAAAAGACAGAAAGACTAATAATACCATATGTATTCATTTATAGCTGGGCTCTAAAAAACAAAACAATGAACAAACAACAATAAAAAGAGAAACAAACTCTTATTACAGAGAACAAGCTGGTGGATGCCAAAGGGGAGGGGAGTGGTGAGATTGGAGAAAGGAGTGAAAGGGATTAATGGCTACAAACTTGCAGTTATTAAAATTCAGTCCTGAAAAAAAAATTCAGTCATGGGGGGGATTATAGTATAAGGAATACAGCCAATAATACACTTAATGTGGTGAGTATTTTGTAATGTGTATAAATATTGAATCACTATATTGTATACCTGGAACTAATTTAATACTATACATCAACTATACTTCAATTAAGAATAAAAAATTAAAGCAATTTTAGTTATAGACTAAAGAGATTACATTTTGTAAAAATATATCCATGACACAATAAAGAATAAATATAGGTAGAATGCATAGCTAGATACATAGATAATACAAAGCTTCCTGTATGTGGCACTTGCTTTATGATTATGTCATTTACTATAAAAGGGGGCATTTTTAAATCTTTTATAGAACAAAGACGATAGTATGTACTATAAGAGGTAGTTAGATATATTTTTATTATAGAAGGGGACTTTTTCAAAGTATCATAGTACTTTAATGAAATGGGAAAATGAAAATGACTATTATAATTAAGTCAGGTCAATTATCAAAGAGAATCAAAATCTGAACTACTTCTAAAATAACAATTACCCTTTTCATTTAGAAAATAGTAGGGGATATATTAATTAAAACAATTAGTAACTTAGTATTTGGGCACATTTAAGGAAAACTTCCAAATATTTAAACATTAAGACATACAATTTATGCAACATATGAATGTGATAATTATGGACATAAAAAAATCAAACACAGAGCAGCCCCGGTGGTTTAGCGGTTTAGCACCACCTGCAGCCCAGGGCGTGATCCTGGAGACCCTGGATCGAGTCCCACGTCGGGCTCCCTGCATGGAGCCTGCTTCTTCCTCTACCTGTGTCTCTGCCTCTCTCTCTCTGTCTCTATGAATAAATAAATAAAATCTTAAAAAAAAATCAAGCACATGTAAGAAACATATTTCTCCCTAGCCATACAGTGTCATATTATATAATATTTATATTTATACTTATATTTTTCTATTTATATTTCTTGTATTTGTAACAGCTTCAGGGTGTATATACTTACATTTATGAGGATGATAAAAGTGGATTGTGAATCATTTTCTATAAGCTTTAATAGAAGTTTAGTCAACTATATTAATTATATTTCACATTATATCTTAAATAAATAAATAGGCTAAAATACAAAAATGTGCATTCATAACATTTTGCATTGAATAATGCATATTTTAGAACATTTTACCTTATGTGGACAAATACGAATGAATATCAATTGAAATATTTATTTTATATAGGAAATTCAACCATTTATCACACTTAGAACAAGGCAATCTTTTTTTTTTCAAGAATACAAAAACTGCAGGAAAATAAACTTAAGAGTAAACTTAAGAGTTCACACAAACACACAAATACAACATATATATTCAATAATTATTAATAAATCAATAAAAGTTTTAATAGGTAAAAATTCACAAAATTCTCTATAGCCTTGCAAATCAGCATAGCTATAGATTTACTTGGAAAAATTAATTGTGCTATTTTTATGGTTATAATTTTTTTAAGATCATTTATTTATGAGAAACAGAGAAAGAGAGAGAGAGAGAGGCAGAGACACAGGCAGAGGGAGAAGCAGGCTCCATGCAGGAAGCCTGATGCGAGACTCGATCCCAGGACTCCCGGATCACACTCTGGCCAAAAGCAGGCATCAACTGCTGAGCCACACAAGTATCCCTATCATTATAAATTTAATTAGCACAACTTTCTCATTAAAACTGTTATTTACCAACAACAGACTTTGGATGTGCCTTAAAAAAAAAAAAAGACTTTGGATATGCCTCAGTTGGAATTGTGCTTGGCAACTGAAATTAATAAAATAATATTAGGCAAATAAGAAACAGTTTTATTCCTCTCTCTGAATTTAATAGCAACTGGCAAGTGACCTTGGCAAATCACTTAACCTTCCTGAACTTCAGTTCCCTCTACTGTAAAATGAATGGCTGTGCTAAATGAACATCACATTCACTCCTCTCTCAGACTTTCTGTGCCTCTGGAAAAGGCGTCTGAATGGTAGTTTGTAAAAACTATGACTAACTATTAAAACTTACATTTCTATTTATTCTATATTTATTTCCTAAAAATTTGAAGCCATATTTCTAGATATCTATTAAGTTTATTAACTGGATTTTCATGGTTAAAATATCCTAAAGCAGCATTTCGAGCATGAATATCTTCCTAGAGTTTGAAAAGTTTCTCTCAACTTCACTTTCATCTGACTCACTGTTGCAAATAATTAAATGTCTCAAGGTGTCAAAACTAATTTGTTCACAGTAAGATGTGGCTTTGGTTGTTCAGGGTCCCTGAAAAGGGAAAGGCTAAAAGGCCTGGCAAATGGATTGCACTGTGAAAAATGAGGAAACTATGGTCTTCAATTGCATATATTAAAACTTTCTTGAAAAAATAAATCACTTTTTGTTTGGACTTTACTGTGCCATCTTACAGCTATGGGGATACTATAGTCAGAACAGTGGCATCTTGGGAAAATAATATGCACTCTTAAAATTTTGTTATAATATGGATCATTCAGCTTATGCTGATTAAAGAGAAAGTAACAGAGATTGTTTTATTTCTTTTTAGGATTGAAATCACACAACTGGCATTATTTTTAATGTTGGGAGGTAAATAGAATATGGTATACACTCAAAAACCCCACTTAACAAACACAAATGTGGATACAGATCCACCATCATTTTTTATTTTTTAATCAATGGCTTTACTTAACACAGGCCTACTAAGTAAATCCCTGAAAACTGGAAACAAATTCTCTTTTACTTTTTTTGCAGTTTTCACACCTTATATCCACATTTCTAAAATCTGTTATTTCATGTATATTAATTACATGCAAGTAACTAATGTATGTTAAGTGAAATTAAACTTTATTTCATGTTTCTTACATGTAACTAATGTAATGTTCATACATGTAACTAATGTAGTTTAACTGAAATTAAACTAATGTTTATTTCATGTTTAACTACAAATAATAGAAATTTATTATATACTAAAGTATAATGAATACTAATTTAGTAATATATACTAAAATTTTTAGTAATATGTACTAAAGTATATAATATTTTAGTATTATTATGCTTTAGATGCTTTAGTATTATATATGCTTCAGATTCGTGAATGAATTAGACTTTATTAAAGCAATTTAATTTTAATGTTTTCTTCTGATATGAATATGAACATTCTATTGCTTTCCACTAGTCAAAGTAGAATATCATTACTTTGGTCCTTAAAACTGATATACCTATACACAATTAATCTTGTGAACACAGAGTATTTATCTATTTAGTCCTTTTATTTTTTATTTAAGTTCAATTTGCCAACATATAGTATAACACCAGTACTCATCCCATTAAGTGCCCTCCTTAATGACTGTCATCCAGTTACCCCATCCCCCACCCATCTCCCCTTCTGCAACCCTTTGTTTGCAGAGTTGGGAGTCTCTTGTGGTTTGTCTCTCTCTCTAATTTTCCCTCACTCCATTTTCCTCTTTTCTCTTATAATGCCTTTCACTATTTCTTATATTCCACGTATGAGTGAAACCATATGATGATTGGAAGACAGAATTTTTTTTAAGATTTTATTTATTTATTTATTCATGAGAGACACACAGAGAGAGAGGGGCAGAGACACAGGCAGAGGGAGAAGCAGGCTCCATGCCGGGAGCCTGACGTGGGGCTCCATACCGGGTCTCCAGGATCACACCCTAGGCTGAAGGCGGTGCTAAACCGCTAAACCACCGGGGCTGCCCAGAAGACAGATTTTTGTTTGTTTGTTTGTTTTGTTTTTTTTTGTTTTTTTAGAAGACAGATTTTTTAAGGGTAGGATTTGCTTTTGCCCAACTGAGGCATATAAATTAGGTATATTATAGTCAGAGGGTTTCTACCCCTTTCAGGTTTCAAAATATGAGATACTTCCACTCTGAACTACATTAATATTACGATGATGATAATAAATTTAACTACACAATGAGAACTGGGATCCTAAATATATCCACTTTATGAGTATTCAGTGTGTACTGCATTGAGTTAATCATGTTATAATTTTTAATCCTTACAATGCTTCCCATTAGGTATTTTTCTTTTTTCATATTTCAGTTCAAAGTCACCTAAAGTCATGCAACTAATGGTTGAACCAGTATTAGAGCTCATGATCTCTCCAATTCCAAGCCCTCTTTCCACTTCCTGGCTACATATACTAGCATCACTATAAATAAAGGGGTCATATATTCTGATTTTCCCAGAAGAGTACTGTTTTTCACCTGTTGCCTTAGAGAAATATGAATAGAGCTTTTGTTCATTATTTAAACATTCTTGTTTGGATAATAAATTACATGGTCTCCCTAAATACAAAGAATATAAAATGTCTTTATACTTTAGTATCTAATCAGCAAGGACTTTGTGAAAATCATTCTATCAGTATAATCTGTATTCTGGCAAAGTGTAGCTGTCATTTTCTCATTATATCTGTGTAAGAATGCCAGTCTGTTTTATCAGGAACCATAGTGCTGAAATCATGATTGTTTATTTTATGTTGGTCCATGTGTAGTTCTTTATCAAATTGCTCATTGATTCTAAGGAAGGCTGCAAATTGAAGGATGCCTGCTCTTATAATTAAAGAACAGGGGTAAAATTCAAATTTATGTTTAACAAAGCAGTCCATCTTAATAGTTGTTTTGGTTGTACATTTATGGGTTTTTTGTTTGTTTGGATTCTCCGTGTAGATACTGTGGGGTCAAAGTTCAACATGCTGTTGGGATAAGAGGTATGTTTTAGATTTCTCCTCTCAGCATCAGTTGAAAAATGAAGCTCTCCTCACACATCGCCACAAGTCTGAAAATCACCACTAACTCTCATGAAGTCACAGCAGCTAAGGAGTAATACTGATTAATGACAGTCACCTGCTTGGTGCAGGTTATTACATGTAAACATCCATTTCTTGGAAAAAGCACTCTGGAGGTCAATTTTCTAGGCCTTTGGCCTTGATCAAAATTTATATCTTCACATTTCTTCTCCAAGTACTTAAGATTCACAATTTGTCTAACTAAAGGATAAAAGCAGAATGTAGGGTGTGAAGAACGGAGTGTGGGGTGTGGGTCACATAGATACAATTGTTAATCTATGTGCTGCCACTTAGTAGGAAGTAAACTCAGGTAAATTACTTAACCCCCTTAAGCCCTGGAATTCTTACCACTACATAAACATTTTAATGCATAATACATGATGTTATTTGAGAAAAATGTGAGATGACAAATATTTATCTCAGTACCTGAAAAGAGTACTTGCTCAATAAACTGTAGCTACTATAGTATGATTGTTATTTTACATACTTAGTGTTTCTATTGCTTGTTTGTTTTGTTTTGTTTTGTTTTTTGAGAGAGGGTAGAGGGAGAATGAGAGAGAATCTCAAGCAGGTTCCATGCCCAGCACCATGGTTGAAACGATGCTTGATGCAGAGCCTGGTGCAGGGCTCAATCTCATGACCCTGAGATCATGACCCAAGCAGAAATCAAGAGTCAGACAGACTTAAGCCTAACCAACTAAATCACTCAAGAGCCCCATCTTATGTACTCAGTTTTAAATGTTGTTTGCAACTATCAAGGGATGTACATTTGTGAAAACGTCAACATAATTTCCAGTCTAGCTGGATGGACTCTAATCTAGCATATAAATAAAAACTATTTTATTAGTAGATGTGAAAACATTTTGTAATATTCAATTCATCATCAGTAACATCTTTTAGTGGCTTCCAGACAAAGTTATGTTACTCATTTCCTTAAAAATAGACTAATCAAATAAATTTTAGACAAATTAATGCCTTAAATGAAAATCAAGATACTTGCCTCCTAGAATTAGAATGTATTCTTTGGAGAAAGAAATATCCAAACTGATTAATTTTTATTCATAGAGAGCAAATATGTAAAAGAAAATCTGTCCACAATGATGAAGAGAAGATTTCTGATAACTCCTATAGTAGAAAGATTTGTAGAATCTAAATTTAATACCTTAAGAAAAAAATTCTTAATATTCTGCAGCTCTTATGAATGCATATTTGTCCTTAAAATGAAATAAATATAATGGAATATTTAAAATAGATCAAAGTCAATAACATTTCCCACATGTTACTTTTTTTAAAGAACTCATATGACATTATGGAAGATCTTCATTTACCATTTCTTATGTTCTAGAAACTTTTTAGAGACTATATAACTTTTAGTAAGATGACTATCCATGTCATTTCTCAATGATGTATTATTTTATGGTGAACACCATTCTAATAATAGCTTAGAGTTATGATCTCCATATCATCTCTGTCTTTATGTTTCCAAATACACAGAATTACTGACATGTTTGACAAAGAATTGTATATTTTTTTAATGATTTTGGCCTGAGCAAATAGTTCTGAAATTTTAGATTCATTGTATGATCTTCATAGTGCTAATGTCACAACAAAATCTACACCCTTTTAATAAATATAGTTAAACTTCTATCCTTCTTATCATATCAAGTACAAATAGTTCAATTTTGTTCTTTCCCGGTCATTCATTCCTATTTAAACTCAAACTTCAAGTCTCCCTCTCCTCTTTTTTCCCCCTATTTTTTCCAAATAGAGGTGGTTTTCCCTATCAATAGGACAAAGATTTATTTCAGATCAGGGAAAAAAAGATATTCTAACAGACTAGTGCCACAGAATATGTTGTCTGTAAAAGCTGAAGTTCTGTTAAATAAACTCACAAATCAGAGCGCCATCTCTTTAGATCTCTTCAGTATTGTTTACGCAGTATAATCTTTAATTGTTCCCTGTTATTCAGAGACACTGGACATTGATGAGAAACCATATCCTTTAATTTGCATGAAAACTGGGATTATTATGGAAAGAACAGCAACCTTCTACATGGTTTTTCAGGCATTTTTTTGGAAATTATCATATGTGAAGATGTCTTTGCAGAGTGACATACACTAAGATAGGATCCTAAATATCACTTGCAATTTTTTTTGTCCAACCTCAAACTTTGCACATCATTTTTATGAAGAGAGTCATGTGCATGTAAATAACTAAGTGTACTAGGATGGCAGCAGTGATACTTGAGGAACCCATAACCCTCTATGAAATCAGGTTGCAAAAAGAGAGCAAAGTCCAGATAGACAATGAAGCAATAGGGAAAAGTGTTTAAGAGGCAATTAGCAGCAGCAACTGGCAACAACCCATTAAAAACAAAATGATAACAATGTCAACAGAGTGGTATGACACTTTTCTACATTCCTCCATGAAGATCACTATTGTCTGAGGTTTCTGAATACATTAAAATAAAGAAATAAACAGGGATCCCTGGGTGGTGCAGCGGTTTGGCGCCTGCCTTTGGCCCAGGGCGCGATTCTGGAGACCCCGGATCGAATCCCACGTCGGGCTCCCTGTGCATGGAGCCTGCTTCTCCCTCTGCCTCTCTCTCTCTCTCTCTCTCTCTCTGACTATCATAAAATAAATAAAAATTAAAAAAAGAAATAAACAATATTTCTAACTTATCAATAAGAATATTTGATATAAAGTTCAAATTTTCCCCAAATTCATCTATAGATTAAATGTAAGCTTAGGTGAAATTCTAGCAAGATTTTTAAGTATCTGCGAAACTGAATCTAAAATCAGAGGTCCTAGAATATACAAAATGATTTGGTAAATGGAAAATAAGCTGGAGGATTTATGTTCCTTGATTTTAATACTTACTATTTAGAGCAAAATAGTGTGCTGCTAGCACATGGACTCATATATAAGTTAGTCAAACACAACAGAAAGTCTTTCTAGACTTTCTATATATACCAGTGCTCTCTCACAGTTGCCAAAACTGGAAACAACACAAATGTCCTTCTACTAATAAGTGGAGAGGAAAACGATAGTTCATGCCTATAATCAGTGCTGTGCAACAACAAAAAGGAGCTGACTATTAATGCTCACAAATACATGGATAAATTTCAAAAGCAACAAGCAAAGTAAAAGAAGTCAGACGCAAAAACTACACATTGGATAAATCCATTTACATGGACATCGAGAAAGCAAAACTACAGGGATGGAAAAGAGATCAGTTACTTCCAAGATTAGACATGAGGAAGGCATTTAACTGTAAAAGCAGCACAGAGAAATTTTGAGAGATGATTGAACTGTACTGTATCTTGAGTATGGTAGTATTTCATACAATTCTGTGCACTTTTCAACACTTACAGGGCTGTACTCCTCAAGTGAGTGAATTTCACTATACCTAAATTACAAGATAGTTTTTTAAAAGCAAAAAAAATAATGCATATCTCTGTTCTATTTCTTGGTGTGTCTTCCCCATACCTTTCTCTAGTTTCTCTTTCCAGGAGTAGGCAAATGTAATATACAAGACTGTAACCTGCAGCGTCCTGCCACACAAAAAAGATGGCACATACACATGGATACTAGGGAGAGTTAAAGTTCCTCACAAAATGATGGGTAGGTTTTAGATAAAACAAGACAAATGGGGGACCCCATGCCACCACTAGGCCTGAAAGAACAAACTGAGGAGTAGTTACCAGACTTGGAGAGAAACTTATATGTAAGTGCTGACTGATGGAAGCTGTGGCCTTCAGGGCAGGAAAACCTGCATTGCCCCAGCAGAGAGGTGAGTATAATGAGTTCACTCTTTTTTTCTGCAGGTGATCGCCACTGGCAAACGTTAACTAGAAACTACAGAGTAAGAAGTCTCACCAGTACAGTCCATGCATGTCAGCCCCACCAGCACAAAGAGAGGTGGAAAGTGGGAGTGTATGTGTGGATAGGCAAATGGAGGACATTCAGCATAAACCCATAAGTATCTGGAAAAACAGAATCCATCTTATTTAAAAAAAAATTGCTAAGATAATTAACATTTATTTAAAGATTTTATTTATTTATTTGAGCTCACATGAAAAAGAGAGACAGAAAGAGGGAACAAGTGAAGTTGAGGGGCAGAGGGAGAAGCAGGCTCCTCACTGAGCAGGGAGCTGACATGGGGCTCAATCCCAGGACCCTGGAATCAGGACTTGAGCTGAAGGCAGCCACTTACCCTAAAGAGCCACCCAGGCACCCCAAATATTTAACATTTAATTATCCCCTTATTTGTAGTTCCTAAGAAGCACCTGCTATTTCAATAGTATGTATACATTTACACTACCTTTTATTTAAAGTAGACTATACTTTAAGACTTTTTTAAAATAAATTTCTATCTAATAATACATGTGAAGTTTGCATTGTGTTTTTTTCTCCCCTTGGGCTATGACTTTTACCCTACATCCATGCACTTTGAATATTTCATCAATTCCCATAGCTTTGGTGGGGATCTGTGCATGTGACACATGCATCCTCATCACACATCTCCATCTGTTTTCATTTTCAAGTCATGCTTGCTCTTCATTGGATGACACTTCCACCTGATCTGTGATGTCGTATTTTCGTCCAAGGAGTTTTATACCATGCTCAATGTATCCTTTTCCCCATTAATAGATTCTTTCTTCCTTCTTCCTACAAATAGAGATTATTTATATAGCTTCTCTTTTCTTTTAGTAGTCTAGAAATAGGGCAGGGGCATTTATCTGTGGCATCTTTTCAGAAGGACAGTTATGAAGAATAAAAATAATGAATGTGAAATATTTTGCTAAAATTATATAAGCTAAATATAAATGGTTTGAAAATTTAGATTCCATATTTGTAATGAATAATAAAGATTGTCTTGGGCTAGGAAAATTACACTTATTTTTCAAACACATTCAGTATCTTCAGGGTTTATTTTTTTATGTTATTCATGTTTAAGACATTTCAGAAGTTAAATTTAGAACCTTTGGCATTTACTTAACTACTTATGTACTGTTTATACTAATTTGCTCACCAAGAAGTACTGGATATTTTTACACACAAGTCATATTTCTAAAATGTATTTGGCCATTTTCTGTATTTGTATCTTACTAGATTTGTTCAAAATTTTAATAAGAGCATTCTTATGTATAGAATTTTAGCATCTATAAGTTACTTAATTTTGGCATCTACATAAGTTCCTTATAAAATATGATTCTGTAAATATTTTATATCAAAACAGAAATAATAGATATCCTTAATAGATATCAAAATAATATCTGTAATATTATGATTTCATATTTCCATGTTAAATTGATTTTATTTTATTTTCAGATAATTTACTTTTTGTAAAAAAATTACATTCTATTTATATAAGTAAATTTTGATGTCTCTGCATTGATTCCATGTTCTCTGCTGTCAGTGTTTCCTACATTTGGTCTCTAAAAAAAGCCCTTTTATTTGAATTCCCATGCTTCTAATTTTAATATGACTATCATAATTAGCTAATAGAATAGTTTGCGCATTTCCAAATTACTGTGCATGATGGACTAGATCCATTTAATCCATTTATGACTACCCTTGCTAATGTCATCTCCCACTGAAAATTCTAAGAGGCTCTGAATAGTTTTAGAATTAAAATTGAAGCTCCTTCCAGTAGTATCTTTAACTAAATTTCACTCCCTGTTTTGTGTGCTTTTTCTCTAATCAACAGAAAAAGGAGGAGGAGGAGGAGGAAGAGGAGGAGGAGGAGGAAGAAGAGAAACAAAGAAGGAAGGAAGGAGAAAAGAAGGAAGAAGGATGGAAGGAAGGAATAGAGGGAGAAAAAGAGAGGAAGAGAAAGGGAGGAAAGAAAGGGAGAAAAGGAGAAAGAGAGGAAGAGAGAAAGATTCTCTGTATCACTCTTTCTTGAAATATGTACTACCATATCTTTCCACACCTATGAAACCATGTACTGTATTAAATTCATTTTTTCTTCTAAAAACCAGATAATCTTCTACTAATCCCTCATCATATAAAGCCTACTATATAAAAGCCTCTATAAGACCTTATTGTCTAATAAAGCTTAAATTCCTTCAGTGCAGACAAAATTTTCTCCATATACATATTAAGACTATATATAAATATACCCATGCATAAATACTTAACATAACTTGATTTGATTCAACTATAAAACACTATTACTTAAATATGTATTTACTGATATCCCACTCTCACATATTACTTTAAAAAATCTTACTGTTTTCACATGACTGAGCTACACATGGATAGTATGACTTATACAAATTCTTTAAAGTCTTAATCACAGAAGCACTTTGACTCTATCCTTTTTAAATTCAATTTAAATGAAATTTGAGGGCAGCCCCGGTGGCTCAGCAGTTTAGCACCACCTTCAGCCTGGGGTGTGATCCTGGAGACCCGGGATCGAGTCCCACGTTGGGTTCCCTGCAGGGAGCCTGCTTCTCCCTCTGCCTCTCTCTTTCTCTCTGTCTGCCATGAATAAATAAATAAAATCTTTAAAAAAATGAAATTTGAGTATTATACATTTTTTGTAATTAAGTTTTTTATTGTATATACTCTATAGTGATTCCTAGAAACCATATTTTTGTTTACTTGTCATCTTTGAGAGGATGTTTACAATTTAGGAAATTATTCCCTTTTACAATTACCACTATAGAATCCCCACCCCTCACAGTCCTGCATTACGTTCTACAAATTTATTCTAGACTATAGTACACCTCTATACAGAACAATTGGTATTAAATATAACCTACAAATCCTTACAAACTCATGAGTCAGATACTGGAAGCAGAGGGAATAGAAGGTATGCTTAGCAGATATTCTTTTCAAAATACCCACTAACCTCCTAAGTTTTCTTTACAAGGAGAAATACTATTGTCTGGAGGATCTCTTGTTTTGTTTTGTTTTGTTTTGTTAATACATCTATATACCTTTAAGTTCTTCTCTGAAATCCTATGCTACCCAGAGAGGATATTGACCTTTTAGCTTATTTTTATTTTGGTCTGACTTTATAGAGGTTTATCTCTTATACTTAATGTTGATATATATGATTGTTAATAATACTGGACCATCTTTCGGACTCTTTCTTCATAAAACAGCATTGCTACAGAGCTTGGCGATCTTAGAATACCTTCCATCCTACCTTTTAGTATTAAACACACAGCTACTGAAGTGATTATATCTACCTATAATATATACATTGTTTCACATTAGTATTCAAATCATTTCATATCACTTAATTATACCTATGTCTGTATGGCTATAGGCATTATGATAGCTCCTAACCATGCTCTTTGCATTGTCACCTTGTTCCTAATATTAGTCAGGAGGGAGGGTTGATTCTCTGACTGTTGAGTTGGAAAGAAAAAACATATTGCAAACAACAAAAATACTAAATAAGCCGAAGTCATACATGGAACAAAGAATGTGAAAAATAGAGTGGGGTAATGAATTGGAGTTCCAAGGAAGGACCTGATAAACTTTTAAAAGTAAGGTAGAAAAGTCTTCACTGAGTGAATAACTTTCAAATAAAAACTTGAAGGAACTGAGGGAGTAGGAATATGGATATTTGGGGAGAGAGCCATGCAGTTTGCTAAAGTTTATTAATTTTGTTTTCCATAAATGTTACTTAAATTTCTTTAAGTAGCATATTTTTTCCTTGCGTTTCTGGTACCTTTTAAAAGTTACTCTATTTTTTATTATTTGTTATGCATAATTGTTTATGGTGCCATTTATACAACATATATATAAAGGATTATATATGAAATATATGTTAAATAATATTTTCTTTTCTACATTAATCAATTTATTAAACATATTGTGAATTCAGCTATTTTGTGTAGAACTGAATTCCAGAAAGGTAACATTAGAATTATCAAAAGCTACTAAAGCAGCTATAAGATGTGTTCACTTGTTCTCTCTCTCTTTCCCATTTGATTCAAACCTTCAGACTTCTTCTTTGAAAAGTTAGAGAACAGACTCTAAACAAATACTGAACTGGGGCCCTTGGGTGGTGCAATCAATTAAGCATTTGACTTGGTTTTGGCTCAGATCATGGTCTTGAGGTCGTGGTCTCTGGGTTGTGGGATCCAGCCCCATGTCAGGCTCCACAATCTCTGCAACGTTTGCTTGGGATTCTCTCTCCCTCTGACCCTCTTCCCACCCCACATGCACCTGTGCATTCTCTCTCTCTCCTACTCTCTCTCAAATAAATAAATAAAGGAATAAATAAATAAATAAATAAATAAATAAATAAATAAATAATGAAGAAAGTCAGGCTTTTTTTTTTTTTTACTTTTTCAAACACTTGGACAAATCATATGTGTTTACAACTTGTTTCTTTTTAAAAACATATTGGTTTTGAAAAAGATGTCTTATTCAGTGTTTGTAATAAAGGAAAATCATTTGTTTACAAATTAGTTTGCAAAAAAAGATGTTCAGGTCTTTTATAATTCTCATTAAAAGAACATCTGGCAAATTAAAAAGGAAAAAATGCAGAGGGCTTGAGTGGAGCGTGTTTCAAATGTTTAGGTAACTGCAATGGGATCTGGGTCACTGGAGTATAATCAGGAGAGGTGAGAGTCAAAAGATAAAATCAGGAGGTAATAAAAAGGTTGTTTTGCAGGGCCCTGTGGGTCACTGTCAGGAATTTGCCTGCATTGTGAGATCAACTGAGAGTTCTCGAGGAGTACTGAGCCATAGAATGACATGATATGACCCATATTTTAAGAGGATCACTAGGACTTTTGTCTCAAGAATAGAATATAGGGAAGGAGAGTTAGAGATCATTACAATAATACAGGCTAGAGAAGTGGTTTCTTTATCCAAGGGGTTAGCAGTCAAGATTCTGAATGAACTCTAAGAACACAGACAAGAGAATTGAATGATTTTATCAGGAACATGAGAGAAAAGGAGGAGGCACAGGTGACTCCAAAGAGTTTTTCTTCAAAAATTGGAAGGATGGGGCAGTCATCAAATACTGAAATAAAATACAAATAGTGCAGGAAATAATGTTATACATCATTCATTAACAATGACATTAATGTCTACTATAGTGATATCAGAGAGATGAGCATCTTCCTATGCTAAATGAGTTTAGAAAAGCTAATAAATCTTTGATACAAAAATAATAGAAAAATCTTAAAAATAAAAAGATTCTGTTTGTAAAGCTTAAACTATACTCCCCTAAATAAATCTCTAATTTCTATGTGGACTTTGTATCCACATTATAAAATTAACTAATAAATCTACTGTTCATTAATTTAACCGTGTACTATAGGATAGTATTCTGTGATCTAGCAGTAAAAATCTCTACCTAAATTCTAGTGAAGATAAGAGGTTAATAAGATAATTTTTAAAAACATTTTCTTTATTTACTCAGGAGAGACACAGAGAGAGAGGCAGAGAGACGTAGGCAGAGGGAGAAGCAGGCTCCATGCCGGGAGCCGGATGTGGGACTTGATCCCGGGACTCCAGGATCACCCCCTGCACCAAAGGTAGGTGCCCAACTGCTGAGCCACCCAGGCATTCCTAATTAGATCATTTTAAGTAGATACTTATATAGCAATTTCTTTAAAGATTTATTTATTTATTTTAAACAGGAAAAGGGGGGAGAGAGAGAGAGCATGCACAAGTGTAGGAGGGGGAGAGGGAAAGAGAATCCCAAGCAGACTCCCCACTGAGCACAGAGCCCCACATGGGGCTCAATTCCAAAACCCATGAGATCGCAAGCTGAGCCCAAATATGAGTTGGACGCTCAAATGACTGAGCCATCCAAATATGCCTATACGGTGATTTTTTAATACTTCACATTTAATTCTTGGGATTGCTGCCATTAATTATGTTAAATGTGCATGTGTATATGATAATGAGATATTTCTGATATTGATAATTGATAGAACTGCAGGATTTATTGGATAAATAAGAGAGATAAGATAATAATTAAGACAGACTTTGAATATCTGGGAGAATATCATGTCTCAGAAGCAGGGGGGGATTGAAGAGGAATAAACAGAAAGCTGAAATAAGTAGAAATACATTTAGAAATAATTTCACTTAATAGTATAAAATATGATTGTAGTGAAATGCAATACAAGAGCTGTGCTTAAAAGATTAAGGGAGGCAAAAAAGGAAAAAGAAATATTGTTGCAGCAAAGCAGACAATATTTTTTGGATATCTGTACTGTCTTTTAGTGACTGAGTACTTTGGAAAAGAGAGTACCAAAATGAAATAGAGGGTTATTGTACCTATTCAATTTAAAAAAAATCACTTTCTTTAGTAAAACACTGGGCTGTGGCATTGTGATTAATTCCCATGTTTTAGCATAACTGACCTTTCAGGGAAGGCTTACAGAAAGAATAACAGATTTTTGGAAGGACTGTAAGGAGATAACCTTTTTCCCATCTCCTTTCTTTAATTCCACATACAGAAATCTATCTGATAGTGGCAAATTGTATAGAACCTGAAAAATATTTTTATACCTTGTCAGAAGTACAGGCTCTAGTACCTGCTTATTTGGGAGGAAGGAAAAAACTAGAGAATCACCTTGAATTTGAATGTTGACTCCTTCAAATGAAAAGACTTTAGCAGTCTTTTTCAACAGATTCTATAAATAAAGGAATGCACAGTCTGGGTTCTAATGCTGCTCTTTGAGCATGCAGATGATGAAAGCGTTCATTGATTTTAGAAAGCTTGAAAATAGTATAGCTAAATTAAAGTTATGCGATGTCAAAGCCCATCTTTGCTCCAGTGACTACTCAGATTATATAAACCGTGTGTGTGGAGGAAAATGAAAAGAATCTTTAGACGATATTTACATATGTAGACGATACAAGTATAATGGTTCCAACAAATACTTTAAACTACTCTTCAAATTCTTTGAATGAGAAAAATTGATCCGAAGATGGTTGACTTTTTAATGATAAAACGCAATCAGATATATTTAATTTTGTTTCAGATTACATAATTCAGCTAAGGCTTTTTAAATGTGGCTGAGAATTGCTGCATGAAAATAAATGAAAAAGTGCAGATATGTACTGTTGTGTAATCCCTGATTTTCACCACAGGAATTTAGCTGTTGGTATTTTCTTTGTAGCATTAAATTGTTTTGTTTAAAAGCTTTGTATAATTTGTGTTTTTAATTTTGTAAACACCATCTATGTTGTAATGAGAAATACTTGGAAAAATCATTAAAAAGTTGTTTGTTAACTTGCCTTGACTTCTTGAAAATGCCTCAATATTCTGCACATTAAGTGTGCTCAGAGCTATCAGTAAGCTGCAAACATTCTGTTACATATCAGAAGAGCAGTCTTGAATATCTTAAAGAAAACCTAGTAATTAATTTAATCTTGATTTTTAAATTTTGTTTAAAAAAGCTGTGTTTTACTAAAGCTTGTAATTGTGCATATTTTTGTTTCCCGATTTCAATATACACTTGTAATTACATAGTACCTGACACATCTTGAAATAAATAGGAACAAAAACACAATGATCACCACTCATTAACTCAACTTTTTCGATTTGGGTAGTTTTACAGCTAAGCAACACCTGAGAACACAGACACTATTTCAAAAATTTCACAAATATGCAGAATTTCAGCTGGGATGCATGCCCTGAAATATAAGCATATGGTATCATGAAACCACATTTTAGGAAATATGACTTAAATAATTTCTGACAGGACTCCCTAAGGAAATAGAAATTGATCTCAGAAAAGTAAAATTAGTAAAGAAGTGGGGGAAGATCTTCAACCAGACGATGCAGCATTTGCAAAACTCTGTAGTAAAATAAAGCATACACCAGTGCTGAAAGAAGGTCAGTATGTCTTGAATTCATATAGTGAGGGGGTAGGAGAGGAATATGATACTAGATGATGTAAGGAAAATCGTGGGGCAGTCAGAACATTAACATTCTTGAAGGCCATGATTTCTTTTCTTTTAATCTTGAAAAAGATAATGCTTGTCCTATTACCACAAAAAAATACAGTTCTGAAATAATATAAAAAATGAAATAAAAATGCTTCCTATTTCATCATTCTCAGTCATTATAAAACAGCAGTTTTCTTAATTGCCTTATACTACTTGAGCATATTAGGATACATTAAACGATTAAATCATTATTTTGATAATAATATTTTGTGTTGAAAAAACAAAACTAAAGAGATATAGTACTTCTAGCTTAGGAAATTAGTGAGGAGATTAATTTATTATTTCACAGTAAGTCAGAAGATAGATGTGCTTCTATTTCCCTGGATATTGGAATACCTGAATTTTCAAAAAAAATGAAGGCATGATTATACAATGGATAAATGTCCACTGAATAAACCTTTTACAAATCAGGCTGGAGTGTGTGGGAGGAGGATGAGGAAAGCTGTGATTTCTGCATTGATGTGTCTGTGGTAGCCATGGCTAAAGATTTCATTCTTTAGTGCACAGATTCCCAGAGTCAGAATGCCAAGTCACTGGAGTATTGGCCAATACTCACTGGAGTACTTCACTTCCAAACAGTGAAAAAAGTAACTACCTGAAAAATCTAAGAGTGGTGTTTGTATAGAGTAAATTTATCTAACTAGCCTAAAAAAGAGGAAGTACTATTGTAGCAAAGAGGTAATATCACAAAAGAAAATCAGTGATATCACTAATAATCATGTTGCAATTAATAGATAATTTGCTCATATATTATTTTAGTTGACTCTCAAAACAAGCATATAAGGAATGACTTGAGTGGCTTCTATCAATTAACTTCTTGTTACTTGTGTATCTTTATAATATGCATTCTGGCAATAAATTAATATCTTTGTCAAGATAGCTCCTACAAGACAGTGCTATGATACATAAGAATAGAACATCAAGAAAGAATATCAGATTGCTGTTTTGAGGTGGAGAGATATTTTTCCTAGATAAGTTATTGTAAGATTCTCCTTGATGTCTGGAAAACCATTTCTTATTAAGCATAAAGCTAGTTTTCAAACCTATCTTAATAGCATCATTTTTTTAAAGTATTTAAAATATTTTTAAAAATATTTCCCTACTTGGAGCCATATAATAACTGAGTATTGTATATGTAATTACTTTAGGTCATTAAGTGCATTTCATTTTCAAATTTTGTAGTTATTATAAAATTCAAATTATTATTTTTTAAATAATTCATTTATTTAATTTATTTTAGAGAAAGCACAAGCCTGGGACCCTGAGATCATGAAGTGAGTCAAACCAAGAGTCAGATGCTTACCTGACTGAGCCACTCTGGCACCCAAATTCCAAATTTTTTATCTCTGATATTCATTCAGCAACCAGAATAATTTCTTTTTCAATACAAATACTACTTTTTCAGTGATGCTATATACCATCAATTATCTCTGCTCTTATTATCAACATAAATTCTTCCTTTCCCTTACTTCTACCTCTATGAGCAAAGTCAAAATCAACCTGTGTTAAAATACCTTCCTCATCTTCTCATTTTATGATTTTATCCTTTAAAATCCTTTTCAAGCTATGCTACTTCTAATTTCCCTCATATATGTCACACTGGCCAACTGGTTAGTCTTCAAATGTATCCTGAAATAATTTCCCGCCCTTATAATGCTATTCTTCTTTCCTTAGGGCACATGCTCTTTCTCCCTTTTCCCCATCTTGCCCCTTCATAAATTCACTTATTCATAAAATTCCAATTAAAATACACATCAATTAAAGATAACCACATATTCTCAACTTGAGTCATCTCGAACTCTCTAGTTTCATTATTTTGTTTCTCTGCCAGGTAGTCTGATCCTCACTATCTGTTTAGGGTTACTGCCATTTAATATTTGATACACGAAGTGACAGGGATTCTATCTTATTTACATTTATGTGGATTTCACTGCCAACCAAGAATCGTGTTCAAAATAGCTACTGAGCAAGAATCTGCCATGTGGAATTATATTAGTCTCATTCTAGCTTTGAGAGTTAACATTCAAGGGTGATTCTTTATGTACTTTTGTGTTCAACAGCCATTGTGCTGCGATTCTAGCTTTGACCCAAGTATTCTTAGATTCTGATATTTAAAGGAAGGAAAAAGTCTTATTCTCAATCTGAGAAACCAAAATACTCTGGCCTCCCAAAGTGAAATGTTTTACTTGGTCAAATATCTTAATGTCTGCATAAACCAGTTAATTCAGTACAGTTAAATTACAATTATCTATCTACAGAGTCCCATTGCTACTTTGACACATTTTCTCAAAAAATACCTCATGTGACACCTCAAGTATGACATCTCAGTGTGTTATTTTTATACTTGTGTTCCTAATGTTTTTTAAAATGTTTCTGATCATTTATGTGGGGTATCTAATATAACACTTTATATGAAATGCTCTGTAAATATCTAGGTCGCTTTTGTAACAATGGTCACAAAGTGTGTTCCTGTATTAAAACTTATGCATCGTTTTATTTCTTAAGAATATTTTAGAGAAAGAAAAAAAAAGAATATTTTAGAGGCACCAGGGTGGTTTAGTAGGTCAAGTGTCTGCTTTCGGCTCAAGTCATGTGTTCAGGGTTCTGGGATCAAGCCCCACTTTGGGCTCCCTGTTCAGTGGGGAATATGCTTATCCCTCCTCCTCTGTCCCTCTACCCCCGGCCCATGCTCATTCTTTCTCTCTCTCAAATAAATAAATTTTAAAAATCTAAAAAATAAAAGAATATTTCAAATCCCCACTTGTTCATTCTTTATATGGATTTGTTGTGTTTTCTCCCGCTATTTCTCTTATTTATCTTTGGACACTTGATTTATGTGATTTTAAGATAATTTACTTTCAATTTTAAGTTTTACTCAAAATCTAAAATATGAGTAATTTATGATATCATATTCATAAATTCAAGCAAACACCATGTGTCAAAATACCCTAATTTGGACAGAACACTTTGTTTTTAATTGTGCAAGTTGTTTTTCTTAAGTAATGAACAGAGAAAATTTGACATGACAGATGGTAGGTGGGTGGGCACCCTGTAGGCACAAACTATCTTGGAAAACTAGAAGCCATGGAGAGTGACTCTGGATAAATTGGCAATTAATTGTGTGATCTATAGCAGACTGGTGTGGCATCAGAAATTTGAATCCAACATTGATGGCAATCAAGTACTCTTTCTTAGAACTGGGTTACTGTTTTAAGTATGATGGCTGAACCACATTCTTTGTTATATATTGATATACCATTTTATGATTAATAACTTTAGAGATAGTTATCCATTATCCATATTTTTTGTATTCTCTTATTTAAAAGAAAAGCTTTGTAAAAGATAGTGGCTTGCATGTATATTTACTTGATACAAAGAAATGTTCTCAGTATTTGGAATGTTTAAATATGTTTAAATATGTTAGGAAAATGCAAAGTTGTCAAAGTGTATACAAAGGGAATATACATATTTATATGCAAGAGTTTATATGCAAAATATATATATTTTGAGATATATATATTTATAAGTAAGAGTTTTAGGTAACATAATCCAGATATGCTGTTAAAATTTTGTCAGATACCATATTTTTCTCTTGATACTTTTCAATTTCTTGCTGAAAAGACAAAAATGGTACCTATATCATATAAGGTAAGTATGTTTATTAAATGGGATAATATATAGAGAGTTCTTTGGGTAGTTAGTGCCTTTGTATGATCCATGTTAAGCCAAATATTATTTATAAGTATTAATAAGAATACTAGAGAAAAAAAAGGATACTAGAAGACTAAATAAGTGTTATTAGTTTTCTCTACACAACTTAATATGAATTTAAAATATTTTAATGTTAACTGAATATTTATATTTATATTAAATGTTACCACAGCATAAAATATGTAAGCAAATTTTTAAATATTAAAACTTCTTCACCCTTAGTAGAAACAAAAATATCTGATGATTTGGAATATTGGCTCTGGAACCATATGATCTTGTTTCGAATTCCTGATTTGTTGCTTAATAACCTCATAATATTATACATGTTACTTAATCTTTCCAAGTTTCAGTTTCCCATCTGCAACATTATGATGACATCAATATCTATCTATTTCATAGAGCTGTGATGATTACATATGCAAATATATGTAAAACATGGCCTGCCAAAGAGTAATCATGCAATAGACGTTAGTTATATAACTATATGTATAAAGCATATATATAAAATAGTTTAATTAATATTTTGTTTTAAAATTTTACCAAAAAGTAAAATGAAGTTTCTTTTTTCAAGAGACTTTATTTATATATTTTTTTGAGAGAAACAGGGAGAGAGAGTGAGGGGAGAAGCAGAAAGGTAGGGACAGAGAGAACCCCAAGCAGATTTTCTGCTGAGCATGCAGCCCAATGCAGAACTCCATCTCACAACCCTTGTATCATGACCTGAGCTAAAACCAAGAGTTGGATGCTTAACTGACTGAGCCACCCAGGCACCCTGATAAATGAACTTTCTATGCCCCTTTTCCATATTATGTAAGACGATCTGGACATTCAATATTTAAGAACATGTTTATAAAGGAATTCACTGAAAATTAGATTCTTTGTCATTTAAAAGACTTTCCCTGAGGTTTTTGACATTAATTTCCTGAGAGTAATTAAAGCCAACTCAAGTCAAAAGCTGAAATTCACAAAAATTCTTCTATTAGTGTTTGCACAGAGGAATTCTATAGTTTCCAAGTCACTTAGTAAAAAAAAAAAAAAAAAAAAAAAAAAAAAAACACAGTGACCTCAAATATATGCATTGAGAATATGATATATTTCTACTATGGAAACACAGGAGATTATATTTCTGGAAATAAAACAGGAAAGGTTAATTTATTGAAGGTGTTTAATATTTCTTCAATACAATGCAAGGAAGCCAGGAGTACTAAGACAATTAACAATCACATGTAGGGATTTGCTGAATACCTATTAGTTACATCTAATTTCTGTGTCCTTTAATGTAGATATAAAGGAAGCACTAATTTTTGAAAGTGAAATAGATTAAATGGCATAATATATCAAGACTACCAATTGAAAAGAAATCACAGGAAAAAAAGAATTAGGGAGGAATGTGGCTAATTAAAGTTAAATGCCTCAAACTGGTAACTATCATGTTTGTTCTCTAAAGTTAAGAGTCTGTTTTTAGTTTTCATCTTTTTCCCCCTTTGTTTTGTTTCTTACATTCCACATTGTCTTTTTTGACTTATTTCACTTAGCAAAATACTTTCTACCTCCATTCACATCATGGCACGATTTTATTCTTTTTATGGCTGAGTGATATTCCATTGTATATGTACCACATCTTCTTTATCTCTTCATGATGGATACTTGTGCTGTTTCCAAAGTTTAGCTATTGTTGATAATGCTGCTATAAACATCACGGTGCATGTGTCTCTTTGAATTGGTATTTCTGTGCTCATTTTTGTAATTTGAGTAAATACCTAGTAGTGCAATTGCTGAACAATAACCTTTAAGTTTTGAGGAAACTTCATACTGTTTTCCAGATTGGCTGCATCAGTTGCATTCCCACCAACAGTGGAAGAGGAAGAAAAGGCCACAGACAGAGATCTGAATGAAACAGATATAAGTAACATGCCTGATGGATAATTTAGAGAATAGTCATAAGGATTGTGGACTCACTGGACTTGAGAAAATAATAGAAGACATCAGTGAGACCCTTATCATAGAGAGAAGGAATCAATCAGGGATGAAAAATGCAATGAACAAAGTTGGAAACAGGCCTGATACAATGAACATTGGACTGGAAGAAGCAGATGAATGAATTAGTGACCTAGAACACAAAATAATGGAAATTAATGAAGCTGAACAAAAGAGAGAAGAAGAATTATGCAACATGAAAATATATTTAGGGAACCCAGTGACCCCATCAAATGTAGTAACGTTCATCTTATAGGAGTCCCAGTAGAATATAGAGAAAAGGCAGCAGAAGGATTATTTGAGGAAACTATAACTGAGAATTTCCCTAATCTGGGGTAGGAAAGAAACATCCAGATCCAGGAGGCACAAAGGACTCCCCAAAAATCAATAAAAGCAAGCCAACACCAAGACATATTGTAATTAAATCTGCAAAATATAGTGATAAAGAAACAATCTTAAAAGCAGCAAGACAAAAGAATTCCTTAGTGTACAAGGGAAAATCCATAATGTTACTTTGAGATTTATCCACAGAAACTTGGCAAGCCAGAAGGGAGTGCCATGATATATTCAAAGTGCTGAACAGGAAAAAATAGCAGCTAAAAATCTAGCAAGGCTATTATACAGAATAGAAAGAGAGATAAAGAGTTTCACAGACAAATAAAAACTAAAAGAGTTCATGACCACTAAACCAGTCCTGTAAAAAATATCAGAGGACTCTTTGAGTGCAAAGGAGAGACTGAAAGTGATAAAGGCATGACAGGGTCAGAGAAAATTTCCAGAAACAACAGCAAAACAAGTAATAAAATGTCAATTACTTTGAATGTAAATGGACTAAACACTCCAATCGTAAGACACAGCATGTCAGAATGAATTAAAAAAAAACAAAAACAAGACCCATTTATAGGCTTCCTATAAGAGACTCATTTTATATCTAAAGACACCTCCAGGTTGAAAGTGAGAAGGTGGAGAAACATTCATCATGCAAATTTATTTCAAAGAAAGCTGGAGTAGCAAAACTTATATCAGACAAACTGGACTTTAAAACTAAGACTGTAGGGATCCCTGGGTGGCGCAGCGGTTTGGCGCCTATCTTTGGCCCGGGGCGCGATCCTGGAGACCCGGGATCGAATCCCACATCGGGCTCCCGGTGCATGGAGCCTGCTTCTCCCTCTGCCTGTGTCTCTGCCTCTCTCTCTCTCTCTCTCTCTCTCTCTGTGCCTATCATAAATAAATAAAAATTAAAAAAAATTTGAATATTTACAAATCAATCAACATGATACAAAACATTAACAAAAAAAAAGATAAGAACCATATGACCATTTCAATAGATGCAGAAAAAACATTTGACAAAGTACAACATCCATTCCTGACAAAAACCCTCAACAAAGTAGGGATAGAGGGAACACACCTCAACATAATAATGAAGGTCATGTATGAAAAACTCACAGTTAATATTATAATAAATAGGGAAAAACTGAGAGTTTTTCCTCTATGGTAAGGAACAAGACAGGAATGTCCACTCAAACCACTGTCACCACTGTCATTTAAAAAATAGTACTGTAAGTCCTAGCCATAGCAATCAGACAACAAAAAGAAATAAAAGGCATTCAGATCAGCAAGGAAGAAGTCGAACTTTCACTAGTTTAAGATGACATGATAATGTATATAGAAAACCTGACCGACTCCACCAAAAAGCTGCTAGAACTAATAAACAAATTTTAGTAGTCAAATGACACAAAATATATAGAAATCTGTTGCATTTTTATACATCAATAATGAAGAGAAATTAAGGAATCAATCCCATTTACAACTGCACCTAAAACAGTAAGATACCTAGGAATAAATCTAACCAAAGAGGTGAAAGATCTGTACTCTGAAGACTATAAAACACTGATGAAAGGAATTAAAGATGACACAAAGAAATGAAAAATATTCCATGTTCATGGATTGGGAAAAAAAGATGTTAAAATGTCTATACTACCCAAATAATCTACACACTTAATGCAATCTCCATCAAAATATCAGTAGTATTTTTCACAGAGCTACATCAAACAATCCTAAAATTTGCATGGAACCACAGAAGATCTCAAGTAGTGAAAGCAAAAAAGTAATGCTGCAGACATCACAATTCCAGACTTCAAGTTATATTACAATCCTGTAGTGATCAAGACAGTATGGTAATGGCATAAAAATAGAGACATAGATCAATAGAACAGAATAGAAAATCCAGAAATGAATCCACAACTGTATGATCAATTAATCCCTGACAATGCAGAAAAGAATATCTAGTGTGTAAAAAATAGTCTCTTCAAGAAATTGTCTTAGAAACACTAGAGGGCAACATGCAAAAGAATGAAACTGGACCACTTTTTTACACCATACAGAAAGATAAATTCAAAATGGACTAAATGTGAGGCCTGAAACCATAAAAATCCTAAAGGAGAACACAGGCAGTAACCTCTTTTAGACATTTGCTATAACAATTTCTTTCTAGATTGTCTCCTGAGGCAAGGGAAACAAAAGCAAAAACAAAATCTTGAGACTTCATCAAAATAAAATGCTTCTGCACAGCAAAGGAAACAATCAATAAAACTAAAAGGTCACATATGGAATAGGAGATATCTGATATAGAATTAGTATTCAAAATATATAAGGAAATTATCAAACTCAATATGCAAAATATGCATAGTCCAATTACAAAATGGGCAGAAGACATGAATAGATATTTTTCCAAAGAAAACATCCAGATGGCCAACACTCACATGAAAAGATACTCAACATTACTCATCATCAGGGACATACAGATCAAAACTATACTAAAGATATCATCCCACACCTGTCAAATGGCTAAAATCAACAATACAAGAAACAACAGATGTTGACAAGGATATGGAGAAAGCGGTAGTATTTGTTTTTTAAATTTTATTTTAATTTTTGAGTTATTTTAAATAAATAGTAAAGTATGGAATTTGATATATATAACTATAACATATTCTATTGAATCAGATTAAAGAAATTTAAAGTGTTGAAATACATATTTTAGATATAAATATATTAGTTTAATCTAATGTCATATGAAGTCTATTTCTTATCAAGTCCCAGATCCATGATTATAAATGGCAAGGCTATATCATATTGGACCTTTAAGACCATGTAGGCTCTTAAAAGGAGATGATACAATTACAATCTTAGTTTTTAGTTTTTATCTCATTTCATTTTTATTTTGTTTTGCTTTCTTTGGTCTTCTGAATCTGGAAGGATAGTGTTGCCATTAACTGTGTGTGATAGGGAAGGTTGTAGCATTAAGGTTGTAGCATTAAGACAGGGGGTGGGGGTGACTGGGTGACGGGCACTGAGGGGGGCACTTGACGGGATGAGCACTGGGTTTTATGCTATATGTTGGCAAGTTGAACTCCAATGAAAAATATTTTAAAAAATTAAAAAGAAAAAAAAATAAAAAAAGATGTTTTAAGTAACTTTTTGTTGTCTTTTGGGATCTTCAGTTTCTATAAATTATTTTTAAGTGAGATTTATTCTTATGTGTCCTGTCCTAAACTATGTGTTAAGAGAAATCTGAAAGAAAAAAAAAAAAGGAAATCTGTAGGGTAGAGAGCAATGCAAAAACTAATCACCTATTATGAATAAAAATGAAGAGCACTTGAACATAGAAGCATTTGTTGTTAGAATTCGTATGCACAAAAATACAGAAAGTATTTATATACTAAGATCTTTATATTTTCCTAATAGATTTTTTAAGGAAAAAAATCCAATTGTTGGGATTCCCCAAAAATGTTAAATCATGTCTCATATTCAGATTATTTTGTGATTATTTTGTTCCAAAAAGTTGACATGCATTAAACAAAGAAAGCGTCAGGATGAAAGAATATGTGCCACTCAAAAAATATATCTACAGAATACTTAACCGCTAATGTGCTCAGCAGCTGTTTTCTCCATTTCTCTTCTCTGGATCTTCCTACACACTTATTTTACCTACCATCCCACAGAACCGAATTCTAGGCATCTAGCCATGTGAAAATATACATTATGACAGCTCAACAAGAGGTTATTAACCTGTGAGTCTACATGACTTGGATCTCTGCAGACAAATCTCACATTTTGAGGAATGAAATCTAATTAGTTCAGAGTGAGTGAGACAGGACTCTATAGTGGCAGACGTAATAGGATAATGGGGTACTTAAGAGGGCAATTTTACTAACAAGGAACTATAAGTGAGGAGTATGTTATTTTGTATCTCTTTGTATGTATTATGTTATTTTGTATTGTCTAGTGTAAATGATAAGCAAAATAATTTTACTATAAAATTAGCAGAAAAATAACTTGGTGATTAGCATATAAATATTTTAATAGTACTGTGAGTAGTATTGGTTATTAACTGTTTACCTTTTTCTTTATGAATAAAGTCCTAGATATATAACTCTAGGGTAGTGCTTACCACTGACACAAAAATACCATTTTGGAGACATGAATATTAGAATTGCTACTGCAAAAAGTTAATTTTTTAGGTTGCTGAAAAATGTGAGTAAATTTCTTCAGCCATTTTTGAGTTAAATCAACTGTAAAACAATTATAAATTTCTCCAAGTTACTTACTATAGGAGTTTTGCTCTGAAATAACTTAAAGTGCAAAAGGTCTAAAATTGCAGGTAACTCATGCACTTAATCCTCTCTAAGTAACTGTGTAAATTTAGAGCACAAACTACAGCCATGTTGAGTCAAACACTGATTTCACAACTGTATTAACAAAGTCTAGTTCATAAATAGTATGTTAATATTTGTAGAATATTGTCATGAAAATTATGTGTAAGAATCTTTTCTTAGTGTTATAAATATTCAATTATCTTTAAGACTTCAAAAATTGTAATAAAATGTGGGAATGTAATACTACTATTGTTTGAAATTTTGTCATGCCATTAATAGCAAATTATTTCTAATGCTTCTAATTTTATCAGAATAACAAAGTGGAAAATTTGCTTAAAAAAGGCAAAGATGATATAGATATATAATTTAATATTTACATTAATTTCTTTTATCATAGTTTTTATTTATTTAAACTGTATTTGCATAATACATATCACATAATGTGATCTTTATAAGTCAGTTTCATATACGTTATTCAGAGAACTACTCACTCTCACACTTTTCCTCATCTTCATAGTCTCTTTTTGTATTGGACTCTTCCTTTCTGTGTTTTACTATTTATGTTCTTGATATAATGATATAATACAACAAAATTAAAAGATAAAATCATTTAATGTTGACGATTCTATATCTCAAACATTCCTATTCTTTAGTTGACAAATCTTGTTAACACTGGTTTCCTTAACTTCCTATATTCTCAGTTCCAGTCCCTTCTAAATACATATTAATTAAAATTATTAATATCAATTCAGATTCAGATTTAATTAATTATTCAAATGCAAGTAACATTACTGAGTACTTACTTTAAACCTTAATACATATATATATATATAATATTATCTTTAATTCTTATAAGAGGGCTTTATAATTCACGTACCTATTAAATAGATGAGTAAATATCCTCAGAAATTTAAAGCATTTGGCCTAAGGGAGCTATGTATTTGATTTAGGTTTTGTTTTTTGCTTTTTTAAAGATTTTATTTATTTATTCATGACAGACACACAGAGAGAGGCAGAGACATAGGCAGAGGGAGAAGCAGACTCCATGCAGAGAGCCCAGTGTGGGACTCGATCCTGGGACTCTGGGATCACCCCCTGGCCAGAAGGCAGATGCTCAATTGCTGAGCCACCCAGGCATCCAGGCATCCCTGATTTAGGTTTTGATTCACATCAGTTAAAATCAATCATAAGAGAGAGATCACACCATAATTTGAATAGGGAAATTTAATATAAAGCATGATTATCCACAATAAGAGATTAAAGTGATATGGAACTGTCTACTAAAATGTAAAGAGAACTCTACAATTTCAGAACTAGGAGATATAAAGTGCAATCACTATTCCCAAAAAGAGACTTTCTGGACTATGATGCAGACTTTGTTAGAGATGGAATTTGGGGCTCTCTGAATGACAGAGAACTCACTCTGGTACCATGTCAATTGATCTTGCTGAAAAGCCCAACTCTGAAGTTTGCTGGAAATCTGCTCTCTATGATACTTTGGAACGATGCTCATGGAGTAGTGAATCCCCAGAGACATTCTGCTACAAAACTGTCCAAGGGGGATATGGAGGAAGCTAATGACCATTGATACTAATGACACTGCTATTGTCCATGCATTGCAGAGCCAGGCATTGGAGAAGCTTTCAGTGCTGCAGAAGCCATGGCTAAACAAGCTGTGAGCCCTATGCTAGCTACAGGCACTCTTTCTTAAAAGTGGGAGGTGCTACAGGGAAGCTGCTGAGTTAAGTGCTGTTGGCCAAACAATAGAGCATTTAAAAAGGCACCTGGGTAGCTCAGTGGTTGAGTGTCTGTCTTTGGCTCAGTGGTTGAGTGTCAGCTTTTGGCTCAGGGCATGACCCCAGGAATGAGTCCCACATCATGTTCCACACAAGGAGGCTGCTTCTCCCTCTGTCTATGTCTCGGCCTCTCTCTCTGTGTCTCTCATGAATGAATACATAAAATCTTTAAATAAATAAATAAATAAATAGATAATAAGTAAGTAAGTAAGTAAGTAAGTAAGTAAGTAAGTAAATAAATAAATAGGCATATGTTGCAGGAGCCTACAAGTGAGCATGCCCAAACAGGAGGCAAAACTCTTTCCTCCTGCAATGTTTCCCCAGCAGCCTCCACTGGCAAAGCTTCAATGGCAGCTGGTAAAGGAAAAATATTTATGAGTTCAAGATTAATTTTTTTGAACCAAGCCAAATGAGGTAAATTTAGAGCTGGGATGCAATCAATCAATAATTGACATTATTATACAAATCCAAAATCTTTATTTTCAGGTTAGATATGAATTTTTTTTTCACCTTCCATTTCAGATTTATGTATATGGAAATTTCTTTACACCATAACACTCAATTCTACCTTGTGATAATGTTGAACAAATATAGAGAAATAACCTGACTGAACTTCACCACACCCCAAGGATCCATGGAATTATTTAGGAAAAATAATGTGCTCAGGATCAACAATAAATGTATTCATCAACTAATTCTCTTTTTATTTTTGGATCAATACCAAGGGATCTAGTAGGGAAACAGCACTTGGGTATGAAAGTTTAAATCACATATTCAAAGAAGTACCGGCACCTCCTCCTACATAAGATCAGAGGCTGATATTCATCATCAATGTGACATGGCAGAAACTGGGCTCCAGACATATTCAGTCACCTTAGCTTTTTTGCCCAAGGAAGGCTCAATCCCTCTCTGACATGTTTGCGGGTTGGAATCTAGCCACAATACTGAGTTATTCATCATAGCAGGACCTGTGGTCTGAAAGATGCCTTCAAAAACTACAGGACTGATTGTTTAAGCATTAGCTGAGGCCATCACCTTGGAGATTTTTGGGAGGCCAGACTGCATGTAATAAACCCTGAACAAGTAACCCCTTACCTCTCACAGATTGGAGGTATTCTATTCACATAGGCTACTACCATTTCAATTTTCTTAGATATTCCAGCCAAGATTAGCAGTTTTCCTTGTGGCCATCTTTTTTTTTTCCCCATACCAATTACCAAAACTTTTGTATATATAGTTCTGATCATCTTAAAATTCTCCTATTTCTGCAGACTCCAAATAGGTATTTATTACCCATTACACTAGATTTTTAGTTTTATTGGATTCATTTAAATTATTTTTATTTTTTAGTATGGAAAGACTTTTGAAAGCTAAAAGAAGTCCTGCTTGTGAGATTTAGCCCTATCACTTACTTGGATATCGCATGACTCCACATATTTCATTTTCTCTTCCTCAACTTTAGTTTCTACCTCTCAAAATGAGCACCGAAATTGGTATCCAAGGCACTTCAAATTTCTAAGTAGTGAGGCAGAGAATCAATAGATAAAGTGGTACATATTATTACTGCTCATCAATATTTCTGGTTCTCTTTCCCATCTGGGCACACTGAGGACTGAAGTTTCTAGTCATCTGGAAGTTGGACATAGCCAGACGACTTTTTGACTAATAGTTAACTGAAGTATGAATGCCACTTCTAGATGATAGCAGTTATGACAATTCTTCCCATGTCACTGTGGTCTTACAAGTGAACATTCATATGGCGGTGCCTCAGATCAAAGCAGACTGAAATAATTAACCAGTATAGGGAACAAGTGCTATAGAGAGCTGCCCTAACCACAGTGGACATTATATAAATAAGAAATGAATTTTGGGGCACCTGGGTGGCTTAGTGAGTTAAGTGTCTGCCTTGGGCTCAGGTTTTGATCCCCACATCAGATTCTCTGCTTAGCTTCTCCCTCTCCCTTCTGCTCTTCCCTCATTCTACTAGAGTTAGCTCTCTCTCTCTCTCTCTCTCTCTCTCTCTCTCTCTCTCTCCAATAAATAAAATCTAACCAAGAAGGAAGGAAGGAAGGAAGGAAGGAAGGAGAGAAGGAAGGAAGAAAGAAAGAAAGAAAGAAAGAAAGAAAGAAAGAAAGAAAGAAAGAAAGAAGAAAGAAAGAAAAGAAAGAAAGAAAGAAAGAAAGAAAGAAAGAAAGAAAGAAGAAAGAAGCTTTTAAGTTAATTGACTTCTATATCACTGCATAACATAAAAAATTAAAAAAAATTACTGTAGCTAGCTAAGTAAGAAGCTAGAAGGGCAGTTATATAGGCAGATAGAACAACAGAAGGTCATTTATTTAGCACTTACAACAATGCTAAATACCAGTAGTTTTACTTATTATCTCATACATATTTACCCCAACCACTTAAAAAGATAAATTTATGATTCCTATTTTATAAGAAATAACTGAGAATCAGAAGGTTTAAGTAATTTCCTCAAGCTCACAGATAAATGAAATGACAAAATACATGTTCTGAAAATATAGCTCCTATTGTCTTTCTTAGACACAGAAGATAGCCAAATCGATGGGGATTTCTCTAAAGAGAATTTCAAGTAACATATTTGAGTGGTACAGCAAAGGAATGTATTTTGTAAGAGGGAAAGTTTCTCATTTGTAACATGGCACAGATTTGGCCAAAAATGTTATAGTGAATCATCAATATATTATAAAGTATTCAATTTTCAACATCCCATCTATTACATATTGAAACAATATCATTTTCTGAAAGTCAAATAATAATTAAGTTAAATAATTTAATACATATTGAATGATGTTCTTGATTGATGTTTTGCTTTGTCTTCCAACAATTCTATCTCAATACTCATTAAAATACTTTCAGTTGACCAAGCCTTAATGAGTTTAGTCAAATCTACTAACCTGAAATACCAAAGAACCCAACTGAAAGTCAAATCTGGGTGATAGCCATGTTGTTTATAATTGTCTACCTTGAAAGTTAGTAATTATTTTGACATTAAAACAAAATTTGGTTTTGGCCTAGAAAATCTAAATCTTTCAGTATTTACAGTGAAGTACAACATGCTGTCACCTTAGCTGAGATTGTGCTACTTAAATTTAACTGTAACATTACTCAACATCAGAGATCATAGTGGAATATGCTACTAAATTAAACAGGCTAAACAAAAATCAAAGCTTTTAGACAAGTTATTTTCTTATGTTTCAACATAAAATGTGTATTAAGCAAAATGTAACATAAAAAAAGAAGGAGAAAAAATCTTGGCAAAGTCCATTGCCAGTATTTTGAGCTATTTTGAAGCACTGTGTATCAGTAATATAAAAAATGTGACAATATGCCATTGTTTTGGTCATTTTCATAAAAGCAAATGCAAAAATTAAAGTATACTAGGGGATCATGACAGGAGAAGTAGAATGATAAAGAGTAACCAATAATTACCAAAGACATTGTTAATAGTGGTAAAGAAGGTAACCTGATAATAGTCTTTGAGAGACCAATTAATTTCACAGTTCATTTGTCTGAAGAGTTGATAACTTAGATTAGTTATACTCCAGAGTTGAGTAGACTAGAGAGGATACCTCATGACTGAATGTACTCCTGCAACCTCTGCTTCCCTGATCAACAGAACTACTGTGAAACACACACATGCACACACATACATGCAAACACACACACACACACAGACATACAATACACTAAGACAAGCTTCTAAAATACGTTGATAAAACACCAATAAATGTTTTAGATAATCTGAATATACAGAAACAACTATCATGCCAACACTATTGGCTGCTGAAGTTACTTCCTTATACTGATAAGAATATAGATTGTTGTGAGAATTTAATCAATGGAAATCTGCCTCACAAAGCACAATCTATAAATAAGAATATTAACAAATAAAATGTTATATTATTTATTTGCAGTATAAAATTAAAAGTACAGAGAAAAATATTAAATGAAAAATTCCACATTTTTGAAGGATTATCTTTGAATATTTGAGAATGAGGAAGATATTTTCATCAGGGAAAATTATGGTCATGGGTATTTGAGATTCTCAGTTTTCTTTTCTTTTCTTTTCTTTTCTTTTCTTTTCTTTTCTTTCTCTGCAATCTGTCTCTCATGAATAAATAAATAAAATCTTTAAAAAAGAAAACGTAATTTATTTAGCACAATTTTCTTCCTTCTCTCAAAAGATATTTAGAAACAATAATTTATAATTTAAAAAAATCTTAGTATCACTGGGACATAGGAAATCGTATCTTCAATGACCAGAATTTTGAGGAATTTCTGGAAGACATGAAGCAGATGGGAACAGATGGGGGACAAAGCTCATCAGTGCAGAATAGCCTTTGATTCAAAGCAGCCAAAAGGAGAAAACCTGGAGGAATAAGTGAGCTCAGTTTCTAAACTGAGCCCTGAAAATAATCAAAACTCAGAACAGAAGGTACTGGAAACAAGGCAAGCTGGGTAATAAGGCAGAAACTACAGGTATTTGGGTTCTATGCTTGCTATTCCCAAACATGATGGCTGTACAGCCTCAGTTGCCAGGAACTGTTTAAAAATGAGCTAAGGGAAATTCCACTGAAATCTTTCAGTGTGGGCAGCAGAGACAAAGAGAAGAAATTTACTACAGGAAACTTTTGGGTGCCATTAATAAAAATTGGAAGAAAAAAGTTATTATATTTGAAAAATCTCCTGAATCATCCTGTATATTTTCTTTCCTACTGGATCCTTGGAACTAATGCTTTAACTGGACACAACTCTAATATCTCACAGAGTTTCAAAGATCGGGCAGCTTAGAGAACAGTCAGGGAGGTCAAATATAGGATAGTTGGAATCTTCTCTCCTGATCAATACAATGAACAGCTAAGGATATACTATATACAAAGTTTCACTTGACATGAAAAGCAACTTAAAGGGAATTGGACTATTTAAGGAACTCCACCGCCAATCTCCTGATTGAAGAATTCATCATCTGCTAGAAGGCTTCCAAATAGATTCAAACATCCCAATTATCCAACACACACATAAAGATTCCCACTGAACAAAGCCCTTTACAGGTCACTAGTTTGGGACTGGATAAACAGAGTAAATAGAAAAGTAATCTTTTTCATAAACTCTCACTTGGATGGATGACAAAATAGGCCAAACATCTAGATCATTAATTTTAGTTTTCTGAAAAGTTGTTAATATGATTTAAAAGGGATTATGTAAAAGTTTTGCATATGGTATAACCCAGTGATATTTATTAGCTTCTTTTTCACTATATTGTATGAGGCCACAGAAAATAATTAAGTTCTGCATAACTAAAGAAATACTAAAATTGATTAAGCATATGAGAATAAAGCACTTGCTTCAGAGGAAAAATACTGGGGCAATGACCAATAAGGGTGGGATTGGTTTATTGAACATTCTGCTCCTTTTGATGATATCCTTTATAATTAGCGTGTCATTTTTGCTTTCTGAGAACCAACATATTTAATAGAGACACAAAATAATGTCAGAATATATGGTCCAGAATGTACAATTAACCTTTTAATTGTTGATAGCCTCAATTATGCCAGAGAAAAACGCTAGGAAAGTGAAAGCATTCTGCCTTAGGGACACGAGTGTGACATCAGCACACTAGACATTGACTACAACAGCTTTGTTCACTTTGTCACCAGCAATTAATAAGTTTAATCATAGTTATTAACTGCCTTATGTTAAACACGTTCTATTTATTTTCCTCTGAAACGATATGGAGAGTTAGAAGTAAGATTACTTCTTTTTATTTTTTTCCCAGCTTACACAGGGGCCAGATGAAGTAACAAACATATTCCTGCCCCTCAGAATGCTGAACTGTGACGTGATTCTTGAAAAATACTAAACAAGCCATCAGTACACATCAATCTATACTTTCTTTTCCAAAGAAGGACATTTCTTAAAAATAATAATCAGACACATGAGGAAGAATGAGAAATTTTCAAAAAGGGTGCATAATGAGTGACTTATTTAGGACAATTATCTAACAATAAAAAAGCTGAATGCAAAAAAAATAAGAAAGGACTTTTAATAAAGACAACTTTACCTATGTACTTTTCTCAAGAAGCAACTAAGAAATAAACCAGGAGAAAAAGAGTATTTTTGGAAGTAAAATATATGGTGCTCAAAATAATGGGGAAGAACTCAGCAGAGTAACTGAATGGGTAATACTGAATGGTAACTTTGATTTTGAAGATCAACATTATATATTATTCTGGAATACAGAACAAACACACAATGGAGAAACTTAAATATTGGGTACAAAAACGATGACACATAGGATCTAGATCTTTTCATATATGCAAAGACTAAAATGCATATGATGTATAAGTATAGTTTTTGCAATGTTCTATCTTGTAATTAGTTATTCTGGTAGAACTCTGGAAGGAGAAAAATTGCTTCATTCCACTTCAGCCATAGTTGTGTTGGGAAACACTATCATATTACAAAAAATATCTCAAGTCCAAAAAGTATCTCAAGTAACACAAGCAGATACAATTACACCACTCAACTTATCTGGGCAGATAAATTATTCCAGGGATGAGCAAGGTTAGTAATATAATTTTTTAATTTA
Organism: Nyctereutes procyonoides; assembly: GCF_905146905.1. Taxonomy (NCBI): domain Eukaryota; kingdom Metazoa; phylum Chordata; class Mammalia; order Carnivora; family Canidae; genus Nyctereutes; species Nyctereutes procyonoides. The sequence continues at coordinate 60,230,995 of NW_026575142.1, read as the reverse complement.
ATGCAAAAATACATGTAAAATTCTTTTTTTTAATTGAGATATATCTGATCTTAAATCAAAAGTTCTATAATGAGGGATGTCTGGGTAGCTTAGCAGCTAAGCATCTGCCTTTGGCCCAGAGCATGATCCTGGGGTCCGGGCTAGATTCCCACATGAGGCTCCTTGTGGGGAGCCTGCTTCTCCCTCTGCCTATGTCTCTGCCTCTCTCTGTGTATCTCATGAATAAATAAATAAAATCTTAAAAAAGTTCTATAATTATAAATATGAATAAAGATTCTATATGATTTTTGTGATGTAATTATTTACAGATTAAAGATATTATGATCAAATCTAATTGATAAATATTTCTGTGTGACTAATATTAGAGAAAATATAATTAGATAAAATATTCAAAGCAATAGAAACAATGAACTAAAATATTTGATTAATAAATGTGAAATAAACTGAAAGGGAAACTACAAAAATGAAAACTACAGATTCTAAGAATAAAGTTGAACTTATTTATAAATAGATAATTACAAATGAATAAAAACCACAAGCTAAATGAGAAAATGCAAAAATTGTATAAGCAAACCAAAATGCAGACAAACCAAACATGATTGATGAGTTAATATTAACTACAACAAACAGTTGAGAATAATGAAATGGACCAAAATATACAAAACAAATGCAAGCAAACAAAAAGCAGAAAGAAATGTTAACATCATACAAAGACTATTTCAAGAAAACTATGGTTATTTTGGGAAGATAAAAAAAAATATTACTGAAAAAGTGTCCTATACCAAGAAGATAAAATAATATGTAATACATACACAACACTGCATGAAATTAATTTTAAGGTAGAAACATGAAGATTTTTACAATACCAAAATTATAATGAAAAACTCACTCTTCCTTAACAAATCAAGAGATAAATTTCACAATGTCTTTACTCATTCATCAAGTGATGATGATGAATGAACACTTGGGCTGTTTCCATAACTTGGCTACTGTAAATAATGCTGTGATAAACACTGAGATACATATGTCCCTTTGAATTAGTATTTTTGTATCCTTTGGATAAATACCTACTAGTATGATTGTCTGATTGTAGAGTAGTTCTATTTTTAACTTTTTCAGAAACTTGCATAGTGTTTTCCAGGGTGGCTGTACCAGTTTGCATCCCCACTAACAGTACAAGAAAGTTTCCCCTTCTCCACATTTTTGCCAACACCTGCTGTTTCTTGTGTTATTGACTTAAGCCATTCTCACAGGTATGAGATAATATCTCTTGTATCTTTCATTTGCATTTCTCTGATGGTGAATGATGCTGAGCACTACTAGGTATTTACTCAAAGAATCCAAAATACTGATTAAAAGAGAAACATGAACCCTGATATTTATAGCAGCAATACCTACAATAGCCAAGTTATGGAAACAGTCCAAGTGTCCATCAGTTGATTAATGGATAAAGAAGTGGGGCATATATACACAATGGAATATTATTTAGCCTTAAAAAGAATGAAACCTTGCCATTGCAACAACATGGATGGAGGTAGAGAGTATTATGCTACGGGAAATAGTCAGAGAAAGACAAATACCATATGATTTCACTCATAAGTGAAATTTAAGAAACAAAATAAATAGGCAAAGTAAAAAGGAGAGAGAGAGAGTGAGGCCAATGGCTAACCAAAAAACAGACTCTTAACTATAGAGAACAATTTGATGGTTACCAGAGGGGAGATGTGGGGGAGGGGAATGGTGAAACTGATGATGGGGATTAAGGAGTGCACTTGTGATGACCACCAGGTATTGTATAGAGGTGATAAATACACCTCAAGTGTATTGTACACTTGAAACTAACACTACACTGTATGTTAATTGAAATTTAAATAAAATCCATTTTTTTAATTTAAAAAGAGATGAATTTCATAGGAGTTGAGAAAAAGTAGTACATAACACAATAAACAAATAAATGATACACAGACCCAATAAATAAGAAGACTCAAATCTAAATGACGTGATGAAAATAAAATTTAAGTATTGCTTATACTATATTAACTACATGATTTCTCTACGTAGCTTGTCTGTTCTTCATTAACTATATTAACTACATGATTTCTCTATGTAGCTTGTCTGTTCTTCATTATTCGGAATTCAAAACTTAAAAAGATTCAATCTGAACATAACTTTCTGCTGTTAAAGCAAAAAGGGGAAAATGGCTAATAATACACTGTCCTTCAAAGAAAAAAAAAAACTACCCTGAAGCAATGAACTTCTCTTTTATTCACATTTTATTATCTAAAATCAATTTCCATGGCCTCAGCTAATTCCATAGAGGGCAGGAAAGTTCTACTTGTCTTGAAGGCAGAAAGGCAGAAATAATTCATGAACATACTAACATACTCCATCCTTTTGGTCATCAAAAAGATGTCACACTCTCCTTTCTGAAGACAAAACACTCAAATCTCCTGAGAAATACAATCCCAGAAGTCGATCCAGACATAGTATCAAGCTCAAAGCTCAGAAGCTCTGAGCAGCAGCCCCTTCACTGATAATGATGCATCAGAATCTACAAATCAGTTCCAAAGACAGTTTGTCCTAACCTAGAAACCTATGAACTAAAAGGAGAAGTATTCTACAATGTAAGAAATCCATAAAAGGGGCAAGAGAGATAGTCTAACTGCTGAAATCATCACCATTTTTAAAGGTTAAAATAGGACCCACTTATGTCACTCTTGTAAAGATTCTCAAATCTCACTTAAACATATTGGCAGGTTCCCTAACTAGGGTGTGACAAAACTCTTTATACAACTTTGTGCATTTTTCTCCATGACCAGTGCCTTCACCTTCTGGGTGAACATTCTTTTCCATTCTGAAATTGTCCACATTATGAGGTAGTATTTAGAAATATGCCCTGGGGCTGAGCACTTTTCCCAGCCCCCTTTCTGCTTGTTGATATGTGTCTTTTGTTGTTTAGTACAAGATGTGCTGCTAATGATGCTACAAATATCCATTAATCAATCAGCTTATTAGCTATTTGAATTAAGTTAATTCCATGTATTAATAATCATAAGTACAAAAATGTAACACACAGTTCCTTTCTTGACCTAATTTTTTATTTGTTGTATTTCTTTGCTTTTTGTTCCCAGATCCTGCTCTCTCTCTCTCTCTCTCTCTCTCTCTCCCCCTCTCTCTCTTCATCTATGAATTTGTTAGGCTTTGGTAGAAGAGTTATACACCCATGGTCACTTTTCCATTAACTATTTTTGTTTTTTTTTTTTTTAAGATTTTATTTATTTGAGAGAGAGGAGAGAAACCAGGGGTGAGGGGGAGAGGGAGAGAGACAAGCAGACTCCCCAATGAGCAGAAAGCCCAACTCGGGACTCCACCTCAGAACCCTGGGATCATGAACTGAATGGAAAGCAGTTGCTTAGCTGAGTGAGCCACCCAGGCACCCCTCCATAAATTATTTTTATTTAATTGATAGACTTTAATGTTGCAACTTTATTTTTTACAATTCAATAATGAATTCCTTTGATTTGATTGAATAATCAATTCTAAGTTTTTATTGGCTTTTGAAATTTGAAGTCCTCCTCAGTTTTTTTTCCTCTGGGAGTTGAGCAGAATTTGTCTTTTAGAATCCTGAAAGTCCTCGTATTTCTAGCCTTTCTCTTTTCTGTTTTCACTCTCCTTGAAATGTCCTATATATTTCCTTCAGCCATCTTTTTTTAAAAATAATAGTATTTAATCTGTGGAAACCATTGGTTTCACACACCCAGACTAAATTTATGTTTTCTAACATCTTCCCCTTTGAAGAAAAACTCAGTGGTACATTAGAATATTCTACTTCATCACAGGAACAGTTTTACAAATGTTCATAATTATATAATATTTATCATTCTTCTTCTAGACTCCAGTATTAATTTCTTCTAACTCTTTAAACCGATTGACTCAAAGCATCGTTCTGGTTTGTATGTGTGTGTGCTTTGTTTTTGCCACAATAGCACTTACTTCAAGCATCATTTACACACACACACACACACACACACACACACACACACACACACACTCCCTATCACAGAGGCTCTATTCATCTATCTTTGTTGTTTATTTTTTAATACGTTTTAGATTTTTAAAAAAAGATTTTATTTATTTATTCATGAGAGACACAGAGAGAGAGAGGCAGAGACATAGGCAGAGGGAGAAGCAGGCTCCTCACAGGGAGCCCAATGCAGGACTCGATCCCAGGCTCCAGGTCACTTCCGGAGCCAAAGGCAGATGCTCAACCACTGACCCACCCAGGTGTCCATATCTTAATTGTTTAGTTAGCAGGATAGCTTCTACTACATGCATAGAAATAAAAGGCTCATAAAGCTTCTAAGGTACAAACATTACATACGCTTTCATTTCACTGTCCCGAAGAAGTCTCATGATTTAACCAGTATTGTTGAAAGGTACTAGAGAAGTACAATTCTAGTGCCAGATGCTATGCTAGCATTTGAGTATAAGAAAGTAAAGCAAACAGAAAAAGCTTTTACCATCTTTGAAATTTTATCTTTTATTTAAATGAAGGCAAACTGAGTTTGCTTTTGATTTTTTGATAAGAGAATTTTAGAAGTTTTTAAAAATTTCTTATGTTTCCCTTCTTTTATTTAAAACTTCCAGGTTATTAAGAAATTTCTTCTAGATTCAATATGATATGTGAAAGCTTGGTTCTTGTCTCACAGAGTCAAAGAATGAATCTTGTGGACAACAGAGAGTGAGCAAAGCTATAAAACGTATTAAGCAGAGAAACAGAGAAAGCTCTCAGAAGTGAGAGGGTTACAAACAGGGTTACCGCAGAGGGCTTTAATGGTCTGTCTTCTATAGGGAACTGACCAGGAAACTTGATAAATTTCTTATCAATATCAGGGTAGATATTTTGAAGAAACACGATGGACTTATAACTATCATAATAACAAACAAGATTTTTTTTTGTTTTTGTTTTTGTTTTTTTGTAAATGTCAGGAGCCCAACCAAGGTGTTCTCTCAGGTTAATAGCTCCTCCATAATATTTATCTACAACTGGGATTTCTGTGATTACCTAGCAGCTATTAAAGGGGGATACTCCCTAACACTTTGGAGCTAGGGAGCCACGTTTATTTTTTTCTGTTTTTACTGCCTTTTCTCTGTTTTCTTGAGATGGGTAGGAGCCTGACTCTGGGGCCTTTTGGGGTCCTTAGGGTTTATGGGAGCCCACAGATTCCTGGAAGCCTGACTCTCTCTGGGCCTTCCCCTTATCTTTGCCTGCCTAGCCCCATCTTCCCCTAACTCGTTCTGATATCAAATATGTCATTGTCAGAGATTGCAGTATGTAATTACCTAATTTTAAGTGTATTGTTAAGTGTATTAGTTTTCTATTGCTACATAACAAATTACCACAAGTTTAGGAGCTAAAAACAATACACGCTTATTATATCTCACAATTTCCATGGGTCAGGAGTCTGGGGTTCTCAGTCAGAGTCTTTCTTAAAAGGTTGCCATCAGGTACTAGCCTAGTTGCAATGTCACCAAATTCTTGAAGGGGAAAAAAATCTGCTTCCAAACTTCAAGATTTTGGCAAACTGATCTTCCTGCTGCTATAGAATTGAGAACTGTTTTCTTGCTGGCTATCACCAGCTGCTGCTGTCAGCTCCTACATGTCACCAATGGTTTCATGCCACACGGCCTTTGCCATAGGCCCTTGGAGAAAATGGTGTTTCAATCCTTCAGAGGCAATAAGATGAAGTCTCCCTTCTCCAGGAGGGTCCAGTTCCTCTTTTAACCTTTTCAATTGATTAAGTCCATCCCAAATGGGATCATTTTGATTAACATAAAATCAGAAGTCAAAAAGTAATAGGATGAGACTAGCTTACAAAAGATTGTGATTTTCATTTTGATGACACCATTTCTGGTTCTAATTCTGATGAAAACAGCAGCCATGTGGTGAGATGTCTCATGGACAGGCACAATTGGCGAGTAACTAAGGCAGCTTCAGGTCAACAGCCAATGAGGAACTGAGGCCTTCCGACCAAGAACCCATGAGGAACCAAATCCTTCCAACAAGCACATGAGTAAACTTGGAAATGCATGGTCTCCCAGGTGAAACTTCACAGGCACTTTGCCTACCTACAGCCTGTGAGAGACCCAGAGATGGAGCACTGTTTAATCACACTGAAATTTCTGACCCACAGCAGTATAATAAAAATAAATGTTTGTTTTACTAATCCTTTAAACTCTGGGGTAATTAGTTACACAGTGATAGTTCATATAATATTTTTTTAAGATTTTTTATTTATTTATGAGAGTCACAGAGAGGCAGAGACACAGGCAGAGGGAGAAGCAGGCTCTACCCGGGAACCTGACATGGGACTCGATCGGAGTCTCTAGGATCAGGCCCTGGGCTGAAGGAGGCGCTAAACCGCTGAGCCACCCGGGCTGCCCCTAATCTTTTGCATGATAATTTTTCTCCAAATATGTGTCAAGCATATATTTTCCTGCTTTGTTTCTAATAGTACATATCTCAGTCTAGAGCAGTCTTCAAAGATCAGTAGATGAGTAAAAAACTAATATCTAAAATGCTTCACTGAACAAGCATCAAATTGTTCAAAAGTGAAAGCAGGGATCCCTGGGTGGCGCAGTGGTTTAGCGCCTGCCTTTGGCCCAGGGCGCGATCCTGGAGACCCGGGATCGAATCCCACGTCGGGCTCCCGGTGCATGGAGCCTGCTTCTCCCTCTGCCTGTGTCTCTGCCTCTCTCTCTCTCTCTCACTGTGTGCCTATCATAAATAAATAAAAAAAAAAAAAAAAAAAAAAAAAAAAAAAAAAAAACAAAAGTGAAAGCAGGTACATGAATTCTGTAAGCTCAAATAATTATACACAATTTGGATAATTTTAATATTTTAATAAATATACATAATTTTAATATTTTAATAAATATAATTTTATGGACATGTACACAAGAAATATTTTAGTTCCAAATCAAAGTACAATAGCAAAAATTGATTCAGAAACATGAAATGTTTAAGATACAAAAAATAAAGTTAATCTGAATTATACGATTTTTAAAAATATTTTATTTATTTATTTGTTAGAGAGAAAAAAATAGAGCACAAGCAGGGGGAGAGGCAGAAGAAGAGGAAGAAGCAGACTCCGGGCTGAGCAGACAGCCTGATGGAGGGCTCCATCCCAGGACTCTGGGATCATGACCTGAGCTGAAAGCAGATGCTTAACTGACTGAGCCACCCAGGCACCCCCTAAATTACATAATTAAATGTTTTCCTGAAACTATATTTAAAAATATGTTAAATTGTTCTCCTAAGCCGAGTAGACATATATCTACCTTAAAATACAAGTATTCAATAAGTAAACACAGAAATATTCTTTAAACTAATGTTATTGTTTTTTGTTTGTTTGTTTGTTTTTTAAGATTTTACTTATTTATTTGAGAGAGAAAAAGAGAGCAGGAGCCTGGGGAAGGGCAGAGGGTGACTCCCCTTGAGCAGGAAGCTCAATGCTGGGGCTTGATCCCAGGACCCTAGGATCATGACCTGAGAGGAAGAAAGATACTTGACTGACTGAGCCACCCAGGCCCCTCTAACCTAATGTTATTAAAACAAGTGTTTTCTTTTTCTTTCTTTCTTTTTTTTTTTTTTTTAAGATTTTTATTTGAGATGAAGAGAGTGCATGAGCAGCAGGGTGAGGGGGGAGGCAGAGGGAGAGGAAGAAGCAGAAGACTCCCCACTGAGCAGGGAGCCCAATGGGGAGCTAGATTTCAGGACCCCGGATCATGACTCAAGCTGAAGGCAGACATGTAACCGACTGAGCCACCCAGGTACCCCAAAGCCAGTACTTTCTTATACAGTAGAAGTATGCCTTTCAATTTTAGCCTAGATTCACTCACTGAAACTGGTTAGTATATCAGGAATTCCCTCAGCTCTGGGTAGGTTTATTTCAAGCTATTAAACACTTGTGCTGATTTCATCTGACATTTAGTAGTGTGCAAGCTCTAACAGCTCAGTAACTCACATGAAAAGTGCAATTGCAAACATCCGAGGAGTGGAATTTGCCATGATTCATAAGAGCAAATACTGTATGCCACTAAAAATATAGGAACATTGCCAAAACAATACAGCTGATGACTACTCTTATTTCCCATCTCCTATAAACTGTGTACTATAGGAATTACTAGCAACCCTCACATTTTTATTCTCTAGCTGACTATCATTGTAGAAATTTCAAGAACTAGTAACTGTAGGGAAGTAAGAAAGATACAACCCTGCATAAATATTACAAGTGCTTCTTGTAACATTATTGGGAAGGTTTTGTAAATGATGATATCCATAAGGAAAAACTATAGGAAATGATTCTGTACTTAATATCAATCCAGGTTGAAAACACTATTTGGCATATTTACATAAATATTTCACATATTTATTTGGCAATATATAAAATAAAGCTATATGTAATATGAACACATTTATAACTTTTGAGATTTTCTTTTTTTAAAATTTTATTTATTCGTTCATGAGAGACATGGAGAGAGAAAGAGGCAAAGACACAGGCAGAGGGAGAAGCAGGCTCCATGCAGGAAGCTCAACGTGGGACTCGATCCCAGGTCTCCAGGATCATACCCTGGGCTGAAAGCAGCAATAAACCACTGAGCCACTGGGGCTCCCAACTTTTGAGATTTTCTTAAACTCAATGTGTATGTGTAATGTTTTTTAAGTAAAATATATAATATAGTCATATTCATACTATGTGATATACAACATATGATATATTTTATACATTTTACTTTAAATACTTATATTTATTATCTTCATATACTATACATTTATCCATGTATTATTTATAATACCATATACTAATACTCATGAGCTCCTTTATTTATGATACATTATTTTTGCTTCAGATAGTGATTTTCTTTATGTATTTTTAAAGATTTTGTTTATTAGAGAGATACAGGGAGAGCGAGCACACACAAGTGGGGAGAAGGGCAAAGGGAGAAGGATAAACAGATTCACCAGTGAGCAGGGAGCCCAATGTGGGGCTCCATCCCATGATCCTGAGTTCATAACTTGAGCCGAAAGCAGAAAACTGACTGAGACACCCAGACACCCCCAGATGGTGATTTTTTAACATAATATAGTAATAAATTCTACTATACCTTCTTCCAAACTGTTTACTATGATTTAAGAATATATCTCTGGCAAAATATGGATTTGGTAAATTCTTATGAGAACATATATAATACTTCATTTTCAGGGTATACTACAGCAATGTTTCAAATATAACTAGATGAGGCATAAATATTGATCCTTTATTTTATGACAATGCAATATATATTATTACATAAAGATGAGTTGCAAGATGATTGGAGAAGGAAAAAGTATGTAATTATGTAAATGAATAAAAATTGAAAATCTAATAGAGAAGTATATCATGTTCATAAAATATATATACCAAATTTTATATTACAAATTCAAATATGCTTATTATATTTCTTCTTTTTCTACCATTCTTCTAAATCTGTATCCTCAAAAAAATGTTTTTTGCCTCTTAGTCCTTGCAATAATTTTCATTCTTCTACTTTCTGTACATGTCTAAAATTAGAGGTTAAAAATTTTTGAGGGTCACATATATTTGATATTATTTCCACAGAAGAAAAATATTATTAAAACAGATCATACTCACTCATCATTAAAATTGCAGGATTTTACCGAAGTTTCCTCAATTAATCTCACTGTTCTAGAGCACATTCATATTTAACCCTGATATCCCTTCAACGAATTATCTATACTACGATACATTTTATAGCTAGATTTTATATAGGCTACATGAATCAGAGCAACAACAAAAATGTTATTTAAAAAAGAGAAGGGGAATCAAGATAGTGGTTCCCTCTAAAAGGGGCTCTGAAGAATCGGATGAGAAAGATGCAACAGTATTGTTGACATGGGTTTATGGATGAACATATTATGATGGACTCTTCATTATTTGTCTATATGTGGCAAGAATGTTAACTAAGTATTAATGCATTTCTATTATTTCTAAAGTAGGACAAAAATCCAATCCACATACTAATAATTGAAGCTATCCTTCAACACAGCCCTACTTCCAAAAATTTCTGTAGATGGCAAAACACTTCATAACCAAAGGGGCTGCCATTTACCCAAGCTACAATATGAGTGGTAATCCCCAGGGTTGAGCAGTGCAGTGGTCTACCAGTTGCTACTCTACGTGAGTACTATTTATATTGAAGAAATAAACCAAAAACAGTGAAATGACACAAATTAGTAATGAAATAATTCCAGAGATTAAATTAAAAAAACATACTAATATTGAGTCATTAAAATGATGCAGTACTTCCCAGGTAAAAGTGTACCATATTGAATAAATGCTTAAAATAAACAAAGGCATCTTTAAAGCACTTAAAAAACTTGAGAAAAAGAAAGGGAATTTTTGTTAAAAAAACAAACAAACAAACAAAAACGGAGTTGTTCTCAGAGTTGTTCACAGCAATAATCAACAAAAGTCTTAAGGAGAACAACGTGCATGAAGATTTTAATCCAGCCCATATTCTTAGCTTCTCCTAGTTACAGAGCACTTTATTTCTTTCAATACAAATACTAGGGGTGCCTGGGTGGCTCAGTCACTTAAGTATCTGACTATTGATTTCAGCTCAGGTCCTGATCTCAAGGTTGTGGGACGAAACCCTGTGTCAGGCATAGAGCCTGCTTAAGATTCTCTCTCTCCCCCTATGTCTTTCTCCCTCCCTCTCCAAATACATACATACATACATACATACATACATACATACATACATACACTGCATTCTATATAAAAAACAAGAGTTTAGTAAGACAATGTGTAAATACTCATCGATATCCTCTGTTTCATCTTGTCAGGGACTGTAATGATTAACATAAATGATTTAATTTTTTACATTTTGGTCCTTGACTCTGCAAATTGTTGATGGGATTAATGGAATGACCTTAACATTAATAACCAAGATATTATCCCCATAAAGACTTTAGAGATTAATAATTTTGAAGGTCAGAATTTATAAGAAGAGTTTCCTGACAGATTAGTCAGGTATCACTTTAAAAATTATCTCTTTTTCTTACATTTGGAATCACTAACATGCCTATTTTTTTATTCTCCCAATATCAATAACAGAGAATCATGTGTTCTAGTTGATGCAAATGGGTATAATGGGCACTATGCCTTATCTGTTGATCCTGCTATTGGATTATCACAGATATGATGTGCTATGATCAACTTGTCTGAAACCATTATAAATGGTTGACTTTAAATCTTTTGGGATTATGACTGATCTAAATTTATGATTGACTGGTGCTCAACTAAATGTAATTGCCTTTCTAAGAGATAATTACCTACTAGAACTCACAGAACAGAGCAGTCTTATTTAAATAAGATTTAATTAAATAAGCCACCTCCAACCTCCTTATAACCAAAATGTGTGTGTGCATGTGTGTGTGTGTGTGTGTGTGTGTTTAAGAGGTGAGAGAACAACTACAAATTATCCTTTATTTATACAAAAAGGACATATTTAGCAAAAGACACTGACTGAAAAAAGAGTCGCTATGGCCCAGGAGACAAGGCAGGGAGGTGACAGGCCTAGGGAGGCCTTGCTAGGGGAGGAGTCTAGGAAAGGTGGTGACAAGTCCTGGGTAAGTGCTGAGTGGTGGGGGCCACAGAAAGGAGCAAGCTCCACTTGGATCAACACTGTTGGCAGGTCATGGGCGGGACTCACTGTGACCTCGCTGCTAACTCTTGAAAGAGTCCCACTCAAGTGCTGTCCGCTGGAGTGAGAGCCGCCCCCTGGTTCCTGGAGGGCACCCACCAAGGGACACAGGACATGAAGCCCAGGTTGGGAAGTGCAACTCGGGGTGAAGGCCAGGGAGAAGCAGGTGCTCTGCAGTGGCCAGGAAAGGTCCAGACTCGGCGGTGTGTGCGTGCGCGTACATGAGTACACAGACATGCTCTTTGGAAAATTTAATTGAGATAGTTTTCCAACTTCTTCAGAGTAAATGGAACATTTACTTTAAACATCTTCAAGCATAATATTAATACGGACACATTTAATAGCAACAATCTGAAAAGAAAATAGCAACAATCTGTATAACTATGATTTTCAAATTCCCCAAGTATCAAAGGGGATTGGGAACTAACTACTTTATGAGGAAGATGTTGGTGCATATCACAGGTATGACTTCAGATCACTTTTCTTTATAGTTGGGGTGACAATTTACTCAGGATTATGTTTTTGTAAGACTGTTTCACTTTTTTTTTTTCTTCTGTTTCACATTCTGGTGAAGGGACTGAAGTCAACTTTCTGGTTAGATTCTGATTAAAGTCAGAATGGTTTCCTAAATTTACTATATTGGGTAATAGCACTGTAACATCTTAGCAGCAAATAATCGTTTCATAGAACTGTTTAAAGAAATACTCATGGAAGATTAGTATATACACATATGTATGTCCACTATGGGGTAAACAATAGAACAGAATAAAGATGAAATAATTTCCATGGCAAATGATAACATTTATGACAATTATGATTTAAAATTTACTCTGCTGTTTTTAGAAAATGACAGAGAGAAAAAAATAAAATAAAATGGTAAACAGAAAAAAGAAAGCATGTTATTTTTATTTGGCGCTTGAGCATACAATTTTTGTTTCTAGTAGACAAGTTTTGGATATCATGCTTGTTTATTTAATGCTCCTTCTGACTTTGCTCACTTTTAGAATGACTAAGGAATCCTTTTATAGCTGCCATATTCTCAGAGTTTAATGATAAGATCTGAAATAGATGGCATTATTCGTATCATGAAAGTGAAAACTGAAATTGAGAAAAAAAACTAAAAATATATTAAATCATTTAAAAAATATTTTATTTATTTATTCATGAGAGACACACAGAGAGAGAAGCAGAGTCACAGCAAAGGGAGAAGCAGGCTCCATGCAGGGGGCTGGACGTGGGACTTGATCCCAAGACTCCAGGATCACGCCCTGGGCCAAAGGCAGGTGCCAAACTGCTGAGCCACCCAGGGATCCCCTATATGAAATCATCTTAAAGAGATCAAAAATAGTACTTCATAACTTAATGTACTAGTGAATAAATTCATTAAGATTTCTATCACATTCTGGGCATACATGTGGTACACAGTTATAATTTTTATAAATTTGCATAATTTCAAATTCATCAGTATTATTAAAAGATAAATAAAAGTTCAAATTTAACCTCTTTAAATACTCCTAACATTGATAATATCTTTTAATTTCAATGGACTGTATAGGTAAAGATAACTAGAGAAAAATTTTGAGTTAAAATTTTTATTAAATATTAAAGAATGATTAATTAAACTATATTTAAATTCATATGAAAACAATAAGTATCAATTTCACCAACTATTAGAACAATCACATTGTTAATCATGTTTTTCAGTTGGCAAAAATGGCATGTATTTTTAACTCAAAAATATTTCAACAAAAATTCAGTAAATAAAAAGATTATTTCCTGTGACAAAAGAATTTATAAATTCTAAAACAAATCTACATTTATTTACAAGTAATTTCATATGCTATTACTATTTCCAGATGGTTTATATGCTATAAAAATTTTTAGCCTTGCTTCGGGCAGAATATTGGCCTATAAAAATACAAATTCTATATTGGAACCAGATTTTTAAAATAACTTCAAAATGAAACTATTTAAAAATATTTAAAATATTTTGTTTTAATATATGAAAATAGAATCAATGCATAAAATCCTATGACTTCTTTTTTTTGGGGGGGGAACAAATCCTATGACTCCTTAAGAAATAATGATAAACACCTAAGAAGGATAAATACCTAGAAAATTCATGTGACCTCTTCACCCTCCTCCCTCATAAAAACCTCAGTAAATCATGTAATGGAAAAACAATTTCTTGAGAGTAATGTTTATATAGAAAAAAACTCAAATCACTTATAAAGGATTTTATTAGGGATTTAGGAAAAAGCCATTATTGAATGCCTACTATAGACTGTTTTGGTGCTAAGTGCAATACATGTGTTATCCTCACAATTACATGTTACTTTAACCTATTTTACAGGCCAGAGAACTGATACCTAGGTAAGTAAAAACGTTTGTAGCTCACTCCTAATTACTATTGGAGCTGACACTCAAATGAAGATAAGTGACTATAAAGACTATAGTCTTAGACATAAAACTATAATGCAGTATGTTATACCAAGTTATTGATTTTACCTTATTATTATTACCCAATAAATAATATGAGTTATTTCTGGTAGTATTGCATAACTTAAATAAAAGATATATGATGAATCAAACATTAGATTCTGCTATATTGTTTTATAAATAATACTTATAATTATTATTATACTACATGACACACTTGAAAACATTACGTATTTTAGAGTAAATTTGGTCTTACATTTGAGTAGTATTAACTATGGTATAATGTAATACAATAAAATAAGTATAAAACCAATATAGAAATAATCTCAAAAATTCAGTACTATTTGGTTCACTTTTTTTGTAATTATAAAGATTAATGTAAAAATTTAGAATGGAAATATTATATATGACAATATTATCTTACCATAAATAGAAAAAAATAGAGATTCAATACTATGTCAATAAAAATTCCAGACAATTATTTTGTAGACATGATAAACTGATTTTAAAATTCATACAGAGGGCAGCCTGGATGGCTTAGCAGTTTAGCGCTGCCTTCAGCCAAGGGGCATGATCCTGGAGCCCCGGGATCGAGTCCCACGTAAGACTCCCTGCATGGAGCTCTCTGCATGGAGCTCCCTGCATGCTTCTCCTTCTGCCTGTGTCTATGCCTCTCTCTCTCTCTCTCTCTCTCTCTCTCTCTCTCTCTCATGAATAAATAAATAAATAATCTTCAATAAATAAATAAATAAATAAATAAATAAATAAATAAATAAAGTTAATACAGAAATATAAGAGAGCCAGAATAGCCAACGCGAACTAGAAGAACAAAGTTGGACAACTGACATTACCTGACTTTAAGAATTACTATAAAGCTGCAGTAATCAAGACAGTGTGATATTGGCAAAAGAATGCACAAATAAATCTGTGAAACAGAATAGAAAAGAGAGAAATAGACTCCTATAATCATAGTCAACTGATCTCTGACAAAGAAGTAAAGGCAATACAAAAGAGAAAAAAATAGTTTTGTCAACAGAAGGTGCTGGAACAACTAGATATTTGCATAAAGAAAGAATATTGATACAGATCTCATACCCTTCACAAAAATTAACTCAAAATGGATCTCAGATCTGAATGTAAAATGCAAAAGTATAAGACTAAAATATAACACTGGAAGAAAATCCAGATGACCTTGGGTTTGGCAATAAACACCAAAGACATAATCCATGAAAGAAAGAATTGATAAACTGGACTTCATTAAAATTAAAAACTTCTGGTCTGGAAAGACAATATCAAGAGCATCCAGGAAAAAAAGGCTACCGACTGAGAGAAAATTTTGCAAGAGGTACATCTGCTAAAGGACTTATCCCAAATTTACAATAAACTCTAAAAACTCAATATGAAGAAAATAAACAAATCAATTAAAAATTAGCTCAAAGGCCTCAAAAGACACTATCAAAGAAAATACACAGATGGCAAATAGGCATATGAAAAGATGTTCCACATCATATCTCACCAGGGAAATGTAAATTAAAACAACAATAAGATACCAGCTACACACCTACTTACAGTGGCCAAAATCCAGAGTAATGACAACACCATATGCTGGTGAGGATGTGGAGCAACAGGAACTCTCATTCATTGCTGCTGGGAATGAAAATGGTACAGCCATTTTGGAAGACAGTTTGGCAGTTTGTAACAAAATTAAACATGATCCCACCATTTGATACAACAATCACACTTTTTGTTGTTTACTCAAAAAAGCTGAAAATGTATGTATACAGAAAAACCTACACTGTGATACTGAGAGCAGATTCATCCTCTTTTGCCAAAACACGGAAGCAACCAAGATGTCCTTCAGTAAATCAAGTGATTAAAAAACAAACAAAAACTATGGTAAAATTATACAATGGATTATTCTTCAAATCTAACAGAAATGAGCTATCAAATCATATAAAGACATGGAGGAAATAGAAATGCATATTACTTACAGAAAGAAGTCAATTTAGAAACCTTGCATACAATTTGATTCCAACCAAATACATCCTGGCAAGGGCAAAACTATGGAGACAGTTAACAGATCAGTGATTTGGGCCACCTGGGTGGTTTAGTGGTTGAGTATTTGCCTTTGGCTCAGGTCATGATCCCAGGGTTCTGGGATAGAATCCTGCATCAGGCTCCCCACAGGGAGCCTGCCTCTCCCCCTGCCTCTGTGTCTGCCTCTCTCTCTCTGTCTCTCATGAATAAACAAAACCTAAAAAAAAAAAAAATTAAAGGAAACATGGACATCTGGGTGGCTCAGCAGTTGAGCGTCTGCCTTTGGCTTAGGACATGATCTCTGGTGCAGGGATCAAGTGCCATATGGGGCTCATTGTGAGACACCTGCTTCTCCCTCTATGTCTCTGCCTCTCTCTGTGCATCTCTCAGGAATAAATAAATAAAATCTTTAAAAAAATTTTAAAAAAACAAAAGATCAGTGACTGTCAAAGGTTTGCGGAATGTGAAGAATGAATATGTGGAACACAGAGGATTTTTTAAGGCAACCAAGCTACTCTGTATGATACTCTAAAGGTAAATACATGTCATATAAATTTGTCCAAACATACAGAATTAATAACACCAAGAGTGAGTTCAAATGTTACTATAAATTTGAGTGAAAATGATATGTCAATGTAGGTTCATTAATTGTAACAAATTTATAACTCTGGTGGGGTGAGTTGTTAATAATAGGAGAGGCTACCTGTATATGGAGGCAGAGTAATATATGGGAAATCTATGTACTTTCCATTCAATTTTTCTGTGAACATAAAAAGTGCTAAAAAAGTATTTTTAAAATAAAAATAAATAAATGAGTTGCATTAGATACAATCTATCCTCAATTGGTATATGTATAAAAGGACAAAATTCTTTAAAACTCAACCTGTATATAGATTTAGAATAGATTTAAATATATATAACTGCCGTGAAAGAGCATCAAAAGAGCAGATGGTACAGCCATTATTTTTAGAAATTAGATTGCCTATGATTTCAGCCTTAACATGGGTATTGAATTTATATATATATTTTTGAACTTATATTAACATATATAGAAGACTATGAAAACACTGTTGATAGCCAGAAATTATAAAGAGGCTTGGGGTAAGCAGAAATATCAACTGTGGGACTTCAGATGTTCTGTGAAAAAAAAAAGTAGCCAATGAAATGAAACTTTTTGAATAACATATTTCGGTAATATAATAAAAAATAATTTCCATAAACTGATACCTTTTTAATTGTTCTTTGCATTTATCATGTGGTCCTATCTGCCATGTTAATGTATGCAAAACATAATCTATCATAGTGCTTGACACATATGGCACTCACAAATGGTTCTTTATTTCCCTGCCATTTCCACTGGTTGTCAGTCTCCTGATTTTGGTCTCTTAGCCCTTGTTTTGCTAAAATATACACGTCTCAATATTAACAATAAATATTTAACCACCTTTTACTGTGATATTATTTACAGGTAATAACATTTATCACATTGTAATGTACAACCTGGTGACTTTTGAAAATGTATACAGTTATGTAAACATCACCACAGTTACCTTAAGAACATTTCAGCTGCCTCATTTCCCCTCTGACCCTGACTCTTCTTAGACCTCTAGGGTTTTCTCTGAGTGGAGCTCTCCCCTTTAGCACTCTGTCCTGTGAACGTTTGTACCTGGGCCTCCCAGAACTCCAACTTCATTACCTGCCCTTAGGGAGTCTGCAGAGGTTGTCTTGGGTCTCCCCATGGTCTGCAGCACAACCTGGAAATCCTCTCCGATGGGAAGTGAGGCAATTTAGGATCTACCCTTTTATTTCCCATCTCTCAAGGATCACTTTTCCCTATTGCCTGATGACCAGTGTTTTAAAAACAACTATGTTATTTATTTTGTCTCTTTAATGTTTTTTTTGGTTGCTTCAGCTAAGAGAGCAAATCTGATCCCTGTTATTCCTTCTTGGCTAGAGGTACAAGCGGTTTATTTATACAAGCCAAATTAGGCTTGCCTTCTCAGGAAAGCTTTAATGCCATATGTAGTTATCAAACTTCATGCCACAAGTCTAAGATGCTTCACCATAATTCAAGTATGTAAAACGGAGAACTTAAAATATGGGTTACTAGGAATAGTTTGGAAGTAAATAGGAACTACATCTATTTCCATGATGGTGTCTAAAGAAAAATAAAATTCTGAAAAATGCTTCTTACCCTGCTCGATATATATGAACTGACTTTGAAAGACACCAGGGATTTCCTGGCATAACTAATACTGGCTGCCTCTAAAGAAGGAGCTTAGAGAATATTCTTCCTAAATTGTCTTCCCCCCTCCATCTTCTATAAGGAAATATTAGTGTGTTCTATATTATTTCTGTTCTATTTTTGTTCTTTAGTTATATCTCTGAATTTGAAAGTGAGCAAATTAATTATATCTATATTCTTTGCTTTCTTTTCTATTTTTGCGTTTATCCCTGTATTCAATTCCTATTACTCTTTTTATTTGCCTATGACTAAACTTTGATGCTTACCCATTTGTAACTGATCACTACTATATACTTCTGTTTATAGGTAAGCATATTAATAATGTATTAAAATATATAGTAGAAGGTTTAATGGGATAGATAATGTTGCTTGTATCTTCAAAAGTTAAGATGTTGTACTATAGTGATATGTAACTTATATTTCACATTTCAGGAGTTACAAATCAGTTGTCTTAGTTACATTATCTTATATTGAAAACCAACACTCTACAACCAGCAAAATGCCCTCTTTCATCCTATAAAAACTGTATTACAGGAAATTAAAAGATTTTTATGAGAGCAATAGAATTATTGTAAATTATAACTAATATATCATAAACACATATATATCTAAAATAGTTCAATTTTTACAGAAAATTCAGTTACCATATATTTTTTAAAATTATCACTTTCTTTTATATACCATTCATATGATATGCATTATTTCCTTAGAATAAATGCTAAAAGCTGAAATAAAGTAGGTTTCCTGGTTAAGGAAACTGAATAAATGACATACTTGGTCTAGTAAAGACAGCTATAAATAAAAAATGTTAACAAAGCTTTTTGCTTTGCAACAAACTTTTTTATGTTTATTATTTTGTAACTTACAAAAGATGTCCGGGAGGAAAAAACAAAAACAAAAAGCAAAAAACCTAAAAGACTATTAGCTTAAAAGAGTTTGAGCCACACATTGTTGTGCCCAAGATTGCGAATCCGAGAAACCACCAAGGAGCCGATACCGATGCAAGTGCACGAGGGTTTATTAGCAAGCTTGAGCTTGGGTCCAAGTGTGTCTGACACAGCGGAGCAGGAACTTGGACCTTGAAGTGGGTTACAGCTGGGTTTTTTATAGGCTGGTCTAGGGGATTTTCAGAAGGGGTAGAAGAATTTCTCCAAGTTCTGTTTACATTCTGATGTGGGGCTTTCAAGGGCATTGAGCTCTGTTCTTATTCTAATATGAGACTTTCTACCATGGGCGTGGGCTCTGTTGTCTTTCTGATATGGGATTACCTGCCCAGAACATTGAGGACATTCTGCAGTTTTTCCCATAAAGTTCAGCTCTTATTCACAGGGGCCTAAGATGGCTGTACTTGTGCTAATGCTAAACTTTAGGTGGGATGGCCTTAATTTTTCTCGGCCTCTACAACATTAACATTCATACTGCATGTTAAAACAATCCAGACTGGGGCACCTGGGTGGCTCAGTTGGTTAAGAATCTGCCTTCAGCTCAGGTCATGATCCCAAAGTCCTGGGATCTAGTCCTGAGCCCTGCCTGGGGCTCCACGCTCAGGGAGGAGTCCGCTAATCCTCTTCTCTCCACCTCTTTCCTTCAGCTCCTCCCTCCTGCTCAGGCTTTCTCCAGCACAAGTTCTCTCTCAAATAAAATCTTAAAAAAAAAAAAAAATGTATACAGACTTATCATGTTTGGTACTTGATAAGATAGTTTGTAAAGTAGTATAAAGTGAATTTTAAAAGTCAAATACAATGGGGACACCTGGGTGGCTCAGTGGTTAAGCCTCTGCCTTTGGCTCAGGGTGTGATCCTGGAGTCCTGGGATCCAGTCTCACTAGGAGCCTACTTCTCCCTCTGCTTCTCTATCTCTCTGTGTCTCTCATGATAAATAAGTAAAATCTTTTTTTTTAAAGGTCAAATAAAATGGTTATTCTCATTCTTCCTTGTTATGCTTAATATATACTGATTTTTGTTTAGATTTATAAAATGATTTAGTACTACTGATTCTGTCTCTGACTTAATCTTTCCACTTCTCTAATTATTTAATTTCTGTCTCTTGTTTAATCTCTTTGGGTGATGGAATTTTATTCTCTTGGAATTACTTTTCTATTTTTGTCTATCTCTATGTGTGTCTCATATTTTTGTCTATCATATTAAGCACATTGAAAGACTTAACATCTCAGCATGTGGTTTCTTGGCCTGCATGTTAATCAATCTTCGTATCACATTTATATTCCATGTTGGTCAATCATCCAGCTTCATCTCATATAATTCATATGTCTTTATCAGATGACTAAAAAAAATTCATTTTGACCAAGTCTGTTTTCTAGAAATATTATATTATCCTTCTATTAATAAACTAAATATAAGGTATGTATAAAGCTAATCACAAGAAAGCATATACATATACACACACAGTATGGTAACTACTTTCTATATGAAAAATTGGTTACAGGACAGGTTTTCATTACTTCAGTGATTTTTCTGGGGAGTAGAGAAATAGAACCCCACAGGGAGGTTTGAGTGCAGATTTGGGGACAGTAGTGAGGGCAGATAACATAGGAAAATCTGGTATCCTTTTTCTTGAATAGAAAACACTAACGTGTAGTTACAGCTGAATTATTAAGCTAATTAAATTACCTTAATTCAAAATGCAACCTTTATAAAAAGAGATAAAATTAGTCATTTATTTAGTGAATGTTATTAGTCCCACCATTACACTAGATTAGAATTTTCTCAAAAGTAATAAACACATTCAAAACTAAAACAGTTCATTCATTTTGGCATAAATTGTTGAAAGAATATATGTGATTTTAGACACTTCCTTGAAAATGATGTATAAATAAAAGATGTTATTCAAATTAATAGATAAATTCGTTATAAAGAACATAAACTATGACTAAAATATCAGAACTAGTAATACTGTTTTTAGAGCTTGAAAACTGAGAAGAGCTATCATGACAGCATTTTAATACATATGAAATGTTCTAAGAATGAAAGCACTGAGCTTGAAAACTGAGAAGAGCTATCATGACAGCATTTTAATACATATGAAATGTTCTAAGAATGAAAGCACTGAGTAACTTCAATTGTGAACATTTTACTTTTATAACAGAAGTCATCAGAGAAAAATAAAATAAAATATTATTTTGATTCATTTTTATCATTACTATATTTTCATCAAATTGTTTTGTACCTCCATGTGAATAGTGCACTTAATTCTTCACATGTTGGATGCAAACATTTTGTGCCTTCTACAAGTGCCTCAATGACCCTTTTTCTCTTAGTTGTTATGTGACCTATGCTGCATAGCCTTTTTTTTTAAATTACTTACAGAGATGAGTGAAAATCTTCTACTGTCCTTTGTGTAGATTTATATTTTTATTTAGTTCTACCAGTGTTTGGCTTATGACTATGTTACTAAGTACAATTCAAATTAGAATTTTTATAACTTTTTTTTGGATAAACCTTACTATTACAATAAAATATTTCTCCTTCTTGCTTTTATTATCATTTATATATTATTGTTCTACCATCCTTTTTTTTTCGAACTCTTGAGTTATGTTTCTTTTTTTTAAGATTTATTTATTTATTCATGAGAGACACAGACTAAGAGAGAGAGGCAGAGACACAGGCAGAGGGAGAAGCAGGCTCCTCACAGAGAGCCTGATGAGGGACTCGATCCCAGATCCCGGGATTACAACCTGAGCCAAATGCAAGTGCCCAACCACTGAGCCACCCAGGCATCCCTTGAGTTTTATTTCTGTCATAATACAATCCAGCAATATTGCTTTAGTAACTTGAATATTTAGTTCATTTACAAAAATGTAATTATGAAAAAAATGTAATTACGTATACACATATATTTATATAATATTTGACACCATTATTTAATGTTCCTTTGTCCATATTTCTTGACTTTGGGGATTAAACAAACATTTTAATACATCTTTCTATATTAAATTGCTATATATGTATTTTTAAATTGCTATATATTTTATTGGTTCCTTTAGATACACTATTTTTCCTTGACTTTTTTTTTTTAAGATTTTATTTATTTGAGAGAGAGAGAAAATGGGGCAGGCAGAGTTAGAGGAAGAAGTAGACTCCCCGCTGAGCAGGGAGCCTGACAAGACTGAAAAGCAGACACTTACCTAACTGAGCCACCCAGACATCCCTTTCCTTGACTTTTTACAGTTTAAAAGCAATCAGTACTTTTATAGTGTCCCTGATATTGCTAGAATCATAGAACACTTCACCAGGCATGTTTTTCCTGATTTTGAATTATTTTTGTGGGTTTTTATTATCCACACATTTCAAATTTTATAAGACATTACATTTATTTTTATAGTGCCAATAATCACTTATATTTTCCTACATATTTACCCTCTCCAGTATACTTCAGTTCATTTTTCATTTCCATATTTCTATTAGGAAACATTTTCTTTTTGCCAGAAGGTTTCCCTTCAGTATTTATTTTAGGCCAGGCTGACTCACTACACATTTTTATCAGTTTTACATATGTCTGAAAACATAATTTTTATAGCTTATATTTTTGATTAGAGAGTAATTTGTAGGCAGTAAGTTTTCTTATACTATAATGATGTCATCCTGTTTTCTTTGGCTTCCTTTTTCTTCTTTTCCCCTTATCTTCCTTTCTTTCTTTCTTTCTTTCTTTCTTTCTTTCTTTCTTTCTTTCTTTCTTCTTTCTTTCTTTCTTTCTTTTTCTCTTTCTTTCTTTCTTTCTTTCTTTCTTTCTTTTTCTTTTTCCGTCTTTCTTTCTGGAAGTCAGGTGAATGCCTATAGTTGCTTTCTTAAGAGTAGTGTGATTTTTTTATTCTGGCAGCTTTTTAAGATTTTCTTTTTAATTTTAAGTTATAGTGTTTTGCTACAATAAACATAGTTGTAGCGTCCTTTGCATTTTACTACTGTGTTTCACACAACTGCTTGGACAAAAGATGTCTTTCATCAACTTTGGAAAATTCATGATTGTTAATGTTTTTTCAATATTGCTTCTAACTCGTTCGTTCTGCTATCTCCTTCTGGGACTGATTACCTGTTAAAATTGTTGAGTCTGTCTCATATTTCTCATAAACTCTTTTCCTCCATTTTCCTCTCTTTTGGCTTCAGTTGGATATTTTCTATTGACCTGTGTTTTAATTGACAAGTTTTGTCCTCTTCCACATCTAATTTGCTCTACAATCCTTTCCAGTAGTTATTCATTCCATATATTCATTTTCTAATTGTAGTAAATTCAATTTTATATTTTTTAATTCCAAAACTCGGTGCAAATTCTCTCTTTCATCTCTCTTTTCTAAGTTTCCATCCTTCGTTCATTTCTCTTTTCATCACTTTTATTTTTAACTTTTCTCTTAAAGAGATTTTTCATTTTATATTTGCTTTTAATATAAAATGTAATAACATAGAAAATGAGAAATATTAAATGAGGTCACACAAGAGAAAGAAAAAAAAATTGAATTGTTTACCTATTACTAGTGTGAGAATTCTTCAGATAGGTTTTGACCAAAAAAAAAAAATAATAATAATAATCCAGCTACCAGAAAGTTAGCTATATGAACAAACTGATTTCAATTTGAGCAACATAATTCTTATTAGTCAGTATAAAATCAAAGGTTCTTATATTTAAATGTAAGCAAAATTTAGGATTCTCCTTGATTAAACTTATTCTACTTGCAATTAAAACAATTTGATCTTCTCTTTAATCCAGCCAACAGATCTTGGATTAAATGTGTATCACTATCAGTTTCTAGCTGTGTCATTTCATTATCAAACTATATTCACCTAATCTAAAAAAATAGGTAAATCAGAAAAATAAAATCTAGTAGGGATTATATGTTCATTTCACAAAGGTTTCAACTACCTTCATCAAATGAAAGACTGATGCGATTCCACTGACATTCCATCTATCAGCAGGTAGTAAGAAAACTAATGTTTACAGAGTACTTTGGATCCTAAAAGTTCTCACCTAACTTGATGCACATAATACCTCCTATATGACTGATTACCACTACCATAACACAAATGAGAATTCAGAGAAATATTCTATCTATACCACATGGCCAAAGAGTAGAGACTACTATATCAGAGACTAAAGCTGCTTGGATTAATTTTAATTCTCTCTCTCAGATAATACACCTATCATTAGTACTCAAAATACTACCCTTTTACTTTGCAAATACTGCCTTTTAATTGCATTGTCACATGTTTTATTGTTCTGGAATTTTTCATGGATATTTTCAATTTGTCTTACTGTATCATTCACATCTATTAACCTCTCTTTTTGTAGGTCTATTTTTTTTAACTTTGTATAATTTCCTCAATATTATTTTCCAATTCGTATAATTATATATTCATATGAATTATATAATAATTAATATAATTATTATAATTATTCATATAAGACAGGATGTTCAGAGAGTTCATTTACCCCTCACTCAATTTCCACTATTCTTAATATCTTATATGTACAGTAGATCATAGTGCAGTACATTTATCACAAATAATTAGCCAATACTGATAAATTATTACTAACTAAATTTCCATCATATTTCCTTTGTTCTTCCTACTTATTCCTTTTTAAGGATCTCTTCCAGAATATCACATTACATTAAGTACCAGTACATTCTTAAGATCCTCTTGGCTATGACAGTCTATAAAACTCTTGCTATTTTTGATGACTTTGACATTGTTTGAGGATACCTGCCAGGTATTTTATAGAATGTCTTCAATTGGAATTCCTCTGATGTTTTCCTCATGATTAGACTGAGCTAATGTGTTTTTGGTAAGAATATCACTGAGAGAAATTACCATCCTCAATACATAATACAAAGGTTACCTACCATCAATATGGTTTATCACTGATAATGTTAACCTGCTCATCTAACTTAGGGCAGTGTTTATCAGGATTCTCCAATGTAATGCACTTTTCTTCTTTCCTTTTTTGGAAAAAGTAGGGGGAAAAAGTTACTACATTCAGCCACACTTAGGCAGTAGCTGTGCTAGTCATCTTTGCAAGCAATGTATCTACATAAATTATGTGAAATTCTTCTGCAAAGGAGATTTGTCTATTCTCTACTTATTATTGAATCAGTTATTTTTATAATATGCTATTAGTTGGCTTGGTCATTCTGGAGATTCTGAGGGAAAAATTGTTCCATATCTTTCTTCCAATCTGGTGGCTGCTGGGAATCCATGACATTTCTTGGCTTGTACATGCGTTGCTTCAATCTCTGCCTCCAATTTCACATCATCTTCTCCTGTGTGTGGTCTTTTCCCTTATCCTGTCTTGTCTTCTCTTCTCTTGACACTTGTCATTAGATTTAGGGGCCACCTTCACCAGGGTGACCTCATCTCAAAATCTTTGTTAATTACATCTGTGAAGACACTTTGTCCCAATAAAGTCCAATTCACAAGTTCCAGGTAATCTTTTGGGGGACCACCATTCAATCCACTACACTTCTGCTAATCACTTTATCCTACTTTAATTGTTATTTATTTTGTTTTATTTAATCAAAACTTCCATACCTTGCAGAAAAATGTGATTTTGAGTAGTAAAATGAAAATTCCTATTTATTTCCTGATTTTAATGGAAACGAGTTAGGATTGGACTTATCAAAATAGAAAATGATCACTAAATATTATCAAATGCATTTTCCTTAGCATTATTGTATGGTCATATGTAGCAAATTATAATAATACTTAAATTGGTAAAATATTCTTGCTATATTGAAATAAACCATACTTGTTTATTTTACATTTTTGTTTAAAACTTTGTATTTAATAAATGTATTTTTTCATGTATATTCAGATTTGAGATGGGTATATAGTTTATTGGGAGAAAAGGTTATCAACAATATTTTGTAGTATGCCCAAGCGAAGACAATAAACTGATAAATGGGGCTTTCTATCACTCTATGTTCTCTGAAACTGGAACTGTCAATAAATTTTCAGAAGTTTATCTAAGTCACATGATAGTTTTCAAATATTTTTCCTTATTTTTAAAATTTATGCATGTGATAAAGAGATTTATGACCAATGGAAAGGATGGTTTTCAGTGATTGACAGTATGACAGATGATATTTATTTTCTTTCATATGAAGTTCTAAAGTTTCTAAATACCTTTTGAAGAGATTGTTTATTTTTATATTTTGAATTAGCAACGGATCATTCAAACTTCAAATGTGAAAGTAATAAATTAAAAAGTTAAAAGATGGGGGGCAAGAAGAAACCCAGTTTCACTTTTTTTATAAATTACCATATGAAACATCTGAATTCTTTTTAAACTAATCCTGATATAATATTTAGTGATCATCAATAAGCAAATTTCTACATTCTGCTCATGTAACTTAACCCATAGCCAATTCTTAATAATAATAATAAAAATCATGGCCTAGAAATTGGTCAGTTAGTTTCAAACGAACGTTTATAAATTCTAATAAATTTTGCCACAACAAAATAAATGCTACTGTATGTAAAGGTTCAGACTAAAAAAATAAATAAATCACCAGTGTTATGTTTCAGCATGATTAATGGGTTTGGAACAGTGTACATATTTTGTGAGAATATAACAGAATAATATACAATGCCTTTGCTATATATTTTTGCCTTTGCTATATTTTTTAAGTGTTTAGTATAACAATTCTTAAAATCTTAAAATTACAATCTCAGGAGTAAACTGTGTGCATGCGTGTGTGTGTGTAAGAATGACAACATAAATAAATGACAAGCTAATTATTTGATAAAACATTATGCTTAAAGTATTGTTTCTAACTTAATGAAACTAGTACTTTCCAGTGAAAAACTTTCACTGAGTACTTTTACATCTCTCCTTTTATAATAACTTTAACTGTACACAGAAGTAATTTGCTATCTGGAATGACTAGTTGAATATTAGAGACAACTAAATGCAAAAACTTCAAAAGGCTACTTCAGAGTTCCGAATGAAAGATATATGCGTAATTTCCCTCCCTTTGAGGTTATTACAACAGAATACTGTTGAAATCTCTTTTTATGCTTCCATATTATTTGAAATATTCCTGGGTTATAAAAAACTGAGTTAGATGGCCCATGTCTTAATCAATAATAACTTAGACCAAATAAAAAATTAGTTACAAAACACACTTGATCTGATTAATAACTTAGAAAGACCAAATAAAAAAATTAGTTACAACACATGCTTGATCTTTTTTTAGTGTCATAAAAGAATGTGGATGGTATCAACATTAATTTAAAAGCAATATATACTTAATGTTAACATACATTTAATGCAAATAATGAAATATATAAAATATATGTGTTTTTTTTTTCTTTAATACAATTTTATCTACCTAATGTTGGATTACAGTAGTATCTATAAAGAGATTACTATTTCAGGTCACCAAACCATTTAGTTTTAGGACCATGACATACAAATTACAGCTGATTTGTGCCTTTTTGTTCTTAACTGGTCTCTAAAAATGTATCAATTTTATTACTATTTCAAAAGGAAATGTTTTACTTAAAAAAAAAGTATGTTTTACAATAGTTTTAGATTTACAAAAAAATTAAGATAGTACAAAGAAATTGCCTATTTCCCACATGTAGTTCCTCTGATTGTTGATATCTTAGGACAGTAGAAGATATTTATAGGTTATATCAATGAACCAATATTTACACATATTTATTTAATTGTTATGTCCACTTAGGCTCCTCTTGCTTTTCTAGCTTCTCAGACTTAACTTTGATTATCTTGACTTTTTAAGGAAACCTTGTAAAGTATTTTCTAAAATGTCCCTTAAACAGTGTTTATCTGATGTTTTCTTCATAATTAGACTAGGGTTAAAAGGTTGCACTGGTCAGGGTTCTCCAGAGAAACAAAATCAATGGGAGAGTTATATATTTATATTTATTTTATTTTTATATTTTTAAATATTTTTTTAAATTTTTATTTATTTATGATAGTCACACAGAATGAGAGAGGGAGGCAGAGACATAGGCAGAGGGAGAAGCAGGCTTCATGCACTGGGAGCCCGATGTGGGATTCGATCCCGGGTCTCCAGGATCGCGCCCTGGGCCAAAGGCAGGCGCCAAACCGCTGTGCCACCCAGGGATCCCTTATATTTATTTTATATTTTTATATTAGATATTTATATATATATATATATATATATATATATATATATATATATTTAGATAAATATACATGGATTTATTGTAAGGACATAAAGGAATTTTTTATTATAAAGAATTAGCTAATGTGATATAGAGGCTAACAAACTCAAAATCTAAAGAACAGATGTCTTGATTTGAGTCTGAAAGCTGGAAGCTATTGCAGAAATAAGTTGAGCCAATGTTCCAACTCAAAGCAGGCAGGAGATTTCTTGTTCACTTGGAGAAGGGTCAGCTTTTCATTTACTCAGGCCTTCAATTGATTGGATGAGGCCTACACACATAACGGAGGCCAGTCTGCTTTACTTCGTCTACCGACTTAAATGTTAATCTCTTGTACAAACACTTTCACACTCAATAATGTTTGATCAAATATCTGAACTCCACACAGCTCAGTCAACTTGACACATACAATCTCTCATCACAAGGTTTTCAGTAGAAAGATGACAGAGGTGTAGTTCCACTATTGTTACATCATATCAATAGTTAAGTACTACCAACATGATGTTACATCAATGTGCACATTAATTGCCTGGTTAAGGTAGAATTTGTTGGGTTTTTCAATGGTAATGATGTTCTTTCTCCATCTTTCCATATGGTGTTTATCTGAAAGAAGACACTATGTGGAGCCCTCACTTAAAATTGGAGAGTTATTCTCTACTTCTTTAAAGATAAACCTTGTATGCAAGAAAACTGGCACTGTGAATGAGAGCTCCATCTGTTCACCACCATTTATTTGCTTATTTATTTATTAAATCATGTTTTAGGCCAGTATAGATATATAAACTTTCTTTTACACTGGGTTCTAATTCAATATTGCTTTGTTGTTCAAAAATTTCCATTTTCTTCACTTAGATTTATTTCAGTTGTCTCCTGTGCTCCTTTGAAACACTGTTTCAACTTTTTTTTTTTTTTTAGGGTTTTCTTATTTTCTAGCACTTAAAGGTGCTCTAGGCTTATCTTGTATATTTCCTGTTCCAGTCCTAGAATCAACCATCACTCCAGAAAGCCCTAGTTCATTGTATAGGAGAATGGTATCAGAAACCAAGATGTTCCATGCCACGTGTGTTTGTTACTACTGGTGTGTTATTCTCTAAGCTCTCTTGACTCACAAAGGAAACATATATGTGTGTTTTATACTAATCCATGTATACATACATAAAAATATTTCAATACGAACTACACTCATCTATATCTATATTATGCTTAACATGAATTCTTACTAATGTCTCCTTCTCTCATACATTAAAACATGAATCAGGGCAGCCCAGGTGGCTCAGCAGTTCAGCGTTGCCTTCGGCCCAGGGCATGACCCAGGAGACCCAGGATCGAGTCCCACATCGGGCTCCCTGCATGGAGCTTGCTTCCCCCTCTGCCTATGTCTCTGCCTCTCTTTTTCTCTGTATCTCCCATGAATAAATAAATAAAATCTTTAAAAAAAAAGAATCATTGCAGACTTCCCCCCCTTACTTCTATGTAACTTCTATATCAATAATGAGAAACAAGTCTTCTAACATCCACTATATTAACTTGTTTAATTCCAATACACATTTATAGTAATTCCAATATTTTTAACCCATACTTTCATTAAACAGAACGTTATCAGATAGAGCACTGTGCTTAAACACATTTTAATTTGCCTTTAGTCCTCTACATTACACTCATTTCCAAAGTCACTTAGGTCAGCAAATTTCCCCCTTTAGAAAGAAGCTTAGTGAAATTATTCATATATATACAATATAATTAGAATATATTTTTACATTCTGCATTCCAATCTGGTGTCTCCCAATCTCCCAATGAAATAAAAATGTATACATTAATGTCCACCCATTGTGCAATAAAGTTCTAGGAGTATTGATAAATGAATAGTGTCATATACATACCACTACAGTAGCACACAGAATAGTTTCACAGCTCCAAAATAACTGCTGAGTTTCACATTTTTAACCCTCACCACACTTTACCTATGCCAATCACTAACATTTTAATCCTTTCTGAGGTTTTTTCATTCCCAGAATTCCACATAAGGAAACAGTATGTAGCCTTTCAGACTGATTTCTTTCCCTTAGCAACATGTAATTAAAATTAATCCATGTCAGCTAAGGGTGGCCAAGGTGATAGAGAATAAGAGGACCCTAAGCTCACATCATCCCATGAATACTACTAAAGTAACATATCAGTGTAAATAACCCAGAAAACAACCCAAAGACTGACATAACATACTCCACAACTAATGGCAGACAGGAGACCGCTTCAAAGAGGGTAGGAAGGGCAGGCACAGTAGGGAGCTAAATGGACCTTGATAATCCATGGGCAGGAAGAAGCCAGGAAAACAGAGAAGGAAGAGAAACCTTATCACACTGGGTAGCCCACATAGGGAACCAATCCCCAAAACATTTAGCTTTGAAACCTAGAAGGATCAAATTCCATGAGTTTTTGCAACCATTAAGACGTAAAGCCTAGGAACACCTGGGTGGCTCAGCGGTTGAGTGCCTTTGGCTCAGAGTATGATCTCGGAGTCCCAGGATTGAGTCCCACATTGGGCTCCCGGCATGGAGCCTGCTTCTCTCCCTTCCCGTGTCTCTGCCTCTCTCTCTCTATCTCTCTCTCTCTCTCATGAATAAGTAAATAAAATCTTTAAAAAAAATGTAAAGCCTAGAACTTTGAAAATCAGAGGGCTTGTCTCTGGAAGAGTGCAGAGGGCAACAGATAGCTTAAAGGGACAGCCTATGGAGATATAACACAGAATGAGTAGTTTGAAAAATGTCTGGGGCACATGGAAGGAAGAATTATTTATGCACCTCAAAGCAAGACTCAGAGGGGCAGTGTTCACCTAAGGACTTCTCTAGGAAAAAAGGAGCTGACAGGTGTCATCTTCCTCCACTACCACCCAGCATAAACCCTGGCTACCTGTGGGAACCAACAGAGTGCCAACATTCACTACCTACCTTGTTTATACCAACCCCCAACCCCTGCACTTTGGTGAATCTGCCTTTCCTAGTAAGTTCAGGTGATGTGGATCCCCTTCCACAATAAAACCAGGGCAAATTTTACCACACCATGTTTCCTGACCCTCTTGTTTCGGGGGCCTCACTCCATGTGATGGTGGCAGCAGTGGTGGCTGCAGACCCTGCAGAAGCCTGAGGCATTCATTGCTAAAACTGTGTATCTGTCCACACAGCCCTGGTCCCAGCAACAGCAGCAGCAATTCTCATTTTGCAACCACATCAAACTACATTGCTATTAAAATTGCATACTACACCACAAATGGGGACCAAACACTTCCCACAAAAAACAAAAAGAAATTCTGAAGATGACTGGACTGAAGGAAAAAGGAGCCATGACACAATAACAGGTCACACGCAACACACACAGGAGAAAACCTGAAGCTCCATGTTCTGGTAAACAGAGGACTCTGCACTGCAGGGCACAACAGAATCTCTTCTTCATAAGGCCACTATTTTCTTTATTTCCTTCTTTTTTAAAAAAATGTTTATTTGAGAGAGAGTGAGAGAGAGAAAGCACAAACCAGGGGGAGGGGCACAGGGAGAGGAAGAAGCAGACTCCCCACTGAGCAGGAATCCTAATGTGGGGCTCCATAACAAGACCCTGGGATCATGACCTGAGTTGAAGGAAGACACTTAAACAATGGAGCCACTCAGGTGGCCCAGGACCATTATTTTGCAAAGCAAAAGACATAGATGACTTTCCTAGTAGAGAGAAACAGACACAGAGATATAGACAAAATGAGGAGACAGAGGAATATGTTCCAACTGAAAGAACAGGACAAAACCATAGCAAAAGATCTAAGTGAAACAGATATAAGTAATATTCCTTATAGAGAATTTAATGCTTTTTTTTTAAGTAATGATTATAAAGATACTCACTGGATTTGAGAAAAAAAAATGGAGGATATCAGTGAGACTCTTAACAAACAGAAAAAAAAACATAAAAAAAGAACCAATGAGAGATGAGAACACATTAATGAAATTAAAAATACACTAGATGAAATATATAGCAGGCTAAAGAAAGCATAGGAACGAATTATGACCTGAAATACATAGAAACAGAAAGTAGCAAGCTGAGCAAGTGAGAGGAAAAAAAAATTATGAAAAATCAGAGTAGACTTAGGAAATTCAGCAACTACATCAAACATAATAAAATTTACATTACATTATAAGGATCCTAGAAGAATGGAAAGAAAAAGTGACAGAAAATTTATTTGAAGAAATAATAGCTGAAAACTTCCTGAATCTGGGGAAGGAAACAGATATCTAGATTCAGGAGGCAGAGAAATGCACCAATAAAATCAACCCAAGGAGGTCCACATCAAGACACACAGTAATTAAAATGGCAAAAAAATACTGATAAAGAGAGAATTCTAAAAGCAGCAAGAAAAAAGAAGACACTTACACACAAAGAAAATCCCATAAGGTTATCTGTGGTTTTTCAGCCTAAGTTTTGCAAGTCAGAAGGTTGTGACATGATATGTTCAAAATCCTGACAAGAAAAAATCGGCAGCCAGAAACACTCTATCCATTTAGAATGGAAGGATCTAAGATAAATATCTTCCCAAACAAACAAAAGATAAAGGAGTATATGACCACTAAACCAGCCCCACAAGAAATGTTATAGGGAACTTTGAGTGCAAAGGAAAGACCATAAATCAGAGTAAAACAGTAGGAAACACAAAAGCAGTAAAAATAAATACATCTGTAAAAATCAATCAAGGGACACACAAATTAAAAATATGTAAAGTATAACACATATACCAAAACTGTGGGGCAGGGGGGAGAAGTCAGAACAGACTTAAACTTAAGTAACCATCAGTTTAATGTAGATTGCTATATGCATAAGACATCATTTGCAACCTAATGGCAACCAGAAATCAAAAATAAATAATAGTTTTTATTTAAATTCTAGTTAACATACAGTGTAATATTAATTTCAGGCATATACTATACTGATTCAACACTTCTATACACATTCGGTACTCATCACAAAACCTTAAAAAAAAACAGTAATAAATATGCAAAGAATAAAGAGAAAGGAATCCAAATAAATCACTAAGGAAGGCAGCAAACCATGAAAAGAGCAAGAGAAAAAAGGATCAGAAACAACCAAACAACCAACAAGTAATAAAACAGCAAAAGATACATACTTATCAATAATGACTTTTAGGGGAACCTGGGTGGCTCAGTGGTTGAGCATCTGCCTTTGCCTCAGGTCATGATCCCAGGGTCCTGGGATCGAGTCCAACTTCAGTCTCTCTGCAGGGAGCCTGCTTCTCCCTCTGCAAATGTCTCTACCTCAATCTCTGTATCTCTCATGAATAAATAAAATATTTTAAACTAATACTGTAAAAAGAGATAACAAAGCTTTGTATAATCATAAAGAGGACACTCCAACAAGAAGGTATAATAATTATAAATATTTATACACCAACAGGGGAGCATCCAAATACATAAAATAGTTAAACATAACTAATCAAGAATAATACAAACATAAAGGGAGTAATCAATAATAATACAATAATAGTAGGGGACTTTAACACCCCATTTTCAATGAACAGATCATCCAAATAGAAAATCAATGAGAAAACAGTGGCTTTGAATGACACCCTAGACCAGATGGATTTAAAGATATATTCAAAGCATTCTATCCTAAAACTGAATACACATTCTTTCCAAATGTACACAGAACATTCTCCAGAATAGGTAATATACTAGGCCAGAAAAGAAGTTTCAACAAATTCAAAAAGATCAAAGTAATCCCATGTATCTCTTCTGATCATAACACTATGAAACTAGAAGTCAACCCCAAGAAAAAATCTGGAAATACGAGAGATACATAGAGGTTAAACAACATGCTACTAAACAATGAATGACTCAACCATTCAATAATGCATTCAGTAGGGGATCCCTGGGTGGCACAGCGGTTTGGCGCCTGCCTTTGGCCCAGGGCGCGATCCTGGAGACCCGGGATCGAATCCCACGTCAGGCTCCCGGTGCATGGAGCCTGATTCTCCCTCTGCCTGTGTCTCTGCCTCTCTCTCTCTCTCTCTCTCTCTCTGTGACTATCATAAATAAATAAATTAATTTAAAAAAAAAGAAATTTATCTATATATCTATATAGTATATAGAATTATATATATAATTCAGCCATAAAAAAGAATACAATCTTATCATTTGCAAGAACATGGATGGGTCTAGAGACTATAATAGTAAGTGGAATAAGCCACTCAGAGAAGACATATACCATATAATTTCACTCTCATGTGAAATTTAAGAAACAAAACAAATGAACAAAGAAAAAAAGAGACAAGCCAAAAAACTGATTCTTACTCTATGGAGAACAGATGATTACAAGAGGGGAGGTGGGTGAGAGGATGGAGGAAATAGGTAAAGGGAATTAAGGTATACTTATCTTGATAAGCACTGAGTAATAAATGGAACTGTAGAATCACTATATTATACATCCGAAACTAATATAAGACTGTTATGTTAACTACACTGGAATTAAAACATAAATAAATAAATAAATAAATAAATAAATAAATAAATAAATAACAAATAAATAAATAAATATGAATCCATGTCTTTGTATGGATAGCTCATTTCTTTTTATTGTCAAATAATGTACAATTCTTCGAATACACCACAGTATATATTTCTCTTCAACTACTGAAGGACAACTTGGTTTCTTACAGAATTTGGTATTCATAATTTTTTTTATTTTATTTTTTATTTATGATAGTCACAGAGAGAGAGAGAGAGGCAGAGACATAGGCAGAGGGAGAAGCAGGCTCCATGCACCGGGAGCCTGACGTGGGATTCGATCCCGTATCTCCAGGATCGCGCCCTGGGCCAAAGGCAGGCGCTAAACCGCTGCACCACCCAGGGATCCCAGAATTTGGTATTCATAAACCAAGCTTCTAAACATTTATGTCCTGGGGTTTATATTTTATCTAAATTTTCAACTCAGTTGAGAAAATTACCTAAAAGCTGGGTTGCTGAATTATATGGTAAAGTTTTGTTTGACTTTGTAATTTTTTTCTTTTTTTTTTAAGATTTTATTTATTTATTTATGAGAGACACACAGAGAGAGGCAGAGACACAGGCAGATGGAGAAGCAGGCTCCATGCAAGGAGCACGATGTGGGACTCGATCCTGGTGTTCCAGGATCACACCCTGAGCCAAAGACAGACATTTAAACACTGAGCCACCCAGGCATCCCCTGCTATTACTTTATTGGCACTAGTGCTTAACAGGTACAACTTCCTTATTAACAACTTTCAATAGGATTGAGCTTTTTTGGCAGCAAGATAGTGATGAAAAATCAGGAGGCAGGCAACATTCAGGAGTCAATGAAAACCCAGACTTCCATTATTGGATTATCTTTTTACATGCAACAGAACTACAGAGACAAGGTGGCTGATGAAAGAAAGCTAGCAAGAGGGGCACCTGGATAGCTCAGTGGTTGAGCATCTGCCTTTAGCTCAGGGTGTGATCCCAGGGTCCTGGGATTGAGTCCCACATCGGGCTCCCCACAGGAAGCCTGCTTGTCCCTCTGCCTATGTCTTTGCCTCTCTCTCTCTGTGTCTCGAATAAATAAATAAAATCTTTTTTTGTTGTTGTTTTTTTGTTTTAAGAAAGCTAGTAAGAGGGAAGATGTCGGTCTTTAAAAACTGGCAAAATATACATGCTTTCTCAGGTAAACATAAACTCTGGACAAGTGATCTCTGAACATCCTAGATTCCACAAAGTCTGAATTTGGGATTTAAAAGATACTTTTTAACCGTGATATATCTCACTGTGATTTTTTTTTTTAAGTAAAGGGAACAGGCATAATGAAATTATATAGACTAGAATTCCTAGTTATTCTTTTTCTTTAAAATTTTAATTCTTGGGGCATCTGGGTACCTCAGTTGGTTAAGGGTCCAACTTTTGGTTTTCGGCTCAGGTCATGATCTCCAAGTTGTGGGACTGAGCCTCTCAGGGGGCTCCATGCTTAGTGTGGAGTCTACTTGTCCCTTCCTTCTGCTCCTGTCCCTTCCTTCTGCTCCTTCCCCACACACAGTCTCTCTTGCTCTCACTCTCCCTCAAATCAATCAATCAATCAGTTTTCTTTAAAGTTTTAAATCTTCCCTTGGTGAATAAAGGGCATTTGTAAAGCAAAACACTCCTGCATATGACTTACACCCATTCATTCACTTAATTAGTTAATAGGTATTTAGTCAAACATCCCTTTGTTTCAGGTAGTTAAAATACAGTGATAAATTAGACCTGGTCCCTCCTCTCCTAGAATCACAGACTTACTAGAAAACCTTATGAATAAAGAGAAAAATAGCAATGAACTATAATCTTTTTTTCACATGAATAACGCCCGGCAAAGATTAGAATCTAGTAAATGTATGCTAATCTTTCTCTTTCAATAATTCCCACTTTTATTTAAAAAATAATAAGGTATAGCTGCATCCTATATAAAAAACTTTTTCTGGGGGATCCCTGGGTGGCTCAGCGGTTTGGCACCTGCCTTTGGCCCAGGGCACGATCCTGGAGTCCCGGGATCGAGTCCCACCTCGGGCTCCCGGCATGGAGCCTGCTTCTCCCTCCTCCTGTGTCTCTGTCTCTGTCTCTGTCTCTCTCTCTGTCTATCATAAATAAATAAATAAATCTTTAAAAAAAAACAACTTTTTCTGTTGTTTCCCTGTTCTTCTTTATAGAGTATTTTTTAAATTATTTTAACAAGAATATATTTTTCATTATATTTTTAGAATTAAGTAGTGGTTCCAGGAATAATAACTCAAACAAAGAAACAGTCTTGTGTAGCTAGAATAACAAGTAAAATTAAAGGTATATCTAAGATCAAAGTATATTTATATCACATAATTCTAGTAGAAAAGGCTACTAGGTAGCAATGGCTCATTCAGAAAGAAGAATTTTAATGATAATTAATAATATTCAAAAATGTTTTAACAAGAGTTATAGATTTATGTCTACAGAAAATATGGAATCCCAATAGTTTAGGTAGGATTTATTACAAGTGAAAAGTGAGTGTGTGCTCTTCAACAATTCTTTAAGTTCTTTATTACTGCACAAAATTAAGTGAATTGCAACATGTTTTACTAGTGTTCAGGTTTAGATAGTGCTATACATAAAGAATGATTATAAAATCACATTAATAGTGATATCCCTAATATAATTATCCAGGAGAGCTGTCAGGTTATCTTGGGAGGAGCAGACATGTCACATAAGTCTACCATGGACTGATGGATATATAGCAGTGTGTAAATAAAATGTATGTCTGCTGAATCAATACAGCTTTTCCATTAATTATCTTATGATATTATAGATAAATTCTACTTGCAGTCAAGTTTTTTGCTTTTACGTAAAAATTCAGCAAAGTTTTAAAAATCACATAACTAAATGAAAAAAAACAAACAAACCTGAAAACCAATTCTATATATGTCAGCAATAATGCAGAGATAAGAATGGCTACGATATGGACAACATTTAAAGGGCATTTTATATATTGTACACAATGACTTCCCTTCATACTTCCCTTCATTATTCTCACAACCATTTTATGCCATACCAGTTATTATTACCTCTTTTTTTTTTCCATATAAGCACAAAGGCTGAAGAGGTTAAACTGTTTGCTTCAGATCAAATAAGCTGAGAAATTTAGGGCTACTCCAATGCTAGGCATCTTAATAACTGGGTTTACCAGCTCCAGAATGCAGGAGAAAAAAATAAAAGTACACTCTGAAGAGTATATTAGCTTTACCACCACTGATCTGTTTTAATGTTATAAATGTTAAATTAGGTAAGCTGTAAAAAATGACATGACACTCATTCTTTACTGAATGTTGAGTTCAAATTATTTGATACTAAAGAAGTTTAAATGTACTCAACATAATATCTTCATTCTTTTTATATCCACAGACCATGAAGAGATTCAGGCCTCCAAATATAGTAGTGGAAAAATTAATCATATATGGATACCCAGCCATTTTAGATAATCAGAGTCTGTTTTATCATAAGCATTTGTTAAAAAAGTACATTAGTCTAACTCTTCAGGTGTTTGGGGGACTATTCTATTTGTCATCTGTTTTGTCCATGTGAAAATTAATAAGGTGAGAAATGTTACCATACTTTCATATTTATTTGAGACCCAGAAACATATGAATCAAAAGTGGAAATAAAATATACCTTGAAGAATCTCAAAGGCATTTTTTGATTCTCCTCAGGCTCAAAAATATTCAGGAAAAGCTGGGGAAGTGAAATAACTAATTTGTGGATCTGAGATACTTTTCAATCCTAAAAACGTAACTAGTTTTGTTTCATTTGCTATTCATGTGATATGCATTCCTTGATTTTTAAGGTTCTATATAAGATTTATAAGATAATTTATACATTTAAATTTGATTTATACACTTGCAACTTGAGTTTTTAAAGCTAAGGAAAACAGTTGTTCCGCGTCAACAGATTAGATGACTGATATGATATGGGTGGAAATACCCCATGTAACTTTACAACAAAGGATTATTCTGTAGATCCTAACAGTTTAAACTTTATATATATCATGTTACATACTGATAAATTAGTTAGACTATATCATAATTGCTCTAAAGTTTGTTAGGTCATCATCACATAGCTAATATTAAATTTTGTTAAACCCTGGAGATTTGTCCTAAAACACTACTAATTCATTATTTAAAACTTACTGAGAAATTTCTTATGTCAAAAATTGTATTTAATTCCATCTCCCTTGAGTTTGGCAATATACATAATTATCAGTTATTTATTTTGAGTAATTTTAATGAAAACAAATATAGGCAACCCATGGGCATACATTTTTTGTCTTTTAGTAACTATGATCTTTAAAACTTACATCTCTTTGCATTTTTAAAATATCACCTTTTTTCCAATCTATTTTTATTAGCAAGAATATGTGTATGATCATTGGAAGCTCTAACTAAAGTCTCCTTGTCTGTAGGACTTACATTTATCCTTTATCTCCTGTTTCTTCCTTCTGCATAGAACTTTCAGGACGTTAGCTAATCAATACCCACAACTCACCTCTAGATAAGGTCTTTATTGCTTGAGATGAGAAAGCTTAAGAAGAGTTAAGTAACTTGTACAAGGTCAGTGTGAATTGGTGTCTGAGCTAGGCTTAGCATACAGATTGACTCTCCCCAGAGCTATTTCTACATCTCAGGGCACAATAGCTCCAGACAGGCCTGTGACAGAGTATCTCTTTTAACTGTGGATCTTCATTACAATGTTTATACATAGCCGTTGACATATTTCCAATTGCACATTTCTACATGTTGTTCACCAACATTATTCTCAGGGCAGATTCGCTAAGGTTGGGGAAAAAGCCATATATATGTATGTATTTTAATACCAACTTTCCAGATTCATATTTTATGTGCTACATATTGTTTTTGGCTCAGTGTTTCTTTCTTATATTCACTCTATTCCAAAGTCAACTCATTACCAATTTTTGCCACTATGTCATCTGAAATGAAATGAAAGCAGCATTAGAACTCATCTCACTTCTCCAACATAAAAGTATTCTTAGTTGTTGGTCTTAATTCAATTGATTGCTTCTTTAAATGACACTGTTATTAATTTCCCTGAATAGTTTCATAAGTATATTAAATATGCTTATATGATGTTTCTAGTATTTCAGAAAATCTATAGTTCCTTGTTTTTAATAAACTTGATATTTACTAAAAAATTTAAAATTTTATACTAGATGGTTTATTTTCATTTTAGGAGATTTTTTTCTATTTCAGTATATTTACTATTCCTTTATTTTTTTGAAAACAAGATATATTATTTTCAGCATTTATCTCAGTGGCACTCTATTCCTATGCCTAGCACATCCCACCTTCACTGCAGTCTTGCGTACTTTGCCTCTCCACCCTTTCATACTGACTGTGATTTATAGCTCCAGTCAAATCCATGAGTTTCTGAGCTACTTGGATCCCACATCCATTACTATTTTGCCCTGGGTTCTTATGACCACTTTGACCAAATTTCTGAAGCAGTCAACATTCATACAGTCTGCAAGTATTTAGCACTACTGCTGTCACGGACGCTCTATTATGTTATGCTACATTCCTGACTGATCTATCCTTAATCTTTAGTTTTTCAGCTTGAATCTCTCATCCTGTTTTCTGGATTAATATTTAAATCATGCCTCCATTTTATGTGTTTTATTTATTTTTTATCTTTATTATATACCCCTTCCATTTACTCTTTTTATTATTAATATAACCTTTCCATATCTTGTGCTAAATACAGTGTATATATGACCTCAACTATGCCAGTAGTGAGCACAGTCATTATTTCTGACTTATTTACTGAGTTCCATGTACTCACCTAACCTTAATGTCTGTAAGGTAATTCATATCATTCTCTTCATATTATGTATGTATTCACTTATAGCCTATGTATTCCAAATACAGGAGGGGAACATTTCCAAATTTACATCAATTGCATTGGTTTCATTTTCTTCATTCAATACATATTCCAGATTCAAGTTAATTTTTCTACTAATATTCAAAGGTATATATTGTATGAAAACATAATTTCCTGCAAGTCAGTCAGTCTTTCATCCTGAAAAAATATGAGACCATCGGAATTTTGTGATGACCATCTTTCCATACTTTAGCTTTCGGAAAGGTAGCTGTTACATGATTTTTTTAAATAATTCCATATGTAGCACAGAGCCAAATATAATGAAAGTAAAATACAACATATGCAAAGCATCTGATACTGGATGAGTATTCACAAAATGTTATTATTTTCTTTTCTGTTTTCCTCACCCAGTTGTTCTGGCTGCATGTGCTCCTGTTTGTGCTGATGGTTAGCACAGTTTTAAATGAGAGCCATGGTCAGATATATGTTAACAATCAAACATGATGTCTCATTAAAAAAAGCCTTCCCAGGAGTAAAGAGTTTAATATAGTATTCCATATGTTTGGGATTCACATAGGATATGGTTTTATTTTCACCCCATTTTTGCCTTCCCTGATGCTTATTGATTATTTCTAATATTACCTTGGAAAAAATTTCATTAGATTCCACATCCTCTGGGGTTCAAATATAATAACTATTTTTACATTCTTAATGCATGTTTAGTTTCAGTTATTGAGAAAACAAAAAAAACAAAAACAAAAAAACACCTACTATCAAGTGTTAGTCGAGTGTAAAAC
The DNA here is from genome assembly GCF_905146905.1 of Nyctereutes procyonoides. Lineage (NCBI taxonomy): Eukaryota > Metazoa > Chordata > Mammalia > Carnivora > Canidae > Nyctereutes > Nyctereutes procyonoides. The sequence goes on along the minus strand of NW_026575142.1, from coordinate 60,189,117 downwards.
TTTGACCCTAGATGCATGTTCCAAAGCTTTTCCTACCCCAAATTAAAGCTTAATTTGACTCCAGGTAACTGAAGGAAATAATAAGGAAAGGTTTATTTAAAGGAATGGTTTATTTAAATTAATTTTCATATCTTCCTCTTTTTGGTTCCTCCAAGGCCAAGGCATAGCTGAAGTGAGTGATTTAAAGGAAGACTTTATGTAGCAAGTCATATCTGAAATTATCTCCTGGGTCCTGAAGTCCTTTTCATAGCAACTATCCAAATATAACTGTAGGCACAGATTATTTGGAAGATCCAATGACAAATGATGCATTTCTCATTTTAATGGCATGTCCTTGTTCTCTCAGGATGTACCTACAGCCCTGGTGGTACATTCCTCACCCTCTTACTGGTGATGATCCCACATTCTCTTATATGGGATGTCTTCAGGACATGTTGTATCTGACACCTACCACTCTCCATCAGACTCAGAGAATATGTACACATCTTTGAATATATGAATGACAGAACATTGCTTCCAACATTCTGTGTGTGTGTGTGTGTGTGTGTGTGTGTTTGTGTGACATTACAGGCTAAACAAGCCTAAAGGTTGCCTTCTGAAATCTCCAGGGAAAAGAAAGTATTACGTATTCCCCAAATTCCAGGGGAAATAGAAAGCATCATTTTCTATTTCTTTACTGAGCGAACATTCATTCAGGGAGTAAGATAACAGCCTTCCTTTCCTGCAGGAATGCTCAGTCGCTCTGAGTGGTTTTCGTGGGAAGCCACCTCATCTTGGCATTATGCATCTATATTTGCTATTCAATCTGACTTCAAAAAATGTTCTACATCATCAATATACTTTCTTAAAATATCTACTCTTCTTTGTATAAAGGGCAGTTGTTATAATTGTTTTGTGGTAAGATTTAAAGGCTAAGTACTATAGTTTTGTAAGGAACTGGAAGAGCTAGCAAGAACCTGAGTATTAGTCTCATTAGAATTTATGACCTGTTTTTAACTTAATAGAACTAGAGAAAAAATAAAAAGATCATAGAAAAAAATCACCTTTAAAACTCTGTCACTGGGCAGCCCGGGTGGCTCAGCGGTTTACTGCCTTCAGCCCGGGGCATGATCCTGGAGACCTGGAATCGAGTCCTATGTCAGGCTCCCTGCATGGAGCCTGCTTCTCCCTCTGCCTGTGTCTCTGCCTCTCTCTCTCTCTCTCTCTCTCTCTCTCTCTCTCTGTCTCTCATGGATAAATAAAAATAAAATCTTACTAAATAAATAAATAAATAAATAAATAAATAAATCTCTGTCACCTATATTTACATTAGTTGTCCATTTTTTTGGAATCAGCATATGATGATTTAATGTAAAAAAGAATGCTTAAACTCCTAAACAACAAACTTACAATCCTTAATTTCATATATCTAATAACCATGTTAACATAATTATATAACCCACTTAATCTAAAAGTTAAAAAACAAGACATTATATTGAAGCAAAAAAGCAGTTGAAATATATTTAGTGTGTATTTAGGCACATGTGCAAAATGAATATCTGAATAAAAATAATATTTTCTTGGTAGCTTCTGCAAAAATAAATTAAAAGGATATACAAGCATTGCCTGACATTATACTTAGTAAATCTTGGGGAAAAAAGCTCCCCCCAAAAAAAAATTAAATAAAAATTAAAAGTTTCCCAAATCCAAGAAATTGTACAATATTGAAATGGTCTTAATGCAATAACAGAAAGAACAATTTAAATTCTAACATTCAAAAGTCCAAGCCCAATGAGCAAACAACTTATTAGTAAACATCTAACACTTCCTACAGAGAAACAATTTATTTCCCACAGAGAAAATAATGTATGAACATAAACCTCACTAAAGATACAATCTACTTCTAAGGAGCGATGTTGATCAATAATTCAATATCTAAAATCAAATGATAAAGGAGCAATGATAAACATTTATTTATAGAATAATAATGTATATCATTATGTTTCATACCTAGAAAATGGAAAAATTCTATAACATAAACTATGTTTATCCATTTCGACACAAAGGGGATGTTTTGGACATTAGAGAGTAGTTGTGAATACCAAAATACATTTAAATATCTATTATTCACTGTAGGAGATATTTTCATTAAGAAGAAACTCAATCATTACTTCTAAATTCCAAGCATTTGTGATGGAGAAACTATTTATCTAGTAAACTCTACATGGTAATAAATAGGTAAAATCAAGAGACTGAAGAGATAAGCAGAATAATTTTATCTTTCCAGAAATAAGGCTTTTAATATAAGCCATTGATAATGACAGATGATTTGGTTTCCACTGTGTCTCTTCAATTATTCTTGTCTCAATTTATATCCTATAATTGGATAAAATGATTCAAAATCATGCCCTCAACTTCCTCCAATAAAATAATGATTTAAAATACAAGATTATAGCCTTGACTTTATAATAGAGCTTAAGATATTTTCAATTGCCTATTGGTATAATTCAATCTGTATATTACACAGGTATCTCCATCTCAACATGGCTTATAATGAATTCTTCATCTTTAACCTCAAACTCCTCCCTCCCCCACCTCGTTGCAGTCTCCATGTAAGTGAATCATACAACTATACATCAATCTATTTAAAGTATCTTAAGTTTGTATTTTGGGGTATCTAGCACAGAGCCAGTGAATGATATTACTATTATTCACCAACATTGAGACTTCCTTATCTCTTCCCAGGTATTTAAGTATGAAATTAAGTGTGATCATATTTTCTTTGACCACCAAGAGGCAAAAGGAAGGGGCACCTGGGTGGTTCAGTGGTTAAGCATCTGTCTTTCAGCTCAGGTCATAATCCCTGGGGCCTGAGATAGAGTCCTGCATCAGCATCCTCGTGGGGAACCCTCCCTCTCCCTATATCTCTGCCTCTCTCTGAGTCTCTCTCATGAATAAATAAATAAAATATTTAAAAAAAAAGTCAGATGGAAATGATAAGTATCACTTAAAGGCTGAAAATTTTTATTTAATTTGTATAAATTTCCATGCACTATTTCTCTGTCATGACAAATACGGATGCTAATTTTGAGACAGAGATTCTTAGAATATTAACCTACCACATGGACTATAGCATCATGTAGACTTTGTATCGAGAAATGAATGCTAATTCTATTAAGCTACTAATATTTGGAAATGTTCTTTAAGGAGTTATAATCTAGAATATCCTTATAGATACTAAACCCATAATAAGAGATAATCATTAAATATCTTAAGTTAAGATTAATTTTGAAATCGTAGTCTCTTTCTTCCCCCATCAAATAGGCTTTTAATAATTGATTTAATCTTTTGATTACCTTTGAAATGTTTTCTTTACATTTCACTAGAATTATTTATCTTCACTGTCATCATCTTCAAGTCTTAACTTCACATCTTGCATTTTTCCAATTTACCCTCCTTAATATCATAGAAGTGACCTTTTGAAAAAAGGAACCTAGGATCATTCCATGTTTTATCTCTTTCCCCCAACAAAAGGATTGGATAGATTGCTACAGTTTGCCAGATGGGGGAGCCATAGGTCCACCGGGATGCAATCAGTACCTATATGCTAGTGTTAACATTCTTCTAGAACCAAAAGAACCTATTAAACTTCAAAATGTCATGGATCTGAGTGATAGAGTGAACTGAAGTTGATAAGTAAGGGATCAGAGTCAAAACTCATTATCAATCTAAGATGGTGAACAGGAAGCAGGTAACTAAAGTACCAACAATCCAAAGAGATGTGAGTTTGGACCAGTGAGTTCATTAGCCAAAAGTAAACTGCTGTCTAGGTAAAAATCTAGATAGCAATAACCGAGATAAGCATTGTTGCTCAAGCCTTTGAAATCTCTATTAAAAAAAATAAATCTCGGGCAGCCCAGGTGGCTCAGAGGTTTAGTGCCGCCTTCAGCCCAGGGCATGATCCTGGAGACCCAGGATCGAGTCCCAAGTCGGGCTCCCTGCATGGAGCCTGCTTCTCCCTCTGCCTGTGTCTCTGTCTCTCATGAATAAATAAAATAAAATCTTTAAAAAAATAAATCTGTAATGCTTTCACGTTAAAACCAACAAAAAACCCCTCATCTGCCTGTCAGATTTCCATTTCTTTGTGGGGCACTGTCTCTAGTTCCCTAGGTTATTCCATAAATATTTACTGAGAATTTATTTGCCAGGCAGTACTCAAGGCCATTGGTGTCCATCAATGATCACGTGGGACAAATCACTCTAGCCCAAATGAAGCTAATGATGTAACAGGGGAAAACAAAACAAAACAAAACAAAAAACAAAAAATAAATAAATAAATACAGTAAATAAGAAAACTTTGTGTTATGTCAGAAGTTGATAATTGCTCTGGAAAAAAACGTAAAATAGAAATCTTTGTTGCAGGGCAGTGAACAGTTTGTGTTGCATTTTCATAAGGTAGTTAATGGATAATCAAAACAAGGAAATTTGACATGACTGAGATAGTCATTCCAGGTGTAGAAGAGTATTACATAAAGTACTATTGAGCACAGGCATTAAGTGTGCCTCGGTGTTAGAAGAATAGCTTGGGGCTTCTGTGGCTGAAATAGAGAACATATGGGTAAAGTATCAGGAAATAGTGTTATTGAGATAAACAGACATGAGATCACATAGGAGGTCACACTCTATTTTAATGATTTTGGGTTTTTTTTCTGAGTTAAATAGGAAATTTTTGCAGGGTTTTGAGAAGAGGCATGCCATGATTTGACTTGTTTTAAAAAATTACTTGCTACCTAGACCACAGTTCAACTTTATCATATAAAACCATGCTTCTCATTCACAGATATGTTAGCCAAGACTCAGAACAAACTTACACAAAAGTTGTATGTCTAACTATTGAGAATGTCTGTCATGAAACAAGGTTTTTATGACTTTTTTTTTCTAAGTTTTTCTCCTAAACAGTAACATAATTTCTCAATCACTTCATAATTTCAAATTAAGCATAGCTCTAAATATTGATCTTTACCACCGCATATGATTGTTTTTCTCCAACAATTCCATGTCTTGTTGTTCCTTTGTGATTTAGTTATCATTCTTTAAGTGGATTCACAAAAACTTGCATGTTTGTGCTCTGTGATCATAGATGTTCAGAGAGTCATTTATCATTTAATTCTGTCATGTTCAGCATCATTGATTATTTCTTGAAGCAAACAATTTCAAGAAAAGTCTGTACACTTTTCAAAATAAATAAATCAAGTTCCTCAACATATATGAGCCTTCGCATAAAGTCATACAAGTTAAACTTAGTGACTGTCGCCTTCAAGCCTTATAAAATTTTCATGTTCTTACTTAACATCTATTTTTCATTATTATTCTTTATTGTTCATTGTATTTTAACACTAAATTTCTAGTAATTCTGTTAACATAACTGGAAACTCCATTTTGAATAAAAGCACTGGAGATTTCTAAGAATGAGATGCATATATTTATGTATTAATCTAGATCAAGCTATTACATTGAGTACAAACTCAAAACGCATATGTTCCTACCTTCTTACCTACTGGCTGAAAAGCACATATGCAAAAATGTATGCAAATATGTCAACTTAAATTTCGCATCAGAGATTAAAATCTGTGAATGTATAAACTGCATTTAATTCAAAACTGCAGGATAGCCTCAGCCCTCAGCAGTGTTTTACATGTGATAGCCACTCAACAGAAGGCATTTAGTAGCTGAATACATGAAAAAAAGTTATATAATGTAACATTGGGGCTAATTACAAATTACTCCTAGGCCACCTGGGTGGCACAACTGGTTGTGTCCAACTCTTGGTTTCAGCTCACATCATGATGTCAGAGTCCTGAGACTGAGCCCCACATCAGGCTCTGTGCTCAGCATGGAGTCAGCTTAAGACTCTCTCCCTCTGCCTCTCCCCTTGTATGCTCTCTCTCTTATTCTCTCTCAAATAAAAAAAAATCAAAAAAAGAAATAACAGTAACTCCTTTTATCTATACTTGACTTTCTTTAGTTTATATATTCTCTTATATTTGTTATTAACACAAATACTGCTTTTTAAAAATGGGGCAACAATATACTAAAGCCTTTCTGACAATTTTCTTTTTTTTTAATTAATTAATTAATTAATTGATTGATTTTTTTTGACAATTTTCTTACTTAACCATATTAGTGCAGAGTAGATTACAGGTAACAAAATATCATCCAGTTAAACACTCTACTGGTTATTGAATAGGAGGAGGAGAATAGTATATGAGTTAGCAGTAGTGTAATAAGGATAAGCTAATTGAAATACATCTAAATCTAGTTAAATTTGAAATAGTTCAGACAACCTCATACATTGTTTCTCCTCATGCTAAGTAGATACCTTAAAATTGTACATTTAGCCAGTCTGGGAAGATATAAGACTCTAGTGTGATTTCTTAAACAACTATTTTATCCTAAGTAAGATGTGCAATTTTTATAAGAACACTAAGAATGAAAGCAACCTATTTTTCCTTATCTTTCTGTGATCAAACAACAGTTTCTTAACAAATTACTTTCTGGGGGATCCCTGGGTGGCGCAGCGGTTTAGCGCCTGCCTTTGGCCCAGGGCGCGATCCTGGAGACCCAGGATTGAGTCCCACGTCGGGCTCCCAGTGCATGGAGCCTGCTTCTCCCTCTGCCTATGTCTCTGCCTCTCCCTCTCTGTGTGTGTGACTATCATAAATAAATAAAAATTAAAAAAAAGAAATGCCTTTAAAAAATTACTTTCTGTTTAAAGATGAATTTTTCAAAGCATACAAAAATGATAGTTCATACCATGTGGGACTATTAAGAAACTAAAACACATATGAAACTTAGACTCCACTTAGTACTTACTAATCTTTAAATAAAGTTAGTTCTTATAAAACCTTTAAGCCCTGGCTATTTTTATTATTTTTTTAATTTCAATATCCTACTATTCTTTTGCTTTTATAAGTACATACAGGACATCTGTGAGAATAATGGAGTATTTTTACCTTTATACTTTTAACACCATCTATCTCTGTCCAAACTCAGAAAAGAACTATCATTTCGGTGAGTCCTGCTGTCAGCACCATTGTGTTTGCTTCTGTTTTTATGCAATCTAAAGCTTCTGTGTAAAACTGTTCATTTTGTACAAAAAAAAAAAAAACTTATTTTGAGGTTTTCTATCACACTGAGATATGCATGTCAATGAACCCAGAGAATATAATACTTTATCTTTACTATATAACATATTTTGTAGGAGCATTACTATTTGCCTATTTGCTGGTTTATAAGTCTCAGATGGAACAGAGCTGATATATTCAAAAGAGTAGTTATTTTTTATCAATGCTCTTTAATCTCTCTCAAAAAGTTAACAGTAACACTATTGTAAGACATCACTTTGCCTATGATGGTGTTGTTGTCCACAGTGGAAACTGCATAATGAAAACTGCTTTTTATTATAGTCACATCTTATATCAAGATAATAAATTGTGTGGATTCTTCTGTGGCAGTAGATTAAAGACAAATATGCTTTTCTTTTTTCTTTTTTCATAAAGGAAACAGTATTTTAGCTGAGGCTGTGACAGAGTCTGGCAATTCCTTCAGGTAAGTGTGTGGTCTTATTTAAAACTTTGAATAAAACAAAACAAAAACAATTAAGTCTTAGAGGAAAATAGCTTCCTTTCTTCGTGTTGCAAGTGTTATTAGAGCAGCGTATTACTTAAAATGGGTACAGAATTAACCCAAGAGTCCCTGATTCCTTGTTCTTCTATGTGTTTCTATCTCAGAAAGTAAGTTTGAGAGAAATGAACCTCCATGGCTCAAGGAAAAGAGCATTTGAACGCTTAATATTTCTTATGCCTGAATGTGAAGTTTAAAAGTGAATCCTACTATTCACTGATTTGGAATTCTAACAAATATAAATAGCTTCTTATATCTCAATGCAGGTGAGTGATTTACGTTTTTTTGTTTGTTTTGTTTTGTTTTTTTTTACATTTAGAGAGAAACAGAGAGAGTGTAAGTAAGGGTAGTAGCACAGGGGGAGGGAGTGGGAGAGGGAGAGAATCTCTAGCAGACTCTGCACCGACTGTGGAGCCCTCTGCGGGGGCTGATCTCAGGAAGCTGTGATCATGACCCTGAGATTATGACCTCAGCAGGAACCAAGAGTTTGACCCTTAACCAACAATCCCACCCCGCACCCCAACTGATGTGCAATTTGCAAATACTTCTAAATACATTCATAATGAAACTTCTGGCCTTTTGTTACTTAGGTAGTTGTGTTCATCCCTTAAATTCAATTTCACTTGACTTAAATTTACTTCATATAAACATAAAATACCCTACACCTACACCACCAGATCTTACACTGTTTCTTGTTTCTTAACCTATGCTTTATGAATAATTTGCATAGTTATATAAAGATGCAATCCAGTCCTTTTAATTTCTTAAATAGTGCTTTCATCAATTAAGAAGATAAATTATTATTATCACATGCATTTTGGGGTTAAATGTTTTGAAAAACTTGGCCAACTGCACTGCTGAGAACAGTCTAGAACCTCGCTGTATGTATGTTAAAACAGTAATTTCAGCTATTCACAGAAAACCTAAAATCAAACAAAAATATCACCAACAGTAAAAATTCATCAGCAAAAAGAGATCCCACATTAACTTCCATCAGAAGATGGTTTCATGGCTTAACAAGTAAACATTATTTATAAGAAAATTTCAGGATAATATAAATATAAACCAGAAAATACTTTCACTCCCACCATGCTTATCACAAATAATCATATCACATTTATCATAAAATATTCACAGTATTTTCCAAGATTCACATATCTCACGTAACCTACTCAAAAACATAAGCTAAGAATGGCACAGTGAGTAGCTGAAAAACAAATCAGCCACAAAGACTGGGGTTGTCTTAAGAGTAGATACTTTCAATGCCTGAGCCATTTACTCTTTTCATTTTATTCCAGTTTTATAGTTGTTTTTGGCTGGTAGGCACCTCCAGCTAATCAGTTACTGTGTTAGATTCTCAGGACTGGAAGACCTTGATGTAACTATAATTTTAACCAGTTTATTTTCTTTCCTCTGTTTCTCCCTACTCCCATATTCCTCCTACGTAATTTAATTTTCAGTCTACTATGGTGTATCAGTGACTTATTAAAATAAATTAAATAAATGCATTAAAATAAATGCATCTATTATAATTTTTAACTATTTAATCTATTAACATGTTTATTAGCAATCCCAGCTGAGTCCTAATTAGGTGGTTTTAGAAATCAAAGATGCAATTCATATTTCCTCAGAACTTCGAAGTCTATCAACATCCAAAGTGGAAGATACAAACTCATACCAGTACAGTTATTTTCTTTAGACAGTGTGGGCATGTGTGTTTATGTGCCTCAGTGAGAGTCTCGTTTTATTCACTCTGCTCCACATGGGATCTTTTAGAATTTATCTCCACACTGGTGACCTTAATTCCTATTTGCTATTTATATGAGTGCAGATATTTTTCACTCTAAATGCTATCTATGCTCCTTTGGAATCCCCTTTCAACCTAAAGATCACTGCATTTATTTCCTCCAGAATAACATTTGTCTTATTATTTCTTTAACATATTTTTTTTCCTCCAAACTTTTTGTTAAACACCCCTTGGATGAACAGTTCTCCAAAATAATCCAACTTTTCTCTTAATTTCTCCAAATTAGTCCAAATTTTTCTCTTAATTTTCAGGTATCTTTTTTTTTTTTTTTTTGGTTTGTTTTGTAGTTCAGTCTGGAATTACATGGCTCTGTATTCGAGGTTTAATACAAAATATAGGTGATGCTTAAACTATTCTGTTTTGCATTGTGCACTTTGGTATATTTTGACTTCATCCTTACTACACCAGGCTTTAGGATTTGAGATTTCTACCCAAAGTGTTGAATGTTCACCAGGTCACTTCCATCTTGTGACTTGAACTCTGTCTGATTTTTGCTTCACCAGCCCAGTGAATGTGTTGTACACTTCACTCAGTATCTGTAGTGAGAAAATGTCTCAACAGGAAACATAAATGCTGCTAATTTGGTTTCATTTCTCCAGGCTCTTCTCCTTCCTCAGATTTTGGCCTAAAAATTCTTCAATGCTTTTGCAGCTTTCAATTTATCCTTTCAGCACAAATTTTTTGACATATAATATTCTCTAGACCATATTATAAATTAGTCATCATGGAGCACACATTATAATATAACTTCTCTGTTAGGGATAAAAGGTAATATTCATATAAGCAAATTAGAGAAATATGGTGAAAGAGACATGAAATGAAGGAAAGTTAAGGTCCTTTTAAACCTTGATGTACCAAAAGGCAAGAACCCAAAGTGCTACACACACACACACATGAGGCGGGGAGGAAAGAGAGGTAAAAAACAAATATGCCAACATATTAATGGTTGCTTGTGGTTAAATCTGAGTCACTGGTACCTGAATGCCTACCTATTACACTATTTTGTACTTTTCTATGTTTGAACTATTTCATATTTATTTTAAAATAAGAGAAAAAAAAATAGTCCTAGCTACAAAAGACCTAACATATCTCATTTTCTCCAAGAAGTTTCTATGTTAAAATTATTCTCTTCTCCAGTCTTTTAAAATTTGCTTACATTTCTCTTCTACTACTTAATATATTCCATCTTGTGTTAGTATTATTAGTGTGTTTGTGTGTGTGTGTGTGTGTGTGTGTGTGTGTGTATCTCAATGCCTTAAAAGTGTAGGGGAATAATCCAAGTCCGGTACAATGGCAAAACCATCTTTTTATCCCTCTACAAGGCTCCAGAGCAGTACTTTAAACATATTAAACATCAAAGACATTTATTAATGTAAATATAATTGACACCTTCAAAGCAGAGTGTAGTAGACACAGAGATGTGCCACTGAGATCCAATTTCAAGGAATAAAATCATGCACAGATAAAGGAAGTGTGGATGGCACAGAGCTACCAGCTGTGGTTAGCCCCTTAAGAGTCAGTCTAAGCTGCAGAGATAGGTCTATCATAAAGTCATATCCTTTCCACATTTTGGCCTAGAAATTCGTCAATTTATTCTTTCAGCACAAAATTATCAACATCTAATATTCTCTAGACCATATTATAAACTTGCCAACATGGTAGTATAATTTCTCTGTTAGGAATAAAATGTAATGCTCATAGAAATAAATTATAGAAATACAGTGAAGGAGATCTTGTGTTTAAAATAAGTAAGGGTGGGCATTTCTGGCTCCAGAGCTTCTTAAATGAGTTGGCTCAGGCTTGTTGGACCTACAGCAAAGTTCCACTTTTTACTTTGTCCAATCCTGCCACTCTTTTCTTTACAAAGGTTTTGATTCCTAATAAATATCTTGTACCCTGTGATGGGCTTGTGTCTTAAAAAATTCATATTTTGAAATTCTTAACCTCCCTACTTCAAATGTGTCTGTATTTGGAGATAGGGTCTTTACACAAGGTAATTAGGAATAAATGAGGTCAGAAGGGTGGGTCTTAATCAAATATGACTGTTGTATTTATAAAAAGAGGATATTAGGACACAGACATGCACAGAGGGAAGGCCATGTGAAGACACAGAAAGAACGTAGCCATTATAGGTCAAGGAGAAAGGCTTTCAGATGAAAATAATCCTGTTGACACCTTGATCTTAGACTTCTGGGCTCCAGAAATGTAAGCAAATAATTTATATTGTTTAAGCATCCCAGTCTGTGGTACTTTCTTCTTGTAGGCCTAGAAATTAATACACACCCCAAATTGTCTCAGAATCTATTCCTTTTTTTTTTTAAGTTTAACCTGTGACAGATGAAAGCAAAAATCTAAGGAATTAGTCAATAAAAGAATTTCAGAGTTGAGTCACTGTCTTGGAGGTAATAAAGACTAACACTGGTGGTAGATACTGCAAGGTGCTAACATAAGCTGGCAGGTAACTGTTGAAACTTTCACCACCAAATGAGTTAGAATTGTGTATAGAAGGAAGGGGCTGTGGAAGTGAGTGTAAAGTCATTTGATATATAGGAAACAAATAGGGACTGTAGGGCTAATGCTATCAGTTGGCTACTGCTAAGTGCTATTGAGAAACCACAGAAAATAATGAAGAACTGAGGGCTAGTAACGGTTCACTGAAACCCAGATGTGAAAGTCAGATGGACTTTTGGTTGCATAGAAAGAAAATCTCTTCTGCAAAGGGAGACTGAAGAGACCCAGGGAAAAGTCCAGGACTTAGCAACTGAATTGGCTAAAATTCAGACAATTAAATATTCAACACCAAGGCAGGTCATGACACCAAGGTCTGGACCTGATTTTGAAAACCTGGGATGACACATGGAATGGAGGCGTCTGGGTGAGCACTCCTAAATATTTGAAATCTCTGAACCAGTGACTTCCCTCCTAGTGGAGTTAGCACTTCCACACTTCTAGAAGATAATGCAGAGGCCTCTACTCCCTCTCAGGCAGCATGCAACAGATGCCATCCCCCACCTTGAATGTTCCACCACCTCCCTTCATGGTCACTAGGACCATAACTAGGGATAAATTAAAGTATATCTAGGCTGAGGACAAGCTAGAACTCATTACAGAATAAGAGGACTATACATCTCAAAGGAGTTGCAAGATCTAATGAGCATATACTTATAGGAACTAAGGAGGGACTCATGTACTATTTGAAGTCAAGAAATTACTTGTATTCATCTCAAATTCATCTCTAGGTATGTGAGCACTAATAGCATGTTAATACAGAGGTAATTGTACCAATTAATCTGAAAATGTATCTGCCTTACTTTAATATTTTCCAAAATTTATTGACTTACTAAGGGATTATGTATTTACTGATAATGATGCTACTGATGATGACGGCTAGCATTTGTTGTTTATTATATACTCAGTACTTTGTCAGGTGCATAGTTCATCCAATATAAGATTTACAGCAATAAAACAATGTAGATGAGGGACAGAATTCAGTAATAAATAGATGGTCATGGTAGGACCCAGAGATGAGGCAAAATTTGGACAAAGAATATTGGGAATAAGAGAGTAATCTTATTGAGTTCTCAAGATAAGATATGCCAGGAAGAGAGAAATGGGTGGGAACACAGACCTTGAGATAGAAGTAGGCCTGTCTGCATGAGGTGTTAGAGGCAGAAAAAGAAAAGCAATGCAATGAGAACAAAATTGATACAGAGGAAGAGACTGATGGCAGAAGAGATCAGAAAGATAATGGGGGCAAATTGTAAGGCACATTAATAGTATGGGGATGAAACATCCCAGTTGTCAGGGCAATTTATTTATATGTCTACTATTCTGTCATAGGTACTATCACTCATTCTTTCACTTTCCAACCTGATAAAGATCATAAATGGTATGGTAACCCTACTCACAGGCATTGTAGATATCTTGGCTTTTATACTGAATGTAGAGTAGCCATGCAGTGTTTTAAGCAGAAGAATGATGTAATCTGATTTATGTTCTAAAGATTCATTTTGGCAGCTGTGTTTTCAGGGTTTAAGGCTCTTGGTATTAACAGGAAAAACTTATAGAAAGCTATTATAGAAATCCAAGGGAGAGGTGATGGTGGCTCAGGCTAGAATGGTAGTAGAGGTAAAAAAAATGCTTGGAATCTAATATATTTTAAAGTAGAACTAGCATGATTTTATGATGGTTTGAGTGTAGTGGTTTTTTAAAAATAAATAAAGGATTCTAGGGTAAAATTGTTTTTTTTTTTCTTTTCTTTTTTTTTTTTTTTTGCCTGAGAAACTAGAAGGAAGAATTTTCCATCAGCTGAAATAGTGATGGCTACAGGAAGAAAAGATTTTTGTGAGATGATCCTGAGTTTATATTTGGACATGTTAAATTTAAGATATCTAAGAGACAACCAGATGGTGATGAATGTATGTGTTAAGTATGACAATTTAAGTATGGGAATTTACGAAAGAATTATGGGTTAGAGATATAAATTTGAGAGTTGTCGTTATATCGGTGGTATTTAAGTCATGAGGATGTATGAGATCATCAAGGACTAGGCCCAAGGACCCCTTCGATTTTAAAAGTCAGAAAGAAGGGAAGTATGGAGCAACAGAGACCAAAAGCAATTCTAATATATGGGGGGAAATCCAAGAGAGTATTTAGTCCTGAAAGTCAAGTGAAGAAAGTATATCAAGGAATAAAGGGCTGTGTCAAATGTTTCTGATAAATCAAATAAAACCAGGATGCAAAGAGACCGCCAAATTTAGGAAACTTTATATCATTAGTAGTGATGAAATCAGATTCTGCAGAATGATGAAAGGTCAAGAACATGGTTGGAATGGAATTAAGAGAGAATGAGAGGAGAGAAACTGAAGATTTCAAGTTCACCTTCCTCCAAATAAAACATTCTAGTAACAAAAGAAAAAAAAAACTTAATAGTAATTCATCAAGGGCCAGGTTGCAGTAAAGATGATTCAGCTATTTATTTACTTCCTTGGTCTTTTTTCATTTCTATCATTTCTTAGGTATGTCATATTAAGAATAATAGTAACTTCTCTCAAACTAAAATTTATAGTAAACTGTATGTATGTATGTACTATTACCCAGATCAGCATATTATTAGAATTGGTAGTGTTCAATAGAATTTATTAGAGTGAGGTCCTCTATTGAAAATATCTAAAGCATAGTACATTTTCAAAAGTAGTCATTTCTGTTTTTGTTACTACTGCTACTATTACTACTACTATTGTTATTACTACTCTTCAATTGTTCTTTAGTTTTTACTTAACACAAGGATGATTACTGCCTTGACCTTTCTTTTTCCTTACATTTTAATACTTCCCTCATTCTTTTCTTTGCCATCATCCTGTCAACATCCTTTTCTCTGAAACCAAAAGTAAACTAATGAACAAACATACAAAGTAAACAAAATTTTCTTGCTTAATCTTTGGTAAGAACAACGTATTCTTACGTTCTTCAAAGTACATTCCTGGGACTCCTGGGTGGCTCAGCAGTTGAGTGTCTGCCTTTGGCTCAGGGCCTGATCCCAGGGTCTGGGGATGGAGTCCCGCACTGGGTTTCCCACAAGGAGCCTGCTTCTCCCTCTGCCTATGTCTCTGCCTCTCTCTGTGTGTGTGTCTCTCATGATTAAAAAAAATAAAATCTTAAAAACAAAACAAAAAAACAAAGTTCATTTGCAAGATAAGGAATTCTCTCACTTGATAATATCTCTCATATCTTATATTCTAACTCCTTGCCAAGGTGAGGCTAAAGCAGAAAGACAAATGTAAAGGAGGTAAGTTTTTAACTGTGTCTCTAATGTTCCACACACATTCCTAGATCTATATCTTTTCATATACTGCATGCTCTGCTTAAAATGTCTACCTCTTTCCTAACTAGCTCTTACTTGTTTTACTTTGAGTTCCAACACTCTAATGCCTTCCAAACCACAATGCCTATTGTCTGTGGCCCACATAAGCATTTCAGGTGTACTGAATATATATACAAGCTGTATTTTTTAAAAGGTGGTAGTAATAAGTGTGGGGAAGAGAAACATTAACATACTTTGTAACATACTTTGTACCAGGTACCCCTTCTCCCATTTCCTCTTTTCTAGGCCTAACCCACGGCATTCTGAGATTCTCAAAGAATGGGAATGGTGGTAATGGGTTAAGAATGGTGGTAAATATGGTTCATCTTCATAGGTTTCAAATTTCACTTTTTAATCTCATTCCCATAAATAATTAATCAAGATAACAATTATTCATCAACATCCTTACTACTTCTACTGGATGGAATTCCTAGATTGTAATATATGCTTTCTTTATCCTTATATTCTGAGTAATAATGCATAGTTTGGAATATAGTTAGCATTCACATTGTGTAACTAAATTGAATCAGATTTTGTTTAATCAAAACCTTGATATAAATATTTCCTATATTCAGATACAATGAAATGATTTATTCATATCTACTTCAAAAGCCTGTTACTGTGACTTTTAAAAGATGACAGTATAAAATATGTCTTATTATCCTTTTAACCTCATGTAGGATGATGAATTTATCCTTTCATTGTAGCCTTAGAAGAAACCTCACACTCTCTATCTACTGACATTTTATGAAGAAAGAATGACAGTGTTGCTCAATTTTCATTATATTGACTTCTTTGATCACTAGTCCTGGTACTTGCTTTGCACTGCATAGGACAGAGCCACATGCTGATAAGTATAAGATAGTAGTTTATATAGTAACATGATGTTGAGTTTCAGTATATGTACTATAAGATATTCAAAGACCTCAATATGCTAAAAAGAACCACCAAAAATTAGGGCAGTAGGTGAATTAGGAAATATTTAAGGTTCACAGAGCTATCACAATAACCAGGGACTATCCAATAACTTCAAACTCAATACCTAAAAGGTGAACAGAGGAGGGATACAGTGTTGTAGTGTCCAGGATTAGAAGATTATTTTCTTTTCCCTGAAAGTGGAAAAGGGAAGCAGTCAACACAACAACAAATGAATCACCTTACAACAAAGCTATCTTGTTGCTTTATGAGATGCTACATCTGAAGATCTACTCCAGGGCTTCCAAGAAAAGGGAATTTGAAATAATTATTCTCAACACACTATTTAAAGTATGTCCAAATGTTGGCATCCATGAATATGGAGACCAGTGCTTAATTATGCTATAAAGATTATGGAGGTGAGATATGTGACTACAAACAAAAGCATAGGATTCACTTCATTGGAATTTTATTTATTTATTTATTTATTTATTTATTTATTTATTTATTTGAGAAACAAAGTCATTGACCTTTTATTTTTGCCTGCAACTAATTAACTTTGTACTGGCAACCCCCCAACGCCCCAGCTAGTCATGAGGTAGGTGTTTGGAGAGCATAACAATTTGATTTCTTACAAGTCAGAGTGGATTGTTCCCACCCACCACGTGGGTGCGTCAACCTTTAGGGGGAGGCATTTGCATACTCGGCACCACATTCACCACTTGATGATCTCATCAAATCGCATTTAATTGGAGATTGTAAAAGAGGGTTTCAAAATTTTCTGTGGTTCCTGTGCAAGGGTCACATCTCTGAAATCGAAGTATAGAGCACCAGCAGCAAATGGAATCAGATGGACATTTGACCTGAGTTGGAACTGGGATATCGCTGTACCATGGTCATGGTGGCAGTGGAAGTTCATGTTCCCTCCCCTTCCTTATCTCTAGCATTAAAGGAGAATGGCTGTAAAGGGGATGGGATTAGACAGAGTCACAAAGTCAGGTTTTGCCTTTTACCTCTATAACTGCTATTACTATTAAATGAGGGGGTATGCTTTCAGTCTTCATTTGAAGGTGGGGAAAATATGAAATTTAAATTGAGCTTGAGATTAAAATTTTAATTATTTAACTTTTCATAAACAGTAATGACTAGAAAGTTATAGAATGTGCCTAGGAAACTATTTAAGGAATGAGAAACGAGGGTATGATGTATAACATGTGGATAGTAATACAAGTAACATTTTAAGTTTATACCACTTTGAGATTCCTTTATAAATTAAATTATACCTAAATACCAAAATATAATATATGACTTACAGAGAAAGAAGGTAAGAGAGGGTTAATATTTTTCAAAATTTACTAAGCTTAAACCAACTAATAAAAATTATATATATTTAAGGTGTACAACACAACAATTTGATAGATGTATATATTGTGAAATGATTACCACAATAAAGCTAATTAACTTACCCAACACCTTACACAGTTACCATTTTTTTTGTGTGTATATGTGATTAGAACACTTAGGAACTGTTTTCTTAATAAATTTCGAGTATAAAATACTATATTATTAACTATAGTCACATACTGTGCATTATATCTCCAGATACTATATATTATATCTCCAAAACTTACTCATCTTATAAATGAAAGTTTGTATTCTTTGACCAGCATCCCACCACTCCCTGCAATTCCCAGAGAAGGAGAATAAACAGGTCTCCACTGAGAAGAAATTCAAATAGTTTCTATAGATATTTCCTGCCTCAGGAAGTACGACTTAACTCCCCATTCCTTCAAGTGTGATCTGACCATAGTGACTCTCTTCAAAGACTACAGTATGGAAAGGGGGAAAATAATATTACATTGTAGAAACCTAGCCAACACTATACCTCAGTCAGATGATCAAGGTAAGATCACCAGTCATAAGACATACCTTTGATATGATGTGAAGAGAATGGCAGTCCATCATTGCCATCTGCCTCTTCAAAACCCATAACCCCAGTCAAACTCTGATAATTACATCAGAAAAAGCCTGAGATACTTTTCAAAATATCTGACCAGAATCCCTCAATACTCAATAATACATAGATAAAATAAAATTTAGCTCTAGAAAAAGTGCAAAGCTGTGAAGAGAGCTAAAATTAGCTCTTCAGTCTTCAGGTACATTTTTAAGGAAAAATAAGGAAGCAGGACTGTGTTTGAAAATAAAACTTTCTCCTCACTCCAAGCCTTTAAACAATAATAAGCTATCACGGTAAAAAATGGCTTAAGGTAAAAGATTAAATCCAGTGTGACTTTAAATTCAGTAAAGTGGCCTCTGAGTCAAAAATATCAATGGTGGATCTTGCAAGACCCTTTGCTAAGATTTCAGAAAGATTTAAGGACATGCCTCACAGACCACACAGCTAGACAAAAGGACTTGTGAGCATTTTCAGAGTGTTGTTCAACAGCAGCCTCAAATGTGACCTAAGGTAAAGAAAGCTCTTCCTTCTCTCACATTTTTGCCTCACCGAGTTAAATATAAATAGCAGGAAAAAAAGGCAAGGTTTTTCAAAGGATTAATCCACTTGAACTGGAAGAGACAGAGACAGTTTAAAATGAAGAGTGATCTCTATACTCATCCATGAGCATGACCCAGGCTCAGAAAACTATGCAGCTACGAATCTTTTTTTTTTTTTTTTTTTTAAGTTACTCATGAGAGACACGCAGAGAGAGGCAGAGACACAGGCAGAGTGTGAAGCAGGCTCCCTGCAAGGAGCCTGATGTGGGACTTGATCTGGGATTCCTGGACCATGCGCTTGAGCCGAAGACAGATGCTCAACCAAGCCACCCAGGTGTCCCTGCAGCTGCAAATCTGAAATACTTCTAATGTGAGAGGATGGAACCAAGAGCTCAGAAAGTGAAACCAAGAACTAAGAAGACCAATTCCAGGGAGCAAAACTGAGCACTCATCAAGCAACTGGCAATATATACTGACAGATTTCAGAATTACTGTCAAGTAATAATAACTTCTTTGTGCCTCTGTTTTCCTTTTTTGTGTGTGTGTGTATGAAGGGTACAGCATTTAAAATTTTACTTTGTGATTCTTTAGGCCAATAGAAACCACACCTATAGAACAACTTACATACATGTAACTCTTTTTTTATTTTTTTAAATTTTTATTTATTTATGATAGTCACACACACAGAGAGAGAGAGAGAGGCAGAGACATAGGCAGAGGGAGAAGCAGGCTCCATGCACCGGGAGCCCGACGTGGGATTCGATCCCGGGTCTCCAGGATCGCTCGCGCCCTGGGTCGAAGGCAGGCGCTAAACCGCTGCGCCACCCAGGGATCCCCATGTAACTCTTGATATACATGAAATCGGATTTGAGTATGATGACTAATGAGATAATTCTTTATACCTTCTAGAGAGGAAGGGTATTTAATATGTAAGTTATGTAAATTACTGTGGCTAGAGGGTAGAATGTTGCAGACTAAAGAGAGCAATAAATTCTTTATCTCTACACTCACAGAAATGTGTGGTCTATTTCTCTACTATTTGAATTTGAAGTGAGTCACTGGGTCTGTGATTGTTCAATAGAAGACAGTGAAAGTGACTCTGTGTCAGTTACCTTAACCTTTTAGGAAGACTGTCAAGCTCTATTATCTTCCCTTTGGAAGTCTAGACTGCCATGACAAAAGTGAAAGTAACTCTGGAAGATAATTGAGGCCTAGTTTAGAAGTCCAGGCTAAAGTTTTAGTCAACAACCAATCACATTGCAATTATATCTTCTGGCCTCAGTCAAGGTATTCCACACAGAGAAGAGATATACTGTTTCTGCTGAACAATGCCCAAACAAAGAAAAAAACAATTAGGAGGCATGTTATATTGTTGCTTTAAAACTTAGTATTAGAAAAAAAAAAAAAAAACAGTACTAGAGAGATGCCTGGGTGCTCAGTCAGCTGGGTCATAATCTCAGGGTCCTGGGATCAAGCCTTGCATCAGGCTTTGCACTCAGCATGGAGTCTGCTTGGAATTCTCTCTCTCCCTCTCCCTCTGTCTCTCCTCCTCTCTCTCCCTCTCTTTCTGCCCCTCTGCCACTTGTGCTCTCTCACTCTCCCTCTGTCTCTGATAAATTAAACAGTATTAGAAATAGTTTGTATACAACACTAGTCAAAATACAAACACATCTCTTTCATTTTAATGACAATGACCACAAACTTAATGTAGTAAGCAAATTAGAATTAAAAATCTTTCTATTAACAATTTTTAAATAAATAACACAAGTGATTTAAATAATTTGAGTATTCATTAAATGCTGCAAATATAGTTTCCCTTTCTTAAAATAGGATTTTTGTTGTTCTTGTTAAGCCAAATTACTTTCATTCATTTGATACTTACACTTCAATGTGAAGACCTAAATTAACTCTATACTAAAATTTAATATTTATGAACTATATATGTAGTGATCAAAGTCCAATTTTGTATTATTCCATCAAAATTAATTCATTAAAGGTATTTCATTAAAATCATTATATCATTGCATTATCATGACAAAAATAACCTTGAAGTCTCACATAATGAATTTAGTTTCTTTCATAGTCATTGTTACTTGAACTTGATGGTATTCTCTGACAATTCACAACTTGTATTTATTTCCCATAAATTTAATCTCTACAATTTCATAAATTCTTCATTTTTACATATAGTATGCCATCTAGTGACAAAAAATTAAATATAACAAGTAAACACAAGTAATCTTGAAAAAAATATGCAATGATAAGTGGTTGATATTGATCTACTATAGAAAATAAATTACGTCCTTATTTTTTTCTTAAAATTATTCAAATTTGGAAAACCTTTTAAAATAGCTTCACCTTTAAGATTTTCCATATCATATAAATGCAATATACCCCATGTCTATTAAAATCCAATTTCAAGTAGAATGAGGGAATACTTAGTATACTCTATCAATTAATATTTTTATTGTAACTAGGATTTAAGTCCTATCACTTAAATATTGATATTCTGCTTAATTTACAAACTAGAGTCTATTAGCTTGTCTAGTAATTTAACAAAAATAACTAATACTTTTTGTCTCTACAGAATGCTCTCCACATACAAAACATATTTTTTCAGATGAGTATATTCTTCATATTAATACAATGCATATTATATTCTACAAATAAATCATTGTTTCCATATATCTCATATGCGCTCTATATAGGTCATCTTATAGATGCAAGTATTGAGACTTAGAAAGATTATGTGCTTTGTCTCTGACAAACAGTAAGTGGCAGAAATAGTATTTCAAAGGAGGAATTCTTCTGCAAAAAAATCAAAATTAAAACTATAATGTACTAATAAGATTTCAAGTATAAAATACACAGTTTGAAAAAATAAAAATAAATAAAAATATACAGTTTTTAGTCTGTGGCTAATATTTTCTTTATAATTCAAGCCTCTCATTTTTAAAAGCAACCTCTTGATTATCTTTCAGAGAAGGGATACAATAAAATGGATATCCCATAGGTATTTCTCCAAACTTACTCCTTGTCGAGAAACCTATGAGATTAAGCAATCTAGAGCAGACTTTGTAAGACTTCTTTGTTTTTAGCTACTCTGAGTGCTTAATAAAATCTGTGGAAACTTTATCTTTAAAAAAAAAATCACTCTTCTAAAGCTTATCAGAATGATCTTGAGGGATATTGTGTTAGGTAGGGACACTTGACCTTGAGGATTACTTACTCCAATTTACCTGCCACCAGCAAGCTCTTCAACCTTTTGTTTTTCCTTTTTTTTATTTTTTATTTTTTTTTAATTTATGATAGTCACAGAGAGAGAGACAGAGAGGCAGAGACACAGGCAGAGAGAGAAGCAGGCTCCATGCACCAGGAGCCCGACGTGGGATTCGATCCCAAGTCTCCAGGATCGCGCCCTGGGCCAAAGGCAGGCGCCAAACCGCTGCGCCACCCAGGGATCCCTGTTTTTCCTTTTATAGCCTCTTTAAGTTTCCCTTTAAATGTGATCATGTTCCCTATGAAAATGTACCAGCAGATAATTATCCTCTATGTACCAGAGGGAACACATTAAATTACACATATATATGTGTATGTATGTATATACATATCAATATTGAACTCATCTTTTGTATTTTTCAATATCCTAAAGAATCCATTAATTATATGCATGATTGGAATTATTTATGTGGGATGGCCAGCAATAGAAAATTAGGTTTTAAATATAACGCTTTGTGAAAAAATAATATATGGTCTATTTTTTTAATATGGTCTATTTTTTGATATTTTTTGCATTTATAAGAGTTGGGCCTTGTGAACCAATCACAGAGATTAATTTAAGGGAATACCCAACCAGGAAACAACACCTGTCCTGGTCTCAGGGATTTCTATGGGAAAGCCACAGATGTAAATGCAAGAATGTAAGGTAGATGTCTTAATCTGACTTTAACAAATTTCAAACCTAAGAGTAAAGGCTTTTACACATCTTTGGACACTCCATATCTGAGATTTAGGAAGGAAACACTCTGTACAATGTTATTTTCCAACATCAGTGAAGAGAAAAGAGAAGATCAGCATTGTTATTTGGCAAGATCGATTAGTTGGCACTCTTGAATATCCTTCATTTAGCATAGTGAGATCCAGAAATCTGCACATGCTTTTTAGAATCAATAGAAGTAACCAAACTGAGAGCCAAGAAGACTTCTATAAATGTGCTATAGCTCCAAAAGTAAAAGTCACTGTGAAGTAGAAGCTAAAGACAACTCAGGCAAGAATCCAAATGTAGAATGTGGCAGATCTTCAAAGATAAGGGCCAAAGGATGATGAAGCAGCAGAAAAGATTACTAGTACAGAAGAACTACCAATCCAAATTAATAAAAAAGAAAGATAATCCAGCCACAAACATCAGACACATACTACCTGAATGCCCAGGAACCAGACTGAACCAAATTCATCTCAGAGCACACCCATCCAAAAGAATTAAGAGGACATCTTATGGATCTAAAGATTACGTATTTTTTTCATTGCCACACTCCTTTTCTATCACAACAATCTCTTCAACTATCCTACTTTACTCGTGTCCTCCAAGCAGAGATTGTATATAATACATTAAAATAAATCTAGTGGATTTTTGATTTGCTCTTCTGATGTTCCCAAAGAACCCCCAACCATGCCTGCTACTGAAAACCACTTGAGGGTAGAGAATTTGTAGGGAATAACAGATTGGCTAGAAGTAAATGAAGACACTAACCTCTCTGTTAATATCTGCTATAGACTTTGTGTATGTCCCCCCTAAATTTGTATGCTGAAAATTAATCCCCAGTGAGAAAGTAATTTGAGACAACACTTCTGGGAGAAATAATGAGAAATGAGATTAATACCCTTATAAGAGAGTACCAGAGACTCCTGCACCATTTTCTACCACACGAAGCTATGTAAAAAAGAGCTATCTAAGGATCTCACCAGACACTGAATTGCCAACTCTTTCATCTTTCCAGTGACCCCAACTGGGAGATACATTGCTACTGATTTTTTGTTTGTTTGTTTATTTTTTTTCATTGCTACTGTTAATAAGCCACCCAGTATATGCTAATTTGTTACAGCCGCCTAAGTGAACTAAGGTAATATCTAACTATAAACTAGGCTTTTGGCCTGCATTAAATATCTGACTATACTATACGGTTATTTTAAAGAAAAGCAGAGTAATATATATGTAGCTGTCCTTCTCTGCTACCAATACGTATCATATTAGAAATTTAATGATCACTGAATTTATTATACTCTCATTCTATGTCTGACAATCTCTAATTTCCAACTAGCCTTAATTGGTGAGAGTATGCAAATATGTATATGCGGCTACCCAATTATTAACGAAATTATTAAAATAAAATTAAGGCATAAATCAATAATTCAACCTTACAATTTACAGAAATTATTATAACATAAATACATTTGCTTTTTTGGATAACCTTCATCCTAGTAGGTGTAGGGTGATACCTCACAGTGATTTTAATTTTCATTTCCCTGATGACTAGCAAGTTGAGTACCTTTTCAGATACCTGTTGTCCATTTGTACGTCTTCTTTGGATAAATGTATATTCAAGTCCTATTATTTTTATTTCTTTTTGATGTTGAGTTGTGGGAGTTCTTTATATATTTCAGATATTAACTCCTTATCCAATATATGGTTTGCAAATATTTTCTCCCATTTTGCTGATCATTAACTTCGCCATGCAGAAGCTTTTTAGTTTGATGTAGTTCCATGTCTATTTTTGCATTTTTTGCTTATGCTTTTGGTATCATATCCAAGAAGTCATTATCAAACCACAGTCAAGAAGCTTTTCCCTATATTTACTTCCGGTTTTACAGTTACAAGGTTTAATTTAAGTATTTAATCTATTTTGAGTTGATTTTTGTGTATGGTGAAAGAAAAGAATTCAATTTCATTTTTTGCATGTAGATGTCCAGTTTTCCCAGGCCCATTTGTTGGAAAGATTATCCTTTCCTCATTGTGTATTCTTAGCACCTTTATGGGTTCTGCATTATATTTCATGAGTCTGTATGTCAGTCTTTTTGCCAATACCATACTCTTAATAATTGTTGGCAAGGATGTGGAGAAATTAAAACCCTTGTATACTGTTGGTGGGGATACAAAATTATACAGCAGCTATGGAAAACAGTATGGTGGTTCCTCACAAAATTAAAAATAGAACTACCATGTGATTCATAAATCCCACCTCTAGGAATATATCCAAAAAAAGTGAAATCAGAATCCCAAAGAGATATATGCACCCTCATGTTCATTGCAGCATAATTCATAATAGCCAATATATGAGAACTACCCAAATGTCCATCAATGCATTAATGAATGTGTGACATATACAGACAATGAAATATTATTCAGCCTCAAAAAAGAAGGAAATTCTGCCATATGTGACAAAATAGAAGAACCTGCAGGACATTATACTAAGTGAAACACATCAGTCACAGAAAGGCAAATATTGCAAGATTCCACTCACATGAGATATCCGAAAGTCAAACTCATAGGAGCAGAAAGAAAATAGGATGGTAGTTGTTAGAGAAAGAGAGAGGGGGTAAACTGGAACTATTGTTCAACAAGTATAAACTTTTAGTTATACAATATAAGGATCTTCCAGAGATCTACTCTACAATGTTGTACCGCAGTTAACAATACTGTATTGTACATATAAAAATGTATTAAGTGGGTAAATTTCATGTTAATTTTCTTGCAACAAGAAAAAAAGTTACACAATTGAGTACAAACATGTCTAAATTTATGTCCACGGCTCCAAATTTTTTCTTCAATAAGGTTTGTAAGAAATATTATAAGTGTTAAGGAACTTTTCACAAGTTTCACAATTTGTAAATTTATAAATTTATAATTTATTTTCCAATATATTATTTTTGAGACATGCTACTTATCATAAGGTTTCCTATATGCAACCTAGCATTTAAGTACTTTACATATATTAAATAAAAAAACTATTATGGGGGATCCCTGGGTGGCGCAGCGGTTTGGCGCTTGCCTTTGGCCCAGGGCGCGATCCTGGAGACTTGGGATCGAATCCCACGTCGGGCTCCCGGTGCATGGAGCCTGCTTCTCCCTCTGCCTATGTCTCTGCCTCTCTCTCTCTCTCTCTCTGTGTGTGTGTGTGTGTGTGACTATCATAAATAAACAAAAATTTAAAAAAAGGTTTAAAAAAAACTATTATGAAGTAGATATTATAATGCCAGTAAGAAATATGGTAACTGATACACAGGTTAAGAAGTTTGCTCAAGGTTACAAAGCAAATATGTGGAAGATCCATAGTGTGTTTTCAACCTCTGTATTATTTAAGACAACACTATATTGTCTCAGCCATTATATGTTGGAATATAACTTTTATTGTAACTTCATCAAAAGTACCCTTCTCTTCATAACTATTCAAATTATTAGTGTATTCTGGTTATGTTTTTTTTTCCCCAGAAATTTAGAGCAACATACAGCTCAGGCTAAACAAATCCTGCAAAACTCATCTTCTGATAGTCATTATTCATTAAGGTATGGATACATGACAGAATTGAGAAAATGAGACATGAGAAAATACTTTGTGGGAACATCTGAAAAAAGCTTCCTCATATTTTGAGTTTCTAAAAGTAAAATTACATTGTTTCTTTTAGTAAGATTGCCATATTTAGCAAATAAAAATATAGGCTGACCACTTAAATTTGAATTTTTGATAAATAGCAAATAATTTTTCAAAGGGCATACTTACACTAAAAGAAACTGCTGTTTATCAAAAATTCAGATTTAACTGGGGATGCTATATTTCATTGGGCAATCTTATCCTTAGTTAATTATAGAAGAATGAAGACCTGAGAGCTCTGGGCAGACATGTTGTAATTCTAATAGAAAGTCAGTCTTCAGATGAAATGGTAGATAGTAAAAGAGAGAGATGGAAACAAGCAAGATAATGATGACATACTTTAGCTGTTGACACAAAACAACCCCCAAGTCTTCCTAATCTCATATTTTTCAGTAACATAGTCAATATATCCCATTGATGTTTCAGCTAGGATAAATTATTATGTGACTGAAAACAAATATACCTACTCTGATACACACACTAATGAACTACCATGTAATATTACTGATTTCATCAAGTTGTTGTTGTTCTCCTAAACATAGTTCAGCCATTTAAAGTTTACACACTCCATAGACAGAAAGAGAAGTGGCCTGGGGTCTACCAGACATATTATGACATATAATATATGCCTTTGCTTAATTTGGTTTCTAAAACCTGAAATTTTAAGTCAGAATTCCAAAGGGATAATAAAAATTATTTTGTAACATGCAAAGAACATCACAAATCAGTAGCAAAGCCAGCAATACTAACATAATAACTTGATGTTAGATTTGTGTATAATTTGTCACTGCTCATGAAAGATGGGGAATGCTGGTTGCTGTTATTGTTGTTCCCTACAAACACCTCTTGGGTGTATCTGTTTATGCTAGAGCCATTTTTCAAATGCTATCTTTATTATCAGCTCATTATCTCACTGAGGTGATGTTTCCACTGCAATACTGAAACAGCCCTGCATATACTGACCTACTTGGGTTTTGGACAGAATCACAAAACTAGGCACAATCCTCCACAGAAAAGGTGATAACCACTCTTAGAAGTGTAAAATGTGTCCCAATGAAAGAATTTTGGAGGTAATAGAGATGAATACTTAGTACTAAGTGGCATAAGGAAGAAAACTCAGTTGAATATTTCATTTATTCAAATAACCAGCTTTGTTTCAACATATTTACAAGCAGTCAGTATAGAAAAAGACTAGCAAATAAGTGTGGTAGATTATTCTTCTTTAAATGCAATTCTAGTTCTCTTTAACATTTATTTGCATGTCTTCTCTTTATCAGTCCACTTAATTTACTATATTTTCCCTATAGGAACGTCTATTAGTTGGCTTTTATCATGAACACTGCTCTAAAACTATAAAGACTGACAAGCTCCTTGATTTTTTATCCAAAAATCTATTCAAGTTCCTCAGGTTTTTTTTCTTTTCTTTCTTTTCTCTTTTCTCTTTTCTTTTTTCTTTCCTCTTTTCTTTTCTTTTCTTTCTTTCTTCTTTCTTTCTTTTAAGATTTTACTTATTTATTCATGAGAGAGAGAGAAAAGGAGGCAGGGACATAGGCAGAGGGAGAAGCGGGGTCCCTGCATGGAGCCCAATGTGGGACTCATTCCCTGGACCCCAGGATCAGGTCCTGAGCCAAAGGCAGACATTCAACCGCTGAGCCACCCAGGTATCCCTCCTAATTTTTCTTGAACTTAAAAATCAAATTTTGCTTTGAAACTTGTTATCTTTCAACATTGACCTATTCCTAGGTCATTTCCCCTCATCAGCTTCTCCTTCGTGAGAGTGAACATATATTTACTGGATGCTTGTATCTGGTTACTCTTTCAATTGTGAAAAATAACATATTTCTATAGACTTTCTTCACATAGAAATTAAAGAGCATTCTAATACATTTGTGGTAGATCTTTTTTCTTTTATAAGATTACATGATCAAGGGCAGCCCAGGTGGCTCAGTGGTTTAGCGAGGCTTTTGGCCCGGGGTGTGATCCTGGAGACCTGGGATCGAGTTCCGCATTGGGCTCCCTGCATGGAGCCTGCTTCTCCCTCTGCCTGTGCCTCTGCCTCTCTCTCTCTCTCTCTGCGTCTCTCATGATTAAGTAAATAAAATCTTTAAAAAAAAAGAGTACATGATCACTATTAAGGTACACTGAATTATCATATAGTCCGAGATTAAATACTTTAACATACTTGAGTTAGACAGGAACGGAGCTTTCCAATGGAAAAAAAAAAAAACGATAGTAAAACGCATTTAGCTTTGAACAGCAATACCTATGAGCATTTTTCATGAGTAAATAAATAATAAAATGTATCCACATACTAGATTTTTCCAAATACTCCTTCAAAAGAAGTTCATTTTTATCAAATACCTGAAGGTATGTGTGTGTATATGTATTCACATCCACACTCTTCACCTCCCCACATACATGCTATTTATTTGCCATATACACAAACATATATGGATATATGAATTCAAAAATATGAATATATAAATATTTATCATCAATTATTGGAAATCAGTTAAAGAATTATGAAAATTCTAGGAAAGATAGCAACTAAAACGATGAAAATGATGACATTTAAGGCTTGCCTAAAAACAAAGAAAAAACATAAAAATATGTATTTTTAAAATACATATATCAGAGAGGACATATTGTTTTGTGAGATCTCCTGCAGTGACATCTGTTTTGTTTTGTTTTTTCAGAAGAAAAATGATAAGCAGATTTAAATACATAAAGGCAATCCTGTGTCCTGAAGAGATTGATATTTGCTAGGAATATATCCCTTGCTACTCTTCATTTGAACATTCTAAATATTCCAGAAACAGACTTTTATGATGACAAATGACAACTAAAAAGAAATTAAAAAAAAGAAACAAAGAAATCAGACCAATATATGTATATCAAATAGGTTAAATAAAAAGGACAGATAAACTATAAATACATGTCAAAGAGAGAACACTACTTCAAAGATATTGCCACAAAGGAAGTGTGAGAGTGTATCACTGTGGATTAAAATAAATAAATAAAGAGACACAGAGAAAAAGTCTAGGGAAGCTGTGACAAAATAACAAAATGAAATGGAATAATTCAAGAAAAGATATTGAAGAAGAAATTAAAGCCATCATAGAAATGAAAACAAAATCAGAAGCAAAGTAAAAGAATAATAAAGTATTAAACATTAGAGATAAAATTACAAACTGACAAAGGGACATCAGTATGTTCATTATTGTTATCTTTGAAGGAGAGAATTGTACTAATTAAACCAAAAATGCAACCAGATAGGAAAAAAAAAACCTAGAAAACTTGAAAAAAAGTTGAAAAATGCACTCTTCCAAGAGGTGCAATTTTTACGAAAATTAAATATTCAAACATTTCATTTCAGCAATTCTTTTCTTGAAAACTATACCCTGGAAATAAAACATGCAGTTTTTTTCTTTTCCTTGTATTTTTTATTTTTCTAAAATAAACATCTATTTTTGATAAAGATAAAATGCTTTTGCGATTTGTAAGCTCTGTAGTCATGTTCTCCTTATCCCCACCTGGTATTGTTTAATTGCATTTTGTATTTTTCTTTTTCCCTTATCAGTTTGCTATGAGTTTACTGCCTTAATGATCTTTTAAAGAATAAACCATTGGCTTTGTTGAGTTAAAAAAATAAAAGTTGTTTTGGAAGACATAGTAACTTCCAACTCATTACGCATGTACGCTTAATCACAGACACACAGAGATTACCCAATTTTCTATGTATTATTAGTTATACTAATTTTGGCAAGGGATTTTTTTATTACTTACAAGTTCTCTTTACAAAGTAAAAGTTCTGACATTAAACATTAAACAGCTTCAACAAACTAAAATTAATTCTAAAAAAATTAATTCTAATACTCTGTTCTCACATTAAATGTTAAACAGTTTCAACAAACTAACAAAGTGAAATAAAATTAATTCTAAAAAATAAATATAATACTGTCAAGATACAAGTAAAAGCAAAAAAGAGAAAAACTTTAAAAAAAGAACTTAATATCAGTCATACTAGATTAATATCCCTTCCCCCTACTCTCTCTCTCTCTTTCTCTCTCTCTCTCTCTCTCTCTCTCTGTTTTCTGATATTAGAAGACTGCTAAATACAAGCTGCATCTTTGCAGAAAACTTCACAGTAATGGGATTCTGAGGTAAACCTGCTGGGATGAACAAGGCCCTTTTTTAAAGTGGAAATTGTGTTTGACTTCAGTTCACCTTTTCATTATTTTCTCTCTCTAGTTAGTTTTTAACAAATCTAATGAACTAACCTATAAACAAAGAGCATTTCTAAAGCATGGGTAATTAACATGGGTCATGGGTTAATCGCAAGAAATAAACATAATTTACATGTTTGCTTCTGAGTAAAGGAAGACATGGTTTTGAATTTGAAAGTCTTAACTTTATATTCTTCATTCATTCTTCATTGGTGATGCGGTGGTGCAGCTACATTTTGCTAAAGAAAAACAATGGCTCCTTTGACCTAAACACTGTTTTTATTCATGCTGTTGACAGACCAATTTCGGTGAGAAAAAATTATGGAAGGAATCAAGTATTTCCTTTTCATTGAAATTTGACCAGAGTCTAAAAATAACATAAACTACCTTCATACCTATAGGCACAACTAGCTCGCTATTGTAATCACAGTGTCTCATACATTATTAATATAGGGCTACTGAAAAAAAGTCAATTATTAATATTATTTTTCCAGTTTGAGATACAATTGATGTACATGACTATATAAGTTTAAGGTATACAGCAGAGTAGTTTGAGCTACATATATTGTGAAATTATTATCACAATAAATTTATTTCGCATCCAAATTCATCTGGATACAATAAAAAGAGAAATTGAAAAAGAAGAATTACTTTTCTCTTTGTGATGGAAACTCTTAGGATTTATTTTTATAACAACCTTCCTATATATCATATAGCAGTGTTAGCTATAGTCATCATGCTGCACATTATATCCCTGGCATTTATTTATCTTGTAACTAGAAGTTTGAACATTTTGACCACCTTCTCCCTTAATATTCTTATATAACAGAGATAGTTATTATTAAAAATGACTTGTTCAAGGTCATAAAGTACACAAGTACCTGTAGAGCAACTTAAACCATGATTTCCAAATTCCAAGTTATTTTTATATTTTCCACATATAAAGCTGCCACATTATTGATCTCTTCCATATCCTTTTAGATGGGTAGTTATATTAATATTACTGTTTATATAAAAATCTTCTAGTACTAAAATCTTAGGAATTAGAATTAAAATTATGAAGTCAATTTTTTCTCTAAATATAGAATTGTCTAATAAATAATGTAAAATAGCTCACTTAATTTACAAAATGTCTAATAGTGTGAGATTTAGATCATAGTATTATCATTTTAAATTGCTGATAATGGGATATCAAAGATAAAATTAAATGTCATCAGGTGTCTAGGATAGGATAGTTTGTCATTTTTGTAAATCATTAATTGATTTTCTATATCATTTAAAATCAAATCATCAGAATAATAAAAATGTTATTTTGAAATATCTTCCATTCATATTAAACTATATTTTAAGAGTCATTCTAAACCTTTTATAACATTGTGTTCTGCCATTCTAATTTTTTTAAATTTTATTTATTTATCGATAAGAGACACAGAGAGAGGCAGAGACAGAGGCAGAGGGGGGCCTGATGCAGGACTCGATCCCAGGACCCCAGGATCAAGCCCTGGGCTGATGGCAGATGCTCAACCATGAGCCACCCGGGCATCCCATGTTCTGCCATTCTAAACCTTATCTGATTATTACTGAATTTATTAGTCAACCTTCAAAAAATCTAACTTATTAGTAATAATTTTAGCAATAAATAATATATAGTTTGTCCACTTCTCTAGCATTCTGATACATTGTGCTGGAATATGATATGTGAATTTATGATAATAAATATTAATGAATAAAAATTCAATGATTAAATAATTTTTTGAACATTTATTTCCTAATAATTAGGTTAATTTTTGGTAGTTACCATTATTTCTCTTTCATATTATATTTTTTAGTAGTGATAGTACTGTCTAACTCACTATGTATCATTATAACTAAATTCCTGGATAGATATATCTAAAACTATATATGCGATTTTTGGCACTTTTTATTTACAGTTATATTTATAAATAATCCTTTACATTTTGTAAAGAAAATGCTAACACTTAACAAATAAAATGTTTTTGTATTAGCCATTGTGAATACACAATTTCACATAATGTTTTGAAATAAAAATATTTTCAATTAGGAATGAATGTCACTTATGCATTGTTTTATACAGGTTTTAACCTACTGTTTTAGTTTAGTTTTAGTATTGGTATTTTACTGAAAAATATTTGATAGTCTCCCTCTGTCAAAGTTTGTTATAAAAATATTCATATTTGGTTGCTTTCCCATTTCCTATTTTCCCAAAACCCTAGCAGACAAAAATAAATTCTATACATGTACATATTTTTATAGATTACAGAAAAAATATAAAGCATTAAAATCCACATTTTATAAGATATAAATAGAAATCATTATGATACAGTAATATAGGAAAAAAGTCCTTATTCCAACCATTCATTAGAATGTCTACCCTTTTTAAAATAGAATGAAATCAAATCAGAGAATTTTTATAGTTTTGCATCTTCAAAGAGCATTTATTTTATTTTATTTTTTTAAATTTTTAAAAGCTTTTATTTACTTATTCATGATAGACACACAGAGAGAGAAAGAGATGCAGAAGGAGAAGCAGGCTCCATGCAGGGAGCCTGATGCAGGACTCGATCCCAGGTCTCCAGGATCACGCCCTGGGCTGAAGGCAGGCGTCAAACCACTAAGCCACCCAGGCTGCCCTTCAAAGAGCATTTAATATATACCTATGTTCACGTGAAATTTATCAAATGAAGAGTGTTGGTCTTTTACTTCTAAATGTTCACAGTCTAAGACAGTGACAAGTATAAGAAATCAGAAGCATCCAGTCTTTTCAATATTAATTTTTATTTTACTATTATTTAAATTATATTCAATTTCAACATTAATTAGATACTATGCCCATTGTGTACACTGACAAATGTATTGTCCTTTTCCAACAACTTTCTCCTTTCCTACACTGGATTTCCCAAGTTCTCCTACAGATAGGATGACCACAGATAGTTCAGACCAATGCTCAGCAAATAAAAATCTGCTGGTGTTGATTCTGCCTTTCTTTTTTCTCACACTCTAAAATGGAGACGTAAGATGTGGAGATATCTGACAGCAGTCTAGTGGACATGGTGGCATGAACAAGGAAAAAATCCAAACACACCAATGAAGAAGAGTAGAACTCTCAAAGCATTTGGTTATCTGAATTTTTGAGTTACAATATCTCAATCTCATGTTTAAGTCATCATCCTAGAGCTTTCCAATAGTTGTAATAGAACACAAATACTGTGTTATTATATAATCTATGCATAAGATATGATGTATATGTGTCTGTATGTATATCCTTATATACACTGATACTTTAGAGTTTACCTAAAAAAGTTGCTTCCTATATTTGGAAAAAAAAAATGAAATTTACATGTATGAACCAAAAGATACCCGGTATAAGCAGAGCCTTTGCTATAAATGCCAGCTAAATCACCATTCCATTCTCTTATTACCATTTAATTTATCAGAGGTGCACATAAACTGGTATTGGCTGGAACTATGCATATGAAGATAAACTAATGCAAATTTTGTTTTAATAATAATTATTATTATGTTGCTAGCATATTTATATGCCCTTATACCCCAAATAATGTGCTTAATGTTTTGCATGCATTATTCTAAATAATCTGTCCAATAAATAGAACGTAAATATACTCTTTTCATTTTCAAAATGTTTTTTTTCAGCCTCAAATAACTGAAATAACTTGACCAAATAAATGGCAGTTATATTATTAGAAGTAATTTTCATTGATTCCCATTTTATTTAATTCAATTTCATTATGCTGCACCCTTTTCCTAAGATGACATGCTTCTATCAAGTTTACAAGGACTAGGAAATACGGTATGTCTTTTCCTTCAAATTACTCTCTACTTATTTACATTTCATTCCACCATTCCACCTTGTTGTCTAGGAGATAGTCTTCAGTAACCATAAATTCTCAGTCATTCTAGTCAATATCATAAATGAAAGTTGAAATAATTTTTTTAGAGGATGAAGAAGGTAAAGGAGGAAGAGGAGCCATATAGATTAGAAATTTCAAGATCTAAAATCTGTTCCTGCCTTTTCACTACACAGTTGTGTGGCTGTGGCAAGTGATTTAATTATTTTGAAACTGAGTTTCAGCACATTTAAAAACCAGTATTATGTAGTTCACATATGAAATCTAACACTTATATTTCATATAGATGTATTTGACAAATATCAGAATGTGTAAATATACATTATTTTGCCCTTCCAAATAACTCCCTTTGTTAAAAAAATCTATACTAATTAAAATTGTGAACTGCAGACCACCCAGAACAAAAGCAATTAAAGTTTTACTCTCAGAAATTCAAAATTGTGGAGTATTGTGGAAATAGAGAAGATGACACTAAGTAATCAGAAGCCTAAAAAGACAGTCTATTCATTACCATGATGTAGGTTTCAGGACTTTCTTAATTTCTTTTCCTCCTAGAAACCTGAATACTCAAGATTCTTAGGGTTCTCCTTTTTTGACAAAAAAAAAAAGTGAAATGAAGTTTTATTATCTTGATTTTAAGTAATGGCACACAAATATTATCAGTGGACATAGTAATAAGAAATCCTGGGAGCTGAGTACAAATGCGGAGTTCTCACTTTTTAGCTTTTATTCACTAAATGCAGCAGCCTCAAGAATAAATGTTCCCCACCCTGATTATCGTTCAACATCTAGACAGATGGCCTTCCTAATACAAGTACTTTCTCTTCCAAAGTCATAACTGACCTGGGATTCCATTTAAATGCTACCTTTAGTGCCCTCCTGGACATAGTCTAGGGATGTTTTAATGTATAAATGCCTAATGCCATTTTTAACATATAATAAATGAACCAGCTTAGCTACAGTGAAAAAGATGAATGAAGTAACAAAAGAAAATTTAAAGAAAAGAAAACCACTATGGTTTAGAGGGCTTCTCTCACACAAATTAAAAGGCTCTGTGAAGATGAGAAAATGTCTATAACTATAATGGAAGAGAAATGGGAAAATCATCAGTTGTGCTGCTAAGGTTTCTAAGAATTAAATAGATATTTAGATAATAAATAAAAAGATGGATGAAAAGATGCTAAAGACAGAACAAAAACTGTAGAAATGTAAAAGTAATTCATACATGGACAATGCATTTTATTTCCTCTCAAGTGACTTAAAAGTTCTCCAGGAGAATAAAATGGACTGTATTAAGAAACAGCCTAAAGATAAGAAGAAGACTATAAAATGAGTCAGAAACAATCCTGAGAAAATCATAGAATAATTAGTTACATTAGGTTATTTATGTGTCAACCATTTCTTAGAACACTGTGTGATCATCACAGCAGCAGGACTAGGGGTAGACAAGAAAGAAAGAAATGTATGCTTATACATGAATATTTTTTCACCAAACCTTGCTATTTTTACACACACACACACACCCGCCACCACACCAGAAAACAAGAAAGAAAAGAATGCTAGCTAGGGGCACAGTTATATGAACATATTTTCATTAAAAATGTACAGAAAGAGAGAAATAAGGTATACTTAATACACTACTACCACTACTAAATATTGATGCTTAAATAATTTTGCATCCACCAGGTAAGACTCGAGACAAGATCTTAGCACTGGCAATGATAAAGGAGTTGAATTGAAGGGTTCAGATCTATTTCTGGTAGACAGCAACCAATGAGGGAAGGGACCACATAAAAAGTTTGTAGGGCAGAGCTAATTAAGGCAGAGCTGATTAAGATGAATATTTTGTTTTGGGGTGAAGGTATGTTAAGATCCAAATGGCATTAAATTGCAAGCCTAATAAAAATGCGATGGAAATGACTAGGGAAGTCATGCTCGTTCATTGCCAGCCAAATTCCTCCCAAACAGGGGTAGTCTGTGGAGAATAACCTGCCTAAAGACCAGGCAATCTGGAACAGAATAAATGGATGACTGGTGTAACCTCCTTCCTTTACTTCTTTGTTGTTAGCACCTATTTTTAAGTCTTTCATCCCCCTTTTTTTTTTTAAATTGCCTTGTGATGGGGACGCCTGGGTGGCTCAGTGGTTAATCATCTGTCTTTGGCCCAGGGTGTGATCCTGGAGTCCTATGATCGAGTCCCACATCAGGCTCCCTGCATGGAGCCTGCTTCTCTGCTTATGTCTCTGCCTCTCTGTGTGTCTCTCATGAATACATAAATAAAATCTTTAAAAAATTGTCGTGATGAATACTAAATTTGTCTCAATAAACAGTTGATATAATGTATTTAACAGCTGAACAGGAAGACACTTTTCAACAAATACAAAAGTATGTCTACATGAATCTATTTGGTTCAGCATATATTCCTTTCCAAGTACTACTGTTCACTAAATAATATGTGTTTTGAAGTAAATCTAATGATTTTGCCTTTACATCCTCATTTTCTCAAGCTACAATATCCAAAAAGGAAAAGGATTCTGGAAAGAGTTGTCTATTCATTCCACATGAAAGCTAGAACAATTTCATTCTGATAATATTCCTCTTTAAGATCAAATCCCAGATGGCAGCCCAGGTGGCTCAGTGGTTTGGTGCCGCCTTCAGCTCAGGGCCTGATCCTGGAGACCCGGGATCGAGTCCCAGGTCGGGCTTCCTGCATGGAGCCTGCTTCTCCCTCTGTTTCTCTGCCTCTCTCCCTCTGCCTCTCTCCCCCTCTCTCCCTCTCTGTTTCTCTCATGAATAAATAAATAAATTAGTTTTAAAAAATAAAGAAAATCCCATAAACTCCCCATTAGCTGCACTGAACTACGATTCTCAGTTTTTTTATTGAGTTTTGAGAGCACGTCTTTGAAGAGGTAGAGATATGTGCAGTGTCCTGTACCTTTTTTCCTTCTGTATAGAATAAATCAACCTTTATTTTTTTATTCCTAAATTTATTTTTTATTGGTGTTCAATTTGCCAACATATAGAATAACACCCAGTGCTCATCCCATCAAGTGCCCACCTCAGTGCCCATCACCCAGTCACCCCCACCCCCCGCCCACCTCCCCTTCCACCACCCCTGGTTCATTTCCCAGAGTTAGGAGTCTTTCATGTTCTGTCTCCCTTTCTGATATTTCCCACTCATTTTTTCTCCTTTCCCCTTTATTCCCTTTCACTATTTTTTATATTCCCCAAATGAATGAGACCATATAATGTTTGTCCTTCTCCGATTGACTTATTTCACTCAGCATAATACCCTCCAGTTCCATCCACGTTGAAGCAAATGGCGGGTATTTGTCATTTCTAATGGCTGAGGAATATTCCACTGTATACATAGACCACAGCTTCTTTATCCATTCATCTTTCGTTGGACACCGAGGCTCCTTCCACAGTTTGGCTATTGTGGACGTTGCTGCTATAAATATCAGGGTGCAGGTGTCCCGGTGTTTCATTGCATCTGCATCTTTGGGGTAAATCCCCAGCAGTGCAATTGCTGGGTCATAGGGCAGGTCTGTTTTTAACTCTTTGAGGAACCTCCACACAGTTTTCCAGTGACTGCACCAGTTCACATTCCCACCCACAGTGCAGGAGGGTTCCCCTTTCTCCACATCCTCTCCAACATTTGTTGTTTCCTGTCTTGTTAATTTTCCCTATTCTCACTGGTGTGAGTTGGTATCTCATTGTGGTTTTGATTTGTATTTCCCTGATGGCAAGTGATGCAGAGCATTTTCTCATGTGTGTGTTGGCCATGTCTATGTCTTCCTCTGTGAGATTTCTCTTCATGTCTTTTGCCCATTTCATGATTGGATTGTCTGTTTCTTTGCTTTTCTTTATCTGATACGTCATTTGCAAATATCTTCCCCCATTCTGTAGGTTGTCTTTGAGTTTTGTTGACGGTATCTTTTGCTTTGCAAAAGCTTCTTACCTTGATGAAGTCCCAATAGTTCATTTTTGCTTTTGTTTCTCTTGCCTTCATGGATGAATCTTGTAAGAAGTTTCTGTGGCCAAGTTCAAAAAGGATGTTGCCTGTGTTCTCCTCTAAATCAACCTTTAAAATTAATTATAGGCACCTGGGTGGCTCAGTCAGTTAAGCATCTGCCTTTGACTCAGTTCATGATCTCAGGACCCTGTGATCCAGCCTGTGCTGGGCTCCCTGCTCAGTGGAGAGTCTGCTTCTCTCTTTCCCTATGCCTACTGCCCCTGCCCCCCATGATCTCTCTCCCTCTCTCAAATAAATAAATAAAACCTTTTAAAATATTAATTATCATAGATATTTCATTAACTATAGTACACCACTCTGAGCAATTTTCCATGAGGAGCTATTAAGAGTTCTCTTATTTCTTATACCCTTGGAGAAATATGCTTAATATGTTGTACGATCTAACTGATTTTCATCCAAAACATTAATTTCAAAAATATGAAGCATGTAACACATATTAAAGAAACTAACACATGCTTATCTAAGCAGCACTTTTGAAAATGATAAAATATTAGACCTTAGGTGTTTTTTTTTTGTTGACTCAGAAAAATATGCAGTAATTGGAATTATAAGAGTACAAGTCAAGGAAGTGAGGGAAGGTAAAAATATCACAAGGTTCACATTTTTGTGTAAATATAATTTAATCTTAATTATGAACAGCAGTTTGTAATTCTAGTATGTATTTTTTTTACATAATACTAAGCAGTAGAAAGATTAAAATCGTGATTTGGTTTATAGTTGCTTATTGCTTTTAAAAATCACAATTAAGCACTTTGCTTAATTTGCTACAATAACTTAATGAGGTCTTCCTAATGGTACATGCAAACTAAAGAAAGCATTTGCCAATGATATACAGCTGGGAGTGACAAGGCTTCAATTCAAAGGAAATGAAAAAAGGGAAAGGCTAGTCACACCTTTAAACTATATTACTATAACAACTGTTCTAAAAGCACATTATGATTATGCAGGTAATCTATCCTAATTCTCACTATATATAAATATATATTTAAATTAAATTAGAGGTAACATCTATTCTTCTCAAACTATTCCAAAAAATGGAAAAGGATGGAAAAATTCCGTATTCATTCTATGAGGCTAGCATACCAAGCCCAGATAAAGACTCTACTAAAAAAGAAATATATAGGCCAATATCCCTAATGAGCATAGAAATATATAGGCCAATATCCCTAATGAGCATAGATGCAAACGTTCTCAATAAAATACTGCCAAGCCAAATCCAACAGAACATTAAAATAATCATTCACCATGATCAAGTGAGATTTCTTCCTGTGATGCAAGGGTGGTTCAATATTTGCAGATCAATCAATGTGATACATCACATTAATAAGAGAAAGGATAGGAACCACATGATCCTTCAACAGATACAGGAAAAGCATTTGACAAAGTACTGCAACCATTCATGATAAAAACCCTCAACAAAGTAGGGTTGGAGGAAACATGCCACAATCTTATAAGGGCCATATATCAAAAGCCCACAGCTAATTTCATCCTCATGGGGGAAAAATTGAGAGCTTTTCTTTGATAGCCAGGAATAAGATATGGGTGTCCACTCTCATCATTGTTATTTAATATAGTATTGAAAGTCCTAATCTCAGCAATCAGAAAACAACAACAAAAAAGCATCCAAATTGGCTAGGAAGAAGTCAAACTTACACTATTCACAAATGACATGATACCCTTATAGAAAACCCAAAAGACTCCACCCAAAAAACTGTTAGAAGTGATACGCGAATTCAGTAAAGTTGTAGATTACAAAATCAACATACAGAAATCTGTTACATGTCTATACAGCAATAATGAAGCCACAGAAGGAGAAATGAATGAATCAACCCCAGGGGTGCCTGGGTGGCTCACTCGATTAAGTAGCTGGCTATTGATTTCAGCTCAAGTCATGATTTCAGGGTTCTGGGATCAAGCTCCGCATCAGGCTCTGCACTCAGCATGAATCTGCTTGAGATCTCTCTCTCCCTCGACCTCTGCCCCTCACCCCGTCTCAGGTGCAGATATGCACTCTCTCTCTTATTAAGAGAAATAAATCTTAAAGGAAAAAAAAAGAATCCCATTCATAATTGTACCAAAACCAATAAGATACCTAGGAATAAACCTAACCAAAGAGGTAAAATAACTATATTCTGAAAACTATAAAATGCTGATGAAAGAAATGAAAAAACACATAAATAAATGGAAAAACATTCCATGCTCATTGATTGGAAGAATAAATATCGTTAAAATGTCTACACCATCCAAAGCAATCTACACATTTAGTGCAATCCCTATCAAAATACCACCCGCATTGATCACAGAGCTATATGGTTTGCTATATTAAAAGTCTTCCCAATTAATTCTGTACTAAGCTCTGAGGAACACCTTTGCATTCTCTAGGAAGCTATTCTTGTGACAGTTCCACCAATCCAACAAAATAATGAGGATTCTGAAAATTCATCAATGCTTCTCAATGTATCTTCTGTCTTGCATTCTTTTAAATTCTGCATTTTATTTACTTAAGAAAATGAATCTATCACATCACTATGAAAGTTCCTTCTAATTATCCAACCTGATCCTTTTTGACCAGAGAGAACACCCAAATAACCATTTTTCTATGCAAAAGGGAAAATCCACAATTCATTCCCTTGTTAAATATCATTCTCATCAGGGCTTGCTTGGAGCTTGGGGCAAAAATTGCTGTCTTTAAACGCCAGTATCCATTATCATGATACAGTCAGAGATGTGCCAGAAGAAATTTGATAAAGTTCTTCTCAGAGTGGAAAAAGGACAATGTGTTTTGCCCAAGAATATGGACTGCCTACAGAGTCAAGTGCATTAACTCATCATATAATAAAGCACTCTACCAGCCATCCTGTGAAGATAAAAAGACCTATGAAATTTGTCCTTCCCCAAAATAATTAAAAAATAGTAATTTAAATTGCTTATTAATGCTTAAACTTCTAAATGTGGTTCAATGAAATCTTAATTATTCATTTTAAAGATAGATCATTATAGTGCAGAATCTGTCCTGTTTAATCCTATGTGTAACTATCTCTGGGAAATCTTGGATCTTTCCAGGCTATGTTGGCACCCTCCTGTATTTTTTTTTCTGCACTTCACTTCAACTGCTAAAATATTGTTTACTGCTCAGGTTTTTCTTAATTACCTGGCCACTTTTTGCTAGACTCTAGACTAAACATACATTCAAAACAAGAATCCTATCCTCTCTTTATTTTTAGACTCATGCAGAGTGCCTGGCACATACAGATCCTACAGATTGTTTCTTTTCACTACAAATTCATGAATATTTCTTTATATACAGGGTAGTGCCTGGCACATAGCAGTAATTTAGTTAAATATCACCGACTGATAAAGATTGTAAGGCACGTGTAAGAATATGCAGTGTGTTAACCACTATATAATCCACACTGCTTCCATCCTCGTCCAAGTATTACCATTTCTCACCTGTATTTTTGCAGTGAACTCATCTCCTATCACTGCCTTTACTCCCATTGCATTCTTCCTTCCACCTCAACCTTGTCATATACTTTACTGTCTTTGTGCACTCTCATCCAGAAACTCTCTTCTCCAAAATAGCAATAAAAATGGTCAAGTTTACTGAACACGTATGAAGGACCAGACAGTATTCCAAATGTTATGCATGCATTGACTCATTTAATCTTCACAAAAAAATCACAGGAATGTGTGTGTGTGTGTGTGTACTGTGTGTGTGTATATATATAATGTATATTTACATATATTTATACATAAAATATAAATATGCATATACTTAACTACACTTATTTTTAAGATTTTATTTATTTATTTGACACAGAGAGAGTGAGCATGAGCACGAGCATAGGTTGGAGCAGAGGGCGAGGGAGAAGCAGATTCCCCGCTGAGCAGTGAGCCCAATGTGCAGCTCAATCCCAGGATCACAGGATCATGACCCATGGCGAAGGCTGAAGCTTAACCAATTGAGCCACCCAGGCACCCAGGAATATAGTATTATAAACCCATTTTTTCAAATAGGGGAAGTAAAATGTAGAATGGTTATTGTACAAGCTCACATACTAATATCTGTATTTATCTGAGTAGGTGAAATGGTGTATCAAAATATCAATGGTTGAAAGTAACAAAAAATTATTTATTGCTTAATTGTGTT
The DNA here is from genome assembly GCF_905146905.1 of Nyctereutes procyonoides. Taxonomy (NCBI): domain Eukaryota; kingdom Metazoa; phylum Chordata; class Mammalia; order Carnivora; family Canidae; genus Nyctereutes; species Nyctereutes procyonoides. Next base: position 60,146,429 of record NW_026575142.1, on the reverse strand, counting down.
TCTACTCAAGTACATAAAAGAATTGTGTACAATCAGAAACCTGTGATTCTTCCATCTTATGATTCCAGCTGCCTGTAAGTAATCAGAACTTCTTGAGTCAGCCAGAAGATGGAGAAAGACATAGGAATAATAGATTTTTCCAGAAATTTTCAAGAACAAGACCTGGTGATGATGTACATCACTACTGCCTATATTCCACTGGCCAAAATTTAGCATATAACTTCTCTACCGTAAAGGGATATGTCAGAATAAAATCTGGCTGTGTGCCACATCATAGACCACTCTCTACTTTCCATTCTTTATTCAGTTGTTACCTTTTCAGAAATGACCTTTATTAACACTGCACTTAATATAACCACAATCTATCCTCACCATTTACTCTCTTCCCTGTTTTATTCATAGCACTTATCACTAAATGAAATTTTACTTTTTATTATCTCTTGCTGCATATGTTAATGTGCACCTGCACATATTTGTGTGTATGTGTGTGTGTGTGTGTGTGTGTGTGTAAGAACTGGAATAAGGCAATAAATATAAAACCATTTGTTGAATTCATGAATAAATGGGGCCAAAGGTCATAAAATGATCCAGCCATCCATATCTTCTGAACCAAGACCAAAACTAGTTTCCCCCAAAATTTTCTTCTAGCTCTGTCCTCTTTACTATCCTGATGTTTCACCTGAAACTGACTGAAATTATTATATAGATCACACCCATTCTGGATAAAATGAACATGCAGCCCTAAAATGAGGTAGTGAATAGTACTGAAAATAACACTTCAAGAAAAGTATTATTTTTAAAAAATTATTTATTTATTCATGAGAGACACAGAGAGAGAGGCAGAGACACAGGCAGAGGGAGAAGCAGGCTCCCTATAGGGAGCCCAACGTCGGACTCAATCCTGGGTCTCCAGGATCAGGCCCTGGGCCGAAGGCGGCGCTAAACCACTGGGCCACTCGGGCTTCCCTCAAAAAAATTATTTTAAAATATTTATATTTTTACTTCCTTACCTCTGCACTTCACGGATTCAAGTAAAAAGAAATACATTGAATATAAAGACAATCTGATTTAGTAAAGCTAAACAATCTGAGTATCCTAATACTATAATTTAGGCAAATGTAACCTCCATTTTTTTCTAATTTCTTTATTTCACAGTTAATTTGTGGTGAATTATCTGATTTCTATGACTGTATCCAACTCTGCAGGACACTGAGAAGACTGTATATTTATAAAAGAGAACAAATTCTTCCTATGGAACTGGCTGAGACTATGGCATGTATAGGACAACCAGCTTTGATGCTCTGTTAGATAGACTGCTAGGCACATAGGATAATTAAAATTTTGGAGAAAATAGAGAGCTAAAACCTATAAAATTTAAATGTGTGATTTTCATCAACAATACATAGTCTTTCACACTATATTCACGTAGGTGACTTCCCAAATCTAGGTAGTTCTATACCCTATTGCAATGGCATTAGATAGCTAAAAAATACAATACTGGAGGAATTCATTAAATGTTAGATCACTCCTCTCTCCCCGGAGTGTCTGGTACAAACGCTGCTAATCTGGATGACAGAGACTTTGGGAGAATTTCTTATCTCCCGGGTTCCTTGATTATTGTCTCTTCTGATTGCTGTTCCACTATTCCTTCTTCAGGAACTCCTACTAGACCTTACTGAAGTTTTCTACTCTATATTTCATCTTTCAACTTTGCTTTCCTGTTTTCTGTATCTTTATGTGCCGTATTCTAGGTAATTTGCAATAATATATTAATTTCTTTTGAGTTGCCTCTAATTTAAAAAAATTAAAATCATACCTACTATTTTATTTTGGGATTTCCTATTTGTTTATAACAAGTTTAGTACTCTTTTACTGCACAATGGATCATATCCCATGCATACTGAATGTTTTAAGTATGCTCAGATAGGAATCGATTTCTGGTTGTTCAATTACGTGCTATTTATTTTTATTATGTGCTATTTTAAAAGTGTAATTTGATGATGTCTTTAAATTGCTGATTCTCCTTCATGACTATTTATCATTACATTTCATCTTCAAAGAATATGTTTCCGTGTGTGTGTGTGTGTGTGTGTGTGTGCGTGTGTGTGCACGCATGCGTGTACAGCATATAAATACTGTCAATTCCTGACATTCCTATTTGGGAATTTTTTCTATTTTTCAGTTTAGGGTTGCTAGACAATATGGGTAGTGAAGATAAGGAATGTGAGTCAATGTCTGCCTCATACATTGGGGTACTTTTTATGAGATACCTTTTCCTCCTTTTCCTATAGCCATTTTCTTCACTCCAGCCCAGGCTTGTATTTGGAGTTGATCTAGAGTCAATTTTACAAAATGATTGTGCATCCTAAATTTATGCAGAGGATTCTTTTCTGAGTCATCTTTATGAACAAGCCTGAAGCCTCAGCTTATTCGAGAAGCTAAATCTGATTCCTTATTAATAGTCCCTTCTTTCAAGCCCCCTCATTTCTGAATTCAGTTTATGCTCACCTCACAGTTTTGTGTTTTCTCTTTGTACCTGGCATCTAGTGATTTTTTTCCTACCTTTGAGACAAGTTATGTATTTAGATATGAATTTCATTTTGTTACACACTTTCTTATGTGTTTTGCAGGAGACAGGATTTTCTCTAACACTTTAGCTTCTGGTCAAGCTTTTTAAAGAATAAAATCTATTCCCTTTAGGTTGCCTCATAATCTCCACAACTGACCCTTTTGCCACTCTATTCCATTCTATTACACTGTGCTCACCAGAATGAATTTTGTTCCAAATAGATGAGTATCCTCAATTTATCTTTGCTTATGATGTCTCCTAAAGGAGGAATTTTATCACTCAATGATTATTTATTTTTACTTCATTCTCTTTGCAGCCTACTTCTGAATATTTCAGGCCACTATATACACTTTTTAAATTTTATTATATATATTTTATATAAATGTGAATTATATCATATACTACATTATAATTAATTATTATGAGTATATAGTTAATATGATATGATGATAACCATATCAGAGAAAGACATAGTGATGGAACATTATTCTGAATTTGTTATTATTACATAAGGAAACCCTTGGTAAAATCCTTTGTTTGTTTATGTTTACAATTTCTCTTAAGATGCCTCCAATTAAGAGACCCAGAAAGAGATGAGGGAAAAATCTTATAATTTTCACTTTTCAAAATAAATATTAAAGAATATCTTAAGGTTGTGAGCAACCTCATTGGTTTCTATGGAGAAAAATGATTTACAGAGTCAATAAAAAAATAACTATAAACCCTTTTATAGATCCCCTGTTCCTCCTTGCAGGAAATTTCAACAACTTTCAACTTTCCTTCAAGACAATATGTTTCAAAAATAATCACTGTGTGCACATATTTCTGTTTTTCTCCCTTGTTATCAACACTTGAAAGAAAGTGAATACCATAGATTGTTTCCCAAAATAGTTTCAAGAGTGTATTGTCCACACAACCTTTATATCACTATTGTTTAAAAAAGCAATGATGCCACAAACAAAAGACAGGATTTGATTGTGTAAGCCAGCACTGAGTACAAAGGCTTACTAATCTTCTTTCAAATAATCATGTTTTAAACTCAATATAATGCTTTCATAACATGAAATCATTTTAAGAGTTTTTTGTTAACATTAATTTTTATAGATAATTTTTTTCATTTGATAACCATGATCACAGAAACCCTCTGCTCTGACGCACTTGTGAGTTGCTATTTTGTGGACATAGATTATACTATTATTAATATCTGCTAACTTCTTTTAATTTACAATTCAGGGAGTGTTGCAGCTGTTTTGTCACTTGGCTCTGCACAGAATCCACCAAAAAGATATATAAAGCTTCCATTCAGAGTTATGATATCCTGTACACCAGTTTTAAAAAGGCTAAAATTCCAGAGTGTGAAGCCTAACTGATTTTCTCCAGCACATTAATCAAAGCACCTTTGACAACTAGAATTATGTTGTTATCATGTGAGACACTCAAATTCTCCTTAATTCCCAGGTGGCATTTATTTCACTATTCTGAAGAAGCAACAGTTGAATGAAATCTTAGTTAAAATATCAAAGGAAATAAAAATGCTAAAATATTTCTGATCAGTCATACATTAAATAACAACTTGACTTTCAAAACTAAACACTAGGGATCCCTGAGCTAAGGTGGCTCAGTGGTTTAGCGCCTGCCTTTAGCCCAGGGCATGATCCTGGAGTGCCAGGATCAAGTCCCACATCAGGCTCTCTGTATATTTTGTGTCTGTCATGAATAAATAAATAAAATCTTTAAAAAGAAAAGAAAAACAACAAACACTAATGCTGCATATCCTATCTATCACCTCTTGCAAGAATAAAATAATGCTTTATGCTCTTTACTGTAAGTATTAAAATTATGTGTATATTTGTATAAAGTTAAGTTTTGTTTATTTTTATAATGTTATGATGTTTGTAATCCCCAATAAATAAAAAGCATATACCAAAACTTTGGTCATTATCAAATATGAAAGCACTCATTTCTTCTTAATTAAAGTAATTAAAAATTGAAAGAAATTATGGACTCAAACACACAAAAGAAGCACATTGTAAAAGTAACAGTGTATCAGACCACAGAAAGTTTAGGGAACTAAAGAAGACTGCAAGACTGAACTTTAGTATTTCATGTTTAAGGTGAAAATAAGAAAGTTTAGATATTTTGAGCTATATTTATTGAACCTGACCTATGTTATGAACTGAGTCCTACCTAGGATACCAGATTGTGATCCTTTGCCACTAATGCACTAACTTTGGATCACAACTTGCTGAATCCTAAAATCTGGAAATCTGGAGATCTGTCTGCATTTTTATTTTACTTACATTTTCTTATTGCTGCTATAATACCAGATCTAAACCTTTGAGAATTCCAGGACAATAGAAGGTGGATGTAAGGGAATAGAAGTAGTTAAATTCAAACAATATTAGGAGGGAAAATAAAAGAATCCAAATGCTATTTGACATTTGTCAGGTAGTAATAATCATTATCATAATAATCCTAAATAGCACTGAAAGAAAAATTATTGCTTATCTGATTAAAGTCAAATGCTGTATCACATCTAGAAGTTGGGCTATAATTGCTGGATGTAGACAAGATGTCTGCACAACAATCTCTAGGTAGCATAATCATGTTAGTGAAAGTTTTAAAGAAATGTGATCAGAATTAAACAATATCATTTTATTAAGCTCATGTTTCGCCTCTCTGCTCCTTATTTCATGCATATTAGCAAAAGAGTTATAGCAAAGGATAAAATGTCTAACGTATAGATACCCTAAATCACAATCCTGAATAAACTAGAAACATTCAGTGCTTCATCATCCATAATAAAATTTCCAGGCATTCACATAATATCATTATATTGTTGCCCAATTCTAAATAATTATTATGCAATTTAAGATTTGATACTGGAAACTAGGGATGCCTGGGTGGCTAAGCGGTTGTCTGCCTTTGGCTCAGGGTGTGATCCTGGAATCCCAGGACTGACTCCTCCATCAGGCTCCCTGCATGGAACCTCCCTCTGCCTGTGTCTCTGCCTCTCTCTCTGTCTCTCATGAATAAATAAATAAAATATTTAAAAAATACTGGAAAATAAATTCTTTTTTCCCCCACAAATTTATCAATCCCTAACTTCTAAAGACATATTTAACCCATTAATTCTGATTATTTTCTAAGATACCATAACTTATGAATGGAATTTTTACATTTTATTTTAAATTTCCTAATTTTACCTAGGGAAAAACTAAATTATGCAAACAAATTTGTATCTAAGTGACCTCTTTGTGGTAGTGAGACCAGTATAATCACAGTTAAGGAAAATTCCTCATTTTCTATATAGTGCTAATATTCTTCTACATTACAAAATTGAATTTAATGAAGTAGTGTACATTCCGAATCACTGTGTTATTGCTGTGTATTTTGTATAGATAGATATTTTCTTTTGTAAGGTAAATTATATTTTACTCAGATTTTAATTATTTTGTTGCAAAATCATTTTCAGCTTATTTTAATTATACCATCCAGAAAAATACTATAAACATTTCTAACTCCTTTCTCCCTCTCTACCTGTCCCTCAAAACGTGAAACTAAGAAAAAGCAACAGCTACCATCACAGTTAATGTTCAAATATTGAACTTTTTCTCTATGAGACTACAAACATGGTATCTACACACTTAGCCATTTATAAAAAACACTGAACTTGAGATACTAGCCACTCCTATAGAGTAAGAAAAATAAAATAATAAACTCAAAAAGGAAGTATCTGTAATTATTAACTAATTGTTGTAATAAGTCATAAGGAATATAAAAGGTTACTATAGAATAAGCCAATTTAGCAAGTTCACAGAATACAAGTTTAATAAACAAAAATTGATAACACTTTTAAATTCTAGCAATGAGCCATTATAGATTAATAGCATCCAAAATACAAGAAATAGGGACAGCTCAGTGGTTGAGCATCTGCCTTTGGCTGAGGGTGTGATCCTGGAGTCTTAGGATCAAGCCGACATTGGGCTTCCTGCATGGAGCATTGCTTCTCCCTCCGCCTATGTCTCTGTCTCTCTGTGTGTGTGTCTCTCATGAATAAATAAAATCTTTAAAAAAATACAAGATATTTATAACAATTCCAAAAATAATATGTGCATTTTAGAAGCAAATATGAAAATAAATATAAATAACTATAACTGATAGTTTAGGCTTCTTTAAAATTAAAGTCCTCTGCTCATTAAAAAATATTGTAAATATATATAGATATTTTATAATTTATGATTTTTATGTTCTCCCTTAGAAATCTTTGCGTATCCTAAAATCACATAGATGCCTGATATCAGGTTGAGAAAATCTCTTTACATTCCTACTTTGTTGAGAGTTTTACTGCAAATGAATGTTAAACATTGTTAAAAGCTCTGTCAGTAGGAAATTTTTGTTGTTGTTAGTATGACGAATTACACGGACTGATTTTTTCATTGTCAATCAACTTTTCCTTCCTCATATAACTCTATCTTGGCTTGATGTTCTATCTTTTAAAAATTGATGGATTTTTTGCCAGTATTTTAATTAAAGATGTATGTTTTTGTTCCTGATTAATCTTAGTCTGTAATTGTACTTCCCTTATGTCTCAGTAAGTTTTTGATATTAGGATTATGATGACCTCATATAATAAATTGAGAATATTTATTTTGTATTTTTCTAAAAGTAGTTTGGTGTGAAATAATTTAACTTCCTTTAACTTAAAATTTCTTTAGAAATAAACTGAGAACTTCATGAAAAAATAGCTAATATTAATGGATATGTGTTATCACTGTCTCACAGTGAATTTTTCACACTCATTGTGTTATGAAAACTACTGAAGAAATAAAGAAGAGAAAATAAATTAGAAAAAAGCAGGATTCATGAAAAAGTCCACATTTATGTAATCATTTTAGGTAAGTGTATCCTAGGTAAGTGTATTAGGCTAGCATTTTAGGTAAGTGTATTAGGCTAGCAATTTCTAATTTACCATGAGATAATGAAAGAAAGATATGCTCTTTGGACACCTCGGTGGCTCAGCAGTTGAGCACCTGCCTTTGGCTCAGTGAGTGATCCTGGAGTCCCAGGATCAAGTCCCACATCAGGCTCCCTGCATGGAGCCTACTTCTCTCTCTCTGCCTGTGTCTCTGCTTCTATGTGTCTCTCTTGATTAAATTAATAAAATCTTAAAAAAAAATATGCTCTTGACAAAAGATTGGTTAGTCTCAAACTAAAATCATTCTTCCCTAAGATCCTTCTCTGGTAAGAAGCACTACCAGTTGAGATTGGCCTTTTCAGCCAGATAATTTTACCACAACCCTAGTGGAATTGTTAATCAGAGTCAGATTTGGGTAATTCACTTTGAATCACAAAAGGTAATAAAGCTCAAGTAGGTGTCTGCAAAAAAAAAAAAAAAAAGAAAGAAAGAAAAGAAACCAGAAAAGAGTAATATTACCAAAAATAATAAAACATTCATTGGTTCTGATATGGATACACATATCTATATATGTCTATATATATATAATTTATTTAATATAAGTGCTATGATGCCTAGTAGTAATATGAAATAAAATGTAAACATTATTTCCCCTTTTATATTACCTTTTTAATGTGCGTGGAATCTGCATATCTCAAAACAATAGAGATGACAGATTTTTAAATTTTGGGTAAAACAACAGGTCATCTATTTTATCCTCCTAAAAGAAAAAAAATGGCTTGTCCATAGCCATTAATATATGACACAATAATCCATTCATGATCACAAATGAATCCTGATCATTTGTGCATATGAGCTATGGAGAAACATGTCCGGGTGGCAACATTTCTTTAAACTTCCCAAACCTGCATAATGTTATTGTTAGTAATACATGACATACATAGGGGTGATGACAAATGATAAAAGGAACAGAACACATATGGTAAAAAGAATTCATATTTCCTCTTGGTGTGTTCTACTTTTCTTTGATTTCAATACGTAAAACTAGTTGATGAGAAGAGTTTTAATTCTATTCAACACTGTAAGATATAAAATGTCAGGGTAGCAAGATCTCACCCTCCCTATTATCAGTTTGATTTCTCTTGAGTCAGTGCTGTTTTATGTTCCTGTTCAATACTTGCTCTTAAGGAGTTCTTTCCATGTTATCTTTCAATTTTATAACAAAAGAGCAGATGTTTTCTAAAAGTGGTATTCACATGATTGAATTTATTGTAATAGTAGAAAAAAGGTGTGGCTACCACCTGAAGCCTTGTTCTTAGAAATGTGCACTCTGACACTGATACTGTACTTTTAAAGAAAAAAAAAAGTAGTAAGTCATTACCATAGTCATTGCAGGCATTATACAAAAGTTGTACTTCAAAATGTAAACCGTGCGGGTGCAACTAGATGCTAATGAGTAGTATCTACAAAGGTTAAATATAAATACATATAATTATAGCTTTTTTGTGACAAGAAATTATTACTTTCTTTCTTACCCGCAAGACATATCTCTAAAATAACAAACTGAAATGAAAGTATATTTATTCTGCAATCATAACAGGACTAGGAAATGTACAATTATGGTTAAGTGTTTGGAACATTTTGAATATGCATTGCTACTGCCTGTAGATAGGATTATTTTTTTCAACCAATGAAGTTCTGTATAATACTATATATGAATTTTGAAATTATAAGCTGATGCTGAAAGAAAATATATATCTTTTGTGTTATGTCAAATCTGTAATGTGAACAATCAGTGCAAAGTCTTAGAAAAAGTCATCTAGGATTAAGGTAAAATCATAATGAGATATTTTGAAGCAAGACCGACAGAGTAAAAGTATACATATTCTATAGATAAATTATGAATTAATTCTTCCCTGCATAGTATATGTAATAATTTATTTATTTTATTTTTTATAATACGTAATTTAATATAATATTAGCATCCCTGTGGAATGAGGGATCCTTATAAAATTATGAATATTGGAGCAGCCCGGGTGGCTCAGCAGTTTAGCGCTGCCTTCAGCCCAGGGCGTGATCCTGGAGTCCCAGGATCAAGTCCCACATCAGGCTCCCTGCATGGAGCCTGCTTCTCTCTCTGCCTGTGTCTCTGCCTCTCTCTCTGTGTGTCTCTCATGAATGAATAAATAAAATCTTTTAAAAAAGCCTTTAAACATTATGAATATTGGATTTATTGTATAATTACCACAAATAAAAACCCATATAGACATTTGCATAAACACAATGATTTGAGAATATTAAACAGTTATGAAAGATTAAAATATAAAACAATTTTTTTATTTCTCTCACATTTATCACCATAACAGTTTTGATAAAGTAAATTTATTCTATAAATCAAATTTTAGTAGATATTTTTGAAGGCCATAAGAGATCAGTACCTAATAGCAGGTTCCATGAAAAGTAAAGTAAAACGTCAGAACTGAGGGGTAATCTCGAATAATTAAATTCTGCTAATCACTTTTAAGTACCATGAAAATAGGACAATTATTGTTCAGGAGATATATGCAGCATGATCATTTAATTTGGTTTGGGCTTACTTTTTTTCAGGTAAGTGTAATGTATTCAAAAGACAAATTTCTCTAAAATTGTTCCATTTTCTGAATTCGTAGTTTGAGATGTATCATTTTCTTTGAAACAAAAGAAAAGTAAATCTAAACCAGCTTAAGTTCCTAGCAGCATTACAAGGCACTATAAAATTTGGTTCCCTGAAAACTCTCTGGTCTCTTTGCCATTCACTTTCTCCAGCTGTACCTCTTCGCTTTGCTCTTCTTTGAAGCCAGCAAGTTTGTTTCTGCTTGTATGTGCTGTGTGTGTATCTCCAGGAGTGAAGATGTGTGTAACAAATGGCTGTGATAACAGGAGAACAGAAGGGAAGTTGGTGTGGCTACAGTATCCTAGTTGTGATATTATACTACAATTTTGCAAGGTATTTCTATTGGATGAAAATAAGTACACAACACATACCTCAATATTATTTCCCAAAACTGCTTGTGAACCTAAAATTATCTCAAAATAAAAAGTTTAGTTAAGAATAAATGAATGTGGCAGCCTGGTGGCTCAGCAGTTTAGCGCCGCCTTCAGCCCAGGGCGTGATCCTGGAGACCTGGGATGGACTCCCATGTCGGGCTTCCTGCATGGAGCCTGCTTCTCCCTCTGCCTGTGTCTCTGCCTCTCTCTATCTGTTTCTCGGATAAATAAATAAAATATTTTTTAAAAAAATGAATGAAACTAACCGGGAACAAACAACTATCTGGATCAAGGTCTAATAATGTAAACACCAGCTGTCATTTTATTCAATACAAATTTAGGAGGCATCTATAGGAAATGCCCTTATGATCTATGCTAGTTGATAATATGATTTTACAATATTTATAGGACGCTCCTACTTGCAAGTATAATTTCAAGATATTGTAAGATAAAATGATATTTTTTTAAAAAAGATTTATTTGCTAAAAAATAAATAAAAAATAAAGATGTATTTGTTTTAGAGAGAGAGAGAGAGAGTGCAGGGAGGGGCAGAGGGAGAGACTCTTCAAGCAGAATCCCCACTGAGTGCAGAGTTGGATGCAGGACACATCCCTGAGATCATGATATGAGCTGAAAACCAAGGGTCAGATGCTTAACTGACTGACTCAGACAGGGGCCTCGATAAAAATGTTAGTTTATGTAATAATAATAGTATCACTATAACTGTAACATGTAAAGCTTTTTACAGGCAATATACATTTTGTATATAGAAGGATGAATTAGTGTTTATCAAGTAACTCCACAGGATAATAGTTCTCATTTTTTAGTAGACCAAATGAATAATGATGTGAGATCAATGTCAAAAGAAACATCTAAGTGAATTATTCCAAAACCAACTTACACTAAGAATTCTACAAAGTAGTTCTCATTTTAAATTATAAAACCAAGGATGAAAGAGCAAAAATATTCTTAATTTTCCTAAAAGCATGTAACAGTTGACAATAAGGAGTAAGTTTATCTTATTTTCTCACATTGACAAGTACTCTGATATAATAGCAATAAAAACTTTAATAGCAACAGTACTTGCAGTATACTTTACCCTCAGTTAGTAGGAAGGCTACAAAAATAAGTCTTGCACTCAGCCTGTTTTATGACTCTTGGATAGAAAGCATTCAACATTCACTGATAGGTGCTATCACATTATTAACCAAAGAAATGACAAAGAATCCATCTCAATGTAAATGTATTCCAAATAATACACTTCACTTTCATATTTACATTAAATAATATTACATTAGAAACAAGGGATTAATTCAATATTAACTAGTTAATATGTTAACAATGTTCAAAGATGCTGGAGAGTCACTGAAAATTGATCTCCAAGTCAGAGTAGTGGAACGACTAACTTCGGCTTTAGTGAATCTTCGGTTTTCTCCCACCATCTCTGTTACTCTAGAGGTTCCTGAAAACAGTGGGTATGTTGGTACTATTCTGCAAGTCCATGTTCAGATAAATTGCTGGATAGATCATACGTTCAACATTATATTCTTACTTCAGTGTTTGGTACTTTCTATCTTGTCTACATACTTCAGGAAAAATTTCTTTTGAAAAAAATTAAAAGTAAGTTTTAAAAAACAGGAAGACTAGAGTTAAATATTATTTTCTTCAGAACCTGCGAAATATTGATCTATTAACTTCTGGCTTCAAATCCATACTGATTTTCTCTTTTAAGGACTACTACAATGATTTGTGCTGATAATAATGTTTTTTTTTAAGTACTTTATTTATTTATTCATGAGAGACACACAGAGAGAGGCAGAGACACAGGCAGAGGGAGAAGCAGGTTCCCTGCAGGGAGCCTGATGCAGGACTTAGTCCCAGGACCCCAGGATGGCAGCCAGAGCCGAAGGCAGATGCTCAACCACTGAGCAATCCACATGTCCCAAAAAGGCAAATATTCTATGTGACTATAATTTTGTCCTCACAGACTCCCAGGAACAGTCTCATGAGACAATTATTTCTTGATTATTCTTCTAGGACACTAAACTAAAAAACAATAATCTGTTTAAGCCCCGGCTCCACACACAATTCTCCATTAGTATCCCACAGCCCACACTTGAAGAATTGTTGTCATAGAGAAAATAAGCATTGGCCAGATCATAAATACATACTAAATCCAAGAACCTGTATTGTACTGAAAAAGTCCAAAAAAGTGTATTTCATTTGGAACAGTAACTAATTAAACGTTGTCATCCTATTAAATTTATTATAATCATTTATATTCTTCAAGATCCACCGATGTTCAAATTATAGAATTTGGGAGGTAGCAGAAATCATTATGCTACTAAAAACACTTCAAAATTTTGCTACTGGTACTTGTCTTTGATAGTCCTCAGGGTCACAGGATTGCTTTCATTTCATTTTTTAGTAGGAAAAGAGTTCCAAGAATCTTGGCTTGCCAAATTTTCCACCATATTTCTAAATATGTAGATCTGGAAGCCACTGTGAAAATCTGTTCAGATTTAAGTCTTACTGGATCTGTTAAAAGTACATATTGCCTAAAATTAGTGATCTACCATAAACTTCCATTCTGACTAGTGCACCACAATTGCTTTCTGGGTTGTCAAAACACAGATGTACCACAGTTTATTTATCCATTCATCTATTGAAAAGCATGTTGTTAGATTCTGATGTTTGGTGGTTGTAATTAAAGCTGCATAAACATTCACTTGCAGGTTTTATGTGAAATAAGTTTTCCCATGATTTGGGTGAATATTTAGGAGTATGGTTGTTGTTGAATTTAAGAATGCTTAGTTTTGTAAGAAACTGCTAAAAAAAAAACCTTTTTGGAATGACTTTATCATTTTGCTTTTTTTTTTTTTTTTTTTTTTTTGCCAGCAATGAATTTGCCTTGTGGCTCCATTTCCTCATATTATTTGTGAGTTTTAAGCCATTCTAGTAAGTATGTAGTGGTATCTCATTTTGTTTTGATTTGCATTTTCCCAGGAACGAGTATAAAAATTTACCACATATGTAGCTTGGGAATATTTTCAACCATTCTGTGTCCTGTCTTATTATTCTCTTAACAATGTATTTCAGATATTGGAAGTTTTACTGAGGGGGACACTTGACGGGATGAGCACTGGGTGTTATTCTGTACGTTGGTAAATTGAAAACCAATAAAAAATTATTTTATTAAAAAAAATAAAAAAATAAAAAATTCCTACCCACCAATTTTTTACCTTTAGGGGCCATCCCTTTGGTTTTACTTAAAAACTCATCAACAAACTCGAGGCTATATATATTTCCTAATGTTTTCTTCTAGAAGTATTACAGTTTTATGTTTTTTATTTAGGGATATCATCCATTTTTATTTCATTTCTGTGTTAAATGTATTTTTGCCCAGGCTTATCCTTTTCCATAAGGACAACCAATTATTCCATCACCATCCACTGGGAAAAAAACCAAAACTGTCTATTCTACACTCAACTGCCTGTGTGTGTCAAATACCAGTTGAATTTATTTGTATGGATCTATTTTTGAATTCTATTCTATTATCTTGAATTGTGTGCCTATTTTTTAATATATTTTATATTTTATATATTTTTTTCTGTGTGCCTATTCTTTCATAATACCACACTGTCTTGATTATTACAGTAGCCTTAGATTTCAGTCTTGGCTTTGGGTAGATTTAATCCTCTGATTTTATTCTTCTTTGGTGTTCTAGGTCTTTTGCCTTTACATGGACAATTTCTTAGAGAGGTTTTTGATATCTATAAAATAGTTTTCAAAGATTTTGATAAGATTTGCATTTAATCGAAGTAAGTGGAGAAAAACTTACACTTTAATAACTGTCTTCCAATCCATGAACATTCAATACTTTTTCATTTGATTAACTTCATGGATTTCCTTCATTGTTTTATAGTTCTCCACATACAGACCATGTACATATTTTGTTACTTGTACCTAAGTATTTTTTTGATGCTATTACAAATGGTATTGAGATTTAATTATAAATTTCAATTACTCATTGCTGATATGTAGGAAAATAATTGACTTTAGGTATATACAAAGATATAACCTTGTATCCTGTGGTCTTACTACACTGCTTATTACTTTCAGAAGTTGTTTGTTTGTTTGTTTACTAGATAATTTGGAGTTTCCTACTAGACAATCAGGTTAGATATGAATAAAGACAGTTTTTTTGTTATAAAATAAAAGTATACCATATATATATATATATATGGGTATATATATATATATATATATATATATATATATATATATATACACACACACACACACACACACACACAAAGACTTCTGGGGTCTTATTGAACTAGTTAAGATTTCCAGTACAATAAACAGGAGTCACTAAAAGATATCCTTGCCTTTCCTGATATTTGGGGGAAGCACTAAAACACTCTCACAATTAAGGATCATATTAGCTGTAAGTATAGCTGTGTATTGTATATTGCTTTAATTTGGTTAAGTAGGTTCTCTTTCCTATTTTTTACCTTTTATTGTGAATTGGTATCTAAATGTGTTGAAATGACTTTTCTGCAGCCAATAATATTATTATAATATTAAATTTTACATGTTTTTTAGTCTGTTCATATCATGAAAATCAGTGATTGATTTATAAATTTAAAATCAGCCTTTCTTGGAATATATCATACATCATATTTTTTTATATATTGCTGAATTGATTTCCCTATATTTTGAAAGGATTTTTCATATTTGTTCATGAGAGACATTGGTTTGTAGTTTCCTTTTTCTGTAATGCATTTATTTTGTTTGGTATTAGGATAATGCTGACATTACAGAAAGAGTTAGGAAGTGTTAACTCTGCTCCTATTTTCTGAATTTGATTATGGAAAAGAAGTATCCAATAATCCTTAGAAGTTTTGTAGACTTCACCAGAAATCATATGAACCCACTGTTTTATATTTCGGTATGTCACTATTTATTGATTGTATTTCTTTAACAAATACACATGTATTCAGATTATTTCTCTCCTTATGTAGCTTTTGGTAGCTTGTGGCTTTCATGAAATTAGTTCATCTAAATTATAAAATTTCTAACCATAGTGCTATTTATAATACTCCTTTAGTGTCCTTTTAATGTCCATGGGATCATTTGTGATATTGGTAAATTTTACCTTTATTTTTCTTGGTTACTATGGCTAGATGTTTATCAAATTTTTTTTTGATCTTTTGAAAGAACTAATTTTTGGTTTCACCAATTTTTTTCTCTGTTGTTTTTCTGCTTTCAAATTTAGATTTCTGTTCTAATTGTTATTTTTGTTATTCTGCTTCTTTTAGACCTAATTTGTCCTTTTCTAGTACTCTGGTTATTTATTTAAGAGGTTTCTTCTTTTCTAGTATATGCATAAAAATGAACAATACAAGGTCATAAACACTACTTTTGTTTTTTTTGGTTTATCCCAATAAACAAAAAAAGTAAGCTGAGTCTGAGAAAATGGGTCTTTCTATCATTATTTGTACTATACTGAACTGTCTGGATTGAAATAAAGTAACCATTTCTAAATTAAAATATATTTTATAAATAACATTTTAGAATATACCTAAAAAAAACCTCATATTTTTTCTTTTAAATTCCATAAGGTGTGTTTAATACTCATGAGGTGTTCTATTTTTGTAAATATTTTGTGTGAACTTAAAAAAAAGTGTATTCTGATGTTGGAGTGTTCTATAAATGTCAATTGTAGTATGTTGATTTACAATGCTATTCATGCCTGCTAAATAATTACAAATTTTCTGCCTGTTTGTTATATCAATTTGTGACAGAAGGGTGTTGGAAGTTTCCAATCACCATAGGGAATTCTATATTTCTTTAGTTTCTATCAGTTTTTTCTTCATGTGGCATCCTTCTTAGATGCATATTTGCTTTAGATTATGTCTTCTTAGAGTCACCTTTTCATCACTATTTAATGCTTCTTCTATAAAAGACAAATATACCTTTGATTCATTTCTTCTGAACTCTGTTTTGTCTGGAATTAATGTAGTTAGTTATTACAGGTTTCTTTGATTAGTTTTAGCATGATGGTTTTTACTCAACCCTCTATATTAATCTGAGCATTTGATTTAAAGTGAGTTTCTAAAAGACAACAAATACTTATGTTTTCTTAATGCACTTTAAAAAAAAAAGATTTTATTTATTGATTCATGAGAGACACATGGAATGAGAGAGCGACAGAGACACAGGCAGAAGGAAAAGCAGGTTCCATGCAGGGAGCCGGACATGGGACTAGATCCCGGGACTCCAGGATCATGCCCTGGGTCAAAGGCAGGCACTAAACCACTGAGCCACCCAGGGATCCCCACTTAATGCACTTTTTTAAGTTGGATCATTATATAACCGCATTTAAAGTAATTATTGAGAACTCCACTTTTAACTCTGACATGTAAAGAGTTTGAACGTTGTTACTACTTCACTTAAAATAATTAAAAAAAAAAAAAGCTGAGCAAACAATATCAATTACATTTGTTGGACCTACTAGGGAACTAAGGTTATAGAGCAAAATGCCACCATAATACTGGAAAGACAGATTAACTCTGAGTATACCAGCAGATTCTGCATACATCAAATAGATCCCTCCAGCCAGGAACTGGAGGAGCATTTTCAAGTTAAATTTTGAAGAGTCAATAGAGACCAAGTGTGAATTAATATGAGAATGAGAAAGTGCAGCCTTAGGATACTCAAGAGTTTTGAGAGTGTTACCAGGAGGAACTCCCCCACATAAACAGCCAGCCATTTCCCCTCATAGCTCTGGCAGGGGAAAAGGAAAACTGATCACTGTGAAATATGCTCATAGTGCTTTCCCTCAGAAAGGCCTACTCTCCATTGGAAAAGACTTTAACTCAGTGTGATCTGAAACAGAGGAAAGGCATTTTCCTCACTGCAGCTCCCTTTAACTTTCTTGCTTTACAGAACAGGTTAGGGGAGGTAGGAAACACAGTGCAGGGAATATGATGGATTTAGTCATCGGATTACAGAATGCTTCTCCTTGTCCGTATCTTATCACCTGCCAGGACGGCTCCAGTATAACCACAGTGGATTTCAGTAAAGACAGTTCAAGAAAGATTCCCTCTTAAAAGAAATATTTAGTGAAGCTCAAAAACAACAGGAAAGACAAAAGAAAATAAAAGGAATATTAAGATGTTTGAAACCCTTGGCACTTATAACTACAGAAAACATACTTACCCCAAAGCCTAACCAGAGTAACATAAATCTTCACACTAAATACTTATTTTCCTCAGTTGCTATTATCTTACACAGAAAATCCTGCTTTCAACAACAACAACAAAAAAAATTAAAAGTGATGCTAAAAACCAAGAAAAAGCATAGTTTGATGAGATACAGGAAGCACGACAGCTAGTCTCATATATGACAATGATTTTGGAATTATCAGATAAGTAATTAAAAAAAACTATGGTTAATAAGAAAGCTGATGAAGAAAATATACAAAATCTAAGGATAAGTGGGTAAACTAAGCAGGAAGATAAAAACTAAGAAAAAAAAATAAATGCTAGATATAAAAAACACTGCAACACAAATGATGAATGCCTTTAATGGGCCCCTCAATAGACCAAAGTAATAAAATAATCACAAACTTAAAGATATGTCAACAGAACTTTACAAATTGAAATGTAAAGAGAAAAAAATTTATAACAAAAAGAATCAAACATTTAAGGAACTGTAGGACATTTAAAAGGTACCGAGCAGCCCAGGTGGCTCAGTGGTTTAGTGCCGCCTTCAGCCCAGGGCCTGATCCTGGAGACCCGGGATCGAGTCCCATGTTAGGCTCCCTGCATGAAGCCTGCTTCTCCCTCTGCCTGTCTCTGCCTCTGTGTGTGTGTGTGTGTGTGTGTGTGTGTGTGTGTGTTGTGTGTGTGTGTTTCTCATGAATAAATAAATAAAGTATTAAAAAAATAAAAGGTAACAATTGTAACTGGAGGATCAGAAGAAAGTATGAAGCAAAAGAAACATTTAAAGTAATGCTAGCTGACACCTCTCCCAAATTAGTAACAGACATCAAACAACAAATCCAGAAAGCTCAATGTCAAGCAAACAAATCTAAAAAAAAAAAAAAAAAAAAAAAATCAGCACAAAGGCATATCATAATACCACTGAAAGTGAAAGAAATAAATTCTTGAAAACATGTTCTTCCTCAAAAGAGCAAAGATAGGAATTAGAGTGGATTTCTAATCAGAAGCCACTCAAGCAAAGAGAGAATGGAGTGAATTATTTAAAGAGTTGAAAGAAAGCACACACAAACACAAACATTCAACCTAGAATTTTATATCCAGTGAAATTATCTTTCAAAAGTGAAAGACACGAATAAAAAAAAAAGTGAATGAGAAGTAAAGATTTTCTCAGACAAAACAAACAAAAGACAAAAAAACCGAAGATAACTCATCACCAGAACACATGCCCTGCAACAAATGAGGAAAGACGCTTCTCAGAGACAAGGAAAACAAGTTCAGAAACTTTTATTTACATAAAGAAAGTGCACTGAAGAAGTAACAGATTAAGGTAAAATAAAATATTTTATCTTACTGTTGATTAATCTAAAGTGATTATTAATAGAATTGAAATAATATCTACCATAATTCATAACTATTCACTATTCACTGCATTTGTAAACATATGATGTTCATATAGGGGAAAATCCACAAAAATTTAGGGTCCATACTAAGCCTGGTTGATGATGTCATTCAGTTCAACTGTATCCTCTTTGCCAGAAGCATGAAGAAATTTTTCCCCAAATTTTGTGAGAACCATAGGACCTCACAAAAACATGAATCATGTATGTCAACATGCATGTATGTGGTTGTAGTTATTTCAACCATAAAAAATGCTAGGGTGGTGCTTTCAATTTTTATTTTATATACTTCTAAACTGCTTGATCTTTCAAAAAATATTATATATACTTAAAAACACATTTAAAGACAATGGCAAGGAAAGGGCATTTATTTACCTAAAATTAAAGCCTCAATCAGGAACTTCTTTTGTTAAATAGACTCTTACATGAGAACAGATACTAGGTCAATCTGATATAATCTGTGTTTCCAGCTCCAGACATAGGGGATACACAATATATAATTGACAAATACTTTTAGAATACATGAAACCTTCAGGAGCAACCTTCAGGGATTTTATCAGAAACCATCAATACAAACCACCACTGGAGGCCATCATTTTCTATTGATGAGCCATTATTGCTCAGTAGCCTCCAGCTATCTCTTCAATACTAACATGAACTATGTTAATGAGGAAAGCATATAAATTACCAATATTTCCACTAAACTTCTTTGAAGAAAACTTTACTGGATTAGGCTCCCAGAAAGATGTAATGGCAACATAAATGATTTAAAGAAATCTTGAAGCAGAAGTCATCTTTCAGATTATCAGTAGAGAATTTTATCCTGTCTAAAAAAGATGACTACAATACGCTAGAATAAATTATTTTCTCCTGAAATATTTTCCCTTTCTCTCTCTCTTCCTTCCTTCTTCCTAGTCACAGTTCTCTGAAATACCTAAAATCTGTTTTTCGTCATGACTGACTTTCTACTAACTATTCTGACTGCTTTATTCAGGTAAAATTCATGATGAAGGGAAATTATTCATGTAAGTTAAAGAAAGTAATGCCAGATTGCAAGAAGTTTTATATACAACAGAATAAAACACAATTTAATTAGAAACAAAAAGTCTGTTTCCTAGGACTGCAGTCAAGCAAAGTTTTGAATTTAGGGGCCAGATGGTTGTGTAAAATAGAACCTATTTTAGATTCTTTGGTAGCAGCGAAGTAGACTTAAATCAACGGGATGAGAGGTTCACTTTAATCAGGTCAACCAACAGTTGTTACATCAAAGCTGATTGAATTTCAGAAACTCAGTAATTCCCAAATTCCAACCTTTTACTGAGATAATGCATATAACTTATTTCTCATTTTTCTGTTTAAAGATTTGCTTATGTTACAGAAATTTACAAATGTTTTACAAAAATAAAAGTCTAGGACACCTGGGTGGCTCACTGGTTGAGTGTCTGCCTTTGGCTCAGATCATGATCCCAGAGTCTTGGGGTTGAGTCCTGTATCAGGCTCCCTTGCAGGAAATCTGCTTCTCCCTCTGCCTATGTCTCTGCCTCTCTCTGTCTCTCTCATGAATAAATAAAAATCTTTAAAAAATAAATAATTAACATTAAACAGATAAGAAAGAACTTAGGATTTGACTTCAAAGTCATTCGGAAACATACTAAAATTCTTAAAATATTTCTCATTAAAACCTTTGAACTTTAAAAATTAGTGCCTTGCTTCCCCTGATCTTGAGTTTATCCATGACATTGGCAATGTGACTAAATGATTGTTAAGAATTCTCTCTATTTAATGTTTTCTCACTATCAGTTATCATGCCAGAAGGAACAATTACATTATTCATTTGCTCATTCATTCAGCTGATATGTACTGAGCAGCTATATGCAAAAGAAACTCTTTGAGAGGTAAGAATGCAGAGAGAAAAAACATATGAAATCCTTTCTCTCATGGTACCTACATTTGATTGTGGGTAAAAAGGCAGATAATAAAGAAATGTGTGAGTCGTAATAAGTGTGAGCCATTAAAATATAATATAAAAGACTAGAGAGCTTTAAAGAAGTGATATGGGCAGCAAGGGTGGCTCAGCGGTTTAGCACCACCTTCAGCCCAGGGTGTGATCCTGGAGACCCTGGATCCAGTCCCACTTCAGGCTCCTGCATGGAGCCTGCTTCTCCCTCTGCCTGTGTCTGTGTCTCTCTCTCTCTCTGTCTCTCATGAATAAATAAATAAAACCTTTAAAAAAAAAAAGAAGGGATCCCTGGGTGGCGCAGCGGTTTGGCGCCTGCCTTTGGCCCAGGGCATGATCCTGGAGACCCGGGATCGAATCCCACGCCGGGCTCCCGGTGCATGGAGCCTGCTTCTCCCTCTGCCTGTGTCTCTGCCTCTCTCTCTCTCTCTCTCTGTGTGTGTGTGTGTGTGTGACTATCATAAATAAATAAAAATTAAAAAAAAATAAAAAAACAAAAAGTGATATTTTATATAAAAGAAGAAAATATGTGAGAGAGCAAAAGGGAATAGGAGTAGAGGAGGAGATAAATTTTTAATGAGGTTGTCTTGGAGGGGACATGAAAGAATTAGCTGCCAATGTGATTGGCAATAGTTTTATTTCTTTAAATTATTGAGTTTTGTTTTGAAGGTTTGAAGAATATCATTTTAGATGTTTGTGTGATGTAGATATTGCAGAGAGTTTGCAATTGTAAGAGAAATAATAGGATAAATGAATGAATTTTTGAGGACAAGAGGGATAATATCTGTTATAATTGTATTGAAAATGTAAAATGTGGATGGATATACAGGTAAATTTCTCTATTTTTGTTCAATTTTCTGTTTGTGAATATAGAGGACAGTTATGCTGGAACTAATTAAAATAGTAGTAAGATGAAAAGAGCAGTAAAACAGTAGTAAGATTAAAAGGTTGAGATATGAGATTGAAAATGTTTGAAATAACTGACTAGGAAAATCTGGAAAGACTAAAAGAAGGATAATTGATGTTTGACTTGGGGAACTTGAATTTAGAGCATCATCACCAATCAGTTGATTTGTCAACGACTTCCTCTTCCCCTTCCCTCAATTTTTCTGACCTTCTCTCCCACAAGAAAAGTTCCACCCATCTAGAAAACAAGAGTAAAATATTTCAATAATATATCTTTGAACTTATAGTTAATTGATAAATATTTTACTATAAGCTCCATGTAAAACATAACATGTGCCATATGTGGCATATACACGTGTGTCAAAAGCTTTGCTGTAAGGAAGCTACTTCACATGTTTTAAAATATATGTAGTATAGAAAAAAAGTTTTTGCTTGAAGTATATTTAGTTAATAAAGGGGCTGAAAAAATATTTCCAATATAGGGCAATTATATTTCCTCTATCAACTATAGTTTAGGAGCATACTATTGAACAATAAGGAATTATTTTCAGATTTTGCAACAAAATAATCCCACTATTTTGTTTTTTTATGATTTTATTTATTTATTCATAGAGACACACAGAGAGAGAGAGAGGTAGAGACACAGGCAGAGGGAGAAGCAGGCTAAATCGCTGTGCCACGGGGACTGCCCTAATCCCACTATTTTGTTGCAATAATACAGTATTGTTTTTCCTTTTCCTTCAGTATTTTTTTACTACTTTTAGACACTTTTCTGTGTTAATTATGAGAAACAAGTGGCATCTGCACATCTTCCTACAAAAAAGGTAAAAGGTAAGATTCATATTTTTAGTACATGTTAGTTTTTCCTTAGATTTGTGTAAGCTTTATGAAAACATTTCCCCCTAAATGTCAGAATCACCACAGATCAATAGATATAACTTGCTATAAAGATAGTTGGGAGTTTGGTGGTCCAAAATGATCTAAGAATTAAAAGATGATGTATTTGTATCCTAATTATTCTGTCCTTAAGTCTCATATGCATTTTGAAAGGTTTATCTAATTTTTTGGCATATAATTTTATTATCTCTAAGAATCAAACTATAAATAAATTTAAATTTAATAGCAGCATGTATCATACAGTATTTAGCAATTCTAAAGGGATAAAAGATAGTTGTTTGTAAACATCAGAAATATATGTATCATTATATAATATATATATTCATTTAAGGGAGAGGATTTTTCAGGTTTTTTTTAACCACATTCCTTTAAATAGTGGTATGCATTTTTGTACTCTTTCCCTTTGTTTAATGAAGTTAAAAACAGCAAAAAATGCCACAAACTTTTTTTTTAAAGTATGTAATGAAGAGACTTTCTCTCAATATCTAGTCTCCTGCTTTCATTAAATAAGGGAAATCTTGCTTTTCCTGTGTTTCACGCCATCTAGCTAGCAAGAACATTGCTAGCAACAAGACTTTTACAGCCCCACTTTCAGCAAAGACAATGTGGAATTCAGTCTTACTGAGCGGGAGATGAGGAAAAATTATCTGCAAAATTTTTTAAGCATATCCTTCAGGGAAGCTGTTTTTCTCCTTCCTCTTTCCATCCTAAGGGCTAGAATGGGAAAAGGTAGTTAATGTGCCAGCACTGTCTGTGCAGTTAGGGATGATGAAACAAAGAGGTAGAAGGAACCTGTGCACCTATATGACTCCCAGTAGCTGAGGTGCCCTGTACCACAGCCCATCTATCAGACTTTTGTGTGCTTGAGAAAATGAATCTTGTATCCTATTTAAGACACTGTTATTTGCATTCTAATAAAGCAACTAAACAATTACCCTAGCTAATTCATAATATGCATTTTACAAATCTGCAAATATGAAACCACTGCTCTGTTTAAATACTTGTAATTATTATACCCCCAATCCTGAAGAACAGTTTGTTAAAAATAAATGTTATTTTATTAAATTGGATTATATAATCAAATAATAATGTTTCCCATTACATAAATGTTGATGTCTAGATGCTTTGAAGCTTTATTTCTTAAGACTTAAATAACTATGCTCTTAAATCTAATATATCATTGTCTTCTGAGTAACATTTACAGCATAAGTCAAAGCCTATTTCTAAAACATTCTTTGTTAGCCCCTGCCTTCCAGCTCTCCCATCACCTCTCTCCCATCATCTCTCCCAAGTGTCTTCCCTCATCATGCATAGCACCTAGTCACCATGAATATTTAAGAATGTTAGTCAAACTAGCATTCTAATACCTTTTATCATGGGCTCGGTGCTCAGTCTGAGGTCTCTCACCATTTTTCTGCTTTCCATTCCTACCTATGGTTATTATGCCCACATGTAGGCAAATCCAAGTAGCTAGCTACCCTGGTCTTTCAGAAAGAAACAGAGGAGCACTGAAGCATTCCAAGGGACTGCAAAGTAAATAGATTGGGTTTGGTACTTGAAGAATGGAATTGATTTTTTAAAATAGGATAATTGCTAAAATTTTATCTCAAATTGCGCTACCAAACAGTGAAATAGAAGCAAATCAGAGCTTACAGATTATTTATCAGTAATTTAGATAGTCCCTGTTTTCCTAAATGTAAGGGCAAAAGTATACATGAAGTATAGATGAAAGTATAGATGAAAATACCATGTATATTCTTTGACTTCTGTGTTTAAAAGAAGAGATTTTAAAAGAACAGACTAGGGATCCCTGGGTGGTGCAGCGGTTTAGCTCCTGCCTTTGGCCCAGGGCGTGATTCTGGAGACCCGGGATCGAATCCCACGTCGGGCTCCCGGTACATGGAGCCTGCTTCTCCCTCTGCCTATGTCTCTGCCTCTCTCTCTGTGTGTGACTATCATAAATAAATTAAAAAAAAAAAACAGACTTAGATGGACCTACTATATTATGTGCTTATGTTATATCATCCTGTCTGAAGTGAAACCCAGAAACAATCTCCTGGGTCAGGATTCTCAAAATTGGTTATCAGTGTTCTAGGGAGGGAAGGTGCTAAGAACAAGTACGAGAGAAATAACTGACCTCCAGTCATAATTATATGAACTAACATTCATATTTACAGCTTCAAAAATGAGGAACATCTGCTTTATAAATATATTTTTATATGAAGAAAATGGTTAATCTGGTTTGACTGAATTACAAACCATCCTAGGATATATCAAATATTTCAAAGTTGTAAAATGAATCAGCTTACTTATAATTTATTTTCTTTATAATTTGAGACCCAGTCAGGAAACACAAAATTAATTAAATTTTTAGCCAATGTTTAGATTTGATTGTCCCTTCTGAGTTCCCAAACATAATATGCATAACACCTCTATTGCCATACATAAAATTCTATCTTGTGATAGTTTGTTTTCTCTACCACCTGAAAGCTCCAAGATAGTCAGAACCTAATACAAATTATGTTAGAAGTTGCAGTCCTTAATGTAACGGTTGTTAAATATTAGTGTTAAATCACTGCTTACAGAGTAACTAAAGTCAATAGTATATGTAATTTTTAGATTAATATTAGAAGTGTCTCCACATATACACATGATAGAACTGGGTTTCTATCTGAATTTGAGATTTGCATAAAACTAGAGAGATAAATATCCACTGGATGTAGCACATACTACTGAGAAGTTCTTGTATAGAACCCCCTGGCACAGAAATGGAATTCTTGGGGGAATATCAAGGTGGGTGGAGGTGGTGACACTTAGATAAGACAGTCATCTTCTAGTACAACATGATAAGGCAATGACTTTCCAAGGTGATGTTTTCATGATGACTGAGCAAGTGAAGAAGCAAATCTGGGAATTCTAGGCAACCAGTTAGGGTAAATGTTACTTAGAAATATAGGGGAGATTCCATTTCTTCAAATAAAGCAATAGGAAATCAGTATTTTGCCACAGGAAGTTGTCACCCTTCGAATCCAAGGACAGGAATATCAGACTGTTTGCTGTAGAGAATTTGCAGAAGCCTGAGAAACACAATATATTACTCAACTACAGCATCAGCAGTTCAAGTCAAGTCTGGTCATTTAAAAGAATGTACTTCATTACTTTTTCAGACATTTTCTGGTAATTTAGGAATTTATCTAAACATTCACCCTAAAAAATCACAGTGAATTGTCTTTTTCCTATTTGCTCTTATTTGTTTTATTTTTCCACCTAATTTTTTTCTAGTCACTTATTATTATGAGTCACTTTAAGGCTCTTAAAGTACTTGTAACTTAAATCATTAGAGTTATGATTACAGAAAATACTTTAGACAAACTAATTTTATTTATTTGGTTTTTACCATAGGATTTTAGTATAATAAGAATATGTCAGTATTTTTGTACAACTAAATTTTTAGATGATTCTAGACTAATCCAAATGAGTACTATGGTTTATGTCACTGAAATCAGATCAGCAGAGGTCATCAACAGGGTATGTAGCTGTAGGCAATAAACTATTTCACTTTAAAATCCTGAACTTTGTACTAATATCCTTTCAACTAAACATTTTGTGTAATATCTAATAAAGATCAACCTTATATATTCCCTATACATCTGATGAATCCCACCACTTCTTCTTGTCATGAACTTGTATATGAACAACATACAGTGAACAATGCAATCACCGTTTTGCTCTGTTCTGCAATTCTGTTTTACAGAATATTAAAAATCAACATGATACACACTTCACCAAAGATAGTAGGAGTAGTATAATGAAAACATCACAATCTTTGAAACAGAGTTTGAAGCAATTTCTGGACTTAGACTTACTTAATCTCTCTCAGTCTCATGTACCTCATTTGTAAAATATAAAATATGCTTTCATCATAGGATTCTTGTAAAAATTACCAGACATATATATTTATTGCTTGTCATTTCCCAAGCCTTACATGAATAATGGAACTTTTCTCCTCCTTGGCATTTACTTCTACTAAAATAAAGTGAGCTTACATAAAGAAGCACCTAAGAATGGAGATAGGGGTCTTTTCAATTCATATTATTAATGAAGAAAGAATTTAATGAGAATCTTACATGAAAAACGATATTAGTGTTTACCTAAACTAATAGTGTAAACAATATTAGTTACCCAGATGACAATATCACTTGCACTGGGAATACAGTAGGGAACAAGGGGGACAAAGTTCATCTTCTGATGGAGTTTCTATTATATTAAAAGGGAGATAAAGAATAAACACATAATGACAATTTCAGGCGAGTAAAACTATAGCAAAAAATAAGAGTACTTAGAGAGTAATTCTAAGGAATGGGACAAACTACTTTGGAAAGGATTTCATGGAAGACATTCAAGAAGAGAGAATATAGTCAGGTAAAATGTAAATGCTGGGAGGAAAACTGCCATGCAAAAATGTGGGGGAAAAAAGAATCTTAGGCAAAGTGAAGAGAAATTGGCAATTCCCTAATATAAGAATGAGCATGTGTTCAAAATCAGAATATAGGTTCACATGACTGGATTGCAATTAAGGATAATGTTGAAGTGTTTGTTGGTAGATGCTATATTATACAGAATCTTGTAATCAGTGGTGAATTGGGTTTTGTTTCAAGTTAAATGGGATAGCTACTAGGTGATTTCAAGCAGTTGAGTTCTTAAAAAATTATTTATTTATTTATTTATTTATTTACTTACTTATTTATTTATTTATGAAGAGAGAGAGAGAGTGCACGTTCATGTGGGAAAGGAAGGGCAGAGGGGAGAGGGACACACACAGAATCCCAAGCCGACTCCCCACTGAGCCCAGAGCCAGACACAGTGCTCCATCTCACAACCCCAATATCATGACCTGAGCTGAAATCAAGACTCAGACACTTAACTGACTGAGCCACCCACGTGTCCCACAAGCAGCTTTATTTATGTATCATTTTCTATTTCAAAAAAGAAGATTCTTGCTATAGAGAAAATGCAAGGGCAAGTGACACAAAGAGGGAGTTTGAAAGTTGATTTATATATTCTGGGAACCAAATCCATTTCATAACAAAACCACTGGTACAAATAGACACTTATAAGATGAAGACATACTATATAAATGTAAAAACCAACTTCTATATATGGCAATTTATAGCAAATAGGAAATGTGTATACTGCAGGGGAAAAAAGCCTGCAATAGATGAATCAGTGACAAACAATTCACAGGAAAAGAAACAAAAAGTGAGCTCTCTTGACCCTAACACAGTTGGAGAAAGAATAACTAGGATACTTTGGATAGTGTGACTGTGGGAAGACATCCAAAAGGTGATATTTCAACTGAGAACTAAACAATTATAAAAAGCCACCAATGAAAGTGCCTTGCAGAACACTTCACAGGCACAGTGATGTAGATGCCCACAAAGAGTCAGATAATAGCAATATGATAGGAAAATGTCAAGATTTAATTGTGATATGAATCTGGAGCCCCCCAAAAGTTTACTTCATGTTTGGATACCAGGAAATTGGTGTCATGTATCAACCAAAGTTGTTATGGAGGGGGCTATTAACAAAATTGCTGTTATTTTTGCAGGAACATGATGAATTAAGGAAACAAGCTGAAGTCCAACAACAACCATTCTCCTGGACTATAAATAATTTTCCCATCTCCATATAGATTACACAAAGCCATTTAAAAATGTCTTACTGGCTTTTCATGCCTTACCTAATTATAACAAATTTAAAT
Source organism: Nyctereutes procyonoides (assembly GCF_905146905.1). Lineage (NCBI taxonomy): Eukaryota > Metazoa > Chordata > Mammalia > Carnivora > Canidae > Nyctereutes > Nyctereutes procyonoides. The sequence continues at coordinate 60,117,765 of NW_026575142.1, read as the reverse complement.
AAGAAATACGTATTTTGATGGAGATGTTTCAACTAGAAAGTAAAACTGACTTCTCTAAGTATTTTTTACTTTTTCTTCTTCTTTAAAAGATTACCAGTTTTACATTTCAAAGTCTTTTGGCTTTTATTGTTCTTTACATGGCAGTGAAGGGGGAGAGAGAAAGGCTGTACGAGAATGAACTCTGAAACTTACCAAAGAAACTTAAGTCTCAGGTTTTCTGTGAAACAACATGTAGTAAAGAGCAATAAGGGCAAAACCCTCAGTCATTAAAATCTCTGACCTTATGACCCAGAACTTTTGGAATGATGGCTGTACTATAGAATTATGTGTTTTACGGATACAGGTGAGAGATGACTATAAATTATAATATTATTTACCTTATATGGGGTATATGATATGATCTCCGAAGGTAAATTTTATACACACACACACTTTTGTGAATTACCAATGTTAATGTCTAAGAAAGGCTTTGGCTAAAAATGCTAAGAAATAGTTAGGGATAAAGCTAAGTAAACACTTTCTGTAATTCTGTTAATGGACGGTTCAGAATACAGAGAAACAGAGAATGCAGGTAAGGATAAAAAGAATAGGTGATCTACTCTATGCAACCAAAAATAGGGAAGATTCCTAGTTCATTTTTCATTGAGAGATTTCACAATCAAGAGCTTGTCAGTTTCACCTTCTTTCAACATCTCCTAGCATCTATACCATTTTTCCCCCCTTTTAAGGGGGGAGGCATCAATAAATCTAGAATCACTTGAAAGCTAGGGAACTTCATGACTTGCCCTCTTTTCTCTTTTCACTAAGGATAAAGAAGTGATTTGGAGTAAAAGTTGTTGGTAAATCCCACTCAGAGAATCTCAGTACTCACCCTTATTCTTGGTTATAGGTTAACCAGAATTGAGGGTGAAGCATCCTATTTAAAATTAAAGAAAGTTTAATTTGGGCTTTCATATTCAGCCCCCAACCTACTGTGAAATGAATTGTAAATATCTTGTTTATACAAGAAAAACTTAATTTAAAACCCACTAAAGATTTCATTATGTTAAGTATATTTGTGGCACAGAAATCATGAAGCAGAATGGGTTGAATATTTTACAAATAGTGGGGTTTTTTCCCTCTCTTTCTTTGAATATTTTATAAACAATGTTAAATAATCACACCCCAGAGGTTAACAAAAGTCAACATCACCAACTCAACACTTTGACTTCATGACCAAAATTCTTAGCCATTTTAACATCCATTTAGAACAAAGGGGTAGAGCCTCACTGTTGTGCTTCAAGAAGCCTGAAGAAACGGAAAGATTTGCTTCTCTGTTTTATATCCTTAAGTTTATTTGACCTTGACTACAAAGAAATTGCTGCAAGCTGCCAAGTGATCATTCTATTGAACACACTAATCTGTTAGATAAATTCATATCATATGCAACTAATTTGAAACAGCAACAGCAACAAAACAAAACAAAACAAAAACCAGTCACATCAAATTCACTCTTAAACAGCCTTAAATGTATATAATTTATTAAAAAAAAACAGCAAAATCTACTGTTTCCTCCTCTTTGCAACACTTCAGATTAACCCCATTTGCTTTATTCTAAATTGTATCATGCTTTTCTGTACGTACTAAAAATGCCAGTAGTTTCAGCCAGCAATTTGACACTTAACAAAACTCCAAGCAACACTGTAGTATGCCATTTGCAAGTAGTGCTATGTTTTATCCAGAGGAAATTAAGAGGAGGTGCCAAAATCCAATTATGAAGTAGTAGAATTTCAGCACCTAATTCCCAAGTGCTACTATCAGCATAAATTCACTGACTCTGTTTTCCATAACAGTCTGCCAGGTATTGAAACTGTAACATAGCATCTCTCATGTGAATTCCATGACCAACAAGTGACTTCATGAGCTTGAATAGCTCCAGATGATTATGCATAAAATTTCTGCTCATTAGTAAAAGGTGTCAAGTTCTGCTATAAGATCTCCCAGATAGAAAATTAACATAATTTTCTCAGCTAGCATGTATACTTCCTACACATGAAAAATAATTTGAGGTCTCACTTTCTCAGCCTGCTCAGTAGCGCCAGAAAAAAAAAATGTGTATCATTTGGCTCCACACTATTACACATTTAGGATTTGGGATTTTTTTTATCTTAAGCCAAACACTCAAGCCAACTCAAAATCTCATGCAGAGTCAGCTAAATTTTCCATTTCTACAATAGTTACTCTAAATTTTATCACTATTTTCCGGTCTTAATCTCTAACACAGTCCCCTATCATTCTCAAGCGATGCCCTTATCTTGTACAATCCAGATCAAATAGACACTATTTACCATCAACTGCCCAATTTCCCAGCCCTACATCTAAAAACATTTCTGAAATAGTACCTATTGTTGCTTATGCCCTGGCCTTGTCAGAAGAAGAACCATACTTTTTCTTTTCCGAGGCTAACCCATTACCTCTGATCTATTCACAGTGCTACTCATTTTGCATTCTCAGGAAACAGTCTCCAACACTTATCTTGTCTCTTGAATATTTCTCTTTCTCATGCTTCCTCCTCATCAGTCTTTAATTCTTCTATGTGACTTCTATTCTAAAATAACATTAACTTCTGAAATTTTCTTTTTAAAAATATTTAACAGCTACACTGTAGTTTATTATTTTAAATAATAATAGATAGCAATAATAATTATGATGATAGCAACAGAAATAATAGTGGCTAACAAGTAACCATCAGCCACTGTTCCTATTTTTTTATTTTTTCTTTTCATCATTTGATGGATGTATTTCTTCCAACACTCTACTTAGTACTGGTGTTTTTACATTGTCAGGTATTTTATTATTAGGGAATTTTTTTAAATGGTAGTTTGTTAGATGGATAATTAAAAAGGACCAAAAAGCAAAAAATCAGATTAATGGCACACAACCAGTTGGTAGAAGAGAAAGACTCTAAAGCAACTTCCTTTTGTTTGTTTTGAGGAATTTAACTATGATTTTCTTAAGTATTATGTTCTTTGTATTTATCTGGTATGAGGTTCCCTTAATTTCCTAAAGTCAGTATCTTTCTCAAACTGTGAGAAACTGTGAATAATTTTTTCTCTTCCAAATATTCCCTGTACCCTTATATCTTTTCTCTTTTGAGTATCTAATTGCATGTATGGTAAAATATTGAATATTATTCCATAGACCACCACAACTTGTTTGAATACTTTTTTCTTCAATCCTTTTTAACCTCTTCAGATTGAAGAACTGCTGTTCGTATCCTTAAGTTGATTAACCTTTCTGATATTTCCAAAGTCTATAAAAAAAATTCAGTATGTTTGCTTGTTTTAAGTTCAGATATTGTACTTTTTAGTTCTAGAATTTCATTAGGTTCTTATTCAGTTTCCTTCTCTCTGTTGATAATCCTAATCTGTTTGCTCATTATGGTCATCTTTGCCCTTAATTTTTAATCAAAAAGAGATCATAGGATAGGTGGAGGTATAGGAGGAGAAAGAGGTAGAGGTAGGGCAAGGGAGAGGAAGAGAGAAAGAATAGATATAATAACTGCTCTAAAATCTTTCATTTGCTAATCTGAACTCTAAGTTATCTTAAATTCTGTTTTTCTTATGTGTCCAATAATTGTAGGTTTTATGGTGAACATCGTAAATGATGTTCACTGATGTACACTGAAAGGAGATTGGGTTCTGTTTAAAAAGGGTTTGGTTTGGTCTTTTTGTTTGTTTTTCCTGGCAGAGAGTTAAAATTCCTTAGTCCAAGGTTATAGTCCTTACTTTAAAATGTGATACTTGGGCAGCCCTGGTGGCACAGCGGTTTAGTGCCACCTGCAACCCGGGGCATGATCCTGGAATCCTGGAGACGTGGGATGGAGTCCCATGTCAGGTTCCCTGCATGGAGTCTGCTTCTCCCTCTGCGCCTCTCTCTCTCTCTCTCTCTCTCTCTCTCTCTCTCTCTCCCTCTCCCTCTCCCTCTCCCTCTCCCTCTCTCTCTCTCTATGAATGGATAAATAAAATCCTAAAAAGAAAAGACCTATATTTTTAAAAAATAAATAAATAAAATGTGATCCTTATTGTGTTCTCAGCTGAATATCTGAAGTGTTCAGTGAGGTGTCTTCTATCACGACTAGGCTAAATTCAACAAGTCTGAGTCCTGTGTGATCTCTGATACCTTTAACTCAGTATAACAGGAAGCACACTTGACAGCATTCAAAAAGACCAACCATGCAAGACAACCAAATGTTTGGCCAAGGACCTGTAGGGAGCTACCATGCCCAGCCCCTCCTAGTGGTATCCTGCAGCCCGATTTCCATTTGCATTAGTAGTCAAAATTTCTGATTAAGCATGCCTCCTTGGCTCACTGAGACTACTATTCTGTTTGGACTTCAAGTCACTCAGCCACAGTCCAACAAAACTTGGTCACAGGAAGAAAAAACAGGTAAATGTGGGCCAGCCTCGTGTTTATGTTTTCTCAACGGTACTACCTAGCTTAAATGGTTTTCTATTGCCTGAAAACCCTTGCCTTATATTTTTTGTCTGGTTTTCTAGTAGATTCCTGCCAGACTGTATTTTCACTACAGTTAATTAATCATAACCAGAATGGAAGGATGCCTGGAATTTCACCTATCTTGATCAATACAGTTAAAAATAAGTCATTTCCGATTGATGTTCTTTAAATATCGTGGACTAGGTTTATGTAACTGGAAGTAGAAGTAATACTGAGAATTATCTAGCAATTTTGCCATTGTTGACAGGAAGAGGTAAATGACCAATGAGTTTACTTAAAGTTTTAAATAATATATATGTGTATATATATATATATGTTTATGTATGTGTGTATATATATACACACATACATATACATATATATGCACACATATATAACATGTATATAAATATATATTTATATATACACGCATGTGTGTATGCTGAAAAACCTGTTTATCCTTTATGAAGGTTAAAAATAAACTCTATGTTTAACACTTAACTTTAAAAAAATTATTTATTTATTCATGAGAGACACAGAGAAAAGGCAGAGACATAGGCAGAGGGAGAAGCAGACTCTCTCTAGGGAGTCTGATGTGGGACTCCATCCCAAGACCCCGGGATCATGGCCTGAACCAAAGGCAGATGCTCAACCATTGAGCCACCCAGGTGCCCCAAATCTTAACTTTTGATTATCCATGTCATTTCACTCATATTAAGATCCATCAGAGAAATAGGTTTTTCCCCAAAAAGGGTTACTGATTCTCTGTAAACATTATTTTCTTTCTGGAAAAAAGTTATTTGACTCTATGAGCAAGTCTTCCTTAAATAATTAAGAGGAAGTAATTGAATTCCACTGATAAAATATAACCAGGATGGTAACAAAGAATGCTCACGGTCAGGTGTTACTTATTCTAGGCTACCATTCCAAACTCTTTGTTCTCACATCCCTAACCTAATCCAGGAATTAAAGTACTATTATTTTACAACCCCAGAGTAAATTATCTGGTAGAATAATCTACCATCGAAGAGTGAGTTGGTTCACTTTCAATGTTTCCAAATCAGGAAAACACACTCCAGGATTTGTTAAGTTCCAAAATGATCTTAAACATGAGCACACATTGAAGGCAACTACAGGACACATTTCAACTACCTCTATTTTAACTATGCACTAGGGCTCATTAATTACAATACTTTTTAGTGATAAAATGAGTGATGTTTATGATATATATAGCTGGTTCGAATTTTATAGGCACTTTACCCTTGATAGGAGTGGGAATATCCAGAATCTTTAGAGTAGCACTTCAGGTAAAGAGTACTATTTGTATCCCTCACAGAAAGGTGGCTTCTATTTCCTAATGTGGCCAGAAAATTACTTATCTTCCATTAAGTAATTTCATTTGCTTTCAAACATGTCTTTTGTGCAAGTGAAAGAATTGCTTCAAATTTATAGAAAGCCTGAATGTTGACTTTATGCCTGCTTGTTAAAAAAAAAAAAGAAATAAAAAGAAAAAGAAAATATAAGAAATATTTGTTCATGTGAAATGTTTTCCACATGAGTAATGAAACTTGCTCTCATTATTATAAACAACTTGGTTACTGGGATATAAAAGAAGAAAGATATGACTTATACTCACCTACAATTAGCTGAATTAAAGATATTTCTCAAAAAGAACATGACAGTGATTTCAGTAATATATGGCTTTAGCATGATTCCCAAGCATCCTGTTTTTATTTTGAATTACATACTGGGGAATGCACCTCATATAAAGATCAGAGACTCCTATGCTATAACCATCTCCATGCTGCAATAATTTAGCTTTTCTTTCTTCAGGTTTAAGCAGCTTCAGATCTCAAAGGATACATTAAACATAGATTTATTGTATGATTTCACATAGTATGTAGTGGAAAAAAGATAATTGGGGGTCATGGTACTTATCAGCATTAGCATAAGAGCATAAAGCATTTTAATTTGATATGAACAGATTCTCAAGAATAAAATGAATAAAACATAAAAACTTTATTTCAACCCAAATCAAAACTGAATCTAAGAATACTATGCACACACAAAAATCTACACTGTATTTTAAGATTTTATTTAAATTTGTTAACATATAATGTTAGTTTTGGGGGTACAATCTAGTGATTCAACATTTCCATACAGCACCGGGTACTCATTACAACAAGTGTACTCCTTAATCCTCAACCCCTATTTCACCCATCCCCCCACCCACTTCCCCTCTGGTGACCATCAAACGGTTCTCTATACTTAAGAGTCTATTTCTTGTTTTGCCTCTGTCTTTTTCCCTTTGCTTGTTTATTTATTTTCACATGAGTGAAATTATATGGTATTTGTCTTTTTCTGACTGACTTATTTCACTTAACATCATACTCTCTTGCTTCATTCACATCATTGCAAATGGCAAGATTTTGTTCTTTTTTATGGCTGAGTAATATTCCTCAGTGTGTGTGTGTGTGTGTGTGTGTGTGTGTGTGTGTACAGCTTTTTTATCCATTCATTAGTCAATAGACAGTTGGGATGTTTCCATAATTGGCTATTGTATATAATGCTACTATAAACATGGAGGTGTATATATCCCTTTGAATTAGTAATTTTTATTCTTGGGATATACCGAGCAGTGCAATTGCTAGATCATAAGGTAGTTCTATTTTTAACTTTTTGAGAAACCTCCACATTGTTTTCTAGAGTGGCTGCACCAGTTTGCATTCTCACCAATAGTATAAAAGGGATCCCCTTTCTCTGCATCCAACACCTGTTTTTTGTGTTTTTAATTTTAGCCATTCTGATAGGTGTGAGGGGTTATCTCACTGTAGTTTTGATTTGTATTTTCCCAATGATTAATGATGATGAGCATCTTTTCATGTGTCTATTGGCCATCTGTATGTTTTCTTTAGAAACATATCTATTCATGTCCTCTTCCCATTTTTTAACTGGATTATTTGTTTTCTGTGTGTTGAGTTTGATGAATTCTTTATATGTTTTGGATACTAACCCTTTATCAGATATGACATTTGCAAGTATCTTTTCCCAGTCTGTAGGCTGCCTTTTAGTTGATCATTTCCTTTGCTGTGCAGAAGGATTTAATTAAAAAAATAGGTTTAAAAAATAGGTTTTATTTTATTTTGTTTATTTTAAAGTGAGAAACAGAGCAAGACGAGAGAGAGACAAGCAGACACTCTGCTGAGTGGAAAGCTGGATTAAGGACTTGATCCCAGGACCCTGAGATCATGACCAGACAAAAAACAGGAGCCAGACTGTTAACCAACTGAGCCACCCAGGCACCCCAGAAGCATTTCATTTTGGTGAAGTCCTAGTAGTTTGTTTTTGCTTCTATTTCCATTGCCTCAGGAGACATATCTAGAAAGAAGCTGCTACAACAAATATCAAAGAGGTTACTGCCTGTGTTCTCCTCTAGGATTTTTATGGTTTCCTGTATCACATTTAGGTCTTTAATCCATTTTGATTTATTTTTGTGTATGCTGTAAAAATGTGGTCCAATTTTATTCTTTTTTATATTGCTGTGCAGCTTTCTCAACACCATTTGTTGAAAAGACCATCTTTTTCCCATTGCATACTCTTTATTTTTTGAAGAGTAACTATGGATTCATTTCTGGGTTTTCTATTCTGTTCCACTGATCTCTTTTTTTATGCCAGTACCATACTGCTTTTGAAGCAGGAGAGCTTGGTTCTTATCTCACAGAGTCGAAGAATGAATTTTTCAGGACAAAGGAGAGTGATTAAAGTGACATTTTATTAAGTGAGGATACAGAGAAAGCTTTCAGAAATGAGAGGGGTCCTGACAATGTTGCCACTGAAGGTTTCCTAGGCTGGTCTTTTATTGAAAATTTGACTAGGGAGCTTGTGGTCTTGGGATTCTTATGCAGCCTTGGTTTGAGCAAGGACTTTTGATAACACCCTAATGATTTACTTCTTTGTGGTCTGGTCATTTTCTTTGGTTACATTGTACCGCCAAAGAAAAATACTCCCTAACATCTGGGGCCAGGTGGTCTGGTTTATTCCCTTATCTCTGGTTTTCTTATGTCTCAGTATTTTTTGGACTTTATTTTGTGACCCTGATATCTCTGTCTCCTTGCCTCACTCTGTCTCTTACTCGTTTTGATCACTTCAGCTCTGTATACACAACTTCAAGTCCTGAATTATGCACTACATTTTTTTATTTTTTAAATAATCACAGCTAAATCACATGATATTGTAAGAACCATAGTCTAAGCAATGCATTGCTTTTATGTTTTTATTTAAAATGTTTAATAACCTCCAATGTAAATGTTACATAATGGGACAAATAGTGTACAGCTGGCTGTGAAACAGTTCATTGTTTTTTAGGTGCAAACTTAACCATGTCTCAAGATTTGACATCTTAAAATGAATCCTATCATTCCTACTTCATAATTTAGAAAAGTGTTTGAAAGTTTTTCTAACCTACTGTATAAAAAAATCCAAAGTGATTAAACACATTCCAAACTTCAGCTTCTTCGTTATTCAAATAAAATTATAATTTGATATCATAAACCATTTTAACAGAAATCGACCTCTTTTTATTTTGCTTCATTACAACACTTAAAAATTACTTACCAATTCCAATCCAGTGTGGTCTACCACATTCCCAGCTTCATCCCAATTGTCTGTCCACGGCATTCACCCTCTTGCCTGGGCCTCACACTACCAAGCTTCCAGGCCCCAGAGCTGGAATGAAAATTGAGAACTTATCCTCTGACCCCAGTTCCACTAAGAGAAAAATGTTGCAATATATTATGAAAATATAATACGATGGGTATTTCATAAACTAAGTCTGTCTTCATAGTAATCCAGGCCATTGATAATCAGGAAGATCTGGTAATAACAGTTATTGCTACTAGAATTATTTTTCCTTTGCCATAATTATCATCACAAGAAAGCTATTCTTTTTTAATTTTTTTTAAGATTTTATTTATTTATTCATGAGAGACACGAGAGAGAGGCAGAGACACAGACAGTGGGAGAAGCAGGCTCCACCCAAGGAGCCGGATGTGGGACTCGAATCCCAGGACCCCAGGATCATGCCCTGAGCCGAATGCAGGCACCAAACCGCTGAGCCAGCCAGGGATCCCCTGAAAACCATATTAAGATTTTATTTATTCATTTATTCATGAGAGACACAGAGAGAGAGAGACAGAGACACAGTCTGAGGGAGAAGCAGAATCCGTGTGGGGACCCTGATGCTGGACTCGATCGCAGGACACTGGGATCACCACCTGAGCCAAAGGCAGATGCTCAACCACTGAGCCACCTGGGTGCCCCAAGAAAGCTATTCTTTGTTCACAAGTTCTTGTTAGACGGCCAATTCAAGACTTAGACTCCTTTTCTGGTAAAACTCACTCCTGAGAACAGGTTCCTATTACCTAATGGAGCATGTTGATGAGTACAATCTATTCTATTTACCTTTTTGGGTCCCTCACTATAGTTTTGGAATTTCTGCTATGAACTATTAAAATGTAAAATGTTATTATCTTAACCGTTTGGATCCTGTGTTTTATGTACGAGCAAAACCCTTCTCTCAGGCCCTCCAATCGAGAGTCTGACAACTGAGTATTTGGTTTGCCCTAGTAGGGGATGTCTAATTCCATTCTAATTCCCATGCTTCTCTTCATGTTACAGTGGAGTATACTAGCAGTAGCCTAAACTGAAAATATCAGTCACTTATAAATGTGCATAAGTCATCTCTTCAAAAAAAATGTTATAATAGGCATATTTCAGCATATAATCTGATAAACTACTATTATCTGATAAACTACTAGAATTAATGATTAAACGAGCATTACTAGATTTTCTTTTTAAAAATAAATTTTCTTAAAAAATGAATTTTCTTGGAGCTCCTGGGTGGCTGAGTCGGTTACGCATCTGCCTTCAGCTCAGGCCATGATCTCCATCCAGGTCCTGGGATTGAGTCCCACATTGGGTTTCCTGCTCAATAGGAAGTCTGCTTTTTTCTTTCTCTCTCCCTCTGCACCTTCCCACTGTTTGTTCTCTCTTTCAAATAAATATATAAAATCTTAAAGTAATTATCTTATTTTTTTAAGATTTTATTTATTTATTCATGAGAGATACAGAGAGAGAGGCAGAGACACAGGCAGATGGGGAAGCAGGCTCTCTTTGGGGAGTCTGATGTGGGACTTGATCCTAGGACTCCAGGATCACTAACTGAACCAAAGCCAGATGCTCAACCATTGAGCTACCCAGGCATCCCTTAATTTTCTTATTTAAAGGATGTATTTATACCACTTTTCAAGAATAAAGGAGATGCCTCAGAACAGTGAGGTAGCTTACACAATACTCACAGTCCGAATAGAATGCTTATCTGAGCAGCTCTAAGAATAATAAAATATGAACTATTTCTATAAATTTTATTGTGCAAAATATTTTCTAAATATATTTTGGCATTCAATGAATAAATAAACCAAAGAGTGCTGTTAAGAGTAGCACTTTTATATTGTGTTACACAGAATATTACCTAATAGCATTCTGTGGCTAGTAAATACATAACCTTGAACTAATTGTGACCTTTTCAAATACAATTTGGAAACATCAAGTTAATCAAACTAAATAGATTTATTTATGATAAGATACCTCAGAGTCTTAAAAATGCTTATGTGTATGTGAATCTTCCAAAGGAGAAAAACATAAAGCTTTTCATGTACCATTTTGCATAAAAACCCTTTTGTTCGTATACCTACTGATATTTCTAGAATCACTATTCTGTCTCACACAGTTGAGGAAATGGTGGCCTGTAGAATACTTTTTTTCTAATAGGTCAATACTATGGATGAAATAAAATACTTGCCCAAGGAGCAAAGCCCAGAAAGCAGGATTTTTGGAACTTTTTTATACCCTAGAAATTAACCCTCTTGTTGTTAGGTGTTGGGCAGGGGCAAAGATAGGGAGAGGTCAACTGGAGTACCTGACAGTACTATAGTATGTCCTGAGAGGTGCTGAAACTGGCTGAAAATCAACAAATATATATTTTTAAATCATCTTGGTAAAAAAAGGGTATATATAAAAGTTTATGATTAGCACATTTAAAAATCCCTGAAAAGGGGTAAATCAATAATTTCTGCCCCAAAAGGAAGTTATAAGTAATAAGACATCTGTTTCCAAGATACAAATTAATAACATTATATTAATATCAACCCAAAGCCTTCCTTTCTTTAGTAGCTTACAATATGCAAATGAATATATCTTGGGTTTGTTATTATTATATTACAGGATATTTTTTTCTGCTTTAGGTTTCTTCCCCCCATGGCAAAAAATGACCATGATAGTAAACAAAAGTTGCTCTATTATTCTGTAAGAATACTGTGCATTGCATGTTAAAGTATATTACATAATATATTAAGAGAAGATACTAACACTAAAGAGTGAAATTGTTGAAAAGATAATCAGAGTGCTGCTGTCTTGTGTGACATGGTTTCAATGTTGATACTCAAACTTTTCATATAGTTGTTTTCTTAAAGGTTTTTCAGGTAGTTTTGACTTCAAATAAATCGTATATATTATAATAAGTTTACTAAGTTCACTGGTATGATGATTCTTTAGAGCCAAAATCTTCTTTCTAGAAACATTAGTAATAGTTTTACTATGGTAGTCAGTGAGAATTAATAACTTACCTACATGAATTTTTACATATACATCTTTGAAATATTTTTTTTAGTTTTTAAATAATATCTACACCCAACATGGGGCTCAAACTCACACCCCGAGATCAAGAGTCACATGTCCTACCAACTGAGGCAGCAAGGAACCCCTAAGTTTGTTCGTTTTAAATACAAGAAACACCTCTATAACCTTCACCTAGATTCACTGATTTATTTTTATTTTTTTTTCACTGATCTTTTAAAACTAAACTCCAGACTATTTGCATTTCACCAGTTTTTCTTTCATGTCTTTTTTTTTCCCAGTTGTTGGATTTCATCTAGGATATTGTATTTTATTTAGATACTGTACTTCCTAAATGTTCTCTGGTCTGCGAGCAGTTTTTTGTCTTCGCTTTCCTCAGCCCAGAGAGTTCTGAGTAAAAGGAATAATATTTTGTAAAATAACCCTCAATTTGGGTTTGTCTGATGTTTGGAAATGGGTTACAGGCTTTGGAAAGAATACAACAGAGGTGAAATGCCTATCACATCATATGAGGGGGTAATGATGTCCACAGGGCATCACCAGTGATGTTAATCTTGATTACTTAGTTAAGGTAGTATTGGCCAGAGTTCTTCGGAAGTTACCATTTTCCCTTTATACTCTAGGACTTCTATATTATTGTTTTTCCTATGGACTATGACTCTGGAGTTATATCTAAAAATTCATTGCCAAGTGAAAATCATACTTATTTACTCCCAGGTTTTCCTTGGGCCTTTTTATATTTGCACATTTTACATTAAGATTTATGAAACATTTGAGTTAATTTTTGTATGATGTGTGAAATTTATTTATAGCAAGATTCATTCTCTTTTGTACATGAAACTCAAACTATCCAATGATATTCGTTAAAAATACTCTTTTTTCCCCCACTGAACTAACTGCCTTTGCTACTTTGTCAAAGATCAGCCAAATAATATTGGGCTTAATTCTGGACTCTCTATTTTGTTCCATTGGTCTATGAATCTATACTTTCATCCATATCACACTTTCTTGATTACTACAGATTTATAATAAAACTTGGAATCAGCTATTATGATATTTAAATTTTTGGGTCTATTTTCAGAGTTGTTTCAACTATTCTAGTCCTTTGATATTCCATGTAAATTTTATTTATAAGATTTTATTTATCTGAGAGAGACAGCACAAGCAGGTGAAAGAGGCAGAAGGAGAAGCAGACTCCCCATTGAGCAGGGAATGAAGAGCTCAATCCCAGGACCCCAGGATTATGACCCACCCACTGAAGGTAGACATTTAACTGATTTAACTGAACGAGGAACCCAGGTGCTCCCCACATAAATTTTAGAATAAGTTTTTCAATATATGCAAAAAAGCTTGTACAGATTTTAACTGGAGTTGTTTTGAATCTATACAACAAATTGGAGAAAAGGACATCCTAACAATATTGACTTTTCTGGTCTACGAACATGCATTTATTTATATTAGTTATTTCATTATATTATTTATATTTATATATTATATAAATTAAATAATTTATATATATTTATTATATAAATATAATAATTTATATTTATATATTATATAAATTAAATATATAAATTAAATATATATATTTATTTATATTAGTTATTTCATTATATTATTTATATTTATATATTATATAAATTAAATAACTTATATTATATTTATTATATAAATATAATAATTTATATTTATATATTATATAAATTAAATATATAAATTTAATATATATATAAATATTATATATATATTTATATATTTCAGTATATTTTATAGTTTTCCCCACTTAGATGCCATATGTATGTGTATATTAGATTTCTATACAAGTAATTCATTTATTGATATGTACTTAATTTTTTAAATTTCATATTTTAGTTCTTCACTGTTTATATACTAAATACAATTTTTTGTATGTTGACCGTTTACCCTACAACCTTATCAAATTCTTTTAAGGATTCAAAGACTTTGTTTTTCACATAGCTTCTTTTGCATTATCTTTATAGATAAGCAACTCATCTGAAAATCAGGATGATCCACTGATTTTCTTTAAACAGCTTGTTACCTATGCTCTCTCTATATACATACACACACACAGATAGGTACATAGGCAGGAAAGATGACAGATGGCTAGATTGATAGATAATAGATAAACAGACCTAGAGATAGATATGAACCATTTCTTTGTAAGATATTCATAAAAAAGCAACATATAGTCCAGAGAATCTTCCTTTTTCTTACTCTTGCTATCAGTTAATTTATGGCAATCTATGATCAAGTGCGATCAGAATATTTATATTGCCTGAGTGATAATTAAAAGTAGGTCAAGTTAATTCCAGAGTTGAAGTGACAATTATAGACGAAAGTAAAACAGAAAACAAACAGTAGATGCCAACAGAAGATGATATAAATGTCTCCTGTTACTTAAGAACTCTCTCTTCCCATATGCAGTTTTTGTCTTAACCATAATGAAAGAAACTTCTTCTTTCACAAAGGATGATCTTTTTTTTTCTTTAATTATTGTTTTCCTTCTATTTTTGCTACATGGATTAGTCATCTTCCTACATAGAAAATTCACTTTCTGGTGATTAGCATCATACAATTAGTTTAAAAAAAAGAAAAATAGCATATCAGGCTTTTTTTAAAAAAAACATTTTGCTATTAGTAATAGAAATTGGAATTAAACAGGCTTAAACAAGAAACATAATTTATCAGTTTAAGTAACAGTAAAGTTTAGGAGTGCAGCTAAATTTAGACATCATTTGACCCAAATGTTACGCAATACAAAAGGTTCTGAATCTCTGGAGAATTCCTCCTATATCTGCCATTCTCCACTTGTGTATCTGGCCTTAAGAGGACTTCCCAGAAATAGCAGAAGCACTTTCAAACATCATGTCAAAATATTCCTACTTTTAAAAGGAAGAGTTTTTCTTTACTAACTCTGAAAATATATCCTGGGGTTTACTGTGAACCAATTCATGTGAATTTCCTGTAAGAATGATAGGTTACCATGATTTCTTGGTCACTCAAGGTCGATCCATATAGTTGAGAGCGGCGTCAAGCTATATCAAAATCTAAGCCAGTATTACAGAAGGACAGAAGTGCAAAGATGCTATAAATTAGGGTGGGGAGGACAAAAAGCAATGTTTACTATGAATGGTCACACTGAATTGTTTTTACAAGATTACAGATTGTGAATCTGAGACACTAGGGAACTGTGATGTGGCTGATGGAAGGGGGGATTTGAACTTTCATAAAAATACAAATACATATTCAGCCTAAATTGTGATATTATGAAACACAGAAAGACAATACTGGAATTTCAGTTAGCATAACATAGAGGTTGGTAAATTTTGGAATGCTGTACAAAATATGGAAATATTACAAAAATTAATGATCTTCAAAATTTAGGGTTCAATAAGATTTTGTAGATAAATTAATTTCACTATATGACACAGTGGATACTTATCACTTGGGGCTTGATGTGATGATTTAAATACTGAAAAAACCCTTAATACATAAAATAGTTATTCTAATTTGACAAAAGATTATAATTTTAGTTCTCAGATATTTAAGCTAGAGACACATAGACTCAGTAATTCTCTTTATTCCATAAATCTTTGTTGATACAATTTAATAAGATACATCTTGCTTTGCTTTGTTTTCCAAGTCATGTATTTGTGTAACCATTCTAAGCATTAGGTTGTATTAACATCAAACTTTTTTTTTTTATGATAGTCACAGAAAGAGAGAGAGAGAGAGAGAGAGCCATAGCAGAGGGAGAAGCAGACTCCATGCACTGGGAGCCCGACGTGGGATTCGATCCCGGGTCTCCAGGATCGCCCCTGGGCCAAAGGCAGGCGCCAAACCGCTGCGCCACCCAGGGATCCCCAACATCAAACTTTTTTAATGAATAGTTACTTTCTAAATTGGTGCTAAATTAGCCCAGTAAGTGTGTAGAATCTAGAAACTTCTTAGATTCTAAAAGTCATTTGATATATACCTATCCAATTGCGATTGCATATTGTTTAGTGCTCTGGGAACAATAATGCTCACTGCATAAAAATTGGATATAAAATGAACATCTTAAAAAATAAAAAATAAAAAATAAAATGAAAATCATGAAGGTCTAAAATGCCACCAAGAACTTAGAGAAATTTTGAGACTTAGCAGCATACAGATAGTTATTCTGTGCAATTATTATTTTGAAGCTATGATTAGTTTATGCTGTAAATATTGATGTTATAGTAAAATTACCCAGAAAAGATAAAGAAAATAGTCCAAGAACTCTAGATAACTTTGAATTTATACTCTTCAGTAATGATGGGATTTGTAGTTCAAGCTTATTATTTCTCCTTTAAGTGTACAACAGATCCACAAATACAAAATAAAAAATTTACATAGGATAAGGAAAGAGAAAGAAAGACTTGCATAATAAGATCTTCTAATCTGTTAATAGTAGGTCACTAAGTAATTGCCAGAAAATTCAGTGCTCAAAATATAGAAGGGATCATACGAAACCTCCTGTTAACGCCTAGGCACAAAGAGGACAAAAATGCTTTGGTTTTCACATATAGAGTTGTTGGGAGTTCCAGGAAAAAGCAGATAGAAAATGCTTTCAAACTTATTTTTTCATGTCCTGGAGTTAAAACTGATGAGGTTCTTGGGGTTCTTACTAGTAATCTTATTCATATGTACAGTATTTACTAAAGAAAATCCCAAAGTTGATAGAAAATGTGGAGCCTCTTTCTCCAATGCTATATTCAATTCTGAATATATTTTATTTGCCTGATTAAATAAGCAAAGTTAGAAGTTAGCCTCAGAACTATTATATAATCTCCAATATAAAACTTCCTCTGTTACTAGGTAAGATAATTTTAAGTTGTTGAGGTACATCTGTTGTGTAAACACTGTGAGCTGACAGTGGGAACACTGTGTCATTTAGTGAAATGAGTAATCCACAGCAAGATGTCAATGTATTATGGAAGACTAGTACTGTGAGCAATTATTGCCTGGCTATAATACCTTGAAAACATGAAATGTGTCATATCCAACCAAAATTGTAAATTTCAGATTCATTTACAGAACTACTTTAACATTTTCAGCTGGTATGACAATAGGTATCATAGCAGAAAAAAATAACAAAGATCCTTCAAAGCTTACCAAATGCAAAGCTCTTTTGATCCTGTTTAAGAAACTGTGTTGTTTTACTTAGTAGGATTGATCTCAGCAGCAGTGTATGGAACTGCAAGTTTAGTGTTTCTTTTCTATAAATAAAGGAAAATGTTGAGAATTTGCCCAATTTTTCATCTATTTATTCAACATATACTTATTTCACACCTACTTTTTACCACATGTCTGTACCTGCTGTTAGTCCAAGATGAAGTAAATACAATCTCTACCTCCAAATGACTCAAAATTTAATGGAACCAAGTTTAGTGAGAAACTGCAATCACAATAGAGCATATTAGAAAAGTTTCTTTGTGTAAGTAAATGATATACCCAAAGCCCTAACTCTGGTCATCTTTCAAGATGCTTTTTGGAGGATTATTATTAATTGAAAGATTAGTAACAGTAGGAATTAACTTAAATAAGAGTGATGAGGAAAAATCTATCAATTCATTGGTAGGAACACCTAACAATTTGAGCAAATAGACAAGGTGGACAAAGGAACATTCAAAGATTTGTAAGTTACTGTGTAAGGCTGGTAGTAAAGGTACTGAGAAGGGCAAAGACTACTATATAGGAATTCTTGACATTTAATCAAGGGCTATGTCAAAAAAGTCCTTATGAAGTGTTTATAAAAATTAAAGCTATGTATTTAGGGCACAGAAATATACTGAAGTGTTAGTGTTATGAAGGAATATTTGCAATTTACAATAAGAGTAGTATCAGTGGAGAAATGAGGGGATAACTTTGTTGTAAAAAGGATATTCATGAGAGCATGTCATTATTTGGGTGAAGGATGATGAGAGTTTGAATTGAGCTGGTTATCATGTGTATACAGAGTATTGGATAATAAAGAAGTAAAAGATGTAGAATCTTTTATGTTCTAACAAAGAAGATGTAGGCTCTCTGGTTTGTAATATAAACTAGGGAAAAGATATGACCATTTGCCAAGATAAGAAAGATAGATTTGGGGACCAAGACGAGAAGGCCATCTTCATCAGCTATGCTTTCCTCAGATTCACAACTAAATGAAGATACTTTTGAGATATTTTCCCTTCTCCATTTTCTCATTTCCTTTCTTGGAACTCTTATTACTTGGATGTTACCTTTCTTGGCTAATCTTTTAAGTTTAATATCTTATCTAATTTTGTTTGGCTTATCTTTGATACCAATTGATGATTACATAATCTACTGGATATGATAAAACAATATTTACCTGACTGATATTTCTGGAAATAGAACAGTATGACTATATACACTGCATGTAAAGCTATCACATTCAGGCAGAAATATGTCCTATTAGAAAGCACTAGGCAAAGAGTCCTTATTCTCTGTTATATTTGTCTGGATATCCTATTCATAATATGAGTACTATATAGTGAAGACATAAGGATTACCAGTTTAGAAAAATTATCAAAGAAAAACTATAATACAACAAAGTCATGCCTTCAATATCCTGCCTGAAATTATTTTTATTTCAGAATTCTTATTCCAGTCAGGAATTAAGGTTAAAAACATTTTTTAGAGACTTTATTCATCTATTCATGACAGACACAGAGAGAGTAAAAAAAAAAAGACACAGAGAGAGAAGCAGAGACACAAGTAGAGGGAGAAGCAGGCTCCCCGAAGGGAGCCCGATGTGGGACTCCAACCCCGGACTGGGGACCACACCCTGAACCAAAGACAGACACCCGACCACTGAGCCACCCAGGCGTCCCAAGATAAAAACATTTTAAAACTTAAACAAAAATTGCCCTACTATGAACTCTGCCTAAATATTCAGTTCAGTTTGTATTATTCTGCAAAAAATAAGGAAAAGAAATACAAAAGAGAAAAACATGAAATCCAGGAAACGAGCTATTTGTTCTATATAGGGTTCTATAGGTTTTCTACATAGATGGCAACTAAGAGAAGTCTAAAAATAAGAGATCAAGGAAGTCGCCAGATTATAGCTGGGTAGTAGACCTCATGATTCATCAGGGCTGATTCAAGCAGGTGGACACACCATGCTAGCTGAGCAATCTCAGGAGAAAAATCAGAAATGATATGTTTATAAATATGAAAAATGATACTAATAGCACTGATAAACAACAGACATATGGGACAGCTGGAGGGGGCAATGAAACAATTTCCTAGAAAACTAGGCAAAAGGAACAAAAAGGCAACTTATTAATTTCAATACATCTATGAGATTTATGAGGAAAAAATAGTAAACACTCAGATAAATTGGACAAAGGAAACAAAAGAACACAATGTAACTTGCAAAGAAGGAGTAAATACAATTCTCAGTATTTTCCCTGATGGTTATCTAAATAGTAGCTTTCCTTTAGACTGAATAGAAGGTAGTCATTTTGGTGTGGTGTCAGCCTCTGCACTGATGAATTATTGTCTCTGTCAATCAGAATCTGCTGTGTGACCTTCCTCTCTTTCCCCAAACATAGATAACTAGATTGAGAACATATATCTGATCTAAACGAGTCAACTTCCCCCTTTCCTGAAAATTTAAGTAAGACTCACAGAAAACAGAATTAAGATTTATATCAAATTAATGGCAGAACTTCATTATATATATATCTTTCTGTATTACCCAGATTCTTCTTTTTAAGTTCCTTCTTTTCCAAAATGCTACTTTACCACTCAGCTTGGATTATGGAAGATGCACCAGAAGCCTTCCAATTCATTCACGTTTCTACTTATAATTTATGAAAATTTTAGACAATGATACTTAGAATTATTCCTTTCAAAGGACTTTACACAAGTGCTAAGTTTTTGTTGTTTTGTTTGTTGTTTGTTTGTTTGTTTGTTTGCTAAGCCCTCTTAAATGCTCTTCTAGATCAGATTATTCTTGTGGAAACAGATGAAGTACTAATTGCAGAATATTCTATTCTAAAAATTATGCAGGCTTTAGGATGCTGGAGTAGACTCATCAATTGTATCTCTTATGCCCTAGAAAGTGCTGTTCCTAATTTACTCATGCACTGTTCTGTGCAATGCCAGAAATAATGAGTTTCACATTATTTTCATTAACATGTGTTCTTTTTTTTATTAACATGTGTTCTAAAGAAAACATGATATGATAATTTAATATCCATACTGTCATTTCTCTCCATTCCAGGCTACATAAAGATAGCAATTGTTTAGAAAGTTTTTGAATAAAAATTAATGAAAAGAGCAACAACCAAAACAAAGCTCCCAAATTAAGGAATATTCTTAATATTTGAATTCTATGTATCATTCATTTTAGCTTTAATTAGTAGGATTTAACTGATTAAGTATGCCATGATCTATCAGCTCAAGAATACATAAATACACAGTTTTCATCTTAATACATTGTTTTCAGGCTGATAAAAATGTATACTTTTTCAATGAATCCTTTTAATGTATTATAAGTTTGGTCTACTACATCAGTTATAACTACGAATGGTGTCAGTTATGATATCTTCATGTCCTTGGCTTTCAAGTAGTACAATTCAGTCTTGATAAAAATCAACTTATTTTTCATAATCTTTCATCTGTTTATATTTAACATGGTATTTGGTTTCTTTAAGCCATTGTGTGAGTAGAGCTATGGAAATGTACCAAAGTTATGAATTTTGACCTATTTAGCTATTTTAAGAATGCCAATTACTCTAAAATTACACAAGAACGTAAAACTTTATTCAGCCAATTTATTACTGGAACCCAAGTCCTGCTGCTGGTCATTCCATAGGCCAATACCTAAGAGATGAGTTTTGATTGGTAAGGAATATGAATTTTATCCAAAAGGCCAGCCACATGGGAGAAGGTGGACTCTTGGTGAAAGGCCAACCCCCTTTGCCTGACCCAGAGATTTTTAAAGGGGATTCATAGTTAAATTAGTGACATTTCTTGATTACATAAAGACTCAATGATAACAGCTACAGAAACATCATGGTGCTCAGAGGTTGTAGTTCTAATTTCTTGGTTCCCAGGGGTGGTTGTATAAGAAGGTCTGATTCTGTGGTAACCAGTGGTTGTGCAAGAGTACTGTATTCTTTCTGCAAAGGAGGGCAAGGTCTATAGGTGTGCAAAGAGAGGTCAGTAAATTCATTTGTGTAACCTTAAAAAGAAATTTTGTTAAGAGATTGCTGGGTTAGTCAAAAAGCCAAAATAGCTTCAAACAGACTCACTGGCCTCTGTGGCCTGGGAAAGCTCTGGTATTTCATTCCCCAAGGCTAGTGGTCTACATATCTCAAAGAAAGTAAATTAATTCTGTTATAGATCAAGGGCTTTAGGTCAGCAAGGAAGGAGTGTGTTACCTTCAAACAAGTTAACCCTTAGGACTGGCTAAAGTACTGTTACAAATTGGCTCAATGAATTTTGAAGCAATATATTCTGTAGGCATTTAACAAATCTAAATCTGGCAGGGCTGGGGTAAGGTTCTCCAAAGCAGTGTATGTTCTGAATCAGCACCCAATGTATGATCCAAGAATCAAGGTGTGGAAATGAAATGGCACCACTATTAATCCTAGTAACCCAACAACAAAATTTTTGCTCTCTTTCCTTAAACCTTATAGTCTGTCAGCCTCTATAGTCCCAGAGGGAGAATGCTTCCTTCTACCAGTAGACACAGCAATGATTTCATTTAACTGTGAGTTAAGACTGCTGTCTGGCCACTGTAGACTCCTCATGCTTCTGCATCAACAGGTGAGGAAAAGAGTTACTGTGCCAGCTGGGGTATTGATCCTGACTACCAAGGGGAAGTTGAACTGTGACTGCACTGCGGAGGTAAGGAAGGTATGTCTGAAACAGAAGATCCCTTAAAGCGTCACTCAGTTTTACCATCCTGCTATGGGTTTCTGTCTTCCTAAAATTCATACTTTGAAGCCCTAATTACCAATGTGATGGTACTTTTAGGTGGGGGCTTGGAAGGTAATTAGGTTTACATGAAGTCATGAGGGTGGAGCCCCTAGGTGAGATTAATGCCCTTATAAGAAGACACCAGATCATGTGCTTCATTACTCACTCTCACTCTCTCTCATTCTCTTTCCCGTTTCCTACCACTACCTTGTGAAGACACAGCAAGAAGACAGTCAGCTGCAAAGCAGAAGGAGTTTATCAGAAAGCAAATCTACCAGCACTGGGATCTTGAATTCTTCAGGCTCTGAAACTGAGAAACTAATGTTGGTTGTTTAATCACCCAGTCTATACTATTCTTTTATAACAACCTAAACTCACTATGATATGTGCACTGTGATTAAGGTAAATAGAAAATTACAACAATCCAATCTAAGAAACTACTAATGTTCCAGATCTTTCAGGAATGAGGATTTGGGTCGCTCCACTAAGTAAAGAACCATGACCAGCTGAGGTGGTTGCTGAAGACAATGGAAATACGTAACAGATAAGAAAATGGCAGTTGTAAATACTAGCTACAACCACATAATCGATTACAGAAACAGAAATGAGCATTATAATTGTCATTAAGATTTCTTCCTTAATATGTTATGAATATATTTGTGTATGTGTGCATGTATATATGTATATATGCATGTATGTATGTGCTGGAACACACATATATCTATATATGTACACATATACATATGCACACATAAATAAGTATGTACATATGTATACACATATATTTGTTTTCTTCCTTTTTATTTCCTTAACATGTAACATAAGATGTATTAGCTTTATCATAGTATTTGAGCATTGTTAACTTTTCACCGTAGTATTTAAGTAATGGGATAGCAAAGAGAAAAAGAAACATGTAGACAGCACACATGGACCTTACCTTCTCTTCTGGGTAAAGGGTTAGTGCATTTTGGTTCTACTCAGGATAGTTGTATCATATTAGGAAGGCTTATGATGTTACTATGCTCTTTGATTTGTATTAATTTTATATATGTTAACTTGATTGGGTCACAGGATGCTCAGATATTCAGTTGAACATTATTTCTGGACGTGTCCATGAACGTTTTTTTTTTGGATGAGATGAATATTTGAATTGATTAAAACAGACTGACTTCCCAAATGTGGGTGACCTCTAATCTGATAAAGAATACCTGCAGAAATTCAATAGCTAACATCAAGTTAATATTGAAAGACTGATTGGTTTCTCCATTAAGTTTAGAAGAAGGTAATGATTAATGCTCTGTAACTTCTTTTTCTCAATTTTTACTTATTTATTTTTTGAAAGTAGAAACTGCATTTTTTAAAGTATAAAGAAGACATACAGACACATAAAATGATATTCAATATCACTCATCAACAGATAAATACAAATCAAAATTACAATGATGTATCACCTCACACCTGCCAGAATGGTTAAAAAAAACAAAAACAAAACACAAGAAACATGCTGGTGAGAATGTGGAGAAAAAGGACACTTCTTATACTGTTGGTGGGAATGCAACCTGTGCAGCCACTCCTGAAAACAGTATGGGAGTTCCTCAAAAGTTAAAAATAGAACTATTCTACAATCTATTAATCGCACTATGAAGTATTTACCCCCCAAACACAAAAACTCTAATTCAAAGAGATGCATCCACCCCTATGTTTATTGCAGCATTATTTACAGCAGTCAAATTACGGAAGCAGCCCAAGTGTTGGATAAAGATGTGGTATATATACACCATGGAAAAATAATCAGCCATAAAAAGGAAAAAAATCTTGCCATTTGCAACAACATGGATAGAGCTGAAGTATAGTGGTAGGAAAGATAAGTCTCTCAGAGAAAGCAAAATACTATATGGTTTCACTCATATGTGCAGTTTAAGAAATAAAACAATCAAAGGAAAAAGAGAGAGAGAAAGAGAAGCAAACAAACCGAGAAAGAGACTCTACTATAAAAAACAAACTGATAGTTACCAGTAGGAGGAAGGTAGGAGAATGGGTGAAACAGGTGATGAGGATTAGAGTACACAACATAAAAATAAATAAAGTATACAACATGATGTTGGCATATCTATACACAATGAAATAATTACCACAAAGTAGTTAACATATCCACATATCCATCACCTCTCTTACTCGTTACTTTTTTTTTTCTTTTTTGTAGTAAGGACACTTGAGATCTATTCTCTTAGGGTATTTCCAGTATACAATACATTATTATTAACTATATAGTCACCATAATGTTCATTAGATCTCCAAAATTTATTCATCTTACAACTGAATATATGTACCCTTTGATCAATGTCTTCACTTCCCCCTACACCCCCACCCCAGTCTATAGTAACCACCATTCTACTGTTACTGCCTTTTTTTTTTTTAAGATTCCACATGTAAATGAAATCATGTAACACTTGTCTTTCTGTGTGTGGCTTATTTGACTTAGCCTAACGTCCTTCAGGTTCATTCATGTTATCACATATGATAGCAGTCCCTTCTTTTTAAAGGCTGATAATATTCAAATATAAATATACCACATTTTCTTTACATATTCCTCTGTCTACAGACAGGTTGTTTCTATATCATAGCTACTATTCAAAATTTTATTGGAGTCTCTTAGCAGTGAAAACAAATGAATTACTTACTAATCATGCCAAAAAGGTTTCAATCTCTAAAGCACTATGTTAAGTAAAAGAAACTAGATGCACACAACTTCTTTCTGTTTGACACCATTTTTTCATGAAAACCCGGAAATTACAAAGCTCTAGTGACTGAAACCTCACTGAAGTAGCCTAGGGTGACTTTTGGGTAAAAAGCATAGACTACAAAGGGGGATTACATTTTTTTTTCAATCTTGACTTTTTTTTAGAAGGTCTCATCTTTCTTACTTTAATAAGTTTTTAAAATATATTTTGTCACAATATTTTATTTATTTATTTTATTTTTAAATACAGTGTATGACCCTGAGATCATGAGTCATGTGCTCTACCAACTGAACCAGCTAAGACCCCCAATTTTTTAAATATTAGAAATAGGTTTTTTTTTTAAGATTTTATTTATTTATTCATGAGTGATACATAGACATAGGGAGAAGCAGGCTCCCAGTAGGGAGCCTGATGTGGAACTTGATCCCAGGACCCCAGGATCATGCTCTGAGCTGGAGGCAAGCACTCAACCAATGAGCCACCCTGGTGCCCTGAAAAACCTTCTATATTTTGATTTCAGTTCATACTCTATTAAAATGGAAGAGAAAAACAGACTTAAGGAATTCAATGAAAGTATAACCCAATAATTTTACTATGTTTACATGAGTGAAGAAATAGTTTAGAGGTATCCAGTCCAAGAGCATAAAGAAAGTGAAGTAAGTCAATCGGAGAAGGACAAACAATACATGGTCTCATTCATTTGGGAATAATAGTGAAAGGGAATAAAGGGGAAAGGAGAGAAAATGAGTGGAAAATATCACAGAGGGAGACAGAACATGAAAGACTACTAGCTCTGGGAAACGAACAAGGGGTGGTGGAAAGGGAGGTGGGTGGGGAGTTGGGGTGACTGGGTGATGGGCACTGAGGGGGGCACTTGATGGGATGAGCACTGGGTGTTATGCTATATGTTGGCAAATTGAACTCCAATAAAAAAATATACAAAAACTTTTTTTAAAAAGAGAAAGGTTAGATCTCTACCATATTCATCTTGTTCTCCATTCCACCCTACCCATAATGCATTCACTAAGGCAAACTGCATTTTATAACCAAGATTAATGTGTGCATTGGTCCAAGGGATAGGGAGGTATATAAAATTTGGATATAACAGGTTAAATCATATACCTGAATAATAATACACTGTCCATATTAATCATAAGCAACTTTTACAAAAAATATGACATAGGAGTGCATATATCTTTTCAGATTAGTGTTTTCATTTGTTTGGTTAAATACTCAATAGTGAAATTTTTGGATCATATGAATCTCTATTTTTAATTTTTTGAAGAAACTCCATGCTCTTTGCCACAGTGGCTATACCAATTTACATATGAGTGTTCCTTTTTCTCCACATCTCCACCAACACTAATATTATTTCACGTCTTTATTTGAGCCATTTGAGCCATTATTTGAGCCATTCTGACAGGTATAATTTGATATTTCTTTTTTTAAAAAAAGATTTTATTTATTTATTCATGAGAGACAGAGACAGAGAGAGAGAGAGAGAGAGAGAGAGGCAGAAACACAAGCAGAGGGAGAAGCAGACTCCATGCAGGGAGCCCAATGTGGGACTCGATCCAAGGTCTCCAGGATCATGCCCTGGGCTAAAGGCGGCGCTAAACTGCTGAGCCTCCCGGGCTGCCTACAATATTTCATTGTGGTTATGATTTGCATTTCCCTGAAGATTAGTGATGTTGAGCATCTATTTGTGTGTCTGTTGGCCATCTGTATGTCTTCCTTGGAAAATGTCTATACAGGTCCTTCCCCTGCCCAGTTTTTAATAAGATGATATTTTGTGTTGAGTTATAAGTTCTTTATTAACATT
This sequence comes from Nyctereutes procyonoides, assembly GCF_905146905.1. Classification (NCBI taxonomy): domain Eukaryota; kingdom Metazoa; phylum Chordata; class Mammalia; order Carnivora; family Canidae; genus Nyctereutes; species Nyctereutes procyonoides. The sequence goes on along the minus strand of NW_026575142.1, from coordinate 60,091,053 downwards.
AACTCCTTAAAAGATACATCATTTGCACATATCTTCTCCTATTCAGTAGGTTATTTTTTAGTTTTGTTGTTTCCTTCACTGGGCAAAACCTTTTTACTTTGATGTTTTTGATCTGATATTTAACTTTGATGTTTATTTATTTTGATATTTATTTTGACATTTACTGAAGCATTATTTACAAGAAACCTAAGTGTCCATCAGTAGATGAATGGATAAGAAAGATGTGGTGTGTGTTTGTGTATAAACATATATGTGTGTGTGCATGTGTATATATGTATATATATTTTATGGTGCTATAAACACATATTTATACATATATATTTATAAAAGATGATGTCCTGCCATTTGCAACAACACGGATGTACCTTGAGTGAAATGACAGACTAAGAAAGACAAATACCATCTGATTTCACTCATATGTAGAATATAAAAAAGCAAAAACAAATGAATAAACAAAGAAAACAAGAATCAGATCTATAAATACAGAAAACAAACTGACAGTCACCAGAGGGGAGAGTGATGGAGGGATCAGTAAAATGGGTGACTTCTAGTGATGGAATGAATAAGTCATGGGAATAATAAGGCACAGTATAAGGAACATAGTCAATGTATGTAATAGGATTGTATGGTGACATATGGAACTTCACTGTGGTAATAAGCTTAACATAATGTATAGAATTGTTAAATTATTGTATTGTACACTTGAAACTCATGAAACACTGCATGTCAAATATAAATATACATATATACAAATATGTACATATAATGTAAAAATATATGTTTATATAAAATGTAATTCTCTCCATGTCAACATATATTCTTCAGTGGAATAATTTTTTAAAGACTAAATTACTTTCATTATAAATTTACACTAATATTAAATAGCTGAATGCTATGCCTGTTTCTAATTTCAAACCTATAGTGAGAATCCCTGGATGTACATCTATACGAAAAACGTATTATTTTCTTAAGATAAATTCTAGAACTAGAATTATAAGTTCAAAAAGTGAAAATATTATAAGAGTTTTGAATTTGTGAGCTTACATTACAACTCTATTTGTATTTAATGGATAATGCAAATAATGCTTCCAGACTATCTTCTGTCATTTAATTTTTATTTCTGTTTTCTTTGACAAAAATATTTTAAAAGTATATAATCAACTATATAAATCATTGACATGCTATATTATATAATGTTGTAAAAGACTTTCCTCAGTATAGGAACATATCTCTAAATATTTTTTGTAAAATGTTGGTGTAAGGTTTAAAAACTCTGAGTTCATTTTATTCCTAATGCTTTTCTAGCTAACCACTTACTGAACCTAATTTTTCTAAACTAATCCAAAATCTAGTTTCATTCTTTTGTATTTAGAAAAGAGGATACTATATTATGATCCATCAGTCTGTCTATTCATTCCACCATCAATTATGGAACTTTATCTGTAATAGATTTATAGCTATATCAAGAACTTATGTTAAAATTAGTATATTTTTAAAAAATATATAGTCATTTATTTTTTTTAATTTTTTTAAATTTATTTATTTATGATAGTCAGAGAGAGAGAGAGAGAGAGGCAGAGACATAGGCAGAGGGAGAAGCAGGCTCCATGCATCGGGAGCCCGATGTGGGATTCGATCCCGGGTCTCCAGGATCGCCCTGGGCCAAAGGCAGGCGCCAAACCGCTGCGCCACCCAGGGATCCCTATATAGTCATTTATATAGAAGAAAATTGTGATCATAAAAAGCAAAGCAAAACAAGATATTGTATAGATACATAAAGTTTACAGATAAACTTGTGGGCATTGCAAACTTAAGAAGTATTTATTCTTTCCTCCTAGAGTAAGATACCAATTGATATTCATTTTCAAGTTTTCTTCAGGAAGGTTCTACTAGATTTTTCTTTTTCTTTTTTTTTCTACTAGATTTTTCTTCATGGACATATTAGAAATATTAATTGTATCCTATTGATTGAATTAGCAATAAGATTACTTTTCTCTATATATTTTTAATCTTTTTTCATTTTACCTTTTTTCTAGTATATAGAAAAGCACAATTTTTATATTAGTCATAATATATTACATATTTGCAATATTAGTCATAATCTTTTTAGTTGATTCTTCTTGGATTTCCAACCTAAAAATCACGTTATCTGAAAATATTCAAAATAATTCCCTTTTTACTTTTTTTATACTCCAAATTGTTATCAAATTTCACTTCTAGTATATTAAGTGTGCTAACATAAGGCATCTCTGTCCTGATATTATTGGGAATCTACTTTGTGGCATTTTTCATATTACAATAGTTTAATAGTGGTAATAGATATATTAGCAATAATAACAGCAATGGTCACTTAACTGAAATATATTAGGTAGCAGATACAATGTCTTGGGTCCACAACTTTGCTATAATTAGTACTCTATGTTTAAAAGAACTAAATGAAAATAAGTAATTTATTTGCCCCAAATTACACCATTATTAACCAGAAGAATTCATATCATGATTAGAGAGTCTCTTCCTGTTTTTCATGTCTTATATACCCAAGCTTAAAATGAATGCCATAATATTACATCATATGGATTATGCTACATAATTTACTAAAAAAGAGAATTAAATGATACCCATTGACTGAATCCCCCCATCAAATTCCTAAAAGTGCATTAAAGCACAGTACACACCTACGTAGAAATAACAGTAACACTGAACTGTAAAATGATTTAAACATTATTTCTTGGTCACAACTATTTGCAGTTACATCTTATCTTACATTGAAATTACTTTTCTAATTCTTTGCTTCTTTCTCCACATTTTTATCAACATTTTCTCAAATTTTCAGAGGACCATTTTTACAACAGTAAATAAAAACAAGAGGGAAATATGAATATATTTAAACTAAAAAAATATTCAGAACAAACATGCAGTTGCCTAGGTTTGTTGACACTAAGAAGGAAGCTCTGATGCCTTTCTCAATTTCAGGAAAAACTCAGACATGCATACCCATTGTCAGCATTTGACACATTTTTTTCAAAACACTTGTGAGCCTGATAGTCTACAGTTATATTTGAAATGTAGCCCAAATTTTCTATTTTTGTTTGTTTAAAATGTTATATTAGGTTTAGGGAAAATTATTATAAAAATTGTCTCCTATATATATATACATATATATATATATATATATATATACACACACACACACACATATATGCACATGATTGTGAGAACAAGAAAAACATGACACATGCAATAACATTAATTCCTTAAAAATATTATCCTGAGTCTAAAAGACCAGACTACTTTTTAAATGCCATATAGATACTTCCATTTTCCTTAATGGAAAATTAAATAATACTTGTATCTAGAAAAATAAGGGATGAGGGCAGAAATTCCAACAGATTTTCTTTGGAGAAATACATTGAGAACCACTGTTTAAAGTGTAAACCCATTGTGACAATCTAAGGAATAATATATTGCCCAGCTATAAATTTACTTATACAAATAAATAAATGTATTTATTTGGCAATAGGTTGTAACTGCTATAGTATCAAGTGCAACTATGGTACTGATGTACTTTATGAACCACAGATTATTTTTTCTACTCCCATGCCTTTGTTCTTTAAAGAAAGGCTTCTTACAGGGCACCTGGCTGGCTCAGTCAGAGGAGCATGTGACTCTTGATCTTGAGAGATTAAAATAAATTAGGCAAAAAATATGAAATGTTTATGAACACTTTCTTAATCCTAGAAAATAATCCAAAATTTTCCAGGATAAGCTTAAACAAAAGTAAATAGTCAGTAGTCTTTTTTTTTTTTTTTTTTTTTTTAGTCAGTAGTCTTTTAATGAAAAACGGTGGTGCATAAACATAAAAACATCTCTTCAAGAAAAATTTTCTGGTCCCCATACATTTAAAGGTGTTAGAAACCATTCATTAAAAAAAATACTTAAACTGAGGGGATAGTATCTAATGAGATTATAGAAATAATTCAGCAACATCAATAAATGTAAAGAACTGAAACTTATACTTATGGCCCAAAAATTGTCAGAATGGATTACAAAACTCTACTTATATGGTATTTATAAGGGATGTCACTAAGGTATTTATAAGGGACACTGCTAAGGTTGAAACTGAAGGCATTTATTAAAGATGCATTTTGTAAGGGTGCCTGGATGGCTTAGATGGTATAGTGGGTGACTCTTCATCTCAGGGTTGTAAGTTTGAGCTCCACACTGAATGTAGAGATTACTAAAAATAAACAAATAGATAAAGAAATAAGCTTTAAAATTAAAAAGAGAAAAAGGCTTTTTTAGAAAGCCCTCCTACAAAGATTTTTTTTAATTGTATTTCTTTCATTAGAAGTAGAATGAAGACTTAAGAAATGTTCATAAAAATATGGAGAAAAGGATTTAGCAATGCTAGGCTACAGCCTACTACACTCTTAAAAACCCTAACCAGGACACCTGGTGGCTCAGTTGGCTAAGTGTCAGCCATCAACTCAGGTCACAACCTCAGGTTCTAGGGTCAAGTCCCACATTGGGCTCCATTCTCAGTGGGAAGCCTGCTTCGCTCTTTTTTTTTTTTTTAAATTTATTTACTTATTTATCATTCATGATAGACACACACAGAGAGAGAGAGAGAGAGAGAGAGAGGCAGAGACACAGGAGGAGGGAGAAGCAGGTCATTGCTGGGAGCCCGATGCGGGACTCGATCCCAGGACTACAGGATCGTGCCCTGGGCCAAAGGCAGGCGCCAAACCACTGAGCCACCCAAGGATTCCCCAGCCTGCTTCTCTCAATGCTGCTTATGCTCTTAATTTCTCTTGCTACCTCTCACTCTCAAATAAATACATATTTCTTAAAAAACAAAAACAAAAACAACTCTGACAAAAAACATGCGCCCAGTAGCCTAAATTTGTTTTCTTAGTTTAATACAGTCAGATACTACATAGTGATTTTTCCATGGAATTTAGAATTTGCTATATTACATGACAAGATTTAAACTTAATCTGGATTGTGGATTTTTTAGAATAATTTGGCATGTAACATTTTTAAGTTTAAAGTGTCTAGCATGTTACCTTAATACATTGATATACTGTAATGATTGCTGGTATAAAAATATTTAGCATATTATATAATTATAGTACATAAAGTACATATTATTGTTATTCATTGTATGTGCATTAGATCTCTGACTTCTTTACTAATAATTATAAATCTATACTCTTAAATACTATCACTCTTATCTCATCATTCTTATCCCCTGATAAGTCCATTGTTTACAAGTTTAACTTTTTTTGATTCCACATGGTAGTGATACCACACCATATTTGCCTTTCTCTGACTTACCTCATGTAGCATAATGTGTTCATGACCATCCATACTGTTACAATTGAGGATCTCCTCCCTTCTCATGGCTGAATATATTCCATTGTGTCTATGTAGCACATTTTTTTTTTATCCATTCATCTGTTGATGACTAGTTGGGTTGTTGCCGTATCTTCACTATTGTGAATAGTGTTATGATTAACATGGGGGAATATGTATCTCCAAAATCCTGTTTTCATTCCCTTTGGGTACATACTCAAAGTAGAATTGCTGAACAATGTGTAAATGTCTAATTTTCTGAGAAACTTCTAATTGCTTTTTCTTAGTGTTTGGACGAATTTACATTTACATCAACAATGTACAAGGGTTCCCTTTACACCACATCCTTGCCAGTACCTGTTGTCTCTTGTATCCTTTGTGACAGCCATTCTAATAGGTGCCAGTGATCTCACTGTGGTTTTTATTTGCATTTCCCTGATGACTAGTGATGTCAAGCATCTTTTCATATTTCTGTTGCCCATTTTGATGTTCTCTTGGGAGAAATATGTATTTAGTTCTTCTGCCCATTATATAATCAGATTTTTTTTGGCTTTTGTTATTGAGTTGACTGAATTCTTAACACACTTTGAGTATTAATCCCTTATGTGATACTTGGTTTGGAAATTTTCTTCCATTCTCTAGAATGTCTTTTCATTTTCGTTTCTTTTGCTGTACAGAAGTTTTGAGTTTGATGTAGTCCCATTTGTTTATATCTTGCTGGTGTTATTTGTGCTTAGCATCATGCCCATAAAATTATTGCCAAGACCAGAATTGGTAAGATTCTTTCCTAGATATTCTTCTAAGAGCTTAGAAGTTTCTCATATTTAAGAATTTGGTCCATATTGAGTTAGTTTTTGTGACTGGTATGAGATAAGGGTCCACTTTCACGGTTCTGCATGTCTTTCTCAGTATTCCCAGCACCACGTGAAGAGATTATCCTTTCCCCTTTGGAAATTCTCAGATCCCTTCTTGAATATGAGTTGAGCGTATATGCCAAGTTTTAATTCTGGCATCTGTATTTGGTTCCACTGGCCAATGTATTTATTTTTGTACCAGTACAATACTGTTTTTATTACACTGGCTTTGTAGTATAGTTTGAAATCTGGAAGCATGATACCTTCAGTATTGTTCTTTCTTTTCAGGATTGCTTTGGCTATTCAGGATACTTTGGTATTTCCACATCAATTTTAGGATAATTTTTTTCTATTTATGAGAAGAATATTTTTATGACAATTGCATTAAGTCTGTAAGATGCCTTTAGCTAGTAGGGCCATTTTTAACGATATTACTTCTTCCAATCCATGAGTACAGAATGTCTTTCCATTTGTCTGTCTGCAATTTTTTTAAGTAAGTTTTATAGATTTAATTGTATAGATCTTTAACTTCCTTGCTTAAATTTATATCTAAGTTTGTTATTGTTTTTGATGCTACTTTGAATGAGATGAATTAATTTCTTTTTCAGATACTTCATCATTAATATAAAGGAATGTAATCAATTTCTTTATGTTGCTTTTGTATCCTGCCATTTTACTGAAATTATTAATTCCAACAGTTTTTGACTGATTCTTTGAGATTTTCTATGTACAGGATTATATCAGCATAACAGTTTTAATTCTTCCTTTCCCATTTGGATTCCTTTTATTTATTTGTGGTGCCTAATTATTCTGGGTAGGACATCCAATGCTATATTGAATAGGAATGTAAAGAGTGGGACTCAGCCTTGCTTCTGCTTCTGATCTGAGGGGAAACACTTTCAAATTCTCTCAATTTTATATAATGTTTGTTAAATATATATGGCCTTTATTATGTTGAAGTATGTTCCTTCTATACCCTGTCTGGTAAAAGTTTTTATCATGAACAGCTGTTGTATTTGGTTAAATGCTTTTTTTGCAGCTATTGAGATGATTTTGTGATTTTCATCTTTCATTTTATTGCTAGGATACATTACATTTACTGATTCGTGTATGTTGAATATCCAAGAATAAATCCCACTTGGTCATAATTTATAAGCCCTTCAATGTGTTATTAATTCTAGTTTGCTAGTATTTTTTGAGAAATTTTGCATATATATATGAATACATATATGTATGTATGAATTTTGCGCATATATATATATATATATATATATATATATATATATATTCATCAGGAACATTGGCCAAAATTTTCTCATGCTATGCTTACTTGGTTTGACATCAGAAATGCTGGCTTCACAGAATGAGTTTTTAAGTGTTCTGTCCTCCTTGATACATTGGAAGAGTTTGAGTAGGACTGGTATTAATTCTCCATTAAATGTTGGATAGAATTCTCCAATGAAGCCATCTAGTCCTGGAGGTTTGTGTGTGTATGGCTTTTTTTTTTTTTTTTATTTTACTAATTCCATCTTTTTACTCATTATTAGTCTGTTCAGAATTTATATTTCTTCCTGATTTGGCCTTGGTAGGTCATGAGTTTCTAGAAATGCATCCATTTCTTCTAGGTTATATAGATTTATTGGCATATAATGGTTCATAGTAGCCTCTTATGATTCTATGTATTTCTGTAATATCAGTTTCAATGTTTCCTCTTTCATTTCCTTTTTTTTTAAGATTTATTTATTCATGAGAGACACAACTGAGAGAGAGAGGCAGAGACACAGTCAGAGGGAAAAGCAGGCTCCCTGCAGGGAGCCCAATGCGGGACTCGATCCCAGATCCCAGGATCACGACCTGATCTAAAGGTAAGCACTCAACCACGGAACCACCAAGGCATCCCTGTTTCCTCTTTCATTTCTGATTTTATTTTTTTTTTCTTAGATTAACTAATGATTTGCCAATTCTGTTTATCTTTTCAAAGAACCAACTTAGTTTCATTGATCTTTTCAATTGTTTTTCTGGTTTCAGTTTCATTTATTTCTGCTCTGATCCTTCGTATTTCCTTCCTTCTGTTAACTTTGGGCTTAATTTATTCTTTTTCTAGTTTCTTGAGGCAAAAGTTAGGTTATTTATGGTATCTAATTTAATATATTTATTAAATCTAAACATTCCACACAGGACACCTGGGTAGCTCAGTTGGTTAAGCGCTGAACTCATGATTCAGTTCAGGTCATGATATTCGGGGGTTGTGAGATCAAGCACCATGCTGGGCATGGAGCCTGCTTAAAATTCTCTCTCTTCCCACTCCCTTGTACTCTTCCTGCCATTCACATGCACTTTCTCTTTCTCAAAAAAAGAAAAGAAAAGAAAAGAAAAGAAAAGAAAAGAAAAGAAAAGAAAAGAAAAGAAAAGAAAAGAAAAGAAAAGAAAAAGAAAACAAACTTTGCTCTCAGAATTTCTTTTGCTGCATCCCACAGTATTTGATGTTATGTTTTTACTTTCATTTGTTTTGAGATCATTGTTTATTTCTCTTTTGATTTCTTCTGTGGCCCAATGGGTGTTCAGAAGTGTATTCAGTTCCCATATTTATAGATCGTCTCAGTTTTTTTTCCTATTGCTGATTTCTAGTTCCATATTATTGTGGTCAGAGAAGATACTGGGTATGGTTTCAAACAGTTTAAGTTTGCTAAGATTTATTTTGTGGACTATTGTATCATCTCTCCTGGACATAGTTTTATGTGTTCTTGAAAAATGTGTATTATCCTGCTATTGGATGGAATGTTGTGTATATGTCTATTAAGTCCATTTATTCTAAAATGTGTTTCAATTCCAAAATTTCCTTGTGGATTTTCTCTCTGGACAATCTTTCCATTGCAGATAGTAGGAGGTAGAAGTCCCCTACAATTGTATTATTGCCAATTTCTCCCTCAAGATGTTATCAATAGATTAATATATGTTGGTGCTTGGTATTGTATGCAAATATATTCACGATTGTTGTATCTTTTTGATATTGACCCCTTTATGATGAATGACTTTGTCTTTTTGTCTTTCTTTGTCTTTTAGGCCTGAAGTGTCTATTTTTTCAAAGTATAGCTTTACTCACCTTCTTTTTGTTTGTGTGCTTGGAATATCATCTTCCATCTTTTCACTTTGAGCCTAGGTCTGTCTTTGGATCTGAAATGAGTTGCCTGTAGTCCATTACAAATTTGAGTCTTGTTTTACTTATTTATCCAGCCACTCTGAGCCTTCTGGTTGGTGGGTTTAATCCATTTATATTTAGGATTATTGATATGTAAGGATTTGCTGCTGCCATTTTATCTTTTGCCTTCTAGTTATTTTGTTTCAATTGTTTCTTTTTCCTTCTCTTTCTTTCTACTTTTGCAAGTTGGTTTCCATGATGATTTGCTCAATATCCAACCCTCCTTTTTAAAATGTTTTGGGTCTCTGCTCTAACTTTTGCTATATAGTTACCATGAGATTTGCATATTACATCTCATAGATAAAACAGGCTTTTTTCCCCCCTGTTAATAACAACTGATCTTCTATGCTATAAAGGTTTTATCATTTTGCTCTTCCTTTTTTATATTTTAATGTCACAAATTATCTCTTTCATGCTGTGACTTTTTTTTAGCATAGGTTTGTATAAATAGGGAAAAAACACAGGGTATTTTCAGGGCACCTGTGCAGTTGGTTAAGCATCCAACTCTTGGTTTGATTCAGGTCATGACCTCAGGGTCAAAAGATGAGCCCCACATGAGGCTCCCTGAACAGGGAGTCTGCTTGAGATTCTCTTTCTCTCCTTCTGCCCTTTTTCCTTGCGTTCTCTCTCAAATTTTAAAAAATATTTTAAGAAGTTCAATACAATGCACAGTTCTAGGAATCCACTGAAGAGTCTAGTAATGTGTCCCTATGAATAAGGGGTGGGCAGGGGGCAGGGGGAAACTAGTGTAGTTAAGAGTTTAATATTTCTTAAAACATTATTCTGATTCTATCACCTGAATCAGAATTTTGCATATGTTTTCATTTTATTTCAACTTAAAGAACTTTCAACATTTCCCATAAGGCAGATCTAGTGGTAGTAAATGCCCTCAGCATCTGTTTGTATGGGAAAGTTCTTATTTCTCCTTCATATTGAAGGATAACATTTCCAGATACAATATTCTTGGTTGGTAGTTTTTATCCTTCAAAATTTTGAATACATCGTTTCACTCTCTCCTGTCCTACAGAGGTTCTGATAAAAAAAATTTGCTGATAGCCTAATGGAGGTACCTTTGTATGTTAGTGTCCTCCCCCCTCCATTTGCTACTCTTACAGTTCTTTATCATTGACTTTGACAGTTTTAAAATAATGTTTCTTAAGAGAAGGTATTTCTGCATTTAAATAATAAGGTGTTGGAGACACCTGAGTGGCTCAGTGGTTTAGCGCCTGCCTTCCGCCCAGGGCGTGATCCTGGAGTCACGAGATTGAGTCCCACAACAGGCTCCCTGCGTGGAGCCTGCTTCTCCCTCTGCCTATGTCTCTGCTTCTCTCTGTGTGTGTCTCTCATGAATAAATACATAAAATCTTAAAAAAAATAAGGTGTTCTATCAGCTCTAAGTATTTGAGTATCCATTTCCTTCCCCAGGTTTAGAAAGTTCTCAGTAGTGTTTCTTTAAATAGGCTCTCTGCCTCCCTCCCTTCCTCTCTTCACCTTCTGGGATATACCATCATTCTTATGCTGGCTTTTATAATGGAGTAGGTTCTATTAGGGTTTCTTCACTTTTTAAAAAATCTTAATTCTCTTTCCTCTTCCCCCTGAATCATTTCTATATTCCCACAGTGAAACTTACTAGTTCTCCCTTGTGCTCTGTTTCTAATATTTTCTAATGATTTACCCTTCATGTCATTTTTTGAATTCTTCTCTAGAATTTCCTTAGTTCTTTTTTTAGAGAACATACTACATTTCTTAGGCAAAGTATTCTATTTAATTTTATTCCTGAGATCATTGTACAATTAACCCCTGAAAAACACAGAGGTTAGAGGCATTGAACCTCCATGCAATTGAAAATCTATGTGTAACTTTTGACTTTCCCAAAACTTAACTACTAACAGCCTTATGTAATTGCAAGCCTTACAAATAACATAAAATCAATTAATAAATATTTTGTATGTTATATGTATTACTTACTATATTCTTACAATAAAGATAGAGAAAAGAAAATGTTATTAAGGAAACCATAAGAAAAAACACATAGTGCTGTACTGTTTATTGAAAAAAAAAAATCCCTGTGTAAATGGACCTGTGGCAGTTCAAACCTATGCTGTTCAATAGTCAACTGTATTGCCTTTCTGAGTTTCCTTGTAGCTTGTTGGATTTCTTAGTAAGAACTAATGTAAATTCTTAATCAGTTAGATCACAATATTCCATGTCTTTGGGTTTGGTAGCTGGAAAATTGTTATTTTCTTTTTGTGATACTATATTATGATTTTGCTTGGTATTTGATTAAATGATTGCTGCTGCATCTGAAGTAGTAAATACCTTATTTTGGCAAGCCTTTATTTACTTTGATTCTAATTATTCAACATGTTAATAGAATTCTTCCTCTGTTTTGTTGGTGTAGCTATAGCACAAGTTTTGGGTTTCTCTTATAGGGGCTGATTCCCCACTAAAGTTGAAAACATGTGTATTAAAAAAAAAAAAGGCAAGAGTGGCAGCAGAGCAGTAGGGAGATAAGTACTTAGCATTTGGGGGTTTTGAGTATGCCAATGGCTGAGCAGGGACATCCTGAAGTAAAGGAAAGTCCCAGAGATCTGTGGGGAGTTCTCTTGCCTCCTAGGCAGATAACAAGTGACACTTTTCCTTCGTTTCTCTTTGACTACTTTGCCCTCCTTTCCCTCCCCCAAGTCATTGCAGTCTGTGTTCTGAGGTCAATTGGTCTTTCCTGCTGCAGTAGGTGTCCACAGACAGACCTCCACCCAATTTCTCTGATAGAAGGTCCTGCTGGCCCGCTGACCAACTGAGACCTTCTCTGACATCACCACCTCTGCCTGCCACTGGCTCCATCCTCACTTCCTTTGCTCTGTCACTTCACTGTCAAATCCACCCACTTCCAGGTGCACGGATGGATCTCCTAGATGTATAATGTGCAAAGGTGATTTTTTTAAGTTATTGATAATAATTGTAAAACAAAGGGGACAAAAAAAAAAGAGGAGTGACTTACACCACCATGTTGACATCATTCTCCCCCAATTATATCTTTTTAGAAACTCATTGTTGTAGAGCTCTCAAGTAACATAAAAATAGTAGAAAGTAAAAAACACAAAACAAAACAGAAAGCTCTATTAGGGTGATTATATTACTAAGGAGTTCAAAACTATGCTAAAAACTAATATATATATGCATATATGTGTGTATACATGATGCTTGTGTGTATATATATAAATGGACATATATAAGAGGGGGATCAGTCCCTATAAGAGAAACCTAAAAATCTAAACAAGATTGCTTTAAAGAATTCAAGTATAACGTAATGCTTTCATTTAAGTTGTAACATGTCCACCCATGGTAAGTTTTAGCGCAGCCAAGCCTCTAAATCTATCATTTCACAAGAATGTAAGTTTAAAGCCCTGTCGATCAGAAAATAATTAGGTACATTCATATGCAGAACAGATAGGAATTTTGGAAATCTTTGCTTTGCATGTGTGAGGGGAAAAATATTGATGATTTTTATGTGCATATCTGCATATATATTCTACAAATTCTAAGTACAATGTAATTGTGTTATAAAATATAGTTAATATAACAATAAACGGTTAAAGCACTATTAAATATGAATAGTTACCAAAACTTCCTCAGGCCACATGTAAAACCAAAGTCACTGGAAGAATAACATATAACTAAGTACATGTTGTAACAGCTACTTTTTTTTCTAGCATTTTTTTATAAACACAGGAATGTATTTCAAAGTGTTAAACACCATCCCATGGGTACAAGCTACTAAATATTATACAGCAGTGCACTATTTTGCACTATCCTAATTGAGTACTGATCCTGTAGATATACACCATGTAACGAAAAGAAGTCATTGGATTCAGACTCTACATTTGAGCCTCCAAAATCTGCTAGTGACATGGCCTTTGGATATTCATTATAAGTCTGTCACTTTCACTGAGATGTAGACAATAAATTCCCATTTTTTCAGGAAGAACAAAATCAAAATGAGATATTTTTAGAATTGCAAACCTCTGTTCAATTACTGATACTATAAAATTAAATCTGTGTACATTTCTTTGTACGTTTATGTTCATAATAAAACCACTCAAGTAGAAAATTCTCCTTAACCTCATTTTTTCCATGAAAATTGTATAGATTAGTACATCTCAATAATACTTAGAATGTGTTCATGTCTCTACTAATTGTGTCTATTAAGTGGGAGGTAACATAATATTTCTGTTTAAAGCAGTTTAATGAAAACAAATTTGGGAAAGACTATCTCCACAGTTTTAGGTGTTGTCATATGCAGCCATAAGAATGATGTATTTTTTAACTTATTCAAATGAATGAAAATGAATATCCTTGACACAACTAAATTTGTACGGTCTTTAAAAATTCTAAAATTACATAATTGAAATTGTTTTAGTTTTTTAATCAGGAGTTTAGTTTAAAAATGCAGATTATGGGACGCCTGGGTGGCTCAGTGGTTCAGCGTCTGCCTTCAGCCCAGCGCGTGATCCCGGAGTCCTGGGACCGAGTCCCACGTCGGGCTCCCTGCGTGGAGCCTGCTTATCCCTCTGCCTGTGTCTCTGCCTCTCTCTCTCTCTCTCTCTCTCTCTCTCTCTCTGTCTCTCATGAATAAATAAAATCTTTAAAAAAATGCAGATTATGTAGAATAGTTGCCTCTAAATATTTTAATAAAATACAAAGAGTTCCTCCAGAAAATGAAGTACTTTTAAATGTGCTTTTAAAGAAGAAAAAATAAGCAACTCCATTTTTACCTTAGGATTGAATTAGAATGTTTCTGAAAAATAATCAAATCCAATATATGTACACTTGTTTATTATAGTTAAGATCAAGCTGCAATAACTATGAAAGATTTTGATAAGGTGTTCATGTTGATGAATATTTTATTCTTTTCCCCTAGGACAGAAAGTATAAATTAATTATAATTTGGCAGGTTGTTTAATTTTAGGGTCTTTGGATGGAAAACAAACCACGAGAGAAGTCAAACACGATATTTATTAATAGCAAAAGTAAAGGGTAGTTTTGAAGAGTCTCAGAAACACTAAATACTTCCAAACTATCTAGTCCTTGACTTCTGGAAATTTTTCAAAAGTTCAACTTGAAAAAACAAGCAATTATTTCAAATTCCACATAGGAGTGATTTTTTTTTTTATTTCTGTAAACCATTTTTAAGGCTATAACCAAAAATTCAAATATTTTTTTTTGTTTCAAGTTTTTGTTAAATTCCATTTAGTTAGCATAAAATGTAGTATTGGTTTCAGGAGTAGAATTAAGTGATTCATCACTTACATACAACACTCAGTGCTCAGCATGACAAGTACCCTAATACCCATCACCCATCTAGCCCATCCCTGACCCACCTTCCCTCCAGCAATCCTCCGTTTGTTCTCTATAGTTAAGAGTCTCTTATGGTTTGCCTCTCTTTCTGCCCCCCTCACACTTCCCCTTTGTTTATCTGTTCAGTTTCTTAAGTTCCATATATGAGGGAAATCATATGGTATTTGCCTTTCTCTAACTTATTTCTCTCAGCATAATACACTATAGCTCCAACTATGTTGTTGCAAATGACAAGAGTTCATACGTTTGATGGCTGAGTAATATTCCATTGCATACATACCACTTCTTTATCCCTTTATCAGTAGATGGATATTTGATCTCTTTCCATAATTTGGCTATTGTAGATAATGCTGCTATAAACAGCAGAGTGCATGTATCCCTTCAAATCAGTATTTTTGTTTCTTTTGAGTAAATACCTAGTAGGGCAATTACTGGGTTATAGGGTAGCTCTATTTTTAACTTTTTGAGGAATCTCCATACTGCTTTCTAGAGTGGCTGCACCAGTTTGCATTTTCACCAACTGTATTAGAAGGTTACCTTTTCTCTGCATCCTCATCAACACCGGTTGTTTACTGTGTTGATTTTAACCATTTTGACAGGTTTGAGGTGGTATCCCATTATGGGTTTCATTTGTTATTTCCTTGATAAGTGATGATGAGCATCTTTTCATGTGTCTACTAGCCATCTGTATGCATTCTTTGAAAAATGTCTGTTCATGTCTTCTGACCATTTTTTAATTCAGTTATTTATTTTTGGGATCTTGAGTTTGATAAGTTCTTTTTATAAAACTTTTATTTTTTTTAAGATTTTATTTATTTGACAGAGAGAGAAAAAGAGAGCACACAAGCAAGGGAGGTGACAGGTAGAGAGAGGAGAAGCAGGCTCCCTGCAGAGCAGGGATCAGGACCTGAGCTGAAGTCAGACACTTAACCAACTGAGTGACCTATGTGCCTGAGCTTGATAAGTTCTTTATAGATTTTGAATATTAACCCTTTATCAGATAGGTCATTCTCACATTTTGTAGGTTGCCTTTTAGTTTTGTTGATTGTTTCCTTCACTATGCAGAAAGCTTTTTACCTTGATGAAGTCACAATAGTTCATTTTTGCTTTTGTTTCTCTTCCCTTTGAAGACATGTCTAGCAAAAAAGTTGCTGCAGCTGAGGTCAAAGAAGTTTCTTCCTATGTTCTCCTCTAGGATTTGATTGGTTCCCTGTCTCACAAATTAGGTGTTTCATCCATTTTGAATTTATTTTTGCGTATGGTTTAAGAAAGTGGTTCAGTTTCTATTTTTTCATGTATTGTCAAAGATTACCTAACCAAATACTTGGACCTGTCAAACAGATGTTTCAGCACAGCCTAAAATGCCGTTCATGACATCTGATTCCCAGGTAACCCCGGACAAGAATATGAAATATATAACCAATAGATAGCCTAAGACTGTACTTGTATTACCTGGAATTGCATTTGAAGACCATGCTTAACCTTTGTTAGAAACAAACTTCTTATCTTTTGGATGGCTTTTTCCTTTTTAGGCTTTGAATGAGTTTTTGGCTTCTTCCTTACCTTAACTTTTAATTTTCTTTCTTGTCTTATCCCCCCCCGCCCCCCCAAAAAAAGATCTATTCTACCAACACTTGCACGTACCTCTGCTCTCCTTCGCTTTTCTGGTAGGTTAAAGTTTTTTGTTTTGTTTTGTTTTTAACTTTTTATTTTGAATTAGTTTTAGAATAATAAGAAATTTGCAAAATATTACAGGATCTCCTCACCCTGCTTCCTTTAATGTTGGTATCATATATAATCATAGTACAATTATTTAGAGCAAGAAATAGGAATTCAATAATACTAACTGGAAAACACACATGCAGTTTTTTTTTTTTTTTCCAAGATTTTTCTCTATTCTCCTTTCCCATTCTAAGATCCTGACCAGGATCCCACATTGCCATTAGTTATTTCTCTTTAATCTCTTCCAAGCTGCAACAATTCCATGTTCCTTTCCTTGTCTTTCACATCTATGACACTTTTTCACAAGTCCTGATAAGCTATTTTGCAAAATGTTGCTCAATTTATATTTTTCTGATATCTGTTCATGCTTGGAAAAAATTCAGGCATGTTTGGCAATAATCACACAATAGTGATGTTAGTCTTTCTCATTGCATCATACCAAGAAATCCATGATGTTGATATATCATTATTGATAATGTTAAGTTTGGACATTTGGCTGAGTTACCCCCTGTAAGATTACTATTTTTTCTTTTGTTGTTAATATGTTGGTGGGAAAATATGGAGATTAGTCAAATCCTGTTTCTTTTCAAACATCCAATTATGCATTCCTCTTTATTTCAGTAGTACTATACATTTAATAATTGAAATGAGATGTATTTTTCTGTAATTTTAATGAAATTTTGCAATGAAGATGTGTAGACATATGTGCCATATTTATTTTTTTAATTTTTTTATTGGAGTTCAATTTGCCAACATATAACACCCAGTGCTCATCCCACCAAGTGCCACCTCAGTGCCCATCACCCAGTCACCCCAACCCCCCACCACCTCCCTTTCCACTACCCCTTGTTCATTTCCCAGAGTTAGGTGTCCCTCATGTTTTGTCACCCTGATATTTTCACACATTTTCTCTCCTTTCCCTTTATTCCCTTTCACTAATTTTTATATTCCCCAAATGAATGAGACCATATAATGTTTGTCCTTCTCCAATTGACTTATTTCATTCAGCATAATACCCTCCAGTTCCATCCACATCGAAGCAAATGGTGGGTATTTGTCGTTTCTAATGGCTGAGTAAAATCCCATTGTATACATATACCACAACTTATTTACTCATTCATCTTTCGATGGACAACGAGGCTCCTTCCACAGTTTGGCTATTGCAGACATTGCTGCTATAAACATTGGGGTGCAGGTGTCCCGGCATTTCACTGCATCTGTATCTTTGGGGTAAATCTCCAAAAGTGTGATTGCTGGGTCACAAGGCAGATCTATTTTTAACTCTTTGAGGAACCTCCACACAGTTTTCCAGAGTGTGTGCCCAAATTTCTTATCTGAACTGGTATGCAACATCTGAATTTTTTTTTCTAAATATTTGACTTTGACCGTGACAAGGGACAGATACAGAAGTTTATGAATTAAGAAACCTCCACAGAATATTGTTTTTAGTTTTCCTCCACTAAAAAGAAGATCTTTTTTAAAAATCATGCTAAATTGATCTTTCAGGTATTGAAAATAATTTGGTTTAAAATAAATAAAAATAAAAGATAATGTCATAGTTGATGCTGGCCAGAAAAAAGTGTTATTTATACCGTATTCAAAGTTTGTCTCAGACATACTATGTTCAATACAGTTGAACAGATAGTAATTAGAATTTCTCAGTGAGTCTTAGAAATAAATCACTGAAGGTACAACCGTATTTCAGATACAAAAGTCTGGGGAAACAAACAAGGAAAAAATGGTCCAGCTTCTGATGGGCTGTTTTATTTTCCATATTTTCTAGATAAACTGTAGTGAGCCTAAACTACTTTTAAAGTGAGAAAAAAGATTTAAAAATTGTATTGGTGTTGAGCAGTAAACATCCTCTAATGGAGAAACAATATACATAACTTAGTATGAAATACACTGTATGCATAGCTGTGACCATTTCTCAAATGTGAGTTTCCTGAAATATAAAATCATATTTATCTAAGTTTCATTTTAGAACCTAAAGTCTCTTTATTTAGCAATTATTATTTGAAATCAAATAATCCATTTAATTTCTATTTTATACACTAAAGTCTCTAGTACTGACTTTCATCTCTTATTCAGTATCCTGTATTTACTAATATTTTAAAGTCTACACCACATAAACTGGCATGTGAATATGCCTTGTGCCCAATTTCTGGCTAGCTCTAGATAGCTGTCTTGTCCATTTTAGATCTCAGGTTTTTTGATGTGCAAAACAATGTATTCCTGAGTCTTAATATTCATGGAATAATTTAGCCTTGTCCTAATTTTAGAAGATGCTCTACATTTATATTAGTTAATTGAATGTCTTAATAATGATAAAGTAGGAAAGAAAAACATACACTTTGGTTTTCCTATTTCACACACATTCATTAGTATGAATATTTTATGTATAAATCAGATGAACATTGACATTGCAAGAAGCTTTTTTTCTGGACCATTTGGATTTTATAAATAACCTTAATCTTTTGAGAGTAAGTTTCTGAACCAAAGTTAAACAAATTTGATACATATATATTAGTCATAATGATGAAATTGTCAAGTACACCAAAGATAGTTTTACAAGTAATTTCATATAATTCAATGTAATATCTACTTGGTTAAATCACATTAGCTTCAAAGAGTATGATTTATGTTTGATAAAATGGTAGAAATATTTGGACTTCCTCAAATGCTTTTTAGCCAAAAATATGGAAACACATTTGGATATCTCTATACACCTGGAATCCTGTCCCACATTCTTTGCTTTATGTTTTAGACAAAACAAAGATACTTATGCATGGTTGAAAGTAGTATCCTCTATGATACCTCATATCAACCTATCCACAGCTAAATCTGAATGGATTACATAAATAATTCATATAAATGCAAGATATATGGTAACTAAAAAGTCTAATATACTGTTGTAAACATGGGTATTTGAATGTGGGGGTTAAAAGCACAGGTTCCAAAAGACAAAAGAGAATACGCATTGTTGTACATTTAGAGATGGGGAAAGCAACAGTGGTACAGTTTTTTGTTTGTTTCATTCTTGCCATAACTCCAAAACCAAATTATTCTAAGTATTTTTTGAGGTCACATATAATGATATAGGATCTTTAAACAAAAGAGTTTTCTTATAAAATGCATTTTGTGTAATAAACTTATTGAAAATCTAGACATATAAATTAATCCGGATTATTTTCCTTGTAAAATATACAAATCCAGTGTTGTATTCTGCACCTGATCTGGGTGCATACAACTACAGAGAGTATTAATATATAACCAATTTTCTATGATATTATAATTTTAAAAAGACTACCTCCATAAAATTGAACAACAAAATACTTAAAGAAAGACCATCAAATGTAAAGTTTATTAGTATTTTATTTTCTTACATGGCTGGCCAGCTCAATCTTTCTTACTTTGGGAGTCTTCCTTCTTTCCAGTCTTATTGTTGCTTAATGTTAGACCAAGAATCTCTCATCATCAACACTAAAAGCTTAGAGGATACATTCTAAAATAACTACTTACTGTTGAACATTGACTTTTTCAGTTCTGCCACACACAATATTTTTGAACAAAACTGCACTGGTCTCATTCCTTTTGATTATTATTTTGAACTAGAAATGCAATCTCAATGGAGTACACAAATCTTTTTTTTTAAAAGATTTTATTTGTTTATTCATGAGAGACAGAGAAAGAGAGGGAGAGAGAGAGAGAAAGAGAGAGGCAGAGACAGGGAGAAAGAGAAGCAGGCTCCATGCAGGGAGCCCAATGCAGGACTCAATCCCGGGTCCCCAGGATCAGGCCCTGGGCCAAAGGCAGGCGCTAAACTGCTCAGCCACCCAGGGATCCCTGGAGTACACAAATCTAAACCAGATGCCACATTGTATTTTAAACCCCTTAAGACATTAAAAGCCTGAAGGTTACAAAAATTTTACTGATTTTTTTTTAATCTTTAAAAATTTAAGATGCTATTTCTATTATGCCAAAGAGGAAATCTAGTAGAGCTCATTTTTCTCTGCTCTTTGCCCCGTGTAGATGTTCCATTTTATCTTCAGCTTACAGGCCACATTTTGCGAAGTCCTGTCTCAGAGGACAGACACTGAGGATTTTATTTAGCTGTGGCGAATCAAACACTGCAGCCATTTTACTGCAGAAGTGATACTGGTGAATTTTTAAAATTTGCTATCCAAATGAATTAAATTTTTCCTGGTTTTATTCTTAGGCCACATATAAATTCCATTTTTACCTCCAGCCCCTCATAGAGAGAAACTTAATAAAAATATTTGAAATTATGGATTTATTATTTACATTCTAATGAATTCTCAAGTAGGAAAATATTTAATCATGTGATCTGTGTGTCACAGGATCATAAATTTAATTTCTCAAAAACCAGATGTGATTTTTTTTCTCAGAGTAGATTTTTCCTTTTATAAGTTTGTTTTCATTAAGTCCACATAACCAAGCATCCCTAAAATACTAAGTGACTGGCATCCATTTCCTTTATAAATAACCCTATCTGCACTGTGACCACAATAAAGTGACTTTAAAAATAGTGGTTGGGAAAAGTATGAAGACTATGAATACTAAGGTTTTTACAATCATTCCCACTCTGTGCAAAGAAAGAAAAATAATCAATTTTTCTATCAATCACAATGGAAAAAAAGCTTTATCTAATAAAATTTAGTATTTAGTAATTATGTAATAGTGAGGAAGCTACTTTTTTTTTCCTGTCAAGTAAGGTTACTGCGAGGATTAAAAAATACAGTATTCATACCAAGAATACTTGACACACGTTAAAACATTTAATAAACTATAGCTAACTTTATTTTTTTAACTATAGCTAACTTTAGAAAAATATATAGAATTTACAATAAGGCCAGATAATGTAATTAAGTGGGAAAGATGAATATATAAGATGATAAAATGATATCTATGCAAGTAATGGCTTCTAATTTGTGCTTTGTGAAATAGATGGGACTTGTACAAATGGAGATTAAAATACAGAAGATTCAAGGTTGGAATTCAATACAAAATTCACACTAGTCACAGTGGTCAATATAGCTTAATAACAGCAATAAAACCAGTATGAGATATCTAAACAGTTAATAGTATTAGAAACAGGAAATGTATTTAATAAGCAGTAGGGTAAAATTCAGGAAGGCCTTGCAACATAAAATTTCATGCTTTATGGCATTATACTAAGTGAATGCAATTTTTAGACCTGAAAGATTTTAGCTAGCAGTGGAAAGCAGAATGGAAGAATAGATGAGGGTGGAAGTAGGGAGACTATCTTGGAGCAGGTATGGAAGCAAACTGAATGTGAACCATCAATCAGGACTAAGTACAGATAGAAAAGGAAAGCAAATCTCAGAATCATGTTGGAATAAAACAAGATATAATATGGTGGCAAATTCTTACAGTTTAAATATAAGGGCCTGAAACAATGTAATACAATGAAAAGAAATGGTTCAAATTTCACCTCTGGCTTGTACCTGCTGTGTGCCTTAACAAGACAAGGTACATAACTGAGGTGCAGTTTCCTCCTCTACAAAATATACCTGACATACTATTGGCATGGTAACACCTACTGAAACAGTAATTACTAAATTTGTTATTAGGTCTGTTTTTTTTCTTTTCATTTTTTCCTTTGATTCTCATTACAGGATAATAAATATACTACTTAGCACCTGGCTAATGTGTAGCTTTAATTGATACTAGTATTAGGAACATTAAAGAAAAGATGTAAAAAAATAAAAAAATAATAAAGAAAAGACATAATGAAAGATGTCTTTAAGATTTACTATCTGCATGAATTGGGAAACTGTATTATAATTCATAAGAATAGGGAACATCCAGTTTGGAGCTGGGGTCAATAGAGCCGAATGAGAGTACAAGATAGTATGAATCAGGTTTGAGGTGGCATTCTTCAAATAGAGTTAAAGAAAAACTGTTACAAGTACACAGCTCCTACTCAAAAAACTGTTTTGTTTTTCTTTCAGTTATTGAAATTCAATATGATTATTCCATTTTGTGTTACCTTGTTTTATTTTTCCCCAGTGGTAATAACAGTCTAATACAATACAACCAATTTAAATCCAAGCCAACTGATAAAATGGATAGTGTTATACCAACGGAATTCTGACCAAACTCCCTAATTCTGCTTGCCTACAGAGATTATTATAAATGTTTCTTCAGCCATTATCCAAATTACAAACGAGAAGTAAACTTTTATATAAACATAGTTTGAAAGCAGGTGGTGTTTTGATTATTTGCATCTGAACATTCTAATGAAGCCATGAGATATGAATAGATGGTAATTTATTGAAAGAAATGAAAAGGGAGTTTTTAGCTGAAACCTCAGGGTAAGAAGAATACTTCGTGAAATCACCAAGTATGAAATTTAAATTCTCCTGCTGAGTTAAATATGCCTTGACAATGTCAATGAACTTGGAGAAAAATGACAAATTACTATTATATGCTCAAGTTTCCAAATGTCATGCTGTTAGCTATTGTAAATATTGCAGGATACTACTGAAAGGAATGCTTTATATTTAAATTCATTTTTTTGTGCAAACTACTTTGTCTTTTACACCGCTATAAACTATAGCTGAGTTCAGATAATACATAATGAAGATTTACAAAACTTTTCCTTTATTAAAGAAATAAAATCACAGTGTATAATAGAGTTGACTTTAAATTTTATTATTTTTAACTCCTATTACCTACAAAACCCAAAAATTCCTTTATCCTCCATATGTCTACAACTGAGTATGTTTTTTTTGATAATGTTTTTACTCTCATTGCTTGAACATGCAGATAGTGTCTAGTAAAACTGGAAATAGTCCCATTATATCAGAAACTTGTTTTTTCCATTGAAAATAAAATTATCTAAGGCCCAGGAAAAAATAATTGGTAAGTAACATGCAAAATAAAAAAAAAACTTAAAATATTTTCTTCATTAATTATCACACTGAAGAAAATGTGCTTGTTTACAATACTGAAAAATACGGACATCATTTCTACTTTTAAACAAAAAAGTATTTTGATCAGCATGATGTTAAAATGATTTGTAATATGTGAATTGATAATTATTATCTATTAACTTTAAAAACACTTTACTAAGTTTATGGGTAGTGGTAACTGTATTAATAAGAACAAGAATTTGATGTGTTGTAATTTTTAATGCTGTCATCATTTAATCCTGTCTCCTTACATAGAAAATTTGGTATCATAATTTATTGTTCCCTCTAATTCTCATGCCATATCAGTCACCAGTTACTATAAATAAAACCCAGTAACATCTGTTAAAATGGGCTATTCTTCTCCATCCCTGACACTTCTGCTTTGATGTAGACCATTATCTTCTCTCTTTTGAACTATTTTAAGGGTCTTCTATCTTCTTTCAGTGTCACAAGACTTTCTACCTAAATGCATCCTGAATATGCCTTTCAGAATTCTTAGAAAGAAAGCAATAATTTTACCCCACTCTTTGTGTGTAAAACTCTTTTGTTTACACAGATTATGTATTAAACCCATTTTGTTAATTTGACCCTTACAATTTGGGCCAACCTACTTTCCAAATATCCTTCTAGTACACTGGTTCCCACATAAATATGCACTTACCACACTGAATGTGACAATGTCCCAGACTTTTTCATGAGTCATTGTCTTTATGTATTATTCATTCTGCCAAAAATGAGTCATAATTAATAATTAATAACCTGATTAGCACAATTCTACATCCTCCTAGACTAAGTTTATATTTTACCACAACAAAACCTTCCCTAATAGCCCCAGAAAAATTTGGTATCCCAGTCTTTGATAATGTTCTTAAAACTGAAATTTCAACTCTATAATAAAATTTACCACATTTTGGGCACCTGAGTGGTTCAGTTAGTTAAGCGTCTGCCTTTGGCTTAGGTCATGATCTCGGGGTCCTGAGATCAAGTCCCGCATCAGGTTCCCTGCTTAGCAGGGGCCCTGCTTCTCTTTCTCTCTCTGTCTCTCCTCCTACTCGGCTGTCTCTATCTCCCCCCTCACTCTCTCTTTAATAAAAAAAAATAAAATCTTAAAAAAAGAAAAAAAAATTACCACATTTACACTCATTAGTTTGTTAAGACCTCTGCATTACCAAATGAACTAAGGGCCTCTAAGGTATTTGATACATTAGGAGAGGTTGGTGGAGCAGCTTGGAACTTTATACCAAATACAGAATTCTCATGCTCTACTCCACTCCAGAACTCTCAAATTCAAATTTGCATTTCTAAGAGATCCTCATGTGATTAGTTTTAACAACACTATTATAGAATATATATACATATATCGAAATATCTATCCTTTGCCCAAGTACAGAGTTCAATCCTCAATTAAAACTGAAGAAAAGGGATCCCTGGGTGGCGCAGCGGTTTAGCGCCTGCCTTTGGCCCAGGGCGCGATCCTGGAGACCCAGGATCGAGTCCCACATCGGGCTCCCGGTGCATGGAGCCTGCTTCTCCCTCTGCCTATGTCTCTGCCTCTCTCTCTCTCTCTCTCTCTGTGTGTGTGTGTGACTATCATAAATAAATTTAAAAAAAAAAAAAAAAAAAAAAAAAAAAACTGAAGAAAAAAAAAACTTACTGGGATCCCTGGGTGGCGCAGCAGTTTGGCGCCTGCCTTTGGCCCAGGGCGCGATCCTCGAGACCTGGGATCAAATCTCACATCGGGCTCCCGGTGCATGGAGCCTGCTTCTCCCTCTGCCTATGTCTCTGCCTCTCTCTCTCTATGACTATCATAAGTAAATAAAATTAAAAAAAAAACTTACTGAAGAAAATTTTGTTTGAATTTAGTACTATGAATTTTACTGATTAAGTACGTAATTTAAACTCTTGAGATTTTAGTATATATTTGGTAATAGGAAACTATGTAAAATCCAATTCTTTATTTCCTACTTTAAACTTTTACATTGGTAATAATAAGAGGCATCATTAACATTCTCCATTTAAGATGTTAAAGTCAGGATTTAGTTTGTCAATTGATTCTCCTCTTATAGCCACTGATGGTAAATTTAGGACTCTTACTAAATTAACTCTCAAATGTATATAGATTATATAATGTCACTCTACCTATTTCACATGCCTGGGGATATGACATTCTAGAGGAAATTCACATATGTGCAACTAAAGAATCTGACTTTTTTTTTTTTTACTTGCACTGATTATGCTATTAGCAGATAAATTACTTATTTGGGATATATGAAACAATGAGGTATAGATGTAATCTGAATTCCTGCTGCTCAAGGGACGAATAAATCTCTGAAAACTAATCCAGGGCTGACTGAATGTCATCAATGCAAGCCGGTTTCTTTAAAATGAGTTGCTGAATTTGGACTACTGAATTTTAGGCTGTGACTCTCCTCTTTGCCTAAAGTAACTGAACAGAAATTCAGAAAAACTCAGGCAGCTCACCTGTGTTCCTCTGAAAATGCAACATCAGAGTCTATTTACAGGAGGATATACAGAATAGAGATTCAGAATCAATGAGAGTTCACTTCATTTGAGAGAATAATATCCCTCAATAGCATAATAGCATAATAATAGCATCTATTTTACATCACCCCCTTATAAGACTAAGAAACACATGCTTATGTGGTGTGCAGGCTAGAAATAAAAATATAATTAAAAAAACTACTCCATGTATCCTCTGAAATTATATAATATATCCTCTGAAATTAAATACACATATTACCATATGAAAAATACTGTTTTAATTCCAAAGTGGCATTTTGCGAGTTAGATCCACTGAGAAAGTAGTGCCCTATGAGGTCAAATGAGTTGTACAAAACAATTTCTACTAGTTTTGTGTTTATTGAAACAATTTTTTTAACCAGAAAAAAGTAACCTTCTTTAACCAGACAAAAAATTTTCCATTAAAAAATATCAAGAATAAAAACTGCAGGGATGCCTCGGTGGTCAGTGGTTGAGCATCTACCTTTGGCTCAGATAATGATCCTGGAATCCTGGGATCAAGTCTCACTCACATCAGGCTCTCAGCAGGGAGCCTGCATCTCCCTCTGCCTATATATGTCTCTCTCTGTGTGTCTCTCATGAATTAAAAAAAACTGAACTGCAATATATTGATTCTTTAACTGTTTAACAGTAGGTGCCAATGCTAAATGCTGTTCTCTATTGATTGGCCTGCTTTAAAAGTTGGACCCTTAGCACTACAGACTATTAATTATTTTTTTTTAATTTTTATTTATTTATGATAGAGAGAGAGAGAGAGAGAGAGAGGCAGAGACATAGGCAGAGGGAGAAGCAGGCTCCATGCACCGGGAGCCTGATGTGGGATTCGATCCCGGGTCTCCAGGATCGCGCCCTGGGCCAAAGGCAGGCGCTAAACCGCTGCGCCACCCAGGGATCCCCAGACTATTAATTATTAATAAAAAGATTAATAGCTCACTATATCAGTTTTCTAAGTGAGAATTTGAATAGAAAATTTATGTGTTGAAATTTCTCCACTCAGAATATAAATATATTCCTGAGAAAAACATTTAGTTTGGTTTTCACTTTCTATTTATATGGTTTTTAGAAATGAAAATATAAAGTTGAAATCATGTCCTTTGATACTGACCCCACTCACATTTCTATGTTCTATGATAATGAAGATATTGCAAAATTAAAAGCTCTTGAATCTGTCTCATTGTGAATTGGCCAAGAGGCAATGAATCTGCCAAAAAGAAGGAGAACAGCTGTGAAGATGCCAACGCAATTGAGTACTCCATATCTACATATTTCTAAATATGGCAATTTATTGGGCACTTATGGGTATGGAATGACAATGGGGTCAATTCAACCATAAGGCAATGCTGAGACACCTTCATTTTGACCTTTCTCTGGGCATAAGTTATGTCTTAATGAAGGCATGTCTAGTCACAAACTGTATGTGCAGATGGGGAAAAAGAAGAAAGCATAAAACATGATATACACTATCAAATAATAATTCTAAAATGTGATTTAATAAATTCAAACTGAAAACAGGCAAAAAATATTTCACTTTAGTTGAGAAATAGTATGTTAGTATTTTTATATATAAATATTCTTATGTAAAATATGAATATTACAAATTAAAATTCAAAGGAAGATTCATTTTTTATCCTCAAATTTTATCATTGTAAAATCTTACTTCATCATCTTTATCAAAATCAGGTAAAAATAAACAAATAAAAGACAAAAAATAAACAAAAAATAAAAATAAAATTAAACAAAAAAAATCAAAATCAAGTAAATTCAAGGTATCAAAATTTGCCTGTCTTAAGGCACAATGACCATGTGGTAAAATGAAACTCATAGTGCTATAAAGATCTTGGTGTCTAATTTCTACCATCACTCTCCAGATTCCTCTTTCAAATACAAAATGTTGACATAGTCTTTTTCATGAGATTTTTCTGGCAACCCTTTTGAACTGTCAGGTCTCTTCAAACATTCCATATTCAAAACTGAATTTCATAACAGAGTGAGACAATTCTTGGGTTGTGCTCAAAAAAAGACATTTTAAAGTCAAAAACAAGAATGTATACTTATTAATGGATACATTTAATAAAAATGCACTGAGCACTATACACCAAGCACTATGCCAGAATGTGAACATTTCCCCCCAAATCAAAAACTATGGTATACATGGTCAGAAGAGGTTCAGTACTAGTTCAGAAAAGACTGTTCACTCCATAAGGAGGTAGTACCATTATTTCACTAAGGGTTTCTAACTGTAGTTTGAAAACTTCCATTTATGGAATAGCTAGTCATGTGATTAAGGGAGGTAAAAGAAAGCATTATTTCCCAAATGAATTCAGGATTACTGTTACACTCTACCACTATACATATTAAGGAAGATCACTATGTTATTATCACTGCATGTGCTTTCTCTCCTCATGTATAAAAAAAAACTATTTTAGCTTCTAGAAACGTTATAGGTACTAATCTATGATGCATTAATAGACAAACTGGATCACTATATAATGTCATAGGGAACTTAAAAGTACAAGTGCAATGACGAATAAAACTACAGCTTCCACCAATATATAATACTTTATAATTTAATATTTTGTTTTATTGAGCAAAATTCCAAAATCTGGTTCAACAATATACAGTTTCTTTTTTTTTTTAATAAATAACTTATACCTGATCTCTGGCACTGATTTCAGAAACGTATCATAATAAACATATGCCAAAAAAAATAAACATATGTCTATGTCATTATGCAATTCAAAACCATAATACTTCTTCCATTATGCAAATAAGAAATGGCATTAGAATATAATCAAATTTCCTCAAGGTTAAATGATCTATAGCCTGGCATTTCTATTGCATAATTGCCTTAAAGTTATATTTCCACAGATCCTTACAAATCTTAAGTGTTTTGAAACACAGTTTATCTGTCAGACAAATCAAAATCAGACGTCGAGAACACCCTCAGCAACCTTAGTAAAATCCTCCACCATACCGTTAAAAAGAACTACTGCAGTTTAATTCTCATCTATGTTCTATGCGTTCAAAGTATGTTGAAATGCTGAAAGGACAAAGTTACTTTTAAATGATCTATGCTGAAAAAAGGGAATAATGAAATATATATGATTTATGTTCAAAAGAGGTGAAGGTTTAGCAACATATTCAGTTAATGTATATATGTAGTACACTAACAGGAAAAAATAAAATCATATAAAACTATATGTTTTTAAGGTTTTTTTTCCAAACATCAAGTTAACAATGTTCAAGTAGTTGATTATACTAACCATTACACCTCAGTAGCATTGCTGAGGAAATTACTATTTAAGTATTTTCCCGTGTTCATTTTCTTAGCACCAAGTAGAAAAAAATTTAAAGTCTTCTTACATTAAATGCAATTTTTCCCACTTTTCCATGTGATTTAGAATTCAGATAAAAGGGAAAAAAACACTACCCTCCACAACCACCACCACCACCAGACACATACAAAAGGAGAATATAGAGCTGGTGTTCTATTTCTTTCTTCACTTAGATACAAATATTTTGAATCCAGGGAGAGGAAAGTAAATATTATTTTTGCTAAACTGTGAGTTCTAGAGTGGCACTGGGCCCTTAAGTGTCAATAACTATTTGTGTCAGAGACTACTATTTCTTTTAGGGACCCACTGGCTCTAGAATTAGACGGGCATTTCAGCAGAAATTGGGATGCTGCCTGCCTACGGCTTATTGTAGCCTGAGAGATGACATAGAGCTCAGTTCAACAGAGTAATAATTAATAAATATTACACAAATTTCTGAAGCTTCCACTATGCTATACAATTGGGAACATGACCATTGTGAAAGACATGTAAATGGTGAAAAATCACAACATCATTCAAGGAGATCAAGAATATGATTAGAAAATGAAAAAATGAAAAACACATTTCAGAGACTGCTCAGAGTTGTAAACAAAAAAATACACACACAATTTGGTCTACATAAATTTATTACTAAGTCCCTACTCCTAATGCCAAAAAAAAGTAAAACAAATAAAAAATGACAAACAACAGTGAAATTGGTTTAGAAAAGCAATTAGTTGATCTTTATACATATAGTTATCCATGAATTTGATACATATGAAATTGAGCCAAGAAAAGAAGAGCTGAATGGCACAAGAATTCTCAACTGGAAGTTCTATAATGGAGACCAAATAAGGAGTTTTCTAAAAAATAATTACAAAAATAGCAGTAAAGAGGATAATGCAACTGAAGCAAGAGTAAATAAACCTATTCCTAGTTTAAATTGGCACTACTGTAATTTGCAGAGATATTCAAGGTAACAAAATAGCAATGTTTCATCCTGGTGAGGTTCAGATTGCTTTAGGTTATTAAACCAAGCACAGGTGCACACATCCTCCTCCCCCCCAAAACCAGTGCTATACTATTCAGCCAGAGTTTATAATAAAATCCGGGAAAGACACATAAAAGCATTAAAGCTGTAGCCAAAATGTGTTAGCAAATCCAAGATCAGAGGTCTTTGGTTTAATGATCAGAGAAGTCCAAATACAGCAACTGGCTGAGTTATGGTGAGGGTTACAAAACAGATGGGAGTTTGACTTGGAATCTCTTAAGCTCTCATGGAGATAAAGCAACTGTAGAAAAGATAAAGGGTAATCTTTATTATGCACGGCAGGAATACTTTAATTTTTTCCTCATTTCTTAACTTCACCATAAATAAATTCATACATCTCTCCACACTTGAGTTTCTAGATCTGAATAAAGAGTGGACAACAAATGTTTAAACAGCTTTATCATCCTTATTTGATGTGGATTAGTATGATTCTCTTGTCCAGCTTTACCAATTAGCTCAGTAATTATTTTTTTTAAATTATTTATTCATTTATTCATGAGACACACAGAGAGAGAGGTAGAGACACAGGCAGGGGGAGAAGCAGGCTCCATGCAGGGAGCCCGATGTATTTTATCTTCAGCAACAGCCCACCACTCCCAGAAAAACCCAGGTACTGCATGGTATAACCCAAATCACTGGCCATGTCTGAGTGCCTTGTTCCATTAATTAAAAACTGGAGGGGTTCCAGGGTGGCTCAGTCAGTTAAGTGTCTGATTTAGGTTGAGGTCATGATCCCTAGCCACACCCTGGTTTCAGCCCAGTGAGACACTGAGCAGAGAATCCCATGCTGTGCCAGACTATGACCTATAGAACTGTGTGCTAACCAATGGACAATGTTGTAAGCCACTATGTTTGGAGTAAATTGTGAGGTGACAATGCAAAACTAATGCATTACGGTTAACACTTGCAGATACATGCCCTATCTGATATAATAAATAAATAAATGGTATTAATAGATTGCACATATTATATGTGACAATTGCTTGCAAAAGAAACATTTGAAGAAGTTTATTCTTAATTTGTATTTATTTTTATATATTTTAATAAGCCTTTAATTTTACAACAGTTTTAGATTTAGAAAAAAGTTGCAGGGATGGTACAGTAAGTCTCTGTATACCCATTTCCCCAACTGTAAACATGTTACACTAGTATGGCATATGTGTTACAACTAAGGAACCAACGTCAGTACATTACTATTAACTAAAATCCATACTTTACTTGAATTTCACCAGTTTTCCCCAAATGTCATGTTTCTGCTTCCTCATCTCATCCAAGATACCACACTGTATTTAGTCCTCATGTCTCCTCATCTTCACTGTTAACAGCTTCTCATGCTGTTTCATGATAATTTTAAATAATAATGATAAAGTATTTTGTAGAATGTCCCTTAATTTAGTTTGTCTGCAGTTTATCTTATGGTCAGATGGAGTTATGGGTTATGGAGAACACCAGAGAGAAGTATGTTTCTCATCATATCATATCAGGGAGTACAAACTATCCACTGATGATCTAAACCTTGATTACCTGGCCAAAGTACTATTTGCCTGGTTTCATTACTATAAATCTATTTTTTTTTATCTTTACCTACTCTATTCTATGGAAGTAAGCCACTAAGTATAGTCCACACTCAAGAGGAGAAAGAATTTGGAATTTTTCCACAAAGATTTGTCTCTTGACTTTCATTTATTTATTTATTCAATCTTTTGTTTACATCACTGTGGACTCACAGATATTTATTTTATACTTTGGTTCACAATCTAATACTATTTGTTTTGTTCTATCTTCTTGCCCAAATTGTTTCAGCTTTGGCTACTGGGAACTTTTTCATAGGTTCCTATGTCCTTTTTCCCATGTTCTTATCTAATCTTTTGTTTTTAATGGTTTCTTATTTTCTGGCACTCATAATACTCCAGACTCATCTTGAATTTTTCCTGCCTGAGCCCTAGAATCAGACATTTCTCTAATGTGTTATGATCCCTTTTTAGAAAATGGTATAAGAAACAAAGATTGGGTTCTTGGTGTGCCTGTTGCTTTTGGGGTGTAACAGTTACTTTTAATAAGTTCTAAACCATATATCTTTACCTGTAAAAGTAATACATGTTCACTTAAGCAATTTAGAATCTATTAAAGTTACAGAGAAAAAGGAAAAAGGTTGTATATTTTCAAAGAGAGAATGTTGGGAGAATTTCTACACAATAAATGGTACTTTAGTTGACTCTACGATTAGAATCCATTGGATTGGTTTGTCGTGTTAGAGAGCAGTGTTCCCCAACAAGGACATGTCAATGAGATGGGTAAGATAGAATTATCTATTACCTATGACAGAAATAGAATACTGGAGGAAAATCGCATTGGTTGAAAAATACTAGTAATACAAATCAACTAAGAATAAAGATAGAAAATCTGAAGGAGTAGTATTTGTAGGTCTTAGTATATAGTATGCACCTAAGCATCCTCTTTCCCATCACTTCTTCCTATCTCCATTTTATTTTCCATTCCTTTCTTCCCAGTGTTTCACTTTGATTTTTTCTACTAAACAGAACATCTTGAAGACCACTCAATTTTAAATGTACATAAAGATATTCTTCATTCCCTTTTGAAGTTACAATTACTTGAAGTAGTTAAAATATCTGTTCACTCATCTAACCTCTGAGTCACACTTATTTTTGTTAATATTTTCCTACTCTAAATACTATAGCAATAAGGTTTAAAGTTTGAGGCTTAGTATACAGCTACAATAATAAAAACACTGTAGTACTAGCTGAATAAGAAACAGATCAATGGAACAGAATGGAAAATCCAGAAATAGATCCACATCCATAGAGTCAACTGATCTTTGACAAAGCATCAAAGACAATGGAACGCAGAAAAGGGTTTCTTTTCAACAAATCAGGCTGGAAGAACTGGACATCCACTTGGAAACAAAAATAAACACAGATTCAACTCACACCTGTTACAAAAATTAACTTGAATCAGACTTAAATGTAAAATGCAAGACTATAAAACTCCTAGAAGATAATACAGGAGAAAACTCAGATGACCCTGGTAATGGTGATGCCTTTTTAGATATACCAAAAGTATGATGCATGAACAAAAAAAACTGAGAAGCTGGACTTCATTTAAATATAAAGTATTTCATCTGTGAAAAGCAGTTATGGAATAAAAAAGACAAGCCACAAACAAGAAGAACATATCTGCAAAAACACATATGTGAAAGTGGCTGGTATTCAAAATATACACAGAAGACTTAAATAACAACAGAAAACAAACAAACAAAAAAACTTAAAGAATAGGCAAAAGATCAGAACAGACATACCACCAAAAAGGTTCAGACAGAAAATATGCATATGAAAAGATACTCCATATCATGTCCTCAGGAAAATGCAAAATAAAACAGTAAGATACTACTATACACCTATTAAAATGGTTAAAATACAAAACACTGACAACACTAAATACTGTTTAGTCTGTGGAGCAAAAGAACTCTTATTCGCTGATGGTGGGAATGTAAAGTAGTAGACAATTTTTTAAAATTTATATATTTTTTTTAAAAATTAAACATCCTCTTACCATGTGATCCGGAAATTCTGTTGTTATTTACTCAAATGAGCTAAAAAAATGTATGTCCTTATAAACACCTTCTCACAAATGTTTATAGCAGTTTTATTAATAACTGCTGGAACTATGAAGCAACCAAAATGTCCTTCAGTAGGTGAATGAATAAACTGTGATAAGTTCAGACAGAGAAATAATCAGTGATAATAATAAGAAATGAGCTTTCAAGCCATGAAAAGGAATGGAGGAAACTTAAATACATATTACTATGTTAAAGAAACCAATCTGGGATTCCGAGTGGCTCAGTCAGTTAAGCATCTGTCCTTGACTCAGGGCATAGATCTAGTCCTCTTTGGGCTCTCTGCTTAGTAGAGAGTCTGCTTCTCCCTCTCCTTCTGCCCCTCTCCCCTTCTCATATTCTCTCTTGCTCAAATAAATAAGATCTTTAAGAAAAAGAGAGAGAGAGAGAAGAAGAAACAAAAAAAACAATTTGAAAAGACTACATACTATACGATTCCAATTACATGACATCCTGTGAAAGCAAAGCTATGGATACAGTGAAAAGACAAATTGTTTCCAGTGATTTGGGGAGTCCAGAGAGGGAGGAATAAGTGGAGCACATGGGATTTTTAGGGCAGTAAAACTATTCTATATGATAATATGATAGTGGCTATTTGTCATCATACATTTGTGAAAACCCATAGAGTATACAACACAAAGAGTTAACCCTAATGAAGACTACAGACTTTCATTGCTAAGGATGAGTCAATGTTAGTTCATTGTAACAAATGTGTCACACCACTGCAGAAAGCAGGGTAGGAGAAACTGTGTGCAATGGGGAGATGAGTATTTGGAAACTCTGTACTATCTGTTCAATTCTTTTCTAAGGCTTTCACCGTAAAAATAACAGTAGAAGGATGCCCTAGTGGCTCAGCGGTTGAGCGTCTGCCTTCGCCCCAGGGCATGATCCTGGAGTCCTGGGATCAGGATCCAGTCCTACATCAGGCTCCCTGCATGGGCCCTGCATCTCCCTCTACCTGTGTCTCTGCCTCTCTCTCTTCTGTGTCTCTCATGAATAAATAAAATCTGTAAAAAAAAAAAAAATAGTTCAAAAATACTCCTCCTTTGAATTATCCTGTGAATATATACCTTTTCTTATAGTATATGCTACTTTATTTCAGGGATAGATTCTAAGTGGTCTTGGATTAAAAAGTCTGTATTTAAAAAGCATGGGGGAATGAGTGTAGTAGGTGATGATGATAAACGAAGGCAGTTGTGATGAGCACCAGGTGTTGTATAGAAGTGTTGAATCTCTGTATTTTTCACCTAAAACTAATATTACAAAGTATGTTATCTATACTGGAATTTAAGTAAAGACCTAAAAAAATAAAAGTAGTCTTGAAAAAATGTGAAAAGACATACCAAATTCTGGTTTCAGTTATGAGAAGTAAAAAGCTTGGAAGTTATCATTCATATTCTCAGAAAAAAAAAAACACTGAACAAACTAAAAATCAACAACTATTCTTAGATCATTCAGAGAATTGATGTCACAAGGCAAACTCCCCCCCCCAAAAAAAAATTACAGATAACAGTGAATACAGAAAATCACAGCTGTAATATGACACTGTTAAGAGAACAAATACACAAGCCAAGGCTGGAAGAAAATATTTGCTAAGCATATCTGATAAAGGATTTTGTGATGGTTAGTATTATGTGTCAACTTGACTGAGCTAAAGGATGCCTCAAAAGGTAGTAAAAGATTATTTCTCAGTATATCTGTGAAACTGTTTGTGAAAGAGATTACAATTTGAGTTGGCAGATTGAGTAAAGACTTCCCTCATCAATGCAGTGGGCATCTCATCCCTGAGGCCCTGAACAGAGCAAAAGGCAGAGAAAGTATGAATTCTCTCTGCTTGAGCTGGGATATCAATTTCTCCTTGCTTTGGACCCTGACATCCTGGTTCTCCTATCTTCAGACTTGGATCAGGACTTACACTGTTAGCTCCCCTGGTTCTCAGGTCTTCAGAAATGGACCTAATTGTAGCAATGGCTTTCATATTTATCCAGTTTGTATATGAAAGGTTATAGTTTGACCTTCATAACTACATGGACTAATTCCTATAATACTTCTCCCTCATATACCCTATAGGTTGGTTTGATTTCTCTGAAAAATCCCAACGCAAATGTATCCAAAATATACAAAGAGCTCTTTAACTCAACACTAAAAAAATAATAACAAATAATTAAAAATGGGCAAATAATCTGGAGATTTTACTAAAAGGAATATAAAGACAGTAAATGAGCATTTACAAGGGATTCAGCATCATATGTCATTAGGGGATCTTTAAATTAAAACGATAAGATAGGGATGCCTGGGTGGCTCAGCGGTTGAGTGTCTGTCTTCTTCTCAGGGCGTGATGCTGGGGTTCTGGGATCGAGTTCCACATCAGGCTCCCTAGGCGGAGGCTGCTTCTTCCTCTGCCTATGTCTCTGCCTCTCTCTCTGTGTCTCTCATAAATAAATAAAATAAATAAAATAACCCAATAAGATACTACTACACTATTGTAAAGGCTAAAATCTAAAACACTGACCAGACCAAACGCTGGCTAAGATATGGAGTAGCAAAACCCTCAGTCATCTCTGATGGAATATAAAATAGTATATAGCCCCTTTGGAGGTAGTTTAGTTTTTTTGTTTTGAGTTTTTTGTTTTCTCTTGTTTTTTGACAAACCTAAATGTAATCACACTGTTAGATATTTACCTAATTGAACTAAAAATTTACAACCACACAAAATTCTGGACATGAATAAACAGAAGCTTTATTGTCAAATGCCTCAAACTAACAGCAACCAAGATGTCCTTCCATAGGTAAATGAATTTTCTGAAAAGTGCTGTTCATGTATAGAATTGGCTGCTCATAATTAAAAAGGCCTGAGCTATCAAACTGCAAAAAGATGTAAAGGATCTCAGATGCATATTACTACATGAAAGAAACTGGTCAGAGAAAGCTCTATAACGTGTTATTCTAACAATATGGCATTCTGAAAAAGGCAAAACTACCAAGAGAGTAAAAAGATCAGTCTTTGCTAAGATTTTAAGGGAGGAATTGAAGAGATAGTTAAAATAGCTAAGATATAGGGGAATTTTAGGATGGTGAAACTATCTTGTACGATACTGTAGTGGTGGATATTTTATGTAGTTGTCAAACCAACAGAACCATACAATGAGTGATCCTTAAATATAAACTATGAACTTTCATTAATAATATCAATATTGGCTCATAAATTATAAGATATTCCACACTAATGAAAAATGCTGATAATAGAGGAAACTATGTGAGAGGGTACAGATGGTATATGAGAACTATTATCTCCTTAATATTTCTATAAATTTAAAACTTCTCTGAAAATAAAGTCTTAATTAAAAAAAGTTAATCCTACTCTTAGAGAACTCCAAGATATTTCATTCTTCCTTCACAAAGATAAATCAGTAAAAATCTTTTCTCTTAGTTACAAAAAAGGAAATTAGGGACACCTGGCTAAGTGGTTGAGCATCTGGCTTCAGCTCAGGTCATGATCCCAGCCAGGGTCATGAGATTGAGTACAGCATCAGGCTACCTGTGAGGAGCCTGCTTCTCCCTCTGCCAATGTCTCTGCCCCTCTCTCTGTGTCTCTCCTGAATTAAAAGAAAATTAAGAAATTAAATTATTGAGTAGTTTAAGAATTGAAAAAAGCAGATATATTCAATAGAGAAAATGGAGTATATATAATTTACTTCAGACCCTTGGCCTAAAAATGATGCATAAACATTCATAAGTGTTATGACAAAGGAAATGAAAGTGGGAAAGGGAAACAAGATCATGAAAACAGATTATTAAGAAAAAAGAAAAAAAATATTAAATGGTTGAGGGGTATGTACTCTCCGGTCAGGGAAGATCCAGTGTGCTTGGCTGATAGGGCACTATAAGCATCATGCTACTAAAATATCACCAGTCTTGGCCAGTTTATGAAAAGGACAAAAACAACAGTCTCTTAGTAAACATCAATAGGTAAAGTAAGTTAAAAAGCATGGATAGGCATAATTGTCATTGAATACCTATGGTATCCATTTCCATTCTCTAAAAGTCAGTGGGAGAAACCACATATAATATCATTATCATAATGTGGATTCACCAAGTCCATTAAGAATGGCATATCCTCAATTCCATGTTACATGGTCTCTGATCAGTTTGGTCACATTGAACATGTGTGCCTAGCTTTCTCTTTTCCTGATGTGTTACAAATAAAAGCAACCTACAATTCTTTTCTACTTGTTTTCTATATTCTGGTATCTGTGACTGGCAAATTTCCCCTTAAATTTATAGATTTAATTTTATTCCTCTCAATTCATATGTTTTTTTAAAATTACATGATAACTTTCACAGGTAATACTTGTATATGGTTTAAATGGCCAAATAGTAGCATATATTATAATGTCAAAGAGTATTCTACGGCTCCATCCTTCCTCATCCTCGGTTCTCTTCATCCAGAGGAATCTATGTTTGTCTAATTCCTCTACTATCTAACCCCATATTTTTAAATACTATTCTGTTATATTTTTTTTTCAATTTGAGCCATCTTCAGTGGCAACTTGATTATACAATGTGTCTTCTACCTTATGATTAGAAGTTTTATAGATATGATAGAATGATAGTTATAAAGTAGTGATAAATATATAAACTAATCAGTAAAGTGAAGCAATTATTAACTGCTGATAGGACAAAAAGTATTACATACAAAAATGCACTGACAGAGTAGTTTGCCTTATCATGGCTTTATTTTACTATATTTATATGTACAAAAAATGCAAAGACTGATTATAAATTCAACAAAAAAGTGGGCACAACTGTATTAGGTATGTATTATGATGTTCAAGTACATATGAAACAAATCCTCATTTAATTAGTAAGAAGTAAATTGAAAATAGCTACGCTAATCCCCCAGTTTACTAATTTTAATTTTTTTAAATTCAATATTCTATTTAAATTCTAGTTGGTTAACATATATGGTAAAATTGGTTTCAGGTGTAGAATTTAGCGATTCATCACTTGCATATAACACCCAGTGTTCATCACAATTTAGGTAAGTGACTCACTTTTGCCAGTGAAATGTGGGTAGTAGCAACAATGGGCAATTTCTGAGCCTAGATCTTAAAAGGCATCCTGTGTTTTGCTCCTCCTTTTTCCATGATTAGAATAGGCCATTGGTAGCCTGCTGATCTAGAAGAATGAAAGAGATCAGAGCAGACCTGTAGTAAATCCATGATGTGAAGCAAAGCCCAGATAAGCCCAGCTTAGATCAGGTGAACTTCACCCAATCCTCAGATAGACAGAGAAAGCATCCTTCGTGTCATCTTTTCCCTTAAGATTTCAGGTTGTTTATTTCACAGCTTTATTGTAGCCACAGATAATTAATACAACCTCCTTTTTTTATGTTGGGAATTTCTACAAATATCTGTTGATCCTTTACTCTCCATTCTTATCTATGTTAGACAATAGATGTGATTTAGAACTCTTATGTCTGTTTTGGGTAGAGGCACTGAAGGACCTGACTTCTCTTGGGTTTCGCTGTTGTGTCGTAAAGCCGATAATGATTTCTTTTGGTTTGTCAGTCATGCTTCTCTAAACATGTATTATATTAGACCTTTTATATTTGAAGAGTCATTTCAATTAGGGAGACATTTCCCAATTTTCTGTCTAGGAGGCACAAATATCCTTGCTAGCATTCAGGGAGCCAGTACTTGAAATGGCTAAGGACCTCATATTCAGTAAACATGACTTTTACTTTATCCCCATTTTTTCATTAAGGCATCTTTCTCTTATTGAAACTAATGTTTTAATTAGTCTTTCTAGTTTACTTGCCTTAGAAAGACTATGTCCTATTATGCTGTGTGGTGCAGGTGCTTTGGTGGGTAGGAGTAAAAAACAGAACCTAGCATTTTACTACTTCTTATGCAATCTTTATTAGTAATAATATCAACAAGCACATATAGCTATAACTACATGCCACTGTTTTGAGGACTTTATATTCTCCTTTAATGCTCCCAACAACTCCTTGTGTTAGGTACTATTATTACTCCAATTTTACAGATGAGGCAGACATAGATATTCTTGTTTTCCTCATGCAGTAACAAATCATCCATCTTCTTTGCAGCTTTCCAAACGTGATACTTCACATTTTTTTTGTATTCTTTGCTTTTGTATGCTCATGATTTTGTATAAAAGAACATATATTTTTTAAATCTGACATCATTAGCCAAATGTTTTACTAACTAAACTTGGATGTATCTTTCTAAATCAATACAGCATATCACCTCTTTGTAATTGCATTGAATTTAATAAAAATGGTTTATTTGCATAGCAAATAAGTCAGCAAAATTCTTGCAAAGTATTGAGAAAATCTGTTAGTTACAGGGTCTTGTATAAATGAGAAAATGAGTAGTTATTTAAGCATGTAACCCATCAGCATATGATTCTTTGCATATATTTCCAAAGCATGGAACGTTCCATGGGCTGGAGATTTTGCTTCTCTGTACATACAGCATCCTATCCTATTCTATCCTATTCTGTACGTGTTGTCTAGCAATGCAGCATTGGTTGTATGATTTGCATTTTAATCTGGTAGCATGTCTTTCTCAGTGATAAAGTCAGCTCTAACTGGTTCCATGATACAGTTTGCCCTTGGTGGCTATATGATTCAGTGGTCTGCTGTGCTTTAGTAAAACCCATCTAACCTATTGTCTCTAACATACACATCTGCAGAGGCAGCAGGTAATTAATGTTATTGATGGTGCTCATTTACATTGCATTTTTTTTATCATGCTCTTTGCTAAAGTAGAATGGGACTTCATATATGAATTCCTTATAGAAATCTTATAATCTTCCTTTTCACAATTCATTACTACTTCTTAGTACCTCCAGAAAATGTATTTTACTCTTTACTTAAATATATTCTAAGGTCACAATAGACATTCTTTAATTCACTCTGAGAAATGGTGATGAATGTTTTCCAGGCAAGCTTTCATGTACCTAACAGTTAACTTTTTCAGTTGCTTAATTTATCATAGAATATAGTAAAAGTCTTTCGAAAAGGAATCAAATTGACTTAGGATGAAAAAGAAACATTTTGGATGGTATTTGGTATAAATTAACTATTGCTGAATAGTATAATTTTGAAAGTTTCCCAAGAGGCTGCTCTGATTTTAAACTGGAAAACACCTTACGTAGTTGACAGAGCTTGTGCTGAATTAAAACCTAAATAAAATGCAAATATAACAGGTGCACTTATCTGAAGCAACCAAACTTACAATCAAGTCTCATCTTATACAAGGCACAGAATTACTTGCATAGTATTAGTATTTACCAGACACAGATATTTTGATTGCTGAACCATTCTCTAGCACACTAGAGAAGATCTTAGCTCATATTTTGTGGTTTCTTTAATATGCTGCTTCAGTGTTTGTATTCACTGCAAAACAATATTTTCAAAGAGAAGAAACTATGTCATAAGATTCATGCTGTTCATAAGACTATGTTTACTTCAAAAATAACTACCACAGGCTCACTAATTCTGCAGGAAAAATGACAGTCATTGCAATTGGCATGAAGTAGTAAAAAAAAAAGTATGATGTTCCACAATAAAGTGAAGATACTAGTTTAGTATTTGTTTATTTCAAGTTGGCATTCTTATTGGCATTATTTTATGTATGCATATCTAGAGTTACACTAATGAAAACCACAGCTATCCATTCCATATGTGCACAAAAGAATAGACTTAAGATGTTTCAAATTATTCTACAGGTACTATGTGGCATTCCATGAATTCTGATTAAATAATAATGAGAATGATTTTTAATTACCAAATTTACATATATTCATAATTGTTATTTATCTTGAGATTAAATGAACGATATCAATATATTTTATTTGCATATTTATTCTATTATATATATTTTTGTATTTCTTAGTTTCCTAGTGCATATGTGAAATTTCTTATATTTCTATTTATGCTGGTAAAAGATGGCATCAGGAAAAATTTTAGGAACTCCATGGTTAGTACAAGCATTTTAGGTTTGCAAAGTAATGCTCCACTGACAAAGTATGTCTGCTCACTTACACATGGGACAAAATAGGATAGAACCTGGACAGCATAGGATATATTCTACTGAAAGACCCTAAAGACACTGGCTGAAGTGCAGTCAACCATATAGTAACATACTAGACAAGGTAAACAGTGGGACAGACTGCAATTAGAAGGCCTATAATGATTTGTTTTTGTAATGTGTGGTTATTCACAGTGAAAACCAAATGTAGGCAAAGGTGATGGAATGTAGAATGCAGAATGTGAGAATGTATAGATGAGATGGGTAAGAAATGGATATGAAACAGCGGTGTGTTACCTCTGTATTTAACTTCTGCTGGTAGCCGCTCATTTATAAGGGGTTCATCTGCAAAGCCAGGAACCTACCTAGAAAAT
This sequence comes from Nyctereutes procyonoides, assembly GCF_905146905.1. NCBI lineage: Eukaryota > Metazoa > Chordata > Mammalia > Carnivora > Canidae > Nyctereutes > Nyctereutes procyonoides. The sequence continues at coordinate 60,048,632 of NW_026575142.1, read as the reverse complement.
AAAATTCACTGATGCTTCACAGTTCTCTAGTGTCTAAGAACTTGAGCCAAGATGAAGAAAACCTATGACACTAATGATTTGGAGTAATTCATCAAGTTTTTTATTGAAGACAATAGCTCTATTTTAAACTTGTTTTTCCACTTAAGTATTAAACGTACATAGGAAGTAAACCCCCTGCATCTACCGTAGTACCTCGCTCTCAATTGTTCAATAATTGCATTATTGATGAAATGGAATTTTGATTACCATATAATCTCTAAAAAGTTGCTAGTTATGAAGATGTGCTTATTTAGTGTTTTGCACATTAGAGTATAGGACATATTTTTAGGCAGTAGGTAAATGATCTTATACTTATCATTGTTATTCATACTGATTTGGAATACTCTAAACTTTCTATACCAATTCTGATTAGCTCTATATAAATATTATCTACCCTGTTCACCTTTTTTGACAATGAAGTGAAATTTAACCACTATGCTTTCACGTTTGAAGCCCATTTCACAAAAATAGTTAATAAAATGACAACTTACTGAGTAGATGCTAAATCATTGAATAAGAAATTAAGACCCTCTGGATAAGTTAATAAATGCAAAACAAGTTTTGGAAAAATATATTTTTTGATAAAACAATAAACTGAAGAATCAATACAGAAATTCTGAGCTAAAGACCAACTGATGTGAGTTATAAGAAATAATTCTAGAGTACAATGAAAATTTAGGTTGTAATTCTTGCTAAATGACAGTGGTAAGAATTAATATTGAGTTAACATAAGAAATAGTTCTAGAGTACAATGAAAAGTTAGGTTGTAATTTTTGCTAAATGACAGTGGTAGGAATTAATATTGAGAAAATCTTCACTAATATTTCTAGTTCATTCTGGGTTATTTTGTTTTATGTTGTCTTGTTTTAATTCAATGTATTTCCACAAAATTTCCAAAATAGGACTATTTTCTCAAATAAATTGTTTTCTCCCATTATGGTTATCTTTTTCCAAAGGAATTCCTAACTTTATTATTGGATTTAAAAGAAAGGTTTGACTATTAGTGTTAAGGTATATAATAGAGAATTTCTTAATTATCTTCTGAATATGAGATTAAAAATATTATTTGGATTCATAAATACTTGTGTTAATGTATAGTTTTGCATTGTACATATCTTAATTTCACAAGAAATATGTGTTTATTAAAACAATCAGCAAAATGTAAGCGCAAAGATATCAAACAGTGAAAATGTAACTATTCAGAGATAGATTTTTTTCCTGTATAAGTTAACATTTTTTTTTCTGCCCCTTAGCTGAAAATCTATGGCTACAAATTAGTATTTGTTATATATTGCTGAGTAACAAATTATCCTCCAAACCTAACTTCTTAAAACAGCAAACGTTTATCTCACAGTTTATGTGAATTAGGATTCTTGGGACAACTTAGCTGAGTCCTTCACCTTGGGGTCTCTCAGAAAGCTAAAATCAGAGTTGTGACCAAGGATGCGGTCATCTCAAGGTCCACCAGAGATCCACTTCCAATGTTTCTCATGAGGCGGTTGACCAGAGATATCAGTCCCTTGCCACATGGGTCACTCTTTAGAAAAACTTAATAGCACAGAAACTCACTTACCTCATAGCAAACAAGAAAATAAGAGCGCTCAACATGAAGCCATTATTTTTTTGACTTAATGTTTTAGCTTTACTTCTAATAACTTTATTTCCATTTCAAAAAACTACACAACATTCTTTTGGAATGTTTATGGAATGTTTTGGAATATAAGGAATAATGTAATGTTGAAGAGATAACCATAACTCTTTCCTTATTCATTCGAAGTGATTCAGGCCACATTTGAGGATAGAGTACTATACAAGGGTGTGAAGTGGAACCACTGGGAGATATCTGGACATTCTCTTCTAAATATATCAGGGTCTGGAGACTGGGCCAACGAATATCAATTACCAACCCATCCTTTCTCCTATTTGCCATAAAACTGGAAAAGCTATGTACTTAGAAGTGTTAATGCCCAAGTTTAAGCCAGTGACATGTGGGTAGAATTCTGCTTGGAGATTCTAGGAAAACTTTTTTTTTTATATATATATATTAGGAGAAATATGTGGAAAAGATTGCCCTATTCTCTCCTACTCCACCTGAAAGTGGACATAATATCTGGTACTTTAGAAACCATATCAGGAGTATATGTATGATGGAAGATTTTCAAACACTAAAGAAGGTGGAGCAGAAAAACAAAGCAACAAATGCCTCTGGTGATCATCAACCTTAATACTTTGGAAGATGCACATACTACATCCTTGTTAAGTGAATAAAATAAACCCTTCTTTGTTTAGGCAACTCTGCCATGTTTTTCTAATTAATTCCAATAGCCTTTCCAATAAATAAAATATATTTTACATTAAGTGGGACCATACTGCCCAAAATGTTTACCAATATCTTTAATTCAACAGTATTAATATTCTCATTTTAATGAATTCACATTTTTCACCAAAGTGATATGCCATGGTTTATGGCCCCATTTTTTTGCATGCGCTGTCAACTTTCTGCTAATAAAAACAACACCGTACTAAAATTCCAGCAGCTTAATCATAACTAATATCCTTAAGAGCTTACCTAAGATAAAACTTTATTATTTTTATTTTTTTAAGATTTTATTTATTTATTCATGAGAGACATAGAGGGAGAGAGAGGCAGAGACACAGGCAGAGGAGAAGCAGGCTCCATGCAAGGAGCCCAACGTGGGACTTGATTCCAGTCCAGGTCTCCAGGATCACCCCTGGGCCAATGGCAGCACTAAACCGCTGAGCCACCCGGTAAGATAAAACTTTAGAAGGACCATCACTGGATCAACAGATAGTAACATTTTAAAGTTTATTTTGTTTTGTTTGTGTGTTTGGTTTTTGGTCAAACATTGACAGTTAAGAAATCATGTGCCTATTTATTCTCACAAAACTGGTAGAGATAAAAAACATTTCACAATTTCTTCTAGCATAATTATTCATTTTCATGTTATAATCAATATATAATATGACCACTAATTATTTTATTTTGCATATTTCTGATTTCTTGTGATGCTGGACTTTGTATAGTACTTTACATTAATTTTATAATTTTTCTGTTCATGTTCCCTATCTATTCGAATTTGTAATGTATCTCCCTTTCTGATTCTCTTATACTATATTGTTATGTATTAGAGATTAATAAGTATTTATATTAAAATGATTCCTCTCATTTTTTTGATATAAATTTTGCATGCCTTTGGGAAAAATGCAAGTATGACATTTTTAGCATATGTGATTTCAGATATTAGCATCATTAAAAGAGATTATACAGACATCTACATTAATAAAAAGCAAAAACAACCTTTCTTATATATTTACATAGAAAATTTTAATTAGTTCAGAATGTATTTTAGTATGTGTGAGGTAATTTGTATGTTAATTTTTTTTAATTTTTGTTTCCAAAAGTTAGCAAATTATGTAAGTCATCAATTGACAAATCTACTTTTTCTATAGAGATGACACAGAATCATTATGCAAATTGATAGACAAAAAACATAGCTAGTTATATTCTTCACATCAATCTATCTAGAAACACAAAATTTATCTATAACTATAGCTACAGAGTTTTTCATTTTATTCTTTCAACCCTGTTCTATTAATTTGTTACACTGTGTTTTCTGAGCTTGTAGCAAAGTACTCATCTAATTTGTTTAAAGTTATTAAAATATTGTTTCATCTAACCAGAAACTAGATATATTGTTTCACTGTATTGTCTGGTATCTAGAAACTACATATATTATTCACATTTTGTGTGTTCCTGCAGAATAAGTTCCTGCAGTTTTATTTCCAAATAAAGTTAATGGTTTGTGAATATGCTTTCTTACTGAACACTCATTATTAATAATTATTTCTAGTTGACTTATTTAGATTTTTATTGTTATAAAATTAAACAACCCATACATGATCAAAATATCACCTTGTTAAAGTAGATAATTTTTACATTTCTATATGATTACTATTGCATTGCTTTGAACATAGCAAAATGTCTCTGTATATTATCTTCTGAATTTTAATGATAATGACTTTAATGTTTAACAATTACATTTGAGAGTGGCTGTTGATTACCACCAAATTAGGACATATTAAATAATTATCTTGCCATTTAATGAGAGTTTTAAGCAGGGCTGTGAATTAACTCTTATTTTTATCATCTACTAACTTTATTTCTATAGAATTATTTGCTGTTTCACCTTTTTCTATTGCCCTAGTGATATAATTGGTAGTAATTTTTTGACATTTAACCACCCTGCTTCTGAAATGCATTTCACTTGCTCTATTGTACCTTTTTAAAATTACTATTTTTATTTTTTCTAAATTTTATTATACTGTTTAGCTACATATTTTTTATCCCAAGTGCTTTATTCATTTGTTATTTGTTTACTTTGTACCTGAGTTAGAATTTATATAGGACTTATGCTGAACATTATTCAACTTTTCACACACTTGATGTTCTTAAAATACCACTGATAAACTGAACTTTATCCAAGGCACGTAAGAAATGTTTGACCTCAGAAAACACAGATTTTTTAAAATATTTTATTTATTTATTCATGAGAGACAGAGAGAGAGAGAGAGAGAGAGAGAGAGAGAGAGAGAGAGAGGGAGAAGTAAGCTCCACGAAGGGAGCCCGATGCGGACTCGACCCAGGATTCTGAGCTTGCCCTGAGCCAAAGGCAGATGCTCAACTGTTGACCTACCCAGGCATCCCAAAAAACACAGATTGAGGTAATTCCCACATTAACAGATTGAACAAGAAAAAAAAATCACAGAAATATCTCAAACATGCAACTAAAAGAATGAAATACAACACCTAGCCAAGGAAGAGCCAGATATGCAGGGAGAAGCCTGGGTTCCCCTCCGGCCAGTAGTTAGAATGATACATCATAGAATGGCTTTAGGGTAGAGAATCCATGGTCATTCACCAAAATTGGGACAGTGAGAACTACCCACCCTGAGACTGCCATCTTCCTCTGTGACAGAGTCAAGGCCTCCACTGGGGATTAGGCAACTGCTGTACTTAGCCTCTCATTCCTTACTGATGCAATCTGGTTGCTGCCCTGGAGAAAAGTGGCATTGTCTTGGGGCAGGCCCTGGTGTATGAAGTCAGGTTAAGCCTAAGGAACATAGAAGGTGAGGGTGGTGGGAAAGGATGTGGGGAGCAGACAAATAAGAACCCAACTCAAGGTGGTGGACAGGTGGTGAGAGGTAGGATGACAAATGAACCAAAGTTCCAAGCCACTCCTCGAACCACTCCTCCAAGCTCCTATACATGTTTCATCTTCCAATAGACCGACAAATCATAGCTTCAAAAATAAAATTATTAAGGATTTCAAGATGACAACCGCAGATCACTAAGCACCAAGTACAGAGCCTTATGAGGCTGCAGTGGTCTCACCACAAAGCCAATATCTTATTACAAGGATGGCAGTGAAAGGGGAGTTTACTTTCACTCATAAATGTGTCCTATTTTACAGAAGAAAGTAGATGGACAATCTACAATCGAACAATTCTACTTCTATTAAACAACCAAAAGATATTTAACAAATGCATTTCTATAATAATTCACATACAGGATAATCATTGCAGCATTATGTATGGTGATATATTATTAGAACTCACCTTAGCATACATCAATGTAAGACTGAATTGGACAAACCTAGGGATGCACTCTATGTAAGTTTACACAACAGATTATAGCAACCACAGAAACATGAGTAGATCATAAAATCAAAATATTTAGTGGAGAAAAATGAGACACAGAATAAGATATATAAAACAATATAATTCACATAAGTTTAAAATTATGTGTATGCAACAAAATTACATGTGTGTAGGCAAAAAGACAAACATTTAAATAGTACTCTAGGATAAGAGTACAGAAAATGGGGTATGGATATAAAATAAATGTATGAAAAGGAAAAGGAAGAGAAAGAAAACTGAAATTGGGATAAAGACCTCAGAGGTAAAGTGCCATTCTCATCACATCAAGGGTATATATTCTATTAACATAACTTAGATTATTGATATTGACCTTAAGTATCTGGCTGAGGTAGTATTTGTCAGGTTTATCCAATTTAAGTTACTCTTTCACTCTAATCCCCCCTTCCATACACATAATGCAGTCTTTGTAAGAAAGTCATTATGTGCAGTACACAATCCAGGAATGAGGAGTTATGTTCCATCAACTAGAGGGCAGAGCAACAACATTCATTACTTGGAATTCTGTATGACAGGTTGTCTATTCTCTCCCACTTATGTATTTATTCAATCATTTATTTACATATGCATGGATTCATCGACATTTATTTTATATGCAGTTATAATCTAGTGCTACTCTTTTTTTCTCAGTTTGCTTCAGCTCTGGCAACTGAGGGTTCCTTCATGTTCCCCCTTACTAACTCCATAACGGTGATTGAACTTTTTATTTTTGTTTTTTGCTTTTATTGAGAATTTCCTTACTCTCCTATACTACATGATATTCAGATTCATCATGTATATTCCCTGGCCTTTCCTAGAATCAATCATTTCTCCAAGGAGCCTTACCTCCTTTTACTGAAAAAAAAAAAAATGGTAATAGAAACCAAGATCTGAGAACCGGCAAACTTACTGCTACTGGGTGTTATTGCATCTAGAAGTTCTCTGCTGTCAGAGAACTAGATGAATAGATAGATAGATAGATAGATAGATAGATAGATAGATAGATAGATAGATAGATAGATATACACTGATCCATGTATGCACACATATTTATAAATGTCTATATGTAATCATGTATATCCATTTTAAACTAAATATTAATTCATAATGATTTCTCCAAATCCAATCCATTACTATACTGACCATTCAAGCCTTTTCCCTTATCTGTAACCTCTCATTCTACCAGTGAGAAAAGTAGTATTTGTCATTCACTCATTTAATTGTTCAATTCTAGTACACATGTAGTTTCAGAATTATAAACCCATAATCCCATGGGAAATATTTTATGAACTTGAGAAGGGTGTTTATGTTCAATTCCTTTTGCCTTTAGACTTAGAGACTCCACTCAATTCTGTAGTTACTTAGGTCAACACTCTTCTCAACCACACCATTGGTGCACGTACCTCCATCATTTTAATGCAGTTAGATTTAATTGTTGCACTTTAAAATTCTATCCTAAGGTCCCCCAACCTTCTTTTAAATTTTTCATAAATTAAACTTCAGTCTTTATGCTGAAAAGTTCTATGGGTTCTAACAAATGTATAGTATCATGTATCCACCATTACAGAACCATACAGAATAATTTCATTTAAAAAACTCCCCTGTCCTTAACATATTCAATTATTAATATTGCCTACCCTGAATCCCTGGCAACCACAGATAAGTTTAGTATCTCTATAGATTTTCATTTTCTACAATATCATATATATAGAATCATTTGATATGTAGCATTTTCTGACTTCCTTCTTTCATTCAGTATTGACTTAACACCCAACACATTTCTGCATGGATTACAGCTTACTTTTTTTTTTTTCCTGAATAGTATTCCACTGTATGGGTATACCAAAAATTGTCTATCTATTCATCTTAAAGGATGCCTTCAATGCATCCATTTTTTGTGATTATGAATAAAGCTGCTAAAAACATTCTCATGGAGTCTTCTGTATAGAAATAAATTGTGAAATCAACTGGGTAAATACCTGGGAGTGTGATTGCTAGATTATAGAGTAGTACTGCAGTCAAACTGTCTTCTGAAGTGCTTGTAAGCATGTTATATTTTGCATTCCCACCAGAAATGAATTAGGGTTCCTGTTGCCTTGCATGCTTGCTAGCAATTGTCTAAACTTGAAAGCTCTGTTTGAGATTATACCATCATACAATTTATTTTCTCCACCCTCTCTCTGGCTGTAGAAATCACTGCTTTCTTGTTATGAAAAGGACATGAGTATTGATCAATGGAGTAGAGTGCTTATACATTATGATTCTTAAAATAATCTGTTGTTGTATGTCTGCAACAGGGTCATGCCTTATTAATGCACAAAAACCCCAAACCTAAATATGGTAATAGTAAATAATAAATGTTGATATCACTCCTGTATTATTTAGAGATATGCTTTTGGGTATAATATACTTTTAGAGTACCACTTGAAGTTAGAGATCATAGTTACTAGAGCAAATAACCAATCTATTTCTCAGTGCTTCCATTTGTGGTACAAATACCATTAATTCCAGACGTTGTTCCATTATCTCATATAATGATACAACCATAGGTGGTTTATACTAACTCATCCCATGGAATTATTGTGTTTTATAAATGAAATGAGGAGTCCTAAACCTCTGGCCCAACCCGGTACTAAATAAACCTTATTGTGAGGTAAGATGGAAATAAAACACTGTAATTATTCTTTTGTTTTTAAAAAGAATAAACCAAATTATATGTGTCTATTTCGAGGATATCAACTAAAAAGGAAGAAAAGTGGAATATTTGTAAATTTTGTAATCATAATCACTCTTTGTTTAGAAATTATGAACATTAAATTTTCACATACCTAAAATAATATTAACAGAAATTTCACTGTTTCAAATGAGATAAAGGAATTGTGATGGAGTATTTCAATTAAACAAAAATTTAGATAACAAAGAATAAAATAAAAGTGATAGCTTTTTTTTTTTTCTACTCAGGATGAATCTAATTGGCAGACAGTGGACAATTATTTCTGTTAATGTTCACTTTGCCATCTGAGGTGCACTGGCAATCAGGCCCTGGGCTACTTATGATTGAACGTTCCTCCGTTAAGAAGAAGACAGGAATACAGCACATAACATCTGTGCATCATGTTGAATGGGGACCCAAGAGACTATAAAACACTTTGGGCCTGTTTCTAGCTTTTTATGTGCAGTTTGGTTCATCGTGATCACAAAATATTCAAATATGGCTCGTCCCAATAAGGGAGTACTTAATTTTAACTGGACCTAGCAAAAACTGATTGTAAAAGGTAAACTTATTGACAAAGGAGATTTAGCTCTTATTTAAACCAATGTTTTGTTTTCTTTTCTTTTCTTTTCCAAGATTCAACTTATACACCAACTGTCAGAGAATGAGAAGATGGTGGCGGGTTTCATAGCGTAGAATAAGCAATCCGCAATCCTGGTAGGCTTAAACCATAGACTGGTAAGGTATTTTTTATCCCATATTTTTAGGCTATTACTAATTCTTTGGGCTCCTGAAGAAAACAGGTACAATTAGTGGCTATGGATGGATAATAATTATCCATGCATGATAAACATCTGCAGACATGAAGAGCAAATAATATGTCCAAAGTCAGATAAAATTAATGACAGAGATATAATTTATGAAAATATACTTATCAGTCCTGCGTGGTCATATTATTTTGGATGTATTTTCTTTCTTTTTTAATTTTGGATGTATTTTCAAACCTGGTTTAAAACTATGTGAAATTAAATAACACTGAACTCAGCTAAGACGTTTCCCTTGGTGGTAAAAATAGAAAACTGCAGTGTAACTTCTGAATGGATTCAGTGCTTTCAAAGTAAAGAACTATCAATTTTCAACTGGTTGTTTAAGAGCATTTCAATCCCAGCACAAGTTGGTTATTTGGGCCCCTGAGATCTGGAAGGGAAGGCTGTATGTTTCCGTCACTTAGACATAAATCCCAAAGTGACACCAGCATGTTTATCTTTGCTGTATTTTCCACTGGAGTGATTCAGACTTTTGACTTAAACAGTTGTCTACAGCTTCTGAAAACTGATTTAGCCTTGATGATGAGTGAACTTGCTGACCAAACTGCTAAGGAGAAATAATTTTAGAGTAAGAATTCTTAGCGGTGTTTTATTTCTTTGCCTTTGGGTTTCTTTATTTCCTTTCATTCTGTATTTTTCTTGGAAATGTTTTAATGTCCCTCTAATTATTTATAAGTCATAAGATGCTTATTAAGAAATACATATATATGGCAAAAAATGTCAATGAGTAAAAGGGGATATGGATTTAAAAATAAGTCCCCTTCCTCTAATTCCCACAATGTTATTGGCTATCTTTTCATAAAGAGTCACAATCACTACCTTATTTTATATATTTCTACATATTTACATATTATGTGTGTATGTGCTTTTTTAATGTTTTATAATACAAATGTTAGCATGTTTTGACATTTTACATCTTTTTTTTCTATCCTTACCTGTTAAAGAATTAATTCCACTACAATACTTAGATGTAAACTGACAGAGCTAGCTAGCTAGCCTAGATAAATGTGCCTAATTATATTCAACAACCATATAGCATGTACTTTATGATTATGTTATTTAACAAACTATTAAAGGACATATGAAGGCAAAAGAAACAAAAGCAAACATGAACTATTGGGACTTCATCAAGATAAGAAGCTTTTGCACAGCAAAGGATACAGTCAACAAAACTAAAAGACAACCTACAGAATGCGAGAAGATATTTGCAAATGACATATCAGATAAAGGGCTAGTTTCCAAGATCTATAAAGAACTTCTTAAACTCAACACCAAAGAAACAAACAATCCAATCATGAAATGGGCAAAACACATGAACAGACATCTCACAGAGGAAGACATAGACATGGCCAACATACACATGAGAAAATGCTCTGCATCACTTGCCATCAGGGAAATACAGATCAAAACCACAATGAGATACCACCTCACACCAGTGAGAATGGGGAAAATTAACAAGGCAGGAAACCACAAATGTTGGAGAGGATGCGGAGAAAAGGGAACCCTCTTACACTGTTGGTGGGAATGTGAAATGGTGCAGCCACTCTGGAAAACTGTGTGGAGGTTCCTCAAAGAGTTAAAAATAGACCTGCCCTACAACCCAGCAATTGCACTGTTGGGGATTTACCCCAAAGATACAGATGCAATGAAACGCCGGGACATCTGCACTCTGATGTTTCTAGCAGCAATGTCCACAATAGCCAAACTGTGGAAGGAGCCTCGGTGTCCATCGAAAGATGAATGGATAAAGAAGCTGTGGTCTATGTATACAATGGAATATTACTCAGCCATTAGAAATGACAAATACCCACCATTTGCTTCAACGTGGATGGAACTGGAGGGTATTATGCTGAGTGAAGTAAGTCAATCAGAAAAGGACAAACATTATATGTTCTCATTCATTTGGGGAATATAAATAATAGTGAAAGGGAATATAAGGGAAGGGAGAAGAAATGTGTGGGAAATATCAGAAAGGGAGACAGAACATAAAGACTCCTAACTCTGGGAAATGAACTAGGGGTAGTGGAAGGGGAGGAGGGCGGGTGGTGGGGGTGAATGGGTGATGGGCACTGAAAGGGGCACTTGACGGGATGAGCACTGGGTGTTTGTTATTCTGTATGTTGGCAAATTGAACACCAATAAAAAATAAATTTATTATAAAAAATAAAAATAAAATAAAGGACATATGGATTGCTACTACAAAACATATGCCAATAGCTAATAATTATTTGTCCATAGCCACAAATATATATACAACATACAATCACAAGGTATGACTGTCATATTGAAGTACATAATACCAGTATTACCTTACAGTTAGCATCAGTAAAAACTTTCTAAGAGTTTTAAAAATTTACACATTCATCATCAAGAATAGATGATGATGCTTCTTTTCCATAGTAAATTCATTTTTAAACACATGGTAATTCTAAATAAAATTTTTAAAAATAAGATAAAATATTACATTACAAAAACTCTGGTATATAGACAAGACAAAAACATGCTAATTATCATTTCTTGAGTTTTTTTTCAGAAGCAATATACGTAAACATACATTTACTATTGTAAGTGCTGAATTCTTGTTAAGCATAAATGTGAGAACTAAAATAGTACTGATTTAAGTAATAAATATTTGGTTAATATTTCTTTGCCTATTTACATAATATTTCACATTTTGCATATATTCAATGTGCAAATAATCTTTAACACAGTATTAGGCACACAGTGTTATATTTCATGTTTTACCAATGTATTTTAGATTATATAATCTATTGGAGGATAATAATAATGTTTATAGAAAATTAGAAGACCTGTCTGAACAATCATTGATGTTTTTGATAGACTTTTCTTTTTCGAGCAGTTTTAGGTTCATAGTAAAATTTAAGAAGAAGGTATCAGAAGATATCACATGTACCCCCATATCCACTCACACAGCCTCCTTCATTCTCAACTTCCTTTTCCAGAATGGCACATTTGTTACAGGAGATGAACCTATTCTGAGATATCATTATCATCCACAGTTCATAGTTTTACATTAGGGTTCACTTTTGGTGTTTTACATTGTTTCAATTTAGACAAAGTATAATGATACGTATTCACCACTGTATCATACAGAATACTTTCACTGCCCAGAAATCCCTTGTGTGCCACCTTTTCATCCCTCTTTCTACTAAAACCCCTACCAACCACTAATCTTCTTACTGTTGCCATAGTTTTTCCTTTTCTAGAATATCATACAGTTGAAATCATACAGTATGGAGCCTTGTCCTATTAACTTCTTTCATTTATGAACATGCATTTAAGGGTCCTGCATGTGTTTTCATGGCTTGATAGCTCATTTCTTTTTAGTGCTGAATAATATTCTATTTTCCTCAGGTACCACAGTTTGTTTATCCATTAACCTACTGAAGGACATCTGGGTGCCTTCCAAGTTTTGGCCATTATAAATAAAGCTAGTGTAAACCTTTGGGGTTTTTGTGTGGACATAAGTTTTCAAGTTTGGGTAAATACCAAGTGTGACTACTGGATCATACGATAAGAATATGTCTCATTTTGTAGGAAACTCCCAAACTGTCTTTCAAAAATAGTCTGCATTCCAACCAGCAATGTGTGATAGTTCCTCTTGCTCCACATCCTTACCAGCATTTGATAGTGTCAGTATTCTCAGTTTTGGTCATTCCAATCAGTGTATAGTGGTATCTCTTTGTTTTTTTAATTTGGTTTTCTTGGATGACATGTAAGGTGGAAGATCTTTTCATATGCTTTTGTCATCTGTGTATCTTCTTTGGTGAGGTGTCTGTTAAGATGTTTGGCCTATTTTTAAATTAAATTGTTTGTTTACTTATTGATGAGTTGTAAGAGTTCTTTCTATATTTGGATAATAGTTCTTCATCAAGTATGAAATGAAAATATTTTCTGCAAGCCTATGGCTTATCTGTGATATGCTTGATATTATCTTTAACAAAGCAAAGTTTTTAATTTTTATGAAGTCCATCTTATTAATTATTCCTTTCATGAATTTTGCCTTTAGTAGTGTGTCACAAAGGCATCACCATAGGGAAGGTCACCTAGGTTTTCTCCTACATTATCTTCTAGGAGTTTTATGGGTTTGCATTTTACATTTAGGTCTGTGATCCATTTCTAGTTTGTTTTTATGAAGAGTTTAAGACTTCTGTCCAGATTTTTTTTTTTTTGCACATGGCTTTCCAGTTGTTGCAAGCACCATTTGTTAAAAAGGTTATCTTTGTTCCACTGTATCACCTTTGTTACTTTGTCAAAAGACAGTTGACAATATTTACATGTCTATTTCTGCACTTTTCTCTTCCATTGATCTTTTTGTCTAATTTTTCACCAATATACCACACTGTCTTGATTACCCTAGCTATCAAGTTGTAATAAGAAACTTCATTAAACGTGTAAATTGCCCTGGGTAACATTGACATTTTCACAATATTAATTCTGCCAATCCATGAGCATGGAATATTTTTCCATCTCTTTGTGTCTTCCTCAATTTCTTTCAGAAGTGTTCTATAGTTTTTAGAGTATAGATCCTTTACCTCTTTGGTTAGGTTTATTCCTAGGTATCTTATGCTTTTGGGTGCAACTGTAAATGGGATTGACTCCTTAATTTCTCTTTCTTCAGTCTCATTGTTAGTGTATAGAAATGCCACTGATTTCTGGACATTGATTTTGTATCCTGCCACGCTACCAAATTTCTGTATGAGTTCTAGCAATCTTGGGGTGGAGGCTTTTGGATTTTCTATGTAGAGTATCATGTCATCGGCAAAGAAAGAGAGTTTGACTTCTTCTTTGCCAATTTGAATGCCTTTAATATCTTTTTGTTGTCTGATTGCTGAGGCTAGGACTTCCAATACTATGTTGAATAGCAGTGGTGAGAGTGGACATCCCTGTCTTATTTCTGATCTTAGGGGAAAAGCTCCCAGTGCTTCCCCATTGAGAATGATATTTGCTGTGGGCTTTTCATAGATGGCTTTTAAGATGTTGAGGAGTGTTCCCTCTATCCCTACACTCTGAAGAGTTTTGATCAGGAATGGATGGTGTATTTTGTCAAATGCTTTCTCTGCATCTAATGAGAGGATCATATGGTTCTTGGTTTTTCTCTTGCTGATATGATGAATCACATTGATTGTTTTACGAGTGTTGAACCAGCCTTGCATCCCAGGGATAAATCCTACTTGGTCATGGTGAATAATTTTCTTAATGTGTTGTTGGATCCTATTGGCTAGTATCTTGTTGAGAATTTTTGCATCCATGTTCATCAGGGATATTGGTCTGTAATTCTCCTTTTTGGTGGGGTCTTTGTCTGGTTTTGGAATTAAGGTGATGCTGGCCTCAGAGAACGAATTTGGAAGTACTCCATCTCTTTCTATCTTTCCAAACAGCTTTAGGAGAATAGGTATGTTTCTTCTTTAAACGTTTGATAGAATTCCCCTGGGAAGCCATCTGGCCCTGGACTCTTGTGTCTTGGGAGGTTTTTGATGACTGCTTCAATTTCCTCCCTGGTTATTGGCCTGTTCAGGTTTTCTATTTCTTCCTGTTCCAGTTTTGGTAGTTTGTGGCTTTCCAGAAATGCGTCCATTTCTTCTAGATTGCCTAATTTATTGGTGTATAGCTGTTCATAATATGTTTTTAAAATTGTTTGAATTTCCTTGGTGTTGGTACTGATCTCTCCTTTCTCATTCATGATTTTATTAATTTGAGTCTTCTCTCTCTTCTTTTTAATAAAGCTGGCTAATGGTTTATCTATCTTATTAATTCTTTCAAAGAATCAACTCCTGGTTCTGTTCCACAGTTCTTCTGGTCTCGATTTTGTTGAGTTCTGCTCGAATCTTTATTAACTCTCTTCTTCTGCTGGTGCTACATTACTGATTTTAAAAAAGAAAAAAAAGTAAAGTGCACAAGGGCCCCTTTTCATTGCAGTTGTAAATGTCTCCACAAATGATTCCTCAGAAAGCTCTTATGTAAACTTCCTTTGCAAAACCTCCAGAGCGCAGTCACAAACTGATTTGTTTAGAGAAATGCACTGAATGACAGAGCCGCAGGATGGGAGCATTCCATCAACAGACCCTTTCATTCAAAAACTCTGACACATATAGACACTGGCTGGCTTTAGTGGAAGTGCCTCCCTGTCTGGGGAGCTTCAGGAAAGATTTTCTGGAATATTCTCTACCTGTGAAGAAGGCATGGTAGTGGAGGCCCCTCTCCTTATCCTCATAAGAGCAGACATCAAATAAGTAGGCTTTAATGGGCCCATCAGTGAAGTCAGCAGCAAAATCAAAGAAAACTACACCTATCATCGTGATGGTTATGGCCCTAATCTGCTTCTTTCTTGGATCAGCAATCAAGGCTAAAAAGAAAATAAACATACATCACCTAATCCTGAAAAAAAAAAAAAAGAAAAAGAAAAAAAGAAACTTCAATGTATCTGAAATTACTTTTAAATATATCTTATACCATTTAAGTAAATAGATGAAATGTCACCTAATAAAGCACTATTTTCATGCAGTTACCAGATGGAACTACTTAACAATCTAAAGACAGATTAATGTCTCTTGACACTGGAAAGCCCTCCATAAGTGAGTACTTCTAAAGTAACTGAAATCAGCAGTTAGCTCTCTTGTAGAGGTCAATGCTTCCTCTTCTTCTCTTGCTTATCAGTGTATCTAACAGATTTACTGAGGTATCATTAACCATAATAGACTCCAGATATTTAAGGCATACAATTTGATAAGTCTTGACTATTCACACCAGGGAAACCATCATCAAAATCACAATAGTGAACCCATTACTTACCTCCAAGAGTTTCCTCATGCTCCTTTATAATCAATGCCTCTCGTCACTCCCTACTTCCTCAAGCAACAACTGTTTTGTTGTCTCTATAGTTTTCATTTGTAATGTAATATGTACCCTTTTGGCTAACTCCTTTCATTTAGTTTAATATTTTTTGATATTTTTCCATTCTGCTGGAATGGTCAAAAGGTCACTTCTCTTTATTACTGAGAATTCTATTGTATGCATATAGCACAATTTGTCTCCATTCATCTGTTAAGTTTTAGGGCCTTACAAATAAAGCTGCTATTAACATTCATGAGCAAATATTTGTAAGAATATAAACTTTCTTTTCTCTTGGGCAAACACCTTGGAGTGGAATGGCTAGATCATATAACTGATATATGTTTACTATTTTAAGAAACTGCCTAATTTTTTTTTTAAGATTCATTTATACTTATTATAGAGAGCCAGCCAGTGAGCCCACGGGCAGGGTGAGGGGCAAAAGAAAGGGTGAGAGAAACTTAAGCAAACTCCAGAGCCAGACTCAGGTTTTGATCTTATGACCCTTCCCCTGAGATCTTGGCCTGAGGTGAAACCAAAAGTCAGATGCTTAACCAATTGTGCCACCTAGGTACCCCCTAAATTTTCTTTAGTGTTTGTGTGAGTTAATACTCCTACCATCAAAAATGTGTGAGAATTATAGTTCTTCCACATCGTCAACACTTGGTATGATCCATCATTTTAATTTTAGCCATTCTAATATGTGTATAGACATATCTCCTTATAACTTTGCTTTTGTTTTCCTCCTGTATAATGACATTGAGTATCTAATTTTGGATTTATCTGACATCCATATATTTTCTTTTTTTTTTTTTTTTCATATATTTTCTATGGTAAAGTTCTTGTTAAAATATTTTGTCCAGGGATCCCCAGGTGGCTCAGCTGTTTGGCGCCTGTCTTTGGCCCGGGGCGTGATCCTGGAGTCCCGGAATCGAGTCCCTCAACGGGCTCCCTGCAAGGAGCCTGCTTCTCCCTCTGCCTGTGTCTCTGCCTTTTTCTGTGTGTCTCTCATGAATAAATAAATAAAATCTTAGAAAACTATATTTTGACCATTTTTACATGGCTGCTTTCTCCCAATCCCCTTTTATTTAGTTTAATAGTTCCTCATTTATTGTATACATAACCCTGAAATCAAGTATACACTTTGCAAATAATCTTCCATATTACTTTTGCTTTACTTCTGATTCTCTTAAAAGTATCCTTTGAAAAAATAAAGTTTCTCATATTCACTATGTCCAATTTTATATTTTCTTTCATTGGTCAATCTGTTGTGCTTAAAGCAAAGCCACAAAGATTTTTTTTCCCCATGTTTTCTTCTGGTAGTTTATCACTGTGGATAATAGTTTTGTGATGCATTTTGAGTTAATTTTTATATATGACCTGAGGTATATATGGGAGTTCCTTTATTTGCATATGAATATTCAACTGTTTCAACACCAGCTGTTGAAAAGACTATCCTTTCTTCACCGAATTGCCTTGGCAGTTTGTTAAAAATCCAGTGCCTATGTATGTGTGGATCTATTTCCCCATTCTATTCTGTTGCATTAATCTACTTTTCCTACATTTTTAAAGATTTTATTTATTTATTTGAGACACAGAGAGAGCGAGAGGGAGTGGGGGCGGGGGGGCAGAGACACAGAGAGAAGCAGGCTCCACACAAGGGAGCCCTATGTGGGACTCGATCCTGGGTCTCCAGGATCAGGCCCTGGGCTGAAGGCGGCGTTAAACCGCTGAGCCACCGGGGCTGCCATACTTTTCCTACCTTTACACCAACATGAGAGGTTTTAATTATAGTAAACCTTGAAATGGTTTAGTGTTAATCTGTCTAATATCTTTTTCAAGATTGTATTGGTTATTCTTGGTTTTGCATTTCTTTATGAACTTCAGAATCAGTTCAATTTTGCCAAAAAATCTGATTTTGACTGCAAAATATTTTAATATAAAAATTAAGTTGGATAAACTGACATCTTAATAACATTAAGTCTAATTGGGAACAGAGTAAATCTCCATTCAGTTTTTTAATTTAAAAAAAATTATTCAAGAGATAGAGTGTGTACACATGTGCATGGGGGAAGCACAGGAGAGAATCTCAGGCAGACTCCCCACTAAGCACAGAATCCAAATTGGGCTCTATCCTACCATCCATGAAATCATGACCTGAACAAAAACCAAGATTTGGGCTCTTAACCAACTGAGCCATCTAGAGCCCTCAGTTATTTTTTCTTCCACTTCTTTCATCATTGTTTTGTAAATTTGGATGTAAAGGTACATACATCTTTCCCACTTTTGTCTGATTTATCCTTAAATATTTCTTTTTTTTTTGATGCTAGGAAAAATGGTACTTTTAATTTCAATTTCTTAGTGTTCATTACTAATATGTAAAAATAAAATACATTTTTTCTATATTGATTATGTATTCTGCAACAGTGCTAACCTCACTTATTGGTTCTAGTGCTCTTTTATGGTTTTTCTATACAGGCTATCATGTAATCTAGAAGAAAGACTTTTCTTCCTCTCCAATACAAAGACATTTTATTTCTTTTTCTTGTCTGATAGTATTATCTGCACCCTTAGATACAATGATGAAGAGAAGTAGTAGATCTTTCTACCACCAGAAATATTAGACCTAATAGACAAGATGTTCTTTTCTTATTCCTGGTATTAGAATGCTGAACATTTAAGAAGTGGGCTTCTCATTTGATAGTAGGTATTTTTCTTTTCTTCAAATGATTATTTTCATCTGTAAAAACTGCAAAATAAATTATTATTCAGTAAAAAAAAATATGTGGGCTTCTCCATTTCATTGGTACTTCTCTCTCAACATTCATTGGTATTTTGAGAGCTTGTCTGCCTTTGTCTTGCTGACTCTGAGGTTTGTCAACTGGGCTCAGTTCCCCCTTAGAATATCACACACATGAAGTTCTCTAGGCACAAAGCTGGGTTAAACATAAAGATCAGCTTGTTTGTCTTTTTGTTCTTTCATGAATTATTCTTCTTCACCTCCTGATTCCAGTGTCTTAAAGACCTATTGTTTTAAATATTTGTTTTAGGGATCCCTAGGTGGCGCAGCGGTTTAGCGCCTGCCTTTGACCCAGGGCATGATCCTGGAGACCCGGGATCGAATCCCACGTCGGGCTCCCCGTGCATGGAGCCTGCTTCTCCCTCTGCCTATCTCTCTCTCTCTCTCTCTCTGTGACTATCATAAATAAATAAAAATTAAATAAATAAATAAATAAATAAATAAATAAATAAATAAATAAATAAATAAATATTTGTTTTAATTTTTGCTTGTTTTGAACAAGAGGGAAAACACTCATCCTGTTACTTCATTCTGGGAAGAAGGAAAAATTCTGTTTTTTTAGCAAATCAAAACTACAGTTAAATTATTTTTAAATGTGTGTGTTGTTATAAATTCCAAGACAGTGAAATCAATATTGATATATCCATTCATATTAGTGACAATATAAATTAATTTCTGTTTGCATTCCTTTATCATGAGCCATAATCCATAGTATTTTAGGAATAAATTTTTATCATTAATTGCAGTATAGCAGTAAGCTATAGGTTAAGTGTGCAAAATTATATGTGAATTACCAATAAGATATTAATTTTGACAGGTATATTAAACAATGCAGTTATTTGTAGTACCTTCTAACTTCTAGAATTGAAATTTTTCCCCAAAATCTAAGTTTTATATCTTCCTCAAATGATACATATGTCAGTAATGATGGAGATATTAAGAAATGTTCCTCTTCTTTTTCTTCAGTTTTACTACAATATGTTCAAAGAATGTTTCTGTTCTAATACCCAAGCAAACCTTAAAATTTTAAATACAGTTACAAAAAATATCTCTTACAGAGCTAAATTAATGCAAGAAAAAAACATACTTTAAGAATAAAATTGGCTAATACCTTTTATCTAAGTAAACTAGACATCCAATGGTCTGTAAAATATAGCAGTGACTCAATATGTATTGAAAAAGTCATATTTATTCAAACTTCCATCCATAATCGCCTTAAGGATGTACTAGTCCCTCTTTAATGAGCTAAGTTTACCAGAGACTCATTTTTCTACTATGTTCTTATGTTAGAAAATATGTGACTGAGAAAAATTTAAATGAAAATTACATTACTTTAATTATACTAGATTTCTGAGATATACAAAAACACATCTGAAAAAAGTTAGACATTATATTATTCTAATAATTTAAATAATATAATATTTCATAATTCAACATTGGAGAAATATCTAACATTCCTGGTGTTTTGAAGAATCTTAAGTTTGAAAGGATATTAAAAATGCCAAAAATGCAGCTGTATAAAAAGTACATCCCACATGCATAAACTAAATGATTGAATGCTTCAATATTATACAAGCCTTAATACTCAAATTACTGAATTGAATTTTTTAATTTTATTTTTAATTTATGTGTATTTATAGTAAATCTTACAGAAAATAGTGTTCTCATTACATTCTTTTATAAGATGTTTCACTCTGAAGATTATCCAATGATACATTACTGAAAAGTAGTGCCTCGGGGAGCACTGGGGTGGCTCAGTCAGTTAACTGTGCAACTCTTGATTTCGACTCAGGTCACGATCACAGGGTCTTGAGACTGAGCCCCACATCAGGCTCTTCACTTCAGATTCCACCCACTCCCATCTCTCTCTCTCAAAAACAAAAAAAAAGTAATCCCAGGTTTTTCAAAACTTTTAGTATATCCTCATAAATATTACATGATCCCTTTTGCATTTTAAAGTTAAATATTATTATGATGTCAAATTTTTAGAAAATTATAAATATCTGTTGTTTTACTCCTAAAATTAGTCATTTGTGCTATGCCAAACCTGCCATTTCTGCACTCTCCCCATCATTTTTAGAGGATATATAACTTTCTCTATATCAATATCCCCTCAGAAAATAATATGACCTCAAACATTTATACTTTAGCACATTTGACCAAAGCTTTCCCCTCCTAAAGAAGCAGGCATTTACAAAATTAAGTGTTGAATTTAAAGTATCAGATTTTCCTTAAATGAGAGAATTATGAATTCTTGGTGATCAGGTTAAGAGCAAATTTTTGTACAAAATAAGGAATTATTCAATCACAAAACATGGCTAAATAAATTTTTATTTATATTTAGCCATGTTTTGTATAAAGTGTCATTCTAACTCTGTGCACATGATGTTTATGTAACAAAAAGGACCAACATACAATATACAATAATAAGAAAGAAAGACATAGAAATGTAATACCAAGTTTACCCTCTCTTTAAGTCCTTTACTAAGCGATTAGGAATAGTCACCCAGTTTTAATTGAAAGATGAATGTCAAGGAATTAAATACACTGAAATGATTCATTTTGGGGCTCTTTTATTTGTTGTGTTCACAACATCCCTCTGGTATTGGTAATCCAAAAGAACATTTCTGTGAGGAATCTGTTAACTTATACTGGAGAAGACATTGAACAGCAATTCACTACTCTCTCTATTCAAAACAATTTTAATTAGTTCCACTGTTAGAGACAGTGTAATTCCTTAATGAAACTACAAAGGCTGCTTCATTTGCCTTTTTAACAGTTAAAAGTATTATAGCAACCTCATTCTTTTTTTTTTTTTTTTTTTTACTAAGCAAGCCTGCCAGCTGTAGTCCCAGTACAATTATTGCTTTCACAAAGTGCTCTAAATCTGTCAACAAGAAAATACACGAACTACTGCATAATAAAGCTGTTAAGAAGGTGACCCAGTTGTTACACCACAACTGCAACTGCTTCTTCTGGAGGAGATATTTAGGCAAACCTGCTGATTAACAGTATCTCGGTACCAACACAATGAGAAAACTTTTCTTTTTTTCTATTATATAAAGGGTGGTTTTAATGGTTTGAAAACCATTTGATAATGTTTTCTTCCAAATTACAAAGATGAAAATTTAGTAATGGAGTTTTAATAGACATCTGAGCAACCTCAAATTCTTTTTTTTAAGATTTTTAAAAATTTATTTATTCATGAGAGATACAGAGAGAGGAGCAGGTTCCTCACAGGGAGCCCGATGTAGGACTTGATCCTCAGACCCAGGATCACACCCTGAGCTGAAGGCAGAAGCTCAAACGCTGAGCCACGCAGGCATCCCAACCTCAAATTCTTTAAACCAAAAATAATCTCTGTACTCCCCCTACCCTCAATTTTGCTGGAAACTTAAAATTGCTCTAAAAGAATAAAGCCTATTTTAAGCAAACAAATAAATAAATGCAAGTTTAAAAAAATAAAGAGGAAGGAAAATAACATTTATTAAGAGACTACCATGTATCCAGTCTTTTAGTTATATTGTACATATAACTATTTCACAATAAATTTAGACTTAACACAAAATTATTTTTTCACATCTCGGTTCCATAGGAACATGCATACATATGACTAAACCTACACATTGATGAGACAAGAAAAAGTTAACTTTTTTATTTGCTATATCTGATCTGTCATTTCTCACAACTCCCTGACATGAGTAGGGAAAAATTAACTTTTTTAAACTAATTAAATTCAATGATATAAGAATGCATTTAGCAAGCTTTTTCTTAAAATACATACAGAAAGCAGGCACAAATCTTAAAGATCCAGCTTTATGGATTTTAAGAAACTGAGTACATCCAGGTAATCATTCAGATCAAAGCTCTGGGTGGTAGCCATGCATCAATGAATGCATGTCATCAATGATGAAATTCTCAGAATAGAAGGGCTCCTATAACAGTCAAGAACAACTCCACTCAAATGCAATCCCAGTCAAAATTCCAGAAGGTTATTTTATAGATATTGACAAACTTATTCTAAAGTTTATAAGCAAAAGACCTACAACACCCAACACACTACTGAAGTAGAAGAACAAAGTGGAATACTGATGTTACCCAACTTCAAGAATGACTAAGAAGCTACAGTAATCAAGACAGTGTGGTATAAGCAAGAAAATACACAAACAGATCAAAGAAACAAATTAGAGAGTCCAGAAATAGACCTTCGTAAGTATAGTCAATCATATTTGAGGAAAGAACAAAGGCAATGTAATGCTACGATAGCCTTTTTGACAAATGGTGCTGGAAAAACCATCCACATGCAAAAAGATTAATCTAGACATTGCCCTTACATCCATCATTCACAAAAATGAACTAAAAATGAATCATAAGAATATTTCTTGTGGTCTTTAATATTATGTGTGTTGAAAAAATTCAATTATAATAGGATAGGCTTTTGACTAGGTAGAAGGAACCAGGTTCTCTAAATGATACTTTGGCCTTTCTCTGTTCCTCCCAACTTACCCAGTTTCAGAGCTAAATGTAAAATGCAAAATATTAAATTCCTAGAAGATAACCTAAAAGAAAATTTTGATGACCTTGGTTTGGGGATGCCTTTTTTGATACAAAACTAAAGGTATAATGCATAAAAGAAATAATTGATAATCTAGATTTCATTAAAATAAAAACATTAAAAACTTCTGCTCTTGACAATGTTAAGAAAATGAACAGATAAGCTATATACAGAGAGAAAGTATTTGCAAAATAAAAACTGATAAAGGATGGTCATCCAAAATATACAAAGAACTTTTAACACTCAGCAGTATGGAAACAATCCTATTAAACAATGGACCAAAGACTTTAACAGACACTTCACCAAAGTAAATATACAAATGGAAAATGAGCATATGAGTAGATGCTATATTTCACGCATCCTCAGAGAAATGCAAATTAAAACAAATAGATACCACTAACACATCTACTAGAATGGCTAAAATCCAGAACAGTGATGACATTAAATGCTGGCAAGGACATGGAGCAATAGAAACTCTTATTCATTGCTCATGAAAATTCAGAATAGTACAGATAATTTTTCTGGTTTTGTGGTTTCTAAAAAGACAAATTTGTAGTTTTTAAAAATACTAAACATATTCTTATCATACATTCCAGCAATCATACAAAACCTGCACGTGGATGTTTATATTAGCTTTATTCACAACTGACAAAACCTGGAAGCAACCCAGCTATCCTTCATAGTTAATGGTTAAATAAACTCTGGTACATGTGAAAAATGCATTCTTTTTATCTCTGAAAAGAAGTGAGCTATCCTGCCATTCAAACACAAGGAATATTCATAAATGCATGTTACTAAGTGAAAGGAGCCAATTTGAAAAGGCTACATACTGTATAACCCCAACTATACCATATTCTAGGAAAGGGATAACTATGAAGACAGTACAAAAATCACTGGTTGCCAAGGGTGGGGGTAAGAATGAGGTAAATAGGCATAGGACAGAGAATTTGAGGGGTTAATTAAAATGCTCTGTATGATATTATAACGGATATAGGTCATTGTACATTTATCCAAACCCATAGAATGTATAACTTGAGTGAAACGTAAAATAAACTACAGACTTTGGGTTATTATGATGTGTCAACCAAGGCTCACCCTTGGTAACAAATGCACGAGTCTGGTGAGTGATGCTAATAATAAAGAAGCTATATGTGTGTAGAGATAGAGGGATATGGAAAATCTCTGCATCTTCCTCTCAGTTTTGGTGTGAACCTTAAATTGCTCTAAAAAGTAAAGTCTTAAATAATTTCCTTTATGTGTCACCAAGGAAACAATGTATTAGCTACAAGGAAGGAAATACTGAGAGCAAAGAATCATATCCAAAATTCTGAGCAACAGTATAAGGAAAAATAGAGAGCATGAGCTACTTCAATTAGGAAAGTCACTGAAGATCTCTCTGAGAATATGTTATTTAGATTGAAACCCTGAGAATGAGAATGTCTATCAAGTAAGGAAAGGGAAGAAATTCTTCTCCAATTGAAAAGAGCTTGCACACACCTGAGTTACAACTCAGGTGGCCTGCTCTAGTAACCACAAGAAATCCAATGTGGCCACAGGGACATAAAAAGGGGCTAGAAACTGCCACGGACTGGTTAACGCACAGCTTTGGGGGCAGGGAGAGACCTTTGCAGTTTTAAGCAGCAGGATAAAAGTGAAAAAAAAATAGCATGAAATGCTTTGACCTGAGTTATATTAGGCAGTTTGCCCTAGCTTCATTGTGGAAAACAAACTGTAGGGAAACAAGGATAGAAAATGGAAGACCCTGACACAGAAGTACTGGTGAAAGGGATTGAGCTGGACTAGAGCTGTAGCCATGGATATAAAAGACACCAATGCATTTTCAAAATACTTTCAAGAACATTTTTAGAATGTGTTGACAATTTAGATGTTAGATAATACAAAGGGGGGATTGACGATTAATCTATAATTTTACCTTAAAAGATTCAGTGAGCTGTGGTGTCATTTCCTGTGATTAGCATGGGGGAGTTTGGTACGTTGAGGACCAAGAATCCCCCCTGCACACAGTGAAGACATCTGTGATATAAATCTTATTATTTTTTTAAAGATTTTACTTATTTATTCATGAGAGACACAGAGAAAGAGGCAGTGGGAGAAGCAGGTTCTCCGTGGAGAGCCTGATGCGAGACTCCTTCCCAGGACCCCGGGATCAAGCCCTGAGCCAAAGACAGATGCTCAACCACTAAGAAGCTGCCCAGGCATCCCATCTATTATATAATTAAATGGACATTTTAATATGTAGGACAAGAAATGTCTGAGATAGAGATGTGAGGTCAGATAGAGATGTGAGGTTTTACACGTATGTAAAACCATGTCAAAGAACAAGATTAGGGATCCCTGGGTGGCGCAGTGGTTTGGCGCCTGCCTTTGGCCCAGGGAGCGATCCTGGAGACCCGGAATCAAATCCCACATCGGGCTCCCAGTGCATGGAGCCTGCTTCTCCCTCTGCCTGTGTCTCTGCCTCTCTCTCTCTCTCTCTCTCTCTCTCTCTATCATAAATAAATAAATTAAAAAAAAGATTACTTTAAGTATAAAGATAATGAATGAAATATTGACACAGAAGAGAAAAGGAAATGGGGAACTCTGTATCCCTTATGAATAAATCAATAAAATCTTAAAAAAAAAAAAAAAAAGAAGAGAAAATGAACCAAGTCTTTCCCTGATTACAACAGTTAGCCTGGTCTATATATCATGTTGGGAGAACAATACTGAAAAATCTCAGTGACCTAACAAAGGCAGTGTTTATTTCTTACTCATGATACACATACTTTGTTAGCTAAAGCTCTGCTCTCTCTTCATTCTGGGAGTCTGGATGAATAATCAGTGCTTATCTGATCTCTAAAGCTTCTGCTTAGAAGTGCTGCACATCACATGTTATTGAACAAATCACATCAAACAGGCAAGACTGACATCAATGGGGTAGGCATTATACTCCTGGGTTAGGGAGGAGACC
Organism: Nyctereutes procyonoides; assembly: GCF_905146905.1. Classification (NCBI taxonomy): domain Eukaryota; kingdom Metazoa; phylum Chordata; class Mammalia; order Carnivora; family Canidae; genus Nyctereutes; species Nyctereutes procyonoides. The sequence continues at coordinate 60,022,160 of NW_026575142.1, read as the reverse complement.
ATAAGGACAAAAGGAGAGGATAGAAAGGAGAGAATATTATTATTATTATGAACAATAATAAAATCTTCTTCAGACATAAAACCCTAAATACTCACTACAAAATTATGTGGCTTGAAAATGTATCCTCTATATTCACTTTATATTTCATTACTAAGTACTTGGAGTGTCTTTACTTTCTTTTTATTGTTTTCAGAATACACATGGCAAATGTTTTAAAGCATATGGAGAGGCTTAGTCTGAACAGTAGCCATCTCTTGTTCCATTCTTCCTCACCTCTGATTCGATTTACAGTGAGCTAAAATTTTTATTTCTATTCTCATCAAAATGTAAAACTGGAATCCCTACCTGATACATGCTTTGTCTATCTAATAAATAAAATCAGCAATATTGCTCACCTGTATATAAACATTATTTCTTTTAGTTTTGTGCCACATTGAATACCTAAACTGCCCTCATATCAGAATTTATAAACACTGAATTCCAAAACAGTTGTTAGTATATTTAATATCTGCATATTTAGAGAACAAGTAAAAAAAATAAATGTGGCTATATTTTTTGTGTAGTATCTACCCATTAACTTAGTATGGTTAGAAATTATGAGTTGGATGCTGCTTTACTTTCCCACAATAGATCAATTATTTTCCTTTGCTAAATACTTTGTACTCTTGTCTGGAAATCTCAAGGGATCGCAGTGCACTCTTCAAAAGATAAGAAGTTTTAATTTGACTAGCTTATAGAAAAATTGATTTTCTATCTTTCCAAAAAGGACTGATGAAAATAGACTAGGAATAAGTGAAAATAGCACACATATTCCTTCTGGTTCCTAGGATTATTACCAGAAGTATGAATTGACTATGTGTCCTGTGTGGCCTGCAGCCCCCATAGAACTAGACAAAATATATTTGTTAAATTGTGAAGCACTAGGAGGCTGCAGTCAAAAGTTGTCTAACAATGTAAGCAGGAATTAGGACCACTTTTTATAAATTCTATGCAATAGAAAAATTTTTAGAGTTCAGAATCAGTCTGGGGATACTTTTCCTTGCATAAATCTAGGCGTCAACAAAATCATCTCCACCATATATAAACTAAACAAATAAAGCTGAGCACAAGTCAGAGCAACAAAAATAAGACTATTTTACAGAAGTAAGAGAGTCTTTAACATTATTCTAATTAGCAAGGGAGGCAAAGGGTTCTGTTTTCTAAGAAAACGGAAAATTAAACCTTGACAGTACTTAAACTGGCAGTGAGTAACCTAATACAAGAAAATCTCTCCAGCAGACTCTTTTAAAAGGAGAGACAGAAGAGATTAAAAGAAGGTGCTAATGGGTGGGCCCTGACAGAATTACAAATTTTGAACAGACTATATAATTAACTATATGTGGTTAATATTCTATTATGCATGTATGTTTGGGCATCATCACATAAAAATATCTGAATAAATTCTCAAGGTAAATGTTCCTCCAAGTAGTGTGTGTGTGTGTGTGTGTATATATATATATATATTAATGAGAGAGACAGAGAGAGAGAGAGACAGGCAGAGGGAGAAGCAGGCTCCATGCAGGGAGCCTGATGCGGAACTCGATCCTGGGACTCCAAGATCACACGCTGAGCCGAAGGCAGTCGCTAAACCGCTGAGCCACCCAGGCATCTCACTTTTCCAAGTAGTTTTAAAGGCAGAGAAAGCAACTGAAAATGCCTTTTCCCAAATTTCAATTACGATATGGTGAAAACTGGAAAGCAACTTAGTAAACATCATCTCTTATAGAATGAAGGCCTCAAAACTCCTTTCTTCCTTTATCTTTATTGCATGTTGTCAGGGAAAAGGGCTGATTAAGGGTTTACATTCTACCTTTTTTTTTTTCTACACATCCCATCAAGAATAAATCTCTGAAGGCTATGTGAATAGCTTAAAAGTGTGAACACTTTTAGGAACTTGATGTGTATTTTACAGATTATAGTAAGATGTCATGCTTCCAGAGTTAGCCCACTAACTTCACTCCCATTTCTTAAAACCTGAGAAAATTCCCTAAGATAAATATAAGTAATCCAGAAACTATACATCTAAGGGTGTATCATCTCGAATATTCTCTACTACAAAGAAGTTTAAATAAAACCCAAGATATCTTACTCATAAACTTTGCAATTCCAGACTAAAAACACTTTCTAAACATTTAATGAACACATGTCCTGGATTCAATATACACTGATCTGGTTTTTGAAAAGTTGTCAAATTAAACAACGATTGCCATCTTTCCTCTTCACTAATTTTTAACAAAACAAAAAACCTGTCATTAAGCTCTGATACATGTTTTGCATATACAGGAACTAAATGTTTGTTTTAATTTTAGTTAGGGGCAGGCAAAACCAAAGGATAAAGCAGCAGAGATTTAGAATTTAAAAATCGAGTAAGTGGAGGGGAAGAATTATTAAAAATCAAATTGATATAATGATAGATAATAGAGAAAGAATATGTAATGACTAATATCTGAAGGGAGTCAGATGAAAGGAGCTCACATAATGAGGACTACTGGTGGCTCAAGAGGCTAGGAGTAGGCTGGGTTTGGTGTAGAGCAGTAAAAGTTTGCAGTTAGAAGCCTTATAGGCTGTGGCGGAAGGGTGAGATGTGCTGAGACCTGGGGCCAACTTCACCCTGGGCTTGCCTACTTGTGTATTTAGTTTGGCATACTGGTCACAGGTCTGTGGTGGAGATGGGCTTGCTGACTTAGAAGGCACTGGGCTCTTCCCTGAACTAAATGATGCTTGTAGCTCCTATGTTATGCTGATGTGATGGGGACTGGGACATGTTACATATAAACGTTTTTTGTTGTTTTAAAAAAAATTCCCTCTCCCTTTTTCAGACATGATGCCAAGAATCCTTTCTCAACTCTACTTGGACGCTGCATCTTGAACAACCCATAGCCTTGTTTCTCATGGAGCTTTCATATTCCACTGTTGTTATGGGCTGAATTGTGTCTCCCCCAAATTTACACGTTGAAGCCCTGTCTCCAAGTACCAGAATGTGACTATATGGAGAGAGGGTATTTATAAAGATGATTAAGTTAAAATGAGGCCATGAGAGTGGGCCCTAATCCAACCTTACTGGTATCCTTATAAGATGAGGAAATTTGGACAACAAAAGAAGGCATCAGGGGTACATGTGCACAGAGAAAACACATGTGAAGGCACAGTAAGAAGGCAGCTATCTGCAAGCCAGGGAGAAAAATCTCTGGAGAAACCAAAACTCCTGACACCTTTATCTTAGACTTCCAAGGCCCCAGAACTGCAAGAAAATAAATTCCTGTGTTTAAGTCACTCAGTCTGGTATTTTGTTATTGCAGCCTCAGACAATACAAACGTTGACCGGAGAACAGGTCAACAGCTGAACATCATTTGAGATATAATCCCAAACTTTTTAAAATACTGAAACTAGGAGGAAAAGAAGTGACATTGGTAACTATGTGCTCCCAAAATCTCACTGCTTTATTGGAATAAGAAACTCTCAGCATCCCTCTTTATTTGAAATTGTCTAAAAAAATTCAGATCCTTGGGTCCCTGGCTGGCTCAGTCAGTAGAGTATGCAACTTTTAATCTCATAGGTGTAAATTCAAGCCCAATATTGGGTATGGGGTCTACTTAAAAAACAAAAAATCCAACTTAGGTCCTTTTTCTACCCCCATGCAATTGTATTGGCTTCTTATTTAACTGAATTTTCTTGTTAAAATATACCCTTTGAAGCATTTTTTATATTATATTTAACAATGTTAAAGTTTTTGTGTGACATGCATTCTTATTCATTAAGTGAATGCATATTTTGCCAAAAAATATGGAGGATGAAAGAAATTATACTGAGTGTCTTATAATTCCTGAGTGTTTTTATTCTTACACTCTAATTTGAAATCCTCATTTTCCTCAAGGCCTACTTCATGTCCTAGTCTTCCAAAGCATTGTTTCTGCCTCTTCCATAGTTCTGTACTTCACCGACAAGGATTTCTCTTTTTATTTGTCTTCCTTTACCACACAGTAAGCTTCTCAAGGACAGGGATCAGTCTTACTAATGTTTGTATCCCTGGTTTTTAGTAAAGTGACTGAAAGGCAGTTGGTGGACAACTGGATTGCACAATCATTTTTGTAGTGAGGGTGCTGAAAGGTCCCTATTATTTTTTTTGAAGGACCCCTCTTAGTACCATTATATTTGAAATATTTTTACTTCATTATGTGCATCATTTTTATGCCAATTCATTTATTATGCTATAGGGTCCAATCTTAACCATTTGTATCAGACTGTTTTATGGATTTTTTATTTTCTATTTGGAATTCTTTAAGTGTTTATTTAAATTCCACTTAGTTAACATGCCATATATTAGTTTCAAATGTACAGGTATGTAGTGATTCAACACTTCCATAAAAAAAAACTGGTGTTCATCACTACAAGCGCACCTATTTAACCCAGCATTGGTGCATTCATGAAATTTACTCTTGAACTTGTTTGATAATATGGGAATTTTAGAAAGTTGATGATCTCCAGATTGATTTAATAAATACAAGGAATTTTTTAGAATCTTTATCCTTATCAAATATTGAGGGGAATTTTTATTAAAAGTATAAGCTCTCACCAGTGAGAATGGGGAAAATTAACAAGGTAGGAAACTACAAATGTTGGAGAGGATGCAGAGAAAAGGGAACCCTCTTACACTGTTGGTGGGAATGTGAAATGGTGCAGCCACTCTGGAAAACTGTGTGGAGGTTCCTCAAAGAGTTAAGAATAGACCTGCTCTACGACCCAGCAATTGCACTGCTGGGGATTTACCCCAAAGATTCGGATGCAAGGAAACGCCGGGACACCTGCACCCCAATGTTTCTAGCAGCAATGTCCACAATAGCCAAACTGTGGAAGGAGCCTCAGTGTCCATCGAAAGATGAATGGATAAAGAAGATGTGGTCTATGTATACAATGGAATATTACTCAGCCATTAGAAATGACAAACACCCACCATTTGCTTCAACGTGGATGGAACTGGAGGGTATTATGCTGAGTGAAATAAGTCAACTGGAGAAGGACAAACATTATATGGTCTCATTCATCTGGGGAATATAAAAAATAGTGAAAGGGAATAGAGGGGAAGGGAGAAGAAATGGGTAGGAAATATCAGAAAGGGAGACAGAAAATGAAGACTCCTAACTCTGGGAAACGAACTAGGAGGGTGATGGAAGGGGAGGAGGGCAGGGGGTGGGGGTGACTGGTTGGCGGGCACTGAGGGGGGGCACTTGACGGGGTGAGCACTGGGTGTTATTCTGTATGTTGGAAAATTGAACACCAATAAAAAATAAATTTATTATAAAAATATAATAATAAAATATATATAAGCTCTTGGAATTCCTCAAAAGTATGTTGTAACATTTTTATCTTTTCAAAATAAGTGAAAGTCATTCTGATATGCTAGAATCATATAGCAAAAATATTCACTCGAAAGCCATTATTTACTTATAACCTACTATTACCAGCAAAAATTCACCAAAACAATGTTCCTAACACTTTGATAAAATATGGCCAATATTTTAGGTTCGTGAAGCCCCAAACAAAATCTTTTATTTTTTTTTAAGATTTTATTTATTTATTCACGAGAGACACAGAGACAGAGAGAGAGGCAGAGACACAGGCAGATGGAGAAGCAGGCTCCATGCAGGGAGCCCAACGCAGGACTCGACCCTGGGGTCTCCAGGATCACACCCTGGGCCGAAGCCGGTGCTAAACCACTGAGCCACTGGGGCTGCACTGCCCCTCCACCCCCCAAACAAAATCTAACACCTTCTCCCTCTGAACATTCTGCTGAGAAGACAGGGCATCGGGGACCATATAGTCTAGGGGCCCATCATGAATTTGATGTTGTCTCAACCACTAGAACCGCTGGAAAAGTTGAGCACAGATAGGTTTGAAAGGCATGTGTAAGTTCCATGAAGAAGTGGCTCAGACTCCTTCAATATTAACTCTTTTCTCTCACTTCATGCTTACGTACTACTGGAGTATCTTTATGAACAATTGACTAGGGAAAGAAAAGTCTTGAGCATGGTTTACAAATGGGTATGCATGAAATGCTAGTATTATCTGACAGATGCAGTAATACAGACTCTCAAAGGTGACTGAAAGACAATCGTGAAAAAAAATCTTTCCAGGGATGCATGGGTGGCTCGGCAGGTGGGCACCGGCCTTCAGCCCAGGATGTGACCCAGGATCAAGTCCGCATAGGACTCCCTGAATGGAGCCTGTTGCTCTCTCTGCCTGTGTCTCTGCCTCTCTCTCTGTCTTTTGTGAATAAATAAAAATATGAAAAAAGAAAGAAAAGAAAAATTGTTCCAGTGAGCACAACTTTCAGTAGTACATTTTGGTGTTTATTACGTATGAAATGATAGGTGGCCAAAAATACAAATTACAGATTTCAGGTATGGTCTGGTTTGGCTGAAAGTAGCATAACTAGAAGATTAGTAATAAGGAAATCTGGAGAAGAGGTACTGGAATGGAGCTTTCAGAACATACACACACTTTGAAGATGTTTGTGTTACATGTGACTGCCCAAGAAATGGGATCCACAGTAAAAAGGGTTCTTTATAAGCAAGTGAACAACATGACTTATGCTGTGAATGTCAGTAAATTTTTTCTCTAGCCACTCTTAAGTGCTTGCTCAATGACTCCATGACTCCATGAATATACTGGCCATTATAATGAGAGACGAAGACTACATATGACCACAACATTGTGGATTTCCATATAGTTAATTGAAAGGTGGAACTGCTTCTTAAAGACTTAGATGCACACTAACTGGAAGACAACACTCTAAAAGAATGGGATCTTATCTTGAAGTTGCTATGTGTCTTGGGTTAAAACCATCATTTGGTGTTCTCTCCCCCATACCAAGAATACATAGGTCTGGGAATCAAGAGGTGGAGGCAGGAGTGTCTCCTCTTACTATACCAAATAACACACTACAGAAATTTTGCTTCCTGTTCTATCAATCTGGACCTCTGCAGATTTGGAAGTCTAAGTTGTCAGTGTGGGAATGGTTCTACTGAATTGGAAAATAAGAGTAAATATTGGTCATTTTTAGCTCTTTTTTGCCACTTAACCAACACGCAGAAAAAGGAGGTGATCTAGGGATAAAGTAATCAATCCAATTACAGAGGGAAAATTGAGTTGATACAGACAGTGGAGACAAGAATAACTATGTCCAATATCCAGAATAATCTCTGAGGTCTTTTTTTTTTATTGGAGTTCAATTTGCCAACATATAGCATAACACCCAGTGCTCATCCCATCAAGTGCCCCCCTCAGCGCCCATCACCCAGTCACCCCCACTCCCTGCCCACCTCCTTTTCTACCACCCCTTGTTCGTTTCCTAGAGTTAGGAGTCTCTCATGTTCTGTCTCCCTTTCTGATATTTCCCACTCATTTTTTTCTCCTTTCTCTGGGGTCTGTCTTAATACTTCCATGGCTAATAGCGAAGGTTAATGGAGAAGAGTAACAACAATAAAAAGGCAGGGAAATTGAGGGCTCAGAACCTTCAGGTATGAAGGTCTGAGTCACTATAACAGGTCAACAACCTAATGAGCTGAAGATCTTGCTGAAGCACTGAATATATAAAACAGGTAATAAAGAAGAAATAATAAATATGAATTACATTCTCTTTGGAGTTTGTGAGGGCATGGCTCACTGGGTGGAAGAAAATTCATTGAGGTGTCATGCTGCTGAAACAGCTGGGACTCATCCTCTGAGGTCTCAGGGGAAGTGATCCAGAGGGAATTTCTATACTTGAGAACACCTTGCAAAACTACCCTAGATGGAAGCAGTAGTTATCATTAATGAGAGGAGCCTTGCTGGAGGCACTCCTCTGTGAAGCTGCTGGGTAGTGCTGGCTGCCAGACCCCAATGCTGGAGAATCTGCTCCATTGGCAGGAGCTGAGTGCTAAAGAAACCATACACACTGAAAAATCATGGTAAGAAAAGTACATCAGAGGGGTGCTTGGGTGGCTCAGTTGGTTAAGCATCTGACTCCTGGTTTTGGCTCAGATCTGATCTTGTCACATCAAGATCGAGCCCCACATCAGGCTCTGAAATCAGGGTGGAGTCTGCTTCAGATTCTCTCTCTCTCCCTTCTACTCCTTCTCTCTCTCTCAAATAAATAAAAATCTAAACAACAACAACAACAAAAGGTACATGAGAACCAGGAAAAGATATCCCTTCCTCTTCGAGTCACCTCAGCTCATTTCTGATAAAGAATAACGTGTACCAACTGGCAAAGGAGAAATGTTAACAGGCCCTAACTTCACGATCACAGAACAGGCAATAAAGAGTTCCTATGTAGCTAAGAGAAAATAAACTGAGAACTGGCTCCGTCTAGAATTAAAAGTGTATTCCACCAGATGCTAAGTGTGAAGAGAGTCAGTTCCTTCATTTTATCACACAACCAACAGTAGCCCTTTTTCTTTTCAAAGAAAATACCAAAAGTGGTATCAAAAGTAATGTAATTGGGGGTGCCTGGGTGGCTCAGTCAGTTAAGCATCTGGGTCTCAATCTCAGCTCAGGTCTTGATCCCAGGGTCTTGAGATCGAGCCCTATGTTGGGCTATGCACTAGGCATGGAGCCAAGGAAGGAAGGAAAAAGGGAGGGAAAGAAGAAGAGAGGAGGAGAGAAAGGAAGGGAGGGAGGGAGGGAGGGAGGGAGGGAGAAGGGAAGAAAGGGAGGTAAGTAGAAACAGAAAGAAAGCAAGAGAAAGAGAAAGAGAGGAAAAAAGAAAATAATGCAGTTGAAGTGTGAAGGTTGTCTCTGAGAATTATAGTACTTTTTCATTAGGGAATGTTTGGTGGTTTACAAGCTAACAAAATTATATATATATTTATAGTATTATATATTATAATATAAAATTATATAATTTATATCATAATTATATATATATACACATACATACACACATACATATATATATTTTTTTCCTCCTCAACTGAGCCAGATTTTATCTACCTCATCAGGTATTCTCCATAGATCTTTACACCTTCATTTTTCTGAGAAACCTAAGTTATCCAAAACTATGGATTTTAGAAGAAAACAGTATCCATCAGTATTGACGTTAGAAAAAAGTAAAATCAAAGATAATTCTTAATTCAAACAATACACACACATATTTTCATTTTATGGCTTTGAGATGGTCTATAAAAATAATTATCATGAGCAAAATATTGTACACTAATACTTTCCATTCTATTTTTACATACTTATAAAGAGAACCCATATCTTTCAAGTTTTCCAAGTCACTATTTTATATATATACATATATAATTTTACATGTATATAATATATAAATGTAATAGATGATATGTTTATATATTACTTTGTACTTTAAAAGGAGCCCAGAAGTGATGTACTTCCCCTGAAGAATGAATTGTATAAACATTACTTTAACAGATGTATAGAACTTCTGCTCAAATATTGACTTACCCAAAGTAAGGCTTTATTTTTCAGCACACTACTCTTCTGGTACTAGTAAAGAGAACAAACATGTAACTCCTTTCATTGTTCTGAATTCAGTTCAGCTTACTTAAGAGCTATACAATCCTCCATGTGCACTAATAAATGCTTTTCAAAGGTACTGTCAACCTTCTTTCACATGCCTTTTGAAATCTATGACAGCAGATAAAGTCTGTGTATCCTGCAAATTGTAGTAGTTTTACTCTTATATTACAATGCTGTTATACTCCTAAATATAAAACTTGAAAATCTCAAGAAAATTCAAGCTTTCAACTAAATAAACTTTTGACCAGCCCCTTTCAATTTATACTATAATTTACAGAAAGCTAAGTTCAGAAAGGAAGGTTTCTCCCTGACTCCAGACCAAGGTGGTGATATAGCAGGCTTAATTTTCCTCAACCCATGAACACACCGAATGTACAGCTACACATAGAGCAATCCTCCATGAAGGAAATTCAGAAACTACCTATACATCATGATACTGAAAAAACATCCACGTTGAAAAGGATAAGAAGGTGGAGACAAAATCTCACCACAAACCCGATCCCTGTGGCACAGTATCCTACAGTCAGGAGGAAACCCCCCCAGCTCCCACTTCTGAGGAAATGCAAAGTTTGGAACATATATCTAGTATCTTAACTTTTAAAACATCCATCTGAGCAATGGACCTCAGAATCAACTAGCTCTAGAAACCAATGGGGTTTGCATTCACATGCTCCAGAGGACTACAGCAAAGAAGCAGCTTCCTCCAAACAGAAAACAAAAGAAAGTATGTGTGGCTATACTTATATCAAACAAAACTGACTCTAATCCAAAAGCTGTATCAAGAGAAAAAAGCATTAAGTAATGATAAAAAAGTTAATTCTTCCAGAGTAAAGAGCAACTGTAAATATTTATGTAAACACTGAAACACTTAAATATCTAAAGCAAACATAGCAATACAATACATAATAGCAATACCATAATAGTAGGGAGAAACAGACTGCAGTACAGTAACAGTAAGGGACCCCAAAAACCTCACTTACAACAATGGATACTTTATCAAGACAGAAAAGCAATATGAAAATGTTGAACTTAAATACAAGTTAGACCAAGTGGACCTAACAGACATATACAAAATATTACATCCAAAAGCATCACAATATACATTCTTCTCCAGTGCACATATAATATTCTCTAGGTTAGATCACATGTTAGGCCAAAAAAGTTTTACTCAAGAAGACTGAAAGAGTATCAAGTATCTTTTCAATCATAATAGTACGAACCTAGAAATCCGTTACAAGAAGAAAATGGAAAATTCACAAATATGTAGAGATTGAACATGCTCCTGAACAGTAAGTGGATCAAAGAAATCAAAACAGAAAAATCAGAAAATATCTTAAGACAAAAGCAAGTGAAAGCATACGTCAAAACTTAGGGGGTGAGGCAAAAAAAGTTCCAAGAAACAAGTTTATAGCACAAAATACATACATTAAGAAAAAGAAAAAGATCTCTAATAAACAACCTAACTATACACCTCAATGAAGTATAAAAAGAAAAACTAAAGAAGTATGTAGAAGGAAGGAAAAGAGGATCAGAGCAGAAATAAATGAGAGAATAAAAGACAACAGGGATAAAAATCAATGAAACTAAGAGCTGGTTTTTCAAAAAAAAAAAAAAATTGAAAAATCTTTAGCCAGACTAACTATGAAAAGAGCATGCAATCATGTGAGAGGCCTCACATAAAATCAGAAATGAAAGAGGAGAGATGACAACTAATAACACAGAAATACTAATGGTTATAAGAAACTACTATGAACAATTATAGGCCAACAAGCTAGATAACCTAGAAGAAATGAATACTCTTTAGAAACATACACCTTACCAAAACTGAATCATGAAGAAACAAAATCTGAATAGACCAAGTACTAGTAAGGAAACTGACTCAGTAATCAAAAACCTCCCAATAAAAACAAAAGCTCACAACCAAATGGTTTCACTGATGAAGTCCACCAGATATTTATTTTACTTATTTATTTTTTTCCTACCAAATATTTAAAGAATACCCATCCTCCAACTTTTCCAAAAAATAGAAGAGGAAGGAAGAATACAAAATCATTTTACGGGGGTAGCATTACTGATACCAATGCCAGACAAAGACACCACAAAAAGAGTTACAAGCCAGTATCTCTGATGAACACAGATAAAAAATTCCTCAACAAGATATAACAAATCAACTCAATAGTACATGAAGATGATACACCATGATCAAGTGGGATTTATCCCTGGGATGTAAAAAGATAGGTTATCATCCATAAACCAATAAATGTGATACATCATAAGAACAAAAGGATAAAAATCATGATCATCTCAATAAATACATAAAAAGCATGTGACAAAATTCAACATCTTTATAATAAAAACTCTCAACAAACTAAGTGTAGAGGAAATGTGAGTCAACATCAAAAATGCTAGTAGCACAAGCTCATAGCTAACATTATACTCAGTAGTAACATGCTAAAAGCTTTTCCTCTAAGATCAGGAATAAAAGAAAGATGCCTATTCTTGTCACTTTTATTCAACATACTACTGGTAATCCTACCCAGAGCAATTAGACAAGATAAAGAAATAAAATACACCCAAATTAGAAAGGAAGGAAGGAATTTGTCCCTATTTGCAAATTATTTGATTTTATATGGATACCCTTAAAGACTCCACCATAAAACTGTTAGAACTAAAAATCAATTTCAGTATCTTTTCAGAAAACCAATTTAAAAAAATATTTTGTATTTCTATATATTAATATGAACTATCAGAGGAATTAAGAAAATTCTCCCATTTACAATTGCATCAAATCAAATACTTAGAAATTCATTTAACTATATGACAGATCTGTAAACTGAAAATTATGACGTGGATGAAAGAAATTGTAGACGACACAAATAAATGGAAATGAAGACCATGCTCACAGATTAGAAGAATATGTTAAAATGTCAATACTCTTGAAAGTGATCTACAGATTCAATGCAATCCAAATCAAAATTCCAATAACATTTTTCAGAGAAATAAAAAAATAAATAAATTTGTACAGAACCACACAAGACCCAAATAGCCAAAGTGATCTTGATAAAGAAGAAAAATGCTGGAGGCATCACATTTCTTATTTTCAAACTATATTACAAAGCTATGATAATCAAGGATGCCTCACAGGTGGGTGCCGACTATGAGGAAAGGCACAAGGTGCCAGTGCCTGGGAGCAGCACATGGGAGGTCTGGGCTGGGAACCCAAGGTGACAGCCCACTCCCCACTGTCCCTGGCCAGGATACATGGTAAGGTGCACAGAGGGGATCACCAAGGAGCTTTTCCTGGGGGGAGAGTGTCTTTACAGTCTAGAAGAGTCACCTTTGGGGCCTTCCCAGAGTGTGGGCCTAAAGCCTGTGCGGCATGCTAGATTTGGAGAGGCATTAGTGCCTGTGAGGTCCACACAGGAGGAAGGGGGTGGAGAGAAACACACCTGTGGGAGAATTCTGAGGCCTACCCACCACCCCCTGAGCCCAGATACATGGCTTGTAGATTTTCCCTGGGTAGACAAGGGTCAGCATGTGTGTTTCAGTGCCAAGCTGCGTGTGGCTGACTGGTGAAATATGCGTCTTATGAAATTAAAGAAAAAAAAAAGAAAGCTATAGTAATCAAAATAATGTGGTGTTGGCATAAAAACAGACACATAAATCAGTGGAACAGAATAAGCCTACAAATAAACAAATGCATATGTGACCAACTAATTTACAACAAAGGAGCACTAACATACAATAAGAAAAGGATGTTTCTCCCATAAATGCTGTTGGGAAAGCTAGATATACATATGCAAAAGAGTGAAATGAAACTGGAGTCCTACCTGCACACACACACTAAAATTTCAACTGAAAATGAATTAAAGATGAAGATAGGACCTTAAACCATAAAACTCTAGGAGAGTACACAGAGAATAAACTCCTTGACTTTGGTCTTGGCAATGATTTTTTTTTTTTTTTTGGATCTGAAACCAAAATCAAAGGAACAAACGCAAAAATAAACATGGGGGGGCGGGGAGATTACTTCAACCTAAAAAGTCTGTACAGCAAAGAAACCATCAACACAATGAAAAGGCAACCTACACAGTGGGATAAAAAAATATTTGAAAACCACATACAGAGGGGCAAGATGGCGGAAGAGCAGGGTCCCCAAATCGCCTGTCCCCACCAAATTACCTAGATAACCTTCAAACCATCCTGAAAATTTACGAATTCGGCCTGAGACGTAAAGAGAGACCAGCTGGAAGGTAGGAAGGTAGAAAGACGGGGAAAAAGAAATAAAGGAACAAAAGGCCTCCGAGGGGGAGGGGCCCCGCGAGGAACCGGGCTGAGGCCGGGGCGAGTGTCCCCAGGACAGGAGAGCCCCGTCCCGGAGGAGCAGGAGCTGCACCAACCTTCCCGGGCGGGCGGAAAGGGGCTCGCAGGGAGTTGGAGCAGGACCCAGGAGGGCGGGGATGCCCTCGGGCTCCCGGGGACACTAACAGACACCTGCGCCCCGGGAGAGTGCGCCGAGCTCCCTAAGGGCTGCAGCGCGCACGGCGGGACCGGAGCAGCTCGGAGGGGCTCGGGAGCGGCTCCAGGGAGGGGGCTGCGGGGCGGGAGCGCGAATCCACCAGCGCAGGCCCCGGAGCACAGGGCGCCGGGACACAGCCCAGGATCCGGCCTCCCCCGGGACAGGCAGAGGCCGGGAGGGCCCAGGACAGCGAGGACGCTCCTGCCCCGAGCTGAGCAGATCAGCGGCCCCGCCACGGAGCCTCCAGGCCCTGCGGACGGAGAACCGAGAGCCCCGTAGTTCCTGCGGAGGCTGAATCCAGGCTTCCAGAGTTGCCATAGCAACTGCGGCTGTTCCTCCTGGGGCCCCACGGGGTAAACAACCCCCGCTGAGCCCGGCAGCAGGCAGGGGCAGAGCAGCTCCCCCAAGTGCTAACACCTGAAAATCAGCACAGCAGGCCCCTCCCCCAGAAGACCAGCTGGACGGACCAGTGATACTCCCCCGTGTTCCAACACAACTTGTTTCTGGCCACTCTGCACTGAGCAAAATGACTAGAAGGAAAACCTCACCTCAAAAGAAAGAATCAGAAACAGCCCTCTCTCCCACAGAGTTACAAAATCTGGATTACACTTCAATGTCAGAAAGCCAATTCAGAAGCACTATTCTACAGCTACTGGTGGCTCTAGAAAAAAGCATTAAGGCCTCACGAGACTTCATGACTGCAGAATTTAGATCCAATCAGGCAGAAATTAAAAATCAATTGAATGAGATGCAATCCAAACTAGAAGTCCTAACGACGAGGGTTAACGAGGTGGAAGAACGAGTGAGTGACATAGAAGACAAGTTAATGGCAAAGAGGGAAACTGAGGAAAAAAGAGACAATCAATTAAGGGACCATGAAGACAGATTAAGGCAAATAAATGACAGTCTAAGGAAGAAACACCTACGTTTAATTGGGGTTCCCGAGGGCGCCGAAACGGCCAGAGGGCCAGAATATGTATTTGAACAAATCCTAGCTGAAAACTTTCCCAATCTGGGAAGGGAAACAGGCATTCAGATCCAGGAAATAGAGAGATCCCCCCCTAAAATCAATAAAAACCGTTCAACACCTCGACATTTAATAGTGAAGCTTGCAAATTCCAAAGATAAAGAGAAGATCCTTAAAGCAGCAAGAGACAAGAAGTCCCTGACTTTCATGGGGAGGAATATTAGGGTAACAGCAGACCTCTCCACAGAGACCTGGCAGGCCAGAAAGGGCTGGCAGGATATATTCAGGGTCCTAAATGAGAAGAACATGCAACCAAGAATACTTTATCCAGCAAGGCTCTCATTCAAAATGGAAGGAGAGATAAAGAGCTTCCAAGACAGGCAGGAACTGAAAGAATATGTGACCTCCAAACCAGCTCTGCAAGAAATTTTAAGGGGGACTCTTAAAACTCCCCTTTAAGAAGAAGTTCAGTGGAACAATCCACAAAAACAAGGACTAAATAGATATCATGATGACACTAAACTCATATCTGTCAATAGTAACTCTGAACGTGAATGGGCTTAATGACCCCATCAAAAGGCGCAGGGTTTCAGACTGGATAAAAAAGCAGGACCCATCTATTTGCTGTCTACAAGAGACTCATTTTAGACAGAAGGACACCTACAACCTGAAAATAAAAGGTTGGAGAACCATTTACCATTCAAATGGTTCTCAAAATATACCCTAAAAACTACAGAACACTTCTGAAAGAAATTGAGGAAGACACAAAGAGATGGAAAAATATTCCATGCTCATGGATTGGCAGAATTAATATTGTGAAAATGTCAATGTTACCCAGGGCAATTTACACGTATAATGCAATCCCTATTCAAAATACCATGGACTTTCTTCAGAGACTTAGAACAAATTATTTTAAGATTTCTGTGGAATCAGAAAAGACCCCGAACAGCCAGGGGAATTTTAAAAAAGAAAACCATATCTGGGGGCATCACAATGCCAGATTTCAGGTTGTACTACAAAGCTGTGTTCATCAAGACACGGTGGTACTGGCACAAAAACAGACATATAGATCAATGGAACAGAACAGAGAACCCAGAAGTGGACCCTGAACTTTATGGTCAACTAATATACGATAAAGGAGGAAAGACGATCCACTGGAAGAAAGACACTCTCTTCAATAAATGGTGCTGGGAAAATTGGACATCCACATGCAGAAGAATGAAACTGGACCACTCTCTTGCACCATACACAAAGATAAAAATAGATGAAAGATCTAAATGTGAGACAAGATTCCATCAAAATCCCAGAGGAGAACTCAGGCAACACCCTTTTTGAACTTGGCCACAGTAACCGGAGAAGGACAAACAGTGTATGTTCTCATTCATTTGGGGAATATGAATAATAGTGAAAGGGAATATAAGGGAAGGGAGAAGAAATGTGTGAGAAATATCAGAAAGGGAGACAGAACATAAAGACTTCTAACTCTGGGAAATGAACTAGGGGTGGTGGAAGGGGAGGAGGGCGGGGGTGGGGGTGAATGGGTGACGGGCACTGAGGGGTACACTTGACGGGATGAGCACTGGGTGTTATTCTGTATGTTGGTAAATTGAACACCAATAAAAATTAATTTATAAAATTAAAAAAAAAAGAAAACCACATACAAATACTTTACAAGGGGTTAATATCCAAAAAAAGTAAAAAAAAATACCCCACAAGACACTCAGACAACTCAACAGCAGACACATACAAATACTGCAATTTTAAAAAAAGGCAAAGAGGGACACATGGGTGGCTAAGAGGTTGAAGGTGTGCCT
Source organism: Nyctereutes procyonoides (assembly GCF_905146905.1). Taxonomy (NCBI): domain Eukaryota; kingdom Metazoa; phylum Chordata; class Mammalia; order Carnivora; family Canidae; genus Nyctereutes; species Nyctereutes procyonoides. Next base: position 60,005,301 of record NW_026575142.1, on the reverse strand, counting down.
TTGGCTCAGGGCATGTTTCCGAGTCCCAGGATCAAGTCCTGCATCAGGCTCCCTGCGAGTAGCCTGCTTCTCCCTCTGCCTATATCTCTGCCTCTGTCTCTCTCAAGAATAAATAAATAAAATCTTTAAAAATAAATAAACAAAAATGTTTAAAAATTAAAAAAGGCAAAAAGGCTGAAAAGACATTTTTCAAAGAAGATATACAAGTGGCCAGCAAATATATGAAAAACTGTTCAAAATCACTAGTCCTCAGGGAAATACAAATGAAAACCACAGTGAGATATCTCACACCTAGTAGAGTATTAATCAAAATGACAAGAAATACTTGTGTTGCTGAGGATGTGGAGTAAAGTGAAATCTTGTGTACTGTTGGTGGAAATGTAAATCGGTGCAGCCACTCTGAAAAACAATATGGATATTCCTCAAAAAATTAAAAACAGAGCTTTCATATGATCCAGCAATTCCACTTCTGAAGAAATTTATTTCCAAAGGAAACAAAATTGGGGCACCTGGATGGCTCATCCGGTTAATCATTCCACTCCTGATTTTGGCTCAGGTCATAGAGTAATGAAATCAAGCCCCGTGTCAGGCTCCACACCCATAAAGCCTGCTTAAGATTCTTTCTCTCCCCTTCTCTCTGATCCTCCCACCCCTGTACACATGTGCTCTCTCTAAAAAAATAAATAAATAAATAAAAATAAAAATAATAACACATAATAAACAAATACATAAAATAGAGGAAACAAAATCACTACCTTAAAAGATACCTATTCTCTCATGTTCACTGAAGCATTTTTCATAATATCCAAGGTATGGAAACAACTTGTGTTCGTCAACAGATGAACAAGATCAAGAAAAGGTAGTACTATATATAATGGAATATCATTTCAGACTTTTTAACAAAAAAATCTTGCCATTTGTGACAAGATTTGTGAACTTAAAGAGCATTAGGCTAAATAAAATAGGCACTGAAAGACAAATACTGTCTGGTATCACTTTCACATGGAACCAAAAATAAGGGATCCCTGGGTGGCGCAGCGGTTTAGCGCCTGCCTTTGGCCCAAGGCGTGATCCTGGATACCCGGGATCGAATCCCACGTCAGTATCCCAGCATGGAGCCTGCTTCTCCCTCTGCCTATGTCTCTGCCTCTCTCTCTCTCTGGGTGGGACTATCATAAATAAATAAAAATTAAAAAAAAAGATTAAAAAAAAAGAACCAAAAATAAATAAAGTCAAACTCATAGAAACAGAAAATATAATGGTGGTTGCCATGGGCTAGGTGTGGGGAAATACTGAAAGGCTGGTAAAAGTGTACAAACTTTCAGTTATAAGGTAAATAGGGTCTGTGGCTCTAATAAATAACCTGACTCTAGTTGATAATAGTGTATTATATAGCAAAAATTTGCTGAGAAGTATTCTCACCCATACCCCAAAAAAGGGTAAATATGTGAGGTGGTAACCTATCAACATGTTAATTAACTTAATAGTGAGAATCCTTTCACAATGTTCACAATGTGTATATATATTAAATCATCACATTGTATACATTACATATATTAAAATTTTATTTGTCATTATACCTCAATAAAGCTGAAAAAGGATAAGTTTATGCTTCTAGAATCTAATTTAATGTATAATATTTTCTGACACATGAAACTTCAAATCTATTTATAGTATTAAAAATTTACAATTATAATATTAAGAAGCTATACTTTTTCATGCTTTCTGAGTCAACTGATCTGCTATTCTGTATCATGTCATAACTTCAAACATATATGTTATCTTATAGGGCAATTTAGAAGAAATAGTTCCATTAAATATAAAATAATATATTGTAACAAATCTTTAGGACATACACTTTCTTGGTACATTTAATATGATGTGATTTTCTACCAATTATGGCCCACTGCCATGCTGGTATTAGCACATCTATCCTACTCCCAACTATATTCAGATGATGGAAAGACTGAAATATATTTCCTACAGTCCTTTCCCAGTACAACTCTGGGAGTAAACTCTGTTTCACAGTCTACCATTAGGAGGTACTTAGGTGAGACTTGGAAGACACTGGTTGCAAATTAACCTTGGATAACCGCATTTTCTCAGACTTCATCATCCATTCCTCCCTGGCTTGAGACATAAAGACAGCTCTGGGTTCATCAGTAATCTCAAGCTTGCTGACTTGGGAGTAGTATCATTTCTTACATTTCTCTAGCACTTGCCAAATTTGTAACCACTTATTTCTCTTCTACTGGAATTCTTTGCTTGCTTTATTGAACTCTGATAAATGATGTGTTTTATTTATAATTTTTTTAAGTATGTCCCATCTACAAATGAATTATATACAGTGAAGTACTAGACTCAGCACAAAGGGCTTTTAGAAATGTTCTCTTCTATTTATGTTTTTAACTGCTTGTTTTGAAACAATTACCAGCACCTCACTGGGTATGGGTTCATAAAATATTATCATTTTTGCAATTTGCTTTCTTTAGCTCTGATTTTTATCTTCAGCGCCCCATCTAAATAATACCTGTGAGGTAAAGTCATAATTCTATTATAACATTCAAAATACTATTAATGTATTCCCCACAAAATCCCAACTATTTTTTCATAATCAGTTCAAAATTATCACCAAATTTTCAATGCCTTATACAGTACTGATATCCATACAATATTGCTAGCTTTGTTTTTTAATTCTCTCCTGAAATTCTCTTTAACTGATTATTTTATCCTGGTATTTCTGATTCTGCTACCTGTGGTACAAAGAAATGAATATGCACTAAAGTTTTTTTTTTTCTTTTCTTTTCTTTAAGATTTTCTTTATTTATTCATGAGAGACAGAGAGAGGCAGAGACACAGGCTGAGGGAGAAGCAGGCTCCATGCACGAAGCTCAATGTGGGCCTCGATCCCGGGACTCCAGGATCATGCCCCGAGCCAAAGGCAGAGGCTCACCCACTGAGCCCCCCAGGCATCCGTCCACTAAAGTTTTCTGAAAAATCCAATTTTACATAAGGTTCCATAATGTCCTTCCCAATAAACTGACCAAAAATCAGGCATCTAAAATATTCTGTGTTCTCCTGACATCAGGCAATTTCTGAAACTTATTTCTTCCATAGGGTTGCCTTATGGAAAAATACACTTTTTTTCTTATCAAAACGAATTGCAGACATTTCAGCCTTAACATAAGAAACATTTAGCAGAGTTGTTTACACCGTGCCTGGACAAGCAGTTATTAGTGTCCAAAGATATTTACTAATAACACTGATATGAGTAGGGACTTAAAGATGCCTTCTTACTGCCCACCTTCACTGTGGCTTATACACATCACTTTAATGCAACAAAGTTCTTGTTGCTGATGACACTGGTTTAGTTCTCTTTTGGTGGTAAATAACCTCTACTGTCACAGAGGTTATTTATAAAGTAGTGATGTCTTTTGTGTGTAGCATATGAGTGGTTTTTGAAAATAACATCCTGCCTCACCCTTTAATGATACCACCTAATCCTTCGCTCTAGCCCTTGCTCTGGGGGTTTAGTCCTGAGGCCTACACATCCCAATGGGCAACCTACTCAGACTTGGAGTTTCTCATTTGTAAGATTATTTTTAAAGATAAATCAATAAAATTTGATATTTGACTGAATGTATGCAAAGTAAAGAAAGGGAATATTTTATGAATGTATTTCTGATATAAGAAACTGGATGGATTTTTATGCCATTTACCAAAGGAGTTCTGGTGGATGATAATCAGAGCTGTGTGAATGAGGGGGGAAAGGGAGGTGAGGAAGGCCCAGAATATTCTGATTCCCATTTTTTGAGAATTCTGCGCTTATGGTAATTATGAGATATCAAATTGGAAAACTGACACAAAGATTTGAAAGATAATAGCCCTAGGCTATTTAAGTTCCATTACATCTGCCTTTGATGAAATACAGCACTATTCCAGATAGCGTACAGGAAAATGAAGTTATATTTTCTTCTTCAATATGCTTATAATCATTTTATATTTACCTCAAGGGCGGACTCATATAACCAGATGTGGGAATTAGGGCATAAATTTTTGCTTATAAAGAGAAAATAATCCCAATCCACTTTTCCCCTACCAGCCTCCTATTATAGAAGCTAAAAATGCCTGCTATTTGTCAACTCAGCCTCCCTTGCAGCCAAGTATAGACATTTGACTGAATTCCGGTAAACAAGAATCAGGGGGCTTCTAAAACAAAATTTAACTTTCAGTCTTTAATAAATGGGACAAACAAGACAATAGAAAACTAGAAAGCTTTTTCCACCTATTTCTGCCATCCATGACCTTGACTTTAACGTGAGATGAATGAGTCACCTTATGTACATGTGGGTAATAACAGAAAAATGAAAAATCATACTAAGGTGAGTAGAACAAAAGTCATCATCATCACCACGATCAACTCTGAGCTAAATTCTCTATTATTTCATTGAGTATTAGATTCTAAATCTGACCTCAAGAACCATAAATGCATTTAACCATGTTGGTTTGCTTTCCTGAGTTAAGAGCTAGAAAGGAATTCCTAATGTAAACAGAATCTGTCAATGAAAAGTATTCTGTGATGAACTTAATTTCATATTGCCATTGTATATACTTTAACTGAATAAAATTCTATGGCAAAATTCTCAATTTTGGATTATACACAGTACTGCCAAAATGTATTTTTATAGTAATGCTATTTTGTAATCCTTTGAATTAGCTCATAATTTGATATGTTTTTAAAGTGACAGTTTTCAAATATGTGTTGACAGTAATTATTATCAGATCTGTGATCCATTTACATAATTGCTTCTTGTACAACCTAAATAAATAAATAATGAACCCCCTGCTCCATAAAATGTATCTGAGAATACACATGAATGTGATGATAGATAGCATTTAGAAATACCTCAATATTTACTACTTAAATTTCAGTATGTATAATATTATATATGTATCGGTTCCTTACGAATAAATATATTTCCAGGGGTGCCTGGCTGGTTCAGTTGGTAGAATATTGCCACTTTTGATCTCAGGTTTGTAAGTTCAAGACCCATATTGGGCATGGAGCCTACCTAAAAAAATTTATTTAACAACAACAACAATATATAATATGTATATATACACACATATGACCATGCTAATTCAGTGAATTTATGCTTGATAAATGATTCTTTTCTCCACACATGAGGTTTAAAATCTATAAAGAAGCACCATGAACATATTACTATACAAAAATACAAGCTAGCTATATATTTATTTATCATTTTATTTATTTATTTCATGAGAAATTGAGCTAGGCTAAAGCCATGTACCTGCCATTCTCCAGAATTAGAACTTGCAGCAAGGGTAGACCACTGTGGAACTCTGCCTGTGGTTAACTGATATATTATTCCAAGGGTTGGCCTCATCTCAAGGGGCTATGCAGGGTTGATCCCTGTCTACTTTCCCCTGCCAACTCCTTCCCTTGGTGAAAAATAAAGCTCTGAAAAACTGACAAATTATGAAATCTCTATACTCTCTAGAAAATAAAGGATTACTAGGGTAAAGGGCCAGGCTTAATCTTAAAATCAAGAGCTCAGTCCACCAATCAATTGTTCCTGTGACTGGATTTGCTACATCCCAAGCTTCACCAAATCAGCACAAAGCAACAACTTCCAACTGTCACCACAGAAAGGAGAAAGAGAGGCTCAAAACAAAAGATATGACATTCCTGAAGAAACTTACTGGTACAAGAATAGTTTGGTACTGTTTTTGTAATGAATGATAATATGTGATTATTTACCAATCCCTTATGCATATTCCATTAGTTTTTTAGGTTTTGTTGGTTTTGTTTTATTTATTTATGATAGAGAGAGAGAGAGAGAGAGAGAGAGGCAGAGACACAGGCAGAGGGAGAAGCAGGCTCCATGCACCGGGAGCCCGACGTGGGATTCGATCCGGGGTCTCTAGGATTGCGCCCTGGGCCAAAGGCAGGTGCCAAACCACTGCGCCACCCAGGGATCCCAGTTTTTTAGGTTTATTTATTTAAGTAATCTCTGCACCCAACACAGGGCTAGACCTCATTACCTCCAGATCAACAGTTACATGCTCCTCTGACTGAGCCAGTCAGGTGCCCCAGATTCCATAATTTTTTATTTAAAGATTTGTTTATTTATTCATGAGAGACAAGGGGGGAGGGGGGCATTCAGGCAGAGACACAAGCAGAGGGAGAAGCAGGCTCCATGCAAGGAGCCTGATGTGGGACTCCATCCCAAATCCTGGGATCACGACCTGAGCTGAAGGCAGCCACCCAACCGCTGAGCCACCCAGGCATCCCAGATTCCATAAATTTTAATTGATCTTGCTGTTAGCATTATCAAGTCAGAGTTAAAACAATAAGAACAATACCTCCAGGCATTGTGGAAGGTGAAGGTAGTATAGTAATTACAAGCTCCTCCTTTATCCCCTTCCAAAGGTTATGCCACCCTGCAGAAAATAACATGCAGGGGAGAGGAAAAAGAGAAAAAAATAATAGTAACATGAACTTCTAAAATGGGAAGAATGTTTCAATAATAACCAAACCAACATACAAGCCCATGCCTATCCTAAATCAGGAGACTGCTTTTATATACTTAGCTTTCCTGAGGTTATTGATCCTAAGAAGACAAGTCCATCTCAATTGGTGAATCCTATCCTATATTTGTTAATCATTTCTTCTCTCCGTTAGACAAAATGGACATTAGTTGAGTACATTAGTTGAGTAAGGTTAAGTAGGTCTTCATCATAAAGACTATTTTCTAATAATGTGCCATCCCCTTACCTCTTTCTTCATTCCTCAAAATTACTTTCTCTAACAATTGCATTTATAACACTTAACATTCTTACTTCCCCATTTTTAACTTTATATGAAAAAGATGGAATTATTTCCATTCGTTGCTGAAGTACTTTTATCTAACTGTCAATCAAGTGCTATTCCTAAATACTCTGCTGACATACTAGTGTTTGAAATTCAGTGTATAGTAAGTTGTAAAAAAAATGCCTAAATTTGGAGAACAAAATACATATTACTTATTTTGTAGCTTCTAAAGCACAAATTTTTGTTTTTTTATTTTTTAATTACTATCCTTTTTTGCCTGGGTATTTTTATATTCAGCTCAAAAATATGTGGTGATAAAGTGCTATGGTGGATGTTGTAGGCACAAAAGTATCAATAAAACTTTAGTCCTGTAACCTTCAATATGGTGTGTGTATGTGGAAGATAAGCATGACTTACAGAGAGCTTCAATATATTAATATTCTTTGTCTTCACTTAAACAGCTGTTTGAGCAGTCTCAGATTTTTAAAATCTCTATAGTTTACTGTGTATTAATTCATTTAATTTCAAAGAGCAAAGAAAAAAGTATAAATAAAACTATATAGCAATTAGGACAAGGTTGTGTGTTCTTATAATTATTGAGGGAAGCAAGCATAAATGAGCACAGGCAGCCAAATAGAACTGACTTCACTGTATAAATTAAAGGGTGGAGCACCTCAGTGGCTCAGTCAGTGGGGTGTCTGCCTTCAGCTCTGTTCATGATCCCAGGGTCCTGAGATGGAGTCTTACATCGGGCTTCCTGTTCAGGGGGGAATCTGCTTCTCACTCTCCCTCTGACTCTTCCCCTTCTTATGCTCTCTCTCTTTCACTGTTTCTCAAATAAGTAAAATCAAAAGAGGAAGGAAGGAAGGAAGGAAGGAAGGAAGGAAGGAAGGAAGGAAGGAAGGAAGGAAGGAAGGAAGGAAGGAAAGAAAGAAAGAAAGAAAGAAAGAAAGAAAGAAAGAAAGA